>NC_132936.1:92320000-94720000 GCF_034638445.1 Ciconia boyciana
AATTATTAGTTGATACATGCCAGCTTTTCAGATCAGCCAGGTCTTTTCATTTATGCATGCAAAAAGTCTGCACATGATGGAGTCAAAGTGGGGAGGGCACACAATCTGAAATATTGAACTTCAACATCTTCCTTCTAAAATTCATGCAATAATCCATTCAATCACATTTCCTGATCTACATGTCTTTTGAACGTGTTTTCCTGTCTAGTTAAAGTGCTTTTCTAGTTACAAATGTATGTATGATGTAGGAGAGTTCAAAAAGGTATGAAGCTTTTTTCACAGCTAGAAAGCTGTGTTACTGGGAGATATCCTTAGATATTCTAACTGAATAAACCAAAAGTTCATCACTTCAGCTGCAAAAGAATACCTTGAAAAGCAAAATATGACACAAGTTTTGGTGGTGTTCCTTCTTTCCACAATGTAAGATGTTGCTTTAAATAGGATTTCACATACATTCTATAAAACTCAGTGATGTCTGGACTTGATAAAGAAAAGGAAGAAAAGAAACAAAGAGATATCTCAAAAATGTCCATAAAGCTGTAACAAGTTACACCTGTGAGGGATTCTCACAGTACCAATTAGGCTTCAGGAAATTAGGATTTCTCTACTGTAAAACTGTTTAACAAACTGAAAGCTGTAGAACTGACCTGAGGATAAGTGGAGTCCATGGTGCTCTGTGAAGTTTCTTGTTGAATATCCTTCAGATCACTTTTATAGTGAAGCAGGGTTTCACTTCACTTTTATAGTGAAGCTCCTGTGGAATGAAGGAAGAATTGTCACTTCAAAATATATTATCTCTTAGATCTGAGTGGTTGCCAGAAAGCAATCAGAAAATAGAGCTGTCTGTAGGAAGCTATATGAGTTTATAATGCTCCAGTGGTTCTGGGTTTGCCCCCTTCCTCTTCCTCCCAGTTCCTTGCAACAAGGCCACAGCAAAGTACTAAGCATGTCTTTCTTCTGGCCACCACCCCTTGACCAGTCTAGAGCACAAGAAATGTATGCAGAAATGAATACTGAGTTGGGGAATCCTTCACAGAATCCCCAGTTATATTTCCAGTAATACATAGGTGGCATTGGAAGTGCACCATTCAACCCAGCTTACACCATGGATCTGAAATGTAACCATGACAGGATCCTACTCTGGAATAATATGATTCAGTGCTCCTCAGAAATAATCAGGTATCTCTTGAACTCATAGATAATCACCACTTGTTTTCTATGGTAACTTATTCCTGATGTTTATCTTGGGGGAATTTCAAGATGATCTCATAAATCTTCATCTCATCCATTTATAGGATTGTTTTCCCCTTCTCTTATTTGCACTGCTAGATCCAACTGGCCCAAACCCTCCCTACAGTAACTGCTTTACACCAGAGATCTTTTTTTTATTGTGTTTTATAAATAAATAGTTTAGATCTTTGGGTAAGATTACCCGTTAGCTGAATATGCTGAAAGAGAATAACGGATACTTTTATAGTCTGCCTGCAAGCACTTACTGTACTACATGAACAGTTTCTTCTGATCAGTCAAAATATAACGAGGAATTTAAAACCAGCAAATCTAAAACTGATCATAAAGAGATGTGGCTCTAATGCTTTGCTTCTAACTGTCTGTTTAAGACTTGTGAAGAGGAGTCAGTCATTTTAAGATAGGCCACACACCCAAGCAAGGCCTCACTGTGCTGCCTGGAAATGCGGCAGCCCAGCGGGCACCTCTGGGTCTCTCTTCAGCAACAGGACAGCAAAAAGACAGATTGTCTTTAGAAACCCTTTTTATCTGTTCTGACTAGAGGATCAGAAGGACTTTCAGTGATAGCATGACAATACAAGACCATGACAAAAGTCTAAGAAGTTACATACAGTCTCTGGATGTAGTACAAGAGAAAGAGAATTCTAGGAACAGTCATAAGGCTGCTCATATGTAAAGGCAAAGTCTTTTTGCCAAGTTATTTATTAATACAGCACTGCAAAACTTAAAGTAGCTCTGAAATTATTTTTCTAAGTTCCTAAGAGGTCTAAGAACACATATCCTAGAAGAAAGTGCTCTAAGGAAATGGTGAAGAATCCTTCATTAAAGTTAGACACCTGCCTATGTTTCTCAAAAAAGTTTTTAAAATGAACATTTTATAACAGTTATGAAAATCACAACCACATTTTTTCCCCCCTCACTTTCTCTCCCCATTTGTAGAAATAACGAAAGGATCATTAAAATCAGAACGTGTCTATGTGCCTATAAAGCTTACTGTAGGAAATCAAACAAATTAGTTTTATATTTAGTTATGAATGCAGTGAGATCTGAAGCGTATCCTTAGTTCTACAAGTAACATATTCCAAATGTAGTAAAGCCAAGTCCCTGTCTCTCTTGCTCGTGAGGGAGCCTGGACTCACTTCATTGTTCTTATGGAATGCAGCTGCTGTGTGAAGGTCCTGCTCACAGCTGGAGAGGCAATGGCTGGAGTTATTTCAGTGCATGTTTGTTTGTAGACTAGGTCTTAAAAAGATAAAACTGCATTAAGTATCACAGTTATCAAGACCAATCTCCCACGTCATAGCTAGTCCTATTATATAGACCCTTTCATAGCTAGGTCAAACTCCATCTTAAACCCTTTGTTTCCACTGCTGCTGTCATAAATCTAGCATTTTACTCTTGCAGCAACCTTCTTGTTTTTCCAGTCTACAGTCATTAAGGGTCAGTTTGTACCCTTGTGCCAGTGATGTCTTTTACCCTAAATAGCTTTTCCTCCTAGTGTTTACCCCTCTTCACCAGTGCATTTGTCGACAGCATTCATTTTCTCCCTCGATCTCCATTTTACTAGACTAAACAAGCTATTCTATTTAAATCTCTTAAAAGGTCTTTCATTCCCTAATGATCCTTCCAACTCTTTTCTGCAAACATTCCAGTTTAAGTTCATCCTTCCTGTACATAGATGATTATGCAGTTTCCCAAAAGTTATTTCACTAGTGCCTGGACTTTCCAATTTGTACTGGAAGAGCCTGCTAGAGCCTTGGGCCTTGATTAGCATTAGTGATTTCCTACATCCTGCATGAAATGAGAAGCCACTACAGACTGCAAAGCAGTGAAGTGAAATGCTAGTGCTGGTTTTTGTTGCTAAGTAGAAAGCCTGCCATGCGGTGAACCAGTTAGAGGCTACATTACCGTATGTGTTTTTATTCCTAGATAAGTGTTACAGTAACATAGTCCTGAATTCCTGAACTTACAGATCACTGTGGTCAGGCCTACTTCTGAAAGGGAAGTCCAACCTTAGGCATACGCAGACATTATTTGGATACTTAATAACACTGAAATGCTTGAAAGAACCTAAAAGTTGTTGAGCACTTGCGTGAATTAGATGTTTTTCCACAGTACTTCCCTCTTCTTGCCGTAAGGCCATCTTTGTGTCCCACTCACTTCCAGCTGGCTGTTCTCAAAGCAGTGGTTGATTTTGCTTTGATAAAAAGCTGGAGGATTGTGCTGTGTGCATTTGAAAGGAAGACCCTGTAGACCTGGATACTATCCACCCACTAATAGTACTGTATGCTGCCTTGCCGCCCACCCTCCTGCACCATGACCCAGACTATAGCAGCAAAACAGTTGCTTCTCTGCAGGTCTGTTATGGAGCATGGAGCTGTTGTTACCAGTAAATCTTCATGAAGTAAAAGGATGCGCCTGAGCTACAGCCCTTCTGCATATTTGTGGTGGCAAGAAATCTCGGAGAGTTTTCATGCAGTTTCCATCTCACCCTTTATTGATAAGGTGGTGTGGGATCCCACAGATCTGGGAAGGCTGGAATCTGATACAGCTGAGTGATGATGGAGGGTCGTCCTCAGGACTGGAGGAAATGGAGGCATACCACAGAGGTAGCTCTCAACTCTTCTACAAATAGTGGCTATGAATGTGGTCTGTGGATATTTTCTCATTTTCTGAGAAAATTTCTCATTTTTTCATGCCATGTGAAGAGGGAGAAAATTAATCTTGAATGTATCTAGACAGATCTAGTTGCAAAACCTGGTGAAATCTTGGTGTCATTTAAAGTAATGGCAAAACTCCTTTTGACTTTCCTGGGGCCCAGATGGCCTGGATGTACCTTAAGATATAATATCACAGCTTCTATTTGTTATCCTCTTTGGTAAAGCCAAAAATACTGCATATGGCTTTTTAAAATGGATTTTAATAGCTGTAATGCAAATATTATTGCAGAGGAGTTGAACTATAGCAATATGTGACAACTGAGCAAGACATCCTCAGCTGCTGAAAATTGTCACAGCTTAGCTGAAATCACATTATGTTAGCAAAGAACGTGCCCCACACATTTAAAATACAGGAATAGTGAAGGTGTTAGGAACCTTAAATGTGTGGGAAGCAACTTAATGATTCGCTTTGGTTTAGTGTTGGGAAGCCCCAGCTTCATGTATTGCAGAAGTTCTCCAGACTATGTTAGAGAAACTGAATAACATACTCAGAATGTAAAACATATCAGCTTTGAAAGAAATGAAGCCATTGTTGTATATTACTGGCTGCAAGCATGGACCCACAAGCAAAGAAGTAATGCTGAAAAATTACTGGAAACTCGTATTTAAAATATGATCCCTTCCAAAATAATTTCTACAAGCAGTAAGAATTAATGCATTGTGAACAAAACCGTGTTTTCACTATAAACCTTTAAAAAGGAAAAAGGTTCAGCACAAAAAGTCTGCAGTTAAAATCTCTAATGATTTAGGCTTTTTCTTTGTTAAGTGTTAGTAATTTATCAAGAAGCTCAAGGGTTTTCAGAAGAATAACTCCATGCTCACTCATTTTGAAGCAACTTTGGGTTTTTCCTTTTGTTTTCAATTTGTTCTAGTCGCATTCCTTCTGAGTGGGAAAAATAAACCAAGTATTTCTAAGATATAAATAGTTTAGGATGAGATGAGTAATTAAGTGAGAAGAAACCAGAGTTGATTGGTGATAGATCTAAGTGACATTACAATGAAATTTCATTCTTTCCTACTAGCTCAGCGTCGAGGAGGTGATGATTTTATGAAACAATGCTCCACAAAAATACGATGTATTGCAGAATATGATTGTACCTCCCCTCAAAATAAAAAGTAACAACAAAAAATAAATATGAAAATTACCTCTTACTTTACAAAAGACATGCAAACTGTGGCACATTAGGTCATTTCAAGAGTTTTTCCAGGTGTTCTTGCTGCAATTTTGGACCTTGGAAAACCAGCCACCCCCACACTAAATAAGCCTTACTTTTCTCTAGCTGTCACCAGCTCTCACTCACTTGCCTGCTTTGGAACCTGCTCCTTCTCAGCAGTAGGAATAGTAGCTGGTAAGGAGAAGGCACATTTTTCACAGTTTGGCACCCTTCTTATTACACCTTCAATATTTTGCTTTTCTTCCCTCAAAGCGTTAAGAGTACAAAGCAAAGACCATCAAGGAATCAAATAGTTTATGCCTCCTGTTTACTCCAAAGTTAATAATGCTCACATTCCTCTAATAGAATCAGTTAATAGATGTAAATACATGTAAATACATGTTAAATGTAAATGTAAATACATGTATTTGCTTTATTGAATGAATTGGTTATTCAGAGAAGTTATTTTAATTTCTCTTTAAAGAATTATAAATATACAATGATTGAAATGAAGCACATTGGCTCCACATTGTCTTGCCATACTCCATTAATACTTTTACTTCCCTGTAGACTGAGTATCAATGTGTCTATTAGGGTGAAATAAAAGAGCTTAAATGAACTGAAAAGAAATTATTAAGGCTTCCTGGATCCTCTTTTGCCATCCACCTACTTAACATGCTTAAATTTTCCTTCGGTGTGAAAGATCTGTGCTATTCAAGTATATATTGCAAGCCACTTTACATCACTGATGGAGAGAATATTTTAAAGGTTAAAGATCAAAAAGTGAGTCCTAATTTAAAGGAGCAGGTGCCAAGCGAAGAATATAACATACCATTGTTACTGGGGAAGGGAGTCACATTCACTTCCCCTGGTAGGAGAATGAAGCTCATTGATAAAAACTGTATGCCCTTCCTCCATATTGTACAACAGTTTTGTAAAGTTAGGTTCAGGGAACAGGAGAAGGGCTTATTATTTATTATTCCTAGATGAGCCATAGATTGCTAGGGGAGCCTTATCTACACTAGTTTTACTGCTATAAGGTTTTACAGAATTTCCTTAGTGCAGATGAACATGCTTATTCAAATACAGCTTATTCTAGAAGCTGTATTAGCTATTTCAGTGTAGTGCATTTACATATGGGTGTCCACCCAACAGCCTTTCCTGCATATAACTATTTTGGTAAAACAGTACACTTCTAATCAAAACAGTAATAACAGTAAAACTTTTTAAAGTATATCAGATTTGAATGACCTTTTGATTCTCAATAGTCCTGCAGGGGAAACTTCTCTCTCTTCCTTTTTAGGAAATGCTCGTCAAGATTAATTTATCTCATAGAAAGATCATCATGGGGAAACAATAGATTGGACAATAGAGGTCTTGCGACCTCAGTCACACAATGATGTGAATGTCAAACTATTGATACAAAAGTCAATGTGAAAAAACATAAAATTATCAAAACTGGGAATGCTGGAAGGTTAAATGTAAAAATAGTCATTTTAAGCTCTAAAACAAGCCAAATATTTGTGCTACTTAGAAGCACCATTGAAACTATTCAGTAACACAGGAGCACTGTCTGTGGTAAAGCAAGCTCAGGTTCACTTATACTACCTCCTGTTATTGTAAAAGAATACTGTTAGAGAATATACAGATGGTGCTAAGTTTAGAATGATCACCTGCTGAACTTGTAATGGAAGGGTTATGTCTAGCTGGAGAGCTGTTCCTTTTGAAAGCTTGTGCTCTCCTTGGATTTCTGCTGGTAGTTAAGGTATCATCTCCTTGCCATTCACAGCAACATGTTCCTTCTCATCTGAAATGAAGATGACTGCAAAGGAAAGGGGAAAAATGGTGAGGTTACCAGCTTTTGTCAGTAGGAGCAAGTATAGTAGTTGAAAAGGGCCTTGTAAGTGGGTTTCTGTGCTCTATCCTGACAAAGACGCCACAGCTTGTGCTTCTCTTTTGCCTTGGTAGGAGAAATATTGCATATATGTCAGCTAGTACATCCCGCAGGCTCACTGAAGCAGAAGTGGTTGCCTTAGCAACAGTCTTTGATACACAAGGAGGAAATTCCCCAGTCTCTCTGACCTGGAGGCTTGAACCCTCCCTCTGGGGACCAGCTGCTGTCTTTTGTCTCTAGCTTCATTTTTAAAACATTTTAGCTTTGATCTGTGTTTATATTGACAAAAAGAATCTGTATAAAATAAATGAGGAAAGTTCAGCTGTATAAACCTGCAGGCTGACTCAGCAAGAGCCGGAAGCAACAACACTGAAGATAGAGATCTTCAGCATATTCCATTAACGTATAGAGACAAGTAAACTGGCATTATTGCTGTCTTCAGTAGTTCTTACAAACAAGGTGAAGTATGTACTTCCACATGGACAGATGGCAAAGGCTACTTACATTCTCTCTTCTGTGCAGACCTATAGTTTTATTGGACCTGACTTCAATACCAGTCCTGCAAATTTTAACTTGTGTTTAATTTCAAATATATGAGAAATCTATTGATGCTAGGTGACATTTGTAAAACATTGCAAGATCAGGGTACCTATCATATCTGTCTGTTACATCCATGCCAGCCTACTGCAATATAAGGAACTACATTAATATACCAGTTCCGCTGCTGCTGGCTTTTTATGTGGAAAAAGTTAGTAGGTCATTGAATTACCACTTTTCTGCAGCTGCAGCGCAAGAAGAGCCTGAGAAAGCAAGTGTAAATCAAAAATTCACCCTGTCATGCTTTGGGAAAGCCTTTTAAGGAACAGGGCCGGATCCCACCTGTATCTATTCAGTTAGCTCCCAGCTGGTAAAAAAAGAAGTGGCATTAAGAGCAGTTGATGCTGCTGCTCATAGAAAAGCTCTAGTCCAAGGAATGTTGACAGGGTTATGGTCCTGGATGAGTGACCAAACAGGCTGAGGGTACCTCCTAATGAAGTGGCAGTAGAAGTTTTGGCACAGGGTCCTAGCTGTTGCCTTGTGCTAGGATTTCTCTGTGTTGAACTGTCTGCTGCTGAGCAATAAATGGGTACTTCAGAAAAGCAATTATATGCTATCTCTAGTCAGAGTTTTGATGATGCATTGCACTGGCTGGCTTACATGGCAGTGAGGAACCCTGGTCCAGTTTTAGGCTTGATGGAAAGCTCTTGTGCGTATGCATGTTTATACTCTGGTTTGCCTTCTGTCCCAACAAGTGACTGAGCGAGCCAATGCCTAGGATCAAGTTTGTTTCCCTTGGTGGGAGCACAGCAGTAACACTCAATGTGCTTCTTGTCTCATTCTGCTATTGCTTCACTGCCTGAGAAGACCTACAGAACATGCTAGTTTATGGACCCGCTTTTACCTCCATTTCTTCCTACACTGTTATTCATGAGGTGGAAACACAAGGTGGCTTACGCAAATATTCCACTGTGTAAATCAGTCTGTCCCTAAAACTGAATGCTAAAATGTAACTTGTAAGTAAGCATATCTAAACCTGATATTGAGGTGAAGTTACTGCTTTGCTCTAAAATGGTTTTGTTAAGAATGCAAACAAGCTAGTGTTAGCTTGAGACATTTTCATCTGTTACTTTATTTGTAAGAAAAATAAAACATGCTAGTAGTGCTAGCAAACATCAGAGCTAAGCAATTTCATAGGGTGACTATACAGCAGAGTTCTGGAAACCTTCTGTCTACTGCAGCTCCTAGATATTAACACAAGCAGCAGACTAAACATTTGTACCCTGTTTGTACTGCCAGCTGACAAATGAAGGTAATTAATGGGCAGCTATAAGGTGGAAGAGTCTGGAAAATACCAAAACTTGTCATCCTGAAATGCATAGCACTGATGCCAGAATATTGATTTAACTGCATTACTGTTGCTAAGTAATCTTGTATAGTTTACATTATGTATTGATGTTTACAGCTTATTGTTTTTTCCTATTTCTTTTCTAACAAATTTTCCCTCTGAACATTTATTGCTAGCTGGACATTAGGCAAAAAATATATCCCATATCAAGTGGAGCTACTCAAGTCAGCTGGTAATAGGACTTGACACTTGTCAGGTTTTTTTTGAAGTTAGGTTTCAATTCTCTTTTTTTGTAACATAGATTCTGCTAGTGGATAATTACAATTAATGTGCTTTGTGAAATTAAAATCAATGACACCTGTGTCTTTGCTCTTTGGGGAAATTGCCAATATGGGCAAAAAAGGTTTTCCAAATACTTTTTTGGAAGTGACTGATACTAAATGAAACTGGAAAGCGAAGATGCATGACTGTATGCCACTTGCATTACTCTGGGCTGATTACTTTCTCTAAAATCCATAGTCATGTAAGGTGAACTAACTGTATTTGGCCTTAACTGTAGAGTGTCCTCCAAATTCACAGTTCTCTGCAGGCCACTTGGGGCATCTACTCTTCAGTGGAATCAGGGAAGGAACACTCCAGCTTCAGCTTTCAAGTCAACTTTTTTAGAAAATGTACTGCTTATCTGGAAGGCTATCAGCCTATGGCTTGTTAGGTACAGAGGATGATAATCATGGTTTGTAGTAAAAAGGGTTGGTTATAATGGTCTGGCCTGACCTGACCTCCTGCCTATCCTATCCAGCAATTTCCATGGTTACCCCAAAAACTTCACTAGAAAATATCTTTTTGTAAAGACAGCCAATTCAAATTTAAGGAGTGCAAAACATGCTGAGTTTTCCATGCCTGTGGTAAACTGCTCCAGTAATTATTTCCCTCGGTGTTAAAAATATATTTTATTTCCTGTTTAAAATTTGCTGATTTAAACTTCAACCACTGCATTTTGCTATGGCTATGTCTTTATACTAGAAACTCTTCAATCTGCCTTCAGCACTGATAAAAGCCACTCTGTCTGTGGGGTGGGAAGAGGGATAAGAGTAAAGCTAAAAAGCAATGGATTGGCTCTCTCCAGTTTTTCAGGAGAGGCATAAAAAGATATGTTTCATTAGTTGCTAAATTTCATCACACCCAAGAGAGCTTTCCAAGATTATGCCAATAAGAACACATTATTAGATCATGTTATTATATTAATCCGTATGGAGATTATAATGCTTTCTTCCTCACAGCATTTTTCTCATGGTTTTATTGTGTGATTTTAAAGAAAAGTATTCACATCTCACTTTAGAAAAGTTACAGGCATTTGTATGAGTGCATTGGCTTGCACAGGGGAAGCTAACATTACTCTCTAGAAGGATGTTTCTCTGAACAAAACCTTGGGCATGTGCACATGGCATTGTGGCAGGTTCTGTTTTTCATTCATGAGAGGGGCTCAGGCTGCATTTCAGCCATTGTAGCATAATGGTAAAATCAGTTCCTAAATATTATAAATGTAATTCCTGTCCTAGGATTTTTTTTTTTGTCTTAGAAAGGAGAAAACTCATTGCTGGTACCCCTTGTGAGCAGTGAGAGGAGCAGTGATGGCTGCTTGAGCCAGGCCCCAAAATGGTGGCAGCACTCCATTGGCACGTACCAGTGACTGAGGGGAAAGGCCTGACAATGCCAGGCTGATACGCTTGGGCTTCAGAGTTAAAATAAAACAAAGACTGAAATTCAAGAAACTGATCAAACATGGTTGAGAGGAGACTTACTCTCTCCTCGCTCCACTTCCCACTCCTCCTGCTGCTGCCTGCACACCTCCTTTCTCACACCTGCTCTGGCACACTTTGGGCCCTTCTGTGATCTAATTTAACTCATTAGTATGGCAGAGACCTATTCAATTTTTCATTGTGATTTTTTTGGGTGTGTTTTTTGCCATTTTAGTTAATGGAATTGGCACATAAGAAGGGCTCTGGCAAGTGCCAGCACCAGCCCGATGGTGAGGAGGGGAGAGGAGGCAGGTGAGCATGCACATCCCCTTTGGCAGCAGTGAGCTTTAGATCGGCCTGCTGTGCCTTTTGAAACCATACCCTTAAGTTTTAAGCAGAGCGAAATAAATACTTGTTAATACTTTGAAATGAAGAGGCCTGTTGCAGATCGACAAGGGGGCAAGGCGGTGGGAGCCCCGAGAAGCTGGGGCTGCCCGAAGCAAGGAGATGGGGAGAGCAGAGAGTTTCTCTCAGGGCTCCCGCTCTTTCTGTGAGGGCCCTGTGTGTATCACTCGCCCCTTCCTGCCACTGAGGCGAAGCAGAGGCAGCTCCGAAGCAGCCCCACGCACAGAGGCACCCCACCGGCGCAGACGCTGCTGAGGGGACGGCAGGGCTGCAGCAGCACAGCCAGGGGTGGCGGCCCCAGGGGCCTGGCTGCAGCCCCCTGGGGAGAGCCTCACCCTCTGCCCCAGCCGCTGAGACTCTGGGTGAAGGGCTGGGCCAGCCCACATCTGGGGGTTTGCCCACTACAGACAGCGAGCAGTGGCTAGACAGGAAGGGCAGCCTCAGACCCTGGCAACCTCAGAAGAAGTAGGAGCTCCTGTGAGACACCACAGCGGTAAGAATCTTTAAAATATTTTTTTTTAAATTGCTTTGAATTTGCATTCTCCTTTCCTTCATTTGCTTTTGAACGCTGTGGATGTTCACCCACACCTGGGGGCAGTGAGGGGAAAGCGTTGTTCCTGAGAGACAGCATGACAAGATGAAAGAGGGCCCTGCTGCACAGCTCATGGAGGCAAGGCAGCAGGACCTGCTGTGGCACTCCTGGCCTGGGTGCCCCGGCGAGCTCAGGTGCCCCGGCATGGCCCTGTGTGGCACAGACACCCCTTTGGCCCAGCCAAGGGCCCACGCACGAGCCCACCACCGTGCCACATCCAGGCCTCACCGCTGCCCCAGGGCCTGGCTGAGGTGTGACAGCAGCGAGAGCTGTGTTTTACCCAAATACAATGATTTTTCTTACAGCAAAAAGCCCAGATTTTTGTGGTGGGTGCACATGAGCATCAGATCTGTGAATGGATGCTTGAAAGATGAACGTCATTCAGACCTCATGAGTGGTAAGCTGACAGCCCTAATGTCACATAGGATCTGAGGTACTTTGTCAGCATGTCTGGATTTTAGTGATAGATTCAGCCACATGTGAAGACATTTTAGAAATTGATTCAGACTTTAGGTGGTTATTTTTATTTTATGTCACATTAACCTGCGGGGTAAAAAAATAGCAGTTTTTACAAGAAACACATAGTTGTATAACTTATAAATGACTCCAAAAAACATCCCATGCTACACATGTAGCTATTACAGAAAGACTGTCAGATTGGATTGTGAAAATAGAAATTATTTACACAAATTGCAGTATGCTTTTCTGTGTGTCTTCTTGCTTCTGTTCTGTTGCTGTTGCATGCTTAAATTGAAGACCTACATTCCTGGGCATTTTTAATTTTCTCCCTGCTCTCCTTTGTGCTGTTACTTATTTTGTGTTAGTCTGTTGTGTCCAATAACTTAATGTTTTTGAGGTAAAAAAACTGTATTGTCATTCACTGTTGCTCGATATTTTAATAATTCTATCACTGGGCATATTAAGATTGATTGATCATATTTAAAAGTGTCTATAACCAGAATTTTGTTGTAGCAGAGGAAGAATCCTAATTATAATATCCTACATAAATACTTTAATACAGTACAGTAGCTCTAAGTCATGTGTAAAATGGCTGCTATTCAGTTGTGTGGATCTGGTGATGAAACAAACCACGAAAATAAAATTGACTAAAACCGGAAATGAGAGAGAATAGTATTCTTATGCCAGTTTAGATAAGGCTGACAAAAAGATAAAGTTTTGCTTGCAGACTTAAGTCTTTACCCTTCCTTATGTCCTGACGTATTCAGTGCCCTTTTCACCAGGCTGCTCTTGCTCTCGTGCACGTTTCACTAGTATTTGCAAACCACCTCCATATGGTTTCTAATGATTTTTAAAAGTAGAAATACTGGAGCATTATACTTTAAATCCAGATTTATTTCTGTTCAATAGAAAATGAAGAATATAAACCCAAGAGCTGCTGGTGCAGTCGGAGATTAGCTAACATTTATTTTAAATGTCATTTTCAAAGCAGTAGCAATTTTTTATTTACTAAATTGAAGAGTACATGATAACCTGAGGATGTTTTCTATTGTCAAAGTAATGACAGCCCCCTTAGCTGGACAGACACTGAAGAAAAAGGACAGGTTGATGCTGAGTTGGGGCTGTTGTAGCAAGTCAAACTCTGTGAGGTGTTGCCAGGCCTGCCTGAACAAGGCTTATGTGAACCTGGTTTGGCTTGGTAATCATGGGAGCTAAAAATTGTTAATTCTTTTCATTTGTTCAGTTATGTCCTCAAGCTTTAGACTACGTGTTTTCAAGGTTTTCAAGGTTTGCCATCATGATGGATATAAACATAAGGGAAAGGAAGGTAAAAGTGCAGATATTACAATATAGCAAATGACTCCAGGACTTAGGGTTTAAAGCACACTTCATGTATGGAAGGACTTACAATAAAAGTTATGAGAGTTGGCAGTGCTGGTGAATGGTCTGTTCAATTCAAAATCTTTTGCAATGACAGGAAAGACTGTCCATGTAATGCTCTTTACCCGTCTCTGTTGTTCTTAGCTAATATTGCTATGACCAGATAGGTAATGTAGCACATGGTAGGGAAAAGGATTCTACAGAAATGTGGGTTGTAAATGGCTACTGCTTCTACAAAATATTGCTACAGGAGCAGCACGTGTGCACAAAGTCCAGCACATACTTCAGTTTCCAGGCTGGGTCACAAATTGTTTGTTGTGTGTATCCTTACCAATGTTTTTGTAGCCTTTTCCATGTGCTGAGTGTGTCTCTAGGATACTTCATCTTTCACAGCCTGACATGAGTCTTAATTTACTATTCATTTGCTCTTCTAATTCTTCAAAAAAAAGAATGAAACAAAATACAGGAAACAAAATGTGGTTGTCAGCATAGTTATTTTAATGCTATGTACTTCTATACTCATTCTGTGGTTTTAAAAGGTTCAGTAAATGATTTGGACCTTTCAAGTAGTCTCTGATTCCCATCTCAGATTTGTGCCTGTTTTTTCTTACATGTTCCGTAAGTGCAGTGTGCAACAAAACAGAGAGACTATGATTTGTCTCGTGCCGTTAGTGGAGTAAATAAAGGATAAAATTATTTGCGATCTAACCACTTTGTACACACCTGCATTTAAAAACACAGACACCTCTTCTAGTCAAGAAAGTTCCTCAGCTGCAGCTTGTAGGAACTGGGGAAGGAAAGGATGGAAGGGGTATAGCAGGGCATTTATCATGTCATACCTGCCCTGCTTTTGCATTCTTCTGTAGGAATCCACTACCCAGTGCTGGCAGAGATGGCTTTCTGTGCTAAGGGGACAGTGGATCTGGCCCAATATGACCATTCTTGTGCTTAAAGATTGAGAGCATTCTGGCCCTCAACAAGACATTTCACAATGCCAGAATAAATACTGACTGCACAGTTAACCTGAAAGAGTTAAGTTTAATTTAGCTTCTTTTACAAACTGCTTCTTAAAGGCTTTTCTGTTTGCTCATCTCCACTGGATCTTAAACAGAGACATTGTGTTGCTATGGAAAATAGTGAGCAAGCAATAACAAATGCTTCCTCACATAGAAGCAAAGCACCCTGTTAACCATCAGCCACGCAGATATGACGGAGAGTGGAAAAGAAAATATGGGGAAAAATATGAAACCAGTTCCAGCTTTCATTCTGTCCTTAAGTGAAATACGATCTCATTTTCTTCTTTCAGCACCACATAGTGGCATTCATGTGATCCTGGAGAAGACGGTCATTTGCTGATAGCAGTTTCATTATTCGGGGATACCTGCCGCAGCCATGAGTATCAGTCTGAAACAAGAGATTTTGCAAAGCCTCGCCTGAGTTACACTTCACATATGCACATCTTATACTAAGCCAAAAAGAATAAGGGATTTTTTCTTCGGTGATTTTCTTAGTCCCAAGAAATTTCTTCATGAGACATATGTGGGAATATAATACCCTCAATCCAGTCAGACTTCGTCTTGCCTCCAGACTCTGAAAGCATTGGAGAAACATAAATTAGAAAAATTTGACATTGGCCTTGATCTTTGCTTTGCCACCTAAGATGTTTTCCAGGGTCAGCCTTGAAATTCAACACAACACCATTCTGTTGGAAGAAAGCAAAAGTTGCACAGTAGAGCTATTTTATTTTTAAAAATACTACTGTTATAGCTTAATTTTTTTTAAATGGTCACATAGGACCCAACCTATTTTTAAACAACTGAATCTTTTCATTCTAAAGTATCTGCATTTTTTCCATCTATCTGCAGTTTTCTTTTTATAATGTTCTTGACTAAGCAAAGTTTAAGTCAATACTCATACAGGGTACTGAACTTGACATTGTAGGTCTTTGTTTCAAGAGGCAACTTGTGTTGTGACAGGCCACAATTACACTGTTGTTCTTGCTGAAGACTGGCAAAACTAGGCCAAATTCTGTAGGACTTACTGAAGCAAAACTCCAAAAGAAACTTTGCCTCAGTTCATCTAAGAACAGTCAGAAATGGAGTTTAGCAGTTCCATATTTTTCACAGTGTACTCTAAAAAACCCAGATCGTCCTTTTTTCAGCTGCTGCTCATGCATGGTTCAAAAATGTCTACTTCAAATGTAATGTAAATGTAAAAACTCAGCTAAAAATGTACATCAGAAATTCCTTCAATATAAAGTTCCAACTATATGTGAGATGAAACTAGTAAATAGAAGATTCCCCCCTAGCTGAAATTAAACTAATTTGTGTTAACAATGAATGGTGAATAAGATGATCTGAAAAATGCTCTCTGCCTTGTGAACTTAATCTGCAGCAGCAATTGCACCACATCAGTCTCCCTGAATCAGTGACATATCTATTCGTCAAAAGAATTAAATCATAAAATCCAGAGTCTTTTGCTAAATGTGTTTCCTTAGTCTTTTTCTACTTCTAGATGCTCATGTAAATAGTAGCTGACTTTTCTAATTTCTTTCTTCTATCAGGAGGCCACATTACTTTGTAAGGAGTGCGGTAATCCACCCATACACATAAACTTTTTTTTATAATACTTCCCCATTTCATCTACATTTTTCAATAATTTTAATTTATTCAAAGAATGCTCAGGCTGTATATGGAGTGCAGCATCCACAATGCTAATTTTTTTACCTAATTTCTAGCTACATTGCCTGAAGCAGATAAGGTTTTGGGATATGCCCATGATTACGTTTTCAGTCAGTATATGAAACGGGATTAATAAAAGACTTTTACTAAGCTTTAGTCACCGCTCTGTCTGTAAACAGAAATGTTTTGCAGTGAGTGATTTAGACTAAGTTCAATTTATAAGCTTGATTCCTTTAATTCGGTTTCCAGCACCAGAAAAATAAATTAATCGTTATTACTTACCAGGAAGGTAATGTACCTGCAACAGAACAAGGCGATCCTGCAGAGAAGGTAACATAGACTGCTCTGGACATCAAAAACATGCAATAATATTTTACTTCCCCCTTGGTAGGGAATCAGAGAGAGCCTTGGGTACTCCAGTTCAAACCACATCACAGCTGAAGCGTCCAAAGAGAATCTAAAGTTTCAGATTCAACCACTGCTATGTAAAACAATGCCACAGGAACATTCCCATGTCAAAACCACAATTTTTATAGCCGGCTGAATAGCTCTTTCAGGCAATGAGCAATCAGTTCAAATATATACCTTATTCCAACTAAAACAGAGATCCACTGTATATCTGTTCATGGAGAGTACTTAGCCTAGACTCTAATCTCTAGAAATTGGCGTAATTTGAAGGCACTCAAGAGAACAAACACTCAAATTACAGACTGTTAAAATAGGAAATATGCTGGAGTTCTACTGGCACACTTTGTTGGACACTTCTCCAGTTATGCTGCTGTCCAAATATAACTGCTTTGTGTATTAGTTTGAGAGGCATTAAGGATCACGTTTTCTATACATGAACTGAGATGAGGGCTGCAGATCTATCTGGCAAAAATAAAAAAGATTGGAGGCCTCAAGAGTATGCCCCCTAATCATGTCTATGGAAAGCTCTTCTATGGGTATACTATGATGGCTATAGGGAAAGAGCTGGCTTTACAAGGAGGACGGGTAGAGATTGGATCTCTGTCTTCTGTTGATGTCTTGAGCTGCTTCCTACTTTTCGTCCTTTTACAGCCTAATGCCTCAGGAGATTACCCTAGTTATCCCAAAAAACAGTTCAGCTCCAGATGGGGGCAAAGCAGGCCAGAATAATGGTAGTGTCTCCTTCAGTCCCTAGAAAAGCTGAGCACGTGTGAAGATGGCTCACATCCATAATAACTCATACAAGCTCGCTCCTTCTTTCTCTCTTCTCCTGTTGCAAGCAGAAGATTTTCCAGACCGCGCAAAGCAGGATGAATATCAAAGCATCCCATGATTGATGGCTCTGCCCTCCAGTTTCCCGAGTTTTGCTCACAGCTGAATAGGAAAACATTTATTCTCAGGGTCCTTTCTCTGCAAAGCAACTGGAGTTCCTCTTTCCAACACTCTTCTGAATCACTAGAGCAGGCTCAAGCAGTCTGTGGAGCTCAGAGTATCAAGGTGAGGAGAAAAAATACATTGACTTTGAAATTCTGTGTTTTCCCCAAGACAAGCGAGAAGTTTCTCACTAGCAAATGTGATCACATTCTTCAGTACTGTGTTGTTCTTAAAAGATTATTTCTAGCTGTCTCTCATGGTTTCTGAGGACTGATTTCACTGTGAGTGAGTTCACAACACCAGGAGTATCTTAGGAACCCACCCCCTGTGTTTAGACATCCAAATGCCTTGAAAAGAACCTATCCTGAATAGAGAGAGCAAAAGATTTAATTTTATGTACTTCAGCAGAAAACTGAAGAATCATCTCCCATCTAAAAATCCTTTATTTTCTCAAATCTTCGTTATTGGTGTCCTTGACCCCTTTTGCCGCAGGACATACAAGAACTCCAGTTTTAACTTATCGTGCTATCCTTTGGGAGGCTGAAAACAAAGGATATTTTTGCCCAGTTACACCAGCCTAATTGTGGACTTTCCTTACAGACATTAAATTTTAGAACAACTTTTCAGTTAGCTGTTCTCAAAAGGAATGAACTAAATGAAATAACACATTAAAAAATAAAACAAATCATTTGCTCAGAAAGCATTAAGTTGTCTTTACATCAGTTTGAACTCACATCTCAGGCTGTACAGAAAAAATACCTTTCTTGTGTAGATAGGATCTCTGGATGTAAATATCAAGCAATGATGAAGACTGTGTTTTACTTTTAAAACCTCACATTTTGGGGAAACCTCACTGAAAATGGTTAAAGGCCTTGAACTTTGCTGACTAGCACTCTCTGCAGTTTCTGGTGGAAGTCCCATGGAAGGAAACAAATGTGTCCCTGTCCTTTGGGTACCAGGGGAGGAATTTATGGGCTGACTTCCCTTCACATAAAGCTGCGCTCCCAATCTTCACGCCAAAACATCTACTGCTAAAAAAAGCTCTTTGAATGGTGTTTCAGTAATTTTGAATAATTCAGGCCTGCACATTCACCTGGATTCCAGAGCAATTTGAGGCTTGGAACTGGGACATTAGAGCTAAAATAACATAAATGGAATGACACATGTGACCTTCCAGGATCTGGAAGCCTGCTGCCCTCCAGGTCCCTAGCTTATTCAGGAAATTATCTTTTTTATAATGTTGACATTCACATACACAAATGGAAATCTGTAGTGTTTCCCGGACCTGACACTGAAACCCACACAAAAGGCAGCAGCAGGCTCAGAATGAAATGAAGTGCTAAAGGAAATAAGAATAATAATCTTGAATTTCATTTATTGTTCTTCTTTAAATCTTTGTTTGGCAATGTTTCTATTAAAAGATTTTAGTTTAGTGTTTCACACATATTTAACACCTGGTTAAACACCATGTAAACCCATGGCAGTGGCCAAATACACCTCATTAAGGAAAACTTGTGACTACTGTCCTAATTAAGTCCCAGACATTTCTATATACTATTGTGAATTGATTCTCTAGAAGCTTTTTCAATAAAGCATCTGTCCCAATTAGGTGTGTCCAAATTAAGTGAAATATATTTTATTGAAATAACCATCTCCGGCTGTGATTCTTTATATAATTTGAAAATGTGTTTCTAATAATGCTGTTTGCAGGACAGCAGAGGGCAAATGTTTTTACAAAGTAAAACAAAAATATTGACACTGTAAAAGAGAATTCTTCTTGACACCTGTCAGTATTTGGTCCTGTGGCTGACATGCCCCCCCTTTTTGGACTTGCTTTGTGTGCCAGCTAACTCTCGCCAGCATCTTGGCAACATTCTGGCTTCCTATCTTCTGCGGAGTGCTACAGGCCAAGTATCTTTTACCTCCCTTCTTTCACCCCCAGAGGTCAGAAGTTCATTTACATTGCTTTGGAGCAGCCTGCTTCAGTAACAATTCGTGAAACAAGATTATGTTAAAGAAAGCAATATTGATTCTATTAGAAACTAGAGAGAAGAATTAAATGAAACGAAAGTTGAACAGAACAAACTTTCCTGTATCTGGCAACTGCACAAAGTCTAGCTCACCAGGTTACAGTCTCATAGTTATTACTGATATATTCAAGCACACTAGAAAAATGTATCAGTGCTTATCTGACCTTTCTTCTCATAATACGGTCCACAGATCTGTTACAACAGGAACTGCAGCCAGCAGCAGCTTCAGGGAAGAACAGTTCTGGCAGGGAATTGCTTCACCTTTTGAAGCTCCCTTCAGCTGAGAAAACTCTCCCTTGTTAGGATAACTGAAATCAATTTTTTTTAAGTAAGTGGCAGGTTGTGTTAAATATATTTTGAGGACACAAAAAACAAGCAACAGTTTCACCGACTGCAGAACATGGCTAATTCTACCCAGCGGTGACAGCGTTTCCAAGTCTTTGTGTGGCAATTCCAGCTTTCTGCTAGATGTGTCAGAATCTGTTGTCCTTATGAACTGATAAAAGGAAATCTTCAGCTTAGCCCACAGACACTTTTGCATTTCTCTTTATGGAAGCTCCACTGATCTGTCACTGGGGAAATACCTTCCTCAAAGGAGAGAAACAGAATTATTCTTTAAATACAGTAATTAAAAATTAGGTATAGTGTATTTAAGTATGTCTTCTGGAGGCAGGGACTCCTGCCATAAGGCAGGAAACTGCATGGGCTGAGGCTGCCTTATCAATGTGCAGAATTTGATGTACTAGTTGGTACATTGTAGTCTTTAATACAAAAGGCAAGGATACTCTGCCTTCAGATTGCCTTTGTTTTTAAGATTGGACCTTAGGTGCTTCACCAAGAGTTCAGTATTCCTTTAATTTCTTTAGTTGGTGACTGCCAGAAAGTTTGAAAAAAATTGGTTGTCAGAATTAAGAGTATAATAGTTTGTCTCATTTTAGAAATCTGTCAACTTCAGGTTCAGAAACCTATCACGCTAAAGAAAAAATGGTCACTCAAAAGCATAAATCATGGATGAGAAGTGCAAGGGCACCCACTGCAGTGTTTTGGTCTGCACGTGGCTCAGAGTTTGTTTGAAATTTTGCAGGATTGGAGTGAGGTTGGTGGCCTGGGAAATTCTTTAATACTGACACATGAACGAAACTGTTCAGGGAAGAGAAATCCACCTCTAACACAAGGGATGCGTTCATGGGATGTGTTCATGTTCGTCTTGATTATTAAATCAAACTGCCACATCCAGCACCAGTCTCTTATCCACTGGTGGAGCTGTGCTCTCTCTTTCCCGTGCCTGTTCTCAGAATCGAATTGCAGCAATCTCTTCAAAATGTTTCATTTCCCACATGTGCCAATTGTGAGAGTACACGATACGTAACCAGAACTGACAGGAGATGACAGCCACACAGAGAAAAGTGTGAGATACACAGCATTTTGACAGAGGAATGGAGGGCCAGAAGCAAGAGCAGGGAAGAGCAGGCATGACAGCCTTAAGACAGCTTGAAAGAAGGAAGGAAAGCCATGGAAACAATGTCAGACAAGGAGTAGGAAACCAAAAACAAGGAATAGAAACTATTCGCTATTTTTAGGGTAGGAAGGGGGGGTTGAAACACAGTAGAACCAGGAAGAAACAACATAGGAGAGTGGGACGGTTATGAAAGTGAGGTTAGTTAGAAGTGGTATAATAGAAAACCACTACAGAGGAAGTAGAGACAGCTAGGGGAGGTTAGAGGCTGAGGCAAACATCACTAAATATGCGGAGTGGGTAAGGAAAGGAGAGTTTACTTGAGACTTGCATTAACTGTTGATGAAAGCAAAAAGAAATAGAAACAGAGAATGAGGAAAACGTTTGGAGAGTGATAAGGAAAAGAAGGGATGTGAAGACACTGGGACAAAGGGAAGAAGAATAGACAAGAAAGGATACTCTAATGCAGATGAGGAGCATAGGCAAAAATAAAAAAAAAATTCCAAACCCAAAATAATAATTAAAAAATACTTTCTTGTCTTAAGCTGTCAAGCTAGGAGAAAGAGATGAGGTGATCCATTGTTCACATATTTCCTTTTGTAAAAGACTGTACACTGCAAATTACAGAAACAGCAGAGTAACTTTCGTTACCACAGTGCACGCTGCTGCAAAGCTAATCCTCTTCTGGATGCCCATGTTAATTCCCCCAAAGATGACCTTGTCATGCACAACTACATTGAAGGATCAATATAAATGCATCCAAATGTATTAGAAAATTTCCATTTATCCTCCTAATCAGCTTTAGATTAGTCCTGTAATTGTAGTGACTGACACTTGCTTTGTCTGAACCTTTCCACAGTAAACCACTCCTCCAGGAAACTATTCACCAAACTTACCTGAACACACACCAGTATGAATTGGCATGTTCATATGAAGTGACAGAAACATAAGCACAACATAATCCTTGCTATGTAATGTAATCCTCAGTGTTACAGATGAAGAAGCTGACTTAGAAAGGCATTTGGGGACAAAGGTGTTTTCTTGTAGCCTAGAGATTTAGGCAGATGTCTGTACTGCTTCTGATTATGATTTTGCCATCAATTGGATTAATTGCCCCAGGAAAGTTACTTTGCATTTCAGATTAGTGGGTATATTTTGATTTCTACTTATTTTATAGGAATGCTGCAAATCTTCCCTAAATAGTAGCTTTATCCCGGAACAAGATAAGAAAATTCAATTTCTAAGTTAAGTAAGAGTAATGTTAGAGGGAATGTTTCTATAAAGAACTCTCTAAGGTTTCTGTATATTCATTGCCTTTTCAAATCTCTCAAGCTCTCTCCATTGACTTTAACAGGCATTGAATTAGACTGAAAGTTAAAGCCTGACTCAAGCATTCAGTTAGAAAAATATGATGTAATCTCTGGACCACTGCATTCTCAACATTGTGATCAGGCCACAAAAAATGTAGCTTGAAACAGGTGCCAGACATTTTTGGAGAAAATTGGTGCAATTTCAGATCAGTTTAATGGAGCAGCCATTTCATGACACAGTTATCCAGCTGCTCAAACATGCCTATTTCACTCACCTTAACAAAATTGTTCAAATATTCAGAGAGTTTTCTACTGCTCATACACAGAACCACACTTTCAAATGGCCATGCTTTGTCTGTATTTAATCCATTCTTCCTTCAACAGTGCAAGCACGTGATACTCATTGCAGGATACTTACAATGTAGGAGGCCACAAAATGTGCAGCGAAGTTGCCTGGAACCTAATCTGTCCAAACACAGTAATATTATCTATAAAAACTAAGCTGTAAAATGACAAATGGAAGAAAATAACTATAAACTGGGTGGAAGTATATGAACTATAAATTGTGTTAGAGGGAAAACAGGCTCAAATTTCCCCTTTCCTCTCCTTACCAAGCTACACTGAACTCGGTGAGGTAACTCAAGGTAGATTTAAATAATTTAGTTCCTAACTGAAGAATCATATCTTATTGTTATTCATTCTTTCTAGGTATGGAACACATTTATTGTTTCCCACTAAACTGTTTAGTAAACCACAGAGTTATCCAGTTAGCGATCAAACCTTAATTAGATTACTTACATGCCAAAATAACCCCAGTCACTTGTGTGAACCACATTAACTTCAAATAATTTAGAAGGAAATCACAGGCACTGAAACCAGCTCCCTCTCTCATGGATGGGAGAGCAGCTGCCTGTAAGATCACAGTCGTGCCAAGGATACTTTATGCTCTGCAGATGGTTCCCTTCCATCTCAAGTCTGAAGATAGAGATGTGCTGAACAAGCCTTTTGTAACATTCCTATTGAAAAGTTAATAGCCAACAACCAAATCTGAACAAAAAAGAGTGGTGGAATATTCCCCCTAAATATAAAAATCTATCGATGACCTTTTAGCAACAGCAACTAATTTGGTGTTTCCTAAACAAGGACTTGATTGATGATACTTGGAAGGGATAATGTTTTTAAATGTTAGAACTGGAATGGAATTAAATCATTGTTGATTGTAGTGCATGCCTGCTCACTCCAGTTATCATCCTTTGCCTGTCTGAAGATTAATACTCTGTATATACACTGTGAGGGGAGAAAGTTGGAGCAAATTCCTTTCCCGCATTTTTTCAGTTCAGTCAGGTTTTTTTATCCCTGGTAAGAAAATTCTATTCCCAGCATTTTATATGCAGCAACTGCAGGAAAATGAGTTGAAAAAACTTAGTCCACAACGAGTAGCACCTTCAGTCAGAAAGATGTGAGCGGTGAAAGCCTGATCATGTGCAGCAGAAATTTTCCATAGTGTCAGTCAGTGCTCAATGAGCAGGGCTACACACTCTCTTGTGGAGGTATCTTATAGTCAGACTGCATCACTGCAGCAAGCTTGGTGTACACCTTATGCAAAATAAACCTTTTAGGAGTGGTGTATAAGAGTAGTGAAAAGGCCTGACAACAGGATGACCTTTCCCTGAGGAACTGAAAATAATCACCCCCGAAGACAGAAGGAGAATTTTATCAGCTGTTCATACAGGTTAATTTTGGTCATCTTTTCTGATGGCCATTTACAAACAAGTGTCATTGTGTAGCACCAATACTTCCTATGGCTTCAAAATTAAGCAGGTTTTTTTTTTAGCAATAAGAAACACACCACAATCATGAAATGCCATTGCAGATCTTGCCAGCAGAAACAGGGAAAGAAACGTTCTTTAGCATTCTGTACCAACAACTGTCTCTGTAAACTAATTTGTGCTTTGTTTAACATTAAAATAGCAGTTGGCTTTAAACAAATAGGTGGCATGAATGAAAGGCACTGGACAATTGGTAGGGAGAGTGACAGAATGGAGTCTGAGGAGACTCCCTGTTCTTAGAATTTACCCCACACCACTCTCATTTGTCAACCCACAAAAAAATTAATGGAGCCTGCAAACTGCAGGACTCCAAACCATAAAGTCCTGCTGTTAGTACTTTATTTTACATATATTGAAGTGGTATCCTGATGGGTAATCTTAGTAAGTTAAAATGGGATAATAGTTATAACGTGAAAATAAAGTAGTCTCTGCTCCTCTGCAACATGTAGAGCTAACTACTTTGGCATTGAATAGATTCAATCCATCTATAAGTAAGTGATACAGAGATGGCAGGATTTCAATTCTTTGTTTGCTTTGCTGGTCTCTTCCAGCATTTTGTAGATATCAATTTCTTATCAATTATCCCTCCAGTATTATTTCTGATGAGGGCATTGCCTCTGACAGATCTGCTTGTGTACTGCAAGCTTTCATCAAATTGCCAAAATTACTTCACTCTTCATTTGAGCCTTTCCCCACTCAATTTAGGAAAGATAAAGGCATCTGTGTTCTCATCTGCATACATACATACTGATTTTTTTTCATTATTTCTAACCATAAGGAATATTTTTTGGACTAGCTTTCAAAAAAACCTCCTTTCTATCAGACCTTAGGGTAACTACAATTGTAGATATAAACTGACAGACAGACACTAACATGTTTGTTTCAAATTAAAGCATAATGAAATGCTAAAATTGTAATATATTTTTGTTCTAGATTACCCTCTTAACATTTATATATCATAATTTTATGAAGCCTATAAGGCTTAGTACCTCCTGAGACTTCTGTCATTGATTTTACTCAGTAATTGTCATATACATTCCTTTCAGATAACATGTACCTCATCTCAGATAAGAAAGGGGCTCTGCTTTTAAAATTTAATAATATGCAAAGCAATGTCTTGTCATAGTAACTAAAAAAAAGTCTATAAACTGCTCCCCTTCTTAGTGCCATAACATAGGACCTCCTCTAATGTTTCAAAAGTCATAAGAAGGGCTTTTGCTAATAGCCCCGCAAAGCAAAAGGGATATGAGAAGCATTGTCCCAAATGTGTGAATAAGCGCCTAACATATTTTGCATATATTTTAGAGAGTAGACCTCTAAGATAGACATAAATTTTACTTTTTCTTATTGGCTGTGATCTAAGACTGTTGATGCCACTAGCAGTCAAACTCTTAGTATCTGAGTACAAAGTAGCACCTGTTTCTTTAATAGCACCATTTCTTGACCCAAAGTGAAATTTTGCTTCTGCTTCTTTTGAAAATATTTTGGCTCTATACCTGTGGATGGCTTTTTCAAGCAACTGCCTTGCGAGATGTGGTCAGTGTATTTAATGCGTTAATGAGCCGCATGCCCCAGGCTTTGTAGGCAATTGTTCAACTATGTAAATCTCTCAGTTTTCCATTTCCAAAATCATAAAGAAATACCTGGAGAAGGCAACAATGGGGGTTGCTCCAGATTTACACCATTTAGATAAGATAAAACTGCTTCTGGCTTTATTCTAGACTAAGTTTCTCCCTGTGTAGGATAGCACGTGGCGGGGGGGGAGGCTCATAATAAGTTGCACTCTTCAGAGGACAAGGTAAAAACATCTTTTTTCTTATTTGCAGTTTATGTTCATGTCTCATTGGCAAAATCCCATCTCTGTGATGTTACGCAGCTACATATTTCTAGTGCTTATACTGCTGAATGCTGGGTAGAGCACTCACCAAATCAGTCATCTATGAAAATACTTGGCAATCGCTAAAAATCAGAATAGAACCCCCAGAGGGTGAACATACTTCAATTTAGATTAATATTTCATATTAAGAAACACATTCTTGTTCTATTTTGGTTTACAGGATGCCAAAGAACATGTTCTGGGCATGATTTGTACTGAAAACCAGAGAAAATTCCACTTTTTCCTATCCCATAAACCTGCTAATCATTTATAGATAAGATCATTAGAGCAAGCTCAAGTTAGAGTGCAGGATCTGAATCTTTGTGTCATTAGTCAACCATTTATGAAAATGTTTTTAAAAGCTCTGTAATAAATAACATAATCAATTCTAGCAGTGTGTCCTTGTTTTCTTTATTTTTTCTTTTAAAAAAGGCCAGTGAAAAGAAAGGTTAATTAAAAGTCTATTATTTATAAGACATAAAACTACTTTCCAAACAATGCTTATCACACAAGAAATATTCCAGAAAGCTGATTTTTTGATAATTATGTAAAAGTCAACTTGTTCAGAGCTCCCTGCAATTATCGCTCCCAATCTATGGAACAACAAAAATGATTAAGTAGCTAGAGAAACTTTGTTATGAAAAACTTAGTAACTTTTGCACAAGTGATATGCATGCATACACATGCACAAACAGAGGCACAGCGAGAGGGGTGTCCAGCATTTGTGGGTTTATCCTGTGTTTGAGACGATAGATAGAAATCTCTGATTTAACTTTTTGGGAGTACCAGCCTAATTTTTTTAAAGTGACTAATGGCCAAATTCAAGGCAGTAGGAAGATTTTGATTTTCAGAGGGAAGTTCAGTTTGAAAATTAAGCTATGACCATTTTTTATGAGAGCCACCTTTTCAAAGTGCAAACACCTAAAATACATCTGAATCAGGTATTAAAAATACAGTCTGTGACTGAAAGCTCTGATGCATAAAGACCAGAATTTTGACATAGTGTAGGAGACAAATTATACACAATGGGGACTTTGATGCCATAGAGAATTAACAAAATACCATTAAAATGTTATGAATACAAAATTAATTTTAATCCAAAATCCAGCTAAAATGAAAATGTAACTGTAAAAAGTCTTCTACCAGAAGTCCTTTCTTAATTTTAAAAATAATAAAGATTCTCTGAAAGGTCTCTAGATTAAGAAAAAAGAGAGAGTAGTTTTAACCAATGAGTACCTATACAATTGTCTTTTCCACCATATCTTGTTTCATACACTTTCTGTCCATTAAACAAAATTTAGTCTGTCTTCCTATTTCTATTCAGCAGCCAAAATCAAAACACAATCAGAACATACAAATCGAGTAATATACAGCAAGTTTCCAGTCTTCAGTAAGAAGAAGCCAGGCTATTCTCCAGGCTATAATATTCCTGACAGCCTGTGGTGTGAAGGCCCAGCCCTATCTGCTGCTGCAAAATAAGAGCTCAACTACCACTAAGAAATACTGGCTGTTGCCAGACTATTAGACAGATATTTTAGGGAAACAGGGGCTTACGTGTATCTCCTGAGTCTTTGTTCTTAAGTAGCTTGTTGCCTGCCTGGTCCAGCAATTCTGTGTCTGTTGTGGGTACTCAGTGCCACAAGTGCTGTCTTCACCCCAAGGCTGAAGAAGAAGCAGCTCTAATTTTTCCTTCTTCCACACCAGTGGACAAAAGGCTTTTCACTTCAAGATAGCTGATTAAAGATGCTATTAAGAGAATTTTTTAACAAAGAGAAGCGTTCAGTGTCCTTCTCTGGATACAGCAGAATTAGTGTAGCACTCAAAGTTAATTTTCACATACTTCGTGTGTAAAAATGGTGTGCAGTTTGGAGGATTAAAGCCAAATTCTGATCTCACTGATGTCAGATGAGATACCCCAGTGATGAATGCGGTTCTTGGCTTCCCAAGCAGCCGTCGGAGTCAATGTGTTTCTAATAAGATGGAGACTTGGTGGGGGCCAGGTGCTCTATTAGTTTAAATTGTTTGAGTAGCAGGAGTTGTGTAGAAGGTTAGTAGATGGAAAATGTTTTCTGCCTTCCTTAAACTTGTACTCCTGGTCCAGAAATTCAGTTGCTGCAGCCCAGCGTTTGTACTGGCTGAGCTTCTGACTGAGGCTTACTTTATAAGCCTTTTATGTAATAGTAGTAAAGCAAATACTTGTTGTATATTTGCAAGAGAACTCAGTTTCAACTGTTTAATTTCTTACTTATTTTGGTTTGGGGCAGAATTCTACCTGTTCCCTGCTAAGTAATTATTTTCCTTGTATTTTCAAAAGTACTTTCATACCTACTACTTACATAAATCTTTAGTTCAAAGGTAGCTGTTCATTAAATGTACTACTGAACAAAATATTTAATGCAAGCTAAACACAAAACCTGTGCCTAGATAATAATCCTGTAATGGAACAAAATGTTGTATTACAAGATGAAAGTTAAGTGAAACTTCACACAGTCAGACCTGAGTAATTTCAGACCACGGAGCTGTAAAGAGGGTGATTTGCTGTTGTATTGATGACTATCCTGATGGAAAGAGCCTGGTCACATCTTGTAACCATTCCACGAGCACTTCTGGCAGCAGCACAGCACCCCAAGGGCCACTGCTGGGGTGTCCGCAACATCAGCTTCCTGGCACTGGGCTCTTTTTCCAGAATAGGGAAGCTGCTCACCAATAGCTGGACTTCTGCAGGATATGCGGTGTTATGTGCTACTTGGCACAGCAGAGCAGGGTTTTTTGCTTGGACAACACCTGCAGCAGTGCTCAGCGCCTCCACCCCCTCAGATATCCTCCCCAGAAAGCAAGGCTATGCACGTAAGTGGTGCTGTGGCCCTAAGCTGCTCCTCTTGGCTTCATAAATCCTGCACATTTTCAGGGACCCAGGAGAGAGAGGCTGGGGAGAAAGCTGGAAGTATACCTATAGACAACACAAACTGAAAGAATCCCAGTTACCATAAACTCTCTTTTTCTTTGAGTGCTTATTTATACAAGTATTCACACAGTATGTGACTTCAGGCGGTACCTCCAGCATAGTACTGTGTAGCTGGAGAAGTGTCCTGCTGTCCTTTAAATTAATCAAGACAGAAGGACTCTTTTTTTTTCATAACAGAGCAGTCTTGTGCCTAAAAGTATCTGTATTTGTGTAGTGCAGTTACAGAGAGGGTGAACGGAGTCCAGATGGCAGCTTTGCAATTTGCAGAGATGAAAACATCCTACAGAGAGGTCACTAGTACTATCTGAGCTATAATGGAAATTCAGATCATACTGTGCTGCCCTTGCCTTACTGATGCTTAACAGGTTTTAACATCATCTGTGACCCACTAAGACAGTCTCTGTGTGGAGATAACTGACCCTTTACAAGCTTTAACACAAAAATTTCAAAAGACAGGAAAAAAATTGTGTATTTTTCATCCTGTCTAGATTTTTTTAAAAAGACATGGATTATATAGAACATGCAAGAGTAGTTTAGGCAGAAAAAAAATCATAGATTAATTTTTCAACTAGGATGGAAACTGGACTTTCTCTCAGAGAGACACCCAGGAGGAGTCCTAAGCATGACTTTTTCAGAAAAAAAAGGCTATTTTCGCTGAGATGAAGGAGGGATCTCCATGCTGATCTGTTGGGAACAGATTCAGCTCCTCCAAGGACTGGGACTGCTATCTGGCAGAGACCCTCACTAACACATCAGTGAATTCCACTTAGTGGAGCAAGAAAGGCCAGAACAGCCTCTTACTGCGAGAACTGCCTTTCTTACTAAAAAGATTGGCTGACTACTTGCCTGGGCTGATGGCTCTGCTGTTCAGTCCCACTTAACCACTGGTTAGGTGGTTTCATGGCAAAAATGTACCAAACAGAACATGAGATCAAGTTGGCTTTGTAGAAATATATAAATATAATCCTTTCTACTACTGTCAACTAAAGCATTTGCCATATGAGGTGCTTATGTGCTCTACATGTGAGAACTAACCACAGTGCCATCACATATGAGGTGCTGCTGTTCAGGAGTGCAAGGACAGGACCAGGGTAAGCCACCCATGTAATAGGAGAGGACGAGGAGGGTGAATGTTCTGACTACAAGTTTTGGAAACAGTGCAGCAGCCCTGCTCCTGCGGCAGGGAGGAAGACCACGATGTGTATGGGCTTCACAGTGTGAGTGTAAAAACAGTCAACTGTTTGAAAAAGAGGAGGAAAAAACCAATCTCACTTGCATGACAAATTGCCAACGTCCACCACATTAACACATACATTGTTTTTCTTTTGTAGTCTATTTGTATTTTTACATGTTTTCATTTAAAAGTAATTACTCACAATTAGTTCTATATCACGAGGGAGAAAATAGCTCCCTTCCGAAACAGTTAGCTCTTATGCCAGCAAGTAAAAAGATGGGCAAAAGCAGGAGCAATATGTATATCTTTTCGGGAAAGCTTAGTAACCTTTTCTAGTCCACGAGTGTTAACACTAAAAGCAAGCAGACATTTATTTTGCACATGCTATATTCATGTCCCAAATTCCAGTTCAATATACAAACTATAAGGCTGTTTTCTTCTCATTGTTTCTGAACATAGACAAAGTAGGAAATAATTTAATTTTTTCACATGATGTACATCTTGAAAAGTCCTAGGAACAGACAGCCCATATACTGAACTAACTTCATACCCCCTTTTAAAATTGAAAAATACAACAGTAATTCCCTGCTCATGATAATCTCTTTTCTGAATGAACCAATTTTTAGATATGACTCACAGTGGGCATTCATGAAATTAAACAAAGAAATTAAAATTACTTTATTTCTGTACATCAAGTGACTAGTTAGGGGAAGGGAGAATACAAAATCACAGGAATAAGAGTAAAAATAAGAGATCATTAATTAGTTTTACTCAGTATAATGCCATTTGCTTTGGCAACAGAGTTCTGTTCTTTTAATATCTTAGAAGTATTTGTGTTTAACTATATTTTTTATTATGTCTGTACATGAACATTATTATACACTGCTGTACACTTTGCAGTTCTTCTAATCTCATACTTGCATATAAATGCTAATGTATTTTAATGATTTGAAAACAAGTTAAAATGTTACTATTTCATGATTATGTACAACTGTAGACTTTTCAAATGTGTTTTTTTCCAGTACAGCTTGGTACTCTGTAAATGGAAGGTGTAACTATTTGGTCCATTGAACCAAGCATCTGAAAATCACAAAAAAAAGTGAAAGGGCAAAGCCTTGTGAACAGCACTGTTACTAACTTCCATTGAAAGCCATTATACAGAATAGTATATTTTTGCTCTGGAAAAGGGTAACACGATTATAATTTGGGAGGAAAGAAGGCCTAAATCAGAAGGAAAACATCTACCCAGATAAATCTTAGTCAGTATGTGATTATCATGTTACCAACACATTACAAAATGGGACAAATTCACTTACCCTTCCTGGAGGAACTGGTATGAAATAAGGAAAGCCTATCTAATATGAATGTGCAAGAAACAAATCTTATAGAAAGCAACAGCCCTGTGCTGAATGGTATTACAGAGGTTAGGGTGCCAAAGATTTCAGAAGTAGCTGAGGTTGAAAAACAAGTGCATCTGGAGATGTTTAAGGGAGAGGTCAGCTATAGGTTTCCAGATGGCTGGAAAAAAAGAGCCGAATAGAGAGAATAAGAACTGGTGTCCTTGTAAGAGGCATAATCTAAATGAATCAATCACAGACCTTTTAAAGTTCAAGTTTAGCTTGGAGAAGGTGTTTAGTTCAGGGCTGATTTCCACTTTATTGGAATTATTAAGCTGCAAACTTCAGAGTTTACTCTTAGGCTTTCTCAAAATCAGAGAAACTACTGTATGTCAAGATCACACACATGCTCTTTGTTGAGGAAAAACAGTTGTCCATTTGTCCAGCTGATGTGAATAAGGTCAAAAGAGTTCAACACCTGCTTCAGAAAAACACGCTCAATAGTTACCACATTTTGCTACAACAGGTGCTGAACTCATCTAACCTTGGTCATGCTAGAAACACAACTGTTTTCAGTGCTATCTGATGGGAGGAGTCAGCTCTGGTATGTTTATTAGCAATATTTGTACCGTGGTTACATCTTTGTATTCTTCTGGAAATGAATAGATAATGGGTTTGGTTAGGCAATTGAAGTCTCTTCAAAGGGACTTGTTTTGGCCTAAAACATCTGTGTTACTTCAAGATGGGCGAATGAGGCTGATACTTGTCTGTACTCATACTTGTGGAAAATGATTCCTAGAACTACCTAAGAAGTCAGGCACCATATGAAACAATAAAAGGTGGATCTCAGTTTGTAGCATGACGCTCTAACCCATAGTGGCACAGCACAGTAAATGCCTAGTCCCATAAAAAACAAGTCATAAAAAAGACAAAAATTTTTGCAAATAAGACCACTAAATTACAGTTAAGCATTGTTACAACCAAATAGCTCATGTACAACTTCATAAACACTTCAACTGGTGCTCTTAAATTTCCAGATATGTTTACTGTACTCCTCTAAAGCACATTAAAGAAAAAGTGTTCTTTGTTATCTGGGACTGTTTGGAATCTTTAGCAGTTCACTTAACACATCATAATGTCTGTCATAGGCTTTCCTAAAACACCAGGGAAAAATGCATACCTCAGGAGAGGAATAAATCTCTTAAAAGGTATTAGTGTAATTAAGTAGGTCACCCTGTAGAGGTGAAGTGCCTATTAGTATCGGTGGATTTTAGTCCTGATTCAGCAGAGTGCTTAAGCAAGTTCCACTAAAATCTGTAGGCAAATACATGTGCACATTCTTTTCTGAGACATGGTCTTTAATTGTTATTATGCTGGTTCTGGGGGATTTTGCCTTTCACTTCCCAGTGGAGAGTCAGCCTTACAGCACATGAGAGAGCCAGATGTTCAAACCTAAATTATATGTCTGTCTTTCAAGTTTATTGCTTTTCTTCTCCCGAGTTATCTCAGTGTAAACCCATCCTATCCCAAATATACATGCTTGAAAGTTGCATTCGAACCCTTGTATATCCTGTGACAAACCTGCAAGAAAGCAGAGCAATGAGTTTAATATTTTCAAGCCTGTGGATGTTCACACAGAATCACAGAGAAGGGTTGAGGTTGGAAGGGGCCTCTGGCAACTGTTTAGTCCAATCCTCCGTGCTCAGAGCAGGGTCAGCTAAAGCAGGTTGCTGAGGGCTGTGTCCCATCGGGTTTTCAGTTATCTCCAAGCATAGAGACTCCACAACCTGCCTCGGCAACCTGTTCCAGTGTTTGACCAGCCTTACAGTGAAAAAAGCTTTTTCTTATGTTTAAATCAAATTTCCTGTATTTCAATATGTGTCCTCTTGTCCTTTCACTGGGCACCTCTGAGAAGTCTGGCTCTGTCTTCTTTGCTCCCCACCATCACACACTGAGAAGATCCTCCTGAACCATCTCTTCCCCAGGCTGAACAATCCCAGCTCTCTCAGCGTCTACCTGTATGTCACTGTCAGGAATTAAGATTACGCTATTGCTGTCCTGTAAGAGGCTGACACTGTTTGCCTGAGGGACCTTGCCCTAGAAGCAGGTGGCAGTCCTGCTGAGAAAGGTTTAAGTGAAAGCTGCTGGCATGCAGAGACAGGCCCTAAGGGGAAAGAGCTCATTTTTTCTAAGGAATGCTAATTTAGAGTATGGACTAAGTCATCCTGGAAGAGGGATTCTAGGAGTGGCCACCTGAGGCAGAATATATGATCCCCCTTTATAGTATGATCTTATTGTGGTGGGGTTTTTTTAATTAAAGACAAACACTGTGAAGATGATGAACCAATAATTTTCACATTGTAGGAGAGTGCTAGAAGAATGAACTGTCTTTCACATACGTTACTAAAGACTGAAAGATTGCTTGCAAAATATGTTTGTTTCTGAAGCATTTCATTTCAGCACAAGCTTTGGAAACAAAGCACAGATAAAGGGAAGCAAGGTTCATGCAGCACATAAAGCACAGCCTATCAAAACAACTGGCTTGTGTACTACTATTTTAGCTCTCAGATTCGAGAGTCGAAAGGGTGTTTGCTACTCTGACTCTGACAGCCCTTTGCATGATTCTTACAAATTGTAACACAAGTCTTCTATCTCTGACATTCCCTGGCCAGGTCTTTGCTGGCCAGTTGCAGATCTTTATTTGCTACTTTTCATTGCTAAATCTGTCTCATATTAGGGAAATTTTGAAAACAGTGAGGTAATCTGGCTCTGTCATTACAGTTGAAATTAATTTGCCTGCCTGATACTACACTACAATGTTATGTAAATCCATGATAGGATGTGAAGTATGCTTCCTTTACCTTTCTGTGTTCTGGCTCCTCATGGACATGGCAAGGGAATTGGTTTTTCTGATGTCCCTGTAGATAAGAATAGCCTGACATAAAAGATGGATCCCAAAGGACTAAACAAACAAACTGAATGGTCAGAGGAGCTGACAGACCAGCTGTCACTGCACACAGAAGCTAGTGAAGGAGAAGGTATATGAACTCTTCACTAGGTGCAGAATTCTCATAGCTGTTCAGGCAAGGAAGTTCCTTCCCTTTTTTGATCCTAAGGATGAAATCATAACCACTCAAATGCAAACATTTTATATTTTAGTCATTCCAGAAGTGGCTGAAGAACACTTTTACCATCATGCAAATAGGCAATCCCTACTAAGCATGCAGGTATTTCAAATTCCTGCTCTCCCAGCACCTGGGCGCCTGTTCAGGTAGGAGGAGAAAAACTCCTGTGTGCTGAGTCACCTCTTTGCAGGGTATTTGTAAAATGGTTTGTGTGCTTCATGTGCTCTGGTCACATGAGGGGTCTCATGCAGTTGCATATTGCAGTTGCAGTTGAGGAATGTGCCTTTTGGTAGGCCTGTTTTCCAGAAAGACCTCACAAAGCTGACTCTGAGTGGACAAAAGAGCGTCAAATTAGCATCAGTGTAAAAAAAAGTGAAGTAATTAATCTTGGGGAAAAATAGTCTATACTGTGCTTATGGAATACTGAACTTGAAATTGGCAGTTATTCCTCAGGGAATTGAGCTAGCAATCATCACCAGCAGTTCTCTGAAGTCATCAGGTTAAGATACAATAGCAGTCAAAAAGCCAAAAAAAAGGTCAAACTTCATCAGAAAGGGCACTGAGGACATAACAGAAAGCATAATTTTGCTGCAATACAAAATCTTGTGCTCACATTTTGGTTACTGTGTGCAGTTTGATCCTCACATCACAAGGAGTCACAGTGGAGTTAGAAAAGTTGCAGAGAAAGGCAAGAGAAATGATTAAGGATGTCAAGAAACTGGATTAAAAGGAGAGACTTAAAGGGCTAAATCTTCAATTTTGAGTGGAGATTGCTCAGTGAGAAACATGAAGGCACTCAATGAAGTGAATGCAGAGCTGCTAACTCACCAAATCCTTCAGTAATAAAACTAGGTGTTACCCATTAAAACTAGTGGAGAACGGGTTTAAAACAGGTAAAGTTATATCTTTTTTCACATAGCAGGCAGTCAAGTTTTGAAACTTGTTGCCACGAATTTTGGAGGCAGCTAGTTTCAGCAGAGGATAAAAGGAATTAGAAATTCCAGGAAAACCAGTCCAATAGTATGTTAAAGAAAATAAACAGGGATTCCTTAATCAGTGGCAGTGGACACGGGAGGAGTAGTAGGGAGATAGTGGCCAAGAGTGTATGGTCTCCCTGAACAGCATCTCCTGCTGCCACTGGTGGAGGCAGAATACTGTTCCAGCACAGTAAGGTATTTCTTATATTCTTGTTTTCAACACTGGGCCCTACTGAGATGTAATTTGCATCTGCTTCACAGCATCCTAGTCTCCTCCCTTTTCCACAGCCTCATGTACAAGAGCCAGCTGGTCTGCAGATTACAGAGCAGTAGATCAGGTCAATCTAATATTTCTGGTGTGGAGGGTGACAGAGTGGTAGAGAGACTGCAACAACATGTAGTATGTGCATGAGAATCACAGGCAACATCTAGAGAGTGTGAGACATGGTCAAATGATTAAGTCATCTGCTCCATATCATGCCTGGCTGTTTAAGGACTTCTGTCAGAGGAAAACATTGGGAACATCAGGCTGATAGACAGTAATAACAAAAAATATAAATTATTCCTTCTGATTCCTTCTGTTCGCCTTTTGGCTCCTACTACAGGACTTGTTGAGAGTAGGATTATGGGAGGCCACGAACAAGCTTAAAATCTGTGCCCGACTTAACCACCTCTGATTTTGTATGTGGGAAGGAAGTGGCCTAAATCTGACCCATCTAATATATGTAATATATTCCATGGCATGTAATGTTTTGACAGCTTAAGTAGATATACGAGTACCGAATTGGTAACTCATTCAAATCAAAATTGGTATGCCTCCTATCTAAGTATTGCAAGTTCTGGTTTTATTCAGATAATTGTGTTTATTTTTTCTTTTCCAACAAGATAATTGTGCATATTACTTCAGTCTCTGGTATGTGTTAGTGTTGTCCAGGTTTTTTCTAATGCACTCTCATGAAATTTTAGGTACAGATATCAGCTGTGTCGGTAATGGGGAATGTAGGTGCTGGACAGGAGCAGTGGGTTGAGAATCTATTTTTCCTGCCTCACAAAGACATTGTTTAGGTCAGACTTTTTTTTGCCCCAAGTACAACATTACATGGACTGTGTGAACACATCATAAATGGGCTGATCTTTGTAATGTGCCTGTTAGGAACATTTCCATTCTATAAATCAGGAGCTAACACACAGAGAAATTTGTGTTTTGTCAGGAGAAGTCAGTGGCAGAGAGATAAGAAATAGCTCTGGAGTGCCTTAACCACAAAGCTGCTATAGATCAGTTGAAATGATGGGCCATGGAGCTAGTCTTTTGGTGAGTTTGACACAATTGCAGAGCACTTCCAGGGACACAGTCTGAAGGAGAAAGACGAGTTTTATCTGCAGTGTCTAATCTCCTCTAATAATGATAATATTTGGCACACATCAGATACTTTCCTTCCAACTATTTAAAGCCCTTTGGCATGCCTGTAATACAGGCAAGTGGTATAAGAGGAATTATACCACTGGGAACCTGCACAGATACAAGGGGAGAGAGGCTAGGTCAGTCATTAGGAAAGCTTTCAATAAATCCCAGAAGCTGGGACCTCCAGTCATTTGCTTTAGTCCCATGAAAATTTGTGACTTACTTTTTTCTTCAGTGCTCTCCTCCTCTTCCCTTTTTCTATTTCTGCGTTTCTTTCCTCAACATTGTTTTTTCCTTGTCCAGTAAATGGCTGGTTGCTCTTGACAGCTCAGCCTCTGAATCTTAAACCATTTTGCACCCTTGCTGAAGTCTTTTCTGACTCCTGAACTTGTAGACTGTCTGGGAAAACTGTGTTAGCACTGAAAAACAGGGTTCTCATACTTCACAGAGGGAGAACCAAGGGGATCAGGAGTGTCTCCCAATCATGCTTTATTCAAGTGGAAGTCTGACAGGCAAATAATTGCTGCCATTGCTCACAGACAATGAATTAACACCTTGGAAATAGTGCTTCCTGCATTCCCTCATCTTGTCCTCAAGCCTGGGATCAGCATGAATAATGAGCAGATGTGCTTGCAAGTAGTCTATTCTCATACCAATCTGTGTTCTGCAATAATGCTGTAGTGTCTGATTATTTTCGGAAAAAAAATGCTACCTGAAAGATGTTGTATATATCTCCGCATAAATGATACCTTTCCCTTTTAAAAGACCATCAGGAATACAGGTCAACAATTTACTGTGGAGATACCAAAGGCTGGGGAAGTGGATTGTTACCTCTGTCAGTTGCTATCTCGATGGCTTAGTGAGAAGATAAAAGATATGGACATGATTTTGCAGTACTTAATCCCAAAACTTGCATTCAGCTGCTTAAAGGAATCTCTGTCTAGATATAGTCTTTATCTGCCATTTCCCTCCTGGATCTCATTTCATTGCCCTTTTTCTCCTGCCTTTTATCTTTATTCTCTTCTTCTTTGCCATCTATATTACCTCTCTTCCCAGAATTTGATAGACACTGCTATGGAGGTCTTCTGAGAATCCTGGGAAGGCAAGGTGCGGTTCAAGAGCCATTCTGCAACATATTTAAAACAGAGCTGGGGAAGCCACAGGAGGATCCCTGCACTCATTTGGTTTTAGCTTTGAAAGCTCAGTTGAGTTAGTTGTTCCTTTGGGTTGCTAGAGCTCAAAGGAGCAATAAAAGTGATTAAAAGGATAAAAAATGAAAAATTACTTTTATAAAACAGATGTTGGCATAGGTTTCTGGCAAAAAACCAATCTTGCTATTTCCCAAACCCATGAGAAGAGGAATGGCTGAAGGAACCTTGCTCATTCACAGGCTCTAATTATGAATGCAATTTCATATTGATTGAATGGCTAAGATAGGGTTATGTGTGTCTGTTTCTCCCATTTAATGGCTCATGTTAGACTGGTCTGTAAACAAGCTTCCCATTGGCTTTATTTTTTTTCCCCCATTCTAAGGGAAAAATACAGCTTATAGTAAGGTGGGTTGAGTTATTTTGGCAACAGGCTAACTCAGGTACAGAATAAATCTGGCCCTGCAGCCCTTAGGCAGGTAAGCATATCTTGTAATCTGGAGTTCTGGGGGCTGAAAAAAGGTCCCCTTATTTTGCAAGCAATCAAATCCTTGTCTGCATTTTTGGACACAGTATCAATACAGGCATAAAGCTGAGCGTTTCAAGGATTATAAATGAAGAGATGCAGTTGCTCAATTTCTTTTTTCTGTCAACACACAAATGGAAGAGTAAGTCTGGTGGGAACACATTATACATGCACATAGTTGTAGCAAAGAGCTTAGGCATACTGAAACATTTCTCATGTATTTGAAACTTTATGTCCCTTACTAGAGACTACTGAAGTCTTTGATTAGGAAAGCCTGGAACCAAAGACAATAAAACACAAAAAGAACTGGAAAATCCCCTGTGATATGATGCAAAACTGAAGAGGAAAAATTGTAACTCAAGGCAGAGAACATTCCATTCTCTCTGAGGATTTGCAAAGGGACGAGTGAGGAACAGTAATTAAATGCCTAAGACTGCTTCACTGTACACTCTCTGGGTTATCCATGCATTGAGATGAGCATCTCTCTGCAGCCACAAAACTACAGTAAAAGGTGAATTCTGACATGCTCATTAGAAGATATATGGCAGAGCAGTTTTTGCTGCATCTAGAGAAAAGCAAAACACACCATCTTTAATGTGAAATCTTTACATCTTATTTCTACATAAGTTCTCTTTGGTTGCACAAGCAAGTCTAAAAGATCCCTTTACAACTTTTATACTTAGACTCTTGGTGTGTAAGTAAGGAAGTTGTATTAGTCATTCAAATTTTTAAGATGTCCAAGGACTCATTAAATAAGTAATATGTTCCTCATAACTTTTTTCGTTTGTTGCCATTTATGAAATTGTTTTGATGCTGTTATGAGGATTTTGCTTATTTTCTCCTGCCAATATCAGATCTTATGTTATTACCCTCTTGACTTCAGCCTGGCATAACTCACTCTACTGCAGCGCCATCTATGAGGATGAAGATGTAGATGTTTAATATATGCATGCTGTTCAAAAATGAACAACAGGTCTCTATCTCTCCCTTAAAAAAATCTTCAGAGATTCAGCACATTCTTACATCAAAGAAAGGATTATTATTTGGAAAATGTTCAAGCAGAAAACTATTTAGATTGAAGATAAAATAATGTGATCATTAATGATTTTTTTAGAAGTCAGAATATATAGCTGGTCTATATTTTAATTAATCTGTATGGCTTTTTATTTCTGTGGCTAGTCAGTCCTTCACATCAACACTTTGAGGTGAACTGGGTCTGAATCCTTGCATACATAGACTCCCAAATTAGTTACAGCAGCATGTTCAAATGCCAAAAGGAAACCATTAGACCTGCCCACGCTGTCTGTGGGGCAGAGCACTGAGGCTGTCTTCTAGACCAAATTCACTGTCTGTGCAGACAATGAACCTGAAAACATGGCCCCAGATATGATAGGACAGTGCCTAATGGAGCACGTAAGAGCCTGAGCACCCTAAGTGAGTTAACACAATGCTGGCATATCCAGGCAGGCTGGCTGCTGGCTGGCTGCAGGTGTCCACAAGTCACCCATGTCAGTAAGAGACAGGCAGGTTGATGCGTGCTCACAGCCACTCCCAAAACTGCTTTACAGAAGAGGTGCGAACATAGCTGCTAGGGGTGATTCATTGCTGCTGCTTTTCAGTTTATTCTTGACACAATCTCATGTGGCGAGGAAGGGGGGAGCTAGTGGGTAGCATGAAGAATGAAACTGATATTATCAGAACAATGAGGAAAAATGAATAGATAAAGTAATAAGCACATAGCACCTGTGTTTTGTAGTGATGAAAAGGGGGAATCATGCAGCATGAGGCCAGCTGGGGAGTTATAAAACTCAGTATGACAAGAGACATTGAGCATCTGTACAGGGAAGAATGACTTGCAGTTGTCCAGGTGCATGGTGTTTTGCACCAGGAGATGCTGGTTCATTAGGATCCCATTAAGAAAGGCACTCAGACTCTGTAAAGTATCACTTAAAATGCCAGTTATTGGGCTTAACGCTATAAAGAAGAAGAAGATAGTAAGTGACAGGGGAGTTCAAGCTTTGTCAAGTGTGTTCAGCCTTGGCTGGGCAGGCCAGGAGTGAAGTGTATTTTCTATGATGTGTTTTCTGTGTGTCTCAAATATGTAGCAGTGTCATCTGAAAAATCTCCAGTGCAACCACCCTGGCCCATCTGGGCCCTTCTGCCACCACATCTGGTATTGATCCTGCCATGGCTTGTACCAAGGGGAACCAAAGGGATTCTTCAAAGGCAGCCTTATGTCATTCTCCCCAGTTTCACAGAAAAGGAACCATAATGTCCCTCTTTAAAAAAGATAGGTTAACTGAACTTCAGTTCTTGGAAAAATTTCAAAACAGGTATTTAAACAATGTATTTGTAATTACCAGAAGGCTGCAGGGTAATAAGTAAATAGCAGGATGAACTTATAAAGAACAAGTGACGTAGCACTAATCTAATTTTCTTCTATAACACGGTAATTGGCCATGTGGATGCTGGAGAAATAGTAAATGGTGTATCTTAATTTGGTCTTAGATGATATAAGCAACTTGGGGATATGTGGTAAAGTATATCTAATAACATGCTGAATGGAAAACTGGTTAGAAAATTCATGTCAGACACTAGAGAAGACTTCCCAACTGTGAGATGATTAAGCACTGGAATAGATACCTCACCAGATACAATACTTTGGGACCCTCTGATGCTCTTCTAGCCTTCTTACATGGCATGAAGAATACCTCCCCAGCAGTTCAGTTTAGGAAATGTTTTGTGTAAGTGGAAATGAGAAATACTAGAAGGCAAGGTGTGGAGACAAGGTCATATTTTGGATTAGGTGAAGACAGCGGGATCAGAGGAAAGTTTGTGCAGAAAGGATAAGGTGGTGTGAGCAGATAGGGTCACTCAGACGTGGATGAGAAGAAAATGGACCTAAAACCAAATGAGGTTTTGCTAGGATGTGAGCCCCACCGTGAGTCCAAGTAAGGAGAGTAGGTGGCCCACTACACTTGATACTTAAGCAACTATCAGAGAAACTCACTGAAACTGCAAATATAGCTAAAATATCTTGACTTTTCTAATTTTGTGTCATTGCCCAAATAATGTGGCATAAGACATTTAATAAAAGCATCTTCAAACATCCACCATTTGATTAGGTAGGTGAATTACATCATAAAGGTCAATTGCGTTATGTTTCATGAACTTGTTTGATAGAAAAGCTGCAAAAAGATTTTATGAAAGTGTCATGGTTTAACCCCAGCTGGCAACTGAGCACCACACAGCTGCTCGCTCACTCCCCCCACAATAGGATGGGGGAGAGAATCAGAAAAGTGAGAAAACTCGTGGGTTGAGATAAAGACAGTTTAATAGGGAAAGCAAAAGCTGAGCACACAAGCAAAGCAAAGTAAGGAATTCATTCACTCCTTCCCATTGGCAGGCAGGTGTTCAGCCATCTCCAGGAAAGCAGGGCTCCATCACGCGTAACCGTTACTTGGGAAGACGAACGCCATCACTCCAAACATCCCCCCTTCCTTCTTCTTCCCCAGCTTTATATATTGAGCATGATGCCATATGGTATGGAATAGCCCTTTGGTCAGTTTGGATCAGCTATCTTGGCTGTGTCCCCTCCCAACTTCTTCTGCACCTGGCAGAGCACGGGAAGCTGAAAAGTCCTTGACTAGTGCGGCAACAACTAAAACATCCCTGTATTATCAACACTGTTTTCAGCACACATCCAAAACATAGCCCCATACTAGCCACTATAACGAAAATTAACTCTATCCCAGCCAAAACCAGCACAGAAAGAAATGGTGTTTAAGAACAAAGCATAGGCTTTTGAAGAAATTCTTTCCTTTTGCAGTGCTTAGAGTACATACGCTAGTCTACACATATGTCAACTTGCCATTCTGAAAGATTAATCTCCCATTATCCCATACATTGTTGAGCCTCTTTGGGGATTCATGCATTTGGCTGACAAAGCAATCTTTTCCATCAGGATTCAGTATTTTATGCTGCTTAGTGCTAACTACAGCTGTCCAAGGCCACATGGTAATTCTGGTTAAAAAGATTAGCAGAATTGCATTAGCAGAATATTTTAGGGACATTCATAATGGAATCCTAAAATTCATAGAATTCCTGGGTGAGTTTGCTTTCTGCCTAATTATCTATAGGGCACTAGTACTAACATACTATTTCACTTATAAAATTGAACCGATAATAGAATATTAGACAAAATTATAGCTGAAAGCTACAGCTGTGGCTAAGTACAGCAGTTACAATGTTTTACTCAAACCCAGCTAATCCAAAGATCTCCCTCTCAGATGAACATAACCCTTCTCAAAATGTATTTGACTAAAACGAAAAAAGCCAAAGTAACAGGGATGGAGTTTAGACCTGACTGATGATGTGAAGGTAAGTAAGAAGGTATGGATGTGTGATAACTGTACCTAGAAATTCTCTTCAAAAATGTGTCCTTGGCTAAGTGTGTTTGCACAGAAAGAGTAAGTTTCTGCCTCAAAGGGTTTCCAAACTAAATAAGAAAGAAAGGGGATGGAAGTACGCAGAGAAATGAGCATGTTCAAGGTTTTGTAGCCAGGGAGTTGGAAATATTATCAGTAGTATTTCTGAGTCCCAGCCCAGTGACTCAGTGAAGCACATTGCCTGAAGGCATCCAAGTTTCACATACAAATGCTTCTTGAAGGTCTAACTGTGCATGGCTTGCTCATAGTATTTGTCTTGTTGATTTCAAAAGGGTACTCGTATGAATAAGGTGAAGGCAGTTTAGCCCTAGAGTTTTCTAGTCTCATTTATTTAGACCACTTATATCCCTTCTTTATTTGATAGACAGATCAGCAGGTCTCCCCCATAAAGACACCTTGTGAAGGTAGTAAGTCTTCATCAGACTCTCCCCTCTTTTATCTCTGTTCTCCCTTTACACTGTCTATTCTGTATAAGTAATTATATTAAGTTTCTGGTGACACAGAGAATCTCTCTCTTCTTTATTACAGAAGTCCTTTTAGCATTACTGTTTCCCTACAAATAGTCCTTTTCCATTACCAGCATTATTTCCTCCTGTTGAATTAAAAATGTTTCAGATTATGTTTCCCCAATGTATTAGCTTGTAAGATACGTTCTTTTTACAGTTGCTTTCCACCCATGATTTAGTTGCAATACTGTTGGTCTGTCTACACTATTATTTGTATCTCCTACCAAAGTAGAATCGTATTGTAGCCTTTTACCGTAGTTTACAGGGGGGATTTTTAAATCCTTAAACAGGAAACATGATGGCTTTGATATCTGGTCTTACTGGCATAGCAGGATGCTCCTTCTTAACTTTTACCTTTGCTTTCTTCCTCTTCCTCTTCCCCTTCCTCTTCCCCCTTTTCTTATTCTTACTCTTCTTCTTCCTCTTCAAAAAGCCACATACATGCAGACATCACTGTGCATGTTAAAAAAAATAATCTCTTGATCTGAACAGTGTTTCTATATTAGTCATGGCTTTTTAAGGTAAGATCACCTGACACTAATCTGTTCTGCCACGGATTAATGTATCTACATTTATTTTAATTCATGCATTGGTCTGTCAGTCACAAGGTGTGCATTAACCCTTTACATTCTCACATCTCTGAAATGATGTCTTTGTTTCTGAGTTCTTTGATGGAATTGAGCATCTAAATCTGTGCTCTGCACAGTCTCATAGATCATGAAAACCTCAGCAGAATCGTCAATATTTGTCTTTCACTGAAAACAGGGCCAATAAGAAATGTCTATGGTGACTCAAATTAAGTACTCATTGCTCAGAGTTTCACCCATGAAATCTGTAGCACTTCTGCTTCTGTAAAGCTTTTATAATGCCACAGAAAAGAAAGTGTAGGGCTCAAAACAATGCCTATAGTGACCTGGAGAAGAAGGTCTGATCCCAAAGGTTATCCTGTTTGGTCTGATGTAAAATAATCAGTTGATTTAATGTAAAATATTGCCTCTCCCTGCAAGCTCTGCTTTTCTGTAGTGTTTAACATAGTAACCTTTCAAACTTCTTGAAGCAAACAAAAGCAAAGGAACCTAATACCAAAGTACTTTGGCATCTCAAACTTCAGTGAGACAAGAATAATTTGTTAAGCAACTACTAATTTATTTGGTAGTTTTTGTCCATAACTTCATCTCTTGTGGATCTTGTGGTAACTGGAAAGTAAAAAGTTGAATTTCAAGACTGCAGTAAGTGTATTCATCACTACTATGATCAGTTGCAATTCACACTGCTTGTATTAAAGAGATAGATGGGTTTGCATTTAAAGGTAAGGGTTGGCATCAGATCTGGGTTCAGTTGATGACTAGATCATGCACTCCTGTAAAACTCAGTGACGTCTCCCTTAGAAACTGATTCTCCCACCTATACATTGAATAGCACTGTTAGTCTGGCAGTAATAGCTCTTTTCACTGGTTGCTTAAGGACATGTCAGCCTGGACCCCATGGCAGCACAGAGATTCTTCAGGTAAGACTGAAAAAACTAGTTGGAGAATGAGCACTAATAAGAATGATAATGAGCTCAGGGACTCCACAGTACTGTTAGGACCCCAAGTGGAATCACTGTGCTTCCAGGTAGAGTTAGCTGGCACAGATCTGTCTCGGGCCCCTTACACAATGCTGCAAAGTAAGGTGTGAGTGGTCAGTCCTGGTCTTCTGCATCTCTGAACATTAAGGTTCATGTACTTTGGCACTTTAGTGCCAATCAGGAATGCACTTGTGAAACGGATCTCCTCATAGCCCCCACTTGTGCACTTTGGTTTGCATCATGGAGAAGCTATGGAGTATACAAAATGGCATCCTTCCAGATGAAGCTTAGGTGGGAGATTCTCCAAGAGCACATCTAATGCAATTGAACTGCTAATAAGCGTTCAGTCCATGGGATGAGACTAGTGCTGTGTGTGAAACACGCAGTGTTGAGGTTGGATCCTCTGCACTGTGTTTCATTCTGCAGATCCACTCCAATTCTATTACACTGATTGCTAATATAGACATAGCCAAAAATATACTTTCTCCCTAATTCAGGAGGTTTTGTTATGGCATATGCATTAAAATACAACAGTATCAGGATGACTTTATCAATGCTAGAACTCCACAGATTTCACTGGCATTACACCTGGAATGATAGTTAACCAGTGACATATAAAATGTGTGAATTTGGATCAAATCATTAATATAGGCAAAGCTGATATAAAATGACAGCTCTTTAATTGTATATCACCTCAAGAAGATGAAAAAACTATATTCCGGTAATAATTTATTAACTAGTGGGAGCTATAAAGTACTTGTAAATTCAGACATGTATATATCTTTGTTAGATAGAAAGCCTATAAATCTTACAAACTCTGTTATGGGAGTCACAAAATTACTGGTAAAAAATGAATGTGTTTACTAAAAAAGCAACCGTGTTTAGACTTCAGTTTCATAAATCCTGGTCATGATGTTACTCATTCTCTCCTAGGCAGAAAGATCCTGAATGCAGCATGCAGAGGTTTGATTGACCAAGTGACTGGATTTGGAGCAGATTTGCAAAGAAGTTTGCATCCCTTCAGTGAAGTGGCTTGGAGGATGGTAGGAGCATGTCCGGTAGATCTGTGTCAATATAGAGTCCAGCTCCTTTGTCTCTCAGATACGTGGCCAAGAGATATGCTCACAGCATAGGAAACTAGCTGTACAGCATTTGGCATCTTGGCAAAGAAGGTAGCTTTAAACAATCTTTGCACCTTTTAGTGACACCACAGAGGCTGGAGAAGTGTTTGGTTTAATTTAGACAGCACTGTCTGTAATTTCCTAAGAATTGCATGGCATTTAACCCTCTTTGAACTTATTCCTTCTGCCCTCAGAGTGCTTCTTGTGCTTGGAAAGAGGTCCTAGAGGAAAAGTTTTATGGTCGCCTCTCTGTATTGCTCAGGCAGTCCTCCCCTAGACAAACACAGAAATTTTAGTCTGTTTATACCATCTGGCACTTTTGTTTGTTCTGAACTTTGCATTAGGAAACCTTATCTTCTAAACATAACGTACTGACCACATTAAAAGACCTCTCGTGTTTTGACTAGATTGCATGTACCAGTGGTCCTTATGGCACAGTCTCAGAGGGTATGACAGAGAATGATCATCTTTTTATGCAGTATTCCCAGGATTGTTTAATGAAGCCTATGGAGAAGATCTTCGTTGGTCTTAAATTTTTTTGCATTGCTGTAATAGTCTTTATAAAATCCTATCAGTTTTCTGTCTTCTTACATTTTATGGCTTTTCCACAAGTACTTCCTCAAGTGGGGAAAAAATATTTCCTGGGTGTAGTTTTCAGGTTTGTTAGAACTGTGTGGAACTATACAAGGATGTTCCACTTGGGCTCACAGAAAAATCCTAAAAGTTTAAATTTAATTGTGGCCTAAAATTAGAAATAATCTGAAAAAAACCTCCAACCTTACTCAGAAAAATGACTTACTGTTTGTACTGCATCCTGTCTTCCCAAATGCTTCTACAGCCCAAGAGCTCCAGTGCTTTGCTCTCCCTCTCAGCTGGCCTATAATTCTCTGTACTATAAAAGAGGGCTTTGCTGTCATTTTCCTGTGGTTTTTCTCTTTCTCAGGCACCTCCTTCAGCTTTCAGCACTCCATTGCAAGCTCCAGATCAGATCCTGCTTTCACATATAGCACAGTGAGGGGATTATGGCCCCCCCTCACCCTTTTCCATTCACTACAGTTTTATGAGCAGTGCTTTGTTTCAGTGAAGTGTGCTGGGCCCTATTCGCTGCTACTCTGCACCACATTTGGTCATTTCTACCAGGGAAAGTTGCATTATGACCTGATGGACTTTGTATCAGTGTACTAACAATGCAAAGGGCAAAAAGCAAGGATAAGTTGGACCCTAGCATACTGAGTTCTCTTACTTATATAGCGTGTGAGCACACCTAAATTTCAGATTCAAGAAATATGTGACACATTTTCACAGAAGATGGGAATCCACCTTAGGCATGAAATGTCCTTCTCTTCTTGTGTTTTGTGAAATAAGCCCCTTGCAAATGCAAATAGGATGGCAGTAAATAAGATAATTCACCAAAACCTAATTCATAAAAATGAAAATGTATACTCTCTTCCCTCTGGCGATATATTCCAATGTTTAAATCAAGCTTCACGTTTCTTTTAAACAGTCTTTAAACCTGCATCAATGGAAAAGTTATTCCAAAGTTTGAAAATATCCTCTATCATATTATTTATGAACTCAAAATATTTTTCCAGGACGTTATATTATTTCTAAGCTCGTTTCCCCAGGAGTCCCATTATGAAATGAACTTTAAAGCTACAGTTGGAAGGTGAATTTAATACCAGTCATATAAAATATAAAGTTCCAGTCCTGCAAACACATCTGTGTCTAACTTTAAGCCAATGAATATTTCTACTAACTCAGTGGAAGTACTCCCACTAAAGTTAAGTACATCTATTAAGTGTTTGGAGGCCTGGATCTGAAAGTACCACAATAATAATCATAAGTAAATATTTGTACAGCCTTTCCTTTCTCTAAATGTTTAATTCTCTGAGCATCTTTAGGACTCCTAGCTAAGAAGTCTGTTTTGCAATATTAAAAGTTTTGGAGCAAACCCAAAAGCTAGAACTCTGCAGACCTTGCCAATTTTGATTTACATGGGCATCAACAATTTCTGGGTACTCCAGTTCTGGTTTGTATCCCTGCAACTTAAGATTAGTATGTTGTATTCAACTTAATACAGACAAAGAAAATTTAGTAACTTCAGTTGCAGCATTATGAAATATAAATGTGTTGGGTTTGGTTTTGACTGAAACCAGAAACAGGACAAATAGCTGCTTATTTGGAAATTCTGAAAGGTAGGTCAAATTTAGAAAAAATAAGTTTGTTTTGGAGAGGACAATGTTCCCAACTTGTCTAGGCTAGAAAACCAGACCTTGACTGAAAACATTTAAATTCTTCTTTAGACAGAAATTTGCAATTAAATTAGTGTAAACATCATTTGACACCTTTTTATGTGTGTTTGTGAGCACAAGCCCACATTTCAATTGTAACTGCCGCACTTTGTTTTAAATATGGACTATTTTTCTTATCAGAGCCAAAGAGACAAGAAGAAGGAAAATGAGTCTTCCTTAACTATACATTTCACAGGCACACAAACATACTAGGAATTCTGTTTCATAAGATTAATTTTAAGTCTGTTGCATGTTACATGTTCAATAGGTTTAGAAATATGTATTCTTTTATTATATATTCCATATTTCCTTGTATTCTGCCTGTGCACATGAGATGGCCACAGCCCATCAGCATTAGAATTTCAGAAACTGCCAGAAGTTCACAGTAGATGTGTCTAAAGCATCTACAGCCCAGCTTTTGAGGGAGAAAAACAGCCATTTTGCAACCAAATACAATATATGAGAATTGAACAAGCTTGCCGCTGTGGTCCCAGCTGCATTCATGGGTAGATCAGTATCAGCTTCTGTAGAAAGTACTTTGCAAATATCGAGGTGAACCATATGTCAAAAGGGGCATATAGAGGGTCCACAGATCTGTAAAAATGTCCTTTCACATGCCACAGAGAGGTGCGTGAGTGAGGGTCTGTTGCTAACACAAAACTGGTGAGAGAAATATGTCGTTTTGCACACTTGGGGCAGGAGGAAGCATGGCTGTGGCAAAGCAGCCAACTTCTTTTGGAATAAAAGTAATCCTGATGACAACAGGATGCATTCATATACATGTGGAGACAAGCATGACTGTCAGTGAATGGAAGGTAGCTGTACACATCTGGGCAAGATGCACTGATCATCACCAGGGACCAGAGAGGTCATTTTAATAGGAATTCCACCTCAATTTAATTTGCTGAGTGTAACTGATGGGCAAATACTAGGAAGTGTGGAATTTTAATGCAAAAATTACCCATTAAAATTTGAATGGACCTTGCAGTGTAAACCTGTGAACATTTGCAGTATATCATTTGTTGTCTTTATTTTTAAGCAAACTTGCACTTCAGCTCAACATATAATCTCTCCAAAAGATCTCAGAAATGAATAATAATCCTGATATTTTAAATGGCAGTAGGAAAGTTAAACAAAACATAAGCACAGAGGAAATACTGCATGACTCCTATTATATGAATTCCACCATCAATTAAATTGAACTCAACTGCCACATTCAGTGCCTGCAATAAAGAGAAAAGAAAGTATCCATTTGGATAAATCTAGATATTACTGCACTCTTAAAAAAAAAAACAAAAAAAAACAAATAAAACCACATCCCACAGTTGCCACGATCTTGTGACAAAAAACCTGCATCTTGAAAGCTACTCCAAAAATAGAATGAATTGTCATAAAATACTTCTACTCAGTGAAGAACTCCCAATCTCTTGAAGCATACAAATGCCAGTCTTGTAGCACAACATCGTATAGAAATCTCCCTCCCCTGCTCCGCCCAGTCGGGGTTCTGCACACAAGTTGACATTGGGGCTGATGGAGGGATTGTTTTAGATGATCTTTATCCTTTCATCAGGCTTCTAGAAAGAGTCTTATGTTTCTATTACCATACCCAGGGTTGCAGTAGTAGAAAAAAAGAGAAGAAAAAACAGCATACAAGTCAGGAGAAGATAGGGTTGACAAAAGTCCTTCTTCCTCACTCCTCACCTTTTCCATGCTGAGTTGTATTAGATCCTGAGACTGGTTTCCTTTCCAAAAATGAAAAATAGAGGACAAACACTCGGATACCTTGCGTGACAAAGACTTACAAAAAAACTGTCAAATCAACAGTCTCTGGGAAATAGCCAAGGAAATATCAGTTCTCCTAGTTTTATTTCTTATAATTGAACACAGTACTTAAAAGGTTTGCACTGGTAACAAAATTCAATCTGCTAGAGCAAAACCCTTCCTTGGAGCAAAAAAGCTATCTTTTATCCATCTCTCAAATTAATCTTTGCCAAGAAAGTATACATAGCTCAAAAGTTAAACAAGACATTTTTGTTCCTAGCTACCCACAAAAGAACATCCTTCAATATTGTTTTGGAAATACTGCAACACAATTAAGATAAAGTGTAAATCATAGAAAGAATATTTCCTGTAGCCTTTGAAATGTTCTAAAGCAGCCTGAAGTGAAAGCAAAGGCCTTTACTGTTGCTTAATGCCAGGCGAATATTCCTGTCCAAGAAACCAATTTATGATTAAGATCTCACAAAATAAAAGTTCTCTTGTGTTTCAAAGACAAAAAATATTACGATGCTTGCATATATACTGTTTAAAGTAAAAGAGCATCCAGCAATAACCCAATAACTGCAAACAGGCCTTCATGACCTGCTGGGAGAGTAACAGCTTTGGGCTATGCTCAGATCCCAATTGTCAAAGTGATTTTAAAGCAGAAAAGAAATTTGGGGCAAAGGAAGGAGACTCATAAGGGAACAGGGAAAAGGGTACAAAGAGTTTTAATAATTAAGGGCCTCAAAAAGAAGATCCTTTATTTCAGCTCTGCTATGAGAAAAATGTGGGAAATCAAGCAAGCCTGCATTTTCTCCCCTCTCCACCCAGTCAGGTTGTCTGAAGGAGCTCTTGAAGACAGAGGAAATTGTTCAAAGGTCCTTTTGTGGAGGATCTGTTCATCTCCTGACATCTAACAGAGTGCACACTGTCTCAGCTTATTAACACAGAAGCAAAACCATGTTTGCACTGAAGTCAATAGTCAAATTTCCATTTAATTCCCTGACTTTATCAAAGGTACTTCAAGAGTTTATCTCAAGATATTTGGTAGACACACAAGGTTTCCATTCAGACTCTGGAAATTCTTGCTTCTTGTCTCAGCATTTGTTCTCAGAACTGGTTAGTAGATGTGTGTATCTCCCCTTTGATAATGAAGACTTATGAAATGCCACTGGATCTCCATGTACCTACTGCTGGTATTCTAATTTCTGGTCTTTGCATATGTGCAAGTCTGAATCTTCCTGTCTGAGGTAAGGAGATACTATGTGAGTAAATAGCTGCACTGGATCCTCAGAAAGGATGAGCTCAAAGGGCAGACATACTTTTTCATAATTTAGAAGGTGCTTCCATATCATTACTCCATTTTTTGAGCTGAGACAGTTACGGAGACAAAGCAAAATAAACACCTGTGGATAAGAGGAGTTATTTCTGAAATTAAATGAAATTTTCAATCTATGCAAGCTGATTGCAAGTGGATAGACCTTCATTTGTTAGAAATGGAGGAAAGTGAGAAAATGAGGATATACAGTGTCTCTGTTACTATTATGTAATAGTAATTTGATTTTTAATAACATCATGTAAATAAGCAATAAAGTTATCAAAGTTCCAATCTTAAAAGTCATCAGTATAGAAACAATATTAATGACACAAGGATTCTTCAAATAGATTTCTAGAAATGATCAGTTTAGTAAATACAAATGCTCTAATTTAAGTGCTCCAGTGCTGGAGCACTTGGAAGCTGGACAGCTGAAACATCATTTAGAAAAATATTCATAGCTAGATTCCAGACATTTTGAAATGCAATCTGTTCTGTACTTAAATTTGTGTCCAAACATTGCTAACAGTGATTTTTAAAAGATGTATAAACTGTGTAAGATTAACTTGATTCAAATGGAAATGGCTCACAATCCCATAATGAAATTGTCATGTTAGAGCACTCTCTTTCAATGTCTTATAGTGAACTATATTTTATGCAAAAGGGCACATTTTTCCCTAATTCCTGAAGAAGGTAAGTGGTATATCAGGAAAGGTACACCTTATGCAGGGAATGCAAATATCAATAGTCTTGTAAAGATCCCCATTGATGTATTGTAAAGGAAACAAAAAATTTTCACTTAGAAGAAGGAGAGAAAATGGGAAACAATAACATAGAGTGGAGAGCATATAATATGGGTTAGATGGACTAATCTGATAAAGAAGAAAGTTCCCAGAAGCTCTTACTAACATAATTTTCAAGAGGGTTGTACTGATTTCTTTGAGCCAACAACGCTTATTCAGTTTGGGCCTGATGTAATCCACTAACTCTGATGGACTGACTCCTGATTTACACAGCTGTGACACTAAAATCCATCTCTCTATACTTCTAGTTATGCATCTGATGCATGTTATGTACTGATGACAAAAAACGAAGAAGAAAAATAGGAAACTACTTTTCAATTAGTTTGACAAATGATAGCATAGTAGAGTCCTAAACTCTTAAAAAACCCTACAGATATTCCTATGAAGAGTAGATAATACTTTTCTTCAGCTGACATTACTGTCGTGACATCTAGTGTCAGGAGATTTTGAAACATAACCAAACCTGAACGCATCTGAAATTAGTATCATGTCGGTTATGTCTTCTGAAGAAAAATAAACCAGTGAGAGAGCTCTGAAATTGATTCTGTAAAATATCAAACATTGTCAGCCTAATCCAACAAAATCTTCAGGGATGGACTTAAATAAATTATTAGGGCCACTGAAATCAACAGGGCGAGTCTAATAAGGGGCAGCATGCTCAGCACATTGCAGTTTGGTATCCCCAATAAGAAATATAAATGCAAAAGTCAGTGTTCACTCTCTAATCCCACCACTCTTTCCTTCATCTTCTTCCGTATCTGAGATGAAGGTGGCTATAGGTGTGAGTAACATTCATAAGCAACACATCTTTTCTTTATCACTGTTTCCAACTCCAAAAAAACTGAAAGAAATGACATTTGCTGCCCTAGAAATTCTCTTCAGTCACAGCCACTTTCCAATACAACCCCGTTTTTCTGAATGTAATCTATTAAAGTATCCAGTGACAGCAGCTGCCTTTATACTTTCATGTGCTTTGCAGCGTAAGAATTATGAGGAAGCTGTATGATCTGAGAATGGAAAATAGCCTGCTTAAATAGCTCGATGCCACTTAACTTGTTGTAGATGCTATAACTCAGCTTACATATGTTCTTTGTCTCTTACCTTCTCTTAATCAACATTTTCTTCATGAATTTCAACTTGAAGTTGAGCCCAAATAAAAAAAAAAGACAGAACAAATACATCGATGGCTAGGTGAAAGTTATATTTATTATGAATGAGAGACTTTCTGTCTTCAGACAGTCCTCAGTCACTTTTTAAAAAAACTTGTTAAGTCTAAATGCATCTTCTCTAGCTAAATAGTGAATGGGAATTGGTTCCTCACTAAATATCTGCTCTGCATGCTAAGTTGAACAGGAAAAGAAACCTGCAGGGAAGTGTTATTTTTAGCATCTATAGTACAGCAGTAAAGCATAGTCATAGTCTTCAACCTCAAGACCCAAAAGCCTCTTTTCTCTTACTGCTCTTCAGGCTCTGCCCAGCTTGGTTTCTTGCCTCTTCTTGCTCCCTGGACAGACACATAGGGAACTGATGAGGATATCATGACCCTTTTCAGCCAATCTTTTGAATTTCTCCCATAGTTGAGTCATTAGGCTTATAATGTCAAGAGCTTTTTTTCAGCCGTGGAGAAAAGGGCTGAATTTATCCTAAAAGCCTCCTCATAAACACTGTTCTGTAGATTATTTTTCTGTTTATCAGGAAAGCAGCATTACAAGAGACAATCCCGCCAGCAATGAAACTGTAATTTCTTACAACTGTTTATCATAGTATGGCATTTTCATAACACAACCATTTGAAAATAGTTGCTTTTGTATTTCCCTGGGGTACAGTTGTTTCACATCAGAAATGCTATTTTGTGAGAGGTTTCAGTTGCTCTGGCAACAGCTTTTGACAAGTTCTGTCTGTGAGGCTGCAGAGAAGAGAAACTGCTTGGAGGAGAGGTCCATGCCATTCTCACTGATGCTCTGACTTTGCTGTACAAACAGTACCATGTTTCTGAGAGGCGCCAGTAAATATATATCAAAGAGTACCTTCCCTGACTGTCACAGGGTATTACAGGGAAAGGAACTTATGAAATAAATACACTGGTTAAGAGTTAACTGGTTCTTATTCTATCATACACGATACATGAAGAAACAGAGCTATGCTGTTATGCATACTCTGGCCTGAAAATTTCACTTTAAAAATGGTGGTAATGCAGCTGCCAGGCCCCCCCTGTGTCTTTGTATGAACACCATCAGAGCTGAGAGCACACAGAATGTCAATAATAACAAGGTTTTGAAGAGGTAATTTCATGCATGTTTATTGTTTATAATTTTTGGTATCAGAAAATATGATGGGTTTTGCCATTCTTTCCTTTTTTTAAGTAGGATGATAATTATGCATCTGTGTTGCAGTACGTCAATCCAATCTAATTTATTTGCTATCTGGGTCAGACAGATGTTCCTTTCTACCAATTAATCTTAGCTTTGGACAGTGTCTCTGTAAAGTTGCTTCTTCTGTCATGATCATGCCACAGTAGATCCCTCCAGATCACCTCTTTTTCTTTGGATTTAGGGTTATCAAAAATTGTTTATTTATGGAGTCTCTTGCTACTGAAGTCCAGGGAGTTTCTGGAAAGAGGCCCTTGACTGAACCCCTTCACTTGCTGCGTGGTGTGTGGGTGCAGTCCCCGGGCTTCTACAATTGCTGCCCAAAGATTAGCTGTGACAACCCTTAAAGCTTTTTTCTTACAGAAAAGTGAGATTGTCCAAGATCATGAAAAGCTAGTTTTGGCTAGGTGACTGTACAAACTAGAGATTTCTCCTCTCAGTCTTTTGTTGTACTTCATTTGCTGACAGAGTCAGGAAGCAGATATCTTAAGAAAATTCAAGCTCTCTGGACTTATAAGGTATCCTCAACATCCTGGTGTCACCTAGTAAAGTCAGTGACAAGGTTAAGAAACATGAGGTCAGCAGCATGCTCTTGTCTGACAGGACCAAGTTGCAAAATTAGTTCTTGGCTGCATGGCAAATTTGGGATCAGGAAAAAATCAGATAATTTAGTAATGAATCTATGGGTGTCTAATATCTGTCAAGGTGACTCTACTTACACTGTCAACAGTGTAAGTATGACAGAAAGTTAAATGTAGGATATAAGTAGCTACCATTTATCATTTTGTTTGGTGATGTTGCATAGAATGAAAATATGATAAATGCAAGAGCAATGAGCAGAAATCTTCTTGCCATTTTCAAAATCTGCTGCCTACCAGACTGTAGCTCCTGTCCCATCTAATGGCACAGAAGCATTTATTTGGGATTGAAACGAGTGTGAGCCCACACCAGATGTTACAGTAATCCAGATCCTGCTTCCTAAGTAATGTGATGATAGGGTTTTTTTCCCCTGTTCTTCCAGGATGAATTCTTTTCCTAACTTGCAGCAACATTTTCAAGTTCTTTTTGCCACTGTCTATCAGTGAAGTTTTCTTTCTGGCTTTTAAACTGAATTTCTACCATACAGTGCTTTATGTTTCATAATAAAAAGTCATGTATCAAACATTCTTATAAAATGTGAGGCAGATCCCCCAAAACTGAGACTGGCTTTAAAATAAAACTACAATACAAAAGTATTAATGGATTTCTGGTTCTCTTTAAATGTTTCTTGCTGTCAGCATTTAAAATTTGCATTTTAAAGTTTTTCCCTCAAAAACGGAATGCTAGAAATTTTCCTTCCTTTTTTTTTTTCCTGTAATGAGAACATCTGCAGCCTTTAAGTATCCTTATTGTAGCAGTTGAGAATCTCAGGGAACAACAACTATTGCAGGACTGTTAAAAAAAATTAAGAATTGAGAGCACTGATAATTGTCCTAATTTTATTAGTGCTGAATCCTTACAATTAGATTTCCAATCAGGAGCAAGAAAAGAAGAGGAATAATATGGACTTTGCCTCTAAATTTGCATATAAATGAGTGGCACATTCACAGTATGGTGATATGCATTAGTATAAAATCCTAACAAATAATTCTAGCACTGCTGCTATATAATCAAAGCAGTAAAGAAGCAGCAGAAAGGAGGCCCCAACAATGGGAAAAGGTTAGTGGTGACAATGTCTTATAGCATAGCAGCTATAATCAGTGCTGAAAACTGCTATATGCATTCTACCAGTAGATTTTAGGAGGTATGTTTTATTGAAGATGATATTCATAGCTCAGCAGTGGTTTTAACAGTGAATTTGTGATAAATGAAAGTCTCAAAGAACATAGAATTTATGGCAGGCAAAAAGCAAGGTTTGCTTATTCATAGACTTAATTAGATGTAAATTGAAGGCTCCCAACAAAGATTTTGACCCCACCCTGGGCTTCATAAGCCCAGCTCATGAAGGGTTTTGCAGACTGCTGCTGTGAAAAATCAGGAAAAATGAGCTTCCTTTCAATAGGTTCGGGTCTTGCAAGGCTAGCAAGGATCTAATGAGGTGTTTAGAGAAGTTACTGACAAATCTAATGATACACCATGCTGAATGAAATAGAAGTCCTGCAGGAAAAAAATCATATATGATCTTCTAATTATTGGTACTGTGTGTATATGAAGGGATGGAATTAAGGATTTATGGACAACATTGTTATTCCTTATGTCTGATGCCATCACAATGAAACCTCAATGTTCTTTTATATTATTTTTGTATATTTCTTACAGTTCTGTGTAGTAAAGTATTTTCAGTCTAATAACTGTTCTATCAATGTGGAAGTGAAACTAGAAATTATACAAGAGCAGAGGATTTGTCTTTCATTGTTAGATTGCATATGCTCATAATGATTGTTTAATATATTCCCTTCTCAATCTTATATGTGTACAGGCAGAATAAAACTGTAGGAATTGTTATAACACTGACAGAAATATCAAAACAAACGCATATATGTTGTTTGAATAGATCTTAATGATTATTTAAATATCGTAACACTGGAGTGAAGTTTTAAGCTCATTAGAACTACTCTTTCTCTTTACAGATAGTCTTACAGAAATTCACAGGGACCGTATGTATACAAAGCATTTAAATTTGTCAGTAATCACAGTGAAAAAGAACAAATTCGGCTCAAGGATGTCATTCAGCTACTTTGTTGGTCTCTTTCTTACAGACTACATATTATCTTCTTCTGAAGATATTCTTTCTGGACTTTCGTAGCCCTGTTAACCCTGTATGAGTGCTAGCTATATGTCTGCTCTATCATGTCCTCAGAAAACAGAAACTTCCTCCAACTTTATGAACAAACATAGAGAAGTAAGTGGTGCAGGAGAGGTAAGTAGACCACCTAAGCTCCTTTAAAGCCCTCTGGGTCTCAAATGTTTTGTGTTATTTCATTTTTAAAGAATGCCTTTTAATCATGAATGATGGGACTGATGACTGATAAAGACAAGAAAGTACCAAGTATACATATGAATTTACTTACTGTCAGCACTTCTAGGGATGCAAGTTTGAATATAGCTGTATCAGGGTTGTTACTTTTCCTGCCCACATATATACTTTATTTTTTTTCCTACCAAAGAAGTGGACAATGAGAAATGCATTGGCGGTTTATCAAATGAAACATCTGAGTACGTGCTTTGTACTCTAGCATATTAAAGCATACAATCATTCAAGTTATGAAAACTTTGCAGCTCTCTATTACAACAGAAGAACACAGTAGGGTCTCTTATTCCACTAACAAGTTAGAACTTGCTAATACATGTCTTTCTATGACATTGGTTCTTGTCAATTATTTTCTTGTTTCCCTGTGCTGAACATAGTAAGAAGTTTTGATCAAATCAGCCAAAAGATTCTAAATGCAGTTGTGATACTGAACAGGAATTCAGTCCCACTGAAAGCATTTTGAGCTTCTGTCATCTCCTCTGATTAAATACTGCAGTTTTCCACCATTTTGAGGCAACTGACTACACAAACCTTTGCCACACAGATTTGTGGCATAAATTAGCTATTCCATTTTCAGTCTTAAAAAGGGAAGCACATTGAGGAATTTTGTCTTCTTTTCCAAAATGCTTTAAGCTTATGTTTCAGCTATTTTCTTGTGTGGTTTCAGTCTCCTGTTGCTAATTAGAGCAATCTTGGATGCCATCTTAAAAAAAAGAAAGAAAGGCTATTTTATGGTTTTCTTTCTGGATGTAGAATCAATAGCATTAAGAGAGAGTGCATTTTTCCATGTGGCTGACAGGACCTCATAATAAGTTGCTGTGAGTAGTAATTAAGGTTGATTCTTTTAGTTCTTCCTTTAATATTTCCTCTTTTCTTTGCTTGCCACATCTAGTAACAATCCTAGAAATATGAATCACATCAATATCTTCTATCCTCGTAAACGTGAATACCAGTTCAGTTGTAGAATTTATCCTAGAGATCCCAAAGCAAAAGTGCATGTAGAAACTCTAGATGACATGTTTACAGTATTTCAGAGCCACTGATAAATCATTCTGTAGTCTCATAAAGCTGTAAATGTTAAAAATAAACAAGGCATTGATAAGAGATTAATCTTCTCTCCAACTCGATGCTCTCACATGTAGGAGAATTTATTTTGGAAAATGTCACATTATCTGTAACTGGGTTAACTCTCCAGTTCCCTGAAGAAAAACTACTTTTATTCCATTAACAGAGTTCAAGCATTTTTCTTTTACCTAAATTTACTGTTTTCTCAAATATTCCAATTTTATCTCTTACTGTTCCATTTCCTCCTGTATGTAGAATTCCTTCCTTGTGTGTCAATATACCCTGTCTGCACCAGCTGGCAAAAAGTTTCCAAACAAAGTCTGGGACTTAGATATAAGCTACCTGAGCCTGCAAATAAATGTGGACCCATTTACCAACAAAATGGCTTTCGTCTCTTCTGTATTTTTAGGACTGGAATTTAATGAGGCCTTTGAACTTCATCTTGTTCCCTTTAAATGGTAGACACTGATGTCTTTGCTTTCTCCAGGACAGGCTCTCATGCGCAGAAAACAGCTGAACCTCAGCAGCCCTCTTGGCCAGCTGTACAGCCTGTTCCTTCTCTCAGGAGCTTGGGGAGAAGCTGGTAGAAGGGCTTACAAAAAGATGTTGCTTGCTCTAAAAATATTGCTCATTTTAATTTCCTGAGGCTTCTAGCATCTCATCAAAGTATCAGGGTATCCAAATAAATAGAGACCTAATGGAGTGCTCAGTTCAGCCAAATAAAGCATAACCCTGTAACACTGTTCTCAGGAAGTCTTTTCTGACAGATGATAGACAACCGAGCATCACCAAAATTTCCACCCTGTCTTTCCCCTCTCTACTCTGTCTCCACTTCCAAATACTAGTTAGCATCTTGCTCATACCGAATATCAGTGTCACCACCTCTTCTCATCAGTTTGTTCGGAAATGAGAGCAGACTCCTTCCTGAGCAGACTAATGGCACGCACAGCATGGAGCATTTGGCCCTGGGTTTTCACTTGGCACCTTGATGCCCAATCCCACATCCCAGTTTTGCTTTGGAAGGTATTAAGGAGCTGCTGGGAACAAACTAACATTTAGCAGTGTGGATGGCCAGCAAATCAAAGTGAATGAAGGGAGTTAATTATTCAATACTGTAGATATACTGACCAAAAATAGGTTTAGTGGTCACTGGCATTGTCTTCCCCAAATGCCTTTTGTTACCATTGTGTGGTAATTACTCACTAGAGTGAGTAATAAGCCACATTCATTGTCCTCTGTATTTTGGAATAAAAATTTGTATGTTGTAAGGCGCTACGTGTAGATGTTTAAAACTGTTCACACCAGCCTGCGGGGAGAATTTCAGTCAGGGTGAGTAACTAATTAACTCCGGATCTTCAGGAAGTTGCAGTTTTCCACATTAAAATACACATTTCACATGTGAAAAACCCAGATCATTGGTTGGTTGATATGAAATATTACCTCTCAAGTGTAATTTTATCTGTATCTGGAGGCCATTTTACACCTCTAAAAAGGCATCTTGGGAAGATACAGTGAACGGGGAGGAGGACAGGGCTCGCCCCTCCATCCCCAGCACACAGTCTATGCTGGAATGATCTGGACATGCGTCACTAGATTACCCCTGGCACTGCATGACTGTGCTAGCCAGCTGTATCCACAAGGCTCAACTCCTTTCCTCTTTTCTTCCATTATTTCCTATCAGCCATTCGTGTGATATTCTGACACAACATTTTTCCCCATCTTCTCTCAGGCTCCTCAGAGATGCCACGAAATTGCTGTTCTGGGAACAGGAAGGGTGGTGGACCTGTGGCAGGAGAACAAAGAATGAAAACTAACAGGAAAGCAAAAAAACCCCATACTTCCTCTCTTGCCCAAGAAATTTATGCCTGCAAAGTGTAAGGCGGCCATGGCTCAAATGGGATATGGGCCATTAGAAACTGCAAGAGTTAGTTAGATTGTCTTTTTTTTCTCTCTCCCCACTTAACTGTAATTTAAGCAAGCCTGCGTGTAGCGTTGTCTAGTAGAAAATAAGAAACAGGCGTATATGGAAACTTTAATGGTAAAAATGAGAAAGGAGAAGAGTGAAATTCGTGTTTTTAACAAAATTCGTTTTCCCAAGGATTTGTCAGTAAAGGAGATGTTTGAGGAAAAGAGTATCATGCCTCATCTCTTTTAACAGAGGTGTTTTGTACCAGTAGAATTTCATGCAGTATTTACAGTGGATAGAAACTGTGAAAACAGTCTTACTCTCCAAACCCAAGTACCCTTTGGCATCTTTACTTATTAAAATTATCCAAGAGTAAGAACCTATTAGAGTTATGCTCCAGTGGCTCACAGCTTCTGGGCCCAATGCTGATTCATTTGCAATGGAAAAAATGAAGGTTAATATCACTGAGGTAAACAGCGCTATTTTGACTGAAAAAGAATATCAGAACCAAAGGCATTGTACAAACTGTCTAAACTTTAGCTATGTTGCATATAGGCAGGAATTTCAAGAAGGAGGTCCAGAAAGCCTACTGCCTCGAAATATTTAATCTTGAAAGTACTTAGAGATCAGAAGTTAGTTAGACACCTAAAGGTAGATACCATATGTGTTCAGAAGCAACCTAATCTGGGAATTTAGCTCTGTTGTTATCTAGCTCTTCATGCCTCTTTACCTATGACCCTTCACAGACCTTACCTGAAAAATATGCTCAGAGGATGTCTCCTACATCACATGTTCAGTTTCTAAGGAGAAGGCTGAGTTGCTGGGCCATGCCCGGAATTTGGGGAGGAATAGTGCCCCTTCACTTAGAGCAAGCAAGGATTCAAGGTGTCAATTCTGCCTCCTTGTTTAAAGCACTCAGATGTAAAAAGAAAAGTCTATGCCCCAAAAAGGATACAATTCACAGTGCACATTTATTGGATGAGAGATAAATAATTCAAGGAAGCTGGCACTAGAGCCCATATTTGCCTGCTGTTAGGGCTGAGGACCCCTAATATACAGCCTCCAGATGAAGGTTGTATTTTTCTTGCTCTCTTTCTGACCCTGGGACTCTTGCATTCTTAGATACTCAACACAAAATAAAGGCAAGACAGAGCTGCTCAGGAATTTGAATGCTCTGAGCAGAGATACTTTGGCTGCGTGAGGCGCTAAGAAAAGTATGTGGGAGTGTGTGTGTGTGTGTGCGTGCCTGTGTGCGTATGTGTGTGTGATATGGCTCAGGGAGACGAGGAGTGAGACCACACACTGGAAGAGGGAGAAAAAGCAGCTTCAGCAGTCTGAACAGCTCTGCTGTGTAGGCTTGTGGGAAGCCTGGAGAGGTGACTCTTGGATTAAGGTTCTGGCAGAAAGAGTCTTGAAGGGGTAAGTGAAGAAGCTGTCATAGGTTTGATTTTTTTTCTGCAGTCAAAGAAGCGGGATTTGTACATTCCTGTAAGTCAAGTTGCGTGAAAGATATGTGATTGAATCCATTACTAAGTTTTTTTCCCACCTGACAGATCTGAGGAGATGCTGATCTAATAACAGCTGCTTAGATCAAAACATGCTGCTAATAGCAGTAGCATGTTTTCCTTTCCACTCATGGGGTTTGTGAAGATATTTTGAAGAATTTTCATACTTTTACATTTCAGTGCTGTGCCTACTGCCTCACTACTGCTGTCCCTTTTTCATGGTATTCAAAGATACTACTATTTTATAAAACCAGACTTCAGTTATAGTTCACCGTTTTGATCCTTTTGTTTTGAAATAACTCAAATGACTCCTGAGTTCTCCCACTCTCCCAAGAAGAAGATAGGCTGGCTTCCCATGTTAGCTGTACTTCTGTAAAGCTTCATCAATTGACATCAATTGACTGTTAAGTTTGAACTGAATCCTGCAACTCAGATCCATTGAGTTACTCCAAATTTATATACAAAATAAGAATTTGAGTATCAGTTGACAAGTATAGACCATAATGGTATATGTTACCTGCCTTTTCTCACAATCAATGGCTTGGCACATCACTCCTTGTCAACAAAGAGGAAGAGAGGCTGACAGGGAGATGTACAACCGAAAGTCCTAAATAGTCAGAGAGCGGCTAAGGCTCCCTTTTGTTAAAGGGAGGAAAGATAGTGGGGAAGTCAGTCAGCTTTCTTTTGAAAGGAGCCAGGAGGCTCCTTTCCTCCCTCTGAGGAAACCCTCTGACTTTTGGAAGGAAGAACCTATCTACAGAAGCAAAGATGGCTCGAGCTTAAGAGAAGTGAATGAACTGCAGGCTGGCTGCCCTGTTGAAAGCAAGTAGTGCTGGCTTCTGCAGAGACAAGGGAAGTAACTAAGTAAGTACCTTCCCTCTGACCTCAACAACCTAGTAGTACTGACATCTTTTAAGATGTAAATTTAATTTATATACAAATAATGCACACGCAAATCCCGCTGGAGGTGAGACAGTGCTCATGATTCACGTTTCCTGCTGCATGAGCATCCAGGTGAAATTTCTCCCCACTCACTGTCAGCAGTGGCCTGGGTCAGGCTTAGGCTCAGGCTCAGCTCCCACAGCAGCTCTTGGGGCTCATTCCATCAGCTCCCAGTGATGCGGACTGTGCTCTGCAAGGCTGTAAAAAGTCAACATGGAATTTAACTGAATAAATAGTTTAGCAATGAATATTACAAAGTAACCTTTTACTTGGTCTTTTTTTTTTTAAACTGGATAGATGTTTTGCTGCCAGTTTGTGTGTTTATTTTCCAGTTGCCATAGAAAATAATTGACCTATTTTCTTCCAAGAATAAATATCTTTATTCAAGCTCCCTAAAAAAACAGGCAGCCAAGACTTGCACTGAGGCCCCACCCATGCTGTCTGCTGCTACAGCCCACAGCGGACAGATTAAGCTTTACCATTTTTACTGAGGCTTTTGAACTGTTGGATGAAAATGTGTTTCTTACAGTACATTTATCCTGCTGACTCCTACTGTTTCAGACCAGAGATATGGTTCTAATGAGAAGTCTAAGGAGATGCAAAATGTGAAGAAGGCAAGACAGTCAGCAGTGTCATTGCCCCAGGCTCATTGCTGTTTCCTTGTCGTTTCTTTAAATCCCTCCAAAAGATAACTAGGCCACCTTTCAGAATGTTTCTCCTGGTCATTCCTTTTTCTTTTCCCTGCTCTGGATATATAAGGGCTTCATCAAAAGCCCACTGAATTTATGGGAAGAGTTGACGGCATCAGGATTTCAGTGCTAAGTAAATTATCCTTTGTTTCTGGATGGTCTTCTTTCTTTTGCTCATGGATGTAAAATGGGGAGAGGGAACCCTTTGGAACTCCTCACGCAGCTCCCCCCTGAGAACCAGGCCATTTGCTCCATTACCCTCTCCATAACCCCAGAATATGTACTCAGACACTACTCCAGTCACTTTTTCCCCTCATACTAGTCCCTGAATATTAATCTCTGTGCATATTGTTCATGTTTGCATACTCCTCTCCACTTGAAATGATTCTAAAATTATTTCTGCCAGATTATAGGCAATGTTTCTATTTATATATAATGGATTTGTTTTTTCATTGCTGCTAAGCACTGGACCGAATCTTTGAGAGTTTTATCTATTGCTTTGTCCAGCAACATTTCTGTTCAATGTTCAGTGGTGTACATGGCAAGTGAGGCAGCCTTGTCATGACTGAGACTGTCTGCAGCACTCCTACCTGATTTGCTGAAAATGTGGAAGCGGGTGGTAAATGCAGCACAAGGATACACAATATGAAAGAACGGCCTTGTAATTCTGATATGATTTTATGTACCTGAATAGGTAGTTGTTAGGAACAGCAATGGCTGCTGCTTCTGGTCTTCTTGTGCAAAAGAGTCAGCATCTTCACATCCATCTACTAGGCAGTCAAAAATATGACCCAGAAGGAGGACTAGGTAGAAAATTCCTCAGAATCATGGGTGCATCTGTGTTGTTCATTGGACCAAGTTTGAGCCCAGGCTTACTCCTTTTCCTTGTATGAATGCAAAGCCTGACTTGGCAATGGGATCAGGCACGTACTAGGGGAGAGAGTCTGGGCGTATCCTGCACCTGAGTGCCACTTCAAGCACCCATCTCCATGTACGCTTTGCTCTGCCTGGCAGGTACCACTCTTCCATCAGGCCGACAAGGACAGCCCCGGGCCGCTCTCTGAGCTGCAGGGATGCGGCTGGTGTGCTGCAGCAGGCACTGCAGGTGTGAGCCCATGCCATGCACCAGCTCCTCTTCTGCCTTCCAGACCTCCATATGGTACATACTACGGGGACAGCTCTATGTGGTTCCCAAGCCTACCCATCACATCTGCGGAGGGAAATCACTGTAATCCACACATCCTGTCTCCCAACTACTCTTATAGAACACCATGTATGCTTTAAAATGCAGTTGTTTAAGCCAATCCAGCTTATTTGTAAATTCCTTTTTAAAATATGCAAATATACAAAAATGCTTTCTTAGTGCACATTACAAGATTGTTTCAGATATTAAATTAAAATTGAGAATAGCTGGAATTCCTAAGGTAAAGAAGACTGATTACCACTGGGAAAAGGAAAGGGAAATTATTATTTACTCAGTGTTGGCTGTAACACCAAGTTAAAAAAGGCATGGTTTTGATCTTATGTATTCCCACTAAGTTTTCATGTATGTGACTTAAGTGATCCCAAAGATGCTCACAAGTCTCACCATTCCAGTGAGACAAATTACTTTGTGTTCTCTGTGGATTGATAACCAGATAAATAGAGGCAGTGTTTATTTTACTACTCAGCAGATCTCTCAAATATTATTACTGTGGCATATTTCCTTTGTTTTATTTTATTTCAAGTGGAATTCTATTTAAGACTTTAGGTCACTGCTTTATGCCCTTGGGCCGGGTACAGATCTTTAACCAAGCCACTGTAAATAAATGGTAGTGATTTTCATGTGATTGCAGATCATGACAATGCTGTCGGGAACATTTTCTTTAAATGCCATGTCACTTTCACCTACTGCCTTCAGGCCAGTGCATGACATGCAGTTAAGTGTCAGGTGAAATGTCACATCTGGGAGGAAGAGCTTGTGTGAATGTTAAACTGGAATGTGGAAAAATGCTGTCACATAGCCTGTAATCTAATAGTATTCTGCCTTAAAAGGGATGTTTTCTCTATGGAGATATGTGTTTAACCGAAATGACTTCTGCTTGAAGTTCAACAGAAACTAAACTTGTCTGTTTATCCCCAGCTTTCTTGGGAAGCTCTTGCTACAGTGGTTCAATCCCAGGTCCTTGTATATTTTGCTGACATGATAAGAGCCTTTAACAAATAAACTCAAAACATGGAAAGGAGAGCAATGAAATTAATTTCTCTTATGGCATGAGAATAGCAACCTTCTCCAAAGACACGAGAATAGCATCCTTCCCCAGTCCTTCCCAGGACCCTCAAGTCCTAGGAGGGTCCCTATTCTTATACTTGGATTCTGCCAAGTATAAGAATAGGGAAGGTATCTAGTGATGCTTCCCTGGTACATACTCAGCTCAGGGATTTAAGAGCTTGTGATGCATTATGTGAAGTGTCTCTTTTCTGTTTGTTTTGAATCTGTCACCTGCTAGGTCTGTTTAATATCCATAGTTCTTCTATTAGAAAAGACAGTGGACAAGCAACTCCTACTCACCTTTTCATTGCTACTCTCTGCTTACAGAAGTCTATCACAGCATCCCTCCATTGTTTGTTTTCTGGGCTGGGTGCCGTTCCTTGCAGGGAAGCCATTGTTTAGCTTTGATGGTCCTTCTTGTCCTTCTCTTTATCTTTTCTATTTTTACTATAAACTTTTTGAGATGAGGACACTGGAAGTGCACACAGTTTTCAAGTTCTCAGTCCACTATGGATTCATGCCATATGCTTTTCCAAATAATTCCCAGCATTTTAGCAGCTTAGTTGTTCATTAGTAAGTACTTACCTTTCAAAATCTCTCTCCTGAGTGACAGAAACTATTTCTGAGTCTAACATGTATATCGGATTGTTTCTTCTGCAGACATTACTTTACATTTATGCATTCAGTTTAATTTGTTGTTTTATTACTCCCTTAGCATCATGAGGATCTCCTGCAAATCTTCACAGTCAGCTTTCATTTTGATTACCCTGAACAATACAGTATCATCAGCAAAATTTGCCTCTTCACTGTTTACCATTTTCCAGCTCACTCTCTACCACTGTTTTTACTGGTTTAGCTGGTGTTTTCAATGTTTTTGAATTCTTATTTCTGACAAATTTATGAAATTCCATTCAGCTGGTCTTGAGGTGGTTTTAGAAAAGAAATTACATGTGACATTTAATAGTTCAGCTATTTCAGACTTGCGTTCCTTTACAACTCTGCTCCGAACAACATCTGGGTATGGTGATTTGTTACAATTCACTTTGGCGATGGTTCCACTTCCACTGACAATTCAGTCTGTGACACATCCTCAGATTCACCCATTGGGAAGAAGAAGTCTGATGGGGAAATGTTCCTAGAGTCTCCAAAGAGAGCACAGCTACAAAAACCATTGTTCACTGTTTCTGCTATGACCTTATGTTCTCTGAGTACTCCCTTTTATGCTTGGCCATCAATTGCCCTGCAAACTTTCTGGCTGGCTTTTTATTCCTCATCTGTTTGAAAAATAATTTATATGACATTTTATGTCTTTTTCAAGTTGTTCCTCAAAATCTTTTCCAACCTGCCTTCATATGCATTTACATTTAACCTTCCAGTTTTTATATTATTTTCCATTTTCCTCCTTTCAACATAGCCTCAGATTTTTGAAAGCTGTCTTCTTACTTCAAATACCTTCCATTAACCTGATATTAAATCATGTCATTTGATTGCTTTGGGTTTAGTGTGGAGTGTGCTGATATATCTGAAGCCTGTGTGGTAAAAGTCCTGCAATCCTTCTGAGCCTTTGATAACTTGTCTATAAATAGTATTTGTGTTAACTGCATTCATTTACTCCTTTAGTTGTCCCTTTTAGGTCTTTTTTTCAGTAAGAGTTCTCATTTTTATATAGCTGCTTTCTGTTTTTTAATCAACTACTACTGAAGTAGATTTTGGAGATTTGCTGCTCCACAAAATTTTGCTTCCCTAGATTTTAAATCTAGGTGCATAATAGTCAGTAGTTCATTTTCACCCACAGGGAGACTCCTCCTGACAGTTTTTTTTTCTGACACTATGCCATGTACTGTCTTGTCTGCTTGCCGCTCTGTATCTTGTCCTGTGGCATAAGCTGCATATATTGGAGTTTGGAGCTCCTTGGTCTTCTTTTTGCTAAGTAGCATTTGCTTTGTCCACCTTTTGGCTGATGAGAGCTAAAACTGTTGTTGAAGGGAGTTTGAATGACTAGCAGCAAAAAGCTTAAAACGGGTATGGAGACCAAACTGCTCATTGATACCCATCAGTGATCTCTCCAGCACTGATATAACATTCATTGGTATCAAGGGGAACACACATGATGATGCTGTTTGGCCTCCAGAGCACCTATCTCTTTATTTTCCACTCCAAAGCCTCTGTTATTGCCTTTGGGACCTTGCTGCTGCCTTCTTACTTGGCTGGCCATATACTTACTGAATACCTGGCCATAACAGTTTGTCTTTATGTGCCCCTTTCAAATATGACGAGAGATTCTGCCCATGTCCTACTTTCAAGTAAGAGGTCATGCACCCAGTAATGCATTGCCTAATTCAAATGGGATCCTCTGCATTGCAACTGCACTTTCTTCCAGTGAAATATTCCCTTCCTGGAACTATTTAACTGGATCAACATTCAACTTGCCCTTTTATTTCTAGGCAGAAGGATAATTATGTAGCGTCATCCCAGACTCTGAAATGAAACTGTCAGTCATGCAATGGTGTCATCACACTACATTTGATAAGTCAGTCACAGGACTGTTAATATATGCCAACACGTCAGCATCACTACCTCTGCCCTCAAGCTGATCATCTTCTCTATGCACCCTCTTCATCTGACCTCAGAAGCAAGTCTCTTAAACTCAAATTTTCCACATGATGGTATAGAAAAGGGCAGTGGGCTTACTGACCTCACTTAATACTTTATTAGTGAATAAGTAAATTATTGAAATACATACAGAAAGACGGAGAAAAAATGGAAACTATGCTATAAATAGAACAAGCTTGCTGCTTGAGAGTTAAGCAGTCATCCATACTCATCTTCTAAATTATTTAAATTGCTGCTCTAATTCATTAGTTTCTTCCAGTGTGAAAAAAATGCACTTGTTTCTATGGCAATCCTCCAAATTTACATTGAACTGAAGATCTAGATAGCTACATATATTTTATAGGGGGTTTTATGTGTTTACCCAAAACCTATAAACTCAAGTTTACCTTTATTTTTCAAAGATATCCTTGAGGTTAGCACTGGGTCTATGCACTGATGACAGCTACAACACAGTAGAAAAATGAATAAGGGAGGTTTAAATTGGTTTCATCAGGATGTTGCAGCCACAGTAACCTTGACATAAACCAGCTGCGAGCTTCTCAGGCTAAAACAGCCCTGAGTTGAATCAATTTTAATAATACTTCTGGCTTGTGCGCAATTTTAACTGTATCTAAAAATCCTCCAGGTTTATTGAGTTCAAGAGATATTATTATTATTCAAACAGTTTTATTTGCTTGAGTCCCGTAAAACTTAAGCAATAAGCTCCTCACATGATATGTACTTTAGAGGCTCCTAAGTGACCCCTGAAGAAGTCTGTGGTAAATCCCATATCACAGAACTGGGCAGACGGGCCCGAAGTATAACCATGAAGCTCAGAACAAATCTTATGTCTGTGTACAAAAGGCTAGAGAAAGAAAATTCTCATTCTCAGCTGCTTCCTTCAGTTCTGATTGAGGGGTGGGCCTGGAAGTGCTGGCAGGAGTTGTGCCACTAGCATACCTTACAAACGGTGCAAAGTAACGTCGTCTGCCCACTATTCAGTAAAGTTCACTTTAAGGTCAGTAAATGTAAGTATTTTCGAATCAACTCACCTATAGTCCTGAGTCCAGGAGTGCTTTATATTCTGTTTATTCATTGTCTCAAGTGATCAAAAGTATGCATGTTTTAGCAAGTTTCCTTAGCGCATAGTGGACTTTTATGGCTGTCACTGCGTTTAACGTTGCTTAAGAGTGGACTGAAAAGTTTTTGGACTGAATCTGCGTTACGGCTAGTTTGCATTCAGTCTTACTTTGAAGACAAGTCTAAGCGCTTAAACTTAAGCACTTAAGTTTGATGGTACCAAATTCTTGTTTGATATTTCCAGAACACTTTACCTCTCCTCCTCTGGTGAACTTCTTATTTCCTTAGCAAGGAGGCAAATCAGAAATAGCCCTGAAAAGCAAGTCCCATTGCATTTTGATTTGTCCTGAACCAAACACTTCTGAGGCCAATTTGCATCATGATCTTTGAATGTGAATTTACCAATCACCTGAAATTTAAAGGATTAAAATCTTATTGCTGGATCTTGGTGATCCAACAATATTGCCCATAGGCCTTTTTGAAACAGGGAACATTTTACATCATTCTGAGACTCTACTGTGCAAACCAAAAAAAATCTGAGAACCTCTGCATGCATGCTCTTGGTGGTGATCTTACTACTAAGGACTGCAGTGTTAAAATCACAGTATCTGTCTGGCACCACAATTCAAAATGGTTAAAAAAAGAAATTTAAAAAAAAAAAAAGTCAGAGAGCATTCTGACATTAGCCTATGAAAAAGAGGATTTAGGGGTAGGAAACTGGATATGTTCCATGGATATAAGTAAGAGCGGGATAGAACTCACTCGGCACTGGTGAGGCCACACCTCGAATACTGTGTTCAGTTTTGGGCCCCCCACTACAAGAGAGACATTGAGGGGCTGGAGCGTGTCCAGAGAAAGGCAAAGAAGCTGGTGAAGGGTCTAGAGCACAAGTCTTATGAGGAGCGGGTGAGGGAACAGGAGTTGTTTAGCCTGGAGAAAAGGAGGCTGAGGGGAGACCTTATCGCTCTCTACAACTACCTGAAAGGAGGTTGTAGAGAGGTGGGGGTCGGTCTCTTCTCCCAGGTAACAAGTGATAGGATGAGAGGAAATGGCCTCAAGTTGCGCCAGGGGAGGTTTAGACTGGATATTAGGAAATTTTACTTCACTGAAAGGGTTATCAAGCATTGGAACAGGCTGCCCAGGGAAGTGGTTGAGTCGCCATCCCTGGAGGTATTTAAAAGACGTTTGGATGAGGTGCTTAGGGACATGGTATAGTGGTGGTCTTGGTAGTGTTAGGTTTACGGTTGGACTCGATGATCTTAAAGGTCTTTTCCAACCTATACAATTCTGTGATTCTGTGATTCTGTGAAAATAAACATAGCTGATAAAAGCATGTGTAACATGGTAAGCCAAATAAGACCTCAGAGGTAATCCTGCACAAAGTGATTCTAAATATTTGAAGAGAGATGCTCCTGGTGAAGATCCCCCTTAGCAGTATTGCAAGTGTCTCTAACTGCTGGATATTCGGGGACACGTCAGTTTAATCACAGCATGTGAGTTGAATGTCAGCAAATTCCTGTTAGTTCTGTCATTTCCTACCTTACTGCCCCTGTTTGCCTTCAACCAAGAGACATACATTCACAGATGTTGCTTTTACATTTGCAGAATGGGGGAGGGAGTGTGTAAACACCCTGTTTCTTGTTATTTGGCTCAAGGTAATCATCTTAACCTTCCTTTCCAAAGACGTCATCAACACTTGCAGTTGGTTGTATTTGAACGAATGATCTCACAATAAATGTATGCCTTTGGTGTTCCTCTTTCTCAGCATCCTGTGATTTTCCCTTCAAGAAAGGGAAATTTGAAATGCAAACAGCAATTTAAAGTAGTGGCAAGACCCTTTGCAAAGTAGAAACTCACAGCTTGAGAAAGGTCCTTTTACAAAACTGGATTCGCTGTCTGGCACGACTGGATGATGATCTCATTGCTGTCACTGAACCAGAACGAAGACCTGACTGGAGGTGTTCAGGAATTTGAGAACAAAATGTAATGTCATTGGAAAATTATGATCTGTCAAAACCAACATATTCTTTGGAATTAGTTTGGTTTCAACAAACTTTTCCCAAATCACAGTCACATTTCCTTTAAAAACTTGCCCAGTTCTCTGACAATTCATGTAGGGGGCTGTTTAGGAGTTTGTGTTTCCAAGGTCTAAAGCTCAGGCCAGCTCTGGCAAAGCTTAAAATAAGTTAAGTTGGAGGGAGTCGAAGACCCAAAGTTTACAGTTTGTGAACACAAAGGTGGTTTGCAGAAGACAGCACTTGACAAAATATTCAGAAGAAATCTCTCTAATTGGTTGCTGGCTTCACAGCCCTGCTTCTGGGCTACAGCAGCTGATGACAGCTTCTGCAGAGAGCAAGCAATGTCTATTGCTCGGCCCTTCTGACAGAAGACGACCAGAGCAGAAATAATCCAGCACCTCGGGATCCATCCTGGCAGCAACAGGACTGCTCCTCTCATTTCCATCCCTGCAAAACCTCGCTGTGAAAGGGGAAGGGCCAAACAGCACCTGGCTCTGCCTGGTGTCAGGAAGGAGGATGAGTACATGGCTATTACAGACTTGGGAGGAGAGAAGGAGCACCTCAGAGAGCAGCTCTTCATAAACCTTGCTTCCACAGGTATAGGCCTGATTTGGGGCTTGAGAGATCTAATTAATTTTTTGACTGGGGATGGGCTAATGGCAGATTGGTGGTGGTAACCAGCAGATTTACTCTGTGTTTACAGAACATGCAAAGCATGGGTGCCTCTTCAGGCTAGCCGATGGTTAGAGGTCCCCAGGATTTCAAGCCCCCTGCCCGTCCAGCTGGAGGATTCCCTTCTCGCAGACCCCCAGTCTGTAACACTGAGCACAGGAGCACTGGGAGCCTCAGTTCATGCAGGGGCTCACAAGACTTCCCCTCTCCCTGCTGGAGGACCAGGTGCCAAAAGTAGACACTGCAGTTTTTAGGCTGCCTGAGCTGGGGTTAGGAGCCGGGAAGCCAGGACACAGACGGGGGCTTTTGAGTGTCCTGGGCTCTCTGCCAGGCAGCAAAGCACTGTGCCAGGCCGCAGGGCTGCGGCAGCAAACTCGCTGGGGAGTCCCCAGGAGATAAGTCAGCTTCATCGCCTTTTGGAAAAAAAAAAAAACAACACAAAGCAAGAAGACTGGAGAAATCTATGGGGGTTGATAATGACTGTAGCTTGCATTCCAGATCAGAGGGGAAATCTTCCATGTTTCAGCGTACAAAAACCCAAGTTTTAGGCAATTCTAGCCGCAGTCTCAAGTCCTCAATCTATACAACTGCTTAGGCATCTGTAGACTCACAGAGGCAGAGCTAACTGCTCTACCCACTGTCAGTCCTGCAACAACACCTCAGCCCTTGCTGGCAGGAGCTCAGCACAGCTCATCTCCAGGCTGGGCTGGTGCTGGTGAGGATAGTTTTGCCATCCCTGTGAGCAGGGCACGGTAACCCTCACTGACAACTACGCTCTGTCTTGTGAAACCTAAATAGTTGGAGAAGTATTTGGGGGGCATAATATGTACAATGGTCTGTCCAGAGCCTAAAAGTCATCCTGGCCTTTGCTTCCTCGGTCGGAGTGAAAGCTGTTGGTGAAACAGAGGGTTAGAAACCAGAGTTTTGAGCTATTCTGTGCCACAATCAATCTTTTTAAAATATTCACTGAAGAAAGAACTTCCTTCTGGAGTACATGTTGTTTACAGGCTGAATTTCATGCTGAAGTTGATATTTATAGCTACCATGAATCTTTTAAAGGAGAATGGCCTCTAACTGCAATAACGTATGAGGCTTAAATAATACAATACTTGCAGAGGTTGGACAAAATGTGTGGTAGCCATTTCTTTTTTTAGCCAACGCATTGGAAACAAAGAAATACAAAATGACACCCGTGCTAGTGCCAGCAATCACAACTGCAGATTGCATACAAAGCAAATGAAGGATTCTCTCTTTTTCCTAGGGTTACCTCCTAGTTGGCTGCTGTTTTTCTGATCATTGGCTGTTCAGTACACAGCACTTGGGGTTTCTTAAGAGTTTTGTATACACGGGAGAATAAGCAACCTGAAAGTTCCATAAAAAGACACAATAACGGAATGTATTATCTGCAACTGATCTGCATTTGTTTCCTTAATAAATCAAGCCCATTTTAGCTGCATTTGTAGAGACACAGTGACACCTAGGGGTTGCTAATAAATATATTAGACTGACCCATAATTTATTTGGAGCACTGGATCAGAGCATTAACTAGCTCATATGCATTCCAGGGTCAGAAAAGTTCCAGCGTATGCTATTCATTGAAAGAAACGTGAGTCAGTATCTGTTTCTATTTTATATATTTTATTGAAGCTCCTAAACTAAAATAAAATAGAAATACACAGCACTACTCATACTAAGCAAAGAATAATAAAAACGTCACAAGTCCCCATCTTTTTAGGTTACATTTTGAACTTTCTTCTGAAAAATTCCTTTAAGAAAAGAAAACCTGACACCTCTGGATTCTTTCAACTTCCCACAGCAACATGAACTTAATATAATGTTTTCTTAGAGCCTTTGCTAAATAAAATCATATTGGCTCAAGTACAATTCAAATAATTAACTGTTTTCATTTGTCACAAAACTTTTGCTAATCAAGTCTGTAGGGGAAATATTCTCTATTTTGTCTTTAGGGCAGGAGATGGGATGGTTTACATTCAGTTTGCTATTCCATCTTTATTCAGCATTTTGGCTAGCAAATTTGCTCTTACATTTGACAACATGTGAAGATCACTTAATATTTTCAAGAACAAAGCTGGCTTTCCTCTACCTCTAAAGTGCAGACTGAAATTTTATTGTGGATTTTTTGTAGGAGCCAGGTCATACTTCAAAATGGAAACTCGGTACCAGGTTTAATTAAAAAACAAATTGCTCTTGCATCATTTTGATATAAATAAAACGTTTCCTGCTTGAAATGAAGTGAATATTGAGGAGTGATTCCTGATTTCTAATCTAGCAGCAGTAGAGTCATTGATTGTTTCTGTAGAGCAGCGGCTCAGTAATTCATTTCCCTTCAATCCGAAATTTTTGTTTAATCTTTGCTGAAAATTCACAGAGGTTATTCTTATGTTCTTATAGTCAGCAGAAGGAGTACAATAGTTTAAGGGCGATTCTGTGCCAGGCACAGACTAGCATTAGTACACTGCAAAAGACAAGCCCATGCACGTTCAAGAGTCAGGGGAAGCGAAGGAGCAGTAAAGCCCAGGCTCCACTGAAGATACCAGAGAAACTCCCAGTGACATCAGTGGAGCATAACTGCCTATGAGTGTTGGCCGAGATGATTATGCTTTTGCAAATATGCCAGTGAAAATCCCTCAAGGTTGGGGAATATATATGCTTATGAGTTGACTAATATGCTACAACAGTGTAACCCTGACTGTTGTGGTATATTAGCATACTGACTCATTTTCCAGGCTGTGGCTTTAATTAAATACTTGGTTTTGTCCTAAAGCCTGCAGAAAAACCTCCTAGTCACCCTTACTTCTTTTCATGTAGTGCTGGAAAAGGTTTGCTTCCTACCAATCACGCAAGTTCACTCTCATCTTCTAATATAGGGTTGAGAATAGGGGTTGTTTAGGCCTTTTTTAGGCTTATCTGTGACCTGACATGCCCTCTTGCCCTGAGTGCATGAGCTCCTGCCAGAGTTTTCCTGTAAGACACTATTGCTACTAGCGGCGCTGAGCTAGGTGTGCTCCACATTCGTACCTTCAGACCTTCAATTGGAAGTGGTCTGGGGTAATTTTGAGTAGAGGACCTAAGGGACTGTGAGTAGAGCTCCTGAGACATCCGTGTGCCATGAAGAAGGCCTAGAAGTAGCTAGGTTTCTGCAAGTGTCTCCAGATCAATGAGATTTCTCTCTGGATACTGGGATATTCACGAGCTTGAAGAGGAACAACTCTTTGCTGTTTTCCCTATTATATTTTTGTAATTTGGAGAAAATTTTCTGAGTTTTAACACTGACAAATCTATTCCTATTGTTATTTTCTGCCTTTTGGCAGGTGGCAACATTTGATCCAAATCTCAAGCTAATTTTTGAGGTCCCAGTCTTGAATGAATTTGAGCAGTTACAGCTCCCACAAAAGTAACCTGATCATTCCTATATCCCAGTCAAAATTTAGTTAAATACATTTTGTTAAAAATCTCTTTGTATAAAAAAAGGATGTCAGGGAAGATTCACAGGAAAAAAGGAACAGGAGTAGAAAAGAGTAAAGTTAAAGGAGAAAAGGAAAGCAAATGCAGAGTACTAAATTTAAAGGATTGTTTGCCATATGTGAAGGAATCTCTACAGTTAGAAATAGTCCCAATCTTATTTTCCTTCCACACTGGAACCCATTATGTTTTCACACAAGAGAACTAACACAATAAGGGCGTTAATGCTCTTCTTGCATGCTAGCTAGTTATTAGAGACTCACAATAAGGAAGGTGATCAGAGAATACTTGTCACATGCCCAAACTACCCTAATTCAAGGAAATTGCCACCTCAGTGCATCATATGAGGCAGGTCAAGCCTAGGGTGAAGCAAGCTTTCTGTGTAAGAATTTTAATTAGCAATGAGCACAATAAAATACATAAGCTGCTGAAAGTTAAGAAGTGCTACTGTTTGAGATTATGTTCAAATCCATGGTGTGTACTTCCCTTTCCTCACCGCCATAATGGATTAGCAGTATACTGGATAGTAATCAACAAATATTACAATCATCCTTCTAATCTTATTAACAAACTTGTAAGAAGCATTAAGGACACATTTATACCACTTGTGGGAAACAGTCCAAATACAACGAACCAAAAGCTGCTTATCTACAAGCAAAAACAGCATTATATGACTGAAGGGGGCCAAGTTAATCAGAGCTATCAGGAGACTAATTCAGATCCAGAGGGCTGGGAAGGCAGATTAAATGATCTTTCATAAATCATTGAAAGCATACACTATACAGTATTGTAACAACAAACAATGATCTTCTGTAGGGTGCAGTTTCCTGCTTTCTATGTGTCTATGTTTTGACATTTTAAGTATCTCATCAGCATCTTTTTATCCCGAAGTTGCGAATGCGTAGCAATAGCATTATAACTCAGCTTGTTAATCATCAGGCCTTTAGGAAGGAAGGGGGTAGACTGTAAAAACAAACCTAAAATTGTTCATGTTTACAGGCAGCGCTACTGTGCTTACTACAAGCACATACAAAGTATAAAAGAATAAGATCCAAGATATTGTGGATGAAAACTGGGGAAAGCAACTGAGGGAATGTGAAAAAAACAGCTTTATATATGTCTCAGGCTGCTTTGCTTTATAGGATAGAGGGGAGGACACTGCTGGTTAATTTTTCACTTTTAAAATATTTTGTAGAAGTACTGAAATGTGCTGGTTTAGTGAGAAAAGAGCACACCAAAATGTAGGTTTATTCACTGACTCCACCATGGAACAACTGGGGTCTGGTCTTCTTATGCCTTTCTTCTAGTAGAATTGAGACCATCCACAGGCTACAACTGATTCCTCTTTAGAACTGTCTTCCAAAGGCTCAGTTATCCATTTTTGAAAGTGGTTAAAACATTGCTGTTCAGCTGCTTGCTTCCCCCCCCCATCAGCAGTCCTAACAAAGACTTTTCCACTGTTTACCAGAAGTAAAGGATTCCTCCAAGGACTAGAGTTAATGGCACTTGTTTCTGGTCTCACAAGGCATGGAACACACTCCAGTTCTCTACACAACGTAATCTTCCACACTTCTAGTGCCTGATTTTCCATTGCTATGCACTGTATGTATTTACTTACATCAGCACAAAGTGAGGGCTGCCAATGCAAAGCACTCTCTCTGGAAACATGACACTCTGGGATAAAAGACATCACAACATATTGGAAAGAAGAGACTAGTCCTTTAATTACAATAATTAAATTATGAATGGCTTTGTTAATTTTTTCATAGAAAACAGAAGGGTCTTCAGACTGGAAGAGTAAGGCTGAATAGCATGAGAGCCTAAAAACAAGTGAAGTCACCAGTTCAATTTGATAGTACTGTCAAATCAGACTTGTACAGATTTGTCCCCAGCTATCTGAGCAACATAATTTGTTCATTTTTGTGACTTCACGGACTTGCTTTTTAGTTCTCTTCTCCCTTCTCTTTCTCCACTGAAAAACTTTACATATCCCATTTATAGCTCTAGGAAGGTGATTGCCTCAGTACTCACATAGTCCTTTGGTTTTTGGCATAGCATCAGACATAAGCCCTTATCTAGCTCTTATTTTCTCTCTAGGCCTTACCAAAATCTGCCTGCTCTATAGCTCAGGTTTCCAGTGTGGTCCTATTATGTCCGAGATGCCAACTGGCAACAAAACTGCACAGCCACCTGGAGTACAAAGTAAATATTTTCTCAGTCATTCTAATTTCTCAGCATCTTGTCCAAGCTCCTGGTTTGCTCCCTAAGTTTCTCCCTAAGATGCCTTAATTGCAATCATCCTCAAAAAAGGATCACCCATCTCCATTCAAGCTCCAGGACTGAATTTTTACCACCATCTCTCCAAGATCTTGTTCTTACAAGGCCACCTGCCTGGATTACCCACATTTTCTTCTTCTGGTTCAGCAATACCTTTTCCATCAGCTGCTTTCTAGATCTGATTTCACAACTACTTTTAAATGGAAGCTGCAGTCCTTTGGAGATATGTTGGTTGATTCAAACAACTTACCACATCCTAGTACATTAATGATGAGGCCTAATAGAGCTCTTTGGTTTTGTATCATATGTCTTAACTGTCAGAGTGGATTTATACCTCTCAAGACAAGAACACTCAGTATGTTGCAATTCAATATCCACCAGAAAATAGAGAGTGTGCCTTTCCACTTGTTTTTTCTTACAGAACAAAGCTGTGGAGGGCAAGAAATTTGCCTGGGTCTGCAGCATCAGGTGCCAGTGATAAAGAGTAAACAAAGGAATAGGAAGAACAAAAATAGTCTCTCTAATTTATTCAACTTTTCATTGTTTCTACTGCAAACAACATTAACTACAGTCTTTGGTGAGAAGTATAGTCTGCTGAGGGAGTAGGAAGGAAAGAAACCAAATAGAGCTGTGGGAAGAGGGATGCACAGGTTACCAAGCTCTTGGTTATTCTTTCACATTTTGACCAATCTGAAATAGAGCTTTGAAGCACAAAGTTGCTCTGCTAAGTAACTAAGCAATTGAAAGGGTTGAAATTCATAAATGTTGATGAGACTATCTTCTTTAAACTGTATTATTTTGAGATCTCCTTTCTGTGTCAAAATAAAAAACAAGTATTTACTACAGAAACCCCTGTGTCTGTTTTCACAGATGCACCCTAGTAATTTTAAATCCATTTTTCTATTTTTTATTCAGTTTTCAGTCTATATATTTGATATAGGGTTTTGCTGCTTGGAAAAAAAAGTATTTTCTAGCCTGTGTCAGATTTTGTCAATAGAGATAACAAGCATTTTCACTGAATTCAGTGCTTTGCTGAATTGGGATCATGCCTTTGAAGGATCCTAACTACAGGGAAAATGCTGTATTTCTTTTTACTGGCAGGGCACAGGGAGATGAATGAAGCAGCTTTGAAGCACTCTCTGGCACAAAACAGAACTCACAAATACAAGTGCTTATGAGGAGATAACACAGAGTTAATGGGTTCATGAAGTACAAGCACCCATGGTTCAACACTGCCTAGAAAAGTGAAACAGCAGCTCTGACTGGTGCTCCTGTCCTTTCATTCCAGTGGCAGACTGGAAACAAGAGTCTGCTGTCTTTGGTTGGCCACCGCTTTTTACAGAAGTGGCCAAGTGACTCCTCTGTTTTCTTTTGATGTGTTTGGAGCTGCCTTGTGTACACGGTTCTCTCCTGGGATATTTGTGGACTATGAGAGCCTGGAGACTGCATTCTGGCTTGCCTACACCAGGAACTAAGGGTATCAGAAAACAACCAACTTCCTGTAACATGGGCCACAGTATGAACTTAAGAGCACACCTGCAACTTTGTTATAATGTCCACATGTAAACTCTTACCACATGTTAAATGTGAGGTAGCTTACTGTGAAAGAAAGCAATAAATGCTGACTTCTTTTTACAAGCCAAAATGGTGGTAGATTAAAGATGGTAAAAGTCACTTGAGATAAGCTATCGGGTGTTTTGCAGTGGAGTAAGAATTTGTTTATGGCTAATAACTGCAGAATAGCTCTTGTTTACATCTCTGTTTAATTCATGGTCACTTGTGTGACCATGCCCTCTTTTGTAGAGCTAATACGCTCTAATCATACTGTTGTTATTTTAGAGATCTAACTTTTCACTGGTATATTCTGTCTCTGCAATAAGTTTTCCTGTAGTGTATTGTAGAGATGTAACTATACTAGAATTGCCCTGCCAGTAGGAAAAGTTGCTCTGTGCTAGGTCAGACAACAATACTATCTAACTGAAAAAAACCCTGGTAAAACACCTACCTATTATCCATCAAGTTGCAGGCTTTGTTACCTTTTTATTAAGAGCATTCCCTAACCTACACAGTTAAACTTCAAAGCTAATAAAAATAAGCTCATAGAAAGCACACACAGATAAAGTGAACACTCCTTGAAACACTCCTTGAAACCATTTCACGACTGAGAGGCATTACAGGTTGCAGGATCTGGGGCTAATGCAAGGTGATCTCTCTCTTACTTTCTTTTGACCTGTTTCTCCCAGAAGAGGATGTGGTACTATTCTCACTCCTGTCTCACTAGCAGACCAGAAGAACCAAATAACCCTAGAGCTGCTGATTCAATGTGCGGTTATAGAGAAGAGCATTTCTCAAATATGAAAGATTGTAAGTGAATGTCCACTGGGAAAGCTCGTTCTGTTTAAGAATGTACTAGCTGACATTGTTTTCTGCAGTTTACTTTTGCACCATTAATAAGTGCAAGATCATGTCAATCTACCTTCTATCCAGTCACTTTAATCTCCTTTAAATAATTCAGTGTGGTTAGTACCTGACTTAATTTGCAGGCTAACAGTGATGCAGGCACCCAGTCTTGTTCAGTGCTGAAATCTGCAGATAGCAGCTTCTTGAGAGAGATCAGTGGCTGCATGAAGGAAAGCCAGCCATTGCTTGTCACACAATTCATTGCCAAGTCCAAGTGCTAAAGGTTCTCCAGGTGTTCTTTCTCAAAAAAATTGCCTGTGAACATATGTTTATTTATGTACTTATTTTTGCTTCAAGCCCTAATGAAGAGAATGATTCCTGTTCAGGATATTGAAGAATTTAATCTTACTGAATTCACTTGAACTTCCATGCTTAAAAAAATACCACTCTTAATAGAAAAGGATTTAAACGTGTGCTTGCATACTACTTTTTTTCTTATTTAGAATGAAGAATGCAAAATATAGCAGCCACAGATCACAATTTTTTTATATCTAGACTTTTCTTCCTTGTTAAAACTTAACCTGCAGTATGTTGCATACAACAGGATACTTTTAATTACAGAGGAGTCATTAGCTTAAATGGGCCTATAGACTGCTGCTCATGATCACTCACACAAAAGCATTGCAAAATCAGGCTCGTGAAAATTCTCATTCATTTTCACATTTCATTTCTACTGTATCCTCAGAAGGTGTGAGTGGTGTGAATCCAGGTAGTTTTTATAACTCCCTGATCTTCACCTATCTACCTTGATAAAAGTTATACTAGTACTTGCCTTTTTTAACTCTATTATTGACATATGTTTCATAACAGACATTATGTTAGTGGAAGATTTGATGTAAGAAGAGTCCACTTGTATTCCTGTCATATTTATGGAGGAGATAATCAATCCATCAATCAGAAAAGATTCCCTCTCAAGGAGATTCTTCACCAGGAATCTCTATTTGCCTGCAGTCTTCCTTGCACTACTTATGCAGCAAAAAATGGTCCTTGTTGAGTAGAAATTTGTCCATTATTTGGCTCATCTAATTTTTTATATATATATCTCTCCTACCCAGACTTGATGCTATTTCACTTACATTATTAAAAGTTGCGGGGTTTCCTGAACTGGTTTTGAGTTTTTCTGGTTTTTGTCCTTCTTCTTTTGCTCATCCACAGTACCTTTACTTACCTAGAATTCTGACCTCCACATCAGTTAGGCTCCATTTCCTCAATTCAAGTTTTGTCAGCTGTGGCATTGTTTCCAGTAGTTCTAATAATTTTGTTAGGCAAACCTTTACATCATCTCCCCAGGGAAGCATCAGCACTTTCATCCAGGTAGGACATTTAAGCCATCAATTAAATGAAAATAAGTGTAATTTTTTTTGTTATACCAGTTAACTGTAAAATCACTTTTAAAAGTTAAACCAAATCACATTTCAACAGTGAAGAAAATACTGGTAGGTTAACGACTCCAAGACTGTTGCTTTGATAGCAAAGACAAAGCAGCCAATTGCATACAATATTCCTCACGTCTAAAAACTTTCCAATGACTGAGAGGAAATGCTTCAGGATACCAGTTATATCCTACTTAAAAATAAAAGAGGAAAGAATTCTTGAATTTCTATCTGGGTAAGTCCTAGAATTGAAGCTCATTCCTCATTTAAATGATTTATCTAAAGAAATCTTCTGACTTACCAAGTCTGTGGATAGCGTCTTTTCCTTTCTTTTCTAAGTATTTTTCCAACGAATCAAGTACATTCCATTTTGGCAAATTACAAAGATTCTGAGCTACGGGAGGAAAAAAAGTTTGTTACACATGTTTTCAGTGCAGCATGACTTGTCTTCTTTTGCACCTTTCTTAGCTTTGTTTTTTAATGAACAGCAAGACAAGATTTTTAATAGCCTCCAGGTTTTTTCTCACTTTTCTGACGTCTGATGCAAACTGTGCTCTCTCATTGTTAATTGTGTCTCCAGGAATTAACAAAATGAAAGACGAGGCCAGCCACAAGAGCTGGAGTAATGGTTCTGCATAATTTATACTCTGGTGGCTAAATGAATCTTCAATGGTGATGAGACAACTTTAAGACGTCTTTGCAACACAGAAGCAGGGGAAAGCTGTCTGAATACATGGGATATTCTTTAGTGGTTTAAGCCCTGGAGACTTCAACCTCCTGCTTCACAAAGTTGACAAGTTTTTTAATTATGATATAAAAATATATTTTTTACAGGATCAGAGAGTTGTGGAAGAGTGGGACTAGATGGGACCTGAGAGTCTAAGGATCTGTAATGGGGCAGGATATTGATAAGCCTAAACCATTCATGATACATATTTATCTATTTTGCTCTTTGAAATTTTTCATATTCTCCCTAGGTGCTATTTTGCCTTCCTGGCTTTAGAAAGTTTCTGACAATATCCAATCTAAATATTCTTTGTTGTGAATTTAGCTACTTTCTTCTCCCAGTGGAGAAAAAGAACGGTTGATTATCATCTCTTTGTAGAAATGTTTAAAGAACATTAAAAAATTATCATATCTTTTTCAGACTTCTCTCTCAATCAAAACAAAACTAAACCATTCCTCGTAAGTCACTTTTTCATAACCTCTAGCTGTTCTTGGTGCTCTCTCTCGATTTCTCTATACCTTTCTTAATTATAATACCGAGGCTGGGCACAGATTTGTTTCTCAGGACTCACCAGCACATGTTTTTTGCAATAGCATAGTATTTCCAGTCTTCCACAGAAGAGCTCTGATTCTTTCCTGCTACACAGGTTAATCTCCATTTTATATTCATGAAATTGATGTCTCATTCCCAGCTACAGCCCTTTACATCTGTCTATACTGAATTCCCTACCATTGTTTTTGGACCACCTCTTAAATGCATCCAATTGTATTTATGGTTTTGCATTCCAACAGGGCTTGTAAGCCTTCCAAGCTCAGTATCATCTGAAATTGTATAAGCATATCCTCCATTCTGTCATTTAAGCCATCAGTTAAAATATTGTTTAGAACAAGGAAGGACTTAGCTGATTGTATCAGAATGTTCTCTCACTTAGTGAAACATTCGTGATAACTCTTTGAAAGCATTTTTTCAACCAGTTGTGCACCCATTTTATTTATGCACATTTCATTAGCTTCTTGTTAAGGATGTTGTATAGGATAGTGTTAAAAACCTAATTTGCGTTATGACAGATCCAGACTTATCATTTCACAATCTTATTACCCTGTTCCCTGGAAAGGTTTGCCGTGATTTGTTCACACTACCTTTTATCTCTGTAATTTAAGAGCTTACAAAATGTTTGTGTGATAATCTGTCTCAGAATTTTTCTTGGTATCAAAGTGAGGTTGGCTTGTCTATGATTTCTTCCTTTCAAGGGAAAGATACTGGATTTTCCACTTTCCTGCCTCCACAAATTTTCAGGGACAGTTGTCTATGGTTCAATGATTCTTTCAGTTTGTTCCTTACATACTTAATTGTGAATTTCCCTAAGTTCTGCTAAGCTGAGTTCATGTGTTTTAGTTAAATAATTTTTATCTATCCTTATTTGTACTGCTGTGACCTTGTTAAAATTATTTGAGTAGGTACATGATCAGAATGAATCTTTTTGGCAATGATTGAAACAAAAACAACTTTGAAAACTAGTTTTACTTGCATCATCCATTATTTGCTTTCCTATTTTGTTTCTTTACAGAGCTATGCAATAGTTTATCTTTCTCTTTTATATAACCTTTATAGTTAGGATTTATATAAAATCTTTATATAAACTTTCCTTACTGCATTTTACATCTCTGCTAACTGAAACTCATTGTGAACCTAAATGTTTCTGATTTTATCCTTATATGCTTTTTTCTTCTGTTACAGAATTATGTTTTGATTTTCAAAACACACCTATTCAGTTTGTAAAGTTACTATTACTGTTCTTACCTAGAATATCCACAGCATCACTGGAGATACAGCAGTTGACTAGTTGGATTTCTTCAAGTTCACTTAGTTCATCAGAGACTGATCTTACAAGGTAAGGTCATACCATCCCCAATAGCTGTCAAATAATTCATGTATAATAAGCATAGCTTTCTCAAATTTCTGATACCTTTAGCTACAAATGGAATGGAAAAAAAAGGTCACATTGCTAGGTGAACTGTTTTGGTATGTTTATAATGTCTTGATCGCCGCAAACGGCTAGACAGAATTAGATGTTTACTGCCTGGCGTACTACAACTATCTATATTTTCATGCCATGCAATACATTATAAGTTTTGTTTGAAAAAAAAAAGATAAACACAGCCTCTTTTTCAGCTATTGTATCATGTAATCAATATAAACTGCCCCTCAGCTGAGAAAGTAACTCATAGAAGATCAAATGTGATCTTCTTGTGGAACAAATCCAGGAGAAACATTCTTTTACCATGCCATCAAAGAGAGGATGGGTAGACATATGGATTGCCATCTCCATTTCAGTTACTGGGTTGTGTGGCCCTCGCAAACATTATTCAAACTTTTCAACCTTGGTATCCAGTGACTGACCTTGCAGAAAGTCAGCAATAGGTCAGGGAAAGGAACTATATCACCTTTGCAACCTCCTGACTTGCAGTTCATGCAGATTAGCCAGTCCTGGGATCAGTGTGTTAGATCTGTTTGATTACAGTATACATTACTAACTTGAAAGGAACACTCTAATACTTTGTGGCAATCAGGATACAGAACATATCAAGACTTCAATGCAAATCTAGAAGAAATTACTTCTTTAAATTAGGCTATAGGATTTTCAAGACCTAATAGTGTACAAACTTCAGACCAACTTGTTAAAACATTCACATTCTCAGCACTAAGTACTTGCTTATGGTGTAAAATAGGAGAGAGGAAATTACCTTTTTTTTTTTTTGCATCACCTTCATCTATACTTATGTTGTCAAGTACAAGCCCTTCAGCATTCACAAACGTCTTTATTCCATCAGTAAGTCCACCTGCCAAAAAAAACCCGTAGATATATACAGTATCTTAATTTAATACAGGAACAAATTCATTTGTAGAACAGATACACTTCAGTGATACTAGGTTCTTGTGAAAAGTAAATAATAGTTTTGTGTGAAAATATGAACGTCTAAAAGGGATGACCTAGGGAGAATATGACAGAGGTCTACAAAATAATGAGTGCATGGAAAAGGTTGGGTAGAGACTGACTGTTCAGTTTTTTTCTTCCAGTACAAGAACAAGAGGCCACCAGTTGAAACTAGTCCAAAACAAACATTAAGGACATAGTCTTTCACACCCTTTGCCAAAGGATGCTGCAGATGCAATAAGTTTACATGGGTTCAAAGCAAAGACAGACAAGTACTAGCAGGACCCTTTGGGGAGATCACTGAACAAACAAATCAAGCACAGGAAACTGCTCTGAGTTTAAAACAGAGGCTGTGAGATTATTAAGAAGAAAGTATTATAGATTCTTGCATTGTTCTTGCTCTTCCTTATCCACTTATAGGTGCTATTGGAGACAATGAACCAAGGCAGATAAACCCTTCCTCTGAATCAGTATGGCTGTTGTTGCTATATTCTTACGCCGTTCTCCCTAACAATCTTGGCATATGTATGCACACAGGAAAGCGAATTTTTTTTTTAATTTAATAGGTAGTTCCAGAATAATCGATCTTGAGATTATACATCATAAAACAATCAAAAAATTCAGGTTAGGACTTCTGAGGTCATCTAGTTCAATTTCCTGCTCAAAGCAGGGCTGATTTTAAAGTTAGATGAGGTTGCTCAGGGCCTTGTCCAGTGGAGTTTTGAAAATCTCCGAGGATAGTGATTAAATGACCTCCAGATCCCTGTTGCAGTGACCACCCTCCTGGTAAAAACCAGTTTATGTCCAACTGGAACTTCCCTTGTGTCCTGGTTTCAGCTGAGATAGATAGATTTAATTTTCTTTATAGTGGCTGGTATGGGGCTATGTTTTGGACTGTCGTGGTTTAGCCCCAGACGGCAACTAAGCACCATGCAGCCGCTCGCTCACTCCACCCCGGTGGGATGGGGGAGAGAATTGGAAGAGCAAAAGTAAGAAAACTCATGGGTTGAGATAAAAACAGTTTAATAGGTAAAGCAAAAGCCGCGCACGCAAGCAAAGCAAAGCAAGGAATTCATTCACTACTTCCCATGGGCAGGCAGGTGTTCAGCCATCTCCAGGAAAGCAGGGCTCCATCACGCGTAGTGGTTACTTGGGAAGACAAACGCCATCACTCCAAATGTCCCCCCCTTCCTCCTTCTTCCCCAGCTTTATATACTGAGCATGACATCATGTGGTATGGAATAGCCCTTTGGTCAGTTTGGATCAACTCTCCTGGCTGTGTCCCCTCCCAGGTTCTTCTGCACCTGGCAGAGCATGGGAAGCTGAAAAGTCCTTGACTAGTGCAGCAACAACGAAAACATCTCTGTATTATCAACACTGTTTTCCGCACAAATCCAAAACATAGCCCCATACCAGCCACTATAAAGAAAATTAACTCTATCTCAGCTGAAACCAGGACACCTTGTTACAAACTTGAAATTGTTGGCTCTTGCCCTTTAGTTGTGCACCTGTGAAAAGCTCCATCTTTTCTAGAACACCCTTAAGGTAATGGAAGACTGCAATTAGTTTCCCCATTAGCCTTTTCTTCTCCAGGCAAACCATGCCCAGTTCTCTTAGCTTCTCATTGTGTATTAGGTCTTCCAGCTCCCTGGCCAGGTTAGTGGCCCTCCATTGGACTCTAACCAGATTGTTACTATCTCTTTTATACTGGGCAGCCTGAAACTGCACATAATACTCCAGATCAGCCGCAAGAGCGCAGAATAGAAGGGAATAACCACTTCCCCAGGTACCCTAGTGCTAATGCAGTCCACTATGTGCTTAGTCTTTATCACTGCAAGAGTTCTTTGCTGACTCATGATAACCTGTCTCTGAGATTTGGTATCATCAGTACTTGTGTACGTTTCTCAAGACAAGATACATTTATGGACAGCTTGAATGATTAAAAGCTCAGAGCACAGTGCAGCAGCAGATGCACCCATCCTCCATTAGTGCCCTGCTCTAACAGTAGTGTGGAAGGATCCTGTATGTGTGCAATTCACAACATAAGGAAATACATGTCCCTCATCCTATTTGCAGAATCCTTCACTCAGGTATGTCTGGAACATACTATACTATAGTTACCACACTCTTCTTTATTATGCCATTGTAATTTTAAGAGAAAACAATTATTCAAGCTAGAAGCATTTAAGTAATTATTGGAATGACTTATCAAAAGATACTGCAGATTTTCCATCATATTAGGTATTAACATCAGAACTAGACTTCTTTAAAAAAGATGCTTACCCAGGAATTATGTCAGGGATGTAGGAAGTAATGAGGGAAAATTTCTGTCCAATGTTACAAGGTCTAGATTAGGCTACAACACTCTCATTTGGTTGCCAAAAACATATGCATCTGTTGTGAAAACTGAGTTAAAGTGATGGTATGCTGTATCCCATGGCACTTATAAAGCTTAGCTAGTGTATAGACATTATCTCATTTACTGTGGATTATTGCACCAAAGTTGTTAAATTTTTTCTCCCATCTAGTATTTTATTAAAAACCAGATTTTTTAATATATTGTGTACCAAGAACCAAGAATATGATGGAATGACAGCTTACAATAATTCAAAGGCCTTTGTGTAGCAAGAACCAAGAATATAATGAAATGGCAACTTACAGGAATTCAAAGGCCAGACCTGACTTACACAACTAAATAACATAAGTAAATTTACATAACTGAGTAGACTGCAGTCACTTTCACCATGAATATAGAATTGCATTCTAGCAATACAACATTTCTCAAACTGATCGAAACCAGGCATCTTCCATATACAAGACAGCCATGAGCCCCTGCGTTTTAGCTTCTCATCCACATTTATCTGAAAGAGCTCATTTACTGCCAGTAAATACCGTACCTTCTAGATTTTCACTTTGCAGATCTCTTACATGTAAGGTTTTCAGCTTTGTCATTGCTGTCATCTGTTGCTCACCTTCCACAGTAAGAGGTGTGGACTCCACAGTAAGATCTTGTAAGTTTTTACAGGTTTCAAGGACTTCATTCAATGTTCCTGTGATACCAGCACTATTGCTGATGTGCAGCTTGAGGCTTGCAGCAGAGCAACGTATTTTGCCCAGATATTTAATATCACACTTCTTTAGCTTGTTGAAATCTTGCAGTGTAATTTCTAAAGATCTGAGACTCTGGTTCCAGTTGAAGAATAAGAAGACAGCCTTTTCAGCAATGCAAGTTTTAAGTGAACTGATTTGAAGTTCTTCCACATTCTCATCATCTATTTCCTTACTTGGTGAGTAATTTCCAAACAGATCTAACTTAATGAGTCCTAGTACACTAACACAATTTGGTAAGTATCAAAAAAAATCAGAGAAATAAATTGGGATATCTTGAGTATTAAATACTTTTATCACAAAAAACCTCTTCAAAATCTCTGCTTAATGCTAATTTTGAGGAACTTTCATAAAAGAAATTAATGACACAGTCTGCAAAAATATCCTTGTCAGTTTTATTTAAATCTTCCTTTTCCGTTATATTTTCTGATTTTTTGTGTATTCACTTTCCAAAGCCAGATTCTTTAATGAAAACAGTTGAGAAATATCTCTATGCTGATCAATTATTTTCAGTAAGTCCAAAATTATTCTAGTGGCATCTAGAGAGGATCCACAAATGTAGAGGAGCAAATTGAAATACGTATTAGGAATATCTGAAGTAGTATTTATTTTCTGTAGATAACTATACCCTTTCTTCACCTCTGCTTCTTGGCAGAATGTCAGTAGTTTGCAAAGTTTTCTGACTGCAGTGTATTCCTGAAATGATTTATGAAAGAATCTATATGTTGGCCTTAGTCTTTGAGCTGTGTATTTATTCAGAAGACCTGAGGCTAGCAGGACTTCTTCTTTTACGTCAGCTAAACCCTCAGACTGGAAATCAAATCTTTGATCAAATATTCCATCTAAAGCTAAGTCTCCACAATGATTTATGTTCAGCATAATATGATTTTCTGTTATTTCTTTTGTTTTGTACCTGTTTTTTCTGCACCATCAAGTTATACAAAGTAAAGTAGAGTCTGGATGCTTGCATGAAAATTACTTTCACCTATTTGGATGGCACAAGCAATGATGACAAAGAGTGGAGTCTTCATAAGGTTCTTCATGGAAGTGGCCTCTTTAAGCTGGTTTAACAGACCATCAGCCAGCTTATTTGTCAAGACATTTTTAATGAGTTTCTTGCAGCTCTTCTCCGATAGATCTCCTATTTCAGCAACCAGTGACCCAAACTGTCTGATTTTATGGATAGACTCAGTCCTGGTAGCAATAATGACCATGTTCTTGAATTTGTGTTTTTTCTAATCATTGCTTCTATCTCTGGACAGTTTTGGGGTTTGAATTCATCATATCCATCTAACAGGAAAAGAACCCTTTCTCTTTGTGCTAGTAGCATTTTCATGAAAGCTTGTTTTCAGATGGGGTATTGTTCAAAAAGAAGCTGATCACAGTCTCATATACTCCACCTCTTGTGCCAGTCAGGCTGATAAAGAAAACAAATTGGAAACTTTTCAAAGAGGAGCAATTATCAGAAGCCCAGAGTACACCAATTCTTTTTAGAAGAGTTGTTTTTCCTTTGCCAGCTTCTCCTTCTATAATGCAGGGATTTTTCAATTCCTCCAGAAGGACATTTAGTGTCAGCTGCCCTTTCCTGCTATTATGTATACCTTTTTTCCACAGCAAGATGTCAGTACAGGCAGTTCCCAAATCAAAAATTATGTCAATATCACTACCCAGAGGATGATATTTTTGAAAAGATGAAGATAGATACACATACTTTAAATCCTGAATCAAGTCATTTAATTTATCTTGTTCCACTTGCCCGGTAGTACCTAAGGCAAACAGATCGTGTATCAGTGAATTAAATAGTCAATGTGTTTGTCAATTAGAATTTCATTACTTTTGGAAGAACTGTTTGAATGTACTTGCTAAATCAATGAAATAGCGGTAAGCAAGAGGCATGAGATATATTTATTGTCCACTGTCTAGGCGAGACTTAATTGATAAGGGCTGTAGTTACTCCTTGTGCAGAAGATTCATATAGTGTGCAGATACCACTCTGGCTCCACTTAATTCCTTATTTGAGGGCCTTTTGGACTTACCCTGTTCGTGCATTGGATTCCAAAAATGTAAGCTTGCATACAAGCATATGAAAGTTTATATGTGCAAATGCATGATGAGAGTATGAGTTTTTTATGTAATACGGTTTTAATATGGAAAGACAGCATTTATATATATATGAAAGATATTAGAGTATTAAGAGAGATTAAGAACCAAATTACTGCAGGCTTCTGAACCTTTATTCAAAAGCATGAATCATGTAAATCATCATTCTTGAGGCTTCTTGTTCAACCTTTTCACAGGCAATGGTATTCACTTCTTCACAAGACATGACATTGCAGGCCAAAAGGTCATCTGCTATTTGCTTGACAGTGATAATTTCCATTCTCTGAATGAGATGTACTCTGTTGCTTTCTATAAATTCCACTGAGAAGAGAGAATTCAATTTCTTAGAATAAGTCTAGCTCATACAGTAGCTGACACATAAACTGTCCTTCAGTATTCATTCACACTTCTGTGGTGCACTGTGTGGCTAATATCTACACAGGTACAAATAGTATTCAGGAAATGATGAGATCTTAGCAGGAATGTAGAAAAGTTTATAAAAGTTTCAGTGAATGGATAGGAAGTTTCTGGTAAAAAAAAGATACAGTATGGAATGTATCAGTATGGGTATGAAAGTCACATGATGGGCCTGCGATGTTGGCCAGCATCGCAGAAACTTATTAAAAGTTTCAATGGAAATTGCTTTTGAAAATTACTGATATGTCTAAATATGGGTTCATATTTCTGGATCTGCATTTGAAAATCTTGGCAGGTTCATGCAGGTCATGACAAATATAATTTGATTCTTCAAACAAAACCTGTATGAAGTACTTAAGCATTATTACACTCATTTTAAGATTAAAAAAGTCAAACGAGTTGTTACACTTAATGCCCAAGCTCAGAGGCAGTCCCGAACACATCCCAAGATTAAAACATCCCCAAACAGGCTTCTGTACTCTGTGGTTGAGATGGCTAAGAATCAGTGTCGGGGCATGCAAGCACTCCTAACCAGAAGTAATATATATATGACATTTATCTGTGTGTAGCTTGGAGAAATGCACAGATTCTCAGCTTCCAAGCTAGCCAAGAAGTGTCTATATCTGGCCAAAATTATTTTTGAACAGCCAGTTGAAGGTAGGTAACAGCACTGTGTAGCTAGTAAGCAGATAAAAGAAAGACATTATAGGAATGAGGTGGGGCTCTGGCCTGATGTTGGTAAATTGGAGTCATTAGGGACAGCCCCATTTCCGTTGGGCAGCTCTATTCTCTTTCCTTCCACAAAATCCAGGAGAGGTTTGAGATATAATAGTAATAACTAGGGTAGTCATGGGAATGTCTTTTGTGGGAAGATGTGTATGTGCCACAAGTATTTCTCCAGAAAGAGCTGCATTTTGAGAATTTTACGTGTTTTGCAAATTTGCAATTTCATTGTGTGGAATTTTAAAATAAATGTTGGGAGCATTGATTTACCTGCACCTGTCAAAATAAAACTGGACTATCATTCCTCTAAGTTTTTTAGACCTTGAATACTACAGTAAATAAGACCTTTTCAGGGATAATTTTATAAAACTTAAGCTTCTGTGTAATTGTAGGGGAAAGGCAGAAGGTGGTCTTTACAAGTCTGAAATTATCTGCAATATTTTGGAATAAACCATAGAAATTACTATAAGATCACTAACACGAGAAATATACAGTTCAGAAAAATATTTTGTCAAAAAAATTATTAATCAAAAATTTTCTAACTGTAATATGTTGAAATAGATATTTTTAATAAAAATTCTCTGTAAAGACTACCTTTAAAAAAAGTTTTAGAGCAAGACTTTTTACAATGTTAATAAATAGCCATATTATATAACTAGAACATAAATATAGCCATTATAATGTATTGTGTTTTGAAAAGACATTTTCTTTTTAAGGTTATTTGATTTTTTAATTACTATTTACATCTAACATTAAATACAAAGAAACTGTAGTTTATAAATCTTACTTGTTCAGACTGAAAGTTTAAATGCTTGAACTGTGGAACAGTGAATCTAATATCCAGACTGAAAAACAAAACAAATCAAAAGATTGAATACTCCAGATATTACTGTCATTTTCCTAGACCAGAAAAAAATTACCTTTTGTGAAATGCTGGTACAAAACTGGCCAGATATAACAACATTCTCTCTAGGCAAATTGACTACAATTACTTTGATTTGATATCTTATATATGTATCTGATAACTTTAAAGCATGTTTCAAATCAATACACAGGAAATATTGAGTTAAGCAAGTGGTTTTAATCTTCTGTGCTTTAATTTCTAAGAAACAGATCATTCTCATAGACCAGCATAATCATTAAAATATAACCTTTAAACTAAATTTGGTCATTATTTTTGACAACCAGAAAGATACAGTTCATTTTTCACATAGTTTCAGTTCATGTTTCACATAGTTTCAGTGTTATATATATATATGCAGATTCTTATTTTTTTACATTTTTATCATTAATGCATGAGGCATACATTACTCATTTATTTGTTTTTACTTTGAATGATACAAAGATACATTTGGATTGAAATGGTAATTAAGGTAATAGCGTATAAAACCAACATTTAAATTCATGTATTCATTACATAAAACTAAATAAAGGTACCTTAAATAAAATAACTTACTTTTAATAGATACAACTGAGAAATAAAGTACATGTGTGGTAATATCTAGTAGGTGTCAAATTAAAGGTCCATTTAGCTCAGTATCCCGTCTTCAGCAGTGCCTTCTGTAAGATGTTCCACTCCGTGGGATCTTTTCCATTTCCATTCTATTCTTTTTGAGATGGAATGCTAGAGCAGACCATGGTATTAAGATACCATATGGCTTTATGGATGGATGCAGTGCCACAATAATGTTCTCTCTTTCATTCTCCATTTTCTGACAATTCCTTCCATTTGCTTTTACTGAGCATTGAGCAGATATTTTCACAGAGCTATCAATTTTAACCCCCAGCTCTCATTTGTAAATGTTAATCACCATCCTCATGTAAGCAAAGCCAAGATTTTTAAGAGTAACTTAACAATATACTGAAGGAAAAATACTGTTTGCTTAGACAAGCTTTTTTTAAAAATCCTTAGAATACTCAAGTATCAAGTGTAGAAGCATGGCCTATTGACATTAACCCTCTCTAAGCCAAAACTTAAATATTCTAAAGCTTCTAGAATCTACAACAGTCTCCAGTATTACCAGTTTTACTTAGTAATAATCTCATAGTTTGTAGCACACTAAATAGTGTGTTAATCGTTAGTAGCAATTAATAATAATTGCTAGTATACTAGATTACTACTTAGTCAATAAGTTCTGGAAAACTATTCTGGCTTTACAGTGCTGAAAGACTAATTTGAACTTGCTCCTGTAAAAAGTATCACCTGAAATATTACAACTTTTCTAATAGTTTTTCTAAGCAAATGCACACAGACTTTTCTTTTTTGTTTAAAGAAAAAGTTAAAATAAATAGTTGCAAATTTCCCACTGCCAAAGGCATGTCAGGTTTCCTAAGAAAAAAAAAATTGTAGCAAAATTAAGATAAAACACCTCTGAACTTTCTTCTTTACAAGTATTCAAGAAGTAAGGTAGTGGTAAGAAAGAAAGTAGTTTACCCACATCAGCATGCTCTTAAAAAGACTCAGTAAGCAGTAAAGTGTCATAGTGCTTGTCAAAAACTGACTCCATATTACCTGTAGGTTCCTTCTCTGCAAGTTTCCTCCTTGTACAATTACTTAACATCTTGTTTGCTTGAAGAGTATGTTGTGCAATACCTTTCTCTTGCCAGAAACACATGGAACTGTTTCTTGATGTAAATCAAGTTCCAGTTCATAACTATTTGAAATTTTACAATACAGCGGTTATCAAAAACCTAGCCTTCAGTCCAGGGTTAATAGTCAAGTTATTAACTATTTCCACTACCAGTAGAAATGAGTGTATCTATGATGCATTTACTTCATTCACTCTTTAATGGTTTCATTGAAAGATAGTAACTTTAATTCATGAGTGAGATGTTCACTGCGGGACTCTGATATCTGGACTAAACCATGGAGTCTTGCTGTTCCAAGAAGCTAGGGCTCAGGGCCTTCCTCACTAATTAGAGCAGCGCTGACTCAAGCAACTAGATATAATGAGGCAGGGCCAAAGAGAGGGTCTAACAACCCTAGATGCAAATGCACAAGCCATTTCAAAGTGGATGATTTATACTATCGGCATAAAGATTAGCCTAATCTGATACTGCTCTGAGACATAAGGAATAAAATTCCCCAGCAACTCTGCCTACTTTCCCTGTCACCGCAGCTGGCTCCAGACTTCCCCCAAGAAATCGGAAGATGACTCTTAATATCAATGATTCAGACTTCCTTTTCACACAGTAAATATTACAAAGTGTTCTAGTAAATTCACATACTGCATGATTCCTGTACTTCTAAAATTAAAATTAAACAGGAGCCCTTGCTAAGATAACCATTTGCAGATAGATTGTATTTGTGGCTGTCCGACAAGGCATTTGTATGCAGTACAGCTTTCTACAGCCTTTTTAAAGATTTCCTTTTCCTTTTTCCCTTCCCTGACTACTACACAGTAAGCCAGAGTTCAAGCAAATTATCCCACTTGTAGTAGGAGTGAAGCCAGCACTTGCAAACCGTTAAGATACATGGAAGGGTGGTTATGCGCAAAGAGCTACAAGACAGCCTAAACTTCAGCAGACCAACTGGAGCAATTTATGATTGCTCACATTTTTACGTGTCGTCTGGGCCTTAATGAAGGTCATTTCTAAAGTGCACAGAAAGGGAAAATGGATAAAATGCTGAGAAATCTAGTAGCAGCATCTGGGTGAAACAGATTACTCAACTGGTTTTGAACACTTCTTTTCAGAATCCCACCCCGAACTGAAACCCTGGACAAAGTCTGATCTGGCAAAAGCAGTGCTAGAGTGCCCTCCGCTGGCACCGCCCAGGCAAGGGACAACGGGTTGCTCACTTGCAGAGTCTGAACGGGAAGGGAAGGGGGCTGAAGGGAGGGGGAGGACAGCCAAAATCTTAATGTTTGAGCAAATGTTGAGAAAAATCCAGACTGCCTGGATCAGATGTGTTTCTCGATCCTTCACTGCTCTTGTATGACAGGGCATCAGGAGGACCAACTCTTGAAAATCTACTCACTGTTCTTATTTTAGGTAACCATGGGCAGAAACTGCCCGTCTGTCTCCTTCAGCGTCTCTTCTGTGTGAAATTCCATTTGGAGCTCAGCTGGTCAAAAAGTCCCTAGGAAAAGAAATAATTAAAACAAGTTTCCTTCTATTATCAAAATGGTGTTTAAAAATAAGATAGTGAATGATAATTAATGTCTTTACAAATTGTCTCTTGAAAGCAGAGAAATAGAATTACTTACTTGCCCATGTTCATACAGAGATCATAGTCAGAACCATAGACAATGAGAAAGTATGGAAAATATTTCCAAATAGCAAACAAGATCTCTTCTTTGCTGGGCATTCTTAGCAGTGTCACAAAATTGTCTTCTGCTTCACATCAACCTACATGTATTTTAGTTGTACTTAGAAAATCATACAGCACATGCATAGCATTGGGTCCAGTGCATGAAGCCATGAAATGAGGAGAGAAAGAACTAGTCACCCAGCATACCATGCAATCTCATTTGTCACTGCTGTTGTTTGGCACATTAATAAAATGTGCATTTGTGACTCACCTTATTGCATAATATTCTGTCATTAACTATCATTGTCCCAAGTTGCCTCCTCAAAGCTGATCCAGTGTGAAACTTCATCGCTTTCTCTTTTGTCTCCTCCCACCCTTTTACAGTGCCCTGAGAGCTCCTCCTCATGTTTATCAAGAGGTATACTACTTTTGTCCCACACCCCCCCAAGTCTTGTTCTAGCAGCGTATGTTGCTGGTCTTGTTAGGAGACAGGTACCGAACTCCTTAAAGGTTTTGAGACCCTACTTCAATAAATAAGAATTACAATGGAGCAAGTGAAAGGTTTGCCTTAAGTGGAAGCAATTCCTTGACATGGCATTCTTTGTTGTCATCCCTATATGTAGTTGAATAAAAATGAAAAAAATAAAATTAAAAACAAGCAAACAGACAAACAAACAAAACCCAAACAAAGAAAGGAGCCTAAAGGAGCCTAGGCTCTACAGAGGGATCTGGACAGGCTGGATTGATGGGCCGAGGCCAATTGTATGAGGTTCCGCACTTGGGTCACAACAAGCCCATGCAATGCTACAGGCTTGGGGAAGGGTGGCTGGAAAGCTGCCCAGCAGAGAAGGACCAGGGGGTGCTGGTCGAGAGCCAGCTGAATATGAGCCAGCAGTGTGCCCAGGTGGCCAAGAAGGCCAGTAACATCCTGGCTTGTAGCAGAAATAGTGTGGCCAGCAGGACTAGGGAAGTGATTGTCCCCCTGTACTTGGCCACACCTCGAATACTGTGTTCAGTTCTGGGCTCCTCGCTACAAGAAAGACATTGAGGTGCTGGAGCGTGTCCAGAGAAGGGCAACGGAGCTGGTAAAGGGTCTAGAGCACAAGTCTTATGAGGAGCAGCTGAAGGAACTGGGGTTGTTTAGTCTGGAGAAAAGGAGACTGAAGGGAGACCATATCACTCTCTGCAACTACCTGAAAGGAGGTTGTAGTGAGGTGGGGGTCAGTCTCTCCTCCCAAGTAACAAGCCATGGGACAAGAGGAAACAGCCTCAAGTTGCACCAGGGGAGGTTTAGATTGGATATTAGGAAAAATTTCTTCACCAGAAGGGTTATCAAGCATTGGAACAGGCTGCCCAGGGAAGTGGTTGAGTCACCATCCCTGGAGGTATTTAAAAGATGTGTAGATGAGGTGCTTAGGGACATGGTGTAGTGGTGGAGTTGGCAGTGTTAGGTTAACAGTTGGACTCAATGATCTTAAGGGTCTTTTCCAAGCTAAATGATTCTATGATTCCATGACTCTAAATTTGTCCAATAACAGATATGTCTAGCATCCTATGGAGGGCACAGCTTCCAGAAGCATCGAAGACATCCCAGTAACAACAGGGAACAGCACAATCACAACAGCATAGGTAAATAGAATCATTGAATATCTCGAGTTGGAAGGGACCCATAAGGATGATCAAGTCCAACTCCCTCCTACTCGCAGGACTACCTACAAATAAAACATATGACTAAAAGCATTATCCAAAAGCTCCTTGAACTCTGACAGGCTGGCTGTGACACTGTAAAGCAGAAGAGACATCAGAAATGGAAGGAAGCCTATTGCAAAGGTCTTGTAACAAACAAGTTCCACATAATAGTTAAGAAAATGAGTTACTCTTACCAGATGTCTTGATTGCTCAACTTTTTAAAGGGGAAATCAAATTATACAAATATCTGTATGGCTGTTTTGTATTATCAAGACAGTTTTCAATTAAAAAAATAGGTTACATACAATTATAGGTGACTTTTTTCTGCTGCTGCAAGGAAACTGATAATAACTGTAAAATGTCCACAGAGAACCTGAACCCAGGTTATATTTGATATAAATGCAAACTTCAGTTATCTTTGGATATGGCAAAGTAGGAACTTTCCATTCATGCTCTCTCCATAAAAATCACATTGGCTTTTACTTGTTCAAAATTATTTGAGATGGAACTCACAGAGATTTCCTTTAATGGGATATATATGAGAAAGGAGGTTCCTTCTCCAAATCAAACCCATAAATCTCATCTCATAACTTTTTCAATTTAAAATACATTCATATTTGTACCTCATGGCATTTAATTAGTTCTATATATAAAGTAAAATTTAATATAAGTAGCATGAATACCAAATTTAGGCCTGTTTCCCTGAGATGTCAGGGAAAAAAGTGTCCTCTGAGAATAAATGTGTTGGTATTCAGCAGGGAGCAGAGGGAAGGAGCTAATGGCTAAGCCTAAGCAGGGTTATCTGGGAGCTTTTCTGTTAAATCTAGTAGTCACTGAACATGTAAAAAAGTGAGATCCTGGTTCCTGATTCTTCAAAGCATAGACCACAACCAGAGCCATTGTGCTTGTCCTCTTATAACAAGGACTGGCAACAGCATCTCAATTGTATTGTTTTACAACTTCTTTAGTACTATATAGGTCTCTTTGGGGGTCAGTCAGAAATATGCTTCACAGCACTATCATCGACCAGATCATGAGCAGACCATTTGGTGATGCTTTGCAGGTTATCAGACTGGACATCAGGAAGCATGTCTTTACCAAAGAGGGTGGTCAAACACTGGAACAGGCTTCCTAGGGAGGTGGTCAATGCCCCAAGCCTGTCAGTGTTTAAGAGGCATTTGGATAATGCCCCTAACAACGTGCTTTAACTTGGTCAGCCCTGAAGTGGTCAGGCAGTTGGACTAGATGATTGTTGTAGGTCCCTTCCAACTAAAAATATTCTAGTCTAGCCTAGTCTAGTCACAGTCGCTGGTAGCAAGGCTTGGTAAAGGGGCTGTCTTGGATGTAGCAGGTTAAACTGTGGGAGAAGTTTTTGGATATGCTATTCCATTTTAATGATGAACTAAAAAGGCAGCCATTCTGGAGTGTACGCGCTGTGCTGCATTCTACATGTGATTTGTGACTATGCCAGGTTTCCTCCTAGACAAGGGAATTGCAGGACAGCAGTCCAGAAACCTCAGAACTGCAGGGGACTATCAAGGATACCATTAATATACAGGGACCTGGCATAGCTTAAAAAATACCATGAAAACCACATATAGATACTGAGAAGGAGCAAAGCCAAAAGAATGAGAGGAGAGAAAAAAGGATGTAGGGTAACAGAAGAGATTTAGGATTGTACACGGAAAACAGTTAGCCAAAGGGTTGCAGATGATCATGATGATACTGAGAGGTGGAGCCATATACATATCACTGGATAGTAAAGATGGGGGCATATCCTTCTGAACAGTCAAAAGGAAGGATGCATTTTTTCATATCCATCATGGAAGGAAAGTATTTGGGATTATGCTTTTATTCAACAAATAAAAAAACCCATCCAGTTATTTTTAAAAGGCTGAGTATTTGCCAGCAAATCTTTCGATACTGAAAGTTCAAAATACTCCTTTCAGCAGTATGCAGGAAGCAGATTACATGGGTCAGGCAGCATACAGAAACACATGAAGAAAATATCTCACTACGAAATGAGAAGCAGATTTACAATTAAACATGATAACATGCAGATGGTAGGTGGGGGCAGGCAGAGGGCAGTGGCCATGTGGATGAACAACTTTAAAAAGAAAACCAGGAAAACTGTTGCAGATGGCGCTGAGGGGGTGAAGCTGTCATCCCAGGGTGCTGCAGATGCCGAACTTCTGCTGACGGCCTTCAGATCAGTTCTGGGAGGTCAGACTGGACTATAACATCTGACCTCGTGTCTTGAATACTGCCCATCATGACGGCAGCGGCTCTTAGACCGGAGCAGCCAGCAGGCTCCGAGCTGCCCCAGTCGTGCTCCAGAGCCTCTAGTGTAAGGAAGGGGGCTGTTTCTCATCCTTCGTAGGGTCTTGCCAGCCGGCCTTCCATGGGAAGCATTTGCTGCAAGAATACTTTGGGGGGGGGGGGGGGGGGCTTTCAAAGTAGTGCATTTCCCGGGGCTACCTTTTGGCGTGGCGTTTAACTACCGTACCGACCCGGTACACTGGTCACCCACAAATCTCGGAACGTAACTAACAAGGGGCCACGTTCAGGAGCCGGCAACCGGTAGGGACTGATCCCTGGGCTGCAGCCCCGACCCCCAGCCCACCATCGCACCTCTGCGCCGCCAAGGGGCCTGCGCGCGCAGCGCCGGCGGGCGCTCCCGGGGACGGGTCCTAACGGCACCAGGGGCAAACCCACCAGCGGCGGGCCGTCCTGCTGAGCGGGGGGAGGAGGACGGGCGCCGTCCGTGGCGGAGAGGCGTTACTAGGCAGGGGGGAAGGTACCCAGCTGCTCGCGGCGGCCGTTAACCGGACAATGACGCAGGCGCCCGCTGGCACTGGCGGCGCCGGCCCTCAACGGGCAGAAAGGGCCCCCAACCGTTGGGTCGTACCTCGTCCAATCAGGAGAAGCTTTATACCGGAGTCGAAGTGACCTCACTCGCCGAGGCAGAGCCGGGGAGCCAGTCAGCATTGGCCCTGCGGCGGCCAATCACGGCGCGCCTTGCAAGCAGCCAATCGGAGGGGCGGTGTCGCTTGTTGTTGCCCTGTGAGGCGGCTGCGCTGTGAGCGTCGGGTGCCGGCCGCCGCCGTAGGAGGGATCCGGGGAGGCCCCAGGCCCTGGTGCCCGCTCGCCTCTCGCTGCCCTCACCGGCCCCGCAGCCTCTGCGGAGGGCGGGGAGATGCAGCCCCCGGGCCCTCAGCAGCAGCAGCCGCTCTACGCGCCCAGCAACGGGGACTTCACCTTTGTCTCCTCGGCAGACGCCGAAGGTGAGCGCGGGGCCGCGGTTGGGGCCGCTCTCGCTTTCCCGAGAGAAGGGCTCAGCCAGGCCCTGGGGGAGCGGGCGGCTCCCGTGCCGCTGAGGCAAGAGGTGCCTTCCTTGTCCTCCTCCCCCCGCCCCCGAGGTTGGTGGCGTGGCTGGGGGCGGAGCGGGGTGGCTGAGATGGCCGCGGTGGCCGCTGCCCTCGGGCCGCGGCTCCGGGACTCCGCTGCAGCAGGGTGCCGGGAGCGATGCTTAACGCGGGTGCGACCAGCTGCTTCATCCGTGTGGCGGAAGCACCTGCGCGGCAGAGCCGGCTGTGGTGCTCCGTTTCTCAGGTGCTCTGAAAGTCGTAATCCAGGTTGTGCCCGGCGACCTGACATAACCGTGGCAAGTGCTGTCACAGACCGCTTCTCTTCCCCACGTTGCTGGAAGCGCAGTTTGGTGTCTGTTGAAGATTGTACCGTATGTTCACGTTCGCTGTGGTGCTGTGCCAAGGTCTCGGTGCTGTGTCTCATTTCAGCACAGTAATGAGGGGGGAAAAAGAAGCCCTGTCTGTAGTTTAGGGGGTGGCCTGCTGCCTAACTGCTGCACAAATAGCTGTGGGGTACCAGCATGCCATGAAGATCTGCCTTAAGGCTGTGAAAATGAACATACAAGAATCAACATTGTGCTAACTTATTTTAATGGAGAATGACGTTTTGGGTTCTACCTATTTAAATGACAAGCATTCTACTTTATGTATGTATTTAGTTACTGTTGTAATTGTGGGTAGGGGTAGGGAATCACGTAAACCCTGACTCGTGCCCCACCCTGGAACAGAATTATTGAAGTGGAAAAACTACTGCAGAATGCCTGTTCTGTGGTGAACTTCCCAGTCCTTCTGACAAGGAATACTAATCAACAGGTACAATCTCAGCTTTGTTTTTTTGTTGTTGTTTTGTTTGTTTTGTTTTTCTTCTCTGTCTTAGCCTGAAAAAGGATCTACGTACCTCTGAATGGAAATTCTCTGGTTTACTGCTTGAAGTATTTGTTGAGCAATGCTGAACTCAGTCCAATACAGCCACCATTCCAGTAGGATGTGTTGAGATGGATTAGGCTCTGTGTTCTTTATGAACACAAGCAAGGCGTGATCTCCTGCCTGTTCAAGTATAGTCCTGTCTGCAAAGTGCTGCATAGACCTACCCTAACAAACAAAAACATAAGCAAAATTAAAGCAAAAGCTTGGTATTTCTAGATCAGAATGCTACATGTTGCAGTTTAATTTCTAGTTGTTTCCCAAATGAAATGAATCCATATGAAATATAAAAGTATAAGCTGTTTTATTTTCCTATCTTATTTCCATGAGAGGAAGGAGCTGTTTGTGGGGAAGAATGCTGGAGAGGTGTTCTCACTTAAGTGGACAGCTATAGTATAAACAACAGCCTGTTTTGGGGGGGGCAGGAGTTGCCTCTTGTACTGCTTTTTCAAAATTGAGAGCAAAGACTGTCTTGAAAGTTGGTTTTCCCCAGTGCCTCATTGAAATAAGGCATGTGAGATACCTCTGTTTTGCTTCTGTGGTGTTCTGCCTGAGACAGTAGCAGTGAAGGCACCCTAACTCTCGCTAGTGAGCATCAGAACCATCAATTCTTGGCAGATTCTTCAGCGCTCAGTTGTCCTGCTGTTAACCATCTCATTCAAAGCAGTTTGTAGAAGAGGGGGTGGCAGATTCTTTGTTCCTTGGTTTCTGCAGCTTTATGTCCTGGCTGAGGTGTCTTGCAAAATAGACTTAAGATCACGTTAATAGGTTTCATGATTAAAAAATATGGTTGTAGGTATTCACCAGTCATCAACTGCTAAATGGGGTCTTGGTAAATAAGACTTGTGTAGAAGCTTCCCTGCCTCAGGATGGATTGTCAGCTGTCACTGTGAAAGGAGACATAAATGGCTGGTTGGACTGTTATATTTGCTTGTTTTAACAGCCCCATCTGTGCACAAAGAGTAGCAAGAACCTCTCCTTGCAAAGCAGGGTTTTGTTGTAGGATAAACAAATATTTTTAAATGATAAAAGGGTCCCAGTGACAATAGAAGACTTCTGAGGCTTTCTCTACCTTGACGCCCAGGCATTAAGAATACACTTTTCTTTTTTCCTCCCTCTGTGAACAGCAGAAGGTGGCATTGCTTGTGTCTGGTGAGAGTAGTGTATGTGTGCTGATAGTTACAGAAGCAAAGAGAAATTCCTTCTTTAAGTTACAGTGATCTTTACAAGGATCCTGCGCAGATGGTGTTCCAAGAATCAAAGCAATGGATCATTAACTCTCATGATTTTGAAACGGTTGAAAAGCATTTATGAAGCTTAAATTTAAGCTTGAGTGGCCTAGCAAACTGATTTGGGAAGGAGAATTCTGTTAAATTAATTACGATACGGAGTGATCAGTGAACACTTCAGACATGCTGGCTGAAGACTTTGTGAGATTCTGTCAGTGTACAAATTTTGTTTGTATAAAACTACGTTGCATTTTGATAGAAGATGTCGCAAATGTAATCTACAAATATGGCCTGACTTGCTGCTGTGTATGTGTTTCAGAAATACTTGCTATAGCTAGGTGTTTTGGGAAATTTGTGCCTAGGAACTTTTTTTGTGTGAAGAACACACAACAATGGAAAGGCAAAATAAGATTTATTTTTTTTTGGTGAAGCAAAAAGGTGTTAGATGAGAAGGGAGTTTTAGTGTCTCAATATATTTGTAATAAGGTTTGTACAAAAAATTTACATGTTTCTGTTTGGATTTTTCCTTTTTAGCAAATAATGGAAATCCATCATTTCATAAAGGAATAATTATTCCCCTCTTCTATATTTTTTTTCTTTCTTCAAGTTGCTTTATATATTTGCAGTTACTATTTTGTGTTTTTCATCTGTATATAACTGAATACAATGAGAAAATAAAATTAGCATTTATTGGTGACTTTGACACAGTCAGAACATACATAAATTGCTCTTTGTTTTGTTTAGTACTGTGGCAGAGCGAGATCATAGTTTATTGAAGAGAACTCCTTGTATCTCTTCGTATTGGCTGGAGCCTAAGGATCTCTGATAGTATTATTTTTCTAACAGTTTCACTTGTATGAAAGGCAGGCTACAAATGAAAACATCTACAAATGTTTTCCTTTTATGAAAAATTGGACATAAAAGCAGAGAATGGTTTTTGGCTGAAACAGTGTCACTGTGCAGGAATGGGCCCCAAAACAGGTATAGTATGGTCAGCAAAAAAATGGTAAATAATCCACAACTTACAATATGATAAGACTTTCATTAATTAACTCCTTTTATGCCTTTAAATGGTTAATGATAAAGCACAAATTGAAGCCTTTCTGTCATACCATAACACTGTGTCATCAAAACAAGAGTTCCATGTAGAAGCTAAAACTTGGTAATTTGAGACATAAACCAACATTGTTACTATTGCGTTAAAACCAGAAGTTCCCTTTCAAATTATGTTAAAGTATAATTTTATTCTATAACTTTGAATACTTCATGGTGATGACCAGCACATGTAGCTTTATATGCCTGTTGTTTATCTTCCAGTACCCTTGAAATCAAATGGCTTTTGGCAAGACATAAAAAGGTATATCTTTCTCTCCCTTTTTCTCTAAGATCTTAGTGGCTCCATAACAACTCCAGATGTTAAGCTGAATCTTGGAGGAGAATTCGTCAAAGAATCTACTGCAACTACATTCCTAAGACAGAGAGGGTATGGCTGGCTTCTGGAAGTGGAAGATGATGACCCAGAAGATAACAAGCCACTCCTGTATGTCATAATTATTTTTGCATATCTATCTTTATTAGCTGTGCAGGAAAAACAAACAACTTGTAACCTCTCAAATTGTCCCCCAGCCTTTTGCTGTGACTAGAATTCTGTTTGACAAATTACTTGACCAATGAGTGTTTTCTGGTGCAGGAATGAAAATATTATGTTTCTCATTATGGGTTTTTATTTTTAGTGTAAAAGAGAGGCTTGTTATTCATGGTGGGGGAGGAAGGAAGGAAGGAGGAGGAAGTAAAATCCAATTTTATTAATCTCTATAAGTATAAAGATTTTATGGCTTTTCTGCTTTTATCTGTTGATCTTGTAATGGTTTAAAAAATAAGATTGTATTCTTTCTGTCTTTTGCACTGATGTTGCGAGTTTTTTAATGCTGTCAAAGAATCAGAGGCTAAGACAGTCCTGTGGAAAGATTAATGTTAAGTAAATCTAAGTAAATTCTGTCAGTTACTCTAAAGTAAATGCATGGTGAGTCATGCTTATTACAGCAGGGTTGCTAGAAGCAAAGTAGCACAAGCTTTATAATCTTTGATGCTATCTAATATTATAAAGCTAGATTAAAAGGGTGTTAGTGTTGAAAGACAAAAACATCCTTAGAACTGAAAATCGCTGCATCTCTTGTTCTGTTCGCAGAAACGTGGTTGGCTGAAGAAAGCTTGTATCTTAAGGTTACTACGCTGTGAGTCAGGCAGCCTGGCTCTTAGTCCTTGTTCTGCACCTAAGCAACTTCATTCTCAGTGTTTTCTTGTGTGAATTAAAGATAATGATGCTTTAAAAAAAATGGAGTGAGTAGGAGAGTACTCTGGAGAACTCAAATGAGAGTGCTGGGAGAGAACAGATGTCTGGAGAGCTTATAATGAAACTGCTACTTGAAAAGTACTTTCAAGGGGGCAGAAGTAGCTCCTTGTGTGAATAAGTCTGTTCTGCAAACCTCTAACTCTAATTAAGAAGCAGAATGGTGTACTGAGGTGACAACACAGGAATTCCCTCTTTTGTGTAACTTTTTATACCACAAACCCTGAGTTTGTGATTCAAAGACAGCTAGGTGTTCTAAGCTGATGATTGCTGGAAGTGAGGAGAACATGCCAGGGAAATGACCAGTTTGTGGCAAATAGGATTAATATAACCATCCTGACAGAGAAGACCTTAATCTGACTCAAGTAGCAGTTTTTATGCAGTTCTGATTATTCCCAAAACATGTGCTGTAATGAAGCCTTGTAACCTGAATCCTACTAAGGATTTAAAGAATAGCAGCCAGCTGAGGGAAGTTCACCAATGTGGTGCTACCATGCAAGCGTTTTCCTCAATAGAGTGAGGATTTTTTTTTTCTTTCTCATTGGACAGCCTTACACCAGACACTTGTTTCCTGTTACAGCTGCCATCACATCTTAGGTGAGGTAGCTGTCAGCTTCATGCAAAAGACAGTTTATTCACGTGAGAAACTGTCAGAAGACCTAGGTGATGACAAAGAATTCTTTCCAGATGGGAAATATTTGTATTACACAATCTTCAAAGTAAAACATAGGAATGTTACATTCTGTTTAGATAAATGGAGGAAAATAGATGCTTCTAGTCTACTCCTTAGATTCAGGGATGTTTTAAAGAACAATTTTTGTTATTTAGTCACAGGTTAGTAATACCAATTCTGAAATAGCTTCAGTAATAGCAATCCTGAAATTGCCTTGAGAGACTCAATGAGCAGTATTTAATTTTTTTTAAAGAGAAATTGTGGTGAATCATGTCTTTGCATTTATTTCTTGCTTCAGCTTTTCTGAGGAAAAAGCCATAAATCAAAGCCTTGTACAAAACTCTCATAACCGGACTTAGGACATGATTCTACATTTTTCTCCGCTGTGCTCTTAAATGTAGAGCAGAGGGATATCTGCTGGGAAGTCTCTTGCAACTCGTCAGAGCTCCTCAGTCATGACTACATAAGGAAAACACTAGCGTACAGTTTTGTCTTAAGGTTCCACGCATAAACTTAAGTAGAATTGCCCATTACTTGGAAAGTCTGCTTCCTTCCCCTTATGCTAGGACGATCAGGACAAGATGTCCCAGTTATGAGCCTGCTATGCAGAAGAATCTTCTGGTCAATTTGTAGCTGCTTACAGATAGCTTGCAGCAGGGAGTGGAGAAGGTGATTAGAGAAGAGCAAGATCTGTTGATAGAATTTATTGGTAGTTTAATTGGCTTTTATTTATTTTTACCCATGTTGAAACAAGCCAGTAATTAAACAATTGGCATAAACTGATCTGCTGAAAACTACTGTTGTTGAAGCAAGTTAAACACCATTTTATTTTTAAAAATTGGTTTTACCTGATGTATTTTGAATGGTTTAGGATTAGTGAATGTAAAGATGTTCTTTCTTGTTGAATTTGAAATAAAATGTTTCTATAATGAGTGTGCTCATGGCAAACTGCTCAGCATAGGAATACACAGACATCCTACTTTTGCGTATGCACGTCTTTGACTTTTAAGTAGTTACTGGTATGAATGTCATGTGTTCCTGTATGTCAGAAAATAGATCTACTGTCTTCATGTAGACTGTTAGGGTATGTTGTGTATGTAGGTATGTGTTTTCTAGTCTCAGTCATGTAATTGATTTTTTGAATAATTAAATATATCTAACTGTGTCACACCAGTTACTGAATGTGGGATGAAGGTATGGTGTTGCTTTGTTGTGGACAAACTGCTCCTTTGCTATGGCTTCAGAAAGCCTTACTGGTGATGGGAGACTTGCTCTATAAACCTACTGTTTGCCCCCGAACTTACTTTTTTTAATGCTCTGTTTCGTTACTGTGGTGTATAGTAATGCTCTCTTGCTTTACAATTTCAGGGAAGAACTCGACATTGATCTGAAGGATATTTACTACAAAATTCGATGTGTGTTGATGCCTATGCCATCTCTTGGGTTCAATAGGCAGGTAGTGAGAGACAATCCAGACTTTTGGGGTCCTCTGGCAGTTGTCCTCTTCTTCTCAATGATTTCATTATATGGACAATTTAAGGTAGGTATAAGCCTTCTACCTAAAAAGAAATCTAAACTAAATTTGGGGACATGATTGCTAAGCAATTTGCATTCTTATATAGGTAGCAAGTCTCTTCCTCACATACTAATGTGAGGCATTTCAAATGCTGTTTCTCAAGTTAATATGTAGAAAGACAGCAGTAAGAAATGTATTAAATAGCCCACGGATAAGTTAATCATGACAAAATGTCAGGTTTGGTTTTATATAGTAGAACAAAGGAAAGATGTGGTTTCTAGAGGGAACAGATTGATAGTAATGGGTTTATAGTCATATTAGTGAATCATTCCATTTTAGTTGTGACCTTTTGTTAATGTACTCTTTATTACTGAAAAATGTTACCAAAGAACATTTGTTTGGATGCCATGAATTTTAATTTCCTGACAAATAAAGCTACTTGTTTAATTCATACTATGTCACCAATGTTATCTGGTATATTTAATCTTCATTAGTACCATTTGCTATTTTGTCCTCCCTGCTCAGTTACAATCAAATAACTTTCCTCTGGTCAATAGACTTTTTCCATAATTACTTTTGAACTCTAGGGTGAATAGCTATTCAGAGGCTTTGTGCAGATTTAATTGGCCTCCATAAACACCGTTAGCTTTTTTCTTTATGTTCAAATTGAAATACAGAAGTGGTATCATTTATAGTCATAATTTGAATGTAAGCCCAGGTGATCCTGCTTCAGAAATCTTTATGACTATATGTGTAGTTACAGTTGTTTTCAATACAATGTAGTATAGCAGTAAGCCAAATGCAAAGTAACAGAATGTGCTTATGCAAGGATTTTTGTGAATGGTGAAATAAAATTATTCCCTTTGCAACCTCTGGCTTCCATACAGTGTACCAAATGCTGACTAAGAACTCACTCTTGGTATCTTGTTCCTATGAGACTTGAAGTGAGTAGTCTAAAGCACTGTGTTATTCAAGTGGACCACTTAGCTGTCTCCTAGGCAAAGCAAGGACCATTTCTTGATCCCATGACAGATGAACTACCTTCTGTAGTTTGTGTACCTGCTGTACATGAACAGTAGGTCTAACGTTTCTTTGGAGTGGTGGATTTACCATACAGATGTAAGAGTGTTGTATATGTGTGAGGAGGGAAAGCTAGTAGCTAGCAACAGGATGACTGACAGCAGCTAGACTAGATGAACTGAATGGTGGGCTGTAAGCTGGAGAGACATGAGCATTCCTGCTCTAAGATTTTAATCTGGTCCTCTTCTTTTAGACAGTGGAAGAAAGGAGGAAGTAAAAGGAGGCCATGCACTATTTTCATGAATAGCATAAAGCCGTTATCTTAATTTCTTGAAGTGGTGCTGTGTGTTTTATCTGTTTTTAAATGTAAAGAAAAATAATCTCCTATTTGCTGCTTCTGTGAATCTGGAACTTTCAATTAAGCAAAAAAGTTGAACTGAGTACTAACTTCACTTTTAAGTGTAGCCATTGTACATTTGGAAATACAGAGACTGGACTGATGTTGTTTCCCTCTAAAAAGGTATTTCAAAAGGGAGAGCTTCACTTCTAATCCTCTCAGTGCCTCAACTCCAAGAATAGCTAAGTTACTTTGAAGGTTCTGTTAAGCCTGAGAATGATTTTAAGATTTCTTCTTCAGTTTAAGAGCAGACCAATGAAAGAAGCAAGAAAAAATAATTACAGACTTTCTCCCAGGAGTCTGGGGCTGTTTCTTAAGGTATAATCATCAAGTTCTACTGAGAGTTACGTCTTCTTCTGAATGTTCTCAGTTTGAGTAAAGAATAAAGTGGCGTCTTTATGGATGAAAGAAGCAAAATTCCAACTCCTTGTAGTGGTTGGGCTGATTTTTAAAAACTGAGCCTACCTTTTGTAATAGGCGGGATGTGAAGACATTTAGCTAGGGTGGACTTAGCTTTAGTTTTAACTAAACCCTTCCTACTCTGATACAATATTACAGTACTTACAAAACACATTACATGTGCATTCCATGTTCACCAAACTTACCATTAATGTGATTCTGTAAATGTAACCTCTGAATTTTATTTTCAAGTTGCATTGTGAGACTAAGTAAAACTACTCTTGCCGCAATTCAGAATTCAGTTTTGCATAATAAAATCCTTGACTGCAGTGAAAGTGATTAATAGAAATGAGTTTTCCTTTCTCGCAATGGAAATGATTAATATAAATTAATTTTTCTTTATCTCTTAAGGTTGTTTCTTGGATTATAACTATTTGGATATTTGGATCCTTGACAATTTTTTTACTGGCCAGGGTTCTTGGAGGAGAAGTAAGTACCTGTATGCAAAAAGGACATAGAGGGAGGTAATGTAAAGTGACTTGGCTACATTTTTCAGTAGTAGTTGGGTTTTCTTGGTGCTTGGCTTTGGACCTTGTAGCCAACTAAGAATGGATGCAGTTGGTAAGCATCATGTCTACATTTCAGGTTCTTGGCCTCCAAAATAAAATCTAAAATACAGGGATTGTCAGCTAATATTTTTGTGCGATGGATGGCACACTGGATGTGATAAACAATCTGGAAATTTGTACTATGAATCCCAGAAGTTCTAACGGGTGCCTGTGATCCAGAACTGAAGTCCATTCTTGAGGGACAAGTGCTCTCAATTTTTTGGTCACTGGGCTAAATGGGACCCTTTCTCCTCCTTTGCACTGCTCTTGCACTGCCCTTTATTTAAACTGTTTTTTTTTTTAAATGGGGCTAACAGCAGTTGTATAATGTCCTTGTGGGTAGAGCACTTACCGGTGTTTGCCTTCATTCTTGGCTTGATGCAGTTCAAACTCATTAAAAGGATGAAAGCCAGTGCATGTTCTTCAACTGCAAAGCCAATTGAAATTCTGGCCTACATCCCTCCCTCCAGCTGCTTGTACCAGCAGGGTTGGAATAGCTGTTTGAGCTGTTTACAAATTGAGTCACTAAATGGTTCAGGTGCAAACAACAAAAAATTACTTAGTGAGGCCCACGGACAGCTACAGCGGAATGTTCAGGAAGGTAGAAACTTCTTAAAATGCTTCTGCAGCATAAAATACATTGAACTGTGTTGTGAAGAACTAAATATTCAGTGATACTTGATTTTTATATTTTTACTATGCATCTTGCATTAATGATGAATTAGTGTTGCAGATTTCCTACATTATTTACCCTTACTTTAATTTTTTTAGATTTCCCTTTTAATCATAATCGCTAGAGTCTTCTTGTGTGAACACTGTTTTGAAAGAAAAAGCTTTTATAAATGTGATTGCATGGGTTTTCTGCATACCAGCATAATCCATATGCCCTTAAATCAATCTGGTTTGTGTCTCAAAATGTGAAATTATCAGAATGTATAAACTGGGGAGAAAGTATAGGTCTGCAGAGTTCAGTGTGAAAGATCAACAGCCACAAGAGATTGCTTGCAAGATGGTCACTTTTCTTGCCACTGCTTTTCCTGTTAAATCCAAGAAGCCTAGCTGGGCCCAGTTTCAAATGTAGTAGGGGAAAATTAGACATTTTAATCCCCATGAAGCTGAAAAAAGTTATGGAAATACTTTGAACAAATCTGTTTAAGATGGTCATAATAAATTTAAACTGGAAATCAGAAGACTTCTGTGACTTAGAGGGATCAGGTTCTAGGTCTTCCAGTGACACCAAAAGCATTGATGTACTTTATGAATTTATTTATGTATAATGGATATGAGTATGTTAATGCAGAATATTATCTCTTTACTGCTTGTGACAGCTGGGACTACAGCTGATGACTAAGAGGTCTGTTGTAGTTCTGTGCTCTTCAGTATCGTTTGTATGCTCCGTGGAGAGTGGCAGTTGAGAACCACTTAGGGTGGAACATGAAAATGTGAGGGGTGGGTGGAATTACATATTTTAACCTTTGTAAATACTTCCCTTGGAAGTGATAAAATTGTCATTTACAGTGTTAAAAAAAAGACAACACATCTCTAAGAACTGAATTATTAATTACAAAATTCTAGGGGGTAGCATACAAAAACAATTTTCATACTAGCAAGCTTCCTTGAGCTGAAATTTCATGAATACCAAACACATTATCGCTATTCGTGCTGTTATAACAAGATCAGATTGTATTTGGTGACAAAGATTGAGTACTAAAAAGCTTGTTTTTATGTGCTTGAAAATTTCAGGTTGCTTATGGCCAAGTTCTTGGTGTGATAGGATATTCCCTACTTCCCCTCATTGTCATAGCACCTGTACTTTTGGTGGTTGGATCATTTGAAGTTGTTTCTACCCTAATAAAAGTAAGTTCAGTGTCATCTATTGAGAATTGTTTACAGTTATTTTTAAGTCACTTTCCTAACACTTCAAGTATTAATCTGGACAACATAATTAATTCAGGACAACATAACGATGTGTCAGAATATTCAGAACTACAACATGAGCTCTCTGATCCTTTTGGTTAGCATGGTGGACATGACTGCTAAGCGAATTCTGTTTTAAATGTTTCTTTTGAGTACTTGGGGATATACAGTGCTGCTGCTGTAACACCACCTGTTGTTACCAGGTTAGCTTCTGTTTAAGTATTTTGCTGTGCTACAGTAGTTGCATTAAAATAAATAGGATTATCATTTTGAGAAGAGGATGCATAATTAAGCCTCAAAATGAAGAATCTGAAAATAAGCTGTTCTGTCCCTTCCTCCATCATCCAGTTTATTTTTAGTTACTGCAGCATGAATATGATGTCAGTCATTGTTCTGAGACCTTCCCATAGTGGTAGCAGTACAAAGCTCTCAATACCCTTTGCAGAGAAGGTAAGTATTGTTCTGATTTTACAGATGTGGAATGTAAGGCACAAAGCAAGAATAACTTGCCTGATACCACCTGCTGTTGGACACCTTTCATGAAACTAGCAACGTTCCCCGATAGATCCCAGAACTACATAACGTTCTTGAACACTTCCAGTACTTCTTAAAACCCTTTTAGGTAGCCTGGGAAGTTATTGCTGAGCTTTTGGAAACGTTGACTGAGAAAATTCTGTTACTAGCTAAGCTGTATGCTTTTTGAGTTCTCGTTCTGTTGATTTGATTGATTTCTGTCCTTTTAGCTTGCTGGTGAACAGGATAATTGAAGTACAACTAAAGTGTATGATAAATAACAAAATTGCTGTGTTTGCAATTTGATAACTTGCAATTACTATTAAGTGACACAGTCAGAAAGCAAATCATTAACTTGCCAGTTAACTAATATATAACTTGAAAATAAATATATGTTAATGAAACCTCTGTTACTTGATTTCTACTAATAGTCTTACATTAACTTCGGGGCAAATCTGTGCAAGGTTCTTAACTTTACAGCATTAGTGTGAAAATGCAGGACAAGCCCCACATGGCCAAAAGTACTTATGCTGTGACAAGTATGGCTTCTTATGTCTTGAGAGCTCTGTGTTTGGGGAAGTATTTCACAGTCCTAAAGTTGGGGAACTTACAGTGAAATAGTGAAATTCCAGTCAGTTCTTTTCTAGTTGCAATCAGTGAAGTAATGCACCTCGATTGTTTTAATTGCTGCAATTTTCCTCATGTATCTTAGGGAATTCAGTCATGATCTTGATTGTCCTTCTTGTCCATCTCTGCAGTCCCGGGTTAGGCAGCAAAAACAGAAGTATGCAATCGCATGCACTTTTTTTTTATAATGGCAGTTGAATGGGCCACGTAATCCCTCAAGGGGTTTCAGCTCCTCTGACAGAACTGTGGAAAAAGGTCTTTGCTGGGATCCAATTATGTCTGCCCTCTTTGGTCTTGTGCTTTGCAGAAAATTACAGTGTTTTTGCATGCCACTCACTTCAAGTATTTTTCCCTTTTTATTAATATTCAAGGTGCTGCTAAAGGATAATAATGTCTGATTACTTTTTGCTATAACCTTGTTAGTTTTGAGGTTTGAGTCAAGTTCCCTGACCTCAAGACTTTTTTTTTTAAAGTATGCATGCTAACTTCATATAACATGGTAGATATTCATAGGTAATGTTACTTTCTACCAGTCTCGGTTCTTTCTTAACTTAGTAAGCAATATAGTCTTTGATACAGATTGTATTTTCGCAAGCTTCTTGCTGCACCTGAAAGGAATAGGAATGTGAGGTTCAGTTACCTTGAGGTGGGGGCACCATAATTAAAGAAAAGCTTATGAGCCAGATGAATCCTGAAATTAAATAATGGTAATTTAAACCCTCTGGTATATATTGTAGGAGGAAGAGTCAAGCATAGGAACTCTTATCCTTAAAGAAAGGGAGGGGTTAATAGTTGGGGGCAGTCAAAGTAGACAGAAAAGTTATTAATCCAGTGAAGTTTCAAATTATCAGTGTATGTAAACTTACGGCTTGCTTTATGGTATCTATATCTTACATTAGTGAAAGCTTACTGTAGATCCTTAGCTGCTCACTTCAGTAAAAAGTCTCAAAAAAAATAACATGCCTATTTGTTAAATACTTCTCTAAACTTTAATGAAAATGCATAGTGTATTTTTCTGTGTGTATGTGTGGAATTCTCCCCCCCAAATTCTTTTTGGGGGGTTCCTTTTTAATTGAGAGAAGAACTAATTTTTATCTTGGTATTTGGAGAGATTTTCTTGGGGTATCAGCTAAGACTGTTCATCTTCTTTTTTCAGTTGTTTGGAGTCTTTTGGGCTGCATACAGTGCTGCATCATTACTAGTTGGAGAAGAATTCAAGACCAAGAAACCCCTTCTAATTTATCCAATCTTTTTATTATACATTTATTTTCTGTCCTTGTACACTGGGGTGTGATCTAGTGCAAGATGTGGCCAGAAACCATATTTTAGTCACTTGCAGACCGATAATGTGTAAGATTAAGGAGGCTGGAGATAATACAAGTGACTGTTTTGTATCCAGTTGTCAAGATGTTTTAAGATCGAAGAGCATATTTGTGTATATTATTTAATGAAGCAATTGTAGCTATATAGATTTGTATCAAAGTTCTAGGTTTGTTTAAGACTCTTCAGATTTTAATGAACAAAATAAAAGAACCTTGTGTTTTATAAGAAAGTGTAGCAAAAACATAACTCAATACCTGTGCCAAAAGCACTAGGACCAGATTACTATAGTTGCGGAGAAAAATGAGAAGTTAACTGTAACAATCTCAAAGTGCAATTTTTCTTTTGAGCTTAAATATAGCTGGCTTTTTTGGCACAGCAAATTCTGTAGATAATATATATTTATGAAACAGTCCTGATTGTTCACAGAATAGTCTGTATAATCAAGACATGAAGATACTACTTTTAATTTAGTGCCTCAATTACTTTGATTTGGCTATTGAGTTTTTATAAATTCCAATTTGTTTTCAAAACATGTATATACTGTGTATTTTGTATCTATGGCTTGTGTGTAGCGTAAATACTCCTTGGTTAAGGATGTATATTGGGTTTTTAAAAATTGAAGATACAAGTATTTGAAGTCTTCATTTACTATCTCTGACCAAAGGAGCAAGATATTTACTGTGTGAGATAATTGCATATTTAGAGAATCAAATTATTTTACTTAAAAGTATAAATTTACAAAGAAACGGGTGAACACCTTTCTCAACTGTAGTACTGGCTTAATGTTGGAGAAAAAAGATGATCAAATTTGTGTGATCTCTAAACAATGTTATTTTATGATGACAAAATAAAAATAATGCTTCCCTAACTATGTTCTACAACATCTTGCTCTGTCTTGCTTTTAATAGCATGGTATTTAACACGCATCCATCCCCCCCCCCCCCCCGAGTTCTATTAATTCCTTGTAAAGAGAAATAAGATTTGTAAGGCCAGATTCTCCCTCCACTAAATAAGGCAGAATTACAGCCTTAGTAACAATTACAGTCTTGCTAATTTTGACTAAGGATTATGTAATAATGTGATGACATGTTAAATATTTCCTGTGTGCTGTGTTGATTGCTTATGTAATGGTCCTTATGGTAATGTTTCTTCACAAGGGAAGTCCACTGAAGTTCACTTTGCACAGTACTAACTTAGGCATCTGCAATCATCAGTATTTAGTTTTGCCAAATGGATCTTAAGTTTCTTAATTTTTTTTTTTTTGTAACAGGAAAAAAGCATTCCCCATGTTTTTTGTTTTGGTTTTTTTTTTTGTGCTACAAATAAAAATCAACCATGACAAGGTAATAGCAAGGGCTGTCTTTGATCCCTGATGGATGTATTTCCTTATCAGAACTGTCGTTTTGCAGCTTTTTAGACTGTGTAACTTGCCATTTTAGTAACTTATTTGTACTACTCATTACTGATGCAAAATATATATTTAAATTCCAGCTCTACCACAAACCTTTAGCTTATTCAGTCTGCTTTTCTGGCTGATGCTTGTGTTGGTTTTAAACAGAACTACTTTACAATTTATGTCCAGCATCAACTTTATGTAGTATTCTAGCTTGTAATACATTAAAGGAGGAAAAACTGGTAGAGTGATTGACTTTTCACCTGATTTTTGAGTTCTGCAGAAGTTCTCGTGGAGTTACTGCAGAGTCATACTAAACCAATGACACCAGCAGCTTAGTACTTCTCTGCAAGTGTTTTGTGAGCATTCATACCACATTCTAAAAAAAAAAAAGGCAATTATAGTGTATTAAAAAAAAAAGGCATGTTAGCTTTGGAATCTTGCATGATAATCTATCTGGTCTTCTCTCTTTTTCATGACTTATATTTTTTTTTTTAACAGGAATATCCAACTAGTCTTAGAAGACTGAATCCAGACCCTGTGAATACATGTTTAACTAACATCACCACAAACATTTAGGTTTCTAGGCTGTCAGAGAGCTTTAAGTTTAGTTCCTCTTTGCATAGCTGTTCATTAGATGTCCATAGTGGATCCTGTGCATCTGAAATGACTGTGAATATTCAAAGGATGCAAGAATGTTCTATTTAATCTCCAAATATCTTAATTTTCTCTATACTAATGTTCTGTGAAATTTATAGTTGCAATTTTAACTGTTCCTTTCCACAGACTTGGCACATGTGTAATATGCAAAGTAGATATGCACTTAACATGGTACATATTTTGTACACAATTGCAGATTTGCACCTTTTAATCTTAGTATCTCTAGGTCACCTTTTGCATATGCTGTGCAAGAAATATGTACAAACAGCTCTCAAATGGTTCTGATAGTTTGTAATAACTTTGCATTCAACAAACTCATATTTTTAGATGAGGTATGTGTGTAAATACAAGATGTATTTTATAAAAATTTTGAATTAAACTTGTTGACAGAATGTATGAAGCTCATTTATATTTACTGAATTAAGACTCATCTGTATGCCTATACATGCCATCAATCTCAGGCTTTGAGGCTATAAATAGCTATTTTTATATATATATATATATATACACACACACACTACTTCTGTCTGTCAAAACTGGAAACTTGGAGCACATCCATCTAGCAGAAAGTTCCCTTTCCAAGATGCAACAGCTTATTTCAAGGTAGAGACATGGGTAGCATACCTTAATAATGAGACATGCTCTTTGGACAATCTTCTCTATAGAGCAGCTAGACATGTACACCTGTACATATCTTTCTCCCTCTTCTACCCATCAGACATACTCTTGTTGATTATCAGAAAAATTATACCTACTTGAAAAGTGTATGAAAGCAATTACTTTGATGTGGAGACAACATCCAGCTTCAGATCTGCTTTAAGTGTTGTCACTACCCTTACTGGTCTTTAATGTTTCGCTTGAAGTAGTGCAGCAAGCTTAAAAGCTGCTTATTTTGCTCTTAGGACAATTTTGATTAGCCTGGGTGGCATACATACCCATGTGGTTTTGGGTTTTTGTTGTTTTTTTTTTCTTTACACAGACACTATTTCGTAAATCGCTTTCCTGCTACAGCAGCCTGTGTTAATTTGGGTCTTTCTAATAAAAACACTCCTCTGTAGGAAACCACGTTATATTTGAAACTTCTTTATATTTAAGACCATCAGTAGCCTAAAAGCTTTCTCAAATACTTTAGCAGAACATGCTACTTAGATAAAAGAATGCCTATAGGTAGTCTTCGCTATACAAGCTGTTCTTCCAGTGGGCAAAAGGGGAAAATCTCAACAATACAAAAGGTTTTATTATACTTATGTCATTTTTGAAGCATGGTGAATACTGCTTCAGAACAAAATGCTTTCAGGGCTAGAATGTCTCCATCCCTACATTTTGGGGTAAAAAAAACCCACAAGGAGTTCAGGCCGGAACCGTGTGTACCTACAGACACATGCACAACGCGCGTCCCCCCCCCCGCCCCCGGCGGCCAGCGATGCTCTTCGCAGGGCCCAGTTTATTCTGAAAGGAAGCCGCAGCAGGCTAGCGCTTTGGCTTTTTCAGTTGGTACCAAAGCTGGAAGGAACTTAATTAGGGGCTCTCTCACATCACTCCTCAAGTACAAAAAGAAAACCAGTCTCAGAGCCAGGGTATGAAAAGTACATCCCCACTCCGGTTTCCCCGAGGAGGAAGGCGGCAAACGCGCTCCCCCGCTTATGACCCAGTTTCTGTCCGGAGCGGTACGACACCGCAGCGACGAAGGCCAGGGAAAGACGACGTCCAGCTGACCTGGAGGGAACGGAGAAATTACGCCGACTCCTCACAAGAGCGCAGCGCTCCGCCCTGAGGCAGGAACCTCCCCCAGCCGGCCTATGGCCGGGACCCGGCAGCGCCGCCGGCGCTCTCCCGGCAGGGCCAAGGCCGAGCAGGCCAGCTCCGCCGCCCTCCCGGAGGCGGCCCGCTCAGGCCTCGCTTGCTGCCGCTGCTCGGGCAGGGCCGGCCTCCCGCAGCGAAGCACGGCCGGGGCTGATGAAGGGCCCTCTGCCCGCCCGCCCAGCACACATCGTGTGTCGCCGCCGCCCCCCCTCCGGCCCCCCCGCCGCGCATGCGCACGACGGCCACAGGGGAGGCGGGTGCCTTCTGCGCGGCCCGCGGCCGCGCGCGCATGCAGGAGGGAGAGGGAGGATGAGGACGCGCGCGCGCAGCGGAGCCCCGCCCCTCCCCTTGTCCCCCCGCCCCTCTCCGTGACGAGCGGCTGCTGGCTCCCCCCGCCCTCCCCAGTGTCAGGCCGCGGTCGGTTCCGCATCCGGCGCGGTTGTGTCACTTCCTGCTCACGCTGGCGCTCTCCCTTTCCCCCTCTCCCCGGACCCGGATGGTGACTGGCGGCGGCGGCGGCGGCTCCAGGGACTGTCAGTGAGCGGCTCCCCCCGGGCCTCTTGTCCTGAGGGCGGTGGCGGCAGCGGCCGGGAAGATGGCTGCGGCGGCCTCCTGCTCTTCGGCGGCGGCGGCGCCGGCTGGGCCCGGGCCCGGGCCCGGGCCGGTGTCGGCCGGGCCGGGCTCCTGCGAGTGGCTGCTGCTGCGGGACGGCTGCCTGCGCTGCGACGCCGACGGTCTCTGCAGCCTGTGCTACCACCCGGCGCTCAACGCCATCCTGGCCGTGACCGCTCGCGGCGCCATCAAAGTCATCGACGGCACCTCGGGGGCCACGCTGCAGGCGTCGGCACTCAACGGTGAGCGTGGGGCCTGCGGGCCCCTCGGCCGCGGCCCGCGCGGCGGGGGGAGCGGGCCGTGGCAGCCCCCGGGGCGGCTGCGGGGCACGATCGCGGCGCTGCGGAGCCGGGGGGGAGGCGGGCCGGAGGCTCGCCGGAAAACAGGTGTCGTGGCGGGCGAGGGGTTTCCGCGTGGGGAGGCTCGGGGGGGAGAGGCCGGGCTTGGTTCAGGCCCTTGGTGCCGGGGGGTTCCTCTGGCTCCTTTTCCCCCTTTCTTGTTTTTCAAGCCTGAACGGTTCCTACTCTTCGGGGCAGAGGTACTCGTGTAGGCAGCACCGAGGCGTTTTTCTTCTGTAGGATGTGTTGGTGTGTCTACTGAAAGATTAAATGGGGATGGAAGGCTGTGATGTGTAGGGCTGTATTTTTTTATTTTGGTTTTTTTTCAGGTGTACTTGTGGGTGACATAACGTTGAACCTTCCAAAGGTTAGAAGCAGCATGTTGTGCAGGATAGGCATAGTTCTAGTTCTTATTGATATGTGATACTGTAGTAATTTATTTATTGAGCCTTAATCTGGGTTTGTTAAGAAGGCTTATTTCTTAAAAGTGTCATTTGTCTTACAGCTCAGAATTATTTAAGATCAGAATCGTTCATGAAGTTATTTGATGGTACATTTTTATATATATTTGCAAAGTTTTTCAGGCTGTTGAGTATCTTGACTGTCTCTGGTGCTAGTAACAGTATCCCTGCTATTATGTTAAGGAGGCATGATTAGGTACTGACTTTGTGGAGGCTAAGACTGTAGCATCTCCATAACTATGAAGCAACTTTTTTTGTTGCCCATTAATGTTTTTACACTATTAACAAATGAGTTCTATAGAAAAAGATCCATATGCCATTAACAGCTTTTGTTCCTGGTTCATTAATGGTTCTTAAGCTGTGGTACTTGTCAGAATATTGGTGGAGGGGGATGTTATTTGGTATATTGTGAGACCAACCCTTGGCATAGAAAGATATGTTTCTTACTAGTTGTGTGTTTACATGCTCAGGTTCTCCTTACAGTTGTGTGTTACTAATAAGATCTAACTTTGCCTAGCGGTGGTAGTGAAGGGTTGATGTTTGCCACCTGAACATGGCATAGTAATGTCAAAAATTGTGTGGAGATGCCATAGTGTAGGTAATATGTATACTTTCACCTTGAAAACCAGCAACTGTATTACAATGTCAAACTGAAGTGAGGAGGACAAAAATCAGTTACTTCCTTTCACAAGTTAAAGTTGGTATGTTGTAAAGTGTAAAGGTTAAGTGTTTGGGATGATAAAAAAAAAAAACTTTTGTGGAATTATTAAGAAGCTGTCAGCTGCTTTTGTTGTAGATCACTTGTATTGAAAATGAGGCTCTTGTGTGATGTTTCCCACTTTGTTCAGAATTCAGATCACTCTGCTTCTGTAATTCCCTTTCTTCTATCATGTTATCTCCTAAAGTGCTTTTTTTTTATTAATAACTTAATTTCTTACTTTCCTTTAAGGTCTTGCCAGAATTTGAGAATTGCTTTTAAGTTGTGGGTGAAGAGGGAATAAATCGAGGACTTAATTTGTAATTGGTTGTTTGTGTAGGAGGTGTTTAATTCTCATGAACAGAAAAAGAAGTGAGCTGTAAATCAAAGCCTAAGCTGTTGTTTTACACTCTTCTATGATAGAATTCTTGCAAGGGATTTGATTTAGTATTCAAAATACTAATGGCAATTCCCCCCTAAACAGTAACTATTTAAAAATAACTTATTGCATTGCTTCTGTTACGTACGTTCAGTCATGTATACTTCCTTTAGTGTCAGTCGTCTTTGTGACAGCAGGACTATAAAAGATGGATTCTACTCCTCCTCACATGAAACAACAGAATTGCTTGCAATCTACCCGGATTTTATCTGTGCAGTATAGCTGATGATTCCATTAGTGGGAAAAAATTTATAACCTTAGTTTAGTGTGAAGAAACTTTAAGCGAATGTCCTTATAGATTCAGACCAGCATGCCTGTCGGAAATCTGGTTCATCTCAGCAGTTGGTGTCTGTTGGGGCTGTTAGTGACTGTGTTCACTCTTGTTCTCTCCTTCTTCAGCCTTTCTTTGGGAAGAGGAGGAAAAGGGAATTCAACTGTTCTCTGATGTCTGCCTGCTCTGTACAGCGTCAGTTCTTTTGATGTAGGATAGTAGTAGTTGGACACTCAGAGCTGTAGACCAACTCTGTCCCTGCTCCCTCCCCTGCCATAAATGACAGGTCAAAGGATATTGTTGCTTCAGGGACTTCTGGTGCTATAACTAAAAATAGAGTCCCTGGGAATTAAAACTGCTTCTTTCGGGAGACTGCTTGTCCTCCTTGGTAATTGGGGCTGCAGGTCTTTTGCCCTGCCAAAAGATTTATATTGGACAGAAATGCTGTTGCTCATTACCTAAGGAAAACCAAAACATAGCAGGCCTCTGTTTCTAGAAAGCAAAGCAAGAAAAAGGATCCCCCATCGGGGGAGGGGGGGGTGGGGGATGAGAAAAGGAAACACCACTAAGCCTCAGTGTTGCTTTTATTTGCAGTTGCAGTTCACTGCGGCAGTACATTAAGCTTTGAGCTCATTCTCAGAGAAAAGATTGAACCTGTGGAATACTGAATTGGGTAAAGCAGTGGAGGCTGCCTTTGTTAGAATGTAAATGCAGATTGCTGTCTTTGGTGTGTAGAAGAACAAGACAAAAGATTCACAGCCAAAAGACAGTTCAGTTATAGATCAGGTCCAAACGTTAGGATATGGTCTCTGGTTTATGTCCTTCAGTTTCTCCTGTGAACATCATTGGTCTGATGTATGTCATGATCCAGGGATTGTTCTTCTGACCCCAAGCTGTAGGAATGCAGTGAGGATTATTATTATTAGTATACCACACTGAATCTTCATCACATCCATCTCTTGAAAGTATGTGATCATCTTTATCTGTTTCCTGTATGGGCTCTGTAGGCCTATTCAAGAGGGCCAGGTGATCATTTGCAACAGCCCAGAGTGTGGTAGTGAATAAGAGTACGATTGGTAAGGGGAAAATCAGGTGATCCTTTAACATTAATCCTTGTCTTACCTGGTCATGAGGTTGTCCTTTTTATTCTACCAAGGCATGCACAATATGCATTTTAGAGAACCAGACTGGGAGTGCTAGGACCATTCTTGTGATTACTGGATATTACACATTTCTGTGTGTTTGCTAGTAGTGATTAGTGAGGACTAGTTATGAATCTGTCATTCAAGTCCATCAAGTACTTTATTTTCCCTCTTAGGCATTTAAGTATTTGTATGCTTTCAGTTTCAAGTTGAACACTGGTAGCCAAAGAGCATGCTCAGTCTCCAAATACAGCACTAAGGATGAGCCTTTTCCTCTGTCTCAAAAACACAAAACAAAAAAAACAGACAAAAAACCCCCAAAGAATCAAAACAAACTTCCAGAATAATCTCCAGCGACTCTCTTAGTGTTTGTAGAGATGTTTCATTTATCAGTTCCTTCTGTTTACAAACAAAATAAGAAAACTGCTTGAACTGGGAGAGTGCTGTAATTCCCAGAGAAGCTTGGCCAGGAACACAGTAAGAAACTAAAATGTACTGTCAGATGGACAGTGGCCATCTTGAATGTTTCTGTAGGTTTTTCTAGGTTAATTTGACATAGCAATAGCTTCAGAGCCTTGTTCACTAAAATGCACAGTGTTTCATAGCTAAAGCCTTCTCAATTGCTATAGAGGCCCTAAGAGTAGTCAAAATACAGACTTCCGAATCCATACAGGGAAGGATCTGTTTGTCGTACACATATACCAGTTCCTGTAGGGGAAACAAGAGACTCTACATGGCCACCAGAGGCCTTCAGCCACAGTTCCTACAACAGAAGAGTTTAGAAGGAAATAGATCCCAGCCCAGGAGACTCACCTGGGGCAGCAAGTTCAACACCATTGTCTATCTGTCAGTGTTCCCTTTTGGGAAATCCTGTTTGTCTTCAGCTGATCACTTTGAATTATGGAGCCTTGGAAATCTATCAAGGGATATCCAGTTCTGTTTCTTTTTGATTCCTTTCCATGTGATGCAGAAGGCAAAACAAGAAGAAGAGATTCTCTTCTGTAGCTTGGAGATCATAGATGGAGTGTACACTTCTTATAATCCCCAGGAAGAGACTGTTGGGATACTCTGCTATCCAATTCTAGGCTTTAATTATTTGGGGACATCATAATCAGTTTCAACTGTTTCAAGGTCACTGTGGTAATACTGCTCAAGTTGTCTCCTTCATTCCTCAAAATTGGAGCGAAAATTGGAGCAAAATTGGAGTTTCTTTATCTTCTTGGCTCTTACTTTCATTTGTCAGTTATGAGACAAAAAATATTAATAATGAAGGCTGTTGCTCTGAATACAGAATTTTCTCCTTGTTTATTTTCTCATCGCATGGGGAGTATTGTTGGAAAGCTAGTGATCTGCTACAGCCCAGCTTGTGTTTGAGTATACTTGGATGACGATGCTAGTCTGGGTAAAATGCTTCCTAAAGACATCATTCAATTGATTTATGTGATCTTAAGGTCATTCATGAAGAGCCTTAAGCACTTGAAAAAGAGTAGGAGAATTGTTAGATTTGAGTCCAGTGTTTATACCAATAAAGATTCCAGACCGCTGTGTGCTCCATTTGTCTGCTAGCTTAGTCAGAGTATGTCAGATATCCCTTCTTACTTGCCATGCATCTTGCCAGACTGTCAAGATGCCATTAATTGATACGTCCAGGCTCTGTGGAAGCACATCTGGATTATCTTCTGCAGAAGCTAAACCAGAGTAAAAATAAAGATCTCTTCTTTTCACATGTCTTTAGAGGGGTGTTTGTGTTACTATGTTTACTGCAGGGATCCAGAAGTAACATCAGACAGCAATGCAGGCATATGTTATGTTTCCAGGCAAGATAGCACAACATTTTTCATTTTATTGATGGATCATTCATATCTGGACTGATGGATTTGTGGCTATCATTGCAACAGTAGCACTGTATTATTAGAGGTTGCAGAATGCGTTAATGTCAGATAATCAGAAATTTCCTAGCCCTCTGCAAATGGACTTTGAAAAAGGTCTTCTGCAGGAAGATGTATCTTTAAATGCCTCTTACTGACCCGAAGAGAAATACTGTGCTCTGCGTCAGGGATTTGAACTTTGACTTCCTGCCCTGTTCATCTCACAGGTAATTAAGGTATTTCTCATTGATACGAAGAATCCTTGGGAAAATACTGATTTTCAACCACAGTGCTGATTGTGGTCCAGCTTTGGTCAAGACAGCTTTTAATATGCTTATGTGATAAACCCTTCAGCTCAGCTCCCATTCATGTTGTATACTGTGTTATATAAAATGTAGAAGAAACTTGGCAGAAATATGTTCTGGCAGAGATAATTGATTAGTTCAAGTCCAGAACATTATGAAAGAAAACAGGTAAATCTCTGTTGGACTCAAAGTAATGGAAACATGGAGAAGGTTTTTGCGTTGGATTGCCCAGCCTAGTCATCTGTAGAAGCCCTGATCTTTTTACTATTTTGAACATCATGGTGATCAGTGGTTTGGATCAGTATACTCTTCTGTCCTATAATTGGTCCTTTCTAGCAGCCCACCACAATGTTAGCTGGCTCAGTAGAACCCCTTTCTGAGTCTTTAGTTATGTTGTGTATAACAATATTTTTATGGTTGCTATTGCATTGATATCCATAACTTGAGCTTAAGTGAAATACAACATCTGGGATTTTATAAGAGTATAAGAAAAAATCTATCCTAGACTGAAGATTCACCTTAATTGTTTCTCTCAAGCTTTTAATAACGATTATGTCTGATTTTTTGGTATGGTGTTGATCTGTTATTTCAGGTTTTCTTTCCAAGTTACTTTCAAATCAAGAAACAAAGCTGTCCGTCCTTCCTGTTAAGAGGATTCTTTAATTCTCCCTGAACTGTATGACGTCTTTCAAAAATGCTTCTTAGGCTGTCTTGGAGATGGAGATAAGACTTACAACCATGTGGACTCTTGGACAACTTTTGAGTGTATCAGTCTGTCCTAGGTCATGTTATGAGATAGCTTGTTGCATGTTGTCTATTCCAGTGGCATCAGTAGCTGCTCACCATTTTTTTTATTTTTAAATAAAAAATTTACACATGGATCAGTTCACTTTCCTGATGGTTCTTAAGTGATGCCACAGTATTGCTTTCTGCTGTTAGAAAGCTGTCCTTTAAATAGTTAATGCTCTCTTAATTGCAATGACTGCTTGCAGTCACCAGATGAGTGCTTGTCACTGAGTGTACGGTTCAAGAAAGAACATCTCTTGCCCTCAGTTCTTCCGTTTGTGAAGTACATGTGGATACCAACACTTGCAGCTTCTTTTGGTTTCTGTGGAGTCAAATGTTGGATTGTGTATTGGCCCAGTTCCTTTGCTGCCTTGTCTTTGGGAAGAGTATCAGGATTTGTAAGGACCCAGTGCACACTGCTAGTCAAAAAGTAGACAGGAAGTCTGGTATATGCAAAACATTTATTTTTAAGATTTGCATGTATGTTAGGGGAAAGAGCACTCCACAGATAAGACTGATGCACAAGAAGCGGGGGAGGAAAAAAAAAAGCTTTTGTTTTACAGCCTGGATTAAAAGTGTAAAATTATGGAAATAATAACTTATCTGTCACAGAAATGTAAACACTATTATGTTTAAAATTTTCTTGAGGTATTTGCTAGGGCTGTTCAGTGAGTATTTTATTGATTTTTTTTTTTAAATGTGTGACTTAAGAGAGGAAGGATTTGCTTATCAGTTAAGTAGTCTTGAAAATCAGTAGCATTAGTGAGAACGCATATCCAGTCTCAAGTGCTGGTTAATGAAGGCTTGCATAGCATACAGTCTGTCAGCAGTTCTTTAGTCCCCTATACAGTTCGTGGAAGGAAAACTGTTTGATCCACTGCACTCCCCTGACCTGACTGAGTGTGGAGCAGTCAGGATCTCATCTGAGCACTTGGCAGCTGTAGGAGAAGAGTTTGATAAACTGTTTACTGGGCAACAGGCTACAGAGACTCTATCATGAAAAACTCCTTATGGAAAGGAAGAGCTGGGAGCATGAGGGATGGGACTGATAACTATGATGGAGTGGCTGGATGACAATGGGGAAAGGGTTAGAAAAGGTTAGGGAAGTAGGAAGCTGGGCAGATGGCAGTGAGGACTGGGAAGATAGGGAGTGTTTTATTGGAGAGCAAGAAGGCGCTGTGGTTATTGTGGAGAAATACTGTGATAGAATTAGTTGACCTGTCTTCTAGGGAATCCTAGATTCATGTTGTGATGTAAACGATGACATACGATACGGCTCGATATACTTTTTTTAATAGTGGATTTTTTCTGTTCAGTTTTCTATAGCTTTTGTAAGTCAGAATTAACAAGATTAGCATTTGTCAACAAATAATCTTAGGTTCCCTCTCCATTCAATACAGAGAAAAGGAAGAGTCCTTACTCTGAACTTTTGGAGGAACCTGCTTCCCATTACCCATAGAAGGACCCTGGCAAGACCAGTCTTACAAAGCTCAAGTTAGCTTTTCTGAATGTCCCCTTTTAGTGACAGGGCTAAAGTTAAACTTACATAGTCACCAGGTTCAAATATTCCTACGCTGCAAATAGGTGTCTTAAACATACAAGGTCCTTCAATTTTGCCAGCTTCTCTAAAAGAATTTGAAAAGGCATCCTAAAGAATAGTTTCACTTTTAAATATAACTTAAACATGAATGGATCTAGTCTGTTCTACTTCAGCTTTGCTATGTAGAAGCAGTTATTAGGAGAATGTGGGAATGCATTTAATTAATTTGAAGTACCCATAAGATTTTAGTGGAGTTGGAGCCTGGTGTACTGGACTCTGAACTGACTCATAATGCCAGAATGAGATCTTGGAGTTGTGCTAGAGAGATGAAATGCCAGCTAAACGCTCACTAGTTATCATATAAGCAATTACTAGAGAAGTTGTCAAGAACCCAACAGAGAATATAAGTCCATTTCAATGCCTGTATATATGCAGTTTTGATATTTCCATCTCAAAAAGACTATAACAGGACTAGAAGCTTAAGGTGTGGGATGGCTTATGTATGTGAGACAGTATTCAACCTGAAAAAGTTGATGGAGATGATTGGGAATGGGGAGATAAGAGAGTGAGAGAGGTTTGCAAAATTCTGGATGTGTGAAAAATGTAAATTGGGAGTTGATTGTCTCTTCTAGTACAAGAGCTGAGGGCATCAAAAGAAGTAACTGTGAGAAATAGTAAAATATGGAGCTCCTGGCTACAGAACATTGTGGACGCCAAATGTTTGTGGAATTACAACAGCGTTGGACAAACTGATGGAAGAACAACCTATCAAAGGTCATTATATCAAAAAGAAATAACTTTTTGCTCAGAAGGTCCCTGAGCACAAAATAGCAGGGGCTGAGGGTTTTATAGGAGAGTACCACTATATACATACCCTTTCTTAAATTCTTCACTAACCTCTTGGTTTAGACCACTGTCTTGGACAAAATGTGGGGTTATGTGCATTTTCCTCTGATCCAGTATGTTTGCTTCTGTGTTCAGTGTATTTCCTTGTATTTCCTTAAAAGTAATGTCAAAAAGAGAAAGGTAGGTAGTAACTCAGCAGTCTAACATAGCTGTTGAACTACTGCTGTAGTAATGGAAGACTGCTGTTAGATTTCCTCCTAAACCCTTTTTCCTGCAGACTAAACGAGCCCAGTTATCTTAGTCTTTCTTCATGTGTTGTATGCTCCAGCCCTCTAACTGTCTTAGTACCCCTTCATGGGACTCTCACATATGTGCTGATATCTCAGATGGAGGCCTGAAACTGGACACGGTATTCAGGATGTGGACTCAAAATTGCTGAGTAGAGGAGACTAATCTTTTCCCCTGATCTACTGCCCGTGCAATCCCCTGTGTGGTAACAGTTTGTTGCTGCAGGGATGCATTGCTGCCTCTTGTTCAGCCTGTCCATCAGGATCCCCAAGTTCTTTCTGTTGGGTTGCCACCTAGACAGGTGGTCCCCAGCTTCTGTTGATGTATGGGGTTATATTCCATACCAGGTGTAAGACCTTGCATTTGTCTTTGAACTTCTGGAGGTTTGTATCAAGGCATTTCTATGGCTTTTTGAGATCCTTTTAAAAGGCTGCCCTGCCATTTAATACATCAGTTGCCCTCAGTTGCCTCCCATTTGGTGTCATCCACAGTCTTGCTAAAGGTGCAGTCTGTTCCATCGCCCAAGCCATTGATGAAGATAGTAAATCATATCAAGCTTTGCTGAATGCCACTCATAACTGGCTGCCAGGTAGGTGTTGAATCATTAACTGCTAACTTTGCGCATGACAGTCTAGCCAGTTTTTCACTTGTCTTGTAGCCCACCCATCTGCTTTTGAGAACTTGCTGCTTCTCCCAATTTGGTATTTTGGAAGCTCCTTATAATATTGGGGCTTGGCAGGGAGCGAAGCTAAACCATTTCCTGCCAAACAGTCTTGGGAGTTTAAAAAGTGCCATAACTGGGGATGTTTTCTCCTGTTACAGAGACTGCAGGGTACGTAATGCGTGAACTCAGATGCTCTAGCCACTTGAGTGACAAAAAGAGGAACGGGTGGTAAAATTTCATCTTGCAAAGGTTCTTTGTTGTGAAATGCTGCAGTGGGAATTGCTCTTGAAGAACGGGAACTTCCTGTTACTGAGCTGTGAAGTATTCCTTGCCTGTCTCTTGTTCTGGGTGGATGCTGTGTAATCTGTCTGTCTGCAATTTGTGAAAGACAACTTTCCTGAAAATTTTTAATCATAGCTTTTCACTTTGAGAAAAATTTTGAATAAGTCACTGCCCTCTGTGAGGTGTTTGCAGGAGAATTGCAGGGCGTTAAATTTTCACAATTAACCTGAGTTTGCAGGAAGGATTGTAGAATACCTTGTGAAATCTTTCATAATTTGTTCTTGGGATAATGGTAGGAAGCTCTGTGAGCAATTACGTTCTGTACGGCATAAAAGGTGGCAGTGATGTTAGGTACACGGAGATCTGAAACAACGTAAAGAGCATGGGCACAAAGAGAGCTCACCAGTGTCTTCCTGCTGATTCAGTCTCGGTTTAAGTCTGTAGAGTGGAAGAAGACCCTATGCCCGCAAAGCTAGCGAGATATGAACTGCCTTGATCTCAGTGGGTTTTTGTTTATGTTCTGAAACCTTTTAAGTGCTAATGTTATCTTCTGTTAGTAGTTGCTTGATCAGACACATCTAGTTAATATTCATGTCTCAGTCTCCAATGCTTTGGCCCAGATAACACATCTTCCTACTCTAATAAGGATTATTAAAACCAGTTATCATATAATGAAACTGATACTGAAACAATTCTGTCCTGTTTGTTGCTAAAGGAAAAGATAAACTGTAGATCATGTGTCTTGTTCTTGATTAACTAAATCCAGTTTTGGCAAATAAGGGAGTTTGAAGGCACTTTGTGATGTTAAGCTGGGTATTTCTGCTTCCTTTAGCATTCTTACTGTTTGGAGAACGTTTTTAGTTTTCTTTCCTGTTTCAGCTCTGAATGTGTTTTTGCTTTATTCAGTTATTTTGGACTGTTCTTCCAGGTGATGTGGCAGATGGAGGTGTGTGTATATAGTGATATCTAAAAGAGAAAATGTTGCTTGTGTATAGCTGGTTTAAGCCCATCTACATAATTTGTCTAAAATAGCAACTTGAACTTGTTTTTGTCCAATAGATTCCTTTCCATCCTTTCCTCAAGTCTGAGAATGCTTTTGTTTTGGGAAAGGAGGGACCCATGGAGTGTCTTCATGGTGGCAGCAGAGTGCTTTGCTGAGGTGATGTTTAGAGCAAATAAGGGGCTGGGCCTGGACCTGGAAGATAAAACTGCACTGCTGAAGTTTGCACTGAAGATGTAGGTGAGGAAGAGAAGAGGAGGAACAAGAGAGAATCTGAAACTGATAACTTCAGTAATGATGAGCAGTCATGGCCTGGTTTGGCCATGCCTTAGCCATCTTCTCATTACTGTGTTCCCAAATGTTCATAACCACCATGTCTTTGTTTCGTTTGGGAGCCACTGATGTAAAACAATTTAGAGACAACTTTCTCCTTTTTAAACCAGACTTGCAGTGGTTTGCTTTTTGTCCTCTTTTGTGTTACCCTTTGCAACAAATCCATAGTTGTGTTTTTATGTAGTATTGGTTCAAAATAGTTTCCTGCAAATATAGCAAGTTAAGATAGCAAGTTAAACTTTAAGTTTTTTTGGGTTTTTTTTGTACTGTAGAACTTCCTCAAACTGCAAGTGTTCTGATATGTTTGCCTTGGCAAACTTGTGTTACTTAGGTAGCATGCAATGACATGTTATACTTGCTAGCTGGATTTTTCAGTTGGTTTTATGATTATGTGAAAAGGTAGCAATAGGAAAGGCACCTGCCTTGCAACAAATGAGGACAACTGATACATATGTTTTTTTTAATCCCAGGTACACATGAAACATGTGTGAGAAGTAGCTGAGCAATGTTTGGCAAGAAGCATTTTTGTCTCTAATGGAAAGGGTGGTGTTGCTGTCCGCTAACCTGGCTTCTGAAAGGAGAATTTCACACAGCATATTACCATGAGCGATAATACCTCCTAAACTTGAAGCTTTACACCCACACTTCACAACAGAAAGGGGAAAATTAAAATTTTATTCTAACAGTAAATTTTAAGGACTTCTGCAGTTGTACCATTCCCTTCTCTTGAGTTTTTGGATTCTCTTGCCTTTAAATGGCTTGATGTTCAAATCTAATGATACAAAGTTAATAGGATACGTAGGGCTTTTGATCTCCTGAAACTTTATCCATTTAGCTTCCCATGGTTTGAAATGAGTACCGAGATATTGTTTGAATATTTTAGTTTAAATTGGAAGTGCAAAAACTGGTATCAGTGCACATAATGTGTGTGTTTTGCTGAGCTGATGGGATTTCTATTTCTCCAAAAATGTTACTTTAATTCTTAATCTAAAGACCTAGTTGCATTTATAGATCGAAGTTATGGATGTTCCTTTAGATATTTGATTGGTCTTGGATCTTAGCATTATGGAATTAGTGCTATGATGCATGTGTTTACCACTTTCACTTTACAGCTGCAGATAAAAGTGTTAGTTTACTGTAATTTAGAAACTATTTGGGTTTTTTGCATGCTGTGCATTGGGAGCTTCTTGTCATAGAGAATTACTGACTTTGTGGTATGTTTTAGTGCTTTTCCTGGCTAGGAGTTTTCAAGGTGAATTAACTTTTTTCCAAATATTGGAAAAGATCAAAGGTGTTACTATCAACATTAATCTACCTCTCCATGATGGTGGCCATGCATATTCAGGTGACAGCCACTTTCTCTTAAGCTCTAAATCTTTGAGGCTAAAGCTATCTATAGCAGTGTTGTGGTTTAACTCCAGCTGGCCACTAAGCACCACACAGACACTTGCTCACTCCCCGCCTGTGCACACACACCCCCCCCCGTGGGATGGGGGAGAGAATCAGAAGGGTAAAAGTGAGAAAAGTCATGGGTTGAGATAAAGTCAGTTTAATAGGTAAAGCAAAGCAAGGAATTCATTCCCTCCTTCGTATGGGCAGGCAGGTGTTCAGAGATCTCCTGCTTTACTAAGCAGGACTCCATCATGTGTAACGGTTACTTGGAAAGACAAACGCCATCACTCCAAATGTCCCCCCTTCCCTTCTTCTTCCCCAGTTTTATATACTGAGCATGATGTCATATGGTATGGGATAGCCCTTTGGTCAGTTGGGCTCAGCTGTCCCAGCTGTGGCCCCTCCCAGCTCCTTCTGCACCTGGCAGAGCATGGGAAGCTGAAAAGTCCTTGATTTAGTATAAGCACTACTTAGCAACAACTAAAACATCCCTGTATTATCAACACTGTTTTCAGCACAAATCCAAAACATAGCCCCATACTAGCTACTATGAAGAAAATTAACTCTATCCCAGCCAAAACCAGCACAAGCAGACAAATGGAGACAAGCTTTTTCATTCTTCTACTTCTTGAAACGCAAGGCTAACTTTCTAATTAGTTTGTTTCATCTTAATACCTGCAAACAAGGGAGCACAGTAGATGCTGTTTAGACTGTTATGTGTTCTCCAGACAAGTTTGTTTTCTGTAATATTTTTTGTAGGTCAGATTTTGATCACAGGAAATTGCTGATCTCTGTTCTGTATTGTTTGAAACAAAGAAGGCGGAGGGGGAATGTTCCTTTTCTCAAATTCTTCAGTTCTGCAATCTGATGTTTATTTGTTTTTAAGTTTTCAGGTTGCTAGTTCTGAGGTTGTTATAGCTGACATACCATAAAGCAGTATGCTATTGGGCTTGCAGTTCTAGCATGCTAACAGCCTGCCAGGAACTGGCAGGAACAGCCTTATAGGAACTGGCAAAAGACTTAATGACTTCTTTGTGAGTTGTTTTGTTTTTAATCCTAGACAGATAAGCTGGAGATATTGGGAGAAGCTATGATCCACTTGTGCCAAGACTGTAAAGTAAAATTGTTAAAAATTTTGAATAACTCTTTCTTCTTCCACCACCCTAAATAAATTACAGCTGAAGTAATTAGGGCTAAAATGAGAATAACGATTCGGTTTTGATGATCTGGCTTAAGTCATTTAGTGAGTTTATGTGAAACTTTTGAACTGTGATTTGTGAAGATGTAGATCACTACTTATTGCTAGTAAACTTAGCCAGGCTGGACAGACAGGACATAATGTTGTAGTGCCACCAGTAGGTTTTTCAAAGGATATTGGTCGGAGTCTTTTGGCACATTGTAAAACGTTGATCCTGAGTTAGAAACGACCCTTCTGCCAATGCTGATGATTAGACTTTTCTAGGCGTGATTAGACTTTTCTAGGCGTGATTAGACTTTTCTAGGCGTGATTAGACTTTTCTAGGCGTGATTAGACTTTTCTAGGCATTTCTTCTACAGTGGTGACTTCTTCTATAGTGGTGACTTCTAAATTCTTTAGTTTCTGGGTTCCCAACCTACTGTTTTAATCATATGGCCAGCCATATGTGAACTATGATACAGTTTGTGACTAGTAGTAGAACCATCTAGAAATGTGTTTTCTGAACTTCAAAATTAAGCTCCTAAGTTTGCAAAATAGCTTGTCAACAGTTCAGAGGCTATTCAAAGTGTAAACCAGTGAGTTGCAGAATGTGTTTCCCAGGGTGTTGGAATGACACTAAATATTGATTGAATCACTTCCTTGAAGCTCCATCGACTTAGGCTAAGGGAGCTTGTTTTGTTTTTATGTGCTTCGAGTAAAATACAACCAGCAACTGTAAATAACTTTCTAGGTACAGTTTGGCCAAAGTCTTTCTGTCAGTGTAACCAACCAAAATATTAACCAGCACAGTAGGAATCACAGCTGTTAGGCAATATATTTCTTGTGCTGTAGTTATAACTTTTTTTTCATAATGGAGCAGAAATATTATGTTGATTAGGCATGTTATCTACCTCATTAGTAATCTTAATTGGCTTCTAAAAATTGGGACTACTTACACAGAGGATATTAGTTAGCCATTTGGTAGTTTAGACATGAGATTTCACGAACTTCACTACAGAACTGATAAAATAAGAATGGTCTAGCCTGGAAAGCCACAAGGGCTGGGGCTCCTCCAGGCTGCTGAACTAGTCATAGGGCATGATCATAGTCCTGTGCTTGACAGAAAGTAAGGAAAGTGCAAAAGAAAGTGTTATGGTGTTGGCACTGCCAGAGAAGGTGAGCTGCTTTTCCCATTTTCTCTGGGAAGAAGGAGGAGAGAAGTGATGGGTTAAAGAAAGTGTCCTGTAATGATCCATCACTTGGATCACACTGAATAGACTGCAAACACCATGTGAATCTACTGAGGTTTCTAGTTAAGGGCATGTGATACCTTTCAGTTTATTTACATAATAGTTTCCAGTACATTGTTGAAACTAATAATTTTAAAGACGTTAAAACTTGTATTTTAATTTTTGTTGAAACTTTTATTTTTCTGTAGAATGACTTACTTCCTTGCCTGCAGCTGTGTTGTCTGTAGAAAGTCTTGTGTGAGGAACTCCAATGTATTGGCAAAAATACACTTTGAAACTAGTTGATTTGCCATTCAGAGGACCCTTTTTTGTTGAGCTAGGACTAACGACTTCACAACTATCAAGTGATTCCAGTGCTCTTGAAGTGTTTCTGACTGTTACAGCAATGATTACAATTGCAGTATACTTCATGCAGGCAAAGGCATATGTCCTATATTTTGAGAGTATATGAGTCATTGTTTCTAAAATTTTGGTGAGAAGGGCAGCTGACAACTATTCTTGACCTGAGTTTTCGAGAGAGGATACCACAAATGCAGTGTGGTTGGATTGATGTGCCCTATATTTGGATAAGCTTTAATTTCCAGTTAACTGTACGTGTGAAGACAACGGAATTATGTAGCTGTCTTTATCTGGATGCTTTATCTGTATGCTAGCTACCTAAATGGTGATTTTAAATTATTCATAATATAAACAGTATCCAGTGTCTGAGGAAAGAGGAGAACAGTGGCGGGACTTGATTAATGCGAAATTTAATGAAACTCCTGTTCCTGTGCAACAGGAAGAGATCTATGTTGATGATCCAGTGATTTCAGCTTTGCCCTTCGGATGATTTGTCCATGCATTTATACATACAGTCTGCTTCTGTAGCAGCAGCTTACACTTTCTGTGAATTAAAGCAATTTGCCTTCTACACAGATACCATATTACATGGATTTAGTTTTACAATCCATCTAGCCTTAGAGACATAGTAATGTCGAGTAACATTAAACATTTCTGGGGATAATATCCATTGCCACAGCCTTTCCTTATTTATCTGCCAACAGTCTTCCTCCACCCCCACCAAACTTCTCTAACCTGTTACTGACATCATGTGTGCAGTGCTGAGCAGAAATAAGCTACCTTAGTGTCTCGGGGAACACATGTAGCATTGGCACATGTTATATGCTATACTTAGTTTTTAGAAGTTTGACTATTGTTTTGCTTGATTAAATGGTGTTAATCAGCCCTAATAGTAGTTTAGCTATTTTGTCTTAATTTTCATGCTGATTTGTACAATTTAATTCTTATTATTGATTGTCAGCTAACATCAAGTACATCAGGCATCTACATTAGGCTTGAAAACACTAGTTTAGGCCTCCTGGTAGGAGCAGGACTTGGATGATGGCTTCCATTACAGGAATAAAATGGTTGTAGTTGTTGATGGGATGTATAGATTTTGGTTGTTTGTTTTTTAATATAGGAAATATAAAGGTTTGGTGAAAGTTGTAGTAGTTAAAATGCTAGTTTTTTATCATCTCAAGAAGTAAAGATTTTGCTGAAGTGTTACATTACTTTCCAGAACAGATATTAAAGGTCTTTTATAAAAGCTGTTTTCTAATTGGATCTTGCTTTTTGTCTTTCCCTTTATAGCTAAACCAGGTGGACGGGTGAAATGTCAGTATATTTCTGCTGTGGATAAAGTGATCTTTGTGGATGATTATGCAGTAGGATGTAGGAAAGATCTCAATGGCATCTTACTATTAGACACAGCTCTGCAAACGCCTGTTTCAAAACAAGATGATGTGGTTCAGCTTGAATTGCCGGTTACAGAGGTAAGATGTGGAGAGGGGAAAAAAAGAAAAAAGAGTATGTAAATAACTCTGTCAGAAATACTGAAGCCAGGCGTTTGACCCTGAGTTTCTAGTGTGATGTTAACAGCATGTAATGGAAAAGTTTCTTAGTTATTAGCTATCATAACTGCAAAAAGCTATTGCCCTATCTGTATCTCAAACAAGTAAGACCTCGCCTCATCAAGAGCACGTTACTTCAGACAAAATAACTTTTTAGTGACCAGAAATAAGGAGTCATTTCCAGAGCTTTGTCAGTGCTTATGTATGGAATCTTCTAGAGGTCAGTCTGGTAATTACTTCTAGAGGTCAGTCTGGGCTGCTAGGCATCCTCGAATTTTTTTGTTTTAGGCTTTCAGGAAAACAAAGACAATTAAAATCAGCTAATACGGTGTTGCTACGTGTGAAGAACTAATGCTGGAATCTAACTTTTCTAGCTAGGTCAGTTGACCTAATTAAAGCCTTTTTTTCCCTGCAAACCTGGCATCCCTTTTATGCTTGGACTATCGCAGCTGTAACACAATTCCTCCTGGTTTGAGACAATATAGCCAAACGTTTAGTGTCACTTTAAGGGAATCAAATGTATAAATTTTTACTTAGCGTGTAACGCTTAGGATTTTGTTGCATTGGTTTACCTTCAGCTAGCATAGCATTTATTAGGTGAGGTAGCATGTACATTCTTATTTTCAAATGTTGCCTAATACAAGATGGCTAACAATTGCTTCTTTTCTAAGGCACTTGGTGATGAGGAAAGTAGTTCTCACCTTTGGAGTGGTCATGAAGTAATAGACCTGGGAAGTAAATCTGTACAACAATTTTAATTACAAGTGAGATTAATTCTTTGTTTGGGAAAAGCATAGAGCATCTGCAATGGTAATATTTAGAACAGGGCTTACAGTCAAAAAAACCAAAACTGGACTACTAGATCCAGATTCTGAATCTTGAGATCACCCTGAGAAGAAAGCACTTCCCACTCATTTCTGTGGGAAATAAATATATATTGAATGATGCACCACCAACAAAAACTTATCCTGAGCATTGATTTAAAATATTTATGGGCTCTTGCAGTATTGAGTAATAGGTGCTTATTATGAACCAAGAATGTGTGTTATATGTGAGGTTTTTAACTACTTGTCTTGAGTAGGAGTAACAGCAATAAAATGTTGCTTCATAGAGATCTCTGAAGAGAGCTTTCCAGGTCCTCAGGCTTGCTGCCACTGGCATCATTTTTACACCTGTTGTGGGTAATTACAAAATCTTGGTATGCATGGCTGAGTGTGAAGAGACTGACAGAGGTCAGCATTTCCTTTCTTAAGTTTTGCTGTCACTGGTTTTCAGTCTCACATGGTTCAATACAACCTATAAGTTTGTGTCAGTGTTAGCTAAAGATTCCTTGGTTCTAAAGAGTTTACAGACCCCTATTTCAAGGTTAAAATAGAGCACTTCTCTGTAAAGGTCCTTCCTGTAGAAAAAAAAACCTGCAAAATATTATAGTTCACTAGGAACAGATTTGGGGAGTTCATGGCCGGATCAGTGAGGTGGGAGGAAAAACATTAGCAGTCTTCAGTTCTTACTTTTAATTTTAGAGGAGGTACTTTGACCTCAGAAAATTTTAGTAAATATTAAGCAAACATCATACAAACGCATCAGTCCACCCCTTTCATCATAGGAAGGTCAAGAACCTTTATCCAAGCAAAAGCCTTTATTTTTTGTTAGTCTCTAGAACTTCTGCAAATTTTTGCACTTAAATGAAGTAGTCTTTTTATATGATTGATCTGCTGGTAGTACAGTGCATCTTTATGCATTTCTAATCACCACATTGACGAGTTACGATGCAGCCTCTATGCTGTTTTTACTTCTTTGTAGAACGCTGTCAATTTGTGAACTTCCACAATCTATCTGTTGTTGTTCTGTCATCTGCAAGAGACTTGAGAAGTATGAGATACCACAAGAATTGTAATTGTCTTTTTATTGAAATCTGAGAAACAGGTAGAGCCTTAGCTAGGGGACTGATTTGCCTTATTTCTGTCTGTCTTCCCCTGAACTCCCCAAGGACGTAACCAAGTGGCCATTTGGCCCATTCTGTTTGGAGCAGTTTGTGGCTGTTTGAAGGACTGGCTGGCCATTGCCCTTGGGAAATATTTCCCTGTGTTTGTAACTTGAAAGATTTCATGTAACATATTTCAGATGTTAGCCCACCTAACAACAGGTATAGAATACTCTGTGCTTTGCACGTAAAGCGTACCTTTAAATCTTACCTGTTGATGTGAAGTTAGCAGAGGGACAAGCTTGAGACAGATGGGACTTGGAAGAAAAAAAGTCTATAAAAGGATGTTTATAGTGTTCTTTTCTAGATGCATTATTTCTGAGTTTTAAGAATTTTTAGATTCTAAACTAGCCTGGTTTTTTTCTGCCTCATTTTGCAGCTTCATTATACTAGCATTGTAAGTAATTTATCTCTAATTTTGTTGCAACATTGTTTTTCTCATTATCATCTACTTTTTTTAGATACAAAGCTACTCAGAAAAATGTCAAGACTTTGTTCTTGCTCTCACTTTTTGTCCCTAAAGCTGAATGAATCCTTTTGAAGGAAAAGCATGGGGCAATAGATGTCTCCTTTTTGCTTGGCTTTAATATATGTTCTGTTTTAATTGTTTATATGACTGACTTGTTTAACATTTGCTAATATTGCCCTTGAGGGAACCTGTAGTAATTACTGTCACTATTGCTGAAGTTTATCCACTGATTGGCCTACAAAGTAAAATTTGGAACTACTTACTCAACTCTGGGTCTTTTATGGGAATTATGCTGCTATAATATATGATAAAGTAGGATGTGACAAATTACATTTCCCAGAGTAATGAAACAGGTGTAATTCTTGTCTGTAGTTATTCAACGTGGATGCTAACTTTTCTTGCACATCTGCATTTTAGGCTCAGCAGCTGTTATCTGCTTGCATAGAAAAAGTAGATGTTTCTAGCACAGAGGGATATGACTTATTCATCACACAACTGAAGGATGGTTTAAAAAATACCTCACATGAAACAGCAGCAAATCATAAAGTTGCAAAGGTAAGAATTTGTCTCTGTACTGTCTAACATGGATTCCCAAGTCTAATTTGCTTGGCTACCATTATTGAAGCATACAAAATGCTTGACATAGTGTGGTGGATTTTGTTTGAAGAGCGTGGAATGTATTACATGCTCCTTAGTTCCTCTCTGTGAAGTTTCACTTGTTAAGAGAACAAACAAGGTTGGTTTTCTTGCTGATAAACCCAACTAATAAACCCAGCTGAGCTTAAATCCGAAGTTATTGACTTTCCTTGCATTATGTCCATGTTGCTTTTGTGTGTCTGTTCTTGTGTTATTTCTTGAAATCAAGAGAGGGTGCAAGACGTGTGTGTGTTTTTGCTTTTGACACTTTTGTGATCTATTTGTTGTTTAGATGTTAAAGTTTTAAAATATAAACTAAGCACTTTTTTTCTTAATTTAGTGGGCAACGGTTATGTTCCACCTTCCTCATCATGTTTTGAAGTCTGTCGCCAGTGCCATTGTAAATGAACTCAAGAAGATAAATCAAAATATTGCTGCCTTACCTGTAGCATCCTCTGTGATGGATAGGTTATCTTACCTCTTACCCAGCGCACGACCAGAACTTGGTGTGGGACCTGGTCGATCTGTGGACAGGTATATTAAGACAAAATAAGTGATGAATTTGACCCCTTAGTTATATCAGAATAAGCTCTTAGATGACTTTAATTTATTTGCCAAAGGACTTAGTCCTATTCTGTACTTTCTTGTTCTTACACATACGGCTAATTAACTGTTTAATGCACAATGCACTGTACATATTACTAAACTTAGGGAAACGTTTATGGGTGCCACAAGACTGTTTTGTTTGGATTCTGACTTTAATGCTAGGCAAATTGAATTCATTTTGCTCTTAATCCCAACATATACTTTCAGAAAGGTAATAACTGCAGCTCTAAATATAGGTCCCTAGGTGGTATTGTAACGTATTAATGTGCTAAGTTCACCTAGGCTTTACTCTTCATCACGTTTGATTATGGATTTTATCTGAACAGTCAGGTGCATATGACCACTTAAGTTACTGGCTTTACTCAAACTAGTATTGAATGCAAAGAGAGCACTCATTTGTCTACCAAAGATAGAGCATACATACTATGCTGCATCATGAAATCTATTCCTTTTCCTTCATACAAGAAACAGTTATGCCCATGTTTTGTGTTTTAGAAGTTTAGGAATTTGTTACCTTTGCAGAGTATATATATGCTACTTCTGAACTCTCTCGTCACCTGCTATGTGTTTGGGGTCAGAGAAAATTTTACCTCAGATTTTTGCTTCATCTCTTTCTGATCCAAGTGATGATGTGTACAAAAGCAAGTAACCCATTATTTTAACCTTCATAAGCTGAGACTAGTTAGAATACTGATAAATCTTCTAAGTCTATAAATTAATTCCTTCTTGAAAGTTTCTATAAAAATATTATTTTACAAGCATATTATAATCTCTTACAGCTCAAATAATTTAATAAAATTTATTTCATCTCTTACTTCCCCTCCCCAAGCCTCCAGGTCTACCTGTACCTTGCCTTATTGTATTTTTGATTAGACCTCTCTGAGATATGTCTCTTAAGATCGTATAATGTCAAGTTAAGACAGCCCTTATATGGGTGTTGCAATAATTATTTCCTTCCTTGGTAGGAAATGTTTAATATTTCCATTCTCTTATAAGACAGCAAAAATCTCCTGAAACTGAGGGGCAGAAACAAGAAGTGAGGCACTTTTCTGTCTAGCAGCACTAGTTCTTGGGATCATACTAGAGAACAAACTTCTGTCAAGGAAAAAGAAAAGCTGATAGTTGTTTCTTATGTACTATTTCAGATGAAGGACATGCACTGAGTGAAGGTAGAAAAGAGGAGCTTCTTTTCTCTGTAGATGTTGAGTTGCAGAGGAGTTTGTATTTTGTGACTTAGTAGTTTATCATTTTTAAGTATTATAGTATGCAGTGAGTGATGAATGTTGGGGGGTTTGTACCATGTATTCAATTAAGCCTAAAATATCACTTAGAACTATTTTTAAATATGCATATTCATATCTACTCAGCTAATAAACCCAAATTTTTGCAGTAGTTGTCATGTTAAAAAACTGAACTCTCTAGCAGTTCTGTTGGGCTAGATTCTACATCTTCCCTAAATGCAGAGTAGGTTTGGATATCTGATGCTTTTCTGCAGTTAGACCAAATAGGCACCTAGAAGCTTATTTTATTAATCTTGCTTTTAAGGCCTGCAGGTTGTTGTATTGCTTTTGGTCTTTTGCTGAGGATGTACTTCAGGTACCCAAGTGAGAGAACTTTGTAACTTTTCTGTAATTGTTAATGATAATTTTAAGTATAAGTTACAGCTAACTGTCTGTGGTATTTCTAGCAGTTACTAAAGCATTGAAAATATCTCATAAATAGTTTACTTTTTTATTCTAAGTGGCAGTTTTGGGTAATGTAGCACTTTTCACCTTTCTAGGTCTTTGATGTATAGTGAAGCTAACAGACGGGAGACATTCACTTCATGGCCTCATGTGGGTTATAGGTGGGCACAGCCAGATCCTATGGCTCAAGCTGGGTTCTATCACCAGGTAAAAGGTTTAGTTGTTCTTAGTATTTGTTCCCTAGGTGAAGGTTTGGGGAGCAGGGGAAAAAGTATCTCTTTTTTTTTTTTTCCCCCCCTAATGGATTCCTTCAATGATGCAAAAACCATAATGAAGAAGTTTGTCATTCAGTGCTGCTCTTTTTTTTTTAAGATTCTCTCTTTTTCCATGCCTTGAGGTTGCTTCTTTTTTTGTACAGATCACAGAAAATACTGTTCTGAACTTCAGCGTATAAAACACTTTTAAGTATCAAATTGATCTGAGTTAAACAACAATAATAAAGATGAAGTTGGTTGTTACATAGTTTCTCTTTCTCCTTGTTAGATTGTTGAGTAAATATCCTTACTTTTTATAATAGAAGTAAAGCAAAAAAAGCAATAAGCTTGACATCGGAGTCCTCTAACCATACTTTCCTAGTGGGACTTAAGCTGTATTGTAACAAACAACGGTCCTAGATCACATTGCTAAATTATTAAGCTTAGTGAATAAATACAACCTTAACATTTTATTCCACTACTTTTTCTTATTTCTATTTTTAATTCTTTAATATTATTTCTACTATAAAAAATTATTTGTACTATGGATTAAGATAACGATGGCTAGGCAGTGTGTATTATTTGACATCAGTATTGTCTGCCTCATTATGTCAACTGCAAAGCCTGATAGGTGCAAGTGGATAAAGTTTTTGGAGGATTTCTTAAGCTTGTTCAGGAAGAGAAATGCAGGGAATTCCTATGTTAGAATTGGATCTGCATATTCGCAAGCATATCTTGGTGACTACTGTCGTGGTTTAACCCCACTTGGCAACTAAGCACTATGCAGCCACTTGCTCACTATAGTAGCTAGTATACTAGCTACTATAAAGAAAATTAACTCTATCCCAGCCAAAACCAGCACACTTGAAATGTGGACATGAAAATGCTAAATTTTAAGACAATGGAAATTTCCATTCTTTTTCCTCTTGTCACTTCAGCTAGTAACAACTGTTCTTTGCAGGGGAGTGATACAGAATGCTTTATATTCCAGCAGATTGAAGGCATAATAGGAAATATTTGTTTAACCTGTGTTTTTCCAAGCATGCAGATGTACAGTTATTCTACTGAGGTTCTAAATTTTTTGAACCTTGTGAACTGTTTTCAAATTAAAAAAGTCTTAGCAGTGATGCTGAGTTTTCTTCTAGGTCTATGTGGTTTTTATCCAGTGGCTTGTGCAGGTGTTGGTTCTGAATCTCTTCTATAGTAATGTGGTGTATCCTCTTTTTTTAATGTGAAATACTGCCACTTTATAGTATGTCATTTGTGGCCTTTTATACATTTGATGTGGTGCTTTGCTATGCCACTAGAAGAAGGAGAGAATTTGTTAAAGTGTTAGGAGAGGACCTAGTTAAAATGTTTTGTAATACATAGCTATATAAATTTCAAGTGTTTTTTCTTATTTTTATAGCCTGCTTCATCAGGAGATGACAGAGCCATGTGCTTTACCTGTAGTGTGTGTTTGGTATGCTGGGAGCCTACAGATGAACCTTGGTAAGCTTAATGATGTTTGGAGTAGACTTAATTTTGTGTTGAAGAGGTTAGAAATCTTTGGAGGACAAAGATCAACATTATCTTGATGGGATTTCTGGTGAGTTTAGGGAGTGTCACGGATAAGAATGGATTTCCAGAATGATTCCATGGGACAAATAACAAAATAATTCCCTGTACTATGTCAAATTTCTGTATAATACTAAATCCAATAAATTGTTAGTTGGTTTTATTTCTTAATTCTGATTTGCTATTTCATTTCAAATTGTTCCATGGCAAAGATGGCAGCCAACATTTCTTTGCAGGGATCTAAATTCAGTCTTCTGTATGACTGTGACTAGAACACATCTCTTTTTTAAGTTCTTAAGCTGCAATGGCCATGCAATGTATATTTGCCTTTTATGTGAAGTTGCAAGATCCATTACTAGTCTCCTGAATCAGCTAAAATTGTGCATAGTGACAGAAATGCAGGACCTTATATTGATTTTTAAAAGGGTTCTTAACGTAATTTTTGTCTTGATTATTTGGTAATTTATAATTGTTATTTGAACACATCAGATTCCTGACTTGCTGGAAACTTTCCTTTGTAATATTATTTTTATAGTCCTTGTCTCCTCCTTTCCCATGTTAGTTTCCAGACATTTTGTAGTAGTGTAATTGCTCTTTGCCATGTCTCTGCCTTAGGTATATATTGAGATTAGAAGGTTTTTTTCATGCTTCTTGGTCAATGTGTCATTCAGGACTGTTTTCAATTTTTATTTTTGTAACTGTGGGTGTAGAACTAAAGACAGGACGTTGCTTCATCTTGTTAAGGTTACTTATAATAATATCTCATAACATTGGAATTCTAATGCAAGTTTTGTAGAATTTAATCTGCACTTTTCTTCATGAGGACATGATGGGCTACTGCCTATAGAACAATTATTTTTTTAAATGGACTATTTATATTAAGAGCACTGTGTGTAGATTCCTCCATTTGAATATGAATATCCATTAAGCGATCAAAGGCTTGAACACAGCCTGCTATTGAGACACAGCAGGGCAAGCTGCGTTAGTAACTTCAGAACTCTCTTGTATGGTTGACTGCAATACAGTTCAAACAGTTCAGTTTCAGCTTCACTTCAAGGGCTGAGTTTGTATATGATGTGTATATTTTTCACAGTGAGAAATCAATGTTTGCTATGTTTGTTTTTAACATGAAAAGGTCTGAACATGAGAGACATTCCCCAAACTGCCCATTTGTCAAGGGTGAGCACACTCAGAATGTACCTCTTTCAGTCACACTGGCAACAAGTCCAGCACAATTTCCCTGCACAGATGGCACTGACAGAATAGCCTGCTTTGGATCTGGAAGTTGCCCTCATTTTCTAGCTGCTGCAACAAAACGAGGAAAGATCTGCATATGGGATGTTTCCAAACTTATGAAGGTATACAATATAAACAAACAGTTTTTATTAACTAATTACTGATTAAGCATGTCTCTGATTTAAATCAAAGACCTCTTTTGTTTTTTGTTGTTATTTCTCAGGTCCACTTAAAATTTGAGATCAATGCATATGATCCGGCTATTGTGCAGCAACTTATGTTATCAGGAGAACAGAGCTCAGGGGTTGACTCAAGGAGACCAACACTAGCATGGCTAGAAGATTCATCTAGCTGCTCAGATATACCAAAATTAGAAGGAGACAGGTATGCCGATCTACAAAATTAGAAATATGAAATGCTGCTGTGTAAGTGGTAAATGCCATTTAGTTAAGTCGTGCTTTGTGAAATATAAGATTGGTAAGATTTACTTTTTTCATAGACATAATTTTTTTAATCACTGTTTATCTGTACACAATTCAACACTTAAAAAACAATAATCTAAATTTCTGTCTTTAAAGCCAGTTCCATTTTATTCCTGCTGTTTCAGTTTTTATGCTCTACTAACAGAGAGATACCAAATGTCATTGCTGCCCTGTGCTGATGTTCCAGAGGCAGAGAAAAAAGACAAAGGAATATAAGTTTTGGAACAGCTTTACATTTTAGTTATGGATTATGCATTTCAGGTTTTGAAAGTAAAGGCTACTCGTGGACTTCTGGAACATGCTTTTCTCTGATTGCTTCTCCACAGTTTCTGGTTATGTCATTCTGAAAATAAATTATATGGATGTGCTAGGAATTGCTTTCATTTTGTACCTTTAACACATGCATACAGACTCTAAGCAATTATACAGTCCTGTCGCAAGCCTTTAGATAAGCTAGAGGGTATGCCAGTGCTTAGAAAGTGTCATGTGAGAAAAAACAATATTCTTTAATTTATGCTTCTTATAGTCTGTTACTGGAAACTCCTTTCTCACATTACCAAAACTCAAACAAAAGAGTGAATAATTGTTGGAAAACTCAGGACAAAAGGGTGTTTGGGGACTCTGCTAGTTTTCTGAATATTTCTTCTTAAACTTCAGCATCACGGAAAGTAACTAGTACTACATGCACAGGAAAGTAAATCTTAGGTTTTAAGCTTGGCGTGATTCCTACAGTACTGCAGAGCAAATATGAAGCTTGCTCTTCTGAAGAGGGTATATAGAAACATGGGCAACATCAGAGTGTGGGGCCTAGCAGCCATCAGGACCTAGACTTTTACTGTAGCTTTAGGGCTGTAAACTCCTTGAGAGTTAAAGAATTAAGCCAATTTTAAGAGCTGGTTAAAGGATAGTACAATCAGTACAATCATACTGCTCAGAACTAAGCATCTTTCACTTTATATGAAATTTACTATCACTTTCCCACTCAAGGGGAAGCTGGATGAGAATCAAAGTGTTGAATTGTCGCTGTCTTGTCGTGAAGTGAAGGTTGATCAGGTTTGAGCCAAACAAGATCTATTTCTTGGGCGTGAGGAGGAGGCATCCAGTTTGTTGAAATATGGGGATCCGACTTGGTACTGTGAGTAGTTACACCTGAAGCTGCAAAGGCATTACTGTTCTTCTGTGTGTAAAGAGCCTGTAATAGGAAATTGTTTCTTATATTGGAAAAGCCAGATGCGTAAAATCTTCATATATTCTTAGAACTATTGAAGGGCCTATTTCACTTGAAGAGGTGTCTTGAACAGAATCTGCTTTTGTGAAAAAATTATTGATCTGGTAGTATTTTTAAAAGCAACACACTGTTCATACACCCTTTCTGTACTAGCTTACAAAATTGCCTTGGTAGAATTGAAGACCAGTCTGGCAGCTCCACCTTTCAGAGACTATTTTGAGGAACTTTGAAGAAAGTGTCATCAGTTTTTAGAGGTTTTGTTTGGTTGGTTTTGGTTTTCTTGGAAAGATTCCTGAGAACTGGCTTTCATTTTAATTCCATTTATGTCTGAATTGTTGAGAATACAATAGTAGAATGAGGCAAATGGGAAGCTGGTCTACTGGTTCGATGACGGAGGAAAAAAAAATCTTTATATTGTTAGTGTCTGTGACCAACTCATCAAGGGATGTACAATGCTGACTAAAAGAAATGCCAGGTTGTAATACACATTGTATTTTTTACTAATTTTTTCTTTTAAAATGTAATTAAAAATAAGAATGCAGCTACAGTGTATGTTGTGTCATTCATGCCTTTTTTTTTTTCTTAAACCCCCCCCCCCCCCCCCGCCCAGTGATGACCTACTGGAGGATTCAGACAGTGAAGAGCATTCCAGATCAGAATCTGTGACAGGTAGGTTATATCTGATCCATGTAATAGTTTAGAGGTCAGGAGGGAAATTGTTCTTCTCAGGCTTTTAAAAAAGCCCTGTCAAAACCAATGATATTATATTCACTGTATTAGAAAAAAAGAAAAAGATTGATCTTGAAAGCAATGCCAATATTTAAGTCACTGTTTGTGTGGTGGAGAGATTACATACAGGAGAAAAGAAAAACCCTAGTTTGTTGGTTAATATATGTCATATTTGACGACAAGCGTTGCTTATCTTGCGGTCAATGAAACACATAAACCGAGTTAAAAGAACTTACATAGAATAGGAACAAATCACAGCTGTACAACCCCTTTAAATTCAGGGGATTGCCAGAGAGACTTCCTGTATCTTGATTGTTTCCCTGTGGGTATGCACGTTTATGGAGTATTTATCTTCCTGAACAAAGATTTCATATAGAAGCAGAACAGTGCTATGCATGGTTGTTCTTGTGTTATTTTCTTAGAGGCTGAATCAGAAATGTTGATGGGGGGGAGGATTACATGCTTATTTTCCATAATACAGTTTACATCTTTGAGTAAGGATCAGCAAGTGGGGGAAAAAAGAACATGTGCATGTGCATACACACAAGGAAATAGACTTGCGATGTGAAACCGATTTTTTTTTTAAACAAAAGTGTTAGCAAAGATGGTGCTCTATCATTTATGCTTGTCACCTCTTAATCTGGGTTTGTGTGGTGTCCTTTGTAATCTTTTAAATCTCTACCTTACTTAGTTGAACTCTTCTGATTCTTTATTGTTCTTGCAGTACTGTTTAATTTGATCACGCTATCTCTTAAGTTTTTACTGGGTTTTGTTTTATAATAGCTTGGAGTTCTTTCTATTAGGTGGTCTGTTACATGGTGGGAAGTATCAAGTTTTAGAATAAAATGAAATGGTTTTCAACTAAGATTGGAGAATGAATCTGCAGAATTGCAGATTTTTTATGGTACTGCATTGTCTAGAAAGGAAGGGAAATAATATATGGCAGAACATGAATTGAGTTGATTAGATTAGTTGGATTTCAGTATGGAGGTCTAGCCTAAGTAGAATAATTGCTAGAAAGATAATGCTGTTTACTGGGTGACTTGTTACAAAGACTAATGTCCTGTTCTCTTTACTTTCACTCTTGTTGATAAAATTAGGAGAACCATTAGTCTATGTGGAAGGAATGTTTCTGGGCCTCTTTTATTGTTTCTTGACTATCAAAGCTTGAACATACAGAATGTTTTAACATATCGAAACTGTAGAACAGTGACTTTTTGCTTAATTAAGAGGATAAGTCCATAATATATGCGATGTGATTCCCTTTTTTTGAACATATATTATGTTAAACATTTTTGTTTTAAAGGGCATACATCACAAAAAGAAACTATGGAAGTCAGCCTTGATATAACAGCTCTCAGCATTCTTCAGCAACCTGAAAAACTTCAGTGGGAAATTGTGGCAAATGTTCTGGAAGACACGGTTAAGGATCTAGAAGAACTTGGGGCAAATCCCTGTTTGGCCAACTGTAAGAGCGAAAAGATGAAAGAAAAACATCTAGAACAACACAACATTCCCTTTCCTTGTTTACTAGCTGGAGGTCTATTAACATACAAATCGCCTGCTACCTCTCCTGTTAGCAGTAACTCTCAGAGGTCACTGGATGGCTTAAGTAGGACTCGAGGTGAGAGTGTCTCGGAACAGGGCTCAACTGACAATGAATCCTGCACTAACTCAGAACTGAATTCACCTCTGGTAAGGAGGACTTTACCTGTATTGCTGCTATACAGCATTAAGGAGTCTGATGAAAAAGCAGGAAAACTCTTTTCACAGATGAACAATATTATGAGTAAAAGTATACATGATGATGGTTTCACAGTTCCACAGATCATTGAAATGGAGCTGGACAGTCAGGAACAGTTGCTGTTACAGGATCCCCCTGTGACTTACATTCAGCAGTTTGCAGATGCTGCAGCCAACCTAACTTCTCCGGACTCGGACAAGTGGAGCTCTATGGTTCCCAAGCCTGGGACTTTGGTTCAGTGCCTGCGTCTGCCAAAATTTGCAGAGGAGGAGAACCTGTGTGTAGATTCAATCACTCCTTGCGCAGATGGAGTTCATTTGTTAGTAGGACTGCGGACTTGTCCTGTCGAATCTCTGAGTGCAATAAATCAAGTAGAGGCCTTGAATAATTTAAATAAATTAAACTCGGCACTATGTAATAGAAGGAAGGGGGAACTAGAATCAAGTCTTGCTGTAGTGAATGGCACGAGTATTGATGTAATCCAACATGAGTCACCAGCAGATGTACCAACTCCTTTAATAATTCAACCTGAACAGAGAAGTGTTAGTGGTGGATACCTAGTGCTTTATAAGATGAATTATGCCACTAGAATAGTTACTCTAGAGGAGGAACCGGTAAAAATCCAGCATATCAAAGACCCCCAAGACACAATTACCTCAATGATTTTGCTCCCACCAGATATATTGGATAATCGAGAGGATGACTGTGAGGAGCCTGTAGAGGAAATACAATTAACTTCTAAAAATGGCAGTGGGAGAGAGAGAAGATCTGAGATTTCTACTCTTGGGCACCTGGTAATAACTACTCAGGGAGGATATGTAAAAATACTAGATCTTTCGAACTTTGAAATTCTGGCCAAAGTGGAGCCACCTAAAAAAGAGGGCACTGAGGAACCAGATATGTTTGTCTCTGTGATATACTGTTCGGGCACAGACAGATTATGTGCATGCACCAAAGGTAAGAGTTTTCTTTAAATTCTTTTTAATGCTTGATTTGACTGTATTTTGATTATATTATAGAATACGAGAATCTGAGTTTCAAAATAGTAACAGCCAAATTCCATTGAATTTATGTACTGTTTACTTTTGTTCTAGGGAGCATGGACTCTAGTTAATTCCTCATCTTAAATGTAGATTTTAATCTCTAAAATGGGAATAACTCTTGAGTATGCCCAGTGTACTGGTAAATTTGTTCTTGTAGAGGCACAGATTTTCTTAAATCCAAAGCAAATAAAAGTAATTCTTGTATGTAATTATTTCTGTGCTAGAGATCCACATTTCAGAAAAATATCTCATGTCTGTAATTGGCAGTATTCAAGAGGGTAGAGAAGAAAAGGCTTTTATACCTTATTCCAGTGATCAGTTGTATCTTCTTTCAGATAGGGCTGCTGGTTGTGCTTCAGCCTTTTGCAATTGGGATTACACTTTCTTGAGCATGAGAGCCAGACTATCCATGCAGGATTGTTAAATGTTTTTCAAAACGAACACAAGACATTTTGGGGGAAGGGGGCAGGTAGGAGGGGAGTGTAATTCAAGTCCAGGCAACTGCTACTTCGTAGAAGTCCCTAAACCACGCACCTCCCCGCTTCCTTGTGTCACATTGGGGCAGCGGAAACAGCTCTGGCTGTCATCCAGCTGAGTTCCTCCGTGCACTAATGTCTCATTTAGTTCTCCTGCACTTGAATGCAGCTCTGGTGGAAACACTTAGCCTCTTAGAGGGGCTAAGCTGATGGGATGGTTCACACATTTCAAATGAACTCCCACAAATATCATGTTGAACTTTATCTCTACTAGAAGAATTTAAATTGACACATTTCCTCCTTTCATGGTGGTGTCATGTTGATTACACAGTCCTCCTATGAGCTGTTGTTAAACTCAGATTTACCTGTTGTTTCCAACAGATAAAGTCAAGCTTATTGTAAAAATCTCATGTCTCTTAAGGGCCTTGTGTTCATCACTTACCTACCAAGAGTTTTAGCAGTGGAGATTTTAGATTTGCTTTTTTAGTATGGATGAAAAATCGTATGTTAGCAACTGATATTGATGTTTGTAGATTCCCAATGGAAACATTCATATTTACTAAACTGTTCTCTTTTGGTAACTGCTTTTGAAGAAATGCTTATTAAACTGTTTTAGCTTTATTTAATAATGCACTCTTTTTCCTAGCTAAAACGGAACTCTAACTGAAAGGTTAATTGCCTTTGAAAACTGTTAGTGTATCATATCCATGTCATAATGTTTTTACCTATACTTTGCTGATCAAACTGCAGTCTCATTTAAAAAACCAAACCTTGCTAAAGATTTCTTCTACAGAATTGTACTACTATTCATTTCATTCTTACATCAAATCTATTCTGTCTTTCTTGTGTTTTAAGATTAATGATAAAAGTTAAAGGGTTTATTCTTACTGTGCACGGTACTTTCCCATCCAGTGTTAGCATGTATGTTAATTATATTCTTGTAGCATTTGGTATTACCTAAACATGTTTTGGGACCTTGAGTATAAGATATGCAAGTTTGTTGAGTTGGGAGCATTTAGTCTGTGTACGTAGGAGTATTTGTCTCTTCCGCCTAGATAACGACCACCTCTGTTACTGACTGGAGAATACTTCGTCTTCCTCATAATAGACAAGCACATCATTCTGCTTTTTCAGTAAATATCTCTGTATTTTTTCCTCTATTAGAGTGTTATAATATCCATCTAGTAACTTACAAATAGCTTTGCTGTGACTTCTTTTGTTCTTGCTGCCTTTAAGATGACTGAGACTTTGGTTTTTTTCATCTGTAGTCCTATATGCCACAGGTATCCCTCTGCCCTCAGGTTTCCTCTTTTGAGTATAGTACTTTGATCACTCTTCTTTTTTTTTTTTTTAATCCATTCATTATTCTTATCTTTCATTTACATCCGCTGCACCTCTATTTGGAACTTGACTTTCTGCTCTGCAAGCAAATTAGAATGAACTTCAGAATTCATTATTTTCATTGTTTAAATGTCTTTAGAAGCTTTTAATTTCGCTTCCTTTTTTAACATTTCAGTCACTTCTCCTGGTATAATTTTTGTCACTTTTGAGAAATTAAGTCCAAAGCAGTCATAAATATTCAGGGACCGATGTCCGTTAGAAGTCTGGATTTCAGGGTCTGATACTAAATATGTCTGAAGCCTCAGAGTCCTAACATTTATGCCAACAAGCAGCTTTGTAAAGAATGACTTGATCTTACATTTTTATAAATAACTGTACTGTATAAAATTCAGGAATTCTACAAGAAAAAGCAAATCAAAAAGCTCAACTATTAATATTACTTTTTTATCCTATATCTCATTGTACATTTGAATAACTTGATGTGAGGTATAGGTTTTGCATAATTTTTGTTGTGTTGAATGGTAATCATCCTTTAACCTTTCTGCTATAAGTGTGTAAAATTGCTTGCTTATCTGCTAGGCAGCTGAAGATTTTTTTTTAATTATTATTATTAATTTTTTCTTAAATGAACTTTTCTTAGTCTTCTTCCAAAATAACTTTGAGGTCTTTGCTCCTGTATATTTACTACCATGTATGGGATGGTGCCTGCAGTCTGACAGTGTTAGGAAGATAGGTGTTGAAAGTAGAATAGCTATATTCACTGATGTGTTCAACGTTAATCCTTCTAGCAAGTAGCTTCGAGTGCAAAGACATAAGTGAAAATGTTAAGTAGAAGATTTGAAATCTACATGCACTGGAAATGCTTGGATGTTGTTGGGAAACTAATCAAGAATATAAGCTGAGCAGTACATTCTTTCCTATTTACTTGCTTGGATGGTGGCAGTAGGCAAAGAGGTACTTCAATGTCTGAAAGTTGTGGATGCACAATAGCCTTTTTTTTTTTCCCCTGCTGCTCCTGCTTGTTGACATATTATTTTCATTGGTAGATTATATAATTTTTCCCATAGCTGTCTTTAAGATATAACTGAAAAGAAACCTCTGTGTGAATGGGTGTTTCAGGTTTTGAGTGGTTTTACGTAAAGATGTTTTAGACCTGCATTTGACATCATCAGTCTTTGTGAGTTGGGAATAATTATTCTTATCCCGCTTCAAAACATTACCTCTTGGTGTCAGCTTCAGGTGCTTCTCTGTTTCTGCAAGGATTACCTGGAGTTGACTTCTGGGGGGAAGGTTCAAGTCTATTCTTAGTTCCAGTTCTGTTAAGCAAACATAGTGGATTTTAATCTCTTCATATTTTGCTTTCTTGTCTTCCCCTTGGCCAAGGTAGACTATAGTTAATATCCCTCTTAATAGTGCTTTGTGTGTTATATGGGGGTTTTAAACGTTTTGTCCCATGTTATTAATATAAACCAGCTTAAATTCTGCTTTTGTAGCATCCAAAAAAATTACATTCTTTATTATAAAACTATGCAGTAGGCTGACAGGTATCATTTTTGAATAGGGTTACAGCTGTAGGGTAGTCTTTTGATGATATTTGAAGCCTATTATCTGGTGTTTAAGAGGATCAGATATAGTTTGTGTAAATTACACTAACATAAATTATATGAAAATTTATACAAAGATATAGTTTGTATAAATATACATAAATTTACAGAGCTACAGTTGTCACTGCCTTCTTTATATCTCAGTTTTCATCTAATTATATTTATTTTTTTGAATTACAGTCCTACCAAAAATTACTTAAGAAAATGGTCCACAGTATACATTCTACTTTTGTTGGGTTTGTTTTGGTTTGTTTCCTTAGTTCAGCTGCTTAGCTCTGTTTGCCATTCATGCCATTTTGTTGAACTTTTCTTTAGAATATGGAATGAGGTGGAAATATCTGAAATGTTCCTTGTTTGTCTAACATAAAGGTGCAAATCTCTGCTTATATTTTGTTTTGGCAGTTTTGAAAATTGTGCATACTTATGTAATATTTTTTAAAAAATCATTAAGAATTGTCAATTTTCAGTCTTTCACTGCTACTGATATTCTCCCTTGTCAAGTTATGAACTTCAGTGTCTGAAGCTCTCTGAAGAAATATTATCAAGTAGGAAAGTGAGGTGGCATTTCAGACAAATGCTACAAGAAGTGGAAATGTTCAGGATGTTGTGGTGAAGCAGGTGCTTTCCTGTCAGATTGTCTGATTGAATAGATGTTAAAATCTGTATGATCTGTTTTGAATGCTTAAGTTCCTTCTAGTGAGTAAAGCATTCCTGGATTGTGCTCACCTAAAATTTGCAATCTAATTCTTTCACAAATCTAGTTTTTGAATGTCTGTGTTGAGTGAAGATCTTATAATAAATCATTTCCATGTTGAATCCTGTTGAAAATGCTAGTATTTGTCTTTGCATTACATCTAGCAAAAAAATCTCTCAACAGAAAGTCAATTTGATTTTTAAGAAGTGGTTCCTCAGTAGTTCCCTAAATTCATTTAGTTATATTTTCAGTTTAATTAATATTCAGAAGTAGTTTGGGGAAAAGCAGGGCGGGGAAAAGAAGTTTTTCTATTTGTTTTCATCATAAGAAAGAACAACTCTAGTGCTTTTTCGTTCTAGCAGTTCTCTTTTCTGCCTATATTCCTTCAGAGCTGACAGACAAAAAGACTCAGCTCCAACTGAAGTTCCCTAATCAGCTTCTCAGACATAGAGAACCCTAGATCACATTGGATCAGTTCCTTTGGATACTGTCTCTTTCTGAATTAGTCAGAATTAGAAGCTGTAAAAGAAGACCACGAACACTCAATGTAATCCATCATATATATTTGTATCTTACTGATTGGTTTAGACTTCCATTTATAAGCACTTTTTTCTTTAGGTGTCTGTGTTGTGATTATTCTTTTTTAAATGTTCTTTTCTATATACATAATTCTCCTAAATTCTTGCTTGCAGTGTTACGTTATAACAAGAGTTTTTCTAGTCAGTCCCCTTTGTTGGAGAAAGTGGTTTTTTCAGACTGGAGTTTGGTATCTCGGAAGTGAGTTTTCTATGCTAATATTTCTTGTTGCAAGCCTGGCAGAACTGGATGGCACTTTCATATATTTGAGAATTGATTCCCCCAAATCTTGTACCTTTCAATTATAACAGATTTCTTGCTCTTGAGTTGTATATAGTGTATCAATTACTCTCTGTAGCTTTTTTCTGGTTTTGTTTAGATACCTTATTTGTCTCTTCCATGTCATTAGGCTTTGTCAGCCTTGCATACTGGTGCATTTGAAGTTCAGGAATCAATTTAGTATTTTCAGTTTTCTGCCTTCATAGGCAATGGGGTCTAATGGGATTGAGGAGAGGTCGAGTTTTTTCCACATCAGAATTAGTGTTGGAAGTGATGCTAAGAGATCATCTTCAAGTCAGGATCAATTACACTTACCCGTTCAGAAGTAGAGTACTGATCAGCCTGGTTTTGAAGATCTTTGACATGGTGATTTAACAGCCTACTCATGAAATTTCTTCTACTGCATGCTGTCCTTGATGATGATTTTTTTTTTTTTCCTAGTGTTTAGCCTGTATCATCTTTGCTGATTGGAGTAATTACTGTTGTACTATCCTTTATGCAGATGGCAAAGAGATTGCTTCAAAAAAGGAGGGGAAGACAGAGTTTATTTAGGTACCATCCTCCTCCAACCATTTATTTTCTTAAGCTGAGTATCTCCAATCCCTTTAACTTTCCTCAGGGGCTTTGAAAGAGAAAAAACCCTTACTCTCCTGTCCCCAAAGACCTGCTCAAGTCATTCCGCGTGTTTCTTGATGAGATACCCAAAACCAGGCACGGTAATCCTACAGATGTCTTTGAATGGAACAGAGGGATTCCTTAGCAGCTCTGCAGTCTGTACATACCATGTGTGCATATACATAATGGGATGTTTGCACTTTTGAGCAGGAAATTGAATCAGGTTTATCTTCTGACTCACAAGAGCCTCTTTTACAGAACTGCTGGCTAGCTGATTTTTCTTCATCCCGTAATAGTGCATTTAATTATTTCTTGCTAGGCATGGTAACTTTCACTTGTCCCTATTCAATTGCATTCTATTTTTTTCATAAGCCGGGATGGAATTTTACAGCGGAAATCTCCAAGAATAGTGTAAATTCTGTTGAAGTGAGGTTTTGGGGAAGCTTTCTTGAGGACATGTTTCAAGTGTTCCGAACAAGTAAGTTTAGAGCTAACCCTTTCTCTACAGCCCAGTGGTGAGACAAGGAGGACTATAAGTTGTTTAGTGGATAGTTTCCTGTGGTATGGCTTTGTTTTCTTAATTCCTTTAACTATTTGGGTATTGTTCAACTATGTCCTTATGTTGTGATTTGCTAGTGACAATTGTGTTGCTCTTCCAGACTCCTGCCAGAGTGCAGGACACATTCAAGATACTGAACATTTCACCAGATTGTCTTTGACTGCAGCGGCCTAGTCTCTGACATGTTCTCTGACTTGTGCTAATACCGCTTTCCTGGCACCAATAACTTTTGCCAGAAGGAAGCTTGGGATTTATTTGGATGGATTTATGATTCTTATGTTCTGTTTGTATAACCCACCAGGTTCTTGAGTCCAAGCAAATTACAGATTTTAAATACAATTCAGAATTAAATTAACAATGTTTTGAATTTGAATTTTGTGTTACCTGTTATTTTCAGAAAGTATAATAATGCTGGTTTCCAATTATTCTCCTTTGTGTTAACTGAGTAAGTCACTGTCGGCTTTTGTATCTTCTTGGTAGTGCAACAGAAGCATTTATCACTTCTGTCAAAGTGATGCAAGCAGAGACATCTTCAGATAAACTTCAGATGTTTGCTACCTGACTAGAATTAGAAAGCACCAGATGAGTCACTGTTTGAGCCTAGTAGTGCATACCATGAGCCAGTAGTAACGCCAAAAAAAAAAAGCAGCATTGACTTTTTGCACAGATTTTTTTTTTTTCCTGGCACTTGACTATAGGAACTACGGTATCTTTGAAACAAATTATTAAGCATGCATCATGAGAAGGTCGTCTTTGGATGCTCTATGAGAGCAAATGCCTCCTTTGTGATACAGAAGCAAAGCCACCTGCAGAGTTTTGGAAAGTGTGCATAAGCACTAATAATTTTATAGGCTAATACTGTATAACTGAAGTTAATGATAAACTTCTTTACAGAAGTTTTTTAAAAACAAATATAAGGAAGTAAGATATATCAAGTTTAGCACAGAATTTTTCTTGGAAAAGTGCTGGAGTCTTTCAGGAATGCAGGGATTGTGACTCTCTTCGTCTTGTAGTATGGATAAAATGGTAAGGACGTTTTTTGCTGCTGATAATTAGTGACAGAAACTCAGAAACTTGGTTTGAGAACCAAGGTTTTGTTTCTTTAAAACTGAGCCCTACCCAACCATCTACTGAATAAGTGAGACCTTGGCATAACTTTCCCTTAGAAAAACCCACAACTTTCTGAAGTTCTCCATTGTTTCTCCTGCTGTGAGCTGTAAAACTGGCAGATGGTGCAAGTCAGTATGTTGAACTTCCATTGCATGAGGGTGTACTTTATTTTCAGGACAGGAGATGATCTGGTTTTGATTGTTGAGATCATTTTGATCATTGATCTTTGAGCAGTAAACAGAACGGGAAACAAACTGAGCCTTGGTTTATTACCAAATGAAGCTGTCAAGGTCTGTGTTTTCTAATGTGTCCCTAATTCTCTTTGAGGAAAATTGGTTATTTGTGAGCTGTTTAATTTCAAGGAAACACATTATAAGTGTTATTTGCTAGAACTACTTTTTTTCCCCATCCTCTCTTGGGATGTACTGTTCTGCACTGGGGGGTGGTTGGGTTGGGGCTGAGAGAGGGGAGATGCAGGCTTCTTACTGGATCTCAACGAGAAAAGCCCCACTGACTAATGGCTTAATGAAATAGCTATTTTAATAAGATAGAATAAAAAGAGAAATATAGATAGTGAGAAAATCTCACGTCCCTTCAGACGCTGGGAGCCCTGCTTTTATGCAGCATCATTCAGACCCTGGGTGGATTTTCCCACAGCACACTGCGCAGATCCTGTCCATGGAGGGGTTCCTCCTTTTTGGTCATTTGAGCTATTATTTTTTCCTCTTTTTATTCTGTCTTGTTTAAGCAGCTATTGTGTTAAGCCATTTGCTGTTGGGCCTTTCTTACTGACATCCAGAAAAAACCTGTACCAGCTCTCTCTGTCTTTTACACGCTCACTCTCTGCCTCGCTGTGCCTCTCTATCACTCTGTGTTTCGTTCCCCTCACCCCTCATGGTACAGAACATGTACCTACTGATTATGCTTTTATCTTGGGTTTTTATTATGTATATTATCTCAAGTTTGTTTGTTTCAGATTACCTGGATAATTTGCATAACAGGGTTTATCATAACATTAGTCAGATGCAGAAGGACAGTCTATAATCAATTTTCAGAAAAACTATGGAAGGCCTACCCTAGGATTTTCCTCTCTATTTAAATCCTACTGATTAAGATTTTTGTAACTTCTGAAACTGTTAACAGCCCTTCCCCTCCCCCCAGCCTTATGTAAAATGGAGCATTCCTTCTTGGTGACTTCTCTGTAAATGACAGAATTTGTCTATGTATATCTGTAGTGGTGAATAATGGGCAGCTTCCTTGAATGATCTCAAGCTTCCATCAAAATGTTGTGTCCATTGAAAATTTTGGACTTGCTGTTTTTACTGTTGACGTGATCAGTGTTGTAATTCCGGGTTTGATGAAATAATGTGAAGAGCCCCTTAGCTAAGAGAGTTGAGTGGGGAAGTGATTTTTCAATTCTCAAATGTTGAACTTAAAAGGAAATTTACACAACCTGTACAAATGAGGTAGTGTAGGCCTTCAGTTGATATGATGGAATATTGTCTGTTTAAAGCATGATTTGGATTATGGAAAGTGTCATAATGGTTATGATTTTGGGTTTCTATTGAGGTTTCCTTAGCTAATTACCTTTTAACCCCCCTCACCCCTAAGAATTTTTTTCCTTTGATGCCATTCACAACTGGAGTCAGTATTTTTGTAGTTCTGTTTTGCATTTACCCTGAAAAAATTTATAGTAGTAAAGCAAAATGAGTATTCCTGTATGATCTGACTGGTTTCAGGTCCTGCTTAATTACTGTCATAATTTTGTAGCACTTAAACTGCAAGCCTGTCTTGTGAGTTGAATTTAGCTGTATGCCTGCCTAAACTTGCTTCTTTTGTTGTCTGTGATGATTTTAGGTGGAGAACTTCACTTCCTTCAGATTGGAGGGACCTGCGATGACATAGATGAAGCTGATATACTTGTAGATGGATCCCTTTCCAAAAGCGTAGAACAGTCATCGGAAGGCACCAAGCCCTTATCTAACCCTTCTAGTCCAGGCATTACAGGTAAATTGCACATATTTAAATGTATCGTAAGTAAAAATGCTTTTGTAATTTTTGGAAGTTGCATATTAAGATGACTTTGAGTTATTTAATAGCATGCTGCTTCATACTTTTTTGCTGCCCAGAGTTGGAGTTCTGTAGTTACTGTAGTCTTTAGCAGTTCCTGATTTAAAAAAAATTTAGCAGTTCCTGATTTAAAAAAAAAAAACAAACAACATTTGTATAACTGATTGTTTTTCCAATCTCCACATGTTATTTTAAGTGTGGCAGACAGGGAAAAAGAGGTAATTGTGCATGCACTGAGCTTCCCTCATAGCTTAAATAGGCTTGAGCTCTTTATTTGGAATTAAAATAATATGTTCATTATGTAAAATTGCCTTAAAGTTTCATGCAGAAGCTGTACAGCTCTACTTAATAAAACTGTACAAAACATGTATTCAACAGGTATTGTTGCACACAGTGAAATTGATGCTCTCTATACTTCAAGCAGTGTAGTTGCTGTTGATAAATTAAGCTTATGATGTGAACTCTTGGATTTTTGTTTTTAGCAGTTTGTCCGGGTTGAGCTACACTCAAATTCTGCTGTCATTTACTACTAAGTTTCCTTCCTGGAAAGGTTGTCTGCCCTTGGACAGCAAGAAATAATTGTTTCTAATTGTCCAAATTCTATTTTTACCCTAAACATCATATTCATAAAGGTTTGAGTATGGCTTATTGGAACAAGAAAGGGATTTACTTATGTATAGACTTCAAAGTAGCTGTATCTTTAGATTGTTCACAAGCTGCAGGTCCTCCTTTAAGTAATCATATAATTCAGAGAATGTAGTATTACTTGGTCTTGGTCTGTAATGGTTTCCAAAGAGGAGTTGGATACACAGTAATGATCACATAAATTGAGTATTGTTTTGCTGTGGCATCACACTGAGCCACTAAAAGCTGTGAGAGAAGCTTAGCAGTCATAGGAAGCCAGTGCTGAAATGAGGGGGCTGAGGGTAAGAGTTGAAAGCAAATGGTGGTTGCAGAGCTCTTAGTCTGAAGTATCCGGGTTAAGGATACTAAAGTCAATAATACTGGATTCTTAGCATATAATGTGTGAATGTTTGCTAGCACTGTGCCAACATTTTCTAAGTAATGAAGCTGTCAGCATGCGTATGGATCATGATCAGACATTGCCCCCAACATTTATAACATCAGTGTTGCTTCTCTTTTAATCAAAGTACTAAGCAGCAGAAAAAACGTTTTCTTCCACTTCTGTCTTAGCATGTTTTTCAGACAGAGACATAGCTCAACAGAAAGCTTTCTGTTTGGGGAAATTAACTCCTAGGCAGAACTGACTGAGCATGAAGTCTTGATCTATATCTTGTTCACAGCTGATGGCAGGCAGCAGTGGGGTGTTTTCATGAAATCACTTTGGTGTTCTCTGAAACTGTAGCTAAAAGATGCTGTAGTCAGGATAGAAACAACAGCAACAAGCACAAGCTTTTGTCCATATATTGTTCATGTATATTGTGAGTTTTGTTCATGTGTTTATTTTTCTCTGTTGTTGGCATTCTGGAACGCATTTCTTAAATTTTATTTTCTAGTCTGCATTCACAACTTGGATACATTTTAAATTGTATTGTTTTAGAAGGAAATCTGTTAACCTTACCGAGCTGTAAATCTTAGATTAAGTTAAAATTATTTCCTTTTAAGGAGTGGAGGGGTTTTTGTGGTGAAGTCATCTAAAGTAATGCTTCTTGTAGAAGTGAATTGAAAAAGAATATTAGTTTTCCTAGCCAGTGTAAAACCTTTTTTCAAGTTTGCTATTAGAACTTCAGCTGTCATAACTCACTATTACAATATAACAAAAATTATGTGATTTTGCAAAAGAAGCCAAGTATACTCGACAGCACTAGGAAGTTAAGTCCTTCATTTTTCAGTTTTAGGGGTTGATACCCCAGTACATGTGGTTGCTCTGAATACTCTGAATTTGTAATTGTGTCTGTTGGAGAGGGAGGGAGAATGAAGCAGAAAAAATCCAGTCTACTCAAAGATAGAATTGTTGCACAGTTTGAGCTATCGTCTCACTTCTCATTGCAGTGTCACCTAGCTAATGAGGTTCACATTTGGCAGTAAAAAAATGAAGGTGTTTGCTGTATTACTGAAATTAAATTTCTAAAGCGTTTTTAATTCCTAATCTCTTCAGCATTTTCCTGCCTCCTAGATTGAAAAGTAGAAGTCATAGTTGTTGCAATGAGAGTGAATTTTTTTGCCTGACTCTGGGTATCTCATCTTGAGCTTCTCCACTTTTCAGGAAGAATTGCATGTGCCTTTCTACTCTCAAGCTGGAGGATGTAATCTTGTTGTTATTCTGGTTTCAACCTGGCTTGCTTTGCAAGATAGTCTCTAGGTTCAGACTTCACTGTGGGCATGGTATTTATGTTGGTGTATTTAATTCCACCCCCCCGCCCCACCCCACCCCCCGCCCCAGGGTGGTGACAGTAGTAGTCAGGTAGCCAAGTTTCTCCTTTTGAAAACCATCATTTCTTTACGAGTAAAAGATTTTCTCCAAAATGCATTTTCAAGAGAAAATGCTCAAAATGTAAGAAAATTGACATTGTGTGTGTCTTATTTACCTTCAAGTTTTCTCTTTTTTTTTTTTTTTTTGGTGTCTGAGGAAACATGATTATTTTTAGAGTTCCTTTGTAATGTTTCTTCAGGTGTTTGTCTCCCTGGGATATTTTAATTTTCAGTACTTCTTCAGTTAATATCCTTGTTTCCTCAGGACAAGACTTGAATGTGAAGACAAAAAGACAAAATACTTGTCTAGGCCCAGTGTCTTTTAAGTGCATTATATTACGCATGTTTGGTTTTCCCTTACCCCTCTTTTAAGCTAAACTGGGAGCCTTCCAAAAACATTCTAGTAATCCACCATAAAACAAGTCTATATTGATAAGCAGGTGCCAAAGTAATGTTTGAAACAGTGATAAAAATGTTACGATTGCATCGTAATTCCATATGTCTGTTTTCATGCAATTTAAACTTTCATGTTTTTTTTTTTAACTGAGTCAATAGAGATATTAAAAAAAAAAGTTTTCATCAGCTTTACATCATCAAAGTATAGGTGGCTAATTACTTTTTCCTGATGCTTCTGGTTGAATCCCAGACAGCATGCTCAGAGCTCTCAGTACTTAAAAAAATTATTCCAAATGAGCTGGCTTCAAAAGATACCGGCTTCAAGGCTAGGGTTGCTGGTTGCTTGTGGGTTTTTTTTGTTTGGGGTTTTTGGTGGTTTGTTTTGTTTGTTTTTTGGGTTTTTTTTTAGAAACTTCGTATAACATGTAGTTAATTTTACATATAGCAGTCTGGATAGATTTCAAACTGTTTATAGGATGTTCTGGAGAAAATATCTATGTAGTAATTAATGTATGTTCTGTAATTATTCAGGAGTTGATCTTTTGGTGGACCAGCCATTTTCCCTTGAAACGCTGACATCCCTGGTGGAACTGACCCGTTTCGAGACCTTGACACCACGGTTTTCAGCCACTGTCCCTCCCTGTTGGGTAGAAGTCCAGCAAGAGCAGCAGCAAAGGCGGCATCCTCAGCATTTGCACCAGCAGCACCATGGGGATGCAGCTCAGCATACTCGAACTTGGAAGCTACAGACAGACAGGTAGGTAGGGTAACAGGGCAAAAAGAATCGTGTGTATTGCTTAACTAGTTCATATAGCTGGTATAATCACAAATTTCATGCAATTTAATTGTTTTTAAGTAGTGTGTAAGCTTTAAGAGCGTGTACTTTCAAAGATAATAATCCTTATTTGGTAGTTTGCATTATAAGTCTTTGTGAGATTGCCAGAGTTGTTTTAGTGGACCTTGAAACAAATTGAAAAGTCAAGTTTTGAATTTGTGTATTTTTGTTTGCCAAATGTTGCCATTTCATTATATAACTAGATAAGCACATTCGCCAGAATTACAGATATTCTTGATTGTTTCTATAAAAGTCTAATTCACCCTTCTTATGCATACACACATTCTTAGTACATTTTTTTAATTGGAAAACACAAGCTGCAGGTGCCAGTATGACTAATTGTTAGTTGTCCTAAACAAAATCGTATTGTAATTTATTTTAAAATGTGAAGATGGAATCTGGATTTATGTCTGTTCACGTCAAGTTAAATCTTTTTATGCAAGACATTTACTTAAACCAGTATAGAGCCCTGGTTGTGCTAAAATTTAGGCAATATTTTCATTGAAATGAATTGCACCGACATGTTATGTGTAGTACTTCTTAGTTTTCTACATGTGGCATGAGAACTTGGAATTCCTCTGGGATCCTAAAGACTAGAACAGCAGTGTTGCAGTCTCCTTGAAGAGTTGCCTAAGACCTACCTGAAGTAGCTTTGCATAGTTTTTCTGAAAAATGCTTGGAGAAACAAAATATAGATATAAATTGCGTTATGTGTTTTATTAAGGGACGTGCATAATAAGGCACTACAAGGTCTTTTGGGTCAGGCTGTCACACATCTGTCCCACTGATGTATAAGATTTGGGTAGTAATGTAGCATCTAAATGCTCATACAGTGGAAGCAATGAAATAGCCAAAGGATGCTAGAGGAGCTAGAGATCATATGTGGGGAAAAAAAGCTTGTTGTATAAATAAGTGAAAGCTAACATGTGATAATGAAGCATTCCAGGTGGGAAAACAGGTCTGGAAGGTAATAGTTGCAGGCGTTTCCAGGGCTGACACCTAACATGAGCTGAACTTGCCTTAATTAAATGTTCATAAGCTACAGTTAAAAGCTTGCAGTGTGTTTATAGGCTTTAAAACCTTTATTTACCCTGTGGTTTTGCTTTGTGTAATTAAAATACTCTGTAAGTAACAAGTGGAAAGGAGGTGGTTCCTTGCAAAATAACTTCCAGTTAAAACTATTGATTATCTAGTGTGTTCAGCAACAGTTGAACAGTAAAAAGCTACCAATATGAAGATAAAAGGAAGCAAACAGTGAAGGTAATAGCTGTTAATTAGAAGGTGATGAGTGGAACATTAGCTTATGAATATTGTTTCATCAGAGGAAGAGAATTATGCCTGCTGCAAAATAAAACAGGAATGTAAAGAGGTAAAGTTAAAAGTTTTGGTTTAGTACTGGAAATCTTTGACAGCTGCTAAATGACTCACGATGAAAATTATTAAATTACAGTCCCTATGTTCATAGGGTAGAATGTACAATCTTAAGGTTGAGAGCAATGTTAGCTCTTAATTAAAATTTATCTGGGAAGAAACTTTTTGATTTCTGGATTATTTTGTTGGTCCTTAATATGAAGTTCCTTTTATCTTCTCTTTGAGTGTCTTATACTGATTCCTATCAAGATGTGGGATTACAGGGTTAGACAGATGAATAATGCAATTTGATATAATAATTATTTTGTTTCTCAAATAGATAGAAGGAGATAATCCTGTAAACGTATTTTAGGGAATGGCATTATATTACAGTCATGCTCTTTCAATCCTACTTTGTTATTGTAAAAAGGCTCTGTAACAAAGAAAACAGAAAAAGCAGAGTCTGGTTTACCTTATGATTTATCTACATATCAGTATTTCCTGCTCAGTGGTAATTTAACTGAAATGTTAAATTGGATTAATCCTTTTTAAAAAAGTACATGAATTCCTCACATGCTTTGATAAAACAGTGACATCTGAGTTTCCTGGGTTTTCCTCTAACTTATATAGGAAATATTTTATGTATTCATCTTGTACAGACATATTTGAAAATATGTGAAAGAAGGAAGAGCTAGGTACTGATGTGCTTTCCAGTGTTTAAAGTCTGGAAATAGGTCTGCAGCTCAAAGTTCAGTTGTAGTGGAAGATCAAACACTGATGAGGTGTTCTAGAAAACGAATGGAGAAGTGTGTTGAAAAATATTTTGTAGTTGTGCGAATGATGGTGTATTTGCATTTAGAACACAGTCTTGATTGTGTATTCTTCTTTAAAAAGATGCTATAGATTTAGAAGGGTTTCAAAGGTGAGAAAAGTTGCTAAAAGAACTTGCATTAGATTATCAGAGAAAAGTGATGTTTAGGATGGATATGCTAAAATATTGAGAAAATAATAAGGAAGTAAATTAATTTTTTTGCTTCTTTGAAACTTTACACACAAATAAAGAGGATGCGCTTAAACAGAGCTATGAGAAATTAAAAACCTGTTTCAAGGGGAGTTTTTCACTCGTCACAGAATTAGATTGTGAATTTCATCGCCACAGGTATAAGATGATCTCTTCACTGTTGGATTAATGTGAGACCTTCATGGAGGATCATTATTCCATACATGCCTATTGAGATACTTAAACTTCCTTTGGGGCATCTGCTGCTGAATTCTGTCAAAAATAGATTTCTGGAGTAGGCAAATAACAGTTGTAATTCAGTACAGCAGTATGTGTCATATGCAGCATTACAGACTACAAAAGAGTACTGCAGACAAACTGGTTTATTATTAATTTCTGGTTTTGTACCAGATCTTAAGGTAAACTGGATGAACAGAATATTACTTAGTCTTTCAGATGGCTTGCTTCTTTGAATATCTCATTTAGTCCATGCTTGGCATGACACCTATAGGAATACTCAGACATAAAAAAACACCCTCAAGCCTCTCCCTGTTTTGCAGTGGGCTACGTATTCTCCAAGCAAGAGGAAGGGTGTGAGTGATTCTAAGTTTTTAGTGTTACGTTTGCTAACAGAGTTTTTTTCCCTGAAGTTGTAGGATAAGTTTTTGTTATATTTTATTTACTTGAGTTATTTGTACAGTTAGCTGAATATTTTTCACTGTTGCTCCATAAATCATAACCACAAGCTCTCTTCTGTCCATCTTTCCTCCCAAAATCACTGCTTTTCTATGTTGCTTGTTCTGGAAAGCCGGCATGCCATTTCATTATGCGTACTTGGAATCCATTATAAGTGTATTATACTTGCCTGAGGGAGATACAGCCTTCAGGGATACTACTGTAAAAAATGCAAATAACTAAATATATTAGTACCAATCCTTAATCTATTTTAAAATGGTTTTCTGCACAATACTCAATGTGTAGCATATTATTTGATTTAAATAACCTTTTTGTAATTTAGATGTTAGAAAAACGTCTAACCAATATTTATAGCAGCATACTCAGTTTCTTAGTGTTCTCAGTTATACAATTAAATAATCACGGGCTATCAAACTTACTATATTTTAAAAAATTATTTACTGATAAATTGAAAAGATCAGGAAGTGCAGTTATTTTAAAAATGTACACAAATGTTACAATTGACACATGATTAGTTTTATTTTAATTGCTCTTTAGTTTGAACTATTTTTTGCAAACCTTAGTGCATCAAACTATGGAACTAATCATTGAGGGGTAGTTATTATCTCAAGTTTACACTTTCAGTGTAAACTGAAGTTAGCTTCAAAAGGAAAATATGACTCATTAAAAGAAAGCTATACCCATTTTGCACAGCGCAGGCTTCTGAGTGTGCTCCTGGTAAGAAGCACTTCTTATCCTGTATAAATTATCAAACGTGTATTAAAAAAAAAAAAATTTGAAACTAATATTTTGAGTGTCCTGGATGTGGCTGTTGTACCACCAGAAAGTGACATTGTGTAACACCAATGGAGAAGGCCAACTTAAGAGGTTGCAAGGTAGTTACTTTCATGCTTTCATACACTTCACTGATTGGTAGATCCTTTTTTTTAATGATATCCCCCTGCTCCCCCCCTTCCTTTTTTTCTAGAAATGAGTAACTGGTATTTATAGTGGTATGGAAACAGTACTGTAATGAAGGTAGTAGGGAATCTTTTCACTGCTACTTTTATCCAAACATTGATTCACCCTCTCTTATCAATTGGCTTTTAATATGTTCTTCACAAAATTAATGTGGTTAACTGCAGCTTGAAAAACTTTTACCTCAGAAATTCATGTGGATGTCAACTATGGCAAAATAAGTTGTTTTTCTTGTTAAAGAAAGTGCATAGATGGAGAATGCACTGGGTAATGCTGCCTGCTTGATCTGAATTTTCTCTTAACACTGGGTCATTGTCATCTTTTTTTCCTGACAGCAACAGCTGGGATGAGCATGTCTTTGAACTGGTTCTACCGAAAGCCTGTATGGTTGGACATGTGGACTTCAAATTTGTTTTGAATTCAAACATCACAAACATTCCCCAGATTCAAGTGACTTTACTGAAAAATAAAGCTCCAGGCTTAGGGAAAGTCAATGGTAAGAAAGAATTTAAGATATCTTTCAGAATATTATTTTTTTTCTCAAACTCATTATCCTCTGTGATGTACATTAGAAGAATTGCTTGAAATTGTGTAAATATTTTGGTTTTACTTATTTCCATTTTATTCTATTTCTCAGCATTATGGTCTGTTTTCACTTATGATGTTTGAATGTAAATTGGGGAAACAAACTGGGTAAACAGTTTCAAAATCCTGAATTTTATACAAATAAAAGTGCATAGCTCAGAAAGGTTGGACTGAATTATTATTCTGTACTGCTTGAATCCTATAGTCATTAAAAAAATGTTGTCAATAGTAAATCATCCTAGAGGTTGACTGATGAAACAAATGGTGCTCTTTTAAGTTCTTGATATATTTAAAAAAATTATAACAAATTATTCCAAGTCACAGAAGGAAATTATTTGCCAGTGCCTCTTGGATGCGTAAGAGAAAATAGCAAGGCTTTTTTTGATGACAGTAGCTAAAACCTGGCTTTCTTGGGAATTCTCTCATCATCTGGCTCATTAACTAAGCTACGTGAAAGCTGCAGTATGATTTCACCTTTTGTTCCTTGCAGTTTTGACAGGGTAGACCAAAGTTATGAATGCTCTTGCCTTGGGAAGACTCCTAGCTGGACTCTGGATCTTACTAGCTCTCAGGGAACCTATGAGGGGGTAGCATAAATTGAAAAGTCACTTCTTTGGTGTGGAAAAGTTTGTGCCTCCATTGGGATTTTCCTGTGGTGAGAGTGTTCATTGCATGTCCTGCTGCCCTGTCTGCTAGGGATGGAAGGTATTACATGCAGCACTTCCTTTTATCAAAGCCTTAATTGGTTATCTTTATCTGGCCACCTCTTTTTGAAAAGCTTCTAGGAACCTGGTATTTCAGAGAAATCTTGCTGTTGAATATTATTAAATTGGCTGCTGGATATAAAATGTGTTGGGGAGAACAGCAAGCATGCTTTTAAAAGATTTTTTTTTTCTTTTCTATTTTTTTAAATGCTAAGTAAGAGCACCCCAGTTAAACAAGGGTAACAGAGCTGAAAATTTTGAAAACGAATACAGGCATACCAAAGATCATTGACATGCTTTCATACAACTTCTTACTCTGTAGCATCCCCCAGTGTTTAACAAGAAAAAAATTGTGTTGGAGATGCTCCTTAAAGAAATCCTATAAACTGGTGGTTATCCAAGAATAAAATATTCTAGCACAGTAATATTCTTGGAGAAAAGTGTATTCTTTTAAGATACGAGATGGTTTAACAGTTTTAGCAGACGTGCTAGCTGTGACTGCAGGACAGCAGTCAACATGTTTGTGCAGATTCTTCCTTTGTTTAATTCTTGAAGTAAAACCTTAATTTTAACATGTAGCAGAATTTTATTCTATCAAATCAAAAAATAGGACAGATAGTCCATGTTGCTCTTCTGAAGAGAACCTGCTTTGTTTTTGGCATGAATTTTAGAATTCAGTCCATTTGCAGATCTGGATGTCAGAATTAATCTGAAAATCTTAATCTGTGAAACAAAACAGTAGAAGAAATGCTAAACTCTTTTCCTTAATGTTTCAGTTTTAAATATTGCTGAGCAAACAGTTCCATGTGTTGGTAATTCTTTGAAGACATTTGATTTGGCTGTGAAATAAATTGCCAGAGCTTTTTGTGGATGCTTTACAGTACAGCATACCGAACATGAGACATGACAGAGCTCTTCCAGAAAGTGATGTTTCACTTCCTTACATGCAGTATAGTGGAATTTGCTCTTTTCTGTTATGGATAGGGTGGAGAAAGCGTGGAGTGGAGGGCCAGGGTATACACAGGCAGTCTGGAAAGGGCTGGGAGATGTGAAAGCGCCTGCGAGGCAGCCTTGGCAAGGTCTTTTTCTCTTTTTGATTCAGTAGGACTGGGGAGCCTCAACTAACCAACATCCTCTCAAGTATTATTGCACTGCAGTTGCTTCCTACCCTTTTTCAATTTCTTGGGTTTTGGAAAAGGACATTAATGACATTTGCCTTTTTTTCCACGCACTACTGAGTGAAGTAATAGAACACTAATGATTTCAGTATAAGGGAAGGCAAACCTAGATGATTTATACCTGTGCTGGATATTAACCAAAATGTCCTAATCCCAGGGAAAAGTAATATTCAGGATTGTTTGGTGGCTCTCAAAGGTATAAAATCTTCAGACTGAAATTCAGTTAAACCCCCCCTGCCCCCCGCTTTCCCTTCTCTCCCTCCATAGGGTGAGAAAGGAACTGAAATTTTAAGATAATGAGACCTAAGGAAGATCTGTAGGGGATAGTTTATTCAGTCATTTTTTGTAGGACAGGAGCCCTGGAACCAGTTAAATGTGTAGTGTGTAATAACGGGAAGGCCAGAGGCATAATTCTTCTGGTTTGGAACTAATGTTTTTGATCTGGCAGTTAAATCACTGTATATGCTTCTTGTTCATTTGCTTGCATGTCCTCTTCATCTATGATTCATGAGAACCATTTAATTAAAAAAGAACTGTACTTAAGTGTTATCAGAATAATGTCTGATGTTCAGCAGGAGCAATCCAGTTATTTTCAGTTTAAGTTATCAAATTTTCAATACTGGAATCTAATTACTTAGGAGTAATCCACAGTTGATTGTTAGGAGAAAATAACTTGGGCAGTGTTAAAGTAAAGCAGGCTGCTTACAAGTCATTCAACAAAATATTTTTTAATTATCTGCTGCAAGTTCAGTTGCAATGCTAATATGAAAAACATGCCTATATTAGAAATAGTGTTTTGGGCAGAAAGTTGATAAATGTGCTATGAAAACTACTGCTTCTGTTTTCTGTGAGCCTTAATTAATGTTTATGAAATCTTGCTAATATTTTTATTTCCAGAAGCAGCAGTAGATAGACAGATCACATTTCCTTTGTCTCCAGCTCATAATATTGAAGTGGAGAGAAATGGAAAACCAGGACTGGTTGAATTCAATGAAGAAATGCAGTATATGGATGTAGAGGAACCACAATGTAAGTTTTATTTATCTTGTTATACCTTGTTTAAAATATGAGCTTGCTTTTTTCTTTTTTTAAGGATATACCGTAATTTCTCTGCAAAAATTTCTCAGCCATTTAAAATAGACTGATTTCTCAGCCCTGTTCAGTGTTGCCTCTCTCACTGGTCTGTTTACTGTATGAGTTGAAAGTTTAACACAAACACACCAAAAAAACCCCTACTGGAGAGTTTTGGTGCTTAAAAGCAGATTAGTATTTATTTGAATTTAAAAATAAAGTAGACTGATATGGCACCTTTCTAACTTAAACTCTTACCCTATTCCAGCAGTATTTTACTTGGTTTCCTTAGCTAGTTTTAATAGTTTTTCTTTGCATACCTGGATTTTGTTTAGACTGCTGCTGTAAACCAAGAAAAATAAACAGCTGGTAAAGAATTCATAACTAGTCGTGTTAATTTTCAGCTATATCAGGCTTGCTGTGCCTGTTTTTATAACCTTTTTTTGTTAACCGGTACTCTTTGACAAAATCTGTCAGACTCTGAAAGGCAATCAGATTGGATCCGAGTGAGGAGAGCTACAGACTAGAAATTGATAGTTGGAGTGAATCATTTCCAGAACTGTGATTCTTTTTCTTGGTCCTTTCAACAGTCTTACTTTACGCCTTCTTTCCTTTCATGTGATCAGGCTTATATAGAGCATGACTTTAAAGGTCCCTTCCAACCCAAACCAGTCATTCTATGACTCCAAGAAAGGTGTTGCAAAGGGGGGTGGGGGGGTCAAAGGGGTGATAAAAGAAAAAGTGCTGGAAGGAGGGTTTTCATGCTGAGAAAGAAGCAGAAGATGAGTGAATGATAATTTCAGTATACCACAGGAGGAACAAATTTGTTTGTTTGTTTTTTGTAAACAGTTTTGTCCTGCTTCAAAAAAGACCCAGTGAGAGTTGTGGATCAAAATATATTGGTTCATAATTTTATCAGTTGTGTATTTTGTGGCTCTGAGCCAGTCAGCATACATATCATCCATATAATATAACTGAAAACGCTTTGAAAACTGTCATTTACCTTTATTGATTTCACTGGAAAATGGCTTAAAGTGAACCTCAAGTAATTGTTAGTTTTTCGATGTAGAGTTTATATGTATTTAGTGATCAGAGTTTGACATGGTGTATTTTCAACCCATGCAAATTATCAGATTTTGTAACTTAATTATGAGTAATTCAGGTCCATATGACTCATGTTTTTTAAGGTCTTAGATTGTGTCCATTTCTGGAGGAACACAAGGAAGATATACTTTGTGGTCCTGTATGGCTGGCTACTGGACTCGATCTATCAGGACATGCTGGAATGTTGACACTAACAAGTCCAAAGCTTGTTAAAGGTAAACCAGTTTATTATGCTATTCACGTGAAGTATGTGTGACTAAAATGCATCTCATACTTCTGTAGTCAGACTTTGGTTTGTATTTATTTTCACACTGACAAATTTTGCTGTATAACACAATAGTGAGTTACTTTTCAAACTGATGCTAAAGTACTGTAACTAATGTAGTTGAGCTTTGCTTGTACACTATATCTGTGAAGTTGGAATGTGTTTACAACTTGCCCTAGTAAATGACGCAAATTCTCCTCCCCTCCCCCCGGCCTTTTCTTCCACTTTTAGGCATGGCTGGTGGCAAGTACCGCTCATTTTTAATTCATGTTAAAGCAGTGAATGACAGAGGAACAGAAGAAATCTGCAATGGTGGCATTAGACCAGTGGTTAGAATACCATCTGTAAAACCTCAGACTAACAAGGGCCATTCCCTTGCTTCATTGTTGGCAAAAGTTGCAGCAGGCAAGGTAATGAATAGCCAAGAAAGACACCTGTGTTGTAGAACTGGTATGATTTATGTAATCTGAAAATGAAACAGCTATTAGGAGAATTAAAGATCCATTAAAAATTACTTTTTTAAGAGTTGACACTGTGTTAACACCTTCAAGAATCAGAGTTCAACATCTCTAAGTTGTTTCTTCTGTGCAAATATAGTTGAAAAAGTCTGTTCTGCCACTTTCGCATTCTGAGCACTAGTTTTTGAAATTGTTTCCATGAGCATTTTCAGTAGCTGATACACCTCATCCTCTTACAAAGATTTGTGTGTGTGTGTATTTTACTCTTGATCATTGTAGTTGTAAGATTGGATGATATGATGTCCATCTTGTGGACATTATTAGAATGGTTAGAACATAATAAATTTACAGAACATTGTTAAATTTGATGTTCTGTATCAAAGCAATTAGTGAATACAAGTAGTCTATTTTAGTACAATGCTCAAACTGAGAGAGATTTTACTGAACTGTATACGTTTCACTGAACAAGGTATACAAATGAAGCAGTCAAAACCAATGTGACTTATGAAATTTTTTTCCCTCCCCTCCCCCCCCCAACCGAAAAAAAAACCAGGAAAAGCCATCTAGTAAAATTGAAGCCACTAATTCTTCAAGAAAATCAGATAATCTGAGAGGCTGTGACTTACTTCAAGAAGTCTCTGTAACGATTCGAAGATTTAAAAAAACTTCCATTTCAAAGGAAAGGTTAGTAGGTGGTTTTTAATTCTAAAAAATATTAGCTTTAGTTACACTTCTCATAAAATACTTAGTTCTCAAAATAGCTCAGGTCAAACCATTGTTTCAAGTTGTCATTTCATAAACGTATTTTACATGGAAAATCCTGTAAATTTTGAGTTTGAGGGTACTGTGCTGTGCAAGTTGTGGCACAATAATGCCATGCATGAAATTGTATGTTGAGTGATTATTTGCCTGACTTGAAAAGGCAAATGTAAATAAGTTTTCTTGGTAAATTAGATAAATTATTTGGACAGATTTTTTTTGTTAAAGGAAGCATCTTTCCTTTGTATTTCCACGTGTCTTGTTTCCTACAGTAGAGAGTATGTTATTTGTCAAAAAATTTAGAATCAAATTTAACTAACAAATTGTTACTCAAAAACCTGGTTAAAGTCTGTATGGATTGGTACTACAGACCTAAAGACGAATAATATAGTATTTAATTTGTATTACCAGCTGCCACCCCACAATGGCGGCACTGGCTGTAATGGGCTTAAAGAGGTCAAAGAAGTGTGTGCAAATGGTCGCCAAAGAGAGTTTTAGATGATGGAAGTTTGTTTAGGTTTAGAAGTTACTAGACAAGCTCATAGGAAAAAAAAAAATTCCCTCAAGGTTACTAAATATAGTAACCTAGGAAGTTCTGTGAGCAGAAAATAGGAAGATTGGGAATGTGTGCACGGAAAGTATCATATATGCTTGTGTACTAGTTTTACTGTCATCTGGGCATCTTTTTTTTGCCCCTCCTAAGACAGGATACAAAGCTGGAAGGACACTTTAATGGGAGAATGGCCACATTGGATAATTCTGTTTTTTATTTCCCTCCCCTCCTCCCTAGAGTTCAACGGTGTGCCATGTTACAGTTTTCAGAGTTCCATGAGAAGCTGCTCACCACTCTTTGCAAGAAGACAGATGATGGCCTGACTACAGAACATTCTCAGAGTCTTGTATTAGACACGCTTTGTTGGCTGGCTGGAGTGTATTCAAATGGACCTGGCAGGTAAGAGAGAAATTGTGTTTAAATTAGCATGGCTATTCTCAGTGTCAGCTCTGTTAAAAAAAATAAAGTTTTATATGATTCTCTAAAGTATGCAACTTGTTTTTACAGCTCAAAGGAAGGAAATGACAGCTTGCTTTCTAAAACACGTAAATGTGTCTCTGATATAATACGTGTTTGCTTCTTTGAAGCTGGGCGGAGCATAGCTCACAAATGTGCACGGTTTCTTGCACTATGCATCAGGTCAGTGCTAACTATATATTTTTATATATTTATATTTTATATATATTTGGGGTTTTTGCATGCAGTCTGAATTGTATATATGTGTTTGTTATTGTTTAACATTGAATTTATAAAGCAACAGATCTGGAAGATCTTCTGTTGAGGAAAAATGTGTTGAGTATGACTGCAAGGAACATCACTCTTTCAACTTTATCTCTGGAGGAGATTTCATGTTTCATTCTTACTTAAATGTTAAAGTGTCTGTGTGTTTCTTTGTAGCAATGGCAGGTGTGACCCGAGTCAGCAAGGGTTTGGATCAGTTCTTCTAAAAGCTTTACTTGACAATATGCCTCTTTTGCCTGCTGCTGCAACAGGTGGTATGTATACAATGTTTGTTGTCATAAAAATACACAGTGCATTTGTTGTTTGGCATGTTTTGTTGGACTCTCTTGTGAATTAAGAATTAGGTAATTGTTCAGTTAGTGCAAACAGCTTCTTGGAGTGGTCTGGTCAGGTGGTATGCAAGTATGAAGTGTGCATTTGCAGATGATGGAATTTTAAGTGAATTAGCTTGCTTAAAACAGAGTGCTAAGGCACTGACATTTTTGGGAGAGCTTAAGTAAGTTTTGCAAGAATTTTCGAAGGTGTTCAGCAACCACAGATTCTGTTGACATAAATGAGAGTCAGGATTGTTTGTTATTTCTGAAAATTAGATTTATTCCAGGGAGCCTGGCTATCCAAATGATGTCCAGCTAGCAATCCACTTCTGTTACTTCTGCACCAAAAGGAAATTTTTAACTAAATTAAATTCCTTCCTCATCTACTTTGCAGAGTAATGGTATCTTAGCACCTTGTTGAAGCCTTTTGAGTGCCAGATAGAATGGGAGGATGACTTTAGCACTCGTATTTGGGGTGGCAAGACCTGCTTTGTGTTTTTCAGTGTGATGTTGTTGAATTGCATCTAGCTTGGCATCACCAAGGGGTCTTGCGGGAAAATTAGTTTGCAGTCCAAAATGCTTGTTGTGCTACCACCCCGATAGAAACATTTCACGCACTGCTATTGAAGGTATGGAATGCACAGGGGGAGGAGGAGGAGGAAGCTGAGGTTTGTGTTTCCGTACAGAACCACTGCATTGTGCTCCCAGAACTGATCTGTAAGGAAACAGTGCTTCCAGCAAATACAGAATAAGGAGGCAGCAGCCAAAAACACAGAGGATAAGAGGAGAGGAAGAGTTGAATCTAGAGTGAGGCTTGGCTCTGAAGGGATTGGAACCCCTAGCCTAGCACATTATAGTGTATCAAGAGCATTTTGATTGTTGTGCTTAGTAGAAGCAGTGGGCAGAAGCAATGAAAAGTAGTATGTGCAAAGCTGTCTCTTGGGAACCTTTTTTTCTTCAATTATGAATTAGTTGAGAATGGTTCTAAATTGAAGTCTCTCAAAAAAAGGGAAGGGAGAGAATGTTTCATAGTCTGTATTCAGTAACCATTAGATATTTCATTTATCCTTCCATTGATTATGCTTCAAAGTATGCTTTCTGAGTGGAAAATTCACATCATGTTTCACCTGAAATTAATTTTTTTTTATATATACAGGATCTGTGTATTGGTATTTTGTATTGCTGAATTATGTAAAGGATGAAGATTTGGCAGGATGTAGTACAGCTTGTGCATCATTGCTAACTGCTGTGTCCCGACAGTTGCAGGATCGCCTAACACCTATGGAAGCATTACTTCAAACAAGGTACTAAGAAATGTGGTTCTTGTAAACTTAATAACAACAAACATACAAACTGTCTAATGCTATCCTCTGGTGTTCTGAAAAACGCTGGCTGTTTAAGAAAAGATGCATTTTGCCATATTTGTTTGAGCAAGGATTAATTTGATACAGCTCTGGAAAATAGTTTTGACTTGTGTGAAGTTAGAGGTGAATTTAATTGCTATCTTGCAATTTACAGTGCACTTTAAATCAGCAAATGTGTATGTAATGTTTGAAGTCTGTACAATCCTTAAGTCAGTATTTATGATTTTTAGTGTAAAGATTAACAAAGCATGTCCTATTTTGAGTATAGGAGGGAATCAGATATACTGAATAGTTTCAGTTCTGCATAATGCTACACAAAATTGTAGTCTCTCTGTAAGCTGACCATACATTTAATGTATTGCTACTAAAGGCCAGATTCTAAGTGTAGAGACCTGGAGTAATTTACTGGGAGTGGAGGTTCTTAGTATAAATTATATGTCAATGTATTCAGACTGTGATGTTGCCTCTTTTGCATATTGAACTGATTGGCCATTTAACTTCGGATTTATGTGATACCTAAAGGAAATCTCTGGTGGTTCAGTTTTGTAGCGGTTTCCAAAGCTGTATTATGATGACGGGAACATACTGCTGTTAGACAGCTCTTTCAATTGTGATTTGTGGGCAAGATTTTTCCTCCAAGTCAAGCAAGATCAAGGTGGAAGAGTTTTGGTAGAGGTTAGTTCAGAATCTTCCGATCAAATTGAAAATTTCGTAAGCTAAGTTGGGGGTGGGAGGAGATGTTTGTTTATTTTTGTTTTGTGTTTTGGTTTGTTAAGGACTATAATACCAAAATACTTGATAAAAACTTTTTCTCAGGTGTTACACTTGGATCCTTATCATGCTCTCTACTACATTCCTTTTCTCAGTTGTTATTTTATTTCACCATCTATAATCCTTGCAGTTGATTAGGAAAAATAAAAGGTTTTGTGTTTTCATGTTGAATTTTCTTTAGAAACAAAATGGAGAAGAAAAACGTGAAAATTCCACTTGATATGAGAATGGCACCTTTCTGTAGGAATTGAAGGAATTGGTTCCTTCATATAGATTGTTTCCAAGTACCTCATTTAAACAGCATATCTGAAATAGAAGTTTTTTTCCTTTCCAGTTGCCCACTTTTGAGTTTGGCACATTTGACATTTCAGATCACTTAGTGGTGAACACAGCTGTCTGCATCTCAAGGGAAGCTTTCTGAAGTGAGCCCGTGTTCTTGGCATCCTTCAAGCTTATGTTTTCTGAGTGTTTCTAGATAGTGTTTTACTGATTTTCTTCTTGGAACTAAATTTGCTTTCTCTTTTAACTCAGTATCCCCATAGTTAGGATAAGAATAGCAGCACTCACATCTGTCTAATCCCATATGTGATTACTATAGCTCTGTCTCTAGCAAGGAGTGGCTATTTCTGACTTAGTTTACTAATTTTGACAGAATTTACTGGCCTTTCCTTTATATGTCTACAGATCAAGCAAATACTGTCATTTCTTTTTTTTTTATGTAGAAGATAAGTATTACTATATATTTTTTTTAAAAAAGAGAAATTAGTAGGCAGCCATTGCTTTACTCTTTTTCCCTTTCCTCTCCCTGAGTTGTATTTTATCATATTTTGCAGAGTTTCTAGTATTGTTTTCTTCTTCTTTGTCATCATTCCCAGGAACAATAGCCTAACATTTGGTAATCAAATAAAAACAGATGTCTACTTAAAGGATCTGCACATTCATGTTGTCTTAAGGCAGAGTAGTACTCATTTTACTATCATGTGCTGTAATAAAGCAAGTAAAAGTTGCAAGGATAAGGCCAGATGGGTGTGTTACATGACTTGCAGTTCAGAGCACAACAGAACGAGATTTCAGACAGTATTTTAGGCTGTGCTACAACAAAGCAGGTTGGTTTGTCTCTAGCAAATCTGACTAATTTCTCCAGGCTGTTCTTGAAAGCACCTGATTAAAGTAGTGGTGGAATTTAATTATTCTAAATATTGTAAGCTATTACGTGGCTTAATCTTATCATTAACACTTGAACTGTCTCCTCCTGCCCACGTCTAATCTGAAATCTCTCCTGCTGCAACTAAAGCCTTTTAATGTTTGTGTCGTGTCCGCCTTGGTGATAAAGAGCGGATTATTTCATTCTTAACAAATTTTGGATGTATAGAGGATGTTTGTATCTTGATCATATTCTCCAGATGTGTAGTCATTCTTAAAGCGTTTCCTTGAGCTGTTTTCTTTGGTCCTCATCTTTGAGTTTGGTACACAAAATTGTAAACATTATTCCATTTGAGATCTCTGAGTGAAGCAGAAGAGGTATTTCACATAGTTTATATTCATTACTGCATAGATGAATAGGATGATGGGGTTTTTTTGTGTGACATTGTTGATTCTTTCTTTGGTTTTTTGTTGATGTAACTTCTATATCCTTTTCTGAAAAGTGTCACTAATGCAGCTTAAAACTGTGAACCTGATCATTCAGGATCAGTAAAAGGCACTATGCTTATTGAAATAAATCTGTGTTGGACAGAATATATTTAACTCTCTGCAATACATTCAAATTCTGATCCTATTCTACAAAGCTCTTGTAACCCCTTTTTAGGTTTTATCACCTGCTAACTTAATAAATCAAACACTTAAATCATGCAAGTAATCAGTGTTAATGCTGGGCTGACGGAATTTATTGAGTTTGTAAATCTGAGGTCTAAAACAGGCTGTGAAGGTGCCCTACTGAATTTTGTCTGAGCATTTTTGTGTGTTTTAGTAACCACTTTACAGTAGCATGTTGTCTTGCTTTGCTTATGAAAAAAGGTCATGCAGCAAACACTTCAGTCTTGCTAGACGTGCAGTGTGCACTGTTTCTATGTAGTACATGCTTGTAGAGAGCAACCTAGATTCATCTAATATGCATTGTTCTTAGTATAAAGTTATCTTAAATTTGCTGCCTTTTAGGTGCTTGTAAGTAACTTGGTTGGGGAATGTGTGTTAAATGGGTTGATCTGTAATTCTCAGATTTTCTTTCCTCTCTTCTTGAAGATCAGTAGCAATTATTGCCCTTTTGTATAACGTCATTTTCTGACTAGTTACAGTCTTAGCACTGTGTGGCAAAAAGCATTGAGGCCAGCCAACATGGAAGCATTTTAACATTCAGAGAAGTCTAAAAGCTGTTCTACCTTGTTGCTGGTGTTGTAGTATTCATGTAGACATCTATCCTTTTGTGACCACTTGATCAAAAAAGACATTTAAACACTCCAGCATTACCTGTTGGGGGTTTTCCTCACCTGCCAAAGAACAGAGGAGCTGATGGGAGGCAGAGGGAAAAGGGGGTGGAGGAACTTCCTGTCACTGCTGGCGTGTTCATGGAAATGCTTCGTATTTGTTCTGGCTCTTGCTAGTCAAAGCGTGAAGTGTTATATGTTTCTCACTTTTGTACCTACGCAGATGCATTCTTTCTTTCTACTCCTGCTTAATAATTTGGCCTGATTTCCATTTTTACTCCTCTTGTCGATTGCTGGTAATAGGTATTGGAACACAAGGAAAACAACGCTATTTTGTTATTACTTTGGATTTTCCTTTTTCTTGGCTTATAAAACCCTAATTGATTTGGGAACACCTTGTTACCTGAGTAATTGTATTTATCTTCCCCGCAGTACTGCCAGAGTAGGAGTAATGAGATTTTCTTCTGTTGAGATATTTGAAGTACTCACAAGTGTTGACTGGTACCCCTAGCAGTATTTCCTTTTTTCTTCTTGCTTCAGCTGGAAGAACAAGCTGAGGTGGAATTTCTTTTGCTGTTTCAGAAAACAGTACTGTGTTTTTATTGACTTCAGATAAATGTCTGATTTACCGTGTGCAGGCATGCGTATTGCTGTGGCTAATTGTCTAAGGCTTGTAGTTCTAGTTTCCATGTCTGAGTGTGATTGTGTGTTTCCAGAATGGTATTACATCTTCAAAACTATTTAGTAACAAAGAGTTACTTATTTAGCATCATTAGGTGTTTGAAAAGGTCACCTAATAAATGACTTTAATGAAATATAAGTGATTGGTAAGTTCTAAGCTATGTGAATTGAATGAAAAAGAATAGTTTGGAATATAATACATCCTGATGATTAAATACTTGGCCTTTTTCTGTAAATAATTTTCTATAAATTCTTATTGTTTAAATAGTGCTGTTTGTCTTATTCCACTTGCAGATATGGATTATATAGCTCACCTTTTGATCCAGTTCTGTTTGATTTGGAAATAAGTGGCTCTTCTTGTAAAAATGTATACAACAGCAGCATTGGTGTACAGTCAGATGAAATTGATTTGTCTGATGTTCTATCAGGTACGTATGTTTAACAGTAAGCTATTGTGAAAGAATTGGTAATTGCCTCTATTATACTGCTTTCCTTTAGTGAAGATGTGGTTTTATACTTTCCACCTGTTTTATAGCGGTACATAATGAAGTTCAAGATATTCTCTTGCTTCATGAGATCTCTTACATTTCCTGCAGCCCTTAGGGCAAGAAAGAAACCTCTTTCTGGAATATCTTCTTTTCATATCCTGTAGAAGATCTAAGAAAAGGCTAGAGGTTAAACAGAAAGGCTGCTATCATTCTCTGGGACAGAGTCATCTAGGAAGCATCTGTCACTTCTATTGAGCAGCTTCCCTGAGTTATGTTGTTATTTATTTAGACTAGCAACCATCTTATAGGCAGAGAAACCTAAATGGATTTTTCTGAAGTTGGGAAGTTGCCATATGGCACTCTTCTACTTAAATATTACAGATTTAATGAGATTTTTTTTTTCTGTTTCAGAGGCATTAAAATACCTTAAAAGCATATTTGTATCTATCATCTCAGGTTAGTTCATAAGTGAATCTTTAGGCCATGAAATGTCCTAAGAATGAGACAATTCTTACCTGTCAGGAAATTCTTTTCATAGCAAGCATACTCATCAGTCATAGTGACTCCTTTCCTTTTCTTGTATGCTCTTGTCCATCTCCTTCCCATCCCTCCCTCCATACCACACTGTGAATTTGTTAGTATATTGAATAATAGTCTAGTTTTTATACTAACTTGGTGTATGATCTTAGTCGGTCTGTTATTTTCTTTCTCTTCCTTTCCAGTAACATCAATGTATTTTTGCGAGCTGATTTTCTGACAGCGTGGAAAGACTAGAGCATCCATATATAACTTATTTCTGGAATTAAGAAGGTTACACTATGCTTATGCTGTCACATTTGATAATTTGACTTATTAAGATACTCTGTTCAGATTTGGCAGCATTATCCACTTTAAAATGTACTTCCATTTATATTGTGGATGTGATAGTGTTAAGGTGTTTGTTCCACAACATGAAGTAAAAAAATATGTGGATTATATTTAGTTGTCCCTTTTGACTCTTCATGACTTGAAAAGTTGGTATCAAGAAAACATTAGCTGATTGTGCAGATATTTATTTCTCTTTCAGGAAATGGGAAAATAAGTAGCTGTGCAGCTGCTGAAGGTAGTTTTACTTCCCTTACTGGACTTCTGGAAGTTGAACCTCTGCACTTTACCTGTGTTTCAACAAGTGATGGAACTAGAATAGAAAGGGACGATGCAAGTACGTTTACTGGTATATACAATTTTTCTTTTTTTTCTACTTAGCATAGTTACACAATATGATATTTTTAATTGGACATAATAAGGACTGTCTGACAGACAGATTGCCTGTACTTTTATAAGTGTTGAATGTTGGTTTTATTTTTTTTAAATAGTTGCTATATGTGAAGTTAAACTTCTTGGAGCTTAACAAACAAATTGCATTCCAAATTTATTAATTTGAATCAATTTTGTTTCTGTTGGAGAGTATAATATACAAGCTTGCATCTTTAGCTTGCAGCCTTATGTGGCAAAAGAATTCCAGGGCATTAGGTGACTCTTCTGTAATGAAAATGTTGCATGTATGATGAGTGTGCCTAGTCTATAAACCATATACTTGGTAATTCAAGATGATGTTACTTTGTAGCAAGAACTGTATAAAAGGAGATATTTATCTTGTTTTTACGTTGCTCTTAACAACTAGTAAGAAATTAAAGGTGTGCTTTATCATTTCTTTTCTACATACATGTTTTTGTTTTGTTTGGTTTGTTTGTTTGTTTCATGCCAGTGAGTACCTTTGGGGTTACCCCAGCAGTTGGTGGCCTCTCTTCTGGAACGGTTGGGGAAGCCTCGACAGCACTGAGTTCAGCAGCCCAGGTAGCTTTGCAGTCTCTCTCTCATGCAATGGCCTCAGCCGAGCAACAGCTCCAGGTGCTGCAAGAGAAACAGCAGCAGCTTTTGAAGCTTCAGCAACAGGTTGGAGGCTATTTGGCTATTTTTTAATGCTGTCTCTAAACTTCAAAAGCTGAGAAAGTAGTTGCAGAGCTAGTTGCCTTTTTTTTCCTCTTTTTTTTTTTTTTTCTCCATAGCATATTTGAGGAAGGAACAGCTCTGCACTGAGGATCACTCTTATTAAGCAAAATGCTGAGGGTGTCTGCCATGCTGCTTTGGTCTTTCAGACTTGTTTTTTGTGTATTTTGAGGGTGGGTTGGGAGTTTGTAATCAAAACTAAGTCTTAATACATAAGTATATCAGTCTGAAATTGAGAAAGCCCACTGAAATGAAAACCACAATTGCCGACACAGGGAAGTACCAGTCATAAAGCCATTGTCAGTATGAAATTTGGCTGTGTTGACTCTTCTTTGCTCTTCAGTTGTAGGCTTTTTATTATTTTTTGATTACTCCAGTTAATTACTTAATTACTCATGTTCCTCAGCAAGTGAGGTCAAATTGAATAGAGTTCCATTTTTCAGCTTATAGTTGGACATCTAACATGCCTGTGTTGAAGGTAGCTTGGATTTATTAAATCTAGTTTTATAATGAGAGTTGAACTTGTAGTTCAGTACTATTACTGTGTTCACAAGCAGTATTATCTGCTACATACACTGCTTTCATTTTCCCCACAGAAGGCTAAGCTGGAAGCAAAACTGCATCAGACAACAGCAGCAGCAGCGGCGGCGGCAGCAGCAGTTGGTCCTGTTCACAACTCTGTGCCTTCTAATCCAGTAGCAGCCCCAGGGTTCTTCATCCATCCTTCAGATGTCATTCCACCCACACCAAAAACAACTCCTCTATTCATGACTCCACCTTTGACTCCACCTAATGAGGCAGTTTCTGCTGTTATTAATGCAGAGCTTGCTCAGCTTTTCCCTGGTTCAGTCATTGATCCCCCAGCAGTTAACCTTGCAGCACATAACAAAAATACAAGCAAGTCTAGAACGGTAATTATTTTTGTTTGTTTTTCTTATAGAAACAAGATGCTGTAAGCCTTACCAGGATCTAATTTGTACTTGAGTGCTAGTAAATATCTGTTTATTTGGATGAGATGTGAAAACTATATCACTAAATTTAGACCACATGAAAACGAAGACTTATGAAAGCAAGATAGAGTTGTTATAGTACCTCAAATGGTTTATTTTAATTGGAGCTAGCTTAACTGTATAAGGAATTATTAATCCTTTGAACTTAGTAGTTAATACATTTTGATGGTTCATGCTCAAATCTGAATGTAGTGAGGTGTTGTCAAAATTTTACATCTTTAAATCACAAGTTTTCTTACAGTCTTTTGTAAAGAACAGCTTATTATAAATGCATAGTTTTTAATAACTTAATTTTACTGATGTTTTCCCACTCGTCAGAATCCACTTGGATCCGGTCTTGCTCTTGCAATATCTCACGCTTCACATTTTCTTCAACCTCCACCTCATCAGTCAATTATTATAGAGCGAATGCACTCAGGTAAAACCAGAATTCTTAATAATAATTTTGACACATTTTCTAATAAGAAGTGGAATAATTTCCAGGGTCTTAAGTAAGTTGCTTAGCTGCAGTCTCACTTGGCTTTCCAAAGAAAATATATTTCTCAGTTTGCATTTCTGTTGTATCTGGAAGTTTAAGACCCAGCATTCAGTGATGTTTATCAAGTTGAAAAAATGCTGGGGTCTGGGGGAATATGTTGGGTCTCTGGACAGAGCACCTGTTCTGAAATAACACATAAAAATCATAACCACTTAAATGAAGTTGAAGCCAAAATTTTCTTTTCAAAGGCTGCAAGCTGTAGTGAGAGATTCTGAGGTTGTGCAGCTATTTTTAACCTCAAATATGCACCTTTTGAACAATACATAAACAACGGCTTTATTGTTTGAGAAGTAACATCTCTTTGCTGGTTAGCATGCACTGGTATTTTAGGCAATCCTGGGTTTTTCCCGTAGGAGCAAGAAGATTTGTGACCTTAGATTTTGGAAGACCTATATTGCTGACAGATGTATTGATTCCCACTTGTGGAGATTTGGCTTCTTTGTCAATTGACATCTGGACTTTAGGAGAAGAAGTGGATGGAAGGCGATTGGTGGTGGCTACTGACATTAGCACACATTCACTTATTTTACATGACTTGTTGCCACCCCCAGTTTGCAGGTTTATGAAGGTAAGAGGAGATAGACTGCATACTCTATCTCTTAAACTCTTGATCTTTGTTAATATGTGAACTTTCTCTTTAAGTTGTCTTCAGACCAAACTTTAGTTAGCTATACATTTTTCATGAATTTTTGACTTGGTGTTTATTTTGTGTTTGTTTTATTGTGTTTTGATACAATTGTATTACAGTATAGTTGTGTTCTTTTTCAGATCACTGTTATTGGTCGATATGGTAGCACAAATGCCAGAGCAAAAATCCCATTAGGATTTTATTATGGCCATACCTATATCTTACCCTTTGAAAATGAGCTGAAACTAATGCATGATCCCCTCAGAGGAGAAGGTGAAGCTGCAAATCAGCCAGAAATTGACCAACATTTGGCAATGATGGTTGCATTGCAAGAAGACATACAATGCAGGTTAGAAGAAAAAAATGTGTACTTACTAGTTATTTTAGCTTAAAACACTGGGGTATCATAATGTTACAGATTTTTTTTTTTTTTCCTTCCCATGGTATTCTTCAGACCAAAGAAAACACTGCCTTTGTTGTAGGGTTGTTACAGTGAATATCTTTATAGAAGTAACAAAGACTACGCTGTCTTTTTTTTTCAATATCTGTTTTAACAGTGCATTCAAAATGGACCAGAAGTTGTCTTCTGGCAGCGTGACTGTCAAATGTATTGCCATTTGCTAATGTCTGTTGAATTGTGCGTTGGAATGTTTCCCTTTAGGTACAATTTGGCCTGTCATCGGTTAGAAATCCTTCTGCAGAGTATTGACCTGCCACCACTCAATAGTGCTAACAATGCCCAGTACTTTTTACGAAAGCCAGACAAGGCAGTAGAAGAAGATAGCAGAGTATTTTCTGCTTACCAGGACTGCATTCAGCTACAGCTTCAACTCAACTTGGCTCACCATGCTGTTCAGAGGCTCAAAGTAGCTTTAGGTGCAAGCAGGAAAACACTGAAGGAGCAATCTGATCCAAAAGAGTTGATTCAGATGTCATCCACAGAACAGTTACGCACCATCATTAGATACTTACTGGATACTTTGCTTAGTTTGCTTCATTCTTCCAATGGTTAGTATTTTTTGAGGTTTTGATATTTGTCATGTTATTAGAAACAATTTGCAAGCATTTCTATTTCTTGATCTGTGCTTTCCCACTATAAACCTTTTAAACTATGTTCAAGTATGTTTTACTATGATTTTAGTAGCTGGTAACATACAGTGTGAAGTTTTCACCAGTGACACCAAGCTGACCAAACCACTTCCTGCTCCTGAAAAGGATAGGAGAGGGTGTCAAGGTCCTCCTCCCTTTTCCGTAGTCCTGGCTGCGTATTCCTTTGTTCAGATAGTCATCTGATCCTTCTGTGGGCTGATTCAGTTTGCTGAAGTAACAAAAGACTGCCCAGGCAGAATACTCCTGTTGTTTTCATAGGTAGAATCAGCTCGTGGAAGGATCTGTGAGCATCGAAGCCTGTGCAACACTGGGGATGGCTTAGGCAGTTAAAAGTGGGGAGGTGAAGCAGAAACTGCTTTGGAGGGTGGGGGCGGAAGTCATAAAGCCAGTATCTCTACTCAGTTCATGATTTTTAATATCCAGTAAGGATTTTTGTTTCCTAAACTTGCCATTGAAAGAGTTCTTGGAGAATCGAAATTGAAAAGTCTGAGTAGGAGTGGTGGGTTTTTAAAAAAAAAAAAAAAAAAAAAAAAGGCAGAACATTGTTCTGTTGATAGATAGGTGTGTCTGTCTTGTAATTTTCTGTGCCAGTTTGTTCTTAAGCATAATGGTGGTTTGGTTTTTGCTTTGTGTAGATTCCATGGGGTTATTTGCACTGACATGAAATTGATTTGGTTTTGACCAAATGGCCTGGTCTTTATGGGTTACCTGCAAATTACCATCTCCCCATGTGTTCCCTCATCCTTCCCCCCTGTGCCAATCAGTCTAATCATAATAGTTTTAAAAATTTCCTGCAAACTTTTTCCTCCTATGTTTTCAAGCCATGGTCTCCTTAAACATAGTTACTTGTTCTCTTTTCTTAAAAGGGCACTCTGTTCCCGTGGTTCTGCAAAGTACTTTTCATGCTCAAGCTTGTGAAGAATTATTTAAACATCTGTGTATCAGTGGAACCCCAAAGATACGATTGCATACTGGCCTTCTGCTTGTTCAGCTCTGTGGAGGAGAAAGATGGTGGGGTCAGTTTCTCTCAAATGTACTGCAGGAATTATACAATTCAGAGCAACTTCTCATATTCCCACAAGACAGGTAAGGTATAGGTCTATATTGATACATTACCTGTGGATCATTGAAATAATTCCATTGTTCATAACTTAACATTGGAATTGACAAAATGTGACTGAAGGATACTTATCCATCTATTCCATTGATTTAAGAAATAGTCCCAAAAATGCACTGCAAATGATAAATGTCTGATTGCAGTTATTTATTGCACCTATTTGGTGCTTGCACCACAATAAGTTGCTGTTTTTCCTTACTTGGAGATCTTCGCATACCTAGCAGGATTGCTCCCCAGTGTCAAAAATTGCCTTCTCCTTTATCAGGCTTAAATGCACCCTCATCATAGAGCTGCTCTTCTAATGCATTTGGAAGTAGGATTGAGACTGGAAAGCACACTGTTAGCATTTAATACAAAAGATTTCTCTGAGATAAGAGCAAACAAGCATAGAGGTGAGCATTGAATATTAGATGTGTTGATTATTTCAGATTATTGATTGAGGTCTTTGATATTCTAAACATTAGCTTATTCTATTTTAAGATTCTATTTTAATCAAACATATTTGCTGTTCTGTGGCTTTCTGCCTTCTTTGGACAGCAACATTTATATTTTCAGAATTTTTAAAAATTAATTAATTCAAGGATAGAAGAATACATGGACTTAATTCTCTATTCCTGCTATTCAGTATATCATATGCAAAAGGAAATAAAACGGATGAGATCTGGTTTGAGATGTACAAAGTGGAATGCTCTGCTGACCTCTTGAGGTTGAAAGAGAAAATGTTCACCCTAAAACACTGCGTTATCCTTACAACCATAGAACGTGACATCCAGTTCACTTGCTGGGCCACAGTACTGCTTTCTGTAGCAATCTGCTTGTGTCTCAGATGAAAGCCTAGGGGAATATTGTTCTATAAGGGGTGTTTCAGAATATTACTGGATCTGAAAAATAAATAAAATCTTAAATATGTAAATTTTATTTTTAGGGTCTTCATGTTGCTTTCTTGCATTGGCCAAAGATCGCTTAGCAACAGTGGTGTTTTAGAAAGTTTACTTAATCTCCTGGATAACCTGCTGTCACCACTGCAACCTCATTTACCTGTGCACAGAAGAACTGAAGGTAGCCCTCTAATTTGGGAAACTATATTTTTATATTCATTATAAGGTAGAAAATTGAGAGAGTAGCTCGCAATTTTTGGTGTATTAAAAGAAGAAATTGCTCGCTTACTATATTTCCAAAACACAGTTGTATTTTAAAATGTGCTGAAACTTCTTGTTCTTTAGGTGCTAAAAGAGATTCCACTGCTGCCGCTGCCGCCCCTGCCCCGCCCCTTTTAAACCTGAGCAAAATCTATTTGGTTGCTTTTAATTCAGCTAGGAAGCTTTAAAGTTTTAACAAAGTGGGGGGAACATCCAATGTGTAGACAGCTCTAGTGACTCTAGTGAATGACTTTGGAATTTAGCATTTTGGAAAGAAGTGCCCCTTTTTGCTCATGAGATCCTTTCTAAGTTTCAAGCTTTTGAGGTAAAACATGGTTATGAAGACAAGTCTGTTAAGTATATCTGCATGGTTTCTGCAAACTACATGAGGGTTTTTTGTAATCACAAGGAATTTACATTTTTTTTACCCTAAAAAAAATTACTGAAATTATATTCTCCAAACTTGATTTTCTTTGAGTGTTTTCATAACTACCCTAAGTTTGAAGAAAATGCTTGCTTTTGAAAACATCATACTCTAGGCTACTTATTTGTTATGTACATGTAGCAGAGCATTGTAGAAGATATGATGTTTAAAATTCTTAGTGTTGTGAAGTTGATAAATGCCAGCTGAGACTCTGTCCTTACTTTTTACCTTGTCTCCCGATGTAAACAAGCCTACAGCTGGTGTCAGAAGCTGTCCTATTGCTTCCCATTGGTCTACCATGTACTTTCTCTATCGTGGCCATATCCTACTGTAGTCTCTAACTAGTTTGAGGCAAACCCAAGCTTACATCTCCTCTACCTCTGTTTGCACTCTCCCCACAGCTGCCAATTCCTTTCATAGCTCTTGCCTTACTAGTTGTCCTCACGGAGGACTTTAGGAAGCAGAAGTAACTGATACTTCAGAGCTTTATTTGCTGGTCTTCCAGCTTCCTTCCTCCTGGACAGTACAGGTGAGTACTAGGGCATTATTATGTGTGGTGGAAGCATCAGGTATGGCAGAAGAAATTCCTGTTTGAGAACTATCACACATAACTAAGGGTCAAAGGGGTGAAAGCTTATTGGGGAAAAAAGTCAGAAAACAAAGGACAATCAGAGCAAGAGGTGAGTGTTGTGGGTAGAGAGAAGTTGTAAACTTTGAGGCAGAGGGGGAAAAAAAGAATAAGGAAGACACTTGGAGGGAGGGAGAGAAGCTGAAAATTTTGATTTTTTTTTTTTAAGAGATAAAAGAAATGCACTTGTTTAAACAGAAGTATGAAAAGGTATATACATCACTCTGCAGCAGGCTCCTTTCTTTTTATTCTGCCAACCAAAAAGGTGTGTAGCGGTCACCAGTGCTACTCATTTCTATTCTTGCAATTTAGTCTGCCGTTTCTGTTCAGGTCCTGTTATGGGGAGGCCTCCTGTTCCTCTGCCTGCTTGGGGTGGGGTGCTTTCTGCCAGTGTGGACAGGAAATTGGAGTTAACAGTCAGGGCCTGCATCCGATTGCTTGGGCTGCCAGCAGCTACATGTGATTTTGGACAAGTAGTTTCTGTGCCTTAGTTTTCTTGTTTGATCTGTAATTAATAATAGTTTGAGTTAGTTAAAGCTTTTTTGAGGTCAGTGCATGAAAAGTGTAGTGTAGTTAAATGTGGCTCAGCACAGCGCGCAGATACAAAAATATGCGTGTAACCTCTAGTACTAATGATTTTGCTGTATTGATATTATGTAAAAGTATGCCTTTTGCATAATGACTGTGATTTAAGTGGTCATTAATTGTAGGTTTCTGGTCTTTATTGAGCACTCACAAGTTCACGTTACAACTGTTCATTTAGATTTGCTCATGCACACAAAGATTTTTCTCGCATGTTGTGTAAGATAGGTTTTTTTCCCTTCTGCCTGTACAAAAATATTGCATTTAATGTGTGAGACTGAAATAGGCAATAGCCAGTCATTAGTGCTACCAGCATGGTTCAGCTAGTCTGAACTCAGTCTTTGCTTTCCTGCCTCTTATTCAAATGGCTACGTGAAAATACACTTAAAGGAGTAAAAATGAAGGTATTTGGGTACACAGTTATAACTGTCTTGTTGGAGCCCTGGTTGATGGAGAAATTTCACACTATGGAATTTGAGACATCTAATTTATGTGCTTTAATGCAAGCAGCTGTCATTCTGCATTTGATATTTAGGAAGTTTAGACATACCATTTTTGACTTTCTTTTTAAAAATGCTGCTTCATTTTTAGCTTTAACAGTAGAGGTGAAGCTTTTGACTTCTGACTTCATCAGACTAAGAGAACTGTGACATTTTCTCTTGCGCCTGAGTTCTATACTGAATGTTTGATTTCTTCCCTCATTTATTGAGTGCTCAGAGTCTTATCCTCATTTAGGATTAAAAAAAAGGGAGTGGAACCTTTGTGGCCTAGTGAAATGTGTGCCATCTGATGCTTTTTATGATTTCTTTAAAACTACTTTGTTATGGCTTCAAAACTTTATTAAGGCACTCAAATCTATTTATTTTTAAGGAGTTTTAGACATTCCCATGATCAGCTGGGTTGTAATGCTGGTGTCCAGACTACTGGATTACGTAGCAACTGTTGAAGATGAAGCAGCCACAGCCAAGAAACCTCTGAATGGAAAAGAGAGGGAACGATTTTTGACAGGTATGTAACACTTATTATCAAAACTTGCTTCTATGGGCATTGGTTTGCGAGCTGTTCAAATACTTTAAATTTATTTTCAATTCACTTGAAAAATGAGATTTTAAAAAGAGATGTTGTGATCATTTTATTTGCACTGTTCTGCTTCTTTGCATCCCCTTCTCCTTAGAAATATGACCTCTTTCATTTTTTTAAAGTGAAAAATACAGGATTGATTTTGGTTCGTAAAATGTCTGTCTATTATCCTGTGACTCCGGGACCTGGCAATTGAGAATACACCATGTTGAGACAGTTTGTATTATGAGAAAGAGCAACAGTATGACATCATAACTGCTTTGGTATTTGCTATGGCATTTGTATCCAGTATTTGTAAATGCATTTTTTGTCTATTTTTATTATTGTTTAAGTGGATTAGCTATGGTTTTCTTTGAACATCTTTTCTAAAAACGAAAGCTCTAAAGCTTTTGTGTTATGGAAGCTGTTCAGGTATTTTTAGTTAGGACAGTCTTGCTTACTTCCTTATATGTTTTAAAAATAATGAAAACAAGATGGTACCACTGCATTTTAAAATGACACCGAAATATTACCATCGGGGTGATAGTTGCATAATACTAAAAGAGTTTGATTTTTGCTTGTTTCTTTAGTATTTTGTCTATGGAGATGCTAACCATTGCTGCAACGTAAATGCTTTTCTCTGGAGTTAAGTGAGGTTTAATAAGATGGATTAATATCTCCTTTTTTTTTCTATTTCCATTAGGAAACCAGTGGAGCTTTATAAATAATAGTCTTCACACTCAGAGTCTGAGCAGATCTACTAAAGGCAGCAGTAGCCTAGACAGACTGTATTCCCGAAAGATCAGAAAACAGCTTGTGCATCATAAACAGGTGACTTCCAGCACAGTAGTGGCTATTTTCCCAGAAGTATATGTCATTTGTAGTATATCTCATTTCTTGAAAGAACAGCTTTGGCTTTGGGACTCATTCAGCCTTGCTTTAGCATAGGTCTGGTTCTGTAGCTAAAGGCTGCCTAACTTCTTTGACATTCATCTCAAACCGTGGGGCATGGGATCTGCTGGAAGAACAGATATTGGAGTGTACTTTTACACTGTGGCCCATATTGGACAATAAATATAACTTACTTTCTAGGTGAATCTGGGTACACCTGAGTGCAAGCACCTAAGCTGTGATTTAAAAGTTGGTAGTTCTTCATACACAAAATTTTCATTTCTAAATGCAACCATGCAGGTTTTATGACCCTGGGCATGTAAGTCTTGAGCTCCTTTAAAAATACTGTTTCTTCTTAAACTTCATCTGTTCTGGGTCTGCTAGTAGCCCCTTACAGTGTCGTAGTTAAGATTGTATATAAACTGTATTTTAAAAGCTCAAGTTACAATTTGAACTGAAGTTTACTATCATATGAACATACTGATCCTTTTAACATCTTATTGCTTAAATTTTCATTTTTTCCTATTAACATTTTCTTTTAGCAACTTAACTTATTAAAAGCAAAACAGAAGGCTTTGGTGGAACAGATGGAAAAAGAGAAAATACAAAGCAACAAAGGATCATCATACAAACTTTTAGTAGAACAGGCAAAACTAAAGCAGGCTACTTCAAAGGTACGATGCTCTGAAACTGTAACTGACTTCTTGTCCTTTGTGTGAAAAGACCTGTTCCTGCAAAGTCATTTTTATCTTATATTGACCTTATTTTAAAAAGTTGTTTCATCGTGGCTGCTATCAAGTATATTCTGATGCTGAAAACAGCAGCCATCTGGAAATTTCTTGCACTGTGAAAAATAGTTCATCCTTCTACAGGGGTTTTTTAGGTAGTCATTGCCGAAATCACTAATAATCTTGTAGCTTTGGGAATGCCAGTCATATCTTTAAACTTTGGATAACATATACCAATAGAAATGTAAAATAATATTTTATGTGGTTAATTTTTATGCATGATACTCTTCTGGATGCTCTCCTGGTTGAGTAATCAGAAAATAATCATGCCGATGACCATCTCCCCGAACTAATAAATACGACTTTTGAGAAGGTTTTCTGAGCTTTCTCAGAAGCTTCTTAGCTTCCTAAAAGTACTTATCCTGTAAATTGTGGCATCTTGCAGTAAGCCCTGGATACTGAGAGTGGATGTGGCAGTTAAAGAATTATTTTGATTATGAGACGAGGTGCTGAAATTTAGGGGTTTCTGGAGATGGCAACATGGACTTTGCAGGGGATGCAAAAAAAGTGTAAATCTTTCTAGCTATGAAACTTAGGTATCTCTTTAAGTATTTACTCTCTAGTTCCAGAACTACTGATGTCTGTTAGGTTGACTGAAAGTAGGCCTGTGGAAAGAGATTATGGAATGTTGGACCTTACAGGCAATCTAAAGGGAAATCTTACAACAACTTCCAGTAATTACGAAAAAAAACCCCACCAAAATTTAAACATCAGCATAAAAATAAAGCCCTAAGTTTTCACTAACTCTGCTTGTCATGAGCTGTTCTTTCCTGCACTATCTTCTGCTTTATTCCAGCAGGTTATATCAAGGGGGCTACTCCACTTGGTGGCCCCCTTGAGACATCTTCAAATGAGTCACTGGCTGAAATATGCTGTCCATCTATTTAAGTTTCACTTTATAGCAGCCATGTTGCATCAAAAAAGCATGTTGAACTAAAGAGTTTTCCCCTTGCAGTATCTTAACATCTAGTTATGGTATTACTGTATGCTTGACAGTTGCATTTCAAGCAGTTTTTACTACTTCGCCTACTAATCACTTTCAGTTATGACAAGCTGTGAGTAACTTAAAACATTTATTGCATTTAGGAGAAAGCTGAAACCTTTGTGTTAGTAAATAATTCTTTCTCTAGTCTACTTCAGTAGCTACTACGTAAACAAGATTATAAGAGGTGTTTGTGTTATCTAATTTTAGGCTGCTTGTGTAGCTGATACAATGAACTGAGCTGCTAAATGTGTGCCTTTGGTGGATGGGAGGATAAATAAAAGCACCTTCTTTGCTCCGTTGAATTTGTAGACCCTCTGTCAAAAAGGTTGTAGTTTAGAGCCCTGATCAAGTATCAGACTGCTTCAATTTATGGTGGCTAATGGACACTTTGTACCCTGGAAGTATTAAGAAAGTTAGAAATTATTGATGATTTATCTAATGTGAAGAACTGAGAAGTCAGCATTCTTGTAAGGGTAAATTTCCATATTGGCTATTTTTATGGTTACCATGAAGCAAACTGCATATAGCTTTCTATGCAGGTGTGGAAATATGAAAGAAACTTCTAAAATACATATTCTCAATATGTTTTACGGCAAACATAAAGGCTTAATTGGCACTTGTGTGGAACTGAATAATTTGGTTATGAGTCTGTCACCTGAGATAACATGCTGCCAAAACAAATTTCTGCCAATAAGGCCTTAAATCCATTCCAGATTCTCATATATTCTTAGACTTCCCTCCCCCCCGTCCCCCCCCCCGTCCCCCCCCATCCCCCCGTTTTACAGTTACTGCTATTGCTGCCTCAGATTTTCACTGGGAAAAGATGTAGAGGTTAGTTTTAAAATGTAACTGTTGTTTCAAATTTGATTTCTGCAGCACTTCAAGGACTTAATACGCTTACGTCGGACTGCAGAATGGCCTCGTTCTACTTTAGATAGCGAAGTATCAACAACAAAGGAAACTCCAGAAATTGAACCACTTCCATTTACACTGGCACATGAACGTTGTATTTCTGTAGTGCAGAAGCTGGCGCTCTTTCTCTTGTCCATGGACTTCACTTGTCATGCAGATTTACTTCTATTTGTTTGTAAGGTAAACAGAATATGGAGCATCACTCTGTAGTTGCAATGGAGATTGCATTAAATTAGCTTTCTATTACTGCTTTTTTGATGGCTTGATGGTAAAAATTAGCTGCAGCATTAAAATTTCTAGTAATTTCTGGTGAGGTAGTTTTTCTGATCTGTCACCTTTTGTGTAACTTAGGATATGATGGCTTCAAAATTGTGTAGAAAAAGTAACTTTTAAAAAAATATTTTCATATAATTACATTTGTAAAATTCTAAAATTTTAGCCAGACCTAGCTAAAAGCACCTAACTTACTTGTAAGCAAAATCTAATAATCATAGAAATTAAAGCTATTACATATTTTCGTAGTATTAAATATGAATAGACATATGTTTCTTTTTTTTAATAGGTTCTTGCTAGAATTGCAAATGCTACAAGACCAACAATTCATTTATGTGAGATTGTAAATGAGACTCAGTTGGAAAGATTATTGCTGCTTCTTGTTGGAACTGACTTTAACAGAGGAGATATCTCTTGGGGAGGAGCATGGGCTCAGTATTCTCTGACTTGTATGCTGCAGGATATTCTAGCAGGTTCGTTTTAAGTTCATATTTTTCAGAATGTATGTTACACATGAAACTTTCTTCCTTTAATGTTTTAGGGTTTTTTATTATTATATTAGAATCTGCTGACACTATTAAAATAATAATTTAAAAAAATCATAAAATTGAGATTAGTGTGTAAAAAATGCAATTTAAAATTGCAATTAGTCAATCCTGAATTAGTGACTTGTGCATTGAAAAGTTAATATTTATGACTCTGATTATTTGAAAATTGTTCAGAATGCTTCCCCTTGAACAAGTAGCCCTTAAAGAATTTAGAGTTAGATGAAGAAAAACAGACAGTTGGCCAAGACACTGGAATGTTAATTTGTAACTGGAATAAAGCTTGAAATGGAGTTGTCTGCTTAATCTAATACGTAGGAGAGTTGTTGGCACCTATAGCAGCTGAAGCTATGGAAGACACTGCTTTGGGAGAAGATGCTGGAGCTTCAGCTGGGGATTCTGATGACTCTCTCCAGCAGTCCACAGTTCAGTTAGTGGAAACAATAGATGAGCCTTTGACACATGACATCACAGGTAAATTATTCCATAATCTTGATGTATATATATATACTGGAAAAAAAGTAAAAAAACCCTTTGCTGTTATTCATCTATCAAAATATCAGTAAAGGATTTTTGGTGCTAGGATAATTAGTTTCTGAAAATATAGGCAGAATATAAGCAATTCTTTAACTTAGTTTTACATGTGATCAGTAAAAAATGGGGTTGTTTTCTAGTTATTTGAAAAAGGCAACTTGATTGCATTCAGTAACTTTTTCCACTAAGAGCTGTAATATTAAAAGCCTTAAAATTATCCATTAAGTGTATGATATATCCATGTTTTGTAATTTGTACTTGGTAGTATTAATACTCTTTTAATCACTCAAAGGTGCTCCACCTCTGTCATCCTTGGAAAAAGATAAGGACATTGACCTTGAATTACTGCAAGACCTGATGGAAGTTGATATTGATCCTTTGGATATTGATTTGGAAAAAGATCCCCTTGCAGCCAAAGTCTTCAAGGTATGACACCCCTGAGCCTTCAGGGTAACATTTACATGTGAAATAATGAAACCCTTTCTCTCTTACACTTCTTCATTAGTGGTATTTGATGTCTTAGACCTGCTTTTAGCTTTCTGTCAAGGTTTAATGTAGAATTACAGGAAAGAATGTAAAGACTGCGTTCACATCTCAGATGTATTCGTATCTCGGTTGACCACAAAATATTTTGCGTTTGCATGAAGATATCTGTATAAACAAGTGGTTCTGAGTAGCTAGTGCTCAGACCAACTTCAGACTATGAGGAGAAGCAACTAACTTCAAAACTTACTTCACTGTGGAACAAGAAAATTATTAAATGCTTTCATACTTAAAACGGAAGCTAAACATATCAGAGGTAGTAAAATTACATTTAGATGTAATAGTATATTGTCAAGGTATAGTAAAAAACAAAAATATTTTGGTTGTAAAGAAACACAACCGTTCATAATAATATGTTGAGTCTCTTTTCTCTGTCCATAAGGGTGATGCTCTCATTTGGAGTTTTCCCACTCCTCTCACTATTGACTTAAACCTTCAGCCTCACTTGAGTTAACCTGAATTATCTTTCTCACCACTTGCTCCGAAAACACTAAATTTTCTTTTCTTTTTTTTTTTTCCTGTATTCCCTCATATGTCCTTCCACTGATTACCTATCAGGTAAAGATTTTTTTTCTTTAAATCTCACCCTACCAAAAATTCCACTTAGTGCTTAGTTTTTGTGTTACTGATGTTTTCCTCCTCCTCTATTCTGCTATCATTTCATGTGGCAGTAGTCCTTAGTCCGCTTCATCCACAGGTATCGTCATGATCTTATTGCCTGATTGGATGTCCTCTAAAAAACAGCCAGAAAAACACTTCTTCATGCTTAATCCTCCTTAGGATTTGCTTCTGTGTCTGTAAAATGGCAGTTGATAATGGATCTTGCCATTAAAAAGACAGGCATATGCAAATTGCCTTCATACAGTCTTACATTACTTTTTTTTTTTCTTGTGATCCATATGCTTTCTTAGTGTCTTAAATTATGACACATGAGTAGAGATTATTCAACTCTTTCTTTTGCAGAGCCCAGTACAAATAATCCCTGAGCCTCACTGAGGCTTTAAGGTACTTTAATAGTACAGTTAATAATATAGTATTCTGTCTTGATAAATAACTTCTCAAAATATGTGTGTGATACTCCACTTCCAAATCTACAATATGGTACAAATGTGTGAATAAAAACTGATGATAACATTTTCAAATTGGCTTCCTGAATCTTTGAGACAGCTAACTACATTGCTGGATTTTGACAATCACTAAGGATTCAGTAGCTTATACTGCAATAAAAATTGAAACAAAATTTTCGGAAGCTGTTGGATCCAGTCTTCTGGTTTTAATTTTTTTGTAACTTCAGTGTTGGTTGTTAGTCATTGCAAATTTTATTTTTGTACTTGGGCAGTCTAAAGAGTTGATGTTTGTTTTTTTCTTGTTGTTTTGTTTGTTTTTTAAGCCTATAAGCAGCACCTGGTATGATTACTGGGGTGCCGATTATGGCACCTACAATTACAATCCTTACATTGGAGGCGTTGGAATTCCAGTTGCAAAACCACCGGTAACTGCAGAGAAAAATGGATCACAAACTGTGAGCGTATCGGTCTCTCAAGGTAAGCAATGAACTAAAGTTCTGTTCAGGGTCTCTTTTCTGTGATACTGTATCTGACACTTTTGCATATCAAATTATGTTAACAATCTCTACGTGCATTAAGTGGAAAGAATTAAATTTTCTATATGCCACAATTTTTCTGTGGTAACTGAGAGAATATTATGTGAAGTTTATATCCCCGTGAAGTTAACAGCCTAACATAGCAGAAAATCTTATTTTCTAACATTTTTGAACACACACTTATAGGCAGTTTTAAATCATTCCCATTTTCTCAGAGAATTTTGGAAGCTCTTTTCTGGTTGGCTGATATTTTGGATAGTTGGCTGTACCCTAAGGAATGAGGTGGCACACTTGTTTAGTTTGGAGGAGTACTACCGAACTGGGGTGATAGATCCCTGCCACAGTGGGGAAAAACAGCTTTTTGGTTCTTGTTTGAGAGCTATTACCTTAGGAAAAAGAGACTTAAACATATGCAGATTTAGTTGTGGGTGATATTAAAGTGACTGAGAAAAGAAATGTGTGTTTCACGGCAATTTAGTATTTTATTAATTACGTATTTCACATCTGTAAGAATCTTATGTTCAGTTCAGAGTATGTTTCTGCATTCTGCTTCTGTCATATGTAAAAGTGAATCTTCCTGTTAGTGATACTGAGATTTTTTTCAGTTTAATGTGTACTGTGTATCTATATTGCTTGCACAGGAAGTTAGAGTAACTAATTATATACATCTTTGATATAATTCAGTTTTGCCCTGTTTGTTGCCTTGTGTAGCTTTAGATGCACGCCTAGAAGTTGGACTTGAACAGCAGGCTGAGCTGATGCTGAAAATGATGTCTACCCTGGAGGCTGATTCCATTCTACAAGCATTAACAAACACATCTCCTACATGTAACTACATGTTGTCAAGTCATTCTCTTCACATAATGACCGTGATGCTTTGAAATTTGTGCTAATTTTTTCTGCAGTCACTTAGCAGCTTAGAAAAAGTTGTATTTCACTTGAATTTTCTTGTTAGGCTGAGCATTAGAGTTATTTCTTTATTCAGATTTTTTAATTGTGTTTATGTATATTTAAGACATTTTGTGAAACTGGTTAAGTATACAGGATTTACTTTACAGTGCATTATACTACAATGGAGGAATTGTTTTCATTTTCCGATCTAGATGCAAGTGAACATTAAGTTTCCTGTTTTTGTGAAGCTTAATTCTTGCATTCATTGTGAAATCTCAGCTGTTTGAAAGCTGCTTTGCACTTGACAGTTTCACCTATTCAGTGATGAAAGTGAAAATATTTGAATACAGTTTTGAACTTGGCTGTTCAGTAAGCTTTATGTTATAAAAACACTCATGATGCCAATTTACTTTTGAACGTATTTTCAGTGAGTTGCGCTGTCCATCTTGTTAAGATGTGCTTCTTTGTAGCTCTCCAGGTACCTTAATATGCATGCAGTCATTAGTTGAATATCTGATGATGGAGTAGGTTTAGCGACATCCTCAGCCTTTATTCTCAGGAAGTTTATTATTGACTGCAATAGTTTTACCATAATGCATGAAAGAGATGCTCCGATTGTTTGTCTTACCATTGTGTTATCAGGACACTCCTATAATACGTGTTTAGCGAGAACTGTGAAAATGTATTTGTGTGGGCTCACTTTCCAAGCAGTTTCGTGAAGAAGGGGATGTCTAATATTCAAGTATGCCTGTCACAGTATGGTAGTCAGTAGTCCAACTCATCTGAATGCTACATTGAAGATGTTCTTGTAAATTATAAAATAAGTGTCTTTCCCTTAAGTATAAAATGCAAGGAAATAAATATGAAGTTAGCTTTAGCAACTTTTACAAAATAATTCATGGGGAGATGGTACTTTTTGTTTTGTTTTTTAGTAACCCAGTCTCCTAGTGGAACAGATGATTCATTGCTAAGAGGATTACATGCTGCTAACCAAAATGCCCAGTTGATTGTACAGTTGTCATCTATACCTATGCTGAGCGCATGCTTCAACAAACTCTTTTCCATGCTACAAGTCCACCATGTTCAGGTACAGAATTATGAACTGTTAAATGTTTTGATAGTATTTCTCTCTAAATTTGAAAGTTGTTTTCCTATACTTCTTACTACTTAGGATGCAAGTAGCCTGTTATGTTACATGCTTTATTGCTTATGAAGCTGTCATGGACAACAGTACCAATAATACAATAGACAAGCTGCTGAAAGCTTTTATCAAATAGGACATTTCTTGTTACAGTGGAAAAAATAGGTATACATTTTCATATTTAAAAACAAGTTCTTAGGTTCAATGAAAAATAATTGTTAGCTTATTAGTGAAGAGTGTCACTAAGTGTGCAGTCTCCATCTGTGGAGGTTTTCAAAACCCAGCTGGATAAACCCCTGAGCAACCCAGGCTGCTGTCGTCTTTGGTCCTTCTTTGAGCAGAAGACCGGATTGGATAACCTCCAGAGGTCCCTTCCAATTGTCCAATGATCCTAAATGTTAAAATTATAAGTGTGCTTTTTGAAAAGTCATTGGTTTAGCAACGCTTTTCTTGATACATACAAAGGAATGCCATACGTGCTATATATGAGTGATTAGGTGCAGGCCTGCCTGTTTGTATCTTAATTGGGTGTCTGACTCCATCCCTCAATCGTTCTTTAAATATCTCATCCAAAATACAGTTTGTGGTGTAAAGGACCTTCATGCTTCCCCAGAATATCTGAATAGTTATTTTCCTCAAGGGAGTTATTCAGGGTGAGCATCAGTGTCTCTCTGATAGTGAAGAAGGTTTCCCAGTAATTAAATTGGCCTTCTGAATAATTTTGGTTGACTGGTAAACATCACTTGACTGTATTGAGACATTCCAAAAGCTTACATGCAAACCAGTGTTACAGGTCAGGTGTAAGGTTATGATACAGACACTTCTGAGCAGTGTGTAAAGCTGTATTTTTTTTAACATAAGTTTGAAGAAACTTCTTAAGAGAAACTTAACTGTATTTAGAAAAAAGCAATTACAAAAACATAGCAGAAGCATTTGCTAGTTATGCTGAATTTTCCTTGAATATTATGTTTATCAGAATCTTCAAATCCAGTAAAGGATAGAGTATGTGTGTGTGTGTTATCAGTGAAACAGTAGCACCTGAGAATGTAGATAAGGCTTTTAAAATCAAAACAGATAACCTTTTATGCCCTGGAACTCTGAGTTCAAGTTCAAAAACACTTGAGTTTGGTTTGATAGTGGTTTTTTTTTCCCTTTTTTCAGCTTGAATCCCTTTTACAGTTATGGCTCACATTAAGCCTGAATTCCAGCTCCTCTGGAAGTAAAGATAGTGGCGCTGATATTTTCCTTTATAACGCTAACCGAATACCTGTCATTTCTTTGAACCAAGGTAAAATACATTAAATATGGGAAATTAATTTTCCAGAAGTGTAGGATAAGATTTTTTTAAGTACTTAATTTTTGCTAATAAGTAGAAAGTATTATAATAAGTATTCTTGATAAGATCAGTGTTGGGATAATTTCTGTGTTCTTATTAAAGAGCTCTTGGGCTCGTTATCTTCTTAACATGAAAAATGTGTAGCTAGTATGTAAATGTATGTAGTATGAGAGATGATTCCTTGAATTTGCATAATCTCCTCAGAAATTAAACTGTAAAGTTTGTGGTTCTTAACTCATGATTACTCACAAGAGGACTTTTTAAAATAGACTTCTTAATCGAAGGTGAACTGTGCACCTGTATGCACTTCTCTGACAAATTTCTTCTCCTTGTATACCATCCTATGATGTCTTTATTATCAAAGACATCGGTGGAGGGGGGAAGCCTTATTACTTTTTGGCATCAGACTACTAATTAGTACAAAGACATGTCGATTTTTTTTTTTTTCTGCAATATGTTATACTGTATGGTTTAGAAAATCTGTGGTGTCTTGTGGTGATAGTCCAAATCATTAATACCTGTAATGAACCTGTTATGCTGACTTCCATGAGAGCATTTTGAAACCAGTTTCTTCGTATCATTTTCTCTGAGATGTCAGGGTCTGGGCATTGTAGAAAGTTTTGTGGGCCAGTTTCTGTGAATTGTTGGTGAGGCTTCTTTTCCTAATTTCCTGGAACAATAGTTGTCAAAACACAGTAAATACTACAAACAATAATATTAATAATAATATTAATAACAATAATAGATACAGCACCTTACAGTAAAAATAAGACATTTATAGTAATACCCTGAAGATTAAAGCTTGGAAAAACATGTTTTTTTCTTGACAGCTTCAGTAACTAGCTTCCTGTCAGTCCTGGCATGGTATCCTAATACCTTACTCCGGACATGGTGCCTTGTGCTTCATAGCCTAACTCTCATGACAAATATGCAGCTTAATGGTAAGTTTGGGGGGTTTTTTTATGTTGCCTGTTTTAGTGACATACAAACGAGTGTTGATTCCCATCCAAAAGACTACCAGAACTTTCCTTTTGTCATACAAGTACTTTTGTTGGTTCTCCATAAATTCAGCCTTTTCAAGAGTGGGCTCCTTGAATTGCTTGTACCATGGGAAACTGAAACCCTAGTGGTAAAAGAAAATGTCATTATAAGTAGGTTGGCAATGTCTTCTAAAAATGAATTTTAGGACTAGCTAATGATCCTTGGGAATTAGCTTTGTACTATGGGAAGAGGTAGCAGAGAGGAAGGATTAAGGTGCTATGAGAGAGATTCATGTTTTTGTGATGCAGTAGGAATATTGTCATAGATATGCAGGCACTAGTCATTGCTTATGTTAAGCTATCTGAAAATAAGCCCCCAGAAGCTGAATCTATTAAAAAAGAAATCAAGCTCTTTCATTTCATTTCCCTATGCACACCAGATTATCTCACAGTCTGTGTATATTGCTCCATAACACACTAGAAAATAATCTCCCTTTGTGAATGAGATTCTGCCACAAGACTGGTAGAAATTAAAGGGTGTGATTTTTAAATGAAGAAATTAAGCTTCTAAATGGCTCACTATCATAGGGCAGCTGTCGTGAGGAATGCTTTGGTGGCCTTGTCCTCAAAGCTAAAGAAGATATCAAATAATAAGAACTTGGAGACTGGAATATTTTAACACCTGCATGTTACACCAAGTCAGAGCTCTTTTAAATTCTGTTTTCACTCCAAGCATATGACTAAAGACAGTCATTACAGAAGGAAGAAACCGAGAGCCACCTGAAGATCACACCTCTATGAAGCAATTTGCCATCCTGTGATGACACAGCTATTCTCCACAGTTTTCCTAAAAGATCCTTATGAATCTCTTTTTCATATATGCCATTTCAAATCATTGTCTTTGGGATGCACCTTTTTCTTCAGGTTTTCACTTTCTGTCCCTTTCCTGTGATATCATTTAGAGATCAGTCTCACAAAAATCTGCTGAAGTTTTTGCTATTAGGTGAAGCAGTAGAGCTGTGGATAAAATAACGGAAGAGACTTAATCGATATTCACAAACTGAGACTTCCATCTTATTCTTGGTATTTGAGAACAGAACATGGCCTGATTTGCAGGATAACAGTGCCTGCAGTTAACACCCATGTGTACTTCCAACACTGCAACTTGTAACTGTAGACTGGCAATTTCCAAAAATTATGCTGTATGTACCACTGAGACCATATGTGAATCTCTTCCAAGCGGTATGAGGCTCAGAGTTCGTGCTCTGACACTGACAGACAGGCAGCTGTGTGTTTGCAGGAGTTTCTTAGGCAACTGGCTGAGATCAGTAAGTGACAATGTGAATGAAAGCTGCTCAGAAGCAACCACTATGACGCATCGCAGGCGCACTTCAGCATATGAATGTCGTTGTGGATTTTTGTGTATATAGGATTGTGAATCCAAGGCTGGGGTTGAGTTGGAAAGGGTTGGAGATGCAAGCTTGCTGGAGGGTAAAGAAAAGGGTTGAAGGTGTGTATCCTTTGATACGTGTGTGGATTAACACAGATACATATCCCTTAACTGCTCCTCTTCCCATACTCACTGATAGAACCAGGAGCTAAATAAGTTTAAGTGCCCATCAGATAACTTCTGTGCCAGGATTCCTCAGCAGCTAATAATTCAAGATAATATTCTGTCTCAATGGCACTGAGTTGTCACTTTTAAGAAGTGAGATAATCTCTGTTCAATTCTTGACAATTGAAGGTGGGATCCATCAGAGCAGTTCTCCAGTCAATAATTTTGGTTTCCGTGTGCTTTAGTTCAGAACTGGGACTAATAATAGTCTCTTAAGCCATTACAGGCAGTGTCTCACAGGACTTCTCATCAACTTAGAATTTTCAAGGTCATGCTTTCCAGACAAGATAGGGGTTTTTTTGTTTTTTTAAATATATACAGCCAGTTGAGAGCGAACAATTTAAAGAGAAGTCGTTCCTGAGACTGGTGAAATGTAAGTGACATGTCAGCTTTCTCTGGAGTCAAGTTTCTCTTGTATCTTCTTTCATTCTGTAATGTTTTAAGATCTGAAGTACAAATTGTTCACATCTTTACTGTATTGACAGGTTATGGTTAGGGTTGGGGTCTTTTTTGGTTTTTTGTTTGTTTTTGGGGGGGTGTGTTGTTTGTTTTTTTTTTAAACCACTAAGATGTCAATTACAGTTCATTGGGAATAATTTTGGCTAGTCTTGCCAGATGTGTGTGGTTATAAAATTAGGTTCTTTCCCCTTTTAATACCCCAAATACAACAAGCCCCCAAATGTGTTCATTTACAGAATATCTTCATTGATTAAAAAACCCACCACCACCACCAAATATATTTTATTCAGATGATTTCAGGCGTAATAAACTTTAAGATGCAATAAGCCTTTTAAATAAGCAAGAAGGAACCTCTTCTTGACATAATCCTTGTTAGATAATCGTATTTGCTGTTTCAGAAACTGAAAACAACTTAGAGGTGTAGCCGCTCAAAGATGATTCACTAAACTCTTTTTGCAGGTGGGCATTTTAGCACTGAGAAAATCCCACTATTGCTATTTTTCTAAACCATTGGATCTCAAAGCCTTCTCAGACAACCTCCTTCTTAAGTTTGCTTTATTTAGTTGAAATTCATTATTGCCATTTGATACGTATGTTCACATTCAGCCATTCTGTTTTCCCCAGTCTTTCATTTAGAAAGAAGAAAGGAAATTAAAGGAAAAAAGAAAGGGGGAGGGGAAGGGCAGTGCTTTTTCATATTCTTCCATCCATTCTATATAAGGGTCTTGCCTTATTTGCATTTTACAGGTAGTCTCTTTGAACCCACTTCTGAATTCTGAACTATTGTACTCTGAAGATTACAGTTTTGATCACCATTTCTTCAAGAGATCAATGAATTAGAAGATCTTGTCATAAGAAATTAGGTGATTCTAGAGATCTCATCCTGATGTTATTTTTCAAAGCTGCTTCTTAGTTATTTTTCCAAAACCCCAGATCTCTCCAGTAGTAATCAAGGCTTTTTAGGTTTTGTTTTTTTTTTTCCCCAAGTATAAGACAGATTCTTTTGGGGAACTGTTGTATGTTGGGATTTTATGAGCAACCACTGTTGAGAGCAGGTCAGTTCATGGTCAGAAAATCTTATTTCGTTATGCCATTATGTGCTGATAAATATCTTCAGAATGAGAGCTCAGGCTGTGTAACTTCTGTGCTTCAGAAACTCTTATCTGAGGAGTGCAAGATATTTTTCAGGGATAAACCCAATACCCCCGGCCATTTCTTTTCAGAACGATGACCTTAATTGGTTACAAGATCCAGGGACAAGTTTTCCAAGGATGGTGCTTAAAAATCAGTATTTGACGGGTGACATCTAGAACCATTTAATGCCATGTAAAGGAAGGTGGGTAGAAGCAGATCTACAGTGACACCTGGCTAAGAAAAATTTCTCAGAGCTACAGTTGCTCTAAAGTAAACAGCTGTCATCTGTCAAATCGTTCTCATAGTGCATTTACTCATCTGTTCCTTTAGCAAGAACTATTCGTGCTCTCCTCACATGCCCTTTTGCTTATCTGTTATTGTCTCACCAGAAATACTGTTTGAGAGCAGTGTTTTGAGCATAAACACTACCTGACAGAGCAGATAATGTAGATGCGTCCTGAAATCTGAGTTAGAATGTCAAACAAAACATGTTAGACTACAAATATAATGTATAAAAAAGGTGGGTTTTTATATTGCAGTGATATTTTCAGCTGTTAAATAGTAATAAAATAACATAAGAGTAATGAAGATGTATCTCTTCAGTTATGGCATCAACTCTCATGGAACAGTAGAAAAACTATGGAGCCTTCTAATCCTGGAAGGAAATGAGCTGAGGGTTAGCATGTGGACTTGGCTACTTCTTGTTAAGAGGAGATGGGCTGGGACTGTCAATTCCAGGGAATTTCTAACATAACGTCTGCTTGTATTAAGATGTAAAATCTTCACAAATAGCCAGATTTAATTAAGTAGTTACAGTACAGACCTAACAAGTGAAGGTGAACACAGCAGGAAAAAGCTGGAGTTTTCTAAATAATGTTACCTTCGAAGAAACACCAAGTGAACAAATTAAAGGACTGAACCTACACCCCAAATGCGCCCTGTTCAGAAAAATGCAAGCATATATATTCTAAAAGCTGTAGTTTCAATGAAGAGTTTGGGGTTTTTTGTTTTTTAAAAAAAGAACAACATTGAATAGCAGTGTTGCTTGTCACACTGATTGTTACAGACTTCATAGGTGATTCAGGGTCTCTGAAGAAAATGAAATACCTTCTGTCTATGAAGGTACCATTCAGGAATGCAGGAAAGTACAACAGTATGTCCCTTGTTCAAATAAAAATATAAACATATTCTGGGAGCTTTGTACACTTATTTTAAAATGAATTTGGATACTCAGTACTTTTGGACAAACTCAAGTGAGATCTAGCTCAAAACTGAAGTCATACACAAAGTTTGAATGATGTAGTTACATTGAAGCAATGAGAAGTTACAGAAAACTACAAAAAACAGAATAACCACATCCAGAGTAACTTCTCATTTTGATTAGTTATGTCAGCTACAGTTGAATGTAATTTTCGTGATAGTGATTTGTCTTAAATTTTAAAATAGTTTATAAGTGGAACTTTTTTCGAGGGGAAAAAAAGGGGGGGAGGAAGGGGGGGAGTAATATAACAGGTCTGAGTATACATGCAAGAGCTATGAGCTTAGCAAGTTAGTGTCCTTAGTGACGTGACTGTCATTTTCATTTTTAACTTGTATCATGATATACTCGGAAACACCCCCCCAAAAAAACAACCAACCAAAAAAAACCCCTACCAGCAACCTACATACCTAGTTTTCTTAGGGGGAAAATCAGTGTATTGCATGTTTTACTCAAGTGAATGTTCAGAGGTGCAGGTTCAGCAGGGGGAAAAGAAACTTGATCAGCTCACCCAGACTGGTGTTTCCATGGAACATCCTGCAATGGAAGGCTTCTTTGTTGTTCTGAAATACTCAGGTTTTTCTTTCAGAGAACCTGTGAAATTGTATGCTTACTTTTACTGACTTGTCCCCCACCCAGACAAGACCTAGCCTTTTAATCTTTTGCACTGTCAAATGTAAACTAGAGCAGGCTTATTGTCTACAATACAATGGAACTGGAATGCTATGGGATGCTTTCTTGTTTTTATTCAATTCCAGCTATTGCCATTCTATCAGTCATAGCCATACAGACTTGTTCCACTACTAATGTTGGTAAATCAATGCAAAATGGTTTGTATAGCTGTACAAGAAATACTTTGGGCGTTAGTTTACTGCATTCATCTAAAGCAAGAAATCCGTTTATAATTTGAGAATAAAATGGCATTTGATAACAGGAAAACTTACTGTGAATTATCTTCTCCTTCTATCTTCCCATAAGGATTTGTTCTCATAGCAAGTGTCTTTCCAATGCTATTTTTATTTCATTGCTCTGAAAGCTTTTCAGCTGAGATGGAAGCAGTCAGGGTTTAATTCTGATTTTGACAGAGACATTTCCCTCCTGGTTGGGATCTTTAGTTTAACTTTCCTTAGTTTAAGGAAATTATTGTGAATGATGAAGACTCTGATAAACAGAATGACCAGTAAGTAGTTCAGGATTTGGTTTTTTTAACAGCCTCCCTAATTAAGAATCATATCTTGGGATGCAAAGGGATGCCAGCCAAACTCTCGTACCAGAGCATCATTTCCTCTTGATTTAATCTTTTATATGTGATGAGGTAGTCTGAAAGATATCACATCTTCAGCGTGTAATAACCTGTAACTTCATTTAGATAAGTATGATATTATAAGAATACATATTTTTATTCAGTAGGTAGCTATGCTTTTTTGAAGTTGTGTTTTGAATTGATTCAATATACCACTACTGAATGAATAAGACTTCACGTTTAATAAAGCTCATTTGTTTGATCATTGAAGGGTGTATTTTAATTCTACTTCTGGTTCTCCAAGTTCTTATCTGTTAAGCTTCCTACAGTTTTAGTCAATGATGAGAAGTCTCTGAATGTGCCAAGGACAAAAATATCTTGATTGTTTACAGGATAATAGAACATGTGGTCTCTGTCTGAAAAACAAAGGCATTTAAGCCTTATTAAAGTGTTGGACTAGCAAAGAGAAACAAATCAAAATATCTGTATATATTGCTTCTACAAAATGAAGCTCTACTTTCAGGAATATTGCCTTAGCAAGCTTGGAACACTGATGGAACAGTTTTGGGGGTTTATATCTGTACTTGATGGAAACATCTACACTAAAAATTGTAGTCCTGAGTAAGCAGCTTTAGGTAGCTGATTTTGCTGAGAATATTTACACATCATGAAATAAGTATAAAGGATAAGCAGTATAAATGTTTGATTTACACTTAATGCTTAAGATTACAGATTTAATTTTCATGTCTTTATTTTTAAGCTGGTCCCAGCAGTGCCATTGGAGCTCAGGAAAGTACTGCCCAATTGTTGGTGTCAGATCCAAACCTCATTCACGTGTTAGTGAAATTTCTTTCCGGCACTAATCCTCATGGAACAAATCAACACAGTCCACAGGTAACTAGCAATTAAGAGAAAAACACTTCGTAGTAGGATTTCAATACACTTGATATGAATATGTTTTATTCATAACGTATTATATCTTTGGCTTGTTTCTTTTTTTGGTTATAGTCTTAGTTGCTTCTGATGAGCAACCATAGGGAAATTCATGTTGGTGATACACTCTGAGTAGTGATTGTACGTTTTTACAACTATCTGGAGGCTTGCCACAGGGAGAGAATGCTGTGTGATATGTCAGTGAATGTGTTCCATGTTAGGATTGCTTAGTTGCATGCATGAAAAAAGTAATAGAGTTCAGTTAGTTTACTGAAATCTTGTTGGGTTGGGATAAAAATGCCAATGAAGATTAAGTTTAAATATCTAATAATTCCAGAATTTAAAATAATGCTTTTATTTTCTGCCTGTTTTCTGAATTCATGTGGTGTTTACTGTTTCTCCTCATTTCAACTAATTTTTTTTTGCTTCTTGCAGTCTTCGAAAAATCTGTGAAAAGTAACCAAAAAAAAGCCTAAATTAACTTAATTGTAGGTAGTATTTGACAGGAGTCTCAGAAACACTTAGTTTAGGAGACAGAAAACACCTGGTATTTCCAGTATTTTCCAGAAAAATTTCCAGAAAATACATAGTCTTTCCCAGAAATTAAACATTGCACAGTGCCATTAATTTAAAGCACTTATATGCAAATGTGTAGTTTGTGAAAAAGCATTCAGATTAGCGCAGAAATGTATTCTGTGTGAAGCATAGTTTGATTGCTGAAAACATAAAAGTCTCAAGCTGCAAAACGAGTCTTAGCCAAAGAACTGAATTATTTGCTTTTTACTCATGGTTAGTAGTAGAAAAACCCATAATATAAATTGATATGGAATAGTGCTCTTGTGAAAACCCTGTAAAATTTTTCAGAAAGCAAGTTAAGCTACATAATACTTTTATGTTCTTAGGAAATGTTTTTGTTAGATGCAGCTTAATGTTCTTGAAGATATTTCAGTTTATATAAAACTTATTAAAATGCCTTTCCCACTAGGTTGGGCCAACAGCGACGCAAGCTATGCAAGAATTTCTTACTCGATTACAAGTGCACCTTTCTTCAACTTGTCCTCAGATGTTCAGTGAATTTTTATTGAAATTAATACATATACTTTCAACAGAAAGGTAAATCTTAACTGTTTTTTTTCCTTTCATACCCTCTTTGTCTTTAAAATCTGTGTGAGTATGAATCGCAACTGATGTGTATGTCCCACCTGGTCATACTGTCAGGTTATAAATGGACGAGATCTTTGCTATTGCTGCAGCACTACCAGCAGGATCTGGGCTGCTTCTGGCACGTGGAAAAATGTGACTGGAATCCACGCACAGCTGTCTGTGTGTGAGGGACAGTGAATAGAAGCACTAAACAGTTGATTGGACTGCCCCACTCTCCTTCTGCGGCGTATTGATGTCTCGTCTCCCCACTAGTGTAGAGAAGTGCCACTGGCCAGGGGAGAGACAAGAGCTTATGGCTTGTCTTTTACAGCTCTGGTTCTTCAAGGCTAGGTTGATGGGCACAAGACTGTTGTGTATACAGCAGTACACTGGAATGTGGCAATTGTTTGGTCTGAAGTACATTAGGAATTATAATTTATTTCTGGTATTGATGTTCAGCTTATCCCCAGACAAAGGCTTCATATAATTAGGGATGAGCTTCCTCAGTTTCTGGCTTCCCAGTAGGTGGCACTTTGGTGTTAACTATCCTACTATCCTTTAATCATACAGAAGACAGTTTCAGCCTTCTCTAAGAGATTTTTACCTTAGTAATTTAAATTGGATGGGTGGTGTTTACCAGGTTACATTGATCAATCACTTATAAAAGAAATGTCATAATACAGTAAAATCAGTAATTCACAGTGAATCTTGGAATGCATGTCTGCATGCCATAATTTATTTGAAATAAGCTGATGATACCACTGAAAGGATAGTTTTTGAAATGTGTTAGGTTTTTTTGAGACAAACCAAAGGTGGGACTGAAATGTCATAAAATGGAAGCAAAGCACCAGAAAAGTCTTTAGACGGTTATTTCTAAAACTTCAGGTAATTATTGAAGTATACCATATCTGATCAAAGTGTAAGGTTGATTGTGAAGAAAAGCAGTATTTTACTGTTAGAACTAATTAAATGCCAAATACTTTCTTCAGTGCTATTCCTATAAACTGTTTTGTTCTGTGTTTAATTTTAACAGTTACAGTAAGATTAATCAATGCCAAAAGATACAGAGAAATATATCAAAAACCAGTAACTAACACTTCAAGAATTAGCACCAATTTTATTTTAAATATACTGATTCAAAAGGTTCATTTTGTAGTCCACCAGTATACATGGAAAAGCAATTGGGAAAATAAACTTAGGCCTAAAAGAGATCCATCAAACAATCAACCTACAAGCACCAACCTGTGATAGTTTGAGTACCTTCGCATGGTCTTATGTATAGTTACTATTTAGATAGCTAAAACCTGACCATTCTTCTTTCTACCTTGGAGGGGGGAAAGGGGGGGGGGGGGAAGCCAGCTATGGGAAGAAAAAACTCATCATGATTTCCTGTTAGCAAACAAATAATCCTAATGATATTAAAGTATTAGATTACTTTCTCCCATGAAGTTTTCCTGCAAACATACGAAACTTTTCACCCACAACTGAACAGGACTGTATTCCAAGCCTATACCTACAAAATTAACTGAATTATTAAAAAAAATGATGGATCCTAGACATTTTCAAAGGAAACTTTAATCCTTAGTGGTATCAGGAAAATGATAGCATGAGCAGATTCTACAGGCTGTGTAATGACCAGTATATTGAAAAGTTCTGAATGCTTGACTCATGTGAAAGATCAGATTGTGTTTCAACATGCATTTCTGAAAATGGCTGGATTTTTATTTATTGAAAGTCTGGTGTGCTTTTTGATTCTTAAAAATAAAGGGGAAAAAAACATAAAAACCAAACAACCAAACCTGTTTAACTTATTAATATTGAACAATGACATATCCTTTTTTTTTTTTTTTTCCCCTTCTCTCCTTTCAGGGGTGCTTTCCAGACAGGCCAAGGACCTTTGGATGCACAAGTGAAACTGTTGGAATTTACCTTGGAACAGAATTTTGAAGTTGTATCAGTTAGCACTATTTCTGCAGTAATTGAGTCTATAACCTTCCTTGTACATCATTACATTACATGTTCGGACAAAGTGATGTCTCGCAGCGGCTCAGACAGCTCTGTGGGTGCTCGAGCGTGTTTTGGAGGGCTTTTTGCCAATATTATCCGTCCAGGTGATGCCAAAGCAGTTTGTGGAGAAATGACAAGGGATCAACTTATGTTTGATTTGTTAAAGCTGGTCAACATTTTAGTTCAACTGCCGCTTTCCAGTAACCGAGAATATAGTGCCCGTGTTCCAGTAGCAAGCAGTACTACAGACAGTGTGTCTGATGAAGAAAAGGTTTCAGGAGGCAAAGATGGCAATGGAAGCAACCCTAATACTCAAGTATCAGCTGCATATGTGGCAGACTTGGTGTTAGCCAACCAACAAATTATGAGCCAGATTTTGTCTGCACTTGGCCAGTGTAACAGCAGTGCTATGGCAATGATTATTGGTAGGTATTTTGTAAATAAAACAGATGATCTTTTGGGGTGGTAAAACACTTAAAACTTCTACAAACTCATAAATTGGGTGTATACATGAAAGAATGTGTCACAGAAATGACAGGAAAAAAGAGACTGATAAGAAGTGAAAGGGCAGACTGGTACGTGGAAAAAAAATTACCATGAGGTGGGAGACAGTAATTAAAACCAAACGGGAAATGCATTTGGCATTTGAATTTGCTGAATCTCAGAACAGTCAATGTTGAATGGGGCCCCTAGAGATTGTCTAGTCCAACCTCCCTGCACAAAGCAGGGTTAACTCGGAGCCTGCATCAGAGAGCAGGTTGCTCAGTACCTTGTCCAGTTGGGTTTTTAATTTCCCAAGGGTGGAAGCTCCACAACTGCTCTAGGCAACCTGTTACAATGTTCAATCATTTTTAAAGTAGAAAAGCCTTTTTCTTATGTTTAAATGGAATTTCCTGTATTTCAGTCTGTGCCCATCACATGCCTCTATGCACGGATTACGATTAGTCTTTGGTTTGTACTAGACACATTACCTCAGTTCTCTATGTATTGCATTATTTTCCTTTTTTTTTAGTCATTTCTGAAAAAAAATCAAATTACAGTTGCGGGCCTTGCACAGAATACATAACCTCTTCTATTCCTCTGTTTTACCAGAAATCTCATTAACATCATCTGGGAGTTTCAGTCATATATTAGTGGGTGGGATCTTCCTGCTACGAACAAGTGAGGAAGCTGATGATACTTTGAACAGCAACGTTGCTGTTTGTCAGACTTGTACCTAAGGTGCATTTGCTCAGAGAGATTATCTTTGTGACTTGCTTGTGAGCTGTGATGATAGCATAGTTTATTTGCACAAATTAAACCACTGACTGAAATACCATGAAGGTTACTGCATGCGCAAAACTGGAAAAACATTTTGCAGGAGGATAGGCAAAGAGCTTGCACTCCATTTCAGGTGTAATAGTTGTAAAATGTTGTTCTCTTTGTAGTGGTTTTCTTGTTTCGAAGAAAGTACCTCTGGCCTTTTCTGTGTTAGATGTGAAGCAGATGTGAAACTGTTAACCAATGCCTCTTATCAGAAAACAGTATACTTTTTGGATGAGAGCATGTGAATGTTAGACCAGTGGTTCATTTTGGCATAAAAGCAATTGAGGAAAAAGTAGTAGCTTCCAGTAGTCAAATTAAACAGCAGGCAGGATTTGACAAGCCTGAATTGCACTGTTGGAACCTTCCTGAAATTAATTCCAGAATGTCTTCTCCTTTACTCTGGGTAGTTGGTGTCATATTGCAAATACACTATGAATGCTGAAAGTAGTTTGTTCTGGGAATGATGGTTTATGCTCAGTATGTGTTTCTTTGGGGTGAAATTCAAAAATTCTTCTCCTCAACTTTGATGTCTTTCTAAACCACCAATTTCTGTCCAGCAGTTGTTTTGCATTTTTTAAAAGACAATTTGGAAAGATAGTGTTGTTTCAAAATGTTTTTCATTGAATTCAGGATACTGGGCCAGCTGATCCCTTCAGTGGATTTTTCCTCCCAAGGTCTTTTAATATAGCTTATTGAAACTAATTTGTATGTGTATTTTGGGAAGATATAGCACAGCTATTTGTGGTTTTAGTTCCTTCATGAAGAACTGTATTAAGATCTCTCCAGACAATTTCTATGAATAAAGCATTTCTTCAGGACTGCAGCCAAGGTTATATATGATCCAAAAATCAGTTATCAGCATATAGTAGTAAACATGTAATAGCTAGTGCAGCATGCTAGCTACCCAGGAAAGATAAACAAGATGATGTCTGCAGATGTGTAGTGATAAGTAGTGGCTCTGGTGTCAAAATTTATGCTAATAATGTTAATTTACTGCACTTGGCAAGCCAGCTGGTCAGGAACCAGGATGGCCTTGAGTAATTCACCTGTCACATGAAGTTCAAACATTTGTTGGATTTTCTTTTATGACCATTTTGTCTATTTATTTCATTAGGTTTTTGTGCTTTGTCATTGACAAACTATGAAAATCATACAAGTAACAATATTCCCCTCCTAGCCTACCTTCTTCTTGCCTCAAAGACTTCACAGCAAACCCACCTTAGTTGGTTTCAGTTCCATCATTCATTCCATTTAACTTTTCTAGACCATGTAGAGACTGAGTCTTAAGACTTTTCTGTCTCTCTGTCTCCATGCATCCAGTGCTTATCAATATTTTCTTTCTTGATACGTTGAGGGTGATTAAAGTACTACAGCTGTCAATTCTCTTGCTGGAATGTTTCTCTAAGGCATGTTCCAAAAATCACGTGAACATGTTATTTTTATTATTATTTGTTAGTATAACTCCCATTTCTTTAAATGGAATGGGATTATTCCATCCATTCCCCCTGCTCAAATCTAAAACCACTTTTAAAAGCTCTTCCAGATTGGTGTCATATGCTTTGCAAGACAGTTGTATTTACAGAGGTAATCTCTTCCTTGGGAAGACTATTCTTTTGCTTTCCATCCTCAATTTCAGCAATGTGTAATCAGTGTTGCTGAATATTGATATGCAGTAAATCCTCATGAATAAATTCTGAGCTGTAACACTTAGAAGAATTCCCTGAGAGGTATTTCTGATAGAAATATATATGTTAAATGGTTTTGGTGTTTTTTGGCTGCATAAGTGCACTTCTATTATTATGTGAAAAAACTCTTAAATACTTGTTAGTTGCTTCTGGCTAGGAGTGATTCCAATCCCTGTAGTTCTTATTCTGTTGCCTTCACTAATTACAGTCATTTGTATGGTCTTATCTAAAATTGGATTTAAATTCCCTGATTTCCTGGGTCAAGTCTTCCTATTTATACTGTAAAGAAGGTAGCGTGTATCTGGGAACACTAATAGTAATTTATATGATCCTGAAAACTGGCCCACTTGTAGTTTGTAAAACCCATGTGAGCATTTAACTGAAAATAATTTAAATATCCTTGAGTTCTCTTACGTGCTGTAATGGTTTGTTAGGTCTCAGCTTCTGACCTTTTGAACTGTTTCTGTTTTCACTAAGGTGCAAGTGGTTTACATCTCACTAAACATGAAAACTTTCATGGTGGCTTAGATGCAATATCAGTTGGAGATGGGTTGTTCACTATCCTGACAACGCTTAGTAAAAAAGCAACAACAGTGCAAGTGATGCTTCAGCCAATTCTTACCTACATGGCCTGTGGGTACATGGGAAGACAGGTAAGTTCCCTTAGGTCTGCTGTGCTTCAAGGGAATTATAGGTTAGTTGATACTGTAACCTATAATAAGCTCAGAAAACTGAACTAGTGCTATGTAAAATAAATGTTAATGTTTTTCCAACCTTACTGCATTTTGGTGCTGAAGTTAGGAAGCCTCCCTCCATTGTCCATAGTAGAGGGAGAGAGAGAGTTTCTGTAAGGACATTTTGACATTCCCGTAAATGTTCCTGGCTAAAGGTGTGAAGATGGATTGAATGTTTTATTATGTTCAGGTGGGAAACACATTTATTGTGTTCATATTAGTGGGTATTTTAAATGCTCAATATTCTTATTTCCCTTCAGCTGCTTACCCCTGGTAGTTTGATCTTTTCCTTACTGCAAAGACTTCTCCTATGTAAGAATGAACCATATGGAGCGTGATATTGCTATTTTGTGGTAGAGAGGTCAGCTATGGTGGCATTTCCTCTCTGAGATTTTTGCCTACTAAAAGGGGAGACTAATGCATATTTTTGTCATATTAATTTTGCATGAAACTGTATTTCTTAACCTTTTTCTTCTAGGGTTCTCTCGCCACTTGTCAGTTATCTGAGCCACTGCTCTGGTTCATTTTACGAGTGTTGGATACAAGTGAGGCACTGAAGGCTTTCCATGACATGGGTAAGAATGTCTTGTCTTTAGCTGTATCAAGTAAAAGGTTTATTGTAGATTTTTTTGGCACTTAAAGAAGGAATACAGATATGTGTCTGGAGGAGCAAATTTACTAAATAGGCCTTTGCTTGCTTAGAATCTATTGCATGCTTCTGAACAGTGTTGGGTTTTTTCTCTCCCTGCCTGCACTATACACAGGTGGTGTTCAGCTTATTTGTAACAACATGGTAACGAGCACAAGAGCTATTGTTAACACAGCAAGAAGTATGGTTTCGACTATTATGAAATTTCTTGATTCTGGTCCCACCAAAGCAACAGACAGCAGTTTGAAAGCTAGAGTGCTAGCTTCTGAGCCTGATAATGCAGAAGGAATTCACAATTTTGCACCTTTGGGTAAGTAATACTTCTTTCTCTTACATTAATATCCACTGGTCATTTGAATCTTTATCAAGTTATTAAAAAAAATATTGTGATAGTATCAAATGTTGCAATACTATTAAATCTTCTAAACAGAGGGGTTGCTGGTGTTTCAGGAAGATGTTGGGGAGGAGGTTAGCCCCTCCTCCACAGGTAATAAGACCTTGTGTGGATAGGGGAAAGAAGGAAAGGGTCTGTATCTGATGTAGTTATGCATCAAAGTGGACCCCTTCCTCCTCCCCTAGGTCAGGGATAGCCAGTTCCAACCCACTGTCTGCCATAGACACACTATAAGACTCACTGACTTCAGTTAAGGCACATCAGATTTGATGGAGCTGTTACAGAAGCATAGCAAAGTTGGATGACACAGAACGAGCCCGAGCTAGGTCAAACAGAGCAGCAGAAGCTGGAGCATAGGGCTGATACTGCTGATGCTGCTCTCACACCTGCACCTAATTGTTCTGATGTTGCTTGCATGAACTTTTGTTAGAATTGCAATGCTGTTTTGGTATCAATACAATGACTACCATTTAACTAAAATGCATGTGTTTTAAGATATAGATGTACTCTAATATTTTACAAAGGCTCCTTTCACTACTAGTGTCTTAATGTTTTCTGTTGCTGCCCACTAGCGTAACGTAGCCCATGAATGTATTTATACAGTGTGCTTCACTGTCAAGAGTGGAGAAAGAAAGTATTATTTTTAAAATTTCTGGGAAAATTGTCAGACAAGAGAGAAATCCATTCAGTCCGGTCATTCAAATTTAAGAGTGTCAAAAATAATGAAATTTAAAAAAACAAGAGTTTTTTGTGGCAGAATAGGGGTCCGTTAGAAGTCTTCTACCTTGCTCTTCACAAATTTCTAAAAGGTAAATTTAAGAATCCTGCAAATGTTGGTACTTGATTACTTTAAGTAGTAAAAATCCTAAGCATATATGGTGGTGGGTTCTTGCATGCCTTATCTCCCAACTTGCAAAGTGCTGCAGTGCTTGATGCTGTGCTATGAGTGCATCTATCTTAATATTTTACTTTCAGTCAGGCGTGTGGTTTTGAAATTAACCTTCTGGTTGTCCTCACTTACTACACTCTGATTCTCATCATGTAGTGTTCTCTGAGAAACGAACTCTATTCATTTGGGATGAAAGTCTATCAAAATGTGTCCAGGAATTCACCTCCAGCTGCTTCTAGGCATTTGGTCATGGGGCCAGGCTAGAGCTACTTCAAAGTAAAACACTCCAAGTACAAAGTTTGTAGTTTGAAAAGCACAAATCTGGTCTTGTTGTGCCATACTACTTGCTAAAGAAGACATAGCCTAGATCTTCCTACTTCATTCTTAACGCATGCTAAGATTAGAAAAATAAGCAGCTGCTGTGGTCAGTTTTTTTTTATTCTGGTGTCTTTTTCAGAAAAACGTTTTCATGTGAAACAAACCTTTTTAAAGAAAAAGGTTTGCAGATTTTGGTTATAAAGTCGTGTTTGTTATCATTGTAATATTTAAACCTTTAAAGCTTTCATTATGTTAACTATGAATTAACTGAGTTCAAGTTCTAAGCACACTGTTCAACCTTTTGGTTGTTTGCACCTTTTTTGGTTTGTTTGTTTTTGTAATGAACTCTTGATAGAAGGTTTAGGATTTTGGTAGCAGTTGTCCCCTCGCAAATTTTCAGTCATGTGCATATGCATGTGGATATGTAAACTGCCTATTGTAAAACAGTCCGAGAGTAAAAGAAAAATATCTCAGAAGCTGTCATTATTACACATGGGATGCTTTCAATAAACTGAAACAGGTGAGATTGGGGAAAAAAAAAGGTGTTTTCCACAGTTCAGGTTGTAAATTAATCTGGGTTTTTTTAATAACCATTAATAATCAGTGTTAATGGTGCTGGTTTTAAAGGTTCCATCACCTCAAGCAGTCCCACTGCCCAGCCTGCTGAAGTGCTGTTACAGGCTACTCCTCCCCACAGACGAGCTCGGTCTGCCGCGTGGTCGTATATATTTTTACCCGAGGAAGCTTGGTGTGACCTCACGATTCACCTTCCCGCGGCCGTGCTGCTCAAGGAGATCCACATCCAGCCTCACCTGGCCTCTCTGGCGAGTAAGTAGATTTACTGACATTGATGTCGGTTTGAAAATTTGAAGAGCAGGATTTAGAAATGATACAAAGAGTATAATCAGAGGAACTAAAACTGCAGGTTGTTTGAAGGTGTAAAATAAGTTGAAAAGCTTGCTCATTCTGCTTTCCTTGAGAATGGAAGGCCCTGCCTCTGCTTGATTTCTTCTAGCTCAGTACATGTTTTGTGGCGTTAACTTTAAATATGCCAAAAAACTTGTCAAACTTCTCAAAACTTTCCCTAGTGAGAATGTGATATTGGTTGGGGTCTTCAGGCAAAATGGTTTTGTATGGTTGTTGGAATAAAGCATGAGATTTTCAGCTCTTATTGTCATAGCCCTGCTAGGGAAACATGTGGCATTTACACTGACAGGACTTTTCTTCATCCTAAGTCTTTGAAATAAACTGTGTACACCATGTATCAAAATGCTTATGCATTTTAACATATACCATTGCACAGGTCAAATACTCCAGCTGCAGTTCTGTAGTAGTGCTTGCCTAAGATCATTTCAGTCATCTTGTTCTGTATTTTTAACAGGGATACATGTTTAACACTTAAAATTCAAACTAGTACAGATTTTTAAATAGTATTAAACCTTCTTATCTTACTCTGTAGCTTGCCCTTCATCAGTATCTGTTGAAATAAGTGCAGATGGTGTCAATATGTTACCTTTGTCAACTCCTGTTATCACAAGTGGTCTCACGTATATAAAAATCCAGCTGGTAAAAGCTGAAGTTGCCTCAGCTGTCTGTCTCCGTCTCCATCGTCCTCGGGATGCCAGTACACTAGGCCTCTCTCAGATCAAACTGTTAGGCCTCACAGCCTTTGGAAACACCTCCTCTGCAACCGTCAATAATCCGTTCCTTCCTTCTGAGGATCAGGTCTCTAAAACAAGGTAAGCTTCTAGTACCAATGGCCAGAGGCATGTTCGTGCCAGTTCATGCTTTTGTCTTTTTTGATGATGTTTTCTGCTCTGGGTCCAATCTTTCAGTACCAAACTGTATTCATGAGTACCTGCTTTGGTAGCTGAATTTTAACATTTGCAGAATCTGTTTCAAATGTCTTAGAAAACTTGCCTTTTTTTTTTTTTTTTAAACAGAAGGCAAAATATAAGCAGTACTTCTCACTTTTTTGGTAGCATGCTTAATCTGGATATGTAAAAGGGTGTGTTTCGTCTCTGCAATGGTGAAAGAATACAAAGGATAGGAAAGCATTCAGAGTTGCGTTCTCTGTTTTTAATGGGTAGGCAGTTGTCAAAAAACTAAAGTAGCAACGTATTTCTTATCCCTACTGAAGTCAATGGAGTTACATAAGTATTGGAGCAAGAATAGAAATAGGACAGTGGGATGTTTTGTGGAAGTCGTATCTAATATTGCTGTTTGCAGACATTTTGCAAAATAGGAACTGAATGTTGTGATTCTGGCATATCAGCAAGATTTCTTTTCAAAAGCTTTAGTTTGGTTAGGTGGCATCTTGAGTTTCGTACTCATTTTTAAAGTAAAAATAAATAAACCCTTAAGGATTTAAAAAAAAATAAGTGTTAAACTTTCCAACTTTGAATTTAATTTAATGGGTGAATTTTTGAGATTTCCTGGTTCTGAAATTTAGCTTACTAAATTGTAAAAATTCGTTATCTTGCAATATTTCATCTTTGAACCTTAATGTTTATAAATTTGTAAAAAGAGCATGGGAAAGTTTTAAAAACCTTTCTTCTTTTGCTGGGAAAAATGTTGAGAGAGTAAGTAAATTTAGAGAACATGAATACTGTCCCATGTATATTTAATAAAAGCTGTATAACTGAAATTCATCTTTGATCTTGAATAGCAGTGAAGCAAATTTTCACAGCCAAATTATACTATTGCTATATTTGTACTTCAGAAAAGGTTATCTTAAAGTCACACAAAAGTAAACAGTATCTAAAGAAAGAAGGTGAGTGTACATATTTCATGTCTTGAAATGTTTTATTGTGGCTTTCAGCTTAGTTTTATAAGTATCTCAGTAAAGTAGTGGTAGTAATAGGATAGATATAGTCAATAAATTTGGATATAATTTTGTTTTAGACATAACAGAAAACTTGTTTTTTTCTAAAATGATAAATGATTAAATGATAAATGATTTAGGAGTAAATTATTCCTAAAATTGTAAGCTTCATTTAAGGTCTGTATGCAAGTTTGCCTTTTTTTGATCTGTGGGAGATGTTAGCTGTGAAAATAATTTAACCTGTTAGTTTAGAACTCATCAGTGAAATGATGCCATTTATTTCACATGCAACTTAGATTGCCATCTTGTTCATAATACTTGTTTAAACAGCATTGTAGTATATTTTTAATAAATAAAGTCTAGCTAATGTGTTTCCAAATTGATTCAATTACAATAGGTTTACTTTTCAAGATTTATTCTTAAAAGGAATACTGAACAATATTGTTAAAGAATAAGAGAGACATGGGGGAAATGCAGTGGCTAACATTTTTAATTTCTGCACTTTTTCTGTGTGCTTTTTAAATCGGGTTCACTGTAATTTATTGTAGGTGTGTATGACCCTAAAAGCTTGTAAAGTCAGGGAAGCTGTGCAGGTGTGTAACTTTAATGCCAACCGCTATTGCAGAATCTTGATCTTAATATGGATAAATCCAGTGGTGCCTAAGTGAGACAGTGTGCCGTTTGATGTTTCACATTTATATTTTGGCCAGGTCCTTTTAATGTAAAAAAACAAAAAAACAACAAAAAAAAAAAACAAACCCCAAAACAAACAAACAAAAAAAAAACCCACCACACCCTCTCCTCTACCTTCCCCCTATATAAACACCTTCCCCTCCACCTTTCCCCCAATGGGTTGGCCCAATTGGAAGAAATACGTATGTGAATCACAAAATCTTGAGAAACTTTAGTAATAAAATTTGCAGGCTCTGAAGTCTTCCTCCCCACAAACCCTGCCTTTCTTACAACGTTAAACCAGTGATTACAACAGCATTACTAATGTATATTACGCTGTGGTCTTAAATTCAGTCACTTCAATTTGCTTTCCTCAGATGATGTCTGATCATGTCACAGCAGTTTTCTGCAGTACTTGTCCTAGAATCTAATACAGGTAGTTATGTTATAGATGAAAAATAAAATAATAAGAAAATTATACATTACATCACTTTCATGTTTTCCTTTTCAGTATTGGATGGTTAAGATTATTACACCACTGCCTCACTCACATAAGTGATTTAGAAGGAATGATGGCTAGTGCTGCAGCACCTACTGCTAATCTGTTGCAGACATGTGCTGCTTTACTAATGTCACCTTACTGTGGTATGCATTCTCCAAACATTGAGGCTGTGCTTGTAAAAATTGGGCTTCAGTCCACCAGAATAGGCCTAAAATTGATTGACATTCTTCTAAGAAACTGCTCAGCATCAGGCAGTGATCCTGCAGGTGAGTGCAATGTTTTTCTTTTCAGTTGTTGCTTAAAACCATCGGTTGTATAAATGTACAAATATAGTATATTTGCATGTTACTTTCTGATTCTGAATTTGGGTTGCCAGAACTTGCCACTGTGTTTTGTTATGCTTCTAAGTATCACAGTCTTTGTATGTGGGTAGTTCTACAACAGTAAAGCAGTGCAACCAGGGTTGTTTTGATTTTTATGTAGAATACATGATTAGGTGAATGTTTTGAAAACACGCGAGTAGGACATGCAATATATTGTAAGCACATTTTACTATAGATACTACGTCTAGATGTTTCAAAATAAAGAGCATCCATGAGTAGTGTTAAGGAAAACAAATGCAGCAATAGTTGGGCAGTAATAGTCTGGAGGATAGTATAAATTCTGAATAGCACTAAGCATTGAAAATAGTTACAGGTGGAGGTACATAATCAAGACACTTGAACAACTAATTATGTCCCACAGCGAAGTTTTGCCATAGCTCTTCTGTTAATGCACTGGGTTTTTTGTATTTATGATTCCATACCACTTCGCTGTTTTGTGGCTTTTAAATAAAATAAAACTGAATTAATGTATTTCCTATTTTGAAGTTGCTGATACTAACAGAAAACACTCTTTTCAAAATGGCTTTCATTACTTATTTTGCCATGAGTTAATGTTTCAGTGTAGCCTACTGTCTTTTGCTGGAATGCTGTTAGATAAGAGAGTAGTTTCCTACAGGGCAGGAGATGAACACAGCAAGGAGAAGACGAATAGGAAATAATCTGAGGAAATCCTTGGCCTTAGTCCCATTGATGGAAACTGGAGTTAAATAAGCTTCCATTTTGAAATAAATGTTTGCTTTTGCGAAGCATGAGGTTTGACAGCTCTATTGGAATTAGTCATGTCTTTTTGGAATATGTTGAAGAAAATCCTACTAGTTAAACCTTTAAGTTCTGTATGTGATGAAAGTTGCAATTATTTTTTCCTTTTATAGTCAGGCTGAACATTGCATGGAACATAAAAAATGCACAGTTTTGAGAGAGTGGTGTGTATAAGAATTGCATCCTTATGTTAATGGCAAAACTCAATACAATGCTAATATTGCAATTCTGTAATAATTTCATTCGTACTTTTAAAAAATACATATGTAAGTACTCTATTTCCCCTCTTCCCCCCCCTTCCCCCCTCTCCCCCCCTTTTTTTTTTTTAATGCGGCAAGATCTGAATAGCCCTTTACTGTTTGGAAGATTAAATGGTCTCTCTTCTGACTCCACAATAGACATTCTTTATCAGCTTGGAACAACTCAAGACCCTGGAACAAAAGATAGGTAATGTTATTTGGATTCTCATGTGGAAGTGTATACAAAAATAACCTCCTAAATAGTGGCTTGATGTTACTGCACAAAAACAGACTTTAAAAAATCTGATTGTTATGACATAGCCTGAAAATGCAGAAATCTAAAGGAGCTTTCCAGTTTTCCCTCCTAGCTCCTTGCATCCTTTGCAGAGAATGCTATCCCTCTTTTTTTTTTGCTCTTATAAATGTGGTAAAACTTTTAGTGTCCAACTGACTTTCTCTCAAATTCTCAGAACTCAGATACCTGCTATGTTTTCTTTCTCTGTAGAAAGCAAGCTTACATTTGGCTTTCCAAAATAAGTGTTTTTAATTTTTCCCCTGTTAGTGATCTAAATCTTGAGAAAACAGAGTTTGAGCTCGCTCTTGAACTTTGCTTCAGAGGAATAGATAAATGTGTAATTCAGATTACTAAGAGACAGCAAGCTCATTTGTTTTTTTGTATTTCTTTGACCCTTTATAATGTCCTACATCATCTTGCCTTCCAGAATTCAAGCATTGCTGAAATGGGTCAGCGATTCCGCAAGAGTTGCAGCTATGAAAAAAAGTGGCCGGGTCAGCTACATTTGTCCAAATAGCTCAACAAGAGAGTATGGTCTTTTGATGCCATCTCCTTCCCATTTGCATTGCGTAGCAGCAATTTTGTGGCATAGTTATGAATTACTTGTTGAATATGATTTACCAGCGTTGCTGGACAGAGAGCTTTTTGAGTAAGTAAAGCAAAGTTTTGCACCACATACTTTTTATAACTGAATTATTTTGTTCACTGAAATGATACAACTTGAAGTGCACTCATGAGATAGTAGTGGAAATTGTCATCCCTGAAGCTAATTGATAGAGTGAATACTTAAAGATATCTAAACAGGTAGTTTTGTAGTTCTAAACACAAAACTGCACTTCACATATTCCAGGTCTAATTGTGTTGAAAAACAAAAATCCAAAACAAAACAGCAAATCCATGTATATACTTGCACATATGTGAAAGGTAAACTATTGCATGTTTTTGTTTGTGGGTTTTTTAATGGATAACTGGGCTGTTCTTGTTGAAATTAAGTGTTTGCAGTAATTTTCACAGTATCTATAGATCATGGTCTTCATCAGTATCCTGTTATATAAGCATTATTTTATTACTCATGGTATCCAATATCTATATCTGATAGCTAAGAGCTAGGAGGGGGGGATTGTTGTTTTTTGGAGTCACCACTTTTGTTCTGGCCATAGTCTGATTTGAAAGAAACAAAGCATAAAATCTTGAGTGAATCTTGAACTACAAATTCACTGGATGTTGCTTGATTCTAAGGAAAAGTTCACCCTAAATGCCAAATGTATACTTGTAGTGACTCCAGTTTGAAACTATATGAGCTAACATTCCTAACTTATGTTGCTTAACCATCTCTTCTGTTTAAACAAAACAAAAAAGAGAAGCCACATAGCTTTGTTTCATGTGTATTATAGAAATATAGCTATAAATTCCTGTGTCTAGTAAAGCATCTTTCATTTGTACCATTGAATAAAATTCCAGTTAATGAAAGGAACTTTGATAGCACATAATTTTTTTGTTGCCCTTAGGAGACGTTCATATTTTTCTGCTACCTTACTGTCGTCTTTAGGCACAGTGAAACGTTCAAACACTGGGAAATGTACAAGTTTGGGTTATTGGTACAAGCATGTGGAGCTCTTCTATATGTGCAACATGATGGTCTTTAGATACATGACTACAAGCTAGACCTTTTCCAAAGACACTTCAATGATACTGTCATAGAAATAATTGTTAATTCAAAATGAGCTTGTTCATTTTGGGAATCAATTTAAAGATTTTAAATTGCAGCTCAATTAGTCCTTTCAGGAATACATTTTAACAGAAATACATTTTCAGGACTGATTTTAACAATTTTAACATTTGAAAAGGAAGAACTCTAATAAAAATGGATAGCTAAATGGATAGCTCATTTAGATTTATCTAATATAAAAGTGGGTTTCACAACTGAATTCCTGTCTTTTGGAGGAATGTTGTTTTCATCATAGGATGAAATTAAGAAATACTAATAAAACTATTGTACCTAGTTTGAGTATGCATGTTGCAATATAGCCCTGTTACTCTATGTCCTGCCAAATAAAACTATAATTCATATCAGCCAGCATCTGGAGCAAATTATAAAGTACATTTTTAATAAATATAGAAGGATTGTTGTCAGACTTATAAGGGTAAATAATTCTTCTAATAAAAATAACTTCTCATGTGTGTTCTTCATCCTCTTTGATATTTTAACTTTTGAAATATTTTCATTTGTTCTAGCTATAACTCGTAATTTCTCCTTCATGTGATATTTCACTTTTCTCTTGGATATATTTTCCCATCATCCCCATTTTCCATTTCAATATTTCTGCTTTGGCCAATGGATACTTATTTATTCCTTAGTTATTTTTTAATATGTAGCTGGAAAACAATCTTATTTTTCATAGAGCATGAACTTACCCAGAAAATTTTGGCAGAAGGATTGTGTGAATATATAGTTGGAGAAGAGTTTAAGTGTACCTTTATTATATGTGGTATAATAATATTGTATTATTATTGTGACTATCGTCCCAAAGCTATAGGTCATTTGGTCACCGAGATGGCTTTTTAATCCTTTATCTTGGAGAGGGTTTTTTCAGCCATTCACTAGACCAGTGATACAGCTAACTTCTGGTTAGACCCATGTTCTGTTCTAGACTCTTAAGAGTCCCTTAGACTAAACATGGAATAACACTTCCATCCAGAAGAGGGAAAAACAATCCTTGTCTTCAAATGCGAATGTGATATATGATGACACATCCAAACTTGTTTAAATACCTAACATTGAAGTGGCATGAAGGGTGCGTTCACCTCAGTATGTAAAGATTAAGATAATGTGACTTATGTATGGTGTTATGCTACTGTGAATGCAGTTCAGAAAACTGTGGGTCTTATTTTTAAAATACTTCACCTACCTGAACAAGTCTGTATGAAGAAATGATGATTTCACTGTTTTACAAATACCATTTCTGAATTTTAAGCTGAATAACAGGAGCTAAATTAGCTTTTGCATTCATGTGCCTTGGATTAGCATTCAAGCAGATAGCATTTGGATGGAAGTGAGTTCAAAGGTAGGTAGGATTTTAGTATCTCTGAGGAATAATTCTGTTGTTAACTTGTGTCCTAAGTTCAGGTTGAGTAAGGATAGGGAGAGTAACATCATTCAACAGACAAGATTGTTGCTGCTGTCGTGTTTTTGCAACATCTTTAGGTAGAACTCTAATAAAACACATTTTAAAAAATTTTGGAAACATGTTAAAATACTTTCAGTTCTTACAAAGGATTAAGAGAGCTTTATGTAAATGAGTGTGTGTGTGTGTGATCCTAGTAGCTGCAGCTTGAAGAGTTGAAAGCATGAAGAGGTTGCAGTTGGCTCAAAAATGCATAAATTATGTGACAACTGTCAAAAGACTGAAATCCTGTCTTTGATGTGCAGCATGCCAGAAAAGTTGGCTTATTTCTATTTTAAATACAGTATGATGAAAGAAATTTAAACATAGGGTTGAGGAATGCCTTTTGGATCATGAATGTCCTGCTGATACTGTGATCCAAACGAGGCTTTCAAGCTCAGCTCAGTGTGTTTTACAACAGCTACTACAATAGTTAATTGTAAATGTAGAAAGGTGTTTTATGAACCAATGAAGAAAAGGGAATATGAGTGGCAAACTGTGTTGACATGATTTTCTGTCTCCTACAGGTCACTGTTTAACTGGTCCATGTCTCTTCCCTGCAACATGGTTTTGAAGAAAGCTGTTGATAGTTTGCTTTGCTCAATGTGCCACATCCACCCAAATTATTTTTCCTTGCTCATGGGATGGATGGGTATCACTCCTCCTCCAATGCAGTGTCAACACAGACTGTCCATGACTGATGACAGCAAAAAGCAGGACCTTAGTTCATCTTTAACAGATGATTCTAAAAACGCACAAGCTCCTCTTGCACTAACAGAGTCTCACCTGGCTACTCTTGCTGCCTCATCTCAGTCTCCTGAAGCTATCAAGCAATTATTGGACTCAGGTTTGCCTTCACTGCTTGTAAGAAGTCTTGCTAGTTTTTGCTTTAACCATACTTCTAGCTCTGACTGCGCTGCACAATCAATGGATATCACCCAGGACAGGCTCAGGAGGCATCATGTTCCACAGCACTTTAATAAAATGCCTATCACAGCAGACCTGGTTGCTCCTGTTCTCAGGTTTTTGACAGAAGTTGGCAACAGCCACATGATGAAGGATTGGTTGGGTGGCTCTGAAGTCAATCCATTGTGGACAGCACTTTTATTTCTGTTGTGCCATTCTGGTGCTACTTCTGGAGGACACAATGTGACGGCACAACAGACCAGTGCAAGATCTAGCTTGCTTTCTTCAACTGTAACAACAGGGTTGACCACTCAGCAACGGACAGCGATTGAAAATGCAACAGTTGCTTTCTTCTTACAGTGCATTTCTTGCCATCCTAATAACCAGAGACTTATGGCACAGGTGAGAGAGAAAAAAAATAAATTTTTCATTTCTTTATTAATAACTACAGCCAACTTTTAAAACTTTTATTTTTTTATAGCTTTATTTGAAATAACTTTTTTTTGTAAGCTTCCATTGATTGGAAAAGTTTTGTATTAAAATTGTTAGCTTGTTGGTCTGACTTTGAAAAGTATAAAATGTTTCGGCATGGCCGTCCAGCCCTATGTATAGATTTGTATTCCTCTTGGTTTAGAGGAATAAACTTTAGACCAAAATCCGAAATACTATATTTAAACTCTTCTGAAATGGAATTTGGAAATCAAGCTTCATACACATCTGTTATATTAGTAACTTCAGGAGATATCCTGCTAAATTTGCTTGTGCAACCATATACCCTGCCCAATCTGTGACCAGGGGAATACGGGCTCTTGCAGAATATGGCTTTGCTTTTGGCATTCTAGTGCAAATTCAGCTATTTTCCTTATATTTCTTAACCTTGCAGGCCTAGTTGAATAAAAGCATAAATAAAGATTTTTCAACATTAAGAATGACAATGCCCTGGAAACAGGCAGACTTGAGTAAAAAAATCAGTACAGTTCTCTGTTAATGGCTGGTAGTAATACTGCATTATGCAGTGTGAAATTTTTGCTTTAGGAATTTGAAAGTTATTTTTCTAAATACTTTATCTTCAGTTTTTTATCTTTTTGAGTATTCTATGTGTTTACAATTACTTTGATGCTGTAGTCAATGTTTTGAACTTTTTTATAAAAAAGCCTTATTTGCTACTGGTGTTTTCTTCAGTGGTGCTCATTTCTGATCTGGTTTAAATGATAACTGGAAGGTAGGTCTTAGGCACTGCCTATTATGGCTGTGTAGAGCTATATTTTAGAGACCTAAATATAGAAATATTTTAAATATGATGTCATTTTGCATTCCCAGGTTCTCTGTGAATTGTTCCAGTCCTCTCCTCAGCGTGGGAACCTCCCAACCTCTGGAAATATTTCAGGATTTATTAGGAGGCTTTTTTTGCAGCTGATGTTAGAGGATGAGAAAGTGACTTTGTTTCTTCAGTCCCCATGTCCAGTAAGAATTTTTTGTATTCGTATGGTGAACATGGAATAAATTTATCTTAAAAAAAAAAAAAAAAAGTAATAATTGGGGTATATTCAACTTTGAAATGTCAGACAGCAGCATTTCCTACTGAACACGTTGTGGAATTTTGGAAATGAATGTGTTTGGTGAATTGTAACTCAGCATTTTACAAGAAAATTTAAAGGTCTGTTGTAAGACAAAGCCATCTTGTTGAAAACATACTGCTTCTGAAAGAATTGACAACTGAAATTTATCTTATGGCGGAATTTTTAATAGTATCCTTACGCATTAGCAGCAAGTATAGATACAAGTTCTAGTCCTTCCAGCAGTTCTTCATTATCAGTTTCATTGAGGAACTGTCATAGTTTTGATGATTCAAAATTGGCAGAGATCCTTCAGCATTAGCCAAAACACCATGAATAAATTCTTCAGTGACAAATACTTGGATTAATTTATAAAGCAGATGTATGCTTTTATACTTCACCAGAACACAGATTTATAATTAATGACTGAATGCTGTGCTCTCAATTGAAGGCTGTGAATAAAGAAATATAGGAAAAACAGAAGTTATTAAAAGATCTGATACTCCCATACAAGGAAAAATTATTTTCCGCTTGGTTTCTGCTGTTCTTACTACATCTCAGAAGTACTACATGAGATATATGACAGGGAAACTGGATCAGATAGTATAAAAAGGAAAAGGAGGAACAAATACAATTTTAGCACAAACATTTAAATGTTTTGTTTTAACCTGGCTGAGATGAATTGTTAACATGGCCGTTGGTAATGTGAAAGTAACATCAATTTTCTAATAATTTGTTTTACATAGAACAGATTCTTACAGAATGTTACTAGATATGTAAAAGCAGAAGGAATATCTTGAATAGAAGTTGTCAGATAATTCAGTTTCTTCTATTAAAAACACCAAGAAATAATCCGTCTGTTCTTACTGAGAAGATGATTCCTCCTCTAACATCCAAAAAGAAACGTTGAAATTAATGTGGATGTGCAGCATATACTTCTAGTATATCCAACACCATAATGATTCAAAGATTGGATCCCCATTTTTATCTCTTAAGTTCTTAACCAAACTGTATTTTATAAGCTAAATTCTGATTGTCATCAAGTATTAAATTTGTTTGATAATACTGCACAGCAATAAATTTGTTCTGTATGTGCATATTAGTAAACAGTTCTCGTGACGATAGGAGGAAGGGGACCAGTGGCACTCTCATTGCAGAAAAGTCTGTAAAAAGTTACTGCAAGCAAAGAGTGATACAACATGCAAACACAGCTCAGGCTAAAATATGTTATGTTAAAATATTTGGAATGTTTTAACTAACAGTGACTTAGTTATCCATCATAATAGCAAAAAGTATATATTAAATCTAGAATAAACTTCATCCTCAAGTCAGAGCAATAGAGAAATTACATCTTTCTCTACTCCAAGTATATTATTATTTTCGTAATTCCATTTCAGTATTAAGTTTTATTTTCATAAATAATTGCAAGTCTGAGACACTCAATTTTTCTCTCATATACAGCTACATAAAATGATTGGGTTTTTTAAAACAAATATATCATATTGTTTCTCATCCTGAAAAAAATCTAGGCTATTGAATCAAATTCTTTTGAGTTAAAAAATTAAACTTGTTCTAATTTGATGCATTTTTACTGTATACCTCCAAAGTTGAAGGATATGTCAGTTTTCTTTTTTAGCACACAAAAGGCATAGCTTTATTTTGTTGAGAATAGTTTATAAGAACTTAGTGTTTTAACTTATTTCTGAATGTTAAAGTCATTTTAAATGTTGACTTTTTTTTTTCCTTTCAGCTGTACAAAGGTAGAATTAATGCTACTAGTCATGTAATTCAACATCCAATGTATGGAGCTGGACACAAATTTCGTACTCTTCACTTGCCTGTCTCAACAACTCTAGCAGAGGTTCTTGATCGTGTGTCAGGCAAGTTTGCAATAGTTCACGGTTTGTTTTTTTTTTTAAGATACAGTTTCAAAAAAAAACAAAAACCCAAAAACAAAACCAAAAAAAGGCATAAACCAAGTATGTCTAACATATGTATTTGCAGTGTTCATCGGTAATTGCTGAATATGAAACAATGGTTTAAGTTGTAAGCTCTTAAATATGCCTTACATGTTTGATGTAAAATGTACTTTACTGGTCAAATACTGTTTTTTCCGTCTATAAAACTCAGGTGGGGAAGGTGGAGTTTTTGTTTCGTTCTTTTTTGTTTGGGGGATTTTTGATTGGTTGGTTGTTTTGGGGTTTCTTGTTTGCTTTTTAGTATTAATGTGTTCTCAAATCTCTCTTGGGATATTTGCAAGACCATACAAATGATGCTGCAAATATCAGTCTTTAAAACACCCTGTCTTTCATCCAGTCACTTAAATATTCCCAGATTATGTCAGTTAGAGATCCTGGAACTTTTAAAGGTTTATCTCAAGATGAAGATGAAATTGTATTGCTATGAAAAGGGCATTAATGAAGGCTACATCTAATTTCTGTGGTTATGCATTTGGCTATTATATAAACATTTGAGTTTGCTTACTAAATGAAGGTTGAAAACCATAATTTACTTTTAGGGATTACTTTTAAAATTATATACAATGAGAGGATAATGTTAAGGCATGAATTTATTTGTTAGTTTTTTAAAGTTCAGTACTTCCAGTTACACTACTTGAATATACATGGAGAGATGAACCACTCTGTAGGGGATTCTGTTAACCAGACCTCCACAGACCATAATAGGAATTTTGACACTTGAATGGTAGATATCTCAATCTTAAAATGAATTCCACCTTGAACTTTAATGTTTATTTAATACTTTAGAAAATAGAACTATATGTTAAAGATTAGGGTTAGTGGTCTTTTTTCAAATGTAGTTAAAGAGTAGAATTCATACTAAAGGTGGTGTGTCTATGCCAGAGCTCTCTAGGTAAAACCAGGCAAGATGCAAGTTGATTCTCCTCAAGTAAGAAATAGAGCAAAATTTGTTAGGTCATGTTATGTCAAAAATCAGTTTTCAGCATGTCTAATTAAAAAAAAAAAAGGGGGGGGGGGAACCCCAGCACTTCCTCTTTACTCTTAAGATGTGGTTCTCAGTAATAGCAAAGAAAAGTCAAAAATCATCACAGCAATTACGATTTTGCCATTTTGCAGATGTGCACTGAAGTGTGTGCACTTTGCACACATCTGACTAGGTATGGATGTTCTTATATGTAGATATATTTGTATGTGTAATTTTTTGGAACTCAGCGTAGATCAACTTTTATTTCTGAAGCAGATCTTTGTGGAGTTTGGAGGAACTATTGCTTTTTTTTATATATCTACTGAAAATCTTTACGTTGAAATTATTATCAAATTCTTCAGGGCAATAAATACGTTACCTAACAAGGTGATAAAAGTACTGTAATGGTATTTGGTAGAATTCTAGACAGAACAAGATGTGTTTTGGGATTTTAATTAAAATAGTGAAGCCTAGAAAAATGCTTAAAGCTTGTTTAGCAGGGAATAGTTTACTGTTTCTGATAGAATTCTGTATTCATTTACTGTCCGGACACAGTCACATGTGGAATGTGGCTAAGGTCTTTAGATCCTTGTGCAGTTTATGGTCAGAATTACTGTAATGGTTGCGATAGTCACTGCAAATGAGGTAGGGATCAATTGTTGAGCAATGACATAAACTGTACTGAATAGCTGCCTTAGTGGTGTATTGTGGTCAACTTGATAGCCAGTGCTAACAGGGACTGGGGAGGGGAATGTGATGATGTGATGTACTATAATGCCTGTAATAGGAATTGATCAAATGCTGACTTTGTAGGGCATCATAACTTTGGGGTTTTGCTATGGAATTGTTATTCCTCAGCTTAACTTTCATTTTAAATTGGAAGAATTAATTCTGGAGAAGTTCAGGTTGTTTTATGTTTCCTTCCCTCATCTGATGTGATTTCTCTGATTGTATTAAAAGCTTTGTGATACTTACATATCATTCTATGAAGTCCATGGTTAGAATATAGTAAAGAAGACTTGAATGTGTGAGGAGTGAACTGTGTGTTTTGGGTGACGGGGAGAGAGAAGGGATGGACTGGGAGTGGAAAGGAAGAAAAAACTGCTACCACTGCAGCAATAGGAAGTCATGAAGACCCTGTGTCAGAGGCTGTCCCTTGGCTTAATTTCTTTTTTCTTAACTACACTGTAAGTGTCTCAAATTGATCGTGTCATACTTTCTGCAAAAATAAATCGCAATAGGCATGTTCATTTCATACTTCTTCTCCCACCCTAAAAAAAGGGGGGGTGGGGTGTCTAAAATAATTGCTAAATCTGCTACTCATATCCCTTCACCATAGGAAGAAAATGTGCTGTATCACTGCAGATAGGATTGTCTAGGATGAATACCAGTTGTTTTGTATTTCTTTCACCTTAGTCTTAAGTTACTGGTCTTGGCTGGTCAGGAAAATTGAACAACAAAACTGGGTATTACCTGAGTACTAAAAATACCATTGCTTAAGCTTCCTCTAATAACTTTATTAATGATCTTTACATTCTTCAGCAATAAATGGGCATTCAGTCCATGGGACCAAACTAGAGCAACTCTGAAGTTTAATAATAATATTGAGAATTTTTAAAGAAGCCAACACCCAGTCTAAAACAGATAGATAGAGTGTGTGAATGTTGTGTCCTGAGGTAGCCACAGTTTTGCACTCTCTATCTGCTTTTGGTCTGCACTACTAACACAGACATAACCAATGTCTTCACGCACAAATCATAGTATATTTCCAAGCAGGTCAAACTGTATCTCTTCCAGCACCTCACCCACTGGTGATACACAGTTAAAGGTAGCTGGATGGTACTTCTAGGTCTTGAGTCTGTGGTTTTAGCTTAAGGCTGCTGTGGCTATGTGGAAACAAGTTACTACTCAGAAGCCATTAGAGAATTCTTTGGCCATTTTGGTGCCAGTGTTGTACCTTACAAGGGGTGAAATGATCCATTGTCACCAGTAATCAGTAATTTAATAGTTGCTTGCTGATATTTGTGATCAGTACTAATGATTGAACTGAAACATTTGAACTGCAGTTGTCTAATGTTCACTTAAGCAAACAGCACAAGTTTTGGATGTATAATGTTCTTTAGGCATCTTCCAGTATCAAAGGAACAATCATACTTGCCAGTTCTGAAACTGAGTCAGTATATAACACTAGATACTCAGACCTAAATACAACAATTTGTTTAAATAAGTCTGCAGGTGTCCTTAAAAAAAGTTTTGGCCTTTTTTGTTGTTGTTGTTTTGTTGGGGTTTTATGCTGTTTTGTTTTGATTGCTGTTTTTTGGGGGGTTTTTTTGGTTAATCTCATTTTTGGTTGGTTGCAGTGGTGTTTTAACATGAATACACTTGACTCATGGGGTAGTGGCTTTAAATTGTTACAGTTTTAAATTGTCAGAGGACAGATTCTGGGGGGAAGAGGGGACCAGAATTACCATAATACCTTAATTCATAGATATTTACAAGACTATTACTGCCTGGGATGGAACTCTAAGCCACTAAAATAGTTGAGAAATAGCCTTGTTAACAGCCTAGAAACTGTCACAAAATCCACTTGATATCTTGAAATGCCTTTCTCTCCTCTTTTTTTCCCTGTATAGATACACCCAGTATCACAGCTAAGCTAATTAATGAACAGAAGGAAGATAAAGAAAAAAAGAACTATGAAGAGAAAGAAAAAGTTAAAGCAGAAAATGGATTTCAGGACAATTATAGTGTTGTTGTTGCTTCTGGTATGTTGTTTTTCTTCCACCTTCTGAAAAATGGATCTTTCTGACATGGGGGGAGGGGGGGAATCATATCTACCAACAATTCTTTTTATTACTAATGATGGTTAGAAAAATTGTAGTGCCCAGTTAATCTAGCTGGCTGTTAGGCAGCAAAGATTGGTTCCTGGTAGAACTGCTGCCTCTAGCAGATTATATGCTTTCACAAATTTGTACCTGATATGTTGTATGTTGTATTTTACAAATATACAAGATTACAAATGTTGTATTTGTAATCTGATATGTTGTGGAGGTTGTTGCTAGTGCATTTTACAGGATTTTGTAGAGACATACCTGGAGCTTGGATTATATGGCAAACTATTAGTATTTGTGTACTATTACTGTGGTACGGGTATTACTACCTCTACCTTTTTGTAGTGGCTGGTGCACCAGAGGTTGATCACCTGCTCCCACAATATGCTTTGGAAATAAAAGAATTCATATACTTTGCATGATAACTGGTGCTACTCTGCTAAATCTGTCAGATGGAGATGTAAGCAAAAAACCATGTTATTCCACTTGGAACCCACACAGAATTTTCTTCCAAAGCATTCTCCTTCTAAAAACTAATGTGAAGATCCTTATGAAATCATTCATGTAAACCTTTCTCCTCCAAAACTGCTATGGAGGTTATAGATTGAACATAGTAATTTTGCAGCAGTACAAGAAGATTACAGTTCAGATGATGGCTGTAGAGATCATTAGTCTTTGTTTGAAGTTGGGGGGTGTGTGTGTGTGTGAGAGAGATTAATGAACTTCAAACTACCCTTTTCCTATCTAGCTTTCTGCCTTCATTGAGCTACCTCAATTTAATTTACACTTCATGAAGCATGAAGAAGAGATGTTGATTTCCTTTGACTTCTGGCATCAATATTTCTTAAGCTTTTTATTTCAGGATTTCAGATGTAGATATAACTCTAAACTCAAGTGTTGAATAGAGCAGCAGTGGATCTTGTTATATATTTAAAGCAACACAGCTGATTGTTAATTACAGCACCTTTATCTGGGAAGATATTTGCAGTAGGTGCCACTTAAGCAGGGTAAACATGTTTGGTGAGATCTAAAATATTAATAGGTCCAAGTGAAGGGTTAAAACATGAATAAAGAATCTGGGAAGAAAAAAGATAATATACCAAGCTTGAAGATAGGGCATAGTATAGTCAGCTATACCTCATCCCAGCTGCATCTCTGATCATACTGCCTGATATAGCCCATTCCCTATTTAGAAAGAAGCAGACTTAAGTGTTTCCTTCTTTTTGTTTGTATTTTTTCCAGTTAAGTAAAACAGTTTAAATGTAAACTTAATTCATTTGCACTTGTTTTTACTACTTGTTTGTGAAATCTTTTCTTCTTTTGTCTTTATCTTTTTATATATTCTGGGGTTTTTTTAGTGTCCTCGGAGCCTCATGCAGCCAGGGTTTAACTTGTTCCCTATTGGTAAAATTAATACAGAGTAGAGATGGTATCCGGTGCCTGATCTTCCTGAGACAAACTAGTTTAGTATACTGAGATTACTGGAGAGTTTATTGTGTATTATAGCTGCTCCTACTGATCAGCTGAAACCAGAGTGTATTATACCATTTCAGGTGTGGATGTTGTTAGTTTTCCAGCTGCTCTTAGCTGATTATAAGGCAGTAGTTGTATGAGTCTTTGTATATGGACCTGCTGACTTTTTTACTTGGTCTGTTACCTGCATAGAAGGGTACATGATAGTAGTATAATTTCACTGTACCTTAAGTCAACTTAAGCTGTCCTGAAATATGTAGTCTTGCTATATAAGCTCAGTAAGCTTTTATGTACCTATTCTGCCTTTTAATTTTCACGTAGTGTTTACTTTAAAGGTTTTGGCCTAGGCAACTTTAAAAGCATGTTTAAAGACACCTTTCATCACATGTGCTATTGTCAGTACTGCAGCTGAAATCACCTTTGTAGGTCAGACAAGTGGTTGTTATCTATTGTTTGCCTGCTGAAATGTCTGTCAGTTTAGAAGTTTTTGCCTTTCTTGCTTTCAGTTGAAAAAACAACCTAAAAAAGTTTTACCGTACGGCCCATTACTAGACAGGCTCTTTAAGTTTAAGAGCAGAATCAGAATAGTTTTTGATTTCTCTTTTCTTTTTTTTTTTTTTTTTGGGCGGGGGGTTATTTGGGGGTGTTTGTTTTTTTTTTTTATGATCTAGTACAGTTATGGGTTTGGCTTATGTTTGGGGCTCAGGAGGATGTGCAGCCTTGTAACTGTAAAAATACGGGGATTACATCCAAATATATTTTAGACATGAATGTTATTCTGATATTTAATTTGACAGTGCTGAAAAGTTTGACTTTTTTGCTGTCATTGAAGGTATTGAGTACTTTGCATCTTGGCTAGCTGAAGTTACTAAATACCAGAATGACTTTGAATTTCTTACTTGTGTACTAGGCTTGAAATCTCAGTCAAAAAGAGCTGTTTCATCCACCCCTCCACGTCCACCGTCAAGGCGAGGAAGAGTGATGGCAGATAAAGTAGGTACCTCTTCCTCAGGAGGAGAATCTTCCAGCAAGACCATTAGTGTTCCAGTCTTTCATCTATACCATAAGCTTCTACCAGGTAACTTTAATAACTGTTTTAAACTTCAAAATTATGGTCTTTTTCAGTGGCTGATATGTCATCAGAAAGTAGATGTAATGCTAATGGACATCTCTATCTTTCTATTGAGCATCTTGAAGTGTAGAGCCCTTCTGGGTTGGTAACAGCTTTGAACTGGAAGTGGAGCATTATGACATCATAGTGGCTTGACAAAAATAACAATTATGTTGATCTTCCTTGAAGTTTAGTTCCTTGTTCCTAAACAAAATCTCAAAACATTTCCACTTTCACTCAGAAATAAAAGGGGGGTGGGTTTGTAAGGTTACTCACATTTTCTTTGACCTGCAAGGCAGAACTAAATTGGTATTTGTGCCCTGTTATTTCATGGTCTGAGTAGGCAGCCAACTTGCATTGCTCTCTGGAAGGCTGATTTGCCAGTTCAGGAGTATTCTTGAATTCCATAATACCTGTGATTTCAAAACCAGCGTGTCTTAAGCAGTTAGTCATGTTTTACGTGTAGCAGATATGTACGCACATTTTATTAACTAACTGGACAAAGCTGGTGGCAATGTTGTAGTTGGGGCATAGAGAGAGCTCTCTCTCCTATAGAAATTGGTGTGACTGGAATTCTTAACCTTAGATCAGGGATAAAGGACAGGAACATGGGTGAAACTTTAATATTATGCAGAAGAGCTTCTTATCTGTTTTATAGTATGAAAACAAGGAACCAGTTAATGGAATTAAGTGGTAAACTTCTGATCAAAATCATTTTCACCCAATAAAAAACTGAATTTGGAACTTACTACAGAATTATTGGCTTTGAGGCTATCCTATGGCAATTATTAGAGGGATCATATACCTGGATTTAAATATCTAAAATTGATACAGTTAATGCTACTATTTTGGAAAGGAGATCAAAACTTAGTGTCTGTTTGAGTATCTAGTTGGTAAAGGTTGACTGTCTACTAATGGTAGTGTAGACCATTCTGTATTTGTGATCTGGTCAATCACACGTCTTGTGCAACAACTGGTTGTTACAAAAAAAGAAGCCATGGAAAGCAGAATCAGTGATGAAAAAAGGACAGAAAACTTCTTCATTTGCATGGCAAGACGTTTTCAATTTTCATTTCTTAAGATACCATCTTCCATTGAAGAAACAGGTTGCTACTAAAGACCTTCCTGGAACTTGTGTTACTTGATTAAGTACAGTCAAGATTAAATGTGCATGCTAAGTGTGTTATATGATTCAACTCTAAAACATTTCACTTTAGATGTAAGTCTACTTGTTATCAGGGAAAAATTGTTCTGCCTTGAGAGTAACTTGTAATTTCAGGGAAGAACATATTCTTCGTAAAACAACAGAGTGGCCAAAATCTTGATTTGAGTAACTGGTTTGGGCTGTATTGCATGTGCATTTCAAGTCTGCAGTGCTGCTGAGAAAAGTATTCCTGGCAGTGCCATTCATTTTTTCTTGCTGAGTTGTGTCCCAACACAAGAGTAGTGAGCTATTCTTGGGACTAATAGGACTGAAAAAGAATTGCAGGTTTCTTTGTTTTCCACTTTTTCCACTTCAGCCGTTTTACCTTATGGTCACACACTTTTTTTGCCACCACAGTTCAAGGGTGATGCAGGGGTGGGGTTTAATAGTAGGGAACAGGCAGTACCTGCTTAAAATGCACATCAAATTACAGCCTTAGCCATTTGTTAAGTATGCCAAGTGCTTGCACTCTCAGCACAGAGCTGCCTTAGGGAATGTTGGCGTAGTTCTCTGATAGTTGGTTCCAAACTGATGGGGCCCCTTTTCCCAAGAGAACAAATTATAAAATTAAAGCCTTGGTTTGGAGCCAGATAATATTTAGTCTACTTGGCACCTGTGGCACAAATAATGAACAGCACCTGGACATGTATGTTAAAATAACCTAATCATAATTTTCTTCTCTGACTCAATGCCATTGTTGTTCAGGCCAACCGTTACCAGCTGAAATGACACTTGCCCAGCTTCTGACTCTGCTGTATGACCGTAAACTCCCTCAAGGATACCGATCAATAGATTTGACAGTTAAGCTTGGTTCCAAAGTCATCTCAGATCCAAGCTTATCAAAAACAGACTCATTTAAACGTCTTCACACAGAAAAAGGTGAGGGTTCTTAGTTTTTTGGTGTCTTCCTTTTTAAAATGCTTTTATTTTGGACAAAAATGGGTTTGATATTCTTGGTAAAAACCAGCAGTTTTTTGTAGCTTCTTGGATGATGTTCCTGAGCTATTCTCTACAAGACAAGTGCTAAACGTCATGATAAAGAACAAATTCATTGCCTGTCTTTAGATTATATCTATAAGATGCACCAATATGATTGTTCTGGTTTCACTTTTCTTTCTTCACTGTAGCGTTGTATCTGATATGATTATATGATTGTATAGATACTGTGTATTTTATTTCTTGACATGTATACCAGTTCTCTGTACTAAGTGTTTGTGCTGATAAGCAGGGCAGATTAAGTATTGCAGGAGCTGCTTGAAACCATATGATTTACAGAAGCCTGTGAGATTTTTTTTATTGTGGCAACTTGGGTACTTAAATGCTTCTTTGAAAATGGGAATTATTCTCAAGCCAATTATTTTTGATGTTTTCTAGTATGGTCTGTTTCTCGCTAAGGTTTTTTCTAATTGCTTGCTCTCTACTTATGCATAGTGCTGGGGAAAGGGGAGGGAGGAGTTGTATCCCAGGAAACTGTTTTGAAATGGTTTTATATCAGTCCTTAGAGGAGTGGGACCTTGAAGTTAAGCTAAGGTGATCTGCTGATCACCAGCCTGCTGACACAGCATGGAATTACGAAGTTCATCATTTGGCTATTTTAAGACGGGGGCTTCTTGTAAAAACTGTTCACTTGATAGATCAATCTCCTTCTAGAAAAGATAAAAAACAGAAAGAAGAGTTGAAAAAACTAAAGTATTTTCTTGCTATCTGGTCTGAGCTAAGTATTTCATGACTCCAAGTAATGGCTGGATATACAGATCTCACACTATTGAGATGCCTTTCTCTTTCAAATAATATTTTTCTTTTGTTTTGCTGTTTATTTAAATTCTAAACCTATAATAATTTTTTTCTGTTTGAATGAACCTCAATAATCATTAGAGGAGGTTTAGTTTAGTAGTAGAGTTGCATGCGAAAACATGAAGGTTCTCTTTGAACTTTGATTAAGTTACTAGGCTTTCTTTTTTTTTAAACTTGAGACGAATACTTTTGAAAATTTGACTTTATTATTACAAATCCATTGATCTATACAGCAAAATATACAGCAAAATGAGTGACATTCAAATGTCTCAATCACCACTCATCAGTTATGAAGGTTAGTGCTACTGCTTTTACATTACTAGTTTTTTATATCTATAGGAATCATTCTTACATATCAGTATTTCCTTACTTGCTACTTAAAGTAGACTTTTTTTTATCTGTGGTGAATAGATTTTATAGCTTCACATGGTGTCTCCACAGTTGCATTACTACTACTATACTTGAGGAAAAGTCATTTATTTATATTTTTTTCTGTGTGCTTCAGTGCCTTTGTTTGAGATCAGCAGTTTTCCATAGCTGAAGTGCATGACTTCACTGAAAACTTGCAGAGCATTCATGGAGGTGAAATGGTTTAAATTGGGTTATAAGAAGATTAACTAAAGCAAGTACTGGAGAAGCATACTTAAGTGTAACTCCTTGCAACAATGTTTAAGATGTGAAAGGGGTAGCATTATATTTGCACTCATAGTAAAAGATCTGCCTATACCCTTACTCACTGATAACATATTTTTCAAGTGTCTTTTGTCGAGACAAATATTTTTCAAGTGTCTTTTTTTTACACTGTAAAACAGAGGGGTGAGTCTTCCTTCAAAATCTTTATTTCAAAATTTTCCTTATCAAGGAAATCTAGCCTTTCTCTTGGTCTGATCAATTCATTGTATTGCAGCAATTGAACTGTAAATCATGTTCAGGCTAGCATGGTGGAATCCTCCAGGTGTCTGATGGAAGGTGGTCCCTTGCTGAGACTAGCATGTTTGCAGACATCCTCACCCACTATCTGTGGTGATAGGGAAAACTTCCACAGAAGTGTTTTCTGTCTGTGTCCTTATGAACAGTAGACATCAAAGCTGCATGTACTGGAAGTGTTATGTTTGGGCTCACTCTTACAAGGGTTATCCTGCTTTGGAAGTGTGTGTGATCTTTTCTTATTTCTCATAGTCTATCAGGTTGAATTAAGGAGAATTGATGTACATACTCCTACATATCCCTGATTTGAGCTTATTAAATCTGATACTTTGATCACATTGCACCGTAGCAATGTGCTCCTCCCACAACATATCCATTATGTCCTTGTAACCTGGTGCTTCTTGCACATTTAAAAGTTGAGAATTAGGATGGGGAAAGACCTGCTGTTTCCCATTCTCTTTCAAATTAGGGAAGAAAAGGTTTTAAAAGATGAAGTATCTGTGGTTAAAACTTAAAAAAAAAAAAGTTGGTTTTGATAGCTCCATGAGTTATACTTTAATGTGCTTCTGTGTTTTTACAAGTGTATAATAAATCATAGCATGTGTGCATAAAAGCATTTTAAGTATAACCGTGGATTTTCAGCTGGATGGATGTCTCACAGCGAAGAGATACTGAGTCCACTTGATCTATGCTGCCTTTTGATGTGTATATACTGTGGAGGCTTTGAGGACCACTGCATTACAGTATTTAACAACATAATCTGCAATACATATTCTTTAGATAAAATAAATTGAATGTTCTCTGTGTTCTCTTTGCCTGTGGTAATGAGCAGAGGGTTAATTTTTGGCAAAATGAATTGTGGAAGGGTTCTATATATACAACTTGTGTGCATCATTGTTTAAAATTATCTTTCTGTCTGTTGTATAAGATATTACGGTGTCCAGTCATAAACTGGGAGGATGGAGGCTAGTAGAAAGTTAAAAATAGAGATCTTGATCTTTTTTATGGGGAAGAATAGAATTAAATTTCATAGCTTTGGCAGAGGGGCATTTTGATACCTCACACAGGGGAGATGTGAGAATGATAGATGTGGTGAGTGATAGGTGATGGGACTTTATGGATGGTGAGTTAAATGATGGGAAAGGGGAAACAAAAAAAATATTCAGCATTTTTGAGCAAAAAGCAAGACTAATTTAAGTAAGGTTATCTTTCCTTTCTTCAGCTATAAACTCTTTATCGGAGAGGAACAAACCTACTCTTACCTCCTAGATGTGTTAAAAAATGTCATACTTCCAAAGTTAACAAAATTTTGAAGGCATAGATCAAATTCTAATAAAACATAAAATTCTAATAATTAACATGTAACCCCATATAAATAATCCCAAGTTATGCCATGGATCTGCCATCATTGGCAAAAGGTACCACACATACTTTTCTTTTCTTTTGATACTCTTGTACTAATTCATTTCAGGTTCTTGACTCAGGTTTTGCTTAAGAAGGAACTGCTACTTTTGAAGTACACTTTTAAGTGAGGATGAAGAAATAAACAAAATATTCATGATGATGTATTAATTTCTTTTACCCCTGTGTTTTTGTAGAGCATGCAGATTTACTGGGACCATGCCCTGAAGATGAAGCAATCAGTCCTGGGGATGAGTGTATGGATGCAGTTCTAGATGAATCGCTTCTTGAAACCTGTCCCATTCAGTCTCCACTGCAAGTTTTCGCAGGAATGGGTGGATTGGCCCTTATTGCAGAGAGACTCCCTATGCTTTATCCTGACGTAATTCAGCAAGTGAGTGAAAAAATCAGTGTAGAAAAACATGCTAAGAGTGTTGTATGTGTTTGTTTCAGGACAGTATTTTCCTCATATTTCTCTATAGTTCAGTTTGACATCTCAGTTATGTGGGGAAGCTGCTTTAAAATAGGCGAGTGCATAACTCCACAGCCCAGTCCAGCTATACGTGCTGCTTCCCTATACATGTTATAGGCTCTTTGAGTAGCCATGTCCTTGTGGAACAAATGCACGATTTCAGAGTTGCTGATGAACTATAAAGCCATAGTTGCTTATCACTTAATTGCTCATGTAAATGTACTGTCAGATGTTTTTTTTATGGTTAAGTGAAATTCAGTTCTCAAAACAGATTATATAATTTTATTTTAGATTTATTGTTATAAATAATAAATAACTCTATAATCTTAATTATCTTTATAATCATAAATACTGTATCTAAAAATAAAATTATATAATAAATAATATATGTTATTTATTTGTATACTTCTTATTATAATTATGTATAGAATTTCCCTGGAGGCACTGATAGGCTTTTCAAAAGTGTCAGTTAGTGGCATTAGTGCAGAATTACTCCTTTGGCTGCTGTTCTAGGTACACAATTTTTATTAAAAAGGGAAAAAACAATCTTTGAATTATTCAAATTCTATTTGGCTATGTTTTTTAAATTTTTGCCTGATATTCCTAATAGGAAAGATTGTGAATATTTATTCCCTTTGAAATTAAGTTAATCATGAATTACGAGTGCTGTTCAGTATCCTGACTGCAAAACTCTGGTAGGAATAGTAACCCTGTATTGAGACCGGATAATTAGTATGAATCCTTTGTAAATAGTTCTGTGAAGATGTTTTAGAAGTCTAGTATCAAGCCTGTTCAAAAATTAAAAGTTAAGGAAATGTGTTCACATAAGCAATTACTGTATTTTGAAATCCAAGAGAGATAACGCGTACTCTGTATTGAAGAAGACTGATGAATGGAGTTCTGCAAACAGATGAAAGGCAGCTTATGACCATGAGAAATTTTATCCCTTTTTTCCTTCTTTTTCTGTAGTCCTGGGAAGTTATTTTCTTTGCACAGTTTTTTTAGCTTCAGATATAAGTTTGGATTCAAATACTGAATAAGAATTCTGTGATCCATAAAAACAAATTAAGTACAATAATAACAAATAGAAGATTCAGAGTGAAGACTGGTGAATTCTCCAGACTCTTCGTTCTTTAATTTTACTTTTCTATTTCTCTAACTCACTGATACTTCTGATTCTCTTCATGTGTAGATGATTGGAATAAATGCAGCTAAACATGGCTTTGACTTTTAATTAGGAATTTGGTATTCTAAATGCATTCTGCAAGGACTTTTCAGATTATTCTTTTCCAGTTTAGATCATTCTGGTGAAAAGTACTAAAATTTTAAATATGATTCCATCAGTTCATCTGAATAGCATAAAAGCCTGAAACTTCTGTGATGTTTAATTATGAGAGGGACCTGGGTGTCATACTTTCATTTTAACTGAGTGTATGACTGTTTCCTGGGGAACTGTACAACTGTTACCCCCCTAAACTCTGATTCCCATATAATGCCTGGCTGTATGTCCTTTATGAACAGTCCTCTATGCATAAAACAGAACTACAGACTGTTGTGTTAGAGCATAATAGTAATAAAGTGCCAAATCAATCAAAAGCCCAAAAGGAGCACATGAGTTGCTACAGGAGGGCTAAGATACCCAGATTTCTTCTTAGTTTTTAAAGGTATTATGATTCATTGTTCTCATATTTGCAATATGTAATTAAAAATTAACCACTTGAGTTCACACTGTTTAATGTTAAAAATAAAAGGGCCATTTCTTATTTAAGTCTGATATATAAACTAATCTTTGTATTGTTTATTTGTGTGTAATTTATGTCTCCTATGCCTCTAGATTTTAAGCAACATGTTTTTAACTGAGGATTTTAGGTTGGCAAAATACAGTTGCTTGCTTGTGTAGGTGGGACTTTCTAGAACTGTACTGAAAATGCAACAAGTATTCCCTTTTTAGCCATTTAGCCTGGTCCCTGTATCTGTAAATGGTAGTGTATTTCATGTGACTTTTTAATGATGTCCTATATTAAGATTGTATGTCCTTTAGATCCTAACTTTAATAAAATTTTTGCCTAGGTGATTAACTGAACGACTGCCAAATTTTTTTGTTGTTTTTGTTGGTTAAGGTGAGCGCTCCAGTGGTTACATCGACCACACAGGAAAAGCAGAAGGACAGTGATCAGTTTGAATGGGTTACCATTGAACAATCAGGTGAATTGGTGTATGAAGCACCAGAAACAATTGCTGCAGAACCTCCACCGATCAAGTCAACAGTTCAGACTATGTCTCCCATACCCGCGCATTCTTTGGCTGCCTTTGGTTTATTTCTTCGTCTCCCGGGCTATGCTGAGGTGCTGCTAAAAGAACGGAAACATGCTCAGTGTCTGTTGAGATTGGTGTTGGGAGTTACAGATGATGGTGAAGGAAGTATGTGCTGCAATTATTATGTTTCTTTGTAGACCACGGCTAGATCATTTTACTTAAATGTATTTACACTGTAATGCTTTTAGCAGGAAGTTAGAACTGATTTGTGCAGAACTGTGTTGCTAGCATCTTTGATAGTCTGTTGTCTCTCAGTATTAAATTCTGTCTGGCAAAGTTTTGTCACAATCATCAGTATTCAAGTGTTCTCATCTAAATGTCAGAGTAATTGTAAAATAACTGCTGATAAAACTTACAGTAACACTGTTAAGATGATAGTGCTCTCAGAACGATCTGAGTAGCTGGGTATGCTCAACTAATTGAGCAAACGTCATATAATTCTGTAACCAAAAGCAGAATAATATGGATAGGAGCATAGCTACAGCAGATGTAGAATAAACTGTTGAATAACACTGTTTTAGAAAAGGAGAGAAAGATCTAAAGATCCTAGTGATCAAATTAGCTGAGCAGGAGCTCTACCTTAATGGTGTGAGTTCACCTTAATGATGTGAGTTCAAAGGGAGAAACGGGGTGTTCTTCGACAAATAAACAGATGAGCTGAGAGACAATTTGTAGTGTCTTTGCAACCAAACCTGGAATTCTGCATAGAGTTCTAATACTTGTATTTTTTAGTGTTTTGAAAAAATGGAAGAGTGTATGCGAAAGATGTTTTAGTACTTTTAAGACATTTCCTTTCATTGTGACTTTGAAAAGAATGCTGTTTTTTCTATGCAGTAATCAACTGAAGTTAGTCTCTGTTCAGCAGCCTATAGAGTAGTGGACAATGCGTAGCTTACAAGACCAACTGAGAAACTAAGAGTCTTGTTTACCCTTCCTTCTGTTTATGTTTTTATTTCTCTTGTATTTAGGTACAGGACAGTAGACAAGAATAAACGGGATAACAAAAATTCACTCTGCCTGCTTACTCCCACCTAATTTAAGTAGTAATTAACTGAAGGACTATATGCAGTCCCTCAGATTATGTTCTTGAGTGGTTCCAGTCCCTTGCTATTGCAAACAATTTTATATCCTTTCGGTTTTTTGGGTTTGGGTTGTTGGTTTTTTTTTTTAATGAAGAGGCCAACTCAAACCCTTAAAATTTGGGTTGCTTTCTTTTTTGTGTGTGCGCATCCACTATTGTTATTGGAATACAGTTCTAGAACATCATTTTCCTGATAGGTAGAGACTGCGTTAATTTTCAGCCTAAATTTATTCATATCCAGTTTGTGCCCATTTATCATTGTGCCAGCATTGTTCCTCATCATAAATAGTTCTTCTTTTTCCGATGCATTTGTTGACAGGAATTGTATTCCCTCTTAGCCTTTGTTTTTGCGGGACTAAACAATTTCTCCATTCCCTAAGGCAAACATCTGAATTCAACTCTTTACGAAATGTGGGGTCAATTGTGCACAGTAATCTGCATTAGTTCTCTGTATATAGCGTTAATATTTTCCTTTTCTGTTGGAAATGCATCTTTTCATACACCTAGAATCTCTTTAGTTTCTTGCATAATACGAAGAGCTGCACTTTAATCTATAAGCCATGGATTTATAACATGGATTCATTTGTCTGTGAAAATAAATTATTTCACAGATAAATAATTATTTGTCTGTGAAAATAAAAAATAAATCATAAATTATGGGCAAATGTTTAGATTTTCTTTTTTTGTCATCTTGTCATTTGGCTAAACCTGCAATTCTGGAAGTCTATCAGATGGGGTTTTTTTCCAGAGATGTTCAGTTTTATTTATGAAGATCCCAGTCAGAGGACTTTTGCTTCCTTCTTGCTATATTGTCTTTACAAAGAATATCAGATAGATATGAATTAACTCGTGTGTATGCATGTGTGTGTGTAGATACCTATACATACATTACAAATACGTATGCCTATATTAGTATTTCGGTTTAGACCTCTGGATGATGATATAGCTGATAAACTCTAAGAATGAGGGAGAAAATAATATAAATATATTTAAAATAAGCAGCAAACTTCTGAACAGAGTTGGCTATTTTGAAGTAATGTCAGTTGTCAAATATCTCTATTTACATATGCACTAGGGAAGGAATGTGAAATGCATTGTTAAATACAGAAAAAATTGAGACAGTTTCCCAAATCCGAGTACGTTGCATTTAATAGGTCACTCTATTATTTGAAATGTGGCTTTTAAAAGAAGTAATTTTTGCTCATAATGCAACAGGGTTAAAAATTTTAAATAATTCTACTACAAAATTCAAACATGCAGCTCATCTAATTAATATTATGTTAGTATTTCACCATGTATTCAACTTGAATAGCATCACACCTTGGATTATGTCAGTGACTTAGTTCCCACTTTGAGCACATGAACGTGAAAAAAAAATTCTACATCATGATAAACTACAGCTCCTTGTCAGGTGAGCTGCAATTAGCTGACCATGTGCATTCTTTAACTTGCTGTAGTTGGAATGTTTTAAAAAAATAAATCAATAAAATTAGTCTGAACCACCTTTGTTTTCTTCATTCAGAAATACAACCTGAAGTGTAGTCAAATCCAGAAGTATACTCACTATTATTCACAAACTAAGTTTTCTCCCTGGAAATAGCTAATCAGATTTTATAACTTTGGTTCTTAACCAAATCCATAAAGGAAATTAAAAAACATTCTTTCTACACTCTTCTCCTGCTGAAAATTTTTTGTGAAGAGAAACCTAATATTAGATAGCTTACTATATGCAAATGCTTAAGTCCTTAGTATATTTCTGTATGTGTGGTTTATAAACTGTTGCAGAGATTAACAGGTTGCATTGAACTATTGAAAGAAAATGTGGTTTTGATATTTTTCTTCTTCAATCTAGGTCATATCCTGCAGTCTCCTTCAGCAAACGTGCTTCCAACTCTGCCCTTTCATGTGTTGCGTAGTTTGTTCAGCACTACACCATTGACTACTGATGATGGAGTACTGCTTAGGCGGATGGCACTGGAGATTGGGGCTATACATCTTATCCTTGCTTGTCTGTCTGCTCTAAGCCACCATGCACCAAGAGTGCCCAACTCTAGTCCCAACCAGGCAGAGGTAAGTTTAGCAGCAGAATAATTGCCACTGAGAAGCAGTAAGAGTTTTAACTATAAAAAAGAAAATAATCTTCATGCTTTCATTACAGTCTAATTTCTGCAGAGCTGGCATTTGAATGAAAAGCAAAAATAATTAGAAAGTACTTGATTAAGTACTTGTCCTTGCAAATTGCAAATAAACATAGTAATAATGAAATTTAACCAACAAAGAAGGTTTGTCACGAGACATTAAGGTGTAGTCAGTTTCTTTCACAGGACCTTCTTTTCAGTGCATGAGAGGCATAATGCTCAATGGATGGTGGTTCTTTAATCCTCATTTGATAGCATGACCTCATTACCTTATTTAGCATTCATCTAAACTCTACTGGCTGCAAATTATTTCCTCTTAAATGCTTCACAAACATAAATGAGTTGTGAAAATTAATGAATTAATGCAGCGATTTTTTTTTATCCCCTTTTTGTTGATGGGGAAATGCGATCCAAAGAGAAAAATTTCCATAGCATTCAAGATCCCAAGTGAATCTCCCAAATTAAACTTTTTCAAAAAAACCCCCCTGTATTATACTACCCTCTATTGAGAACATGTATCCCCTCATTTTTTTTAGGATTATGAGTTGTCATTTCTGCATAACATACCAATTGTCTATAAAAGCGTTTAAAAAAAATTCATTACTTGCCCTCTTTAGCATCTTTGTGGCAGAGGCTTGCATGAAAAAGTTCCTGGTGGCTAAATATGGATAAGCAGATGCAAAATATAGGGCTGTCCATATTTTAGCAGCTCTGATACTGATGAGGGGTTGAGCAAGGAAGAGATAATAAAGCTGTAGATTAGAATAATTCACTTTAATGGCTAGTCAAATTTAAGGGGAAGCTGAGGTATTCTGTTCCTAATGGGGTATCAAGCTTCTGACACATTAACGCCTTAACATTACTGCGCTTTTGGAGGGAAAGGGCAACCATTAATTCTTATCTCTGCTTCAGTTGTACCATGACCCCTTAAACAGCTTGCTTTCTCATAATTCATATCTATCAGGTGATAGATGGTAACTTGAAACTAACTTGAAACTGCACCGAGGCTTCTATTTCTGGGGTGAGGCTTTCCCTTAAGTGCTTTAAGTCAGTGCTCATGACAGTCCTCTTGAGTGTTAAAGGCACAGCATGTTCATGAGTGATGTAATGAGTAATGTCTACATGAGAATAACCACACAGCTGTTTCATCACCAAGATGCATTACATTTCCAGTGTAAAACTTAAATGGTGATTCCAGACTACTGTCAGTATGGTACTTCATAGGTGATAACTTTTTTTACCATTGCAGTCTGTTCATACATAATTTATTTTCCTTCAAGTGTAATTCTGAACAAAGTCACTGAAGAAGATCTGAACAGAAGATGAAACTTTTCACAGCTGTAAATCAAATATTACAAATTAAAGTTGGGCACCTACTCATGTGACCTGGTTTCCAGTAAGGCTAATTGTTACTGAGTAACTCTAATAAAAGTAGCAAGTGTTCATTGCTTCAGAAAATGAGGTCACTTGTTTTTTCTGCATCCTTTTTGCCAAAGATCTGGTAAACTTTCAAAATTAGCATAAGTACCTAAATAGTTTCATAAGGGATAAGCAATATAATACTGGAGTTATGTTAGTAATATGCAGTGATGCAGACCATTGGAAAAAGCTGTACAAGCACCTTTGGAAAAATGCTCTTTCTCAGAACATTTTAAGGACAAGGTATTTCCCCCCTATTATCTGGAGAGGAAATAGTGTGTGTTTCAGTGACCCAGAGATCATGTGTCAGAGCTATACATGTAGCTTACACCTCTTGCCATTTTTGAGCTTTTATTCAAAATCAGCACATGCTTGAGCATCTTAGCATTTTGGTTGTATACTTTTGATGACATTTCTACTTCCATTCATTTCATCTAATTATGCTATTAAACTTGACTAGGTGTTAAACAGTAATAATTACAGACCTGTGATGTTTAGCATGATACGGATTAAGTAGCATTTTAATACCTTTAATCATTTAAGCAGTGACAGTATCTTAAAAGAGAACAAAAATGGACTTAAAGATTAATCACTTGCAACAATTTAGCTCTGACCTGTACTGGAACTTCATGTATGTGGCAGAGTCTTTCCTATCTAAAGTTTTGAATTCCCCTGAACCCCAGTGATACCTTTATTAAGTTAATAAATTGGGATTACCTTCTTTTGCAGAACAAAGGCTGTCTAAAGAATTGGTTCATAAGGTGAAAAAAGGGAAATTATTATGGGGTTTTTGTGTTGCTTTTTTTTTTTAACTTAGCCACAGGTGTCCAGTACACACAACAGTGCATCAACAGAAGAACAACAGTTGTACTGGGCTAAGGGTACAGGCTTTGGAACAGGCTCCACAGCTTCAGGATGGGATGTTGAACAAGCTTTGACTAAGCAAAGGCTAGAAGAAGAGCATGTGACCTGCCTTCTACAGGTGTGTAATAATGAAATTTTGATTAATGATAAGCATTTGAAATGTTAGAACTTGGATAATAAAAATCGAGCTTGTATTTTTTTCAGTCATATGGCACAGTAATTGTGTTATTTTGGGGAAAAAATTAGTTTACAACCACCTGTCTACATGAAAAATGGTATAGATCATATTTTGAGTGAGGCTGTTTTCAAACGTCAGTAAGCTGCTGCATTAAAAAGACCTGAGTGGGTAAGCCTGGGTGATAGTTCTGAATAGAAAATGAACTAAGAAGCATTCTCGTCTGTTTCCCTGGAGCTGTCACGTATCTCTGTGGACATAACTGCATTCAGTCAAAAGAAGAGGCTGTCCATTGAAGGAGGAGGATGCAGGAATAGGCATTTTGGTTTGGGTGCCAAATAATCTTACCTATTCATTTCTCACATATTTTTGCTCTGCTTTAAGAAAATGCCCATAGTTGTTACTGGCGTGCATGAATGTGTTATGCCAATATAACAAAATCTCACTCAGACATAGTATAAAATCATGACTATGTCAATTAAATGACAATAGTAAATGACCAGTAAACATCCAGATCTTAGTAAAACTCTGATGCCTTCCAAATGCCTCATGCTAAGGAGAAGAAAATCCTGCATAATTAGGCTTTTCAGTCCATTGTGAAATGCGAACAACCCCTGTTATCTTAGGTCAGTGTAGGGAAAATGAGATTCTACCTAGTCATCAGAAATTTCATTCACAGAACTGTCAGCTCAAATGCGTTACCTAACCTCACTGCTGGGGTAGAGCACAAAGGAGATGAAATTCTGAAAATGCCCATGCCCTGACGGTTGAAGATATCATTTTGATGTAGTCAGTTATTCCAGTCACTGTAGATTACAAGGCACAGGTATCATGTCCCTTGCAAAAGCAAAACAAATAAAATCTGAAACAATTTTCCTAAGCAAGAAAGAGGAAAATCACCTGAATTACTCTTGGTGAAGCTTCTAGGCAGTATTCTGTAGTATGCCATGCAGAGGTTTAGCTATAACTGTCATAATTCATGAGGTAAGGAGGCATTTGCTTTGGGCAGTCAACAATTGTAGGAAGAAGTAGAAAAACTCTTCACCATTTGCTGAAGATGTCAGTCAGTTGTACAGCAGACTTTGCCTGGTCCCTTCTCTAGAAAGGTTGTTTAGAAAAATTCTATTGTACAGAGAGCTGATAAGATGCTGCAGCAAAATACCATGAGTAATGGGGTTAGAGTAAAGAGGGAGAATGAAAGAAAGACAAGGCTAAAAAGGTGAATAGAGCCCCTGAGGCTTCAAAGACGACAGCCTTTCAAGACTTGAAGTTACTTAATTTGAGAGTACAGCTGCACAAATCAGACCCATGGTTGTACACCTTCAACACTCGGTAAGGGCCTGTGAGCTCAGCAAGAGCTCCCCTTGGGATGAGCGGGTGTGCAGCCGTGAGGTGGCTCCCCCGCCGTCGCTGAGGGGAAGTCTGCTCTTAGTTTACTGAGGGAAGAGCCATGCTCACAAGTGGTTGTTCCAAGTCACTGTCATGCTCACCGTAAGTTGTTATTTCATCTGTAAACCCTGAAGTCCCATCCAAAAGGAAGTTCAAATGTTTTAAAAACACTTGTCAGTTTAAAAAAAAAAAAAAAAAATCTTTTGTTGCTAGTGGGTGTTCTGAAGTGAATGAGACTGATCAGCTGCATGTCTCAGTAGTGTGAGCTGGCAAACTGCTGCTTTGAGTAACTCCAGCAGTTTTGTCAAAATTCATATTAATTGATCTCTTAAAGCCATTCAGAATTGTAGTAGCTATTTAATTTTAGCATTAGCCAAAGTTGGAATCATAATCTAATAACTGTATGGAATTTCTTCCAAGAGATCTTTGGGGCTGCTGAAATAAATACCAGTACTGAATTAGCGAAATAGCTAGTGAAGTATTATGATGTCTTCCTTAAGGAAGGAAAGTCAAAGTTCTTTTCCCTAAAATAAATCATATTTGATTAAATATTTTTGTGTATTGCAGGTTCTTGCCAGTTACATAAATCCTGCAGGGAGTACATCAAATGGAGAGACCCAAACTAGCCATGAGGGGAGAGGACAAAACAGCAGTGCTCTTCCATCTGTTCTCCTAGAGCTACTCAGTCAATCTTGCCTCATCCCAGCAATGTCGTCATACCTTCGCAACGATTCAGGTAATGTGCCATTGTCGTCTTCTAAATCAAAGTTGACTGACTTCTGTCAAATTTTTATATAAACAATAGGTAGTTCTGGCTAGTTTCAGTACGTTTGCCAATTTAGAATTGTACTAATAGAACATTCACTTGAGCCTTAGAAAACAAAATGATAGTGTTTGTTGAAATACTCATTTGTTGTAAGAGTTTAAACTTTGTTGTTTTAATGTCTTTTTAAATTTCAAATTTAATTCTTAAACTGTTGAAATTAACAAGAAAATACTATTTCCATCTGAAGTTTATATTTTAGTTGTTCTGTAGAAGGTACATGGACAGAGAGAGTACTTTATACAAGACCATGAATCTTACTGTGAAGAAAAATGTTAATTTTTAAAATTGAGCAGGTATATGCATGAAGTTGGTAAATGTTGCATGTACTGGGGCAATTCTCTTTTACTTTGATCAGAGCTTTTTCTGCTTTATTTAGGAAATATAAAAATAAGCCTCTTACCAAAACTGCAAAATATTTGAAATATATGGAAACAATGAAATGGCTAGGGTTTTTTAAAGGAAAAACAAATTAGTTATATATTGTCATCACATTTCTACTCACAATTTTAAAACAAAGACGTTCTGATAGTTTCATCCAGTATGTTGTACCTTGCTATGAAAACCATTTCAGTTGTACAAGGTAGTGTCAAGCAGTATGAGTTAAGCAAATGCCCATGTGGAACTAATGGCAAAACCAGCAGACTGGGTTTGTGATTTATGTTCAGTTTCACTAGATGACAGGCTTTAGTATGAAGATATTGATAAGCATTTTTTCTTCAGATAACTGTCAGCCTGAAGTTTTTAAACACTGCCTTAGCCTCAGGTTGAATTTCTGTTTAGTTGCTTTGTAAGGATGGATTTAATCCCTAAGTAGCAGAAGGAGTTGTTTCAAATCTAAATAATTTGGTTTTGGACCCTTATTTTGCTTGCCCTGTTTTTGGAGTAACTGCTAAACGTCTTGTCACATTACTGCAGTTCTTTTGAATGCCAGTTGTAGGGTGTGGTGATGTGAATTTCTTGAAACAATGTCATAGCTTCTTGTTGAATTACACAGTATATTTTATCTCCAGGGTAAAAGAGAAATCATCTGTGTCTTAAGTATTTACAGAGCTACATAAGACTAAAACAAGAACGTGGCTCGTTTAATCTGTAGTAACTAGGGCATCACATAATCGTGTATGATGGAATGGAAGTAGTTCAAAAAGTCTGTTGAGGCCTTATAGTAAAAATAAAAATATGAAGATGTTTCACTTACCAATCCAGAGTTTGACACCTCTCCCTAATTTTGCAACGGATTTGTTGGTTCTATTTTGCACATGTTACAGCAAGGAAAATGAACACTGTAGCTTATACACCAGGCTCATTATTGCAAATGAAAATCTAATGTAAAACAATAAAGTCAATGATAAAGTAAAACAATAAAGTAATCTTTCTAACAGATACTCATAAATTCTTCTTTGTTGAGGTAGAAAGGAAAAGTCACTGAAAGACCTGGCAAAAATACTATGTTATCTAAAGGATGAAGCTGTTGGTTCTGAGTTATAGATGAATCGCAGCTGTTGAAATTGCTTTTTGCTGTTTTCAATAGAAAAACATATCTGTCTGTATAAGTCACCTTTAACTGGGGAAGAACAGCCAGATGCTGATAGAAGAGATGAGATATGTGGCTGGTGGAGAAAAGTTCAGACTAGTTTGGCTTTCGGGGACCATTTGTTTTCCCAAAGTACAAAGAAAAGACAAAGTTTCAGTGGGAAATGTTCATTTTCGGTATGTTTTCCACTGCTAGACTATTGTTATTTGTAATTGGCAGGGGATGTTCATACGTTGTGCTTGTGAAGTAAAAATTAGTAGAGAGCGAACAAAGCATACTTCCTGCTTTTTCATAAATGGGTGTGTAGCTCTTAATGTGGCAGCATTGTTATGCTTAATACATTGATCCAAGCAATGGTCTTGAACACTTACTGCTGTATTTGTTCAAAATTCTATACATAAAACTATAATTAACAGTGTTCTTCTGGATTTAAAAAAAATAGTTTTGCAGGCTTATAATCAGTCAAGCTTGTCTTTGAAAACGTAATAGGATATCAGTATGAAGGAAATGTGCAAAAAGGCATGACTTCTGGAAAGAATATCTTCTCTTCATGAATATTTGAGTCAGATGCATTTAGTTTGAAAGGAGTCCCTGAAAACAGTTTTTGTCTTAGTGATAGCCACGCATAATTCCAATGCAGTAATTACTCTTTAGTTCAAAAGCAGACAGATAATTCTCACATTAATGAGTCCGAGTTGCAGGTGATGCTGGGGCTCTCGGTGTCACTAACAGAGTGTCTGGAGACATAGCTGACAGAGAGCCTGACTGTTGCAAGGGAGACAGAGGTTGAGAAGCTCTGGAGCTATGTTAAGCTCTGGTACGATGTTCATAAGACTGAAAAATTCCCTTCTCCAATAGGGCTGAATGCCTGCTCGGGGGGAGCAGGAAAGGGAACAGCGTTATTAGTAACACTCATGTACATGATCTTCTAGTTTTCAGACCAGCATATCTTCTGCTATCAAAACGTACTTTCACGTGGAAGAAGCAGGTAACTGTATTCTTCCTGTAACATGCTGGACTGAGAAATTAGGACACTGCATACAGAATGCTAATAGAGTGTTCCCAGGTTCTGGCACCCCAGCAGGTACAAGCTGTGCCCAGCAAAATGCTGACAGAAAATAGCAATTTTCAGCAACTCTGACTTTCTCAGACTTGAATGGATGCTAGTGGTACCAGTTCAAGGTGATCCTTATGCTGGAGGTATTCCTCTACTACTTTGGTTTTGCTGTAAATGGTTGCAATAACAGCGATCTTCACATGTTACATATCTGCCATATGCATAAAATTATGCGGGGAAAAATGTTCTATAAAGAAATATAATATGCAATGAAGCTGCTGGGTATGCTGGTTCCCTTTATTGCACATAGGCTGATCCCACTGTGGTGATACAAGACAGTAAGTATTTTGGTATTGATGAGAATTTTGTATTTGGTTTAAACATACTCAGTTAGCTACAGGTATGATACATCCTGCTTGCAAAGTTGTTTTGGCAAAATTCTTGAACAGTTCCAGTGTCAGAATATAAAATTGGCCTTTGTCGCAGAAATTTATCTAGGTTTTTTGTTGCTTAAATATGTTTTGCCATCCCTGCTTAGTTTGCCCAAAACATACATGGACTAGATTTTTGTCTAGATTGTTCTAGATAAAAGGAATATTATTCAGATAAGGAGTGCTCACATATCATTTAATCTTTTAGAAACCTCACCTTGAAGCAGATCTTTACAAATCAGATTGCTCTGACACATTCTGCAGCTTCGTCTGCATCAGAGCAAGGTGATTGTGAAGTCCTTGAAAATTGTGAATTGACCACTTTCATTAATTTCCATAATTGCTTTTTTCTTGTAGAGAAAGAAGGTTTATCTGTCTATGAAGGACTTTCCTTTTTATGCAAGATAGATCATAGCTCTAGTCACAAGGAGCAATAGCTGCTGTAATCCTCACCCTGTTTCTTGATCATTTTTTCCTGCGTTTGTTTCATATCTTGGTATGGCATTACTGTGGCTTTTATTATCTTTCATTTTATAAATGAAAAAAGCTTATCTTTGTAACAAGGTGAGATTGTTTTTAACATTTGTGTTTATTCCAAAGTACTTAATTCATATTTACATTGGTAAAATTTATGTCATTCTTAACTTCTGTATCATGGAACATCTAGCGTGTATTAATCGCTGAGCATTTATGCACATTTCACACCAATATCTGTCATGTAAAACCTTTTCACTGTTGTCTTGTATACAGCACATTTCATTTGAAAGAATTACTTCTGTAGGAACTCTTTCAAGTATGTGAACATTTCTCTCCTTGAACAAAATGCACAGCAATAAAATTTGTGGCGTGCAACAAGAGGTTCCCAGCAAATGTGTGACCGTCAGGTTCTAACTAGAGTACATGGCTATTTTGAAGGTCTAGATTTTGCTAATAAAAGTGTTACTTGACTGATGAACCTAGGTTTATGAAGACTAATACAAGCTAGTACTTACAAGTGGGAGAGAAGAAAGCAGTAGTAACAGTAGTCTTTGTAGCTAACAAGGTTTATAGAGGGCAGTGGAAGGGCCTTGTGAAATAGAAGGAAAATCAAGTGACTTTTAGGACAGGGACTGTGTATTTCGTTACGGGCTTGGACAGTAAAAAGCTCAGTGAAGCTGGGATTGATCAGTGATACCACAATATTAGGTAGACTCTACTTGCTTAAAAATGTAATTGTACTAGTTTGTCCCTAAACTAGTATCTAGCAAACCCTGAGATGACTTAATCTTGTTTAAAGCTGAAGAGTGACAGAGGTTTGGTACCACCTCTTCCTTGGAAGACAGACCACATAGCAAGTTGCAGAATTCTGCCTGAACTCTCTTCGCTTCAGTTCCCTGGCTTACAGGAAGCAGGTGATGTTGTGATTTTAGCTGGGGTTTTATTGCAGCCCTTTCTTCACATGCTCCCCTCTTAGCCACTGTTCCTACTTTGGTGGACAAAGACTCCATGTGATGTGGTCAGCATAGCTTGTGGTGATACGTTAGCTCAGTCTTCTTGGGTTTGACTGCTGAGAAGAGAGGATGCGTTTCTATGTGAGGGCTTTACTAAAAGGATTGTGTTTACTGACCAGCATGTTCCACTTCATAAGAGTCCAATATTTGCTTTTAATGCACCTTTCATAGTTTACCAAGTACTGTCACACCCTGGACTTGTGGATTCGTTAACAGTTGTGCTGCTTCATCCTGCTGCCAGATACCTCATTGTGAACTTTATTTAGTAAGTACTATGGACAAATCTGCTGAAGGTGAATGTACTGAATTCTTTTTTCTGCCTCTTTTGATACACCTTTGTTAGCTGAGTCCATTAAAGTCATAGTTTGCAGGCCTCGCCTCCTTACCGCAGAGCTTGAACTACACTAGATTGCCTGCTGAAGTTAGAGTATTTCTTTTCTATTAATCATACTTATTCCTAAGGCATTATATGGTGTTGCTTTAGTTTTTGCAAACTACCTCAGTTCCACTGGACTGAGTAGGCTGAGTACTTTAGGAAGCTTGTGTTCCCTTATGTGTCTCTGAAGTTGGTACACTGAGCTCATTCAGCTAAGAGTACTACATCTTTATTCATCCATTGCTGAAGGTGTGAAGGTACTACTGCAGTGTAAATGTTGAATCATCATGAAATTCTGCTTTTCCCTAGGCTATTGACTTTTTACTGTGTCTAATAAGAGGTAGTTGCTGTTAAGATATTTTTTGTTGTTGAGATTCTTATGCATATATTGGATTAAACGTATAAGCACCAGAGCTGTATATTGGAGCTCATTTAACTAAAGTTAGACTTAGGTCCGCATGAGTATAGAGCGCAAGTATTACCTGTTAAGAGGGGATATCAGACTTCTGTTTTAAAACAAAATACAACTTGTATGCCAGAGCAATCTCTAATGATAATATTACCCTGAGACTTCCTTCAAAGGGTCAAAGCCTTTTGCTATAAGCAAAATTAGAAGTACAGTGGCAGTTTAGATACTATATAATTACCAAAATTAAAAATTCCACTAGTTTTCATTAATGTTAGTGAACTCATTCATTGGTAAAAGAATTATGCTGAACCTTTGCCACATTTGGTTATAACTTTAGGGTTGCTTTTTATCTGTTTTGCTGTTGAAGTGTTTACAAAAAAAGGTGCAGTGTCTGACTCCAGTGCTGGAGTACTGGTTGATTCACAATTTCGAGAACAGAGCTATGCACTGAAATGACATGAAATAAAACTGTTTGTTTATTTCACAGAATTGTCAAGTTTTAAATAACTTCAGGATCAAAATAAACAGTGGTAATTTCTACCTGAATTTCATATTTGTGTTCAGTTTTCAGGTTCTTGTAACCTCTTGTTTTAAGACCCATCTCAAATATCCCTGTAAGATGAGATTAATGCAATAATATCCATAAGTATGTAGGTATAAGTAGTATATTGAAAAATTTAATAATGTATTGACTCTATTTTATAGTCTTAAATAAACATGAATAACCTGCATAATTTCTCTAGAATGTAGCTTAGTTGTACAGAATGCTTTGGTGCTTCATATACTGAAAATGAGTATACAATACTAGAGATTTGCTGTAGACTGCGGATAGTGAATAAATTTTCTTGTCTGCACGTGTTTCCTTCCAGTGCAGCCTCAGCTCTGTTTATAATTTCTTCTGGATGAGCCAGTATTGACTCAGAGTGGCAAAACCAGAACCTCATTCATCCATAAATCAGTGTGTTACAGAGTAGTTTCTGCAACTGACTGAAATATCATTGCCAAATTTATTCCGTTCTAGATCCCTGACCTTATTTTATGCATGTGTTTGTTTCGAAGCGACTTCCAAAGGCTCAGCTGGTTTAGCACTTATGAAGTTCTATACAATAATAAGCTATCACCTATACAAGAGATGTATTTCTTTGCTTGTCATTTTATGGAAGGACTGGATGTAGCTTTGCAGCCTAGGAGAAAGAAGTGAGCTGATTTTCAGAAATGCAGCTCCTCCATTGTTCCTCTGTGGCACATGTAATACTAAGAATGGTATTTATTAAAATCAGTGTTTCTTTTTTTTAGTGTTGTTTTTCTACTGTGCTTTTAATCCTAAGCTCTCAAAAGTAGCTTTTCTGTTAGAGGATATATGTGAGATATAGTCATGTGTATAAAAGCTTCTATGATCTCAGACTGTCTGCAGCTTTGGATCTAATTCAAAGACATACATAGGCTTAATTTAAAGTGTGGAAATAGTTTAATCAATTTCAGTAGTCTAATTGCATGTTCCATGAAGTATGCGTAAGAATTGCAATTCTGGGCCTCAATCGTAAATGGTACCAAAAGGGAAAATGTCTTCAGGACTTGGTCCAGAAAGAGAGAGTACACTCTCCTGGGCAAAGATATTAAACCTGTTTTCCATGCAAGACCATGAATCCTTGTGTGGTATGTTTTATTTTACTTGAAAACAAGCATCAGGATGAAAACATGAAAGTTGTACTTGACTTACGTTAAACACATTCTAAAAATGGCGATATAAAAAAATGTAACTTAAGATTTTTTTCATTTGAAGAATATGTATTAGTGTGTCATTGTAATTATTAATATTTCTTAAAAGAAGTACTGAAACTATTCTTTATTTTTTCACACCACATTAAAGGATTTTTAATTAGAAAAGCACATCGTCAATATAGCATGATGATTTCAAATACAGATTCAGTAAAGGCAAGAAAATCTAACCTTTTTCAGCTTTCCACAAGACTAACAAAAATGCTGCAGAATATAGCCAATAGTTAAAATTTTATTTATAATATTACAATTTTTGGTATAACAGTGTTCTTGTTTCCACACTTATACATTAGTGTAAGTTATAAGCCTAAATTATGGTGATCTAAAAATAAAACCCTTTTGTCTCTTTTCTGGTCTCAGCTATGAAGAGGCATATTGCACAAAACCATAGAAAGCATCATGGGGCTTGCTTTTTGTATTTATATATTAATCTCTTTCTATGTTCTGATTGTTTTCAGTGTTTGCTTACATTTCTTGTGTCTTGCACGTTTGCTGGCAACAAAACAGTGCCATCTCTGTTTCTGCTATTTGGATTTCATCTGTTATCAATGAGAACTTTGAATATTGTCTGCCTTCATTTACATAATTTAGCACCCTAGCTGGGCTCATAGATACATTTAGTAGTCACTGATGCAGCGCCCTTAGCCAGACACTTTGCTCTGGAATGTTTTTGATAATCTTTTCAGACAGTGGGGTTTTTTTGCTTTAAATTTAGAAATCATTCTTACCATCGCTGGTCTTTGCACTGTGTGCTGTGCAATTGATGTTCAAAAATGTCATCAAAGTGTAGTGTAGATGTACACAAAAACAATAACAAATAAATTGAGTACAGTTCCAATAATCCCAAGCAGTGCTAGAATAGATTCTTCTTTTTCCTCTTTCTCCTCTTGCCTTTTTACATCTTCCTGTCTTGTGATGGCAGAGGTCCCCATTTTTCCTGCAAATACCTTCACCAGTATTCTGGCAGCTAGCTAGAAGAAAGAAAGCAAATGGTAAATCTGGTCTGACAAACATGCAAGCTTTGATCTTTTTAAGAACAATTCTGTACTTCTTTACACAATATTTCTTGATGCTATGTTTATTGAGTTGTATTCATCTTTTGTTTTGTTTTTGTATGAACATGTCCATGTTAAAAGTAATTGTTCTGTAGATACAGAGTTGATAGAAGGGAATGAAAAATAGCTTGATGCTTCAAGCCAATTAACATGCTTTATTATAAAAGAAAATTAAAATTTGTCTTTAGCCAGCTAATTTGTTTCCTTATGAAACATCAAATTGATGAAAGCAGGTATGATCATTATCAAATACTCTGAAATGCCTCGGGAGATTATGTGAATTTTCAGCTGTTGTTAAATATTTAACTGTCACAGTACAAAAACAGTTGAAAACATTCATGTCTGCTGTTTTCAAACATGGAAAATATGCCTCCTTAATACAGTATCGCAGTCTCTTTTGACCAGTGAGCCCTAAGTAGGCAATTGCAGGTGAGATCTTATCCTTTTACTTGTTTAATAGATCAGCTTTTGGACACCCATGCAACAGTAAACATTTAACAGAAAACGTCTGTCTCTTCAAATATAAAGGTTGTTGTTATTATTATATATGCTTATTACTGCAGTATGCCAAATGACAGTAGTACTTTTATAGTGACAAAATTCTATGCAATATAAGGACTTGAGATAGATATTTACAGATGCGTGTATGATTTATTACCTTTTTTGTTGCAAAAGTGAGGTTGACAGGTCGTCTCTATTACTTAGCTGCTCTTGCACTCTTAATTTACAGTCAAATATCTTCTAGAAACATATTCCCTGTAAAATTATGTTCATTGGTGGCTGAGATGTTGATATTATATGTAATCTGCTATGCTGTTTTAGCCTTATTGATCAGAAATTTCCAACCTTAAACCAAAATTTGATTGGGATTTCTACTAGTTCAGATACTACCCCAATTTACTGAAAATTTGCAGTCACATTTTATAGCGCAATAGCATTTTTCTCTCCTGGCAAACATCTTTAATCATTGGAGATAAATGTATTTCTGCTGTGAGTCTAATCAAAGCCATCAGCTCAGAGCATATCTTACAGAAAGGTAAAAAAAATACGATGTTTCTTACCCTACATTGCATCAGGAATAAAATGTCATCAGACATGCTTCTTACTCGTCGATTCAGTGGCAAACCAGGCTTTTATCTTCATGAAGGGGCTGCTCTCCTTACTCAGACAGACCAGATAGGAGCACGAACAGTTCCTTGATGAAGAAGTTTATCGGTGAGGATAATAATGTTACAGAATCTTCCAAATGACTGGCTTTCTCTCTCAGTAATCCACTAAAGCAAGTGTAGTCGAAAAACAGTAAAACCCTTTCTGGTAACGATCCTCACTGTTGACTAATTCTCATTAAAATTGAGGATTTTTTTTCCTTAGATGATGCAGAGCAACGAAATGCATGCTGTTCAGTTTTGCCTTTAAAAAAAAAAAAAAAAAATGAACAAAAAAAAACCAAAACAAAACCCAGAAAAACAAACAGCTCCTGGTTTTATTCAGTTACACTTAGTTATTTATTAAGACTTCAGAAAACCTCAGCCTTTGATTTACTCTTTGTGGCAGCCGTCTGAAGAGGCTTTCTCACGTTGACATGCTGTAATTCCAAATGCAGCGACCTGCGTGCAGTCACACTATGTAATTTTAGTCCAGCCTGAAAAAGGATGAAAAGAAGTCTGCTTTACTGGCAATAGTGTGAACGCTGTCACACACCTGCATTCAGAGCCTCTGGAAAGAATTCCAAGGTATTCTTCGGAGCATTGCATAACTTAGCCAGGCAAATCTGAAGAGAGGAATGACAGTGGCTTTAGTTGCACACTGTGGTGAGCTGTGACATTGATTAAACATGCACTTGGCACTTGCTGAATAAAGAAGGAGCTACAAGCCACCCTTGCAGACAGTGAGTTGCATAACAATGTGCGATGGCTCTGCTGTTTCATTGTCAGGCCCGGCACATTTTAATCCTGTACCAACGGAGAAAGTGCGCAGTGTAAAGAGGAGTAGAGTTAACTGTGCTTCGGGGTTTTCTGAGGAAGTGCTGCATGACAAATGGTGACATTAAGGCATTCAAGCTGAAACAGTGTTTCTGCCTTTTGTCTTTTTATGCTTTGTTTGACAGGCAATTGTTTCTATGGGAAATACTACTTCTAACGCTTTTCCTCTTTTTATTTGCCACCCAAAGAATGCAGGTTAGTGTGTAATTAATGAAAATACAGACTTAAAGAAAAATATTCCTGTTCTGATTTCATAGCAAGCAGTAACTCAGTTTTTTCCTAGGTAAATCAGAGAGGTATTTTTTGCCTGCCCTATTGGAATGGGGGGGGGGGGGGAGCTCTGTGAAGTCTCCTCTTCTTCCCAGTCTCTTCACATAAAAAGCCACAATTTTAATAACCTCTGCAAGTATCTGTGTTTCAAATAATTTTATTCAGTGACTTTGTTCTATGAAGGCTACCAATGCAATGTGTTTTCGTTGGTATAGCATAGCTTCTTGGTATGAAGGCAACTATATTTTACATATATTGGAAAATTTATTTTTAAAAAATACTTGCAATATCAAGCAATTCAGAATTCAAAAGTACAAAAAGCTTATGCATATGAAAAATCAAAAGATAATTAATTACATTGAATTCAAACAGTAGGAGTGTAACTGGAAACCTTGATCACTTTCCAGAACAGCATATTTTAGAAATTACAAGGCATTGTTTGCAATTCAGTTTTCAATAATCTTTTTGTGAGAAAGCAAAAGAGGGTAAAATCATTGCTTTAAATATTTCCATTTTCAAATTAATTTACTTACACATTAAAATTTTTTTCTTATTATTTTTCTAAAGTGTCTAAGTACATTTGTTAGTTTCTTAGTAATGGACAAAACTGCATATTTAACATGTGTGTTATTTTAATGGTAAATACCACATTTGAAGTACCATGAATTGTATGGTACTTGTATGTGATTTGCCCTTTATCCTGAAAGTAATGTTGCCTCAGTGAAATGGTTTGACTCTAGAAGAATTAAGTAATTAGGTTAAATTTCTCCAGCGTAGCTTCCTTAAAATGTATTCTAAAATGTGTATATGGTCTTTCCTTTTAAGCTCTTCCCTGATGCTGAAAAGGCCGATGCAACTTCAGTTGTTCCTGGAATTGTTTTCTGTCTGTGTATCTTGAACGTATTTCTGTACTCATTTAGATCCATTCAGAGATATAAAGATAGGGAAATTTTCACCCATGTATTCTGACCATTCACGTTGCTGAGAGCACCTAGCAATAACCAAATTTTCAAGCCATTGTACTGTATTAACCCTCACACGTTAAAAATCAAACCTTTTCCTTTGTGAAAGGGGGGAAATTGTGCAATGTGCCTCTCTTATTTACAGATTAATGATGGATTTGGAGGGTTGGAATCTGTCACCTTGTCAACACAACCAGGTATAAAGATTCAAGGTCAGCAGAAGAATTTCTTGCAATATTGTCAAGTATAAATAGTGACAATAAAGTAAATTCAGCAGCTCCACTGCAAATAACCAGTTAATTAAGATGTACCCACAGAGAGAAGCGAAAGATTCATACAATATTTCTTGGCCTGGTTATTGCCATGGCTGAAGTCTCATAGTGGTCTGCCGTTTACATAGCAGTGATGCAGCTGGCACTTCAGTGGCTAAGGTGAACCCAGGGAAACAAATCTCTCTGGGCTCCTTCTGCACGCAGTCGAGGGGGAGCAACACCTCCTGCACACTAGGATTCAGATCCCAACATTTGCCATGGACCTTGATTTGATGGCATTTCTCCCCTCCTGTCCTTCCATTGTATTGATACGCGTGTCTTTGCGGACATGCCGTGAACTGGGTTAGAAAACAGACCCAGCCAAAAATAGATCTCTAGCACAGCACAAGAAGAGGGATGGGGCAGTAGCTGCTTAAGCTGTCAGTGTTGGCAAAGAGTTGCTGGGGGGGTAGTGGTGGGAGGAGGGGAAAAAAAAAGAAAACCCAACAGAAAGACAAAGGTTGTCAGGCTTAACATTTCTCAATTATCGGAAACTTGAGGAATTCATCCATGTTGGGTGGAAGCTGCTATTTACAAATAACTTCCTTATAGCTACAATGCATCTTCAGTGCGAAGATAAAATTTCATGTGAGATTTCTCACATGAGTGAAGTGAGTAATATGGGTTGATTTGAAAAGGCTTTGATTTACCCATTATATTTGATGATATTTGGAAACACGGGAGATATTTTACATTTTGTGTAAAATAGCATTAGAGTCTGGGAGTACATTTTATACAAGTCAGTAATAAAACCACCTGTTTTGGGGTGAACATTACATGGTTACATAGTATTTGGGTTTGGACACTGATATCCAAAAATGTCCTAAATTTAATTCTGTTACTTCCATCTAGGCAGAGCTTTCAACCACTTAGTAAGACTTTGGCAACTCCTTGGTAACTGATTTATGTAGCATCCCAAGAGCAGAACAAATTCTCTTGATTAGAGGTCATTCTGTTCATTACCGCTGATGTTTGAGCATTTGTATTGCATGGGAATAGACCTTAGGCAGTACAAATGTATGTCATATTTTAAAGATATTCATACTTCGAGAGGGAGTTGCCAGGCTATCTTGTAAAAACTCAGTGGTATAAATTCAATGATTTACAGTCTTGATCCTTAGATGATCATTATCCTGCTATATGCTACTGCTGTGAGTAATGTGGTACACCCATAACATCACATTGACAAAAGGAACAAGTACTCTTAACAAAGTGTAAGTTTTCTTTTTCCTCATGTATTTTTATGGATTTATATAATTTTGATTTTCATGTACTCTAAGATTATTCTGTATGCTGTATTTTTTCATTAAAATAGCATGTGTTGAGTCAGATATTGTTTGCTCTTATAGAGAGGAAATGCTCTGAAGTAGATTGCAAGTTAAAGCAGACTGTAAAGGAAGATTTGAAGGAGAAAATGGAAAGAAAAATGTAAAGGGCTGTCTAGACTTAAAAATCTATTTAGGTTAGAATGCTGTAATGAAATCTAAAAGGTCATTCACACATCCGTTGTCCATGAAGACTGTCTTTCCTTGTAGTTGTTCTGCATTTTCCCTAAGATGCAGGAAACTACTTGAAATGTAGTAGCACATGCATCCTGTAGGTGATGCATTCTAGTTTTCTTCTCTGACAACTTCCACAAACTTCTCTTTATGAGATCTGACACTTTTTCAGTTAAATTGCAGAACAACAGAGCAAAGCTGTGTCTGTTGGGAGATGCAATAGTATGCTCAAATTAAGATGAACTGGTTTGCTTAGCATAAGCGAGAAGTGGATATCCATGCTCCTTCCTTCTTCCTTAGTTTTTTTCTTTTTTTCCTTCCCTTTTTTTTTCTCTCTCTCTTGAGAAATAAACACAGCTACTGTTTTCTTTGTGGGAGATGTTAGCCTATTTTTTATGATATAGATTGATGTGTGATGCCCTTGAGTCAGCAGTGATGGGCATGGCCAGTTTAAGCCAAGTTTCAAGGTATATTTTTACTCTTCTGTTGAAAAAAGAGGAAGAACTCAGATCCTTCATCTGTAGCAACACAAGTTACTTTTAGATTTCTTACTATTCTCATTCATATCTCTTCCATGTGTTTCGTCTCAGCATTGACTTGATGATTTTGACACTTCAGCTATATGTCTACATCTTGTTTTCCTGCTGATTGAGGAACTTCAATGCCTTTTGGCTATTGTCTGGGGTTTTTTCCTGATTTTGTAACTTAGGTACCGACACAGAATATCCTGGGAACAATCCAGAATTATCTCATAACTAACTACAGAAGTTCCTCTGGTTTGTCCCACCTGTCAGGCTTCACTTACCAGAAATTTACTTGTTCCAGTGTCTCACACTTGCTTTAAAATAGTACTGTGTTAAGAAATCAATTAAACAGCCACAGGGTAGTACTGGTTCTTCTGCCACACCCCTTTTGACACCAGCTTCTCTTAGCACCAGTCAAGATCAGCCACTGCTTTATTGTCTGTGAATATGGTCAGAATGCACACTGGTATTTTGTCAAGAAAAGTGATAAGTTTGACAGCTGAGTAATAGTTAGGAAAAACTGAGCCAAACCTGCTTTTGGAGGGTGTCAAGTGACATGTCACATATTGGTTTTGAGAGAACTGTTTTAATCACTCTGTTGATGAACTGAAGCAACCTAGAAGCTGGTGACAGATGAACGTTCCTGAGTTACAGGTGAGGGTTTCAGCCCCAACTCTGTGTGGTGACCTTCTGGATGTGGTGGAAGAGAATGATGGAAAAAAGGTGAGAGGTTTCTTTCTCCAGTTTCTAGTCAGTCTTCATTTTTCTCTTCTTCATCAGACAGTCTTCATTTTTCTTTTCTTCACTGGTGTCAGAAAAACTCTTCTATGGGTATTGTACCTTTTAAAAAGCTGTTAGTAACTTTTTAAATGCTTCAATCATGATTCAGTGCTGTTCTCTGCAGCTCAAGAGGTTTTTTGTCAAAGACAGCAGATATCCAGGACTATTTCTTCACATTGGTTTGAGTGTAGACTGCATGGTTCTGGAGGAGTATTAGGGCTTTCAAGTATCAGGGTTTTGAGCTGTCATATTCATAAATGTTGTTGTGTTAGAGGAGTCCATTAAGTGAATATTGGGTCCTTACTGGGCAAGCAAAGGGAAGCAGAGTAGTAAGAACTGATCCTAGTCCAGGAGGGTGACTCTCAGAGAATAACAGTACTAAAACAAGTCCTTCTTTCTCCAAAGCCCTTAAAGCATCTTACCTTGTGAGAAAGAACAGATCTTGTCCATATGAGTTTCCAGATGATTGATCTTAAAAAAACAAAGCAAACGAACCTAGAAGATACCACCGTCCCAGCACCTTTTGCCACATCTCTTTCCTCTGATTTATCACCTTTAGTTGGACATAGTTTTGGAATAAGAGGATGAAATTATCATCTCATGACATCTCTTATTTTCTATTGCAAAAGAATATGAATATATGCTTATTATATTTTCAAAGCATTTGAAAATACTATTTCCTAGTAGATAATGGTTTTGTAGTAGAACTTAAATAACAGAATTTTTTTAAAATGTCAAAACCAATTATCCATTTGAGTGGTTAATAATATAAAAGGTTTATGAAAGAACAAATTGTAAATTTGTTCTTCTAGCTCTATTGTGTTGCAGAAATTTGTAATTTATAAGGAGTAATTATGAAGTATGTATTGAAACATCATGGCACCGAGATCTTTGAGAATTAAAAACCTAGTTGTTATGAGGAACGAAGCAGCTTAGATTTGGTTTGTAATTGGGTACTGGATTGCATGGCAGATAAAGCACTTAGTCCTTTAAAGACTGAAGTTTACTTACTTCAAAGAGCTAATGGAAATATTCTTTCAACAAATTATTATTTAGCAAAGATCACTGAGAGACTGTAACTTCTGCTTCAATCTTTATCTGTTTCTGTACTGCACATTGTTTTATATGGCTTTTAAACATAAATCCATTAACTGGAGAGCTCTTCATTGATTTACACAGCTGGTGGTGGATTTTGCAGCTGCATGTACAGAGCATACTTCAGACTAGCTTGCAACCTCTGGCCCCATTCACTTGATCACAGTGAATTAAAGTGCATGTTAGATTTTCCAGAAGGGAGGGAGTTTTGTGGGAAAGATAGTCAAGAAATTATCGGGTGAGAAATAGGAGGGGTAAAGGCTAGATTACAACGGGGCTTCTCGCATCTCACCTTGTTCTTCCTTCTTCTGCTTCTCACCCACGTATTCTTTATCCTGCTGCCTAAATAATACAGAGTACTTTTCAGAAAAACAGTACTCTGGAATCAAGAGTGGGTGGGGGGTTTTGTCTGTTTGTTTGTTATTTCTGAACCTTAAATCACAGAAATTTTTCCAAATGATGACTAAGCCACTGAAGGTGCTTTACAGGACAATCCTGAAAACATAAGTAAACAAGGTTTCTTTCTCATCTGGAGACCACTGTGAAGTTCTGGACCTCTGTGGTTACAGTACAGTATGACTGTCTTGAAAGCATGAGCAACAGACTGCTTATGTATCTGTATCTGCCTGCCAAGGACCTGTAATTTTTTTACTGTTCCCCTTTGGATCCACTTAGACATCACTCTTCTGCTACTAACGTGAGAGATACTTTTTTGACGGACCTTGGTGCCTTGCACTCTACTGTGGTGTTTGCCTTCCTGCCTCCCACAGATGAGTTATCTTTTTTAATAAGCTTTCAGGAGAAATGCAGTTAGATGCTGATCCTTGATACAAGGATGTGCAGAAGCTAACATCATACATGAGATGCAGCTGCTGTTCATTTAATTCCTGAAGTTAGTTTCTATATGTTTATTTTGAATTATTGACTTGAGAAATAAAAGGTAGGGGCTGTTGTCTTCAAAAGTGTGTGGTTTTGGCCATAAGTGTTCCATGAAATTCTCTCTACAATAGACTGTCACCATTTTGTGATAGCTGTTTAATTTACAGAAAACAGGTCACTGATGTGACTGTTCAAGGCACAAGGCAGTAAAGCTTCTGCCTTGTTTAAGGTGGAGGGACCCTATCCTTAAGCTTTCCTGCTCCATTTATCGCATTGCTAAGGCCCATAAGTGTTTCATCCAGGAGTTCCTTTTTTCCCTTGATTAACTGGAAGCCAACACTGGTAGCTATATCCCTGCTTGTAGGACAAGGTTGGGAGTCTATAAGTACTAAGCTGGTTTTCCCTCTGAGGGTAAAGACATTCAGCAGGCCCTTTAAAATTTGAGATACCACATTGCATCTTTCAAGATTTCCAGAGTAAATATTACTGGGCCTCCCTTTTTTTCTTGTTTTACTTAAGTCAGACAGTATGTCTTAAAGGCTTTCATTTAGACTTGTAATCATGGTTGGGAATATGAGTGCTGGGTGTCTGGAATAGATTTCTGTGCAGCACCACATGCTACAAACATTCACAGATTTTACTGGAGGCATTAAGAATTAATTTAAACAGACTCAGTCCTCTCTGAGAAGAGAATATGGCATCAGAGGAGAATGTGACACCATACTAGATGTCCTATGGTTCCATATTATATCACAGAAATGTACAATCTGCTGCTTTCCTTTTTTTTTCTTTTTTTTAACTCTCATGCCTTCCTGGTCCTTGTTGCTAAAGATACAGTAACCACTTACAGGGCACAAATGTTTTATTGGTACACACAAGAGACTCTTGAAAGGACTATAACTAATGCATTTTCAATTTTCTTGTCTTTTTCCATTTTAGTGGCTTTGTCAATTAGTGGCAGCACAACTGGGTAAGCTGCTAAAAATTTCTTGACCAAACTAGCAATCCCTTTCTTTCTGTTCAGGCACAGAGCAGATTACCCACGCCAGGGTTAGTTCTGGACATTTTTACTTTGCCTTTCCTAAGAGCAAGCTCACCTGTACTTTCAGGGAAGAGTTTTGTCAGCTGAGGCGTGTAGCTCAGCATGCATTTGAAGAGGAACTTACTGGAACATTGAGGTGAGGGCCGACTTTCATTTTTAGCAGTTGAAAGTCTCATTTGTTTGGTCAAGTGACAGGTCTTCCTTATGCCAGGCAGTAACAGTCTCATTTGTCTTTTATTTCTTTTGTGTTCTTGTTTTGTCTCCTGTTTTTGAAAATAAAATATTGTAAACGTATCTGGTATTTCCCATGCTCTTATGCAAACACTTCCCATTCATAGTATTTCCTTTCTTACTATTCTCTGAGGGTATTCATAGTATTGAGTACAAGTCAAAGGAAACGGATCTCTGTGGCTGAAGGAGTTAGTCTAGAAAAAGTTAATCTACGGTAGATTATTCCAACACACAAATTCTAGCTTTTTTTTAATAATATTTATATCTTCTTGTCTTCTCTAGAGGGCAACTTCAAGATAGTACTGCTCATTAACAAAAGCATATTTCCTTTTCTTTTGAGGTAGTCTTTATTGTTATACTGTAACATAATGAAGGATGATCCATTTTACTAAGTGATGCGGGAACTTGCATGATGTTGCATGGAAGGTGCAAATTCTCCTATTCCACAAGTCTGGGGCACAGAGATGATTCTCCCCATCATATGTGGTGCTCAGTTAAACTGGTTGATAAATTTACCACATAGCTATTTGCACTCTAAGGCACTTTCAATATGCAGCAAGTGCAAGGGGTTACCTTTCATTTAGCTTAGACTCAGGGAGGCTATTAGGCTTGAATTTTTCTCTTCAGCCTGCACTTTGCATGTTTACAAAGAGCCTATCTCGGTATTTAAACAAGCAACTATTCTCTAGAAAATACGCTGAAGTGATAAAGGTTCTATTTTGCATATGCACAGGGGCTCTGCCATCTTGGACAAGCAAAATAATTAGATATTTAAGGCAGAATGAGATTCCTAAGTAGTCTCCTTTCTGTCCCCTGAGGACATGATCTTGTAGGTGTGCTCACACACGTGGGAAGTTTGCCATAAAGCACAGGAGCCGCATGTGCTTTCATTTCAGTAGCAACGTTGGTATCCTCTGCTGACAGTTAGAACAGAGGACCCAAGTCTTGGCCTTTTTCCATCTGCTGAAGTAATGGTTTAAAAACACCCCACAACTTCATTATCTAATTTTGAATTTCCACGTCAATTTCTGCAGCATGTGCAATGAAATGGCAGGTTTCCATCTTATTTTCAATCCCCATCTTATTCTAAAATACTAGTGACTGTTTTATGGGCTGGAAGGGGTAACACTCAGACTGAGGACTGTTTCAAGGTGGCTGCTTGCCCACTCCTCTGCCAAAAATAGTGAAATCACTATTCCCTCCTCCAGTGCAGGGATGATGAAAGCCAGATTAACTTCCTTAAAAATCCTGCTTCATGTTCTTAGAGTAGCAATACCTTTCCTTTCATCTCTGTGCAGTGCCACCGCTTGAGACACTTAACATGAGGTGGTAGGCAAGCTTGCACTGGATTAGTTTTGGTTATATTTTTACTTTTTTGAGAAAGGTTTTGTCTGCAGAATATTTAAATCTTGTATTTTTTTTTCTCTGCAGAAAATATTTTTCTTATTTTCTTGGCTAAGTGGAAGATTAATTTGATATTTCTAGCTTACCTTTAATATTAGATTTATTTCATTACATGTACCTCAAATAGAAATTATTGGTCCTTTTTATCTTATTAAATGCTATAGTAAAAAGTTGTATTAAGAATGAAGTTGGTTTTTTTCATCCCCTGACCAGGCAAAAAACTTTATTCTCATGCAGTCTCTGAATGCCTTTCTTTCTCTATATCTGTCTTCCATCTATGCTTTTCTTTATATCATTATGTATTTATCGGATAATATAGAGCAATGCTGTAGCTTTACATTGATGCTTCCTTACACTTGTTTTCTAGATTTGGATACAAACATGATTTGGTTATAGCTTTATGCTTCAATTGTGTTTCTTCATATTTTATTGGCTTTAAACAACTAATGTTGGGTAAAACCAGCGATCTTTCAGAGGTTTCAAAAGTTGCAGTGGGGTTGGATGCCATGGCAGTATGAACTTCCTCTACAGTATGCTCACATCCTTTCTACTAGGATGTATGCCTACTGGGCCATTTTTTTCAAACAAACAAACAAAACCAACGAATATAGAATTTTGCATTTTTAGTTTTCATTAATTATTCTTACTTGATTATGTATTCCCCACCCCCTATGTTAGATGGCTCTGTAGCCTCCAAGAAGCATCCTTTCATTACCTGACCACCTTTTCAAGATTATTTGAAGTGCTATGTAATGGCAGAGAGCCATCTTTCTAGTGGCTTCCATTATCAGGGACTAGAGTGTGGCATGGAGATAGCATATCGCCAAAACTGGGGACCACGGATGGTTTTAGTAGTCACTTATGGTTTTAAAGCTCTGTTTGTTTTTTATGTCTTTTATATCATTTGGGTTTCTTTTTCCTGTCCTTTTGCAATACAGGAAATTGTGTCTGCTTACTCAACTGTACACACCAGCCTGATGAAATAATGCCCTGTGCTTTTTCTGGCAAAGGTTTTTGCTGGATTCATGGATACATTTGTGACAAGTTTTTAAGTGTTGTTCAACTTTACTTGTAAACAAAACTTTCCTGAACAGACTTAACTTCACCAAAATCACATAGTCTTTAAAATTAAGCCAACCAGAAATAGCTAAGAGCAATGGTCTGCTCCCTTGAGCCACATTACCACACTAACTCCAGACGACTGACCAAGTAACTTGAGCAATGCATTTGGCTTCTATAATTGAAATACAGTTTTCCTTTTATATTGCAGTTAAACTGTTATTTTTTTCCGAAGTTTCCTAGAAGACACTTATAAGAATAACAACACCAAGACAGACCAAGGTTGTTAGCCCATTACTTTATTACCAGTAGCGGACAATAACAGATGCCTATGGGAGAATATAGGGATGGGGCTGACATACAGATGCTTCCCTGGTATTGCTAGTACATTAGCCCTTGATGGCCTGTTCCTACATGAATTTACGCAATTACAAATGGCACTATTTCTTCTAAAGGTGCGCCTAGTCCTTTGAATATGTCGATCAGTCCGATTCTATTCACTTTTTTTACCACTCATAATTTTTAAAAAACCCTTATCATACACTTCATTAGTCACTGAGGCTACAAAGTCTTCATTTATTTCATTTTAGGTAGTACAGCAGCTCATTCCATACCTTGGGTTGTTTAGTTGCCTTTCTCTCATCCCTTTTCCAGTTCTGTCCTGTCTCTCTGAGAAAGGGCAAAAATGCACATGGTGTTGAAGTGGTACTAATGATTGAATGCAGTCTCATTAAGTAATTTCTAATTTCTCTTCACCTTTTCTAACATTTGATCTGATTTTTTTTTTTTTTTTGGACTGCCAATGGGCTCAGTGCTGACATCAGAAGAGCAAAATTTTAAGGCTGTATCTGAACAGTAATAATAATCAGCTTGGAGCCTGATACTGTACACATTGAATTCAGAGGCCCACCCTTCTTGTATTGTTTTACTGCTGTGACACAGGATTTGCAACTCATGACCTGCAAGGGGGCTTAACCCCTCCTTCTCCTGCTTCATTATGCAGGGGGACTAGTCTTTTCTGATGCCATTTTTTCTGATACTCAGAATGGTACTGTGAAAATGCTTGTGTTATTCCTATAAAGAAAAGTGAAGAAAAAGTCAAGCTAATTAAATTATTACAAGATGACAATATTTAGAAAGCTTTTGTTTTATTTTTACCCAAAGGCTAATGTTTTGTTAGAGATCCGATTGTGAACTACTCTGTAGGCAATCTTTTTTTCTATCAAAATGGAGCAGAACACAGGGTGTTAATTAGGCCTATTATAAAAGAGGCTTGCCCTGGGTTGATTCTGAAACAGAAAATCAAGAGGCAGCAGAGCATGACGTATTTGGAACTGACACTATTGCCTGCAGCATGGACTGCATTTATAGATCATATGTTTGCAAAGATGCAGTAAAGGGGGACTGAGGAACGGCTCAAAAATATTTAGAAAAAGGACGTGTGGCCCTATTGGAAACACAGTGTGTCTCGCTCATGCTTGGCAGTATCTGTGGCCACAAGACTCTGTCTGAAAGTTTTAATTAAAAATACAAAGTGAGTGTTCCTTTGTGTGGCTTTTTTGAACAGCAGCATTGGTAGCTACTGAGAGTCTTTAATATGATAATGAGCTCCTGAAGTCTTTAATTTAATCATGGCTATGGGGTTTAGGTTTGTGAATAACATACTGAGGCATCAAAAATATGTCCTCAGTAATTACTAAGCGTGTTTTAGAAATGGTGTAAAATTGGCAGAACTTTAAGATCTGTTTTTAAATTATTTGGAGGTTAAAAAAGGTAAAATAAAATAAAAACAAATGTAGTGGCAGGTGTGTGTGGTACTCCAGTCGTGATCTTAACATTGGACTTAAACTTTTTAGTAAGTAGCATGGTAATGAGAATGTCTTATTTTACTTTTAGCTTCTTAAATTGATGAGACCAATGTCCTTTAAACTTTATCACTAGAAAAGAAAAAATAGGTGTCTTGGAATATAAAGGTATTTTCTTGAGATTTTGCAGGGGAGGTTTGGATGCGCTGTAGTAAATTTTGAGCATTTGTGCATGATGTGAATAGAACAGTTTTATAATATAGCTGCTCTACATAACTGTCAGTGGTTTTCTTTCACATTACTTAAAACAGAGGCAGGATTAGATGGCTACTTCTGGACGAATATTTAACAAAATACAACCCATCATCTTTCCAGGAAGATATAAAATGTTCTACTCATTGAAATAGTAGAACAGTAGATCCAAAACCAAAACAAAATAAGAAATGAGACCTGAAGGAGTCTCTTGAGTCACTGGAAACTCTACCCCATGCAAGAAGGAGGCCTCTTGGAATGGAGGATGAGAGCGTAATTATAAAATCAAGATTCAACTTCATCTTTGATTATAGAGGTCAATGTGTTCATTTCAAGTTTTAACCTGTTTTTCCCCCTCTTCTGATCTGTTAAATGTAAGTCACACTTGTAGCCATTTGCAAGAATTTTTTGGTTTAAATTTACATTTCCTGGTTTTAGATATGCATTCTCTCCAGAATGCCTTTTTCTTTTCAGTTACTTCCTTTCAATTGTCCATTCATGACCATCCCTCTCATGTTTGCAGTGGCAGATCTCTGTGAGAAAACAAATAAAATGTCTGTAATTTGGAAAGAGTTTCCAGTGGTGCCGTTGGCTGTGGCTGCCAGCACACCCTTGTTTCTTTCAGCAAAGGCAGAAACTCAGTCATGTGTATTGGTTAGAAGTAAAAAGAAATTGGATGTGAGAAAAAATAGTTTGAAAAAGACATACTTTTGTGGGCCTCTAAAATAACTGAAATTCAAGAAGTCCTGAAATGAAGCAAGTCTAGTAAATGAGAAATGATGTACAAGAGAGAGATTGAGAGCATCTATATACAGCTTTTCTTGTACAGAGGCAGGGAGGGTATGCATTTGGCAGTGCGATATATGTAAAACTAGTAAAGGTGTTTGGTTTTTTTTTTTCCCCTCAAGTGTCTGTTTTGTTTTATTTTACATCAAGTTTGTAAGCTCTTTGGGGTAGGAATTCCTAGTTTGGTCACCGTGAGAATCACAGTGGGAAGGCCTTCACATTAGATGCAACTTTTCATCATTTTCTTACCAATTATTCTTCTCTATTTGTTTCTTTAATCTGCTATAAAGTGTGAAGATTCTTTTTGATATAATGGATACACTATTTTAATAGTTTCCTTTATTCTAAAATAAATGTGCATGTTCTTTGTGATATGTTTTAAATACCCTTTGCAATGGAAATAAGTTTTATAATCTTATTCATAGCCAGTTAAGTTGTACTGAGGATGTTAAATGAATTGCAAAAAAAATTTATTGCTGTTCAGTACTATCTATTTAATGGGCCATTAGGCCTGGCTATTCTTTGTTTGAATATTGTATAATATTAAAAGAAAGCAAAGGAGTATGAGACTCAGTTGGGCCATTAGCGTGTTACAGATATATATGCAATTTAACATGATACCTTGATCCTATGAAACTACCTGCCCTCATATGCTTTTTCATTATATTAAGGTTGTAATTGCATATGGGTAGTTTTAGATCTTTGTAAGAAATAGATCTGTATTGGTGGCGAATAAATAGATGTGTGGAAAGCAATCAAAATGTTTTGAAATCATACACATAATCTTTGAATGGTAATCAGTTGTTTCCCAGGAATAAGTAGGCTTGTCTAGAAGTTTCCAAAAATGTGATCAGTGCCTCAATATCTCATGACCTTTAGGCATTTGTGAAAGACAGCAGTTTTCAAAAGACGGGATGCTCAGCAGTTTCTGAAAGACAAGACTTCTTAAAGTAACTTCAGTCAGACTCCTCTTCCCTCCACCACCACCCCAAATCAAAACTGCTTGTTATTAGCATATAAGGGTTTTATGAAATGTCTATTTTTTTACCTATTTAGCCTTCAGTGTCTTTCTAAATTGCAAATAGTGTGGCAAGAGGCTAACTGAATTGTAGTGATTCCAGTAAAACTTGACTTTTATTACCCAAAGGAATGGGAGGGAGGGATGAGACCTTATCCCACTAACCCATGAGATGTTTTCCAGATGTTTGCAATCCCTACCTATCTTAGTAAATGGCAGTGACCTTGCTGAGGTTTCTGCTTTTCATAAATGCAACAGAATAAATTTAGACCTGAGACACTTTTTTGATGTGAATTGTGAGTATGTATGCATACTGCCTATTGTCCAGAAAGGCTACAGTGAACTTCCTTGCTAATTATCAAGGGCCATAAGACATTGGCCTGTTTTATGGACATGTCCACTCATCCTTCTAGAGCTCGTAATTCCTGCATTTAATAAAACAAAGGTGGTAATAAAGATGCTGCTGTTACTATCCTTTAAATCAGCTGTCTGTGGTAGCACTGGGATTCCAACCTTCAAGAGCACTGCTGACATCGTCTTGCCGCCCACCCCGTGGTGGTCTTGCCTTGCTGCTCTCTGTCTCCTGCCGGCCCTGCTCTCTCGCCCTGGGCTGTCACAGCTGCCTCCCAGCCGATGGCAAAGGGCCGTTTTACAGGTCTCCTGCAGCTGGCTGCTTGTGTTCCAGGTTCAGCAGCAGTTTTTAGCTTGTGGTCTGCTTCATGCTCCACTGTTTGAACTACTTAGCTACTGGTATAGCCAAAATGTGAGACCTTGATGCGTATTTACTCAATGCAAGTTGAGAAGCACATAGGAAGCTCGCAGGGGAAGCAGCCTAGGTCAGGCAGTGCAAAAGCCACATTCCAGGCAGTGGTTTTGGAGCCTTTTCTGAGACAGCACTGTTGTCGCCAGGCGGCCCTTTCCTGCCATCCCTGTTTAAGGCAGACAAGGGAGCAGGATAAAAACTGAGTGCAGATCCCTGCTCTGAGTCTAGTAATGAAATAATTTAATCTTTACCTCTCTTTTGATGTAAGTATGTGACTTATAGTAGTCATTTGAAGAAAAGCTCAAGAAACCTAGCAGAAGTTCAAGATAGGCTCTCTCAGGCAGCAGTTCTGTTTGAGAGTCAACAAGGGGGAGCTTCTGAACTGGTCCCTGGTACTGGGGGTTGGACCTTCCTCAGCAACTCACTGCCCCGCAGAGTCGGGGAGCACCGACAGCACAAAAATGGGCAGATGTGAAAGACCCCACAGTTTGTGTGTGCCTAACAGCTGGGACAGTCCAGGTGTACTCAGTGTGGGAGTCTGAGAGGACCAAATTGAGCTGTTTGGAAAAGATATTTGTCATTATTTAATAACGTTTTTGACTTTGGGGTAACAGAGAATCCTGGATAGTATATCCATCAGTCAGTTTTACAAGGCCAAGAATTTTAATCTCCCGTTTTCATTTTCTTAGGAATGCTGTGTATTTGCAGTTTGGCGTGCTTATGTGCATGCCCGTATAACTCAAATGTTGTTAGTGCCTTCTTAAACAACTGAAGTACCCATATAAAAAAATTCTGACACATTTAAGATGTGCTAATGCTATTCAAATTATAGCTCTGCTATAAGCAAAACTATTTGTTTCTATTTTGTGATGTGCTGGATTTTCTTTCCTACATGAGAAGCTACCTTATTTAATTTGAGTAAAATGTTACACTACACCTGCATTGCCCAGTTCAGTCAGGCAGAAAAAAGTTGGGTGTGTTCTCAAGGAATAGCATACTTCGAACAAAACATTGGATTACTTTTAACACTTGTACTTCACTGGAGTTTATATTTGCTTAAAATCCAAATTGCTGGCATCTTAGTTGGTAAGATACCTGTATGTGAGGATGATAGTCCAAAAGTTCCATTGCTTCTATTTGATGAAAATAGGATTTGTTAATTTGCAAATTTGTATTTTATATTTTTATTTGTGTTTTTAGTATTTTAATTCGATTCCTCTAAAGGATTTTTGTTACAGGATCTAAATAGTTTTTTTACAAAGCTGTATCATTTATATTTCTGAAATGTTCTCCCCAAATATATACATAATGATATCTAAAGGGAAGACATCTATCATAAATCCCAACTAACTGAATATGCTGCAAGCACTAAAAGCAGTAAAGATGATGATGGAGTCTGAGTGGTACAGCCTGAACATTGAGGCTCCAGTTTGAATGCTGCTGGACTTGCTAAGCCTCTCTCAGTCCAGAAGGGTGCTGTTAGGACATCTGTAGATGCAGCTGGCCACACCAGGAGGAGATGGACAGGTTAGCAAACAGTAGATCTGGGCCGGGGGGTTATTTTACAAAGGAGTGTCTTGTAGTCCTAGTGGCTTAAACATAGTGTCTTAAAAATTGAGCATTATCCAGTTTGGAACATCTAATTACATGTAAATAGAGAGAGTCTTCTTAACCTATTTCAGAAAGCAGAGCTGTATCTGCAGAAAACATATACTGTAGTCAGTTTGGCATTCTCTTTCCGTTGAAAACAAAGTAGGCAGAAGGAGTAGATGAACTGTCAAACAAAGGTAATAAACAGTAATTTGTCAATTTTGAGTTCTTTCCAGCAAGTTTTTCTGATACTTATCCAGATATCCAGTCTTGATAAACATTTTTAGGATTTAGATTGGGGACGGGGGAGAATTCTGGCATTTTGGACAAAGGCACTTGCATGGGTCATAATACTTAGTAAGTATAATAAAGGCCTTGGACAAAAATAGTGTAAGACACATAATGGTATCAAGAAATTGAATTTAGAAGAATCTAGCATTAAGGTAAAATAAATTTGTAGTTGTTCCCTAAAATATTATTTAAACTGAAACCAAATGAAGGCATTTCATTTCTTTTACATAGGAACAATCGCAAAGCAGTGCAAGTGAGTTGAATCTGCTAAAACCAGAAATTCTCTCCTGTCTTTCTGGAAAACATTCCCATTTTAAAGTTATGTCAGTTCAGTTTCCCTGATGACAGTAATTTTGAATTTAACTATCCATTTAGCAAAGGAGAGGGCAAGCAAGCATTGAAGGATTTGAAATGATACATTCCGGCCTCATGAAAATTTCATGGCTAAAATAAATAAATAAATGCTTTCCAGAAGTGAAATGCTGTGGTTATCTAAGAGGTCATATCTCTTCTTCACTCACTATCTTCGTAATAAACAGCTGTTGATTAAATTGAGGAGCTGCTTGATCTTTAGCACTACAGGTGGGAGGTGGTTTCTGGTGAGAGCTACACTGTGAGGTTTTATGGTCTCCCTTTCTCCCTTTCTTTTGCCCTGCTGTCCCCCCACCCCCCTTTTCTTTCTTTCTCTCTTTCTTTCTCTCTCTCTCTCTCTCTTTTTTAATTCACACATCATCAGATTGATTTGTGCTTGCTTTAAGGCCATTTTAGACATTGCAGGGAATCTTCTGTAGATGATCATTGTTTGCTAGAGACTAGAGGCTAAGCATAAGGAATGGAGAGAGATATAAATATTACATATATTAAAAAAATGTAAGAATCAACAGATAATTGAAACTGGTTTTCTTAATGCCGATGTCTAAATTCAATGGAGTTTGCTTTAAACATGTGGAATATTTTGACACAGGATATTTTTAAAGCCATGATACCAGGCCTGACAGATTAATGCTTTGTTTCAGTAAATTTTCTTCCTGTTCAACGCAACAGAACTTCACCCAGTTAAGAGTTTGTGCTGCTGTAATAGTTTCAAAATAAAAATAGCAAGCTGTTGATCAAAGAACTCTTGCTGTAGAGATAAATGCAGCTTTAAACCTGGATAAACTGGCTTGTTGAATTTTGCTTGGCTATTTATACTGTCCCATTGTGCTGTGTTTAGAGCCAAGGGTTTGGTGACAGGAGATGAAAGTTTGTGATATGCTTTAGCTTGGAGGGCGAGATGTGCTAACTGCAACATTAAAGAGTTCTTCTGTGCTTTGTTCTGTCCTAATGCGAGTTGTCAGGGGCTTTTTGTTTGTTGGGGTTTTTTTGCTGGAAAAAGCATAAATTTAGTTTATCATAAACTCAGTCATTTGTAAATACTTTGAACTAGAGCAATTTTTTTCTGCAGTTAGGATAAAAATAACATGTCCTAGGGACAGAGGAAGCAGCTGTGTTGAAGTATCTGCCTATTGCTACATTTTCAGGATTTCTGTTAATGATATAGTCAGTTGAAATGACATCCACTACATATTTGTCCAAGCAAGTGGAAAAGAAAAATAAACAATGTGGTGCTAGAGAACTCATTAGAATTGTGTGTCTCTTCCTGTCTTTCCTAGTCAGAGGAGCTGATATCCATATTCTACCCACAGTTCCTTCTATAATACATATACATCACAGTGAGCAGCACTAAGACAGTGAGGTTTGCTTATCTAATATATATTCTTATTAATCTTTACTGTTTTGTGGTTCATATGTACGCAGATAAAATTTTCATCTTCTTCAGAGCCTTTGCATGCTGTGAAGAATGCATAACGGTTTTTGAAGTTATACTTTATTCATGAAAAGAAGCAAAGCTGGACTTCTTAGTAGATAAGTTCATGTATTTCATGGCCATAAATATTGCTGCAATAATGCAGACAAATTTTCCCAAAGGAGAAGATAACTATAAATAAAATGGGTGATATGAAAGTCTTTATTAATGCTTATGCTATTAGAATCAGGAAATGCTACCCTGCTACACCATAGGTTACAATTTTTCCTCCGTAGATATTTGTTTGCAATTACTGTCGGTGTACAACTTGAGCCAGGATTGTATATTAAGCTACTAGAAACGCATATAGCATATGGTAATCATTCAATACCTTGTTAGCACTTTTGTCCTCTTGTGTCTTTTGCTAACCTTTGTTTTACAGCTATCTTATCCATTTTTTTCTGGACAAGTCCATTAAAACACAAATTATAAATGACTATTACAAAGTACTGTATTTTATCATTAAATGTCATTAATATTTTAATAATTATTGAAATCTAGCTTTTCTATTTAAAACATCTGTACTAAGAGTGGAAGGGTCTTCAATTTTAGTAATTTTTGTAAACTGTTTTTCTCTCTTAGTTTTGGATATGGCCCGACATGTTCCCCTTTACCGAGCCCTGCTAGAATTACTCCGTGCTATTGCATCCTGCACATCAATGGTACCATTACTGCTTCCTCTGTCGGGAGAAAATAGTGAAGAGGAGGAAGAACAGTTGGAGTCACAAGCTTCTGTTGGGACTTTGTTGGCTAAAATGAAGACCTGTGTAGATACCTATACCAACAGACTGAGGTAGTAACTCTTTATCATCCCTAACTTTCATTTAAACTGTATTTTGTACTTACATATTATGAATATAGACGTGAAAGAAGATCCAGTTCTGTATGAATGGGGCTGAATAGGTGCTGCAGTCCAGAGTGAGAACATACCATCTGTTTGATCAACATTTATGTTTATACATATATATTCTGTTTTACTGTACTATTTACAAGGAATTCTTTTTGTGTGATGCAAAGAAGCTGGTAGGTTTGCGTGCTGTTGTCACTTCATTGGTAACTGCCCACTGATCAGAAAGAGGATTGCTGCTCAAGAATCTGGGAGTTTCCAATTTTTCTTTAATTTCTTTCCTTCTTCAATGAGGTGAATCTTTTGTTTGCAGGACTGTGCATCTCCTGCTGTCAGTCCGAAGGTCCGAGCATTCCTCAAGGGCTGCTGAACAAGCCCATTCTGTAAAGAATGGGATCGGGGAGGGGCAAACCAAATGGTAGTTCTTACAAGAAATGTCCCAACTATCTTCTGTATGCGTCTGTGCTGCTTTACCCTTTGAGTAAGGACCAAGTTCCTCAATGGATTCTCCATCAGAAGCTAACTGGTTAGGAGAGCAGCCTTTGGCTTCTGTCAGGAAGAATAAGGTTCAGGAGGCAAAAGATTTGGGAGTTGTTATTTGTGGTGAGAACCCTAACTGTATAGAGATGGTTGAAAATTTTTGAGTAGTGGTGTCTAGTGCTACATATGAAAAGCATGTTTCCATGCATTGGTGATTTTCTGACAGTTAGTTTGTCCATTAGCATAGGCATTGGAGGTGAGCTGATATGCTAAAGATGATGTGAAATTACAAATGAATGCCCTGGAGCCATCCATGCCAGGCTTTGGCGTCTTCCAGCCTCCTCTGAGAAACTCTGTTTGACAGTTCTTGTCAAACACTTGCAGTCTGGCAGAGCAATTAGCAAACAAATGGAAAAGTATCAGAATGTCCCATCTCAGCCACGATGCCATCGGGCTGTTTAAGTGTTGCAGTATAATGCTGTATGAGCTTGTTCTGCACACCGTCCAGAGTTCAGCCAACTTTTTAAGGAAACACATAGAGACAAACCATGAATGATGGTTTCTTTCAATAACCATAGACCAGCCTCTAGGTAACTCCCTTTGTAAAATGGTTATAAAGGTGATAATAAGCACAGGTTCTCTTCCAGGGAATGTGTGAGCCCAGTCTAATTGTTAGCTGGTTTTCTTCCTTGATAATTTTGGTGTAGTCCACAGTTACAAGACAGTTTTGCTTTGTCAAACCTGGTGGTATTGTCCTGTTATCCCCCTGGCTGGTTGGGCCATAGATGTTGAAGAATAAAATGTACAGCAGCAGTCTTTTTCACGTTCTACTCAGTAACAGCCAGTACCCATACAGCTGAATCAGTTTTCCCTCTAAATGTTCTCCTTTGACAAAGAAAAACTGAATGTTCTGGATAAATACAATGCAGCTTTGTATTATTTTAATAGCCAAAACTACTTACTTTTACCTTCCTGATGTTTCTGTCACCTTTTCTGACTGTTCCAAAGGTCAAATCATCTTCTCGGAGCATTTCTGAGTGATTCACACAGTATTGCTTTATGGTTGCTTTTATCATCAGTTCTCACACTGCAAAACTATGGCTTCTCATTTTCAGAAATGCTGCTATCTCTGAGATCTGACTGTCACCTTCTGTGAAATGTTGCACTTCTGTTACGGCTCACAGGGCAGGATACTAGCCTGAGAGGGCCTGGTTTTTAATCATTTAACCGATTAAGTCAGTGCTGCATGTGGTTGCTGTTTGAAGGGACAGTCACCAGACTAGCGCACGCAGAAGGAGCACCGGCACGCCTTCCAATACCTCCTGCCTCTGGGAGGTGCTGTGGTTGTGTCCTGGTTTTGGCTGGGATAGAGTTAATTTTCTTCCTAGCAGCTGGTATAGTGCTGTGTTTTGGATTTAGGATGAGAATAATGTTGATAACACACTGATGTTTTAGTTGTTGCTAAGTAATGCTGACACTAATCAAGGACTTTTCAAGCTTCCCATGCTTTGCCAGGTGCACAAGAAACTGGGAGGGAGCACAGCCAGACTGGGTGTTCCAAAGGGGTGTTCCATACCACATGACGTCATGCTCAGTATATAAACTGGGGGGATTTGGACAGGGCACAGTGATCGCTGCTCAGGGACGGGCTGGGCATCAGTTGGTGGGTGGTGAACAGTTGCATCACTTGTTTTTTCTTGGTTTTGTTCCTCTCTCTATCTCTCGTTGTTTTCCTTTTCTTTACAATTTATTATTTTTTATTTTATTTTATTTAAGTTATTAAACTGTTCTTATCTTAACCCATGAGTTTTCTTACTTTTGCTCTTCATATTTTCTCCCCAATCCCACCTGGGGGGAGGGTGAGTGAGCGGCTGTGTGGTGCTTGGTTGCCGACTGGGGTTAAACCACAACAAGTTGGTACAGATTTCACAACCAACTTTCCATCTCTGTTTCTGTATGTCTTCAACCATTCTAGTTTCCAGAACTGAGGATTTGGGGGTTTTTAATGGCTGAATCATCTTTTTCTGCCATGACTGAGGGAGTTGAAAAAGCAAATGCTGCAATACAGATTTTCATGTCTGTCTCTTAATAATTTTCTGCTTCCAGCAATTAATTGGTTTCTTGATTCTATTTACTTGCTTCCAATTTGAAGATGGGTTGTTAGGAAATAACACCCATCCTTCCCTGCAAAATTTAGTGCTGTCCCTAAGCATATGCTGAAACATCATGAAAAGAAGGTAAATACAATGTCAGGAAAAGGTGTGTGTAGAATGTTCTTCCTCCCACTATAAACTGAGAATATTTACCAACCAATACATGAGAGATTTTCTGAGCAGGAATCCCATTATTGGGAACTCTTTCTAGTAACTCCTGATGGACTTGACTTTACTTGTGAATTCGTCTAATCCTTCTTGACTGAGATGGCTAGTCTTGCATATCAGCATGTAATGTACCTGTGGTGGGATTGTTTTGCTGACTTAATGCAAAAGAAACAGAATTAGGAAGGACAAATAATAGTTCTTTGGATACCCATCTAAAAGGTCAGCTTGTGCTTGCTGGCAATATTATGTAGATAAGAGTATATGTAATCTTAAAATAGAAAGGAAAATATATTTGGTTTCTGTGTAATGCATTTCCAGTATAGGTGTATGTATAAAATTCTCCACCACAATTACTTTTTCTTGCTGGTCTGGTCATCTGTTAGCCCCAGATTTAATGGGCACGGAAACCTGTATCTTCTGATGTCACTTACCCAGGTTGAAGTCTAAAAAGTTGCTTTGTGAGAATGGCACATGAATACTACTCATAAGCTCTTTTTAATTTGGTAAAATAAAACACAGTATGACTAGTTCTTTAGTGTCAGCTTAGGATCTGAAAACTAAGAAGAATTCTAGAAGCACAGTCGGTATTATTTTAATAATTGATGAATTTGATAAAAATTCCATGGTTGGTTCCATTACATTATCTGTACAGTTTTCTTGTATTAGTTTGATATATCAGCACAAGAAGAAATCTTGTCTTTCACTGGTTGGTTTAAGCATAATACTGTTTGTCTTTAAAGCAGTATATAAACAAGGATGAAAACACCAACAGCCTGGAATCATTGGGGTGGAAGGTTTTAATTCTCAGCATTTTAGTTGAAGGTTTGCCAGCAATATAAGCAAGTGTTGGCGTGAATTTCTTAAATGGGACAATCTGCTCCCGCTTTTAGATCAAATGCCAGAACAACAACATCATTATGGGATCTGCTTTCAAAGACAAAACTTTCCTGTATCTGAACAGCAGTTCTATTTGCATGTCTAACCAAATGTCATCTCCATGTTGGAGCAAGAGTGTCCCCTTGGATCCAGAATTTGAAGGGGAACATTTTTGGATTTGGATTCCAGTTAGCATTCGATTTCATTTACTTTCAAAGGCCAAAATAGTCAATTGGAAAATTGGGAAAATTCTGGATAATGGAGAAGACATTTACATATGAGATGATTTCTGACTGTTTGTTGGACTGCTAGGGAGTCAAAAGCCATCACTAATTTGAGTGGTCAGGCTTGTGTAATGGGTTGCCTGCCACAAGGGCTGAGTTTGAGACATTTGTTTGCTATGATGGCTGAGCCCTCTGCTGCAGAGAACTGCTGCTGTGTAGCAAAGCAGGCTCATCTGAACCACCATCTGCTAGGTGAGCTTCGTAGCAAATTGTTAAATTTGGCAAAATAAGCTGATGGCTTATTTGTGTAATGTGGAGTATAGCAAGCCTATGTCTAAAATTCCAAACTATGCTTTCCCTTTCCACATCACCCCGGCCACCCCCATGATAGCTGCTTGAGGGAGATCCGAATTCTGTCATCCTCACACTTCTGTCGCTTGTCACACTGCTACTAAGGGTTAATCCTGCCAGTTCCAAGGTTGTCTGAATGTATCAGGCCCTGCCTATCACCTTGTTTTTATGACCTGGGTGTTTTTCTGTTGCATGGGGATGCTACAGTACAACCAGGTAGGCATTTTCCCTGCTATGGCTTCTATGGCTTTTCGTTGTCTTCACTGTTATTTTGCAGAACTTCTATGTGAAGCGGTGCATTTTGCAAACAAAAATTTTTCTTCAGAATTGGGTCCCAAGAATTGAGGCCTAATTTGTTTTAATTTATTTTTCTTTAAAAGACAAAACAACTGTCAGTTTCTTTTGCTGCAGTCTCAAGCTCACGTTCGGAGCTGATGGTTGGCTGCAGGGAGCAGTCCTGCAGCCTTTGCTGGTTTGGGATGCTTCAGTGTAGTGTCTATAAATGCAGTTGCTCGAAGCCCCAAGGAGGAGTATGTGGAGCCATCTCAGAGGAGGTTACTAGCTTCCACCAGTGTCATTCCCTTGCTTGTTTTGCCCGATTTCAGGAGATTGTTTTAAGAATCTGTCAATTACTGGAAGGAACAAGCTTCTACTTGGTACCTGTGGAAACCTACAGAAGGTGGGGGACCGTGAGGGCTGAGTGATACCACGGTTGCAAACCTATGGCAGTTTTATCCAAGACAGTGAGCATTGATATAAAACTGAGCAGAATTCTGCTATAAGCACTGTCCCTGTAGTACAGAAGGGCTGAATGGTTCATTGGCTTTATTTTGTGAATACTTTGATAAAGGTCTCATTCTGTATCATCACATTTACCTCTAAGTATCAGGCATGGGTGAGTAAGTATTAGTATTGGCTTTAAAAATTAAAGTTGCCCGGGGAGTGTATCCTTCATTATTCATTTAGCACAGCGTGAAGAGAAGGCTGTCATCTTCTAGCACAAGCTAAATTAATGGCTTAAATTATTAGCATGTACACTGCTGTCTCTTCTAGCAAATATATTATTGACTGTCATCCCTTTAAATATGAGTTGACATGATATTGTCTGCTTTTTCTTCAATGGTTGAAAAACTGTATGGGGATGTTTCTAAGTCTAAGTTAAATATTTGGCTCCTCCTCCACGCTGAAAATTGTAACGTTTAGATAAAGGTTTGGCCTGCATTAAATAACTGCATTAAATTTTGCTTCATATGCAGAATCTTGGCAGAAAGAAATGTACAGTATAACACAGACATTTAAATGTTTTCTAAAAATAGAGAAAATGTACAGCAAAATATTCATATGGCTATATATTTGACCTTAATTTATTATTTATGAGTATTGTTGGTTCTCATGTTTCTTTGGAATACCATTGAAAAACATATAATTAGAGCTCAGGAGTTTGATAACACTGTTAGTTTATCTGCATACATAAATTTGTATGCAGGCTGCTTGAGGGAGGAATAAAGCCATATCTGGCTTTATTACTTTAATTTTGGTATTTCATCTTCTCCATCCATATTTTTTGGGGGAGAGCCTTGTAATTCCCAGCAACCCCCTCTCTCGAGCTGGGACTCTACTTGTCCCGCTGAAACACTTGTGTCTCACACAGAGCTTGGAGAGAGCTTGTGGTGGGCTCTGAACCCAGACAGGATAAAAGTTATACCCAGCAGTATAAAAGTGGAGATGATAGCAAGAAGGGAGGATGATGTTTTCTCAACTAATAATTTGTTTTGCCCATGTTATACATGCTCACAAATGGTAGAATGGTCACCAGGTTGCTTTTTCATGTGCACACAAAGTAATACTGTGTGCTTCAGATTACACCAAGAAATGGATTTGGGGACTAAAACATCATCTTTGGTATTGCTGTAATTTTGTCCTTAGAGTAACAGTTGCACTGCACTGAAAGTCCTCCTTCCCACCTCCAAGACCAAACCTAACAAAGCCTGTTAAAATATTTATTACTTAGGATCCATACAGCAGGCCAACAGGCCACAGCGGGCTTACAGAGGCCACGAGAGCCTCTGACCTTTACTTCTCCAAGCGTTGTAAGATTCACCTATGCATCAGTTATATGTAAAACCCATTCAACTTTTTCACAGGGCTTTGAATTACATTTGTGTCTCTCCCCTTTTATAATCATATAGTTTAGGAAACTATATAGACTTTCAGATTTTCCAGACCAGGGTGTGTTGTTACATCAGGGAGATGGGTATATGGACCAGCTGCACACCTCCACCTGCAGTTCCAGAGCTGTTGCACATGAGATTTTAATCTTACAGGGTACCTAATCTAATTTTCTTTAAATTGCATTTATTTAATAGTCATGATAAACCATATTGTAAGGATATGATTTTAGAAAGGGCTGCTGTGGTCTTCTAATGTAAAAGAAATATAAAATCAAGTGTAATAGCTCATGTCTGCAATGAAATTCAGTTCTGTCTCAGATGGCTAGAGATGACAAAACTGTGTGAACTTTACAAATTATAATCAGTGTGAAAATATGTACCACTGGGGAGCCTTCGTCAGATTTTCCCACCTGGAGTCTAGGGAATTACTTGATTTACCATATGTTGATTGTAAATAAACTGACAAGCTGTAAAGTATTGTTACATATCTCCAAATAATTGTGTATAACACTAAATGTGTGAAGAAGGTCATGTCGTCACATCTTATGAACTGTGCAGGATTAATCGCGCTAAGTTGGTATTCTTATTTAGACAGCAAAAGATTTGAATCAAACAAGGGTGGGAAGGCAAAATGAGAGAAAAAAAAATGGAGGTCATCATTAATAGGAGTCTTACAAGTTATGGCAGTATCAGTTGGGTTTTTCCCCAAAAAGAGAGAAAAAAATTATCTTTACCCTAACCATTAGCATATACAAGCATGATTTGTGTGAGGAAACTAAATGTTGATAAGGCAGTGTGTCTGATGGGGGGGGGAGTGGGGGGGTGATGCCAGCTACCTTATACTTGCTAAGAAACTGACTGAAATCCCTGATTAGGCAGAATCCAGGTCAAATATTATGAGACCTGGTTTCTTTTTGGCGCCCAAGGTGGAATCACTCCTGTGCTTTGCTTCCTAAACTGCTTTTATGCAGTCTGAGTTCTGACCTGACTGGGGAGTTAGGCAGCCTGGTAATGTAGACCATCACACAAGCTCCAGGTACCTACAGGTGACAAGGTAGAGCTGTTCTGCCAACCTTGATTTAAAAGGTATATTCCGAGGAGTGGGGGTTTTTGTCTATTTTGCTCAGGATAACAGTGGACAGAATAGTTGTATTGGTGGTAAAAGGGACGTTAAGAAAATATGTTCCTTTGTGATAGTTCAAACGTGCTGAAGTGTTAACTGTTCCGGACAGCAGGGGGAAGGAGCAGAAATTCTATTATTGGTACTGAGAATTTGCATTTAAGCAGATGTCTCCTTTTCCTGCTGCTTCAACTAGATACGTATTCCTTGTCTGCTTAGGTAGTTGACTGTCAGTAACTCAGTATATCTGTAGGAGGTTTTAAGCATGTGGTTAAGCCTTTTGTCTAATGAGGCCAACACTTTAATCTTTGTTTTACTCTAAAACCAAGTAGGAGGAAAAGGCTGGTAGTCTAAATTGTAAAACCATGTGGAAGGTAAAAGCCCTACAAGATAACTGTCTTGAAAATAAATTTGTAAGAATTAATTTCACTGTCAGTGTCTTCACCAATCACATTTTAATTGCTTTTCACGCATCTCTCTTTTGGATAAGCCCATTGACACTTCATTTTAGTAAAAATTTCTCCAAGGGTTTTGTAGTAAATAGCTTAAGGATTCTACATCAACAGCAAGCAGTTCTAAATCTGTACACCTTTCTTGGGACTGGTGGCTGCTAGCACGTCTGTGATGTCAAAACAGGTATCACTGAGGTTTAGTGGGCTTAAATATACATTTTTAGGTTAGTTTAAAAATATTGGCTTAGATTTCCACAAGGAAAAAGGCAGTGATGAGGATTTTGGAAAGTATGAATGGGAGAGGCAGCTGCTGCTTCTTTGTCTTAAACTGTCCCTCAAACACTGAATGACACCGTTTGGTTCTGATGCTTTCCTCCTAACTTTGAGCACCTGAAAGCTCAGTATTGCTTGAAGTCAACAACGGGCTAACGTCCTTTTGGATTAAATCTGGAACAGGGAAGATATACCATGCTGCAGTAATGAATTTTGTTATTAATGCACTCTAGGGATATTCTCATTTGATTAGGTACAGTACAAAGACTTTCTCTATTGAGTTTAGGGACTCATTCTTTATGTGTGATTTCAGTCTAGATTAAAATACAGAAAGGATATAGTATTTGGTAGTTGCTAAAATATGTTTGGGACATCAAAGCATTAAATTGCTAATTTTTCTTGTGTAGATAGCTTTCTGTTTTGCTTCTAGCTGTGGTAGTGGGACAGAGAAAAACAGTGCTTCTTGGCTATTGAACTTGTTTGGATTTTAAAATGAACAAGTGCTATTAAAACAAAAAAAAATACAGAACTTACAGTAAAATAATTTGGGGGCTGTTAGCATTAAAATCTCTTAAGTTGTGCAGGATAACAATGTAAATTTATGCTAGCTCTTAAAACATAGCAGCTTTTCAATATATACATTTAGGTTACAGTGTTATCAAATATCATGTCTTAATTTCAAAAATTGAATACATATGCTAGTAAAGACTGGCTTATCACAATCAAAATATTTAAATATATCTTAGGCAACTAGCTTCTATCAAAAAATGGTGTTAGTATATACTGTCTTTTCAAATTATTTCATTATAAAAACTTGAAGTGTTTAAATTGACATTCTAATTTGCAATACATTGATTATAAACATCCAATATAATATAGGCGCCTTCTGTATTTGTAAGACTTTAAAAATTGTTACATTGAACTGTTTATTGAAATAAAAGGTCTTAAATTTATAGCCCAGAAGAGAACTGCAGAGAGACACAAACTTCATTTTAGACCCACTCGCTTGTGATGCCTAGGTTGTAGTTCATAGACATACGGTGAATTTTTACTAGAGGTTTCCTAGTGTTTTACCGTTAGTGTATTTTAAAGAATCGCTAGTATATTGTGGAATAGGAAAGAGTTTTGTATTACCTATTTAGGACTTGATTTTGCACCAGGATCTACATGGGTGGATGAAGTGCACATTGATGACGTGATCCTTCTTACGCTGATTTTTGTAAGCTTTTCCAATATTTTTTGAAAATGTGCAAACATAAGGTCAGCATGCAGGCGTAACAATCAAAAATGGTAAATGGTTGAAGCAGAAACTAGTATACTGGTATCGCTGGTTTTGTGTTCATATTTTTAGTCTTCATATTAGATGTATTTCTGTTTGTCAAATCCAGGCTGTATGTTCAGTATTGTCACAGCTGATTGCTGCATTCAGTGATTAACCTGGAGATACATAGAGTCATTCCATTTCAGAAGAGTTGTTTTAACCTTGGTCTTTAATCTTTGGTATTTTTTCCTGTTGACAAATATGCTGAGTACTGTATGACTGGTTGAAAAATATTCCCTCATGCTGTATTCTATTTCTTTGCCAAAAACAGGTCTAAAAAAGACAAAGCTAAAGCAGGAGTAAAACCAGATACTTCTGATCAAGAACCAGAGGGACTGACGCTTTTGGTACCAGACATCCAAAAGACTGCAGAGATAGTTTATGCTGCTACCACCAGTTTGCGCCAAGCAAACCAAGGTAAAATAGAAATACTTTTATAAATACTGTATAGTGTTTATTTGTAATACCTTCATTAACAGATAACTTATACATTAGCTTCAAAGCAGGAAAAAATACTTACTTCCCTCCTGCCCCCAACCACTGACTACATTTTCAGAGGTGGTTGGAACCTTGTGGTAGTCTTCAATGTTTCGATCAGGAAAGAGAATAATTCAAGTAAGTGAGAGTGCATCTCACGATGTTCAGCACAATTATGTAGCCTCCCCCCCCACACCCCCCCCCTTTTTCTTTTCTTGGCAGAAACCTTTAATAGTAAAGCCTTTGCTTTTAAAACTAAATCTTATGAAATAGATTAACTCTTAACCCGATGAATGCAGAACAAAAATCTAAATCATGGATTGAACCTGCAGACATTCAAAGGACCATCTGGTTGTCTAGTAAAGAAAACTAAAGATTAAGTAGCTTAATTGGGAGAGTGGATTTTTAAAAAGCGTGTATAATCGGCTCCTGAAAGAATACATGTGTGAATGTCCATCCACACAAGCATATGTCATACTTCCTATTTTAAATTTTAAAAAAAATTAGGAGAAACAATAAAAGAATATTTATAGCAGCAGTAGTCATGAATTATTTCTGAGCTGAGATAACGATCTTTATTTACTTTGAGCTGTTCAGATAATGAAATATATAGTAGTGAGAAAAACAGATTTGTATGTTGAGTGATGCCCAGTTTTCAGACGTCTCTGCAAACAATGTCACCATAAAATGTCATTTCAAGTTAAATAATCCCCAAGTGCTTGCTGTATGTGTCTCAAAATGACATGGTTAACTACAAATAATCATCATGTTTTGTGTAACAGAAAAGAAGATGGCTGAATACTCCAAAAAGGCTGCTGTGAAGCCCAAGCCTTTGTCTGTTTTACGGTCTCTTGAAGAAAAGTATGTGGCTGTCATGAAAAAACTCCAGTTTGGTAGGTTGAGAAGTGTGAATATTTGTCTTAGAAAGCAGATACCTAAGAAATATGCAATCTGTTGTACTGAATCCCTAATTATTTTAGAAGGTTATCAGCTTCTCTACATATGTGACCACTAATACTTTTCACATATGGAAAATTATATAAGTCTGTATTTTCAGGTTACCAACTAATGCACTCTTTGAACTAATAAGAAATGTTTTAAGCATACACTAGATTAATTCAAAGGATCAGATCAATTCAATGATGGTGTTCCTGTTTTCATTCCAGTAATTATTTTTGCGTCTTTCAGTCCTCAAATTATATTGAAATGTTAGTAGATTTTTTTTTTTAAATTTCATCTATGACACTATATATTTGTTTGTTAATGTAGCTTTTATTTTTTAAATGGAATAGAATTCAGATCAAAATGTGTTTTTTTTAAATGAAACTGTAGTAAACTTCATTGTGTCCTTTCATGGAGTGCAATATGTTGCATTTGGAAAATGTGATGGGGATCAGTGCTTTTTTTGGCCATAAAGGGAACGTGCTAAAAAAAAATTCATAAAGAACAAATAGTATCTCATCCAAAAAGAGCTACAAAATTACGGCAAAAACATGTTCTATGAGTATTTCTTGAGTTGCAGTGACAGCATTTGCAATCACATTTCTGTGCTGTTGTATTTGTAAGGGATTTGCCTCATGAATGTTTGTGGAGTATATGCCAAGAATCGGAGGTAGGAAAGTTTGTAATGGTAGCTTTTCACCCTGGCAGCTGTGCTGCAGATTTTGCGTAGTAAGTGATTAAAGAAAACTAGCATCACTGTGATTTTTTTTTTTATGATTCTTTAATAACATTGCAGCCACCACACAAGTAAATACTGTTGGCACTCTGCTTCACACCGATTCCCTTATTAGCATTATTATGTATTCATAAGTATCATTATATTCCTGGTCTGGAGTAGCTGGTAGCTTTCCAAATCAGAAATGGTGTACATTTGACAAGTTGCACGTGAAAGCTTGTAAATTTGCTGCAGAAATAAATTCGACCCAGGGCTGTTAATGCTTTGTTTTCTGTGATCAGGGTTAACTCACAAAATACATATTTTTTGCATTAGTCTAATGCAAATTAAACTTTCATGATTTTAATACTCAGAATCTTTATCCAAGACTAATCCATTATTAATATCACTGTTTTCCTGATGCATTAAAATTTTCTTCTCTTCCAGATACATTTGAAATGGTTTCTGAAGATGATGATGGAAAATTGGTTTTTAAAGTAAATTACCACTACATGTCTCAGGTAAAAAATGCAAGTGACGCCAACAGTGCTGCCAGAGCCCGACGTCTTGCTCAAGAAGCTGTGACTCTTTCAACATCGCTGCCTCTCTCATCTTCATCCAGCGTTTTTGTACGTTGTGATGAGGAGCGGCTTGACATTATGAAGGTAAAGAAGCAAAGTTATTTTTATTTCCCTCTTTCAGCTTGGCATATAAATGTTTAAGAAGGTGCCTTAAATCTTAAGAAAAAACAGAAGTATTTCATGTGTACTTTAATTGCTGTCCAAACTTTAACATAAGTAGTAGTAGTTTAGAGTCTGAACCTGATTTCTCAATAACTTGGCAGGGGGCAGGGAGAGTCCATCTACCCCAGGAGTCCTCTGTTAGCCAAGGAGACTTCACAGAACAAGGTTCATTCTTCTTCAGCTATTCTGAAGGGAAAAATTTAATTTTGTTACTCCATTATCGTCAAAGTGTATCTTTGCATATGACCATTTAAGTCGATTAAAAGCACTAGGTATGGAGAAGTACATTGAATATCTCTGGACCTGAAGTTTGAAGAAAAATTCTATTAATAGCATCCAAAAGGGGGTAGAGTTTTAGCTCCTTCTGTTTTGCTTTCCGTTTGTAATCTGGAGAAATGAACATTAGCAGAGGGCTTTACTTACTCAGAGTATCAAAATGAACAGACTGACAGCCTGCATATGATTATGATCTCTAACGGTATTTTCTGATAAGTAGCATGTGGAAATAAAATGCTTCATATAACTTATAAAGATCTCAACTGTGTGACAAATATAAGGGTTTTTTTGAAAACTGTCATCTTTTTTTTTTTCTTCAATGGTAGGTTCTCATTACTGGTCCTGCAGACACCCCTTACGCAAATGGTTGCTTTGAATTTGATGTATATTTTCCACAAGACTATCCCAATTCCCCTCCACTTGTGAATCTGGAAACAACTGGAGGCCACAGCGTGAGATTTAATCCAAACCTCTACAATGATGGCAAGGTAGGGCAACTTTGTTCTTGTGTATAGATGTAACAAGGAAGTGAATGGGATGAGACTTTTTTTCTTTTTGCAATCAAATGATCAGCTGCCCCTAACATACTGGAGGAAGCTGTTTGGTTAAAACTGGTCTTCAAACTGAAATGAAGAGTGATTTAACGATTTCAAATGGGAATTATCTCCTTTCTGAATAGTCTTGGAGATTTTTTTTAAAGCCTTTATGAGCTGGATTGGACCAAAAAGCAAGTAATTTTGACCTAGAAAAATGTTCTTTTCCATCTTCTTTGCTAAATTAACCAGGCAGAAATCTGTTTTGGCTAGCTGAAATACCCAGGATCCTTTCCATGGACAAAGTATGCTTCATATCAGCTGCAACTGAATGTGTTTGCCAAGTGCTCTGTCTCTCTTTTTCCATGCAAAAGTGCTTTTTCTTGAGGGAAGATAAAGACTTTCCTTAACCTTGGTATCCTTTATTAAAAAAAAAGTAACTCTAAAATATGGACTTGATGACAATTTTCTCAAAAAATAATAAAGCTTTTGGAAATAATATTAAAAGTTAAAACAAACACGCTTTCCCCCATTCCCCCCCCCCCCCCCCATCTCCTTGGTAAGTTGTGGCTCATTCTAAAGGCTCCACAAAGCTAACAAAAAGTCAAGTGCGTATCAGGGAGATGCAGCTTCTATTTATATTAAAAATAAGCACACATTACATTCTCTGCAGAGCTAGAGAGGTGGCTATGTGTATGTCTCCACCGAAGCACAGACCCACAGAATAGCTTCGGCTGTAGCACTGTGGCACTCCTTCAGCTTTTTTCTTTTGTGTAAACATTTCATCCATAGGCTAACATTTTTCCCTTATTCCACTGTCATTCATGGGTTCCCCATGCTCCCTGTTTTCACAAGCTATAATACTCCTTTCCAGTACTAGACACGGGGTTTTCTCTTAACATGGACACAGAATATAATTGATACTGGAGACTTTCTCTCCTTTTTTCTTTGCCCAACATACATTAAGTCCTAGCAAATACTCGCCTCTAAATTTCTTCTGTTTATTTTGTCTCTTTGTGTTCCCTATCTTTGATTGTTCCATTTTGTGATAAGGTTCAAGACTCCATAGACTTCCCTAAAGTTCAGATTAGTCATAAAAGTTAACGAATATTTTCAATTCCTTGATAGTCTGTGTGACAGAAACCACCTTTCACATGCTTAAGCAAAATGGTTGTCTTTAAAACCCACAACAATAAGTGTTAGAACAGTATTTAAAGAGGAGGGTAAAGAATCAGATAGTATTCATGATTCATTCATTTTTTGAGCCACTAGAATCCACAGGTTTTCCCTGAAGAAAAGTAATTACCTTACTTTATTCATTTATTAACATGCTGTTCTTGCTTATCTGCTTTCATTTCAAATTAGTTTCATAGGAAACAAATTTGTCTTTTTAGAATGCAGTTATACAAAAGTTTGCCCAAAAAAATTTAAATGTAATGTTAACTTTTTTGTTCTGACCAAGCAGAACAATTTCATCATAATATTTCTCTGTGGTATTAATAATGTCACTTTTTCAGGTGTGTTTAAGCATACTTAACACATGGCATGGGAGGCCAGAAGAGAAATGGAATCCCCAAACATCAAGTTTTTTGCAGGTAAGCATTTCTTCTTTCTCTTCAGTAGATGTCATTTAGGAGGAGTAAGTGGTCTGTCAGTCCTAAAGATTCTCTTTCTACTGCTTTTAAACCAGAATTTTCGTAAATAAGACAAAAGTCTAGAAAAGAAACACTGTAGAGTAGACAAGTTCTCCAGAATGCTCTTTCCAACCAATATTTCTATTGGGCTTGTCTTGAAGAGTGGCTGCTCATGTGTGCAGCTCATTCCTGCACTGCCTGGACTTTGCTTGGGTTATTTAAAATATTTTATTAAAAAAAAAAAAAGACTGGAAGATGGCATCACCTCCTGGAACTCTCTATCACAAGCTATTTATGGTGAAGACAAAGCAGGCTCCACGTTGTGAGAGATGAGAAAGTGAAGTATATTAGTCAGAACTGCAAAGGTACTCCTCCAAAGTCTACAAGTAAGCTGAATAGAGGAATAAAGCTGAAGGGAGTTCAAGTGTAGGTATACTGTGTTCAATAACAATTTGTGTTAAATTAGACCAGAATTTATTAGGACATACAGTCCTCATAATTTTCAGCTTTATGTCACAGAAATGCACTGACTAATAAGCACGTACATTAAATAAAAGTAAAGCTTGCAATGGCTTGTTTCCTGTGGCGCTTTCTGAATTTATTCCTTCCTTGGAGTAATTACTACGTAGCACAAGGTACATTTTCTGTTTCAAATCCTAAAAGACTGTACAGTTTCTGTTTCAGCATAGTAGAATTAACAACCCTGGCCTTCAGCAGAACAGATTTCAGCTTGTACAGGAATTGGCCTTGGAGACCAGTCTTGGTTGACTGGTCTCCTAAAAGTTCAAGAATGGTCTATTCCAGTGTGTGGAAGTCAAGCAAGAGTGGCAGAAAGCCAGCATGGGTAAACAAGGAACTCCTGCCTCTGCTCAACTGCAAAAAGAAAGTACACAGAAGGTGGAAGGAGGGGATGGGCTACTCATTAGAAATAAAGACATTGGCCAAGCATTCAGGAGAGAAATTAGGAAAACCAAAGCTCAGCTGGTGTTGAAAATGGGAAGGGATATAAAGAGCAACAAGAAGGGCTTCTTATAAGTACGTTGGCAGCAAAAGAACACATTTTCCTTAGGCTTTCCTGCTGCTCAGTGGGGCAGGGAACCAACTGACAAGGACATAGAAAAGGCAGAGGTCATCTCTGCCTCACTCTTTAGGGGGAAGGTCTGCTGCTTTCCCATGTCCCTGCACACGCACTAGGAAGGTCTGTGAGAATGAGGAATTACCCATAGTAGAGGAAACAGTATTCAAGCTGATTGGACCCACAGGTTCATGGAACCAAATCTCATGCATCAGGGTGCTGAGGGAGCCAGCCAATGTCATTGCAAAGCCACTAGCTCTCATCTTTGAAAGGTCAGAACCATCAAGGGAGCTTCCTGGCAAATCTCACACCCAGTTTCAAGGCAGGCAAGAAGGAGGATCTGAGGAGCTGCAGGCTGGTCAGCAAGACCTGAATCCTTAGGAAGATTATGGAGCAAATCCTCCTGGAAGCTATTTTCAGGTACATGGAAGACAAAGTGACTGAGAACAGCCGATGTGGATCTGCTGGGGTTAGGTGCAAATAGCACCTAACCTGCTTGCCTTCCACAGTGAGGTGACTGGCTGCATACAAAGGGAGAGCAGTGGATGTAGCTTACTTCGACTTCAGCAAGACCACTGGTGCAGTCTCCCTTAGCACCCTTGTAGCCAAATCGGTGAGAGGTGCATTATAAGTGGGTGAAAAAGCAGCTGGACCAATGGCAAAGAGATCTTACTGCTGTCTTCAATACCTAGATGGGGAACGTATAGAGAAGATGGAGCCAGACACCTCTTAAAGACGCAGAGCACTAGGACAAGTACCAACTGACACAAGATGGGACATGGGAAATTTTGGTTAAATGTTAGGAAAAACTTTTTCACTATGAGGGTGATCAAACACCAGGACAGGTGTCCAAGAGAGATTGTGGAACTTTTATCCTTGGAGATATTAATGTTCCCTCTCCCTTCAGGGGACAATTATGATTTGGAGATCTAAGTTGTGGTTCCTTACATAGTGTCACTTTCCCAAGATACATCTTCTTAATCAAGAGATGAACTGAAATTTTGGACTATTAACTAATAAAATCAGTGTAGAAAGGTGCAAGTATTATGAAGTCTTATTTTCACTGAAGTCATTTTTCTTCAATTAAAATGTTAGATTTGATTGTTAGAAATCTTATGCAGCATTTAAGTTTCAAATTTTAAAGTTTTTTAGGGTATCATTTTGAAAATAGTAAGAAGCTCTTGGAAAAAGTCCCCCCCCGTACTGGGAGAAAAACACTTTGTAGCTTTTAAATGGAAAACAGCTGTAGGACTAAATAGATTGCTTGGAAAGAATTAAGCAGTTCATGTTTTTTCTGGCTCAAAGACTAAACTATTGTCAGACCACCCAAAATACTTCAGAAATTAACTTTTATAACCCAAATGAAACTGGAAGATCAGTTTAGAGTTTGTCATTCATTACAATTATAATTGAAAGTAACAACTGGTTATTAAGGCCAAGAAAGTACAATGCTGTGTAGTGTCAAATGTTTCTACCAGAGCTATTTAAAAAAAAAAAATAATCTCTAAAATATAAAATTAGAAAAAGCAAAACCCAACTACTTCCAGACACTTGTAAAGGCCACAGATCACCAAAATACCTTAGGTACCTGAAGTGCTGGACCTGAAATACTCTACCTTGGCTTAGGACATTTGCATTAATATTCTGCCTTTTTTAGTGTCACAAGGGGCTATTTTCTTGCTGGAACCTGATTTGCGAGGCACATTCTGTATATTTTAATGCATTTATCCATATTTTAAGTGTAACACAAAATAGCCGTGGCTGCTTCTAGTTGAATGCATGGCAGCACGGGAGACAACGTGGTGGTGCACACTATACCATGTAACAGCAGCTAGCTACAGCACCTGCCTGGGAAACAGAAAAAATGGTTTAATTTTCCTTCTCAGCCCACAGGAGGATGCTAGTTCACATTTCCCACTGCACAGCCACCTGCCCTATCCATTAGGATAAAGACTTAGCTGCCCTAGATTGCCCTTCTGTGCTATAGTTAAAGCACAGCAACTACACAGCTACAAACACAAAGTGTCATGGCACCAAAAGGGATAAGGGTGTGTTTCTGTGAAGTGATGGTGGGACTGAAGTTAACCTGGGTCATTCCAGTGATTCTTGGGCTGTTGCTTTGATAGGAGTTACTGGTTTGGCATTGTGTCTATGGAGTGAGTACACATCACAGAGAGTATGGAAAGCTGGAATGCTTTTGCACTGGTGTTGCTACAAGAGAAGCTTTGAGAGAATGCCACACTTAAGCACAGAGCACAGCTACCTAGTTGTTGCCGCACTGCCCTGTGAAAGAACCAAAGTCTTGAATTGTCTCTGACACGGTATCTATCTGATGTAAGCTGTACATTCTGCATGTTCCAAGGAAAAGAACGACTGTTGTCATCCATATCCAAATTCACAAACTGGGCTGCTAAATTAGGGGATGGCTCCAAGCTTTAAATTGTATCTAGGCTGGGAGGAGAGTCAGTTCTAGAAACAGCTGCCCTGACATTTTTAATCTACTACAGTGGATGTCATGCACCTAAGTATGCCAGGTGCTGGAAATGCCATTCTTAGGCATGTAACGTATCATCAGTTTTTCAGTACTTGAGGAAATGTAAGTGTTCAAATCACCTTTTTTGAATTCTTTACAGTTCTGGAACTAGGTTTGTGTCACAGAATTGTAATCCCTAACATTCTTGCTGGACTTGTAAGAAAAACCTATCCTTCATTTAAAATGAATTTAAAAAAACCTCAGTGATGTTTTTCTCCCTATATAAGAATTTTTTTGCATGTAACAGTTTTGATTAAGTACAACAACAAGTTGACAGGGCCAAACATTCTAATACTGGAAAAGTTAGTAAGCCATCAAATCATGAATATTCAATGCATGTACATTTGGATTCCTAAGTGCCCCATGTATCTGTTTAATTTTTTGTTTTATATTATGAATACTTGGGCATATAGTTAAATGCTTTGTATGTATGTAAGCATCTATTCCCACATGTACTTGATAATAAAATTGGAAGGGGGAAAACTCATTTCCCTATCACTGAATAGTTGGTGCTTTGTTGATACAGTACTGAAAACTTTTTTTCCCTATCTCAAGAGAAATACTGAGGTTTTGTTTTAATGGCATATGACACACAGTGTTATATGTAAAACCTGAAACTAAAGGGCTAAAAACGTACCTAATCAATTGAATGCATTTGAAAGAAAAAATGGCAGAGCGTGTATACCAAGATGAATTTCAGTGGTCCACATTTCACCTCCCTTGTTCCTTTTCCATCTAGTTCACAATCAGAAGAATTAGTAAGCTCAGCCACAGGAAAAGTTCAAGACTTGTTGACTGAGAACTTGACAAATACACTTTATTTCACAAAAGGGCGCAATCAGACATCTCTTCCTTTAAACATTTTCTTTTACTTATATTCATATTTTTGCTATTTTTTAACTTATATTTGTCATTTTCTCAGTGTTTAAGCTAAATACAGTTGTAGGACTTAAGTTTTTAATGTGTAGTAATGGTTTTGGTTTGAAAGCGTGAACTTGCAATTCCCTACTTGCAAGTAGCCTGTATTACAAATGGCAGTACTTTGCCATAGAAGTGGTTTTGCATATAAGGTAAGCAAAACTCTGTATATTTGTAAAAACAAGTAGGCGGCACAATTTTAATATTTAGTTTCTTCTCTTAACAGGTGTTAGTGTCTGTCCAATCCCTAATACTGGTAGCAGAACCATATTTTAATGAACCAGGTTATGAACGATCAAGAGGTACTCCGAGTGGTACCCAGAGCTCCAGAGAATATGATGGAAATATACGACAGGCAACAGTCAAGTGGGCAATGCTTGAACAAATCAGAAATCCATCGCCATGTTTTAAGGAGGTAGGTTTTCTGAAACACAGTAAATATCTTGTTTATTTATTTATCTTGTTTGAGTGTTGAGAATAATGCAAATATTTGGAAACATCATGCAGGAGATGTCCGTTTTAGCCTCCTCTTTATTCCCTGGGGCAACTGACTCCAGAGACTGACGTGACTAAGGATGCACCTGACTTCACAGGTTCTTTTCTGGGAAAGGGGAATGCACACAAATTGGGACTGACCTGTAAGGAGGCTTGGTGCACAGTTTGATAAAACATGGTTCATACAGCTTGGCTCATTCTCAATGCCGGTGGTACGTTTTATATTCCATGTGAAAACTATTGATCAGCCCTACAAATGGACACTCAGTGTTTGTTAGTCAGCAAAGCTAACAGTAAGTATTTTTCCCAGAAACATGAATTTGAAGCAAGTATTAGGAAACACCTTGAATATACACCAAAACAAGGCAGATTGGAAAAATACCTTACAACAGCTTCCAGACTGTGTATTATTTACAGAAGGATCCACAAAGCATCTGTGCTAAACTAGAAATATATGCCTTTGAAAGCAACTGTCTGGATGCTGGTAAAAGCAATACTAACCTTCATGCATTTACACTGTCTTAAAAAAACTTACTGAAAGAAGTCAAATTGCTTAATTTGTTTACATTCCTGAAAATAAACTAACTCACCCATAGCATCATAGAATAATTTAGTTGTTAGGGACTTCTCTCAATGTCTCTAGTCCAACTCCTTTCTCAAAGCAGGTCAGTTAGATCTCAGGGACTTGAACATACATGGCAAAGGATTCAAGGAAAAAAGAGCTGAAGATACACTAAGTAAGAAAATCTGTATGAATATTAATGCAAAATAGTTCGTCAAACATGAGTCATCTCATGGTACTACCAGCAAATACTTAGAGAAAAACACATTTTACTCTGAACTACTAAAACTGTTGCCACTTCTAAATTGAGGTGTGGAACCATCTTGTAGCATCACCTATGCTTTCAACTGTCTGTGTACTAAAATGCTGAAAAAGCAGAATTATTTTAGGATTATGCACATTGCTAAGTGTGACATCTGAGTGAGAGGGTAGTCTCCCATCCCTTCCTTGCTGTGTGTAAAAACATCCTTTGGAATGCAAAAACCTTTTTCCATTAAAATGACTGTGTCTTATGGAACAAGAAACCATAGACACTTCACCTGCATGACAGAAGTTAAATATTTTATCCACATGCAGCAGGTGGAAGAGGATGTGCTGTGTACTCTGGTGTCTTGAATTAATGAAGAAAAGCAAGGCAGTTATTCAAAACTACCTCTTAAATGTTTTACTCAATAAGTTGAAGACCACGATAAAGATAATATCGTGACACATAATCAAATAACCTCTGCGAATAGGTCCTTTTTTCTAGCTAAACTTAACAATTTCACTTTTACAAAAAGGTTCTCAAATTACAGTAAGTTTAAATTAATTTAAGATATCAGAAGGCGCTGGGCTCCCTGACCATAATGCTCCATCTTTCTTTTCACATATACAGAAATGAAGGATATGCAATATTACAGTATTTGGTAAATGAATCCCAGTTTGCTGTTACTGCACTTTTCAAAAGAATCTCGGCAACATTGTGCTTAGCTTAAAAAAGCTAAGCTTTTTTACTACTTGTATGAAAAAGGCAGCTTGTAAGTTGGCATCCTGCCCCTCTTCAGGAAGGTAAAGTTATAAGGTGTATCCAAATGGTGGTGTTTCAGTGGAAAACCAGTCCTTCCCTGAGAACAGGTGACTTACGCATCGTTACCAGAAGGCAGATGTTGAAAACAATACAACTACTAGCTTTCTAAGTGAGGTGTGTAGCTAGGACTGAGTTAAGCTAAGCCGCACACACACATGTAAATGAGAAGTAGCATTAAGAGGTAGACAGCAGTTTGCAGAGGTATCTTGAACATCTGAAACTCCCTTCTGTTACCTGTGAACAGACAAGAGTTTTGCTGCACGGAAGAGAACTGGCTAACACTTAAAAGCTTTGCATCCAAATTGTTTCGTTCTGGTTTAGGTAACTGCAGTTTTCCTCATTTCCCAAGATACAATTTTCTGTTTTTACATATGTTGAGGTCTTGAGGACAGTATGATGAAATCCTTAAGATTCTGAGAAGTTTGAAGCTACAATAGCCTGCTTCTGCAAGCTAAGATAGCTTGCCTCTCTGTTAAAAACACAATCATACTAGCTTAAGCTTGGGGTCCTACCCAGTGCCTTATCAACTTGTGCAACATGAGAACTCCCTTTCTGCTTCTCTGAACACATATTCCCTATCATTACTTAAAGCGGCATGCATCTTTCTTCACATACCAAAAAATGGAAATTATGCACTGGAAAGCATTACATTTTTCTCCGATGGAACAGCTGAATTTTAGAAGAATGCTAGATTCCGTCTGCAGCCCCATCCAAATGAAAATGTGTCTCTAGCACAGATTATCTGAGCACTTCTCTGAGAGACTAGCTTGTTGTTAAGATCTCTGGGGTGGTTGTAGGGTTGAGCTGGGAACCTTAACAATGATGATCACTCAGTAACATAAATGCAAAGGCATCCTGAAAACTTAGGTCTAAGAAAGAACGTACATCCTTCAGCTCCTAAGATCTTTTGTCTTCACAAATCTGAGCTGTCTTCCCTTCGGTGTCTTAAGTGACAGGTAGGCTCAGGAGATCTAAACTGTCAGTCTTTGGGAGTTCTTCCAAGCTCCATTATGGGTATAAGGAATGCATCCACAATTTAAGTCAGTTATGCTTTCAATATGCAGTTTTTCTTTAGACAGCTATATTCTCTAACCTCTAGAGGGAAAGATGATTTTGTCAATTATGTTGCAATATTGCCAAGAACTCTGTGTGCTCAATAAAATTTCTTTGATTTTATTGTTTCTTTCACCAGGCAGAGTTTTAGAAAACTGTTTAAGACAAAGCCAACACTAAGCAGAGTTTCACAACTTTGAGGATTGATTGGTTGTTTTTTTTTAAACTCAAATCTGTACAGAAATACCAAAATTACAATGCGATCAAATAGTGGCTCCCACCCAAACTGTGGGCAGCTCAACTACTATTGCCTGGGAATTCTGGTTGTCCCCAGAGGCACTGCCTCTGCCTCGGGCATGTAACTGTGGTTGTACCTCTTCCACAGCAGCTGGTATGATCCTCCTTCTCTCTGCAGCAGCATGTTATGTTCCTATGCCCATACTGTTGACACCGTTTCTGCTTATCTGTTTTCTGTTCAGGCAGCAAGTGGTTAGTGACGGGGAAGGCACGGTGCTTATACTTCCTGCCTGTGCTCCTTTAATAAAATAGGACTGTGAAGCCAACAATAAAAGCCTTGATATTGCATCTGTGTAACCCTGCCCCTGTGCAAACATAAACATCCATACATAGTGGCTGCCTAGTAAGATCATCTTTGAACTGAAGAATGTCTCATGTCCTGCTATTGCTTTTTCTTTCCCTGGTGTAATACTGTATTTCTGGCACTCATTTACCCTTCACCCAGATAACACAAGTGAATACTGAAATGGCAGACTGCACATAAATCGTAGATTCATACAGACTGGAAGAGACGTCCAGGCCATCCTCCTCCTCAAAACAGCTGCATTCAGACCAGGTTCCTCAGGGCTTTTTCCAGTTTAGTCTTGGAAACCTCCAAGGACAGAAATTCCACAATTTATCTGCAACCTGGTTCAATGCTGAATCATCCTCATACTGATTTTTTTTTTTTCCCCTTGTATCCAGTTACACTCGTAGGGCTCTTGCAAATTTTGTATTGTTAAAGGATATGGTTCTTAGAAAACAATGAACACTGTTCTTTCATTTGGACTATTTTCTTGCAGGTCATACACAAACATTTTTACTTGAAAAGAGTGGAGATCATGGCTCAGTGTGAGGAGTGGATAGCAGACATACAGCAGTACAGCAGTGACAAACGGGTAGGCAGGACTATGTCCCATCATGCAGCAGCTCTAAAGGTGAGACTTGCTTTTATAATTTTATGTTCTTTAATCCAAAGATGACAAATGGCAATGAAATTGCTCAGCATCTGAGTTTTATAATAAATAGAAATAATATATATATAATATAATTTATATAATAAATATAATAATAGAAAACCCCAGCAACTTTAAAACATGTAAACAAACCTAAATTTCCCAGCTGGCAAGAAAGTGTATGTGTGCTCCACTTTCTCAGTATCTTTTTTCTACAAATCAGATTTTCCTTTAGTGCCTGTCCTGCCTATTTTTCTGGAAATACTTATGTAAGATAGAGAGAGTTTATTTTGTTCTCTCTAAGGTGGGTGGGCGTTTATGAGAAGGCTGTACTACAACCAATTCCTTGCCAGAAAACAAGCTTTTTGAATAGACAAGCACAGTTATTAAACTCTGGTCCATTACAATTAGTTTTACCCTGTGTTAAACTTTTATCAACAGTTATAACCATTATAATGTTTTCTTCCTTCCTAGCCAAGTACTGTCATTTGTGTATTTTATGTCCACACAGACAACAGACCTATATTATTTTTTTCTATTTTTTTTTCTTCCCCTGAGGAGAAGAAAAAAAAAAATTAAAGACTTCTTTTTTCTGTTGCTAGACTTGCATTCTTTCCATGTGACTGGTCATCAAAATGAAGTTACTGTTAGTTACTATGATCGGTATACAAATCTCTGTATATCTGTCTCTGGCAGATCTCATCAAGACCATGAACTCTGTATAAATTTATGTTTTGACTCTATGAGCTACCTAGTCCAAGCCAGTTTCTGCTGTCATCACAGAACACAGATACAACTCAACTGCAAAACAAATAGCATAGCATTTATATTGATGCACGTGTTTGCTGCAGTTCTGTTTGCAGCAATTTGTCCCTAGCAAATTGTCCCTTTAATTTGTCCCTAGCAGCATTTGCTAATTATTCTGTCACTACAAGGAAAGTACCAATCCGTAAATACAGGGGAAAAATTTATCCAGTCATTGAAACAGTACAATGTTTACTCCTTTTTTTTGCCTTATGTTCTCTAACATTGTGAAAAATAATGTTTTAACTGTGACCTTAAAGTCCGTATGACTTCTTTTTGTATATTCAGCGTCATACAGCTCAGTTGCGGGAAGAACTTCTAAAACTTCCCTGTCCTGAAGGATTGGATCCAGACACTGACGACTCCACAGAAAAATGCAGTGCCACAACAAGTTCAGAAGAGACTATGTTGCACGAACAGGTTAAACCCAGCAGCAGTAAAGATATCCCCACTGATTTCAAGTTATGAGTTGCATTGACATGGACTTTCTAGACACAAAGGCTTTGAAGCACAAGCCAAATATGTCGATATTTGTATGTAAGAAGCTAATTATGTAATAGGTAATGAAATTGAAACTATACTATGCCCTTAAGGATATACAGTTTAATTCAAGATGATCTTTTATTTACCTGTACAAGAGTGTAAACTTTTTTGTGCTTTTATTTTTCAATTGTGAGAACCACTGATTGGTATGTTTAAAAAGTTATGTATACAAGAAATGGATAAATCACTGATATATAAGGGAAACTACCTTAGGAAAGAATGTTTACTGAATGTTTATTATTTTTTTTTACTTGTAGAGTGAGGGCGGTTGTAACAAAGAATATATATTGGTCATTCTTACAGCTACTATTTAAAGTCAGAAAATTTTCACTGAATTTGATAGATTTTACGTTTGGCCATATATTCATGCTCATATTTGATTCTAAAGAAAACCTCCTGTATACTTCAATAAACGTTAAATGGACATGATCCCTCTTTTATGATTTACTGGTACATTTTTTAAATAAACTGCCATAAAATACGTTCTAGCTGAAGACTTGCACTTGTATGACTGAATTCATTACAGTCAACATATTTAATTTTATGCTTACTAATTCTAAAATGCAGATGAAATAAATGCACATGGTTTTACCTCATGCCAAAATTTGGACTTCTGAATTCATCTTTTGTTTGGCTATTTTATGCAAACTAACAGTATTCTAAATTTCTTAAGGGCTATTCTGGAACAAAGGTTTTTTTTCTCTGTTGAAATGTCTGATTTTTACATAATCAGCTGTACTCTAAGTACTGACAGGGGCTAATGACGTGCCACGCAGGACTCGAACGTTCTGTAGTTCCTACTGTATAGACTTATTTCCAATTTTATACTTGCAACCACAGATCCCTAACTAAAAAGGGTAAGGGATTTGCTTGATTTAATAATCAAGTCTCACTTTTAACATAACATGCATTGCTGTCACTGTTCTTAATTTTTGAGCTGTCCTCGAAGGACTAAAAAGTTATTACTGGTATTACCTCAGACTAATGATCTGTTGTATTATAAATACTATAAATCAGGCAAAACTGAAGCTTTTTTGTTTTCTCTTTGTTCTTTGTTTATAAGTATCACGCTGGAATTTTTTCACTTTTTGTTTTACAATGTATTATTTCTAATCATTAAAAATGGCACCAACTGAGGTTGTGTTCTTATGCTGATGGTTAACAGACTTCGATAGTTCTGACCAAAGTACAATTTTTCTGTTATATTGATATGTTGTGTTAAAATCCAAGGCCTGTCCTGATTGGACAGACCTCTCAAAATACCCACTTAGGCACAGCTGCGTCACTTCAGGGGATCCTTAATCAAGAAGCAAAACAAGCAGCTCTGTGCCAGAGCTGCTGGTAAATACATGAAACAAAAAGCTTATGCCACATAGTAGGAGTGTTAGAACTTCATCAATGTTAAAACAGCACTGCATTCTTCTAGATGGGTATTTACTTACCTTCCGTTACTGTACAAAATGACTGTGATGCTCTTGTAAAGGCTTCAAAAGCAACGTTATGTGGTGACTTCCAACTATATTTAAGTTAGTGGTTTCCATTAGAGCTCTTCATTTAGTGCTTAAACTGTCTGCCTACAGGAGCATAGTCTTTTTATAAAATCCTGGCACTTGTACCAAAACCAAATGTATCAGACCTGAGGATTCTCCTTAAACATTAAGACTTTTTTTTTCCTGTTAAAAAACAACACTGAAATAAAAAGTACCTATCTTGCATTGATTTGACATTGAGAGGGTGGCTAACATGATTGTACCTTTTTCTCTAGTGTGTATTTATGGTATCATAGCAATGCTAATGTGAAGTCAGTGCTGCTTAATTAAGCAGATGTAAACAGCTGCATGGGATATTAAACTCTAATCTGTATCCACGTACCAATTATCATTTTTTTGCTCTAACCTGAGCTAGAATGGTATTGTACCAAATTAATGCAGAGATTCAATCCGTAATAACTTGCAACTATGTTACAGTCTAGTAAGTAAATTGTGAACTTGGCAACAGATAGAAAATACATATTTTCAGGTTTTTAGGTATAACAGACAAGGTAGCTGTGTTACTTTGCAGTAAAATCACAGTAAATCCTATGAGGTCTGTAGACAAGTGAGTATTTTTTTTAACCAGTTCCCCTCATCTTTTACCATTTCATCAAATTTAATAGAAACCTGTATAGATAGATCACAGTTTCTAGCCATCCCATTAAAGTACTGTGTTTTAACTGCATGCTGGTTTTGTAGAAAATGTTTTAAAAATCAACACAAATTCTTTTCAAAAGTGCAAAGGGCAGCAATCTGCTAATTAGCAGAGCTAATTAGCTCGTTATGGAGTTCTACCCCATGGTTTTTGGTACTGCCTTTGGCCCAAGATTCACCGCTGACACATTGCCATGCAGTGTAGTGCAGGATGTTACCAGCCGTTGGATTCACTGCAGCCACTCTGCTGAAGGAAGAGCGCACCACATAATACGTAATAAGTCAACAGTCTTTCCTGACACTTCACAGACAATAATGCCAAGCTTTTCTGACTGCTTCAATCTACACTATCTACCAAAGAGGGAACGGCTCAGCAATCTGTGAGACCTTGTGCTCGATCAGAGCAAACCACTCGTTATCCTGTTGCTATGCTTAAACAACTGCTCTGTTTTGCAGTTGTAGACAACAGTACTCTTTGTATACAGACATGAATGACCCCTCTGCAAGATTTAGTGGTTTCCTCTGGAATTTCCTTTGGGTAAAAGATGTGCATAAATGTATGGATTAATGCTGCTCTGTCATCCTACTAGTGCTTATACAGGAAAAGACAAAGATGACAATCTAGAAAAAACCCAAGAAAATTTGAAACATAAGAACCCTGTAAACAACCTCAAGTTTCACTCCAGTAATTCCATGTTAGATATTTAGGCGCTAGCAGGATACAGCATGTGTGACTGGGTCTACAGCAGTTTGTTTGGCCTTGTCAGATTGGGTTTGTTACTGTTTTTCTTCTCTAAATCTTTGATGTTAAGTTCAGGCTAGAGATTGTGCATGTCTGCTAGCCTGTTGAGGAGACTCCCTTGCAGCTGGTAAAATCATGCCAGCACAGGTAAGGCACTGGAGTACTGATAGCTTCTAGGGAGCTTCAGTGTGGGTCTGTCATCAGTACTGTGGCTGGATGATGACCTACTAAGCAGCAGTAGAGCTTGAATTCTTTACTTTAAAAAAGAAAGCTGCTATACAATACAGGAAATAAACATACTACACTACTTACGATGGCTTTAACCTCTGCTTGCTATATCAAATAGGGCATTCAGTTTCTGGCAGGAATGACATTGTTAAGAAAACATTACTACAAAACAGTCTTTTTTGCCATGCAACTATGTAATCCTACACATACAATATTTATTAGGGGAGCTTTTCTTCCCCCAAGTGTTTCTGGTGTTACATAAACAAATGTTCTATTTTACATCCTGAGGCAAACAACTTGATAAGCAAACAACCATATTATTAATTTACCTTATTTACCCATAAATACCTGAACACAAATCCAGCTGACCTACATTGAAGCCGGGACTATACTATGTTACTCTGATCCCTGTGAAGGAGAATTATTTAGGCTTAGGTTTTTATTTGGAATTTCTCAGGCACGTTGTCTTCATTTTTTACCTCCACGCTGCCTTTGTATTAGTGTGTTTTAGACATGTTCTTTTCTTGTTTCCTTATTTGTTTCCCCAGAAGCCAGTCACCATCACGTGGACTCACGTCCCTGGATGGTTAACACTCTCTAGTTAGAAAAACAGAAATTTGAAGCACGTTTCAATGGAAAGGAGAGGCAGAGTTACATCTATCTTACCATAAAGAACAAGTATAAGGTAGAGAAGCTATTTCAGGTATATGTTCTCAATTTATTTTTTTACCATATATATACACACACATATACACATATACACTATGTATATATAAATGCATCAGGTCTGGCAGTTACTTGTCTTCAAAAAAGTTTTCTGAGCTTTATTGTCCCTCTCCTTTTCTGTAAATAGTGACAACATTAGGTGGAATGTGCAGGCGTTTGTATCGGAACATGAGCTTTCTGAAATACAGAAAGCTGAATGGGGGTAAAAGTAAGTTCCACAATTACTAAAACGAATCACAGGTAAAAACATATCATTATCTAGAGATTTCATTGTTGCCATTGTTTTATTCTCCTAGAACATGAGTGCAGAAAGTACATGTCTACCCAGTGAATTACTATAGTAGAGCTCTAAACTAATCTCACCACTGCCTCTATTTTTAATAAAGGCTCAGAGAAAACAAATCCCACACCACAGTGCTCCATCTTGATTGAGAGAGTTCTGCACATTGTGACCTGTCATCTCTGCAGGCTGCAGTCTCTTCTTTTCTGTGCTTCTTGCCTCAGAAGCAGCTTTTTGGCTCTTGAAAAGTGATAACCTGGTCCACTGAGTTCTCCAGTTGTATTAATGCTACTTATCCTGTACATTAAGAGTGCCTATAATATCTGTATCATTTAGTAATGCCATATCATCCTCAAATGTCTAGCTAATAATGCTAGAGTTGGTAACATTTCTGTACTTCAGATGATAGCAAAATTTTGTATTTTAGGTGGTTTAGTTAAAAGTCCAGAAAGGAAAGACACAGGTTCTTTATCAATCAGAGACTATGCAGGGCATCTAGCAGCCCTGCTTCTGCTGGGAAGATAGCTGAGTTAATCTTGGGAGCCAGCACAAGCAGAGCCCTAAGAAAATCTCCTGGGAGTAAGAAAAGGCATGTTATGGTGCCCCTCAAAGACATTTAGAAATTAGGTAACTGTGGTGAGCCTTGCACACAACAGAAGTTGTTAAACCTTGAGAGTAATGCCCAAAATTATACTTAAACCAAATATAAATGTATATTTGCAAAACTAACAAGCAAGCTGATCTATGAGGGTTGCTACAGCAACGAGTCAGACATGGTTTTACGTGAGGAACATGCTTCTCAAACATACCACGTCTCACTGCATTTAAAAACCTGCAGACGCTTTCCTGTTGCCACTGTTGTGCACCATACTTCCAGCTTAACCTCTTACTGCATTTTTTTTTTAATTTATTTGTCCTGCACTTCCATTCATTGTTCTCTTCCTCACCTACCGACCCACATCCACAGACATGCACAAAGCCTTTAGTAGTTCATAAACTCTTTGCATAAAGCTCTATGGGTAGAAAGCAACCACTTCCCAGTCCCTCGATAGCAAACATATGAACACATCTTAAAAAAAAGAAGCAACCCCCCCCAGCCAGAAAATTAAAGCAAACTAAATCTCATAATAAAAAAATTCAATTTGCCATCATTAAAGACTGTCTCTGTTGCTTCATTAAGCATTTTCTCATTTACCAGGAGAGCAAATGGGAAATACAAAATGTGGGGGTTTTTCCATCTTTAATTTTCTTTCAGATATTTAAACAAGCATATGATTCAGAAAAAGAATACCAACAGAAAAATGTCTTGCAACCTACTCCTAAATAATGGTTTGGATGGCTCCAGAAGTCCTGTTTGCTCACCTTGAAACTGTAAGTTTTCAGCCACAGAAAACCTTTGCCCATACCTAAATTAGCAATAACCACATCAATGCAAACTTCCCGGACTTTGTCAGTCAAAATTCCTTTGTTTGAAACCTCTGGTAATAGTAATAATCTAATTTCTACAGTTCTTTTAAGCAGCTTGTAAGAAGGTGGCAATGAATTGGATGCCACACAGCTGTACAGCAGTCTTAGCTGAAGCCCAGCGCAGCACAATTCTAAGCCGAGAGTGTGACAGCAACTCTTTTAACGCTGCACAAGGGGTACCAGTGTGGTTAATTTAGGATGTAGCAAGGCCATCATCATTACGTATGCACAACCAGCCTAGCCAAGCACCGACGTTCTCACATTAGGTAAGCCAGGGTGCCAGATCCTTGTGCATGCTGGCTGGGAACGGTCCTGCGGGATGCAAGTCCCAGCCTCCATCCTGGCTATAGCTACAGTTCAGGCTGTCCTGAAAACCTTGCAAATGGTTGCTGGCACCATACCGTGGCAATGGTTCAAGAGGAAATGGAGATGACATGGCAGATCAAAAACTAATAGGCAACAGCAGGATTGCTGGTAAGGAAATGGTATGTCTGCCAACAGGACCCATCCTCTCAACTACCAAGTTGTCACTGTGCAAATCTCAACTGGATTTTGAGGCAGTTTCAATCAGTGAAACTTGGTGTGATATATGGAATTCACAGGGGCTGGCCTCCAGCTCGGCAGCAGTCACAAGAGAAATCATGCGACCATCTGTCCGGCTGAATTTTGCCATAGCACGTGGGATTCTGGATAAGTCCTGGAGCGTTACAAAAGCCCTAAACTAGGGAAAGAAAAATTTCTTCCAGACTCAATTCAACACATCTCCCATCTGCCTCATGGTCACTAAAGGCAACAGAGTGTGCAGGCAGGTCACACAGGCACTGAAACACCTGCTGTCATATGGCTCCCTGGGAGGCTTTAAACATTAGCAACGTGAAGGGTCTAATAGAGACCACCTGATCCATATGACAGAACAGGGAAGACAAGGGTGGAAACTACATCCAAGTGATGATTTAGTTCGATACAGATTTCACTCCAGTTTAAAAAAAAAAACAAAAACAAACCACACTACAAATATACACTCAGTCACAAAAAATTGCCGTTGATGACAGCAAAAGGAGACTGAAGCAGAGGTACTCCAGAGAACAAAATATCCTTTTGTATCTGCACTGCCTACTGATGTGTTAAACCTCCTTCCGCTCTTTTCTAGCTGTTCCTCCAAGGAAATCATTCATGTTAGAAAACAAATAGCCAGATGAACAACTGGCACACAGCAGGGAACTGAACATCAATAACCTGTATCAGGGGAGAAGCCAAGCCATTTAAACAAAGAATAGGAGAACAACAGTACACGGCTCCTGATAAACAACTGTGTAATTCAGGAAAGATAGTTCTATCTTGAAGAGCTCTCAAGAGTCTGTACTGCTAGCAGAAATCAATGAAGGATAGTGCTGAAATTTCAAGATTGCATAGAGAACTGCAGTAGAATGCTAAATTCAATGTACGCCTCATGCAAGACATGGATTAATCATCTGAATAAAAATAACACAGTTAAAATGCTTGTTGTGATACTGCTGTCTTCCTGAAAATGTTAGTATGACTTGCGTAAGTGTATTTTTAATTACTACTTTAAATACACTTTTGCTTTTACTTGCAAATGGGGTTTCAGGCACAGAATCCAATAGCAAGTGATTTTCCATTGCCAAGTGTGCCCTCAAAGCCAGTTGTCCAGTCAATGTCACTAAGGACAAACCATAACTGTAAATTCATCCAGTTTTCATTTTCCCCTGATAGTTCATTTTCCACATTTCAACACACTGACCTCCTACGCATCACAGCTTCACTGAGGCAACAGAACAGTACTCTGTGCCCCAGCATTCATCACAGGCTGCGATTAAGCGTCCTACTGGTCAGAATCTGGGGTCCCACAGCAAAGCGTGCTTGGTCTGTCATACAGAAATTATTCTCTATGCATTCACAAATATTACATCCTGTGACTGATGCACAGTTTCCATGCAGATTAAATTGCCAGCAGTGTTCACCTCAACCTTTGCCTTCTTTTTATCAGACTGAATTTGTTCCATAAGCCCTCTGGAAAAAATGCCACTGTTTACATTTTTCCTAAATTTAAGTATTTCCATAGTTGAACAGCTTTTGCCTTAATTGCCTTTGGGTTTTAGTTCAGTTAGCATATGTAAAGAAAGTATTTCAGCGTCCTTATTCAGCATCATCTTCTCATTTTAGTGTAGGCCTTGTGTATCACTTGTTATGATATGACATCTAAGGAAAAAGACAGCTCTGTTTGAAGCTAAAGGAAATGTTTCAAGTGGCATTTTAAGGCATGTATCAGAAAAGATTATTTGCTTTTTGCTTTCTTGTTAAAATACTATTTCGCCATTTGTGTGACCATACTAAGCCCTCTGCCCAAAGTAAATTGTATCATAGACTTATAGAAATGCTGACCAGGAGGGACAGCTGGAGGTGATCACCCTTGAGCCTGCTCTTCCCCAAACTAAACCTCTAGCTCCCTCAACGACTACGACTACTCATGGAATACGTGATCTAGGTCCCCTAGCATCACGATAGTTTAGACTCTGTGCTTCAAGCTAATTGCTTTCTCCCTTTTGTCTCTAGTTCCAGTTATGTAGTGATGTTACCATGGATACCCTGCACTTATAGCTTACTTCAGTTACAAGACATAATTTGTACATTTTAATTTATTCAAAACTAAAACCATTTTACAATAGGTGAAGAAAATAAGGAGGAAAACTGAGCATAGGTCATGTTTCACTTTAAAAAGGCTGGCCATTTCCAGTTTCTCTCATACTTGCAGTAAAACCATTAATCATCATAAACTCATTTTGTCTAAAAGCAGAGGTAATATATTTTTCCATGTAAATCACTTCATTGCCATGACAGAATGATGTCAGAGAATCTAAATAGGTGATCTAATAAATTTTCCTTTTGGAACATTGTTTAGCATTAAAGGTTACGGGAGGGGCAGGGCATGATTGATGTCAGCTGCTGGTAAGAAAAATTTGGTTTTAATTTTCATAAAATAGACCTACATATGATATTGACACAGACACACTTTCACAGACTGAGAAAATATACACATAACTTAATACTGGAGCAGTAAGAACCCAAGACCTTTCTAGAATAAAAATCCAGCTCCAGCTAATAGTAAGATTTTCTGAAATTTGTAAAAGATGGTCAAAATAAAAATTAACTTTGCAAGTTGTATAATTTCATTCCTCTTTTTAAGGACAATTTTTGAGCAATAATTCAGCGCTTCATGTTCACCATTTGTACATGTACATATAGTTGAACACACAAATTCTTTTAACTGAAATTAGCTTCCAATCTCATTTGGCTATGTGCATAAGAATTCTCAAACAATGAAAGAGTAGTACAGGAGAGAAACAGAAGTTTATTTCTCCCCCCCCAAAAGCAACCAACCTTGCCTGAATTGCAGTCTATACCTTAACCAAAATGCAACTATTTACTGAAATCCTACAGCAGCATGGTAGAACAAATATATGTGTGGCATCATGGAAAATGGAAGGACTGTGACAAACGCTAGAAGTCAAAGCTGTTATTCCCTGTTGCTTTGTATAAGATCTCTCCAAGTCAAGCTTTGAAAGAAATTACTGACTTTGGTTTGATTCAAACCATTTTATTTTCTATTTGCTCTTTTTTTCCTTTGGGGAAAATAGATGAAAACAAACTGGGGAAAACAGATCAAAAACTATGTTTCACATAGCTTTAATCCCTACTTCTTACTGCAGCAGTGGGTATACTCAATAACCACAGCCCTGCTGGGTAAGGCACAGCAATTCTCTTTCCACACAGTTGATCTAATCAGAGGTGTGCTACAGCCCACACAGACCAGCTGCAATGAAAGAAGCAAGTCCCCTTTAAAACAGCTATTTCGTATACAGATAAAACAGAAAGCTGGATTTCAGCATTTATCCAGCTCTTAAAATGGGTTTCACAGCCTCTAATGAGCACCATGGTTGCAGGGTTGTAGGTCTATCAGCTTCCCGATCAGCTCCTTTGAAGCCAACTTTTTGCACATAAGACTTTTACATCTTCACTTACAAACTACACACTCCAAAGAAAAAAATACCATCTTGCAGAACACCTAGTCTGGGCAAAAGAGAACTAACACTTAAAAATATGGATTGCTTCATTATTTGTTTCTTTTCATGTTCAAATTCTACTTCAACACCTGACTCCAAAGGAGTAGCAATTTTGTCAGGACAGTTTATATCTGTAAAACAGTTAAGCAGGTTTGATATTTAACACAAATGTTTTAATCATCCATTTCATCCTGAAGCACAGTACACAGCCATGTGTGATGGCATGACTTGATCTACCAGATCACTGCTGCGGGAATGGGGATGGTCCCCTTTTCCTCACTTCAGAGCTGCACTCCTACCGCTGAGCCACCAGATGAGCTCCAGTGCTCATTTGACCACTGCCATCACTGTGAAAGTGATCCCCAACTTGACAAAAAGCTGCCTGTAAAAAGAGGAACCTGTCAGGAGCTGGGTCCTGCCAAGGGAAGGGTCTCCTAGGTATCAGAGCAACCTCCAAGGAAGGGGCAGGGCAGTGTGGATGGAAGCAAGGCAGGAGAGCAGGGTGGTGAGACCTCCCATTTTCAGAGGCAGGGAGCTGTTTGGCCTGCTCAGCTGCTCATGCAAGTGCAGCCTCAGCTCTTCTACCTTCCTAATTTTTAAATTTACCCTATAACTGTCAGTTTCCTTCTCTGTAAAAAAAATCAAATTTAAAAAAAAATCTATTTATAGATTTTAATAGATCCTTAAAGTAATTTGATTCATTGCAACAGGCCAGTTTCTTGGTGAATTCAACCTAATCCCTTCACCAGTGATGTTTATCCACTTTTATTCAGCTTGATTAGCTCACCAATTCTGAATTCCTCTAGGTGTACTCTGAAATATATTTTTGGGGTAAGACATATCATTAACTTGCCCTTGCACCAGGAAAACCTTAGTACATAGTACAGAAAAAAAAACCCCAAAACAATGCATCCATCACCAGTAAAGCATCCTCCTGAATACACACAGAAAACAATCAGAAATCTTTATTTTTCCATAAGTCTGCATACTGTTTGGGAACATCCACCTCCCACATGACACTTCAAATAAAAACGAACCACCTCAGGAACAATAAGTCTTTTTTTCCCCCTCCTTCTGTTCTTATCCTTCATAAAAAGAGATATTGAATTTCTGTAGTTGTATCTGTGTGTGAGCCCACTGATCATGACAGAAAAGCAAAATCTAATAAAATAATTCTGCTTTGTTCTGACAGGGATGACATGGTTTCTTTCCTTCTGATGAGCTTTAGTAAGCTTCATTAATTTGTCAATACTGATATGGGAGAAGGGAAAGGAAATAGATTAATGTACAATATCAAGTGCTTTGGATTATCTACAGCTGCATGTTGGTTCAATGGCATCTTGGAGGATGCCACCTTAAATGAGAACAACCCTTCGTAGCCATCAGCCAGGGTCTGGATGGTATAACTCCCCAAAATGGAATCTTTACTGCTGACTCTGAAGAGACGCAACACAGAATCAGATCCAAAAAAATGTTGACTCAAACAAGTATGAATTCCTCTCACTAAAACATTTTAAACTCAAACATTGTGTTCTTGAGTGCTGTTTCCCTGTGTGACTCCCTTTATCAATTCATAGATTTTTCCATTCACTTATCTCATTCTCACTGCAAAAACTATTATCAACTTTTCCAATGTTTGCACTGTTCTTTCTCTTCTATATTCTCCTTGCTCATGCAAAGCTTGACTTCCTCCTTTAAAAAATGGTCTCTTCTGGTAACGTGAGGCACTTCGCTCCAGACTATTTAAGTAGTGTTTAGTACTCACCTCATACTTGGATGCCCAATTCTCTTAACTCCTATAGTATTTTCTAAGTTAACAGTAAAAACTTCACCATTTTTTCCTAAAATGGCACCCTAAATAATTGTGTTCCATCTAAATTATTTTTCAAGCTCTTCACCTTTCTGCCTCTTTTAAGAAGAAAATATAAAATGGAATTCAGTAATTGAAACAATTATTCACTTGAGCAATATGTTAATGTAATGTTTAAATGATAATGACAATAGTAACGCAAATGAAAAGGGAAATGTACGCACACATTCTCCATATTGCATTCAGTTTAGGAACAGACTGCAGCTGACAACCTTGTATTTACTTTAAAAAAATTGAGTATTCATACTTCTGTACTCCTTGATGTTGATAAAGGTAGTATGTTTTTTAAATTCATACTGGGGCCCATTATCATCTAAAGCCATGCTAAAAGCTGAAAAATTAAACCTGCCAGCTATGGATATATTAAATTCCCTCTAATTCCCTCAACCTACTACATGCAGAAACCAATTACATATTTTTTTTTAACTCACAGTACTTTTGTGCGCGTATGTGTCTCACTCAATTTTCTGCCAGGTGCACTGCAGCAAGCCAAAGAATAGCATTAACCAATTCACAAAACTGCTGTATGCAGCATTTGCTGAAGTAAAATTTCTCTTTTCTCTGTTTTTGACATCCAGTGACTGCACTGCAGAACTGCTCTAACCACTGCACTTACAGGTGACAACATGCTGATATCTTATTTAAATTCTGCAAGGGCACCGTCTGCCCTGTATTTGAGCTATGAGGCTGAAATGCTCTTTATTCCAAGACAACCAAGAGGTCTTTTGGAGAAAAGGATGTAAATTGTGGGGGGGAGGAATGAACATGGACTAGCTTTCATGTGCTTGGAAAATCCTATTGCACTACAAAGAAACAAAGCAGACTTCAAAATAGTCTTGGTCAACACTGAACCTCTTGTCCAGATGCTTAACCTCTTCCAGCAATGCTGCCACAACTTACCAGGCGGTTCTTCCAGAACATGAGTCTCAGCATAAAATGCTACCATTAGTAATTATTTTCCTTGTCAGTAACAATAATGTATCAGACCTCTTAAATGTCCACCCCCTCCCCTTATTTATCACCTCCTGAACAAGACACTAGAGCTTTTAATATACATGTATGTAAATTGGTACAGCCTGACCCTCACTCAGCTAGCAACATCCATTTCCATTGCCTATTTACCCTTTCCTCCACAAACACATTCATGCTATCTTTCACAGTACGTTATGGACAGACCAAAACAAAACCCTTCCAGGCTTGTCTGCAATGCCACTTCTCAACACTCTTTTTCTCATCCTTCTTCAGTATCTACCATGACAGCTCCTGCAACATACTGATTGTATATGCATGGAGGGTTTGCAGCAATTTCCGTTATTTATGTAGCATTCAGATCTTTTCATTAAAAAGATAAAATCAGACAAGATGCAGCTGTTCACACAGCTGGCTCATGAAAACATTATTTTCTCTGCCTTTTACTACATTAGCTCTCCACAGCATCTCCAAGTACATCTTACAACAACTCTATCTTCCTGTCTTAAACACTGAAAGAGTTCTTGTCAGGGCCCCTAGTGCAGTAAAAGGCCTTAACAGCCCTGACCAGCCTCACCTGGGGACTCCACACACACCTCTGCTCATAGGCCCAGCAGCTCTATTTAAGCCCAGTCGAGGGCCACCAGTCTCTGCTTGAGTTAGGCTGTCACAGCCATGGACCCTACTGATCCCAGCCCCTGGGCTGGCTTGACCTTGGATCTGCCTCGTCACTGTGAGTTTGTGTGATGATCTAGACTGGTTGAACCTGACCACACCCCATGAGTCTGCCTTGCTCAGGCACTGTGGGAGGTGGGCCCTGGCTGGTAGGGTCCCTGCCCTGCCAGCTGTGTGCCCCCCACCCTCAGCTTGCTGGCCTTAAGGAGCAGCCAGTACTCACTGTGCCCTGCCAGTCCTGTAGCAAGGACTGTTACCCAGTTCTGTTGTGATACAGATTTCTAGGCCCTCTTTTAATGTGGTTCATTAAAAATAAGAAAATTACTTCCCAGGCAATGAGTAAGCAAAGCAGTTCTATTGCAGTACTGAGTTTAGACTACTCTTTCTCTGGAAAGTGACAAACCTCTTATGCTAAGTTTTTATAGTGGCTGGCACAGCAGGGTCTATCAGAGATGCTACTCTAATAGAATAAATAACAATGCAACTTTGGAAATTCAAAAAGAAAGGACCTCATTCTTCATTTATGTGAGCTTGAAAACTATTATTGAAGTGTTCTCTATTCAAAAAACGATATCCACAAATAGGAAAAATTGCAAGTGCTCTATTATGTGAGCACTCTATTTGTAAGCAAAGCTCTAGCTGGTGGCACTGAACTGCACTGTCAACATCAGAGAAAAAACTGTCACTGTTTTCTTACATTCAGTGAATGCAGATGAATCACTTTTAAGAGAAGTCATTCTTGGTTTTTATTTCATCCTGTGGCTTCATCCAAGCTACTCGCAGCTTGAAGATTATCCTGTGCTGAACTTGCCAAGTCTCTCTCATTTGAAATCTACCGGCTGCCAGAATTATACATAAAACCAATGCCTCACACCACACAGCCATATTTATCAAGACATCTTGTTCACTTTTCAACTAGTCATTTGCATAATAGGTATGAGGTTCACTTACAAAAACTATAACAAAATTTAAAGGTAGGTATTCCACCTGAGAAATCTAAAATCTTCCAAGGGCAGATAGTTGACTACAGTAGCACTGAAGTATGTGCTGCAAAAAAAAAAAAAGGCAGACTGCTGCATTAGCACATAAAGCAGTAAGCTTTAGCATTGGCTTTATTTAAATTTCAATTATGTTTTACTTAATCTTCTTCAAAAAGTCACACATTACAGAAGCTGTGAATTCACTCATGCCTAGGGAAATTATGAAGACTGCAGAAGTTCTAGGAGATCATTATTTCTGGGAACCGATCCTTTTTCTGTGTCTCAGACTACTCTTCCATCTTGAAGTGTATTCAAACACATATGTGAGCAAGGAATCTATCTCACTTTTACTTCTGGTGTATAGATAAACATCATCAGGATGAAAAAAAGAACAGAACAGGGATAGCTTTTTTTTAAAAAGAACCAACAAGACAGCTAACTCATCTTCTAGTCGTATTCAGCAAACGATTTTTCTATGAATCCCCAAGAGCTTGGAGATTTCCACAGTTTATCCTTTTCAGCAGTTACTTTTGGCTGTGGCTGCTGCTTTTTGCTGTATGAAGGACAAGGAGGACAAAAGCATGGCTGGCCCCAAGCTCTTGGTGGGTTCCTTCAGAAGAGAAGTTCTGAGTGTCACCTACAATCATTCTTGCCATGAAAGCTGAATTTTGCATTTTCTTGGGTTAAAATGTGAAGCCAGCTACAAACTAATTTAGGAGTCCTGCAAGTTATACAAATGAATAAACTAATAGTAACATCTTATTTACGCTTACTATAGACAGAATGTTTTATACTTGACTTCCACTATCAGCACAGCTCTGACACCTGAGAGAAAGTTTTGTAAAGAGATGTTCAAAATAAACTCCTTTAAAACTCACTATTTCTGATTGGCTTTAATCTGTTACCACTGCTGCAAATTAGTAGCTGGTGTGTTTTGATTTTTTTTTAATTGAAGTGTGATTTGAAAATAACATTAGCTTCAAAAAAGACAATTCTGGCCTCAAACACTTGTCCAGAGACTGAAGCCCTACCCTCCCCGTCAGCATTTTTAAAATTGTAACTTAGAATTACGACCTCTTACATAGTGAGGAACAGGAATCCCTTCCTTAAAGAAACTCTGTTCCAGAAATTCACAGCTGTTTTCCTGGGTTCAGACAAAGCATTAAATGTGAAAAGGAAGTAGCCAATGCTGCTGCAGCTGGGAACCACCATGAAGGTGCCCCTGTGGCAGCAACAACTTTCAATTTCATTGAAATATACAGAACCTAATGGCAACATTCAACTGTTCTTTGCAAGAGCAGGTGCAGTGAGGGTATTTTATGGGACTATTTCATTTTTTCCCAATTTTTTGTTTTAATTTAAATGATAAACTTTGCAAGTCCATGGACAATACTACATATCTTACTCATAAACCCCTGTCAGGCTCTGCTATCAATCAAAGGTATTTCAGTAAGATTATATATTGCATCCCAAGAGAAATTAAGACACCAAAAGAAAATCATTGTCAACTTTGCAACCCAAGGATTTTGGCAGATATGACAACAGAGAAAATGTAAAGCCCTTTCATCTCTCCCTCTCACACTTCCTCTTTAGCTAGTATTTTTTTTAGAAATTTTTTTTCAAGACTGTGCTAGTAACCTGAAGCAAAGCAACACATCCTCCATGTTAGAAAGTCTGGAACACGTTGACAACAACTAGCATTACAATGACAGATACAGAAAAACTTTACAAAGAAAATCACTGTACATCAGAATCCAATCTTCCTCTTCCTTCCCCAGAAGACATCAGCATGAGTTATAGTCACAAATTCTGTTTCAGAACTGAAATCTGCAGATTTTAAGCTTCACATTTTTATTGATGAAAAGAAGACTTGAATGTAAGTTGGTCATGAAAGAAAATTATACTGCTAATTGCAATATGGGACAAAAGTGAACTATGACAGTGGCTTGCATTGCCGATGGCTGCAGCATTTAGCCTAGATGAACATGGATACTACGACACTGGAAAAGCAGTAATAGGTGTAGGTACAAAAAACCTACATTATACACAGAGAAATTAAGAGATAGAAAAATTTACTGCGAAAAGTAAACAGCTTCCAAATTTGTGTCCTGTGAGGAGAAATTTTAAGGATCATGGTGATATAACTAGATCAGGAGTTTTGCGTACACAAGAGTTAGTGAGGCCTGGCTTCCAACTGATTTGGATCTCAGCTACTGCAAGCTGCAACTGAAGCTTTTTCTGATCTCAGGGCATTTAAGCTCAGGGATCTCAGGGTTCCCCACTCCCACCCCCACACTCCTCACCCCCCAAGGCTGAGTTCTCTGTTACATAATAAAAGTTTTCATGCAGGAGACACAAAGTGGGACTGTTATATTTCTCTTTTCCTTATCTATCCAGCTTTTTCACAAACCTAGAAAAAACTTAATAATCTTAGAGACAAGTTATGCCTCTGTTTAAGTTTCACTGAATGTGGCCAGTGGGTTCCGAATTTATTAGATGAGGACAGTTGGCAAGACAAGACTGCATAGATCTGTTTTCCCTAGGAAATCAGGCTAGCAGAACAGTAATACAGGAGCTGGATAGTTTCTTTCTGCTCCCTTATGTTAAGTGCTCTGTTTATTTTCAATCATATGTAGGACTAAGATGTTGGTATTTTCCCATTATTGGGATTTGTTAATATATTTTTATGTATCATCATCATCCAATAGACTGTAAATCTATTTATTTAGGCAGTGAGTCTGAACACTCTGTTATTAGTCCAAGCTTCTGGCAGGCTTTTTTCCTGGAGGTTAAATGGCATCTTTCCAAATTGCAACTTGGCAGAGATTTTGGCTGTGCTTAGACCCATGGGATTTCCCTCTTTTTGTATTTCTAAGTCATTAAGCAACAATAAAATCTTTATGGTATCTAATGTCTTGAATTTTACAACAATTATTCTAGTAGTATGATGATAACATAGTTTATAATGTCTTTTAAATTTTTCTCCCACATGCTGCATTGCCTTCCAACTTATGTGTCAACGATCTCAAGGCTTTACATAGTGACAACAGGTACTCTGTACATTCTGAGTGTGGGACCTTCCTACAGCAGGACAGTGTGTGTATTTTGATACCAGTCCTTACCATAAATAATATGAGAGAATATAGTAACTGCTATAGATTTTTTAAGCTTGTTTGCAAATGTTGGAATCATGCAATAATATCTAAGACTAACTGAAATATCTACATACATGCTAAGGTGAGACTGTTTTGCTTTATAGCAACTTTATAGTAATTTCAAAAAATAATTCTAGGGAACACAGGTGTCAAATAATTATATTTTCAATTCTAGCGTTCAAAAGCCAGCTACTGAAATAAGGTCCTCCTCCTCCTCCCCCAAGTGCACCCTGTGCAAGTCTGAAGCAGTTAAAAGATTCTGTGTTTGGAGTTTGTCTGAAGATACTTACAAATGTTTAAAATTAACTATTTCTGACAGCACTAAAAGAGAAATGTACTATATACTAAACTAATAAACATGAAGCCTCCCCGCTATTAGGCCTAAGCACTTCAGTGCAGAGACAGAACACGGGGTTTGGAATACCTGAACACTCTGCCATTAAAGCAAACAGGGGACACATTCAAAACTCAGTTCATTTGTCAACCTGACAGCAGCTGGAAGATTTCTGCATGCAAAATATAGGAGCATCTGGCTATCAAGAATATTTAAGACCTTACCTATTGATCTCTTTCATCTGCTTAAATTAATTCAAGATGTTAAGATGCCAAAAAATGGTGATTAAAGATCCCATGCATATAAAACTCAAATCCCAGTAAGCAGTGAGGAGGAGATGATACAAATACTACGAAACAAAACCAGCAGCAGAGTTTCCAAATAACTGATTGAAAACCTGGAAAGACCAGAAACTTGACTGCCAGAAATGGAGGACAGTATGGCTTATTAAAAAGAGAGACACAGAATACATTTGGTTACTTTGTCAAGAAGGACTTTATGGAGAAAATCATTGCAAGGAGAGATAAGGAAAATGTGTTTCTGATTCTACTACATGTTTAAAAACAAAAAGATCAAGACGCAGTATTACTTACAAGTACAAGTTAGGTGTAACTTCTCTAACAAGGACCTATAGTCTCTGCAAAACTCAGGTTTCTCATACTAAATCCCTGCACCAGATACATTTGAAATACGTAGAAACTGGAGGGCTTCACAACGTAAATCAACATACATTGCTACACTAACTAGGCGACTTAAAGATACAAGCATTATCTTACCTTTATTTATTCATTTTTCAGAGAGCAGGACAAAATCAAGTCCCCAACACCTACTTCTATTCTTCCAGAAACAATTCAACTATAGCAAGGACACTATCTTTATCCTGTACCTTTCTTCCATTTTTAGTATTAGCATAGAAATTTTATGGCTTGAAAATGAGATGTAAATAGAAATAGCTATTATTCTATGTCAGGAGCAAAGAGGTGACATTAGAGGAGAATCTGTTCACACTAGAAGCCAGACTAAATTAAGTCTTGACCTATACCACACTGTGATGCTATCAGAATTTGGCCCCATGCCATTTAGTCTCAATGTTGCCTCTGCAATCTAAATTCAGCTATTAAAAATATACTTATCTATAGAAAAGAAGGAAAGCAACACACAATTGTTGATAACCTATGTTTACAGAAAAGTAATAAAGCATTATTTTAGTAGATGAAACACCTAATGCCATTAAGACTGAATAATACATAACTTTAAAAAACACCAATAAAAGAGCGGCAGCAATTTCCAATCAAAGCTGTAATTCTACCTAATCCTTCTAAGGCCATGCAAGTGTCGTTCCCACAATGAGACTTATTATTCATTTTGGGTCTCTGCCTGGGTGCAGAGTGGGGACTGAGATAACAAGCTGAAAGAGGAGAGCAGAGGAAGAGGAGGGGAAAAAGCTTTTTTGTTGTTGTTGGGTTTTTTTGAGAAGCATTTGACAATGCTTTGAATCATTTGTCTAAAATAATCAGACTAAAAAGTATTAAAGTATGATTGAGAAGCACTGCAAATGGAATACATAGTTTTAAATTACACACATGCTTATTTATCACATCACAACCATCTATGGAAAGATCTCATCTCCCTTTTCCTGACTACATCTTCAACCGAGCAGACCAGTAAAGCTCTATACTGATGAAAGTTGCTTCTATGCCAGTACAGCTGCAAAGCGTATTTCATAGCCACCAAATGTGAATGCAGCCTTCTCCCATCAAGATGATTCAAGGTTCAGAGAAAAACTTAGGAGGAGACAAAATCACAAGGAAAAAGCTTCATCAGGGAGGTCAGGAGATCATTTAGGCAAAATTCCTAGCCTCAGAAGACCACAAAAGTCCAAATGTGTGTGCTGAACATCCTGTATGCCCTCTTTATAGCAACTTTTACAAATGGGAAGACTATCGTGAACTCCCCTAAGGATTCTCTTTTTTTGACTAAATACCATCCTAACTCTTTTCTCATAGTCTAGTTCATAAAGAAAAGAGCAAAATTTGAGAAAGAAACCAGAGAGAAGTTGAGAATTACTGATTAACAGAAAAAATAAAGCTAAGAAATTTAAGTGAAACCTTCTGGTTCCCTAACTCTTTAGCCATTGTCAGAAAAACAAACAAACAAACAAAACCACCGGTCAAGAAATCTTAATTAATTTGTTTCTGAGCATTCAGAGACCCTGTGATGACGTATTTATTTAATTCCACTGAGGAAATTTTAAGTTATCATACTTGATTTCTGTAATTAAAAAAATACTCATTAAAATGTAATGCATACATGTATAAATGCATTTTCACCACTCCAAAAAGCTCTTGCTGAAAAAAAGAATTTATAAATGGGTTCTGAGAAGGATTATTTGACAATAAGGGAAAAACTTAGCTAAATGGTTTTACGAAGTTTAATTGCATTAAAGGTTGAAATGGCATGTAAGCATCCAGCATGGGAATGCTGAATTGGCACTCAGCCTTAGAATTACTGCCAGCTCCAAGGGAAAACTTGAATCAAATAACCTAAGCTTCAACTTCCTGGATAAGAAAAGGCAAGGCATGGGTTCATAAAGTTTAAAAAAAAAAAAAAAATCTGGACAAGAAGATCCGAGAATATTATCACAACACAGGTAGCAGTAGAGACCCAAAACATATTTCTTGGAAGTTCTAAGAAATGTTTTATTCAGGAGGGTACTATCATGATGCCTCTTTGGCCTGATCTCTCCTCATCTTGTGTGGGCTTATCCATTTTTAGAAGCAAATCCTGTAGGACTTTTGTCAGACATCAAGTCATATGCTCTTAGCCCAAGTGTGCTGACAAGAATTTGGCGGTAATACTAACATACACCTGAAAAGTCCTTGTGAAAAATGCAGTGAGTAACAATTCTAATGACTTTGTGGAAGGACAGATCACCCACTGTGTCACCAAGGTCATAGCAGATTATAAGCATAAGAGGGAAAAAAATCCCAATCACAATTTCTGGAAAAAGGATGTTTTGGGTTCCCCTCCCCCCGCATAAATTTGGAAATCTGCCCTGAAAACACATTGTCTCATCTGCATCCAGAGAGATCAGAAGAAGATATGGTTAGTGAAGTATCTACTCTTTGTGTGCCATTCCTGGTTCACTTGTTCTACAACTGATCTGTAGCGAAAACACAGTATATGTACCATTTCATCCCAGGAAGGATAGCTCTGAGCTGAGTGGAACTGAATACAAAGAATTCATGGCACTGGCTGATCATCTTATTTTAGAAAGGCTTTTCTTTCAGTGGCTGCTCACTTGCTTGTTTTATAAGGATTAGCATCTTTATTCTAAAGGGTTTAGACGTTACGTATATAAAGGAAAGGTGTACACAAACAGTACAAATCTGCAACTGGTGCTTGTGTTACTGTCCTCTTGTCCATTGACACGGGAAGGATTTCAGTTATAGCAAAGCCCCTAGAGACACTAGATAGGATTTTATATTCCTTTTCCATTTGGAGGAGTGAATACTTGCTTCTAATACAGAAATAAATGACCTACTGCACCTGCAAAACAGTGCCTGTCTTCTTGAAGAAGGCAATCTCAACTGTAGGCATCTGTAAGAACAAAAACTTCAGTGTCAGGAGAAAACAAAAATGTGCAAACTGAAATTGCTACAAGGGAGAGACAGCAGTTCTTTCCCAGCAGGGACGTCAGTATGCAATGAGAATGAGTCATTATGATGCAGCTCTGTGATTCAGACAATTCAAAGCCACTCTGGGATGTCTGCATGAACTCTCATGCCACTCTGCATGAATCCATACAAAGACAAAAAGTATTCTCCAGGTCTTAATAGACTCCCACATCTCTAACAACTTTCTGATAAGCTTTTTTTCTCCCCCCCCCCCCTCCCCCCCCAAAATTTGTGACTGCAAATCTGTTTTTAGCCAACTTTTGATCCTTAGTAAAGTGACCAGATTTGTTTCAGGCCATCTTTATCAGTAAAGCGAGAGGTACTATATAGCCAAACAGAACCTTGGGCAGTTCAGAAAAATATCCTAAAACCAAGACTCAACACTAGATAAGGACTAAAAAAAAACCAAACTGTTTTGCCTTTAATCATTTTTTTATTCATAAAGCTGAACAAGAAGAGGTCTTCCTCTGAGACGCAACATAAGTCTAAGCAGCTGCTTTTCTTTCAAGTGAACAGGTTGAGGACAGTATGAATACTTTCCCTACTCTCAAGTTCAAAGTATGGTCACAATGTCCTGTAATTTATTTTGTGGCAAAACATAAATTAACATGTAGACACGGACTAATCCCTTACTATTTCCTAACGTATTTTTATTAATAATTTTTACAATCAGCCTTTGAACTGAATGGATGTATAATAGATCAGCAGAGTTCAGGCACTCAACAAGACAGAAAAAGTGATTTCTCATTATGTGCATTTCTACTCTGCTCTCTAGTCATAACCCTACTAGGATGTTCCTTAACCTACAACAGCAGAAAGAAGAAAGAATTTCCCACAGCAACAAGAGAAAGGCATAATTCTGCTACTGGGAAGAACAGTTGGAAAACCTAGGGGAACTTATTTTCATCCTACTAGCCACAAGAAACCTGGAAGGGGATTGGAATATAACAGCTACCATTCACTTTACCATAGGATCTGAAAGATTGTACAGAAGTTACACATGTCAATGAAAGTCAAATCCTGATCTTATCGATACCAAGAGTTTTGCCTGTGGAAAGTAAGAGATTTGTGAATGACACCAACAGATATCCTGATTTTTGTGGAGTCTAATGATTAAAAACTGTGCAAAATGAATGAAAAATCTCTTGAGTACCTCACGGGTGCTGGCAGTACACAGAAAATTTGTGAGATTTGAAGAATCCTTTGGTCACCTTCGGGGACTGTAAAAGAATGGGTTGGTTTCTTCCAACTCTCTAGAAGCCTGCTCAGAACATGTCAGAGTTTCTCGTTTGGGCTGCCAGGAGAAGTAAAGAGCTCAGCAGAAGCAGTCATGAAGGACAGGGAAATGAGTCATCCTAGTCCACTGTTAATGATCTCATCAATCCTTCACTGTGTCAAATTATAAATATATAGTAAATATTGACAGGCATTTTGAGGCAGGTTTTGAAAGAGAACATTTATCTTGGTTTTGTTCTTCCCAGGACAGATAATCCTCAAAGAAGCTAGTCGTTTCAAAGATTTAGGAAGAAACTCATCATGGAGAATATGAAAATTAATTTTAGTGCAGATTTTAGGTTGCTAAAGGCCAGTCAGACCTACTGGTGTTTTAAGTGCAAATATTCTCTCTCTGTCCACTTCCCTCCACTATAATCTAGTTATTTATTTTGCTAGAACCTTTTTCTTTGCAGCTTCTAACATTTGCAGTCCGTTTTGCCTACCTCAAACTTCAGAGGACCAACAGTGTCCTCAGTGATGCTCTGGGTTATTCAAAATCACATTTGAAAATACTGTAAAACAGTAACTTCTCATAAATACTGTGCAAGTGGTTATCTAGATCAAATTTACTAGAACAATTTAATTTCTTCCATTTCCAGATAATTCCAGAATTTGAGGCCTCCTGCCTTAACACTTGGTCCTCACACACTCTTTATTCCTGTTATTATAATTCTATCACACTGAAAACTATGCTGAACTTTTACTTAAGCAAATTCAAACTGAGATGGCAAAAACGGAGATGGCAAAAAAGTACTTCTCTGACATATAGGGCACCACACCCCCAATCACTAAATACCTCCTCATCCAAAACATACCTTTCAGAGAAGAGTAGAAAACACTGGAAGAAACATTTTTGTGCCCTTGTTTAAAAAAAGATAAATTGCACCTACTTTGCTTAGAAGTCCAAGCTAAGGGACATTCTCCAAATAAAAACCATCAAACTATATACTTATGCTATTTGGCAAAGCCATAAGCAACTGGAAGTTTTTCAGGATAGTACACTTCTCATCAGGCAGGATGTTCCTGTCTCTCATTATAACTTACCACAGAGCATTTAAGCTAATAGCACTATTAAAGTTAAATCCTTCACACTAGTTAGTTGGAAGAATCATATTGGAAGGTACATGGTAACATCTAAGAGTTTGGTGACTGTTCTGTAGATCTAAAACAATTCTGGAATACAATTTGTGTAAAATGGATTAATGCTTAAATCACATAACAATTTAAGTCATGTTTTTCAGAATCTAAGACAGGAAGCTGAAGAGAACTGCTTATTATATTGTTGTAAAAATAGTCACAAAAACATATCTGGTATTTTTCTGCTTATTCACATGGAATATTCTGTAATTAACGCACACACATCCACACACCCTCCCCCCCTTTCATCCATAGTACTCACCAAATCTTATGTCATAAAACAGGGATGACCAGTGGTCCTTATTCTCTAAGTCATACACCAAACCTTACTGAGCTCAAAAGTCACAGACATACCTCAAACGTTGGAGGACCAACATAAAAAGCAGCACTGTAAGTGATTTTTAAGCACAATTGGAATTGACTACCCAAGAGCTTCACTGTTCCCTGGTGAAAGATGAAATGCTAGGAATTCAGCTAGGTTCTCAGAATATGAAACTCGTCACCCCTTCATCGTTTACTGCCTGTCATAATCAGTGTTTCTGATTAACCTACTAGTCTCATGCCAGCACAGTCTCACAGTGATGACACAGTAGAAGCATGGTAGCCATGCTGAAGTGGTTGTGACACACATGCATACCAAGAACCAGAACTATCCATTATATTATTAAAATGTGAGGTAATCTCAAAATGACATTTCTGCTTACAGGTGACCATGCCCTTTTCACACTCTATGTTCAAAAATATAATCATGTTGCTGAGTGCACAGAAGAGATTAAAGTTATCATGTAGCTTTAATACAAGATTCTATCTGTTCCAGCTGAAATTTCTGTTTGATGTAGCGTGACTGGAACCAACTTTGTTTGGCTTTCTTCCTCCACACCAACAAAGAGAATCCAACAAATGAAAGCCCTTTAATATAAAAAAAAAAAAATTAATCTCATTTTAAATCCTTCTCTCTCTTTCTGAAGCTAGCAAAGAAAGACAGGCAATGTTGCTGTATAAAAAACTAAGACATCATGAGATAATGATTCTGTGTGAGCTCATTTGAGAAGGCCTTAAACCCTTTGCAAACTCAGGCATGATATGACATGCTTATTTAATGAATTCTTCTTTTGTTGAATTATTTTCACATAAGCTTTGGTTTCTTTGTCTGAAAACTCACAGATGTTATGTAGTTGAGGCAGAGCAAATTTCTGCTAATTAACCAGGCAAGAATTAGTTTATAAAAGTCCAGATGAGGTATGTTCTGATGTGACAGGAGAAAAAAGAAGGGACAGAGAAACATTTGCTAAATTAACAACAAATATATATTCATGAACATCAGGAAAGACAATAGTAAATGAATGGCTAAATTTAAGAAAAACTAACCTATTAAGAGTGGGAAGACTGCACCTCAGATCTTACAATTTTGTTTTACAGACAGAATATATGTTTACTCGAGACCTACTTCATCTTTGCCTAGTTATTTACTGATCTTGGGTACCATACAAAAAGAGATACAGTAATATTAGTATATATTTTCTAAATGATCGGTGAAGATTAATGTCAGCACTTTTAGGAGAGTTACCACAATATCAGAGAAGAGCTGTCCAGGGCTATTTGCAACTGGCCATGTTCTTTGTTGTACATTCTCAAAGACTGGTTTGAATCCCTCTTTCTTTTCTTGTTGTGCAGTGGCCTACGCTGCCTCTCCCTGTTATTGTTTTATAAAGTCATTAGTAAGAGAAGAATTTCCTAACCGCTGTTATTTTAGCGCATTAGAAGTGCAGCTTCTCTACCTCCACCTCACTGACTGAGCAGAGATTGTGTTATTCAGGGCCTGGGGGAAGCAAGAGCATAAGTTGGCTAACTGGTCAGACCTGAGAGAACCTATGGATACAATGCTAGTTGGCGAATGTAGTGAAGCAACTATAATATATGTCAAGTATCACATCAGTCCCTGTGATTGAGATATACTACTAGTAGCTTGTAACAGCTGTATAATAATTGTCATTCTTTTGCCTTTGTCACCTCAAGACTGTAAGTCTACATTTATTTTTAATTGCAAATGTAACTGGAAAAGCTGTAGGTATGCTGGAAGCTTTCTGAGGGACCACCTCTCTCCTTACAGTGAGGGCCTGTGCATTAACTCAGCAAAACTGAAGAATATAGTTTGAATATTTAGCTGATGTCTTTTGGGGGACACTAAGCTTCGAACAAGCTTGAAGTGTGTTTCTCGTGCTGTAACTCAAGAGGATGTAACCTTAAATATGATGATTCACAAAGAATAACTGGTTACTGGGATATAGCTTGACTGAACTAACAGAGCCAAAGTAAGAAAAGCTGATAGAATTCCCCAATACAAGCCTTGCAGCTCCCTTCCTCAAATATTATGTTCCAGAGATATATGTTCCTAGGTGATCTGTCTAACCAGATACATCAAATATTCTCTTCAGAATTGCAAAAGTTTGGTTACACAATCTTGCAAGTTTTCATCCTGCTATACCAAAGAGTGGGTTTTCTCCTCAATTCCTCCCCTTTCCCCACTCCTCAAATAGCAAATCAACTGTTGTTCAAAAATGGCATACAACACAATTGCTTCTTTCTTCAGCAGTACCAGAGATCTGGCACACAAAATTGAGGATGAATTTAAAATTCATGTAACAGCAGCTTTTACAAACAGCAGCTCATTGTTAAAAATGTCATAATAAATGTCTATGCTAGTAATAATTACTTTAAACTTGCCAAATCTTTTTTTACAGGTAGAGGTTTTTTGGTAGTCCACAATGAGATCATCTGTTTCAAAAGGCTTTAGGAAAAAAACCCTGCAACAGAAGATAAATACTGCATCAAAACAGCAGCACAGATATCTTGCAAGGTGACATTAAACGTTCTAGTTCAGATACCACAGTAGCACAACACTTCATATGGATAATTTTCTTACACTCTCGGAAGAAAGTTACAGATGAAGGTTATTCTCTGAACACTCTTGTATCAGAAGGTTTGATTATCTAATTCCTGCTTAGAAATAATAAGCAGCACTACATTAAAATCTTCAGTCCGCACTACACAGTATTGCAAAAGGCTTGCTTCCCTTTGAGCAGAAGCAGATTGCAGATTGCAGAAGCAATCCTTAAACGCAAACAAAACCTGTTGACTATTCTTTGAGAAATATATGCATATTCTTCAAATCATTTAGGGAAGCAAGCTTAAGCAGCAGACTTCAGTAAGTCTGTGGCAAATGGCAACTGATAAACAATCAAAACCATCTTTTACATCAGCAGTAACACTCAGTCCACTGTCAGTCTGGAGTGCACTAATTCCTGCTGGTGGTACTCCTGCCCACATACCCGCTATAGTTTCTAGATGCCTCCAGGACTGAATTGTAAGGGTAAAAACCCCACATATTGGGGGAACTGGCAGATGTGAGAAAGACAGCAAAATATTTCTCATTTTTATTAAGTAATTATATTTATCAACTATTTATTCCCAGAAAATTTTACTTTACCAGTTTTCCCTGAAAATAAAAATCAGAAAATCCCACAACAGGAATTTTGATTTTAATGTTATTGACAGATCATGCAAATTTATTTTTAATTTGTTTACTAAATTCTTAGTTGTATTTTGACAGATATTCTGAGTTCTGTGAAAAAAAAAAAAGGAGTGGTGGTGGTGAAAAGGAGTGTTATTTTACATTTTAGTTAGATCTCACTTAAGAATTTACCCATTTAATTTTGGAAAATCTACGTACATTTAATGCAGATCTATTACTTGGAAGGTAAAGAAATTTGTTACTGTGTAAGTTACATTTAAACACAAAGAATTAGCCTAACTCCTGACTATTATATTTTTGATACATAATCACAATTCTATTGCTACACACACAAAGAGTAAGCAAGTAAAATCGTTTTGATTTCAGGCATTCTACTTTTTAACAGTGAATTTAATAAAATAAACTTCATAGATTTCATTATTTTTCTAACACAGTACATGGAAACTGAACTATTTACTATGTTTTAAGAATTTCTGTAACACACTACTTCCAGGATGAACATTCATTTTTGGTTCACAGTTCCTGGAACTGACAGTGAGTTGATGACTATCTATTAACTATATAAATTTCTATCAGTTTTCTTGTCAAAATTGATACAAATAGAATGGATTGTTTCAGGTCAGAAAGTAAGTTGAAAAGCAACATTTTTATTTAACTGCATTTTGGTCTTATAAATTTTATTAAAATTAAATTTGAAATTAATAGCCTGTATATTAAAGCCCAAACAGGCAATAACCTATTACAGTCATCTAAATAAAAAGCTGCATTAAGTCTTCCTCAAATTGTAATGATTTTGTTAGATATGGAAGCATGATGAAAAGACTTTTAATTTTTGAAGACTAACAAACTAAGATTGACAAATACTCTATTTCATGATACTGCACCTAATATCAAAATGAATTACACTGCAGTAATCTTCATAATATTCATCTTTCCATATCAGGAATTTGCCCCCTGCTGTGAAGGCCTTCTGGTTTCTGACTTGATTACCTTCAAGTTTCATTAACAGCTCTGAGAGAACATTTTTATTGTTTCAACTGTTTCATTCCATTTTGAATGAGCAGGAGGGCATGGCCTTTTTTCTCCTCTTCTGATGTACATGCACATGATGACAGTTGAGCTCAGAAATGATGGGACAGAATTATGTTCCTATACGCATCCAGACAGGTGCTGAAATAAATACAGGAACAGACCAAAGCACGCTCCTCACCTCCTCTTAAATCTTATTAAGCCAATTCAACCACACGTCTGTGTCCAAACCACCTTTAGGCATGCAGGTACCTAGACCTATTCAAAAGAAATCCTGCCTGGTTACTAATCGTATTTAATGTTTTCTCTCTTATCTACTTTAAATCTGGAACACTGTCATTTTTCTCACCTATGCAGATGAAAAATTGGTTTTACACATTCTAACTTCCCGATCCTGTGCAAACGTTGCCTGAGAGAAAACACGACCCACACACCACCCAGTCAGACAACCGAGCTCGTACGGACAGACACAAGGAAAGCCCCTGCAAACTAGCTGCCGAGGTGCTCCGGGCGCCACACCCACGGCAACACGGAGCCCGCCCCCGCTACGAGGCCCTGCCCCAATGGCGGCCCGGCCCGGCCAGGTCCGCCTCCCCCTGAGGGCTGGGCGCCTCAGCCGGCGCCTGCCGCTCCCCCCGGGGACCTCACAGAGGCTTCTCCACACGGAAGCGCATAGGCAGACGCCATACACCTATGTACACGTACGCGTGCCTATGTCTACCTGCGCTCGCCTCACAAGCTACTGCTTCGGGGCCAGCGCCAACTCCCGCGGGGTACGAAAACACCCCGGTTCTGCCCGCCCCGCCCCGCCTCCCGCCCCGCCGCTGCCGGCAACGACCCCGCGAGGGCGCGGCACCTGGCGGGGGCGGGGCGCAGAGCTCCCACACGCACACCCCGCCCCATCCCCCGCCCCGCGCACGTGGGGCTCGTGCCGAGGCACGTGGCTGCCGGCTGCGCCCGGGGCGCGCTCCCACACCCCCCTTCCAGGTCCCCGCAGCGCGCACGCGCCTCCTCCCGCCTCCCCCGCTCTGACAAGAGCGCGCGCGGGGCAGATGGGCAGTGCGGCTGCTGTTGCGCCGGCGCGGCACCGCCTCCTCCCGGCGTGCTCGGCGCCAGTGTCATGGCGGCTCCCTGCGGCCAGTTCCTGCACATGGGTTGAAGGGACGCCGGCAGCGCCTGTCAGCGCAGGGGCTGCGAGCCGCGAGAGAGAAAGCGAGGGAGGCGGCAGTGGTGGGGAGTGGGGTGGGGGCGGCGGGACCATGCTGGCCCTGGAGCGCTCCCTGCTGAGAGGCTTCCTCAGCGCGACGGAGTCCCTGGAGTGGAAGCAGGGCGAAGTCGTGGCGGCAGGTGAGGGGAGGTCCCGGTGGCGGGGGGGAGGGTGCCCAGCCGTTTTTGTAGGTATCCGGAGCCACCAACGTCTCCTCTGGCCCTAGGCCGAGCCGGGGCCGCGGCTGGCGTCTCCCTCAACCCGCGCCCGCTCCGGGGATGGCCGTGTTCCCCCTTCCCGCTCTTTCTGCTCCTTGCCGGGCTCCGGGGGGCTCCTGCCGGCGCCGCGGGGCGGGGGAGGCCCGTTGGGCTCGTCAGCCTGGAGGGGCGCTAGCGGCACTGCCGGCAGGGCTGAGGCCAGAGGTGCGGCCGCTGCGCCGGGGCTCTCCCCAGAGTTTCTCGGCTGCTACCTGCCGGTCCGACGGGGCTTCAGGTGGTGAGGCTGCGGCTGCAGCAGTCCCTGCCCTGCGGCCGGCAGACGCCCCACCGCCCGCTTCATGTCGGCACTCTGGAGGCTTTTAATCACGGTGCTTCCTTCGATTGCCTCATGACCCACGAGTGAAAGACTACCTGCCTGTTTGAACTTGGCAGTGATATGAAACTCGCTCTTGTAGGAAAACATGAGAAGAAAAAGTCTGGCATGAGCCACCTGTTCTATATTTTGTTAGTTATTTAGTCACAGTTGCTTGAGGGAACAATGGAAGGTAGTCTCTTGAGGGGACTTGATTAGGTTGTTACTGACCCAGCTTTCCTGCAGGGGAAGACAGCAGCTTTTAAAATGTAACATTTGTCATGAAAAGGCACTTCCATGTTTCAGACAGCCTAGAAGTACAGTTGTGTTCGAGTCACGTGCCATGCTCTTTAAAACATTTAGGGGCTGTAGTATATTGAAAGACTCATTTATCCTTACCCAAGCACTTACTGAATTTTGGAAAAGAACTGTACAGAGCTACTCAGCTCTATTTCTTTATGTTACTTCTTATTTAACCTTAATCATTCTACTGTCAGGAATGTTAGGTGATGTGACTGACATCTGTCAGATCTGTCTTATCTTTTCACTGAGAGTTGTGTATGCTGTTTGTGGTGTGTTTTGTTGGTTTGGGTTTTTTTGTTTGGTGTTTTTTGTGTTTGTTTTTTTTGTTTTGGTTTTTTTTAGTGTGCTGTTGTAAGATGTGGGGAAGACTGTTGTTGAAGAAAGGTATCTTGCAGTAGAGATAGGAAATGGTGGGGTTTGTGATGATTCTTAGTTTTCACTTACATGGGCACTTCCTATTGACGATCCTGAAACTAAATTTAAAGACTGTGACCTTGAATTTGTGTCGTGTCTTATGAGAAGCTAAACACAATCAAAAGCAGATTTTATGTGCTTACAGTTATGTTACAGTGTTACTGGAAAGAGAAAAACTCAATATTCTTCATTAGTGTTCTCACAGCCAATAGTTATTCTACAAACTACAGCATTGCGTGTCTGGGCAACTATAGTCCAATATAAAGAAGTTGTCATTTGGTGAAAGAAAGTCTCCCCAAAGCATAGACTGGAGAAAATTTTTCATTATATCTGTTCTCTGTGAGAGTATGATGTCAGCAGGGCTGCAGAACCATTACGATTCTTTTGCATATGCCCTTCCAGCTACAGCTTAAAGTGTTTTTTAAGTCATCTAGCACAAATGATCTGTTACATTATTTAGTTGATCATTGTTGTAAGGAACAAGAGTAAATTCTGGTCAACAGCCTGGTCCAGAGATATTAGAATGAATGTATCTCTATCAGCCATTCCTACCAAGTCATCCATTGCTGCTGTTGAATGGTTCTGTACTTGGTCTTCCCATATGTCTGAGATTTAGAATACTTCCTTATCTGGATGAACTTGTGGTTGGTATTTGGTTCACTTCCTTGCACAGCTGCTGCTTGTGTGGATCTATACCTGTGCTAGCATTAAATTGACTAGCTCGGGTACTAATATTAGTGTAGCTATGGTAACACTGAGTGCACAGGAGCTGCTATCCTGACTGGAATCACAGATTAATATTAAGGCACCTATCCTATGCAGACCTCTGCATTTCCTTGGGTGCACCATTACCAGCATCTGCATCAGCTAGTTTAAAACTAGTTAGTACATCTACATGAATTGTTGCCACAGCTGCAGTGTAGACAGATACTGATTTTGCTCAAGAAGATAAGGTTTTAACATGGTGAAGTTGTTCTAACAGCTGCTGGATTGACTGCACTGTAGCATATCTGAAGAAAACAGGGAAGATACCTTCTGTGAACAAAGTTGTAGCCTGGGTCAAGAATTTAGTGGGTTTGGAGCTTCTTAGGAACTAAATGTATAGCACTTCATGACTTCTGTTTGTTTTGAAGGGCTTCAGTGGTGAAACATTCATGGATCCAAATCCACCTGAGTAGTTACTCCTAAGAATCTGACTCCATATGCAGACTTCTCATTTAGATAGTAAACTTATCATAGGAAAATAATTTTTATGAAGCTAAAGTCATATTGCCCATTCTTTGTGAATATTCTAGGCAATTAAAGGAAGGACTGAGTAGTTTCTGCAGTTTTACGTGATAATTTATTCACTGAACTCTTGCAAGTATTGAACTATTTTTATTTGTCTTGTTTCCCCTAAAAGGGTTCTCTAATCTGTGAAATTATTGTCTTATAGGATTTTAGTGTAACACAGTAATGTAAAATGTTTTGGAGGAAGAAAACTCTCTTGTGATAATTGAATTAGTCTTCAATAACTGTAGTGTACATATTTGAAAGGCCATTGATGTATTTCCCCTGAAATTTCAGTGCAAGTTTGTGTTTTACATTCATCTGGCAGTTTGTATTTCACTGTTACATTAATACAAGTTCTGTAAAATTTATTTTTAATAAAGTGATATCTGATGCTGCTGTTCTTTAGTTCCAATGCAACTGCACTTTTGCTGCAATGTAAACGAAGATTCATTCCTTGAAAGGGGAGTGATATATGTTTTGGTTTGAATAGCTCTTGTAGGATGAAGTTGTTTCAAAGTTTACACTGATTTCTTTTTTTCTTTTTTCCCAGAAAGTGGATCATTATTGCAGTTGATTTTTGATGGGAAATACGAGGCAATATTTTCAAATTCAGTCATCCAGAATGTTTTCAGTGCATCTGCTGTGACAGAAGAGAACATTGACAGTTACTTGGAGAAACAGATCCTAGCATACCTGGACTGTTCTGCAGAGGTTGATAACATGGAAAGGTGGAAATTATTATTTATTATATGGAAGATTAATAGAGGCCATGTTTGATTTTTACAAAGGGCATTTTTTAATTTTATAATATTTGACATAGGGCCTCCAAAATTCTTGTTCTGACAGAAAAACAGAAAACAGATTTCTCAGCTTGTTCCCCCCCACTCCCCTGGGGCATCTATTCATTATCACTGTTTCTTTCACTGGATAGGATTGTGACATGAGGGTTTGTTGAAAACACTAGCTTTATTTACAGTGATTACCTCTGAAGCTGCTGGTATAAAGAAGCCAACAAATGTAAATTTATGTTGCCATGTATCATCAAACAGTTTTCCCTCTGAAATGTTGCATTAGATTTATGTGACTACTTGAAGTACCATGTACCATGTAATGTTAACTGTCCAAGCAATGCCTGTATTTCTAAGTCTGATTTATAGTCAGGTTCTACTCTTCTTAATGTAAAATAAGTAAGGGATTACTCATGGATGCTATTTATTGATTAATTGTTTTCTTCACAAGACTTTCTCTGATAGAGTCTCTCTAATTGTACTGCATATGCTAATTCTTGCTGTTAATGAGTCTGACTTTAGTGTTTACAGTTTGCTACGTAAATAATGAACAGACTGAAATCTATTACACTAGGGATAGTAGAAGCAGAAAACTATATATATGTGTGTATGTGTATATATATTTGTTTACTTTAAAAGGTGAGGGCAGACAAAAGTTTTGCTGAAATAAGAGCAAAAGATAAGAGAAGATAAAGGTAAAAAGAAAGTAAGAGGAAGGTAATGTATTGCCAATAAGTGTGGCTGAGTACAAATACCTGTGTTTTGGTATGACAGACATGAAAACAAGAGTTTTTGCTAAAATACCAGAGAAACAAATAGTTGGCACCTCTAAAATACTGAGCTGAGATTCGTTAGTGATCATAGTGTGTCAAAGGCTTACCTTCTAGCGTGGTACACAATATGATGCGCTCCTGTTTTCTGAGTTGTAATGTTCAGAGGTTGTTCCCATGTGTTTTAGTCTCTGGGTGTTTTTTTCTTTTATTTTTCTTTCTTGCTTTGTGCTGTTGCTGTTAAATATTAGCTGGAGTTTAGGTGGTAACATAGTCTAGAGAAATTTTTCAATATTGCTGGATTCTGTCATTTTTCAATAGTTTATTCTGAATAATGCAGCAAGGAAAGAAAGATAGGTCAGGACTTCAACAGACCCAATCCTGATCTTAATCATTGCTTGAAATATGTGTTGCTCCTTGAAATATGTGTTGCTGCCTTTATGAACCATTCAGCTTCTTAAAGATAATCATAGTCTATATCATGCACTCAGTAATACTTTATACATATCCTGTCATGGCTATGTCCTCTTTTCCTGCTCCTGCTGTGAGCTTTTATTGGCCTGTATGCCATTTGCAGGACTCTGCTGCTGCTGTCCTACTGCAGACAGCAAACCAATTTGTTCTTCAGGTGCTCATACTCCAGCTCTTTGGTCTTTGGTTTTCTTGTTCCCCCTGCAACTCTAGGGCAGCATTAGAAGCCCTCTTGCCGGAAGATACGGAGGCAGATCTACAATATTTAGCCTTTCAGAAGCAGACAGAGGGTTTTCTGTCCAAAATTACAGCCTGGAGTTTTATTCAAAATGAAAGTGTGTAGTCTTCAAAATGTATCAGTGTCTGCCAGAAACATTTTTTGTTTGTAGCAGTCAAGTGAATTTGTTAAGCTCTGTCAGTATTAATATAAGAAGCTTTGAATATTAGTGCTGAAGGAAGTAAGTTGTGACTTTCCCTTGATAAAAAAAACTTCTACTGAAAGACAGATAATTTCCTATTTTAGGTAGGCACTGCTTATAGCACTTAAATCTATACCATGTTTGTTTGTCTCCAATGACTTTCTAAGTTAAAATGTGTTACATAGTTATTTTTCCTACCTGCAGGCCCTATGCCCTGTAACTGCCTTATGAAGGAATTAATGGTGAAAATGTTTTTGTCTATTTTTTTTAATGGTGAAAATGTCATTTTCTTTTTTTGCTGAATGATTCAAAGGAAGTGCAGCAAACCTTTAAGTTCCAGCTCAGAAAATTCAGAAAGACACTGGTTTTCTTGTGACTTTTGGTAGATGGGCTTAGTTCAAATATATGCTTTTTTCCTGAACTGAAAGTTGTAACTCTGGAGATTAAAAAACTCAATGGGAGTCGAATTCAATCAGAAACAGAAAGTTGGATAATGTTAATCTTATTCTTTTAACACAATATAAACACAGTACAAAGTATGGTTTTATAATAGTGTTAAAAGACCTCTTAAGGAGTTCTTCTGAAGCTAAAACTGAGCAGCTTGAGGGCAAAGCAGCTCAAAATTTGGAAATAGATTATAATTTCTTTGGACATAGCCTGTAACTTTTTCCACTTTCAAATCTATGGTTCTGTATTTAACAGTATTTTAAAGTTTGCTGCAACTTTTTCTATCATTTTAACTGCTTCCAGGCTTCCCCTGCCCCTGACATTTTTTCACTATGGCACTTGTAAACTTTATGGCTTAAAAATGAAGTCTCAAAGCATTCCTTACAATAAACTTACTGAATAGGAGATTTTTTTACTTTTTTTCCTGCTATTGCTATTCACTTTGATAGTTAACAGTTATCTTCTACAGAAAACATAGCTTCATAGCTGTATTTTAAATCAGCAAATTGTAGGGGATGAAGCAATAGTATATATGTTAACCATGTAGAGGGGGAATACCTTTTTTTTTTTCCCCTGAGGTCCATGTGAAGGAGGTGCATTCATTGCCTTACATACAGTTTGATTCTAAAGACTGGAAGGAAATAGTGTGCAGGACACAACAAAAAGAATATTTTTGGAGAGCTTGTTTCAAAAGCGCCTGAAGGTCTGTTGTTATGTGTGACTCCAAAACCTAAACAAACAAGGCAATGAGCACTAACACTTGTTTTTATTGACCATGGGTTTACTACTTTTACCTTATTTAACATATAAATGAATACCAAACTTTCCAAGACAAATCCATACAATAAAGCTTGTTATGATTTCCCAACTTGAACACTGAATGGTATTTCTGGTATTTCTCTTGGGACATCTGATGATTGGTTAACTGGTGGAATAAATTATTGCTGTTTCTGCAGCTTGCTTTGATGCATATGAATTGAAAAAAAAAACTATTCAGTGTCTAATTTTGCTTTGACTTCTCTTCTGTAATTTCTGGCTTCACTAAAAAGAAAAGAAACGCTCCCAAAACCTGTAACCTAATTGCACCTTAAGCATAGCCCGGCTATTGATTATTTTCTCACTCTTATACTTTGTTTGTAAATTCTAGCATTATATGCAAATCCATTATTTTTTCAAATACAAATGCTCTATTATTCTCTATTTTGAATTTGAGCAAGATTAAGTATAGCAGTATGAATATTACAGTGGAGTGTATACAAGCATCTGATTTTACATCATGGATGACAACCCTACTGGACTTAGTGTAAACAGTCTTCAAAAAAGAAAAGGCAGCAAAACCCCCATTCACATAGAGAAAGGAAGAACAAGATGGACGGATACAGACATATGTCTAAGGAAATATAAGAAATCAAACTATGTATGTCACCATAGTAAGTGGGACACTTGCAGCTGTTGCTTTTCAGGCAGCCTTTGGGAGGTGAGCATTTGCAGGTCTGTATTGTAAGTGTGAAGGGCAGTCAGGGAAGTAGAATAGAATTTTTTCTTGGGGAAGAAAATAGGGGATAGGCAAGGGAGGCTAGCATTTGCAGGGATTAGAGCTTGGAATTGACCTTCTGATACAGAATGAGTGATAAGGAGACTGGAAGTTGGTCATGGATCTGAAAAAGGGGAAAAAAAATCAATTGGTGATGACAAATTAGCCTGCGGAAAGACAGTATCCCAGCCAAAGTAATGGAATTGGTTATCAGTTGTTTCAGAGGCCTTCTGTGTGGATATAACTGTGTCAAGACTTCAAGCAAGTTTGCCTGCCAGATAGATAGATGTCAGTAATGTTAAAATAAATAAAAAATTAGTAGTAGAAATAATAGTGTAAATGATAAAATAATGAAAATGAGTATTCAAAAGACTGAAGTGCATCTGTCAAATCACAGTGCAGAGATGGCTGATTATTCTGTATGTTATCATCTTTCAGAAGCTTTGAAGCATAATTTATCATGGGAGAATAATTAGAAAATGTATGTCTGGTTTGTGTGTAATGGTAATAATTTAGTGTACAGTAATCGTTAGTGCTTTGTGTTCTGGAGTTATTTGGAAGTTTAATGGTAATCTTAGATATGTATTCAAATAATATTTGCTGGTAGGTAGTTACTGGCTGAATAATGACAGCTAGTAAATGTTATCATCTTGTTCGACAAGAACTCTTTATACCAGTCCTTGTTCTCTAACTCTCCTGAAGGGTCTGTTATTTATTTATTTTTTTTTTTCAATCAAGCATTCCCCACCCCTGCTTTCTCATTGTTCTACATCTTTTGTCACATTCTTGCCCACCAGCCACTTGTTTGTGTGTGGCTTTTCTATTTGACTTTGTTTTTTTAGGGGTTGTATAACACTTTATCCTTTTGTTTCCATTTGGAGGACTCTTGCATCTTTAAGTCCTTGTTTTATAGCAAAAAAAAAAAAGATGACTAGGTTTTTCCAATTCAGATATGCTCCTTAACATGCCAATTTTTATATCAAATCAGCACAAATAAAATGTTGACTTTTTGTAGGCAGGAGGCATATTATATATGTGACAGGGCCCTAGTTGGCACATGACTGATTATAACACAATAAGGTTCTGAGTCAATAAGGAGTCATAAAACAAACAAGAAGTTTGTGTAAATCTCCTAAAAGTCTACACCTGTTAAATTGTCCATTAAATTCTGAGGTATTGTGCGTTGCCTTCTGCTGACCACATAGATTATGTTACTGTAGGTGCATAAAGAAATAATATCATCATGATGTTAGATGAGCTTAGTCTTGCAAATAAGGAAAATTTTACCATACTTAGTTTCAGGAATGAAACAAAGTTTCATAATTCCATCTTTAAATAAAATATTATGGTTTAAATTAAAAAGCATGATTGAATGAGATAACACTTGCTGCCAAAGTATCTGAACCAACTTGGAGGTGATAGTTTTGCACTTTTTTTGATGCTTATTTAGTTATTTTCACTCCCTCTGATAATAAAACAAACAGCTATGTCAAAGCAAAAATAAATATGCTGTTTTGGAACATATGCTAATGTGATGTCTTTTCTCTGAAAATACTGGGGATTAGATTTATCATGAGAAACTATAACAACTGTGCAATAGGCAAACATGGGATAATCTGCATCCTATGCTAATCTGCTTCTGATCTCTGATTAGATACAGCCTTAAATTTTGAAACATATGAACTAACTGTGCTTCCAAAATGTTTGTCGTTAATTACAACCATTATAAACAAATGTATTTTCAAGCCTTTTAGTTCCCCATATGCATTCTTGAATACTACATTCATTGTATTTTCCTAACAAGAGAGCGATTTGATTTTTTTTTAAGTTTTTTTTTTAAGGCTTTGAATTAGTACAAGAATTAATCAGATCTTGTAGCCTTAATTAAAAATATATAATATGTTGCTAATTGCTTTTCTTATCTATATTACAGGCAGAGGCTGGTGTTTCTACTTGGTGTGGGCAGTTTGCAGCTCTTTGTTCAAAGCAATTGGACTGGGCCTCCTGTTCAGTTAAAGCTTCAGGACTTTTTGCCACCTGCATTGCTACAGAAATTCTGTGAGGTATACGTGGATTTTAATAAGCTCTCCTTTTATTGTCACTGCTTTTCACAAATAGCCATAACACACAGATGTGTCAGAGAAGGCACATCTGTGAGGCGCAGTACTAGAATGAATTGCCTTGATTGTTGATCCTGCTGGCTGCTACTGCAAGCATCTTCAGCTATATCAGTTTTATAAGCGAGTGTCCTAAAAGTAGTTACTCTATTTCTCTACTTAAGAGATTTCCTGCTGGAGATGTTGGTTTTGGATGGGGAAGACATGTTTATTATATGGGATCATTGACTCGAAGGGCATTTGCAGTCAATAAACCTTTTATTTATTTATTTTGGGATGTGTTCTTAGCTGGATCAAAGAAAGATATGTTAAATGGCTTAGAAGTTTTCCCTCCTTAGGGTAAGGTAGAAGCTGCATATCTTGCAAATAACAGAATATCTGGCAGATACTAAGAGAACAGCAGATGTGGATGCTCAGTATCCTGTTAGGCTCATGGATGATGCCAAGTGAATTGTAGTAGTATTAGTATAAAAATGCTAACTCAAATAGAGCTTTTGGAAGAGGAGGGGAATGTAGGAGATGAAACTGAGGACTGTCAGTTTTATTTACTTTGGCATCTTTTTATGTAAATAACCCATCAACACCATAACTTCTTTTTAGTGAGATGTGTGTATTGTTTCTCATGGACTCTTCTGCACCTTCGGTTCAGCACAGCTTCTTGAGCATTAATTTTTCTGTTGGAATTAGAGCTATGGTAAAATACTGAGTACAGCAGCATGTCAGGGAAGAACATATCACTAGTCTCTGCTAATGCTAAATCTACACTTGAGTTTGAATTATTTAGAATTTCACTGTGAATAAGGTATGGACCATGAGCAATGTAAATGCTTTGAACTGTGCAATGAGGGGAGGTTTGAGTATATGAAAAGTTTCACATAAAACCATTGGATCTGTGTTGCATCATTGTGGCATGTTTTTGCAAGAATTCCATAATTCATAAAGTCCTGCCGTAGGTTCGTTTGCAAGGTTGTATTTCAAAATAACTAATTCAGATATAGTATCTCTCCCCCTTTTTTAAATAGATGTGTATCAGTTTGGTTTATCTTTTAGAGCTGACATGATGTGTATGTAGCTGACACGGTGTATGTGTTTTTTGCTTGATTTTTGATACTAGAAATTCAAATCTTATATTCTGATGACTAAATAACAGCAGAAACCAAGTGTACTAAACATTCTAGGGTGTGAAATGAGTTAGCAGAAGTTTTGAAGTATGCTCTTTCTGAGGGGAAAAGTTTAATTTGCCTTTATATAACCAAAAAAATAATACATACACTCATTTCTTCCATTCTCCTTATAATTTGTTTATAATCTTTAAGATTATAGTATTAAAATATTCTTACAATCTGTGGGTTCTGTTTACTGAAGAACTCTAATATTCTGTTAGTGTATATGCACAGGCTGCAGTGTAGCACAGAGGCTGCAGCCCAAGATGATAGTCATAGAATTGCTGTCATTGACAGAGTTCACAGACCCGTAAAACACTATGTTCATAATTTCTATTAACCATCCCATTTGTTGTCTATCTTAATGGAAGAGTGAGATACTAATTGCCTGTTGAATAAGGGAATACATGTCCTCTGTTTAGTTTCTGTTATGTTTCTGCTGTGGCTGTGAATGTAATGCACTGAAAGATGTTTGCTTACACAGAGGTGGTATTCCAGAAACTAAATTGGCAAGAGATTATAAAGGAAAACAGACTTGAGCATACTTGATTTCTAATGAGTACTGCTGCAGAAAAGACAACACACTTTGATGTTGCTGCAAGGTTTAGCTATTTATGCATTCAGGCAGAAGAAGTTTACCTCTTTTCATATTACTGTTATCTATATTATCTTTTTCTGAAACGTTAGTGGGGATTTTTTCCAAGAGCACTAAACATTTATGTGCTAAAATATAACATCCAGTTCTTTTCTTTATTAAATGTCTTAATTCAAAAGCTTTTGTATGTTTTGAATTATCTTTATGTACTTACTTTTCTTTCCAAGGGTTCTTAGTATATAAACACTCTGTAAAAATGAACATATTGGTAAACTGACATTTTTATGCTTCCATTAATCCAGCTTTCCTCTCTTGCATACACAGATATTCAGAAAAAGTGGGTTAAAAATATAGCTCTAATTTTCTCCATCTGTTGTAATCTTCCATAGTCTGTCATCAAGACTGATACAATCCTGTTTTAAATAGACCTTCCATTTTTCAGGTTTTCAGACTAAAATGATCTTTCCCATGTCAAGGTTAAAAAATTATGTCTTCATGTTTCTTTTAGCCTGCTCTAAGTAGTATCACTAACTTTCAGCCTTACAATGTCTCATTTATTTCAGGAATATTTTCAAAACTGTTATTCTTATTTTCAGAACACTTTATTGGATTAGTATTAACTTTATCCTTTCAGGCTATATAACTGCTGCCATTTCTATCCTTTGAAAGTTTCACCTCTGGGTCAGTGGTGTAGTTTCATTTCTGCTCCCAGATAACTTCTGAATGCATCATTAATTTCTTATGAGTGCATTAAGACTGCATGAGACTATAATTAATTTCAGTGAAGAACAAATAAAATAGCCTCTTTTAGATGAGTTGCTGGTAGGGGCCTCTTGGATGTCTTCCATGAACAATATTCATGAGTATGGGTACATTATTTCCCATCCCCCAAATTGATTCCAGCCTTCTCTGTAAATTACAGTTACATTCATGTACTCTATTAAGATTTCTTTTTATGTTCTGTAGAACTGGCTTGTGCTTTTCTCTTTTGAGTCCGCACATAAGTATTTCAGTAATTCCTAAACAGAAAACCAGCTAGAGTTTTAGTTATTAGGTGTCTTTCAGTTTTCTAAAATAGCTTCAAGACTTTACCACACCAATTAAATAGCCTGACTGATACTACCTTGAATTTTTTAATAAGTGAATTGTGTTAAAGGAAGATTGAAAAAGTACTGGATTTCAGTTAAAATGGATTAGCAGTTCTGGCTTTGAACTTGATGGGATTAGACTAAAACATCTTTAATGAGCTAAGTGCTTATTATAAGTGGGATATGATAATAGGCTCCTTGTGCCTTAAAGAACTGTCACTGTCTGTCTGCATGTAAGGGAATAAAAGGTACAGAACTGTTGAAGTTGGAGCATGTTTATCCTGCCTTAAGACTTTCTGAGTATTAGCCCATACAACTGAGTTTAGTATTTTCAGTAGATGAACTGGACAAAACTGTGCAGTAGGACTAATTAAGACCACTGATACTGTAAGAATGTTGTGAGGACAAGCAGCTTTAATTGTTTGTTGTCTGAATTTAATATTCATAAGTAGGATATATTTGGTAACAGTGAGAAGCTCCATCTGGAAGAAGATCCCAATGTGTTAGTTGATAATACATGTAAATAACTGGTAGGAATTCTCCAAATAGATATTATCAACAGCTCCTGCTGGCCTCTTTGTAATTTCCAGGTTGATTCCAAATAATGAGGTTTGGAATGCGTTTGAATAATTTTTTCCTTATACTTGTATTACTGCTTCTTTTATGCATTATTTGATCCTTTTGCTGGAAGAGACTGAAATATTACCACATTTCTATTGATACCGATAGCCATGGTCATAATTCAGATGAAAAACTAAGTACTTATGAGCATAACTCTTATTTAACTTAATATGGTAAGAGCATTCATAACTCAGTACTCTTACATAATGTTTAGCGCTCTCAGGGAAGACTTGCTTATGGTAGCTCACCTTTATCTTTAGTCTGCAACTCTGCTCTGTGTGGGTTACCTGTTGCTGGCTTGGATCATGAAACTGGAGACAGCTTCCTCTGTAATCTTAGCTCCTGTGCAGAAAGTTGAAGAGAGAAGCAGTTACAAAGAAAACCAATTTTTCCATCCCCTAAAATGTAGAGTGAATTCTGTTCCAAAGGACCAAGTCTTTGGCTGGTAATCTCAGTACATCCTCCATTATTCTGGAAGATAGATCACCTTAGCTTTGCCAAATGGCAAATTGTTGTGCAATAGTCTTTGTAGTGTTTAAAATCTGAGAAGACCAGTATATAAGGCTTAGTAGTCACATACAGATTCCTTATTTGATAGTTTGTTTGTTTTTCCCTCCTTCTCTCTGTTTTTTAATTAATTCTTCCCAAGCCTTTAGTCTGGCTTTTTCTACCTCTGTATTTGTCTGCATTTACCTTTTTAAGATTTAGGGGCAAGATCCCCAAGACTGAGAGAGAGCTGATGAAATGTTAGGAAGGCCAGTTCAGAGCAGTCCCTTATACAAAAGTAAAAGTGTACCAAATGCTCACTTTGCCTCTAATCATTATCATTAGCAAGAAAAGAACATGAAGCCTCTAACTAAAAATCTCATACACTCTGTTCTCAGAGCTATTGAATGTGAATGGCAGAATTTAATCATTACTCAGATGGTAACAGTTGTGCTGGGAAATGCTTTGGAAATACTGTGAAATAGCCAAGAGTACTGTCCAGCTTGCAGTTGATGTAGGGCTTTAGTAGTAGTTACTTAACAGCAGCCATTAAGTTAATGTTTGGAAGTTGAATACATAACCAGCTGTGTTTCAGAGATTAAAAAAATATGTATTAAGAGTGAATTGAGCTTCATTTGTCTGTATTTAGTCCAGAGGTGGGCAAACGGAACTACCTGCAGGTCCAACAGAAACTAGATGATTACCTCAGCGACTTCTCAGTATATGTTCATAAGGTAATTGTCTAGTATATGTTTCTGTGCTTTAAGAAAATGATTCCTAAATAAAATAATTACATGTTTTGATGACAAGTCTGGTGAAGAATGGAAAGACTCAACACTCTAACCCAGGTTTACTAGGTCAGGAACATTGCGTTAGCAAGTCTTGGGTTGTGTCCATTTTGAGATATGTGAAAATTTTGAGCTATAGGAGATAGGTTTGACACTTTTAAATATTCAAAATGTTTCAACACAGGAAGACAAGCTCAAAATTTTCTTTTTACTCTAGGCCAATGTTTTAGGGATTTTTGTGGACTTGATTCCTAACTTTTCAGCCATGGAAGCTGTAAAAGCTTAAATGTCTATCTCTTTTATATGTAGCTGTTGTCTCATCTTAAAGACTACCTTAGGGCAGTAAATTCTGTTGTTAGAATTCTGCACTGATAATGCAGTCTTAGAGCGGAAGTTAGAAGAATGAATGTTGGTTTAGGCTTTCTAAGCTAAAAGAAAAGGATATCTGCTTTCCTGTATGGGATTTGCTTCATGGAAAAGAACATGGATTTGTTAAAATAGAATATAGCGGTTCTTTGGCTCTGAGACTTGTTGGCTTATCGTCAAGGCTGTGACATGTCATCATCTCTCCCTTCTCCCTCCCTTATTACATTCCTTGTAATGTTACATTAGCTGGACTGAGCTCTCCAGTGAAAGGATTTGAAATGTGAATTTGAGATTAATTGGTTGCTACAGTGCTTAAACAAGTGTAGATTATTATAGCATAGCAAGGCTGTTGTAGAAAACGGTTCTGTAACAAAGTTTACAGGTGCTTTGCTTTCCCACTGAGTATTTTAAGTACTGTCTACTTTGACAATAGAAAGAATCAAAAAGGAGCAGACAGAAAAAAAGCTTAAGTTAAACTGAAAATTATATTGTGTCCTATTATATATGTGTGTGTGTATATTTTAAAAATGAATCTTTAGAAGTACTGAATTATGACTTTCCCTCTCAAAATCGGAGTAGAGATGTTGGTAAGGCCGTTCCTTTCTGAATCACTAGAGGTGGGAGGGATCTGGTATACTTCCACTTGGCAGTTTCATTCCTTTATTCTCAAGTGGTTTGTCAGGCTATTGTAAACTTTGTTTTCCACGGTGGGATTCAAATGGCTGCAGTGATGTCATGCAAGAATTCCACTTTGAGTAGATAAATTGAAGTCCCCACACATTGTCTACAAAGTAAAAGTATTTTCAATGTTAATGCAAGATAAATAATAAACCGAAGCAAATCAGAAAAAAAAGCCTTAAGATTACCTAGTGAACTAGGGGAATAATGTGGCTTAACATCTTTTATCTTTAATGTAACCTGTTGGTAAAGGTATTGAAAAGAGTTTCAAATAACTTAGGAATTACATTATTTGTTTAGTTTAAAAAGCTGAAATGTGATTCAGGTAACTTCTGTCCTGGTTGTGCAGACTGAGTAAGAATCTTTCTCAGGCAAGTGACTTCAATGCAAGCTGTCATTTAACCTTTTCTTCTTCTCTTTCCCTTCCGTTCCCTTTCCTTGCCCCTTTCATACCAACTGAAAACAAAAGCCCTACTTTTTTTAGTTTGGAAAGGAAGCCTGCCGTATGAGAACCAGGAATATACTGATGACCTGACATCTCCCTGAGTCTGAAGATAAACTGCTTGAATGCTTTCATTGCATTAAAAGGGAGAGAAGAATAGGTGACTGTCAGATGACAGTCACCACTGAGAGACAGATTCCCTGGAGAGCTACCTCAAGTCCATTAAGTAAAAGAATTACTGTAAGGGCACGTCATACAGGAAAGCATCCAAAGTAGAAAGGGATTTTTATTTATTGGACAAAGGGAAGAATGACTCTAATATTGCTGCCCTGACGCCACTCTAACAGGAAGCTCCCTCTGGGGAAAGAGGAAGATAACACGTACTGACATCACTGGAGGAATATCTAGTGTATTTGAGTGCTGTAGGATTAATTTAACTAACAAATTATTTTATTTCTATGATTATAAATTGAATGGCATGGATTTACCAGAAGTTTTTCCCCTTCGATCATGGGAAGGTTTATATTACTGGAATGTGTTTGGAGATAGTATTGACTGGGCATAGGCATTTCAGGTGGGAGGAAATCAGTCTTTCAGATCATGTTGATAGGGTGTATCTGGACAGCAAGAAACAAGGCAGAATTCACCATGACTTGGTAAAAGGTTGAGACTCCAAGAGACGGTAATTTGTTTTTTTAAATGTGTTGAGTAGACTTTTTCCTTAAGTACATGAATAGTTATTTTTCCTAATTCTATATTACATGATTTGTTTATAAACTTACTGCTGTTTCCTGAAACTTGTAATTTTTTTCATTCTTCTTTCAGCCGCAAATGCTGCATGCAGCTGTTCTGAAGATGCTGGTTCTAGATGGTGAATCAGTCTATACCTTGACTTCTCATGCTATTTTGCTGCTTATAGCCAGGATAATCCTTGTGAATTCAAGACACAAACTTGCTTCTTTTCAGGTAAGAAATATGTGACTAATGATTATGACTGCCAGCTACTCATTAATTGGTGTTCTCATTCTTTTTTTCATACCTAATTGAATCAGTATAACTTCCATTTCTTTTTCTGTAGCTCTGAGGTTTTTTGTCTCTAAGAAACAGTTCAGACAAAGTGATTACAATTAAATGCAAGTATCTTTTTCTTAAAGATAAGCTATTTCCTCACTGTCTTCCCCAAAAGAGAAGAAAGATGCCTTCATTACCAGGAAAAATTAGAAAACTTAATAGGAAGCAACTTTTTAAAAAGACACATACTTTGTGAAATTATTTGAGGGGGGATGGGAGGAATGCCCTATAATGCAGCATACATATACTATGTCCTTTTTAACAAGCTTTGGGACACTGTTAACCATTACTGTATGAATTCTAAGCCGTGAGTTCTAGAGGCCAAGGAAGTCCTCTCATTTGTTTGTCATTTGTCCTCTACCTCTTTTGCAGGCATCCATATGGAAGCTACCTTAATTTTCTGTTATGCTTGTATCTTAAAAACAAGAAGATATTATAAAAACCCTCTCAAGAAGAGGTTCGTCTTTACCTCCTTTGTAGTTTAGCAGCGGGCTGGTTGGTAGCAGGACTCTCTGGAACTGGGGGGCTTTTAACAGCAGTGACTTCTCTTTATTGCATTCCAGTTGAACAGAATTTGGCTGGAGATCAAAATGCCACATGGTCCCTCTTTATGCTTGGCTGACAACATCCATTCCCAGCTGGGTCTTTGTATGAGTGATGAATTAAACTGTGTGGGAGATGTTGGCTGTACTGCATTTCTGGAAGCCAAGCTCTTCCATCATTTTCCCTGTTATTCACAGATGAGTGCTGTTGAATTTCAGCAATTGGGTCAGTCAGGGAGGCAGAAAATGTACCTGGTATAGAAAATTCCCTTACTGCTTACCCTCGGACTGACATAATGGGGAGCTGCCTTCTACCCAGTGCAGGTTCAATTGTGCCTACATCAAGTTTGGATAGTAGTTCAAAGGCAGCAACTGATAAAAACTACTTTCATCAACAGGTCAATGTAGCAATTAAAACTTGCCATTCTTTCTTGTTCAGCTTGATTCAAAGGAAGTCTCTTAATACCTTTACTTCTTAAGATTAGTGCAAATAAATTTAAAATAGGGTAAAATGCTCTGAGATATATTATCTAAAGCATTAATAAAGCCCTGTTTTATTCAAAAATGCTATTGTACATGGAAGATTAAATGCTTAAAAATAATAAAAAAATTCTTAACTTGGCTCCCAAAAAACTAACGTTGCTGATAGAATATTGTACAGAGCTCAGCTGGCTTACCTGAAACTTTATAAGTATGCTGTCTCTGATTCTAACATTTCTGAGTGGCAAGCATCAGGCCTCAGGAAACTGTATCATTAAGCTGGATACTCAGTTGTGTGGGAAAATGAATACTTCATTATATAAAGCTAAACTGAAGTAATTTGAAACTTATTTACGTTGCCTTTAGGTTTCTAAATAAGTGATGAAATATTGCGATTTGACTTTTTTCACAAAGTCTGTTTGTGTGCTTTTACTTTGTTCAGCTTGCTATCAAAAGTCATCTTTCATTGCTTTTTAAAAGAGATGCTATTATTCTTTTTGATGGTTCCTTTCTAGGGACATTACAGGCAACTACATGTGATTGGTTTAGATGTTTTTGCTGGAATACTGTACAGTCCTTAGGTCGGTCTGATATAAGCATACCTGTATAAAAAGTTCAGAATATAGGTGCCTCTCAGAAGTACTCAGACATCTGTTTCATAGAAAATTATTGGCATGCTGATAGTAGCAGAAAAACTAGCAATCATTAGAGCTTGTGTAGGGGTATGCCCTATGTTCACAGATGATAATCTTAAGTATAATTTTGAGAATAGAATATTGTATTATCAATTAGCTTTTCCAAGCATTTCCACCTGGTACAGCTAGAGAGGGATAAGGTATGCTGGGGAACTTATGTTTTGTGTACACAGTTTTCTAAAATCAGGTATTTCCTGAGCTGTGATTCAGCTCTGCTATAGAATGATTACTTAGTTCAGTAAGGTATTTGCCCTTCTGAAATTCCACATACAAACATTAATACTTTCAGTTGTGATTTTAAGGTGTTCTCATGAGCAGTTATGGTCCTCTTCCACATCTCTGTCTCCTTTCTGCCCCCACCTGAAGAAATTAAAAAAAAAAAAAAAAAGATTAAAGAGAACAGGAAAAAATGCATAGAAGGGCAACACTGGATGATCAGAAATACTGAATGGCTTCCGTACAAAAAGTAACTAAATAGTCTAGGACTCTTCAGGCTGGAAAGATTACTGAAGTGTGAGATCATGGCTGTCTGTTAAAATCATGAATGTGACACGAAAGAAGATAAGTAGCAAACAGGTTTTTTTTTGGGGGGGGCCTTTCTGTTACAAGAATTAGGAGGTATGAAATCAAAGTAGCAAGTGGCTGCTCCAAAATAAGCACACACAAGTATTTCTTCTATCTTCTGTTCACAGAGTTTCTTACCAGATTGTGGTCCTAAAGATTTGCAGGGTTCAAAGAGCAGCTAGAAAAATGAACGGAGGAAAAGCCCATCAAACTATTAGAGCACTGTAGAGCTGCTTGAATATGTTCATCTTTATGCTAGGTTAGCGCTCACTTTTTATATAAAAAACCATCTATTTTGGTCGAGTTTGTGTTTTTTAGAAATTAGAATTGAATAGATTATGAAATCTATATTTTAAAGCCACTTTTTTCTTTTTTTTAAAAAGGATCTATACTTGTTATTAACGTGAAGTATCTGTATTTTATTTCAGACATTATCTTGGTGGACTCTAAGATATGTGAATATTCACCAGCAGTTGTTAGAGGAGAGATCACTTGACCTATTTACTCTTGCCCAGACCTGTATAAAACAAGGTATGTTTCTAATTACTTGGTTTATTGGCCTACAGCATCACTTGTAAGATATCACGGGGGAGGGGAGTTTGTAGGCACAACTCTTGCAACATGATGCTTATCAGATGCTTATGTAACTACAGACTAGAGGGAAGAGAAGTCACTTAAATTGACGTGGACTTGTATGGCACGTGCTATTTTCCAAACTCTAAGATGAAAATGGGAATGTGTGATTGTAGTCAAAGGTTTTCTTCCCCTGTGCTTAGCACTGTTAACTTATCACAAGCTCACTTGAAGCCATTCTGTACAGTTTTCATTCCTTATTTAACTGAGCTTATTTTGGTTTGAAAAGAGAGTGTCCTTGTTCTTCTGTATCTTCATGGGGGAGATAAACTTCTTTCCTGTTTTCTCTATCCCCACCTAAGTTTTGAGATTTGTTACCTCTCTGCATTATATGTAGAGAAAATAGATAATGTTTAAATTATGTAAAATATATAGATGTTTATGAAAGCATAATGTAGAAAGTTAAAATGTCAAATGTAATTATATTGCTTGGAATTTTTTCTAAGAGAAACAAACTCTTATATAGACTGTTAATATCATTTGCTACAGCAACTTATAAAACTGGAAAAAGGAGGCAAGCTTTTATGTACATTGGCCCCTCACTACTTACTTAGCTGAAGATTCTTCATTTAACTTCACAAACCTGAAATTTCCAACCAATCACATTTAAGAAATTTTCTATTGCATTTAGAGGTGAATTGTCATGTATGTTTTATTTTGACAAAGGAGGCAATCTTAAATGCCAAAGTTTCAAGTCTCCCCTCTCCTACCACACCTTAATGGAGCTTTTTTGATCTGAACCATATGTAGGTTCAGGCCACGCAAATTGTATGTAACATATGAAGTGGGTTTTGGTCCTTGAAGAACTTCCAAATAGGTAACAAAGATGTTTATACAGTAATGAAATTGAGCAGAGGGTTTTACTCTGTCCTCTGCAGTGAAGAAGCAGCTGACTTAATGCTCTTACTGGACGCTAAAAGCACTGGAGTGGAAGAGTTTTATTGCAATTGGTGTAAACGATGATTTTTGTATTTTTTTTATACTTTATTAGAGAATTTTGAACTAATTCTTAGAGTTATCTTGCACAGGTATGGGAATCTTAAGACTAAATTCTACTTATTCCTTAGTCTGTAACTTTTAAATTTCTAGTTCTTGGAAAGTTGGAAGTGTTGCTGATTTGATGCACATATTAGAAAGTAATTGACAGGTGTAATTTAAGCACATCATGATAAATTAGTTGGCATGTTAATTTATGGGCTAAGAACTGGGGATGGGGGTTGGACTTTAACAGGTGCAAAGAATGAAATCTAAGTTGCATTGTTAATTTCCAATTGGAATTTTGGAAATTTCCAAATTAGGATTAAATTATAGCAAATTTTTAGTTCAAAAATGGGTGTTGTCAGTGTAGTGGAGTTAGTCTTACAAGTTTAGCCTGTTTAAATGCTTGTATTGAAGGTAAAAATTCTTTAAAATGTTAATTCCAATAAATGTTTTAAAAGCTAATCTCCCACTTACTTCTTATAGTAATTTTAAAAACGGAGTTGCATAGAGGTGGTTAACTGTTCCAGAGAGTTATTTTGCTTAGTTTGATGGTTAAGGGTAAGCTTTTTGAGACAAAATTGTTGCTTAGTTTTAATGTAGTAAGGCTTGAGTATTTGTATGTTAGGTTGTACAGTACTTCTGGAATGTATATTTTCTAATTACCTAAAAATATCTATAAAGTTTATATTATGAAACAAGTGGTGCTGGTGTGCTTCATTCAGATAAGGAAAGCTAAGGAGGTATGTTTGTAATATATTTTTTTAAAAGGCTTAGAAACTGTAAGTAGTCTTCTACTCATTTCTAGAATTTTTTTTGTTGTTCTGAGTATGTGTTCCAGAGATGCCCAGCATCAAAAGATGTTCAGATACGAATGGTTTTGCAGTTCTATTAGAGTACTGCAATTCTTGTTTGACAGTATAGTTTTATGTTAACTTTGGAGAATGCAGAGTACATGAAAACGCTTTTGGGTTCTGTTAAGTAGATAAAATCTGTAATAGAGAAATTTGTAGCACATTTATGTGACTTTTTCTTATTGGAAATATCTAAAATCTTGGAACAAAACTGAAAGAGAAGTAATCATAAAATTAAGATTCATTGACTTAGGTGATACTGGGTAGAGATACAGTAGTTTGTGCAGCCCTGATCTGTGTAGAGGATGCTGCTGCATACGCGCAGATACTAAATAAGTACTAAGATGTCTGTTTTCAGTGACCTGTTTTGAGACTCCTGGATATGGTTTTCAGAGAAGATGGTGTAAAGTACACTTGAATCTGTAGTGACTTTTTCCAGGCAGGTTTCGCTGCCTGCTGCGAAAACCATCTGGTATTTGAAACAAGTACCTTCATATTCCATAAAATAAATACTTAATAAACCTTTTAAATAGTCTTTGATTGGGGCTTGAAAAAAACACTTGCTTGTTCTGTAGCAACTTGACTAGAAAACTTTGTCTTAATTACTAGAGAAAAAGACCTTCAAATTCAGGAGAAATTTTCTTTTCTATTTAAAAGACATTGTTCTCAAGTGTAAAGTCACCATCATCACCTGAATAGAAGACAGCTGCAGTGATTCCCTGCTGTTCTGAAGCAGCTGTTGTGCAAAACCAACAGGGCTCAGCAGTTTCCCATCCATTTGGCCCTATGCCAAACATGGTATGGGATGCCGGAGGCATGTCTTAAGTTTGGGATATCGGTGCTTCTGTGCAGCTACATCAATACTAGTAATGATGTGAAACTTTCCACAGAGGTCCTTGAAGTCTCAAATGCCTAAACTTAACAAGTTTTGCGATTAGCACTGTAAGTAAATGATATTTAGACAAGGAGTGGTAAGACCACTTCTTGATGTATCACTTTAGTTCGTTACAGCAGTATATATAGTTTTAGCACAAGTAATGTTATATTCATATCATTGAAACTTGTTAGCTGTGGAAAATCAAGTAGTAATGTATGATTACAGACTATAACTTGTTTTTTTTCTTTGAATCAAAATCATTCAATTGGAAAGTTGCATTTTTGTGCAGTTTCCATGTGTGTACGTGCACATTCAGTATCTTGTAACCTTTGTTGCACTGACAACGGCGCATCAGGATTTAGTGGCTCAAACTACACTAAAGAGTCAGTGCAAATCTATGTTTGCATTTGTATAAAACCCTCGGTGCATTTTTGAGTGCTTTTAATAATAACTCATAGAAAACCCCATTTTATTTTTTCCTCATAGAAATAGGATTTTTTTTCCTTTGGGAAACCATCAGAGTGGCATTGTATATGTATAGAGTGTGAGAAGCAGGTAAAGATGGCAGATGTCCCAAATAATTTACTGAAAAATTTTTTTGTTTCACTCTTTCTACAAAAACCAAAGCTTTTGTTAGAAAGGCAGATGTTTTATGGTCCTCTAGGCATTACTTTAAAAAGAGAATGTGTTTAATGATAATTATGGACAAAAGCATTAAAACCTCATATTGTTTCTTAATGAAAAGTGTATGTTACTTAAATGTGAGGTTAACATTTGGCTAACTTTCTCAATTTTGAAGTAATGTGTTTGAAATAGGCTTTGTGTTAAAAGCAGGGATTAAGTTGCATACTTTGTTTTTAAATAGTTGTAGTCTCTTGAGGGTTTTTTTAAGGATTAAGTTGTAACCTGCTTCATTCTCTGTCCTACTTTAGTTGAAAACCATTGGAGTAATATTTTTTAATTTACTGATTTGCTTTCATTAAACAAAATCTCTAAATTCAGACTTTGAAAAAAGTTAAGATACTAGGCAGGATTTATCCATACAAATTCTTATTTACTGAATTAAAAAAGCTGTGTAAAAAAATATGTTCAGATTTAGGAGCTTCCTATATTAATTGAAAGATTTTGAGGATTAACAAGTACTCAAAAAAAAAAAAAAGCCTAGGAAGTTTTAACAATAAAATCTGTACAGGCAAGAGTTGACTGCTGAGCTCTAAATTCAAAAGTCAGAGAAAAACTTAAAAAAAAATCCTTGATAATATTAGTTCTTCAGATAGTAAGACTTTTAACTAATCTTAATAAAGCATGTTTGAAAAATTAAACATCCATTAAGTAACACAGCACCTATGTTAATCGTGAGTACCAATCTTCTTAGGTACTGTGATGCTGTGAGCTTTTAAAGAGCTCTATTATGTAAATATTTTCTGGCAAAATAAAAAAATAAAGCCTAAAGCAAAAACCCACTTCCATTTAAGAATAATTTACATTAATTGTTTTCAACTTAATGGTCTGTATTTTACTATGCAAGAACATTCTTTTGTCATTTACTGTATTTTGATAGAATTTAAATATGTAAGAAATACAAATGCTTCTATGCTGGATACAAAAATATCAAGTCTTCTTTCCTAAAGATTTCAGATTTATTTATGAAGGTCTTTTCTCCTGTTCAGATGGAGAACATGATCTTTTATCACTTAGCAAATCAGTAATTATTAAAAAACAAGCAAACAAAAAACCCCACAAAACCCCCCCACACAAACAAAAAGCAAAAATCCCCAAAAGAGTCCAAAGTCCCCATTCAATGCTCAATCTGCTGGTGAACTTTCTCATTTGAAGCCTGCTACTTAAGGAGGGTATTACCTCAATATCCTGTGTTCTGAGTTCCTATGTTCTTTAGCAGGTCCAAGACAATTAGAGTTGTTTATTTCCTGCAAGATCAATATATCCCAATGCAGCTTTTCTGTAAAATATAAGCAAAGATTTTGTTTGTTCTAGTAGTAATCCTTAGATATAAAACTTGAAAAATGCTTTAAATAGTGCATATCTTTTATACACTGACTGTGGATTTTTAGGTAAGTGGAGGTGTAAAGAAGAACAGGTCTGCTTTAAGCATAACAGACTTTCTCTCCTGGTATTTTAAATGTCTTTTTAAAATAATCATTCTCCTGGGGTGCATCCTGATAGCTTTTCTTTTTCTTAATTTGCAGTGACAGAAGCAGAAACTTTGTTCACAGGTGGTGAAAGCTGGCACTTAGCAGTTCAGTTCCATCTTGAGTGTGCTTATACATTTTTGTATTACTATGAGTATAAAAAAGCTAAACAATGTTTCAAGATGGCTAAAGACATAACGAAACTGCAGATTAATCTTACAGGTAAGTTTTGCTTGTACAGTCTATGAGGATGGTTGGTTGGACCAAACTAACGTACGGTTTGTTGATTTTTTTCTACATATCCAAGTAAAAAAGAACTATATTTTGAAAAATCTTGACTTTTAACAGGTAGGACTCATTTGTCTTCTAAGAATTAGTATTGCTTGGAAAAGGGAAGAGAAATATGCCATCTAGTTACAATATCATCCCTAATATGGGTGTCTCAGCAGCTGTGGTTTTATGGTCCTTCCTTCTCGTGTTTCATATCAAATTCTAGGTCTACTTGTCTGTGTTATGGGAAACTAGTTGGTGTCATGATGAATAATTTTTTTTGTTTGTTTGAAGACACTTATAAAGAAGTCTGCATGATGATTTGATGCAGTCTTTCACCTTTTATGCCACTAGGCTAGATCTACTCTATGTAAATAGCATTTAAAAGTCACTTCCAGAACTGTTGTTATCACAGGAAATAAGTAGAAAAGTCAAATTTCTGATGAACAGAAATACCAAGGATTCAGTCACTATAGAGGCTTTATAATTATCCTTTCAGAACCTATTCTTTAGTCAGGCAGATCAAATTGCTGCACCTGCAACTTCATTTAAAATTACATGTATAGATATGGAACTGTTTGGTCTAGCTGGTCCTGCTAGGTAATAAAAATGACATAAGATGCACACCACCTCTATGTAAGAACTTTTAATTGTGCCTGAGTAGAAATGCAAAAACCTTTATATAGCTTTTTCTATAGAGTTATTAGTGGAAAGGACTAAGGAACTGAAACTTGTAGCCTCCTTACCTATTAGACTGCTGTATGTCACAAGGCTAGCTCTTCCTTTATATTTAGATTGGAGCTGCAGCTACCCCTGCTTATATCGTGAGTCAGTTTAATATTTTAATTCAAAAAAAACCCACAGCAACAAACAAACAAAAACCAAAAACCACCCTGAAACATGTACACACACCCCCCAAAACCAAACAACTTTTATGGAACTCCATGCTTATTTCTTCAAAGGTTTTAAAAGTTTACTTTGAAAAATCTGTAATGAAAATCTTGTGGCATAATGCTTTTGCATAACTATGAATTTATTATATTCAATGGTATCTGCTTAGAACATAGGAGTAATTTCCATATATTTGTTGGAAGGAATTCCATGCATTTCAATTGATCCTACCCTTTTTTCCTATATGCAACATGTACTGTGTGTCTGATGTTCCATGTGTGGCATGTACTGCAAACTTGATATTATAAGATAGTTTTGTTTAAAATTAACCTAAATTTTCTTGGTTTTTATTAAAAACATCAGTGCCTGTGATGATAATCAACCTATAACAATTTAATTAACTAAGAACAAGTAAAATCAAAGTGGCAGGTGGCTATTCACTGATAATCCTCAACTTACAGCTACATGTTGGAGGTTTTCCCCTTTAAGGGGAAAAAAACTCCCTCCTTTAAGGAGCTCTTTAGATTTTGGATAAATAATTTCCTTAAATCTAACCTAGGAAAAAACCTCTTGTTTGGAGGGTAAAAAAAAAAAGTTTGGATGCAGTGGAATTATTTGTATTTTTTATTACTTTACCAAGAGGTTATGTTAGTCCCAGAGAGAGATTGTGGTGATATAGTCTCTTGGAAAAATGTTGTGAAACTCCTAAAAGTTCTGTGGTTTATCTCCATAAATCTATTATAATAGTTATGAAGGATGTCTAACCTGAAGGCAAATGAACTGAACATGTGGGAATTGTTGGCATTCTAGACAAATTCATTTGACATGCGTGTTTTGGCTAAATAGAAGGAATGTTACATCATCAAAAAAGACTTTGCTTTAATGTAAAAATTCAGCCTCTAGCAAAGACATTTTTAAGGCTTTTGGAAGGAATTTCCATTTTAGGAAAGGATTTTAAGATACTTTTATTCTTTAATGGTTGTAATACTAGTTGAACATTTTATTACGGCATGGAAATATATGCGGTTCTTAGAGAATTTAGAACCAGTATTTTCCAAAGTTATTGTAGAAATGTGTGAAAAAATTATACTTGCTTTGACTTGTGTACTTTTAAGTCCCATTAATCCAGGTCTGTGCTGTATTAATAATTTATTAAAAAGCATCCTTATGTTCCTCACAATGAGTCACAACCATCAATAACTCCTCAAAACAATTTCCAGTAAAAGAGAAGACTGTGGTCCTTCTTGCATATAAATTTACTAAAATGAAGGGTGGTAATTCAAACTAAATTTAAGATCAACAGATCTGGAGGATTAATGATGCTGAACTCTGAGATCTGCATATTGTCTGCTTATTGTTTTCATGCCCAGTAATGTATCCCTGGGCACTTTTAATATGGAACAGAAAGTAAAGTCTCTGTGTAGATTCCCTCTCTTTTGTGAGGTGGTATAAAGCAAGCAATTTTTTTCCCCCAGCTTAAACACATGTGATATATATTTTTCCAAATAAAAACTATTATGTTTTGTCCTGTAATAGCAAGGAATTCTTTGCTTTAAAAAATGGGGTGAGGGGTGTGTGCATCTCAGAGCATAAACAAATCACAGTTTCTGGGTGGAAGCAAGTAAATTTATTGGTAACCAGCATAACTTTGCAAGTGTTTTATTCAGCTGTTTAAGCAGTAAGGCATAATGGAAGTGAATTACAGCATAATGATTTTTCAGGTATTATTAAAATAGAGAATTGAGTGCTACTGTGTAAAATTAGTATGAATCATTACTCAGTATTTCTCTGTGTGTGTGTCTTGTCTGCAGTGTGCCTTGCAATTTTAAGGTGATATTTTTAGAACCTTTTTCATTTCTTCATAAACTCTTAAAACCAGGCTTTCCCATTAACAGGGCTGATTGGCAGAAAACGAGAAATCAGTTTAATTCTGGTTTCCCTACCGCTTTCTTTCCACATCCAGGAAGAAAAGGGGATGATTACTGTTTCAGTGCCTGTGCCAGGTGATTTTTGCTGACAATGGCCGCATTGTCAGGCCTTTGTCACATGAGCAGTCAATCATCTTGACCTCAAAGATTTTTATGTCCTGCAAAATTTTCAAAATGATAATTAAGAACTTTATTTCAATAGGTTCTGCAAAAGCAACAGTGGATCAGCATTCAGTCTTCTGTTTCTCTTATTGGACTTTCACAGTTCACATTATCTGAGCATTTTATCGTAGTAATAATAAGGAAGCAAACCTCCAAACTTTGTAATTTTTATCTCCATTTTGGCTCTGGTTAGGATTCTGTTATTCTAAGTTACCGTCCTGAAATTGTTCTATGATTTCCGATTGCAGCTTGCAAACAGGTTGCGTAACAGAGGAAGAACAGACATGTTTTTCTTCTCAGTTTGGTAGAAATGTTAATTGCCACCCTCAAAACTAGTAGAAGTTGTTTGAGGGTCAAATAAAGAACTGAAGAAATGACACAGAGGAATTTCACATTGTGCATTCTGAATATTGATCAATTCAGTAGACAGCCTTCACTGGTTTGCTGTTTCACACTCTCCCGTGTTACTTTTACAGTATCTTATGTGCTGTATTATGTTAATGTGATGTCTGTGACCCCTCTTCATAGACCTAAGTCTTCAAATGAAGACTTGAAATATTTTATGTGATGGCCTGTAAGATGATATGGGATTTTCGTTTGCCTAAATATCTCCGTGTTGTCATTAAGTTTTAGTAGGCATATCAAACAATTGTTTGTGGTTTATTGCTAGGGAATAAGTAGGGAACTGATGAAACTTGATGACTGTGAGTTTTTGAGAGACAATATGGTGGGTTATGGGGAATTTACCTTAAAGTGTCTTTGCAAGACCTATCTAGCTGTGTTTGTATGTTTGTAATATGTATTTCTTTGTATGTCATAGCTAGCGGTGAGAATGCATGTAGTTTGCTGCAAAGAGATCGAGCAGAGTTAAACCACTGCTAAATTTCATAGGTTAATTCTCAATGTGTTTCTCTGCTTTTTTGTGAGCAACTTTCTAGTATATGATGAGATTACTGGGTTTTAGTGTTCATTAATATAAACTTATATTAATTTTCTGTAGGTGCTTTGGGGAAGAGAACACGATTTCAGGAAAAATATGTTGCACAGCTTATTTTGGATGTCCAAAGAACAGATGAATTCCTCCTTCCTCATAGTGAACTAAGTCCGGCTCCAACACCTCTAGAAAATTTAACAATGGTATGTATTTGAGAAGAATTGTTTTAATTTCTTAAAATGAAAATGTGCTGAAGCTTTTCTTGGGTGTCTGCACCACCTAGGGTGGTGCCTAGGAGAAACTTACGACTTCTGAAAGTTTTTGGAAAAGATGTGGGGCAATTGTTTGCCTAATATTAAAGGACACGGGGTAAAACAACATAGGACTGTCTGCAAGACAGATGTGGCTACTCAGCTAAAAGCATGTTTGCAAATATGATCTTCTACAGTTTATGTATTAATTTCTAGTGCCTAAGAATGATGGAGTTAGGAAAACAGATGAGACAGATTTTCAAAATAGCCTGCAAGGCATCACAGAAATGCACAGATTCCTAAGGACAGACAGCCATGTTTAGTAGCAGTGTGAAGATAGGAAATTGGTCTAGGTATTCCTACTGGCATGAACTTGGCCCTACTGGTCCTAAGGGTGTGCATGATGACTTCAATTATAAATTGCTCAACAACCACTGATTTGTCTTAGAATAGCATTTTTCATTCGTAAGGAGGAGTTCTGGTCGGGATTTAAGGTTATTCAAACTTGCTAAAGAAGCCAGAGATAAATTGAGGCATTATGGTCCAAGATTTATTCTTCAGGTTGGAGAGCCTTTATAAAAAAAAGTTATGCCTTGATAGACTTGAAGGTCAGGCAGGGATCTTAAGCAAAAGACTTTGACAATACTTCTCTGTTTCTAAATTGAATGCAGAAATATCTTATCTTAGGAGACTATCATAGCTTTTTTTGTTTGTCCATTAATATGTCCTTAGTGTTGTATTCAATTTGATGAAAAGAGATTGACTGCATGTATGTCACAACTTGTGCTTCTGATAGAACTATGTATAGCAACCCATTTAAAGATAGTGAGAGCTTGGGGGAGGCCACCTGGTGAGTGTCAGACTTAGTTATAGACTTCAAGTCCAGCTTACCTAGAACTAAATGATATGAGGCATTGTTCTCAGAGGGTCCCTAACTGGGACATTGTATGACTATTTTTTCTAGTTAGTCACAACTTTCTGAAGAATTTGCCTTTGTAGTCTATATCTGATAAGGACTTTAGTTTGGAAGAAAATAATGACATTGTTTCAATAAAATTGGCAACATTGTTTTAGGCTGTAGGTATAACCTGGAATGAAATATGAATATAGTATTTTATTAGCAAGGATAATATATGTCCTTTTAGTGAACAAGCCCAAAGCTGCTGAAGTAAGTGTAACAGAGTTTGAGAAAGAAAATTGGTATATTTGGAACCATTAAAAATTAGTCATGCTTATGTTATCCACACTTTCCTACTAACATTTTAGTGAATGTATCTTGAAAATAATGCTAGAGAAAGTAAGCATATCTACTCTTTCTGAAAAGTAAAAATGTGATGCTAGAAAGGACTCCAGAAGTTTTGGCTAAAAGGAGGGAGTTGTTTTGTGCAATTATGACCGACTGGGTCATAGAATTCTGTCGTAAGTTACTCGGACTGCCTATTAAGGAAAGTTAGGCTTTCTGTTCCCACAGTCTACTTCTGGGCCAAAAAAAAAAAATTGGAACCTTTTATTTCTGCATTTTGTGTGTGTCAGAAATTCTGGAAAATAATATTAGTAAAACCATGTACTGCTTTGAGGAAAACCTGAGGTATTTCAAGTTCAGACATTTTATTAACATCGTATATGAGTGTCCCATCACAAGTATTAGACTAGGCTTTACTAAGTAGACTCCCCAGTTCATGTGTGCGTTGAATTACCAATTAAAGGTTCTGGGTTTTTTCCCCTTTTTCTAGCATGTCTTTATTGATAATGTATTATCAAAATACAACCTCATGTAATTTGTCAGTGTTAACTGTGAGTCCTAGTGTTTCTTTTGCCAGGTCTGGTCTCAAATTTGTCAGCCTTGAGTGTATCTTGAAGTTCTTTTAGCTAACATTGGAGTTAATGCTATTCTCCATCTGCCAAAAACTACCGACAACATCATTGCATCTCTGTCTAAGTTTAGGCGAGATGCTTGATGTATCTTGTATACTTTTAAAAGACTATTCATGGAAAATGCATAGAAGCTAAGTCTTGAGAGGTGCTGAGAATCTCCACAGAATTAACGTATGCATATGGAAAGCTAAAAGGCCTGTGATCATGCTGCAAAATTATTATAGGGAAATTTTCTTCCCCTCTCCAGTGTTCTTATTTTACATCTGCCATTTGCACATAAAGGAAAATACCCTATTTGTCTAAGGACAGTAACTGTCCTGGATGAGTGGAAAATTTCCCAAAAGAATTATAAACTCTGCCAATATGTATAAAGGCCAAGTTGAGACTGGGCACACCTAATTTTCATCTCCTGTTTTGGAGTGCTGACTTCTATGGCCTTAAAGTTCTTCCCCTATTATTGTTCTGTAAGATGACTGAACTACTTATTTTGCAATTAAGTGGTCAGTAATTTAATTCCATTAAAATTACAACCAATATAGCAACTGATTGTTGAACTGGTAGCTGGGCTGATTTCTGGTCAGGCACTTCCTGCTTCCCTCTGGTGCTGAGCAGTTATGGTATCTCAGATGGCACTAGAAGGAAAACTACTTGCATTTCAAAATAAATATTTGAGATTGTAAATCCAAAGCTTTGCGCACAGGTCAGCTTTCTTCAGAATAACTAAATGATCTGAAAGCACACATTCAGTTAAACTGATGATGTTTCTGTGAAAGGAAAACAGCAGGCTTGAGGTGATGCATACGGACTCTTGATATGAAATGGTATTTTAAAATAGTTTCATTAGTTTTAAAAAATTCAGAGCTGTTTTTATGTTATGGGGGAATGAGGAATTTCTTTTCAAATCTGGGAATGGAAGTCGTGCTTTAAAACTCTAGCATACAGTTGCAGTACAGTTCAGTTGATCAATATTCATAGTGAAGTTAAAGCAATTAGTGCTGTTTATACAGGGTAGATTTTAAAGATTATGTAGACCAGAAGCTGGAAATTTTTAACTAATTGCCTTATAAATTAAATTGTAATTTGTTACATCCAATGAAGTAGTATCATTATACTAGCATAGTTCTTTATTCTAAAATAATTTTCATCTGAAGTGGTAGCTAATCCTTATATATGCTAATGTAGTAAGAGAAGAAAATGATGGTATTAAATATGCCTTTAAGAGCTGGAATATCTACATTATCCCCTTGAAATAAAATAAAATAAACTTACTTCTCATTCTTTGTCAAATCACAGTTTAGTTTCATTTATATAGCGATAAAGTAGTGGTGATGAATACTGATAACCCACTTTGAAGCGTTCCTGTTCACTTTTTGTTTTTCTGTGGACCCTCATTTTGACCTTGCCAATGGAAGATATTCAGTGGAAACAGCTTCTAGCTAGGACATTGAAGGGAAATGAATAAGAAGTTTGAAAAACTGTTAATATAAATCCATTTTCTCTTTTTAATAGACTATAAAAACTACTACTGGTAACTAAAAACCAGTAGTACAATAATCAGTTTAAAGACTGGGGGGTTTTTTTGTTTTGTTTTTGCAGGGGAAGGAGAAATAGTATTATAGCTACCTCCTCCTTGCTTGCAGCCAAAGGAATCTTCTGTTGTTTCCAAACAAACACAAATTCTGTGAACACAGTAATTTATACTTTTCAGACACAGATTGTATTACTTTCTTCTTTAAGTTAAAATACAGACAATGAACTTGAGGTAGCATACTTGTTTGTAAAAGTTAAACTGAATACTCCTTAAATGATTTGTTCTAGAGGAAATTTGATGGAAAGTCACAAGTACTTGTCCAGGGGCAAACCTTTTCAGAATACTCCTTCTTGCTTTTACCAGGGCAAAGTGTCTGGAGGTGCTAGCTCAGTTGGGTTTTTTCCAATCTGTGTTTCTTTAATTTGCAAAACTCCTTAAAAAAAAAAAACAACAAACCACACACCAAAAAACCCCACCCAAAAAAAACAAACAAAAAGAAAGAAGAGGAGAAGCAATTCCCTGTGTAAGGAATTTAACTGTACTGGCAGAAGGTCTGCTTTACTTACTTGCACTTTGCTGATACTTAAAAAGAAATCCATGCATTCCCAGAGATCCATGTTTGCTAGCCTGAAAACCTGCATGTTAGGATAGCATTTAACATCGTACAGACAAGCTGAAACAGATTATATATAATAGAGGAGGAAATTGTTGGTAATACTATGAGCAACAATTTGAAAAGGAAAATCCCCTTTATTCCTTTTTTTAAGTAGAAAATCAATATTCAGGTAACCTTGAAGTTGCTCTGAATGCTGTTCCTACTGCATGACAACCAGTATACTTTTAGCAAAAGTGGTTTGGATGATGCTTCCTTCTACTGGCTTCGTCTGTTAGTTATCCTATCATAATAATGGTAAATTACTTTTCATTTTGTTGTTTTCTGATGTTTGTATTATCCTTTTTCAAACAAGTATATTTTTTTCATATTTTGAAGGCAGTGATTTCTCTGCAACTATTCCTATCTATTTTAAAATGTTTTTTTCTCCTCCAACAGAATTGTGATCTAAATGATGATACAGTGCTTAATGAGATAAAACTAGCAGATGCTGATCAGTACCAGGTACCTGATTTGTGTGCAGAAGAGCTTGCTGTAATCCTTGGAATATGGTATGTTAGTTCATAGTTACTTAAAATACTGCATTAATCGTTGTGATAATGAAATAATGAAGTGGTGGGTTGGTGGGACTCTTTTCTTTCCTTATCATATAGTCTGGCTAAAATGCTAAAAGAGTTATCTCAGAGTCTCAGTTATCAGAGTGATATCTCAGAGTCTCAGTTATCTCAGAGTGAACATTAGTGTCCAGTTCAGAATTTCAGCGTTTCGTTAATTGCTATGTTGTTCTCTTATCCTAGAAAAGCTTCTTGTTCTTAGTGCCTCAGTTTAATAACAATTGGCATTAGCTACCATATGGTGATGACTCTTTGGTAAATTTTGAAAACATATTTCAGAGTCTGCAATGGTCAGCTTTCTATGAGGATCGACCATGTCCTTCAAGCAGAACGCTGCCCTGCCATTCAGTGCAATGGGAATACTTGTATAAATTCAGTGTCCATTGCTAGTTACAAGCTATAGTACAAAGTCCCCATGGTTTTGCACCTAAATTTTTTCTTTTCCTGGCTTTCAGAAATTATATGCTACATGGGTTTTGGAAATGGCACAGAAGAGCAAAAAGCAGCTTGAGATTTGAGAATAATAAGCTGGCTGCTGATGAATATCCTTGTTTTCTAATAGAGAAATACTTTTTCCATGATGTAGTGGTCATTTAGCTGATGTCAGTTATCACACAATTTTGTCTGTGTGATTTGTTTCAGAAGTATTAGTGTGTCGAAGTAAAAATGGTGACTTTGATGCAGTATTCATCATTCATACCTCTCAAAGCACTTTTCTGATCTGTGAGTTGCAAAATGATGGAATCTGCAGTACTGCCTAAATATCTTGCCCAAGTCAGAAGAAGGCCAGGAGCTGAACAATGAGTGAATCCTAGCTCCCGAGTCTGACCAATGTTTCCTCTGCGAGGGCACATGGATCTATCTTTGTGATAGGGTAACAGCAATAACAGGCCAGCGAAAGGCTAGTGAGACAATTCAATGGCATAAGCTAACAACCCAGCATTTGGCAGTAGTTCCTTTGTGGTGTGGGGCTTTTTGCTTGTTTTGTAGCACACGTTATAATATTTCTTTCCCCGCTTGCCAAAAATTTTCAGTTATTTTTCCTCCTCTTGTCCCATAAAGTGCAGTAGAAGTCACTAGCGGAGAGATTGTTTTGTTTCATACGTCCATTTCTCAGACTGCAGCTTTTTGAAGGGCCAGACGCTTGCTTGGCTATATAGTTGAAGTAAAATGTGAAGTTGCATGTCTGTGGCTTCAGCTATGCCCTTTAACCATTCAGCCCATCCCTTGTAATCAGGAATTCATGAGTAGAATATGTACTGTGGCTTTGTATTTTCTGTATTCCCTGAGTCTTAAACTTGTTTTCTTTTCAAGGCCACATCTAGATCCAGTCTGAGGACAAAGGAGTGGAGTGAACAGTGGGTTGACATACATTCTTGGCCCAGTCACTTTTAGTCTTTCACACTGACTCAAGTCAAGGCAAAGCCTTCCCCTTCCTGAGAAGCATTTTCATGCACACTTCATTTTTAACACAGTATTGTCTTATATTAATAATATATCATCCCTCCTGCCTCCAGCCTTCTGAAGGAAATTTTAATTTGCCTGTTGGTCTCTCTCTCTCTCTCTCTCTCTCTCTCTCTCTCTCTCATATGAAAGGGTAGAATTTGAATTTTACGTTGGCTGGCTGCACAGTAGGTTTCTTGACCACAGTATGTCACTTTGAAACCACCACTTTTACGCTCTGAATAGTGGCTAGAAACCATATTGACTGCCATGTGTGTACGTTATAATCCAAGTGGTATGTGAGTTTGGCAGGACTCAAGGCAAGAAGCTCATTTAAGAAACTAGAAACAACCAATAAAAAAAAAATTTTCAGTGTTGCCTCCCCATGGAATGATAACTGCTATTCAGTGAGTGGGATAACATTAAGCAACTGAAACTATTTCAGTCATAGATGGAGACAAGATTTGCTATGCAGCCATGTTGCAGAAATGTTAGAATGCCAGCTTTGAGAACTGTTCTTCTGAGGGGATTTAGGATACAGCCCTTGTGACTGAGTGTAGTTTAGGCTTGGATAGCTGGCTTGTACCTTTGGTGTCTATACCAGCTATTGGCATATCAATTTGCAAGGAAGCATATACAGTTAAAGCAATTAGCGTTGGCTTTTAAACAAAACATACTTCTCAAACCTTAGCTATAGGAAATTCCTTGCTTTTCTTTCATGCTTGAGGATTTCAGTTTTGTCGAGTAAATACTTCATTTCATAATTAATAAGTTGACTTTAGAATTCCTTTAAGTTTCCAAAGCAGGTCTAACTAGACTTTGTTTTAGGTCTAGCACCACCTTCATGGTATCTGTTGTTGGCTGCCATTGTCAGCAGTGGATGTTTTTTCTAATGCAAATAAACTTTTAGACACTGACCTGGTTTGTTGAAGAAAGGCAGCCTGCAGGTAAAGAAAAAGAGTAAATGTGAGCAAATTTTTTCCTATACTTTTCACTGTGCTTGCTAGTATGTCTTACAGCGAATGCCACAGAAACACCTCTTAATTCAACTGAGATTTTTGTAGCTAAATAATGTTAACTCAAAATGAGCAGCATGCAGAAATGTTTGTGGATAGCAGAACAAACTGAAAATTGTTACAACTTTTGGAAAAGACTTAATTACAATTACATAGGATCCTGTGGAATTACCTGAATACACATAATGTTTCCTGCTGTGAAATGAGTTTCATTTCAAATAGGTTACAATGATCAAATGGCTAAACAAAGTACTATTGCAGTATCAGTACAAACATTTTCATCTCCTCCTCCCCAATAACATTTTAAGAGGATATAAAATATTTTTTGAAGTGTTAAAATATCTCATGCCAGCTGTCTTTACAAAAATCCAAGCAACATCTCATGCAGTATGCTTAAACCAGCTTGTAAATAACATGCATGAGCCTGAATCAATTAGATATTTTTAAACCTCTCTGTTACACTGATGTAAGGAAAGAACAACTTATTTTTCAGTAATCCATTTATATAAAAAAGTAGCAATGTAAACTGTACCCAGCCAGTTCTCTGTGACATCTATAGTTTGAGGCAGTTTCCTTTAAAGTGTTTGGCTATTCTATTTCTTCTCTGAAAATTCATTTTCTTCAAAATACTGAACAGTCTGTGGAACTAAATCTAAAAGGAAACATTTGCCTCTTATGATAATGAAACTGTAGCTAAAAAGAAGTGTGTGTGGGGGAAGAACCACCCCAGTCTGCCTCACTTACACAAAGGTTTCCTATTCCATCATATCCAGATTTTCTAGTATCTGTATAGGAAGAAAGTGACTAGAGGTGTCTTCAGATTGTCTCACTGCAGCAGTAATGCAACCTAAAGGAAATATTAAAAGAAACTCCTAGGAGTGCAGAAGCATCACTTGGCTAGGACTTTTTTGATATTTCATATGAAAATAACTAGTCATGATGGTATAAAATGTATTTTATAGTCAAGCCTTAAGACTGTGGCCAAAACTTTGTATAGAGCCTTGAACCAAACTTTCAGAGTCTGGAAAAAGATATTAAAGTTCCAATTAAAAAAAAAAAATTAAAAAAACCTAAGAATGGGCCAATGTATGATTTAAATAATATGTTAATATAGTATAGATGCCAAAATGCTGAGAAACCGAGAGGGGAGTATGTTTTCCTTGTCACTTAGAAATAGCCCAAATTAGATTGCTGTTAGAATAGACAACAGCAGCTGTGTGTCAGCAGCCTGGGAAGAAAATCCCTTCTTATCACTTGATTCACCATTTTTTAACAGGGGAAAGCTTTTAGAAATTAGATACAGCTTTAGAAAATTCTAAGAAAGCAAAGAGAAATGTCCAATGGCTGGTTATTTCGTAATCTTTTGCTGTCTCAAGGATCGAATCAGGTCAAAATAGTATGTTATACTGGAGGTACCTCAGCTCTATCAAAGACTATGCACCAGTCTTCAGCTGGTAAGGAAAGCATCAGGAAGCCTAACTTTTATTATACAGTAATACATTGGATAATAATATCTTATACAGTTTACACAGTGAGCTGTAGAAGTGTACTTGAAACAGCTGCATAAGCATTAAATAGCATTAGGACTAAAGGATTTTTAACAGAATTACCAAATATGAGCTTTTGAATCAATTGAGTAATTGGGGAAAAAAATCCCAGTATACATGTTGGCAATCAAGACCTGATGGGAAACTTGGGTAGGTGAAACAGGAATTTAGCTACTTGAAATTTCGAGAATCTAATATTAGCTGGCTGGCTGTTCTCTAGTCAATGGAGAAATCAGCACCTGCAGAGTGTGATTCATTTTACTTCAGGCACTTATTTTACAATGGATTGAATCATTCCCTACATTTATCTGTATTTTTGCATGGACTCTGAAGGAAGCCTAGACAGTTAGCTAGCTTAAAGGCCTAAATTTTACATGGTTAAAGTTAGGTAAGATGGATCATGTTCTTATTAAGATTTTATATATATATATACATATATATATGATTGCAGTCATCTTTGTGCTTTATAGCAAGGTCATGCTATATAGCTTGTATCAGAAGTACAAGGCAATGGCAGGTAAACAACTGTTTTCATATGTTTTTATAAGAGAGAGCATTCTCTCTTCCAAGCTGTTGAGATGGAAAAGGTTATGTTTAACTGACTGTGGAAGGCCAGAGCTTACACATGTCCTGTGAAAGTAAAAGCTACGAAATAAAATCTTGGACAGCATTAAAGGTGATGAACACTTTTCTGTTAAATACTTTTTGGCACTCTGGCCCATCTTTACAAACATATCATGTAAGTGTAAATTATTATTTTTTGAAACAAACCAACTACAGGTGCCAGACAGTATAGTGATCTTGCCACGGTCAGTTTATGGCTGTTTAAAATCATTGCTACAAATATATTGCTGTGCATACAGCTGTGTTAAGAGATTCCACTGGGGAAATGAACTTCCTGTCTTGCTATTCAGAACACTCACATAAAAAACATTAGTAACTTGCAATACCTTTTGTGAAACTTTGATCACTTTACAAGCGCTTTCAATTTGTTGGGTTTGGCTCTTTTTCATTCACAAAATTAACACAGCTGGTAAAACTGCATAGAAATACAGCAAATAATCATAAAAATACATATGTGGAAAGTCTGACCTGTCTTCATCATCTATCTCATGCTAGTTAAGTGTAGTTTTAAGTAGTTACCTGAGGAACTTGAATTTGCATAATCTGCACTTGCAGAGAGATGATGTGCCAGGAAACATAAGCAAACAAAAACTCAGCAGTTGTCTTCATCTGTCTAACTTTATACTCTGTCTTCAAGAGTGGCTGTGAGAAGATACCTAAGGGTGAATAATAGCAGGGCAAGCATGTGTTGCTCCCTTCTACCTAATACATTCCCAGCCTCTAAACAGTGATTTCCTGAGCCTTATCTGGCTTGTTTGCATGGCAGCCCTCAATGGATCTCGTCTTCCACTGAGCCCATGTAAATCGGTAGCATCCTTTGGCAAAGGTAGCTGTCTACATATTTTGTATCTGCTGTTCAAAAAACCCTTCTCTAGGTAGTTTTGGTTGCCAGTAGCTTCATTTAGTGACTTAACTCTCTTATTTCCTAACAATTTTGAAAACCTCTGCAATATCCCTCTTTGGTTAGTCCTAGCCTAATCGGACAGTCCTTTTGTATAAGTTGTTACATGTTTATAAGGCATAAAACATCATTATTCATCATCATAAAACAACAATCATTCTAGCTGTCTGTTTGTGAAATTTTTCCAATACTGAATTACTGCTTTTGAAATGAAAGGTCCAGAACAAAACATACTGTTCATGGGTGGACAAAGGCTTTATCTCTTATTTTAGGTATGCTTTATGTTACTGATTTGTATACTTCATGTAGTATGCCCTAGTATGTTATTCTCTATTACTTTCCTAATTAATTACTCACATATTGATTTGCCTTTTTAACAGCTGCCTAGTACTGAGCTAATGTTTTCATACAGCTGCAGTGCTAAATTGTTGCTCCTGAATAGAAATGGTCAGATCAGAGCCTATCATTTTTTTTGAAGCTAGGACTGTGTTTCCTATTGTGCACTGCTTAGCATTTTTATTTTATTACCTTTCTGCTCTATCCTGTAAGGTCTTTCTGCAGCTCCTTATTGTCTATTAACATGCTTACTTCAAAGAATGTCATATCATTTGCAAGTTTTCTCACCTCACTATACATCCTCCTGTTTCAGTTTATTAATATTATAGCACACGGATCACAGCACAAAACTTATGCAGGATTGCAGTGGTGACCTTCTCCATTGGGATGGCTGACTATTTGTCTCATACCACTTCCTATCTTTTAATCAGTTACTGACCTTTGCCAAGACATTCCCTCTTATCTCATGAATGCTCAGCTTCTTTGAAAGTCCTTCTTGGTGAGAAGGACTCAAAATCTTACAGAGATCCAAGCTGATTTCATCAACTAGCTTATATATATCCTCACACTGGTTAAACTTTCCAAAAGCCCCCAACAGGTCTGTAATGCAGGATTTTTTTTTTTCCGGTAGCCTGGCTGACTCTCCCCATATACATTGTATTTGTCCAGGTATCTTTAGTCCTTCTGTTCATTATATAGTCTCTCCGTACCTGCAACAGATATTATGCTTACAAGCCAGTAGTTACACTGATCCCCTGACACCAGTTTTAAAGCCTGGCATCATTTTTGCTGCTCTCTTGTCTTCAGGCACTGAGGAAGTTTTAAATGAGGACTTATACACTGCTTTTAGTGTCTCAGCTATTTCATCCCAAAACTCACTTTAAACTCTTTTTTCCTGAATACTGTTTGGTCCTGTTAACTTCTTAGCATCCAGCCTCTTAGTGTGTAACCTCTTTTGCAGTTTTGTAATTTCAGAAAGACTCTTCTGTCCTGTAATTCTCTCCCTTACCCAAAAAGACTCTTTTGTGGGAATGTTACTATGTTCTTGTACAATAAATGCTAATGCAGTGAATTCATATAGCTTCTTTGCAATGGCTTTTATACCAGGGCTGTCGTATGGTCCTGTGGACTCTCACAATTTTTGTTCCTGCTGAAGGAACAAAAGGATTTAGCACTGATTTTTTGACTCTTTTGGTTAGTTGCCCCTTAAACACTTTTTGGACTCCTTAATTGTATTTTTGGAGATATTTCATTTATTATTATTTAATATTCCAGAGGTTTTGATCCTTTCTGAGTTTTAATACAACTTCAGCTATTTGAAGAACACTGTTTTACTTTTAATAGCTTTTAACAATGTTCTTTAACATTTGCCAACTTTCTAAATCAGTTCTTGAAACAGAAATACTTAGTCTTAATCCAAAAAGGGATACTTTGGAATGATTGCTATTAATTCCACTGTTACAAAGATTATAGCTAATTAAGTCCCAAACTATATAACTAGTTAGGTAAACTGGATACCTTATCCATTAGGCTGCCAATGTAAATCTGATTAATCAGATTAAAGAATTGGTTGTAAGTTGTAAGCTACTGGCAAATTAGCTTTTGTTGATTTTACTAGAAAATACTTTTTTCTGCTGCAAAGTAGATCTTTAAAGTTCTGCTTCATCTGTCTAAAGAACGTCTATTTCTCTTTGTTTTCTTTCCCTCTTCTATTTCATTCAACTCCCTAAGATAGGATTCAAGAATGGACAGAAAATAGCAGAGCTGAATGTGGTGATTAGTGACTTCTCTTCATATTGTTATGAAAAGATGCCTGATCATAGATCCTACAGCAACAGATCCTAAATTCTGCTCTGATTTCAGCTCCTGAAATTCTCTGGGGTGAACTGCTTAACCTGTCCTTGAAATCAGAACAAATACAGGGCATAAAAGTGAAATGTTCATAAAATGCTCTGACAAGAGCTAACCCAGTCATTAATAATGCTTAAAACCAAGCTACAATTCTACTCTAGATTCAGATGTAAAATATAGCTTTACATTTGTTTTGATTCAGTATGGAAAATCATTAAAACAATTTCATTTTTCTCTTTCAAGGTTTGCATTACTGTATTTATGTGTCTTAAAGCATTGTACATGGATGTGGCAGAAGCAGAAATTAGAGACCTATTTTAGCACTGCTTTGATCTGGAAGAGCTACATCTATATGGTTCAAAAAGCTATGACACAAATCTATCTAGAATAAAGAGAGGATTAATCCTTTCTGCTTGAATCAATATATCTTTAGGATGCTGAAAAATAAGTTCCAATTTTGTCAAAATTTAACTGTCCCTTGGTTTACCTGTGCTTTTCAAAAGCTTTGGTCATGTCACTTAACATTCTGGTTGCCTAGCTGCTGTGATGTTGTTGTTATAATATTTGAAGTTTTTTTGCTGCCCTTCTTACCTTTTTCCCCCTCCATGGATAGAGAAACTTGCTATTTTTCACCTGAAGTCACATTTGTATTAGTAATGAGTGTTTAGTGACTTTAGTTGACTACCTCAAGCTGACTGTAAGTATTTCTGCTGGCAGCTGACATTGGACAAGGAAAGAAGTAACTGAAGCAGAGAAATTATTTTACTTTCCTGTTTTCATGAAAAATTTTCTCAAGGAAGGAAAAAAACAGTGATGTATATGACAGAATTGTTTCCTAGCAGTGTTGTCTAGAACTTTAAAAAAAGCCCACCAATAACATTGTTTCTTTTCTGTGAGAAGGTCGGTGAAAATGCATTACTGTAATAGTTAATAAACTGAACTTTTTTTTTAACTGATCTCTTCACCAAAATTCAGAACCACACAAGCTCAATCAGGAAGGAGGAATAATAGTTAGCTTTCCTTAATGACAGAGTCCAACTTTACTGAACATAACAGGAATAAAGGTGATGTCAAGTTCTTCACTTGCTTTTCGAAGCCCTTTCTCATCAGTGCTCAACCAAAAGCATAGTTGGTATTTTTGTGGCCACGCTCATACAACTTACTCAAACTGATGGTATTATGAAACATGAGCATCAATGGTATGAAGCATGTGTGGAACCTCCATGGTGGGAGTTCTTTAGGAATAGACTGGACAAACATTTGTCTGAAGTTATGGAGGTTTGTAGAGCAGGAAGAAAAGTTGGAAGATCTCTCAAGCTTTCTTCCACTGTAGAAATTGTTGTCTTTCAGCTACTCTGGTCATGTTCTTCCCTACAATAATGTGCAAATCTTTTTTTAAAAAAAATTTGGGTCAGTAATACTCTTCCTCTCTTACTCACCCACCCAGTTTGCTTTATTAGGTGCCTGTGTTGTTGCAGGATAAAACTAGTTGGTTGATTAATCAGAGCATTATTATTATCAAAGAGGTGTGAAAACTCTTCTCATGAAACCTTGAACCTTAAAGAACTGCAGTTATACAATTTCAGTTCAGGTTTGAGCAACCTACTTACGTTTATGTCAGTTCACACAGATATTTGCACTTGCATATAAATCTCTCTTTATTATATAACTTGGTAACATATAAAATTATTATACATTTTAATAAATTGAGAGAGCAGCTCCCATATGCCACTTACTTTCTGTGATAGATCTTTTTTTTTAAAAAAAACACATTAAAAAAATTTCACTGCACACACTGATTATTTTGTTCACTGGGGTAGGGTTTTGTAGTTGCATGTCGTCATCATTGTCGTTGCCCCCCCCCCCCCCCCCCCCGAAATTTTGGGAAAGGTTGATAAGAAAGCATCAAGAAAAGCACTATTAAAGAGTAGATGTCCTAAGTTACAGAAGAAGAGGGGAAAAGGGATATTATCTTCTAACAGAAGTAGGAAATTGAATCTCAGAAGGGGGTGTAATTATGCTTTTGCTCTGTCTCTCAGCCTACCTGTATTTGGCTGCAGTTGTTTGAACAAATGCCATTTGCATTGGCAGAGTAGAATTTTTTCAAACTCATCCCCTAATTTCCTGAATGTTTCATCTGTCCTCATTCCTAGGCTGCTCTAGTTTGATAAATATTGGTGGTTCCTAAAGAATGGCTGTTTTAGAAATGCTGAAGCAGTGCTCTCCAGAGACAACTTTCCATTCCTGTGTTTTTTGTTTTTGTTTGTTTGCCCCCCCCCCCCCCTTCATATAATGGTGGTTGAATGTGGAAGAGATCCATGCCATCAGGAAGGAGGCTTGGCACTCTGCTACACAGATAATTCTATTTCTTTTTGTGGGCATGCAAAGATAGAGATGAGAGTGCCTGAATGGCATCAATTTTTCTTTTTCTTATCTTGAGTGCTTTGCTGCTTACTCTTAGAATTCTTTTATTGTGTCTTAATACTTTATTGTGTCTTGTCTTTTAGAGGAAAAACCAAAACGCATCAGGCACTCTGGCCTTTTATCACAGCTGGCAGATAAGCAAGTGATGGGGGAGATAATTTAAAAGCAAAAAGCAATGTAGTATAAAAAAAGTTTCAAAATGCATTCTTGCTACACCTTGGTAGAATTTACCAAAAGAAGATCAATGTGTTTTACCTTTTCTATCTTGACCATTTTAGACTATAAGCACTAGAAGGCAGAGGAGGGTTCGCTACTGAAAAACAGATTCTTGCTTCATTTGGGATATTCAGTCACTTTGTAAATAAATGGCAAATAACTGCATTTTTCAAACTATTTTCTCTGTGCTGTCTCCTTTCAACTCTCACAGCTTATGTATAGCTTCATTAAGTATACTCCGATATGAAGATAATGTAAACTCATTAGACAGCCACATCTTTTAGTTGTTCCTCAGATCCTACAGTATGTCCTGGATAGAGCATAAATGTTATATTTGTTATTCTTCAAGAAGAAAAATGAAACTAAATTAAATTCAAACTAAATTAAATTCAACTAAATTAAGTTCATGTAGTTTTTAATTAAGTTTTTAATTTAATTCAGGGGGGAAAAAAACCTTACCAAAAAAAAAAAACCAACACATCCTTCTGTATTCTATGTGAGGTAGTCGGAATAGGATGGAAAGAGAGATCAGCACCGTGATACCTGGTAACGTGCACAAGGGAGAGAGAAATTTCTAAGTACAATGTAAAAAAAAAAAAAAGTCAGCTTATTTCTAGTTTTCAGTAAGAAATAGACTCTTCCTTTTGTTAACAAAACATAAGGCTGAAAAATGTACACTGTAATTATCATTACATGAAAATTTAATGAACTTGTTGTGATTGGAAGGGACCTCTAGAGATCATCTAGTCCAACTTCCCTGTTTGAAACAGTCAACTAGAGCAGGTTGTTTATGGCCATGTCCAGCTGGACCTTGAATATCTCCAAGGATGGAGACACCACAGCCTCTCTGGGTAACCCCTTCCTGTGCTTTACCACCCTCATATTAATGAAGGTTTTGCTTACTTTTTTTAGTGGAATTTGCTGGATTTCAGTTTGTGCCCATTGTTTCTTGCCCTTTCACTGGGCACCACTGAGAAGTCTGGTTCTGTCTTGTTTACTTCCTGCCATCAGATATTTATACACATTGATAAGATCCCCCTGAGCCTTCTCTTCTCCAGGTTAAACTATCATATCTTTCTCACCTTCTCCTTATATGTCAGATGCTCCACTGTCTTAAGCATCTCTGTGGCCCTTTGCTGGGCTTTCTCCAGTATGTCCACATCTCTCTCGAACTGAGGAGCCCAGAGCTGGTGATAGCACTCCAGGTGTGATCTCACCAGTGCTGAGTAGAGGGGAAGGATCATCTCCCTTTACCTGCTGGCAGCGCTCTTCCTAATATGGCCCAGGAGGCTTTGGATGACTTGCCGCAAGGGCGCATTGCTGGCTCATGTTCAACTTGGTTTTCACCAGGACCCCGATCTCCTTTTGTGCCAAGCTCATTACCAGATGGTCTGCCCCCAGCCTGTACTGGTGCATGGGACTGTTCCTCCCCAGGTGCAGGACTTTGTGTTATGTCCCCATGGGACGTCACTGTCATCATCAAGGTCATCATGGAGGTCATTAATGAAGATGTTAAACATTATTTGATCCCTGGGATATACCACTAGTCACTGGTATCCAGCTGGACTTCATGCTGCTTGTCATAATCCTTTGAGACTGGTAGTTCATGTAGTTTTCAATTCACCACACTGCATTTACCTAGTCCATATTTCATCAGTTTGTCTATGAGGATGTTATGGAAGACAGTGTCAAGTACCTTTCCAAAGTCAAGATGAAGTCCACCAATCTAGTCATCTCATCATGGAAGGCTATTTGGTTACTCAAGCGTGATTTCTTCTACCTAAATGCATGCCGACTATTCTGTCACCTTCTTGTCCTTCATAACACAGATTTGTTGAGGTTGGAAGGGACTGCTGCAGATCATCTTGTCCAACTGCCTGCTCAAGCAAGGTCAGGACTTGGCATTTCCCTTTGCAGATCTGCATGAGGTTCTTGTCAGCCTGTTTCTCCAGCTTGTCGAGATCTCTTTGGATGGCAGCACAACCTGCTGGTATATCAGCTGCTTCTCCCAGTTTTGTGCCATGAGCAAACCTGCGGAAGGTATACTCTGCTCCATCACCCAGATTCTCAATAAAGATGTTGAACAGTATTGAACTCTGTATTGACCCCCGGGGTACACCAATAGTTGCTGACTTCCAACTAGACTTTGTACCGCTGATCACAACTCTCTGGGGCCACCTGTTCAGCCAGTTTTCAGTCCACCTCGCTGCTCATCAGCTTCTTTATGAGGATCTTATGGGAGACAGTGCTGAAAGCCTTCCTGAAGCCCAGGTAGACAATGTCCACTGTGCTCCCCAAATCTGCCAAGCCCCCAAATCTACCAAGTCATTTCATCATAGGAGGTTATCAAGTTGGTCAAGCATGACTTCCTCTTGGTGAATCTGTACCAACCACTCCCATCATGTGTTAGGAAATGGCTTCAAGAAGGATTTGCTTCATATCCTTTCCAAGGATTGAGGTGAGACTAACCTGGATCCTCCTTGCTCTTGCTGAAGATAGGAGAGACATTTGCTTTCTGTCAGTCCTCAGGAACCTCTCTTGATTGCCATGACCTTTTAAAGATAATTGAGATTTCAACAGGCAGCCTCTATTCTGTACCTTGTTCTTGTGGCTAGTAACAAGGTTTTAATCAAAGTATTGACTGTTATTTCTGCAATGGTAATTGTATCGTACATACAAAGAATTAACAAAATAGCAAGAAAACAGTTAGGTTGGGGCAAAGTCTTATCTCCAAAGTAAGGTATGTAAAGTAGGGAGCATAATTTCAATCTGTGACCTATCATCACAATTAATACACTATCTTTGCAATTTTAACCTATAATATGAAGCCTGCTGCAAAGTTTAAAGAATAGTGTGACGAATTTAAGCTTACATATATAGCCATTATTTAGGTTTGGTGATGATCCATATTCTGTAGTATGATTTAGGATATATTTTTACTTGGTATCTTTTTTGTTTTCACAGGGAGCTTGAATTGTAGCCTTGTTGCTCTTTGTGGCGCTTGGAGGTATCTCTTGTAGTATATTTGTAAATGTTGGTGGGCTGTTGTCTAAGGAGAACATCCACTGATGTAGAGTTGTAAGCCCAATTTCTTTATCATCTCTGTAAACATGTCCAACTATGAATAAAATAATTTTAATTCTCATCTCTGTGTATTCTTCTGGTTTTCTCCCTTTGTGTAGCACAAGCTAGTGGTAATGCTGATTAGTGAGAGATGGACCCCTGTGGTCATGTTCCTTGAGTGACTAGAAAGAAGGTGTTTGTTTGAGATTACCCTTCAGCACTTTTTAAGTGTTAGTGGTTTTTTGCTTTGCAGAATCTGTGTTCAATTAGTCATAGAATTTTAAAAGAAAACAGACCTCTGTAAAACCAGAGAATAGATTTAAAACTGTTTAGGATTTGTAAAGTTGTTATTCCCATAAGCTTAAACTGAGTAAGACATTTCAGTTGAGAATGGTCTTGGAAAGGCACTACTAAAGTATCTTGGTCCCCTATGCTTCTTTTTTTCTGTGACTGCTCCTAGGTCTAGAGCCTTCTTCTGCACATACCATACTCCCATTTGTCATTGTAACAGTTTTCCAGAATGTCCTTTAGATTTCTGCAAGTTTGAAAAATGTGTTCTGTATAGTGGTACTCCAATGATTAAATCAGGATTGTAGATTTTTTTTCTTTTTTCTTTACAGTGTAGACTTTCAAAAGAACAATCCAGTACACAAATTAACTGAAGAGGAACTTCTGGCTTTTACTTCAGTAAGTAACTTATCTGGACTTCTTAGTAAACATGTTTTCACTTAATACTTAACTACCAAGCAGTAACCTGTCAATTACATTAATCATGAAACTGTTTGTAAACCCAGTTTGTTTTAGTACTCAGTCATTGCATTAACTTTTTCTTATTTCAAGAAATTAAAGTGATGCTGAAGTTCAACCCAGTTTTGAGCCATCATCATGCAGTTTTGAGCCATGCATAAGCTTGGCATCTAAACATTTAATTTCACCTGAAAATACACACAAAACATTTTTTTATGTGTTTTAGGTTTTATTAACTATATTAATTATAATGTAATATTAAACCAAGCAGTTTTACAGCAAACTCTTTCTATGGCACTAGTGTTGAAAGTACTCTTCTTTGAACAGTGTTTAAGTGGAGTTCAAAAGGAATTTCAGCTTTATTCTGTGAAATTTATTCAGTCTATGTATCAAGTGTTCTGCTTAGACGTGTTTCTTCCCAATTCAACGGCTGATTGCTGCAGAACAATTTTGTAACTTCCAAACAAGCCTTGAAAACTCTAACTCTGTATTTTTTCAATGTAATTTTTTTTACTCAAGACAAAACACCCTTTGCTTCCTTCCTCGATTTTTTTCTGGTTTTGTGTGTTTTTCAACAATTGTTTATGGGGGTAGTGGGTGGAGGAGGAAAGCCCAGTGGTTATATTGCCATTTTTGCTTACTTTCCACAATGTTAGAGTTCAGCTTTGGTGTAGTAAAGAGGGCTTGCTCTCCTACCTAAGCCTTGTAGTCTGAGACCCTTTTGCTATAGTAGTGGCATCTGAAAAAGTAAATTCTTGTTAAAAGTTTGCAGATAGGATCTCAACAAAAATCCCTTTGATTTCAATTGAGCTACAGTTTTATCACCAACACTTGTAGTTACGTGAAAGGACTATGGACAGTAATCTAAGGTTAACTATGGTAATGTTTTGGTTTGTTTTTTTTTTTTTTGTGGTGGTAAAAGGAAGTTCAATCTGTAAAAAAGAAAATCCTAATCTTTTTATTAGATAGATAAATGTAAAATAGGTTGGTTTTAAAGTAATGTTTGTTTAGGTCCCTATACTAATACAGTACATGTAAGATCTGCATGAGGGAGCTGAGTGAATCGCTGTAAAACAGGTTGGTTTATGTAGGTTTTTCTATTTGTTGCTACAATGATCATAGTGCTTTCTCATGATATACTTATAGTTTCTGAAGTATTTTGTTTTAAACTACAGTTTTGATTTGTTTTTTTGAAAGGTGGGAATAGAGAGCAGGAAAAAATTGAAACATATTAAAAATGAGACTGTCCACTCCCACTTCATATTGTAGTACTTGAAGTACCCAATAAGGATATTAAAGAATGATGCCCATTCAAGGAGAGGAAAAAACTTACAGAAAGAATAAATATGTACAAAGTAAGGAAATGCACACATAGAAAAGGCTGTAGGAATGAAAAAAGCTGGTGAACTGAGTACTGCAAACTTTTTTTAAAAATGGTGAAACTATTACAGGTTTTTTTGCAAAAATAATGTTAATGCAAATGTATGAAATTTCAGGACATGCATATAATTTTGTTAAAACAAACCCTGTCATTTTTGCTATTAAAATAATATATTTTAAATTGAGGGTTTTCTGTGAAAACTCAGAATTTTGCTTCTCATATTTTATTTCCTGTCAAACTCCCTGGACTTTTTGTGTATGCTTCAGTCTTCCCACTCCCCACTATTGTTTGCGTAATTCTTGGGTGGAAATGGAGCCATTATATACCTGAATCTTGAAATAACTTCTCCATATATTCTATCCTTTTAATATTAAATGGAGTGATATTGTGATAACAGAATATCTTTAACAAGATTGGCCCTACTCCTGTAATGGTGTACTTCCAGAATAATGAAACCAGGAGTGGGGTTTAGTTGTTTTAATACTTGAGTTTTCAAAGATTTAAACACTATTCAGGTTTTACAGCAGAGAACAAGTCAAGGTAGCACATATGCTAGGCAAGAAAGATAATCAGCTTTACTGTCAGCTTTTATCTGACATTGCTTGATAGATCATATTACCTATTATCTGAGATGTAAGAGATCTGTTGAGTGAATTCTTCATAATAATGACAAAATTAAACTGCATTTTTCTGCCATCTAGTGGCTGCTTCCTCAAAAATCACAGGAGAGCTGATGAACTTGGTCCTTAAATATTTATTGCAGTGATTGTGGGGAGCCTATGTTTTCATTCATTTATTATTTTTTTTTTATAGAGCTTCTAAGTCAGCTACAGCTTGCTTCACTCTTGTAAGATCAGCAGCCACTATCAGGATAGATCTCCAGAGAAATACAGCTGAAAGATATGTGTAGGCTTCTCAAATCACTTGTGCTCTGAGTAGCAAAAAAGAAGGGTCTATAGCGGTAAACAAACAGGAGTGTAGATCTCACTAGTAGTGCAGAATTCAGTGGACAGCAGTGACTTAAAGAAGTAGCTGGTAGCCTAAAAATTAGAGGAAATAATAATAGTGTTCTTTTAAACTTTTGTTTAATGTTTCCAAGTTAACTGGTTGTAGGGACACAATTCAATCTTACCATTATTTTCTCTTTTGATCTTGACCTATGCTCCCAAGACACAGACAATAACAAGTATATGTAATGTTACCATCCCAGATCTTTCCTGGAAACTGAAAACAGGAATCAGATATCAGCTTATGTAAGTTCTTGTCAATAAAGACATCTTTTATGGAGTTTGCACCTGAGCCTAAAATTGTGGATAGTCACTGCAGAATTTCGTGATAAAATCTCTGAGCTCTTCTGCATCTTAGCTCTGAGTCACTGAGGCAAGCAAATGCATTGCTGTGCTCCCTGGCAGTAGGGATGCTCTGTCTGAATGTTAACACAATCTTGGTTCTTATGGTGTCTGCTAGCTGAGTAAGTGGCACCGCAAATGTTATCACTTATGTTTAAGATATTTACCAAGCTTTGAAACTACCTAGTGAAATAGGCAAATGAGCACTATATCAGTGCTGCTCTAGTAATTTCTTTAGCATCATTTAAACTGCTGTGTGTGTGTGTGTGTGTGTGAGCAGGCATCTTCTCAGCCTACATGTGGATTCCTAAATCTGCAGGCTGGTTAGATGGTTGTCATGCATTCATCTGATATCTGCTGAAATTTATGTTTCCTGAAGAAAGGAGGGCATTTCAAGATATCTTGGGAGACTTGAGACATTGTAAGGTGTTTTTAATAGACCAGTGAATTGTCAAGAGATCCTCTTGCTTTGGACATTGCAAAACAAATGTATGTGACCTGCAATTTCTCTCGAGCAGAGAGAATTAAGGTCCAGGTAGTATGACAGGGAAAGGATGATCAAAGTAAACTCAAGTAGATGATGTGGTCCTATGTGTAGTTTGGCAAACAGGCATTCTAAACTCCCTTTTATGTCTGTAGAAGTTGAAAATTACTAGATTTGTAAGGTGTATATATATTTTAAAAAACATAGCTTACAGTCCTAAAAATACCACTATTAAGTCTATTAGTCACTGCTTGGTGACTGAAGTCAAATACAAAAGGATGTCTGCTTTTCATTTACTGAAGTTGCTTGGGAATAGTTGCCATTGTCCTAAAAGTACTAACTTTTGTAACTAAGAATTACTTTTAGCGTTGCTAATTCTTGAAGAAAGGTGTGGGGTGGGGGTGTATCAAATCCTGTGTACTTGTGTATGTAGTCTCATTGGCTGGGATAGCTCCTCTTGGTACAATAATTTGGACTTCAATGCTTGAGGTGTTCTAGTCAAATCTGTTCACCTATCATCAGCATAATATTTCAACTTTTAAGCTGTTAATCTACAGCTGAAATTAGGTACACTGATTTTTTTTTCTGCTTATAGTTAAGTTGTTGATTTGATATCTTTACATGAGAAGTAATGTAGCTCACATGCACTTAGGAATAAACATAAAATGAAACATTTGATTTTAAGGGGAATGAAATATTCTTTTTCTCACACATAACGGTTTGGGGAAACTATAATGTTTTTAATTAATTCTGTTGTGGAGCATGGACTCCTAAGAAGCTAAGATCTTATTTAGAAATCAAATATCACACAAGCTGCTTCAGAGACACAGTTATGCATATGATATTTAGCAAACTTTCTGATTTAGCTAACTGAATATTGGATTTAAGAGCCATTTTTAAGAGAGGAAAAGAGGGACAGTAAACCAGTAGTGAAATCCAGTGCTTCTCTGTTAGAATTACTGGTTTCTTCCTTATAATAAACTTTTTTCCCCAGAGCTTTCTGTATAGGAAGTAGGAAGTATACGATGCAAGAAACCAAAGAACTGACTCAGTACTGCTTTCACATTAAGGTTTTGTAGCTTAGTTTACTCCCAGCTCCCCAAGTTAGTTTTACAATGCCTAAATATGCTTCCTTATCCCATCCTTAATTTTGATGGCTTGTTTTTAATGTAAAAATACAAAGGTGAAGTCTGCTGGGTTTTATATTGGGCAGCAGTTTTTCCCCAGAAGTTCACAAGTACATCACTGATCTCTGTGTATCAGTGGCCCAAATACTTTTTTAGAACAAAAAATTCCTTTTCTTAAATGAGCAAAAGTAGGGTCTTAAAATAACTTCTATTAAATATTTGCTGTTTGCATTATTTTGAATAGGTAGTGCAGTTAAGACAATATACCAAAGATGAGATTAAATGAACAACTGTGTTGAACAAGTGACATGCTATATAAATGTACGTGATATTTCAGTATATTTTTTAAAAGAATTTTAAAAAAATTACATGTAATGCTTTATAAATTATGTCTTTCATGTGAACATAAACTTCAGAACAGGAAACTAAAAAGTATTTCTGAAATGTAAAAGACTTCCAGGAACATATGAAAGCTCTATGTAACAACTGGTAAATCTTCCTTTATGTTTTAATTTTAAGATTATGCAGTTCTTGCAGGGAAGTAGGGGAAGGATTAAATACTGGATGGTGCTGCTTTTTTCTCTTACAAAAGAGAAAAATGTTTTTTTAAAAAAACACACTAATAAGATTAGGCTCTGCAATATAAATTCTTACAGCTTTATAGAAAGCTTATACTATAGCTTATAGTTTACATACTGGGGAGGCAATTCAGTGTTTCATATTCTGATATGACACTCCAACAGAATATCCAGGATTAAGGAGCTGCAGCTGGTCCTTAACATTACCCTTTCCATCTGTTCTAGCCCTCGCTTTGTCCAGGAGAAATGGGTTGTGTGGTAAATGTGATGAACACTTAGTCCACTGTGGGAGAATATTACTTTTTTCCCTTATTAGTTTGTTTTGATCAAGGGACTTTGAGTGGTAGCAACAGTTCCCTATAGGGGACTGAGGAGAAAAAGCAACCAGAAACTGTGGAAGAGAAGCCTCTTGCTTTGTGCTTCCCACATCTTAGCCCCATATTTATATCTGTTGAAATCCATAGAAGATGAGAAGGGAAAGAAAAGGGACTGTGGAAAATTTAGTTGCATTGGTTTGTTATACTCCTGAGACATCTATCATTTATGGAGAGTAGAGCAGTTGGTTTCTTTATTAAGTGGTGAAAACCGGGAAGAGGAAGCTTTGGCAGCTCTTCTGTCAATCAACACTTTGAACAGGTGAGGATATCTTTTTTAAAGAGGGAAAAAAAGTGTAATACTTTTATTTTGCTCAGAGTACAAAGCTTAAAAAATTATTCACCATCTTCTAATAAAATACCTGATCATTCTGAAATTGTTCCAATAATGCCACAAAGGATACCAAGATCTGATCAAGGACTTGGAGAATGTGGAGGGACTCTGTCAAAATCCAAGGAATACTGTGTATTCCAAAGATAGACCAGATGGGAATGCTTCATGTCTTTTGTTTTCCACTGTGTTGATTCTGTAAGAGACTGTTTGTACTAAGGAATTTGAGGATGGTTGAACAAATTCCCCCCCCCACCCCAGAAGCGGGCATTTATTGAGTGTAATAGAAACTGATGTTGCATGGTACCTTTGAAAATCACAGCAAAGAATTATAGTGCACATTTTATTGAGAGTGTGTGTGTATATGCATCTATGAATACTTTTTCTGCTTTTCACTGTAGGAAGGGGGCTTTGGGAGGAGGGAGTGGAGGGTGGAAATGGGAAGGCTTTGTTTTTCTCATCTTTTGTATGGTATTTGTGATATTGATGTGGAACTAGGGAGCAATCAAATCATGGCATATGATATTTTTAATGTTAAGCCTTCCTATCAAAATCTCTATAAAACTAACATGCCAATTTGGTTTCTAAAGAGAAGTTGTTTATATAGCTTAAATAAAAGCAGTGCATTTTTCTCTGCTGAGAAAATGGCTGCAGTTTTCTTTATGTTTTACAACCAGCAGGAGTATTGAAAAGCTTATTAAGAGTGCCATGTGTCTCTACTGCTGTAACTTTCGTGGCTTTATAAAAAGTCTCTTTCACTTTTTTTCTAAGCCGTGTTGCCCATTTTGAATAGCCTCTGTTGGTTACAAGATTATAACACTGCAAAGACTTTCTCTCAGCAAAGCCCTGCTAGTACTGTAAGACTTTTTTTTAGGTAAACGAATTCAAAGCTATGCTATTCTTTTTTCTTTCTTTTTTTTTGCTTCTAAGCACTTTTATTCAAAAGTCTGAATCATTTTCCAGGAATGTCAGGATCTAAACACTTGCTGCTAATTTAGTGCATGTATGCTTTCTGGCCCATCACACATTACTGGGAAATCAGATTGGGTCCATTGAAAGAGAAGCTGCCTCTTTCTGCTGAAGTATCGTGTGCAAAGACTCAACTAGATTTCTTGGAAGCTTATTCACAAAGCGTCTGGTACTTATGTTTACAATGTATTGTGGATAGGAAATTAACGTAGTGTTGTCAGTTCTTTTTGCTGCTGTTGTATGCATTTAGATGTTTTAGGGTAAAGTAACTGGGTGCTGTAGTACATGTGTTGCGGGGCAGGGGGGAAGCTTGCATTCCATTCCAAAACTGGGATTAAGTAACAGTCTGTTTGAAGTTGTTTTATTTTACAAAATATCAGATTTCAACATAATTGACACTTTCATCCCTTCCAACTTTGTTCTCCTCTGTGGTCTACATTCTTCCCTGAGTCCATGGGATCCACAGCTCTACTTGCATCGTATCTTACAGGAGATGGTTTCTGATTTATTGTGTGCCTTTCTGAGCAGGAAGAAATTTGGGATAGCCTTTCCTTTCTAGAATAGTCTGCTCTTTCATATAACCTGTACAGAATTACTCAAGCTATAGATTTCAGTGGTCTCACTGAAACTGCAGTGGTAAGAGAACATGAAAATCATGTTTAAATATTAATAAATTATTTGCTTGTCTAAGGGTTTGAGAAGTTAAGCAGGCAAATGCGATGACAGTTAGTAACATTTTTTCCCACAGCAGCCTTTCTTCTCCCCCTCCTCCTTCCTCTTTATCTATCAGCAGCTCACTTATTTTTTTCTAGCAACCTCTCTGACAGCCAGTTGACGTGTCACAGGCTTCCCTTCCCCCTCTTCTGTCCTTCACCAGTTATAACTATTATAATTTACTTCAGCAAGAAAGATTTTGTTGCAACAAGAAGATGAAATTAAACCCCCTCTTCAACAAAATGCTGTCTGAGGTATCATCTGAAGGAAATAAGACATTCTCACTACGCTGTGCAGTGCTTAATAGTCCGTTTTTGACAATATGCTGATGATCAGTTCAATTCATGTGTTATCAGTACTAGCAGTCACTTTTTTTTTTTAGTGATTTATATTCTACTGATCTGCGTGTTTGGCTGGGGAGGGGGCAGATGGACTACATAAGGGGTAAATCCAAGTCTCCCTTTTTTCAAAGTAAACTTACTTTTTTGTTCTTTTACCATATGTGAGGAAGAATTATTCTTAAAGTTTATGTAGCTGTCCTCATGTCTTACCCTCATCTCCTCTGCTTAGTTTTAGTATTGTCCTTTCATTTGTTTTTTTCCTAACCCAACATTTCAAATATTACTCTAATCTTGCTTGTTCGATAGCATCTGAAAAAATGAGGGTGGTTGAATTCATGTTCACTGGTCAACTTGCTACTGTCTCTAAGCGACTGAGTTTAATTTTCTCTGATCGTATTGTGTCTGTAATTTGGACTGGAAGTAGAACATATATCAGCACCCCAAACATTCTTTCTGGTCTATATTAAAGATGAAATATTGAAAAAGTAACAGAATTTTTTTGACTTATTACACAATTTAGGATAGGTTTGATTAGAATGCCATAGTCCTTGATTGCAGTCATGAAGTATGTATTTTTTTCTTCCCCCCGCAAGGTGTCTGAAGTTTGCACATCTGATACTGTTTCATTTATCATCATTAAAATGTCACTGTTTTGTTGTAGGGTTTGTTGTTTTTTGGTTTTTTTTTTTTGAAGAAAAACAGGTGCAGTCAATTTATAGCTATTCTTCTATTCTAGCTGCTTTGGGAAAAATATAAGATGAACTCAGTAAGAAATAAATTTATCTTACCCTGCTTCTGCATGAATTTCTTTTTCTATTGCCCCAAAACTAGGGATGAAATGAAATGTCTCCAATGATTCTCCCCCCCCCCCTTGATCTTTTTAATCCTGAAGTTTTAGGTAGCCAAGCTACTGGAAGGAATTTCTAATTGGTATTTTCTTCTGGGGATTTACTCAACGTCAATTTAAGACTTTTGTGGGAAAAATTATGTTTAATTATGTTCTAAGTCTATAAACCATGGGCTTTTGAAAGGAGATGTAAAGGGGAAAGATTTGGAGTTTTTTACCTATTTTTGAAAAATTTTCCTAAACAAACACTTATAGCTTAGATTTAGCAAAATATCCATTTGCATGCTTAGCTGTCCTCATCTGAGTAAGCCTCGTTCTGTTCAGCAGTCATCTTGGGTATGTTTTTGCACAGTGTGCTGCCCTTGTAGAAGTAGTTAGTTGACTTCAGTATCTTGTGGAAAAGCATGGTGCCATCTATCATACCTAAGGATGAAAGTTAAGCAGCTCCGATTCTGGCATTTCTACAATATTTCCTTTCTTGTCTTTTATTAAAAGCAGCAAGTTTAAATAGTAAAGTGCAGTCTTCAAGTGCTGTTGACCAGAAATTAAGATGTTAAGATTAAACTAATCTGTGAAACATTTAAATACATCTGCATGGAGGTTGTATGCACATTTATTTTATTTGTATTTACAGAATGCCTGAATTCTAGTACTGATAATGTACTAAACAGCACATTATGACTAAAGGGGGGGGAAAAAGCGTGTATTCTTGCCAGCAGACCCCATCACTCCGCTTTTTTTTTCTTCCACAAATACAGTTTTACTAGGATAACTTACGTACTGATAAGCAAACTGTTATTTTGAATAATTATTTGTAATATCAAATATGCAAGAAAATTTCTTAAAGTAATTTGCATGAAGTGTTTGTGACCTGTATGAAAACTAATTTCCAGTTGTGCGAATACATGAATAGGAAAGGTTCACATTCTGTTTATGAAGGTTAGCTCACTGCATCAGGAAATAGAAACAATACCAGCTCATTTAGTGGACTGTTCATGCAATGTATATAATAAATGAGTCTCATGTTTACTGTGAGAAAATTCAGACTTTTTTCCTGTGTATAATTTATATGCTTAGCATATATGATAATATGGTATGGTATAAATACTTTTGAGATGTTTGGATTGGCTGCATTAATCATGGCAAGTAGAGCTGTTAGTTATGAACACTATTCAAATAAATGCCAATAAAATGTTTAAAAGCATCATGTTCTATTTGTTTCAATTTGCAAAAATGTTTTAAAAATATTTAAACTATTTAATGTTTTCCTATCTGAAGCTGAGATTTGAGGCTTTTCCTGATCTGAAATAAAAATCATGACACTAATATTAGTCAGTATATTTTGACATATTTGAGAAGACTTTACTGCCTTGTCTATATTATCCTTAAGTATGTGTTGCATGTATTGCATTAATTAAATTGGAGCTTGGGCTTTTTTCTTGAAAGACTTCATGTCTTGTGTCAGCTTGATTTTTCTTCAGTACATTTGTCAGAATATGTTGGCCAACACATTCTACAATGACTTCTATCTAGTCTAGACAAAAGATGAGAGAGAAAATAACTTTTACAGATTTCTCTAAATAGACTGTGAAAGATCTTTCTGTGCTATAAAATGAGATGTTTGATTTTAAAATTATAACACTCAGAGAGACACAGCATATGTATTTGCATTCCCCCAAATTAGTATCGTACCTGGTTTGTATTTATAATTGGCTAAAACTGAGTATGTTTTCTTTGCTTTTTAGTTTAATATATGTCAGTGGAAACCCATTCAGTTTTAGAATAAAGGAAGGAAGTATGTTTAGAAAATAGTTTTTATTGTTTTGAACATCTTGCATGGTTCGAAGCTGTTTAATAGCTTAGTAGTAAGATTCAGAAAGCAAGCAGGTCATTTAGTTGCTGAAATAAGGCCATATTTCTCATCCTACAGCTTATTGTGTAGGAATTGAAGTGTGTGTATTTATTTGTCTGTGTATTCTGTATCTTTCTCTTATGTAATAGTAGGCAAACGTTTATTTATGTGTGTGTTGAATCTCTAACAGAGCTGGGAAAATGCGAAGCTTGGAGGTGCATAACTAATAAGATTGCCTCTTTTGTTTGTCTAAATAAAATGTCTTGTAGCTTCTTCATCCAATTTTCACAGTTACTTTAATGACTGCTGTTGTTTATGTGCATAATACAACTGGACATGTATTAGACTGTTGTGTTTGAATCTTAATCCCTTACAGCTCATGCTTTTAACTTCTTTGAAGTCTAAGCACATCCCAGACATTGCCTTTGGTCTCTAATAAATATATTCAGAGTAGAGTTTCTCTCTACACAACTCTGTCAGATTTAGGAACGTTACTCATTTTTGCCCACCAAGACAGGATTTTCTTTTGTGCTCCCCAGCAGTCTCTCACTCTCCCCCCCCCCCCCCCCAATATTAGTCACTTGTGCCTATGTCAGCTTCCCTTTTTGTTTATTCATCCATGCCATATTCACCTCAGCCCTCCTTTGTCAGCTCTCACCTCCTGTTTATCTGACTTTCACTCTTGCTCTCATCTTCCCTAATTCCTTTCTTTCTCACATATTTCTGACCCTATGTTTATTCCTTTCCTTCCTCACTTTGGGTTGTTGCTTAAGGAGTTAGTCTTCTTTCAGGACCATTGTGTCTTGTCTTCAGTCTCTGAAAGGAAGGTAGCTGCAGCTTTGTTTTGCTCCTGGAAACTAAACTTTTGCACATAAGGTTTAAAGCTGGGCTGCTGGTGACCTCCAGCAGCTTGATCCTATTGCATGCAATGGGAACAGTAGCTCTTTAAAGAGACAGAATACTTTTGCTGGTGAAGTCTGGAACTGGAAGAAATCAGAACTCAAATATTTTTTAATGGACATCAAGACTTGTTAATATGCTTTTTCCTGGGAAACTGCTGAGACCATCCTAGAACTCTCATGGAAATTGTCATCTCCAGACTTTGACCCTATCCACTTAGCTCACCAAAGAGTAATTGAGGCATGCCTTGCATTCAACATGTTACACTCATTTGTGAACACCAAGTATGGCAATATGTAGAGTGCTGAATAGTAGAGACTGTTGTAGGCAGAATTCCTGTGGTGGATGTTGGCATTCAAAACAGGGGAAAACCAGGTATGACACACTCCCTGTAGACTCCTCTCTGACATTGTGTGGATTTTCCTCTGCTGTGCCTCACCGTTCTTTTAGACAGCTGTTCTTACAGACTGAAGATTGTGAAGATGTTTCATAGAAATTCTATACTTTCTTCTGACATGGCTTAATAATAAAGTCCATGTCAGCCTTACTATAAATCACTGGTGAGGCATGTAATTCTTCCTGAATTTTTTTGGCTGTTCCTGTTACGGAGAAAAATGTGATAGCTGATTTTGACTAGTTAACATCATTATAAGATGGGTTCACAAATAGCATTTTTGTAATGTAAAAACTGTATGCAACTGTTAAAGTATTCTTGTTGTGCCATTGACCAATCTTAAAGTTTTGAAATTATGGAAACATTTAAATTGGTTCTTTTCAAGAAGATAATTTTATGCCTTTTACTGAGGATGTGAAGGGAGCTTTTAAGGCTCCATTGTGTCGTATAATTTTTATAGTTGTGCTCCAAATCTGTCTGAGAACCAGTATTTTTGCTACCCTACATTCTCTTCCTGCAAAAGATACTCAGTTAACATATTTTAAGGATAATTATTGTAAATTGATATTTGTCCTGAAGTTATCATTGCAAAAGTAAAGACAAAAGTTTCTGTTAGAGTAAGAATTTATGCTGCATCGGATAGCAGCAGTATATACAGCAGTATTCTTCCAGAGGCTGTTGATAGACCAAATAAACAGGAAGCATCACTGGCAGTCTATGGAAAAAACATAGTGATGGAAAAAACATAGTAGTGAGCTCATAAGTGCAAATAGGCAGGCAGAACAGACAAATCCCACCGCCCTGGGGCAGTTCCATAGGATGCAGGATCTGTCAGGCCTAAGGGATTTTTCCAGTGGTCTGGAGTGCTGCAAACATTGAGTTTGCCCTGGACAGGTCAAACAAGCAGAGAAACAGAAAGGAAGAAACGAGAACCTTAATGTGTAGTCTTATCTGGATTTTGCTGAGTAAGAAGTACTACTTAAAAACCAACCATGCTTAGAAAGAGTTGACCAACCTAAATAAAGTGTTCACAAGTCATGGTTCTTGTCTGTAGCCACAGGCAGAAGTACTAGAAATGAAAAGATGAAAAGTCATAACTGTCTCCCTGAGGAATAAATTTCTGTCTGCAGAGGATAAGTTAACCTATAGCGTTGTCTATTCCAAAAATGCTCCTTGTCAGAGGAGAGGCAAGGCTGAGGGTGGGGTGGAGCAAGCAGGGCAGGGGATTTAAAAGCCTACTGTGATAGTTTCCAAGGGAATACCTAGCGGGGGGTAGGGCATGTTTCTTCTCCCACATGGCTGATCTGAATGGAACAAGTTAGAAAATATTCTCCACTGGCACCGATTTTCTGTCTTTCACCCTTTTTTCAGTCATTTGCTTTATTTGTCTTGAGGCTAAACAGATTGCAAGTTCTCAGACAGCATGTACCACTGCATATAGTCCTGAAACTGTCTATCTTTAAAATACGATATCTAGCCATTCTCAAATCAAATTCACTGTTTTACTCCCTGTGCAGACAGCAATTTCTTTAATGTGCTTTTCTGTTTTTCAGGATATTATCAAAAGAGCACATGATGTGTTCAGAACTTTGGCATAGACAGTGAAATTCCTGAGGCTGTGCAGTTAAAACGAGAAATTCACTGTTTAATACCTAGGGAAATCCTTATCATTGGTACCAAAGAGTTAAAGTCTAGTCTTTTGAATCCAAAAACGTGATTTATTGCTGTTGAGATTGGGCCTTAGGAAATAAATGCAATACTGTGATGTGGTGTGGAAGTCTGTACTTATGCTGTTTCAGGAGTAAGTCCAAACCACAGACCTGAAAAAGACAATGCTACTACAGTCAAATCTGGCTGAAGTTGTTTTCAGCATAACACAGAATAAGTGATATGTTTGGCGCAACAGAGCAAGTGTCAGTAACATGGCTGGACTCCATTCTAAGTGAAAATAGGAGCCATATCTTATGTGGTTTACCCTTTGCTAGTCATTGAAAGCAGATTTCTTTAAATAAAACAGTATCTTCTTTCTTCATGACATTTCCTTTTCTTCTCTAGTTTCTTCCTTCTCCTAAAAAAAAATGAGAACCTCCAAGGAAAACTTACTTCTGAACTTAAATAGTCTCTCAAAATGAAAAGAAAAAACAAACCAAAATACAACCCCAAAACCAGCTTAAGCAACAGCATGAAAAATTATTCTTTTTTTAACTCTTACAACAGGATACAATATGTATACCACTTAGTATCATTGCAGAGCATTAAGCTCTTAGAAACTTGCTAAGTATCAGCCCACTGATGCCTGTTAATGTGGAATAAAATTTAAATAATTTTGGACATCCAGGATAGATCTGCAGTTTGGATGTATAAGTAGAACTGAACAAATAATCTGACACTCAAATAATACCTTTGTACTATTATTAGAAAGTGGAAAACCCTAAGGGGAAAAAAGCATTAAAACGTTTTCCTAGCAGAACCTGATTTGAGTCGTTTTTTCCAAAATGTCTAAAATTACATTGAATTGTGATTTTTTGTTCGTTCCATATGTCTCTCTGAAAGTTACATACCTGCATGCATGCAAGTTAAATAACAGACTGCATTATGCAGAATCAAAGAATCATGTTTATAGCACACTATAAGTGTCTCCCTACTTTTTGTTTTATTTTTGTTCCATGCAAGCTCATGTGAGCTTGCTTTTCTGTGTTTCTGTTATGTTTAAATCCATACAAAGCTTTCTTTAAGTCTTTTATTGTTTCCACTGAAAATTCTTCAGTAAGCATAAATCTTTGTACTCCTTTCACATAGCTTTTTCTGTAGCACATATGAGGCTTCCCTTGCAAGGGAATGTTTCTCTAGTGCTCGTTTTCTTTGACCTTTTTCTCTGTGAAGTGTGTAATGTAGGGGACACTGGGCCGCCATTTCAGTTTTATCTGCAGAGCTGCATTCACAGCTACCTGGAAAGATAATCACGTGTTTGTGTTTCTTCTACTTCTGACTAGAGATCAGATTCCAGTATACCTATTTCTGCATCAAATGACCCCCTTTAATTTCATTTTCTTAATACAGACAGTGTTTGTGTGTTTCTGAGTCACAGGGTTATGGAGTGAGACAGGAAATTTTCCAAGAAAAACCATAGAAACATCCAACTTGAGACAGCTCAGGAAATTCTTGATGTGTATTCAGAAGACGTAAAGACTATAGCAGGAAGAAGAAGAAACAGATATGGACTGAGCTTTGGACATAAACATTGTTCTAACAAGTGCTTAACCATTTCCCTGTACGCTACTGAGAAGTGTACTTCAGGAGAGGGGGGGAGAGAGTTGTTTTGATTGGTATTCCTTCTGCGGGTGAGGAAGTGTACATGGAAGCAGAAGGAGGGAAAAAGAAAGATGCAGCCTTTTACAGAACAACATTTTTATATCTTAGTAAAAGCAGCAGATGTAGGCCTTTCATATGTTTCTTTTCACTCCCTGTCCTTCAAAAATAAAATTCACTGCAGAGGAGAGCTGGCCTAGGGATGACTTCAGGTTTCAAATGAGACAGTCATGGAGAATGGAAAGGGAAGTTGGATGTTCTCCTGACTAATGATACTTACAAGAACCAAGAAGAGGTAAGGCAGCCTCATTTTACCTGAATGTTACCTATGTTGCCTTTGCTAGAGAAAACAAGATGAACAAACAAGCTGTGAAGTCTGAGGATATTTTCTTTTGGGAAGTCGTCCTTTTTCCCCATCAGGATTTCTAGCCATATTGTCAGCTGAGTATGCTGAGCCTGAGTATTGACTGAACAAAGGAAAAGGATGCTAGTGAATATGGAGTAATGTTACTCTGTTGCTGAGAAGCAGCTGTGTTGGTTTTTTTTCAACAAAGAATGCTTTCTTTTAATGATAGGTAGAAGAGAGAACTGAAGAAAGATACTGAAGTGTCTTGATATTTCTGATGAGGATAGTAACACAGTATCTTTGAGCAGATAACAGATTATAGTCTTTGCAATGTTTTGGCAGAGTTGAACTTTTGAAAGTAGCAGATGCGTTTATTTTGCAAAAAATTCACTCATGATTCTGTTTTCAATAATCCTTTCTAATATCTTCAGTGAAAAGAGACAATGTGTAGTCCTTTTAATGCAAATTATTCTTGACTTTCTTTGCCTGGCTTTTATAGTGCCTTCTACAGAAATATAACTAATTGTCTGTCTTTAGAGGAAATTAAGAAGAGTTGTATACAATGGCATGTTTTGTTCTTTTTAAAGAGACAGTTCACTTTAATAATGGAACTACTGATTCTTATTCCCTTACATCTATTGCTAGCATACCAGCTAGCATAATACTGAAACTGGTTAAATCTGTGCACTTACATTTTTCTCTATTTGGTCTTTGCCTTGAGTTAAAAACTGTAGCAGGATGCAAGGTACACCTTAGGTTTTTTTCACTTTGAAATCTGTGGTCTATAGAGAAAGTCTGATTTAGAGCGTATCTTTTCCACCACCCAGATGAAACAGTCATTCCAGAGCTGTCTGCAGCCCCGTGACAAACTCAAGGGAACCAAATGAGATTTGAGAGTGGAAGATACAATAAAATTATTGAGAACCTGTCTAGAGGGTTCATTGGCAATAAGCACCTCAGTTGGGCATCTAACTGATGTGCATAAGCTAGGAACCTTCTTTCATTCATAAAGTCAATGGAGAGTAAGAGGCTTTCTCAGGGAGCCCTTAGGATTGATGCTTGTTCAAAATGGTCTTTGTGGGGAACCTTCCTGTCATGGCTACCTGTATAAAAAGACCCGGGGGGCTAACTCCCAAGCTTTCCTGCCTGATTTTTTATTCCTTGAAGTCCTAGATACTACAGAGATGGCACAAAAGCCAGCACAATTTCCAAGCTGACCTAGCATAAATAATTGCCCAGAAGCTGTTCTTTGCAAGGTAGATATCAGAAGGAGTAAGAGTTACTGCTTAAAACCAGTGCCATGGAGGGGAAATATATTCAGTGATAAGAAGGATGGAATATGAGGATTCCTTTGGGTGGATGTTATCAAGAGCTACCCATTTGCTACAGAACACTATTTGAGTGGGGTAAAAAAAAGCTGTGGAAAATACAGTTAAAGTGGAATGATCTTAGCCTTCTTGTATACACTACTAAAATGTTTTGTAAGTCTTGTGAGAAGAAAATTTGTTCCAGTCTTCCCTTCTAACTTTTGAATTGATTAAGCCAGCTACTGAGTTATATTGTATTTAACATACCTTCAAATGTGATAAATTCCAGAGAGAGTCAGTCACTTGCAAACTGAGTTTAAATGAGATACTTAAGAACTTTAAATTGCATTTAGGTAAGTGCAACGTAATTGCTGCTATATTGAGTCTAGCATTCATTTCTAAATCAGTCCAGTATAGTCTAAATAATTAACTGTTTAACTAAGAGGTTTTTAACATCTTTGCATACATTTTGCTTTATAAAGTGTGGACAGACAAAAAGGAAACTTGTAACAACTCTTCATATCTGCAGATGGGGAAAAAAGGAACTGTCCATTGTGTGTGTGTGTGTGTACATATATTTCATTTTAAAATTATCAGAATTAATGTTTTATTTCAAATGCATTCAATTAGCCAAGACTGTGAAATTATATATGTGAAAGAATCTAATTTAAACGCATCGAAGTATACAAAAATGTAAAAAAATCATATAGTGTCATCTTGCTTTAGCAGTCAAATTCAACAAAAGGTACTCTGTATTTACAATGATGTAATGTTACAACTTGAGTGCCGAGGCTACCAGACAAGACTAGACAAAGCGAATTTTAAAAATACCATTCTAATTAAACTAGTCCCTTGGTGCGGATCACTGATGGTGTTTTGGCCTTGCTCTTGACTTTTTAACACCGAGAGGTATTTCTAATGGCTGCGGCTAAGAGCTTTAAGCCCAGCTCTGTTCATGATCAGCTAACACCTGTTGCGGTGAAAAGCTATTTTAGTTGTACAGTCCCAGGATTAGTTTTATAGACCAAAATAAACCCTTGTCACACAGTTGAGTGAATAGCTTTAGACTTTGGAAAAAATATGCTGAATGTGTGGTCTAAACCTACTGAAATATATATGGAATATTAAAGCAGTAGTGGAAAATGGGACTGTGCACATGCTGATGTCTCAGCCAGTGCAGGAAAGTAAATCTTCTCCTCTGTCATTTTAATACTTTCAGGATTTCTGCCTGTCTCTCTGGTTTACCTAACTGACAGTCAGACACAATTCGTTTAAAAAGAAGGTAGCATTTAAATCATGATAATTGGAAGAGACCTTAAAAAAAAAAATCACAAGTGATCATATGATTGACTCTGTAACATGCTGTCTTGATGTACCAACTCATTAAAATCAATGAAAGACCTAATAAAGGAAAATACAGAACTTCTGCTAATGCATGTCATACAGGCTCAAGCATTGCATAATTTTTTGTTTTCTTGTTACAGTGCAAAGGTCTTGGCTTAATACGCTAACGGTGCCATGTAGAATTTATATTAGATACTGTTAGGCAAGAAAATATTTAAGACCTAACCAAGTAATAACACATTTTCCCCATGCAACACTGAAAAAGAAACACTAACACAGGACTTGGAATAATGCCTGAACTATAATTCATTTTAAGTGTATAATACAAGTTGCGCTGTTTGCAAAGAAAATGTAAATTATCCTTGTCTTGATAGCTTTGCCCTAAGACTGTTTGATCAATTAGTTTGATCAATTAGTATTCTGTAAGTCCAAAGAGTGTGTATATTGTTGGGTTTTAAGAAAAAAAAATTATAGTTGTCGAAGCCATATGGAAAAAGATGTGGTCAGTTGCTAGCTAAAATTACTGTCTGTTTAATAGGAAAAAAACAGAAATTTTGAAAACAGTTGCTTTTGTGTTGATGTATATACACTTTTAATTTGCAGGCTGAGTTGGTAATATTTTGATTTTCCAGTCCAAATCACCCTTAGAGTGACTTTAAGTGTAGAATAGATTTCAGTGTTTAGTGAAAGTGTGACATTAAACAGATGCGTCAAGGCATATACAGCACAGGTTTTAGTAATTGTTAAAACATATCAGCAGGACCTTTGATGTTTGTTTGATGTCTGAGCAATTCTTTTGACCTTCAGGAGGAGAGATGTACGTGGAGTAGAATACACGCTAATGCGAGTATTCCCTCTGTTTAGATCTTAAACAAAGAAAGAGCAATCTACTACGTCTGTTAGCTAGTCCATGCTAGGAACTAGATTTACTGGATAAATTACAGACTACCTTTTCTTCTCTGCCTTTCTACCTGCTAACCACTAAATATATCCACCCACTGTCATAAGATTCATGGAAGCCGTGCATTCTCAAGGTATGAAAATACTATTTTCCTTGTTTGTTTCTGTTACCTTGTTTGTGTTGCTCTCTAAGGACATAATTATGCCAAATAGGATTAGAATTTGTCAAATTGTAACAAGAATCATCTGGAGTGAAACCCTAATGTAATTTTTGTCTTGTTGGGCCTTAGAAAATACAAAGGTGTTCATAGCAAATAAAACGTGACTGGAGAATATACAGCCTTATATCTTATAATTGCTTGTGCCTAAAGCAATCCTAATGTTTCTAGAGATTAACAGTTTATTTACCTGAAGGTTTGCTGTCTTGAACAGATGCCCAAAATTTGTTTTTTCAGTTTAGTGGGTCTTATCCAACCATTGACATGCGCAATCAAATATTTCTTGTCGATAATACTTAGGAAGGTGAGAAATTTATAGGTGCTCGAATTACCACCCTGATTAGTGTAAATTCCAAAATTATTATTTGGGAATGTTGTCTGCAGTGAGTGGTTGTAGATGACAGAAGCTGCGATGAGCAGATGGTTTGAAATAATTTGCTTTGGTATCCTGTTTGTTTGTTCCCAAGTTAACCACTGTTGTTTGTTCAGAACTATTATGTAGTAATGATGTTTTTATATAAATTGAGGATTGCAGTGCAGAATCTGTTAGAATAACTTCTCATGTACAAGCAGTGAAGTCAGTAGGCTTGAATTTGGTGTATTGTGTTTTGTTGCCACCTTTTCCAATTCACTGTCCAAGAGGAATTTTTATTTTTTATGTTGGGTTATGTTTGAATTTGAGCCTAAAGTCAAGTCGTCATGCGTTAAGGTGATACTCTCAGAGAACTGGAGTATCATAGGAATGGGAGTCGTTTCCATTTGAACTTCAGATTATTCAATTTCAATAAACTGATGGTTTATGAAGAGACCAGAGGAGCTCCCCTGTTAGTATGAAAAAAACCATAACCTCTCCAAAATGATAGTGTTTAGTGTTTGTCTGGGGTGAATTAGATGGGGATTTACAGATACACATTTTAGTTTAAGGGTTCAATTTTAACACAGTGATACAGTAATACATATAGAGATTTACATACAGTAATTATATATCATTATATATAACAATATGAATGATACGTAATTATAGAAAGGTTTTGTGTATAACACCATGATGGGAAATAAAAAGAGGAAAAATCTTGGGGTAGCACTGAACTGAGGACAATGGTGGATCAAAAACAAAAACCTGTTTATTCCAATTGTTATTCAACGTTCTGTAATTCTAAGTGCATTTTTAAGTTTATTGGCAATTTCATCTCTGAGAATACAGAGCACACGTGCTGTGATAATTATGAAATACAAACTTTTACATATAGATAAAAGGACATAGCATTCCTTTAGGTGGTTGCTGAGTAACTTTTTTGCATTGAAATATTTATATTCACCAGAAGAACAGCATTCTGTGCTTAAAAACAATCCTTTGACATATATATTTAAATCTGCTTAAACATCAAATGCTACTTCTTGTCTAGTAGAATATGTAGCTTACCTTTTGCCTATTTAGAAAACAGTAATCTTAGTTGTGTATTTATTATATTGTGAGGTTTTGTGTATGTGCATAGTTATTGTGGTTTCCTCTTAATTTCTGGTCACTGAAGGATTAGTAAACTGTTTAGTGTTGTGATAAGAATAAAAGCACTACCAGGAGAAATTTGAGATCTGTGAAACCTCAGCGTTATGTGTTTGCTGGTGATGATATATAATCAGATCTTCTTTTGATTCTTATTTATTTTTAAATCTTTGGGATGGGCATGTACAGCAGGATGGGTATGTATGCTGGATTTGAACAGAGAAGCTACTTGCTCTGTTTCAGCAAACAGGAAATATTTACGTGTTCATACCCCAAGCAGAGAAGCAAGAAGTGGTCATGTTGACTGGGTTGTTTTGTTGCCAAGCCATGGTTCTACTGCTTAATTGTAACTAGAAATTTAATATTTTTCTTATCCTCTTGATATTTATGCTTTTCAATATAACATAAAAAATGCACTGGTATTGGAAACCACTTAGTCACAAATGTACTTTATTTTACCTTATAGAGTTCTAACAGACTTACTGTTTAAAGTTACAAATCCCATTTCAGCCAGAAGCTGCCAGTACTACTGGAAATCATCTGCGTTCAAGCTCAATTGATAGAGGAGTTGATATTCTAAGGACATTTCTCAAAACTTGTATTCTTTTTGTTTCTCTCTGGGCCTTGGCTTGCCTCAATCTTTCTTAGGCAATTAGAAATAGTTTTGTAAAGTTCACCTGACTACTTCCCAGGGCAAAGTTTCCTGTGCATACTTTTTTCAGAATTGCAAGGAGTATCTTTTATAAAATACTATTCTGTTGAAAATAGGTAGATTTAATTTAAAGAAACTTTTCCACAATAATGTGGCATCTTTCAGGTTTTTCCATAAGTCAATTATTTTAAATTCTATTTCATTTTCTTTTTTGTCACCAGTTCAGTGCTAGGAGAAACTTAAAAAAATTTCAAATTAAACAAGTGTCATTTGAACATGACTTTTTTAAAATAAAAACTTGCTTTAGTTACACAGAAATTTAAGCATCAGATTATTTGGATGAGACTGTGGAAAACAAAATCAAATTCTCCCTAATCTCATACTAATTTTCTTCTCTTGTTTCTTAGGATTAAATTCCACAGAACTTTTTATGTCAAAGAATCCTTTGCTGTATACTTAAAAACAAATTAAGTACTTGTAAGGTAGCTTTCAGTGATAGAGTCCTTCAGCAGAGATTAACAGATATGTCTGCAAAGCAACTGCAAGAACCAAGAATTTTGCCTGTTCATGCCTTAGTCATATGCCTCTACCTAGTTTTTTTAATGTACTCACCTGACTACTGTGCACAATATAGGATGTTGAAAAGAAGCCGCAGCATTTTCTCATCTTACAGAGAAGCATAGAATGAGTTACAAGGTTGTCATTTTGCCTTTGGTTATATTGAAGAAGTAACATTTTCATGTTAATTATCTGAATGAATTCATGCAAATCATAATATAATGATATACCTGGTTATATGAAGCAAGACTAATGATAAATAGACACGAATTAATCCACAAAAGTAATTTGGAAGTCTTAATTATGTGTGGCTTTTTGGAAAAGCAGACAACAAAGCTGCTGAAGTATGTTAACTGAAATTGGTAATGAAAAGAAACTAGAAAGGGTTTTGGGGGTTTTTTTTTGTTTGTTTGGGTTTTTTTTCATTTTTTCTAAATCCCTCCCAGTGTTTTCTGTTTGTTTGTTTGTAACTTAAAATATATTAGCAAATACCTGAGCGAATCTAAACAAAAGGTCATTTCTTTGGAGGCGGTGACAGAGGAACAGAGCAATCCTCAGGGTGCCTCATGCCTGTGCCTTAAAGTAAGTCATTTCACCACATCCTGGCAATTTGGCCAATAAGCAGAATATTTTTGGTTCAGTGATGGACTGATGTGCAAACTCTTGGGAATTCCACAACTGGTTGCAATTAAAAGTGCTCAGAGTTTGAAAGTCCACTTTCAAATGATAGCTCCGTCATAGCGATTGTAGTAGTTTCCTAGGCTACTGATAGTTTATCAGTGATCAAGGTACAAGAATAAAAGAATGGGCTTACTTAAAGCATAGACTTATAATAAGGAAAAATCAGAAAATATTCAAATTATTTAGAACTGCAGTTAACAAGGATCATCTTTACCTGTTCCAGCTTGTCTATCATGTCTAGTAAGCTCATGTAAGCTCTTCCTGACTTTGCTATCAGAAAGAATTCCTAAAGGAAGTCCTACTTTTTAAAATAGCAGATGGAGTAATGCAGAAGAGTTGCTCTGAACAACCTATACCTTTTATAAGTCGTGGCTGACTGATACAGTCTTATTCATCTGCCCTTCAGAAGACTTTGTTTTGGTTTGGGTTGTCAGTTGGACATCTTACAGTATTGTGTAATGCTCCTCTGTGTGTCCCAGCTTTCCCAGGGTTCTTTGGTTAACTTTTCTGTTTTATCTTGAATATATTACACTCTTGGTTTTAAGCTGCAGGCTGATTTCTCTGTGTGTAGTTTCCTTACAACCAGACATTGCAACTTCATAAATAATATACAGATACATTTGTATGTATGTGTGCATATGAAATACCAATGGCACAAGCTTCCTTGAAGGTTCTTGCTAGCTTGTTCTGAATTTTGTATAGACATTGCAAATTAGGCAACCATTCTTTCTCTGTTTCTCTAACAGAAAGTTATCAGAGGGATCAGGAAGTGCATATCACCTAGGTTAAATTCTGGATAATGTTGAGGCTGAATAATTCATTAATGGTGCCTGAAAGTCAGCCTGGGTTTGGCAGAACTCATGTGACTGGGTTTGATCTGGGTGTCGTTAGTAATGTGCACCTATCTCACAATTCAGGTATTACTTGCCGTTTCGTTCTTACGTGGTATTGGGGATATTATAAAGGTATTGTATGATAACAGACTACTTACTACCTTGTTATTAAGACTTTTGAGGATCATGTTGTTCATTCCAATATCATATAAGGATGATATACTGAATGAAATATTCTGGTTTGTGTAATGTTTTGGTAATCTCCTTTCTACACTTTGAAATGATGGGAGAGGATGATATAAAGAGTTGTTGTGGTTTTACCCTCAGTTGGCAACCAAGCACCACACAGCTGCTTGCTCACCCTCCCTCCCGGTGGGATGGGGGAGAGAATCTGAAGAGCAGAAGTAAGAAAACTTGTGGATTGAGATAAGAACAGTTTAATAATTGACAGAAAATATAATAATAATAACAACAACAACAATAATAATAAAAATTGTAATGAAAAGGAAAACAATGAGAGAGAGAGAGAGAGAGGAACAAAACACAAGGAAAAAAACTCAAGTGATGCAACTGCTCACCACCTGCCGACTGACACCCAGCCCGTCCCCAAGCAGTGACCCACCCCCCCCCAGCCAACTCCCCCCAGTTTATATACTGAGCATGATGTCATATGGTATGGAATAGCCCTTTGGCCAGTTTGGCTGTGCTCCCTCCTGGCTTCTTGTGCACCCAGCAGAGCATGGGAAGCTGAAAAGTCCTTGACTAGTGTAAGCATTACTTAGCAACAACTGAAACATCAGTGTGTTATCAATATTGTTTTCATCCTAAATCCAAAACCCAGCACTGTATTAGCCACTAGGAAGAAAATTAACTCTATCCCAGCCGAAACCAGGACAAGGGTTCTTGTTTGTAGGAAAAATTGTGGGGAAGAATTGGAGAAAGGAGTTTTCCCATGTGTGAACATTCCATTCAGTGCAGAAAATGTTGCATAACCTTATTTTCTTTCCTTTCTTCTCACCTCATCTAATTTTATTGTTTTTCTTTTTCTTAATTTTATTGTTCTTTCCCTGAAGTAAGAACAAGGATGACTTGTGAAGATTCTCAATAATGTTTTTGGTTTAGAATTATTTTGTTAATTTTCTTAGCTGCCTTTGGTACAGTACAATAAACTTTCAGATATGTTGACAAAACTTGCATAACCTTGATTTAGTTTTTCGTTTTTCCAGATGTTTTATTTTAACCTGTAGTCTCATTAATAGAGTCTAGATTTAGCTTCAGGTGGAAATATAAAGCTTTGGGACTTACAAGAAAATATTATCTGGAATATGTGGAGATTTTGGGTAGAAGACTAAAGCTTGCTTAATAGTTACGGATACATATTCTGAAATTATTCTTTACAGCCCTTGAGTATAAACATTTGTGCCCTTCATACATGTATTAATTTGTATCTGTGGTGCTTTAAACGTTACAATTAGGCAATAAAAAGGTTAGCATTAGACCTGTGCTCAGTCTGGCACAGGACTGAGCTCAGTACAAGTATAAAATTACATGTTTCTTAACTGAAGAATAGGCCTGCTTTTCATTGTCCTATGCAGTTGCAGTGCTTTTTTGTATCAATAAAACTGTTAGAGAATTTAAATTGTTCTTCTGTAATTGTACAGCAGGTATACCTTACATTTTGTTTAATGAATAGCTTTAAAAAGCAGGATTGTTATTCAAGATAAGGCTGTCATTGCTCCTGCAGAGGAGTGAAACATAAGTATCTCTGCTGCTCTTCCACCCTGTTTCTCTTCACTTCTCCTTCCTCCCTATGTGACTTTATACACACTTCATACAGCATGATTGCTTAAATCACTGCCTAGACAGTGGTGTAGGAGGTATACATAGTGGCAGAGGAGAGGCTTTCCTGAGCTGCCGGTTCTCTTGCAGAGCTGGATGACATGAACACAGAGGCTTTGTGCTATGCCCTGCTTGTGCCAGTTGCTAAGGTGGACCAAAGAGAGGGGACGAGTACTCTGCTGCTGGACAAGGGCTGTAATTGGACCTGAAAATATATTTAGGAGCATTATTAGTCAAGCCCTTTAGTTTTCATTATTCTTTTGAGAGATGTTGTGTTCATTTGAAAAATAAATACTAGTATCTACCGCCATGTAGTAGAGAAAAAAATTCCCTTTAAGTAAAAAATAAAATAATATGACAGAATACCAATAGTGGAGAAAATGGGGGAAAAGGTAACCTTTCTCACAAAATAAGTTTTTAAGCTAAAATAAACATTGTTCAAGTGTTTGCCCTGACAATCCCTTAAGGCTTTTTTAGCAGCCACCTGGAATGGCCACCAAAGAATAAATTCAGAAACCAGGGTCCTCTGTTAGGAATGCCTTGCTTGTGTCCTGCAGTGGAGGGTTTGTCTATTAGGTAGTAGACTGAACTTCCCATGGTAGTAGGCTGAACTAGACTTCCCAGGCAGTAGACTTCCCAGGTAGTAGACTGAACTTCCCATGATGAGACAGGAGAGAGGTGAGCTCTCAGAACTAGGTTTGGGACCAGTTAACAGATTTACTGATCGTAATTAATTTGTAAAAGGGCACTTGAAAGTACACAGAACATAGAACGTTGCAATTGTGTTCCCATAATATTTTCAGGTCCTCAGCACGTAGAGGACAGTATAGAAGCCTTTGTGTAGTTCTTAATGTAATACTGAGTAGAAGTCATGAAAGAATCAGTGCAGAGATTGTTGGTCACAAGAGGGAGGATCAGCTGATGTTGAAGTGTTTGGTGGCTGAACAGTTCATACTGCTTTCATTTATGCTTTAATTTGCTGTTGCCTCTCTTCCCATTGTAGTTTTGGAGAGAATTTGTTTTCACTTGTTTATTTCTGCTTCCTTTCCTGTGAAAACACTAGGGAAAAGAAATACAATATGACAGAAATTTGTCAGGCATTTCACACAAACCACCAGCAAAGTATACTTTTTAATGCTTTGGGAGATCTTTGAGAGGAAAGATTAAAACCAGTGGGGCTTTTCCTCCAGTCTGCAATATCTATAGACAAATTTATTTTCTCAGAGAAGCTGGATCATATTTGTAGTGTCAATAAATTAGCAAGGAAGTTTTCCTGCTGTCTCCCTTTTCAAAGTGAATATCTAACAGAAAAATGATATACTATGTCTGAAACCATACTGGAAAGAATCCAGGCAGTCTGTACGTTATTAAGGGATAGCAAAGTTGTACTGGCTACATATCTCCTATTGGGCTTTCCTAAAAATCAGTGGTTGGAGACTGGCACCAAGTTCCTGGCATCAGGGTAGGGCGTTCCAAGTGATAGCATACTGTGCCTTTAGGAAAGCTTTTTACCTAGATTATTCCATATTCCCTGTACATCTGCTACACATCAAAAATTCTTGCTGTTATTCTCAAGTCATGGCAAATTCTAAAGTAATTAATATTCTTCAGATTCTTAGCAATTTCAGCCTATTTAATGTGGAGGTGCTGTTAATACAGCCACCAGAGCACCTTGCATATGAGGAGAGGCCAAGAGAGAACTGTTTTTGTTCAGCCTTAAGAAGTAGGATCCCTGCTGCTGTCTACAGCTATCCAGTATGCAGGTGTGGAGAAGGCTGAGCCAGACTGCTCAGTGTCAAATTATTTATTTTCCTTTCATTCTGAGTAGCCATTTTAATTTGTGCAGTTTGGTGTATGCACCATACGGGTACATGTACACGCAGTGCTGCAGTAGCTGAGAAGGAGAAAATAGTTTTGATGGCCGCCTTTTATATTGCAAATAGATTAAGGTAATCTGTACAGGCTTCAGTTCATCAAATAAATACTACAATCATGTATTTGACTTTCAGAATAGGAAACAGCATTCATGCTTGAGAACAATGTTAAAAACTTTACTGTCTTCAGTGTCTTTTAAAATGAAATAATGAAAAAATGTTATTTTTCTCTGCAGTGCTTGCTCTCTCAGCCGAAGTTCTGGGCCATTCAGACGTCAGCCTTACTCCTTCGGACCAAGCTTGAGAAGGGAAGTACTCGCAGAATGGAACGGGCAATGAAGCAGACTCAGGTAAGACTTCTGAGCTGCCTTGTTATAAATAGGGGTTGTTTATATATCAGATGGAAACAGGCAGGAGTTAGGAGCTTCTGTAGTTCCTCTCTATGAACTGTACAGCGAGATAATTTTCTAATTACGTCTCTAAATTAGATGCATAAACCACAAATCCTTTTATATCTGCCAGTCTTGAGATAAACTCTTATATATACAAGTACTAAACGGTCACTTTCTTTCAAAAACATGACAAGTTTTGTAAGATTGAAATTAATATCTGTTTTCTTACATCTAGTTTCTGACTTCTGATCTGAGGAGTTTTTCATGTAGAAGTTCATGAATGGAAAGCTGCTACTGCTATAATGTTTTTTAATAGTTCTTACTCAAGTAAATCATCCGTAGAAGACACTGAAACTTACAAATAGTGGGATTGTGAGAACAAGAAAACAAATTTGTGAATAAAGCAGCAATTTTGATTTACTGTTTTGATGTGTTACTTAGTGATTAGTATTTTTATTGCAAATTTGAGGCAGTGATTAAATAATCTTGCTCCAAACAAAGAGATCAGTTTTCAAATACAAAAAAGAAATTTTAAAATTCTGAAATGTGTCAGCTAATAGGATTTATTTAAAAAATAAATTTTTCAAAGGAAAGGTCTGTAGATTATATAAAGATTTTTTTTCCTTCATATTACAAAGTTTTGTTAGCCATTTGTCATCTTTATGCTGTTAAGTCTTGTTGTCACACGTGAACAGCAGGCATTTCTATATGTCCATCAGACAACAGTCCTGCTGACTAAAACAGCCAGGAATGTATAAAACTTATGATTACGTGCTGTGTAATTAAATCCTGAAAAGCTGATGTTTCATTTGAAATCATTATTGATGCATGGATCTTTGAAGGAGTGCAACTTGGATGTGCTGCTGCATTTTTCTTCTGCTGAGGAGGACTTAGAGTTGCTATAGTGGAATTTCCTGGGGTCAGTAGGAGAATGTTAAGGAAGCCAGGATTCCAAGTCTGGGAGATGTAGCATCTGACGGCATTTGGGAAGCTATCTCAGGATCCTTGATGCCCTAAGCCATAAAACAGTTGGAGTGTCTCCAACATTTTTGTCTAGCTTGATTAAACCTGAGTACTGGAAATTGTTATACTAATTGTTATGCTAATTGTTATACAGTTTGATGGTGTCATGATGGAAATCGTCATGAAGGGGTTATCGTTGCAAGTACATTTATCTGACTTGATTGTGTGCTGCAACTGTGAAGGATTTGATTAGCATGCTCTGTGACATTTTGGGAGGTGACCTCACAGTAGACACAGAATCTGTGGTTTTAAGTGTTATCTTTAATCTTAGTACGTTTATGTTTTCTTTCATTAAGTTTTCTAGACATTTGAATATAATGACATGTTTGTGTTGATTTGATATGGTATCAAGCTCAGTTTCCAAAAATAGTTAAAAGTTCTTTAAGGATTGATATGTGCTAAATTAATCAAATAACTTGAATAACTTTCCATTTAAGGTTTTCATTCCTGAGTTCCACCAGATCAGAATTTTTTAATATCATGGTTTCTAATAGCTCTAAGAAGTAATCAGAAAACATAGGGTGAATGATGTTATTTTCAGATATAACACAAGGTTTTTTGGTATATCATCTTCATGAACATGCTGAAGAGCTAGCGAGTTCTGCAGCTATTTATCAGTAGAAAATGGATTTCAAAACCATAGAATTTTCATACAAATTGGTTTTGTGAGGTTTTTTTATTTGTTTGGTTTTGTTTATTTGTTTTACAATTTCATGTTTACTAGTTCAGATTGCTGTAAGACAGGTTAGATATTGAAGATTAAGGGAGGAGGTGGATGTAAATATGATTAGATTCCCCCCATTGTTTGCAATATCAAATTTTTTAAGTAATTATAAAAATTCTTGTAGGAAGGCTTGAATAAGAAGTGGTAGACTAAATCCTCTAAGTTGCTTACTTCAGGGTTGTCTGAAGAGTTCATGAGCCATTACAGGCGCTGACTTATTGATGCTGGGACTCTCCTGTCCCCTCTTCTACTGTAACTGTCCTTCCTTTCCCCATTTCTACCCCTACCTGCTTCTACGATGGGTCTGCAAATCCTTCTAACCAGCTGATAAGGATCTTTTTAGATGAATATCACTGGGCAGGTATATGCTGCTTTTCAGCCCTAAAGCAAGCCAGGCTACAGTGTTAGTTTGTCAAAGAAAGCAATTTTCAGCTATGTTTTTTTGTGGGCCTGGCTATGTTTGTTTAAATTATTTTAATTATTTGAAAATAATTGCAACTATTTTTGAAATGAGGGTATATTGGTTGAATTTACCTGCCATGCTCTGAGTATTAAATATATCCCTACTTTATGTTAAACAGTTTTTATGAAATTATTTTGTAAGTATTTTTTTCACATTGGAAAGCTTCAAAAGGAATTGGAACACTCATTTTCAAAACCTTTTTCTGATTACTTTAGAAGTCTGAACTACAGATAATGTAGTCTTTGGAACAGGTTTTAAAATGGTCATTCTGGGTAGTCTGGAACATACTTCAATTAGTAGCTAAGTGGAAGGGAGGAGGAGAGATTTTTTTCTTAACTTTTTCTGGATGCTACTGGTTGTCTCTGTTCAGTTTTTGCCTAAATGAGCTCTGGATCCACAAAATTAAGGTTAAAGATTTCTAAAGCCAGTACTTTTTTCAACCATTTTTCTAAGAAAAGGAAACAGTATTTGAGAGCTGAAACAGTTATTTTACATTCCACTAGAATATTTAATCATGACCAGTATAATATATATTGAAGTCTGGATCAAGGTATACTGCCAACCAAAATGTGTCTCTGGATATAGTATGATTTTTTTAAGGTGGGTGTTTGTTTTTTTTCCATATGGATGTAGGTGAGGAGGGGTGAGAAGTGCTAGGGTGGAAAGAAAGGAAAGAGGGTGAGGGAGAAAACAGGAAGAAAAAGGGATAGTTTTTGATAAATAGCTCTCCACATAACCAGAAACCTGCCATTTCTACATCAGTTTTGGGATCTTCAACTACCTTCTATTGTAAGAAAGTAATTCAGAAACTATTAATAGTGGAAAATGGGTTGGAATAAGCTGTTAAACCACAAATCACTGCTGAAAGTGGAGCCAGAGCTCAAGTAATAGGATGGGGGAGAAACAGGAATTTTGAGTGGTCTAGGAGCTATGAAAAAAGAGAAAAAGGAGGGGTGATTTAAAAAAAAACCAAAACCAAACAAACCAGTTTAAAGCACATAAATGATAGCATTCCACTGTAGTTTCTTGATATATGAAATAAGTGTACTCTTCCATTTCAGTCGTTTTTTTAATATTTTTAAGACTGAAGCAAAATGAATTAAAATGCCATGCTTTGTGCAAAGGATGGTGGGGTAGAAGTGAGAGCGTCGTTACTGCTGGATTATGCCGGCAGCGAAAGAGGTGAAGCTGCCATGTGCCTGGTACACCAGTAGCCTGCTCAGGCTTACCCTTCAGTGACTTGTTACAGCTACTTCCTGCAGCTTGATCTGGGTGGTTACACTGGCTACCTCTACGCTTGCAGCTTTTATCAGCTTGTTATGTGCCCCTTTTCTGATTGTATCTTCTGCTGCTCACTGCACCTGGTGATAGCATGCCTCTAAGCTAATCGCTTGGTTTTCCTAACACGCAGTACGACATACGCGGTATTTCATACGCTTCTCTCTTGCTTGCTTTTCTTGGCAGGAAAGGAGTTTGCCTGTTAAGGGGAGAGAAATGTGTCTTGAAAGGGTGTTTTTAATAAGACTTCAGGAGAGCTGGGAGCAAACTAGCAATATTATAGGCTAATCATTATGTCTAAGATTGAAAGGTCACATGAGATCTTGTTTTATATCCTTAGTCATACACAGATGTATGTGGTTGGGAATTCTGTGTCAACTGCCCTGTAATTTTCACTTAAATAATACTTCAGAGTGTCATTTTCTCCAGCAACTAATGTTTTTCTGTGGGTATGAAAAAGGGATATAATGTTTGGAGGTTTTTTGGTTTAAATTGTTCTTACTACAGAAGCATGCTAGTTGGTGTTCAATTCTTTCAAATCTGAAAAGAGTTCATGTACACCTATGGAAAGAAAAGGCTGGTATAGATCTAACAGAACTGGCGTCTTCAGCTCTGTGAGTCTGAATGCAGCTTTGCTGTTTCATTATTTTCATATCAATGGTCTTTAAATGGTTATGCAAGAAAGTCATGTCATTTGTCATAGAAACATATTCTTTTTATTTTCAAAACTAAACTGTCACCTCCTTGCCAACTTGCTCCCTATGCTTTGCTTTATTTGGCGTTGTTCTACATTGGACAAATTCAACATTTAAGGGAAGAGTTCAAAAAGGAGAGGGGAGCAGTCTTCCTCCCACTACGTGGATCTAGAGTGGTTTGAGGCTAACAGATTTTTTCTGCTTCTTTTGCTTCTCAAGTCATATATCTTTCTGATCAGGCCTCTCAAGACCATGGTTGGAGCAATATAGAGAGACTTTTAGTATGACCAAGGGAATGACAGCACTTGTCTGTTCAGCTAAACTATTAGATCACTGTACTAGGAGTTCCTATTCCTTTTCTTTAACCCCCTCTTGTACTCTAGGAGTACCTTAAGTAAGATTTTTATACTTGCTTTTAGTTGTGTATGGAATGGAGAGGGGAGGAAGGAGGAGAAAAATTAATTGCTAATAAATTTGTTTCACATGAAGTTGAAAGTTTTAACAGAAAGTTACTGTGAGATGCACTGGTGAGCTGAGAGAGATTTAACTCACTTCCTTCAGGAGGGTAATAAGTGGAAGACACACCTCTTCTATCCTGTAGAGATCCTACACTGATATCCCAATAGTTCTCAACTATTATGAATTGTATTTATTATTAGAACACATGTTCCAAAAAGTGTTTAAAAAGAGGAGAAAAGCCAGGTGTCTTATAAAACCTTTCCTTAATGAATTCTATGCAAGATCACAAGGTCTCCAGAACCCTAGAAATAAACCTTATTACTTCAGAAAGCAATCAGAAGGGAGAGTGACCTCTTGGTGATAGTTATGATTTCAGTCTCAAGACACACATTTCCAGAACGTATTTCATTTTGCTTAAGGAGATGACAGATTTGACAGAAGATGTTACATGACACAAGTGATTCTGGGCATACACTGAACTCATTAGCACACTTCAGAATAATTAATGTGGTGGTGCTTGGCTCCCTCTGTTTTTCTTCCACTATGCAATTACGGTTTTTGTTGGGGAAAAAAAAAAATCAGAGATCCAGTCTGCCAAGAGTTGTTCAGGAATAACTGAAGTGTTTTTGTACAACTGGAGAAAAAGAGAATATTGAATAGTATAATTTTCCAGGTAATGATTTCTGCCTAGAAGTTTTCTACTGCACTGTTGTGTTTGCCAGTTTGGATCAGCACTATTAGCTGGTGTGGGGAAAAGACTGAAACCATTCTTTCTGTGCTAAAGTTTCTTCATATTTTCTCAGCCAGTACTTTTAAAGTACAAACCTTTTTGCTCATTTGAGAATTATGTTCAATACCTGAGCTGTTCCACTTCTGGTGTCAATGCACTTTCTAAAAGCAGCCAAAAATACTAGGCCTCCCATTTTTTCCAAATGTTTCCCATTGAATCTTAGCTCTGAAGGCATTTACCTTTCTCCCTTTAGAGTCTCTTCACTCAGTGTCCTGACAATTTGAATGATGGTATTACGAGTCATAATGTCAGATAGGAGAATCCTTAAGCCATATTGAACAGTAATATTGCACTTTGTCTATAAAAAAGTGATGACAGCAAGTTGCAAAGAAAAATATTAATATCAACAGATTCCATGACACAACATTCACATCTTTCTGCCTAAGCTTTGCACTGGAAAGCATAAGCATTATAAGCTCAACTTCAATGAACTAAACAATTAAAATAATTAAGTTCCACATGTAATCAGACCAGATGCAAGGCAGGGAGGACACACTATTCCCACCTATTGCTAAATTGAATAGATGAAGCTTTCCAGATGTTGCTAAACTTTAGATTAATCTTTACAGCTGTATATCATAAATATAATTGGAAATCTGGAGATAGGTATCCTGAGGTGACCTAACAAACTATGTTCTGAAATAGCCCAGTACTGGTAGACAGATTTTCTTGAGTCGCATTGTCCAATGCATATGCCAGGTACTACAAACCAGACTCTCCCTTATCTGTTAAGGCAGTTGTCTGTTCCTCCTATGTTGTAATTTAACTTAACAGTGATAGCTTTTCTTCTTATTCTTTCTTTCTCCATCCTTGTCCTTACTTCCCCCTTTAGTGAAAAACAGAAAGCAAAGCTGATGCAAGAATTCTTTGGATCTATTTTTCAACATTGACTGCAGTTGTGCCTTCTCCCAGAGCAAGCTGATTTGGGAGCTATAAAAGCAGTGTAACCACAACAGCTTGGAACTTAATGCAGGCTTACTATTTTGAAGTGTATGCAGTTCCTCTGCAGGTTTTGCACCTTGTGCAAAGTGTTTTATAACTACCATTCACCAATGGCAGTATCAAAGCTAGCTAACTAGCTACAAACAGGGGACTTGCATCAGTACAAGATGCAGTTGTCCTCCATGGGTGAGTCTCCACACGTACGATTGCATGAGACATATGTCTACTCATTTAGGGCAGATGTATGCAGCTATATTGAGCTGTGACAAAAATGTCAAGTCATCTGAGAGGAAGGGGGGAACCTTCAATGCAGATCTCTTTAGGAGAGGGACTACAACTACCTCTCCTTTTCCTGACTTATATAAAGACGCAGATTAAAGATGAAGTCATCCGGATATATTTGGCATTTGAGACTGCAGAGTAAGAGAGAGACTACAATGCTGCACTGCAAACATATAAGCTGCAAGCATACCAAAAAGAGGGCAAGATGCATGTATGGAAATGGGGACGTTCTTTCCCCAAACGCCAAATGATCTAGCCTGTACTTGCACTAATTTTAAATGCAGTGCTGTCATGGTGAATTGATGGATGATATCAGTATTCTTGCTTTTGCAACAGAAAATGAATGGTCTGGTTTTAAATCTATCCTTCATAAGTAAGCTTGTAAATCTAGCTTCTTCTAGAGACTTTAGGGGAAGTTCTGCTTACACCTTTCAATACATCATAAAAATGAATAACATAATTGACAGGTGAAACAGCTTTTTCTTTGAAAACAAAAACATTCAAGAAGGTACACTTGCTTGATAAGGATAATGTAATAACTATAAAATTATATTTCATAAAAGTAACATTAAAATAAGTTTAAAAAATATAAATGGCATAAAGATAAAAAAAATATACATAGTACTTTTCTGAAGATTTTGTGTCGTCTGTAAGTGGATTTGTCCTGAGGCTTTCATCTTTAACAGGCTTTAACATTGAAACCCATATCCTAGGCACTGGCATTCAGTAAATTTGGGCTCAATATTTGTCCAGAACAGTAAGCTCATCATTTTGAAAGTCAGTAATGCTGTTGTGCTATTAGAGGCCTCATTTGTTTTACCTTGCTTCTTTAGGTGGTACTGTTTGACTACATACAACAAAGCATTCTAAATGGCAGTTGCATAGGAGATGCTCTAAATTGCCTGGTATACTGCTTGGCTCTCAGTTTCAAATGAAAAGGAAATATTACGTCAGACATTCATGAATCCAGTTATCTTCTACTCATGACCTTGACCTCTTTTGTGCTAATTTTGATATTGAAATGCTTTATATTTCATTTGGGATTGTTGGACTCATTTCCTCTTGTGTGCTTTCCTTCCCCACCCAGCTGCAAAAGCCCTATTATAAAGAAATTGAAGCTTTTTTTGGTAAAATGACGCTGACAACATAAGTGAATATTTCTTAGTTGGCTAGTATTGTTTTCACAGTGAAATACACATTTGCAGGGCCTGATACAACAAAAATATTCACATTAAGAATCTACTACATGACTCATTGTAGAAAAAATACAGACATGCGCAGTTCCAGCACCCTAATCAATAACTTCTGCCCCAGCGTACTTCCCCTTCCCCTTGCAGCTATCACCATCTTCTTGCATCTTAAAATGTCACATGGAGTTATGCAAAAACTCTTACTGGTAGTCCAGTACTTCAAGTTCTTTTGTGTAGATGCCTTACAAATGTTTGGCCTTCCCTCTTTCCTGCCATCAAAGTAATTGTATAGGTGAAATCAATACCTTAGATTCAAGAGGTAGTCTCTTCCTGAATAATTTTGGAATTTGAAGTCATTACGATGTGGATAATTTTGGATTATCTTGCTTAAACATGTAGGCGATACTTAGGGAATAAGTTTAAAGTGAAGAATTAATTTGTTTGCCTGAGGACAAGGTAGTAATAGAGTGGGGAAGAAGGAATTACCAGAATATCACAAAGAAAATGGTCTAGGAAATGTTGTATAAACAGTAGCTTTCCAGGTTTCCACCATGTAAAGTAGAAAAAAGAAACAGCTTTAACTAGTACACCAGAGAATTAGACTGAAAAACCTCATAGATAAAAGGCCTACTAAAGGTAGGCAGTAAAACAAGCGTAATTTTTCTAAATGCTTAGTTTCTGAAATAAGGTTAACGAGAACTGATAAATCTATTTTTTTATAGAGTAGGAGGTGTAGAATAAGTGTTTAAAATAGGTAATTTAGATGAATTGTTTAGTGCTGAATACTTAAAAATGTTAATATCTTTATACATTCAATATCTCTATTGATGATGCAGTCACTACCTGTAGAACATCAAAGTTTAAAAGTCCAAGTGATAACACAGTTATGACATAAGCTAGGGCAGAGAAAAACTGGTACAGCCAATTAACATTTAGGTATTTTATTACAAAATTTATTAAACCTTCACTTATAATCAGTAATCTAAATTAATATACCAGCAGGACGTGTTTTGATGCTGAGGTTTAAAGACAATTGGATGCATGATCTGGTGAAAATCATTGGTGCAGTACCTGGAATGAGAGTATGTTGAAGTGGTAAACCAGCCTTCAACAGCTGTCACGCAGGTACAAAGGCATGTTTTCTTTCATAGCTCAATACCTAGTTTATTCAGAGTTGAGAAACTCCTTGGGAACTGATAAGACAAGAAGGTGTGTTTTTCGTGTTTGCACTGTAAAATTAGGCCTGAAACACTGAGATCTACTACTTTTAATGTCTTGTAAAACACTGTAATCAGAACCTATGCATTTCTAAGGTATCTATAAGAAAGGAGCAAATTGTAAATGCAAAACACATTTTGATAGTTGTCTTTCTGGTTACAAGGCCTGTAATTTTATTTAATTGATATAATAATGTATGTTTGCATTATTTGCTAATCGTACTTCCATTTCCATCTAGAAAAGTCTTAAAACAATGGCAAGTTAACTTCTTTATTTAGGATGTGAGAAATGCCATTCGTCATTCTCTAACATTTAAATTTAAAAAAAGCAGGAATTTTAAGCTAAAGATACAGTTGTCTTAAACATGTTTACATTGCACCCTCCTGGTTAAAAAAACAAAGGATAGAAATAAGGCTATCTATAATTGAAGGACAGTCTGATTCTCATTGCTGATGAAAATTAATCTTTTAAAAGAAAAGAACAGAAGTTGCAAATGCAAAAAAAAAATCAAAATTATTGCTGACTGAAATAATATTGAAGTTTATTAATTAAAATTGCATAAATTTATATCAGTTCTCTCTGGCTCAAATATGCTTTATCTTCAGTGAAACAAAACTGTATGCATATTTCTGTTGATTAGGGCAGTAATCTATTAAAAACATGGAAACTATTTACTCCATAAACTGGCTTTTTAAGAGCCAAATTAAAACAAACAGAATGAATTTTGCATTCTTTCCAGATTTTAATAGTTTTCAAGAACAATAAAAATCTATGCAGAGAAAGTATAAAATGCCCAGGTGATGATAGTTTTGCAGTTATAATTCAGTAGTGGTGATCAGTTTATTACAGGTAAGAATTTAAATCCGTTAAATAAAACAAAACGGTTCTCTCTGTCTTCCCACAGTTTTCTCCAAGGAATATACCCCCAATCTTCCCCTGCAAAGCCTGCTAAATGAATGAGTTTTTTGGCATGACAAGAAGGTACTAAGCGCATAGGTTATTGTAGTTCAAGAAGTTCCAGGGCCACAGTGAACTGTCCCTCAAAATATAGATGATGAATTCAGTCTTGAAAGACTAATTTATAGTCATGCATGTAGTAGATAGGGCCTTCTTATTTACTGAAATGAAGCTAAGACGTACAAAAACAATTGCTGAGAAATAAGTACAATAACAGTGAGGCAAATGTTATTGATAGAAGTGTTTGTGTCTGTGTGTTTTTTAATATTTTGAAAGTGATCCAGCATTGTTCTGAAAAATTCTTCCATTAGAAGGTATTTTAGTGCTGCTTTACCCATTGCAGGAAATGAGAGACTAGAGACTGCTTTTAGTTTTAAAAGTATTTAAAGTGAAAGAATATAGAAATAGTGGTGCTGTAATACTTGCAAAAGTTGGAATAGGTAATAAGTCAAAGCCAGCTTAGTAAATCCCAATAATTAGTGGTCCTTGCTTTTGTCCTTATATACTCACTCAATGAAGAAAGAATAAACAGTCTGTCAGTAAGGCTTTTGTTTTCTCCTGATACAAAAAAAATTATTTTACTTCCTCAGGTCAGCATACAAGCTGTGATTTTAAGAGAAGCCAATGCATTTATTGTCAAAGGAGATTTTCAGTGGGAAATCTGATAAAAGCTGAAAAGAATTACTCTCAAAATTTAAAGTAGGGGCAAGAAAGTGGTTGTATAGCCAAATCAGAGTAGAGTCTGAGAACATTACATTGGAAGCATTTTACTTTTATTATGTAGGTCAACACCAGGGATGATCACGGAGAATGCTTTGTTTCTCGAACATCAGTTAAGAGTAAGATTTCAGCAGATCGGTTTCTGCAACAAAACTGATGAAGTATAAGCCGCAGAGATTTGTAATTATTGACCTAGAGAGTAGGGATTCACAGAAAGTGGGGTGAAGGGATTTGTAAAAAATGTCATTAAACTGGTGACAAATCTGTATGAGATAATTTTAGAAATAGTGAAGAAAAATAATGCTTGTGGAAAATATAAAATAGAAAAGAATGGACCATTGTGTAATTAATGAGGGAAAATGTTAATTTTCTTTTTTTAGATTAAATTATTGTATCATTTACAAAAACAAGAACTAATTCCAAAAATGAAAATGTTCATGCTTTGAAAGTTGTTTGTAACTGTGATGCTGTACATGATTTTTTTGATACGTGTTTCTACCGAAATAATTTCCATCATGCCAAGGGCCTAGCTCTCCAGTAAGTTACAGGGAGAGTTGGGTTATTAAAAAAATTATTTAATACAGTAACTGTACATGGTTTCTAAATGTTCAGAGGTAGGAAATTTTGGGAATCTAGTATGTAAAGAATCAGTTGATTGGAAACTATTGTACCGGAGACAAACTTTACAATAGTGTGGGCTGGATGTAGCTTCTAACCAGAGAACTGTTTGCTGGCCTGACTCAATGCATTTAGTTCCTGTTCCAGTTATAGTTATGAATTGAGGAATATATTTGGCTTCCAAACTTTCCAAACTGATTTAAGGACCATTGATTCAAATAATCATTTGGATCGGTGTATGGAGAGTTCTATGATGATATGATATTGGCTCTTTTCAATATTTCCATTTGCTTTTGCCGTTACCCAGTTTCTTCACAGTGTTGCTGTCTGCCTGAATATTGTAAATTACAGCACTGTGGTTTTGTGATAAGACTTGGGCATTTTGACAGATGTGGAGATGTTTTTGTAAGCGATACGACCTACCATGACTGAACTGGATTTTAAATGGCATAAATAATATTGTTTGTAGCTATTACGCACATTGCTGTGCTATACCTGCCCATTTTTCCAGATGCAGATCTGTGCAAACATTGAAGTTGCCTGGAAATAGAAACATGCAGTAAATGATTCTACCACAGAACGCTTCATCTCCTGCTTTATTCCATTTTCCCCTGTGTAAAATGCGCGCAAACAAAGATCATTAATAGTGTTGCAAGTTCAGACACTTAAAAGTTATGAAATGCCAAATTATAGTGCACTCTTAAACTACTTCAGGAGCTCTCAAGCTGCACCTTTCCAGGACAATTCCTCTGCTCTGAAATCTGCCTTCTTCCTTCTGGGTCTCCGTTAAAGGTGCAGGCTGAGGGCTGGATGAATGACCAGAGGCCCAGCAGACTCCTGGGCTCAGGTTCTTCTCTCCCCTGGAAAAAATGGTAGCAGGAAGTAGGGGGTGGCAGCTGCTGGTGGGGGAGTGAATTTGTCCTTCAGGCCTCTCCCTCTGGCCCAGGTTAGAGTATCTGAGGTAAAAGAGGGCAGCTGAAAGCAAAGTGCATCTGTTCCTCTGGCAGTGGTGTGCTACCTCCTCCTGAAGATCTGCAAGAAAATTGCTTCCAGTGCAAGACTGGTTCCATTAGAACTTGCAGCTGATTGTCCTCAGTTAAGTAATTGAAGGCTATTAACAGATTAAAGGGTGTACGTGCTACACTGACTGTCATTTTGTTTCTACAGCCCATGGTTTTGTTGGGCAAGGTTTTTAGTATCCTGAGTGCATGTTTGGTTCTAGTTGCTCTTCTGTGAAGTAGCAGAAGATCTGTCATTGTCCAGGCTGTCTCTCAACCTGTTTGGTGCGAGTGACCAGCACAGACCATAAAACTCCGTGCAGCTGAATTAAAATTTTATTTTGGTTTGGTTTCTTAATTGGTTGTGTACCAGACAGCCTGTGCCCAATAACTGCTATATGATTGTGGAAAGAAATGTATTTTTGTGGATTCCTCCTTTTTTTACAAAGAACTGAGTCTTCAGGGGAGCTTGATGTGCTTCTATTTGAATATGTCATACAATCAGGCATGGAATATTTAATGCATTTAGAGTGTTTTCATTTTTACTGGAAATCGAACTGATTTCAAGCCAATTGTTGCTGAAGATGCTTATTTTCCTCTTTGGTGAGTAGATCAATCATTAACAGAGAATGATAGGGGGTTAGTTTGTTTTTCCCTGATGTATAGAGAGCTTTCCAGGAACATGTGAAGAACTGGATTGGATGTCTTTCAAGAAAATACATATATTGAAAACAGACTTCTTTATATGTGATTGCCTTTCTTTGGGATAGCTAAAGTTTAAACACTTTGCCTGTGTGTCATATTTCTAATGTACTTACCATCATATACTCTATGGTTGCTGGGTCAGGCTCAGCTACTGGAAGAATGTGTGTTTCCTGCCAAGTAATTTTTCAACAGAAACTACTGGGTATCGGTCAAGGTTTCACTGTATAGGGAAGCTGTTCTTAGGAAAAAGTTTTTGTTTTGTTTTGGGTTTTTTTTGTAAGAAGGGAAAACAATGGGTGTCCCAAGATGTTATCTGAGACATTTTTGATCAAATTCAGGACAAAGGAGACTGAAGTTGTCTGTGTTTTCTCTTCATACTCCTGTCCCCTTCACCAAATAACTAAAGATGTTCTTGAGATTTGCAACTGAATAAGAATAGTTGAAAAACAGATTTCAGCAAAAGAGCACTTTGCTGGTGTAAAAAAAAAGTTGGCTATTTCTAGTACTGCAAAAATAGCTGTTAGCGATTAGAGCAGCTGAATATCTGTGGTTTCAGGTTACAGGTATCTAGGTAAGACTAGACAATACTCTTTTCCTCCCTACAGGCATCTAAGGACATCTTAAGTAACATGAAAGAATAATGTTTGGTATGATTGCCAGTAAAAAACTGCACTGAGTTACCCGAATACATCGCATTTTGTTTTGTGTTGTGTTTTTTCCTTGAGATTTCTATTTGTGTAACAGAATACTATCCAGTCTCTACTTTGGGTAGGAGGAAGCTGAAAATGTTTACATGCTTGCAATTAATAACATGGTCTTGAGAACTTTTCCTCTGAAATTCTTTGTTTTATTTTAAGTATTTGTTTGTTACATTCTTCAGCAATGATGATCTAATTCCTAAGTTCTAATTATTTTTGCCATCTATAATGTTTATTTTGAATATTTATTTATATATGTTTACATATAATATGTTTTGTGATAAAGCTTGACTGAAGCTTTTTCTGCTACTTACAGACAACTTGTCATTTTTTAAATTGCATATATATATATACTATTGTACAATTTACCGTAAGCAAAATGTAAATGTGTGGTATATGGTAGGTAAAGTCAAGTCTTCCAGCAATAGAAGTAGTACAGGGTGTTTCCAATAGATTATTCTTCTTGAGCAGCGTGTTCCAGTTGCAATACGGAAGAGATTAAATGGGTCATAAAGCGGCATGTATGTTTATGAGTATCATACCTAAACTAACAATGAAATACTGCATATAAAAGTTATTAAACTAAAGGGTTCAGCTTGACTATCCCCTTCTTTTTGTGGCTTTTCTGAGGAAGAACTACATCTCTCAAAGAATATATGTATTACAAAACACAAATGTTTGACATCGTTTATTCTATATAACACTTTATTGTAATGCCTGACGGGGGCGGGGAGGAAAGATCACAGTACACCAGAATAGATGGTTTCTGGCACGAGATCAGTTAGATCTTTATTAGAGGTTACAAGCAAGTTCCTCCTTTGCTGAAAAATGGACACAACCTTTGTTAAAAAAAAGTTTATTTGCTTATGCTTTTTCAGGGAATAACAGCCTTAAATGCATCAAACTTGAAACATTTTGCAAAATTTTCTAGGCGTAATCTTAGAGAGAGTACTGCATTATTCTCAGGTTGATGTCAGGTGCAGACAAAGAAATTAAACCTGTGTGCAAATGCCACAAAGGTGGCTGTCCTGAAAAAGCCTCTACTGGCATTCTTCTCAGCCTAGAAACTTTAAAGTATTTGCTGAGGGATAGATTATGCCAAGTTTCTTTAGCTGTTTAGGGGGAGAAGGAAATAGGAGATAGCAGAGGAGAAGCCATAAAACAAACGTTGCATGCTCAATACTATGAGTACCTACACTTTTGAGAGGTGGAGCATCTTAACTGAAGAATCCATCGAAATAAGCTACTAGAAAAATACTGTGGGGTGGTTAGTGCTGAATCCAGTACAAGAAGGCCTCTTTTCTTTACAGATCAAGGAGACTTCTGTGTCCAGTCTCGGGTAGGAGGAGAAAAAGGCAAAGCAGTAGTTGGGGAATTCATCTGCTGTTTAAAAACGGGTTACACTAATTTGAAAGAATATGCCTGGAAAAAATTTGGTTTTGTTTCAATTAAAGGAAATCAACCTTTTTTTCTTCTCTGCGTAAAGCTGCTAGAAATTGGGGCCATTTTCTTGTGACTTTTTTAAAAAAAGCAGATAACCTCAGACACTGAACAATGTGATTTCTTTCAGTGTAGTGATTGCAAACAATCAGGAAGTTTTTACCAAAACATTGGGCAAAGTAGTTAAAACACTGCTTTCAATGCAAACAGACTTAGCTTTGAAAACTTGCAGCCTGAAGCCTTCTCCTTGAATGCTTCAGTTAATTTTGTTTCAAGCGCTTCTTGTTTTTATAGTTCTAGAGTTGCATTGCCTTGTTAGTAGTTTCTCCCTGTGAAGCGTCCTGACGTCTTTGCAGCTCCTGTGTTCCAGGTGCCCTGTAACCATTCCTCTGCAATACAAAGTAGGCAGTCAGTGGTATACCACATTTTAAAGTTAACTTTAACAAATTTTAAACCAGCTGTTAGTTCCTAGGGAGCAGTGTGATACATAGTCCTCTAGTTGGTTTAAATACACACACCATTTGAGGTCAATCGTATCAAGCAATAATTTCATTGGAAGAATGACTTGAAAGGGTGAGCTTGCAAAGTGAGCAAAAATGGAAATCTTCAAGGCTACAAGATTTTAATGAAACCAAGACTTATATTTGATGAGGGGTAAAAAGAAGGTAAGATTTTTGCCCTTTTAAGCATTGAACTTCTGCAGAGTTCTCACAGGACATTTTTGTCCTCCTGAGAATGTGAATAATGTAAATCTCTAGTAAGTAGTGCTCTTCATCTTGGAATCTTTGCACAATGTAAGAAATGGTCTTTTTGAGTTTCCATGCATCACAGATCATAGTTTAGAATAGTGATCTCTGTAATAAATTTTCCTCAAGTATTTAATGTCATAATTCCCCTTTGAAAATTAGATAAATGAGGGAGAGGGTTGCTTTCTTGATGTTGAAATTAATCCTTACTTAATAGTTTTTGTTTTGTGTTTGGATGCTTTAGTTCTTGATTATTCTGAGATTTTCGTGATTTAACAGAAATACATAATCTGTGAACTTTTTAAAAGCATAGCTCATTATTTTCTTTAAGTCATTTTAGTTTCCAAGCAACTAAGTCCTGTCTTAAATGCCAAAATGCTGTTCTGAATAATGGTTGAATGTAATAAGTCCAAGTGTACTGTGTTTTTGTCTTTTTATCTAGTAATAGGCATATCAATAAAGTAATCACTATTTGGTCATAATCCCCCTCATGAAGTTCAGACTGATATCAACTGTTTTCATTTTTTCCACATTATATCCGTATTTTTCAAGCAGAAATTATTCTCTCCCATTAAGCAAAACTTTACTGCATTGTTATATGAAAACTGTTTTTATTGCTTCATAGTTTCTGGCATTGCTTCACTGGAAGATGAAATATTTTGACCATTGGATTTTAGAAGTCTGGATATGTCTCAGTTTGTCCCAGTGTTCTTGGTTACAGGAGCTCTTGGGTTGACAAAGAGCTGTTAAAACAAGTTTGTTATTTGGATTATAAATATAATTTTTAACTTTTTTTTTTAAAGTGAGTTTACCAAAAGAGTGTGACTCAAGATCTAATTACATATCCACAAGGTACTAAAATACTCATAGTACATTAGAAAAGCTTGGAATATCTGATCTAATTTCTGAGAAAATTCGGAAAACACTAATTATTCTGTGTATTTAATTCTCTGTATTTGTCACCTGCTTTCTAATGTGTATACAGTTTCCGAATTTTAGACACTGATTATATAATATATGTTTTTGTCAGGGGAATGCAGCTTTTATTAGTAATTCTGTATTTATGTATTACCGGGTACACTATTGTGGAACAATAGTGTCAATTACTGTCATAATACATCCCAAATTACCTTGGACTATAGTTCTTTCTTGTGCAGCATTTTTCAGGCTTTATTGTTAGAAAATTTAATTTGGCAGAGGACAGTTTAAAAAATAATAAAGCCACTTAAAGTTTTGAAGCTTCAAGAGTTATGTAGGTTTCCTCTTAGGCAAGTGTTTTAATATCACTGCCCCCAAAAGTAAAGATTTTAAAGCACTTAGAATTAGGTCTTAAGTTGCATGAAAGTTTGAATTAATTTAATGATGAATCTCTGGAAGTTTTACAGAAGTCTGTAAATATTACAGGGTCCACAAGAGCTTCTTGTTGCATAAGCTTAAAAAAATGCCTTCTTTTTGTTTCATAAATACTAGGCAGTAGAAACTCTTTATGTGTGTGACTGAGTTCTGTGGTAAGGAATCAAAGGAGCTTTTTGATGATAAATTTTCCTGTTTATTCATAATTTGTAAAATAAGCTTATGAATAAAATAAGAACTTTGTAATTGTACAACCACAGAGTTACTTTGACAAAGCTTTCCTCCACTTTGTTCTTGAGTAAATAACATAGGTGAGCCCAGTTCAGTTTGGACCATATGCCTGCTAAATTCTTGGGAATCCTAGTAATAATGAGATGAGATGAGATAGCAGGATTGTTTTCCCTACAGAACCGTTTTTATTTCTTACCCCCTTTGTCTCCAGACACCTTTTTTCCAAGCAGCTGAACAATTCCAACTGTGTCTTGGTGCCATGAGGTGCTTTGGTGCCTGATTCATAAGCCAAGACCCACCCAGGCAGTCTCAAAATCCATACTTTGGCACTTCAAAAGGTATATAGGTTGTATAAGTAAAGGCAGATGTCCATAGTTGGCCATTTGTAAAACCTACATTTTCTATTTAATTTTTAATCCAAGATTAATATGCTAATTTGTTGTTTCAGTATTGTGCATTTTTTTGCAAGGCCTGCCTTCTACTTTTCTTTCTTGAGGATGTACTTAATTTTTTACATACTTCTAGTATACTTTTGTCAAATGGGGAGATAGGATGGTAGATGTTCAGCAAATACAACAGTAAGTTTCACTGCTATGTAGTTTGTAATTTTCATAAGCTAAGCAAGCAGAGCAAAAAGGGGGAAATCTGTATTAGTTTTGGCATCTGAAGGGAAAGTTTCCTGTTTATGGTATATGCTGGTATATGCTTACCTTCTAACCTAAATATGGGTCAAGAGTGGCCTAAGCAAGAGGCTGAAAAGCTGAGCAGATGTGACCAGAAGAAGCAGAAGATGGATTAAATGAGTGGAGGGTTAATCTTCTATTTTTTCCTTTAAAAGACAGAAGATGATGTTGGTGCTGGGAAGTAGCACTGGAAGTGGGACAAAGCAGGGGAAAATACAGAGGTGGATACAGAAACGGTGGTACTTTCATCATCTTTGAGTACATTAAAATTAGTTTGCATCAAGTATCATTTGAACAAACTGTAACCAGCAGTCATAGATGCAGATGCTGAAGCTTGGTGTTTTTATGATACAAAGGAGGAAAACATTAAGGAGGCTGCTAGTTGGTTTGCTAAAGATTTGTTGACTTCTGCTAAAGAAACCTACCCATAGAGCACACAGCTGGCAGGAGAATTACAGGAAGAAGCACAGAGCTAAGGGAGCAGCTAGAGTACAAGAGCAGTGGAGTTGTGACATCAACTTGCTGATTATAAAACATACAGAGGTAATGGGTAGAAACAGAAGAAGGGCAAGGAAAATGGAAATAGGTAGTTAGGCAGAGTGTGGAGGGAGGTGTTTTATTGGGGTCAGCAATGTTGGGTTTGGATATGGACAGGCTACTCTTTGGTGTTATTGGGGAGAGAGATCCAGATGGAATTAAATAGTTGCTGTACAAACAAAAGTGTGATGCTGTTTTCAAGATGTTTTGGATAAGTAATGAGTATATTGCTCTTTTCAAAAGACATGAGTCTGGGGCTTTTTTGTTTGTTTTGGGGGGGATTTTTTCCCTAAATAATCTTGGATGAGGAGATCCTTCAGATGAAATGGAAGGAAAAAATGTTTGCGTATAGATGCAGTTTTACATAGTAAGGGACTTTTTTGAGAAAGTAAGTAAACTATTTCATCTGGAATAGAGAGGCTAAGAATAGAAAGAAGGATCTGAATGGCTGCCATTTATTTACCTCAGATGCAAAAAGCTACCTGAAGATTATATTTTAACAAAAGGGACAAAACTTTGATGGACAGGCTTATATCGTAGAATATCTCAAGATGGAAGGGACCCATAAGGATCATGGAGTCCAACTCCCTGCTCCTCGCAGGAATACCTAAAACTCCACCATACAACTGAGAACTCTGACAGGCTTGGTGCTGTGACCACTTCCCTGGGGAGCCTCTTCCAGTGACTGACCGTCCTCTCAGTGAAGAACCTTTTCCTAACGGTTGGACTCAATGATCTTAAAGGTCTTTTCCAACCTAAATGATTCTATGCTTCCAGTGTCCAGTCTGAACTTCCCCTGATGCAGCTTCATTCCATTTCCCTGTATCCTATTCTGGTCAGCAGAGAGAGGAGATCAGCACCTCCCTCTCCACTGCCCTGACCAGTAAGTAGCTTGAGAAATCAAATAGCGTTACATCACAAGAAAATGACATCTCAGTGACCAGAAACCATAAGGGTGTAGTAGTATTTCCAGAGATTAAGTACAGAGATAGGGACTGGCTAAAAAGAAAAAGCTATTAATTCTGTCAGCCATAGAAGAAAAGAACGGTAAAAAATGTGGGGAGGATAAAGAGACTGAAATTTAAGTAGGCTCAAAATGGAAGCTGATATTTTATCATCATCATCATCATCATATGATGTTATACATATGTTGAACATAGAGGCAACACAAGGATGTGCAATGGGAATAAATATATGGAAATGATATCCAAGGTGGGAAAAATCCTTTACAAACTCAGTGTACTCTACTAATCCAGCTCAGCTGGTAATTATCTATTACTTAAGTGATTAGACTGAGGTTGACTAGTAAAGTGATAAAAGCTCTAATGTGATCATTTCAAATTAACATGGTATACTTATCCGAAACCCAGGATACTTATTGTACTTCTTAATCTCTTACCAAAGATTTAAGTATGAGTTGGGGAGAAGGAATTGTAGTTTCTAGAGCTGTCTTTTCCTGCTTTCAGGTGGCAATAATGTAGTCTTTGCTCATGACATAAAATTCCGTCATAACCATCTACGTTTTTGTTGTTTCCAGACTGGATTAGTGTATCTCTCTGTATGGTGCTTTTTGACTTCAGAACTTGTTATCTATGGCAGCTCAAGCCTTGGGGAAAGAGTGTGTTACACCGGGGGGTGTGGGGGGGTGTGTGGGGGGGTGTGATCTGTTAAGCTTAATGTTTTCAAATGTTGCATATGGAAGAACTCATGTATCATTTAGAGTTGTGAATTTTAGTTGGTTTCTGCTGTAGTTCTATTTCACAACTTTCAAGGCAGGAATTTGAGGCTCGGGTTAAACTAAGACACTAAGTCTTAAGTCTTTTCACTGTGTTGCAAATATTCTATATTTACATAGATTTTTTTTTTTTACACGGTATTTATCTCGAAGATTATTAATGAGAAAGAATGCTCTCTTGGCAGTGCTATCTTGCTCATTTTATTGATTCATTGTTCTGTGATTAGATATTAGCCGTGCAACAGGGTTAGGATTCTCATTTTCTCACCACTATACAACCCAAATTTTATTTTGTCAAGCATAATTGAGAAACGTAGAATTCAGCAATTTTTTAGTAACTTATTTTCTATACATTACTAGTAGGCAGAACTATTAGAGCTTATTTTTTCAACATATGAGAGAGTGCATAAACCATGGATTTTAATAACTTTTAAGTTTATTAGCATTTATACTTTTTTAGGGAATGTGTAATATTCATATATTCTACCTACATTTTCAGTTTTTGTTGGAACTCTGAACAGAGTACAGTATTTGTTTTGGGAACGGAGAGAATTCTACTTGCTAATAGTAATATTCTCCTACAACATGTCATTTACATTAGGCTTTTTCTTAGGAAGTGTAGAAAAAATATGGCCACAAATTTTCCAATAAAATATATTGCTTTTGAAAAACTGTTTTTCTTTGAATTCCAGTTTTTCTTTTGGAACAATAGAAATTAAAAAAAAAAAAGCTAAAACAAGAACAAAACGTTTTGATTGACTTAAAACATTTTCTGCCTTCCATTTCCTGTTCTCAAAAACTTATTTTGCGGGACATATTTAGGATTTTCTGGCTTTGCTTAGGCTTAGAGTGATTATTATTTTTAAATTTTCCAACTGTAGTTTACTACTTTGTCTGGTCTTGTAAAATGATTACCCAAGGAATTGGACAGTTTTTCAGTTTAATTTTTGTTGCAACAGAATATAGAAAAATGTAATTCTGCATAGCATTAGAACATTTCAGCAGAACTAAAACTGCAAAATATGGTTTGTTATATAGTTCATAGTCAAGTAAACTCTGTAATTAAATAATACTACTTTAAAGGTTTTATTTTAATCTGACTCCTTTTGGATTGCTTGGAACTGTGTAAAGGAATGTGATTTTATTAGTCTGTCCCTTTCCTTACTACAAATATACCTCAGACATTTTCTTGGGGTAGGTTTCTGGATAATCTCTAGGAACAACTCTCTGAAGATAATTTTATGAGAGAGAATGTGAATAAGAATGAATATTTAAAATATTAGTATTTAAAATCAGGAGATTAAGCGTGGATTTAAAGCTTAAATTATTGCTGCCTGTTGTGATTTTTTGTTACTAAAAGAATGAAGCCACCTAATAAATCCCATTAACATCAATAGCAGTTACAAGATGCTTAGCAGTTTAAATCACGTAACTGCTTATTTTAATTTTATGCAACTATTATTTGCATTATTGATATAGGTTGGGTAGCCAACAGTTGGATTTAGAAAGAGAGAGAAAGAAGCAGTCCTATCCATTTTTTCCTTTTGTTTGGGAATCTTTGCATTCATTTTCCATGCTGAGAAAATTCTGAGAACCTGTCTAGCTCCTTCTATAAATCTTTGACTGACTTGTATGTGAGACTTGGATAGATGAATCATGTAAAGGCAAGTAATTTAATATTCTCTTATTTATACCTCTGGCCTTACATCTGCTAGTTTAGTGATGACTGACATTTGAAGAGAGTTTCTCCCTTATCTTAACATGTCTAACCAACTTTCTGGCTGTGGCTACCTTTAATATTTTATTTTTCTTGCTATTGAATTTTGATTTAAATAACTTCATAGCAGATTTTCAGAGAAAAAGTTACTGCTGAAGCTGCTGCACATTTGCTATGCACAAGTTACCATTCGCTTTCAAAGAGTTTCAGAAGAAAGCATTTCAACAATCCAAAGCTCCACCAAAAGAAAAAAAAAGCCTGAATTGAATTGTACTCCAAGTCACAATAATTTATTCTATATTAGAACTGTGTTTGAAAAGCATGGTCCACTATAATATGTTTGTCTTTCTCTCTCTTTTTAATAAGAAATTTCATGCCTAAAGCACATCAATACTATCTTAGACAGGGAAAAAATAGCTAAAGGATTGAAATGCATTAGGCAAGGTCACTTTAATGTTTTGCACAGTTTTACTCTGCAAATATTTGTTTGGGACTGTAAATTTGATTCTTACTCCTGTTACACGCACTTTGAAATTTGAATCTCTTCAAAGCTTTCTTATTTATTATTAGCTGTAATAAAGAGTTTTTACATAAATGTTTATTACATTGTCTTACATGGGGTAATAAAAAGACTTGTAGCATATTATGGTGTAAGCTTACTGGCATTTAGTGTTATCTTTAATATCATTTCTCCATTAAGTAAAGAATGCCTAAAATCCTGAATGCTTTGAATTTACTTTTTTTAGGTTGATTAAGTCTAAGTAAATACTAAATCAGAATATACGTTGCATTTACAGGCACTTGCAGACCAATTTGAAGATGCAAATACATCAGTATCTGAACGCATGAAGATTTTCTACTGTTGTCAGGTGCCTCCACATTGGGCCATACAGGTGTGAAGCAATCCCATTTGAAGCTTTACTTAAAAGTCTGTGGTTCTTAATATTTTTGGTACTGCATGACTCCGAAGTCAAGACAGTGTGATACAATCTTGAGTTGAAACACTGTAGAAATAAAGATGTAGCCTAACAACACACCAGGTTTTTCTGGAAAGAAATCAAGTTCTGCAGTGTTTTGCTTTCAGATGTCTTGTTCTGTCATGCCCAGAAGTAATTGCTGTAGTGCAATTCTTTTTTTGACTTTCCGTTTTCCTTCAGTAAAAAATGGACCAAAACTCTCAAGCTTCCAACAGATCTCCTGTAAAAATAATCTTGCCACTGTCTTGCTATTTATTACTGGTTTACTTATGCTACAGTTACTTGCATCTTTCTCATCTTTTAATGATCACTCACTTTGGGTTGTTTTCAGGAAGTGGATCATGGTCCAAGCAGCCAAATTAGGAGTCAAAAGTACACTGAAGAACTCCTCAAGCTGAGAAAGTTTTTATTTTCGACACATGCCCCTTTTTACTATTGGTGACAGGATATTTTTTTTTCCAAAACTACACTGTTTATCTTCACAATAAACTCTTTCTAGAACAGAAATCTACACATTAGAGTCTTATCTGATGATGCTGTATTTAACAAACTTAAGAAAACTGCATCACATACCTCCAAAGGTGTTCATGTTGTTTACTTTTAATGGTGTTTTATTCCTTTTTGATTTCTAACCTCAGTGTGTGTTGCTTTAACCTATCATATCTTCTCCAAGCATTCTCAAATTATTCCACACAACCTTTCAACAGGCACTTGCAATAAAACTAGCAAATGTGGTTTTCATTTCCAGTTGTCAGAGTGGCACTTTTCAATCCAAGCCAATTTTCCAAGCCAAAGATAGAAATACTAAAATAGGGATTTATGATGGAAGATGGCTGCAGTCTTCTAGTCATAGTAATGAAGAGGCATTGCCTATATAAATTTTACCAAATTTGACTCTGAGTAACTTTAATAAAACATAAATAAGATTTAGTTACAGACACTGGCAAATGTAGATTTTTTTTCCTAAGCGATTAATATCAAGCTAACAAATAATTACTTTGTTACAGATTTTCAGTTATGTATTTATGTCAAAGAACTGTAGCCAGTTCTTAATTTTTTGACTACCAGTCTATTTCCGTATGGTGACTCCTTGGATTTGTAACAGATACTGAACCCAAGCCTATAAAGAGAGGTCCATGACATCTGTGGAGAACTTCAGGGAATCCATTCAGGATCACCAAAACCACTGCAGAAGTTCATTGTATGGGATCTCATAGCATAATTAGGTGTCCTTATACAGAATGCTCCCATTTGTTTTTACAAACCAAATAGTACATCTGTCACACATAGTAAATAAGTTATCCTTTCTTCAAAGGTGAAAAACTATACAGGATTTTAATCTCCTCTTAAAAAATAAACAAAAAACCAAAGACAACTTTTCAAAGTCATGAAAACATACCTCATTTATTTTTAAATTAAAAAGATTACTCATTTATTTTCATAAGTACACTGAAATAATAGCTGAATTTGAAATAACAAAGAGGCTGACTTATCTGTGAGGAAAACTCAACTAGGGAGTTGAACCTGAACTCAAATCCAATATTGACTTGACTAAAAACTAACACCCTTTGGCAGTGGCTGTTTGGGACAGTGATTTCTCACGAGTACCTAACAAAATTGTATCAGAGCCTTTCTCTCCATCTGTGTTTGCACAGGTACAGATTACTATGGCAAAGCATTGCTAGAAGAGGCTTTAATGCTCTCCTTCAGCCTCTGTTTCCCACTCTTAGCATTCCCAACATCCTGCTGCAGCTGCTCTCCAGCTGCATGGTCCATGCACCTCATTTAAGGGGTGGAACTTCAGCTCTCTCAATTCATCCTTGCCATGTCTGTTTCCATTTTTGCATTATATTATAAACTAGTTCAAAGTAATTAAGCTACTGACATGAACAAAAGTCAAATCAAAACAATTATTGCTCTATTGATGGGATTTTTTGAGGTATATACATTGTTTGAGGCTCCTGCTTGACGTTTCAAGAGAATAATTTCATATTCTCTGTCTGCTTCTTCTTGATGTCAGAAATGCCTCTAACATCTTTTAAAAATGTAAATAGTATTTACTTACCTATTTTCAGTTACCTGGAATTTCTTATCTTTCCAGCGTCAGCTTGCAAGCTTACTCTTTGAGCTGGGATGCACCAGCTCTGCCTTACAGATATTTGAGGAGCTGGAAATGTGGGAAGATGCAGTGATCTGCTATGAAAGAGCAGGACAGCATGGAAAGGTGAGAAAAATGAGTTTTACAGCTGAGTCTTGAAATAGGATCTGAAGTATGAAAGACTGGCTTGAGCTGTCAGTTCACTAATGACATTCACTTCTACAGGGGTGTATCACGACAAAAGTCTGTTTAGGAAAAATGGACACGACACACGAGTCTGTCATAACCTGTGAATGCTCAAAAAAAAAAAGATTTGGGGTAGTGACCACATGAAATAGAAGTTGGTAAATGAGAAATAAGTTAAGAAGCAAGAAGATTGTGATAGTGATTCTTGAAAATATTCAAGGAAAATTAACAACTGTGGATGCAAAGCAAGGTGTAATGTGGACATTTCAAGAAGGCTGTAGCAGTGATTCATGATGGGGTCTTAAAGCTTTGTCTGGAAGGGATATTAGTTTTCTTTCCCACTTGATTTCAAACTATTAACTGTAGTTTTTAAAAACACTTTAAATAGAACAACATTGGTGCTTGATGTATTTAATTACCTAATGTTAACAAACTCAAATTACAGAATCAAACATTTGAGACAAGAAGTGGCGTAAGATTAAAAGGCTTTATTTTGTTAAGTCTATGTTGATGTTTTCCTGAACTTCTCTGTCATTTCTTTAACACTGCTGCAGCTACGTGTGATCAGCTCCAGACAAAGACAATTTAAAGCCATCACCTAATTCTATGTATTGGTGGCAGAATTGTTTAAAAATACTGGTAGCAGGCTGTAGCAGCCTTCCTATTGTTGATTATTTTGCTGTTACTATTAGAGCAATGGTAGGAAGATTTTAGAAAATGATACCTGGAAGCAGTGCCTACTTGTGTGTAACTTCGGCTGTGTTCTCTTTCTGGTGCAATCTCTCACACATAAAGACTGTAACAGGAATTTATGCTATCAAGCATTGTTTTCAGAATTTATATAGTTTACAGAAATACTCACTTTCAGACAAAAATAAGTTTTTTCTTTTCTCCCCTATTCTCTCCTTCTGTTTGGTATATGGTAACATTAAATATATGAATGTAGGTATGCCTTTATGAGGACAAAATCACAAAGACTATGCTTAAACTAATTTAAGCTTACGAAATAGAGAGTTATAACTTCAATTAATAGAAAAAATGCAGAATTTCGCATACTTAGATATTTTTTCTAATTATTGTGCAGCGATGTCTAGATTTTGGTCATCATAAACTGACAGATATGTTTTGCTGGCAAATTCTGTGTCACATTATGCATGCCTTGGGGATAGTATGCTAATATCCCAATCTTTTTAGTACAGTGGAGAAATAGAGGTCAATATTTTCCATTTCCTGGAAATGCATTCTGTCCTACTTGCATTCACAAACTGCCCTTAGGGAGTTATGAAAATGGCACTCGGAGAATAGGACAGGATATCTGACACAGGAAACTGCTTAGAAATGCTTTCAGAATGAGGGTTTGTGCTGTGCTTTGAAAAACAGAAAATGCTATATAAGTACTAAGTAACAGTAGTGCTGGGGGAAAAGCTAGCTTCAGATCAAAAAAGCCAGAAAATTAGAAACATTTAGCTGTACACCAAGGGGAGTGACTATTTGTGCTCCTTATCAGAAAGCTTTCAGAGCATGAACTGTTTGTATTTATCAAAAATGTTTTTATGTTTTTAAACATGGTAGTTACTCTTTTAGAAATGCATGAGAATCTACTAGAGCAATGTGTTGTTCAGTAGATGTTCATGTTGTTAAAGAACTTAGCATATATGTGCCCAAAAGAACAAACTCTATTTAATAAACTTCTGCATGTTTTTCACTCACAAATGCTTTTATATAGAAAACCTGAATGTAAATACTGAAAAATCTAAGAAAACAGCCAGATATCAACAATATCAATCCATTTGATGGGTACTTACGCATTAAAGTAATATGTTCCTTCCTCCTACTTTTGAATTATGCACTGACAAAGAAACAGAGCATGTAGATAAGGCTATGCAAAGCTCCACATTACGCACTTGGGAAATATATAATTCACTCAGTTATAACAGGGCCAGGTAGCAGTTACAAATTTTGCAGAGTAAGATGTCACTAACATTTAGCAAACTTATTTGTGGATCTTTTACTGTTACTAGATATGGCTCTGTACTCACTTGTTTCATAATCTGAACAAAGTTAGTAGAAACTGGTATCATAACATGAGTCAACAGAAGAGTAACGGAGTGCCAAGTGACGAGCAAAACAGGGCACAGAACAAAAAAAAAAGTATGATAAAATCTGAATGCACAGTATGTTGATAGTTGCTGTGGCTTTCTCATTCCAGTCTTTTACTCGTTGTAAAAGACTTGTTGCAAACAGACTTGTTGCAAACACAGACACTAATCTCCATGTGTGTAGTGAGAACTGGTGTTGGGAAGTGTCCCTCTCCCTTCTTTTAATTGTGAGGGGGACCCAGAGATCTTGAGAGTATTATTTACATCGGACAACTTTATTTGGTTAAGGTGTGAGAGGCCTCTTCAACCTCACCAGAAATGGGTAATACACTAAAAATGGTTCTATTTCCTTTCTGAAGAAAAAAGAAAGGATAAACTGGAGATGTGAATTTTCAGTTCTTCCAAATGAAGTGAGGCCTTCCTCCCTTGCAGGAGTCTAGAGCATGGTAGCTGCTGACCTTTGATAAATTCATGAGATCTACCTTTTAGCATCAGCCTGGTATTCCGTCTTACAACCCCTTTTTCAGCCCTATCCCTGTTCCATCATCTCCTCAGAGTAAACAGCATGGTACAGTCTGGTTTTAGACCAACTTACCCAGCAATCCACATTCTACAGAGTTATTTTTCTTGCCATGACATGACACAGAGATCTCTAAAACATTCAAGCGAGGAAACACAATTATGGTAAGATCTCAGAAGCTCACCTTTAAATTCAGAAAATGCTTCCCAGATGCAAAGTCAAGTAGTACTATACTGATTAGTGCATGAGATCATTCAATAACTTGATTGATTTCCACTACACATCATGACTGATGTAGAAGGCAGGTAAGCTCTCCTGTATGTAGCTACAAAATTGAGAAAGAGGAGTAAATGGCTTGCCCGAGGTCATGCATGAAATTACAGGGAAGACGAAATGAAAACTGAAGAGCTCTCCTTTTCTCTCACTACCTCTTTCCATGCTCATCTGTTCTGCTTCTTCATGCTACTTCTCTGGCAGCCTAGCAAATAACATGCAAGCAGAAAAGATGAAAGCATTTTAGGAAATACTTTGAACTAGCAAAGGAGTGAATTGTCAAATAATACCACTGGTAGATCTGTGAAGAGTGAGGCTAATAGGGTCTTTTAGGAAATAAATAAAATACAAGCATGGGAACACGTGGATGGGACAGCAAGTGGAAATTTATGGTCGAGAAGCCAAATGCAGGATGAACCTTGAACTTGGTTTCCAAGAGTCTCTGCAGTGAGTAATAAAAAGGCACCACCTTTTATTTAAAACAGAACCCTCTTTACTGACTGTGGATTTTCGTGAAGCATTGGTTAATTCCTGTACCAACTGTAGTAGTCCAGAAAGCAAGATAACAGCCTAAATCTTTCTCATGTTTAGATCAACTGACTTTTGAACTGAGTATTGAATTCCATCCATTCTGGTGCAGACCATTCTGTGAAAAGCAGTGTTGTTATAGTTAAATCTGTTTCAGTCAGCAAGGGTTATACAGCTTCATTTTTTTCTTTTTATGTAACTTTTAATTGATAATTTTCTTATCAAAGCTTATTTAATTTAGATATAATTTTTAGTTATAAAGCACGCAAATTAATCTTTAATATCTGTTTAATGGGTAAGAATAAATGTCTAGTGGTACATTGTGTGAGCTGTGTGGAAAATGTTTCTTGATAATATTTTTTGTTGTTAAGAGAAGATTTGCTTTTTGCAGAAGCAGGGTTCTTATCAAAGATTAAATGTGCATTTTTGAAAATAGTTTACTACAAAGTTAGGAGAAAGGAATATTTTTCTTCACAAAAACCTAGGCAAAATGAGAAATCCTGTTCTAAAGTATTATCTGGTTTTGTAGAAGACAAATAACAAATGTTTTGAGAATACAAATATTTTTAGTTTGTAATTATGATCCCCTTTAAAGATTTTAGCCTTTAAAGATTTAAGTAATAAAAAGGTTAGTGACATGCCAGAGAGGTGATCAGATAGCTAATCAGATGAAGAAAAAGTCAAACTTCTGCTTATTCTCTGTTTTATCTGTGTGCTGAAATATTTATGTTGGCAATGAATTCTTGTAAGCTTAGACCAGAACATGATGTTTTTATGCTCTTATATATGAAATGCAATTAGTGAATGGTTGGCTTTCTAGTCTAGTGTATGATTAGTACTATGCACTGTCACAGAACAGCAATCTGAGCTTCAGAGTGCCCTGCAGAGGAAGAGGTAAAGTAGCAGCATGCAATGCACTTTTCACCTCATAGGTGCTGTTCACACAGCAACACTTCAGTCTTTTTTCTTTATCTGATGGGGGAAAAAACCTTACCTTTTGGTGCCTAATGTGATTACTGTGATAATAAAGCACCCAGTTCTCTCTGCTTTAGAAAAAAATCATCTTAAAGATCTATTATTAATATGTGTTCCTTTAATCTTGTCATAGCAACTAATGGAGGCAGCGAAGGGAAAGTAAACTGCCCTTTTACCAAACCCTCTGCAAGTGCAATCTTCTTCTTAGGTGAGATTTTCTAGTGCTTTGACTAGGCTAATTCTAAATTTTAAGTAATATTTTATTTGGCTTTCTTTGGAGAACTGTTCTATAGGCACTTAAAAACACTTGCCATTAAGTTATTTTCCTAATATTCAGACACTAATTTTCTTCTTAATGGGATTCCATTTTTGCTAGTTTAAAATCCCTTTAGAAATCTAAACAATACATCCCTTCTTCACATTTGTGCACTTCAAGTATTTGTAGACTTTTACTGCTACTTTATTTAACAAAAATGATAGTAAGAATGAAGTGTTAAAATTACTATACATTAAATATTTCAAAACAAAGTAAAACAAAGTCATTTTTCTAAAGATTATTTTCAGACAGGATCAATGAATTTTACTGATTGGAGGAAGAGGAGTAAGAGACACTGATTCTCTAGAGATCATCTGAAGGGCAAAGAAAACAGTTCTTATAGAAACAAGAAAAGCAGTAATAATTTAAATGCAGAGATGAACTCAGCTTTCCTTTTAGATAAACTAGCTATGATAGAAGAATGACTAGTGTTACAATGTCAAACTTTAGTTCTGTGGTAGTCTGCGTCGAATCTTTCTTGGTTCAGATGCTTTGAATAGATCTTTTCTAATAGAAAAATTATACTGAGCTGAATTATGTATGTTACATTTTTGCAGCAGGGGACTGAGGTAAGAGTTTGGTCTGAACAACAGATCATCTGTCCAGTGTATTTATCTTTTCAAAAAGCCACAGAAAGCAGACTATCTCTTGTTTAAAAGAGAAACAATAATTTTATTGTTAGAGCGAGATAGTGACCCAGAGATAAAGAGCTTTTGAAAGTTGGTTACAGCCCATAATACATGTCTGGGAGACCTAACTTGTGTCATCTTTTCCATAATGCTGTATATATTCTGAATATATTTTATCTCAAAGATTTAGATAAATTTATAACTTCTGCATCTTATGTAAGAGAGTAGCATTTCCAAAACCAACAGTATGAAAGTGGATATGTCTTCAGACACAATAGAATGGAAACAGCTATTTTCAGAACAGAGCAATTAGAGAAAAAGGAATGGCAGTCATTGCAAGAGTACTTATTTGGATTTATAAAAAACACAGATTATAAACTATTAGGATTGCACATACCTTAATGGTGCTGGTACTGCATTGCTATGAGGTAAATGTAGGTTTCATGTCCAGGACTGATATTTGCTCTTGGGACAGAATACACACCTAGGATATAAAATGAGGAGCAAGCTGCTTCTTGTTTTAATGGGTACATTTCCCTTGGTGCATTAAACCAAAAGCCACCACATTATGTTGATGTTGAACATATGTTTTTCAAGGACAGTTTGGAACCAGATTCTCTCTAGACTTTATCTTTGATGCCGTGTTGGATCAAGATACTGTTTCCTTACTATCCCGACTTCTTAGTCTTCAACTGATGATTGCAAGGTGCTAAAGTGGTATTTGTACAGGTAGGCGATGAACTGAAAATAAATCGTCCCATTACGTGCTGATTTCTCTTTGTTCTTTAACAGGCGGAAGAAATACTCAGGCGGGAGCTAGAGAAAAAGGAAACACCAGGATTATATTGTTTGCTTGGTGATGTTCTTAAAGAGCACCAGTACTATGACAAGGCCTGGGAGCTCTCCAGGCACCGCAGTGCCCGTGCCCAACGCTCCAAAGGCCTCCTCCATCTTCGCAACCAGGAATTCAGGGAGTGTGTGGAGTGCTTTGAACGTTCTGTGCAGATCAACCCTATGCAGGTTGGGAAATGATACACATATGGCTTTGTTTTAGTTGGTGTGTTCAGTTTTGAATGATGACACACTTTTTTAAAAGGCGAAATGTCAAAGTAACAGCTTATTGCTATTCTTAGCATGTTTTTTACCATGTACTTGGAAGCCTGGCTAAAAACGGTAGCATAATGGAATGAAGACATCCTTTTGCATTCAGGTCCTCGCATGCAGCTAACTCTTTGCCTGTACAGCTCTTCTATTTCAAAGAGACCAAGCCATTGAAAATTAATAATTGTCATCAAATCATTAACAAGTGTCAAGCAAAATACTCGTAAGAAGAACACTGTACAGATTTTAATGAAATTATCCTTTTGCCTTGTCTGTTGGCTTTGAGTTACAGAGTCTAATCTCTGTATTTCACAGAAATCTTTTTCAAATTTTCTGGTCTGTCCTGCTCTGGAGTCACTGAGAAGCATTGTGTTACACTTATGATGACAGTAGCTTTTATTACAGTAATGCATCAAAACTGAAACCACAGTCAGAAGAGTTCTCTTGATGAAGCTGGGTATTTTGGCAGATCCTTTGCAAGCTGTTCTGGAGACAATTTTTGTAATCTTGTTTCAGTTTCTCAGCCACTATATCCCATCCCAATAAGGTCCACCCTGTGAAAGGTCTTGAGAATTTAAAACAGCTTTGTCGTTGTTTATGTATATAAATTGTGCTCTTCATGGCCATTTGCAGGTCCACGTAAAAGTAAGATATTCGTTCTTGCCCTCCAAAGAACGCTGCCGAAGCTGCTGTTTTGAGTTCCACATAACTAGCTGGACTTCTGCTGTAGAAAAATTTTAAAGGCCTCCAGCCTTTCAAATCTTATATCCTGAAACTTTTTTTTATTTCGATTACGTATTTTTATTCCAGTGAATCAGGGTCCTGTTCTTATTCAAGTGAACTCCAAGTAACTTATACACACCTTTAGAATGGAAAGCAAAATGAACAAAAATGCTTCCCTTGTCTTTCAGTTCTCTTACTGACTCAGGAAATGCCAACAAATATATATTACTCAGATAGGAACCTTATGGAAATCAAGAGGACTCCTGGATAATAAAGGGCTGCAGAAGAGAGCCTACAGGGCTCAAAACTGAGAAAGGTTCTGCTGAGATGCTTTTTTATTTTGTGTCCTATCCAAAGGAAGCTTAAAATGAAAGGCAATCCAAGAAAAATAGGCCAGTCCATATAGGCAAGTGAACATTTCCTCCTCTTGTTGCTTAGGAAGCTCTATTTAAGATTCAGATTAATTGTTTCAAACAAATCTATTGAACAAATGGATAGTGTGGATTGACATATCACTGTCTTCTAAAGTCTATCTGTATTCTGTCACTACAGAAATGGATTGTGTCCTATTCCAGGATGTCTTGTGGACAAAGAGCAGAGAGGAAGGTGATTCTAGATGCAAGGACTTTAATACAATGAAAATATTTATTAACAAATTGTTCCCAAAATTGTGAATAATTTATCAGGTAAACAAGGACTCCTTATTACAAAGAAATTCTTTTTTTTTTTTGTGGTTATCAGAAACCTTTTTGGAGGAAGGGATTTTTAGACTGCAGCAAGTGATTCCCCAAAATATCTAATGGATAAAACCATTCTCTGTCAAACCTCCTTTAATCTTGTGTACTCTTTGGCCAACTAGTTAAATTTGGTTGAGGTCTCTGAGGGTAGGTCTTTGCAGTATAAGCCAACCACCATATTAGACTTTAGAGAATCCACAAAGGAGTGAAAGTCTTACAGTTCAAATATGTCTTAAACTTGTCTTCATTAGCACTGCTGCTCACAGAATTACTTGTTCTAGTACATGCCTAGTGGATGGCAGATGCATTTCTCTTGCACTTTCACTGCGAGCATCTTGCAAGGCTGGACTGAGGCAATTCCAGAGATCAAAGAGCTTATGCAGTCAGTTCTCTAGTGGTGAAAGTCTGTGTTACAAAACTTAACGTCTTGTTAAATTACAGATTTGTTAGTTCTTGTGCGGAACTATATCCAGAGAACTATATGGTTCTTCATATCTAGTTGCTTCACATTTGAATTTACCAGAAATAGAGTGTTCATAGCACCTTTTTTGTGCCCACACCGTCCTCTACCATGTCACAGTCTCCAAGAGAAGAATAATCCTCTTTTGTGCTAGACTATTTGGCTCATAACTTCTCAGGCTAATTTTCTTGGGTGTGAAGCAACACAAGTGATCTCTCTTCAAATTGGGAAAACAGTCACACTTTAGAGCTCCGCTTGCTGTCAGCTGCACCTGGAATTTAAAGTTTTGGACAATGCAATGAGAGCCTTATTCTCAACAGTTCTGCTTCTCATTCATCTTGTGATAGTAAAAGTAACTTACACAAGAGTTGAGCTAGAGTCTGTCATTGGAAAAGATTATAGAGTCTCCATACTTACTTAAAACTATAGTACGTTCTGTCAGTGTGGTGTGTTCTAAAGAAACTGAATTATAAGGGAGACAAATAATGCAAAAAAATGAGTAATTACAGGGTACTCAGCTAGGATTTCACTCAACTAGAGCTCTTAAAATTTTATTGTAATTACTAACTCCAAAGGCTAATTTTGCTCTGCAGGGTATAGATGGTTTCTAAAATAACACTGCTGTACTCCTAAGAGTATTGTACTGAAGAGTTTACTGGATTCTGGAAAAAACAAACAAACAAACAAACAAACAAACAAAAAAAACAAAAAAACCCCCCCCATATGTATTTGCCATATGCAAATAGTAGAAATTTTAAAATGCAAAGAAGTTTTTTCAGATATATGATTTGGGTTTTTTTCTTTTTAAATACTCATCTATACTGTAATTAGGTTATTTTAGAACCATATTCCCACTAATATGAGATAATTGTTTAGACTTTCTTAAAGTATTTCAAAATCACTTAGACTTACTAAAGACGTGCCTGGAAATTCCTGATGGCAAGTTTTAACAAAGAGTCCAAGCCTAAATTATCTTCCTTTGCTGGTCACTGTCTTCAGTTTTGGAAAGAATAAAAATTTTCAGCTCATTTTCATGTGTTTTTCCAATCAGTAGCGACATTTGAACCTCTAGCCAACACACTTTTTTTTATTTCCAAAAAAGAACTTTAACCTACTTCCACCAGCCTTGACAAAAGTCTCTTTTGAACTTTGGGCAAAGTTTTCCTTATGTTACCTTTCAGTCAGGCACTTTCCTCAGAGCAGTTGTTACATCAGCCAGTGGCATCAGCAGATTTCGCGCCCTCCCCAATAAAAAGGGAATTCTTACCATTCTTTCCACACAAAATGGCTTAAGTCCATTCTTAACTGTATCCTAAATATATTATTAAAGAGTCACTGTCCTTCTTATATTGTGGAAGAAATTCATGGTCCCTTTCCAGATATCTAAGGGATGATAAAATACCATTTCATTGCTATAGTAGATCAAAGGTAATGAACCTTGGTTTTTTGTTTGTTTGGGTTTGGTTTTGGTTTTTTTTTTTATTACACAGCTACCATGTTTTTCCATTTAACCTGTCAGACTTATTCTTTTGTAGCTTTCTTATTTGTCTAGCACACCAGCTTTTAAAGTATGTCCTCTTATTCTTAATAATCTCCTTTATTTTTTTTAACTGTTATGATTGTCTAGTCTTTTTAGACCCTTTTTGAAAGACAATATGCAGTTGCTCCAAGCCTTGAAATGTCTTGTCTTTAAATGTTTCAAGTCTTCTGCAGACCTTTACTCTTTCAGTTGCCCCTTTTAGTTTTTAACATAGCTTTTCTGTTTTAAGTAGCTCTTAAATTTAACATCCTCTGTATTAAATGAGTTGCCTTTGTTCTTGAAGGACTAGTGAATCTAGATACATTACAAAGTATCTTTTGTATGGTAACATTTTGAACCTGATCATTCACACTGGTCAGGATCAAGGTAAGTACTGTCTTCTGACTAGCTTCTTTGTATCTAAAAAAGTAGCCTTGGAATTGCATCCATGATGGTATTTACTAAACTATGATGAATAATTGAAATCTCCCTGTATTTTCTGGGATTTCTACTTTCACAGCCTTCTGATATCCCCCAGTATCTTACCTTCTCCATTTTAGTCCAGTGTTCTGAGATACAGTCTTTATACTGCTTTTTTACTGACGCCTGAAATTTTAATCCATACCAGTTCTGTTGTTCATTTACACAGTTATTTTCTATATGATTGATGCTGAAGTTTTCTTTAACATATGGCAACATTCTTCCATCTGCGTGACCTATTCCATTTTCTTTATACTTTTTGCCTCCATATCATAGCATCTCAGCACCTTGACTTACTTCCCACCCCCGAGACTTTTCATCTCACTCTTCTTGTCTGCTAAAGAATCGCTTTTGGACACCTTTCCCAACCTTCTCCATCACGTCCAGTTTTCACATTTTTTCCGTTCAGTTGAAACCTTCATACATAGTTACTGCTAGGCAAAATATCTTGTTTCAAATTATTAAGAAAATAAAATTGTTTACCATTCATTGCAGTCACTGTATGATTTTTACTAGCTACCTGATCATATAGCTTTTCTCCACAGAAGTAAAGAATCATTTTACTTTCTCCTTGTGCTGTAACTTTTCCTTGAGAAAGGAGTTGACAAGCTTAAGCATTGGTAAGCCAGTTCCTGAGAGATGTAGCTGCTTACCATCAGCCTCAAAAAATTAAAATGGTGGAAGTTTTTGTCAAATCAGATTCTGGAAGGACAAGCTCAGAAGTGAAACTGTGCTGCTGTTACTCGTTAGAATTATAAAAATTGCATTTATTCTTTTTCTCTCACCCTTTACAGAAGCACTGTTTAACTTGTATCCTGAGCTATAAAGTTGGAGCTAGCCTTCCATTTCATACTTGATCAGTCTTCGTCTTTACGCCCACTTTTCATGTCCAGAAAGTTATTGATCTAGAAAGAAGAGAAAGGGGAGTTAATGAGGTAGCAGCCATGTGGGAGTGCTGGACTTCTGGAAACTTGATGGATAAAAGAGGCTTAAAAAATGAGATTGACTAAATGTTTATTTCCTATTAATTTTGCCCTCTGAGATTTGGGAAATATTGTTTTTTCCTCGTGCACAGTTTCTTCTTTGAATGATGAGTTTAAAGATCATGAAAGGTGACAGGCTGACAATGCTGAAAAGTAGATTTTCATGTTTGCCCAGGCCAGATGTAACTGACAGTTCTGTCTTCACCTATTAATACATCCGTATGCTCTGAGGATCAGCCATCCCATGTACACCCCCAAATGCAAAAGGATATCTTTATTGCCAAGCTTGTTCAGTTCTTGATATCGTGAAGACTGCCCACCAGGGTGCCAGATCTGACAGGGACGAATGTCAGACATTTGTATGCTGGGATCTAAGTTTTGAAGCAGATTAACTACGAACTCTATAGCAGGTAAATCAGGTTAATCCAGTTGTAGCAGACATCTTGCTTTTAAGCTGGGTCTCAGAGACAGAAGAATGAGACTGATCTGGAGAGAACTGCAAAAATATCTGCTACAGAGTTTGCAGTTACTCAGTAGAGATAGAAGCTCCTTGCATATGAACCAACAGCTTTATCCTCAACCCTGTAAAATCCCTGATTTGCAAATGTTTCTTAAGGTAACATTTTTGTGTTTAAATAGCCATTATAGTTTCCTACAAAGAACCTGAGTTATCAGACTTGCTTGCTTCAAAACTAGTACCCAAAACACAAGAGGATATAAAGATTAATCAGACATCTTGAAAAGTAATATGTTGTTGTGCAATATAAGTTAGAGTTAATGTAATGTAACCTGTTTTTCCATCTTCCTCTTCCCAACCTTTTCCCTCTCTCAAAAAATTTTCCAAGAAAACCTATTTATGTTTCTTACCTTGGCATTTAGAATGGAGAAACAGCTGAGCTTATTGCAGTAGGTAGTACTACCTGGAATGATTTTGCAGCACATTATAAAATGTTCTGTTTGATTTTGACTGCATACATTTAAACAGCATAATGCTGGCAGAAAGTGTTCTGTGAATGTACTTGGGATTTAATACTCTTCTGAATTACAGAGCTTTTCTAAAAGGTAGTACTGCTTAACTTGCAGCTCTTTGAGAATTAACTGTGTGGCAAATCAGGAACTTGCTATTGAAGAGCTATGAGAATAAGTATTTAATTTTCTGTAATTTATGCCTGTATCTGATATTATTTGAATCTGTATGGATGAGAAGTATTTGGTTGTAACAACTAAAGACTTACAATGCAAGATTATTGAACTGGTAAAGTTCTGTTCTCTACACAAGGCATTATTTAAGTACATTTCTATCTCTAAACGTTGCATTATAAACTAGAGAAGACTGATATTCTGACAAGTAGAAAGAGCTATAATTTTGAAGTGTTCGTGTTCAGTTATTAGAAATGTTTCTTGTAAAATGTGATTTCCTTGAAATACATTTCCTAGTATTTACCATTTGACCTAATTGTAATACTATAAAGTGAATGTGGATTTTTCACAAGTTAAAGCAAAATATGCAAACCTCTAAATAGCTATCACTTTCTTCTCTAAATGAAGATGCACTGTTAAAGAGCACTTCACATATGGTTACATGATCTTTATATAGTCAACACCTTTGTTCATCCATATTTATTAAAACTTTGAACCTAAAGTTTTCCTATATTCTGCATGCAGGAGATTATTTATTCCAATGCAATACTATTATGATAGCTGAAAATCAGGTAAAATCAACAGTAGTATGTGTTTGAGCATCCAGGCAAAATGATGTCTTTTGTGCAGAAATATGTATGTGTGTATATATATGTAATAATCCATTTTTTCTCTCCAGCTAGGTGTATGGTTTTCCTTGGGCTGCGCATACATTGCTTTAGAAGGCTACGAAGGTGCTGCCAAAGCATTTCAGCGCTGTGTGACATTGGAACCAGATGTATGTACTTTTCAACAAGCGATTCAGATGGCTTATCTAAAAGCAACAAGGATGTTTTCATTATAAACATGCAAAGCAGTAATGAAAAACTTGTTTAAACCTTAGCCCTTTGAATAAATTAAACTTGTGCATGAAGGATATATTTTTGTCATGAGGCATCATAAAAATACTTGCCCAATACTTAACTTCATCCAAGTATGTGTGCATGAATGTTAAAATATGTTTGAGCAGAAATTCCTTTATGCTTGCATACATTGCTAAAACAGAGAAAAGGGAATGAGTAGACTGTAAGGAGTGCTAAAGAGAGAGAGAAAACAAAAAAATTAAATTAAAATACTTCTCTAAGTAATCAAATTCTCCTGAAAAAAAGGTCAAATAAGTGGTTGTATGACAGGTAAACTTGTAACTATATAGTTCATGAGCACAGGGAGAATGGAGCTTGTTAGCCAGTTTTTCAGGATGCATGGGGCAAGCATGTGTACAGTATTGCCATTTGAGTGTGACTGTGCATTGAGGTAGCAAAGGCATCAGCTGGATTACCTCTCAGGAATGTACTGGCAATACTTTTGTCAAAAGGCCTGACTGCCAGCATGTTGCTCGCTTAGAGTTAATGCCACCTACTTGACAGAAGCTATTATTCATTCTTTTCTCTTGGGAAAAAGAATGAGAGAGCAATGAAAGGTGACAGAGTATTCTTTTTTCTTTATCAATAAAATTAAATAACTTACTTGAAAAAAAATTACATACAGACAACCCTGTATTTAACTGGAGTTTTTACTTTATATATTAATATTTTTTTGTTTCAGTACAGTAGATTTACTTCCAAGTAGATACTGTAATTTTCACTTATCTGTCTGGGGCCTGTGCTTGATTGTATTCCTATGAACAAGCAAACTGACTTCTCAGTGGGTTATGTGGTATTTCTTTTGTGAGTAAAGGATGCTGGGCTGGCTCTTAGTTATGGAGGCAAAACCTATCTTTAGACAATGATCTGCAGCAACGACCATTTTCATGAATTAAGCCTCAAAAAGGTTTCCCAACATGATTCAAGTGCTCCTTAAGCCTGAGGGTAGTCTTCAGTACCAGAGTACATTTCATTGCAGTACCCAGGTTCTGTTCTTCAAATTTGTACTAGCTGTCAGTTTGCTGAATTCAGTGGTGTGGTTTCAAATTTACAGCAGCATAAGGTGATGGGCAAGACTCATCTCTGTACATGGCTCTGCTGGTTTTACCAGAGGAAAGATTGTCTGAGCACTCCGTAATCCTTTTCAGCTAAAACAGTTGATAAACACTGTTGGAACTAACCCTGTTAGTTTTGCCTGAGGTGCATTAGGAGACATTCGGGTAATTTTTTTCCACTAACAGAGCAGTGCAGGTAAGTAGCTTCCAGCTAGTGAGAAGTGATGAGCTGCTGGGAACACTGACCTCTCCAGCCATCCCAGCTAGATCCAGAAGAGGATGCCTGTTTACAGTTTAAAATGAAGGCAAGAGCTGACTTAGTGTATTCCAACCAGAAGGCAGTTAATTGATATTTATATCCCTGATTGTTGCTGTAGTCAGTAATATTTATTTATGTATTTGTATTTTAATGTAATATTTTCTATTTCAATGTAATATTTGGACTGCCTTGTAGAAAATATGTGTTAATATGCATGATTAGCAAAATCAATGATATTTCACAGTAGTTTTATTTACATATTTTCATGAAGTAAGCATAATATAAGAGAATAAATTTTTTTGGTACTTCTCCTTTTATCTTTACAGAATGCTGAGGCCTGGAACAATTTATCAACTGCCTATATCAGATTAAAACAGAAGTAAGTACTTCAAAAGGATTAGAACATACTGCTTCCAAAATAAATAATTGGGACTTCCTTTTTTTGACATTGAGTTTTTTATTCTTATAATGTGGTTACCTCCTATTTTGTAATTCTTATCCTTTCAGTTCTCTCTCCCAGGTTGGATCATTGATAACTTATTTCATTTTGCAGGAAATAGTTTAATAAGCTTTATAAAAGTAGCAACCTCTCACCCTACACTTTTTTCTTGTTAAAAGTATTTATGATGTAGTAAGTACAACCAGTGCAAAATATTCATATTAAAGTTGGAAACTAATTTGCTTATGAAGTTAAAAAGATATGTCCATTTCAAGCAAACTATATATTCAGGCCTATGTCAATTCATACTACATTAATCCCAGTAGATTTAAGGGAAAAACAGGCAGTTTGTTTTTTATATTACGAAAGCAGATGGAGATCTACACATGTAATAGCTCGCTTGTTCTTTTCCCTCCAAATTAACCATTAGTACAAGAAGCTTTGACCTAAATGGACTGCCTTTCTTATTCTGTATTTCAACTCAATGTAATAAAAGTTACTTGTAGACACAGAATACCTGAAAGAACTTAATATTTAAGAAGAATTTTCACATTATAACTTGTCCCCAAAGAATGAAAGAAAAGAGTAAGGTGAATTTTTAAAAACCTTACTCAAAATCTGACATCAATTTATATGGTTATGCAGTCAGGAGAAAAACTAAAAAAGAGAAAAAGAATAGATAAACACACAAAGAATTGATAAACACACAAAGGAAATGTGGGAAGCAATATCATAAATGAATTCAAGAGATGGTTTGATATGCTAATGAGAGTAGGAGGGAAGAGAAAACGAAGGTTAGAATAACTACTCAAGACTAAAAAGTAAGAGAAATCAAGAGCTTCTTTTAACTTTTCAGCAGTTCCTTTCATCTTCAGCAGTGCCTTGAGAATGCCCAATTTATTGTCTTAGACTGTGTGTGATAGATGGCTCCTTTTGCATAAAGTTCAAAAGGGTATGTCAGATGCTTAGTGTACTGGCTTACGCTTGTTTCATAAAAGTATCTTTAATCAAAATAGTTTTTCTGTCTGTTCATCTACTGCAAGCCTGAGAAACTACTGAGTGATTAGTTTCACTTTATTGGTTTAATTTTATTATTGTTAATCTACTCTTTGATTTAACATGCTAAATAGATACAAAACTTGTGACCTATTTGATATTGTATCAAAAGCAGTAAATGGGGGCATGTTTCTGGGCTTTTTTTCCACAGGAATCATGTGGGAGAGGAATATGTGTACAGGAAATCTTAAGTCAGTATTACATGCTGATAGCTGAGTGTGGCCTCTATTTGCTGTGGAATAGCAACTTCTTTGATTATTTGTGTAGTCACTTATAGATCAAGACTGTGTGTGAGTTAGTTTAACCCACTCTCAAAACAGAGGATATCTGTAGTAGTACACTTCAGTATAATTTATTTTGGGGGGCCAAGCGGTGGTGAAAGTGTAGATTCTTATTTTTCAAGCCTGCTAGGGAAAAAAAAATAAGTGGGGGGAGGGTTAAAAAAAGGAAAACAAAAAGAAGATATTTGAGTTAATTGTTTTCTTTTTGAGTTAATTGGTTTCTTTTGCTCCTTCATCAAAATCAAGCTTTACTCCAACCAGGCTCTTAAATCAGTCCCACCCAAGGACTCTGCATTTGGGTAAGGCTTAGCGGAGTCTCATACAACAGTGAAATATAAAATGTGGAAGTCTTTTTGAAAAGCGTATGCAAACAACTTGCTGACACCCAAGTGAAAGGGGTTTTGTTGTTTTTTGGGGTTGTTTGCTTTTTAAGAGTCCACAAGTTTTGTGTATTCTGAATTTCCTCCAGAAAAATTGTGATGAAAACAGACTGTTCAGTTTACCAGAAAAACTTCCCTGGGTGCCAGGAGGCCTTTGAAATCTAGATCTCATATTTCTCAGAACAAACTGGGACTGGACCTCTGTTCTTTGGGTGAAAGATTCCTGGTTTCCAAGACAGGATGATGCACTGGTACTGCCTACTGTTTCCTATTTGGATATGAATTGGTTTAACTGTTGCCCTGGTTAAGGATACTCCATCATTATATGACTTATTAAATACATAGGCAATTTGTTTTGACAACTTAGAGGTTTTTATTAGCGTAGCAAGAGTGATGATTTAAGGAATACGATTTCCATGCCATCCCTCTGGTATCTTGTCTACATTTCACAGTTCCATATGATTGGGCATCTGCCCTCCTGATAACTTATTGACTTTTTTGAGAAGATGAGGGAGATCATACAGGCTAATGCTGCAGATGTTGAAGAGCAGTTTCAGAAAGAGTTTCTCAAGGTGATTGGGGTACATCAGTCAGCCAGAGCATCTTCCAGCCTGTCAGCGAGCTGTGGCAGATCCCAGCTTCCATTTTAGCAAAATCCACAGAGGAAGGATCAGGTCTCTCTTCTTTTCTAATACAATCTATCAAAATCGAGGTCTGAAATCCCTTACTAGGACTGTTAACAGTGGGGGAGACCCAATTGTTAGTACATTTACTTGGCAGCATCACGTATATCAGAAGAGAGAGAAAAGGGGAGTGAATGTGGGAAAATGCTGCCTGTGGACTATTCTGCCGAAGCGATGCCAAATGACCTCTGTTTTCCTTCAGTAATTTTGCTCTATCAGTCAGCTCTCTTTGCGTGTATTTGGTAACTCTTTTGATACTATGGGCTTGGATTGGCAGTTATTTACATTTTTCCCTGACCCAGCCATTCCAAACTTTTAATGGCCCGATCCACTAGTTAGATATTCCCTTTTCCTGGCTGGGATATTTACTCTCTCCTGGACCCTCTTTTTGAAACTCAACCAACAATTTCTTTGAGCTGTCTTTCTTTAGAGACAGCACTTTTAGCAACTTACTCAAGCAATAGAGCAAGTGAACTGCAAATTTTGATACCAAGCCATCTTTATATGATTTTTATTAAGAAGAGATTTATTGTCGTACCTCCCCAAAGAAGATTTTTACCAGCCTGGGAAAACTCTGTTTCAAGTTTTCATTTAAAGGAATTTATTCCTTTGTGTTTTTTCTACATATCATGACTGTTCAGCTGAGAATAAGCTTCAATCTCTTGAAGTCCTAAGAACCATATCATTCTGATTCTCTAGCAAAGCTTTTTTTAAAGTTTCAAATTTATTGAAACTTTTGGCAGTACATTTGAAGCTTTAAACAGTAGGCACCCAGACCTTACCAACGTATGCTTCAGATTGCATTAAGACTTCTTACTTTTCTGCCTCCTCTCTGGCAGCCTTGGTTGCATGTTGTGCAGAAGGTCATACCTCTGTAAACTGTAGGTCAGCTGCTTTCAGCCAATAATCTTGATTTGGCCAAACTGTCCTATGGTCCTTACCAGAGAATGCCATTACTTCTCGCCTTGAGTAAGGGAATGGTAAAGAGTTGCCTGCAGTGGATCTGTGTGAAAAAATGAAGATGCTTTCTGACTTGACAGTGACTTTACAGGAACTGTTCTGTCCACCTTTATTCCACAACACTTTCTCCTGTCACCGTGAGATGGTTCACTGGGCAGCCAGCACCTTTGGTGAAGGACCCTAATAGTGTCTGGGGCCGCTCTGACACATTTGTACTAAGCAGCATAGCATCAGGGAACAAAGAGTGTAAGTAAAGCTTCCAGCTGACGTAAGAAAAAAATGGTTGAAAATGCTGGGCTTCTGTGCAGTGGGTATGCATGTTTACCACGTGCAAATGTTTAAAATAAATCCCAAAAAGCTGTTATTATTAAGTAACCTTCCTTTGTGTGATGAAGTGAGTCAGTATCATTCTGCATCTGCCATGAACTCAGTAATTTTTTTAATGTGTGGTACAACTTCAGCATGAGTAAGATTGTTTTCTCATGGTTCCAGTTAAAAATTCAGAAGATAAAATATTGACATAGATGGCACCATTATAATGAATTTATATCAAAATCTAATTATAAGAGCTAACATAGAAATTACCTAGTCCAGCCTCTACAGAGTGTACTGTGGAGTGAACTGATAGAAAGTAATTGGCAAGAGAGATCAAGGAATTATCAGTATTGTAAGTAATGAACAATAACTTTTACATTGCACTGTTTTCTAAACCTGATTTTTTTTAAAATAAGCAGCTTTTTAGTTGATACAATGCCAACTGATTTTAATATAGAAATCTTCTGTATTAAATCTTTAATGTAGAATCTTCTTTTCTATTCTTTTTTATTATTGATTAGAATCAAAGCATTTAGAACCCTCCAAGAAGCTCTCAAGTGCAACTATGAGCACTGGCAAATATGGGAGAACTATCTTCTCACCAGTACAGATGTTGGAGAGTTTTCAGAAGCAATTAAAGCTTATCACCGGCTCATGGACTTAAGAGAAAAGTACAAGGATACACAGGTGGGGAAGTTTTCATGTTAAGTCATCCTATATGTTAATTAATTTTTCTTGTGAGACAGAGAGAGATTTCTGCTGATAATGGTATCAGTAATGACAGTTTACATACCAGTGAAGTTGTGTGGACAAGCCATTCAATTTTTTGAGATCTGGACTGTAAGACTAAGTATTTAAAATAAAAATGGACAAAAAGTAAAACTTTTGCATCCACATTGCCTCAGGCTTTGTGGAAGGACAACTATGAGCCTTGCAGTTTTAAGGCTGTTCTTAAATGAAACACAATGCATAACCCCATCTTTCCATATTGTTGCTGTGTATCTTAGTATCAGAAATAATATAAATTATTTAGTTTAAAGAAAGGTAACCTTTTCCCATGTGTTTGAAAATTCCACAAATGAGCCTTTGAAAGTGAATTATGTTTCATAGAGTGAATGCATTACAGTCGGAACATTGATTCTTAATAATCAGAACAAAGAAAAATAAAGGAGGTATTTTGCTCATCTTTCACTGTAGTTCATTTAAGTTCAGTTAATTTCTGTGTTTGTAAATGTATGCTCTGGATAAAATCCAGAGAGCCTACTTTAACAGCTTCAGCTGGGATGTTACCTTGCTTAAAACCAGGTCCTGATCCAAGCAGGGTTCTGTATACTCAGTGAAAATAGCAAGGTGAATCTGAAAGGCAAGCAAAAGAATCCTTTAAGCAGAGTAGTGAAACACTTCCAAAAGCCTTTGCAAAATTAGTGGATCTGGTTGAACAGCGTATGAGATCTTAGGGAGTTTCTGTGTAGTACCAGGGTAAGAGGACCCAGCTGTTGCTGGTCATTGATCCTAGGCGTATGTTTCTTTTCTTATCCCATAAAATGATTTAAAGTAGCTTTCCTGGATCTTGGGAGTTTGAGTCCAGTGATGAGGAGAGAGAACAGATAGAATTCATTATGGTTGTGGAAACATCTTGTTGTTCATGGAGGGCAGGGATGTTAAAAACTTTTTTCAGATTACTTTTTAATAACAAATTGTACACGAGTACGATACTTAGTACTATAAAGCCAACCGTGCACAGGATAACATTCTGTATGAATAAAATCTTTTGGGTTTGATATGGCTGAACATTGGAAGGTCTCAAACTCTCTTTGCACTAAGAAGTTCCACACATTATCTGTGGAAAATAGTCTTATATATGGTGAAGATTAGTGTGTTTGGCAGCTACAGTATTGTGGTACTGGTGGGGCCTGTGTGTTTATTCATGGAACATCTTGTAGATGGCTGGCTTTTTTTAATGAATTTTTTTCTCAATTGTTACTTTAAATAACATTTTTAGGGGTGATCTACTGTATTATTTTCGTCAGATTGACAGCTGACCAGGAATAGAAATTTCTACGTGCATTTGTCCATTTTAGATATTTTGAGATTATACAGACTGCTATTAGTGTGTTTTCCAAATTTTATGTAGGATATTTCATTAAAATATTGGGGGACATTGCTTGCACTGAATTTCTATTTTTGTTGTATAACTCTTTTTTTGTCTTGTTCTCATACAACTGTTATCATTTTTACAGGAATATATATATGCTACGTATCCTAATTTTACGTTTTTGCATCCTAATTTTAACTTTGGCTTCTGATATGTAAAGTGCTTTATGGGTTTCATCATAACTTCTAATACAGTTTCCTCAATTAGAAGGATTTTACTAGTTGGCCAAGAAAAACCTCAGAGCCTGATTAAAGAATTTCAGAAAGGCTTTAATCAATAATCTTACAAAGAAGAGAAGAGTATTCCCATAGCAAAACAAAAAAAGCACATAAAACTAAAAGCTTCTGCTGAGATTGTTTACAAAGCTCACCATTGATTTCTGAGCTTCTCCCATTTGCCAACTGGCCTGTTTTAAATAGAGTTGCTCTGTAACCCTCTTGTGCAATTGTATTTTAACAAAGTAAAATCATGAACATGAGTCAGTGGAAGCATACACCTCTTTCCATGCAACATAGTGTGATCTTCTCTCAGGTTATATTTAGTATATGTAGTCATCATATAATTTAATTGATAGGCTACTAAGCTAGATGATATAGTGGTGAGAAAGAAGGTAGGAATTTAAAAATCCAGAAAAATAAATATGCATGGGACTGGAAGAAACAAGTTGAGTTATTGATTCCAATTCTTTGTGAAAACAGAAAGCTGATCACCAATCAGTTTTAGCATAATCGTTGTTGCAGAATACCCCTTGTGAGACTGAATGCATCAATTAAGAATGTGCAATTGAATATATAATGTGAAATGTCCTTGGTTTGTGTAGTTCATCAGATTTTTTTATTTCAGCATAGTATGAAGCCATATTCGTAAAGCACTAATTTCTTCTAATAACAGTAAGATATTCATATCTTCATCTGTTAGGCCATTGCTGTCTTTTTGTGCCAGACTTCTGAGTACAGAATGCAGCTTTGGGAAATTTGTTTCTAAGCTATTCTAGTTATTTAACGATGTCATCCTTGTGGCAAAGGTTCTGAGATTAGGATATCATGAGGCTTGAAGATATGTATGTACAGATTCCGCAAGACAGAACTGAACAAGGAAAAGCTGAAGGGCTCTTTATAAATGAGCAATAATGTAATAAAAGATTACAGCAAAGGACACACTTTCAAAAGTCTCAGTTTCCTAGTATTCCCCTTAAATGTTATAAGCATGCTTTCTTACCTTCCTTCCTTCCTGGTTCTTAAAATTCTTCAAATTTCCATATTACTTTTAATGTTCATAAACCTATTGAGAAATATACCTTGAAAACCTTTAATATAGATCTTAGTGATAAAAGATACTGGCTCACTAAATTATCTGTAGTTTCAGCTAGTAGATCAGTCACTAAAAAGGACCTGAGGAGAAAGCCTTACCTGTTTTAGTCCTCAATTTAGCCTCTGAATTATTAGTCTGAGGTGGTAAATTCACCTGAAAGATTTCTGCAACTGCTAATCACACTGCTTTGCACCATGTGCATGTTTGTGGAGGCAAGCAATCTTTTTTACTTGGGAAGCTGCAGTTCTGTGAATAACAAACTTATTTTGCGGGTGGAAAAGCTGTTTTGCTACATTTTTTGCTACATGCTTTCAGAAACCAGATCTTCATCCTGTGCTGTCAAAGAATATGAATTCAGAAGTATGGACAAATGGTTCCTCTCTGCAATTCTGTGTTCTTGGGAATCTAGCAAAGTTTTTCTGTTACCCTTTCCATCAAATATCATCCTCATTTCAGCGGTTTGTATTGCCAGACTGTTTCTAATAAAAGGCTGCAAGAGCATGTTCCAAGGGGATTTTGAGGAGTGAGGGTAGGAATTAATAATTTCTGGAGCTCTGTTTCTTTTAAGTAGCTCACTGATGACAATTGTCTTTTATAATAAAGCTTTAGTTTGGGAGGGGCATAGGGAGAGCTCACAGACTGCAGATTTGTCATTTTGGATCTGGTATCTGAGGGTTCTCTCCTTACTTGAGCACTGTCAAGTTTGATTAGTATTAGTGAAGCTTCTAAAAATGGTTTGACCAAGTGAATTTTTATATGAAAGGAGCTGTTTGGCGAACAGTTGTGAAATGAGATTAACTGATAGCAATTGCAGCATTTAAAAATGATTGGGTTTGTTTCTAAGGTTTTGTCCAATGGTGTTTTTTGTTCAGTTTTTAGTAAACACACATTATTCACAAAATTAAAGCAAAGGAGAAGGAGGAATGCAGATGGTGTGATGTCATACTAAACACAAACTCTCTGTACAGTGGTCATATGGAGCCCAGTTCATTAAAAGAGGCATTTTAAAAAAAAAAAAAAAGCTCTACTGCTTGTGTGGGATCCTGGGCAACAGAGCATTGCTTTAGTAGTTTAGCATGTATGGCAGTTTAAAATCTCTCAAAGATATAAATTAAAATTTAACACTTAAGTCAACAGTCTAAAATGGAAAGCTCTGTTACACTGCTAATACTTTGTGATGATTAGCACAATTCACTTGCAATTTGAAATAGTTTTATTTAACAACTGGGCACAGCCAAGTAGCGTTAATGATTCATTACTGTTTAATGGACCCTTTAATCCAGGCTTTCACACTAGTTTTATTTTAACTGCTGAGTGCTAAAGCTTACATGATGAATTACAAAAAAAGGAGATAGATTATTATGATGAAAGTGTAAGCAAAGCCTAAACTCTACGGGAATATGGGTAATTTTTCTGTTGCTAAATCCTACTGACTGAAGAACCTGGGTTTTTTTTTTTCATGTGCAAACAAAAATATCATTGGCTTTAAAACTCTTGATAACTATACATGATATTCATTTGAACTAACTTTTTGGACTTTGAGTAACAATTTTGTTAAACTGAGAAGTTGATTGAGAAGTCATACATGTATGTATGAATCCTCAGGACCAGTTCTAGTTCCTTTTCAGAAGAGAACAGTTTAATGCTTCTTCTTACACCTCTTTTATGTTTTTTTTATTACAATGCTGTAGTAATGGAAATATCAATACTTCTGGTGCTTTTCTAGCAAATCATTATGGAAGACGTGATTCATTTAATGCTGGGGTTTAGTCCCTTAGATTCCAAATCATGAATGCAATATGAATTTCAGAACTTTTTGACTATTAATAGTTGATAATATTTTCTATTAACTTGAGTGAAAATCCGAGCTCTTTAACAGAAAAGGAAAGGAGGAACAGCTGGTTTGTCATATCATTTTATAAGCCCTTAAGTTTGGAGGGGAGGAGGGGGAAGCTGTTTAGCTGATGTTTGATGCTATTATGATTTCATATTGGTTCTGAAAAGATACCAGGGAGATGTATAATTTTTTTTCACTTTTTCTGTTACATAGATTTATTTCATAACATCATCAACCATTTTGATTTATTTGGGGTTTTTTGCCAAAGATTTCTGATAAAGCTGATAAAACTCAGTAATTAATTCTTGGGATGCATGTTAATTGAGTCATTCTATAGAAGAAAAGTTGCTTTAGGAAAATGACATATCACAAATACTGAACTGCCCATGTTTTTATTTTAAGTGTAATATACTTTGATACTGTCATAATTTTTGCATTACTTTCTGACAGTGAACTACATCTTGGTTTGTGAGGATACACCTCATACTTTTACTAGAGTTTATTTTTATATTGGTTTACTAGTTTATTTTTATACTATATTATACTATTTTACTAGAGTTTATTTTCTACTGTTTACTAGTGTATTTGTGTGGTTTGGGGCTACTCACAGATCATCTTTGAAATTGGTTTTATTACTGTCTTGGTATTAATATTGCTATTAATGTGATTTCATTGTAAGTATTAATATCACATGGACAAAAATGTTGAAGCATTAAAGTTGCCAAATGATAGCGTCACAAGTTAGGAAGTACCAGGATGATGGTGTTTGTATACCCTTTACCGGCCTATCTTGAATGCAAGCCTTATGAGACTTCCAGTTTGTTTTTATTGTTATTTCTTCCTTAGTTTCTGTGTCTCATGCACTACACAGAACAAGTAGCTCTCACTTAATAAGCCACAGCTTTTCTGGATTTTATTTTGTTCTAATTCACCATATGATCCAATGTCTTAATTTACATTTGCTGTTTCTCATTTATTGAGAAGGAACTGAGACACAGCAAAACTGTTTTCTAATTTTCAGTGTCCAGTTTGAGACACGAAGGCTCATGTTTTTTTCTGGGACACCTGGTGTTATGTAGCGTTTCATACATGCAAAGCCCTGCTCCCATTGAGTTCACCAGCAGCTGCACGTGCTCAGCATTTCTGCAGGTCAGATCCCACATTCTCAAGCCAGTGACTCAGAAAGTACAGCCATTACATGAGTACTTGTAAAAAGTTTGATTGAACTGACTTGACTAGTAACTCACCAGAAGTGCATTAGACAGAGTTTCCCAAGGTAGCATTCAGTTGCCTTCCAGTTTCCATCTCATCTTTCATACATATCATCAAACTATACATCTGATACATACATACATACATCAAACTATACATTTCCAACTATACATCTTTCAGTTTCTGCAGGTAGTTAAATAGAGGTCCTGTAAACAACAGTGTCTTCCGTTACCTGAATTAATCTGGTTCAGCCTGTTTACTGATCTTTTTATAACAGTACTGTAAGATGAAAATATCTTTAGGATATTATCACAATTTCCTATACCATTCTCTTTCACACTACCCTGTCCCGGTACCCAAATTTCTATCTTAGCTCTTTGGCCTCTGTATCTTCACCAACCACAGAATCTTATAGATGAGGTTTAAATTAGTTGAATTACTCCCCTAATAATGTATTTCTTAGTAAATTCTATACTTGTCATAGGGTACTGTATTTTATTTTACTGAACCATTAATAGATACAAAAAATTACAGATATCATTATATATACTGATGTTGATTTGAGTTGAAATAAAATCTGCTGCTGCTTTTTTAAGGTGCTGGCTATTCTGGTCAGAGCGGTAGTGGATGGTATGGCAGATCGCGCTGGAGAGGTGGCGAGTGGATTGAAGGGGAAATTGCAAGAGCTCTTGGGTAGAGTGACATCACGAGTGACAAATGATGGGGAGATCTGGAGACTTTATGCCCAACTTTATGGAAATGGACAGAATGATAGTGGTGAAGATATTGAAAAGGTAAATGTCTTGTCAGGTATACTTTTTTATGGATACACACTTCTGGTACAAACCTGTTCTCTAACAAACTATAGTGCCATAGTAAGGCATGCTCTTGTTCCAGATGTGTTTTGCTTTAGTGTTTCTATAAGCTTATTTTGTGCTTTTCATGTTCCTATGGCACACATTTTAATTACCTAACAGGAGCAAGATGTTTTACATCAGTTTTTGTGGATTTTTAAAAAAATCTCTCTCTTTTATCAGTATTTCATTTTAAAACATCCTATCACAGCATATGTGCATTGTCCTGGATTTGTATTCTGAAACTTTTCATGGCAGCAATCTAATGGCTATAATCTAATGGTGGTGTTTTTTTAAGAAATTGTAATCTTTGATTCTGAAGATAAGATATTGCAGCTTCTGGAAAAAAAGTGGATCTTAATGGCATGATCCAGTGGCATCATAAGCTATCTATATTCTTCTTTGCAATCACTAAGGGAAAATGCATTTAAGATAGTCTATACTACAGTTAGAGTTCCCAGAGTAAAAGTGCCTCATCCTTACTTAGCTTAAAATGGAATTAAATAATGCTATTTAATTCTTAAGCTGTTGAACCATTGGTTTCTCTCTACCCATCTCTGGTTTTGCTACATTTACTTCCATCTCTTGTTCCTATCACTTCCCAGGTAATCAAGTTGATTGCATTTCCAAAATAACCACTCTGCGCTGCTAGAAGTGTTTACTTTGTTGTATGCTGAAGTGTGCTTTGCATTTGGTATTAACTTTCCAAAATTCAAATAGCCTTGCACACTCCAAAAATACTTATGGGTTATCAGATCTTCACTGAAGCTGAAAATACACAAGGTCAGCCTTCAGTATGTGTTTCCTAATGGGAGTATGCCTTTGGCCTGGGCAAAAATGGCAGTTTGGAGGATTGCTTGCCGCTTGATGTCAAGCATGTTATGCAGATGGTTGGGCCTCCAACAACTTATAATTATTTGGGCCTTGCTCATTGTCTTCCTCTTTACCCTTTGCCCTATCGAATGCCTTGTTTAGTCATTGCCGGTCTCCATTATACCTCCAATTCCTCCCTTTTTTCCTTCCCTATTTTTCTTTACGGCTGAACAATAAAAGGGATTTGGCCTATTTAGAATTCAGAAATACAGACATTGCAATATCCTGTAATATATCCTCGAATTCTTACTCAGACATGCAAAGTAGCAGAGGCCCTGTCTATACTATAAATGTAATCGTTTCAGAATCTGGTTACATCACAGTATTTTTCACTAACCCAGTTAAAAGCATGGTTTCAATTTGTAGAGTAGACAGGACTTTAACTGTGTTTCCTCATCAGACTGGTTATGGAACACGCTTATGGTCTAGCTTGCCCTGCAAAATGGAATGATGTTTATAAATACTTAAGGTATGCGTACGTGTGTATCAGAGTGTCTTGGTATGATGGTACTATAGATATAGATCGTGAAAGAGCAAAACTGCCTACAGCCACAGCATATATTAATTTACAGTGTAAAAATTAATTTACAATACACTAGATAATCACTGGTAGCTTTTCTGGTGTCATATTATAAAGTAAAAATGTTACAAACAGTATTTATTGGCTTCACTGCCACAAGCACCATCATGTGTCAATCAGATATTAAGTGAATATAACTATCTGTAGAAAAATTCTAGGCGTATTGTTGCAGTTTTCCTCCCACATTTATTATGCAAAAGGTCAATGAATTCTGAAAGGGTATTATTTACTATATTGTGGCATCGTAGGACAAAGAGATGGGAACAGATCTATCATAGTTGTCATGTACCTCCTTACAAATGTAGGGTTTGACCTTTATTCCATAATGTGATACATTATTTAGTGCAGATTTAATTATATTTAACCAATTTTGTTCCTAACATTGCATTTGAAAGAACAACCTTGTATGTCTGGCTATTGTATAGGGTGGGTTGGTTGTTGTTTTGTTTTACCTCTCTGCTCTGCTGCTGTACCTGATGCCATGAATCACTAGAGTCTACAGTTACATTCACAACAGTGCTTTGTAAATTGAATCAAAGTCAGACAGGGTTTACAAGTTAGGAGTGTAAAACTATTGAAGTGTTGGGTTCGTGGTTTTTTTTCTTTAGCTTAGCATATATTTACTCTTACACTTTCATGTATCCGACCTGCCACCTCATTCAGTACTTCATTTTTTCCTGTGCTGAATGCCGTCCAGTCCATCCCTTTCCCACCAAGGAATCTTTCCAAACTTCAAGTTCCCTGCTGATCCGTACCCAGGCTATTAAACCCTTCTGTTCCTTGAACTTTCCCCACTCGTAACTGTTTCCTTCCAGGATAAATCCAGGTTCCAGAAGTGCAAACAAACAGCCCACAAGACTTTGAATTCTTTCCCCTCCCTGACATCTGTCAGCAAAACACCCCTAATTTGCTGCTCTGACTCAGACACGTGCAGACTGAAATCAGACTGCTGTAAAAACTGTTGTTCCTTCCCTTGGAAGTTCTTGCCTTTGCTGGCCAGAACTACTACCAATTATAACCTAGGTTATTATGAAAAAAATTAATTTGCTCTGGTTTGACTTAATACACCTTCACTGCAATTTACAGCAGCATGAGCAATTCAATTGCCCGTGCCATAGTGATTGGAAGTCCAATGGGAGAGAGAAGGTAGAAGCTTCTGGGATTATGACCCCCAAATTTAATCTGTATTTGTTCAGCAATCAGAAGTCTTTATTGCGTTCATGTACATGTACCGCACTAAAAGTTTTTTATTCCTTTATATGATATTTAAACTCTTCAAAAAGATAATTGAAGAGTTGTCATTGAACCAAACCATGTAACTTCTGGCATGTATTTGTTTCATATTTCTGATGCTGTAGAAAGAAAACAAAACTCAAAAGCAAAAATCGATTTCTTCTGCTTAAATTTTTCATTTCTTTTTCTTAATGGGATCCTCCTTCCATATTGTGTACATTTATTTTTCCTGTTCACACTGAGAACCAGAGCAGCATGGCAGCTAATAGCTGCATCTGTAAAATACATTATTCGCCAAGAATACATATACAGAAAGAAAGCTTTGATGTATTCAGTTATAAATTTTTTAGGTACAAAATTGCTGTTCAAAGTGTGAGTACAAGTATTTTTCCCTTTTTCTTGTGCATTTAATTATTATGACTTGGCAAACATAGGTCACATCCATCAGTCTAGACAGATTTTTAAAAGATAAAAATTAGACACATGTTACTTTATATGCCTCTCATACTTGAGATGCAATATTGGTGAAGAACATCTGTGTTACAGCTGGTGCTTACCATCACAGAGAAGGACACTACTCCAGCTCACAGGAAATCAAGCATAGTAAAGATACATTCATTTTCTGGCTTGAGCATTATTTTATAGATACTTAAAACTAAATTAGTCTCCTAGTTTGTTTTCTCACATACTGATCTTTTTTTTTTCCTCCTTGCAGTCACTGCAGTGTCTCACTAAGGCACATAAATGTGAAATTCAATCAAGTGATTGGGAGAAAGATGTTTCTTCTTTTAAGGAAGTGGTGAAAGGAGCCATAGAGATTGCACATGGTACGTTCTACCTGAAAAGAACTTCTATTATTCATGAAGAGTGTAGCAAATATTTATTAAGCTTAGTAACAAAAACATTATACTTTACCCATTATATTTATTCCTACGATTGGGAGTCCTCTAACGGAGAGCATCATCCTCATAGTGCATACAAAAATATACTTGGAATGAGGCAGAAATTGTGTTGAGTGAGTCAGTAAACATATGACTGGTAAACATGGGATCAATTAAATTCATGGTCTAGCAATTTCATAATGCAAGTGAAAAGGCATCTACAGTTCGTCTCAGTCCTCAAATCATCACATAAGTTTGATTGACTGTGCCAGTCAGGAGATGGACAAAGCTTAGACTTGGTAAGACTGTTCACTGTGCTATGATATTTATGTTTAAAAAGGATACATATACCTGTTGGGTTTAGAGTTTATCTTCTCAAAATTACTTGGTATTCTTTTTCTTTGTGTTTCTTTTTGGGGATATTACATTAAAAAATTGTCTACGGAAGGTATCAAGATTTCTAATTAAATGTTGTTTAAAGATTATTGCTATAGAGGTAATGCTGTTTTGTTTTGGGGTCCTTTTCTTCTGTGTTTGGATTCTAGTGGCTATAAAATGCAGCAAGAACAAATCTAATCATCAGGAAGCTTTGCAGATACTTTCTTCAGCTCGGCTCAACTTACGTGGCTTGTCATCCAAAGCAAAGGTAAGAATGTTTGAAAGGTAGGAATTTTTGTTTGAAAGCTAGGAATCTTTGTTCTGTTGCAGAAACCATTTCTCTGTTTTGAGTCATTTACAGATCAAATAATACCTGCCTGTCCCATTGCATCATCAGATGGATATTCACATCTATGCTGTTAAGGATTCCAGTTTTAAGTAGACTTTTATTTCCCTTCTTCCTGCTAGGCTTTGACTGAAATAAACCTACTACTCTAAAATGTCAATGCTATCTCTTAGACTAAGTTAGAATTTTACTTAAAATGTTGGGCAAACAGACTCAAATGCTTGGAAGAAATCAGTCGTTTCAAAGACCTTTTCCTTATGTGAGTAGTCAGGGGGACGCAGGGCAGTCTCAGAAAGAATGGATGTAAACCTGCAGAAAGGACCAAAACGTGTCAGGTCTACTTTGCATCACTTGAAGTGTTTTAAAAACAGAGTTATTTATTAAAAGAGAGAACTAATTTTTAATAAGGTTTTCCAGGATACCCTACTAATTCAGATATTAATTAGTTGGCAAATGTCATCATGTTTGAATCATATGTTTGGTTTTTGGAGTTGTACCTCCATAGCCAGGCACCCAAAGAGCAGAGTCTGTTTCTGCACCATTATTATCCTAATTTTACCCTTCATCTTATAACATGAGACACAGCCCATGTTTAACTGAGAACTGATCTGGAACACATTTTCATTCAAAACACACTTAATGTCTTAAAGAAGTATTCTTCCTGGCTGTGTGTGTGGTTTAGTAAAATGTGAATTACAGAGCATAAGTTTTATAACATGTGTGCTTGTGTTACAAAGTGTTGATCCATCATCAGTGTGCTAAACTTGGCTCACTCTCTTTTAAGTCCTATAATTTTAAGGATAAAAGCCTAGGAAAGTTGTATAAGCAGACACAAGCTGGCTCCGTAACTGTGCTTTTAGATACTGACATACATAAATTTTTGGAATGTGGTGAAAAAAGCCACAACATGTATGTTTTATTGTGATTCACAAAATGTGGTGTTTTTTTTTTTTTAAGAAAGTGTGTAGACTGAGTATGACTGTAGAGAAAGCAAGATTACTTGACATAAATGATATAAATACAAGTACAGGTGGTTTATATTAGGCAAGACCATGCAGTATCTGAAAAATTAAGAACAGGCGAGTCTAGTAAATTGTATTCTTAATTCCTGAAGGCACTAATTAAATTAACATCTCTGTTATTGACAGATAATGGTACCTCTAAGTTTTATGGCACTTCTGAGAAAACTGATGTGTTAGAGCTAAAGCTATTGATGTGACCTCACTGTTTTTGCATACTTTCCAAGATGCCATCTGATTTTTAATTTGCAGTCATACTGAATTTCCAAAGTGTGTTGTGGTTTAAAAACTCAGTCATCTTCTGTAAGATCCTATGCACAGTTTAGCACTGTTTATGCCTGTCCAAGCTTGACTGCGGCATCTCCTTTTGCTGCCTTGTGAGTCAATATTAGTGTGAGGTTTTTTTTCTTTTTTCTTTTAACAGAGAAAAGCACTTAAAAAATGGGCTAAGAGCAAACTCAGTAGTTAAGATTTCAGAAGAAATAAAGGAACAATGAAAGTAACTTTTAAAAGATAAAATTACAAAATTTTGTAGTCAGGACATGCAGTTGGAACAAATCAGTAGTTTTTGTACAGGTGAAACGTCACTTCTCAGACTTCTCACCTTTCCTGAGATCTCCATCTCTGACATTCCAGCTCCTGTTTTGTGCCAGACTCATGATGCACCCACACTCTGCTGAAGGCTGCAACTCGAAAATGTGTTAATGGGCTCCTTTTTGTATAGAGCCTTCTGGGCAGTCACATGCTCTGGCAAATAGCATAGTGGGCTCTCTTCTGCTCCTTGCCCCCATGCATCATTCAGATCTGACAGGTGGGGTCTCTGAAAAGGAGAAAGGTCATGGAGCTGTATCGTAAATGCTTGAAATATGCATACTGTTGTTGGGAAATATGGGGCACAAAGCCCAAAGAATGATGGTGCATGAAACTTCCCCAGGCTGCATCTAGTTGAATAGATCTCTTTAACTGTGTGGAAAAAAAAAATGAATGAATAATTATATCATCCTGATTTATTTAGTTGTCCTAGCCAGAAAGAACCGAACTTTTCTGTCACATTCCCAAGTGTGAGGGTTTTGGGCTGAAAGTCAGAAAAGTTTCTGTACTTGTAGCAGGAACATGTTCCTATTTTTGTGTAACATGTTCCTTTGTTCAGTGACAACACTGTTCTGAGGCACATTGAAGACTTTGGTTCAGGCCTTTTAAGTACATTTTTGTTCATATACGTATCTGTATTGTCCCATTATGTTTTGATGATATAATGATGTACAGATGTACTCCAGAGCAACTTTTGTTTTCTTGGTTTGTTTTTGTCTCTAAATGTAGGCTTCTTGTTTGTGTCAAATGAAGTGTGAATCACTCTCCCTTTACATAATAAAAGGGAAACATATGCTTGGGTCCCCCACGCCACCATATTTCTGTGAGTGGTACCTCACATAGCCTTCATGTTACTTGAGTCAAATGACAGGTCCTGGCCTTGCAATGGCAACATGTTCTGGTGCAGCATGCACAAAGCTCCAGTCAGAGCTTGCGTATCTCAAGGCTTTAGACAAGTCATTTAGTATTCCTCTCCCTTGGTTTCCCTGTAAATACGTGAAGATTATGATTGCTCATAAGTTAGCTGCTTTGTGTTTTTGTTGATGTCTGAAGGTCTTTAAGAACAAACTATTTTTATTACTCTGTAGTGTTTTGTTTTCTCTTGTATAACTTAATTACACACAGATTAATGTCTCCACCCATGCATGTCTTGACACCAAATGTTAAAAGATGTTTATTTGGGGTTTTGGGGAAAATGATGCAGCAGAATATGACACTGGGAAAATGGCCATTAAAATTCACAACTACTAATTTATCAGCAGGTGGGTTTGTAAACTGCAGTGACAGTATGTAAGATGCTCATCTAATTTGAGTTTCGTGGTAAAGTCCTTAACTTTCGATGGGATCAGGAGTCAGTGTAGGCAGTCAAGTCAGAGTAGAAACCCAACATCCACAGGAGGATTTGGCCCCTTTGGCAAAATATCAGTGTGTGGCACAGACCACACGTCTATATATGTGTGTGTGCGCATATATATGTATACACGCACCTTCTGTTATTAGCCACAAAATGGACTTTTAAAAGGGAGAGATACCATCATAGGTACGAAAAATACAAAAGGCAGGATAGTGGTGATGAGCTTTCTGTATTCTGTCTCTATGCTGAAACAGAGAAACTGTACGTATATTTTAAAATAATTATTTCTTTTTGTTATGCAGCAACTTTTTGTAGATGTAACAAGTAATGAGGTTCACAGTGAGATAGCTGATGAGGTGACAACTATGGACAACATGATTGCTAAACTTCAGGAACTGAGCAACCAGCTGAGAAACCAGTGCTGACATACAGACCGGATTTTGTGACAGGACGACAATAATGACATGTTTCTTTTGCCACAGCTTTTGCTGATGGAGTGGTAACAATTCTAACGCAACAACACTCTCAATAAACATTTTTCTGTGCAGTGCTGTTCTTGTGGTCAGCTTTCTTCAGAGTTCAGGCGACTTTTTACGATTCTTATCTGCTCTCACTGTCTTACCAAGTTGCATGTTTTGGTTCCTCAGGCCCAGATTTTCTGGAACAGAGCTACTTACTTGTATTTATAAGGCGATTGTTGAGGATTAGTTCTGCCTGGCTGCATCACACCAGGCGCCAGGCCTCGGCGGGATGCCCCACCTTGTTGCAAGTGGGGAGCAGGAGAGGCGCCAAGGCGGGAGGAGACGGGAGCTTCCAAGCAGAGGCGGGAGCTGGGCCCAGCCTATCACTCTCACGAGTGAGGCGCACAGCCAATCGGAGGGTGTGTCTGTCTCCCGCTGGCCAATCGGAGGAGCTGTAAGGGTGGCCCATCAGTGGTGGGAAGCTGAGGTGAGGGTAGGCTGTCATGGCGGGGAGCACCGTGGGGAGTTGCAGGCAGGGCTGGGGCCTGAGGTGGCTCACTACGTTGTCAGGCACTTTCTGATTTTAATTCGGTGTTAATTGCTTACAGGGGAGTATGAGTGGGGTCCCGAGAGTAAGAATTTAGTCTTTTTTTGTTATTCTTGTAATACAATCCAAGTAGCAGCATGTTTGCTGCATTAGGATTTACAAACAGTTATTACTTAAAGCAGTATTATTTTATTCAAAAATACATAACCTGTGTCCCATGAGCAATAGACCAGCACTTCATTTGGGCCTTTTACAGGCATGGGGATTTCCCCGCACTGAGGCAGCAATAAAACTGCAATCTAATCTAAAATACTTAGATCTGACTAGACCTGAATAAGTTATTTTCATCTAGACTATTTTGCATTGTTTCATTTTTAAGCATCTTTGCTACAGCTATTCTTAAAATAGCATTTTTTCAGGGTTTTCCAGAAACCTCTGCAAAACAGTTTCCTCACTCATCATTATTTTGGTTCATTGTTCTGTATGAGAATGATGCAGTCTCCAAAAATGTGGTTATCTATATTCTGGGTATGCACCATCTGTGGTACAGTCATTAAAACCATAGTGTTACTAAATGGCAAGAATACCGTACCTGAAGAAAAAGTTGGAAGGTAAAAGGAAACCAAACAATTAATTGGATTTGAAGTAGCAGTAGAAGCGTGTTATTTTGGTGTGTGAAGGGGGAAGCCATCTTGATGCCTTTGTAAAGCTTTGTATCCTTGTAAAGCTTCTTAGAATGGAGAATAAATTATTTGCTGACAGTATTTTAACATGAGGTTCCCACAAAAATTATTATCTTAACAAAGGGTTTACCTGCTATTGAAGGACAGCTGGCTCCAAAACACTTCTTCATCGAAATAACCCAGAAAGTGAGGAGGCATTACAGTTTGTGCAGAGTGAATTTGCTGGAGATACTCCCATCTTGCTCCTATGTATATTGAGGGGCCCACCTGACTGAAAAAAACAGGCTGTGAGTTTTGTGACAGAGTCCCACCACTACTATCTGAAGTAGTGCGAATTCATGCAAACATGAAGCCGCATTCATTTTTGTGTAATGGCTTCTGCCTAGCATTGAATAATGCTAGGTGGGAAGTTAACATTTCATATAGAATATTAGAGAGGTCTGTGAAAAGGCCTTTATTTCCTTTCCCTTTTGATTTTTTATTTTGAAAATCAGTTTTGTTTCTTTGCCTAAGGGGGTCACATTGAAAAAGTCATTCTGCTCTTCCAATGTCTCTTCCCTGCAGTACTTCCCATGTTTTCTCAGCACAGATTTTTTCCTCGTTTGAGCTTCCCTCTCTTAGTAGATGTGTGGAATATAAACAACTTTGTCTTTCACCTAATACAGGGAAAGCCTATTATCCACAGACAGTGTGTTCCTGAAGAGCAGGATGGCTAGTGTTACAACAGCACACCAATTTTCCTGTCATAACTAATGTAGTAGAGGGGAAATGTCTGCAGAGACTTAAAAATACACAATTTAAATACGTACAGACAATATACATGGTGTGGAGGATGGAGAGGCAGGAGCTGGCTCACCATTCAGGAGACACTGGCTTTTCAAAACAGATAACCATCCCAGAACATCTCAGCCACTTCATCAGTGAGACTGAACACCTGATGTAAATCTCTTACCAGGTATGTTCTTGCTTCATCTTTCTTTGTATTAGTGGCATTTTCATCTTCCTTAGACGCAATGTGAGCCTATACTGCTTCTTTGGAGTTCATCACAGGGACCTTTTAAAACTTTACAGCACAAAAACCACCTCAGTTTTGTATGGTACTCATTTTCTGTACTCATGCCAGCAGCATTTGGTTCAGAATAGCTCTAGGCGATCATTGTCGTGAAGACAATGTTACTATAAAAGCTCTGGCTGTCAGAAAAACTTCCTAGTATGCTAGTATGGAAAGAGGAAGGAACCTTTCCTAAACACTGCAGACTTTCCAGATCTCTATCTTATGGGGAACATCTGTCTTCTAACATGGGGATGTTTTTTGCTCAAATCGCTCCCATGACAACTGCAGAATCCTTGAGGGTTTAGCAAAACTGGACAGTCCTTTCCCAATGTAGTTGTCACCTACAAATACCTCTATAACATCCATGTTATTTTCAAGTGCTCTATGTACAGTTATATGATAATGATTACTTAGTGTAGCATGGACTCAGTTAAGCAATATTTCTCAGGAATGGCTTACAGTTCACATTAGAACTTCAGGTACTTCCAATCTTTTTTTCTTTTTTACTTTAGAAGTATTAGAGATTGCCCATTTTGTCATCTATCTGCCATTAGAGCTAATTTGGTGTGAAGTTTAGGTAAAACGGATGAGTCTAGAATTTTTCAAGTTCTACCTACCCAGACAGGGAAAGCAACTGTCTCAGGGTTTTGAAGATGAGTACGAAGCCAGTAAACCTTGAAGGAAGTATGATGTATGAAAAAGTATTTATTTCCATGGCCTAAGAGGGTTTGTTTTTACGTCTTTGACCTAATATGGTTCAACCTATGATATATTTTCAGCCACTGGTGGTTAGAGCCCAGGGAAGATCTCCTGATTCACCCAGAAGGCTGTGTCTACGCAGAGAAAGTATACACAGCCGGGTGTGGTGTTAAAAGGTTTTCTTGTGTTGGAGCATTACTCATGAGCAGAAATGAATGTTTTTAGGGCTGGTGAGGCTACACTGACTCAGGCGGGTCATCCCAAATAAATGCCAGTAAATGTGTTCCACATCACATCGTTCTCGATGTTCCTTCCACCACACTGACTGGCACATTCAGAAAGGCAGGCAGCTCTCATCCCATCATTCATGCAGAGCTCCTTACTAAAAGTGCCTTGGAAAGAAATAAAGCTTGGAATAATTTTTCAGGTCTAAAAATAGTGTATGGCTTATATGCAAATACAGAGGATACATTTACAAGTTTAGCTTTCAGATAGGTACGTACATTGGTTAAAACTACATCTCTAATTATTTTCAGAGTAAATAAGGCAGAAAAAAACAGGTAGTAATTTTATCCTGCTTTGGAGCAGTACTGCTCAAGAAGGTAAAAAGTCACTTTGAAATTATTTTGACTTAGCTTTTCTGTTCAGTATTTCTGTCTCAGTATCAGTAACTGTATAACTGATAGTACAGATGGACATAATGTATTTCAGGGGATAAAAGGAAGCTAAAAAAACTCACGCTATTTGCAGAGTAATACAAATTAAAATAATATACAAGTATTTAACTTTTCTTCATCTGCATTCATGCAGAGCTCTGTACGAGAAGTGTGTATGAAATAGGGAAAAAGTAACAGCTGATAGTGTACAACTTGGGTTCTCTGAACTTAAAAATAAACTGGAATTTGATAGGAAAATCTTATTCTAAAGAGAAAAAAATTACCATCAACTGTGTGGAGTTGTTTTCAATGTGATTACTCAGACTAAGTGCTTTGTTTCAAAAATTATTTCAATAAATTAGTTTGATTATTTTTGTTTATATTGTGTGTGTGTATGTAAGCACATATGTATACATATATGTATACATGTATAAACATGCACATATATACATATATATAATAATGTGTGTGTTATAGAAAGAGTTGTTAATTCTGAAGGTGTAAGAGGTACATTTACAGGAAGGTACATCTCATGAAAGCATGCATTACAGAGGCTGGAACATATGTCGCTCTCCTATCTGTGCATTTCTAGTGTGCTTGCCACTAATCTAAGCGCTGACTACAGGATTGATAGTCTTCCTTTTCAAAAATGACCAGTTATTTGGGGTGTACTGTTGAAGAAACCTTTAAAGGCACATGACTTCAGAAGTGAATGTGCTAAGCACTCTCAGAAAACCAGGCAGAGCCTTTACATCTCTCCCACATTACTCATTCAAAGTCCTATTCAGATTTGACAAAGGCGTCAATATCGGCCTGAACATGGATCATCTAAATTTGTTATTAACAGGCAATAACTAGAGACTTTGTGAATGTTCACTGTAGTTTGGGGGGAAAAAAAGCTTTGCTTTCCTAATTAAATACCTTTAAATACTGTCTGCCTTAACTCTGAACTTCCTGCTGTCTTTGTTTAAACTCCATTTTCCAGAGAGCTTTTTATTGCTGTTCTACTGGTTAGGTTTAAAATATGTAAACAGATACATTTTAACATGTTGTTTTCATTTTTTTATTCACATAAGAGACTTCCATTGATGTCTGCCATTACATGGCATTACATGCCATTACATACAATCCATTTATAAAGCATTTTAAATATAAATAGTAACACAATTGACTTCATACTGGGGCTGAAGAATGGAGAGTGGAATTTTAGAAATTATTTTATCACAAAATGTTGATGGTTACCCGGAATTAAGACAGACATGGATAGCACTTACTTTAAGAAGTGCTTTAATTTGCATTTCTGAAGATATTTTATGTACACAAGTGCATATAAAAGATGTGCCTATCCCTGCTGAGAACTGCCAAACCAGTAACACTTTTTTTTTTTTTTTTTTAGCTAAAAAGCCGTAAGCAAATCAGGCTAGATGTAGGAAAGTCCATCGTGTACATTTTACATTATAGGTTTCCGAAATAAAACTGGCAAATGAGGTGAATTTCACAATGTGAATGGCAATAAGATGTTTACTGCTATGCAAAAGCCATTGCAATACTGCAATACAGATCAGTTTTTGCACCATTTAGAAGTACTTATAAATAGATAGGTTTCAGTCGACAAGTGGCTTATTCAGGCATGTGCTCAAATATAGTAGCTGCATTCATTAGACAAACATTTCTACTAATCCCTCAGCTACACTAATAAAAGAGCAATCCTTTATAGGCTGAATGTAGTAGCAGAGGGGTTTTTTTTTAACTATTAACATCCTTCAAAGACCAAGGTCTAATCATTATTAGTGACTGTATTTGATTTTCAGCAAATGAGTTGAAAATTGATAACCCTCGGCAGCATGTTAAGTTACAATTCCTTACTGAAAATGGAGACACCCTTACTCTTAGGAGCAGCTTATAATATATACTGTATCTTAAGTAGATTTGTTTCTGCTCTTTAAACAAACAAAAAGCCCAGAGAAGAACAGCAGTCTTGTTGGGCTTTTTTTGTTTGCTTGTTTTACTATTTTTATATCATTTGCCCTTTCACTTGCTTCTTTCACACTTTTGATTTCATTGTTAAGGCAAGAAAAGTACATTTGTGGATTCAGGCTGGCTTCACTGAGCAAGACAAGGATGCCGGGTAGGGACAAGACAAGTAAGCAAGTCACTGCCCTTCTCTACTGGGGTAGATAAAAGACCTATTACAAATTTAACCCACTAATACTGATCTAAACCTAAATTGGGCCTCTGCAAGAACAGGGTGGTTTGGGATCAAAAATCTGTGGTAATTAACTCTGCTTTCTGTATAGAACTGTTTTCCGAGTTGACCTAAGCATGAAAGTCCATTTTTCTGTTTCCAGTTTACTCTGACCCGAATGTTTTCTCAGAACACACCAAGAACCTTTTAATCACCAGGGATGTCACATATGCCGCCTTCTCCATTTTATTTTCCTATTTATTTTAAACCTCAGTGACCGGTGAGTCAACTACAACAGTTCTTGGCCAAAAATCAGTGTAATGAACCAGGCAAAGAAATACCAGCCAAGAGCCATGCAATGAAAAACCCAGATTAACGGCATGAAAATCTTCAAAACTGCAAGTTAGCCTATTAATGACATCATTGCTGAAGTGAAGCAGCTAAATTTTGCAAGTCACATTTAGAAGTTAACCCCTACAATTCAGCTCTTTTCCACTGTCATCTCTAAATGAGCATCGTACTCTTTCCGTGTTAAGTGCAATCATTCCATCCACCTCCAAGCCTCTTGTCCTGCTTAATTTTCAGTTTCCGCAAACCCACGAGGCTTTCTGCTCACTGAAATGGTGATCCTGCAATCATGGAAACCACCTTTGAGTTTCTTTCTCCAGCTTCTCTGACACAGGGTTGCCTTGCCCATCTTTATGTGATCTTCTCTCAGCTCTCTGCCAGTTTTGTGACCTTTGGCCCCTGGAAAAGCACCCCTGATTTTTATAGTTCTTTGTGTGCTTCTGCCCCATGGCAATTTCATTTTGTCCCTTTCCAGTAGTAGTGCCCCTTGCTCCCCTCCCTGTAATCTCTCTTCCCCATTTCTTTAAGGTTTCTCTATGAGTTCCTAGTAGGAAAGATGCTAGGAAGGACCTTAAGGATGCAATTAGTGTAGAGAGTAGCTAACAGCAACATGAGAAATTTAATTTGTAGTGAGATGAGAGCTACTTCAAGGAGTGGAAAAAGGACGTTTTTCCCTCTGCCTTGGCTGGGCCCCTTGGGAATGAGACAGAGGGCAAGTACCTTTATGTTTAAGGGGGGTAAAGAGCACCGTAAGCCTTTGCCAGAAAACTGAGACTGTGGAGGGAGAACAGCAGCCCAGAGACGGTGATGATGGTCCCCATGGAACTGCTGAAACAAGGAAAAAAAGATTAGGACTATGCATCAGGCAGGAAGGCACAAGTCTTTCCTTGAGCAGAGGATTGAGCAGCAAATAACCAGACCAAACTACTACGTTGCCAGAGAAAGGTGGCAGACCAACCAGAAGTAACAGATGCTACTGGAGAGCAAAGGTAAGTCACAGCTTGGCAATAGCCCAAAATTAAAGGAACCAAACTATAGGCACAAATGCCAGTGTACTTGTAGGGCTTTTAACAGCCCATATGGTCTGAGTGATTGTGTCTGTCTGGCAACACTCCAGCCATACCTACAGTTTTTTGATTTGTTTTGTTTGTAGCAGTCTGTCTTGCACTGTTCACGTTTTGCTATTGTCAGTGCTATCACCTGCTATTTTTAGAGGCTTGTCATTTGACTGTAAATTCTGGGCACTCCTAAAACCAGGTGTAGTGAACACAGCCTCAGCCAGTCGACGTTTTCTGTTTGCAAGTGAAAAACAAGCAAGTAGTTCGCAAGCTTGATAAGCTGCTGGAACCAGGTAATTTTTGTAATCTGTAACTACAAAACTAATTTACTGTCATGCTAAGCAGAGGGGGGTTTTTGTAGCTGAATTATGTCTTGCATTTGGTCTGTGCTCCACAAGGGCTTTTACTGCTATAGTAATCTCTAAGAAGCTGCTAGGTGAGCAAAGCAAGTTCTAAAGAATCGATACAGAATAACTTAAGCAGTTTCAAACAGAACTTCAAGTTGAGTCCTGTATAAATTAATGGGGGAAGAAAAAAAAAAAAAAAAAAGAAATGGACTATAGACACAATTCAAGAAGTAAGGTCCATAAAATGAAATGAAACCGCGATAGTACTGAGAACACGCAGTGTTGTGACACCATTCAGAGATGGCACAGGCAGCAAGATACTCGCTTCTGTCTGCATATGCTGTTTTACTGCAGAAACAGTTGTCAGATATGATTCAGGTTCTGAGATGTTCTTAATCAGAACTATAGCAAACTTTTGGCAAACTATTAATCAGGAGGATTGACACTGAGGTCAGTAGGATTTTTCAAAGTTTCCTGAACATCTTGGAGAAAGATTCAATCTCCTGAGGTTAAGCCTTTGCTTATCCTGTTCCCTTGGCATCTGGTGTCTATTATATTCTTTGGAGTGCCCCACTCTCTTGGATAATACCAAGAGTTTTGTGCTTTGATTGGGTGACACCAACTACCTAACTTACCGCAGATGTTGCAGGCCACTCGTATATATGTGTGTAAGGACACACAAATACACACACACACTTCTCTTGCTTGTAGCAGCCCTTTCTCCCCCTCAAGGCAAAGCAAAGCAATCTGGGATGTTCTGCTGCACAAGGTGACGTGTCTGGGACTCTGTTTCTCAGTGTTTTATCCATCCTGCACGTGAATGCTCCCACCTGTTACTGCAGTGTTTGAGCACCTGCTACATAATGTCACTGACTGTAATCAAGTCTCTTGTGAATATCGTGGGATCTTTGGATTTCTGCTCTTTCAAGCATTCTGCTTGAGGCAAAATTTCAGAGTTTCTGGTTAAGGTTTTATTATTTCCATGAGGTTTAACTGAGTGAAAGAGATGTCAGTTTTGTGAATGTCACTCTTACCATAGTGGGGTGGGTTTGTTTGTTTGTTTGTTTGTTTGACTTTTAAGAGAAAGGGTTTGCAATTTTTTTCTAAATGCAGTTGAACCCCATGTTGTTTCACTGGCAATGCCTTCAGCTGAGTGGCCCCTTTGATGCTAAATGTGGAGGCTTAGGGAGCTGGGCCAAAGAACCTTGGAAGAAGATGACAAATTCATTTCTTAAAACTATAGATATATACATAATTCCTTTGTGTGTTTAGATCTTTTCCGGACATTTTCTCATACATTTATACTATAAATTATTTTGCACACTGCAAATGGTTTTTTTTCATATGGGTCTACTTCCTTGTGAAAGTATTGGAAAGGCAGTGAACGTAGCTTGCTGTGACAACTGTGAACACAACTAGGATATGTTGTCATACACTGCCTGCGCATGTTTTGGATCACTGCAGGTATGTCCACCTTCCAAGACATAAATCCAAAGGAAAACCTGATATCCACCCTGATGCTGCTTCTTGCTGTAATGACATTTCTACAACAAGGTTCTGCATCAGTAAAAACAAATGGGGTTTGTGTTATGGGATGGCAAGGTAATATCTATGCAGAAAAGCAATTGCATTTGAGTGGCTTTAAGCATTCATGCTTTGATTTATTGTCACTGAAATTTAATCTAGGGGTTTTTTCCTTTGGACTTTCTCTGTGAGAGTTCTAGTGAAAATATTGCATCAGCACTTCAGGAATGGAGCAGCAGTGTTATTCTGATCTGTCAAATGCAAAGGCCATGAACTTCCCCTGAGAAACACAGTGAAACAGCCTTTCTACTCACTTCAGGACTGGTAGTGTAAAGAATACTTCCTAAACTGGAGCCCCTACAGTAGCCCTCACAACTTGTTCTGCATGTGAGCCTGACTTGTTTGTGTATTCTTGTTGGATGTAGTGGAGGAAAGTTACTCATGCGTGTGTAAATTTATCAGGGTGGATCCCAGCACACTAGTAAGAGCAGCGTCCCCAAAAAAGCAGTGACTCCTCAAACTTACCTGAGCATAACGTTATCAGTGCCTTTAAAGGCCTTAAATGTGCCTTTCTGCAAGCTTAAATGTGTTTAGCCTTTGTGAATATTTCAAAACTTATCTGGAAAAATAATTTAAAATAAAATCTAGAGATTTAAGAGAAAGATATCTGAAATAATATTAGACATTTTAAATATATAAACATCCTCACAGCAGCATTGCATCTGTTTGACAGAAACTTAAAAATAACTTTTTCTTCAATACTTGGCAAAATTGCGTATGTGTGAGTGCATGTATGTGTGCGTTTTTGTGCCTTTTAATGGCAAATGATGCTAATATGACTTTATAATTTACTGTCCTGTTTGCACTTGATACCATCAGTGATCTCAGCACAACTCTGGGAATGGTGTTTAATTGTGGCAGAATGAGGGCACGGGTATAACTATTGTTTTGTAAATCTCTCTCCTAAATATTGACTGTATTGCAGCCATGGGATGGGAGGGATTAAGAAATGCTGTTTGGAAGATCTGAGAGCTCAGCTCTGTGCCAGGGGTTGGAAAGGATGATGTCGCAATGCTTTGACTAGGAATCCCAGTTAAGAGAGATTTGAATTACTCTTCTGATTTTTCCTCATTTAAAAACAAAATCTAGTTAAGAATATGCACACACTCTCCTCATCCCTATTTGGTTTTATTGCCCCTAAGACAAAGTAGCAGCAAAACCTCCATGTGCTATTGTCAGAGGCATGCAAGGAACAAGATGACCACTCTACCAGGCATCAATCTTTGCCTTGCAGCACCTGATGCTTGGCCCGAGAACGGCATCAAGCTGTAAGTGTCTGTTGACAGCAGAGGACATGTACAAACGTTCTTGCTTTCATTTGCTTCTTTCTCACTTGTGGCTTTTGACACCAAATTCTCCTTTCTAAGGCCTCATAAGAGAGAGAAGACAACCTCCCAGGTTCCTATTAACCTCTCCTTCTCCCCCCTGGACTTGGAAAGGGGCCTTATAGGAGTGAATAACAGCTTTATGTGCAGTCACACCAAGGGGATCTTTGACACCCTGCTCCCTCCAGAGTCATGAGAAGAGAGCATGGGGAAGGCTTTCTGTGAGCTGTGCAAGTTCTGCAGCTGCCAGTTCTGTTGCCTCTTCCTTGCCTTAAGTCACCACCTCACACATTAACCTTCCCTGTTGCAACTCGTTTCTAGCTGCCTTGTCTTCAGGGTGCTCTTTGAGAGGCTCTGTACCTCCCCAGGACCCTTCTTTCTCCTGCAGCACAGCTCTGCTGGAGTCAGGCTCTCTCCAGCTCCCACTGTCCCAGCATGGTCCCTTAAGAGGAACCCACAGGGTTCACAGGCAGGGTTTGGAGGGGAAGCCTCGGCAGGCTTGGCTACTCCCTGTTAACCCTTGAGTCAGCAAAGGTAATTCAGATGGCTCAAGGAGATAAATGGGAGTGCAGAGACTTCTGATCCTTCCTCTTGGCTTCTCTCGTATGAAAGGGAGATTGGGATTGGTTTTTCTCCTAACAGTGTTAAGTAAGGTGTCCCCATGCCTTAAGAAAGGGATACTCAAGTAATTGAGAGGGGGAGGCAAAAATTTTCTTATGCGCTCCTAAAATCTTAGAAATGGCAAAATACAGCTGTTCTTTAGTTACTGAGGTTCAGGCAGCAAGCTGAGATCTCAGTCACGGCTGAGATCCCCAGAGGGACGGGCACTACACACATCTCAAGCAGTCCCTACTGCAAGGACTGACGCTTACAGTAATGTCTGGTAGGATGTCAGCCTGCTCCATGCTGACATGGCAGAGCTCATGTCCATACATCTAAATGCTTTCCTCTCCCAAACAACACTGGACCTGTCAACTGTTTATTGGGAATGGTCCCTGGCCAAATCTAATGTCCGAACTTGAACTGTGCCCACATAATGCTTGAAAGAGAGTTAGCTGGCCTAAGCTAAAACCATGCCAGAGGCCATGCTACCAATTCAGCAAGATGGGTGACTGTGGTGGGCCTGTGCTCAAACACTATTAGTTTGACCAGTCTAGACATAGCTGAAGAATACAGTTCCTCCTCCAGGAAAACCACAGCTCAAGGACTGCCAAAGAGGCAAAGGAATAAGAACATCAGTTTTTAGTGCATTCAGTTTATGTACAAGTTACTGTGATTTTCTGTGAGTGGGTAGAGGTGCGAGGTAAGGCCTTGTAAAAGGCAAAGGGCTTTGCAGGTGACCTTAGAGCCATTGGGTTCGGATATAGTTACACATATGGAAGATGTCCCAGAGGTGACCTTGCGGAGCTGACAAAAGAGAAGCTTGTTGCCTTGGCAGAACAAATAAGCCACAGATGGAAGAACAAGTAGATAACAGCAGTCTTGACAAGAAAACATAAAAGAGGACAAGCCTGAATTAAGCCAGTCTTGAAGGTCCTTAGTCTCTAAATGACTGATAAGGGAGAATAATTAAACAGGAAAGGGTAAAGAGATGGGAACCATAAAATAATCAGACTTGCTAGTGAGCAGCAACTACTAAAATTAATGACTTTCTTCTGCCCCAGAATAAGGATTTTAATCTTCTGCTTTCATTTAGGCAGCTCCTATCTCCACCTTAATATTATTTTTATATATTACACTTTCTTGTGAATATAGCAGATGGTGAATATAGCAGATGTAACTTCTATATGAAGTCAAAGAAGCCTCTCACAGCTGCGCAGAACAAATACCAATGCCCAGAATATCTTTAGAGAAATATAACTGTAAAAGGGTTTAATTTGTAGGAAGAAATAGAAATCTGAAATTCATGCATGCCTGCAGTCCCCTATGTGCTATATTCCAGCTACAGATGACAGCACTGGTGCGGCAGCCAGGCCATAGCACCCTTCTTTGCAGAGAACCTGTAAATTCAACAGCAGCTGGACCCATCCTATGGCTGAGTGGCAAGGGAAGGTGTAGCTGTTGTTTTCTGTAACCCTGTTTCATGGATCCCTGGTCATGGAGCAGGACCTTGTTGTGCTAGGCACGCTGCCACCATTTCAGTCAGTCTGTCCACGTCCCTACACAGAAAGGAAGAGATCTGCAATATTTGACCCTCTGGAATCTTTCCCTGGCTCCCCCTTGCCATCAGCATAAGTACTGACTGAGCTATATGAAAGGTGTTGGGAAATAAATCCCAGCCCCTACTCTCAGCTGTGTCATCTAGTGGGACACTTTCAACACCATTTGGAAGATCTCATTTTAACTGACCTTCAGGCACAACTTATTTTTGTGCTCTGGGTATTTTTAAGATGAGCCCAAAGGAACTCCTAAATATCTCACTGGTGAGAGTGGAGGAGGACACATGCTGTTGCTGTTTCCAATAGCTCTGAAAGGTCTGGAAAGTCCCTGTGTGGAGTTTTCAGCTTTAAAGAGACTTTTCTAAATGTAGAAAGCCTGAACGCATAAGTAATCTTTGTTGCCAAAAGACTAAGAGTGAGGGAAAGAGATTTGTCTGTGGCATGTAGAACCTACCCTGTCCAATGTCATACAACTGATTGCACAGAGGGGTGAGACAACAGTGAGAATTGTACTTCAGTGTGTGGTACACACACGCTTGCAGGGCTACAAGGAGTTTGCGTGTGTTATTTGCGACCACACATCACGGGTGAACAGCTGTATGGGGGGATAGAAAACGGGTGGCTTCCCACTTTAAGTATGGTGGTACTTGCAACTAAACTGGAGTGGAAAGAAACACAAACTGTAGCCTGGGGATGCTACAGCAGGTTTTTGCTTAGACCGGGGTCCCTGTGTCTCAGCTGAGAAGTGTCAGCTCCAGGCTGGAAGTGTGACTGAGCAGCTGCTTCTCTGCCCTGGCTGTGCGGGCTGCAGGTCGTCTGCCCTTGATCTCTACTCGGCTGGAACAGAGAGGCTGGGCAAGCTGCTCTTCACCTCTTCCCAGATGGTGTCTCTGGTGTTTCTGTGTGGCTGGCCGTCCATGCCACACATCAAAAGGACACACAGGCTCACGAGTGCTGGATGTTATCCAACAGCCTGCTCCCAGTCGGATTATGCTTGGAGCAATTGCATAAGGGAGGGCTACGAGACTGAATAATTTGGATAGTCTCCAAGTCTGACTAGTCTCAAGCTAGTAAGGAGAATGAATATACCCCACGTTACCCTCTTGGCTTGTTTCTTCCTGAGGAGCAAGGAAAGGAACTGAATTAGGGTTTTGTGCTGCAGGGACAGGGTATTTAAATGATGCTTCTCCTCTCCGTAGGATTGCAGGGGGTTAAGGTTCCTTGGAGAAAAAGCAGCAGAAGAATAAAGGGAGACTTAGACTGCTGGGTGAAGAGATAACTGGTAGTGGCTACAGCCTAATTACTGTGTCTGCATATCTAATTAACTTTTTTCCCCTTTTTTTTTCTGAAATGCTTTTGGAGTAATCACTGCTATTACTTGTAAACAATAATTTTATAAGGTGTGAAATTCCTATACTGCTTGTTTATCATGATTCATGACCTTACGCCCCAGGGGAAGGGTGTAGTCAGCTTGGCATAAGCAGTCCTGTGCCAGATGCAGGGTGGTTCATATTCAGAAATGTTATTTACAGAGATACAAGGCGGAGGGGGGAGGGGCAGGCATCAGAAGACCAAGGTCCCAGATAGTCTGGAATGTGCAGGATCAGATATCTGCATTGGAGCACTTACCCCCTTAATTCATGTTTCCCTGGATGCCTGACTCTTACAGATCATTTCTCTTCTCAATGAATATGTGCCTACATATAGCTATTTCCATTCCAGTCATAGCCCTTGTTTATGTCACTAACAGACCTCATCACATTTGACTGTGTTATTTTTACATTACTAAATCAGTGGAGGACCATGGAATATGCAGTATACAAATTTTGAAATCAGCTTAAATGTATGCATCAACATGGTTTAAAAAATAGTGGAGGGACTTAGAGTAATGATGCTTAGGTGCCACAGAGTTTAGCTGGTGAGGGTTCTGGTGTTAATTAGCCATTTAGAATCATAGAATCACAGAATCATTTAGGTTGGGAAAGACCCTTAAGATCATCGAGTCCAGCCATTAACCTAACCCTTCCAAGTCCACCACTAAACCATGTCCCTAAGTGCCATGTCTGCGTGTCTTTGAAATACCTCCAGGGATGGTGACTCAACCACTGAGTTACAGACAAAGATTGATTAGGGAACGTATCAGTGAAGTTCACCAAAGATACTAAAATAAGAAGAGAAAGAATGTCAAATAATTACAAAATGGCTTGATGAATGGTCCGTAAACACTGAAGAGAGGTATGTATATATCATCTAAGAATCAGTAATTGTCTGGGATTCCAGAGACCCAGGTTAAAATCCCCTATCTAAACATCTCCATTAAATGCAAAATTGCATTTGATTGGAGTGATACCAGTCAGCTCTGCCCAGGACATGGAGACTTGCTCCTGGGACAGAGCATTATGTGAGGCAGAGAACAGTTATGGCATGCCAAGCTAGAAAAAATAAGCAGGTATTTCTTTCTTTAGAGGATGTTCATTGTCTTCTCATCATCAGTGTTTCTCCTAGCTCCAGTCTGATGCTTGGTTACCTCCTGCATTCTGTTCTTGCTCCAGTCACATAACACCTGGGTGGAGAAAACTGAAAATTTGATATGAAGATGTGAAGATGTTGTGACAAGACATATAAAGCAGGTCACCTGGTAGGGAAATAAGCTGGAAATGGTTCCAATGTCACAGAAAATGAAGGAAGGAGGTAGCAAACTGAATCAACTTTTAAGGTGCAAAGAGAAAGATTATGGGGACTTTACTTAAGAAAGGGACAGGGGAAAAAAAGGAAGATTTAAACAAAACAGTAAAGGGAAAAAGTTGATTTAAGTGGGGCTTAAGAATGGTAAAGAAAATATTATTCTACAGAAGTTTTAATCTGGCTACAGCTAAGTGTTTTCCTGTTATCCTACTAACTGGGAACAATACAGACAAGGGGCTAAACTAAGGAACTTGTTTTGATCCATATCTGCATGACTGCAGCCCTTTACAAACTATACTTTGTTTGCAAAGATGGGATGAAAAAGTAAGAAAGGAGTAAGTGCAATCACGAGAGGCGTGAGAGAATGAATAAATCCTTCAAGCAATTGCTTTCCAGAGCAGTGGATGGATCTCTGTCCGTACCAATGTGCATATTTCACATATGGGACTGCTGCCACCCTCACCCTCCCTGTTTTCTGAGGCTTTTGAGCCAGAGCTCAGTGAGGCTTATGGTTATTGGCCACTTGGTTTGAGGTGAACTTGGGTTGTTGTTTTTTTTAAAGTCTGTAGCCTGCTTCCTGAAGCAGACCTGAAAAATGTAAACCAGTATAAATCCACACTAACAGACCACCAGGGAAGAAAGCTGCTGAGCCTTACTTTTTCAGCCTGATGATACTGGGGAACCCAAAAGATTCAATTCCTTGACCCTGGCCAAAGTCTCTAGGTTGTTTTTGTGAATGCTGGTGCAATCACAATAGCAAAAGATTTCCAGGGTGTTGAGGGTATTTTGTGTGTGTGTGTATGTATGAAATCCATAATTTGATGGGCAGATTATTACAGTTTTGTAACTTGCTTTAGTGTTTGAAGAGTGCGTACTGTCAAGAATACAGAGGGACTTTTGTGACTAAATTTTCTCCTCTCCCAAACAGAGTAAGAACTCCAAGAAGCAAAAAAGTATACACACAACCCATGATTAAAAATAAAATCACTAAAGATTTTGTATGCCTCATTTCTGAGTTGACCAGCTATGAGACATCAAAATAGGCTTGGTGTTTTTAGCTGTATTTTCAAAATTCACTCTCTAATCATAAATCTCATTTCAGATGTTTTGGCATGCAAAACCACTGCTGAAAATTTAGGACAAAATATACTGCTGAAAAGAAAATTCTGAATAGCTTGATTTTTTGCTTTCTTTTTTTCTTCATGTTCTTCTAAAGATTTATTTGTTAAAAATCAGGCATCACTTGTTGGCAAAGTAGGCAAGTAGTTTAAATTGTTCATTCTTTGTTGTTTTCAGTAGATTTGTGTCATGCTTTGGTTGTGCAAACGTTCCCTCAATTCTTATCTTGTGTGCTTCATAGGTTGCTATTTTATTTGTCTTCCTATTTTTGGCAGTGAGACTGTTTCTTGGTGAGTTGGGTACACAATTTATAGTTTAGTAAAGAGAAGCACTTAGTGAAAAAGGGGCAAAAAAATCCAGACTTGCATATGCCTACAGTACAGTGCTTTTCTTAAAAAATCCTGGAATAGCCATTTTGTTTAACAAGTAATTTTGTGGCAGCAGAACTAATGAAGCCTGGTTTCCTATGGCTTTTTGTCTCATGGGTGATTGACTTTCACTATCTAAGAGGATGTGAGCCCCAGGCAAAGCTTTTCCCATCATTGGGGTGTTTATATAAGGGCTTTCTCCCATGAGGCTTCTCTCATATCTTGAACTCACAACTGCAAGTTTTCTCAGAGCCAGGGCTCTGATAGCATCTCTACCCATCTGTCCGTTTTCAGGAAAAAAAGGAGGAATTCAGTTATCTTTCACAATTCTACCAGTGTTAGAAGCTGGTTGGAAATATCATTAAGAAATTGTTGGAATGAATACACAGGTGAACACAAAAAGAATGATCACACAGGCTCTGATTTTGTAGGAAATTCTACTGAAAATAACTTGGGCATTTCAGGATGCAGTACTGCAGTGAATATCAGAGATACTTTGTGTGCTTGAAAACCCTGCTTCAAACTTTTTCCCATAACAGAAGGCAGATTTGATGGTTTATTTCCTGATTTTCAATGTTATGTGCACGACGTCAGATGTGCAATATGTTTCCAAAATGGTGCTTTTGTCCTTTTCTTTTGGGGAGTCCACACAACTACCACCATCAGCTGTTGATTAACTATGCTGTTTAGTCCAGACTGCATAGATTTGCACTTTGGAACAGATTTCCATTTCGGCCTTACTATAAAAGGCTGCACTGGTAAATGTTAAGCCTAATTTTTGAGTTTTCACAATTGCACACTCATTCATAATTGTGTAGGTAATGATCCAGTCAAATACAAAGTATCCACTACTATTTTTATAAGAATGCTGTTCTTCAGTGCAGTCCACTGAAACAACTTCTAGCACTTCATGTATATATTTGGATAGTAAAGGCAAAGTCATAAAGAGATAGTCCTAGCGCAGCCAGGATATAGCAATGCCTATATTAAAGTTGGTGAAGTAAAACTCTAGTGTGTATCCTTTGATGCTCTGCCTCAGTGATGCAATACAAATGTACATTTTAATGGTGCTTTTATAGTACTTGAACTCTTGGCTATATTGAAATGCAATTTTTCATCCTTGATGTTTTTGGAACGTGTTGAGAGCATAATACCCGTGTTTTTCATAGATCCCAGAGAGACCTCCCTCTAACTTTTCTTTTGCCCACTCACAGCAAACCCTGCCTTGTTTGGGTGCTAGGGAACTCTTGTGAATTAGTCATCATCAGTGAGGTAAGAAGTGGAGTTTGAGTTAGCTGTCTATATTTTAATTAAATGAGAAACCCTGGATTCTCACTAGACAGATTCTTAGGTTTGGACCTTATTTCTTCTGCTTAGAGTCTGAACTGCAGAACATTTCCTGACTTTTTTAAAATTATCTGTATTTTTGTGATAGGGTCCCATGCAATTTTCAGAACTGCTGGGGAAATAAGCTAATAATAGTATCTAGAACTTTTCAGTCATCCATTTCCAGAGGCTTTAGAGAGGTATCATTAGCTCCATTTCACATGTGGGGAAACTGGGGCACAGAGGATTGAAGTGACTTGCCCCAGACCATCCTGCAAGTAAGAAACAGAACTAGAGTTAGGAGCTCTGACTTTTAAGTTGTGCCAGATCCATTCAGACACATGCTGCAGCCATCATGAGAGGAGGAGACATGTCACATGCTAGCAGTGAATAGTAGAGATTTTAACCTTTAGAAATAGAAATTATTTAACCTCTGTGGTTCACAAAACAAACTGAGTGTCTAAAGAGTAGAAAGAGCTGGAGGTCTGCACCTTCTGATGTTCAGACAGCTTGCACCAGTGGGCTAGCAAGGAGAAGCTTGTGTCTCTGCCTGGACTGGAGTGGAGACATGCCTCCATGGCTGAGTCAATCTTCACATGATTTCCTCTCTCACTCAATGGAAGAATAATACTGTTTTGGGTACAGAATGAGATTCTACTATTTTCTACAGTATTCAACTGTGATGGTGGCTGGGCTCTCAAGCTCTCATGAGAGAATTATCCTTCCTTTCCTTCTGTGCAGACACCTCATATTTCTTCAGATACCATCTGATCTAATGTTTTGCTAGATGAGCCATCTGATGCTTAATCATAATCTAAACAAGCTTATTTTGTCCATGTGTATCACAGTAGGAACCTGGGAAGGACAGACCAAATTTTGAACTTCTGTCCTGGATTGTGCTGTCTTATCTGAGTAGCTAGAGGTGGAGGAATACTTGTGCTACCCTTCCTACCTCCAATGCCTAGAATCACAGCTTTTCAGCAGCCAGAGGATGAACACATCTGATATTTTTCTTGCTTCTCTCACACGCTTCCTCAGACAGACAGGGAGGCAAGCAGCAGAATAATAGCTTTACATACTCTCCTGCAAAAGGGGAGAAACAGCAAGAAACTACAGTGGGGAGAGATGGGAAACTACAGATAGGGGAACTCACTTCTGAAATATTTTGAAATGATCCTTTTTTGCTTATCCCTTCAGAATCTCGGTGGCACCCATTATATAGCATGGTCACAGCACGGGAACTGAGATGTGAACTCCAAACAAACAGTAGAGAAGGGGGAGATGTGCTTACATCTGTTTTAAAGGAGAGCAGTGTAAACATTATACTGAAATCTTCCTGTTGAATTTTCTTAACAGCAGTGAAGAGTAAGCCTGTGTAAGGAACACTGCCCAACAACAGCTTTTGCTTTAAAATGATCCCATATTCCTAAAGCTGTGTACTATTGTTTTGTACTGGCAAACCATCTTCTGTGTGTACTCAAATTTTTTCTTTTTTTTTTTTTTCCCCACTAACAACCCACACTGTGGGCCAAGGGAGATCAAGATGAGGTTTTCATTTCATTCAGAGCTCTGGAATCCAGCCCACTGGAACTTGTATCTTTTGAAGCTCTAATAATTAACATGCCTGCATTCCTTAAACTGCAGTGCTCACCAGAATGTGCTTCCTGCAGAGCTGAATGAGAGCAAGGACATTGTCTGGCCAGCAGGAAGAGAAGGATGCTGACCCTTCCTGGAAGGATTCCTGCTGTCTTTGGGCTGGTCAGAAGAGAGGATTCACCTGAGCTGGGGGTGGCCAGAAGGCTCTTGGCCCTTTTGCACATACAGGAGGTATGTAGGATGTGGCTCTGTCTCTTTAGTCCTCTTTTTTAACCTAAGAAGCACGCTCTTTCCCACCCCAGGGCTCTGCTTACTGAGGAGATGCTCCGGTTCCTTGTTAAGCCAAATTTGGAAGCAGATATAAGAGAATTCTGTTGAGCTAAGAAAAAGTTGTGATTTCTAACAACTGGTCAGAGGATAAGACTTCTTTTCCTAGGCCCCTTCCTCCCTTGTGTGAAAAGAGACCAAGTGAGGCCCTATCAGTGACTGGAAGACTGTCTCCTCTGAATCAACTCCCAGATAAGCAGAAATGACTTGGAAATGGCAAAGAGGAGTGAGCATCAGTGGGTAATGTTTCACACACAATATGGCCTGAAATAAGTACCCAAGATCCTCCTCTGAAGTGCCAAGGAATCCATTTGGCCTGTCAGAATGGCACAGTCCTTGCTTCATTCACATGTGATGTCTGAGGCTCTGTAGTGTGACCATGACACACAGTTTATCTCATTAAGAGTTTTCTCAAGCTATGATCTCAGGAAGGTTATGAAGTCCACTCCCTGTCCCAAGGAAGGATCAGTTAAACCAACATTACTTGTCATAGAGATTTGTCTGATCTGTTCTTAAATACCACCCATAATGACCTCTCCAGACAAACTATCCAGTGTTTTATTTTCTTTTTTGTTAGAGGACTCTTTTCCCCAAATTTCTTGTACTGCAAATCAAGCATATTACTTCTCATCCTGTCCACACTGGACCTTGAAAACCGTTTGTTCCTTCCCTTTTCTTTTTGCAGTCTTACACACTGAAGATTGTTATCTCCTCTCAATCCTTTTCTCTAAACAACTCCAGTTTATTCAATCTTTCCTTCTACGTCAGGTTTTCTGGACCTCAGATTAATTTCCATTGCTCTCCTCAGGGCTATCTCCATTTGGCTCCATCTGTGGAGTGCAGTGTCCAAATGGGGCAGAGTACTTCAGCTGAGCTCTTTCCCATGCTGAGAAGGGGAAGGCATCTAGCCTTTCTATATGTTTCACAGTCCTACCAGCATTTGCTATTCCAGCACTTAAGACAACAACTACTCCTCAATTTAAGGGTAAAGCAGAAATCTCTAGCCTATAGTCAAAGCAAAGCAGGTATTGGAACACCACATTTCGGTATACCCCTGGCTCTGGGTGGACTGGTGGCTGAAGCCACAGAGGGCTCTTATTTAGCTTCCCTTCTTTCTTTCTTTCTTTCCTCTCTGCTCAGAAAGGGTGACAAGGTGTGGCTTGCCAAGGCAGACTGCCAACAGCTAAAATTTCCTATACAGCTGTAGAAATAAAGAACTATTGAGCATGCCTGGTCCCCACCACACCCTTTCCCTGGCTCTGCTTTGCCCTTTCTAGCTGAACTACCCTGCTCTGCCATGTGCACGTGCAGGGAGGCACGTAGGGTCGCAGGGTACAATCCCTGCCTCTTCTGGTGCCCACTTTCCTTTTTTTTCCCTTTTTTTTCTTTTTTTTTTTTTTTTTGAGGCGGACACAGATTCTGCAGGGTCAGACCTATAGTATGTTTTGTGCTGCATGGCAGGGGCCCACCTCCCTTGGCTTTTTTCTAGTATTTTAGGGAGATAAAAGCTTCTAGGTTGGCTGTTTTTATTTCACTCTTAGGTAATAGCAAAGGTGCCCCATAAGTTCAGAAGGACTGGGTGGCACACCCCTATTCTGACACAAACCTTGAGCCCTGCTCTTTTGCCTTTTTTTATTCACCGGAAAGTTGATGCTTTACTTCACTGATGTCCCTGGCAGAAGAAGGGAACAGGCAGTCCTGAAAACTACTTTAAAAGCACCTCATAGTTATATTGGGACGAAGTCTTAAGCTGTGAATGCAGGGGCTCAGTCTTTTGAGATGCTGAGAGCGCTCAGCTGCCTGGGGGTCAACAGAAATTAAAGTCACTAAGCATTTCCTAGGAGGCTCTTACCACCCAGTAGGACAAGAACCAACTGAAACCAGTGACTGGCCTGGTTGCCTGCTTGTATTAAAACCAGTCATATGAAACTGACCCAGAGAGTAGAAGAAACTAAGAATTTAATCTGAAAAGCGGGGGGAGTTTCATTACACTTGGATGTGGGTTTGGGGAGAGTGAATACAACCAGAAGGGGTATTTTTCTGTTACTGGTGGTAGGGGTTTTTTATCACCCAGCACAATCATGTATATGTTGCAGAATAGGAATAACATACATGCCAAATCTAACAGAGCAGGCATTCCTAGCTGCGCAGAGAAAGGCAAGGTGTTTTCTTCTTCTTCATACAGTAGGAAAAGTGTATTTTTTTCCCAACCTTGCATAACTTAAGGAACAGCTGGATATATTTACTTTCAAACTTTTCAATAAAATCTACCTTTCAGATGAGAATAAGCATGAAAAATTTAAAGAGAATTTTCAGACAGCAGACGGAGGAAATGCTGGGGTTCTCAGCCCTCACTAATGCTACTCTTGATAGGTCGTGCTTTCCAAAAATAAGATGAAGATGCTTGAGGAAATTATTCAATACGAGCAATACTCTGCATTGCAAGAGATCTATGTTATCTTGTCAGGATTGTCTTCTTACAAAGGGAGAGTAAAAGAAAGCTATACTGTGTAGAGCAAAGAGTTTAGTTCAGACAGCACATGAAAGGGAAGGCTAGAGAAACAGTAGCAGCACACTTTTACCCAGCGTAGGCGTACGCTCAGCTATTGCACCTCGAATAATTTGTCATGTCCTGAATCTGTGTCCAATTAAGTCAATGGCAAAACTCCTGAAGTAACAAACTGGTTTGTCGTGGGACCAGGCTCTTTATATGTTTAAAAAACAAAATCTTTACATCCGAACTATCACATGTTTATTTACTATAGAAAATTATCTTTAAAGTTTCTTAGCAATAAGTCCCAGTCCTGCTCAGAATCACAAAAGCTGTGGCTTGGCTATATGTAGTGCTTCGCAATGCCAGAGATAGCCACTCCTATGTCATCTTAACGAATTAAAAACAGAGGGAAAGTGATTGAATGATCGATTTTATAATGCTTTGACTGTCCACACTGTAGATGATATCAGAGGCTTTAATTCCATAGCAGTTGATTGCAAATATCTAGTGATTGATGATGCAAATATGCCATGATTTACTCTCACCATGGGCTTCATTTAGGTACCTAATGTCAGCCTGTGGTACCATACACAGCCTTTGAAAAGCAGCTTTTATAACTAGTCTTGCTTTAATGAAAACCAGAATTCTTTCAGGAACTGAACAATAAAATTGTTAGGAGTTTGTTTTTCTAGCTGAACTTCCAGTGACAAAATATTTAAGGCATATAGTACAATTGGTTTTCATCAGAGAGATGGGATGGATGATCTCAGGATATAAAGAGTACATTATTCTTTATACATACAAATTTGTATTATGTAAGTAAACATTTTTTAAAAAAGTATATTGGGAGATCTTTCAGTCAAAACAAATATTTTGTCCTATGTATTTACGGAATTTAAGAATCTGATCTTTCTGCCTTTGTATTTTAAATCTCTGTGGCTTGAACTTGATTTTCTAAGTTTCCACAGGACTGTCCAAATTGGTTAGTTATTAGAGCCATATTTTAAAGTTTATTTTCAATTTTTCTTGCAGTCTATCTAGTATTTATCAGTTCCAGGAAAAATCTTGACATAGAGGCTGGGTCATTTTTCAATTCAGTGTTTTTTTAGTGGCTTTTTTCTCCTTATAGATACAGCATAATTCTATATTGTTTAGCTTGCAGATGAGAACTTCACTTATAAAAAAGAAGGTAGAAACACAGAATTCCAACAGCAAACCAAAGCCATAACAATGTAATGAAATAACGCAAATATTATTGTGATGAAATTACTGCATGAGATTTTATGGCTTGCGTGATTAGCTGTGCAACCCTTCTTAGGAGGGAGGGCTGGAGTCTAATTGTGGGACCTGCTCACAGGACGTGGCGTAGGGATCATGACTCCTGGGTTGAAGTGCCTGGCTAAGTAGGAGGACTCCAGGTCTTCCCCTTCATCAGTGGGGGATGGGGAATAGCAGCAGTGGTTCTTGGGAGGCAGAGGCAATCTTTTGCATGGAATCAGCCTGCAGTCTGGATGGCACCCGCAGGCAGCCACTTGGTCTGCAGCAGGTTGGGACTACTCAAACACTTTTGTCTTAAAACAAAATTTAAAAAAATCTATGAATCATTGTATAGAAAATAGTTTTGTAAGCAGCAAAGCTACTGAGGTCTAATGTATAGCTTTCTGTCTTATGGGTAGATCTTGTCTGATCTACAGTGCAAATGCCAACCAAACCTGTTCCCAGAGCTGGGATACCCACAATGTTTTGCATTCACTGATGTCTAATACTGTTGTCATTTTTCAGTGGAGCAGTAATAGAAGCTTCTCCTCAGTTCAGTTTAACAACCTTATAGGAATTGAATATATTTCACATCCCTATTCCTCTTAAAATGCAACTGGAATTGGCCATGTGCTTAGAAGTTATTAAGGGAAGACACATATAACGATTACATATTTTCAATATCTTAGGAAACTAGGCCAAGAATAATAATGATATCAGTTTGTTGAATAAAATATTGAATCACATCAGGATGTTTTTGCACACAAACTCTCCAGGTTTGGCAAGATCTCATTTGGAAAATGAATTATACATTATAGGGGTTTGCTGGAAAGTCAGTTGTCTGCAGATTCCTTAGTAGGACAGATCTCTATCTTCTGCTTTCCCCCATATGAAAGACAGGTGATGAAAAAAAGATACACATTAACTTATTTAGACTGTAGGAAGTCAAAGGGGAAATGAGTTTGGATGGTTTATTTACTTTTAACATTATATAACAGAATATAACAGGTCTAATGTCAGTCAGCCATGTCGGAGGGAGCCGATTTGTATTCACTATTTGTAAAATTAACTAAATGTGGATTTTGGAGTTTAACTTTAGGATTCTACTTCTTCAAACACTGAGTAAATCCTTAACACAGTAAGTGATGCCTGCAGAGATGTTTAGCACATGCTCCACTTGAAGTATCTGTTTATTGCTGAAATAAGGCCCCTGATTATCTTTGGCAAAAGCTACTTGATTGGTCTTTCAGGATAAAATCAAAGTTAAGCAGTTAAAAAAATTCTTTATACTATCTTATAATGAATGCATAAAACCAGGGTTGCATCTGAAGTAGGCAAAAATATTTAGTAGTTTAAGCAGATCTTTGGGGGAAAGTTTTGTTCTGTTGTCTGATTTTTTTTTTTTCTCCCCCCCAAAAAGTCAGGAAAATAAGAAGTGGAGCAAACACTAAAAAGTAGGAGCATGCTTCCAAAATTATAAAATTTTAAAAATCTGAAAACAATAGATTGGAGAATTCTTCCAAATGTCTTAGTGGCACTCTGATCAGAGGTCAAAGGGTCAAAGAACTGGTAGGTTTTAAAGCCAGGAGGGGTTATTAATATTCATCTCTTTCAGCTTTCCTTATAGGACAAACCATAGAATTTCACCCTGCAGTTCTTGGTTTGTGTCCAGAACATTTGAGCCAGGTGTGAAAAAATTCAGTATTGACACAGACTTGAAAGTCATGGAGAATTTACTGCATCCTTTCATAAGCTGTTTAACTGCTTAATTTCCTCACAGTAGAAATTTGTGTGCTTTACCATTTAAACTTATCTAAATTCATCTTCTACCTATGGGATCTTGTTATGTCGTTATGCACAGCATTAAAGCATCTGTTTTTATAATGTGAACACCAGTGCCTGCACTGAGGCAGGGATGTCTGCTCAGCAAAATGAGGTTAACACAGAAATGTGTGTCACAGCTCTGAGTGCATGAACATTTTTCCCAAAGTTAGAGTATCTCATCAGGCATGGAAATGGGAAGCCTGTTGAGTTACCAGCAACAGAGGTGAAAGACCAGGCAGTTTTAGTACCCGTTACTAGTTTCCCATGTGCCTCTCCTTAGTGGTAATATCCTATGAGAGACTGTGATTTAACATAGCCACCACGCTGACACATAAGACGGCAGAGCTACATCTAAGAGGGAGAAAACACTGGATCAACTATTTGTCTCATTGTCTTTCCAGAGCTGAGAGTATGTTACCTGACAGAGACCAAGTATCGGTCTGGTCACTTCTATCACCAGAAGCACAATCTGTCATTTTTGCTGAGGTCATGAAGGTAACTAACTTGATGCTGTCTCTTCTATGTCTGGCAATACATTTTGAAAAACACACTTGATATTTCTTGTCTCCTTTCTAGCATACAGAATCAGCATAAATATGAAGGCTTAAGTGAGCAACATATTTTGATGGAAATTCTCTATCTAGAGAGAGGGAAAAGGCAGAACACTATTCAAGAAATTGTTATAGTGACATTTTGATTTTGAAAGCTTAGGATAACTATATCAGAGGAAGTCAATGATCTTCAAATACTGCAATTAAAGGTTATGGGCACACAGAATTTATTAATATTTTCTTTGTGAAACCTGCAATTGATTGGCCTCTAGTACTTTACTGTTTTAATTTGTACTGTTTGTATTATAAACAGGAATGTAAGGTACTTTTCAGATCCGTTCAAAAAGCAGATTCTGTCCCCTAAAAGCATAGTTTCACAGATTTCCACCAAACACTCACAGAGGTGTTGCTAAGCTTCTCTGAACATGAATGTATAAACAGTGTTCGCTGAATACTGATGTCTTCCGTGTTCAGCGTAGTTCATTTCATGAACTGAATCATATTAGAAATAGCAGGAGAAGTAGCAGTTTTCAAAAGACACAATATTCAAATTATACACATCCTTTACCCTCACCTCATCCTTCCATCAAGCTCCAAGTACAAGTATTCCTTTTCCTTTGTCTTAAATACTCTCATGAAAAGCAGTTAGTCTTTACAAAACAATCGCTATATTTGTTTGGATTTTTTCATAGATGTAGTGCTTCATATTATTTGCTCCTTGAAAACAATTTGGAAAATATGTTTACAGAATAATTCAGATAAAAGTATTTGTAACAATAAAGATAGATAGTGGGATTTGAAGGAGAATCATTCCTGTCTGGTAACATGTGCAAGATATTACTGAGAACTTGGAGCTTCAGGCTCAACCCCACAAAGGGCATAGGTGCTTAAGCTGGAAATACCAAAATAGAAAGCCCAAAAGCCCTCACTTTGCTGCCTCCCAGTCCTATAGTCACCAAGTCCCTCCCTTCTTGAGGTGCCTAGATTTCTGTTCTGCACCTCCAGTTGGAGCCTCAGGAGCACTTACTTTTCTGGCTATGCTTGGGGTGGTCCTGCAGCCCTCAGAAGGGACCCAGTGCAATCAACAAGCTGAGAACATGACACAGCCAGCTGGATCAGGCCTGCACAAACATGGATATGACTCCCTCAAAATTTAAACAGTGCTCATTAGTACCATGTATCACTTACCACAATAAGCTGAGGGTACCCACCCTCAGCAAATGCTAGACCAAAGCTCAGTTAGTTAAATATATATATGCCTGTATATGTATATATGCATATGTCTGTTGTTTATTAAAAAGAAGTTACAAATGATCTCTGGCACAGATACCAAGACCAGAACTCTTTCCTCCCAAATGAATGCCCTGACCACTGAGATAGAGGTAAGCTCTGTCCTGGGCTTACTGTACATGACTTGGCTTTCCTCAACCTGAGGAAAAAACTGAGCTTGTGTGTGACCTCCTTGGCCAGGTGCTCCCAGAAGGAGCATGGCAGGAGACCTATGTTAATGCAGCACTGCATGGACATCTGATGTCCTGCTGTCCCTGTTCCTCCAGGTTCATGGATAAAAGCCTCTCTCAGAGCCAGGATGGCTGGAGGATGCCATGGGACATGTGGCTCTGAAGAGGCCAGATGAAGTCATGCTGGGCTTGATAGCTCTCCTAGCATACTAGTCCCACAGGGCAGCTCTGAATCACTGCCTGGATGTCAGCAGCAGGCTCCTAGGACATCTTAGCTGGGGTGTCTTGCCGTCCAGGGTCTCAAGCATGAAAGCTCCTGATTTCCAAAAAAGGAAAGATCAAATTGTGCAGTTTCAACATTTGAAAGTGGGGAAGAGGGGGAGCATAGTGAAAAATGGGGAAATTATAGTCTTGTTGCGTGTGGGGGTCAATCTGCTTGTTTCTTTTCAACCAGTTAATTAGAAAAGAAAGAATACATTAAAATTATTCAATGATTCCAAGACAATGTGTTCTTCCATTTTCAGTGGAAGTTTGGAGAAGTTCAGGTGACAGCTTAAGTTTGAATCAAAGCCGTGTGGATTGAAGCCAGAGGGTTTTGCCTCCTACAAGGTAAGGTATCACACATAGCATAGTGTCATTATTTTTCTAGTAGAAATGGGCCTGTTTACTTGGGGACCTTGGCTTTGTGTGTATATCTGCAATGTCACTTACACATCTGGTATTTGTCTCTGCGATCACTTTTTGCTAGTTTTGGTCTAACACATCTACTGATAGCTATGGTATCCACTGTTCTGTAGCAGGGAAACAGGTAATGTTTTTCAGTTTGCCAAATCTATCTCCTCTTGTGCATATTACTGCTTCCTTTGTTGCTCCTTTAGTGCAGCGGCATTCATGCCAGTATAAAATAGGAAAGCATCAAAATTTCCTAGTGCAGGCAGAGACCCGCACACAATGACTAAACTGGATTTGTCTAAACTTTTGCCATTTCATTCTTTCTTAGATGTTTTGTGGGGAAGATGTTTGTGCTCTGACAAGCAAACTATTGTGTTTGTTTGTTTGTTTGCTTTTTAAGCGTTAGATATTTTTAAGAGTTCTTTTTTATGCTCCAGTGACTACACAAATTGCTACTATCTGTTAGTATTTGCCTGGAGGATTAGGACTAACATTTAGAATAATGTACCCGGCATGTCTCTTTGATTATTACAGAACTGCCACATGAAGTATTATTTGGTGGCAATTTTATGATGTGCCCAAGTGGAATAAAATGTCTATTTTATTAAAAAAAGAATGCACCCAAGGACAGTGCAATGGGACCCTGATACAAATGTTTTGCAATAGGACACATTCTCATGAAGTGATTTAGTGTCCCAGATGGGATTTAACTCCTAGGGAGAATTCCAGAATTGTCACTTACTGACACTGGTTTATTTTCAGTGGAGAATGCTGACTTCTCAGAAAAGGAGGAAGGGAGTGAAGAACCATCTCGTTTGTTTTATCCCTGTGTTTGGTGGGTCAGGGCAAAGTTATTTGGGGGCAATTCTGCTGCATTCCTTGTCAAATACTCATTCCTCAAGTGCTGAGCAGGGAATTTTATTGCTTTCACTTGGGGTAGTTAAAAATAATAAATTGTATTTGAGAATAGGAGATGCATTTTATATGTTTCTTGTAAACTTTGCCCTCAAACATCTCCATCAGCTGTGCAAATGCACCAGCAATCCTGTTAACATCTGGCAAGCAGCAAATGGGAAAAAATCAGTTTTAAAAAAATCTTTAGTGTAATATTCCAAAGCAAGTTTTTAATTAGGGTTTTTTTTCCCCTTATTTTGCATAGGCCTAAAGTGACCAGCAATTTCTTAGTCAGAAAACTTGTTGCTTCCACTGATAGTCTGATTATGGTGTAACTACAGCTACTGGACTATCTTGTTTGAAAGGAATTGTCATTGCTGCATTTTGGAAAACTGAGTTCTTAAGCTTGACAAGAGTGGTGCTTGCAGGACTGTGTGTGACTACGTCTGCAGTCAGCATGTGCCAGTAGGAGATGTAAAGCTAAATAACTCCTTGAATTTTAACTGACATGGAATGTAAATTGGGTAAGTAACAGGCAGAAACACTCGTTTCTTGAGAGCTGTGTTCATAACTGGAAACCATTTGAGTTCTAATTAACAAAATGGAAAAAGGCACTTTCAGCATTATTTTCCCCTAGGAGGATTTTTTTTAATGATAAAACGTGTTATGACTGCTGTTCTTGTATGTAGGTGTGTCCATGTATACACATACATAGGCACAGAGGGAACTCTATTTTAAGCCATGCCTGAGAAAATGCCAAATTCTAATGTATAAAATAGACACACAAATGCAACAATGTGTATTTTGTTTTGGTCTGCTAGCAATGGCTCTCAGTACTTCATTTCTTGATGAGAAATCCAACTTAGAGTTAAAACATACTTTGAAATTTTTTCAATATTTGTAACATTTTCTGAGAAGCTGTCCATGCTTTATGCTCAGAAAATTCAGAGAATATTTAAGTACGCTTTCTCACACAATAGAAAAGACTTTTCAGATGGATGATCTGTTGCATCTCAGGGACCCTGAAGATTGCCAGTATCTATTTTATTTATGTGTGTATGCCTCACTGATACCCAGAACTATCCATTCCCTTCTTTTCAGTGAATTAATGTTTAACTTTAAGCCCAGCGTGGGCATGGCAGGGCTCAGGCTGCACACTTTCCCGAGTGACATGCACACCCATGTGTGAGGTAACACACTGCAGAGGTGCCACTGTTTCTAACAGGAGTCACTGGCTGTGACATGCAGGTGGATATTTCTGGCAATCCTAACTTGCCATATCAATGTGTAAAGTCTCTGACAATTTCTCTTTACATAGCGATACTCTCTCATGATTTTAAAAAAATTTACTGGCAACATGAAGATCAATTAATAGCATTTTAAATGTAATGTAATTGTCAAAAGCTATGGGCAAGATTATCTCTTGCATCTGTCCTTGAAGGGGGTCTACAGAAAGGGATGATTTTGGTTTCTCCATCCGCCTTGTCTTCCCTTTTCAGCCCTGCAGACAGGCTCTCATCTTCTGTCCCTCTTGTACAGCTGCACAGGGATAGCAGAACCGGTGACTGCATGGTGGAGTGCAGAGAGGTTTGGGCAGAAGGGCAAAGGAAGAGAGGGGTGAATTGAAGGAAAGTGAGCATTACTTCCAGTGCCTGCAACCCTCTGTGAGATGGGAAGCGTTCTGAGAGGACCCCAGCTCCTTGAAGGTGTTTGACTTCTCTAAAGGCTCCTGAGAGAGAAAGGGCAAAATAGAGAAGACCTGCACATCCCTACCTAATGGGAGGTCTGACCTTGATCTTGGGGGATTTCTCAATTGCGAGTGTCCCTTGGGCAGCTTAAAGATGCTGGGAACTCCAGTGCACAGGCATTAGGGTTTATGGCTTTTGGGTTTTGGAGTAAGTGAACTCCAAACTAAGTAAACTCCAACTAAGCAAACTGCTTGGGTACGAGTGGTATCCTTCTTCCTTGAACATGAACATGTACCTAAACACTCTGATTAATCAGGAGCTAAATTGTCACAAAATTAGTCAGTGATGCTCTTGTTTCACTGGAATGGAATGTGGTACGACCAGTTCAATGTATATTGTGATACACTGATGGACTGGAACCACTTAGAGTCAAGTGTTTAAAGTAGCAGAATGCAATAAAAGTATTTGGGAGCTGCAGTTCTTGGAAGAAAACACTCTTCAGTGTGTCTGTGTTTAGGCAATTTCTTTTTCTCTCACCATCCACAACTTTATCTGCTGTGATAACTGTGAGGCATCACTCTCTTTCGTTGTCTGCTGCCTCTGCAGAGCCTTTTGAGCATCCAGATCAGGCAGGTATATCTGTGTCAAGTCACAAAATATGGGGGAGTTTAATCAGGACATTCTAAAGATCTTAGCAGATGCCAAGCAGCCATATTCAGAATTGCCAACACCTTTATTTTTAACTTCCTCAGTTTGTTTTCAAGCTTGAACATGTGTGTACACTAAGATTAGAACTATTTGCATGCCAGGTTTCAGAGTTCAGTTATTTTTGAGTTAACTCCATAAAAATAAAAATTAAAAAAAAAGAGAGTGGGTGGCATTTGAACAGGAGGAGAAGGGGAAGTGATTTTATTTAAGGCAGAAATAAAAGACAATTTTTCTTTCAATCAGTTAATAAAACAATGAAAAGGCAAAGCTATGCATGGAGATCAAGCACAGGAAGATCTGATTTCCTGAAGAAAGTATTCTCTCTCCACTTCCGCCCTTCTCCAAAGGTAGAAATTAATCTAATTTCTGGACCCATGAGAGCTGGTCCTTATAGCCATGTATGGGAGGTCTGCTACACAGCGAATCTGCAGCACTTCAAGGGAAGTTATGGCCAACTGCACTAATGCGCCATGCTTCTACACCAACACTTACCTTTTTTTTTTTTTTTTTCCCCAGTTCCCAGCTAGATTGAAGTGCATTTGAATCAAATATCCAACCAACCTTGTCTGATATGTAAGATATTTAAGGGGTAGGTTCCATATGCCTTGCAGTTACCATCTGCTTGCAGACGTAGGTTCTATGTTTGTGCATTTAAAAAGAGGGCTTCCCACACAACTAATAGATTGCTTAATAAGGCTACTGATGGCATAATCTAGCATTATAATGTCTGATGGCTATTAATTCTCCTTAGTGCTAATCCTGAATTTATGTCATTTTAATATGTGAAGGTCAGAAACAGGAAGAAACCTGCTCTGAATTCAGAGAAGCAGTAAAGCCACTCTGCAGCTGCTACTGCATTAGCCAGACTGCAGTTACAGCCAAGACCCTGTATCTTTCTCTTGGTAGAAAGGGGTCTCAATTTCTATTTGGCTATTAAGAGCAGTGGTCCAGATGCAACATCTGGCTCAGGAAATCCCTAAACTGCCGATTGTCGGAAACAGGGAGGATATCTGCGTCGGGGAGTGGGGTGGGGTGGGGAGGGGGTGGAGAGGGAATCACTCTGCACACACTCTGTTCTTAATATTCTTTTTTTCTAAGCATCTGCCTCAGTCTGCTGTCAAAGGCAGGATATTGGGCTGGATGGATCTTTCATCTGACCTGGGATGGCAGTTCCTGTCTGTTTGGGGGGTGGAGTGGGGTGTGGCTGTGAACCTCCATCTTCCAGGATGTGCGGATCCCAAACATGACTTTCCCCTCCTGCCTAAAGCTTTATGGCTGTAGTGCTTCATCTATCATCTGTTTTCCCCAAATCCTGCTCACAGCAGAAGTGCGGCATAGGGGGAGAGTTGCCCCCTCCTCAAGGGCTGTGTATTTTTATGTGTTTATCTATTTATTTTGGCTTGGATGGAGATTCTTTTTTTTCCCCCCCTCTGAATAGGGAATTTAGAGAAGTGACATCATTTTTAATCCTTGACAGTTTATGGGCTTTGAAAGAGATTCTGGATAACACTGAGCAATTAAGATGCCATTTTAATAGTTCTTTCAAGTGAAATCAAGTGAGTAATTAAATAAAATTGAGTGAGGACCATGTCAGGCCACCCACAAGCTCTCATATCCGCTAGAAATAGATGAATAAGTCAGAGTGGGGGACAAATGCTGTGTGCCTAAGTGGTCCTATTTATGTATTATTGGATGACTCTAGGAATGAGGCTTTCAGCTGGAAGATTTGTTTTCTTTGTACAATGTTTCCAAGCAAGAACATGCAAGATTGTTAATTTCTATTCAAGCAGCAGTAACTTTCCTATCTTTTTAAATTCCATATGGTGGTGTTAATGCCATTGTTTTGTATAGATGGCCTGCTGTAAAAGTCACAGAACATAAACAGGATTTTTTACATTAAATGCTGGATTAGAATTTCTGCTGCCTTGTTATTTATATGATTATATATGGATGCTTGTCGAAAGTTGCTTTAGAGCGCAAGCATGAGGTATGGTATTACACATGCTTTGCATTCATTTCACGCAGATAAAAAAAAGCAAAGTGCAGGCAAAGGAAAAACAAGTGCTTTTGAGATTTACAGTACAATAACTAAGTAGGTATTAATGAAAAGTGATATCTCTCTGTTGTATATCAGTTCATTTGCTTAGGAGGAAACCCCCTTTTTTTTCTTTAAGCTTTTCCACTCTTACATGTTAAATTTTGTGCCAGGATTTCTCACTATAATTAGAAGTATTAACTGGAAACTACTTCCAAAGTGTATTCTGTGTACTGTAGCTGGGATGCCTAACCCTGTCTTAGATCTATGCAAAATGTTGATAAAATATTGACGATTGAAAAATGTCCCTTCTGAAATTAAAACAGAGATATTAATATGATGACATTCAATAACAGTTTTGAAAACTTGACTTGTATCTACAGCATTACTTTTCCTGAAATGAACATGGGGGGAGGCAGTGGTTCATACAACAGCCAAAATAATCTCATCGTATTTCACATACATATTCACAGAAAAACTCATATTATTCCTCAAGACTTTCCTCTGTAGGATACCTTCTGGGCACAGCTGATGGAGTGGGTACCAGGCAGCACTCCCTGCTCACCCCACATAAACTTGCTTTCCCTTCATCTCGTCAGTGTGTTGCAATCAGCTGATCATCACACAGTGCCTGTAGGTGCTACCCGAGTACAAATACATACTGCCGTTTTCTTCCTCTCCTAAAACACTATTTTCTGTTTTTACTGTGAATCTGGGACAATGCAGGCCCCCTCTGGTGGTCAAAACAACATCTGTACATTTCTACGGAATTTCACTCTAAAACTGTTTTGCTGAGGGGCCAAAATGTCTGCTTTGCATTTTAAAGTCATACGACCATAGTTAGTTCATTTTTCTAAGAAACCACCAGAATGAGCCAAAACTGGAGGATAAAAATGCGTAGGAGAGGTGTTCCAGCGTGTGTCAGGTCCCAGGAATGTGGTCGGTGACACTGATGGGTGCACACAGAGGGTAGCTGCAAAATTCATTACACCGATTCTCCCTGCCTGGCTGGCACGCGGGAGCAGGGATGGCGCTTGGGATGCCAGGACTGGGCCCACTGCTGGAGACAGGACAAAGCACCAGGGAGAAAGAGGAAACAAACTCTTACTGCTGAGAAAAAATAACCTGCCTATTGTCACAGGCTGCTCTTTCTCCGATCACTGTAAACCACAGGCATACTAGATGTGGCATATCAAGGTACAGAAAGCAAGTATAGGTTGATTTACTGGTTTCTACAGCTCCCTTTTAATTTGGTAGGGTTGGGCTCATGATAACAAAAACATTTGGACTCACACAGAGGATTATGATATGCAACTCTTAAATTTAGAAGACTCTCCTAATCGCTTTTCCTTTTCCTTTTCCTCTAATATGTTTGCGTGTGAAAAAGTGGCATTTCCCTTTGCTGTTGTGAGGACGTTTGGTGTTGTCCTCTCTGGCAAGTTATTTCAACAACATCTGACTTCCTGGAGGTTGAGATGGTTTCTGAAACTGCTGGGAAAACCAAACAATGTTTGAAATCACTATGGCATCTTTAAAAGCAACTGTCAGCCATGTCATCAGGAAGATAAACCAAATGGCTGTCCAAAATCAGTCTTACAGTCACTAGCCAGGGCTTCTCCTTCGCTTCTGAATCTGGCTGATTCTCACACATTGCACAAGCTTCCACTGGCGTTTCTTAGCCTGTCCCCTAAGCCCTCGACTTGACTTTCTGTCTGCTGCCTCACAGCAGCAACACATACCATCCGCCACTCAAAGGATAAAAGAGTCCTGGCAACACAACAGCTGACCAAGAAAAAGAGTAATTCACCAATGTGTTTATTCGCTGAAAAGCACTCAATCAATTCTATCAATGGTGACAAAGAGGATTTAATAGTAACATACAATAATTCTGTTGTTGTTTTAAAACCCCACTAGCCACAATAATGGCTGCTGAAGCACTCATCGTTGTCATGTGATTCTTATTAGCCTATTCTTAAGGAAGCTGAGAAAGAGGGATTGTGATGTTTCATAAAAATACATTTAGTGTTATTTAAGGGTTTGTAATTGAGAGTGTTGGATTCCCAGAATCCCCTGCTTTTCTTCATCTCCTAGTAGCTCTTCTGCATACCTGTGGACTGCAATAAATGGCTCTGTGCCATGATACACTGAAGTTTTAAAACTCTGCTAGCAGGGGTCAGCCTGGCCAAGGGCTTCTGAATGTTTTGGGGGTTTTTTTTCCTGTAGTAAGTCTGAAGGCCCTGCACAATTTGCTGGTAAGTGTACACTGTTGGCAGCTACACACCACCATCAGAAAAGAGGTGAGCTGCCAGAGTAGCTGGACTGCTTAGAGTTTAGGGTATATTTTTTTATTCAAGTTTATTAATTCCTATGTCATAAATAGGTATTTCCAAAGTAGAAAGTTAGAAATGGGTATGAGGATTTTTATTTGTTCTTTTCAATATAGCAAAAAAAAAGAATAATTTTCAATGAGATTTCTTTTAGTTATAGAACTACAGCCATTCACCATGTGAATAAGTAATACTTGTGCACAGGGTTGTGCAGAGGAGAAAGGCTTAAGAGGGAAGAGGAGGAGTTTATGGCTGCCTCGAGCTTTCTCTTTCAAAATGTCAAATGATGGATTACATTAAAAAATAATTTGTTCACCTTAAGAAACGAGGATACTATTCATAAGCAACCTTCAGAGTCCTTTTCCTTTGCTGAACTGAGCAGTTATCACCAAAGTCTTGTTACTCATGTATCAGTCTCTGAACATGTCAGTCTTTAACCTTCTTTTTGATGCACTAAGTAGCCTGAATTCGTGGTCCTTCTCATATATAACTTTTATTTTCCAGGTGGCTAACCAGCAGCGCTTGAGCTACATGAAATGCAAGCAGTTAAGGTGCAGTCTCATGCCAGGACCGCAGCATGGTAGAAGGTGAGTCACCAGCCCATCTTCTATCATGGCCTTGTCTCATCTTTCATGCAGTGAGCGGTAGGACTTGGCGGGGACCAATGTTGTCTTCTACTGATTGTTCCTGGAGTTCCCCTTTCCTGGCTTTTGATCAAACAAAGATTTTGGGCTTATAGGGCAAGGAAGATTGGTCATGTCCATGTAAATGACTGTTGAGGCTTTTCTCTGAACTTTCTATAATTTATCAGCACCCCTTTTGAACTGCAGGCACTAAGTCTGGACAGTATTCTAGCCGTAATTGCTCAGGACTGCATGCAGACATAAAATAGCCATCCTACTTGATATATCCTTGGGTATATGCTTGTGTATCCAAGAGCAGCATTGTCTCTTTTAGCAGTTTGTCACATTGGGAGCTCCTGTTCAGCTGACAAAGCAGCATGACTCCAATATGTTTCCAGCGACCTAAAGCTTATGAAAGAGATCCCTTTTTTTTCCTAGCTGCAGTTAATCATGAAGGGAAACAAGATTACATTGAGGTCTTTTTAACCTTTTTTTTTTTCTCCTGGGGACCAGCTTCATTCCGGTGCCCTAGAAACAAAGACCTTAGGTATGAATTGCTAAATGGCTGAAAAGACCCATTCTCTTTCTTTGTTCAGGCAATATACAACAAATGCCGGCAATGGTATTGAAAGAACTTTTGGTATGGGCATGCATTCCTTTGTATGGGCATGCATTCCTTTGACTGGGTGCTCGCATGCAAGACAGTTTATGGAATTATAATAGTAAGAGCTGATATTTGAATACTATTCTTACCACAAACTACAAATTAAAGTTGAACGGGACTACCCTATTCATCCTGCTGCTGATACTGAAAGCCACTCCAAAATGCTATTCAAAAGATCAGGAAAAAAATGCTAAGAAAAATACAGTATGCAAGCAAGTTGTGGGCAGGTGTAAAGGGCATGTATATCCAAGCTGCTATGAGGTCCCTACTTACTCTGAGATAGTATATTCATGTGACAGAATCTGGCTAAGATTCTCCATCCTTCTTCCTCATTACTACTGCTGGCAGCTCCCCAGGCTCCTGCCAGGGAGATCCAGCCCCAAGCTGCTGTGTGCTGTACGCCCAGCAGCCTGAACATCAGAGGCTGATAAAAGACATCAGGTCATGATCAAGGGACAGAAAGAACTAAGTGAGGAATTTCACAGCCACACACAAGGGTGGTGCTGAGGAAGAGGGGATAGAGGCAAACAGGATTTTTCAATAGGAAGAGCCCAGTTTACCTGCAAGATCAGCTGAGGACAGAAAAGGAAGATGAGCTGATAGATCGAAACAAAACAAGACAGGAGCTGGGCCATAACGTAAGGATGCTCCTCTGTAGCAGCAGGAAAACGGAGGCAAAGAAGCATGCGCAGGCTTCATTACAAACTGCTTCGTAGTGCTCTGTACTTGGCAGGCTCCTGGCTCACCCCGTGTGCCAGGGGATTTTCCTGGCTAAAGCACTCTGCTGGCAGATGCTCCCCCACCTCAGACCCAGAGATACCATCTCCCAAACAGCTTGTATGACTAAGAGGAGGCTGACTGTATTATCATTACGGTATCCTGAAAAATATAGATAGGGATGATGGTTACAGGAAAAGCTTTAAACATTGCCATGCTCGCAGGAACAGAGTGCTTTATTGTGTGAGGTTACTTACAGTCGGATTTTCCCTTAAATCAAGGCTAAAAGAAGAGGCTTACTTCAAACCATTGATCTGTCATACAAAGGTAGGAAAAAGTCAAACAAAACCCACTATTAAAACTACATTTGGTAAGCATCCTCTCTAGGGTCTCCATGGGCTCATGAGGCTGCAGGCCGCTGTGTACCCCAGCCCGTGGTGTGCACTGGCAGGCGCTCAGAGACTTTGTATGTGGGTTTTAGGCCCAGGCAGAGCCACTGCCTCAGTGGAGGCAGCTTTTCCCAGCCAGGATGGCAGGACTGCTGTCTTCCTGTCTGTCCCGTTTTTCAGGGCACTGGAATATAACATGGTACTAAGGGGATTATGTCATATCTTCCCCCTTCCTCCTGCCTCCTTCCCACCCCTAAGGTCACTTGGTTAATATTTCTATTGTATACTTTAATTAGCACATTCCTGGCTGCAGGCTACCTTCTCCTGTTCCTGGCCTCTTTAAAACACAGCCATTTATATAACATATATTATTTTTTAAACGTTAATTGTGCAAGGACCTTTCAGGATTTGTAATGTTTAGCTTGCTGTGACCTTTGCACAGGATCTGCCTGTGACATACACACAGCAAACACTGGCTTGCGGCGGCAGGCTGCCAAAACTCCCCGGCCTCTTATCACCTCGTCCCCTGCTTACAGTTTGTTAGATTTCTGGGGAACCCTGCCACACGTGTTAATGCAGCAAAACCCTATCTGTATCTTTTCCTTAACACCTATCCTGTGGTGTGCCAAACTGAGACCAAAAGGTTGCCTTTGACTGGCATCTGAGGGGGTCTGCATTTATGGTACAGCAGAGTCTGAGAGTAATGACTAGCCCAGCAAACTGAAGCAGAGGCTTCCATTTCTCAGGAGGGCTGCTCAAGAGGGGCTCACCAGCCCCTCGAGGCAAGTGGTGCCTCTGATGACTTTCTGCTGCTATAAACTCAACTCCTACAGCAGCCTTAGCCACGCTGGTGGGGTGCAGGTGTCAGCAAGCCCACTTGACCAAGCTCAATCTGCTTTGGTTACCACCCACGAAAAACTAAAAAGCCAATGATTCTCCCTGACCTGAGAGATACAGGTGGGATCTTATCCATAAAGTGAGTACCTATTGAGAGGTATCAATGATAAAGCAATCATGACAATGACAACTACATAATTTCACAATGTCAACCCAAGCATGCAGTGACAGAGGCAGATCTCAGAGGAGGGTAACCTCTGGCAGGGGAAAAAAGAAAAAGCAACAGTGAGCAGCTGGGAAGGTGCCCAGGAACTTCAGTCTCTGCTGTATCAGCTGCAGATACAGCAACACACCCAGGCAAAGCCTTATTAACAGCTTTATTTCTGCAATACCTGGGTGTTGTCTGAAGGTTTCCCTTGAGCACGCCCACGCGATCTGAGCCTCAGTCAGTACAGCTATAGAATATACAGGAAAAAGTAACAATGCTTCTTTTTGAGAAACAGATATCAGCATCTGAAACAAGTCACTGTGCTTCACTTTGCCAAACCAAATTCCTGATGTCTGGAGTTTTGTCTATCTAGCGATAGCAGGATTAGATACAATATGAATGAATGTACTGCGTGACCATGCAAAACCAAATAGTGCTGCAAAGATAATTGTGGTTTAATTAATACAGTCTGCTGCTCCATGCTCCACCAAGTTTTTGATTATTTGTCCATCTTTAAATTTTCAACAAAGCATTCCTGCACAGTCGGATGCCTTTAGAAAAAGAAGAAAAAAATGTATCTTCCTTTCCATTTTGGAAGTTTGGCTTTTTTTCAAGCCATTTCATTCAATAAAAAAATTTTTTTTTGTTTATAAACACCACATTTGGCATGTCCATTTTTCAAAACTTTTTGAGATGCTAAATTTCTGTGAATTTCATAAGTGAAGAATGTCAAATATTTTTTACATATGGCATAAAACACTAAAGCAATCTGGAAAACACATTTTAGTTAAGGGCATAAACATGATTCTGAAATACTAAGTTTACCTGTTAACTTTGTTCAATGATTTCATGTTTCAAACTCCAGCTTTTAAAACATATCTCTCTCAACTACAAGATGGTACTTTTGCCCACTCACAGCAGTTGACACTGATTTTTTTTTTTCATGGTTATTTGGTGTAAAAGACTAAAAATAAAAACATATTGTTCTGAGCATTGTGGACAACTTTTCCAGACGGGGAAAACAGAGGGTTTTATGACTTAGGAAAGCAGAGTTCCCAGAAGGCTGGTCTGCTTTTCTTCCATTCTTCCCTTTAGGATTTTCTGAAAACATTTCACTTACTTTTGACTCTGCAGTACATTTATAGCCTCTTATTTTTAGGGTTTTGTGCGTACCTCCTGGGTGCATGTTCCAGCCCTGCCTTCTGCCTGCTTTCCCATGCAAGAGGTATCACAGCACACTTGTTTATGTTCACTCACTCAAGCATGACCAAAGATTCAAAGTGGTGGGGGTGCCTGGTTTTGGTTTTCCCCTTCCCAGCTGCTAGGCAGAAATTTGCTCTCTGCTTATAATGGTTAGGCTGAGTATTCAGTCTCCAGGAGGGAGCAGGCCTGGCGAGGAGGGGAGCCCTCGGAGGGGCCTGCTCCAGCCTGGGGTGTTCCCTCATGCAGCGGGTGGAGCGGCAGCGAAGCTGGGCTGCAGCCTCCGGCTTCCTCACCCCACACCATGTTTCTGTCCTAGTCTGTGCCCATGTGGACAAGTGGGCAGGAGCTTGAAGGAAACATATCTCTGCCCATCAGCTCCCAGGTCATCCCCCAGCCGGCAGCCCATGCCCTCCCTTCATTTCCCAAAGCAAAAGCTAAGCAGAAGCAGTGCAGCAAGGTCTGAAAGGGCGAAATATGCCTTTATACGCTCCCTTGTTATCCTGAACAGCTGGGTTAGAGCCACACACAACCCACGGCTGTGAATGGCAATATTAACTTTAAAAAGAAAATCCTATTTTTGATTGGCTGTGCCAGCTGTTTGACAGCACAGCTTTCCAGCAACTCAGAATTTCTTTGTAAATAGCGAATCGTTACAAAATAAGGAACATTATGCGAAGACTGAGATTTAAACCGGGATGGCCAAATTTACCTTCTACTTGCACCTAAATTAATAATCTAATTTTGAAGGGAAATCAGAACCTAGCAGCTGCTGGTGACTTTCTTAAAACTGTTTTAGAAAGAGTCAGATTATGTTTTTTCTGAGTATTTGGATGCATATGCTATGAAAAATTGATAGCCTATTCTTAGAATATACTTCTGTTCATTGTTGATTTTTTTTTGACCTAGCAATCTAACTGGTAAATGTACAAATGCCTTAAAACTTAAACCACATAAAAAGTATTTTATACTCAACAGAGGGGCCAAGTGTGTATTTCTTGTTCAACACATGAGCCATGATAAGATTAATTGTCAAGTAACTGTATGCTTCCCAATATTTCATGTTTTTTTAAGCTGATAAGCTTCACTGTTAGACTAAACTCTCTATTGTTTGGTGTTTTATAAAAAGTTATTTAAGTGTGTTGTCTCTAATGTCTCTAATTATTTAAGGCTTAATTCCATGTTATTTAAATGTTTTGTTAAGGCTAAAGCTTAGTTATTTAACTGATAAATCTGTTAGTCTGCTTAATAATTCTTAAACATCACACATTTGTTAGTGGTTTAAGTCAAGAACATTGTCTACACCTCTGTAAAGGAAATTAATTTTTTTATATTAACAATGGCAAGGTGTTAGGAAGTACACTAGTTATATAGTCTTTCTCTGACACCCAGAACTGGGATCTTCTAATACAGAGTCCTGTATTAACATAGCAGTTGTTATTAATCCATAGGTGATGTGCCAATAGGTTTGCAGTTAACTCAACATACCTGTTGTCCACTCAGGAAAAGCCCGGAACTTTGCTAAGATGGAAAGAAAATTCTCACACCAAAAGCAGGGAGTCGATATGAAGTGGTGATGGATAAATGGAGGCTGGAAATTAAAAGAGGGTGTCAGCCTTACAAAGAAGTGGTGGGGCAAAAACTCCACAGGCTATGAAAATGAAGCTTGATATACCTCTACACCATGGATGATGGGGTTGCTCCTGACAATGAGGACTGCACTGTTGGCCCATCTAACCCTGGGATCTTGCCTTATTCTCACGTAACAATAGGGGCTTGGCTTCCTGTTCTGGTAAGCTTTCATTTACCTGGGCATGGTAATCAGGAGAACTGGACTATAAATCTGTGAATGTTTCCAGTACAGGGCAGGAACATGGACAGATGTCTATGTGGAAAAATGTTAAGACTGCAAAACTGAGGCACTCAAAATAAGGAATTCCAGGCTTAAATCTGCCTGCACACCCTTAATTCACACCTTGCCAGGTGCAGGTGCACACTGCACCTCATTTGTATTCCAGCTCCCCAAATTCAAAGGACAGTTAAGCGATGCTTAGTTTTTTTGCTGGATCAAAACTTGAGTGTATGAGGTGGAGAGTGTCCCACAGAATCAAAGAATCACAGAATTGTATAGGTTGGAAAAGACCTTTAAGATCATCGAGTCCAACCGTAAACCTAACACTACCAAGACCACCACTAAACCACTGTTAATACAGACCACCCTAAGCGCCTCATCCAAATGTCTTTTAAATACCTCCAGGGATGGCAACTCAACCACTTCCCTGGGCAGCCTGTTCCAATGCTTGACAACCCTTTCAGTGAAGTAAAATTTCCTAATATCCAGTCTAAACCTCCCCTGGCGCAACTTGAGGCCATTTCCTCTCGTCCTATCACTTGTTACCTGGGAGAAGAGACCGACCCCCACCTCTCTACAACCTCCTTTCAGGTAGTTGTAGAGAGCAATAAGGTCTCCCCTCAGCCTCCTTTTCTCCAGGCTAAACAACCCCAGTTCCCTCAGCTGCTCCTCATAAGACTTCTGCTCCAGACCCTTCACCAGCTTCGTTGCCCTTCTCTGGACACGCTCCAGCCCCTCAATGTCCTTCTTGTAGTGAGGGGCCCAAAACTGAACACAGTATTTGAGGTGCGGCCTCACCAGTGCCGAGTACAGGGGGACGATCACTTCCCTAGTCCTGCTGGTCACACTATTCCTGATACAAGCCAGGATACCATTGGCTTTCTTGGCCACCTGGGCACACTGCTGGCTCATATTCAGGCAGCTGTCAACCAACACGCCCAGGTCCTTTTCTGCCAGGCAGCTTGCCAGCCACTCTTCCCCAAGCCTGTAGCGTTGCATGGGGTTGCTGTGGCCCAAGTGCAGGACCTTGCACTTGTCCCCCCTCTCCTCCTTCCCTGAATGCACTTTCCTTCACTGTCCTGGAAGTTTCTGTAGTGTGTCCCCTCCTCTTTACACAGTCTCCCTCTCCCCTTCACCTTCCCTCTGACCCCATGCACTGACTTTTCCAAGGCTGCATGTCTCCCTCCTCTTTATTTCTGCTTATCATTGTAATGTGGAAGCAGGCTGCGTTTGGGTGTAGCACATGTGCTGCGCCCCGGGGCTGCGGCAGGAGGGTGCTGCCACACTTTGAGCTGAGCCCCTGCACCCAAACCACAACCAGCTGTGCCTGCAGGACGTGTGGGAACCCTGTGGGGCCTTCAGCCCTGTAAATGGCTGCATGCTTGAAGTCCACTGTGGCTAATTAAACCCTTTTCCAGCACACCAGAGGAAAAAAACAAGTAATATCTGTCAGCCTCTTGCCACCCAAACTGCAGCATGCGTTAGAAAGTCCAGTGTCGGTCTTGCTTTCCTTGACTTTTCCCCTGTGTAAAACGGGGGTACAGCTGTGCCGGTGTGCTGAAGTCTATAAATGAAAAGTGTTGCATAGGTGTGAGTATTATTAGCTGCTTAGAACTAGGCAGCATTAGAAATGAACCTGAGGCAGACAGTGAGCCACAGCAGTGTCAGTTTAAACCCAGATAGCTGAAGTTTTTGCTGAGAACTACTAAAGTGCAAGGAAAAAATAATTGCTGTAGCATTCCTGTAACTCTGTCAAAGGCTTCTGTCTAGCTGAGTCAAATGCAGCAGAGACAATGGAGGTCCTGCAAAGCTACAAAGATCACTTTTTGGCTCACATTTTTCAACATCGCTTTCAAAAAAATGTCATTTTGAACAGCTGATCTGCCTTCTCCTCCTCTTAGAGCCTTGCAGAGAGATTTCCTGACAGGCTAGTACGTCCTCTCACACTTCTGGCAGCTCTGTGCTCAGTGCAGTCGCCCCACACAGCTGCTTTCCTTGAGTCGAGATGAGAAGGTCAGTTGTGGACACCAGGAAAGCAGAGGGAGGACTTCCCATGAAGAAATAAGCTTAGAATGAACATGTCACCAAAATCTGTCTTAGAACTGCTCACTGAGGAGTGGCCGTATGCAGAGGTGGCTGGCCTGTGATCCCTGCAGTGTTATGGAGGGAAAACCTGTGAGACTAAGCTGGAAAAACCTTTGGGGTTTTCTGGGTGAACTTCTCTGGGCTGAGGAGCACCAGGATGTGTGTGGTTATACACCATATATTGCAACTGCACCCAGCACAGGGAACTGTCTTCTAAGAGGGACAAATGTGGGTTTTTTCCTCCCCTACCTTGCACTGTTACTTTTTGATACAGTCTCCCAACCCCTTTTCCTCTGACTCTGTAACACCTCATAAAACAAAGTGCTTGGTTGACTTGGTGGTTTATAACAATGAAACTGGTATATGTAACTTGGAGATTTTTTTAGAAACGCTGTTTGTTTGTTTGTGTTTCAGTGTTCCACCTGCAGCTTCTGAATCCACAGGCTACCACAGCATTTCCACTGAATTTCAGAGGCTTGGCCCCAAGTGCCAGTGGGTAAGTTGTGCCTAAGCTTTAATTTGAAGATTTTTTTTTACAGTAGTATAAGTAACAGCTATATCAGAAATAATACACTGAATACTTTTCTACAGTACCTAGAGAGGTAATATCGTACCAAAAAGTCTGTACTGATTTTTCCTAAAGAACTTGGAAACAAAACAGTGTGGCCATTGTATTTCAAACATTAGAGCAATTGTTCAGTACATGTGGTGCAACCCTAAATTTCTATGTCAGAACACAGTGCCAACTCTGAGCCTCTGTAAATTACGGTACTGTGGGCATGCGCATGTTTAAACAAGTGCTTTCCTATCTCCAGGTTATATAGTCATATTTATGTATATGGTTTGGAAAAGCCAGACAACACTCTAAAGCGATAAAAGGGAACCTAAAACATGTGCTCATTTTTCACACCATTGTACTTTTAAAACAAAGCAAAACCTGTTATGGGGCTTGGATTTTTCCTCTAAGTACTTTGGCATTTGTTATATATAAATCCTGATTATGTTTATTCTTGTATACTATAAAACCTATAGGTAGAAAAAAGAGACCTAGTAAAACAAATACAGGTAAACAAAGAATAATTAATTGCCTGCAGTTGAAAGTGTTTGGTGCTATAATTTGTGTTACTCCAGTATAGTCATAAACCTGTGACTCTAAACATCTTTAAATTACAGGTTTAGGCGCCAAAATATTAGTGGAACTCCTTTTGGATTCAACAGGCTACCTAGTGGCTTAACCTACTACTGAAGGTCAGGAGAATATAATTCATCTTCCACAATGCCTAGACATCACCAGCTATACTTCTGGAGATATCCTGGAAAATGAAACTGTGAAAACATTCCAAGCGCTTCAGTGGGATTATTGTCTATGACAAGATCCTCTTGGACAATACACAGACCTTTGTGCATGTATTGCCATAATACCCAATAAAAATCAAAGCTCCCCCTCAGGACCGCTCTGCTTGCTGTGCACAGTGTTTCAGATGGGCTGGTAATATGTGGAATCAGCACTATCAGTGACAAAAGCTAGCTCACGGCTTCTCACCCACATTCTCAGTTTAAGCATTCATTGTTCTTTTGAATGCGTTATTTTCTTACTTTTGAAGAAAGGTTTCCCATGTACCATACATAACACCTAGCCCTGGAAGATGCTAATCGCTGTGCTATATTTCCCTGTTTGGACAAAACAGGTTATCCTCTGAGACACTATTTCTATTTTTTTTAAGTCACAAAAGTAAAAATATTTTCTTATTTATTGTTCTTACTGGAATTACCCTGTGGAAACAATTGTTGTACAGAATAGTTAAGACACTGTGCAGGATTAATTGATTACAGGATCAGCCAGTATGCTCAAAGAGCATTAGCTTTTCCCAAGATAAGAATCTTATTACAAATTAGAAGTGGACTGTAACAGGCGGTGCTAGCCCTTGAACCCAGGCTCAGTGTCTACCCCCACACTGCTGCTGATTTCAGTCTAAGCCTTATGCGCTGGAGCGCTATGAAGAATTATCACATGTGAACAACATAATTTCCTAATGCAGATGCAATCAGATAGTATAAGAAAAGAAGAGCATCTCCCTGACTGAAAAACATTAGGAAGACTGGTGGCTACTTTAGAAATAATCAATATGAGAAACCTAAAAGGTAAGCATGTTGTTTTGAGAGACAGACCTAGGAAAACAGCAAGAGGAGTGGGAAAGTGAAGAAAACTGCAGAAGGAAAGGAGGCAAACAGTTTGGTTTGTAACTGCAGAGGGATTTTATTCTTGTTAGTATTAGAGGTTAATATTCTTTTCGTCTGTAAAGGATAATTTGGGTTACGCTGATCTTACATCGCTGAGACAAGGAGCTGGACAGATTCTGCAGAAGAGAAGCGTGTGACTCATGGAAAGAGTAACTAGTGAAGAACTTGCTCGACTTGAACTCATGCTTATAGGGATTTTATTTACCCCTGGGGAAGGGTGAAATTTTCCAGTTTGGCATAGAGCTAAACTACTTTACCAGTGAGAGAGAACTTGAAGCCTCCTCTGCTGAGAAGATAAGCTTTCATGATACAGGATAAAGGCTAACATGTACTGAAGATCATTGCACAGCGAGAGAGGAAAAAGATGCCTTAAAGCATGTTTCTTTTAACTGTGAAAACTAGCTAATGGAATCCACTAGCTGTGGATTCAACACATGTCGTACTTAACTAGATGGTCATGTTAACTCTTTTTCAATTCACAAGACAAACCATTATACATTTCTTCACAGCAGATACACTTAGCAAAAAGTAAAGAAAAATGCTCTCTGCTTTGAGTTACTGAGAATCCCTAGTAGCTCTTTCAACAATATGATACCCATATTCTCATTCACAAAAAGCTACATTAGGGAATTCAGTCAAAACTCTTTTTTGATTTTTATTCCTAATGTGAATAATAAGCCACCTGTCTGGTGACAACATTATGGGCACTTAAAAAAATTTGCTGTGGAAACATTTGGAAAGAGTTACACTCAAAAAAATTAATTGCTAAAGAGGTTTAGTTTAAATGCAAATTCAGCCTCAGCTCATCTGTACAAACATGTTTTAAAAGAAAGGGAAAAAACCCCACTTCCCTAATGTGCTGATCAGAGCTCTTAATAACAGTCTAAAACATGCATAAGTTAAGCAAAACTCCCCAGTTTCTCTAGAACAGGGCAGAACTTAATCCTCAGGCGCTGCCTGCCTGAAAACTTGAAGATGACAGAGAGGAAGAGAGGTGAGATGAGATGAGATGAGATTTGGATGCAGATTCCAAACAAACACTTTTAATACATTAGTTATTAATATGGATATATTTTTTTTTTTTTTACAAACCCTACATCAAATAATGAGGAAATATTTAAACTGCTGTTGTGACTCTTTTGTTCAGAGTAACTAACTATTTGTATAGTTTTGTAAAAAGACTTTGTTCTACCTAATTGTGTTGTCAAATCACCTAGATCCTCTCTGCAATAAAAGCAAATCTTAAGTTCTTTCAGATGGAAAAAAACCACCTCATTTTAAAACTAATAAAACATAATAACAGGTAGTAGGAGTGAAAGTTCAATTTATCAGCCCTATCTTTGAGCAGAGCTAAATAATTTCGTAGAAATCTATTCTAGACTTTGAAAGATACATGATAACATAGATGACGAGAAGACTGAAGAACTGTGTGATTGTGGCTTGCAAAAGCTGCTTTAAATAATGAAACATTGAAGTTGAAAATGTCAGTATTTGATGAACTGAACTGTAAGGAATCACAAGAGATTCCTGCAGACCCTGAGAACGTTATGTAGTGTATCTTAAGCAAAACTGGCAACCACTCAAAAAACCCACTGGTGTTTTTGCCAGTCAATGCTAAGGACTTACATATGGTCTTTGTTCAGGTTCTCTCAACTGGAGAGGGGTTCTCTCAATTTAAGTAGTTGGCAGTGATAATTTCTAATTTTCATAATTGCAGTTGCCTTTAAATCAGCTCTGCTTGAAAAACTCCTGCAAGGGACCTTGCCAGAAATCATCAAACTTACTGTCCTGGAGAAGAATCCCGAAACTTGTCAGCCATGGCTACAGCCCCACAGAAAACGAGGGGCAACACAGATGAATTCAGCTTAGAAGGAGTATAGGAGTTACTTGATCTTAGGTCAGAGATAGCCATCGACGTGCCTTGAATAGGAATAGACGAGAAGCTTCTGTACAGAGGTAGATCATTCTTTTTGTCTTCAGATTACATCTTTTCAGTTCAAGATTGTATATACTCTGATAGGTCGAAATTGTGGTCCTTGAAAATGCTATGCTTATTTTGAAAGAAAAGGATAGAAATCTGCGGGGGTTTTTTTGATAATTTTAAACTTTAGTATGAACAAAGCTAGCAAATTCATCTACACCTGGATCCTGAATCTAGAGAATTTTCTGCATTTTCTGTGTGCTGCTGGCTAAAAGTCAACACAAGTAAAATAGGAAAAAGAAAAAAGGGCTACATGAGCTGAAACTTCTTGTGACAAATGCTTGCTTTCCTGGATGACCCTAGTCTGGACACATAATGGCTGTACTCTTTACACCCCAACTACAGGTGATTCAAAAAATAATCTAACTCACAAACAGACTATTTAGCACTGAGGCACATCTTCAGGTTATTTCCAGATAGGAATACAGATGTGTGTAACTAAGACACTGTGCATGCTGTTCCTGTCTGCTGCATGCGATATTATATTGCCCTGCAAATCTCTGTATTCTAATAAATCAGCCTGCAGATGTGTAGCAGGAGTGCCTGCTTTTGTGTGCAAAAGGCTTCTGAAGAGACCATCAGCATGCCTCTGCGGAGACACCGCCTATGCCGGAGACTGGAGCCCCGCTGGGAGAAGTGAGGGAGTGCCCAAACGAAGGAAGGAGTGAAAGGCTGCCCCTCAGGTGGGCTCCTTTTGCCGGCAATGAGGAGCTGCGGTTGTGTGACTCACCAGCTGGCCGCCACGGGAATGTCTGAGAGCAGGACGATGTTGTGGGCATGCTGTGGATGGACCACAAGCCGTGCACTGTTTAGATTCATCTGCTACTGCTTTAGGGAAGCATGGTAAATTATGATGGTAAGCTTAAAACAATCTGACAATTATAGAGACTTATTTTAAACACAGCTGTTAAGGGAGGATACAAATTTATAATTTTCATAATCATCCTTTGTTTAGGCTCAGTGTCCTGCGCCCAACAGGCGAACACTGCAAAACTGACTCTAACCAACAGGAATGGAAAAAGGTTCTAGGGATGTGACAGACTCTGAGGCAGGTTAAAGCCGTTGCACAAAATACTCTACTCTCCCACATACGGGCTTCAATCCAGAGACCAGCAAAATCAGTAGGAAGTCTTTCCGTCGATTGCAGCTCAGTGAGGTTGAAGCCTTTTCAGAAAAACAGCATATCTACTTGTTTATGCCCCTGCTCCACCCCTTTGTGGAGGGTGGTGGTCCATTGCACGCAATTTAGGATCACAGCCCTTCTTGCTGAGAACTGCTGGGCAGGTCCTTCCCCCAATACTCCTCTTGTGTTCAAGGAAGACCACTCTGGAGCAGGGCTTCTCACTGCCATCCCTTTGCACAGGAATGCAACAGCATCTGACCTACTGCTGGGCATACTTAGCCTGCCTCAGAAAAAAAAGCCCTTAATTAGGAATCAGATGTGAGGCTAGTGTGATAAGGACAAATCAAGTCACTGGCTTCCTCTGACCTCCACATGCCTGTTTTGCTCAGGATCTTGCAGGCTATTTGGGACAGCTACAGTTCATCTGCTTTGAAGGTAGTCACTCACATCACTTTGATTTGGCTAGTTACAAACCATGTTTCAATTATCTGGTGTTCTCAGCCCCTACCAGGCCCTTCTTGGCTAAGCCCCTTTGTTATAAGGCCGCGCTGAATTTCTGTTCTCTAAATACAGGTGAGGCTCTGTGCTGGGCTGGCGTGTCTCTCTACGGTACTCTTATGTTAGAACCTGCCTGGTGGCAAGATCAGTTCAGGCTGTGCCTGGCGTCGTGTTTGAGCCCAGGTGTTTAGCCTTTTTCTGGGGTCTACTTCATCTCTTCTGGCATGTCCTAGCTCTTCCAGTCCTCAAGCTCCTTCCCACCTGCAGCCTACACCAGGAAGCCTTGCACATTATTACCCTGCAGGCTTACTTTTTTGAAACTGGTTTCTGTCCCACCCAAAATGGGCACAAGCTGTGCCTGTTTACACCTGAGGCTGCTTGTTAGGCGCAATGCCGCACCTCGTCACAGACTCGCACGATAACTGAGGGTGGAGGGGGCCCTCAGAGGTGCTCCTGCTCAGACCAGGGTCAGCGTTCAAGCATCCTGATGCAAAACGCAGACAGACACACTGCAGACTGACATTAAACACCTCTGCAGACACCTTTTGCTATTAGAGAAAAAGTGATGGAAATGAAAGCCCAGCATTTTTCTCCCTACCTACTTTAAAAAAAAAAGCTTGTAATTTTCATTTCATCACCTTCCACCACAAACCTTGAAAGAGCAGCAGACAGAGGACCTATACACATACTCCCAGCCTCTAACATTGGTGTGGCTGGGAGCTGCTCCAAATGTATCATTAGAAGTAGTATTCTGCCCTTTTTTTAATCCAGAGAGCCAGGATCAGCTGCTCTGTGTGCCCAGCTGGTCTTTAAACAATTGTTTACCCTGACAGTCAAGCTCAGGTACTAGTTTCTAGCACAGCAGTCTAAGCAGGGCTGGGTTTCTCTCTTTGTCACATGGAGAGCAAGGTTAAAGTGGACAGTAGATACCCAAGCTGCGCACCCAGCATCATCCCAAGCTGTCAGTGGGGGAGACCAGGCACAGACAAGGGAGTGAAAACATTACTTTTTGGTTATTAAGCAGCTGCTGCAGGGGTAATCATGGCTGGTGTTCCCAGGAGCTGTGGCTCCTCTTTTCATAATCTCATACCACTTCTGTCTGCTTCTCTTCCACTTATGCTGATGGGCTGGTCTGCCTGGATTATGTATAATTATGAAATCTTTAAGACATTCTTCAATGCTAACTCAAGTCAGGAGGAGCTTTATTTTACACAGATGCATTTTCCTTCAGCTTTCGTAAGTCTGAGCAGCACACAGTGCAACAGTGAAAAATCAGGATCCACCACTGAAGTTTATTTTTGTAGAGGTTAGTATTCTTGGCATATGACATAGCCATGCTGTGAGAGTTTTCAAATATTAGTTATAATATTTACTTTGCTTTTGTGAAGAATGTGTTAGTTTAAACATGTCTTCTCCTAAGGTAAAGTGAAATCATTAAATGTATTTTCTCTTTTTTGTGGTCCTTTCCACCTAATTTCCTCTGCAGTTTATTTATTTTCAGTGTACACGGGATTGAACAAAGAAACAAGCAATTGCAAGGAATAATGTAATAAAAAAGTTCAATGGATATTTTAATTGTTTTGTAGACAAGATATATTTATTTCCTTGAGGGGAAGAATAATTGCAACAGCACAGTGTGGAGATTTTCATATCTTGAAAAAAATCTTGTATTTCTGAATCAGTTATTTTATGTATGTGAGGATAACTGTGAAACTGCCAAATATTCTAGCAGAGATTTCTGCTAGTTCAGGAAAATGGAATTCAAGACTATGCAAATCCACACAACTTCTTTTACTACTACAGTTATGTCAGCAACTTGAAAAGAAGCCAACTCCTACTTACCGTAAGCATGTATTTTGTTGGATATGGCGGTGGTCAGTAGTGATAGACTAGCATTAGACTTGTGCCAAATGGATCCAACTTTCAGTGTGACTTAATGCAAAAAAAAAAAAAGTCCTTATGGCAATCTCTTTTGGTAGTAGTCTGAGGCGGCGTGATGACCATTACCCTGGCTATCATTAGTCTGTCTTCTTTTCCCATCCAGACTTGTAGCTCTAGACTACCTGCATGGTAATCTGACTGCTTCAGACACCCAGTGCCACACAGGACCTGTATTGCTCCAAGATACGAATTCATATACGGACCAAGCTCTAAGTCTCACCATAAAAGTTCCTTCGTCCCTGAAAAGCTAGTCTGCTTCAGGACCAAGTGACTCCCAGTCAGAAGAGCCGGTATGATTTATCTGCTGGCATGTGTGTGTAGTGCCTAATGCGCAGAGCCCTGATTGCAGTGGCAATAATGATGCATTGGGAGACGATGACTTTTTTCAGAGGAGGTGCTGGGGAACACACTACAAAGATGCATTCATGGTAGCAAATCCAAGGAGGGGGAGGCAGAAGGTTGTTTACCCAAGGTAATGTAGTGTGAGTCTGGAAACATCGAGACATGCCAGGGTTGATCATTACAGATCTCCAAGTCACAAAGGAAGGCCACCGGTAGCGAATGGGTTCAGCAAAGCTAAGCCACTTCCTTCCAAGCCTCACACATCTGTCCAGACCTAGTCTGACTATCTGAGTTCCTTGGAAGTGAATGTAAGTGCCTAAATGAATAGAGTGAGCAGGACTTGTCTTTTCGTGAAACATTATTAATGATATTTATACTGTGGTAACACTCAGGAACGGTTCAGGCCTCAGGATGTTAGTTGCAAACTGTAGAGTAATTACAGTTTCTGCCTGAAGGAACAAACAACAGTCATGGTTGGAAGGTACAGTTCTGTTCAAAAAATACCATGTAGAAATTATATTAACATTGACACGGTGTTACTCTGCAAATCTACTTCAATGTATGTATTCAGAGTCACGTGTGCTATATACTTTAGTGACATAATAAAGGTCAATTACTTCTTTTCCCTACTCCGATGACAATCAGACGAAGCTGTTATCTTTTGTTCAAAAGAAATACCTTCTAAATGAGAGTCATGTTACCTGTACAAAGCTGTGGCTAAAGGTATAATTTGACCTGCAAAATACAGGGGGTTTTTGCAGATACTTGTATAGTACAGAAAAGGAAAACAGCAGATGCAGGTCTCCAGCTGATTCTCAGCTTACAAGAAATTACAGAGACTGCTTCTCCTCCTTTAGGTCAGAAGAAGTTTGGAGTAATATTATTGAAGCTAATGGAGCTACACTACTGTAAAAGTGCTATTCTATAGCCAAAATTGGGGTTGAACACGACATTCAACCTTGTCAAACTCTAATATGTTAACTGTGAGCTTCCAACCCAGCTTTCCTTGCAGGCTAAGGCTTGCTGCCTGGTGGATCTACAAGAGCACCAGGGCCACTTGCTGGCCACGTAGCCCAACACATCGGGCACTGCCAATCATTCAGCTTGCTGCCTGGCTAACCTGGACATAGGGTCACAGGGAGACACTGTGGCACTATGCTGCATAAGGAAGGCTGAGTGATCACACATGCTCAGATGACTTCACCCTCAACATAACATACATCTTCCCTGAAACGTCCTGTGAAGGTCCCTGCTTTGCCCTGCGAGCCTATGCACCAGACATATCCTCCATGAGACACCAGGCCACAGTCCTGTCTCCTTCATTTGCTGAAAAAGAACTGTGGAGGTCTGAGTGCTGCCAGCTTTGATGGCTCAAAACAATTGTCCTTCCTCACTCAACTCATGGGACTAGCCCCAAAGTCATGAGACTTGAACAAAAACATACATGGCAGTTTAGTTCTTGCTTTCATTTTGGTTTGAATAATGCTATTTTGGTTCTTGTTGCAGATACTCACACTCTCAAACTGGCTTCTCCCCTGTCCATTAAGCCTTTAACCCTTGAAGCAATCCTGCCATCTCACTGGGCAGCAATTCTGCCTCCTGCATCCCTCCTGCTCCCAATCTTCCACCCAGTTCTGCCTTCCTCAGCCTTCTCAGAGGGCTGCCCCTCTGGCGGGAGGTGTACAGACTAAGGACCTTTCTATATGTTTCCCTGTGTTCACCCTTTAGTCACAAACCACGGGGGAAAGGAACAGAAACAGTGTGAATTGTTTTCCAACTCTTAAGAGAGTGGTGTGGCTGGTAGGTGGTGTGAGATACTGACTCCTGCTTCTAACTGCAAACTCAGTTGGTGCCTTCTCCACAGGAGTTGGGGAAGCAGCCAGAGGAGGTTTCTTAGGAGCAGTGATACCATTTACTAGAGGATCCTCAGGAACCACTGAGTTAAATCCTTTCATAGCCACTTGGCTTGTTTTTGAAAGGCCAGCATCTAGCTGTTTGGTGTTGGACAGATGCGCTTTTTGTCCTTTGGAAGCAGGGACTCTACGTGTGAAGAAATTTTGAGCTGAGCAAAAATTTTGAGCTGAACACTGCTTAGACTGTAGTGGCGGTTCACTGAAGTGCTCTCTTAGCTGATAAAACTTCTACAGCCAACCCAATGTGTTACTGCAGCCAAACTAGGTCCCTAACACCCAAGACCCTCCAGACCCAAGGGGGGTGTGTGGAAAGTAAAAAAAAAAAGTGACCAAAGCCAGATGAACAAAGAAAAGTGTGGATTTCCTTGTTAGAGGAAAAAAGAGAACATTGAAAGTCAGATCTGCCATGTAAATTTGTGAGGAGTGCTTGACCTCTACCAATTAATCTCAGCTAATACTTAACATTTTTTTCAATAATATTTTTGAACTTCAATCATTTTATGCAAGGCATCCACCTTTGTGGATAATTTTCCTTGAGGTCCCTTACCATTTGCTGTACAGTAGCCAGTAATACACCGCATTTGCCCCCTGCTTGACATGACTTAAACCCCACATTTCTTAAAAGCAACTGGCTTCTGCTGTGGAATGATGCAGTTTTTGCCCTCTGTTCAACAAACCCAGCCACACACGTAGTTGTGATCTCATTCTGGAAAACTTCTGAAGGACAGCGGCCTTGTGCAGAGCAACAATCCTGAGTAGCACACCAGTTTCTCTCTACTTACACAGTCCTCACCCCACCTCTCTGGCTTCAAGGTATTTTTTGTTCCCTAAACACTGTGAAAACACTTAGCATACTCAGGATTGACAATAATTAGCCTTCGGAAGACTGAACAGTTCAGTTGCTGAGAATGTCTTGCAAGTTAAAAAAACAACAGATGTATATGTTTTCTAAGAGAGGAGGCAGTGGTCTCACAGTTAACTTCTTAGTTATCTTCAAGCTGGAGCTACTTTCAGGCTTTGTCTCAGGTTTTTTTCTGAACCACCACAGAGTTTCATTCTAGTTTAACCCACTGTAGATTTACAAGCCCCCAGTGCTAATGGCATTTTCTTTTCAACACTGGGTTTTGATTCAGAGCGCTGGAGGCACGGGAGCAGAAGCCTTTAATGCCAATGTGGCCCCCTTGCACTCTTGACTATAGAAAGCTCCAAACTCTCATCTATTTAAAACATCTATTTATTTTTGAGCAGTTTTAAATAGTTGAGAACTAAGGAGGAAGGGAAGGTTGTGCTCCTAACACTGGCTCTTGCCTGGAATCCTGTCAATGTAAAACCCTCCTGCTCCCCGTGCTGGCTGTGTAGCTGCGCCAAGAGCATTTAAGAACAAAATCTCATCAGTTTGGAGCCAGGGTCAGTGTCCTTAAAGCTCTGGAAAAGAGCAGAGGAGAACCCAGGGAGGAGGACCTGGATTCCAAGCTATTGGATTTGCAAACTGTTTGATTCTCTGCAAAGTTTCTTGGAAAGAACTCGGACACATCAGCTTCTGAGTATTTTAAAAGATGTAACCTTTGGGTTATTTTGTGAACTTTGTTTGTTTCTTTATTTACAATGCTAAAAGGTGACATCAGTTAAAGACACACTGGAGAAAAATGTAGGCAGTTTTGCTTATATATTAGTTCCAAGTGTACAGTTGTGGTTTGTATTTTGTTCTTTAGGAATACATGCTGCTTTACAAACATAAAGAAAAACAAGAAAGAATATGGTCCCTCCTAATCCTGCTAGGATTTCTACTAAGAGCAATCTCAAATCTATGGCTCTCATCAGGCAGAGACTGAGGAATATGCTTACCTTTAACGTGTGCAAGTGCTTTCATGGAGTTCCTACCTACAAAGTGCCGCATGTATAGAAAACTTTTGGGGGTTTAAAGCCTTACCTCCATCTGACATCACTGCTCTACCCAGAGGGACCCTTAATCTGTTGCATGGAGCCCCACAGCAAGACACGGGCAGCGAGTAAGGTATTACCCTTTTATTCTTCCAACTCCCTCGTATCCATTAAAATAGAAAAGAAATGCCCAACTGTTGCAAACGTACCGGTACGTTACGCCACTGGACGCCATAGCAGTGTCGTCTGTGCCACAGGCAGATGGCAAGTTATAGCGCCCATAAGTTGAAATATGTATTTTTGAGGCTTGCTTAGCGGCGCAGGGTCTGGCGCAGGCACTGATCGCCCCGCTCGCAGCCGGGACCCCCGCGGCCTCCCCGCTCCCCGTCCCCATCCCTGTCACCTGGCCCCGGCCCCGGCCCCACGCCGCGGCCCCCCACGCCCCGGGAGCGCCGCCTGACGTCACGGCGGCCCCAGATTGGCTGCGCGGGGCCGGCACCGGGGCAGGGGCACCCCCTCCCGCCCCCCTTCCCCCTCCCCCCTCCCCTCCCGCACGCACGCACGCACTCACTCGCGGAGAAACTCTTAAAAAGAGGGGGTTTTTCCCAGCCCGGACTGGCTTAAGGACCGTTTCTTACACGCGCACGCAGACCCCGGGCAGCTCCGGCAACCGAAACATCTGCTCTCCATTGCGACCACCCCCCTCCAGCAAACACCCTTCCCCTGCTGCTCCTCCTCCCTTCCCGCTCCTGCTCGCAGCTCCGCTCGCACCCGCCGCTTCCTTTCTCCCAACGATGTTTTCCTGCTCCGCGGGGCGACGTGTTTGCTGAACTTTTCTAACAGTTTGGGGGGCGGGTGGGGGGAACCTGAGGCTTTTTTCCTTTCCCCCCCCGGAGCAGGTTAGGGGGCAGCGAGCGGAGGAGGGATCCGCACCCGGGGCGCAGGGAGCGGGTCGCACGCACACACGTCCTTTGGAAGAGAGGAAACCCTTGTACCGGGGGTCCACGAAGCTCGCCGGCTGCAGGGGCTCCCGCTGTGGAAATGGCTCGGATCAGATGGGGCTTCCTCCTCCACCTCCTCCTCGCTGGCTGTGCACTTTTGTCACCAGCGCTCGCTGCCTCCGAAAAGGGCAGGCTGAGGAGGATCACGTACGTCCTGCAGCCCGGCCGGGCGGGCTCCTCCGGCAGCCGGCATCAGCGCCCGGCCCTCCTCGGGGGGGAGCAGCAGCAGCAGCGCACCTTTAACGTACAGCTGAACACGCGCTACAGCGGCGGCGGCGGCACCGGCACTCTGGAGCGGACCCGGCGGATGAGCAAGCCGGCCGGCGCGGACGTCCAGCTCCGCTTGAGCTCCGCCGGGCAGGTCCACCCCAACTCCGCCGCTCACGCCGCCTCCTTCGCCAAGCCGGCCCGCTTCGGACCGCGGCCCAAGCCGCCGCCGGGCCCCCACGGCAACAGCAGCGCCGGCCTGCCCCTCCGCCAGAAGCACCAGCTGCCGCCGCTGCCGGGGTAAGGCGCCCTCCTGCCCGCCGGGCCCCGCACGTCCCCCGCTCCCCAACGCGGCTGAGACGACGGTGGTGCTGCTCGCCCGCCCCCCTGCAGCCTCCCTCCCTCCTGAGCACCTTTGTCGCGGCCGTTGTTGCCTACCCTCGGGGCGGGGGGCTCCCGGCGGGCACCGGGCGTTACCTGCCCGCCGCCGGTGCCCGCCTGGCTGCAAACCCGCTGTGGGCGCGTAACCCCCCGTTTCGTTGCCGCCTCCATGCGGCACCCGAGGCCGGCGCGGGGCCAGCTCCGCCCCCCACCCCCGCCAGGAGCCCGCGGCGGGTCCCGTGCCCGGGCTGAGGCGTCGAGTGCGCGAGGAGCCCCGCAGCCGCCCTTCTCTCGGTCCTCCCGCTGGGGCGGCGGGGGTGGCCTCGGCCCTGCCGGGGGCGAGCCACGGCCCCCGCCTTTGTGGTTTGCGTCCCTGAAAGCAGTGCTCGGGGTGCCCGCCCGTCCCCGGCCCTCTCCGGGAGGCGCCAGCCCGCCTTTCCCATCAGAGCTGGCGCCAGACGAGGAGTTACCTCAAACGTTCTTCGGAGCGTTTAATTTTTCCCGCCTTTTCTCTCCCTGGCCTAGCCCCCGCCCCGCGGCCCGGCTGGGGATGGGGAGTGGGGCCGGGCGGGGCCCCGCCGGACCCTCGCCCCTCTTTGCTGTTCCTGCAGGGTCAACGTCTGCGGGGGGCAGTGCTGCCACGGTTGGAGCAAGGCCACGGGCTCCCAGAGATGCATCAAACGTGAGTAGCCGTGTGGGTCGGGGGGGGGGTGGGGACGCCGCTACAGTCAGCGTCGGGGGGACCTGTGAGAACCGCGCTGGCATCTGGCGAGGTGGTGGATCCCGACACCGGCTGTAGGCGAAGAGGTGCTGGCTGAGCTACAGATCCCACCTGCGCCGCACTGGCGTGGTTCACCAGTGCGCTTGCTCGAGCCCTTCTCCCACAGTATCGTGGTGTGCAGCAGTTGTAGCACTCCACTTTTCATCTCTAAATCCCGGCTTGCTAACTTTCAGCTTTGCTAAAGGATGAACAGCAAGTGCTTCTTATGTTTATTCTCAGTATAGGTAGTGGCATTTTTTGAGAGAGCTTTGCAGAGGTTATTTTTTGTGGAAAATCCGCCCCTCCCCCCTTAATGCTTGGGTGTTAGGAATTTTTTTGAACAGGAGGGCTTAACAGGGTAGAGAACCCGCCAGAGGAGCACAGGTGGGGAGGAATGAATTGCTGTCTACCCACACTGTCCTCTCACCAGCAGCACACAGGATGATCCCATGCTTAGGGCATGGAATTTTTGAGGTGCTGAAGAAGGTGGAAGAAATGGGTTTGGAGAAGCTCCTGTACAGGGATGTACCTTTATTGGGATATCTAGAAACACAAAAAATGTGCATAAAGTAACACTGATCGAGTCAATACTATTATAGCCAGGTTGTCCTTTCTAATGTGAAAGAGGAAGAATCTCTGCTAATTTAGGCAGGATTCAGGATGACTGCAAATGGCTAAACTGGAGTGATGTTGCCATGAGGTCACTCAAAAGACTCAGACTCTTCAGGAAACCCCTTTAGGTATCAGCGAGATTGGGCAGATCTTGGAACATCACTTTCGTTCAGGTGGACAGACTTCTGTCCTTGAGAGAATTGGAGTAAACAATGCTTTCAAGATGCAAGCTCTGTTTGGGGTTTTTTATAGTGGCTTTTGTCCCTGTGTGGGATTTTTCACAATAGGGAGCAATCACATTTGTAATCCCCAGTAAGGTCAAGTACCTTTGACCTGCATGGAGCTGTTGCTAAGGGGCAAAGACTTTATTACAGAAGGCTGTTAAAGACAAAACTTCACAATTTCCTTGACCAACTTAGACATGCATTTAAGGTAGTCATCTAAATTAACATTTTCAGCTTAAAATACGTGCTGCTGTGTTAGGTTAGTCACCTTTTTTGCTTAACACACATTATGAGTACTACAATTATTTCCTTCAGCTTACATTGTTTGAGATGGTATTTTGAAGCTAATTGCAGAGCTTAATAAACACTTACCTTAGCTGAAAGACTAATCAAAGTGAAAAAACCTCCTAATAAATTCAGGAGATTTAAAAGTCAAAAACTATATTTCAACTGTAATACTATTGTCAACCAATTTTATTTTCACTATTTTGAACAAAACCCAAACTATTTTCTTTTTCGTGGCTCTTTCTCTGTCTTCTAGTAACTTTTATGTCCAGATAACTTAATCCTTTTAAACTTTTGTTTATAAATTAAGTAGTTTACTTTCTGTCCTTTAAGCGTCTTCTTTTTGACTTCTCCCATTATCATCCAACTGTTCTTTTGTCTTGTCTTTTTTTTCTTCCTTTCTATTTTTAGGGCCTTCAATAAGGACTAAGTCAGGCAATTACATTTTTATGGAATAATTGCGTAGAATCTCACTTAAATCCATTAATTACTTGGTTCATTCATATAGTTATTAGAGGAATGGAGTAGCAGAGAAAGAGTTAAAAGAAAGGTGGGGGGATTCTCCCTTTGACCTTTCTTTCTCATTTTGTGTCTCTGATACTGGGCTCTCCTTCACATTAAGTATTTTTGCTGTCTGCTCTGATACTACTCTGATACCTCTTAGCAGTGGTATAATACACTTGGCTTGGATCTTCTCAGTTTTACCCCTCTCTTGGCAAGCCAAGGGAAGCACTAAATTTACTGAAGTTGTCTGTTTTGTAACTTAGGCAAACCATGAGATAGCACTGACTTGATTTAGCTGTGGAAGATTAGTCTCACAGTCATAAAAGCCAGATATCTCCTTTTCTTGAACCTCCCGATGTTCCTTTCAGAAGAACAGAAACCCTATAACTGAACAAAAGTTAACCCCTTTGTTTCCTGTAAAAATAAGTGATTTTTAAATTCAGATAGTGGGCTCAGTTGTTTTTGAGTGGTTTATTCCAGTTGTGGATTAATTGTGCCACGGATGCAGGCACACCTGAGCTGACTTCATGCAGAGTCAGTTTGGCTTTGTCAGGGTTTATTAGCTCAGGCTCAGTATCACTTTAATAAGCTATTTGGCCTCTAGGGCCAGATTATATTCTTTTGCATGGTGCAAAGCCTGAGCTAATAAACCCCAGACCCATACTGGCTCTTTCCAGAGCCAACTTCCATTTGTCTGCATTGTGCTTCCAAAACCAGAGTGCTGAGAGCCAGCTCTGACCAGCGAGGCTTATTAGCTCAGGTGTAGTCCCAGGCTGGAGCAAGCACCATGTGTTTCTGCTCTGCTGCACCTGTGTGAATAAGCCTGCCTGTAACCCACAGAAAGAGGGGGTCGAAGGGAAGAGGTATGGTCTTGCAGCCCAGGCTTTGTTAATCTGCCCCTCTCCCTTTCTCTTGCATGGTGGTGTTTGCTAGCCCTGCTTTCTCATACATGGGACTATGGCTGAGGCTGTCATTCCCTTGGGTGACTTCCATCCCAGGCAGGTGGCAGTCTGGCTGGGAGCAGTGGCAGCTGCATGGCATTTCCCTCAGTAGCAGCAACAGGGGGTGTTTGAAATGTTTCTGTGCAGGTCAGAGGGCAGCATCTGTATGGAGGAGGCAAGTGGACTTTTCAAGTCCTTTTTCTAAATTTTAGTTTGAAGCTGAACTGTCTGTTGTGTTCATGTACAGTATTCATGTTCTGTTGGAAGCCTTACTGTGTGTCCTCAGAAGGTGAGCTTCTGTTTTCTTGTTAACTACCTGTATGAGAATGTCTACCATAGCTGATTTTAGGCATATAGGTTTTCCCCCTCTGTGCCTAATAGTTAAGTTTTACATTGTAAAGTTTTATCTTAAGAAATTCTTTTTCAAACTTGCTTATGAAGAACTGCCTCATTCTAATTAAAAAGATGAAATCATAAAGCTCAGCGTTTAAAGTATTCAGAATTGCTTTACGCTGGGAGAATGATGTCTAACAACCAGAAATAACCTTTTTGAAGCGTTCAGAACATCCGCCTTTGGGTAGAGACAAAGGTGGGAAAAATTCAACCACAGCAATAAACACCTTGGAAAGTTCTAAGCATGTGAAAGGGTTTACGACAAAGATTGTCTTCCAGTCATAGTTATCACAGGTTATAATCTGTGTAAGCGCAATAATAAGATACCACCATGGCTGGAGACATCATGTTTTGTTAGTACTTGTTGCATTACCAGAGCATTATACAAACATTAATTAGCACTCTAACATGGCTGTAAGGCAAGTAAAACCTTGAGTGTGGGTTTTCTGTTATTTATTTCATTTATGGAAATGGAACCATAGGTTAAGTGCAGCCTTGGACAAGTTATAACAACTGACTGGAAGGCCTAAGCTGGAAATTAGGAGTTCCTGCCTCTCAACTCTATGTTTATCCTTTTGAAACCTGTTGTCTCCTACTTTGTTACTTGCTACTAAATTTCTATTAGTTAATACTACTTCCTACAAAATATGCTCTTCTATTTGTTCTAGTTTTGTTTTCTTTTTCTTAATGATTACAAGGAGCTATTTTTCATGTTGGGAAGTCAAGAAAGAAATTACTTATTGTATGCAGTATCTGATATCTTAACAAAAAATAATTAACAGAACCACCTTATTGTAATAGTAGACCCCTTCTAAAATGTATAATAATATGTTTTGTCTGGAGTATTAATATAAATTGTTTGTGAGTGTTCTCAATGTAAACTGGATAGTTTAAAAAATAGCATTGCCTGGAGGAATTCTAACTTTCACTAACATAATGATGAGAATTAACAAATGCTAGTGGGAAGGAGAGAGTTGGTTGTTAATGGAGTACTGAAGTATGAGCTCCTTATTGCAGAGGTGTAAGGAAGGCTCATAAGGCAAACAGGTGAGGAAGTGGATTTTGCAGGATTACGCTTAGAGTAAATTTGTTATAGAGAGGAATTACTGTCTGTGTAGATGTAGAACCAGTGTACACCATCCTTGTCAATTAAGAGAAAAAGGATCTTGTGTCTTTGTCAGCTGAAGGTGTTGTATGTATGCGTGCATGTATTCCATGCATGCGTATAACTTGAGGATTTTGGATTTGGAACTGGACTAGATTCTTTGAGTTTGGTCATGAAGTTTTATCCTGTCTGTCGTGTGCTCAGGCACCTTGGAAAGGTCATCAGAAAATATGACAAACATTCTGTTGTCTCTTTTGTATTAAAATATTATCTTGCTTATTCTCTTCTCTCTTGAAAGACTTCCTGACTCAACATTAAATAAATGCTCTATAGATAAACAAGGTTTAATTTATTTTTCATAATAAGAAAATATACAACAGTAGGGTCTTCCTACTGGACAAGAAGGAGACTAGAAAGTTGTCTTAATACTTGTCCAGAGCAAGGTCCCTTTTGTTCAGTTCCCAAAACTGCATGGCCTCTGCTTGTGCATTGCTATTCAGTTTGAGCCATCTAATCTCTAAACCTCCAGAGCTATACTTCTCACTGTTGCTGAGTTAGCATGCTACAGCTTTGCGTCTTCTTCACGACAAGGACACTTCACAGTGTGACCAGTAGTTCTAGACCCCCAGTTGTCCAAGACCTAGATGGAGTATACCCTAGGTTGCTTCTAGCTTGTGCTGCTGAATTTTCTTGGGGGAGGTGAGAGAAAGATTGCATGCTTAGGTCTTGTTCTGATATAGGGTTAGGATCCAGACCTGGAAACTTAGAATCACACATGGGTCCCCCAGTTTAGATATAAAACTCTGTACCACTAAATATTTTAATATTGGTTGCTCTGAATCTACTCTTTCTCTGTCTTCAGTTCAGCTCTTAGAAATGGTAGTATCCAGGAGAGCTGTACTTCTCATCATTGGAACTGAGTACGTCAGATGTTTGCAGCTGTGCTTCATGGAGGTTTTCTGGTCATAAACGGTTCCTGAGGCTTGTGCTTAATCAGTTTTGTGGCTTTGAGTTTTACCAAGTTCTGTTTATTTACATTGTGTATACAAAGCCTAACTGTAACATACTCTCCCCAAATGTTGTTTCTTCTCATTCTAAGACCATCATCTCAGTAAAAGCAGTGTCAGTCTCCTTCAAATTATGTCTAAATCAAAATTAAATGTCTCAATTTTAAAGACATAACTACTTTGACCTCATGTAACTGACCTGTACATTAATCCTTTTTAATCTATTCTTTGATGTTGTTTTTAAACACTTCAAAATTGAAAAACTGAAAGCCATTACTTGAGTAGCTTGGTTTTGCCTCTTCTGTGCTTGCTACTATAATATGTAAATAAAACTTTTGAATTTCATATACAAGGAATAGATTGGCTTTTGTAGTGGGAAAGCTCTTGTTAGCCCTCAGTGGTAGTTCCACTCTGCTTTATTTTCACTTACTGTCCTTGGGAAGGGGGTGGAACAAGAGGATCCAGATTCTTGTAATCTTTGGCTTTGTCTACATTAGCAAGAAGCATGGACTAACTGGAGCAGGTCTATAGACTAAAGCCTTTGGTTTTGATGACCTGAGGCTTATGGTATGTGTGTTTCAGGGCTTAGTGTTTTATTTTGGACTAGGTGTAGTCTGCTGTCATGGAATGAATGCCAATATGAGGCTGAAATACATTAGGTGCATTCTTGGAGTATTCACGTTTTGGGTTTAGTTTTTTGTTTGTTTGGGGTTTTTTTTGTCTGCATCTAAAAGAAATACAGTTCATGTGCCTTAAGATGGCTCCACAATGCGAACCAAACCTTGGTGAGTATGATTTGCTTCAGGAGAGAATCCTGACCCAAGCTAAAGCAGTAACGCAGACTTTGAGCACAGTGTCCGTCCCCTGCCATTGATGGCAGCCAGCCTCCCTCCCATGAGAGGAGGCAGTAAGAGCTGTGAGAAGACAGGGAGCTGCTAGCTGGTCCCTGCTGTACAGACATGACCGTGCCGTGTGCTGTTGCCACATTTTGGTGAGGAAACGCAAGTCCACGATTAGTATGAGGTGAAACCTACCCAGCCTTTTCTTTGTGAGTCATTTGGGACTTTACTGGAAATAAATAAGGTTATAATGATACATAGTCTCTGTTTCATACAAATACGACATGTGTAAATAGATTTAAAACAAAGAAACTTAAAAGAAACTTCCCAAGATGTTGTGCTCCTGCACTGAAGCAGACAACAGATCAATAGTGAACTCATTCAGCTCATTGCAGCAGTTAGTGTTAACAAAGAAGCAGGACATATAGTAAAGTTGTGGTAGATCTACAGTGCATAAAAAGTCCTGAACAATTCCCCTGTTAATATGGTATCAGAAGGAACCCAGAAAGCTGTGGGTTTTTTTTTTTTTTTTTCCCCTTTCAGATTTGTTGGCTCTTTGTTTTCAATGTGTAACTTGGAAGTGGTGTAGAAAGCTGTGTAGGTGCTGGGGGGAGCTGTGGTTCATCTAGCGATGCGCAGTCTTCTGGTTCTGCACGTGTGCAGGAACAAAATGACATGTTGACAGTGAAGTGATACTTTGATACTTACAATACTAGTCTTACACCTCTCTTCTGTACAGCTGCTCTTCCTGAGCGTGGAGACGGGAAGAGCTGGAAGCAGGGCATGCTCCCCTCTCCTTCCTCTCCAGCAAAGTGAGAGAGCAGGGCAAAGCGGCCGTGTGTACGGGATCAGCGAGCCTCCCAGCCTTTGGGAGGGCAGGGCTGTAGTGAGGGGTGAGGTTCTGCACTGTGCGGGGCCTTGAGAAGTTGGGTGCAGCACCTCTAATGATACCCTTCTGTGCAGCCTCCAACATGAAGGGCTGCTTGTGCCAACTGATCTTGCCTTAAAGCAAGCTTGGATTGCCTGGGAGCTACGGGGTTAGCGGAGGGTGGATGGAGAGGGGCACGCACCTCCCTCAACTGGCTCCTTGTTGAAATACAGCAGTACTGAGTTAGAAGATTATGGGTGGTTCAGGTTGTCAAGTGAGTCTGTGTTCTGTAACTAACATGGACTCATACTGGGTTTGGTTTGAGATTTTTGCTTTAGCTTTTTCATTCTGCCTTTAAGAGCACCAGTACTTGACTTGCATAGCGTAATTTATTCCTAGAAAACAGATTCTCTCAATTGACTACAGAAAGAAGGCAAAGCTTCAGCATCTCTCTGCTTTTCTGACTGCACACAGAAGGAGAACAAGGATTTTACATGTTAGCAAGGCAAGATGTTCATTTAAATACAGAGCTAAAAATAGTTCTTCTTGGCCATGTTATTTTTTGTGAAATGCAGATAGTAATCCCTGCATAAACCTAGAGTTTGGGAGACCTGCTTCCTGATAAAGGGGGATTGTTTTGTGTCCTATGGCAAGATTTGTTTTTTCATAATTCAAATCAGTTTTTTTATTATCTCTAGATGGCAGTTTAGGCTGGGATTTTCAGAGAAGCTCAACTAAAGGGTGAACTCTTATTGAGAGTTGGTTGGATTTAGGAAAAACTTTATTGTTCTTAACATTTTTAATTACTCTGTTATGATTAGACGAGAGTCTTTTCTCTGGTCTTTCTTTTCTGTAACACTTCAGTTGTCTGAATCCTGCATCCAGTTAAAAATTTTCAATTGTCTCTTTATTGAGTTTCTCTTAGTTTGTTCAGTTTCCTGCATATTTCTTAGGAAGTATTTTGTAACAAAATGAATAAGCACTGTAACGAGAAAGGTTAAGAGAAAAGGATTGCCGACTGGAGTGTTAACCATTCCAGCAAGCAAGAACAGCATGTAACATGTGAATCTGCTGGTTTCCTTGGCGTAGTCCATTCTGTAGTGAATTTTTTTTTATAGTGAAATGATAGAAGGATCTATAGCATGTGAAATATTCATACTCTCAGAATATGTATAATTATGATCTCATATAATTAAATACTTTAAAATGTCCCCTAGATTGTACAGTCTAACGTAAGTATTTATAGTATATAAACTCCAGTAAACACAACATTAATGAAAATGCCAAGTATCAAACAGCATGTTATATTCTTATGACTCATAAAATAATGTGTCCTTTTGCTGAAGTTAGACTTTTGAGTATTTGAGTATAGCTGCTATTAAATTCTGATAAATCTTGGCATTTAGAGATAATGCTATGAAGATACGTAGAAAATAATAAAGTACGTTATGTTGTCATTAGGTTAGGAGAGAAACTCTGTGATTTTTGTTTGTTTGTTTTAAAAGAAATATGTATGCCAAAAGCCTTGTTGTTTGTTTCCCTCCTTTCTTGGAGGTCATGTTTATGTAGCCATCCACACCAGTGTGGGAGTGCATCAGATGTTTTGAAGTGGACCAGTGAAGAATTCCTACAGTGACGCATGCTTTTATTTGAAGTATATTTAGGGAAAGAATTCCTAAATTCCCTAAGACCATATCATTATGATAAAGACAAAGTTCCTATGTAGGAAGACAGAGATGGTCGTAATACTTCCTCCATTAGTAGTGTGGAGATCACACAGGTTTTCTGCAGTTAATGTAATTTCTTCTGATTATTTAAGTAATTTCAACTTTTTTTGTAGAATGGTCTTACAACATGGTTGTCTCACCCTTGGTCACAAATGCTTCTCTCCCCCATCCTCAGTGACTTTGTAGAATCGTTGGATATATTTCTGGTAAAATTCAACTTTTGAAAACTGTTTGGAGAGAGATACTCAGATAGAGAACTGGATCCCCAGAAAAGCATTAGATGGTGAGCACCAAGTGTTCCTTCAGTTACCCTTTGAGTTTCTGGTCTCCATTGTAATGCTTACAATTACTTAAAAGACTCAAAAAGTTATCCAGAATAAAAGGGTAGAAATAAGTGGTGAGCTAATCAATAAGGCAATTCAGAGAATGGGAAATTATTCTAAACTTTACTATTCTCCAGGATGTTGGCACCATATTCAGATTTTTCTGAGGGAAACTGGAATAAGCCTCTTTCCTTTCAGAACCCACAGCTTGTTGCTCTCCAGAGAAAGTGCTTCACTGCTTTTCTTGTGGAATCGGTGGGGGGTCATCACACTGTCTTTCAACGCAGCAGGAGTTAAAGGTGCCTTTGTATCACAACTTTTTGTTTAGGATGCGCACTCAACCAAGATGGGCTTTGGTTTGGTTTCCTTGTGTGCTTGAGGAATAGAAATCTTGAATTAATGAAATAAGAAAGACAGTATTTGCTATGCCTTTAACAGTATTCCTACATTGCATGTAAAGGAACTTGAAATTTCTGTTCTAGCACAGATATTCACACACATATATTCATGTCACTGTGTTGGTTTTTCCCATTTCTGTAAACTTGATGCATGCATTATTTCTTGACCATTTTATGCTGGAATCTGAAAAAGCCCCACACTTTGAATCCTCCTTCTGATTACTATATTTTCTGTTATTTGTCCTCTAGCATGCATTTTACCTGACAGGATTTATGCAGTCCTATGAGAGAAGTTGATATATACTGTGGCAATGTGTGCAGTGATGAAATTTGTTAGAAGTCAGTGCATTCTGCTTAAAGTGAGTCTTGGCTATGTGTGGTTAAGAGGAGGAAAAAAAAATTACGTCAGATTTTATGTGGAAACAGAAAGGAAGAATATAGTGGATGGGCTTACTAGAAATAACACGACTCCCAACACTGTAGTGTAATTGTTGTATCAAGGTATTAGAAATTCAGGAATGACATTGAAAAATTTTTGTGGTCATTTAAATACTAACCAACAGCAGTTGCTTGATAAAGGGATGCTTAATGGTGGAGCTGAGGCTAAAAGATTAGAAACTTTCGGGTGCAGGAAACTTTTGGGACTTTTAAATTGCTTATTGTGAGTTTCTCACTGAAAAGTACATTTTTGTGAATTTCACTTTTCCACATGATCTAGAGACACAAGGAAATAAACTTGTAAATGAAGTGTTACTGTCTGAAGAAGGTAATTGTGAATCAAGGTAAAATCAAAGTGATTAGCATGGGAATCAGATCTTAATGATGTTAAATTCCTGATAATTCTTGAATTAATAGAAATTTTTTTTCATGACAAGTGGAGTTAGTTATACCTGTATTTTCATTCTTTCAGAAGATCCAAAAAAGCAATTTTTATCTAAACTTCTTCAATATATTATATTTTATGCTTACTGATTTAATATAGTAAATTATGCTTAATTTAGTATGTGTTAAAACAGAAATACATTCTGTATATGTAGAAGTTTTAAAATATTTACATATTTTAAAACTGTTATACACCTTTATTTTAGGTCTTGCTCCTGCAAATATTTATATACTCTTTAACCAAAATAACATGAAAACATGGACTGAAAAGTGCAGGTGTATAGATCAGTTCCAAACCAATATACAGATGTGTTGGAAGGGGTGAGTTTAAGCCTAATGGTTATGTTGTTATTTTATACTTGCCTTTCTGAAAGAATGTCGTAAATACAACAATATCAGGCCTGATAAGCGTCCCTCTAACCCAGTATTCTGTCTGCGACAGTGGCGAGCAGTAGTTGGTTAGGGAAAGATGCATAAAAAGGATTAACATGTTGGTATACAGCCACAGAAAATGCTTTCAGCTTTTTGTGATTTAGGGACTTCCAAAGCAAATGTGGCACTGTGGCTTTATTTTTAGTAGATACAGATTGCATGGTCTTAAAACACAAAAACCAACCCAAAAGAACCCCATGTTCCTTCACTACACTTCTGGAAAGTGGGGGGAGGTTGGTTATGTTGTCTATGCCTGGCCTTCCAATGTGGCCAACTTCCTTGGCACAGCAGGTTTTGGATGCTGAAACTAACAGGTTCAAAAAGCAGATCAGTGGACCCCTGACAGAAAAATCTGTTGAGGGTTATTAAACACAAAAACAGCACCCTTGCTCAGGAAATTGCTGAGCCTCTAGTTCTTGAAGGCTGTAGTGATACAAACTTTTACTGCTTCTCATCCTGTCCTTACGCCTGTCCTTAAGCATCCACCTTGGTAATGGAGAGAGGAGACTGGACTAAGTGGATCTTTGATCTGACCCACTACGCCTAGTCTCATTATTTGCATCTTTGCCAAGATCCATTTTGAATTTCCAGTCATGACCTCCTTGAATTGAATAGGACCAAGCCTATTGCCTTTAACAGGAGTATATTGGCCTGCATTTCAGTTTTAAACTTAATACTTCCAAGCCCCAGTTTTTGGAAGCTTAGCTTTATGGAAAGTAATGGTGTTTTCAGTTAGATGTGCCATTATTGTTGTCTTCAAATGAAATAATTAGGTCATGCATTTGGCACGCTGCAGCTGTTTTGAACATTTTTAAAACTAAACTGCTGTATTATGTCAATTAAAATGTTCATTTTAATTCTTTCCTAAAAATGTGATCTTTTATCCTATTTTGTGATCTGTTACACAACATTAATGAAGAACTTCAATCAAAGGGTGCATTGCTATGAAGATCTAATAGATCGCTTTTTTAACCTGTTGTCACTGTTCACGTGATTTGAGACGAACTGGGTCTTTCATAACATAGTTGCTTGTTTTGTTATAAGGCCCGCTAGAGTAATGCAGTTTGTCCTGCAGAGCCTCATATGCTTTATGTATATGGAAAGCTGAGAAACTTTCAGGGTTTACATTGCTGTCAGCGAAGTAAGAATCTTCAAGTTTGGGTAAAAAAGATAAGGTTTTTTTCAAAACAGGTTCTATTTTCAGCTGCATAGTTTTAAATTCATTGCAACCTTATTAGGTTCACTTTAAGTGGAAATGTAAGTTTTCTTAGGGTTCTGAAGCACAGCTTTGGTTCTTAACTACAGGAAAAAAAAGAGTTGCGGTTTTCTCAGGGTTGTCTTTTGTGTGTGTAGAAATTGTTATTTCACTTTCGAGAGTTAGGGGATACACAGTGATCAGTGTCCTAGCAGAGTGGATATTTTATTATGTTGACTTTTGGGGTGGTCTTGTTAGCTTACTCCTGTGTTCGATTTTTGTTTTTTGAATAACTGATTGAGAAGCCTGGAGGTTAATATAGATGTATGCCTGTAAATATATGTTCAGTATGAATGTTTTTTTAATGTTGTAAAACTGGGACTTCTGAAAATCCGGTTTTGTTTTGTTTTTTTTTTACAGAAATTTTTATGTGATATTTTTCTAAAGCACTCCCAACTATGCCCAAACTGTTTCACTGTGATGTTTGCACATTTTCTACAGATGACCAAGATGATGGGGTCACTGTTCTGGTCTTAGTCTCTCAAAAGCCAATGAAACTTAATTAGAATTTAAAGCTCCTTAATCTATTTTCCAAAGATATAATTAATTTCAGTCATGTGCATATAAGCAAATTTTTACTGTTCGTAGCAAAATCTAGGTCTTTAAAGCAATGCGTAAGAAAGAGTTGGCTTGTATATTACAACATATCCTTATTGTAAATCCCTTCTCAAGTTTACAGTGAAAATGGTCTTCAGTCTTTCAGCAAAGACAAAATATAGTCTCAAAAATAAACAAATATAAGTAAGCAAATGATTACTTTTTTGTTGCCAGGAAGATGCATAATGTGCAATTAAGCTAGCTCAGCTAAGTAGTATTGAAAAGGATATATGTTGCTGAACAACATATGGAAGGGGAAAGTATATGTGAGAAGAACCCCATGCAAAGCTCATGTTAAAGCTGTAGGGCAATTCTGGTGTCGTGGACAGGTGATATACATGATACATCTGTATCAGATGGTATTATCAGTTAACAAATTAGTCCTCTAAATTAAGAGTCCCATCCTAATAAATTATTTCATATGTATGCTTGTGTGTTTACTTTATTTTTATATATAAATATATGTATTAAAACTTGGTTGAAGTGACAAGTGCTCCAGTTTATTTGGACCAGGGCTGTGGACTGACTTTCTTAAAAAATAAAATAATTGTGCAATTGGATATACCTGAATATGGTGCAGAATCACATGTTATGGTTTGAGATGGTAGACTTTATGACCTGGCATATCATTCTGTCTATGTTAAAAGATCTTTAACAATCTTAAAAGTATGCTTAGTTTGAAGGAGCAAAGTAGCTCAGGAGTGATTCTTCTTATAAATGCTTCATTGTATTCCATTGCTAATAGGTCTAATGAAGAAATTATTTTGATAGGTATTTTAACTAGAATTGTATTGTACTGTTAAATTTTATCCTCTGGATAAGAGAATTAATTTGTTTTGCCATCTTGGTGTTATTTTAACATTCTCTAAATACAATAGCATCATAAGCTTAAGCATCCAAAATAAATCCTCAAATGAGGCATACCTTTGCGGTGTTGTGTATGCATATGATCAGCAACTGCTTTTGCGCTTTTTTTTATTTTGGTGGGATTTGCTGCTTCTCAAAGTTTCTTGCTCATTCAGAATGGAATTGATCCTCTGTTAACAAGGTCTACAAGCTGGGTGTTGTGTCTAGGCTGACTATTCAGACTCTCTATAGTCAGTGGATAGAGCAACACAAACTAATTAATCCTATCTGAAGGCAGGTATCTGAAAGTGAATTGTCTTTTGAAGAATCTCATCCCTTTTCACTGGTGGTACAAAGAATGTGTAGAAGCTAGTTCAGGATAATCACAAGCACCTGTCTGTTTCTTCAAAGAATGCAACCCCTAGGTGTAGCTATGTCTTTGTAGCAGCAGTTTATGCGTCTCCTTTTTTATGTTATTACAGTGGTGATATTGGAGGGAATTTCATTTGGGCTTTAGAGGGGAAGGGTTGAATCACTTCATGCTTCTCTGCATCGTTTTGGTCATCTATTACATGACTGTAAGGATTCCTTCTAGGTACCTATGGAGGATCTGTGATTTTAAATAGTAATAGAATGAGTCCAAGCCTGGATCAGTAGTAAAATTCTACAGTCTGCATAATACTGGTTCATTGGATGCAGTTTGATTGTTAAAGAGTGGGGAAGGAGGATGGAGGGAATGAGAGTATAAAAGGCAGCTAACAGGAAGATTTGAAATAGTGCTATATTTCTTGATTTAACTTGTGCATTTCCTATTTTTTTGCTCACCAACATTTTACTTCTTGAAGTTGTTCAAATGTTGTGCATGTCTTATGTAGGAAAGCAGTAAAAGCTATACCAACTCATATACTATCTTGTGGAGCTTAGCAATGTTGTGCTCTCCTACTCCAATTAACATTAGTAATTAATGTCTTTTTTTATTGCGCGGAGGGCTTGCATTCTCCTTCATGCTTTGTTTCACAGGTACTTTTTAAAATGTCTTTTCTTAGCTAACTGTGCACCACCGTGCCAAAATGGAGGGATGTGCCTGCGACCTCAGCTTTGTGTGTGTAAACCAGGAACAAAAGGTAATTCCTGTGAGGATACAGTCATGCAAGACACATCTTCTACTGGAGGCCGGAGCCCTGTTGTTCCCCCGTGGCCCATACCCCAGCAGGCTGCCCAGCAGACCTTCTCTCAGAAGGTGCAGGTCCCACCGAAGGTTGGCCCTATGACTCAGATGGCATTCACCATCAAGCAGAAGCCTCCTGTTGGGTTACCTCAGCAAATGCAACCACAGTAAGTGTTTTCTTTGCTTTCAAAAAAGTCCAGTATGTTAGATTTATAAAACATTGTGCCTTGCAAGTGTTTTCAAATAATCATACTTGGAAACTTAGAGGTTTTTTTTTTAAAGAGTTTTTTATTTTAACTGTCAGACTTCTGTGGGTTTTTAAACTTCTGTTACTTGTGAGCCAGATCTCCACACCTGCACAGAATATCCTTTAATATCAGTAAACTTTATTTTCCTTAGAATAGCAATGCTGTACTAATTTCAGAGGAGCTATTCTTAATTTACACTAGTGACTCTTTGAGTTTAGCCTAGAATGGTCTGGAGTGGAATTTCAACACCTCGCATAACTGAAGAGAGTAAGATTTGGTGCTTGTGTTGAGTTCTGGTTTCTTTATTCCATTTGCATTATATTTTCTCTTTTAAAATAAGTGTGTATGGTTTTACTACAGTGGATACTTCTGCTTGCTTGCATTTGGGGTTCAGGATTGTATCTGCCTGTCATGGGTAGCAAGGAAACACCCCTCTTGTTGGAGAATTTTTTCTCTGCCTCTTCAGTGGCTGGTGACTTAGACAGACTTTGATATTATTTTCATTAGTTTAAATATTTCAAGTGAGTCTGAAATTTCTCTAATTATAATGTTGTTTTTATTAATGTGTCTGACCTTAACTTGTTTCAGGGCTGTGTTTGATATGGGGGGAGGGAGGTGCACAGGAGGGTGGCAGTCAAGTTGAATGTGGGCAGTTTTAGGTGTCTGCAGCAACTACTGTCCTTCCAGTTTCAGCTGAAGTCAGTGACAAAAAGTGTTTCTGTCCTGTAACAGGTGTTGCTTTTGGTTAGCTGTAAGCAGGGTGCAGTCTGACTTGCTTCTAGCCTCCAGAGCAAGATAATCAGGATTGGGAAATAAACTGTGTTTTCCCATGCCCAAAACTATAAAAATTAACCCGGAAGGGTGGTGTATGATTATAGAAGTCTGCACCTGAGTAGTTATATGCTCCTGACAACAAAGTACATCCTGCCACCCCTCTCCAAACCTGCATCTGAGAATAGGCTGCTAGTGACTTTTGGTGTTGTCTGGTAACCTCTTTATCAGGTTCTTTCCTCCTAAACTCTTCCAGTTCCTTTTATGCAGTTTGTTCTTGCCTGAAAAAAATAATCTGTCTTCTTCCAAGCACTTTGAAACTGTGCTTAGAAGGCTTGTGGATGCCTCTAGAGAAGACTTATTTTCCATTATTCCTGGAAAAGCAGAGTCCAGGTATAAAGGGTTCCTCTCGTATGAAAAGAGAAGATGATAAACTGGTATTCTTCTAGGCTGCTATGATAGTTGCCAGGCTATGATGCTCAAAGTGTTTCTAGAGGGTACCTGCAGCATGTCATGCTTCACCAAAATCTCTGTTCTTCCTTGCATGAGACAACATCTCAGATGTAGAGGAAGCAAATTTGGACTAATAAAAACAGTCATCTGTTATCTGCTATCCAAAGTACCTCTGCATGCTTCTGTAAGCAGTGTTAACTCAGGTGGGCTTTGTTGTTCATGTGACCTTTCTCAACCTAAGGGTTTTCTCCTAGATGTAAAGAGACCTTTTCAGGTAGGTAGGACTGTTAGTCTTTGAGAGCACAGGAAGATAAATCTATTTCAGCCAGCTTAATAATAGAGTGGGAAAATGGAAAACTGCATCTTCGGAGTCATGAGAAAGCCAGCCTACAACCTTGGCAGGAGCCAGACACAGGAGCAGGAGATGGAGAGGAAATGGGCTGTTTCACAAACCAAAGCAGTCATATGAAGTGCAGCAGAAGAAGGTGGATGATTAAATACAACTGTTGAAAGGAGTGCTAGCAGTAGTTCTCATGTAGACTTAAGACAATTTACGGGGCTGAAAGATCCTTCTGAGGTCAGGTCTGTACCATTGGTGCAGAGCAAATGGGCTAGTTCCTGCTTCAGTTCCTCTTTGAATGTCTTGTGATCTTGTATGTTGTGTGAGGCTGCCCAGATATTTTTGGAATGGCTTTTTTTCTTTTCCCACTCCTAGAAACATAGTGAAGGCTGTGGCGGGAGTGGAATCATCCATTGTCAGTGCAGTTGGTATGCTGATCTAGACAATGCTGCTATGCAGAGCTGTCAAGGGCTGGTGAGAGTCAGGGCAGAACCCAACCTAGAACACCAAAATAAGCTCCTAGAGGAGGCTTGTCTCTACAGCGCTTCTGTTTTGCCATCCTCTGTCAATTTTTTTTGTTTTGTGTATGAATTCAACTTTTCCAACTTCAGTCATTGAGATATGTTCTTACATGTTTTCTTAGGATCATGGTGGCAATGATATTTAGGGAAGCAGGGAATTCATTTATTTCTTCCCAGAGATCATTTTTGAAGAATATGATGCTGAACAGAAGGAAACCTGGAGAGGGATTAATTTCCTGGAGTATCCTGCATTTAGATCATGGGCACTTAGCACTAGCAAAGTCTGTCATAGCCCTGGGCTGAAGATGGATATTATCAGGTACAAGATCTCATCTTGGAAGAATGTTAGCAGAAGATGTAGATGGCTGTAATTGAAAACAAGTGGTGTCTCAGAAACAAAAATCTGCTTCTTATTGGAACCTGTTAGGAATTCTGATCTCAATAACAGACATGCTTTGTGGTCTTGAATTCCTGTGATAGCTCTCCAGTAACTCTGGGTGTCCTGTTCACATCTCATTCACTCACTTGTTGGCAATAGTAGAGCTCCAACAGCTTGATTTTTCTACATGTACCAGCTGTGGGAGCAGAAAATATTTTTTCTTTTTTAAGGGAACTTTCTAGTACAGTTTTGGAAATGGTCAGGTCCTAACCGTCCCTCAGGTTATTGCCTTCTTCCTGATCAACTTGAAAAGCATTTATGCAGGTCAGTTATCCATGTTGTCCTGTAAGGCACATTCCTTTTGAGAATGTCAGGGTAGCCTTCTCTCCCACAATCCCAGCAAATTGAACACACTCCACAAGGTAAACTCAACTTTTTAATTAACTTGATGACAAGTTATTTGCTTTGAGTGGTACTGGAATATGTTCATGCTAATGTATGTTAATAACAGCGAAATACAGACATAAGAATTTAGGCATACTCCATGTGTGTAGAAATCATTGCCTCTGCTTTTGAGGAACTGCTTTTCAGGAAAGTAGATTAATTCTAAAACTATACTGATGCTTTCAGCTTAGTTGAAAAGAGGACTGTAAGCCACCATTCCAAACCATAGTGTTTTTAACTTATTTTTTTCTAGCTTAAAAAAAAGTGTGTCTGGCCATTCAGTGTTTGCATGGAGATGTGTAGTGATGGCTTTAATGTGGAGTTTTGAATGGTATTTGTTACTGTGTTGCGAACTGGTATGTTCTCTTCCAATGTGGCTTTTCCAGGGGTTTTTTTGTTTTTTGTTTTTTGTTTTTTTTTTTTTAAATTGTACTACTGTTGAAACTTTTACCATTTATCATCAAGGAATTATTTCAGGAGATGTTGGAAAACAACCAAAAGAACTTTACTTCTTTCCAATGGCTTGCTGGGGACTGAATGAGCATGGCTCTTCATGGATAGCATGACAGTGTGTTTTCAGTTTTAGGAAGGAGTATTTGTATTGTTAAGATTTGGTTTGACATAATGCTGTTGTCATGTGGCAGAAAGTCTTTCTAGACATTCAGAACATTTACTTTTAAAAAGGTTGTTCTATGAGCAAATGTTTGTGATACCAAAACAACTATGCAACAATTTTATACTTGACTGAGACTTTTTACCCAAACAGGTAAAAGTAACCCACTTAGGTTAAAGTTTGTTCCTCTAAGCAAACTACTGTGCAACAGTAGTGATTATAGGATGTGGCTGAAATAAAAACAACATTGCAAGTAGCCATTTCCCTTGGAGCATGTATGATCAATAAGCTAATGGGAATAATTTTCATGTCATTTTCATTCCCCCCTCTTTAGAGCTGTGGGAATAGATCTCGGTAGGTTGATCTGGAAAACTAACGTGTATTGTGAAAATAATCTGTACCTTTAACTTCCAAAGGAAGAAAACCAAAGTGAGAATAGGGTTTATTACTGATTTCAGGTATAGAATTACAATTTAACAGTATTCTGTCTTTAGAAAAATTGACGTGTTTTGTTTAGTGTTGTAATGATCGCTGAACCAGGGACATTTTCCTCTGTTTTAGGTATACTGAACTTGGAGAAAAGGCTTACTATGTTTGTAGATGTGTCTGCTTTTGGTCTTTGTATCAGAAATCTTGCTTAATATTTGATCTTCAGCCCTTTAAAAATAAAATTAGCTGCAACTATTAGCTGATTTGTATGTCCTGTGAATTAGTATAACTTTTGGTATTGTCTTAACACTTCCAGTCTATATTGAGAATTCATTCTTAATAACCTTATTAAATAGGTAACAAAGACACAAAGAACCCCTCTTCAGGCCATTTACTTAATCTTGGCATTTTGCTAGCGTAGCCGATAACTAGATGTTTCAAGAATCTTCCATTCAGAGAATGATGAGGGCTGGCCTTAGACAAAGGCAGACGTATTTTTGGGAGTGGGCCTGTCTGATTAATTACAAATGCCTCATTGATTCCTCATCTATGAAGAGCCTGTTCTGCTCATGATTTAGGAGCCCTGAGACACATATACTTCATCTCCAGTAAACTTATTTTCTTCTTCAGTGCTAGAATCTGAATACTTCACTGAGAAGCAGAGTTTTTCCTACTGAGAAGCACCTTCCACTTTACCTAAGCTCCATAAAGGTTACATATGACATATATCCTTGTACTTTGATAAATCCCTCCCAGGAATCCAAAACTATTGTTTTACAGAATGTGTAATCAGTTGCTAATCTAACCACTACCAAGGAATTTTATTACTCATGTCTTATGTTGAAGTTTGGGTGTTACTGTTCATCATTATCTGGTGAGAGACAGATTTTTTTTTTGTATGACTGGATTTAAGACATGAGCATAAATGGTGAAGAACACTAGGCAGTTGGAGAAAGCCAGATCTTCTGATGTTATTGTTCAAATATTGATTGACACTTTGTAACCAGTCTGTTAGAGGGGCTCTGCAGTAAATCCTTGTCAATTTCCCTCTTCAGCAAATTTTCCCTGAATTACCTCACAGGGCCTTACAGAGAGGTGTTGGAGGACCAGCAGGTGGACTGTTGGCTAATTTGAAGTGTCTAGCATAGACAGCATTGCATGTGAAGATAAGTCTGCTAGCGTACTCAGAAGTTATGTAGGCAATTGAATCATGACTACTTTGTTCAGCAGCTTCCTACACTAAGCAAAGGATCTACTGTTATTCAGAAAGGACTCTTTACGTGTGGTGTGTTAGTCTGGAGGTATTTATTTTCCGAATAGCTCACTGAAGCATTGTAATTATTGAAGAGAATTTAGCCATGCTTGAAAACAAAAAGAAGCATCGTTTCTACTGTTGAGACATGGCATTTCCAGGACAAAGGAAGTATTTGCAATAAAGCAGCCTTCATTACAGCCCTGTTTTGTTACTAATGCAGTCTATAGCTTTAAAAATATCTCCACCAGATGTGTGTACAGGAAAAAAAAACATTTTCTGATAGGCTTTATCTTTTGTAATATTTTTTTTAATTTAAAGTACTCTCTATACAGAAAACTTATCATGCAGCTGAGGACAGACTTCATTAAAGCCCATAGCACCACTGGAGGATATTAAAAGGAATTCCTTGTCAGTTTGGATGCTATGATAAATGATGTTTCAGGCTTGTCAGGGATTTTATAAGCAGTTTAAAATTGGTTTAAAGGAAAATACTGCTTTTGGATATTCTATGCATTGGCTTTGTGTTTTCTGTTTCATTAAAAAGACAATTGAAGATGCAGTTCTGTACATTGTGTGTCAGGGAGACAAGTTTCAAAGGCAGGATAGTCTGTTAAAAGGAGAGAGACAATACTAGTACATACTATTATGTCATTGGGCAGTAGGTGGCAAGCTTTGCTTTTCCTTCTACTTAGAGTTTATTTTCATATTGCAGAACGTCAGGATTTTGAAAAGGGTGGTTTGAATTCACTGGAATACATCATTTATTGGCAGTACAGTTTTTTTGAACCATCTATTTTGTTCATTGTGTATAATTGTCTTTCTATTGAATACTGAAGTGAAGCCCCTCTTCAGATGAGATGGACACAAATCAATATATGTGAGCTCTTTTGTATTCTCTTATGGCTTCAGTAGGCAGATTACTAATATACAAATTAAAAACAAATGAGTTTTGTCACAGTCAATCCTAAATTATTTGGGATGCTCCTGTTCAGCTTTTATTGTGGAGCACAGTACAGCTGGGGGGGAGGGTGCACAACACCCTCTTTTTAACACAGCATTTTCCCAAAATGGGACTTAGACTTCTAGCTCTGTAACTAGTAACTGAAAAGGAAAAAATAACAGAATGTTTGTTTTGCCTTTCTCCTGATGTTGTGTCCCATCCTGTGTCCTGGTCTGTCTGTTCCCACACTCCCCCCCATTCCCCTCATGAATTGCTAGTCTGGTATAGCTGTCCTCACAAACCCAGCCTGCTCTGCTGATGTGTAGGGTCAGGCATGGAGATGATAAAGCAGCAGCAAATTGCCTAGCTAAAACTAAGAGTGTGTAGAGAGTGCAATGCTTGAGTACTTGTCGTTAGGTACTTTCTATTGTGGGTTACTGTTAATACCCCTTCTCTGCTCAGACTTCTTGCCTAGAGCCAATCACCTGACATCCAATGAATTAGCAGCCAGCTGTATATCTGTACCAAGGATACAGGGGGCACAGCACCTCTCCTCCTGTGCAGTTCCTCTCAGCTGTTGTCTGGCTTAGACATCCTCAGCTGTTCTCCAGAACACATTTTTACCTGTTAGCCAAGTTAATTCTTCATTGGGTTTCCTCATAGTGACTGATTTAGAGTTCTTCTTGCTTTGCTATTGAAATTTTTAAAAAGTTTTTTCTGGATTAAAAGAATGACACTCCTCTCATTCTCTCTTGCTCTGTCCTGCATTTACTTTATAATAATTGTTCTGAGGAAGATCAGCTATCTTGGATCTTCTTGATCCCAAACATAAACATATTCATATAGATAGCTATTTAATTGTCATCCTAGAAATTCTAAAGCAGTAATTAACATTTTTTTCTTACTACGGCAGGGCATTCTGCACAGGGGTCTCCTTACCTAAATAGGGGCTGCATATGAGTTTACATTTTTACTGCTGAGGCTTTGTGTCCTCACACTATTCCTAATGAAGGTCAGAAGTGTTTTGGGACTAGTAATGCGATTCTGAGCTGTCAGTTGAGGGCATGGTTAAATTAATTGCTGCAGCAGCACTAGGCATACATAAAGGATCTTTGGCATCAAGTATTGGTAAGTTGAGACCAATGTTTTGAGATTCTGATACTGCAGCTATTCTCACTTCTGTAGTTTTTGGCCGTGCTATTGATGTATGTGTGCTAGAACAAAACTGGTTCAAAGGTAGTTACTCATCTCTTTGTGCTGCCAGGCACTGAGTCAGTCCTCAAGAACACCTCCATTCATCATTCTAGGGGAATGTAGTCATCGGACTGCAGGAGCTGAAGTCACTGTTTAGTTGAAATGGTTGGTCTCCCTCAGGACTGGGATCATTTATGTTGGCAGAGAAGATGGAGGTGACTTTTTGATGATAATAATCAGTCTCAGTCCTGGTGTCCTTTTTGAACGGTGCCAGTGCACACTTCAGTGCTAGTCCATAGGCTAACAGATAATTTGTAGTTATCTCTGTTGGATTGAGTATTCTTGCTGTTAATTGGTTTGTAACAGACCTGGGCCTAAAGACCGTGGCATTACTTAAGTGTGGTGTGAAACGCAGAAAAACATGAATTTATTACAAAATAGGCTAGTCATTTGATACCATTGTGAACTAACAGGATCTGTGAGAAGTGGGCATATTGTTATGGGAAACTGCCTTGAAGGAAGCCTTTGGTGTTTTGGTGGACGAAGTCCAGTCTGTTGTTACGACTTGTAAGACCTTTGGATGTGAACATTTGACTTTTTTATCACACCTGTTTTGGTTGAAATCTTTGGGGCTGCAAGTATCCAGTTTACTTGTGTTGAGAGTTCAGCAGAGACTCCTTTCGATGGACTGGAGCTAGATAGCATCTGGCCATGTCAAGTACTGTGCATATGCAGTGAACTCTCAGCAGTACGTTGACTTCTATCCACTAGAAAAGCAGAGATATCTTGGAAAGAATTTTGAAAATATAAAGTATCAGCATTGCACTGCCACACAAGACATTCATAAGATTCAGCTGTAGTGTCCTATGTTTTGGATTATTGACGTTCCTGAGATGATGCACCCTACCTTTGCATGAACATCTCATTTTATCCACACTTGAGCTATCATCTAGTGAAGTGAAGGTCTCACAAACAGGCGTTAGAGGATGTTCAACATTTTCATTAGTATCTTTGACAGGAAAAGGATTCTCAGAATCTTTTTTTGATACAGAGACTTAAATTATAGGGAGCCAACTGGGACCTCAAGCCAGCCAGAGCTTATTCCAGACAGGAGAAGGAAGCTAATCTGTGATGGCAACAGCCAGTTGGCTTATGGTTTTATATGGCTATGTAACACCGCTTGCCTGAGTAAAGCTTTGGTGCAAGAAAAGGGTGGTCAGTGTTGGAGTAATATCAGGGAAATTGTTGCCTGGCTCTACTGTTGTACAATTTCTTCTACTAATCTACTGTAGTGTGATGGAAGGATCAACCAAATGTGTGTAGGAGAGTCCTTCACCCCCTCCCCTATCAGTCAGCCATGACTCAGCTATGTTAGGAAGCCAGCACAGACAACCTTCCTTACACTGAGAGAGAAAACAGCTCGGTCAAGATTCCAGGAGCTCACTGTGTTTGATAAATCTCTCCAGGCACTGTGCATGGATTGTAACAAACTGTATCAAACCCATGTTTTACATCAATGGTAAGGCAAGTAAAACCCCAAAACCCCATCCAATTTTTTTTCTGTTTGGATGAAAGTTACTGTATTCTTCTCTATCGGATTCTGTTGTGCCCAGAGTACTACCTAGTAGACAGGTAGAATCTTGCTTAACTTCTAGAAGTTTTATGTGAGAATTATCTGGTCTAATGACCTCCTGGTGTTGGCTGACTGTCTGTTCTGTCACCTTCTCTGTCCTTCAATTGAAACAGATCCTGAGAATCCCTCATAGAGAAAGGCATAGGAACCTTTCTGAGCTCCTTCATGATGAACATAGATGTGAAGAATTAATTGAGACTTTCTTGTCTGGCCTTTTCTTCTCTGTGTGTTCCTTTAATACAGTGCTTAATTGGTTTGAAAGACTTTTGGACAGTTTTTTAGCTCATTAACTTTTTCAACTAGCTTCTGTTTTATGTTCATTCTCCTGATTTGAAACTGTGATCTGCTGTAGTGAATCTTTGACTTCTGTTCCCCCTTCAAGGATGTTAACTCTAAGTTTTGCTCACTCTTGCAGCATCTCTTCAGTGGTAACATTTGAATTGGACCCTGTACACAGGTTAGGCCAAAACAAGATTTTATTCTTTTCTTCTGGGTTCCTGATGAGCTGATCCATGAAGACGTTGTTAGTCACATCTAAAAATTTTGTTTTACTGCTGTGCTGTTGTTTGGGGGTAATTGAATTTTCATATTACTATTGTTTCCTGTCTTTGGAGCTTCAGTGATATGGTGGCTGTCACCATCTTAGGCAGCTATATATAGTCCTAATGCTGTGTTTCCTCTACTTTGCATGGAGATCACAGTTCACAGAGATGCTCTGTTAGTGATTGATATGGTTAAGTTGCTGATCTAATTTGAGAGGCTACTCTTTGAGAAGTAGCATAACTCCTCCACCAGCTGGTCTGTTTCATATCCAGGATATTCCATGGATTTTTCCCAATTCTCCCATTAGTTTTCATTTCCCAAGGTAGGAATGATTCCTTCCTAATAAGCCTGTATAAAGCTGGTCATTCTTTCTCCATTCTATTTCTTGAACTTGTAACGTTTCATGTAGAAGCACAGGTACTTCTGGTTTGGTTGCCTCCTCTATTAAAAAGCATACTGTTTATAAAGCATACAGTTTGTTCTGTTTCTCACTGTTACCTGTTTAAGTGTTACCAATTTTTGCCTTCTTATTTACTTGAGTATGCTGACTTCACTAGAAGTGTGACTGCATCGTTCAGAGCTGTATACTTGCTTTTCCAGTCTCCAATTTAAAAATTCTCCTATGATATTTGTAAGTGCCATCAACCTAGTTCCATTAAGCTTTAAATGGAGTTGTGTCTTCCATTGAGCTTTCTGTGTTCCAGTTTCTGACAACTCTGAAGTCCCCTATGTTTATACCATTTTCTGAGCCATGCAGTGAAATTGTTGACCTCTCTGGCACCTTGTTTGTGCAAACTGTTAGCAAAGAGTGTCAAGTTCTAGAGCATGAGACAAATGCACTGTCTTTTGGCACTTTCACAGAATCACAGAATGGCTTGGGTTGTAAGAGACCTTTACAGGTCATCTAGTCCAACCCCCCTGCCATGGGCAGGGACACCTTCCACTAGATCAGGTTGCTCAAAGCCCCATCCAACCTGGTCTTGAACTCTTCCAGGGATGGGGCATCCACAACTTCTCTGGGAAACCTGTTCCAGTGCCTCACCACCCTCATCATAAAAATTTCTTCCTTATGTCCCTCTTTCAGTTTAAAACCATTGCCCCTTGTCCTTTCAATAGCTAAGGTCATGGTAACACAGAAGAAGTAAATGCCTCTATATAATATACATGATTCCAAAATATTTTTATAACACAAAGAATGTAAGTTCTTTAGAATTAGTCTAATTAAAGTTGTGGTACAGGAAACAGTCAACCAAGATCTAAACTTACAGGCTGTAGGCAGTACTCCTGTCTTTACATCAGCTTCGGAGTTAGAAAATTTACAATCTTAATACACTTACTTTTTTTTTTTAAAGTATCACCATGATTCCACACACCCCCAGGATGCTTCTCAACTACTTTCTGAACCACACTCCCAGATCACCTTGAAGCAAAGTTAATACTTTGGTAATCATCTTCAGTGATCACCTCTGGACAGCAATATCTGAGCCTAGAATCCCCTTAGCTTTAAGTACTTTCAAAAGTACTTTTAGAATATGACAATTTTTGGGAGCATTTGTATGGGTTTTACACTGGGAGAGCTCTTTCCTTAGACCATTTTACATTTTATAGCCTGTATATGCTTCTGGAAAAGGTAGCAATCAGATGTAAACCCTGTACAACTGATGAATACTCTGATCTTAATTACTGCTTTGATATGGATTCTGTTCTGGTTTCTGCATGGTGGACAAGGATGGTTGCAGAATTGATGCCACTATCAAATTAATAATTATGGTGAAGCCGAAATATATTTATATAATTTTTTTTTTACTGGAGCAAAAGCTCTGGTGTCTCTCTTGCTTCCTGCACTAGAACCTTGAAGCTCTGAAGTGGAGGACAACTGCTGGTCACCACAGTCCCAGCTGTGCCTCCTTACCGCTTTGAACAGATTTTGCTGTGATTATATAATGCCTGTTTGGGAATTCCAGCTGTTGCACACATGCAGATTCTTAACAAGAAGCCAACTCCCCCTCATCCCCCCTTTCACTATTCCAGCGGCTTTTCACTGCAGGGTATGTTTTGCATCCTGAAGTATTTTCCTTCTGTTGCACCCTGGAAGGCTATTCCACCCCCCCCTTTCCTCCCATTCATTGCCAAATTCTGCTATTACTGAAAGAGTAGAGGGGGAACTGCTAATTCTGTGTGCAGTACTCCTGGTAAAGAGATCATTTAGGGACCATCCCAGAGTAGTCAGTCTGTCAGTCCTTTCTGTAACAGCTAGTCTGTTTTGGAGGGATGGCATTGTGAAATGAACGTGAACCTTTTTCAGGTTCTCATTGGAGAAGGGAGATACACATGCCTCCTAGCTTCCTATTCCTATAGCTGGGATGCCATTTTTTGGGGGGAGAGCAGGTTTTACTTCTGGCTGCTTTGGCTGCTCAAGGTCTTAAAGGAAGAGGACATAAGCACTTTTTTCATAGCCTTCCTGCCATTTTGCCTTCAGGCGCTTAACACATCTTCGGAGAACTGTTTTGGGTAGACATTGCCATTTTTTCTTGAGTGCTATGCTATTAGTGCTCTTAACTCCACCTGCACGTGGAGTCCTTCAGCCAAGTGAGAGGAAAGTCCTGGGCTCACTGTTATGAATGCAGCTTTTCCTGAAATGTTTGCATGTTTTATGGCAAAGCTCCTTTTGGAGATGTCATGGGGGTTAATCTTCAGCCTACTGGATTCTCTGGTCGAATATGAAGTGAAACAGGGTAACTGTGTAAACACTATATAGCTTCTGTACTGAGTGCTTTAACTTTATCCAAGGGCAAGATATAGTAAGGCCTGCTAAGTATGGACGGAGACGTAGAGTTCCTTTAATTTATACACCATTTAAGTTGCTCTGTACAGGGTAGAGCTGCTAGCAGGATGTTGTTGTGCTATCATGTGTTGTCATGTAGAAAAAGCAGCTGCAGTTCATGTTACATGATGCATAGTTTATTCATAGTATGATGAGATGTTATAGCTGCTATCTACTTAATTGATATTTACTTGTGTTGTCATTGTTGAAAATGAAACAAATTATTTATAAAAATGACGTGGGGGAGGCCTGGTGACTGGTTTTTTTTTTTTTTTTTTTTGCTCATCCTCTCTTTCACTTTGGGAAATCTGTTCCTTTCTCTAGGAGCTGCTCTTCTTTCATTCCTACTTCTTGCAGTGTGTATTTGGCCTATATGATACTTGCACTGTAATTTCTGCCTTGCTGTGTATTTTTGAAGTCTTGCAAGTGGCAAGATTGGAATCCTAGTTGAGATATCGAAGGCTTACACTGTATTACTAGTAATAATATTATGAAAAAGGTAAATATTATCTGCTGTTTGTCTGCATTTTAACACTGCCTATTTGTCTTTAAAAAGTTTAAAACAGCAGCCACTGTTACTTATTGTACTTTTTTGTAAATGCTTTTGTGTAGCTTTTTCTGAGAACAGCCATTTGTAAGTTATTCATAGTAAACAAGGTTGTTCTAGGAAATGATAGAGCTTACAATTGTTTAAAAAGTAGCTATGGAAACTAGCAGATGATTCTCAAATTAAAATGAGCATTCTTTGGTTTCATTGGCTGTGCTCCCTTCTTGAAAATGTCATGCTTCATGGGCACTCGACATTTTCAATTAATTTTCTTTAAATGGGCAAAATATTCATCCTCATTAAGATATGTTAGAGTTTTAAAACATAAAGCTGCTGTTTGCTTGGTTTTCTGTGTTTGGTTTTTTTAAGTTATGTGATCATAAAAATCTTTTTTTGTCTTCTGAGCTGGAAATGTTAAAGTCCACTCCTTTTCAAGTCTGGCAAAAGAAAGTTTCCTTCTTGAAACAAGACCAAGTGTGCCAAGTTTCGGCCTTAGTCTTTTAAGCTGAAAGATTCTTCACAGCAAATGTTACAAAACATGTCCTGAATGCTGTGAGAGTTGTGTACCTGGGCTTCGAGGTGCAGAGTTTAGTAGGCATAACTTTCAGTTTGTTAGATTACACTGTAGACAATGCATCTCTAACACAAAAGGTTACACATTGCCATTTTACTTAGATCATGGCATTAAAAAAAAACACTTTAAGAGTCTGTTATTTTCTCTTTAAAGAGGAAGGGGGGGAGATTCCTCCAGCCTAAAAGAATGAAATAAAAGAGGCAATAAAAGCTGGTGATTGCCACACATTTCTTTCTGTTCAGTCTTTGGTGGCTGTGCTGTTGTAGATACAAAATTCTGTGGGAAGGCTTGTTAAATGTTTTTCTTCCCACAATTACAATTCAAAGTCAAAGTTCCTTTTTGATGCTGAGGGGGGTAGATTATAAGCTCTGTGTATAATAGTTGTCAAGTTGCTTGACATATTGAACTTGGTGTGGCTTTACGAAGTTTGCATCTCTTGACAATATTAATGAAGTTCTAAAATACCAGTGACTCATATCGGAAGTTGTTGCTATTCTGATTCAACATCCTCCCGGTACACAGAGTATAATGCAGTTATAGTAATTGAAAATAATTTGAGAAATTTCCTAACCATATAGAAAACAGTATGCATGTGTTCTTGAAATCTTTAGCTTCTTAACATGATAGTGCTTGCTACAAAAGACTTATTTTTAGAGACTTCTAGCATGCTTGGCACAAGCTTTCAGAACTACTTTTTCAGCTGTACCCTTAAACACATGCTGCGGGGAGCCATAGCTGGTTTTCACTGGGGTTATGTAACTCAGGTAAATAATTAGTTTCAGATTCAGTTAAACTATGAATTACAGTGATTGTCTTCTGAAAATATATCATGTTAATTGTCAAACTTGTTACAGAGAATTGAAGAAGTAATATGGACCTATATTATAAAATTCAAGTGTCAGCTCTTGGCTTTTCTGTTCCTTCCTGCTTCTCTTCCTCCCATCCCTCCTATGTTATCAGGGGTAAAAACCAAACCAAACCAAAACCCCCCTATCCTGTATAGTTTAAGTAAATTGTAAGTGTTGTGCACTAAATTTATTGAATTGTTTTCTAAATTGATTTTGAATTTAGTAAAATGAAATTATTGCAGATTGCATGCCGTTCTGTGTGTGTCAGTTTTATACAAAAGGTTTTGGCATTCATAGGAGCTGTAGTTAAGAACTCAAGTGATGAGTAGGCAGGAAAAATAGTTATGGCTGGAAGTGCAGCTCAAATTTTACCCTTCAGTATGTTGTTTTAAAATATTGTTCTTTATCGTTACGCATTATTTCATAATTAATAATAAAGCACTTGGAACTGCGAAACTGTAGAGCCTCATACAGTACAGAACAGTGCTAAAAGCTACAGCAGCTCATGCAGTAAGCTACAGAACAGAGAATGCAAAAAAATTTAAAGGTATTATTAAAGTAAAAATATTCTCAACATCCAGCTGATTAATTTTAGTAGGAAATTGCTGCGTGCCCTGTACATCTGAAATCGGGTATTTTTTCAGGTGCTTGTGGGTTTTTGTCTTCAGTTCTGTCAAGGAAGATACTTGGGATATTTCCTGGCTAAGTGTTAAGTGCATTTGTGCTGCATCAAGAGTTAAGCTGAACTGGAAAAAAGCTGCTCTTTAAGAACAAGTATGCACAGGAGATACTATTTTGGTGTAACTAGATTGTTTTAATTGTGAAAACAAGCCTCTCTACTATAGCAGTTTCTATCTCTATGTATGTAGAAGTCTATTTATGAGAAAAAGCTCCTTATAAGCTAAGAAGCACCAGGCTGTAAGGATTATAAAAGGCCTGCCAGTCAGTTCTGCTTGTGACCGACCTAGGCCCAATAACATAGGCATGCTGTGGCTCCTGTGTGGGGGCTGCCTTTTTTTTTCTTCCAACCTTTTGTCTCATTCCCCCCCATCCCCCGCAATTTGTTCAGTTGTGAATTTAATATTGGCAGCAGATTTCTTCCCCTGGAAGGCAGGCTGCAGATTTAGAAAGCACCTGTGGATGATTCAGCCATTTTCTGCAGAAGAAGAGGCACCAATCTCAAGATGGCAGGCTGCCTGGCCAGCAAGTACCAAGGAGAGATTGCAGGACTTCTGTATCCTCTAGTCAGCTGAAAGGGCAGAACCAAGGCCTTCATCACTCAAACCTGTTGCCTGTGGGTGTGCATAGTGGAGCTTACAGTGTTTGCTCATTGCTCACATTGTATGCGATCAGGTGTACCTATAAACCTGGATCTGACAAGAGAGGATGGAAGCATTTGAACGAGCTAAGCCCGAAGTAGCGTTTAAAGAACTGGAGATGAGCAGTGACTGCTCCATCTCTCACTCTTTGTTCAAAAGTAGTGTGTTAAGCCCAGGGGTTCCAAACAGCTATGCCTTTTCATCATTAAATGGTGTATAAGGGTAGGCACCTATGGTACTTGTTGCTGGAGTTTCTAAAAATAGCACTGAGCAGTGAGTCCTGCCAAAGGACTAAAGTGTCGAACTCAAAAACGTTCCAGGTAATTACAGGAACGTTTAAGTGCTGGAAACAGGAAGAATGTGCTCAGCATCATCATGATTCAAGGTAGTGAAGTGACCTGGAAATGTGTAATGTTGTGGGCTTCACAGTAATATCCACAGCTTTCTGAAATCCTTGTTGCTTTACTAAGGTAGAGGTGGATTTGCTTCATGTAGAACCAAGGACTGCAGAGTTTCTACAGGCTGTTTGGATGGGGGGCTAAACACAAGCCTCAAAAAGGTCTGTTTGGCAGGAATGCCAGTTTCCGAAAGTTCAGTGGAACGAGTTCTGCTGGGCTGCTGAGGATGTGTAATTCACAAACCAGCTGGCACCACAGAATAGGATGTTTTCAAAATACAGGCTTTTATCAGTGGTCCTGAGATGGTACTGAGTTATTTTGCTTATATTCCTACCATGACAAATTATCTCAGTAGATTTTTGTTTGCAAGGTGTATACGTTTCAGTATGTGCATAAGGTTGTTTGATCTGTTTTGTGATTCGACATGTATTAGCCTGTGCAAGTGTTGTGAACAGTCAGTTTTGTGTTAGTTTTGGCAGTAAGTTGTCACTGTCAATCATCTGATTTGAAAATACGAATTTTTATTTGGTTTATAATTAAGATACCTGTTTCAGTAACAGAATAATTTTGTCTTTTTTTTTCTTTACAGCCCAAAATATAGCTACATTAAGGATGGTTTTTCATTTCTATGTATAATTTTTTTTAATAAATTGAAATATTGTTTTAATTTTCAAAAATTCTATAATAGAACTTATCCCTGTAGAGGGAAATGCTGTACTTAGATTTTTGTTTTTCATTAAGTTAACAAACCTAGATATATCAGGTGCTAGTTAAAATGATACCTACAAACTCATCAGTTTACGATTTGAATTGCATATCTGAATTGTTTCATTGTGGAAGGTGCATAAATGTTTGCTTTTTTCTTTTATTTTTTTTCTCCTCAGGAAATAAAGAGCATAAATGGTATGCCATGAAAACCTTTTTTTAAGTAAAAATTTTTAAAAATGAGGTACTTCTAGGAGTTTTTTGAATTTAATTTTATGTTTCTAGGTTACTGTGGTGCTTCAGCAACTTTAACAAACTCAAATTATATGTATTGATGGTATTCTTTAATTTGATGTATTTATTTTTTAAATGATTGTGTGTGCAGTCCACTAACTAAATAGTATGTTATTTCCAGAAGTCTGCTTTTTCTGGTTTGCTGAGCAGTCACTGGGTGTTTTAAGATAATTTAAATTAGTTTAATATATTTAGGAGTTCAAGCATGTATTTCTTTGAAGTCATTAATGAGCAAAGAAAAAGAACTCTAGCAGACATTTCAATAACGAAGCACGCAAATCAAAAGAATGTGAGGAGAAGGTTCTAAATTGAACCCCAAGGATGTAATTTCAAACACCTTGTAACCTGTCCTTTTTATAGTTTAGACTTGTTGGAATTGACAGTATTCGGCTTACGTTTAAAAGAAATCCCTTATGCATTAGGGGAAAAAAAATTTAAGTACTGTGAAATGTGGTTTACTGTTATGCCTGTGTATAACACAAACCTGTAAGTCACAAACTTCAGTGACTTAGAATATATGTGTAACACATTGTACCAAAATCTATGAATCAACACCCAGGACTGGGACAGTATCAGAAAGAAGGCATGTGTAGCAACTACATTTTCTCAAAATTCACTCTGAAAAATATTTCTTATAACAAAGCTTGTAGTTCTAGGGAAAGCAAAATTTTACATGCAGACAAAGAAGCAAAGTGAATTTTTGAGGAGAAATTGGAGACATCCTTAAAAACCAGAGGAATGCCTCACAGACTTCAAATTTACCTTCTGCAAATAGGAAAACAAGCTATTCCTAGACCTCTGGAATGCAGTCTGGGCTTTTGGTCACAGTATTTTTATTTTTTTTAAAGTAGGCGAAGTGGTTTGGAATAGGAGATCCAAGTTCTTCCAGACATTGTTGGTTCAGCCGTGTGTCAGAAATTCTTCATAGCTGCTTTCTTGCAAGCTGAATTGAACTGTAGTTGGACTTATTTTTATAATAAGGAATTAGATCGCTTTCACATACTTCATCCCTGTGTTGATCATGGGCTGAAGTCTGGGATACAGTGTTCTTTAAGTTTGTTTCCATTTCACTGCCTTCCAGGGTGACAAATGTGGGTTTCAGAAACTAGAGTCAGGAATCAAGAGGAATCTCTACTTTGGCATTTGACGGCAGGGTAAAGGGCGCTGAACGTAGCATCTATGGGTTTTAAGTCCAAAGGTACAAAGCTGTGTTTGACAAGTAACAAAGTCCTGGGATGAAATCATGGCCAGCAATGAAATAAATGAGAGTTCTGCTGTTGACTTCAGCAGAATCAGGATTTTATGCTAGTGTCTGGGCAAACAGATTGTATTAAAACCAGTTTAACTGTTTTGGTATTCTTTTGCATGTGTACCGAGCACTGTACAATCTTAAAATCTTTCACTGTTAAATACTTTGCAGCATCTGATTAGATTGTGATGTAGATCATTGTTTTACAGATACAGAAGTGGAGAGGAGAAAAACTGTTTACCTATTCTAACCTTTTTATGCTAACTCCTCTGTCTCTGGAGTAAACTGTATTGCTCAGTATAGCAAGATCAGTAGTAAAATTGAGATGTGAAACAGTTTAGCTTTCATCATTGACCTCAGTGCACTAGATAAGCTTACCTTCTACCTAATTATTTTAGAAATAACAACAGTGCATCACTGTAGTAATAATTATAATTATAGCATTCGTTGGGCTCATTAGCAGTGGAATGGTGAGTCACTATTCGGCTGAAATCTATGCTCACCTTTAGCCCTGTAATTTTTGCTGAAAATCATGAACCTTTCTCAGACAAAAACATTACTGTCTTTATATTATCTGTTTGCTTTCTGAAAGGTTGTTTTAACACTCAGTTTTCAAGCAACCAATCTTTTTCTAGTAGGATTAAGTTAAGCAAGTAAATGAGAAAAAGCCTATTTTTAAATCTAGATACTTTGCGTGCTGTTTTTAGATTTAGTTGCTGTATGAAGTGTTGTAGGGATCTATATATATGCCAAGAGTTAGTGTTGATGTTTATTTTTTCTTCCTTTAATGTCTGAAGTTAAAAGCCATTGTACCTCTCCTCATTCTGGGACACTAAGCCAGTAGAGGTACTCCTGAAGTGCTGCTCCTGGTAAGCCTTAAAGCAATTAGTCATGTAGGTGAAATTGGCTATATCTGGTCTCCATTATTAAACAAGCTGATAAGCTGATAAGTAGTGTTTTGGTGGGGTTTATTTTTTGTGGTATCTCTAATAGAAGTATAAATATAGCATGTTGATTTTTGTTAATCTGTTGTCAAGGTTCTTTGTCAAGGTTCTTTCTGCAGAGGAATTTCCCAGGTCACGACAGTGAATAAATGCTTTATTACTTCTGTTAGCTTTAGTCAGTTCTTTAGTTCTGCTGAAGTGACCTTTTTACATTAGGGATCTTGTACCAACACAAACAGGATTAGAGCTACCTTCTATTTATCTTTTTAAGACATTATACCATGTAGGCACAAACATGCAGTTTCCCTGAATGTTATTTATCTGAAAATCCATGATGATGAAAACATAGTTCTACTGCATCATGTGTATGAAGTTTTAATAAAGAAAAAGTTACATGGCTGAATTTCAAGAAACAACTAAAATTCACTAATAACTTTTGGAAGTTGCTGTCCTCTGATCCTGCATGAATTTACTACCTTAATTACTTAAAATGTTTTTTGTGTGATGTTATGTTCAAACTACTTGTGGATGTATGTCACAAGGCTTTGGAAGCTCCTGACCCCCAAAGTTAGACAGGCTCCTGGTAAGTGTAACTGCTTGCTGTTGCCCCCCCACCCCCCTTCCCTGGTTCTGCCCGCAAATGGAAACATTCAATTTTTGTGATAACTTAAGGATAATCTTTGTTACTCAATTTTGTGGTATGAAAAAATAGATTATATGAGTTGTTTATCTAGTTCAGCTAAGAATGAAGTTGTACATTTGAAAGTTTAGATGTTGGAAGTGTTTGTGGCCTAATACAAATATTTCTACCTTCAAAACTTTTCACCACTTACCTTTTCATCAGGGATACAGCACAATATGTACTTCTGTTTTTGTCTTGCATCACTTCCAGACTTCCCAGATGGGGCTGGGAGCATGCCGTTGTTGCATCAGTTGAATTTAGGTGGCCACTGTGGAGGATGACTTGGATAAACTTTTTGGTTTTGCTGTTTTTCCTGACTCTCCATCTTTAGGATTGCTAAATTCTGTGGCATAATTTAGTAAGAGCAGTCCCTGGGGTGTTTCAGGGAGTGTATCCTCTAGCCAGCACAGTCTGTCAGAGCTTCTTGCTGCTGATTTAGTATACCAAAAAGAGCTTCTGCTGAAAATTCACGTACTGAAGGTGGAATCTGGATTTAATCTTGAAATTTTCTAGGCTTGCCTGTCATAAAGTACTATGCATTTTATGCTTCTTGTCAAGTAAATTTAGCAAGCTTTCAGTAAATATGGTTAAGATGGTTATTGTGCAATAACCATCTCCCCATTCAAACACGTGAAGACACAGTTTATTCTCATATAATGAGCACATGGCACTTTCTGTGTATAATACTTGGGCAAAGTCAATATCATACTACATCTGCTAGTAGTTGCTTATGTACGAAATTGGTGTGTATTACAGAGGGATAAAGTGCTCTGAGTTGCACACTTGTTGGCACTTCCTTATGAGGACAAAAAATTAAGGTTGGTTTACATTGTTTATTATGTAGGAAACTGATATTCTTCAGCACAGGGATTTCTGATTTTTTTCTGTGATCTCATAATTGAATTTGAGGTGTGCTCATCATCCATTTACATTGGCATCCTTGGAAGCAATTATGATCCATAATATCTTGTGATAGTTCTTTCCATAAACTGATTCTGCAATATATGGAAAAAGTATTTCCTTTTTAGTCTAGAATTTATTGCATTTCATTTTGAGTTAAGGGTTATTTTGTATCTTTCTGTCATACATTCCCTAAATAATTTTCTGTGGAACCAACCAGAGTCTGGCTTTCCCCTGCCCGGGCACGGGCGCTTCATGGACTCTCTTTTAGTTTTGTGGGTATCAGTGCCTTTAAAAGCCTTCCTTGTTATTTTCCCTCAGCTTTTACACTCAGTAATGCTTTGAGTTTTATCTTTTAATCCAGTTTTGTACACTGGAAACTTTCACCAGGCTGATGCTAGACTCTCTTGGTTGGCTGCAGTCAGCATAGACATCAGTAATGTGCATGACAGGTTCTGGTTGCTTCTGATGCACATTGCCATGTTCATCAGTGCTCGATTTCATCTACAGTCCAGATACTCTGAGTCCTTCTCTCTTCCTATCTAGCAACTATTAATTGTCTTGTCTTTTTTGTGCATTTTCCTACTTGTACATAAGTCTAATTTATAAACAGGTTATAAACCAATTATGTATTCCCTATTTCTGACCCCTTCTGAGAAGCTCTGCTTATACCAGCAAGGTCATATTTTTAAAACATTTCCTAGACATAACAAGTTGTAGTGACAACACGTTTGCTAATCCATCTGCATCTGCACAAAAACTTGATGGTGTAGTTACTTGCTCATTGCATTTTTTTTTTTTCATAATCATAACTTTACCTGTCAGAATCTCAAGGGTAGACCAAGGTTTTAGGTTCTTTACTGGCGTATTTACTTTTATTTAGTTATTAGATTCCTAAATTACAGACTTCTGCTTAATTCAGACAAGGCTATAAGTGTATTCTCAAAATGACTTTATCTTGTGTAAATATATGCTTGCTAGTCTGGAAGACCAAATTAGATTTGAGGGTTTTCTGAACTACTGTATCAGAATTTCATATACTTCTAAGTTACTTATTTAACTGAAGTGTGGTATTACCAAACCATGTATGTGTTGGTAGACTTTGAAAGGACATTCCATAATTAATATATGTCCAAGAAAAAAAAGTGTATCTCTTCTGTTCCATATCTTTGCCCACTTTAAGCTTGCAACACTTTTATAATTCAGGGTTTCTTAGTCATCTCTTGTAAGATAAGTCTTCAAAGTCTTTTTTGAATTTCAAATAAATTATGTCAACCAACTGGGCTCTTTGTCTGCTGTTTTGTTTAACATGCTCAAGAATTTGAGTAGATTAGTGATGCATGGTTTTCCTTTGCAGCAGCTGTGCTCATTTGCCTTTATCGTATAACATCCATCGTGGGAGTTTGTTTCTATTTTTAATTGTAATTTCAGCATACTTTTCTAATACCAAAGTCTGTCTCATGGGTGGACAGATTAGAAATTATCAATAGTTAATGTGTCTTTACCAGAGTAATTTTTTTATTACACAGTGTCAGTGTAATATTCAGTAACATGCCACTAGCCCTATGAAAACAAAAGTGATTTTTCTGTAGAAAATGTAATGTGAAACAGGGAAGGGATATCATATGTTAATTTTACTAAAGATTATCTATTGAACTTGTTCAGTGCTCTGATTAAGTTTGCCATTAATCTGAATTCATGAAGAGCTTCACTGGTTAAGTGTTGGTGAAGGTATGCATATGATAATAATGAACCATTTGTACTTTCTAGTTGTTCATTTGGTGCATGGAAAAGGGAATTTTGTAAGTTGCTGTTACTGTGAGACTACAGACTTGTGTCTGTTTTCTGTTCATTGTTGTCTTATATCGGATTTTCCTAGCCTTCATGCATACTGTTTCCTTAAGTGTTGGTTTACTTTGAGGATAGTTAAGATACTCTAAGAAAGATTTTTTTAGACTTGCATCAGTTGTATCTTGATGGCACTTTGGGAGAGGGGTGGAACAAACTCTGTGCTCATTCTACTGAAAAGATCGATCTAGTAGGCAAGCTTTCCTTTTTCTCACTGATAGAATTGCCATTTATATAATTTAATTCCTTTTCAGAAGGAGTATTCTTCAAATTTAATCTTTAAATGCTCTATTATATGAGAAATGCTTGTCTGCTGTTGCATAACTTGCAAGAACTGTAGCTTCCATTGAATTATGTGTCTGAGCACCTCTATTTTTGCTCTGTATCTGAATATTCAAACAACACATACATTTCTTTTGCCTTAAGACCTTTTTCTGCTTTTTGACATCTAGGAAATGAATCATTGCTCATGATTCTGGAAAACTCAGTGTACCTCTTCTCTTTAGAAACCTGGAAGACTGTTCATAAATCTGCATACAAAACAACAAACTGAAATGTGTAGAAGATGGAATGAATCAATGGAGCCATAGTTGTACTTAGCTTGAAAACACTGTTGTTTCACAGAGCTTTAGTTCAGCTATTACACCAGCTTATGCTGGCAAAAGGATTCTAACCAATAAGCGATTCAGTTGAGTCTGCAAATACAGTGTTAGCTTTATTAGCAAACACTTAAGAGAGTAGATAATCTCTGAAAGTGTCTTCAACAAGGATTTTACCACAGAAATTATAGTTAAGTTGGGCAAAACTGGTAGTTGTGGATAAAAGTTAATGTTTTGCATTTCTGTGGGAAACTTTATAAACAAGTTTGATTCCCTGTTTACCTTTTTTAATCTTGGTGTACATTAAATATCTTTTATTAATATTTGTAATATTGCTTCCTTTACAAATCAAATCAACATTATTATGATAAAATAAGATCTTGTCTATGGTGTACATAACATCTTAACCTTTTAAAGGGGTAAAAAAAGTAAAAATTAATAACTTGAAGGCATTGTTTGAAAGCAAATTAGTCATAACCAAATCATGATCTTTGCAAATTATTGCCTGGGGAAAAGTGTATCACAAAGATACAAAGTCAAGGTCAGTTTATAATGAAAATACTAATGCAACCCTAGTTATTCTAGGGCAGGCAGGTCTCAGGACTTGTTTTGTAGTGTTTGCACTGTATTTCAGGGACAGGATTTTTAATTATGCATCAAAAATACATTTTTGTACATAAAATCAATTTTGTGCAGAATTTTTGCAATGGTGAAAAGAAAGAAAAACTTGAACACTTCCTCTCTTTCGTTTCTTGTGACTGGTAGGACATTGTGAAATAGGCCATGCTTGATTAATGTTGGGTATGATAATGTAAAGGGCTTTGAAGAAATCCCATCTGTTCATCATCAGCTGGGAAGTTAAACTTTTTCATGTATCTTTAAAAAAAAAAAATCAGAGAAGCAATGTAAGGAGGAAGCAACTGGCAAAGGTCAGGCTGAACTAGCAACTGAATTTTAATAATTTACAGGGTGGGGGGGATTTAGTTCTATTTTCATGCCTTGTAAACTGTCCTGCATATTTTCTTTATTATTTCATAATTTTAGGAAATGCTGGGGTTTTCTTCTCCTTTTGACTGTTCATTGTGATATTGAGAGGAGGTAGTGAAGAAGGAATTAATTCGTAGGTTTGTATAAAACGATTGTGTTAGCAATTTAGATTTTTTTTTTTAAGTATTGCTAGCTAGAAGCCAAGCATGGGAGCATCAGACTTACAGTAAATAAAATGAAGAAAGCAGCCTGAGTCAGGCTTGTCTTATTTAGTCTAGACAGTACTTTTCATGCCAAACGTTGCTGGTCTCATTTCTGCTTGCCAGAGTTACTCAGATACATCACATTCCTGGTTTGCTTTTATCAAGCAAGAGAGCTTTCTTCTGCATGATAGTTAGCTGCAAATGTTTGTTCTCCCTCTGCAGTGCTATTGTAGCCATATTAGTATTTATCATGTTGTTTGTTTGTTGAAAATGCAATTAGGCACATGTATGCCTAGTGTACACTTCAGCAATGGAAAGTTTTAATCAAGTTTATTAAGTTAACATCAGTTTTGAGTATCTAATTACAAACTACCAGATAAATTAGTGACATAAGCCTGTGTAATGCAACAATTTTGTGTAGTCTTGGCTGTTTCATGCAAAATGTAAAGATTGGAACTAATGACTGCATCTTTTTAACTAGTGTTACAGGGAGCATAGTAGTACTTGAATATTTTGTATTGCAACAATGCCTGGGAGTTCCACTGAGTTGTGCAGCGGTCAAATGTGCAATAAGGAACATGGTAAAGTTGGGAAGCAATAAAATACCTTCAGTTGCAGTGATGGTTGTTACTAATAGATAAGAACTATTTATCTTTTAATATTAAGTGTAGTGGCCATGAGTTGATGAGTATGCCTTTCATTTCTTTGTTTTAAATTATAAAAACCTGGTTTAGAGCATCTGTGACCTACTTCAAGTATCCTCTTGTGGGCTGTGGTAGCAAGATAGGACCAGCTATTCCTAGTGGCCTTGAACCTTGAGTAGTGTTGTAGAAAAAAATCAGTCTATCCTGCTACTTATTAATTTGGATATTCCAACACTGGGAATAGATGAAAACATTCCATTCAGTGCCTAGCGTTGCTGCCCTAGTGTACTCTGAACAGAGATTACACTGCCTGAATAATTTGCCTTGGGACAGCTAAATGAATCTGAGCATGATAGCAGGCTTGGCTTTTGGTTTGTGCCAGGGGCCCCTGGCACAGGCAATATGACTGTGGATACAGCACCTGGGTCTCCATGCAAAGACAGGACCAGCATGAGGGGCTCAGGCAGAGCTCCAGAACTTGGCAGAGGCCACCCTACAGGAAAGGGAAGAAGCAGTAGTACTCCCGGGCTGGTAGGAGGGTTGTTTGGCAAGCTGACATCAACAGTCATAGCAACAACCACTGCTTTTTAGAGGATTGGGAATGCATTGTAGTAGAGCTGTGTTAAGATAATTTCCAAAGGCTCAACAGGGACTGGGGTGATGCTTGTTACCAGACTAGGCCTGAAATGTTTCCTTCTGACATCTTACATTTGTATTAATTGTTTTAAGTGCTGACATATTACTTGCCTTCTCTCTGAGGCTCAAGTTCTGGTCTGTCTTCTGAGGTCAATTAGAAGGGATAGTTCTGAAGGTTTCTTTCACAGGGATCAGTACAAGGGGGGGAAAAAAAATACCCCTCACTGTGTTGCTGAGCTCACTACAGAAATCATATTTTCTAAGTAAGAAGTCCTGCAGTGCTGAAGGACCCCCTCCCTAAGTGCTGGTCTAGGAAGAAAAAAAAAAGTCCTTCACTAGTGTATATACCCAAGCCGTTGATAGAGCTACATGACTGGTCTCATATAGCTCCCATGATGTAGTTAGAGGAGTATCCTTGATTCTAGTGGAAGATGCAGTATTGCACTTAGCTATGCAATATCCTTTTGATTATGAATGAACATCTTTGAGAACTAGGTCATGTTGAGAATAATTTAAATATCAAAAGAACAGTCAGAACAGAAGGATCTCATAAATGCTTTGATGTTTGACCATGTCGGCTCCTACTGGAACTGCGCTTCTCATGAGCAGGATCAGTCGAGCTGGTAAGATGGCTAGCAAAAACCTGCTGCCAGTTAGCTTGCATCCACACCAGCAGTAGATGTCCAATACTGGGCAACTTTTAAATGTTTGGAGTTTAAATGTTAAATAACTTTTCGTGCGTACCTATACTCAAGATCTTTGGTAGTTACACACCAAGATCATCAAAACTGAGGGTAAACATGCAAGAAAAAGGGTCTAAACAACTCTCAACTTTGGTTTCATGCAACTATTGTAACCATACACCTTAATACAAGAATAGGTGATTTACTCTGTATTGAAATTAAGATTAATGACTCACACATCAGGTGAAGGTTTTTCCTTTTAAAGAACTGGAGTTTCTAAAGTAAAGATTACAGCTTTCCTGTGTACTACTGAGTAAACCGCTCTCTTGCAAAACAGAGCTTACTCTTATACTGCCTTAAAAATAATTAATATTAATACTTAAGGCAAGTTAAATTAAGGAAGAAAACTACAATACCTGAGAAGGAAGGAAGAGGCAACTTTTATAAATTCTGGTGGTAAAACTTTCAGCCTCCAACATATGGCATTACTGTCTTTGGTGTGGTGTTGTTTTTTTAATGATTTTTTAAAATTTTATTTTAGTCTCAAGTGTTATGATGGACTCTGTAGGTTGACAGGATTGGGCTACAGTATGGGTAGATATGTGGCAATATAAAAGGTAGCACTTTACAACATGTTATAGCCTTAACAGAAAACAGACAGGCACTTAAATGGCAGCATCTGTCTGTGTCCAGTCAAAGAAGGTAACACCATTAAACTTAAATATATAGAACTTCTATTAGATAGTTGTAGTATCAACTTCTGTAGTATTTAGACCTCTGTTGTCGTGACCTGCTTACGCGTAACAAGGGAGGAATTCAGTATAGACCCCTTATGTCCTTATACATAGGCATTAAATGAGATCTGTAGAAAAAACAGGTTGCACAGGAAGGATTGTAGTGACTCTTCAAAGAAATGAAATTCATATGTAAGCAATACTGAAGGCAGTGACTTCAGCTTTATTGCAGGCTGAGGTCTTCCTGGTGAAACTTTTTATCAGACTGTGTTGAATTCTGAGCCTGACCTCCAACATCCCTGAAGCTCCTCTTTTGATCTGCTGGTAGGAAACCTAAAGACAACACGGAAAGTACAGTATTCTCTCTTAATAGAGGGAAGGGACGTTTACTGAATATAGTAAGACCGTGCAAGCATTGTATTACAAAAATTTGACTTGGAGGTAGTCTGAGGCGTTATGTTTCTGTTGTATGTAAGAGTCATAGAATGTCTCTGTTAATAAATGCACTTTTTCTCAAACTGATCCAAGTTAACAAGAGCATCTGTGTAGGACAAAACCCCATTGTCTGTTCTAACCACAAATCCATTGGCTACAGCAGTTACTAAGCATCCTCGAATAACATGACTAAAGAATCAGGCATTGCTTTGGAGATAGGGGCTGGCTCAGGCTCCACATGTCAGAAAACAGTACAATAGTCGTCTGACTTCTCACTCAGCTGAAACTCTTCAGTCCCACCACTGTGGGGAAGTGCTGCTCAGCTGTCCTCTGTGATATAGGGCCCATGCCTTTTTCTCAGAGGACACTTATTTACTCTGCAGAACTGTGACTCTTTGAGGGATGGTTGTTACAAATCCCACGACTTTCCCATTTTTCCACTTTTGCAAACCAAACTTGTTAGAGACCCTTAGTTGAGAAGAAAGTGAGGGAGGCTTACAGCATCCCACTCTTTGTGCCTTCATTTGAGCAAAGGACAATGTAGACCTAGTAGCCACTGTTATTAGATTAGTAATTGATATGACTCTCTGAGGAACATGCATCTCTACTGTGTGTTCTACACTAGCTACAACTCCTTGAAGACTTGCTATTAGTAGGTTTGTTACTTGAAGGTGTGCTATTACTTGGCAGTGGCACTCTGCAAGCCCAGGGCCCCAAAGCAGCTTGCAGGTTCATCGCATGTGGCTAACAGCTGCATGATTTGCTCCCTTTCTTGTTTATTGCTGTAGCACTGTGGAATAGTGAAGGCCAGTTTGTCTGTTAGTAAAGAAATGGTTCCTACTGCTGATGGTGACTAAATAACCATGGTTTTTGAGAGAGGGAGAAGGAAATATCTATTGAAAGTTAGCAAGGTCTTGTGCAGTGAGAAGCTGAGGTCTTGGGGAGGAATCTAACAATACAAGTAAGGAACTGGGATTGGCAGTGAGAGAATCAGTGAGCTTGAAGGAATCATCTTGTTTAACAGGAAGAGGAAATAGTTTTGCTGTGAAAGGAAGCCATGTTGTTGTGGGACATCTCTCAGATGTTCAATAGGCAAAGAGAAAGTGGATGGGGAAAGTAACGTGGAGCTGGGAAACAGAGACAGACCTTCTGATGAGATGGGAGACAGGCTGCAAAAAAGGAAGAGGAGCAGTGCTCTGCTCTATGGCTAGAGGGGTATGGTGGGGAAGGGAACAGGGTTTCTGGGAACAGAGGGGGAAAGTCAGCTGGGCTTAGGTTCTACTTAACATACCTGGTGTGAAATAGTAGGTGTAAGAAAGAGAGAGAGGTTTAAATGCACCACTGCTTCTTTGACTAGTCTGGAAAGTTCTGTGTGCTAACAAAGTTGAGCTCCAACTCATCATTTTGAGGAAGACTTTTTCCCATTCCTCCCTGTTTTTCTGAGCTGTCCATGATACTTCTCTTGCTATCTTGAAAAGAAAGTGATATAATCCCTATAGTCTTTATTTGTTAGGTGTGTGTTGAGCTGACAAGACAATGAGAATGCTAAATGCATGGAAAATCAAGTGCTTAATTGGAAGTTACTAAGTTTCCCAAACTGTATTTTGAGAACTTGGAGTACAGATGAATTTGTCTTTAATTTTTTACCAGTAGTTTCTAAGTCTAATTTATTAATTCTTACATCATTCTGTCTTTTTTTTTTTCCCCCTAAAACAGGATGATACCCCTTTCATCTCAGACATTGATGATGAATCTTCATCATGGCCAAACACAGGAATATGTGATCAAACCCAAATATTATCCAGTAAAAAAAGTGATTTCAGGAGAACAGTCCACCGAGGGCTCATTACCACTGAGACTGGGCCAGGATCAACTTGCATCACCTTTTCAATGTGAGTACAACTGCAAAAAGTGTACTCCCTTCTTTCTCCCCCAGAAGCCTCCCCCCCTCCCTTTTTTTAACATCTTGCAAATTTCTTTTCTTCACCTGAATTGCAGTAACACTTCGACAGAAAAAGGTTAAAATAATTAAACATGAGATAATTCTTAGATTAGCAAATGCCCCAACATTCTGCATCCTGTTGAGAGGCAAAACAGATTTCCTGGATGAAGAAAAAAAATTAAACCTGATTCACTGCTGGAATCTCATAATGCTATTTCTAGATGATAGTTTTTCTTTCAGATAAAAGGTACTTTGTGAGCACTTACTAGAGTAGGCATAACCCTGAGTGTCGTCAGCGTAAGACGACAGTTCCCTTTACTTCAATATGATGGATACCCTTCTTGGAAAGCTGGAGTCCAGCATTGTGGTCTCATTGGTGACTGTTTCTCTATATTTAATTTATTATGTGTTTATGAACTTCTGCACAGTATGGAGGCTGCATGAGAGTTTCTGCTTCATACTTATAAAAAAAGGATTGTGTAGGTGCCCAGCTTGTGGCCTTGGCTCATACCCCATTGTGTGGGGAGCTTGAGGACAAGTTTTGGCTTAAAAGATGAAGAGCTTGATGAATTATGGGTTAGGTATTACAGAGCGTCTGCTGGCTTGATTTGGAGAAAAGTTCCTGCAGTTAAATAATGAACTGATTAACATGGAGACCTAAGGTACTTGCAGTCCCCTGACAGACATCCTCTGCTGTAGCACAGAGAAATATGATCTGCTGAGGATTTAGGGAAGAGTCTTTCCTTCTAAATCTGTAAATATGATTTCTTTGTGTGAGTATCTTCGCATTTCTGCATTGCATATCTTTATGGTCTGTCCATTTATACTTAAATGCAACCCCCTGCTTCCTTTTCCTCAAGTGTAAGTTCATCAGTGGTTAATTAGAATCTTGGCCCTAATGGGAAGAACAGGGGGCAGCTGGAGGTCTTTCAATTAACACTTTCAGAGTGGTGAAGTATACTGCTTGCAAAGCACTACATCCCTTTCTTAGAAGCTTCAAAAAGATATTTAATCACATTGTCAACATCAACCCATTGTCCCTTTTGTGAATAAGATACCGTTGCTTTTCTTCCAAGCAGCTGTAATTTTCCTGCAAATAAGATTAGGGGCCACCAGGATTGGATTGTGTCCCTCTCCTATGACAAAGAGTATACAAATCCCAGATTGTATAGTTCTCCCAGTACTTGCAGTGACTATTGCTGGTTGGATTCTAGCCAAGAAAATCTTCACTTTTGCCCCCTTCTTTCAGGCTGTTTGAGTCAGTCTGCCTTAGATATACTCTAGATGTTGCTTGCGAGTACCAAACTGCCACCAAACGAATGGGTTGTGTGAAATTTTTCTTCTGTATCGTAGCCTAAGGAAATACCTCCATGCAACTCTAAGAAACTCTAAGACAAAGGAGCCGGTGCTTCTAGCTCTTTCTTGCTTATTGGAGCTCCTCTGTTAATTACAGTACTCTGAGGGACATGACTGGGAGAAGGAAGGCCAGGAGCTGAAGACATAGAGTATTTGTTATCAAATCCTAAGAAGCCCCTCAGTGAGCGGTGTGTTAGTAAAACATTCTACCTTTATCGGAAAGCCTATGATTCCTAAAACACCCAAAGGACAGATAGTTAAAACAGTTTTCATAGCCTGATAAGATCAGTCGTGATTTAAGTGTTGCCTCAGGGGTAAAATGCAGGACTAAGTCTGAGGCTATTTGTTTGGTGTTGAAATATCTGATACTGGGCTTTTGAGCAGCCTAAAAATGGTCACTTTACTTTTTTTGCCTCCACTTCTACATTTGTGAGGTGGGAGTCAGTGATTGCAACTTATGATGAAGCAGTTTAGATATCTGCTAGTACAGAGTGCAGTTTGAGCTGTGTGTTATTAGAGTTTAAGATTGTATATCCCTAGCCTGAACAGGAGACCTAGAACATGGCCAGCTATATCTATTTAGGCTTCTGGTGGCTTCTGGTTTCTAGAGGTGCTGGAATGGACTCCAAGTATAGAAGACTACTTGTTTCCGTAAAAATTGGGTGTTAAACTTCAACTGTCAGTATTCTAATGTTAGGAATATTTGAATTAATTACAGTGAGGTAAGATTAGGATGTGAAATTTCATGTCAGGTGTTCTGTGATAACCACCAATATGCAGCTCCTAGCCCTGTTGTGAACTTAGGGATGAGCTCCTGCGAAGTATGTCATGCTTATGGCAGGGTTGACGTTCATTGTCTACTTAATATGAGGAAATTTGAGAGTGGCTGATGATCTCATGGTATTTTGTCACTGCTGTTAAATGTATAATCTTGTTTCATGGCAGAGCCTCTACTGAGCAAAGGCATCAGTAATGGCAATGTGGAGATACTTGAAAAGGAAGAGGGGAAAATTTAATAATTTTATTAACAAGCAAAAGCCAGAAAGTTAGTAGTGGATACTTCAAGACCTTTTTTTTTTTTCCCCTTATCATGAAATAATTTTTTTCAGAGAAGAGAAGAAATAGTAGCCATATAATACTTGAGGGCATTGCCCAAGAGTTCATAGTTATCAATTAACATGGGGTGCAAAGCAAGTAATTCTGGTTTGTGGTTTTTTTTTTTTCTGAGCATTTCTGTGCATTTTATTTTAAAGTATTAACAGTGACAGAGATTGGCATCTGTGAAAGTAGTACTCTATAGAATAAATCTATTTTTCTAGCTGTAGCTGCAATTGGTGTTGATTTTTCTGGACTTTTACAGATTATTTCAATCCTGTGACATGAAATGGATAGACTTGAAACTGGAACAAGTGTCAGTCCTGATACACCTTTAGAGACAGGTCTGTCCTGGCAGAGGCAAATGAGATGTGGGCTAATGGTGCTTTGGGAGGAAAACCTGCCAACCCTGAGTAGGTGCTTCTGGGCATCTTCTGATTCATACTTTCAGTCGTGTTTGAATGTCCCGTTACAGTGTTGCCAGATCAGCTTTTGGAGATACTAGGGAAAACATGTTAAAGATCAGCCACATTAAACATTTTTCAATTAAAATTCATTTAAGGTTCCTCCTGGAACACTTACTGTGGTGTATTTATGAGCAGTTTCATTTCTCTGATAGCTTTCAGAACATGCAGTATAGTAGTCTTATTAAAGACAGCAAAATGGTCTATTCTTTTTTTGCCTTTTAAACGGAATTTTACTGTAAAGTTATATATCGCATCAACAGAGCTTAAACTGAGTAAGCCATCGGGGTTACAATAATAGCATTTAGTCACCCTGGGACGTGAAATGCAGTTACCTGCCAGTAGCCATTTCTACTATCAAGCATTTTGATCTTTTGTGCTGTGGGTTATAGGCCTTCTCCTAAGAATAGCTAGTGTAATTAGTCATAAAGCTCACATAAACTTTTAAAGTTCTTTAGTGCTAAATTTTCAATTCTCATTCATTATGCCTAAGTGGGGAGGGTGTTAGTTGTTCATAGTGATTTTTTTAAAAAGTCTTGTTTTTTATAAACAAACCAAACCAAAACCCCACCCTGGAAATAACGTTAAAGATCTTGAATTAAACACTTTTTTGAGTGCACTGACTCATTTGGATTTTCAGAATGGTCACAATTTTACTCCATAATTAATTCTGTCTCCTTATGCCTAGTATTGTAATACAGTTTTACTTATATGACCATATATTGCTTTTTTTCAAAGGGCTCATACCACATTCAGTACAGAAAGAGAGAAAAATCAGGACCCATAAATATGGCATCGTATAATTTTAAAGTGCTTGTCTTCGGAGCTGAAATGCTGTTCTGTTCGCATGCTTCTAAATAATCTGTTAAATTTATTACACTGTAAAGCGTATATCTGATTCTATTTAATCAGTATGCTGGTATATTTAAGCTACTTCAAATTAACCTTCAGATATATTTGTGCAGTATTAGCAAATACTTAAGGATAAGGCTTTGGAAATTCAGAGCCTTCTCAAGCAAATGAAAATAGCTCATGTTGGATAGACTGACAGCTGCAGAGAAAGTATAAATATAGTTTAGCACAAGTAGGAAGACTGAATACATAGTGATGAAAATAAGCTTGCAGTGGAATTGATATGATCAGCAAAGAATAATTGAAAAGGATGAGATCATGTGGATGTCAACATTTGTAATGTAAACATCAAAAATACTTTGACACGTAGCTGAGGCCAGCCAAATAGCCTATCTTATATAAGCTCACTGTGAGCTCTGAGTGGTTCTCAAGGGATGTATTGCTTTCTTAAAAGTACATACCGGCACACTTGACCTATAATCTGCCTGAATATTTGAAACCTCAGGGTTAAAAATCCTCTTAAGATTCTAACAGTAGCAATGGCATCAGCACAGAAACTTCAACTGTAAAATTCTATTTGCAACCTAGTAGTCATTTGGAAGATGATACTTCTAGTAATTCAGGTACATCTACCTCAGACATTTTCTACTACTCTTTTAATGGCACTGTTAAATAGTAACCACTAGTCAGGGTGAGCTGAGCATGGATCCTCTAAATATCAGTGCTGATCTCCCTGCCTTTATAAATGCAATGCTAAAGAAAATTAGTTAAAGGAATTCTGTGCTGTTTCTATTGGTCTAAAATGTATAAATATATCATAATAAGTAAATTCTAAACTGAATGTGTACTTTCTGGAATTCCTTTCAACACAGTTGTTGTGAGAACTGCTTATTACAGCAGGTAAGAGGCTAGGAAGTTCTCAGTTTCACTTTATCCACTTCTGGTGTTAAATGATTCTTCAGAAAATGCATTTAAATATACACCTCATTTTCCAGCCTGAGACAGTTGAGGGCTAGTTTTTAGTGGCATTGTGCATTTTGCCCATTGTGCTGAAAAAAGTGGAATTTCTGCTTCTGAAATCAGTTGTTCAGTGTTGTTGGAGTTTGTGTTGCCTGCATGTGTAGGATACTTTCGCACACCCCTCACTGGGCTACAATTCCCCATGTGTACAGTGATGATGCCACTGCTGCCCTGTCTTAGAGGCACGTTGTGAAAATATATTAATTAGCAGCTGAGGTGACCAGAAATTGCACTAAAAGCAAAAGGAGAACTCAAGAATAGGTAGAGAGTACCTTACCACAGCTGGAACGGCATCGTGTGAAGTAAATAAACTAAAGCACTTTCTATAACAAAGTTATCCCAAGGATAAATATATGCTTAAGAAGGAAAATGAACATAATCTGTTTATTCAGGAAGGCAATACAAAATGTATGTGCATTTTGCAATTGAAGTTGCATGCTAAGTTTATACAATTAAATAGTGTGGACGACTTTTTTCCGTTCTTTTAGGTAGATGGTGGTTTTTTGGTCTTCACCAAAATTCCTTATAAAATGCATTAAGGAGACTTGTCTCCTTTCTATTTTAGGTAGAAAACAAAAACATGTCTCGAATTTCAGTAGTGCAGGTTACATAATGGTTAGTGAATACAGGCTTGCGGCACCCTACTATGGCTTAGTTGTGTGTGTTGTGGCTTGAAGTTGGATAAGTATGTGTGTATGGGTATTAGACTTCTAGAATCTGCACATGGTTCTGTGGGCAGGGCTTAAATCCTTGTGTAAAGATGAAGCTGAAACAATCATATGAAATTCATGTAACTGTTCTAACTATCGATACATTATATTCCCTCATATTTTACAACATAATTTTACATAAGTTTATATACATGAAATAAGATTAATATGGAAGAAAATGTCCTGCCACTTAGAACTGTGTTGTGCAGAATACTCTGTTACAATTTTGGCATAACAATAGCTTTTCTACTATTGGAAGCATAATACCCTGATAACTTAAAGAAGCTCTTTTTTTAAGCTCGTACATAATTTACACATGCTGGTTTCACTGATGACTTCATAGGTTGATTTAAGCAAAAACAGGTGTTGCTTTGAAATTCTAATTTAAACTATTTTTGTGAAATTGCACCATTCTTACTTCACTATGTGACACTTACATCATAATAATAGTATTTCCCCATCAGTAAGTATGGGTAAACAGCTGTAAAATACATAAATGTTTTACTGGTTAAAAAAACACATATAGAGATATGACGTGTTCCATGTAAATGCATCTGTATGATTTGACATTCTACCCCAATTCAGTGTCTGTTGACTTCAGGGGAAAAATGCATCTGTATGATTTGACATTCTACCCCAATTCAGTGTCTGTTGACTTCAGGGGAAAAGCTCCCTCAGGTCTTCAGTGGGTCAGATAATCTTTTCACCCTTCTTTGTTTGTGGAACTGTTCTGCGTAAACAGCAAAATAATTTTCTCACTGGCTTGTCTTAACTAGAGTATTGCATTGTGTTCCTCGTAACTTCTGCCTACATACGTATGTATGGATATTAGAGTTGAACACTGGTAACTTTTCTAAATAGAGATTTTGGGAAATTTGGAGGTAAGGGAGGGATGTTAAAGCTGTACTCTGATTAAACAAGGTATAGCCACCAAAATGAGGTGGGTAAAAAGAGAATGAACAGTTAGAAGACTAACAAGCAGAAATAACTGAAAAATCACAACACAGTCTGTTTGGAGGGGATGTAGAGTCAAATTCACTTCAGTCACTCATGGGAACTGACATTCATGTCTTGTTCCTGAAGTTGTACATAATCAAATACAAATAAGGGAATGGGGTAAGTGTATAAACATGTCAGGGACTTGTTTTGTTTTCTCAAATACAAAATACTTGCATGTGTGTTCACAGCCTTTGCTCCCCTTGAAGAGGTGGGGGGGATTTTTCAGGGACATTTTAAAACGTTTAAGAAAAAATTTTGGTGCAGTCCAGCATCAGGGTCAAACAACAGGGTGGCTTTTTTGATTACAAAAGCCGAACAATTTTAGTAAAGCATCCTTTTTCTCTCTCCCGTTTAAGAGCATTACCCATACTGCTATTGAAAGGCATGACAGTTTGTAACAGCCATTTAAAGTTTGCATTTAATTCCAGTGGGACTTGGAAACAACAGGCTAAACTCCAAGTATAAATTAAGTGGCTTAACTAGATTCACGCTAATGCAGTTAGCTGTATCAAATCAAGCAGCACATTTACTTTGCTTTTGCTTTAAAAAGTAGAGCGACAAATTATGAAAAAAATAACTTTAACAAATGAACATAGTTTATTTAGCAATTATAAAAGACTATGGAGTTCTGTGAAATCCTTGGAAACAGAACAACTCTGTATAAATACAAACTAATTCTCTCAATATACTATAGCTGCAGGCATTTTAACAATACCCTTTCTAAGCTATCTTCGTGATTGTTTGTGTATCCATAAAGGGTCACAACTGAGGAGGCCAGTAAATCAGCACCCCCAAAAAAGTACTGTGTTTTTCTCTTTGGACTCCAAAAAGATTTTATGGCCCTGAGCTCACCAATAATTGAATGTCTGCATGACAGACAAAGGGTGCTGGTGCTTTTATAGGAACTAATTTAAATGTTACATTCACCCAAAAATGAACGATCATCTCTCTACGCTTTAAAATATGGAGGCCAAGACTGATAAACAACAGTGTGGGGAAAAATGTTGGAAAAACAGATTGGTGATCTGGCGAACAGAATTAAAATCAGTTCAAAACATGTTATAGCTAGGGGAAAACACAGACTGAGACAAATGCATCTCAACTGCTGTGATGAAAGAGAATTGGCTCCAGACCCAAAGATTTCTCAAGAAGAAAAAGAGAAGAGGCTTTCCAGAAAATTCTGTAGGGGAAAACCTCTATGACGTGTTTGAAAAATAGTAATTTAGATGGATATAAAGACTGATTGAACCCACACAAATAAACATTAAAAGTCCCTTAGCCAAGCTAACTCCAGAGTTGCTGTGATACAAGTCTTGGATACCAAGAATTGGTTCTGACTGTTGCAAGTAGCTAAGTCTGGTTTTACTCATAGGAGATGTGAAAGTGCTCTTCTCTGATGTCAGTGCTGTCATCCATGCCAGAAGGAAAGAACAAATGTTGACAAAGTATTGCAAGAAGAAGGTCCTTTGATACCCAGTGAAACTGAGATTTCAGGATCAGTGACATCCTTATTTCTGTTGTCATTTTTTTCCCCCTTCAGAAAATTAAAGGAAAAAAAGATCTTGGCTTCGTGCAGTGCTGAGAGAGATTTTTAATGGTGATTCAGCATGCGGAGAGGGCTGTGTTCATTTATAACTTAATTCCATGACGTTATCTCCTTTGTCACTGTTTACAGTTTGTTGACTTCCTTAGTGCTTTTCAGTTGCTTCCTTTCAGGAAATGGAATGTTAAGTGAATATACTTAGTAAGGTAATTTTAATTTAATTTGTATTCCCTATTCTTCTTGGAAATGGTAAACACTTTTAGAGTGCTAAGACTTGGTTTCTCATTTAAGGGAGTCACGTACCCTGGGAGGGGGAAACTGTGTCTATCTCAAAAAATTATTTTCTAAAGAAACAACACTCTTCCAACTTAAGACTTGTAATACTATCATATGGCACGGTAAAGTCTGTTGTCTTGATCATGAAAGGAGCTTAGATAATTACCTTAGGCAAAATGCATAATTTCAGATGAGTGAGATCAGCAGGGAATGAGTCTCATTCCCAGTGCATAAAGGCCTAATTCAGACCTTCTTGAAAGAGTCCTGTGGATAAAGTGGACAGTAACGGTTGTATTTAGCTGGTAATACTAAAGTATCAATAACACTAATAACATGAGCTCATCTGTGCCCACCTGAGCTCCTGTATGACTGTAAGTTTGTGTGTAAAGATGCTGACTTCACTATCTGAGTGTGCAATTCCTGCAGTAGCCTCCATTAGCAGAAAATTGCTTATGGTGGGCTGTGAAGTAATTGCTGCTTAATTACAGCTGAGATGAGCATTGTGTAGAATGGCTTTCTGTCCTAGATGTAAAGACAATTGTCTGTGTCTAAATGTGGCTTTTTGGCTTTTGTTCCCTTATTGCTCAAGTGAAAGCCTTTTGGGTCCAGATATGCTTTAGGTACATAAGAATCTGGATAACTTGAATGGGAGTTAAAAAAGGCTTGTGGACCTCAATCCTGTGCTGGGTTGCTTACAGCTGGAGTTGTCTCCAGCCCCAAACCTGAAGCATGGATGTGAATTTTCAAGCATGAGACTCTTGAAGAGCTTGAAGTTCTGTTTCAGGAGAAGTGCTTCGCTCTGAAGAAGACAGGCCAGGCCATCTGGTGCTAATATTTTGCTGAATTCCCACCTGAACCTGCAGCTGAAGTGCTCGTCTGCCTGCCTGCCTGCCTATCCTTAGAAGTGCAGTCAGCTAAGCCTTGTTAAACTATCCTGCATGATTAAGCTCCCTAAGGAGCACTATAGCATAGTCACAGTGGGGTTTGGAACCCAGCTGTCAGGAAGAGTCGCCCAGTTCCTCAAAGAAATGTGTCTGAGCTCTAAAAGGATTTGAACTAAGCAGTCTTACGTCCTCACCATTTCCTGTTTAATGGGTTGGGCACATTCCTGTTCAGTGTGCTGGTTAGGCTGCTTGCTCTATGCAATTAACTTCTCTCATCCCTTGTACAAGAGACCTCAGACCGATTAGTGGTATAACTCAAGGCTAAAATTTAAGCTTTTTAGCATCGTATCCATTTGTGAATCTAGTCTATGTTTAATACCTTTCAAACAAATAAAAAACAGATTAAAAGAATTATACCCCAGTAAAGTTAACTGAACAGAGTTGAGGCTATTCTGTCGGACATCTCAAACCACATTACAGTCTCTATTAATTTATTTGGATTGGTATATTTTTCTGGAACATCCTAAACTATGTAAAGGGTAATGGTAGTTATATTTCTCATTACCAACTATTGATTAGAGTTTTTAAGATTGCTTTAAGCATGGAAAGTGGCTGTAGTTCAAGATAAGATATTCGTTGCCTGAGGATTGCTTATAGAGAATCTTTGTAGTGATAAAGACAAGGAAGACAAAAGGTGATTCATAGAACCTGCTGACAGATCCCAGATTTCAAATCTGTGTGATTTCTATGTTATGCACTTGCACAGGACAAAAATTATTGTAATTACTGTGAATTCCTCTGACTTGCTCTAAAAAGGTTGTGTCAGTAGGAGAATTTATCAGCAAGGGGCTTCTGGGGGGCATGTAAATACAATTATAAGTGTCTTTCAAAACAATCTCAGCACTTGTGCCTGCATGTGCTCCTTTGATACTTAAGTGACAGCCATCCATATAAAGGAAAACACAACAAGCCTGTGTTATGGACAGCAGAGAGTTTGTCAGAATCTGACAAAATTAATGAAGGAAACCTACTTGAATGAAGCAAGTTTTGCTGTAGTAAATTGCTTCAAACAATACACTGTTTACCTTCATCTTAACTGAAGGTTAAATTGCTTCAAACAATACAGTTTACCTTCATCTTAACTGTTTACTTTCATCTTAACTATCTTAAACTAATATTAAGAGAACTGAAGAGTGGGTTACTTGCCTCTCCTAGAATAGGTTTTTTTGGGGGTAGTGGGGGTGGTGATGAGGAAAATGGCAGGAGTCCCTCTTCTCTCTGCTGTGACAGGGAGCGAGGAAGAGGTTGTATCCCTGTGATAATCAGGAAGGAAAAAGGCTTTTCCAGATACCTTATTTTCAGTTATCTTCTTCCTTACCTTGGAAGCATCAAGTCTTCTGGATGATTTCTTTGCCTGTCTGTCAAGGATGCTGAAGAAGCAAGCAGGGCTTAAAAAGAGGGTAGAGAAACAAGAGTGCAATAGAAGCAAGAAATCTGAGAGCTCATTTCTGACTGGAGGGAGAAGATTGTGGTAGGAACATCTAAACAAGACAGAAAGAGGAAATGATGTGAAGATGTAGTGACATGGCTAGTCAGAAATAGGTGTTTAGAGAAGTGTGTATAATAGCAACAGTGGCAATAAGAATGGCAACAAAAAGAAGCTGTGGAGATCACTGTTCAGTTACTGTCATAATAGGTAGCTGGATCGTGTTTTGCTCTTTGAAGCCCCATTGGTTTGCATAAAGGCAATAGAACTGAATACTTGAAAAGTGACAAAATATCAAATGTTAAGCTGTATTAACTAATGAAATACCTGTAAGATCATACAAATGCAACAAAAATAAGGAGTTACAGAAATAACAAGAAGTAGAAGGAATGCTGAATTAATGTCAATAACGTGTAGCTATAGCTGTCTAGACATGGTAAATAAAGTACACCTTGACATACTGCCTTCTCGTTCAAAATGTTTGACTGGGTGGGTGTGCACACATACACCTCGCCTCATGCAGAACTCTGTGGAGTGCTTTTAAGCATCAGAGAAGGCATTGGATCTTGGATGAAATAAAGCTGGGTCATCTTATTTTTAATTTCATTGCTGTGTCTAATTTCTCCCAATGTTTGTGAAAAGAGAACCAGGTGAGGTGTGCAAGTGTACTGTAACAAAGTTTCTGGATAGAGCAAAGATGCACTACCCTACCTGAAGATGGTAACTGTATATTGAAGCAAAAAATGAAATTACCCAGCAGCTGTGCCTTGCCATTTTGAATCCACGTAGTTTTCAGACTTGTTTGTGCTTGTGACTTACAGAAAGAATAAGGCTCATATTCTGCCTGGTTTTCAGATGGGCGAGGCTTGAATGCAGGAGGTTTGAATGCAGAAGGTTTACTCAAAGCAGAGTAGGGGCTGAGTTCAGGCCTGCTAAGGTCATATAAGGAATGTTGCACGTTTGCTTCACTGGGATGACATCCTATCAACAGATCAGACAGGGATTTGGGAGATCTATGCCCCTTTGGCCTAGCCTGCAGACTGGGTATGAGTATGAAGTATCAATAGTGCACTGTTGGGGGAGAAAATAAGTTGTACCAATAGAAGCATTTTACATAAGCTGTATTAAGTAATCCTGCTGCTCTCCCCAGTGCTGATCAGACCTCAGCTGCAGTATTGTCTAGTTTTGGACAGAGTATTTGAAGAAAGATGAGGACCAAGTGAGTGGTATCAAAAGCAAAAGAAGAAAGAATGGAGGTCTGCAAAATATGGCCTGTTAGACTGAAAAAGTTTAGATGGTTTTGGTCTGGAGAAAATGAGACTGAGGGAGATTCACAGTAGCAGTCTTCAAGTATGTCAGAAATTGATCCACAGAGGAATAAGGTTTTGTCAGATTTTGTAGATAAGGCAGGGCCATAATATGCTTTAATTGCAACAGGGGAAATGTGGGTTAGGTATTAGGAAAACCTTTATAATAAGAGAGGCTGAAGCACTGAAATACATTTCTTAGGGAGGCTGTGGAATCTGCATAATAGAAGGGTTTTGAGAATAGGCTGGACAAGCTTTTTGTGTAATGCTGCTGTTTCTGTTGGGAGAAAGAAGAGAGGCAAGATTAGGTGATCTCTGAGAGTCTCTTTCAGTCCTTTCTATGCCTAGCAAGGGCTGTATTCCTCTAAATGTGTAATCTGAAATTTAGGGAAGATCTGCGTCTGGTCTGTATGTGAATGTAGTGTGTCTCTATCTATTCTCTCCCCCCCCCCCCCCCCATTTTTCTTAGCTCTTAGCATTAGTAAGTCTCCCAGAGTCTGATATACCTAAGCTGTATTATAGCCAAGCTTCAACTTGTTCTGATCTTTGGGGATTAGGTTTTTTGGGTTTTTTTGGTATTGTTTTAAATTGATGACTAAGTGGTGATAAGACAGAACTTCCTCATATATTGTCAAAAACGTAAAAAGGTCATTTGACAATAGTTGTAGAAGCTTAACTATTTTACTTACGTGGTTGATTTTTATACAATGTCAGCTTTCCTTTTGGCTGAACAGGCATATCTAGTAGTAAGGACTAAACCAGGTGGTCTGGTGAAATAACTGGGAGACACCTGTTTTAGGAAATAAATAATTTCCTTCTGCTTCTTTACTTTTCTTTCTGTCAGCATTTAATCAAGAAAAAAGAGAGGGAGTTGGTCACCTGAGAATTTAAAATATTGAATCTGTTTGCTGTTTAAAAGCTTATCAGCTTTGATTTGAGAAGATAGATTTTCATTCCTAAATTCTTCTCATGCATCATGGTTAAGATTTGAAAATATGAAATTGCCTGAGATAATCTATTGTCTTTGGGAAGAAGATGTAGTTTTAAGATAGAATCTTCAGGTCTGATGAGATTCTGAGTAGATACATATATGAAAACATACTGGGTTCAGTGCAGAAAGAGGGTGTCATGAAAACAGAGTAGTGTATCTCATTCCTGGAGGTACTAATGGAAAGCCTACAGTTTGCTTTGTTCTGTTTCCTCAGGAGATTTGCTTATGATATTTGTCATAAGTGAAGGTATTAAAAAGAACACAAACCCCTCTAAAAGTAGAGTCAGAAAGAAGTTTTGTGCAGGGATTATGGGAGAGGTATGTGTAAGCTCTACTAGCCAAGTATAAGCCACTGCTTGTGATTTGTATTGTGAATCTTTTTTATTAGATCACTGTGAAGCACAAAAACATCATACACACAATAACATCATCATTGTTTCAACACATTAAAATATTTTCTTCTCTTCGCCCCACTTGACCTATGAGACAGTACAGTGTAGTCATTTTTTTAACTGAATACCAGTTCTGCTTTCACTAGTGTTGCTAGCCCATTGTCTTCCCGCAAAACAGGGACATGCCACAAATATTCTGAGATCCACTACAGCTATTGAATACCGTCTAGTTAAAAGTTTGCAGAATGCTGGAGCTGTGAGGGCAGCCATAAAACCAAGAAAAAAAATGTGTTTATAGAAATTCTTCTAAAAAGAAACGAAGGCTGAGTAGCATTACAGACAAAGGGGCCCAGGAGGTTGAGGAGGAAACCTTCCTCTTGTACAACTCTGCCCAGGCATAGCTGTGTGAGCCATTGTGATCACCTGGACCTAAAACCTGCCACCTGCCTTGTCTTAATTAATTCACCTTTTCTGCTAATGCAGAAAAAAAAAAAATCAGTTTGTCATGATGAACAGTGGGGGCAGAAGGGAGTCTATGAAGAAATCCTTTTACTTATATTTTCCATTTCTCCTGCAGTTGTTGTTAAATCATAAATTTATCACAGCAGGAGCTTGCCATGTTCATAATATTATATCATAGTGCCTTACAGAGATGGAAAGAAAATTGCATACATGTGATGCCAATTTTCAACTAAAATCTCATCACTTTACCCAGGCATCTTTCTTTTTTGAATCTGGCTCAAGAGAGTTTCACAGATTTTGGAAATTATGGATACATTCTTCCACTGATCTCCTTTGACAAATGTATCTAAGTGTTGTTAGATATAAGTGAGCCTGGACTATGAGGCAGGATGACGGTGCAGTTGGCTGAGCCTCCTTGCTGTTAATTTGCTGTTTAGCTCAGGGATGAAGCTTTAGCCAGTATTAGTGATCCTGATTAGTCCTATCTTTATTAAAACAACAATCTGAGTTTATCTCTAGTTCTGCTATCTTTTTCAGTAGCTTTGCTATTTATTTGGTGTTTATATCTTCTGCTTTTGTTGTCTTTCATTAGGCTCATTTATTTATCTGGTCACACATTTGTATTTCTTCAGTCTGGTGTTATACTTCAGAGCAGAGTGAGGTGTTTCATTTCCACGTGTTTAAAATTGGTCTTGAAGAGTTTATGATACATTTCTGTCTATATATATTTTCTGTCTATATATATAAAAAAGATTCCAGGTATGTTGCAGTGCTGTAGCACCATCATTTTTTTCCAGAAATGAATTTGAGATAATCTAAGTTGCAGATCTTGTCATGTCTGTGTCACAGTGGCATCATCAGTAAAGCTTCTGGAGTTTAAAGAGGAAAATAATCTGTATGCTACCTTAAAAATCTGTCTTTCTACCTGTCTTTCTTTAATATGAACTAGCCCAAAACCAAGAGGTCAAGGCTATAGCAGTAATGGGCTTTTTCTAGCCTGAAATTGTGGCTTTTAAGATTAATACTGCCAAACCAGCTCAGAGATATTGAAGGATATAGTTTCTCATTTAGAATTAAAGAATCCCATCTTTGGAGATGAGGGGAAAAAAAAAACAACTACAGAAGAGAAGAAAGGGGGAGGATTCAAGGAAGTCCAAGAGTCTAACCTTGCAGAGTTTCTGCCAAAAGCTTCCTTTCAGGAGGAGGGTTTGTGGTCTGTTTTCAGTTTAAATCTGTATGTATTCTGCTCACTGTTAAGGTCCCTAAATCTTAGGATATGTGAGGATAGTACTGTCTACTTGGGTACAACTACAGAGAAGGATGAAGATAACGTCTCTGCTTTGAATTCACCTCCTCATACACTGGTCAATTTTCAGCTCAGAGGCCATCATTAGCTTTGTGTCCTTCCTAAATGTCTCCAGAAGAATTGAGGAAGTTAAAAGCTGTGGCCTGCTAGGCAAGGAGAAGAAAATAAGTTTCATTATAGTTTTCATAAATCTGAAAAAGATGAAGAAAATCTTCTCATGTCAAAAGAATATGAAGCTGTCTTATTTCTGGCTCTTTGCAACTAGTAAAACAGGAATATCTGTGAGAATTGGATTTGTTTTATAGCAAAAACATTGCTGAATAATGATTTGAATATTTGTCAGGGCTAGGGCTTACATCATGTTGTTTTTCAGACTTATTTCCCTGAAAATCTGCATTTAAATATTCTTTCATGGATACTCTACCTCTGTAGATACTGGCCTGTGTTTTTGAAGGTACTGTTCAACTGCTGTTCCTATATTGTTACTCCCAAACTTAGAGTAACATTTTCTCACCTAAAAGGGGTGAAAGGCAGATTTACAATTTCCATTCAGTCTCAGACTAAGGCTTCTACCAAACAAAAATTATGGTACAGAATTTTTCTGGTAAAATCTGAACTATGTGATAAAAATTATTTTAAAAATATGATTTTTTGTTATAAATGTTGTGCCCAAATTTTGCTACAGCTCAGCACTCGGCAAAATAGTGCAGAATACTATGAAGGAAAATTAAATCATGGTTTAGTTCCATCTATACTGGCAAAGCCAATTTTTTTTTTTTTTTTTTTTTGCTAAGCTGGAAAACTTGTGTGGGTCCCCCAATACTGGTTTTTACAGTGTAGGCAGGGCTGACTTTTGTGACTCAACTAACCATGTTTTTTTAATTAGATCACATCCTAAAGGAAAAATGTTACTAAAACATCTGAAAATATAAAATATAAAATGGATCAGGCTTTTCTGTGAGAAGATATCTATAAAACTATGCAAATAAAATGCAAATATGGCAGTATTGCTTGTGAAGCTGTGTTTAACAAAAGGAAAACTTAGAAGATTGAGCCTCAGCAGTTCACAAGCCGCTTATGTCTGTTCATTGGGAAAGGTGTATTAATTTTCTTAAGAAATGCTTGGCATCCAAGAATCCAGGGTGTCTTCTAAATTGACTAAAATCACAATACTAGCCTTTAATTGAAATATTTTATTCCTGAATCTATCTGGGCTGTGCTTTTTCTAACTATTGTTTGGAGAGAATAAGGTGGGAGCATCTGTACTACAGCTGCTGTTCAAATAGAGCAATGCCTTTACTGTAGACAAAACAGTTGGCACAATTGTTTTAATTTATTTGTTTATGAAGAGCCAGAAATAAGAAGGCTTTATATTCTTTTGAAGTGGGAAGATTTTCTTCATTTTCTTGAGATTTTAAAAAAAATGTTTGTCCAGAGGGTATTTCATAAACTAGGTTAGACAACTATCCATCAACTTTTTTATTTCTATGACATGAGGAAGAAGGAGATTCTTCTTTTTCTGTGCGCCATTTCTTGGGATTGTAAGGTTTGATATGAATGTATTTGTTAATAGTTTCCACAAAGATGCTGTGATATATTTACAAGAACTCACTAAATTTATTAGTAAGTGTGCAGAGCACAAACTGTTTTCTTTTTAAATAATTGCAAATGGAATCTGTTCTTTTTCCCTAATTTTCCTAATGAGTAGTTTTAATCTCTTTTTTGTCTTCAGCTGTTAGATGTGGAATCAAATACATCTGTTTTTAAATCAAATTCTGTAACAAGAAGTCCTTCTAATTAGCTTAATTTAAAATTAGTGTTTGCTCAGTCTTCATTACATTCAAGTTTTTTAAAATGACTGTAAGGAAGTATATAAAAAAAAGAGAATCTAGCCATTTTTTATCTTTCAGCTCAGAACCATATTTTCAAGCATTGATATTTACCCTTTTCTCTGAGCTATTTATCACTTAAACAAAGGCTGACAGTAAAGCTCAGTCTATAATATGTAAATCCTTGTAGAAAAATAGTGCCAAAAAACTGTGAAAAAATGGGTCCAGGCGGCTGCGTCACAAGGTTTGACCACTTCGGGCTGGGGTGCCAGGAGATTTGAGACAGATGTTTTTAGACATGCCGCATGCCTAAAACATTTCCAGGGGTCGAGCTACAAATAGTGACTTAATAAGTGCAGAAACAGGAAAAGTATGCAGGAGGACACAAGAGTTTATTCACCCCTAGGTGCACAGCCAGCCTCTTTACATTACATCTGCCTGTCAGGGTTGGCTATTTAAGCTGTCATGCCCTTGGTATTGCTCTTTGTCTGCCTGTGAATAAAGTGCAGCATTGTGATTACTAATCCCACTCCAGTGACTTGACTTTAAATGTGGTTTTGGAGCAGATCCCGGAGTTCTGTTTGCTAAGCTTCCTACTCCTGTTTCAGAGACACCACTGGAGATCTATGAGAGAGAGCACTGCAGACTGCCCTCCTCCTGTAGACCTGTTGCTTTTTTCTCCCCCCTGCCTTTTTTTTTTTCCCAAAACTTTTTGAAGGAAATCAATGGATACCAAAGTGATCTGTTTGTTTTTCTTTTTTTCTTTGCCTCCGCTGACAGTGGGAAATCACACTGGTCGCATCAAGGTTGTCTTTACACCCAGCATCTGTAAAGTGACTTGTACCAAAGGCAACTGTCAGAACAACTGTGAGAAGGGAAATACCACCACCCTCATTAGTGAAAACGGCCATGCTGCTGACACTCTGACAGCCACTAACTTCCGAGTAGGTAAGTACCCTGAAACTGTATTTGTCCTTAGCTGTCCTCTCTTGACTAACAGAGGGAGGAGATGTTTTGTTATTAATACCAGTTGTGCATCTGTTACTCTTTGTTTGGAGGGCTGTGCTGAGTAGGAACCATTGTATGTTAGACAAGCTTTCTGGTATCCTTCGGAAATGTTCCCAAAAGTTCCTTTTGTGTCATAGGAAAAAAACTCCCATATTTTTCGTCTGAATTTTCAGCTGCAGGGCTACAACATGCTAAGCTGAAGCTTTTGGTAAAATTCATCCCTCAGAGTTTGTGTTGGTAAATAGAGAAAATGTCAGATTCCACAAAAAGTTCTGTTTCCTCTCTTTGCTTGTTGAATAGATATCAAATGTGCATAAAATCTAGCTAACACAGTGAATTCGTCTTCAAAAAATTGTTCAGGAGTTCCTTAAAACTACAATCCTTTCTAAAAATACATCACCTTAGAACTTTTTCTTACTGCTGAGAGTAAATCAGATTTCATAGTTGTCATTTTTAGAAACTGAAATAATGTTAACTCCTGTTGCAGTTATTGAAGCCAGTAATTTCTCTGTTAATGTTTATTCTTTCTGCTTGCTCAATAAGAGTATCAGCAGTATGCCAGTCTAAACCCTACAACTGCTTGACCGTGTTGAAACAAAGCTATCTGGATACTGAAAGCTGAAAGCTATCTAGGATAATGATTAGCATATTTTAACTGTACACTATATGATGTTCGTAGGAACTTGTGTGCAAGTATCAGTCTTGTAAGCTAAGAGAAATACAGATATATGAGTACATACCTAAACACTTTTAAATCTTTGTTTCACACTGGTATCCTTAACTGCTCTTGGAAAGTATTTTGTTGTTATCCTGAAAATATCATAGTATTGTTTTCTAAAAAAACTTTAAAAAGTAATTATTTTGCCAATTTGTACTCAAAGAATGCCAGATATGAACATTGTAATTTTAGTCTCCATCTAGTATAAACATAATGTCAGGGAGTGTTGAGGCTGGCCAATACTGCCCTTTTTAAAGTGCACTATATTTCAGGCTCTGAGGGGGGAAAAAAGCTATTCCAAATTATTCTTCTTTTCATACGGACAGATGATACAAAGAACAGTTCCCTCTCTTAACACTCCTACTAGACTATCAGACTGAGGGTGAAAGCTATTGAAATTAATAACACATTCCTTGGTAATATGCATGTTTGTAAAAAAATATATATGTTTTGGACTAATGATAATAAAAACAATGTTTTAGAAGAGCAATACAGCACATTTTGGGTTTGTTTATGGTTGTTTTGAGGCATTAAAAAAGGATTTTGTAAAAGAATGGTAGATCCTTGCGTTTACTGTCTGTACTGATTTTTACCAATGTTTTGTCAACAACCACAGCTAAGTTTTTTTTTTTATTAATTTTCTGACTACTGTGAAAGGATAGGGTTATTCCCCCCGCCCCCCCTTTCATTTGACCTAATTTTTTACTGAAATTATGAAATGCAGAGAACGGGCAGTCATGTAATTTGTCTGCTATGTAAATCTGTGCTGTAACACGACCTTCTCTCAAATACTTGAAAACTTGGAGGGTGGAAATCAACCTGTGAAGGCATGTTCCACACCTTCCTTCCTGGCCTCAGGCCATGCAGCTCGTGATGCACTGTGTACAATAGGCTGCTAGAAATATTCAACAAAAGCAGCTCATAATAGTATTTGATGGAAAGATAGGGGAGCATTATGTTTGAAAATGTATAAAAACAAGTTGCTACACATGTATAGGGATTTTTAACCTGCCTGTAGCTATCTATCTTCCCTATTAACGTTAAAAGACCAAAAGCATTCACCACATCTCAAGTATCATCGTTTTTACAGAAGAGGAGTAAGAAAGAGGTCTAAACTGTGACTTCAAGGCTCCCCAGTTAAAAATAAAAATGCTGACTGAACTTAACTTCTTAATAGCCAGAGAGGAGAGATCCTACACCTGTAGACTGAGTTCTTTCACTGATGGCAGATTTTCAGGAGCTTTTGAATCAGGGTTTAAAGTATATACTACTGAAATAATTTTTATAACTGTTCTCTAACTACTGCCTCTTGTTAGCTTAGGCTTGTCCTGATAGAGATGTCTCCTAATACATAAAGCAGAAGTAATTTGGGTCTTCTGAGATCATTTATTTTTGTTATATTTTTAACATCTGTATTATGCTTTTCTTGTGCTTTTTGCTTTTAAGTCCCTGCTCTAAACTTGTTTACTTACTGTTTATCCAAAATGCATGGAAAGTCTTACTTTGATCATTTGATGTTTTAAAAGTGCAACCGTGAAACAGAATGTCGTGTCAAAAAATACATACTTAAAGCAGCAAACAGGACTTTTTCAGTATGTTTTTTAAAGTATTTGTGCTTCCCAGAGCCAGAAAAGATAAATTCACATGCCCTGTTTGGAAAACTAACTCCTATTACTAATAATAGATACTTACTATGGGTGTGGAAATTGGGAAACTGCTTTAGGTTGTTAGATCTAAATGTATTTCTGTAGTAGGAGCAGCATGCTGGTACACAAGATTGAATTTAGATTCTCTGATGACAGATTGCAGTTAGCCATCACTTTGCCTTGTTCTTAATAATCCGTTCTTTCTAATAATGAACCAGAGTAAATTTTTGTGTATATGTTTTAAACCTTGTGCTGAACTTTGTAAACACCTTTTATTTTCAGAGAGAATAAGTTGCAGTGCCTGTACTAAAGCTACTCAAGTTTTTCCATGGGTTATTTCAGATTCTTAAAATGTGCTCAGTTTGTCATTTCAGCTGAAACTTGGTACCAGTGAGTCCAGGCAAGGAACAAATCCTGTTTCCTGAAAATTTTATTAGATACAATTAAGCCATTAAAAACAAACATACAACAAGAAACAGATTGGGGGAAATGTAGCTTTTCAGGTAGCTGAGATTTTGGCTGTTCTCATGAAGAGCTCTAGCATTTCAATTGAAGGTGTTGAAAGCTTGCTATTTAAAAGGAAGGGTCTCCTTGATTGCCAGTCTGCTTCAGTGAAACTTTGGGGTTTTTTGCAGTTTCATTTTGTGAATGGGATATGTTGCACAGTTAAACTAACCAACCTCCAATATTTCATTGGCTTGGAGAATGAAAGCATTTAATCTGAGTGGAAGCTTCTGCTGAATAGATGATTCTCATTATTCTTTTGGATTGATGCATGTGCAGTTTGTATGGTATTTCAGTCCTGATATATCTAGAGGCTTGTAAAACAGGATCGATATATTTGCATAGGAAAGGATGCTTGTAGAATAACATGAGGTTTCTGTCTCATTCACTGTTGACGTTACTCAGTGATGTGTCCTGTTTCTCCTCAAAATTATTCCGCATTCCGAAATACCTATTTTTGAAATGAATTTTCCCTCTGTAAGGAGTGGGCGGACAGCGACTAATTTGTAACTGTAAAATGAAGCAGTAAGGAATTAGGAAATGCCCAAATTAATGTTCTTCATGCTTTTTATTTTTTTTTCCCCTATTCTGCATATGTATTTAATTATAGATTTACATTCTATTTTTTGTTCCACAGAATCCCCGCCTCATTCATTGCACAGGAATGACAGAACTTAGTAAAGGAAGCAGTCATTTAATACTCAAGTTTATATTCACTGTTCATTTGCAGGCCTGTGTCTCATTTAAAGTGGTTCATTCAAACTGTTATAAATGAGAAGTTAGAGAGTTACATGCTATTCAGTGGAAGTGCATATCTTTCTGCAGAAATTTTGTGACTGAGCACTTGGCAGTATCTGTGTCAAACGGGGAAATAGCAGCATTCTTCAGATGGAGACCAAGGAGGGTTTAAGAATTTTTTCCCAACACCATAGGAGACGATTGTGGCAGAGGTGGTGATAGAATTCTTGCTCTGCTACTCCCCTTTGTCACTCTTCAACTCTTATCAGTATCTCTTCTTTTAACATTCCCTTCCCCTTTTCTTCTGATCCCTTTTCATATAGCCTGCACAGTTGTCCTTCCTCCTGGCTTTGCTGTGCACAACCATAGTTTACTTAGGCCATTACTGAGGAGGAGGGAATATTTTGTTGTGTGCTTTCCCTTGGAAGAAGGGCAGATTTTTAGGAACCCTTTATTTCTTATTTCATTGAATTTGAATGGAAGTTAGTGTTTCTCCCACAGCTTCACTCGTCTTTGTAGGCAATTGCTGGGAGGTTGAGAATGATGTCAGATATGTGTGTTGTGGCCTGCAGTCCGTGTGAGCCATTCTTCCTTGGGAGACTAAAAGAGAATGAGATGATGTTTATCCATCCTCCTTTCTGCTCATCTATAAAAGGTCCATTTGTCTCTGGTCCTATATTAATATGTTAATAAGGATCCGCTGGACATCATTGGTGATGTGGCGTCATGGTTTCTGAAGTGAAAATGTATCTGGTCCTTCAAAGTACAAAGGACCAGATAAATTTATTTAGTCATAAATTTTAAAACTTTCAGCATGGATCATAGTGATCTGCATATCCTGTACCCTGTTGCAATAATGCTCAAATTATATTGCCTATTGAATTTTGGCACTTTCCCTATTGGAATTTTGTATCAATTTTTCCTGTTTTACTGTGTTGACTCTGCACAATTGTTCTTGGATAATTGAGCTTGTCCAGAAGTTTCCAATTATGTATAGACAGAAACTTCCAAGCAGCAGCATAAACGTTTTGCTCAAATTTTATTTGGTCTTCTGATGAAAGTAATGAAAGAAAATTTGACCAATATATTTTAAAACTGTAAATTATTCAAAGGGAATTTAGTAAAAAAGACTCACTATGTAATTATTATTCTAACAGAATTTCCTATCTCGGAAAGAGTCTAGAGAGCATAATTATTTAGAACTGTGAAAATGTAAAGCAGTTATTTTACAAAAAGTTGATAGAATTTCTGAATTTTATTCCCATATACATGATCATGAATTTCTCAGTGCTGTAGAAGTTAACATTGCTTTTCATTCAAGCACTTCTGGTCTTATCAAAGAATTGTGTTGCTTAAAAATGGCAATGACCTGTAAGCAAGCCAGTACATTTTTATCTGTAGTTTGTATATGACAGGAGATCCAAGGGCAATGAATGGCGTTTTCTTGCTGCCATTTACTGTGTAATAAAGTTGTTGTTTCTTTGCTCCATATGATACACACTACACATATCAGACTACATTTAAGAGGTACTGTAACACTATGACACTTGAGGAAGATTTTTCAAGATTGTTTGGTATGAAAAGGCATTTATTGTAAGTAATATTGGAGGGCAAATTTGATGAAATATAAAGGCAAAAAAGACCAACATCTTGTAGAAGTATTTGTGTAGATTTGTGAGGATTTACAGGCTCTTCTGGCAGCTTGTGAGGTCTATGCTGTTCAGTTTTCTACCCATTGTATTTTATTCTTTGTTTTGTTGTGTGGGGTTTAGTAACAGTTGCTAGAATGGCAACATGTTAGAAGAGATGCTTTCTTCTCTGTTATGAAGTGGTGTTTACTACTTGGTGAATGGTGTCAGCCTGGATAGATGACCCGTCATGTCTGATCTATGTAACTTGTGACCCAGCAAAACATTATTCCTATGGCTTCAGCTGAGACTTAGCAGATGTACATGTAGCTTCTCAAATGGAGAATTTAAAATAATTGATAACAAATGTCATGCAGAGATTTTTGAATTCCTTTTGATAACATAACTGAGGAGAATTGATTTTTTAAAAATGCTTTGGTTTTAAACTTGTTTATGTTCCATCAGACATCCTAATTGATGAGGAGGTTATTTCTGGAATAACTGCTTAGCTCAAGAACAGTGTATGATAATTCAGTCTGTGTTTAGTAGTGTATTCTCTGTGGGTAAGAGTGAAGTGTTACTTTAAAATATCCTTGGTTTTTGCACTTGAACTTGCCATAGTATCATCCTTTTCTGAAGTAGTTATGATGTAAGAACCTTGCTGTTCCCCCAGTATTATCAGTTTAGTCCTTTTACTGTCTCTGTAGTGGCTACCTTGTAGCCTTATTTGGTAAAAGTTTTGTTTCTGCTGTTCCTGAAGTAATTATAATTTCTGCTCTGTCAGGCTTTATTGTTTTATGCTTTTTTTTGCTGCCAGATGAAATATTTTTTCTTTTAATAGACACTGGCAGACACATGAAAATTTCAGAATTCTCGGACAACTTGGTTAAAAGATTAACTTTTTAAACTTTCTGCAACAGTAGTCATGGAAGTTGGTCAGTCTGTCAGAGTCTCTCTCAGGAAAAAAGAGGATCAGGACATTAGAGTTTATTCACTGCTTTAGCTGGTAATTTGAAATTTAATCTGGATAAATGATGACCATGCTTGAAATATTTATCCATGCAGCAGCATTGTAACAGCTGTAGCAAAATGAAGGCCAAGTATTTTTCCCCAGACACTGGACTGAGTGGCTAAAATGTAAAGAAGGACAAATAACAGTGGAACTATTTTATGAATTGTTTACATCCTCTGCCTTATAGAAGATACTAGGAAAAAGGTATTTCCCAGCCTGAAGAGCCAATGTAAAACAATTTGGGAGGAACCACTTATCATGAGCACCAGTTTAACAGATATTCCTTTTTTCCAATCTCCTTTTGTTCTGTAAAGTAAATTTGAGCAGATAGGAGAATGAGTTCATTTACTTACAGCCCAGGTAGAGTAGTGTAGGCTTTCCTAATCTGAACCACTAGTGGACTAAAATTCTACCCTGTAATGTAAATGTATCACTTCGTAGTCTGAGCAGCGCTCAGGGTTTTAATGCATTTTCAATTACTGGCCACCTATACTCAAATTACAAAGAAAAATTATACCTTAAGGATTTTGTTTTTGTTGTTGATATCCACATCTGTTCAGAAGGAATGCTTTCTTTCCCCCATGTATTTATCAGTACTTGTCATCAACAAATAGTTCTGGTTTCTACCATACAGTTTACAGCATCTGTGAGCTCTTTCTTCATAATCTTAAAATAATTATTCAAATTTGACATCTTTCCCTCTGATTCTAACAGAGGCCAGATGCTAATTTAAAGAAAATACATTGTTCAGCCAGATGATTTTAATGAGGTTGAACTTAGACAAGCCTGCTAGCAACTCATTTCCACTCCCTTGCTCACCTTAAGGACTTCAGACCACTTTTGCTGTAAAGTGTAAAGCAAACTGTAAAGCAAAAGTCCATCTGCTTTCAAAGCACTCACCAAACTGTATATTATAGAGAACACACTTTTTGGATGTGCAGTCATAGGAAAAACCACAAATGGAAATGGTACAAAATCCACACCTGCAGCCATTCAAAAACACATGGAGTATGTTTCCCTCAAAGTTAAAGCAAAACAGAACACAAAGTTAAAATGCATAATGCTTTATTTTACTGTATATGGTTTTAATTTCTAGGGATTAGTTTATGTACATCTGACTTGAAGTACTGTAAAAAGAGAACTAAGAGTGCATTTATTTGAATGATTACATTGTTGCATATTCAAATAAACACACTACCTTGTACAGCTATAATTTTGTTATTGCTAAACCATGTCTTTGCACATACCTCACTGAAGATCAAGTATATGCCAATTTTTGCTTAAAAAAGAAGAAAGTTGCCTTTGAATTATGCAAGCACAGAAGAGTGACAAATTTCTTTACTGGTTAAAATACGGCATTTATCATGGATAGATTTCTTAGCAAATGGGTTTGTATTTAATGTGTCCTTTTGGACATAACACAACCAGAAGGAAGCAAGCAGCTATCACTGCTCTACTGATCAGTCTTTCTGCGTTCAGCCTCTTTACTGTCTATTCTGGTTTTGTTTATTTTGCTCCAGGTAATTCCTCTGTCTCTGCACAGTGTAGCCTGTATAACTTTCACCTATCCATTCCACCTATAATTAGTTCTTAGGTTTGAGTGTCACTGTAACTGAGGCCTGTTTTTTAGCATAGAGGCACAGAGATTTCTGGATCTTTCTTTTGGAACATGAACTGTATCTTCATTACGCACACATTTAAATTATTTGAGTTTTCTATCTATCCGTAAAAAAATCTGAACTGTTAAAAGGGAACTGTGAACTTTTAACCATGCATTTACAAATGTGAATCAAATTGAAGTCCATGGGAATTGTAAACTTTTTTTTACAAACCTCTTACAAAGTCTTGAGGGATGCCAGTCAATGAATAGAAGGAGAATTGGATATTTGCTGCTTGCCACAGGAAGGGGGTTGAGTTTTAAGAAACCAAGTAACAGAGAGTATTTCTCATCTGTATTTTATGCAGCCAAATACTTTGTTGCTTTGTCATATTGGTTGTATTTTTAGTTTAATTTGAAGATGATAAGCTGAGCTATGAAGTAAAATTTTTATATTTTATGTTATTCAGATACTTTAAGTTTAGGGGAACTTTCAGCAACTTTTCATGTCATAATTTAAGAACACGAGTTCTCTGACTCCTGCCTGAGAGGGACTGCCTCTGTCCATGGATTGTATAGGGCAGCAGTCTCCAAACTTTTTTGATCACACATCGCTATCAGTAAAAGGTTTTTGAGCATGCACCCCCAATATATGTATACTTATTTATTTATAAATTATATACATGTATTACCGTATATATAATATATATGTACATTATAAAACATACACAAAATAGAAATTAAAAATGGGTGAGATAAAGATGAAGCAAACTCTATTTTGAAAATTTATTTTATTTATTAATGGTACAAAACAGTTTTCTGGCATCCCAGTAGACTGCCTTGCACACCGGCTGGGGTGAGCACACCCTGCTTTGGAGAACGCTGGTAAAGGGAACCAAAGGAGACCAGCTTCATAACATACGCTGTAATATTATCTTCCTGCAGTTAGTATGTGTCCATCGTGTCTCTCTTAGTTACTGTTTGATTATATTCAATTCAGCCTGTTATGTTAGATGCTCTATATGTAGGTGCTAGAACACCTTTTTTCAATCTAATCAGAAGTTACATAGGTCTAAGAATGCCTATTGCAACAATAGGAGCAAAGGGATTTTTTGTACTTGCGCATAGGGTCAGGTACAGCACTGTGGTGTGAAGCTTGACAATGGGGTTGTACACAGCTCAGGGGAGTTGGATACACGGTTTAATTGCTTGGAACTGGACATGACCAGTCAGAGCACTGACTGTATTTCAGGTTTACGCAGCTTGTGCAACAATTTATACAGCTATTATGTGTTGTTAAAAGAACCACAATGAGAAGTGTTGAAGTTGGAAATTCATTAAAAAACACACAACTGTACACTCTCTGCAGAATAACCTTTATCCTTCCTACTCATTAGAACCTACTCTGCTCTTTTCCTTCTTCAGAACTCCAGGATTTGAGTCTCTTGCTTTTCACTGGTCTCCTATGACCTAATTTATTACTCAAACTCTGAATACTATCCTTCCCAATATTCTCATATTGTGTCACCTCCTCAAGGTCAACTCCCTAGAAAACTTTCCAATTTCTTGTGATCTAGCCAGTGCCAGAAAATCTTAGATAGCTTATGTTTTTCATGCTTTTTAACTAGTCCAGGAAGGTTTGGATTACGAGCTATTATTTGTATGTTAATGGGTATCCACTTGAAAGAATGTATTCCTACTTTATTCTTCTTGTAAATTTTTTCACACAAAAATGAGCACTGTGGTAATGTTACAGTAATCACAGAGCAGTCTCCTGATGTTTGGGAATGATTGAAATTTTTGTAATGACTGCAGTTTTTGTGGCTTTTCTTTTTCTATTCTAAACATAACTTTGTTATTGGAGGATGTCTTGTGGTATGGGATGCAGTGGATCAGTGTTCATAGACCCTTTGGATCTAAGGTTAGGGGTTCATCCCACTCACCAAATCTTACTGAGGTGCCTGAGTCAGGAGCCTAACAGTCAGTGATGAGAGATACCTTTGTGGCAGAATGGCCTGAATGGCCTGCTGAGTGAGCCTCTCTTCACTGACAGTGGGAAACCTCAGGTAACAGCACTCCTAACTTAGATGGCTCAAGAAGGCACAAAAGGTTAAATGGGATGAATCTCAGCTTAAATGTCTATTATTCAGTTGCCAGAAATGGTAAGGATGATGTCCCTGGCCACTGTCAGCTTTGCTGTTTCTGTGGTCTTCAGAGCCTTTGCATAACAGAGGTGTGACCACATCGCTTAAATGTTTCTCAGGACATTTTGCCATTTTCTCTGATGGTAATCAAGTAGTTTGATGTCTAAGAGCAGCTCTTTTCTCTGCCTTACACTATGGGGTTTTACTGCTTTTTTACTCCATGCAAGAGTCCAGTATGTTTTTTGCAAAGAGCCTAATAGGAGAATGGTGTCAGAGCAGAGGATCAGTTCAGTGACTTCACCAGATTGTAACAGTGCATGAGCAATAACAGCTTAGTGTCGTTATGGTCAAGTTACTCATTAATCCTGTAGTCCTTAAAGGTGGGTAATGCTGCTCAGCTGACACCAGAAAGGAAGAGTACAGCCTGGAAGGATCCTGTAGCAATAAAGATGCTTGTTCCTTGTTATCTGTCCTTCTGTTGAATTCTTGCTCTGTCTGTTGGAAACAGATACAACATTAACTAATACAGGTTAGTATTGCACATGCTCAGGCACACATATGCTATACAGAGGAGGAAGAGCCTTAAAAGCACTGGGAACACAGGAAGGGTTAGTTTTCATCAGACACTGGGCACCTTGATTTCAATATTCCCACTTTGACAATGGCAATTAATAAATTACTCAGGACTGCTTAAAATGATACCTATAAAGTCTTTATACTGCAACATACTATATTGCAATCTGTTTACCTTTTGTATTCTGCAGGAAATTGTTTTAAGAATGATGGTTTTTAAAAAGTGTTGCTAGCTTGCTACGCTTTTAAAACCAGCCTTCTCTAGAGATTTTATTTCAGTTGCATATGTCTTGCACAAAGAGGAAAATTAGTATCAACACACTGTAGAAAGCTGAATAAATTCCTGGAGTAGCTTTTCTATATTATCAAAGGTCTGACACTGTCCATTTGTAATGCATTAATTCCTGATAAACAGCAACTAGTGTTTTTTTTCCTTAGTATACTGATTCTAGGCCTAACTCTTGTGTTATACTCAATATATCAGGATCAGCTCAATAAAATCAATAGATTTACCAAATATGATCAGGGTAGGAGTGAGTCATCCCTTAACACTCTGTCTATCCCCTTGTCTCTAAAAATAGTGTCTGAATCGTCTCAGATACTGAGAATATTAGAAGCAGATTTAGCAAAGAGTGACTGTGAGCATCATGCCTGTTAGTGAGCCAGAATCCTCCTGTCAATCATTTCTCAACTACCATAGTTTTTGCTATACCCTTTTTATGTTGAGTAACCACAGCTTTAGGCCATTTTCCATGACACAGCATGCCTTTTATTTTTCTGATAGCATTTGAATATTCTAATATTGTTTTTCAGCCATCCCATTCTTTCCACACTGTAACACTTCGATAGTTTTTTGGCAGCTGTTGGTCAGATGGTGCTTATTTCAGTCACCTACACACAGGCCTACGGTTGCATTTGACATGTCTGAGGATAGCTGGCTTATCACATGAGCTTGGAAGGATGTGATGCAGGTCCTATGAGACTCCCATGCCCTTTGGACCCATAATGAGGGATGAGTGAAACACCTGTGGGCATATCAATGTCTCTTGGTTTACTTTGTGTACATATCTTCAAGTCACTAACATCCAACTCTTCTTCCTGAGGTGTTTTAAAGTACTGAGTTTAAAACTGAGGAAGACATGTGAGTATTCAATTTCACATATGAATGAAATTATCTTGTGCATGTTCGTTCTGGATTTCTTGCTGATCGTGATAGTCACTCAACAAATGAATATTTTTTGAAAATGTATTGCAGCCTTGTCCTTTATGATCTGAACCTGCTCCCCAGTTTTCCGTGTTAGGATCTCATAGTTGACAATGTAGCCTGCATTAAAGAATGGCTGATACTACACTATTGATATGCTTTTATAATGAAAAACTGAGACATAGTGGGACAAGCATGTAGACTGAGACAGCTTAAATGTCAGCATCTACATATGAGGTGCATGTTGAAACTTACGTTACAGTCAAGGGAGATTTAGAAATTTGTTCAACTCACTCTAATACAGACACAGAGAACTAAGGCAATACCTACTTGGCTGTTTTTCCTTGGGTGAGATCGCACAGCTTTCCATCCCCAGTGAAGACAGCATCCCTCCCCATTTTTCATAAGTAAACAATTCTTTTCTAGTGTATACCTAATTTGTTACACTTACTGCATCTTATTTACAGTGAGTTGATGCTACCATTAAGTGATGCTAATCACTAGACAGCCTTTCAGCAGCTCACATAAAGCTCAATTACTTGTGGAGATAATGATCATCCCAGAAGCTGAGCCTGTACGTACCAGCTGAGTTAGAGAATAAATTTTAAATGGAAGGTTGAGTGTGGGGAGATATGAAAATGTAAAATGCCTGAAGATGTAGGTGATCTGATTTTGTGATGCTTTCTTCTACTTGCCTTCCTTGGTAATTGCCATGTAGTGCATCAGATATTCCTCCAATTAGGCTTTAAAGGTACTATGTGCTTTGTTAAAGCTTGGTTGCTCATAGTGGTACATGGAGGAGTTTAAAAAGAAATAGTAAAGTACAGTTTCATTTAAAGAGGTACATCTTCTAAAATTGAGAACAACAGTGAAAATATTAAGAGAATAGCTAGACTGCATTCTAGCAGTGGGCTTTCTTTTTTTAGTGTTTTCTTTCTGTTTATTTGAAAAGTATTATCCTAGATCTGTAACAGAATTAAAAAAAACAAAACCAACTGCTCTAGTTCCTGATTTTGGAACTATGTTGTCAACGTGTATAGTGCAAAGAAAATGCATGTTCGTCTATAAAAAAAAGAGTAGAAACAGTTTATTTTGTAGAATAATATGGCTGCAGCCTGAAAACGGTCATGACTACAACAGACACATAGTATATATGTAAGGTTTTTCTTCACAAATGTAAACATGCAGCAACTTTAAAATAACTGAATTGATAAATCATCAGATAGCCATAGGCATGATGACAGCTATTGAGCTTACTGAGTGCAGTGTCTCTTTTTTTAAAATTTTCAACATGTGCAGTATTGCATGTCATGGAGTAGGGAGAGTGACAGAAGGAGAAAGCTGTTTGGGAATTTCTTTTTTTTTTCTGTTGGGAAGAAAAATCCTTTTAGAGCAAGAGCAATTCCCTAGGGTTCTTGGCAGCTTATTTTAAAGTGTAAAAGCATGCCTATCCAGATGGCTTTAGTGATGACTACTTGCTCTTCTGCTCAGTGATTCTCAACTCTACTGAGTTCTGTCGTGAGACTAGATTCAAGCTAAGAACAGTGCTTTGAATCCAATCCTCAAAGCTACTTGTGTTTTTCTCTAAATCTTCGTATACAATTTTTCTTCAGTACAGTGCATCACACAGAAATGCCTGATTACTTTCTGGAATGTTAGTAACTAGAAATACTGGTTAGAGATGGTTTCAAAGTAGACGTAGGTACCATCTAGTACATGAGAGCTGTTAAATTCAAGACAGTGATCTTCATAAAGGGGCTGAAAGGATGAAATCTCATTCTTTGTGAGAAGGATACAATATTCTTTCCTCTTCTTTAAAAATGTAGGTCCATGTTGGATCAATAAAAACTAGATTTAAAAAATATTCATCAATTTCACAATGTAAGGGATATCTCTAAGTAGCCTTCTGGTTCTATTAATGAGCCTTTTAAGTAGAGGAAAAGAGAATCTCAGCCTCAACAACATTTAGTCCATCTCAGAAAGGGCCCAGGCATACCATTTTTACAGCATGTCCTTGGAAGCTGTCAAACAAATGCTGTGTTATGCTGCTGGCAGGAGACGGAGGCTAAAACTCTTTTCTCCTTAATTGCTCTGCCTGGATTCCTTACATTTAAATATGGGTATTTCATCTATTCTGTCATAATATGATACAATGAGGGATGCATTTCTAGGACAGTTTATCTTCTCCCTAAAGCAATCCATTTTTAGAAGCCCCATGGTCTCCTAATGTTTAGAAGTTTATAGTGCTCTTTGCAGCAGAAAGTCATTCAAAGGCACATATATCCTTGTTAGTAGTCTCTGGATAAAGAAGAAGTTTTATATAAAAGGAAGGTGCGTACCTCTGTACATGGCGTGTATACAGATCTCCTTACTCTGGGATTTTTAGAGGCAGCCTGCTGCTTTGGTCTTCTCAACAGAGTCAAATGTGGTTGCAGGTGGGTTAGAGCAGAGTAAACACAGTTGTTGTTACTTGAATGTGATTTGTTCTCTCGCTTGAGAATTCCGTATTAGTTGAGTTCATTGTTAGACTCTGATATTTGCTTACATCTTCAATGTTAACAGTCTTGAAATGTCATGTGTGCTCAACTGCAAACCAAAGAAATGACCCCTGCAATGCAGCTTAGCATTAATATTATTTTGTGGGAGGGGGAGGTGTTAATAATAAGTGTTTATATAGAATTCCTGACAGATGTCATCGTTCTGCATTTATCCATAGTGTTGTGTGGGTTTTTAAAAATAATTTTAACAGTGCAAATGTAAATGTTATTTTCTGTAGGTAAAATTATTTTCTTATATGCAGAAAAGATTGTTTGTATTTTGGAAGTGTTAAACTTGTTTCAGGACTGTTCTTTGTGGCTAACTCTCTTGATTTTCTTTGAGACTGTTTTGGTGGTTGGTGGTTTTTTTGTTTGGTTTTTTTTTTTTTAAATGTGCATGATCCAGACAGGAATAACACCACAAAGCTTGTTTATTTTGGCAATAATTTGATTTCCTTGTCTGGATAAACAGCAATATTTATAATCCCATTCCCAAGTGGGGCTGCATTACTTTATTAAAGATCCATTAGTAATAATAGTTTAAGAGTATAAGATAAATTCCAATGAAGTCAGTGACCATGTTAATTCACAATAGCTGAGAACCCTGTTTAGTAGCTGCGTATTTTTTCTTATCATACCATTGGGTTTGAGATAAGTTCCTGTTTGAAAATTTTCCCTGCAGTGTTGTAGGTCTTATTTCTTTCCAGAGGAGACATCTGGAGTGCCTTCAGTATCGTGTTCAGCCTTTTAGGATGATTTCTATTAATGTATTGCAGCATTCAGAGTAAAAATTTGTTTGATAAGATCCTTATTATAATATTTACACATCTACTGATAAGCAGTGTGAAGGTGACGGTATAAGGGACCACATTCGATATAGTTCCTCTATATCACTTTCTGGTCAGAAGTCTGGCATAATGGAACATACCACCTTGAATGACATAAAATAGTTTGGGGTTTTTTTTCCACTTGCTAATATTTTTAGTTGTTTTATTTCTTTCTCACTGAACAAATGTGGATGTTAATGCACCCACTGAAATGACTACTACATTTTTTCTCAAGTAGGTTTTTTTCACAAGAGGTAAGACTTCAGAGTTCATATGTGAAGGAACATGCATAACAGCTTTGAATATGTTGATGATAATTATAACTACAGAAGCACAAAATAACAAGAAGCAAAATCTTGGGACTGTATAAACAAACTAGATTTTGGTGTTCTTGTTCACAAATGGTATCCATGAAGTCTGATAACAGCCTCTGATGATAAAGAAGTGTACTTCAGCAGGGACGTTCTTTAAAGTATGCCCCTTGCCTATATTATTTTATTGTCTGGCATTCCTACTATTTTACAACTATTCATTGTAAAAATATTACATGTTTAAATTCATGCCATTTCAGGGAAATCTATATTTGTGTAAGCTAATTTAAAACAAATTAAACTAGTAGTAAACTAAATGAAACTATTTACTAGAGAGATTTCTATATGACAACTCTTTCATTGTTTTTTTTTTACTTTGTATGTTTTTGTTGTACCCAACTGAGAAAGTGTGCACTGTTGTTCTACGCACCTTTCCTGCACTGATTTTCCAGCAACACTCTTACAAGCATCTTTCAAAATATAATTGCATGTTATTATGCATATTACAAGGTTAATTACAGGGTATTAATCTACCTGAGTTCACGCCTTATACTTAAGCTATTGTTTACGCACAAGATTGCATTCAACAAAGGAAACCAGAGGAGAGCCTCAAAACATTTTTCCCTTCTTGTTGAATACTAGAGATTGCATTAAAAAGTGCTGTGACAGGGAGGCTCATCCCCCATGCCATACTGCCATTTGTCACATACCCAGACTCCTCTCTCAGCAGTAGCAGAGAGTAGCCATTTCTACAGGATTGCTTGTGTCTGGAACCAAATCTGGTTCTGTCCTCACTGTTTGGATCAGTGAACAGCAGTGGTACGTAACGAGGGGTTTGTGGGTGGTAACTAGGCTTGTTGATGATGAGCGGGGCATCGCTTTCCTGTTTTCAGTGGTGAGCAGAAAAGAGCATTTTTCATCTGCTCTTGGAGCTCTCGCCATCAGATTTACTTTTAAAAATTGTGTTTTGTTGTTGCAATAGAATGTTTCTCTTAAAAGTTGTCAAAATACAAACATTAGGATAAATTCAGAGGTGAATGTAGAGGTGTTATACTATTAAATCAAAGCCACTTAAAGCTGCTTTGCTTTTCTCCTCAGCTTCCCAAAGCACAAGTTTGTAATATCAAGATTCTTTTAATCTTACTTTAATAAATAAACTAATTACTTGGTTACTTAACTTGCAATTCTTTATATAACACCTCTGAATTACAACCAGGAATCTGAAGAGAAAACTGTTTAGGATGAAGTAGTTAGGAAACTGAGGGACAACAAGAAAGATGTGGCAAAAAAAAAAAAAAAGTAGTGGAATAGGGAAGAGTCTAAACTGGAGGACAGCATCATTACTGTAGCTCATAACTCTGTACCTTTTGTGGGTTACTGTTAGAGTTTCTGCAGTTAGGAAGTAGAAATAAGTTTGGAGCGATTGCACAGATCTATATATAGCACCTCTGGGTTTCAATTTTCACCTGAAGTGTTTAGAGGCACTACATTACAAGAATGGTATATATGGCAGTGCTTCCCCTCAGTGAATGCCATCTTTTCTTTCCTATGAAAAATTATGTTTGGTAGCTCTGCGTGCTAGTCCCTGCACTTTCTGTATGCTTAGTAACAGCATGAAAGAAAGATGCCCAAACAGCTGTGGGGCATGTAGTAATGCTGGATAACTGTGTAGTACTCAGAGACAAAATTAATCTGCTGATGCGTGATGCATCCAGTGGAAATACTGTAATCTAATGAGCAGTTTGAGGTTTTCCTTGGAGAGACTGTTGATATAATTGAATAGTGCGTATGCTTGAATAGTTGATAGCGTGTAAGTAGAAAAGGCAAAGAGTGATGAGGGAAAGCGAGACAGAAACTTGCATGTTCCCTGAGGTGTAAAAGAAAAGGCATTTGGAGAGTCAGATGAGGAACATTTCAAAACCCATCTTCATTTTCTTCAACACTGGTTACAGGAAGGGAGTTTCCATCCATCCTAAGGGCTTGTTTGGGTGAGCGTGGGCTGTTTTTTAAGGATTGGGAGGATTTAGGTGCTTGGAATTTTTGTTACACATATTTTGATTAAATGAAAACATTCGGATTTGATTAAATTAGTTTATCTGGAGCTGTTTAAAGTTGTTTGAGTATCTTGAAAACAAATCAGATGATGTAATTACATGGACAAACTGTATATCAGTGGTTTCCTAGCTTCTTTGATGATGATTTCATGCCCTATTCTTGTGTTTCCAACCCATAGCTGTGGCAGCTTTGTTGGGATTCACATTGCAAATGTTCTGCTTTTTCTATGCATTCAGCCTTTCAGGGACTCCCTGTGGGGGCATCTCGACGCACCTTCTCTGCTTGGCTCATTTTGAACAGTCATACCCACCAAGCTGTGCCAGGCTGGGGAGAATTAAGGCCTTTGGATGCCAGAGAAATCAAAACTTGTTATTACCAATTAATTGCCCAAGGATAAGAAGAATACTTAATCTTTGTAATTCCTTAAACCTCTCTCTACAGTTCTAAAGGATGGATGTTCATTTATATTAAGAAATCATTAAATTTGTTCAATCATATGTTGGCTGATCCTTAAGAGACAGTTGAGAGATTTGGCTTACAGCAGATCTGAATGAAGAATTTGTTGCCTTTCTTAGGTTCATTAATACATTCTTTGTTTTGTTTGTAAGATACCCACATGTGAACTGAAATTTCTTGTAGTCTTGTGCAGACCTATCTCCACATTTTTATCAGGCTCTGAGCAGATAGAGGATTTCACACCATAATGAATATTTTTATTTCCTTTTTTTTTTCCTTTTCAGAGGAAACAGGGACAGCCCAGTGAGAATCAGGCTCTAGTGTGCCCTTTGAATGCCAGTTGTGAACATATGTGCAAACTCAGCATCTTCTAACAGTCTCTCCCAGCACACGGGTCTGGGTTTTGTCAGGAGTATCCCCTATGCCTCTGGCAGCATCAGCCATTCTGTTTGTTTAAGTTCTTTAATCTCAAAGACAAAACAAAACAACTTTCATCAGAAGTTGAGCTGTTCAAACATACCCTGGCTTTATATCCTGTTCCTATCTTAAGTGGCCCTTTCCCCAGGGCTCTTTGGTCTTTGTTAACCTGAGATTCCCAGAGCCTTGTCAAGGAAAAGTAGTGTTTCCTTCCTCTGTCTTTTTGGAGGCTTACCCCCCTTCAGTTCACTTTTCTCAAATGGTCTGTGTGTAATTCCAGGTCTGGTGAAGTTGTGTGCCTGTGATTTCCAGTACCAGTGTCATAATCAAGTGTAGCCCTTTCTCCTGGCCATTAACTACCTGAGAAAACATCGCAATTAGTGTGCATGTGTGCTTATTATACCTATTCAAAATTATCAGGTATTTTATTTCAACGTGTTTCATTCTTTTTTTTTTTTTAGGGTTCTCATAATATTTGCTATTTGAGATTATCAAGTTTTCAGTTTAGCCTGGCAATCGTATCCTATTTGTTTTTACGTGGCTGAGTATAACTTACAATTGTATACTTCAGAATTTTTAAATTTTTCATTACAGATTTTTATATTCTCAGAATAGATTTAATGTATTCTCATTTAAAGTTCATTCCTCATAGGCTAGACCTTCAAGAGAAGTAAATCAATATATTTGCACATAAATCAGTTGACTGAGTGATTTGCACCAGATGATAATGTGGACAGCTTGGAATTTGTATTTTCTATTATATGTAAATACTGAGAAACTGAACATTCTTCATTATTTACCTCACAGTAGGCCTTTCAGTATTTTTAACACAAACTTCTGATTGCTTGAGGCAAAGCTTTTCACATGCCTGTTTGTTACTCAGTGGGCTCCTGCAGGAGAGGAAAGCCTGAAGAGTGCCCTGTAATGCAGAGATACCTGTGCGACATGGCCTTCCAGACACCGAATGCTTTATAGGAACAGGAGCTCAGAAGAAAGTTATTTTGGTGGAAAAACTGGGTATATTTATATTGTTTAAAAGCTGTATTTTGCACGTTACCTTGTTGCCTCGAGGCTGGAGAGGATGGGAAGAAAATCTATGGGATAGGCTTCTTGCACTCAAAATAGTCTCAGTAAGACTATTTCTATTTGCCTTTGTTTTGCTGTACTTCTTTCAAACACCAAATTGCTGTCCCCTTAACGCTACTTTACACTATTTCATTGTGCGATGTTACTTTTGCAGGAAGACCGCCTTAGCTTTCAACCTTACTCAGGCGGATCTTTACAAGTACCTAAAATTCTTTGTATGTTGTCACCATTGCAGTAAACCTGCTCATTTGTGGCTGCTCAGGGAGAAATGGTACCAGAGGGAGAGAGAGATAGGTGTCGTGCGTTAATTACTGCTGGGATCAAAAATCTTTCATTTTGCTCTGAAGTAACAGCAGTTCTGTAAGGTTGTCTTTTATACACTCAGATAAAGTCCCAACAGTGTTGGGACCCAAAAAAGAGAGGCCTGCACTGGCGTGGACAGTCTTCCAAAGTCAACTAGGCCTTTTTTAGCACAGTGCTACAGCTTGAAGTACTTTCAGTCAGTTTATATGAAATGAAATTATGAGATAAGACAAGGGAAATATTAAATACACATTTGCAGAACAGAGTGGAAAAACAATTCTGGCTGTTTACATTTGTGCGTGGACCTATCTGGTGATCAGGCAGCACTGTTCCGGACCCTGTCAACACAACGTGAGGGTGCTCTGCAGTGAGCCGAGCTGATTGCGCTGTTTCTTGAGCACTCTTCCTGGGCCAAGCGAATTACGTAGGTGGGTTGGAACTCCTTGGGCTGCTGAATGTCCTACTTTGTCTTCTTGTGATGCAAAACACACAGGTTCCCTTTCTAATACTGACATTTTATGGTATTTATAATAGCAATAGGCTGCAGTTGTCCAGGGATTACACCACTTGGAATAATAAGCACTAGGTTCCTAATTACCTTGTGTTATCTACAGTTTCTCATTTTTATTGTAATTCAATATAGACTGAGCAATACCAGTCCAGCAAAATGCCTAATTACTGTAAAGTCTAGATTTTTATTTATTTATTTTTACAGTCAGAATCTTATCTTAAAGCTGACAAATGGATACTGTATGCTATTTCTCCAAAAATCTTGGATTTCTGAACAAATGACCTTAGTTTGTCTTGAACAAAAACTTACGGTATTTTTCCTATTGTTTTTACATCATTTAGTTCTTGAAAATGTTGACAGCTCAGCTAGATTATGGTTGATTAGAAAGTCCCACATCTTATTTTTAGAAAGTGCTGAACCATGCCTATTACTGTTTGTATCTCTGAGTTAAGAAATATTTTTCAGTCGATGTTGACATTTTTCATGTTTCATCTGATAATTTATATTGCTGTAAATGTGCAAGTACTAGCTGGCACAGAAGTAATTACCCTTGTCTTTATATTGGAGTTAAAATATTTTAACACTTTGGAATTTGTCTCTGAAGTCATTTGAATACAATCTCTCAGTATTTTTATGATCTTCATAGGTGGGTATACAAATTAGTGTCTTTTATCTGAGAGATAAATGTTAAGCAAAAATCTAGATACTCAGTAAGACATGGTTTTCCAGAGAACAGCCAAGGCTTACAGTGAAAATGGAAAATTTATCCCCAGTACTGTCTACTCTCTGGTGAGTTTTTTCCCCAGTCTTGCAGGGAAATGTAGGTAGCCCAGGATTTTCAGAAATGGGAAGCTGACTAAATAAGAATACCTGTACTGAAGTGTGAATAAGAGGTGCAGCCAGGTACCGTATTAATTTAGCATCTTACTTAATAGCATAATGAACTAAAATAGCTGGGATTTCTAAGGGAAGAATGTGCTTGCCGTGTTTGTCATGGAGAGAAGACGCGAACCAGGCAGAGGTCAAAAGGAGGGTTTGTCATGGAGAGAAGATGCAAAGCAGGCAGAGGTCACAAAGAGGGGAAGGGGAGTGATTCTGCCACAAGGCAATTAAAAGTGCATGTCAGATGGGTAGTCATTCTTCAGATGTCGGAAGAACAAAGGGCCCCAGCCCTATGCCTTTCCTCCTTGACTTCTGTGTGATATGTGGTCAGATAATACTAAAGCTAAAGTCATTAACAAAATTTTTCTTTCTGTTTTCATTTCAGTTATTTGCCACCTTCCATGCATGAATGGAGGCCAGTGCAGTTCTAGAGATAAATGCCAGTGCCCTCCTAATTACACTGGTAAACTCTGTCAGATCCCCGTGCAGACTGCCAATACTCCAAAACTGTACCATCACCCTCAACAGGTGAACAAGGCTGTAGGATCGCAAATTATCCACTCTACTCATACTTTACCACTGACGATGTCAGGACAGCAAGGTGTAAAAGGTAACTTTTTTCTTGATAGATATATTTTCCTTTGGAGTTGATTTTATTAACTAATTTTGGGTATCCAACCAGTAATGATAGTGATCTGTCTATGTAGTTTGAATCTTGACACCACAACTTGAATTGTGAGCTCACCAGAATGACTGGAAAGTATTTTGCTCAATGACTGAAATAATAAGAAATAATAGTGCTATTGAAAAGAGTTTTTAAGTAAATTTAGTTCGCTTTCTGGTGGAATTTAATGCAGATTGCAGCGTCAAAGGATAATGCAGGGAGCTTCTTCCAGGAGTGTAGACCTGTTCAAAAAGAGAATGGTTGTGGTTGAACAGAGTCCATAAATTGCAGTATACCTAGATAGAAAGTTGCAGGTGATTCCATGGTTACTAGTGGAGGGAAGAGACAATGCTTTTCAACATAACAAAATTTAAATCCAATGTAAAGCTAAAAATACAATCCATGTTTATCTCTGTTATGTCATTTGGTAGAGTCCTATAAGTTAATTTTGTGGTGAACTTTTTAATGTAGATAGGCCATGATATGATTCAGTTATATGACCTGGAAAGAGAGTTCTATTTAACAATATCATAGAAAAGAATGGTAAGGATTTCCTACTGCTAATGCTGTGAAGAAGGCAGAAGATCAGAAACAAGAAAATCTATGATGTTAATCAAATTTTGCCCAGTCAAATAAAGTTCAGTCAGCTTCAGGTTTCTGTTTCCCCTAATACTTTTTTGTGAGGTGACAAGTTCTGATGACCTCGAAGAGGACTGTTGAATGTTTCCTCTGTGTCCTATGACTCTAGGTAGCATTTTATCTGGGTGAGATCCTGTCTGTATGGAGAGACCCCTGCAATTCAGTTTCACAACATATGAATTAGTGTGAATTTTGTTTGTTTATTTGAATTGCCAGATCAATGATTTTTTTTTATTTTTTTTTTCTTGTTGAGGGTAATTTTACAATTACCTCTCCAAGATTGCTACCTCTGAATAAAAACAAAATATAGGGGGGAAAGATGTGAGGAGGCTCAGTTGCTGGCAACTAGTTCCTGAATAACTTTGCTAAAAGAGGCCAAACTATTTATATGTTTGTGATAAATATAATATAATGTAGTAATTCTGTTTTCAGACAGGGACATAGCTGTGAAGGAAGTGTTGACAGTATTCTTCTGGAAACACAATATTTTATTAATGTTTTTAAGTATCTGCTCCATCTTTTCAATGGATTTGTTCTCTAGGGGCTGCTATGCAGTCCATTGGGAAACAGTTTCCACTGACATGTTCAAGTATTAGTCCCTAAAGCTCCCCAAAACTTTTCTGACTCTAAAAAAAAAAGGGGGGGAGAGGAGGGAGGGAATAAGAGAATATAATTACCTAAACATTTAGCAGAGCAGAAATTTATTTCTGCAACTATTGAATTCCTGATTAAATTATTTTAGACATATGGTGGACCATAACATTTTTTAAGATATAGTTGTTTTTCAGATTTAGAGTTGCTGTCTTAAAAGACACAATAGGTTTCTCATTGCTAAAGAGTCTGACCTCTTGAACTTTTATTTCCTGACTCTCAAGTCCTCATCAGAACCATCAGCAGTCACAATGGTTTTTCTTCCTTTTCCATGCCCAAATGAGGATGTTGGATTGTGGAGAGAGGAATGTTCCGTTTCTTTCAAGGAAAGAATAAAACAGTTCATTCTGAAATGGCTAGCAGAAATAAAAATTATTCGGCACATCTAGGCAGTGATCCAAGACCTGGAGAGGATTGTGGTGATAATACTACATGGGAGTAGCCAGCCTAAATTTGATGTTTTCAGTATCTGAACATCTCTAGGTGGATTGATAGATTAAAGCAGGGCAGTTCAGTGATTTCTTTTGGGGCTAATATAGTATTCAGATTTATCAGCTGGAGAAGCTAGTTGAAGGAATTCTTCATACATAAAAATGTGTGATAGTAAGTTGGGGTGAGTTTTGTTCTTTTCACAGCCAGACTGTGCTGTCTTGTCTTGCCCTGCAAAACCAGTCTAGCCTACGAAGGGCCTTACTGCTTCTCCTTGTAACACTGAATCTTTTCCTTGTGGGTTTACCTGTGACAGAACAGGTAAGCATAAATTTTGCTTGAAGGTTGTTTTCTGCTACAGGCAAGATCTGAAGAGCCATTAAGGCCCTGCAGCCATATTTTGCTGACTTTCTACTACCTTATTCCTGATGTTTCTGTCTGCAATACGTTGAAGATTTTCATAAATGAAACAAAGCAGGGCAGAGTAAAAATAAGTTTGTTTCTTTTAAGGAATTCCTATTTGAGACCAATTTTTGGTCTCAAAGGAATTCCTATTTGAGACTATTTTCCTATTCCTATTTATTTAAGGAATTCCTATTTGAGACTGAAAATGTACCTAGAGAAATGAAAAAAAGTGAAGAACCAAAAGTAATTGCTAAAAAATAATAAAATTTTAAAGCAGCTAAAATAAATGAAATATGCTTCCTGGGAAGTGGAGCGGTGAGGCTGAAATTTGTAAATGAGAACTGAAAATGCCTAATCAAGTTCCAAAGAACAGTCTGGCCTCCTGGAAGCAAGGACACAATTCAGAAGACTCAACAGTCCAGTATGTGTTATAGAGAAAGTATGTCAAATGATATTTGTTGGTTCTTGGTGTGTGGAAGGGGTGTTACATCTAATGGATTGGCTGGCCTCAAGTACTACTTGCTGACGAGAGACACCCAGCCAGACACAGTAATTGCTAACTTTGTTATGCAGCTTACAAACTATAAAACTTTTTACACACCTCTCCTCCCTGCCCCTCCCCAGTAATAATTTGAGTTACATGTTTAAAGGGCATTTTGTGTTTCAATGAAAAGAAGCTTGAGAGTCATAAACAGTTCTGAGCACGTTAAGTTGACTGGAGGGTCTCAATCTACATACCCAGACTTAAAACTACAACTGTGTTTAAAAACAGAAGTATCTGAAAAACATTTCCTCCCTCTTTATCTGCCAAATCCTGAATTCAAAGTTCAGTAAAGGGAGTGGTGGTTTTAGATGGTTGAGATGCTGGCAAGTGTTGCAGGGGCAAACTCAGGACTTGGCAGGTATGTAAGGGTGAAGGGATGAAATCTGATGCTTTTTCTGTGTTCCAGAGAAAGATGATGGATCTGAAAAAGAAAATAAAGCTTACTATATATCCAAAAATAACCCAGTGGAGTTTGAATTCTGGAACTTTGAATGGGATTCTTATTACACAGTATGACCACAAATATTAATGTCACACCAGCCAATTTGGACATCCATGTTTATGTAGCAGTCTTTACAATGCTATAATGTCGTTCTTTCCTGTGTGAAGAGTTTTCATTTTCTGCTTTGTAAATGAGACTCTCTGCATTCTTTCAGCTTTCCCTCTAACCCCCAAATTTGGGCTTTGTTTATATTGTGGTCACTTCAAGGCACTCTATGAAAATTCTAATGTACAAAAAAGAGATGTCTTAGAGGTGCCTAAGATCTCTTTTTTGACATATTTTATTACCAATTTTGTAATGTGTTTTTCCTTCAATTATTTTAGTGAAGTTCCCTCCTAACATAGTGAATATCCATGTGAAACATCCCCCTGAAGCCTCAGTTCAGATCCATCAAGTTTCAAGAATTGACAGCACGTCAACAGGACAAAAAGTGAAAGTACCTCAGCCAGGACACCCACAGGTCTCTTACCAAGGTCTTCCGTATCAGAAGACCCAGAAAGGACATACTACTTACACAAATCAACAACCCATGCCTCATATGTTTCCTGTTTCAGTTAAAACTCAGCTTGGGCGCTGCTTCCAGGAGACTATTGGAACACAGGTAAGAAATGTTTGCTAAGGCTTTTGAGACAGGTAGCTTTAAAACAATATCATAAAAGAAGGAAAAAAATTTTCACCAATCACGGGGAAAGGACACATTTGACATTCTTTTTCAAAAGAAAATTCTTGTGAGAATGGACTGTAAAATGTTTTACAAAATGACATTTTTCTGAACCTCCTTCTCCTTCAAGCTAATGTCTTTATTTTCTGCAGACTTGAATACCTGATATTCTGATTTCAGTTATTCTAGCCATAACTTCTTCATTTATAAGCTATTTCTCCAAATTAAAAAACATGACTGAGATCCTAGGTCCATCTCTCCTGATTGAACAACTAAGGTTACACCGTCTTCCACAGCTTGTACTGTCCTTTGGTTTAATGAGTCTTTTTGCATGTATATCTCAACAGCCAGTGTTTTTCAAGGAGTTGCAGTTTTCATTGAAATTCCTATTCAACAACTTCCTATGTTTTACAGTATTATAGGCCAATGTTTTGAATCTGTTGAAATGTGACCATTGAATGGGGTAGAAAAATCATGAAAGCCAACTGAGCGTTTGCTAGAGCATTAAAATGTTAGTTCATTTGAAAATAATATGTTCACATCAGTTTTTACATATGACTATTCAAAATTGCGTATCTTCTTTCAGCTCTTGAAAGCACTTTAATAAGCAACAGCGTTATCATTTTTGCATATATGCATATATATGTAGATATACAGAGAAAGGAAAAAAAGCATATGTGAAGAGACTGTAAAAAAAGTTAGTAAGACCCTGTTGTTTCTTGCTTATCACCTTGCTGAAATTTAACTTTTCAGATCAATTTTTTTTTTTTTTACACTGAATGCATGCCTCAGGCTGAAATTTTGTGGGAGGTTTCAGAAAAATCACTCACTTGTTTTGAGGGATGATGTTACAGAATGAATATGTTGCTTTACTCAGGCTAGAAAAATAATGTACAACCCTTTCAATGAAGATTTGGATCATCTGAATGCTTTAAAGTAGAAACTTAAATTTATCAGAAACGTCACTCTGCTTTTGGTCCTTCCCATAACGTACCCAAAGTTAGCCAATTTTCAAGCATCTAAAAATAGATATATTTCCAATATATTCCACAAACATTTGTTAGACATTGGCAGCAAAATTCTCCAAAGATTTCACCTGCACAGAGCATGGTCTGCCTTCCCCTCAACGGGACAGCACCCCATCATCCCTGAATTGCAGGACTGGAGCAAAATGTCCTTTACAAGTGTTTCTTCTAGCTGTCAGTGAATGCTGTGATGCCAAGTGTTAGAACTGACAGCAAGGAAATTTCCTCATGGCTCCCAAGCAGCACACACACACACACACCTCCCCCCAAGAAAAAAGGGGGGAGATATCTCACTCTCACAGAGGGGCAAGGAACTTTAGAGAGGATCAGTGATGGGGAATAGACAGGAGCAGAAGCAGGACACAGTCAGAGCGGGGTGAGGGTAAACGTAGGTGGCAGATCCCAAGGTAGTGATAGCACTTACCTTCTGGAACCTCAAACTGAAATCACAGTTTCTTAGTCTCGGTCGTCCTCTGCCAGCTCCAAAGAACTGACTTTTTTTCCTGTAAAATATTTTTCTCTTTTCCTTTCAGTGACTGGCTTCTGCAGAGTATTGTAGCATTCTTACTAGTGGCATAATTAACTCTAGTTTCAGAAGTCATTGCTGTGGAAGTAAAGATCCCAAAACCTGCTCAGGCTAGGCCATCACGTGAGGGTGTTTAAAAATAATTCATTCTGAAAAGTGCTATGGAATAAGTAAATTTAAATGTCATCATGACCCAAAAATGTTTCTAGAAGACCAGAGTTAAGTTTGCATATAGAACATTAAAGGCTAGTATTCACTAATTGTTGAATGCTTGATTTGGGATCCACAGTGTTTAATATATACTGATGAGCTCTTTGTGCTTGTCTGTTTCAGGAATAGTAAAACCTTGAATTTGTTCTTTGGCAAGTGCTGAAGCACATGTTCAAATGAAAGTTCCTGGACTTTACATGACAAAATGAAGCAGGGCCTGTGTCAAACAACCATTTCTCTGTATTTCCTAAGAAAGAGAGATCTAACAAACGTGGCATTATAATGTGCCATCATAAAATGCTGGAAGTAATTATGATAACTTATAGTTTTTTATTATTTATTTGTATTTCTATTTGCCCTCATATATAAGGGAAGATGAAATTCCTTCCTCAATCTTAGACTTGGCAGTGGGTGCTGCATCTTTTATCTTTTACCTCTTGTGCTTGATATATTTCCTATCAGTTCTTTCTGCTACATGTATGAGTGAGGTATTTTGAATGACATACCCAAAACTTGTGGTGTCCTATGCATACCCCTCACATTACAGTGGCTTTAAAACTAAAGCTTACTCGTCACTCACCAGAAGGTAGTAACGTGTTCCTTTTAAAGGGGGAGAAAAGGGGAAATATACTTGCATTGCCCTCAGGCCAGACTTGGAATCCTACTAAATGCTTAGTCTCTGATTTTTATAATGTTTTTTTCAGTATTCCCCTGGAAAAATGTATCTTTGCAGTGCTCTCAAGAGAGGTAGTACCTCCTAGTTTAGAATAATGCATGTTCTCATTTTTTACAGTTTTCATTGATTCTTTCAGTGTCAGTCTTGGAGAAGAGCATAGTAATGATTTCAGAGGCCTTTTGTTATTTAATTTAATGGTTCAATTTAGAATTGGAGTTGTATGGTGGCATTTTGTAGAGCATTCATTTAAGACCTTGCCATAAATGTAGATTTAAGCAACTCATTCACCTTTCAAATTTGAACCTGAAATGTTAATGTGTTTTTCCTGCAGTCAGGCCATGCATATTATTTATTTGTATGTTAAATAGACCTTGAACTGGGAAAGACACTTAATTTTTTTTTTTTTTTAACTCTTAAATAGATCTATTCTAAAAGAATTGGGTTTTTTGTTTCTTTGGTATTTGCTTTGCTAAATATGAGGGTTCTCCTTATTTGCTCAGACAAGCTGCTAAACTGAGCTTTCCCTATTAGTAGCAATGTGTTACAAGTCCTTTCTGGAGTTTATGCTGGTTAATTTTGATATCTGTACTTTTTTCAACAATCATCAGTGTTTATACATTTTTTTTGCAGGGTGGATTGTATATTTGGCTTCGGAAATGTTTTATTAAATATCCTGGGATCAGAGGTGACTTTACTATCTATAGAGCAGATTGATGGAAGGATATGTGTGTGGCCTCTTGTAGGCAAATCAACCAAGTTAATAAAGACTTTGCTGAACTTGCTTTTGGTCTAGGGTAAAAGCACAGGATAAAAACAGTGTCAGAATCTCTACTGCGGTTTTGTGTGTTTGTAACCTCCACCATTCTACGTTTCTCTCCATCTCTTGTTCTCTCCTTCTTCCTTGAATTTCAGCTAGTCTTCAATTACAGATCCTCTGATTTTAATGCTTTGTTTTTTTCACAGCCTTCTGTGGAATAATTTTCATCTCCCAACACATTCTTCCTCACCCCACCTTAGTTAAATTCCTTTAATGTATCTCATTGAAAAACAGTAGTCCTGCAAAAACAGTAGGATAGTTGCTAAACTCAAATCTCAAGAGAGCCAGGGTGTATTTTCTGCAGTGTATTTCCAACAGAGTGCATATTGTTAAAGTTAGCAATTGGAGCCAGCCTGAACTGAAGCTTGGAGACATTATGGTACCAATAGTTGAAGAATCTGGTCACATTCTCAGGCCTCCGATCACTTCTAATTAACAACACAGAAATTCTTCTAGACCTCCTATTTGCTTAGTTGTCTATAGTATCACAAGTGACCATAACCAAAGGCAGCAACCATGAGAAAAGGGTAGTAAAAGATGTGTGAAAAGATTGCAGTCTACAAGCTAAAAAGGACAGGAGGAGAGAGAGAGAGGGGCTAGAGGAATGAAATTGCCTAGTTTAATTAGAATAGATAAATAAAGATGTATGTTTTCATAAATACATATACACATGTATGTATGTGTTGCTTAATTGTGACTGTTTTCTGAAGTGTCCTCAGCATTGGGAAATAAAGTGAAAAGAACAACTATAAAAGTAGTATTAATATTTCAATTTTTAAAAAGTAATATAGGAAGCTATATATCCAGTGTTCTGGATGGTTCTCTTTTCTACTCAAGTCAATTCATTTTTCCTGGCTGCCTCTTTTGTGTGGGTGGAACACTTAGCAATTATTTCTCCTCTGGGAGATGTTAATGATGATTGCTCCAGGATAGCTTACCATGTTACATGATAGCTTACTATGATATGTCGCATACAAAAGTTGTGGTTCATCAAATGCTTTCCTAGTACCAAAAAGATTTTTGCAGAGTATATAATAAACTAGCAGTTAAGCTGCAGGCCAGAAACTTATTGTTGTCATAAAAATATAGGAAACAAACCTTTACCTAAACTTGCACCTTGTTATATAGAAAATGTTGTTGAGAAAATAGAGACTTGAAGTTGGGAAACAGATACAATGGAAGCAGTAGGACAAAAATCCCACTTAAGATTGAGAACAGTAGATTTGTGGAGAGCACTGTTATGTTATGGTGCCTTCAAAAGCTGGAGACTGGATGTGGTGTCCTGCAAGGTCCTTTACAGCCATGTGTTTCTGTAATCCCAAGGAGTCAGTCATCTTAGACCACTGATTCTCAGTCCTATTTAAAAAGCAAGCAAATAAGGAAGATTATGTTTCTCTTCTTTAATTCCTCCTCTTCAGCTGCTTTTCATTTTAATTCTAATAAAAATGCCTTTATTATGACACAGAATATCTTGTTATTTCCCAAAATACTTCTAGTGTCAGTGGTGCACCTAGTAAAGATTGTGTTGGTAATCTCAAGTCCTGTTAATTTTGCATATGGTTACTTTGCATTTAAATCGAGACAAGAATGCAGATGCCTACTATTTGTCAAAATTAATATAAAGAGAATTAAGCACTGCTTCCTCCCCCCATTTCCCCCTTAAGATCACTTTGAAGTGTCTACTAATTATACTCATGTGTTTTCCTGTAGTTACTGCATTTCAGTATTTTGGCTAAAACTCTTTTTTCTCAAAATTGATTTGGTCTCCTTTTTGCTTAACTGTAAAGAGGGAGGCATTTTTTGCAAAGCAGCAAGAAATTGGAGAAGCTGGTATTTCCAAATTTCTCTAAAGCACAGGCTCTTTCTGACTAGAGTCACAAGTAATGCTGTTCTCTTCAGGTATTTCTGAGTATCAGTTTTACCGAAGGAGACTTCTGGCGATCTCAGTATCTGTAATTTAAAAACAAAATAAAAAAAGAGTTGTTACTCTAAAGAGAGACAGATATTGAAATTGCTTACCTGGCTGAAGGCAACATATGCCAAAATGTCCAGAAGAGAAGCTGGCTAAGAAGTCATGTCTGCCCATGCTTGCTCATGCCTCCTCACTGCCTCGGTTGTGCTGATGTAACTGCTGAGAGGAGCTGGACTGCTCTCTAAAATGATCACTGAAAGAGTTTAAAAAATACTGTCTTCTGATCCCCCCTTTTTGTTGGGGTGTTTTAAATTCGGATCAGTTCCAGGTTGCAGTGTTCAGAGGATATGTTCCACTCCTCACTTGTCAGTTATTTGCTGAATGATGCTTTGTGCTTCCCGTGCAAAGTACTTTGAAAGGTGTTGTAGAGAAGATCCATACTTGTTACAACTCTGTTGAGAAGGATGCCTGAATTAGAGTTGTTCTGGTATTGTGAAGTGAAATTTGGTGTATTATAATAATACTCTGGAAAATCATATTAAAGAAAAACACAATATACCACCTATAGCAGACAATAGAAGCATATTCTGATAATTTTTTTTTTAAATTAAGCTAAATAACATTGATGGTGAACACTAGTAAAGACTTTATTGAAAAATATAAGGGCTGTCCATTTTTCAGTGTGATCAAAATGCTCACATATGCATTCAAATGTGTTTCAGATGCTGCTTAGTTCTGATAAACAGCAAGTATATCTGATAAACAGATGTTAGTTGATCAGCACCTTTAGTGGGATAAATATCTATGGAAATAGTTTATTTAATATGGTGTTTCAGTAATGTCTTTTACAGGAAACATTTGTTTTGGTTTGAGCAACACCCTTCTCTCTGCTGTCAGACTTAGTAGAATACAAAATAAGCCAAGTGATAGGTGGCAGCTAGAAAAGGTCAGAAATTGTCAACATTGTATCATGATACAGATTTTGACTGCAAATCATTAAGCATTTACCTAACTTGATTCACACGAGGGCATACACTGATCATAGACTTAACTTTGAGAATATACATAAAGTTGTCAGGAACTAGGGTTAGATCACTGAGTTTTTCACGATGGGAAATATTAAACAAAAGCATCAAAATTTTTGAGTTAGAAATCAGAGCAGCAAAATATTTTGATAGCTCTTTAATGCATAACCCTAACGTATGGATACTACTGTATGCAATATGATCGTAGTGTATGTAGTCTGGAGGCGATGACAGTAGTAATATACCAGTTGAAGTTACTCATTCAACTGTATAAATATCCCTGTTGAACTTCAGATTAACAAAACATTTCCTATGGAGGTAAGTTTCAGGTATTTTCATTTTTTGACAGCTGTATGAAATGAACTTCCCTATTTATATTCTTTAGGCAGGAAAAATGGTACAAGTAAAATTCTGTGCTTCATACTGGTACTTCTTCTCTTGGAGTACTTTTAAAACCTTTTTGTCTTTAGAATAGTCTTAAAAATACCATCTTAAAATAAAATAACTGTCTGGAATTCCTTGAAGCTCATGGTTTGGCTTCTGAAGTTTTTAAACAAATAGACTGTCAGAAATTAGTGTGGATTCACTTCCAGGATTAATGCTTCATTCGCAATGGATTCTTTGCAAGATCAATACCCTGAAATATCAGAAGATTAAAGATGTATTGGATACCAAAAACACCAAACATTGTTTTAATTACTCAATAGAAGAAAGCTGGATAATTTTTACTTGCCTATGAAGAATGTTCTGCTTAAGCCAAAACAAATTCTTTACCAGTTCTTTTAGAAAGTCTGGAAGTATTTAAGTTTCTCTCCTCTGCTTTATGAGACAATGCCTGTTAGTGAGCCAGTGCTACATGGGATAACACTCTTCATTTGTAACAACCTGTCATTCAGCTGGTCAGTAAGCTAATTAAGTATGTCTGTTAATTGTTTCAGTAATACAGTTTATTAAGTTTGAGGTTTCTTACTCTGTTTGTCACACCTATAGGGGAAAAAAAAGAAGCAACAATCCAAGGTCTGTGCCTGTTGAATAGTTTACAGAAAGTTAGACAGTGTATCCATTCACTTCTGCTATTGTGGTATGTGAAATGCAGTCTTTTGAGCTGAATCCCAGAGTCATTAGCTATTAACTCAGGCAAAGCACCTATCGATTTCAATCATAGTTAATCATGTGACACTCCTTTATTTATGCCTGTATTGTGGTTTTAACTAACAGCTCGTGACAGGGATTTGTAGGTGGGTCATGCAGGAGTGGGAGTCCCAGGAAACGTTGTGGTCCCTCGGCCAGAATCCTCTGCGGTTGCCCTGAGACTAATTGCCAGACTGGGCTCTCTACCGCACTTTACAAGGAGCTGAATAAATTCCTTCTACTGCCTTAGCAGAGGGATTTCAAGGATATAATCCTTCCTTTTCCCTGGCATTGGAAAACACATGAAACCCTGGTGGCAGTGCACAACTCAAGTACTGTTAGCGCTCCAAGACTGTGGAGATGGGGCAGAGGCTGGAGTCTGGACAGAGGAACAAAGAGGTGATGTGGCTTGGGGTGGCCTTTGTGCACCAGCACAGGGTCAGCCAGAATTTCAGTCTACCAGTGGGAATATTCAGTACTTCCTTCAGTTATATAAAATATTGGCATAGAAGCCCAGGCACACATGGGGAAAAATATGTGGATTCGAAACAATACTTTCAGTGTCTGTGAGTGCTTTACCCAGGAAGAACTTTGTTTTATAGCAGTACCATGTGTGCCTCATACTGCTGCTACTGCTGAGCCTCTTTCAGCACAGTTGAGCTCTTTTATACCAATCCTTCATGACTTCTTTGCCTTCTGAACCAGTAAGAATTATCTTCAAATCATAAGTTTGTGACAGATGCATCATTCATGAAAATCTGTTCTCTGTCTATGAGGAGTTTTCCAGAAGCCCTCAGGAATACAGGCTAGATTAGTTTAAAATGCGTGTGGATGATGGATAGAAAAGTGTAAGCCTAAGCTTAGGGAATGGCGTCATCTTCATGCATAGTGCAAGCTGTGTGCTTGTGTTTAGCTTCCCTGCTTATTTTAGATTACTTAGTTGTTGGAGTTGTGTTGAATGGTGAGACAAACTAAAAATAGTTATGGATTCCCCAAGTGACTTTTTCAGTCACTTGTGACTCAGAGACTGGAACAGACTGTCTGAAGAGCTAATGAATTCTTCTCAGTAGTAGGAAGTGGGTAAGACTTTTGAAGTGGATAGAAATTATCTAAAAGTTTTTGAGACTTTTAGAAACAGAGCTTCAGTTCATAGATGCTTAGGGTTTGTGAAAGGGAGGAGCATCTTAAGAAATTGTAGCAGGCTAGGAAACAGTTTGTGCAGTGCCATGAGTGTTGAAAGTATCTGAAGCACTATTAGATGTACTAGAGAAATCAGGGTTTATTAGCCATAGAAGAACTCTCTTTTTTTGCTTGGCTTAGGACTTTGCAGAGCAGTCATTTTTTCTGATGCATAGCTCCAAAATTACACAGATCTTACACCACTAGGAGCCCCATGTGGCAGTTGCTTTTCCTCGCTGGCCAGTTTCTACAATGATCTGGACATTAACCAAATTATCATTGATTCTTCAAGCTTTAATTCACCATAGAGGCAGTGGGAGCAGCAGCTTTAATCATTGCCAGTTTTTACTGACAGGACTAAAAACCACAGTTGCCAGATGACTCAGACTTTGGCATCCTTATTTTTGCTCATGGTTTTTATATGGAAATTTGAAAAAGTTATGACCACAGAGATCATGATTTTCAGTAGAGTGCAAATGCTGTAGCACCACACCTAAACTAAAAGTGGGCTTTAGTCCATCTTCCTCCTCCTTTCTTTTTCTTTTTTTTTTCCTTCTTTGTTTTATGTGCTTTTAATTTACTACTGTTAAATGACACCTTTTCTATTCTGGGGAAAAAGAAAAAAAAAAAGGGCCAGTTCATCATGGCATATTGGCACTCACGTCAGTGGAGCCTTGCCTTGACACACATTAGCTGCTGGGATGTGTCCTTGAGGCTTGTGACCTTGCAGAGGAACACTGGGTGTTAGGTAATGTGCCTCGCTGCCCAAATGCTCCATTTCTGAGATCATAAGGGGAGGTGCAGCACCAGCCTCGATTCCTCCCACTTCTTTTCGGAGAGATGAGAGTTGTAAAACTGAGGCACAAGGCGGGGGGAGAAGTGTCAAGTGCAAATTGGTTTAGCTGATTCTCACTAACAGCCACAGTATATGACTTCAGTAAGTAGTTTCTCTTTCTTTGAAGAAGCAGTACCAGCTCTAGGAAGGGAGTTGAGCAGCTGTAATTATAAAGTAAAACTGAGTAGCTGTGATTATAAAGTAAAATGGCCCTTCCTAGAGCATGCACACCTGGGATGTGGGTTGAGAAGTCAGCATTGTGTAAAGATGTAACATGAATTCTCTAAGGTTTTAGAGGAGGCACTTGGAGGAGCCATTATGAGTACTCTCCAGTTGAAAGACTTTTGAGCTTCTGGGAACTACAGCAAGATCTGTATATCATCTAGCTAGAGGCAGTTGAAAGAGCTAGTTCCAGTTTTGAAAACACCGAGCTGCTGCAGCAGAGGGAGTTGTGCAGAATTCCCTGCTTGTACATCTTGACAGCCTTTGTGAAGTGCTAGGCCAAGAGTCACTTCTGGGAACAGAGCAGACTCTGACTGATCAGGAATGGTCAATCTCGTACTAATTCTGCCATTGCCCAAGCCAGGGGAGCACAAGACAGCCTGAAAGACATGTGTTCGCATAGTGTAAGCCTGGGTCTTCATCTGAAAGATGGGACTTGCTTTGATACTTTACTGTGTTAACACAGCCAATTACCATCCGGACCAGGACTGTTTCTCACCCCTTGGAACATGGGAAAATCTGTCACAAGACCCTCTGCAGATGTTAGTGTGAAAATAGACTCCTAAAGTTACGCAATAACTGAGCAGTGCCTCTTAACCTGTTTGGCCGCTCTGTTCTTTACGTTGTTCATGTGTCACCCTAACATGTGGCTGAAAGCACAAGTGGTGCTATCCCATATAGGGGTGATGTGCAGAGGTGAACCATAACTTCACTAAGTTGCCCTGGTGCTAAAAGCTCCGTTTCATGAGGGAGGCTGGGACAGAGGATGCTCCTGGCTGCTCATACATCCCTTACTTGACAGATGTCTAAGCTTCACAAGCAGCAAGTGCAGAGCTGCTACAGGTTGCACATTACAGTCTGGTCTTTAAACAGTGAACTGGTGCGGCTTTCAGTTTGTTGCTGAGGTATTTCAGGTGGTGCCTGGGGAGTATCTGTGAAAAAGGGGCAGAGAAGACAGCTGGGATGATGCCTTGCCAGCCCTCACCATGCAAAGAGGGAACCCTCTGATGAGTCAGAGCCCTGACGTTGTGTGTTAGCCTGCTGTCCTCTTAGCAGTCACACTGTCAAGCTACGCAGAGTAACTCTGTACTTTGAAAACATCATTGACTTATGGGTGTCAGTATGATTAAGAGCACACTGGAAAAATTTTGGGAAGGTTGGAGGAAGCCATCAGTGCCTGTGCATTCAGCCTGCATCCCCTACTGCAGAGTGACTGGGTTACCAGCAGAAGTGAAAGCAACCACAAGGCCACAGCCTGTTCCATAGCTGAAAGCTATGCGGCAGTGAGGATTTGGGTCAGAGGTTTATATGCTGTCAGGAAGGGGAGTTAGGTCAGGGAGGGTCTATTCACTGCATACTGAGGATTCACACTTCAGCACATTTGAATTGTTTGCTGCCGTGCCTATTTATATCAGCATTTGCTTTGAAAATGTTACTAAATGCAGCTGTTGTGTACTTCTCTTGTCCTTTGTGCATTTCCATTTTATAGCTAATTGATGGGTTTAGGTGTATTTTTGTCTGCATCTCAGAAATACATTTAAGCTTTCTTTATCATGCAAAATGGAAGAAAATTGCAAAAGTCAAGAACATAAAGTATTTTGTAAGATTCTAAAAATTAGTATTCTTATTACTAAAAAGCATAATAAGAATATTCTTGGTCAGAAAAAAAAAGCAATATTGACCTCAGAAATTATTGCAAGATTAATTTAAATATTTGCATGGGGAAAGACACTTGTTTGGAATAACAGTCCTCTTTTCTGTGTTACCTTCTTTAGTATCTGGGCAGCAGAATCTGTCATTATAATTTGGCAATTTTCAGTAAGTGGTCATAAACATTAAACAGAAGTTGTCAGGAAGTTGAGGCTTTTTAATAGGGAATAACATTATAGAAATCACAGTTATACTTTTTGTCTTTCTTTAAGAGAGTAATTAGAAAGGTATTTGAGATAATTTATACAGCTATTGAAAAAGTGGACGAGCACATTTTTATGAGGAAAAATGTAGGGAATAGGTGCCAATGGCGAGTTACTACCTTGGAAATATACTCACTCGTTCTTGTGACATACTCTTCTCTTCTGTTTCTTTCTCCTTCTTTTCAAGTTGACACGGGGGAAGATAATAATGTCACCTATTTGCTCGTGCCTGTGTAGAGAGTCATTGCAATGCATGGGCACTATTTAAGTTCAGCTAAGAGCTCCAGTGAATCTTCAGTGTCTCAGCAAGAGGTTGACCTAAGTTGACTGAAAAAGAATGTTGTACTAGAAGTGAGCAACATACATTAACCGGAGTGTTCTTTACCTGACTATTCCAGTGTGGCAAAGCACTTCCTGGCCTTTCCAAGCAAGAAGACTGCTGTGGAACCGTGGGTACTTCCTGGGGTTTTAACAAATGCCAGAAATGTCCCAAGAAGCCATGTAAGTGCTATTTTGTTGTTATTCTCTGGAGCAGTTTACGGCTTTTCTTTTTTTTTCCCCTCAAGTAGTATTTTTCCTTTTTTTGAGGGGGGGGAAAAAAAGGAACCTAGTAGAAAGAATATGCTATGGTTTGATTAGGGACAGGTTGCAGAAACTGGAATTCTCCTGCATGCCAGCAGAGTTACAATATTCAGGCATTCATTGGAGCCAGCGAAGTTAACGTTGTTGAGTTTTTTTCCCCTTCCTCCTCCTTGAAGTCAGTGATGCACTGTTGCGTTTCTCTGTGCAGGAAGGATAATGACATTGAATCATCTTGCCTCTTCCAGCTGGATTTATTTTTTTTAAAGTTTGCACAGAAATGTTAAATTATAGAGGCGCCAGTTACTGCTTGGAGAGAATGCAGTGACCTCTTGGGACTGCAAATGAACTTTCAAGTTCGAAGCCAAAGTTTTCCAGGCTCTGAATTGTCAGTTACATTTTTTTGCTCTGTTTTTGAAATATCTTCCTCAACAAGTAGGCAATGACAAAGACTTTCTTCACTGTTTTGTTATGATTTGACATCATATTATAATGAGAAAGAAACTTCAAATTATTTACACGATAGGTGAAGCTAGTCTCTTAAACTTTTTGTGAATGACATTACTGTTGCACAGGAATAGTAATACTTCTCTGTCATGTCATATTTTCATCACTAAATGAAAGATGAGAAAAGATAATGTGATGTCTGTTTTGCAGATGTAATGGACCTGAATTAAGTGGGCCAAAAATAGTGCACAGAGATGCAGTCATTCTTATCTAGGTCTTCTAGGCCCCTGTTATTTGTACAGATAGCAACTCTGGAAACATGTTCAGTGTTTGATTTTTTTTTTTTTTAAGCATATTTTTGTCTGCAAGTCTTAATGTGGACATAAATAAAATTCTGGCAGAAAATCTACAGTTACTCCTACTTCTCTGACTCCTCCTCCTTCCACAGGAGAGTCTGATATAAATGTATACTGACTCGGTCTGATCTGCTAGTTTATGAAGCATTTAAATTTTGTGTTTTGGAGTATGTTTATCTTCTGATTTGCTTCTGAAAGAGAGCCTCCTTGTGGTCTTTGAGATCCATAATTAATAAAAGAATCTGGTACCTAAATTTTTATTCCTGTAGCACATAAATACAGTTTCTAGCAGAGACATGCATTCTGTATTGGTGTATGAATTGTGAAATGTGTCATGATTTTGTAGCTTTCCTGAAGAAGTAGCAATTTATTTATAGCTTTCTCCAAAGAAGTAGCAATTTAACTACAATTGAAAGATTTGGTCATCAGAAGCATGTGGGCATGCAGAATGTTGCTTAGTGGATATAGGTGTGCCATGGGAAAATCACAAAAGCCTGAAACATGCTCCAATCAAAAACTGGTTGGAACTCCTAATACAAATTTTTGGTGCCTGGTTTGAAGGGAAGCCCATGTGCTGGTTCTTCATAGCTCAGGTAAAACACTGGTCTCCTCAGCCTGGAATCCACAATGGACAATGTGTTGATCAGGCAGCTGCTTAATGCCAGCACGATGGCATTATGTTGCCATCAGCATGATGTTAAGAGCAAGCAAATAGGGAAACACTGGGACAAACCATGTCCGAAATCCTGGTCCCCAGATGCTTCTTTGGTGGGTACAGAGAGGTGCCTGAACTCACCCTAAAACCTCTCCTGAAGGGAAATCCACCACCCTATTTTCAAAGCACTGAGTAAGAATAATTTTTTTTAAATGCTAATGAGATGAGCACTGTCCTTTATTATAAAAGGTTAATGGCTAGCACACTTGCTCAAGATGGGGCAATTCAGAGTTCCTTCATCTGCCAGAAGAATTTCTAATCTACATTTTATACCTATGAGGAGATGCCCTAACCCATAAAATGTAGAAACAATTCTTGGAACAAGACTGGGAACCCAGTCTCTTTCCCAGTGTCCTTAATTACTTATGGTATGAGTCATGCTTATTCCTGCTTTCTGGCTCAATCTGGAATTGTTTTTTTAAACGTAACTGTATGCTTTCAAGAGAAGACAGAGAATGTTGCCACTTGGATAATCCTGTCCTTGTGATTAAAGCATTCCTGGAAAGTAAGGGTTTGTGTCTCCTAGACATAATGGGATACGTTTCTCATCTTTCTAGGTGGGAGCTTGCACTGTACAGTAGTGTTTTAAGAAGGGAGGAGGAGATGGGTGCACTGTCTGTTTTCTCCAGATTAAAATACAGTGTCATCTACCACTACATTATATCAAGAGTATAATTTGGTAGGTGTATGCTTCAAGAATATTCACTGAATCTGTCAGGAAGATTTGGTAGAGGTATATGTACTTTCTTAGTCTAGATTTGATTTAGGAATGAGTTAAGCATGATGCTATTCAATCATGCTATGACTTACTGCAATTCTGCATGAGTGCAAATGGTGAATTTTCAGATTTCTAAGAACTTACGGTAATAAATTTGGAGTGTTGCAGGAGTTTAAGTGATCTTACAGCATCTTAGCGTTTTATAGATGTTCAGTTTGAACTTAGGCACACAACTTGTTTTGGATCTGGGCCTAAGTGTCCTTTGGGCATAGGTGTCAAATTAAGCCTCATGTCAGTATCAGTGTTATGCTTCTGTAGAGCAAACAATTTCCCAAGATAAATGTAAATTTATGATAAGATTTAATGAAAGTGTGGAGTGCCTGCTTAAGGATTTATATTTTGTCAAGTTTTGGTTTTTGTTTTTGTTTTTTATAATGAGACTGTTTCAGTGGTAAAAAGAGTATGCATATATATATAAAAATATATATGTATATACGATACTGGATGGAAAAACTTGGGAGTCAAGTACATTATTAGTAAGTTATCAGTTAAGTGGTGTCCATGGTAGTGTCTCAACAGGCAAAGATAGTCCCACATTAGTCCTATGTCATTTTGACCTGTTCTGATACTTCACTAAATTGGTATTACCCTTTTTATTGTAGACATTTTGGAAGAAAACAGACGTCCTTTTGCTTTTATGGTTTTATGTTTCATAAACTTCATTTAAGATTGACCTGTTTTTATAATAATACGTAATCAGGTTGCATTTAATGTGATCTTCTGCAAAACCCACTTCAGCAAAATATTTAAGCATATACTTCAGTCTCATTAGCAGGCACTTTTCTTCTCTCTTCAGTCAACTACTTAAGGATGCACTTAGGTTTGCAAGTGTCTTGTTTCCATGGACTTAAGTAGGGCTTTGTCACTTTGTAAAGATGTACTTGCTTATTTTGGGTAATAGCCACTGCTCAGTTGGGGCTTCTGCCTTGTTGCAAAGTCAAGTGCCTTGGCCTGAGGCAGCTCCCATGTCTGTAAGTTTATGGGTTATTCAGTATTACTGAAAAATATAAGAAGAAATTTTGGAACAGATCTCCATTTTTGAGGGCTTCTACAGAAGACAACTTTTAAGACAAAGTGCATTTCTGTGTTACATGGGGAATGTTATGATTGTTCAGGCTTCTTGCTAACAGTTAATAATTACAAACAGGTTGTCTAAGTGAGTAAAGGGTAAGTAATGTAGGACTCTATCCAGCTCCCACATGGATCACTAGCCATCGCTGAATAAGCTCCTTACTCTGCTGCGACTTGCTTGCGTTGCTGCTCTTTGTAGAAGGAAGAAAACAGCTGCTAGTAAGCCACTACTTCCTGTTCAGTGTGGGAGTAGGAGGATGAGGAGGGAGGGAGAGGTTAAAATCTCTGCCCTAACTCCACCACTGCACTTTTTAGAGCAGCTGAGTCGCCCTGGAAGGGAAAATGTGTTGCAGCACTGGAAAAGGCCTGGCATAGCTTATGGGCTGGTCTCCATCTACAACTGGAAGAGCTCCGCTCTTCCTCTGTTTTCCTCTGCCAGGCTTTACTGCAGGGTACCATTCCTGTCCACAAAAAGTTAGACACACACTCTTGGTTTTAGTGTGAATTGTATCAAGTCTGTAATGGCAAACACAGATAAGTTAGGACATAATCAGTGCAGTTATGAATCTGACTCTGCCAGCATGAGCATTTGGACTTTCCACTGACATTTTTGGGGACCAGGAATAGACTAATGCATTGCACTTTTGAAAATCTCACCTTAAATTTAAACTGGTTTTAATATTAACATTGTGAAAAGATTCAAGCTGCCTTTAAAACAAATACATAGCTGCCACTTTTTTGGTGAGAAATGAAATTTTCAAATTTAGTTTGTGTTAAAATGGTTGTAGTCAATGTAAAGATGGAAAAGTATGTGTTCCAAACTGTAAGAACATTGTTGCTGTATTTTGACCCATACTATTTTTGTGTTTAACCATTTTATCACTTTAAGCAATCCCTAAAGGGAATCTTAATGTTCTAATTAAGCAGTTATTTTAAATAATTCACAGCAATTTGAAGTGAAACTATCTCACTTGAAAAGCTGCTACTCAAGATCATCACTTCAATTTTTTCCAAAGAATAGGAAAAGCTTTAGAACTAATGAAAATAATTCTTTTCTTTTTTTTCCCCACCCTTATAGTCAACCAGTTACCAGTTTTAAAATAAGCTGCAGGGATAAATGTGCAATTCAGGAATTTTATGTGAAGTGAAGTCAATTTAAAACATTGTCTCACTCAGTTGTTCTATCTTATTTAACAGTTTATATACAGTAAAGATGGAAAGTAATGTGTTTGATTTGTTTGTTTGTCTTTTGCCTGCTGAACATTTAGAACACTTTTAAAGGAAAACAAAAGATCTGACCAAATGTAAGTTATCTCTATTGTAGCATTCAAATTATGAAAAACTCTCTTGACTCTTATTAAAGGCACTTGTGTGATCATAGTGCCAAGAGTTTACTCCTATATGTTTAATAAAGTACTGGGCTTTGCCAAGAGGTTAGTTTTTCATGCATAACCATACAAAGAAGTTACTGCTCTCATTTATGATGTTATAACAGTTTAAGAATCAATAAACAGTTTTCTGTAGTCTCAAAGGCAACCTTAAGTGGAGGAAAGAAACAATAAATAGAAATAAAAATCTAGTTAACTGAACACTTTCTATTTTGGCAAAATTGAATTCAGTCTGTATTTTGCAGTGTTGTTATGCCCTTGACAGTTTACACTGATCAGCCAATAAGTCACACAGTCTTCTAAAATTCAGCGACTTTGTTCAGGAAATCACAAATATGCTTTTTTTTCCCTTCTTTTTGCCTTGTTTTAGAAGTTCATTTTCTTCTATTTCCTGCATATTTCAAATATTTTTTTAATTCATTGTGGCAGGAGAGATGGTACCCAACAATTTTGCTTAACACCGAAGATACTTCTGCTTTCTAAAGCTGCTTTTAGTTTTGAAACCATTGAGTTTCCATAATGAATCTTCAGCTTTTCCCAACATGATATTTGTAGCTGGTTTGGGAAAGTAATTACTTGAATATTTGAGAACAACTAGGATGAAAGATAATGTCCTGATTTCAAAGATGTATTTTTTGGAAAAAATATAAATTTGACTGGATAACTGAAGACTTAAGTGGTATACATGTGGAAAGAGATGGAATTAAGGTTACCTGTACAACCTTTAATTTTAATTTCTTGACCTTTTATGCCTGACTATACATCATAAAAACTTATAATCATTTTTTAATAGTTACATAATAATTTGGCTGTCAGGCTCTCTAAATAAGCATATAAATCAGCAGTATTTAACTGATGTAATTTTTTTTCTTCAGCTTACCATGGATACAGTCCTATGATGGAATGCCCACAAGGCTACAAGAGGATCAATGCTACGTTTTGTCAAGGTATGATAGCGCCCACAATTGATTGTGATTATTTTGAGTACCAGTTTTCTGTGACAGATTCTTTGATATTTATGACTTAGATGAATGGATCCAGTCCATTGATTTGTATTTGGGAAAAAATGTTGAGGCTACTTCTAACTCTTTCCAAATACTGGCAACTCCATAGGGTGGGGTTTTTTGCTCCAGGGCAAAAAACTTTTAAAACTTTTATGTATATTCTCATTTTCTTTTGATTATGTGTAAAGATGACTTTATAAGGATTCATTTACTTTGTTTTTCAGTAGAAACGCAGTGTTCTATCAGTTATTTTGCTAAACAGTGAACCTGCAGACTTACTCGGTTAAGTCAGATGAAACTAGCAATAGAAAATAATTTCTATAATCATGAAAGTATAAAGGAACCATAGAACAATTCTTTTGGACTTAAGAGTTTAGACACGACAGTACTGAGAACAGTCAGCTAATGTCACTGGCAAGTGGAAATGAAAAACCATGCATACCTGGCTGCCATGTAAAGCGGTGACCCACATACCTGCACTGTGCACATTCTGGAAGTGAGAATGTATGGAGTTAGATACTGTGTAAGTTGTGTTACGCCAAGATTATGCCCTGTATCTCCTGGCTGTAGGCATAGAAGTTATCAAAACGTACACGGTTGTGGGGTCTGCATGGTCATGCAGCTCCACAGAAAGGCTTGGGGCATTTAGGTTCTCCTGGCCTACAGTGTCTCTATCTGACGAAGCTGAACAGATGACCATAGACATGTGCTTGTTCTTTCTCTGTATCCTGGAGTATTGAACAGAGGTGCCAGGTGAGGATGTAGGAAAAAGCTTAATTGCTTGTCCGACTTGTTTGGCCCAGCTCAAGTAAAGAATGGAAAGGAACTCTGAGAAGATGTGAGCAATCCTGCAGTGGTGCTCTAAAGAGAGGTTTGGGAAGGAAGGGAAGAATGAGTTCAAGTGAGTCTGACACTGACCTGTGGTCAGGTTTGTTAGTCATTGTTGATGCTGCAGGGGTAAAAGAGGTCCCAACAAGTAGTGGTGGTGGAGAGAAGGAGAAAATGAGAGAGTAATTTGCGTTAAAGGATATATATACTTTGGAGTTAAAGTTAATTTTATTTAACTGAAAAACTTTCAGTTAGCATGTCGATGAAGGAATGTACAGCAGCCAACCACATAAAGAAATTATTTTACCAACCAAAAAAATACAGCATGTAGAGCACTAAACACAAACGTCCCGCTGCTGCTGCTGAGGGAGATGTGAGCTGCTATCTGAAAGTATAGGCACTTAAGCCTATCTGCTGCTCAGTTCTCTACCTAGTGGTTTACCAGCTTGCAGGGTAGGGGCATTTGGAGGATTGTGAGAAAAAATTGAGTTGGGGCAAATTAGTAAAAAACTAAATGGAGGACAGCTGCAAATAGCATCTCAAGAGCTTGTTCCTTGATCTGCAGTGAAAGACTGTAGAGTCCTCTTAAGAAATAAAAGGGATGGAGAGATGTTGATGGCAACTTACTGATGAGGACTGCAAAGTGAAAAGGTGAAGGACGTGAGTGTAAGGCATGGATGGCCGCCTTTTCACGCCTCAAGTTAAACACGTAGGTGGTGCGTATATTTCAGCAAGATGTTTCCAGCCATTTCAAAAGAGATTGTCTCATTCCACATATTAGTTACGAGGTTTTTCAGTCTGCAAAAGAGAGGATTTCTAACTTTGAGCACAGAAGGTGTCTGGAAGATGCCATGATGCATTAGTACCATCATGCATCCCTCTGAATATGGTCCGGGAAAGACAGGAGCTTTTGATATCTCCAGTAGTTGTGCGCAAACCCCACTGCATACACAATGGTTTCCCAGAAAGCAGCAGCTCAGCAGGCATTTAAAGGTGAGTAGGGCATTCAGTTTGTTTCAAGGGGTTGCACCTAGGTGTTGGCAAGCCTTATTTCATGGAAACTAAGATCCTTAATCAGGGGCTACAGGCAGTTAAAAAATGGTCTGGTGCTTGTGAAGGTTGCCAGAAGTAGGCCAGGAAGTTGTTTCGCTGAGCAGTGACAGGCTGATAGAGAGGGAGAACATATGTCTGTGGGTAGGGAGCATAAGAGGGAGCTAAGTCCTGCCATGGTAGTGTGCAGAAATAGATCCGTACCTGGTAGGCTAGTCATTGTTGTACTGGGTTTTGATAGTTTTTCCCCTGACACATTTTTGTACTACATAACTAATACTGCAAGAAAGATGAGGCTTTAAATAGTTTGTTTTATTACCAATATCATTATCCCAGAAGAGAGCGAGCTGTAGACTCTAAATATAACTTGTCGTTGATACATGGAAACTTATAACATAGAGTTTAATCATATGGTGGGAGTCAGATTATCCCACCGAGAAGCAGACTGTCGATGAATTGAGGATGGGGACAATCTCTTAACTTTCTGGAGAGGACAGAGGTGGTGACTGCTGCAGGTTCCCCTTATTGCCTTATCAATGCTTGGGTGGCTTCTCTGTAATTTACTCACCAGCACACTCCAAAAAGGAGCTACAAATAAGGAAGGAACTGAGAGAAGGAATACCCATGAAACAAAGCCAGGATAAAATTTAGTCCTATTGAAGCAAGTAACAAGATTACCATTTTCTTTCAGAGGGTCAGGATTTTGACCTCTGTTTGAACAGTCATCAGGAAAGCTGGCTTCATATGTGAAAGCTGCTGGCAGGGTGAATTTCAGTTCTGAAATGGTCATTAGCATGTGCTTCTCAATGAGTCAGGCAAAAGTGTCCTGTTTGTGTTTATCTGCATCAGGCAGGCTTTTCGAGAAGAGGAGAGGACAGGGCTAACAAAGAAACAGTTGTCCATATCACAAACACAGAGCAAAGCAACAGCAGTAGCTGTGAAGAGAAAACTGTTTAAGCTGGTGGCGGGGAAGTATTTGTGTTCTTGTAATAATCCTTACAATTAAATTGGAAAGGAGTGGCACAGCATGCCCATATGCAAGTATACATTTTAATCAGATTATTCTTTGCTGAAAGGATGTCCATGCTCTGAAAGGGCCAGCGTTGCCAGATCAAATAGTAATAGGGCTGTATTTCTGAATCCCTGCCTGCAGCTAAAAGAGATTGCCGTTTTCACCTAGATGTCATCCAACTTTCACTGCCTTTGAAAACTCAGGCCTAAAAGCCTAATTAACCTTTTGTTCTACATTGGTTTTGCAGTGAAAAGCCTCCTTAGTTTACAAAGCCTATATAGAATTAGTGTGATTAATAACCAGGTCCTGATTTTTTTCCTTTCAGGTGAGTGAACTAATGTAATGAAACATTCTTCTCTCTAATGCGTATGTAGGACAGCAAAGAACCATCTGTGGGTATGCTAATTCAAACAGTTTAGTGTAATTGCTATCAAGAAAGCTTTTCCCCCCTGAGTAATTATCTTTTCAATGGGATGATTTATTACATGTACACACATGGATGCCCTAAGGCTGTCATTAAAACCAAAATACAGCTTATCAGAGTTGCAACTTCTTTGTCAGAATCCACATGCAATGCTAATTTCTGGTTCCCTGTTTAGAATTATACTCTACTATTTCCTCTTTCTGCTAATGGTTTTCTTGGAAAACTGAAATAGAATGAAAAAAACAGCTGGTGAAAAGGTTGGATTCCTTTTTCAGGAAACTAACATATTGCCAATAGAGCACTTTAAAAATCTTATCTTGAAGAACTGGAAAAATACCTGAAAGCTTGTTTTTCAATGAAGTAAAAAATTGTGCATGGAAGTTCTTAAAAAGTCCCCATATGCTTAAAATTAAATGTATATGAGCTTGCAGAAAGTAGTACTTGTATGTTGATGGATCAAATTCTGTAATCATGTGCTCTGGGGACTTCAAGCTTTTTTCCCTTGGCTTCATCATGATTTAAAATAAATTTTGAAGGTATATTCTGCCCTCCTATGTTTGTCCCTAAAACCAGTAATAAATTTGTTTTCTCTGCATGATTTTATTACTTTTAAGTAATAAAAGAGCTTCGCTTCATAAGGAATGCTATTTAATGTTACTTAGCTACTAAGTTAACAGCCTTTTTTCAAAGAAGTTCTTTTATGATGATCATACTGAGAAATAAATATATCTCCAGAAACTGGGCTGGGTTGCTGTTTGGACATTGATTATGTGTTTGAAAAGTGTCGCTCTGCAAACTTGTGTTCCAGTAAATTCCATGCAGAAGCACAAAACGAGTTGGATTGATTTCTTCTGGTGCTACTCTGTTAGCTCCAAAGAAATCAGTGGGTCATTTCTTAGAATAAGCAACTATTTTTTCTGTCATTTAAAAAAAAATATATTGCAATAATTTCATTAGCAACCAAACCTTGTTGTTTGTTTCTTTTACCCCTTGTTCTCACTAATCAGGTTATTATTGAAACAATAAACTATAATGGGGGCAGTAAAATCTAGATATTATATTTTTCTTAGAACTGAGGATATTAATAGTGTTTAACAATATAGCTATAGCAGAAACAGTTGGAACAGTATTTTCAGTGGTGTTAGTAGGTACAGTTGTAATTGATTTTCATAAAAAGAATAAAAACTGATGCCTGCACATTGAGCCAATTTGGAGCTCATTCAGTCAGGTGGCACTCCCAGTGAAGCCTAGCATATACCTACCAGAGTAAGTCAAAGTTTCACAAATAAGACATAAATTATATATTCCAGTCTTTAATTTGCAGCATGAGATATTGTGCATATTAAAGCACTTCTGCATGAAAACATCTGCCAAGGCAGATGTTACTAAATAACATTTAGTGACTGACCACTAGATCATTTCTAATTAAGAAGTTGCCCAGTACAAATTCTAATTAGTGTATAATTGACCTGGAAGGCTCGCTTTGCTTAAATGTAGCAAAGTATCTTAAGTGTGTGCGGTTCTTATTGAAAGGCAAGTTGCTCGCTTTGCATCAAAAGGAGATAAACATTTTCCGTTCAGTTTTATTACTTAGTCATTGAAAAAAGTCAGTTTTTGAAAAGCATAGAAATCTGATTTCAGAGCTAAGTGCAGAAGTCCCCCTTCAGAAATTTACATGGTGCTTAGGCCTGGAATCAGCTGTGGGCTGCTGATGTTGAGATTGCTTGTGTCCTCCACCACCAGGTACTTGGGACAGAAGGGATGAGAAGGGATGCAGTACTTTCTAGCCGCAAGTTTATTCTGAATATTTCAGTGCAGCTACCAGGGCTGTGGTGGTCTGACTAGACTTTCTGCTTCTACAAGTTCCCTTTCTTGGTCCAATTTTCCTAAGAACCTTCTGGATATCATGACTGTCCTAGCTGGAGGCTGTTGCATATTTAGTTTTTGTGCCTTGTCATCTGTGTCATATGTTGTCTTTAAAAATTGTGACATTATAAGTTGTTTTCTTCTGTTTATGCATGTAATGTGACTTTGAGAATCTGAATTTGTCATTGTCTATTGAGACAGATTTATTCATGTTATGAAAAATCACCTACGAAATGTGTAAAATAGAAAACGCATTGTATACAAATGAGATCTATTGTTTCAAAAGAGGGATTATTGTTTTCATACTAAATCACTTCTCGGTACTCTTCAGCCTTGTTTATGAAAATTTTAAATGTCTTTTAGTTAGTTCAACGTAATAAAGTAAAAAAACAAACAAACAAAAAACAAAAAAACCCACCAAACCCTGATCCAATTTTGATAGTTGACACTATGATTTCAAAGTTATCGGTGCTCTTGAAATTTGACTGCATTCTTTACATGAATGGTAGCAATGATTTCTTTAAAAAAACAAATTAAAGACTATTTTTGTTTACATTTGCATTGTTCAAAATTCTTATAGTGACCCCTGACTTTTTTGAACTCAAACTGTTTTTCTTGAGCAAAAATATTTTTTTTTAAATTGAATAGATAGATTTAAATAACATACTGTCAGAAGATTGCAACTTTGACCAGAACACATTAATAAACAAGTACATTCAGTTCTAGAATTTTGTTTTTAAGTTAAATGTTTAAATGTGCTTAAATGCTCCAAGCTGTGATTATTTTGATGAGCATAAACTCATTGCATTAAGCATGGAGATGAAAGAATGAATTTCATTTTATAGGAATGTTTCAAATTCCAGTATGTCTGTGACCAAATATGGGCCTCACTTGCTATCTGAAAAGGGCAGAGAGTGGACTTGCTCCATGTGTCCAAATGAACTACAAGGCTGAAGGGAGAGAAGACAGCTTTACACCACCTTAGTGTTTCCTGCGATTCTGCATTAGGCCAGCTGGGCCTGGGTGGTCTGAAGAGCTGTTATAATGGCTAACACAGCCAAAACGCAGTGAACTTCTCTTCCTAAATACTCTTCCAGCTGCAGGCTGCCAAAGGGAAACACTACAGGACTGTTATTCTAACCATCAGCTTTTGTAGGTCGGTCTATCTCAGAACAGCTCTCTGCTAATCAACTAGTCCTTCTGCACCGCTTCACTTGGCTATAGCGGGCATCAAGCTCTTCAGGTCGTGTTGGCCTGTTAATGTGTAGAAGACTAGTAGGCTGTGAAGCATTTTCATATTTGCTTGCTAGTGGAATCTGAGTGAAGTATTTCACTAAATGAGCAAATTAAAGGAGGTTGCAGTAGCTTTATGGTGCATCCAGTAAATCACTCAGCATGTTTTACAGTAACCAAGCAAAAATACTCTTTCAGCAGTAAGTGACAGGTACAGATCTCGTTATAAGTAGGCACAAGAATTTTTTCTAGGACTGGATGTTTACACTTGGCATGGTTTGTTATCCTTGGGGAAAGGATACTCAGGCTACGTTATGGTGTCATTAATCCTGAATAAAGCTGAAATGATTCACTTCCTGAATGTGATTGAATTAGATGTGCCATTGCTCAAGGAAAGGTAGGAGAACATTGCATGTTTCCAGCTGAGAACCAAAGCAGTGTTGAACAGCAGCTAATGCAGCCCCAAAGACTGTTTTAATCTACTTTAAAAGCCATTACAGAATTGGACAATACAGGCAGAGCATGGGAAGATAATCCTTTCTGCAGCATGTCCTCCCCTTCAGCGCAGAGTTCTTCTATGCATCATCATACAGTGGAGAGAGAAAGAGATTCTATTACATTGTACCCTTCTGTACACAAATACCTATACGATAGCCAGAGGGAAACCTTCCATTAGGTGTACAAATGCTTTGTCACTTAAATTTAAGTACCTTAGAACAGAGTTTGATCCCATATCTAACTTTTCTCCTTTTAAAGTTTTGATTCATATACTTATTTTTCAGTCATCACAATTTCCCCAGTGTGCAATGCATGTAAGAGAGCCAAACAAGTAAATCAATACTTGAGTAAAAGAGCCCAACCCCCATAATATAGATTGAGATGTTGAAAAGCCAGTGGGGTTTTGGATCGTTAAGCAAGGAAGAACTGTTTAGAGAAAAGGAACAAATGAGGGTTGTTTTTCAGAAGTTTTCTTTTTTTTAATTTCTTCTGGACTATTTAATTCTTCCCTAAATCACAGTTATTAGAAGAAAATAGGTGGTTGTATTAACTGTTGCCTGTACTTAGACTTAATGAAATTTAATTTAGTATTGTGATATTCACCCCATGTAATTGGAAATGTGTGTATGTGGTCATGAGTAAAAACTGAGATCAGTTCTCTGATTGTTAACTATTTGTGGAACAAGATTCCGGTAAAGTGCTTTCAAAACACCGTTGTGTTTTGTGGTATTTCTAATGGGAAACTGTGAAGATTGCCTGAAGAAACCTTGGAAGATACTCTGGACAAAAATCCAAATAAAATTTGTTTGTGAACGTTTTTACAAAGCAAGGAGAAAAAGCCATGAGTAAAGTAAATTTTCATTTTAATACCTGAGTTATCCATTCATTTCCATCTTCTGTCTACTAACTAATGTACGTAAAGGTCTTTGAAGATGAAGTTGGTTTTGGACTTAGTAAAACTGTATATAATTATTATGGTTTATAACAAGTTCAGTGTTAGCATGTGCTTGTTTAAATGAATACCATCTTATGTTGTTCCCATCTTCCTCCTTTGCTTCTGCTTGGTTTGGGAGGGTTTTGTTTTGTTTTGTTTTTTTTAAGTCGTGAAGATTACTTTGTTCATAGTCACACTCTTCACATGAGCAGACAAGCATTCAGTTAGGAAATGGTTGTTTTAGCTTTTTTTTTTCCCCAGGAAATTCAGTGGCAGTGAGTCATTAACACATTGCATTTTCTGAGAGCAAGTTGACCTGACACCCGGTAGACCTATAAAAATCTGTGGGAAGGTATCAAACACTAACTGTTGTTAAGAGAGCCTGTTTTAAGTTCTCCTTAGTGGGGAAGATTGTGGGATAGATTAGCAGCGGTTTGGTTACAGCATCTGGATTGTTTGAAGCTGGGAGCACTGTGGTGGTTCTGGAGGAGACCGTGGTGGCTGACCTCACCATATATCAAGCTCTGTGCTTAGAAGAGGATATAGGAGGAGCTGAGACACAGCAGTCTCATCTGTACAGTACTGCAGCACCACTGTCAAGACCCTGATTATGGCAAAGCTTCTGTGCATTTGGATGAACTTGTGAGAGTGGAGTCACCAACAGGGCCTCTGGGATGGCACTGCCATCTCAACAGATCCAAAGTAAGGGTAAAGCTTTCATTTCTTGTCAAACTTTCATGGCGATGGACTACCAAATCTAGGAGCAGAGTGTGTCAAGGACCAGTTCCATGTATTTGGCACATATAATACTAAAGAGTAACAGCAAAGGGTCAGTCAGTCAGTGCAGAACGACAACGCTTCTTTCATGCCAGTGGGGTTAAACCAGTTTATTACCATTTAGAAGGGTCAAGTCATTCACATTGTCAAGCACCAACTATTACAAAATCAATGCTTTATTTAGCAGGTTTTTTTATAGATCATAAATAACAGCACCTACTGTGGGAGTTTGCTGTGGAGCCATGCAAGCTGCTGTGAGGAAAAGCTCCTTGCTTAACCTTTTTTTTCCTGTGTCACTAATGCAGAGGCTTTTTACCAGTGGAACTTCGTTACTCTGTTTTCCTTGGAAACTGAAAATTAATATTTAGTTGGTCTATAGAAAGCTTTATTTACATATGTATGGTTTACATATTTACATATGTATGGTAAGGGGTATAGCCCCTTAAAATATTTTCTCTGTGTAGATGAAGGTGTTTGATCAAATCACTCTACAAGCATGCCATCAGTTCATACTTCTGCACAACAAAAGATTATTCAGACAACTTTAAAGTAGCTTTTTCTCTGGTCTTTACAATGGAGCAAATTAATTCTCATTGCTATACTAATTTAAAACTGAAATATTTTTTATGTCCGTATACAAGAAATAGAGGGCTAAAAAGAAAAAAAAAAAGTCTGTTATTCTTGAATCAGATTTCTTTTCCAGCTGCTGGAACAAGTTGATTCCAGTGCAATTTGCACAGCTGGGCAGGCTGGCAGGTGGTAGGAAACATTTTGGGTAGGTGGCCTTTTACCATAGTCTGAAATAAAGTGAAGTAGATAGTAAATCTGGAAGGGTTTTGTTTGGTTTTTTTACTGAAAGTTGTTAAATAAACACTATTCTTACATGTATGTATGCTTCTTTTGAAAATGTGAAGGTTTTTTTAATCAACTTGTGGCTTGTTTCTGTTGAATCCCTAGATAGGCTTGTGTAATTCAGCACAGAGCAACAGCTTAGTAATTCTATTAGCTCATTGAGAAGACATGACTTGGAAAAGAGGTATTAATTAAGTTATGCTGAGGCATCAGAACATGCACAATAAAGTTAACTTTAAAAATTGGACAAATTTAGCAAGGGAAATATCCGTATCGGGAACTCTAGAAGGAACATTCATTGGTATATACATACATATAAGCTGGTACTTGGATGTAGCAGTGCCCATATTAAACAGCAATAACAGAGTACATGTGAATGGGGTGTTGTATTTTTAAATACTAGATGTACAAGAACAGTTCATCTGGGAAGATATTTAATACAGAGGCAGTAATGACAGCATCTGTGAATGTTTCCTGCAGAATAGTTTAATCATTTGGAAAGAAAGATAACTGTGTATTGATGAATTACAGGAAGATCCCATCTACCTGCAAATTAGCCACTTCAGTAAATAATGCCGTGAAACCTTCACTATTAGTAGGCAAAAGTCTAAAACGGGATTCTCCCAGTATCACCAAATGCATCTGATACATTCCTGTGCCAGTTTTTCTCAGCAGTGACATAAAATAAAGTTCAGATCTGTAAAAATGTGCATAATTTCTATATAGATGATATTTAAATTCAATTTACTTTAAAATTCATAATTATAGTTTCTCTGTATAAAGACTTAAATATAAGCTATGTTAAAAAAATTAATTTATAATCCAAATTGCACAGTTTTGCTACTAGGTATTCAAGATCACTCAGTTGAAGGCTGTAACCTGTAACTACAATTTGTTTAAGCGCAAAGCCAGATTTTGTACCCCCTTCTGCAGAACAGGATTTTTTTTCTTCTTTTCTCTGTAAATATATATATATGCATTTCAGTTCAGTAGCTAAGTTATTAAAAGTTGAAAAACTGCTTGAGAATTATAATAAGACACCATTTTTTCCTTCTACAACATACAGATATAGTTCTACAAACGTAAAAGATATGGTTCATTTGAGTAGTACAGATAATACTAGCATTGTGAATAAAATGATTCAAATTCAAGTTAGAAGGCGGGTTTCATAAATCTGTTTTTCCTCTTCTTATCTATCTGTGTCTTTGCAGGATTTTACTTTTTGTTTTTTACATGCCTGTATACTTTCAGTATTCAAATAATAAAATTTATTCATATAGAGATTTTTAACGTTCCTTAAAATGAAGCTTGATGCAAACAATGAGTAAAATCATTATCTAATAAATGAAAAATGCATCATTAATAATTTTCAACATTGAAAGTATGAATGCACTTATGTTAAGCTATGTAATTACTTACCTTGCTTAAAAAATGTAGAATGGTAGAAAAACATGTAGAATGGTAGAGTTACCCTCCTAGATAGGAAAGAAAGGTGCTAAATTTTTCATATTTATGACATATAAGCAAATAGCAATGTATTTTAATGGTTAACAAACAAGAGACTTTGTCTGTCTTTGAAAATAAGAACTATAAAATCAAAGTCATAATTAATATTATTTAAAATAAGTTGTCTTTTTCACTGATTTAAAATTTAAATGCTGTCTTCACTAGACAAAGCATTTCTGCTAATTCTACATGCATATATATTCCAGAAAAAGTGACAAGAAAAAGCGGTATGTTATTTATGTCCCCTGGGAGATATCTTCCATTTTTTTTCCCAGGAGTATAGGTTAATTTTCCTATAAATAAAAATGTATATTTAGAATTTGTAAAGGGAGAAAGTTGTTTAAAAATGTCTGGCTGTTACAATGTAGAAAGTGAGCAATTATTTTCACTATATGTACCAATGTCAACACCAACGAGTAACTAATATTAAACGATAAAAAGCAAAAGTCAGATTAGAATAAAAGATCACAGTCCTTGTTAAAAATATGTATTTTAATTTTTAATTCTTGATGTTTGATGTTATCTTCCATGTCTTAATTTCTCCTATGTTTTTCCTCTTCCTCCAAAATCTGTATGTGCTTTTTACATATATGTATGTGTATAATCTGTGTATTTGTGTAGTTGTGTTGAGGAATTTGATTTTGAAATGAACCCAGGTATCGAGATTTTTTTCTGTAGTCAGAGTAAAGCATACTGCCTTTTCCTCCAACTTGTTTCCGACGACAGAGTCAGCACTTCATTAAAGCAAGTAAAATTGTTCTATGGTTTAGTATTTGAGGACTGATCTGACAACGCAAACTGACAACAGGTAGAAAATTTGATAGTGGATTCTTGAGTGGATGTCTTCAATCATATTTTGAGATTTCACAGCAAAAGAAAGAGCCTAGTCTGACTAAGCAGCTGAAGAAACTGTCTAAAAATTTTTGAGTGCATCAGAACAAGTCTAGCTTAGTAAATATTCTGTAGTAGTGCAATCCTTAAATAAGATACTCCTGTGCTTATACGGGGTATCTTCCTGCTCAAAGATTGGATGGGTCAAAAGGTAGACTGCTGTAGGAGACTATTTCGGCAGGTTTTTGTGCTCTTTTCTTATACCATTCTCCTTTTTAAATAGTCCACTTCCTCTGAGGTCAGAAAGTCATGTCATCTGGGAATTTCACTTGAAAAATCCTTTAAGGCACAGCTGATCCTTTGTAATTCATGTGGTTTCCATCACATTTCATCCAAAGTTCTAGGATATAAATTATCACTTTTTGTCACGTGTGGCTAAGTGCATAGAGGTGAAGTTGATCCAGGTGGTGTCAAGATACTAGATGGGTATAGCATTGGAAGAGCTGAGGGATAAGCTCAACACTGAATATTTGGGAAAAATTGCAGCTGACATGGCAGCTGCTACAGTCTGCTGTACTGTGAGCTTAAGTCTTGCACTCCTATGTAGTGGGACAGGTAGCCAAACTTGGGGAGAAAAATGAAGAAGGTAGGAACGTGGAAGTTTCTTTCTGTAGGTTTCCAAAAGCAAACTCCAGCATATCTGTTAAATTTTACATATTCAACTTCTTACCCTCATTGATTGTGTTGAATGAGGCAGCAACATACAATGAAGCCAAATAAAATGGTGAAAGTTTTATAAAAACTAGGAGGAAAGGTAATAAATATTACATATTTTAGATAAAATGTTCACTAATACCTGATTTCCAAGGCACTAGCTGGAATATCTGACTTCCACTTGAAGCTTGTTTACCTAGCAAGGTAGGCATTTTTTCCGAACTTAGGGATAGGAAGGGAAAGTCTTACGTAGAAATAATGCATGTAAACATCTTGAAGTAGGTCTCTTTCAATGTGCTGTCTCTATTTTTCTGAAAGAGGAGACATGACAATTTATGACAGAGACAATTACAGGTTAGGGTTTTGGGGTTTTTAAAATTATTATTATTTTAAGGTTTTGATTATCAGTGCAAGCTATGTTGTTACTGTCTCCTGAAATAAAATCCTAGTTTGGCATACTTAGTTACAGATGATATCCAGATGATTGTCAGACAGGTCCTGTTCTGAGAGTAAGTGAATTATAGATACAACCCCAAGTGTGATAAAGGCCTGAGGCCCAGTGCTTGGGGTGTGGGAGAATAATTCAGTGAGACCCTGAAAGGGACATTGATGCAGGTAGCCTCATAACAGCAAACTTTATCAAAGCAGTTGTTAATTATTACAAAGTTGTGTTCCCACGGATGCAATCCTTTTTGCCCCACATCATGTGTGTTCTGTGCTTCCTGAAGCATATTCTTGCTATTAAGATGGTAAGCTCTTTAAGACTAGAGATGGTATTTTTGCATTGTGCTTCTTCCAGCACAATGAACCTTCAAGCACTACCGACTACAAATACAAATAAAAACTGTATTAAATGTGTCAAGCAATAACATTCCATCCTGTACAAAATATACTACATTGCTTAAAACTTGCCTCCGTGAATGTTCTTGTGAATTGTGTTTGACTGCGCAAGCAATCAGCTAGTCAGGAAAAGAGGGGTTGATAAGCCAGTCAAAGTGTATTTGGTTTTTAATTCAGAGTACTTGAGAATGATGTATAAATGTAATTGGTTTTCTGTTATGTTCTCAGCAATGTTTTAAAAGGTTATAAATCAAATGTTGTCACTATGGGGAAAAAGCATTGATTGGAGTGTTAACTCATAACAGTTCTCCTGCACATAGTTTAAAAAAGATAACTTCTGAAGAAAGAAGAATATTAATACATGTTTCAGTATATGATTATTTTCAATTTTCCCACAGATATCAATGAGTGTCAGTTACAGGGAGTATGCCCTAATGGTGAGTGCTTGAATACCATGGGCAGCTATAGATGTACCTGCAAAATGGGATTTGTGCCAGATCCTACCCTCTCAAGATGCATACGTAAGTAATAGTGTAATCAATGTACCAAAACAGATACTTAGTTGCACTTCAGATGAGGATTTATTTGACTGGCCCCAACTCTTCTAAGCTACCCCGTCTTTTTTGCTGTCCCTGCCTCCTCTTCTCAGCTTATTCAATTTATTTAGTCAGTCTTAGCGCTCATGCCTCTTTTCTGTCTCTTTGTCCTGGAAGCCCTGGTCTCTACCAGTGGCTGTCCAGGATCCTTGTCATCTTTTCCTGGTTTTCTTGTCACAAAACTTTTGAGGCCACATCCAGCCTCCTCATACACTCAGCCTTTCTCACCAGCCTGGAGTTCTCCTTCCCACAATTTTTTTTTTTCCCCCCGCTCTCTGCTGGTTCCCCAGCTGAAATCATCTTTGTGTCCTGCCCTTGCCTTGTCCACCTCTGCAGCTTTGACCTGGGTAGTTTCCATTACTAAACATTCAGCCCAGGATGATCTTTGGCACATTTTCCTTCTGATTAAGAAGGATTAAAAATTAAGAAATAATTAGGAGAAATAAAAAGTTGTGAACAGCATGAATGCAAATATTTTCCTCTGTTAATCAGCTTTTAGTTGGTTTGGGATCAACTACCTCTGCAAGAAGAAAAGAAGGCATAAAGAACAACTAAATTTCTCACTTCAAGATTTTGGGAAGAATATTTACAAGTGAAAAATACCTCATTTCCTAAGCTCCTTATCTGAGCTGTCTTTAGATTTATAAAATATAGTCTAGAGCTGTAGGTGAATTCTTTCATTTTTTCAGCATAATTATCTTATGCTACTAGTTAATGACACTCAATTACTGAGAAAGTTTTTCAGCATTTTGAAGAATTTCTTATCACTTCAGTTTAACACCAGAAAAGAGGAGTTGGTTTTCATTTTTGCTTTTACATGTCATGTTGAAAATCAGATAGTCTTTGTATCTTTTGAGTTAAATGAACATATTACCCAGAGCTGTTAACTGTATGTGAATGTAGATGCATAAATTAGAAAGCTGGATGGATCTTAGCTTCCTGTTACCTCATAGTAGTCATAGCTTATGGCCTTTGGCTCTTGCACATTAAAACTAAGCGTAACAAAATGTAAATATATAATTGTGTCTTTTATTTTAAAAAAGTGTATGATACTTAATCCTTTTGCACTCTTATTTATATAGCCTACTTAGAGCTGAATGTTCCAGTGGCTATGTAGCTTGACACAACTGTATATTGCTATTACTTTAGTCTTCAACAGTTGGACTTGCGTAGAAGCGAGAGCTGCTTCTGACTCTTCATTGTGGCAGCATGGCAACTGCTGGTTTGGAAATTTTTTTTTTTTCTTTAAAAATACTTTTTATCCTTGGTCTAGGATGAATTGGAATTCAGGGGTGTTTGATGCAAAATAAGAATTTTCTTTTATGTCGTGATTATGGCTTGAGATAGGTGTTTGAAATAAAACTTGTGCAGATGGTAATATTAATCCACTTAACTGGTGTTGGAAATCTAGTGGTGTTTCTCTGTTTTGCTTTTCATGTGAACAGTACCATCCTCTCTTCCACTTTCATTGCAGCTGATAATCCCATAGTTGCTGAAGAGAAAGGACCCTGCTACCGGTTTGTTAGTGCAGGAAAGCAATGTATGCATCCTCTTTCCGTTCAGCTCAGCAAGCAGCTTTGCTGTTGCAGTGTTGGCAAAGCCTGGGGCCCGCACTGTGAGAAGTGTCCGCTTCCAGGAACAGGTAAGAACTGTCCGTTAAAAATACAAGCTCTTGCCCACACCCTGTGTTTGTTATGCATGCTTTAAAAAAATAAAAATATCCAAGAATTGATTTTAAACAAGAAGTGTCCATCAGTGAATTATGACAGTTCTCTACATGCTAGTAGAATAATCACATACAGTAGTTTTGTTCATAGGGATTTGTGATTAAAACAAAGGAATTGATATGTTGTGATAGAATTCCAGATTAACAATATTTGCATCTCAGAATATGTCCTTGAACTTTGATTCTCTATCACATGAAGATAAATTCATTGTGCATTATATTCTGATTATAGATACAGACAAATTAACCCAAAATCTAATTAATACTCTTCAGTTGTTAGAGGCACCAGTGAAAGGATGGTAGCTTTTGAGAATTAGATTACAGAACTACATGTGTTGTAGTTTACATTACAGTTAGTGGGATATGTATGGGAGTATTTCTGCTTTCTAACCTTTCTTCCTGTCTTTACCATCCATTTTGAGGAATGTGCTAAGTATGGATTTGCCTTCTTAACAATGATCTGGTAGTTAAACATTTCATGCCACTTTTCACTTAATTCCTTCCTTGATACATAAAGCTCACTTGTATTATCAGTGTTCACTTGGAGTCCTGATGGTTTTTAAATATATAAGGACTTGGAAAATACCAGCTTGGTTGGTCACCACCCTCATTTAGGCTGCTCATAGATTAAGATACCACATATTATAGGTACTGATCGCTGCTTCCAAGTACCTTCTATTCCTCAATTTTGCTTAAAACTTAAATGACTAAAGTTGGAGTCTTTAGTGAAAATCAGTTGAATGTTATTTTTTGTCCAAATGTATGGTCAAATTAATCTTTTTTAAAAGTATCATTGCTTATTGTAAGATACATGATGTACAGCCTGTTCAGTATTTTAGCACAGGTATTTGTAATGGTAATCCGCTGTTCTTACTGAAGTTGCTGCTGCAGATGTCACTGTTATGACACGGGTCATGTATTTCTCTGGAGTATTTCATAAAGATCTAGATTTTTCAAAACTGGTAGCTGCTTTAGGAAATCTGCAGCTAGCATCAGAGACATGATGAGAGCAGCAGATTCCTTACTTTTTTAAGTTGGGCTTACAGAAATGGAAGTGACCAACATTTTTTAGCATTTCAATTGATTTTTAAAGCCATTGGTTCCTGCGTGACTATTGGGTTGCTAGATCACTGGTTAGGATTTTAAAAGCCTAGTTCACTTTCAGATAAATAATATTTCTATGGCTTTTTAATGGAGAAAAAATACATTCTCATGAGATGACTTCCAATTTAAATGCAGGTGCTTTACATCTATGAGAATATTGCATGAGGCTTTATGCTCAGTTGTGTGTATTCTGGAGCAGAGAATATATCTCTTTGCAAAGTTGACTGCTCTCTAGTCATAAAAAGTACATCATGGAATATTATGTGGAATTGGTTATTTCAGTGATTTTTCTTAGTGAAAAGACTTCAGAGAGAAAATATGCAAGTAGAAAATTCTGATGAGCTGTGTGGGAAACACTTTTCCCATTTCATGACAACTTTCATGATTTAAAAACATGTTCCTTTCTATAACAGGTTAAATTCATAATATTTCAGAGTTTTCTATGAAAAATATGTGAAAGTGGGATACTCCCGAATGGGGTAATGTATTTACTGCAGCATCCCATGTTACTTTAAGAGTCATTGAATTAAAAAGTCATGATCTCACTCTCTGATAGCTTTTAAAATATTTGTATAAAGTAGACCAGCTTCAAAAGAGAGACTGAGAGAGGCCAGCTTTGTATACCCAGGTGTTGAGAGCACTTATCAGAGCTGTGGTAGAATAAGGCTCACAGTTCTATTCTGCATTTGAGAGAATATGACCTGAAACAAGATTTCCTACATCCTGAGTATGCATCTGAAGGGACAGGCATCAAATTTTCTCTGTCTTCCTCCTTTGACCAGAATTCCCACCCTCAATTGGGTATTTTTGTGACAAGTTTTGATATTAGCATTTCCCAACAAAAAGTATTTCATCATTCTGAATCCACTCAATTTAATAATTTTGACCCTTCATCTTTTCTATTACTAAGACAACACCAGAACACAGTATGCAATTAATGCATACTGCAATTTAATGTATAATTTAATGAATTAATCTGTGGACTACCTATAGCTAGTATTTTGTGGTTTTATTTTAGATGCTAATTCATTTTAAACCCCTGATGTGTTCAAAGCAGAATTTGTGAACTTACCAATGCCCCACTCAGCACATCTCTTAAGAAGCTGTAAGAAATCACATCAGGCACATGGGAGACTAAATCTTTGGTGTTTCATCCCAACATAGCTTTACCTAGAGCAATGAGGACAATGAAGCACTGCCCCCTCAAGACTCCTGAAGGTCTCCCTGTCCCTTACACAGGAGCATAGCTATTATCTGTGATGGGGAGGAAGGCTGACCTGTATTTCTTTTTCATTCTAGTCTTCCACTAGGACTGCAAAACCTGATGTTCATGTAGAGCAGCTGCAGAGATCAGAGCAGGTGCTGCTGCCTGACTTTCATTACCTTTTTCTGTAGCAGCTTTATAAATGAGATTATTTCCCCTCTCTTCCAGTGGTGATTTGGCTTTTTATGATCCCCATCTTGTTTTTATCCAGCCCACTGAGGTCAGTGGAAAGACTTATTCAGTTCAGTGGAATTTGGATCAGAGCTGGTATGAGACCTCTGATAGAGTCAAATGGGATCCTGTGAATGAATGTTGTTACGGGTTGATATTCTTCTGCTCCTCTAGTACAGGGTGGTGAGCTTTTTTCCTTTGGTTTTGGCAAAAAGAGAATGACAGAAATAGTGATCTTCATTCCTTATGCAATGTAGATGATGATGATGACAATTTGCATATTTAAATTCATATTTGGAAAGGCTATACTGTTTGAAGGCGATTAGTACAAAAAATTATCTTGATATAATGATAGATTAAACATAACTGAAGAAAATGGTAAACTGGAGTGGAAACCTCCTGGGAATAACAGCCAGAACATGCTTTTGGAAGAATGCTCAGTCATATTAGCATGCAATGCATAGCTTGTCTTTAAGTATTTTTTTGTAAAAATGTATATACAGTATGAGATTAAATTTATTAGTGGTAGTCATTATATTTTCCACTATGTCAACATATTGCACTTTTAGTCTCCTAAAAGGAATATTTTCCCATCCCAAATCTAGCTGCTTTTAAGGAAATCTGCCCTGGTGGAATGGGTTATACGGTTTCTGGCCCTCACAGAAACAAGCTATATCATCACCCTGCAGTTAGAGTACAGCCACCTGTCATTGGCAAGACCCCGATTACTCAACCTGTTGCTAAAGGTACTTCTCCTCCACCTCTCCCAGCAAAGGAAGAGCCAGTGGAGGCACTGACCTTCTCACAGAAAAGTGAGACTGAGATGGCTGTGCAAGAAGGTGAGAGTGGGAAAATTTAGTCTTTCTATATTTCTATGCATGTGTCTTCAATGGTATGTTTCTTTGTGGAGTAGCTGCATATAGTGAAGGACAAAGAGGCATCACTTCCCACAGCAGAGTGTTCCATGTCGTGGAGTGTATTGTGTTACATGATTTACTTCTGAAATTTTATGTATAGCTTCTACCAGATGCTGAGAACACCATGGAGAGAGAGAGACTGCTTTAATTTTATTAATCTTTATGATAAGAAATAGTAAATATTTGGTTTAAGTCTTTTATAAAGTTATTTATAATCTCTAACATATAACAAAGGACTCAACTCAGGCTTTGATTTACTAGTATTTGGGGTGGCAGAAGCTAAGGGGTTTTCATCATCTTGCTTCTATGTACTCCTGTAGATTGGCACCACCTGATATGGGCATGCATGCTGTTCATGTGGTCTGCTCTCACCCACGCAGCTGTGCACTCCCTCAGCATGACCATGTTGGATCAGCTCCTCTCTGCTGGGCTGTTTAACAATTAGTTGACTCCTCTAAGAGATTTTTCTCAGAGTTTGTTTTCTGCAAGCTCCTGTAAGAACTTGTAGCAGCCGAAATTTTCCTGAGCCTAAAACAAATGCAGAAGCAAAGAAATGCTGAAAGCAGCACTATTATAAATACATTGCCAGCAAATCTGGCAAGAACTAACTGTAGACAAGAAGAAATACATTGCTGAAGAACCCTCTCATGATATTGAGTACTTAATATGTTATTTCCAAGTAGCAGTTATGTATCTGTATGTCAGGCCATTATTAGAAAGAGTTTCAGTCAGCTGACTTTGCAAAATTCTGTGCAGCATCGGTTACTTTCCAGTTAAAACCACTGCTCTAGTTTTGCTTTCAAAAAGAAAATGGAGCTAAACTGAATCTTGAGAGAAAAATAAGCCATTCAAATATACTTACAGACTGTGCTGGATTATATAATCTCACATAAACCTCTGGGCTTTTCTGTGTTACAAACTCGAAAAAAGGGGTGTATCATTTGCTAAAATATTACTTCAGTAATTAGAAAGATTGCCACATTCTAGTAAATCTTAAAACACAGAGAATCTGGAGAAAAAAGGAGTTGTTTTTTTTTTAATAAAAAACTTTAAAAACTATGCTTACTCTAAGTCAGTAATGACGCATACACGTTTGAATTTTATATTCAATTTTTTGATATGTTTGCATTTGTAATTTTTGAGATTTTATTAGAAGTTCTCCTAGTATTGATAATCAGCCTCCATGCTAATACTGAAGAAACTAGAGCAAGAGGATTTATTTATTTATTTATTTAAATCTATCCTGTGGAAAATGTTGATTGTGAAAAGAAAAATATTGTTAGAGTTCTTTACAGAAGCATATAGATTTTCATCAGTAAAAGACAAATTCAAAAAAGGCAAACTGCAAAGGAAAATAAAAACTTACATAAAATGTCTACCTCTCCTTCCCAGAAAAAAGTCACTTTTGTGGAGGAAAAAAAAAAACAAACAAACCACTTTTGCTTCCTTAAAGAAAAGGCAAATTTTAAAACTTGAATTTTTTTTTTACAATAAATTCTTGCAAATTTGTTAATCATTAGTTATATGCCATTATGATATTAATTCACCATTAAAATAATTACAGATGTTAATATTCCTTAGAAGGTATTAAAAAAGTTTAATTAGTGAGTTAACCTGTGAGTTTCTTGGATTTTTTCTAAGGAAACAATTGAGAAACCTATAAGGCAGCTCAATACTGAGTAAATAATTATAAGCATTGGTCAGTGTGTAGAATCTTATTCTGGTTTCAGGTTAGTTTTTACGCTTGCTTCAGGAACATTACTTCAAGTTTGTACTGTTTTGGAATAAGGCTAGAGTTTGAAATTTTTCTGCGATGGCAACAACCACTTTCAAATGTGCTAGTAGTTTTAAGTAGAATGTGTAAGTAAATGTTATTGGAAGACTGATTAATTTTCTTTTTTCTTTCTGGTTTTAGTGGCAACTGCGGCCCCTGATCAGGTAAAACATGATGTCATTTATCTAGGAATTAGAATGCAGACCACGTGTATGAGATGTGATATGACAACTCTGAAAAGGATTTAGGATTTATGAGGAACAAACAACTCACTGTGGACTTACAGTGCAAACCATGAGGCAAAAAGAGCTCATGTTGTTATTATATACAGCAACAGGCAGGTAGTGAGGTACAAGAAAGAGATTACTTTAACCTCTCTTTAGGGCATTGGTGGAGGGTCTAGTACTATATTGTTCTATCCCATTCTGGAGCCTGTATTTTAGAGAGGATATTGAAAAAGGCAGACAGTATGAAGGAGAGCCACAGATACCGACAGCTAGAGAAAATGAGTTGGAGAGAAACAGTATAAACTTTGAGAAGCATTTGTGACACCTGCTTAAGAGACTTGTTGGTTTCCTAGGTTTTTTAGGGTTGCTTGTGTATTCAGTGGAGAAGAGCAAGTGCGTATCTGTGTTCAGTCCCCCATTCTGGAGGTTCCAGGTTCTCTATGCTGAAGATAATGGGATTTGTTAGGAATAACTGCAGCTGTACTTAATTTCATTTTCCTAAAGACTTACAAGCATCTAACACTTCTATGAAAATAAGATGATCAGTGCAATAGCTAAGAGAGAACCTTTCACAGTGGTCAAAGACTTAGACACATATGTGATTGTGTACTTTTGTGTGATGCTGAACTGCAATTAAATACTATTCATAAGCAATTAAAGACCAGAGGATGGGAGAACTATGGAGAAACAAAGGCAAAGATAAAATTAGAAGCTCCATGAAATGGCTGCTTCAAATAAAATCAATGTTAAATTGTATGCCATTGTGTAAACATAATATTCCAGTTCTTTCAGGCTTAAATTGGTGGTAATTAATGATCTGCTATCAAAAGCCACTCGTGAGAATGTTAGCAGTTTCTCAAACCAGCAGTTTGTGGGTTGTTATGATAGCTGAATTAAGAAAATGTTTTCAGAATGTAAATTTTTAATCATTCTTTTAGGAATTAACTTCCCTTGATCAAGAAAAGCAGCCTGATCTAGAGCCTGGGCAGCCTCAGCTTTCTCCTGGAATTTCAACAATTAACCTGCATCCACAGTTTCCAGGTAGCTTGTTCTGACTTGTCTTTTAGTATGAGAGAGTGCTTACAATTCTTCAAAGAACAGGAAGGTAGCAATGGTAACAGAGCTTAATGAAAAATTGATTGCAGCTTCACAAGCAATTTTTCCATGAGCAGAATATGGAAAAAAAAAATCATGGAAGCTGAAGTGGGCAGAATTGAGAGGTTGACATTGGCTGGGTGACTTGTTAGGAGGCAAAGACATATTTTAGGCAAAAGTGATATCCTGGATTACATACATGAGTATTTTAATGTCAGCAGAGTTGAGGCCTTATGCCCCTTTCAAGAGGAAACTTTACTTAGGTGCCCCCGTGTAGATTTATGCATAACTTTTGCTGCAAAAGTTTCACTATTGTGCTTGCTTTCTTTAGCGCCCCAGTTTTTTTCACAAGCAGTAGAATGATGGAAAATGCAATTATACTTTTTTTTTCCTACTCCAGATCTAAGCAGAATAAGCTAATGAAAAGCTCCATAGTGTCTGGCTCACTCAGTATCATGTGTGAATTCTTAAAGGGGGGATTTTTTTTAATGCTTTAAGGGGGTTTTTTTGGATGTGATTGATTTCCATTCCATGTCACACAGTAGTGATTGAGAAAACATCTCCTCCTCTGCCTGTTGAAGTTGCTCCTGAAGTTTCTACTTCAAGTGCAAGTCAAGTAATTGCACCTACTCAAGTTACAGGTATTGTACTTCCTTTTTAGAACTAAAATAAATTAAGAAATGACTGTCAGTTCCTGACACTATAACTTGTTCCATGCTACTTCTGAATTACAATAGTGAAGAGAATATAGCTGTAGAACAGAAAGGAATACTCTGGGGAGAGATAGAAAGTACAGAACAGCACAGCAATGAGGGTGCTGTCAATAGAGCTAGGACTGGACCCTCCCAGGATGTACTTGCCATTTTTGTGCCCACAAATAAATGATAGAAGGAAAAATTAATAACTCCACCTCAGATTACATGATCTGCAACCAAAGTCCAGAACTGAAGACTTCTTGGCTACAAGTCAGGTCTTTAGACAGTCTGCACATGTGTTCATGAAGTATACGTGATCATGTTCTTTGAGGGATGTAGACTTCATGGGAAGTAGATCAGCATGTTCTACAAAAAGCAGATGAGGAGTTATTGTAACATCTATTTTGAAATGTTCTTTTCATGTTTGTGCTTCTTCGTTTTTTGATGTATTAAAGTTGCCTTTTCTACATCCACGTGTCAAGAAGTGAAAATAACAGAAATGCAAGTAATGCTCCTGTCATAGCTGAGACTTGTGTAGGTGATGGCTGTGTCCAAAAGGCATGAAAATTTCACTTGCTGTACATTTGAAAAGAAAAAGGTGAATGTACGTGAGAGCATTACAATGTCACATTGGCTAGTCTCTCGGAATTAACACAGGCTTTGAAGTAATTGCAATATTGTAATTGTAACTGTCAATACTTTACAATGCAATATTGTATATAGTATATGTATATCTAGGCCTACCAAGAGGTTTTCCAGTTTGCATTCACAGGGAGAAATTGTGTATGCTTTAAAAAGTTGAACTCTTCAAAGATGGCTTTCCTTCATGTAGGAATGGATTTTTGAGTTGCACGCAGCATGCATAGGGTCATAGGGTCTAAATCACCCAGTTGTTTGAAGTATGATTCTGTCTGCACTTAAATCCTCCTGAATCTACTCTAAGAGTAGAGAAAGAATCCTGTCTTTCTGTAAGCATTCAGCTGCCTCCTTCAATTACCTATAATCACAGTTTGTCAATCCCATGTGAAAGTTCTACTAATGGTGATTGTCAAACCAGGATTTGCAAGTCAGCTCTGCTGTGATTGTGCCCCTTCTGCCAGCCAGCTCCCTGCTTCTTTATAGGGAGAGGAAGTTACCCTGCTGGGAACTCATGTCAGTTAGAAAAAAATGGTAGTTTTCCATGTTCTGCTGTTTTTTCTTTCCTCAGAAAAAGGAGTGGAACTAGAAATTGCTGTGTGCTATAAACAAATAAATCAATCTGTTGTTCAGCTACAGTTCCAAGTGTGGTTCAGATATTTAAGAGATAGTAAAGTACAAGTGAAGAAAGATTTGTAGGACAAAATGCTAAATTTTATTTAAAAAACTGAATGCAGTTAGAGTTGAGATGTTTTTGAGTGCCTTAATTCTGTACTTTAAGATTTAGTTAAATTTAAATGTAACGTATTTCTAAATAGTCTGGGTAAATGATTCTTCTTTTCAGAACTTTTTCAGGAATTACGATTTCATGTTGCTGTATAACCTTAGTTTAAATTGCAACTAAACACAGTCATTAGTATTTTTTGCAGTTACACATATACTTTGAGAATTTCTAAAAATACTATAAGGGTTTAGCATCCAATGCTGCCCATATTTGAATCTCCTTATCTTACAAAATACATCCAAACCATTAACAGATCAGTATTCTGTAAAAATAATCAGAAACCTACTACAGTTATTTTCTTAACCTTCGATGTAAAGGTTAAATAGTATTAATTTTTGTTTTATATTATCTTCATTTTACTTTATTTTTTATGTACCCATTTATAGATCTTGGATGGTACATGAGAATATGCCATTAGGAAAAGCCTAGGTGGTTTCTAGATTCTCTCAGATAAGGTATCCATTACAGAAACTCAGGACTTACAAACTTGATTTACAGTTGTTTTCAGGCCTGATCTTTTTACTTGGATTACAGAATATTGTACACTTACTGAATTATGTGGGAGAGTTTAACATTAAACTTTTTTTTTGTTTGCTTAGAAATCAACGAATGTACAGTTAATCCTGATATCTGTGGAGCAGGACACTGTGTTAATTTGCCTGTGGGATACACTTGCATCTGCTACGAGGGGTACAAACTTAATGATCAGCAGACAAAGTGCTCTGGTATGAATGGACGCTTTCAAAAATCTGAAATAACCATGCTATGAAATGCTCGAAATGTAGAGTCTGGTCAGGGGAAATATGCTACAGTGCAGTCAGGAGTTGCTTCCTCTACTGAATACTTCCAAACTACACAGAAACTAGTTTTTGTATGTCAAATAAAATTTGCCAGCTAGTCTCTGATACAGCCTTTCAGCCGCTCAGAACTGAACATGAATTTAAATAAATTGAATGAAAGCCTTTCCCATTGTGAGACGAGAGAAAAAGTGATTAGACAGACCATCTCTTTTCGGCTTTATATGGGGTATCTAAACTAGTCAGACTGCTAGGAAGAAATACACTTCTGTTTGGAGAAAGAATGACTGAATTAGTGCTTCTCAGAATGATTTGCCCAGCTACCAGCTCTGCAGCTGGACTAAATCCAGCATGTTGTTAGGTCTTCCTTTCAACCTTCTGCTGAAAAGAGAAAGTATATCATAAGCATCCCAGAACACATTAGGAGATCTGCAAAGTGAGGTCTTCAGCCCTTCAAAGCTAGTACGTTCTGGAACAAGAGGGCTCTGATGAACATGAAGCAGAGCTCAGACTGGCTCTAGATGAGCCATTTCAGATTTGGAAGCAGCTGTATCAGTATCTTTCCTTCTTTCAGAGTATGCTGGTTCCTCTGTAACTTGGATCAGAAAGAGTTTATTATATCAGGTTGCCAGATTATATACTATTTGACTTTTCACGCTAACAAAAGTTCAGTAACTTCACACTGGTGCGCATGCTGTCAGGTGCAACTACAGTATTAAAAAATAATTTATACACATACACAGCCAAATGGCAACATAAAATCCTTCTATTTCATCCAAATTGTGTTAATGTTCCATGCTTGCAGCTTGTGCTCAGCTTGCACTCAAATGTAGTGATTTGAATAGTAATCATTTCGCATTCTTCAGGCCAGTGCAATATTGTTACAGTCTAAGCCAATAAGAGCTTTTTTTCCCAACCAAAACTATTTAATGCATCTTTTTTGCAGCTCTGAGGGAGGAGAAAAAATATACTTCTTCAAATAGTTAATTACAAGATCAGTCTTTTCAAAACCATGGCATAGAATGCACAAAAAGAATCACAACTAAATATGTTATTCTATAGTCTTATGTTTTTATTTCTTTTATAGATATTAATGAGTGTAATCAGGCACCCCATCTCTGTTCCCTTGGACGCTGTGAAAATACAGAAGGAAGTTTCCTATGTATTTGCCAAGCTGGATTCATGGCCAGTGAAGATGGAACCGACTGTGTTGGTAATTACTGGTCTCCTTTATAGAAAATAAAAATATAAAAATGAACCAAGAAACTTATCTAAAACCCCCTAAAGTCCCCTTTTCAGCTTTTTTCCTGGATGTCATTGGTACCGGTCTAATGTCTGGAAGTGTATTTAATTGTGTCTCACCAGGTATTGTGGTGAGGAAAATATTTGAGTAGCTCCTCCTAGTTTTCAAAATTATTATTTGTTGAAAAACAAGAATTTATTCAGTATCATGCTTGTTTAGGAAAATTACCATTTAGTAAAAATACCTTCTGTGGTGGAAAATACAAATATTCAAAACTCTTTCAGTCACTAGCAGCTGTAACAAACCATATTTTTTAAATGTAGCTGCAAACAGCCATGGACTTTGCAGAGCAATATAAACAGCCTGAATTGGCTGTGATCTTCCTCAGGTTAGTGCTGCCTTGGGCACAATACACACGCCGAGACACCCATTGTGTTTGCAACCACAGGGCTGCTCACTGGCCTTCCCCCTACAGCCTGGTGGTTTCTAGATCTCGTTCGCTCTGTGATTACAACCAATGAGGTAAGATGGAACTGCTCAGTAAGAACATCTGTAGGGCTGTGGCTTGCAAGCAGTTTGAAAATCCAAACTTACTTATGTCTAATTAAAGCAGAGTTTAGGGGAGGTGCAAGCTTTCAGTAATCCCATGGTGAAGCAAAGTTTCTCTTAACTTTTTCATCTTGCAGATTTTGATGAATGTTCAAGACCTCATACTTGTGGGGAAGGCTTTTGTATAAATACTGTTGGCTCATACAGATGTGAATACTGTGATAGTGGATACCAAATGAACAGGAGAGGTGAATGTGAAGGTAGGTTTGGACTCTTCGCCAGTAGTAATACAGTAACAGTTGCCAAGCCAAACAACTGCAATAGGAAGAGCCATTTGTTCGCATTGACTGCTGTTTCTGATCTCAACAGAAAACTTTACATCTATTTCTTTATTTTTGAAGAAATCTGGCCATTAGGTGGAAATATTAAAATAACTCAGATTTGTTCATGTTTAACTTAATATTTTTCTACCTGGTATATTTCTTTTAATTCCTTTCAATTTCCATTTGCTATTTGATTTTACATGAAATGTCTTGGCACAGTGGTTTCATATCTCTTTGTGTTCAGAGTTCCCTTTCCCCATCCCACTCTGTGCATATTTCCATGGGTGATTTCTCTAGCTTAACCTTACTGGTGGATTTCTCTCACAACTACTTTCTTCATTTAATTTGACTTCAGATCATTTAACTTCCCCCTGCACGCCAGCTGAAAATGGCAGAACATTCAAAAGGACATTGCTTGTTTTATCTACAGTATGTCCTGGATGATGAAGTGAAGTTACCATTTATTCATATCACAAAAACAATGCCAAATGTTACCGCTGTTTGGAATGATTAACATTGTCTGCTGTTCAAGGGAGGTTTAGCACTGTGGCTTGAGCTGCAAAGGGAGAATTCTCAGAGGGTGCAATCTTAAACAAGAAACCTTTTTGAATGCTCTCCAGTCTTTTCAGTTATTTGATGTCTGGAACCACAATTCAATTCCTATTATTTAGCTTTAAGACACTGCAGAGGAGTTCCCCCACTATGGACAGAACCATCTTGGGACAGCTATTTTAACAGCTCTTGCCATGGAATCTATAACTTCATTGTTAGTCATTTCCTGCATACTTTACCAAGTTTCTGTTTAAAAAAAAAATTCGATAATTTTTCCTGTATTATAACAGGTAGCAAATAAGTTGACTTTTTTAAAATTTGAAGATATATTATCTAGCAGGTATTTCATGTTCCAGGAAATCCTAGGACATCTGACCTTCAAAATGTCACATTATTTTTCAGTGTGATATTTTTGCCTTCTTGCTGTTCTTTCTTTTTTCATTTTCAACTTGAATTGTGAAGTAAAAACCACAAGCAGCCATTTCATTTTAAACATAGTTTTGTTCATGCTTTAGTCTAAGTTACTTAAGACAGAATAAAATTGCTAACATGTTAGGTTGCCTAGCAAATAAGCAACTTAAAGCTGCTGTGGATATATTTGCTGCTCTGAGCATTGCTAAAGGATACCTCTTTCTATTCAGGCTTTTTTTTTTAATAAATTTTTTAAAATAAATTTGTAAGAGTGGAGTTTCACGCACACCACTCTTACAACTACTTTTTCCAGATCTTCTCTGTCATTAGGGAATCTGTGATTAAAATAGGCTAGAAATCAGAATATCACAGTGTGTCAAATTTCTTATTAGCTTGTATTTTAAGTAGTGTGGTGGTAGTCCTCTATCATTTAACTTAACAATATGTGATTTCTGAAACCAAATTCTCTGTTGAAAGTTATTTAAGGTTGCTTAAGGGAAAAACCCTCCTGCACTAAATACATCAAACCAAGGAAATGACACATTCAGGGAATCATTTCACCATGCCATTACACCTACACGTTACAGTTACCCTGACAGATTCCAGATTCCACAAATAACTCCTTTCTACCTCCTCCACACTTCAAATATAAAGGCAAGAATCCTCAAAGCTGCACACGATACACACAGTTCACTTATACTTCCTCTACCCATCTTTATTCTGCCTTCAAGCTATACTCACGCAAGCTCTGTCGTGGGTCTAGCCCAAGAGTGCACATATGTTGTTGTTGTAGAGTCTATTGTTTATGTAGAACAGTGTTATAGGCATAGCTGAACATCATTGCATATGATTAAGTATTCCTATAAAATCTTCTTGTGATTTCTTTAAGCTTTGCAGCATTTAGACTTTATTTTGACTGAAAATTTCTGTACCAAATATATCATTCATGTTGTGTGTTTTGAGGGCAGATACAGTCCAGGCAGTTCGGAGAACAGTTTTCAGCAGAAGTGGATTTTTTTGTTAATTAAATTTAAAAAAAAATAAATCTCACAGCAGTTTGAGAAACATTTGCAGATCTGCCTTGTAGCGTCTGAAGAGGCCTGTTGCTTTTTCTATGAGGAAGTACTCTTAGCTGGACAATCATGGTTCTATGAAAAATTGTGATTTGCCCACATCCAGTGAGTTGTTCGGAGCTGCGATGTTCAATTCTCTGAACGTTGGAGCATTGTCCAGTTAAATTACAAGTGCTGGAGGCTACGTTCCTTCTATGAGCTTGTTCCCAAAAATAGGAGTAAATTGCCTCCCTACTATCTGTGCTGGAGTAGCAGTCCTTAATTGCAGAAGACACAACCGCTAGGCTTGGGGCAGGGAAGGGACAGGAGGTTAGGAAGCTGGGTTTAGAGGTGACTTTGATTTCATTAGTTCTGTGCACCGTATGAAGCAAGTATTTGATAAGAAAGATTATAATTATTGTGTAATTAAAGACCATATTATAAAATGATACTCAAGTATGGGAGCAGACTGGAATGGGGCTGCCCACACAGTTTTAATTCCAACATCTTTTGATGATTGGTCACTTGACAGCAACTTGTCTTTGAATGTCATTTTTGTATGCAGTCTCTTTTAGACTGCATGTATTGCATGTATTGTGGGTTTCTTTGGTGCAGGATAAGAAGTTCTTGGTAGATGCTCAGAGTCTGGACATGAGATTGTGGTGGGTTGACCCTGGCTGGACACCAGGTGCCCACCAAAGCCACTCTATCACTCCCCTGCTCATCTGGACAGGGGAGAGAAAATATAATGAAAGGCTTGTGGGTTGAGATAAGGACAGGGAGATCACTCAGCAATTACCATCACAGGCAAAACAGACTCAACTTGGGGAAATTAGTTTAATTTATTACCAATCAAATCAGAGTAGGGCAATGGGAAATAAAACCAAATCTTAAAACACCTTCCCCCATCCCTCCCTTCTTCCCGGGCTTAACGCTACTCCTGACTTTCTCTACCTCTTCCCCCCGAGCGGTGCAGGGGGACGGGGAGTAGGGTTTGTGCTCAGTTCATCACACATTGTTTCTGCTGCTCCTTCCTCCTCAGGGGGAGGACTCCTCACACTTTTCCCCTGCTCCAGTGTGGGGTCCCTCCCATGGGAGACAATTCTCCGTGACTTCTCCAAGTGAGTCCTTCCCACAGGCTGCAGTTCTTCATGAACTGCTCCAGGATGGGTCCTTTCCACGGGGTGCAGTCCTTCAGGAACAGACTGTTCCACTGTGGGTCCCCCACAGGGTCACAAGTCCTGCCAGCAAACCTGCTCCAGTGTGGGCTCCTCTCACCATGGGTCCACAGGTCCTGCCAGGAGCCTGCTCCAGCGCCAGCTTCCCACGGAGCTTCCCTCCTTTTCAGGTGCATCCACCTGCTCTGGTGTGGGGTCCTCCACGGGCTGCAGGTGGATATCTGCTCCACCGTTAACCTCCACGGGCTGCAGGGGGACAGCCTGCCTCACCGTGGTCTTCACCACGGGCTGCAGGGGAGTCTCTGCTCCGGCGCCTGGAGCACCTCCTCCCTCTCCTTCTTCACTGACCTTTGTGTCTGCAGATTTGTTTCTCACATACTCTCACCCCTCTCTCCTGGCTGCAATTGCACAGGGGTTTTTTTCCCCTTCTGAAATATGCTATCACAGAGGCGCTATCACCATTGCTGATTGGCTCAGCCTTGGCCAGCGGCGAGTCCATCTTGGAGCCAGCTGGCATTGGCTCTGTTGGACATAGGGGAAGCTTCTAGCAGCTTGTCACAGAATACACCCCTGTAGCCCCCCTGCTACCAAAACCTTGCCACACAAACCCAATACATGTGTTTTTCAGGACCTATCTCTTGTTTTGTCATGGGCAACCTAGGACCTCTCCTGATGCAACAAGTCTTTCTATCACCCTAAACATCGCCAGCCTCAGTGATGTGTGTGTTGCTTGTGCCTTCTTTCAGACATAATTAACTCCCTACTCCTGTAAACGTCTTTGATTACCATTCACACAATTACGTTTATAGTCCACGTAATACTTATGTGCTGCATAACTCTAGGACACTGGGGAATACCAAATTCCTCTTTGCTTTGAGAAGCCAGAGTTACAATTTTGTTGTTGTTGCAAAGCACTCCCAAATTCTCTTGAGACTGACTATGGGAAGAACCTCAGGACACTTCAATATGGCAAAGGGGTGACATAAGCAAAGTTATTCTTACCTATCTAAGCCAGAAGTCTGATCTCCTTTATGTTATGGAGGGCCTACCAAAGATTTGTAGTATAACAGAAAATTCAGATTCAGTTGCACGTACTATGACCTAATTTATTTCTCAGAGATGCCCCTTCACTGGTACAAATCTGTGTGAACTTGTACCTTCCTGGGTCTGTAACAGATAAAGTATGCAACTCTTTAAATGTATTAGTATAACATGAGCACAGTCAGAATAACCGGATTAGTTTATTGTTCAGTGTTTTGTTATGGCTTTGACTGGTATTTCCTTTTATCTTCTCTTTTGAAGACATTGATGAATGCCTGACTCCAACTACTTGTCCAGACGCACAGTGCATTAATGCTCCTGGCTCTTACCAGTGCATTCCTTGCAGAGTGGGATTCAGAGGCTGGAATGGACAGTGCCATGGTACGTTCAGTACTCTTTGTATCTCCGGTTATAGTTCTTGTTCCAAGATGCTGTATTTCCTATGCCATCAGTGTTACAACCTGATGACAGCACTGTGCCCTGGGTCCCCATTTCATTCAATAATAATTGAAATTATGAGATTTTTGAAATTACTTTATGTTCTCAGACACGGTATATATGAGGAAGTCATGTTTTAGTGGAGATAAATGAATATTGAATCTAGACTGCAAACAATACAATTATAATTACAAAACAAAATTCTTGAAATAAAAAATATGGAACTGAAAGGGATGTATTACCAGTGAAATGCTAGTAGGCCATTGTTTGGAGGTATTAACAAAGGGAAAAAACATGAGAATGCTAACACATCGGCGTGACTGGCAGGCTTTACAATAGGATATGGGAGTTTGCTCACAAAGCATATTAATAAAACTTCTTCATTTCTGTACTTCCAGCAAAACATTCAGCACATCTTAAAACAGCTTGTCTCACTTTAGGTTAGGTATTTAGGACAGATTCCTCACATTATTGTTTTGTTGATTTGTTTTTAACTGTTAGATTTAAATTTTTTTCCAAGTCAGTTTTGGCTATTTGAGATACAGGTAAGAAAGACCAAATTAATCCATTGTGCAAAAAGAAATAATCTTTTGCAGTTTTGAGTGCCATTTCCTGGGGCACTACCAGAAACTTAAACTTGATCTCAGTTGCGAAGGGTCTGCTCTCTGTTGTGAATCCTCCTGTCCACTCTGTGTGTAACGTATGCCCTATAATTTGTGATGGTTGGAGTAACCAGGTTACCTAAACATAGTTGTATAATAACCTACATTGGAGGTGTTTGCATTATTGTTGTAGGTCAGATTGGCAGTGTACTTCCATAGCTTATTTCTTAATTGCTCCCAATTGCTGTGATTTGGTTCAGTTCATGAAGGTGGGCATCTACTGTGCTCCAGCTGCAAATGGGCTTTTGATGTGGAGCAAGACTAGAGCCAGGTTACAGTGAAGTACCTGAAAAATGTATGGTGTAGCTGTTGGAGCCTCACCACTGGTTTTGCTGTACAGATGATACCTTTTTCAACCACCCTATTTTCTAATGAAGGCATATTATTTCTGTCTGAACATCTGCCTGTTACAATTTATCAGCATGTTATAGCCACATTATTTGGTCTTGTCATTTGACGTGTTGTGGAGGAATGTATTTCTCAGGTAATTTCATGGATTTTAACAGAGTTGTAACAAGCTATGGAATGTTTACAGCAAACTGATGTGGTTCACTTAGCACATGGTCATGTTCATCTTTGTTTTGTTCCTTCCCACCTGCCTGGATTCGTGCTGCCGTTGCAAAGAATGTGGCACATGCACTCTTAAGAAAGGTTTCCTCTTATTTAATTCCTTATTTGGAAAATGTGAAGTTGATTTAATTTTGCATTCTTTCATGATATTGAGGTTGATTCCTGTCAATTCCTTTCAATATTTCTTTCAATTCCTTTCCAGTTTCTTTCCTTTCCTTTCTTTTCTTTCAATTCCTTTCCAGTTTCTTTCAGTTCTTTTCCAATCAATATTCCTTTCAATTCCTTTCACTATTCCTTTCAATATTTATGAAAATAGCCTGGTTGAAAATGCCATGACATAACTTTCACTTGTTTCGTTCTTGCTAACCAGGTAAGTAGGAATAGAACGAGAGAAAAGAAGTCACTGCTCTGCTCAGATTTACAAATGAAACTAAGTCATGTCAGGGTTAAGTCTTGGTTCCAAGTTGCTGATACTTTTTTTCCTTGTATTAGTGCATGTAGTTTCCCTTTTTCCTTTGTTTTATGAAATGTTCTAAGCCTAGACATCTCACATCATTAGTGATGTGATCAGTCTTCACTTTCTGTTTATCCTAGACTTACATCATGTTGGAAATGAGCCATACACATTTTAGAAAATGTAATGCAGACAGAGTTTGTCTTAAATCTGTAGCTTTGCAATGTGGTACAATTTAGATACACTGGAAAGGAAAATATTTCCCAAGTTATCTAAGAAGGGTATTTAAGTCCATTGTTCCATGAATTAATTTGTTTCTGCTGTTAGTTTAGGTCAGTTGCAGCTCTGCTAGTTTTCCCCAGTGCTGTTTTCCGTAATTTTTTTTACCTTGGCTCATTCTTCTGCCTGTACTTGATGCCCTAGAAAGTCTAGTGTAACAATTCTACAGTTCTTTGATGCTATTGATATGGTAATCTTCCAGGATTTAAAGCCAGGAACATAGCTACTTTTGTTTAATAAAGGCAAGTCAATCGGTTCACTTATGTGGAATAGATTTAACTGCAGTTTAGGTGGGAATATCCGATGTGAGATGCATATTAGAAGAAATTAAAAATGGCACCTGCACACCCTGCCACCTCATTGTCTTGAAATTGCTACTGTCCCAGGTCCCTCAGTGCATTTGTGTCATACAGGGACTTTTTTTTTTTTAAAGCTTACTTGTAATCACGGGGTTTTTTTAATCTTTCTCTCTCCACATTTGCACATTCAAATAAAGTGATATATCATTATATAGAATGACAATAAAATAGTATGTGAATCTAGAGCACGCTTCTGTGTATTGACAAATAAATGAAAAAAATTAGGTTGACAAAACTTTCTAGACCTCTTCATCCTCATGGTTATCAATGTGGTGGATTTTGCAGCTATGTTGTTAACTAACAATATTCAGCTTGTACAGCATTAGGGACCCCATCAGAAAATTTCAAAACTGATACAGAGGTCAGAAGAGCTGATCCATATACCTCTAGCCCTACTGTAGGGAGCTTCAATAGAATCAGTTACAGCTCTGGACTTCATCTCAGAAGATTTAGGTTCTGTTCCTGGCTTTTCTGCTGGCTTTATGGGAAAGTCTCTTGATCTTCAAGTCCCATCCAAATATCAGAAATAATATTGCAGGCTTCATTTTCAAGTAGCTTGGAGATAAGTAGATGAAAAATCTATAAGAAGCAATTTGTTATTCAGTTGGAAATTCGCGTGCCTGAAATTAGGTTCTCTGTGTTTTAACAAATTCTTGAATTTGAGCATTGATCATATACATTGAGAGGAAAGGTTGTGTTTTGTTGAGTGAGCATATTTTGCAATAGTAGGGATCTGAGAAATTAGTCTTGCAGAAGGGTGTAAGTAGTATTGCCTACTGAACTGCCATAGCAGAGCACCTGTGTATCTGTGCTGTCATCTCTCAGGAGGATGCCACTTCGTGTTCTTGGCCAGGCTGCAACAGGCCATCCTACTTACATTGTTAGAGGCTCAAGTGAGGAAACAAGAATTGTAGGTCATTTGAAATATGGACAGTAATGGTGATTTCATTTGTATCTGGGGAGAGATGGGCTTTGTCAAAGTCAGATTGTACAGGAACTTGTAAAGAGCCAAGAATGATAAATATATATGAGGAAAATAATTACTGCAGATATTCACAATAGGTAATAATCATAGAAGCATAGAATGCTTTGGATTGGAAGGGACCTTTACAGATCATCTAGTCCAGCCCCCCTGCAAGAGCAGGGACATCTTTAAATAGATCAGGTTGCTCAGAGCCCCATCCAACCTGACCTTGAATGTTTCCAGGGATGGGGCCTCCACTACCTCTCTGGGCAACCTGTTCCAGTGCCTCACCACCTTCATTGTAAAAAATTTCTTTCTTAAATCCAGTCTTAAATCTGCCCTTCCTTAGTTTAAAACCATTGCTCCTTGTCCTGTCACAACAGGCCTTGCTAAAAAGTCTGTCCCCGTCTTTCCTATAGGCCCCCTTTAAGTACTGGAAGGTGCTATAAGGTCTTGCCGCAGCCTTCCCTTCTCCAGGCTGAACAACCCCAACTCTCTCAGCCTGTCCTCGTAGGAGAGGTGCTCCAGCCCTCGGATCATTTTCATGGCCCTCCTCTGGACCCGCTCCAACAGCTCCATGTCCTTCTTGTGCTGAGGGCTCCAGAGCTGGACACAGTACTCAAGTGGCGGTCTCACCAGAGCAGAGTAGAGGGGCAGAATCACCTCCCTCGACCTGCTGACCACGCTTCTTTTGATGCAGCCCAGGATACAGTTGGCCTTCTGGGCTTTGAGCACACGTTGGCTCGTGTCCAGCTTTTTGTCCATCATTACCCCCAAGTCCTTTTCCACAGGGCTGCTCTCGATCACATCATCCCCCAGCCTGTATTGAAACCGAGGATTGCCCTGACCAAGGTGTAGGACCCTGCACTTGGCCTTGTTGAACCTCATGACATTCACACAGGCCCACTTCTCCAGCTTGTCCAGGTCCCTCTGGATGGCATCCCGTCCTTCTGGCATGTCAACTTTACCACTCAGCTTGGGTCATCTGCAAACTTGCTGAGGGTGCACTCGATCTCGCTGTCAATGTCATTGATGAAAATATTGAACAACACTGGTCCCAGTATGGACCCCTGAGGGACACCACTGGTCACTGATCTCCATCTGGACATTGAGCCATTGACCGCTACCCTCTGGATGTGACCATCCACCCAAGTCCTTATCCACTGAACAGTCCACCCATTAAATCCGTATATTTCCAATTTAGAGAGGAGGATGTTGTGGGGGACCATGTCAAAGGCTTTACAGAAGTCCAGATAGATGACATCCATTGCTTTTCCCTTGTCCACTGATGTGGTAATTCCATTGTAGAAAGCCACTAGGTTGGTCAGGCAGGAATTGCCCTTAGTAAAGCCATGCTGGCTGTCTCGAATCACCTCCCTGTCCTCCATGTGCTCTAGCATAGCTTCTAGGAGGATCTGTTCCGTGATCTTCCCAGGCACAGAGGTGAGGCTGACAGGTCGGTAGTTCCCAGGGTCATTCTTTCTACCCTTTTTAAAGATGGGCACAATGTTTCCCTTCTTCCAGTCACTAGGGACTCCACTTGACTGCCATGACTTTTCAAATATCATGGAGAGTGGCTTGGCAGCTACATCAGCCAATTCCCTCAGGACTCTGGGATGCATCTCATCAGGACCCATAGACTTATATATGTTCAGGTTCCTCAGGTGGTCATGAACCTGATCTTCCCTTACAGTGGAAGGGGCTTTACCCCCTTGGTCCCCAACATGTTGTCCATTGACTCAGGAGGTGTGAGGAGAGCGGTTGCCAGGGAAGACTGAAGCAAAAAAGTTGTTGAGTACCTCAGCCTTCTCCTCCTCTGTTGATACTAGGTCACTGTTCTTGTTCATCAGTGGAGGTATGCTTTCTTTAACTTTCCTTTTCTGGTTGATATACCTGTAGAAGCCCTTCTCGTTATTCTTTGCATCCCTTGCCAAGTTCAGCTCCAGCTGCGCCTTGGCCTTCCTGACCCCATCCCTACACAAGTGGGCAGCGTCCCTATACTCTTCCCAGGTTACGTGTCCCTGCTTCCACTGCCTGTGCAGTTCCCTCTCGCTCTTTAGTTTGACCAGCATGTCTCGATTCAGCCATGCTGGTCTCTTCCTTGCCTGATTTCCTACATCTGGGGACTGAGAGCTCTTGCGCTTTATGGAAAGCATCCTTAAAGATCTGCCAGCTCTGTTCTGCTCCCCTGTCCCTGAGGACCGTTTCCCAGGGGGTCCTACTGACTAACTCCTTGAAGAGCTGGAAGTTTGCTTTCCTAAAATTTAGGGTCCTGACTATACTCCTCGCCTGTCCCATATCCCTCACGACTGTGAACTCCACCAATGCATGATCACTGCAGCCTAGGCTACCTCCAATCTTGATGTCACTGATGAGCTCACTTGCATTGGTGACCATCAGGTCCAGTATTGCATCCCCTTGGGGAGGGGTGTCTGTTATCAGGGTTAAGAAGTTATCCTCAATGCACTCCAGGAGCCTCTTGGATTGCCTGCATCTCACTGTGCTACTTTTCCAGCAGATGTCAGGGTGGTTGAAGTCCCCCAGTAGGACAAGAGCTTGCGAGCGTGAAGCCTCCTGTAGCTGGAGGAAGAAGGCTTCATCAGTAGGCTCTCCTTTATCAGGTGGCCTGTAGTAGACACCAACCACAAGGTTCCCTTTGTTGTCTCGGTCTCTAATTCTTACCCATAAGCTTTCGACCTGCTTGTGGCTATTCTTCAGGGACAGCTCTGCACACTCTCCATTTCTTGATATAGAGGGCAACACCTCCTCCCCTCCTTCCCTGCCTGTCCCTTCTGAATAGCCTGTAGCCATTGATAGCCACACTCCAGTCATGGGATTCGTCCCACCAGGTTTCAGTAATGGCAATCAGGTCATAGCTTTCTAGCAGCATGGTAGATTCCAGCTCCTCCTGTTTGTTGCCCATGCTGCATGCATTTGTGTAGAGACACTTCATCTGGGCTAATAAGAGCTATGACAATGATTTAAAGACCTCTAATCTTTATCCAGCTCTCCCTGTGCTACAGCTACCTAAATAGCTCAAGTGCCTCAAATAATCAGTAGTTTTACTCTTTTACGGTGTCAGATTTTGTGTGCTTTGTGGTGGCAAAAGACAGGATAATTTGGAGTAATATGATTTCGGGCACAAAAAAGCAAATAAGGTGTAATTCTTTTTCTGCATCAGTGAAGCTAAAAAATACAGCTTTTTCCATACAAACAGGGATACCTGCTTGTGTTAACTACATCCCCAAAATAAATAAATAAAATCTGAAAATTTACCTTTCATTTTTTTAAGTGGAAACCACTACTAGGAAAAAGACAATATTGATTATTTTAGAATACTGAATTAATTCTGTCTGGGTTTATAACAAAAGATGTTATTTATTTATATGTTTGCTTTTTTCTTTGTTGATTTATACAAATTGCATTCAGAAGGAAGTCTTGAAAATGATTCTTTAGTAACATAGCAATTTTCATGTTGGCTAAAGAGAGCGGCCCATCTAGTTAATACCCTTCTTTCAGAGAATGATGAAAGTAGGTGTCTATGGGATAGCTTATAGAAAAAAGGTTTCTTTCAAGTCCTCCTGTAAATAAAGGATGGCTTGTAACCAGGAAGAGATTTTGCTTCTAAAACTTCTGTTATAAAGGCATAATTCAGTGGAGTTCCTTGTTGCCTATATAGAGTAGCCTTACAAAGGGACCTGTGTGAAGTACAGAGATCCCCTTGAAATTCCTCAGGTGTCAGCTAAGTCCTTGTAGAACCTGCCTCCTTCAAGTCCATTTGAAAAATGTCATCTGTGAAGGTCTCGCATGTACATGTGTTTCATATAGAGTCTTTAGTTATACACTGGAGAACTCCTCTAAATCCTGCGCATTAATCGACCTAGCTTTAAACAGCAAAAACTCAAGAGCATAAATGTGGTTGAGGTCTGTTCTAGCTTCCTGAGAGGACCTGCCTGTTCCCTCACATCCATAGGTAAGCTCCAGGTAAACAAGCAGAGGCAGCAGGTTGGGGGATTCTGACCAGAGCACATGATTAAAAATGGTTTCAGAGAGAAAGCTTCTGACACAGCCTTGCCAGCCTGAGCTGTGTCTGCTTTTCTGGACTGTTCCTTGTGATAGCAGAAGGATTAGGGATAATGGTTACATGGTATTGGCAGCTGCTAGTGCTTTTATCACAGGTACATATCCTAAGAGTAAATCTGTGTAATGCAAGAATGAACATGCCAGCACTTGCTGACCTCTTCTCTATACTAAAGCTGCACTGGTTTAAGATATTGTGGGAAAATTATGGGCAAAATAAACTTATTCAGGTAAGGATGATGTGGACATAATTAATTCATAATGCAACCCCTATTTAAAAAAAGAAAAGGAAGAAAAAGGTTTTATTAGCCTAAACTGCAGTCCTTGCAGTGCTGGGATGAAAGCATTGCTTTAGTCATGTGGGCTCTGAGTATAGTTGAGTGTTTGAGCACAAGGCAGCTCAAGTTCAAATCCTTTTTTAAAATCAGAACTGCTGCAGAATTGTCAAGGTCAAAATATACAGGAAAACTGATTATAACCATGCTTATGGCAGGATTTTAATAAATTCCCAAGCTCAACTGAAAGATGGTTGTACCCAAGCTAATTATACGCTTATGCTTTCTTTGTATTCACAGATATAGATGAATGTCAGTATGGCAATCTCTGTTCAAATGGGCGTTGTGAAAATATGGAGGGGTCTTTCAGATGTATTTGTGGCCACGGTTTCAAACTCTCTGCATCAGAGGATCAGTGTGAAGGTAGGAAAGAATATGATTAAAATTCATAAGATTGCACTTACCTTCTAGATAATATTTTTCATCTAATAGTATTCCTTTTAATGGGGAAACAAGAAATGTACAACACTGAAGCTAAATAACCAAAAATGTAAGAATATGTATTTCCATTTTATGGCTTCCATGGTCACATTGTGGATTTTGACATTTGTTATAAAGCCAATCAAGAACAGGTAGTAATACTTATATTGCTAAATTGGGATTTCTGCAAAACCCTTGGCATTTCTGTCATTTTGGAGGTTTGGGGACAGTGGCTTTCGCTGCCTTAATTGCTTTTCTTTCCATCTTTTTTTTTCTTTCATGTGGGTGAGTGGAATCAAAAAACCCAGGCTGCACCCTCTTGAAACCCAGCAGTGTCAGTTAACACTGAGCTGATGTCCGCATGGGTGTCACTGCATTTCAAGTAGTACATTTAGGAGAGAGAGAGTTTAGTGTCATATTTCTAAGAACAGTACCTGTACCTCCAAAGTGTCAGGTTCTACATTTCTTCGACATCTAAAATTCCCACCAGGACGGCTCCAGTGGAACAAAATTAGGTCTGAAATCAGAGCGGAGTAGTCTGAGAGAGAACCTAGAGTGTGTACAGGAGGTATGAATATCCCTCTCCTTAGGGAGCAGGGACTTCTTGAAACCTCTCCCCAAAGGTGAAAATCTGGGAGAATGTCTCCAAGCTGTGGAAGCACACAGAAACCTGAATGTTTCTTGTCAGATTATGTTTTTTTTTCTTTTCCCTTCCCCCCACCCTTCCCTAAGTGTCTATGTGTAGCACCAAACACTTTCAGACTTCTGAGTGCTAAAAATAATACAGTAAAACTAAATGATTGTTCATGTAAATTTGTCAGGAAGTTTGAAACAAAACATCAGTGTAAGTTAAGTGTCCTGAGTGAGTTAAATGTGCTGTCCAGGACGCACAGCAGACTGGTCTTGGGGAAAGTATGTAGACAAAGTTTGACTGCTTCCTCTCAGCCTTTCATGGAAAAGGGCCCTTGCCAAGCTGAGCTGGCATGTGCAGACTGTTCTTAAAGTGCACCCTTCTAAAGTAAGGACCTGTACACGTGCCCAGATGCTTCATGCCACAGATTTCGGTGATCCTTAAATTCAAAACTTCAGTGGGCACAAGGGACCATTACTTAAGAGGTCAGACTATGTAGCCATAACACAGCCCTGAAAAACCTCATTGAGTAACTCTCCTGTTTGGAGTATATTTTCAGACAGACATTCAGCTGTGCCTAAATCATAGAAGTGACTAAGAACCTACCATATCAATTTAATTACTGTTCCTTAATGAGTATTTTATAAATAAGGGAGGGAAAACAGGTTTCTTAGCTCAAATAAGACATGTGCTGTGTTCTGAACTCAAAGTGCTGCTCCCCTCCAATATTTTGAGTTTTTCATAGGAAAATTTAAGTTTGATGTTCACATCCATTGGTTAACCCAGACTGACCCCAGTTTATGAGAACTGAAGCACTGAGGGATTAGCAGTTGTTGCGGAAGCAAAAGGACATTTCCCCATACTTTAGAGGATTCATACTGTTACAAGGCAAGTGTTTAAAGGAGCCTTAAGGTACAGCTTAATAGGGGAACAGCCTGTCAGTGTGCATCTGAAAACCACACCCTGTTAAAAGGTGGTGATCCTGCTGGAAAGAGTTTTGTGGGTTTTGCTGACTCATTGGAGCGGCTGACTTGTTACCTTTGCCAGATATAAAAGAAACAAAAGCAGCTCTCAGGCAGCATATGTGTGTATTTGTGTGTCTGTGTGTACCTGCTTGTGCATTGAGGGATATATTGACACTACAGGAGAGAATGCTGAATGCAGTCATCTCAAGGAAAACATCCAATCTGCAATTTCATATATTTTTATGCATCATATTGACTGTCTGCATTTGTTAATAAATAAGACCAAGAGAAGCAGTATTGGATATTGATACTCTGCTTTGCTGTTTTGTTCAGAATTGATCATTGCACCATTTGATTAGTAATTGGTATTTTCAGATGTGTTACGTTTTCACTGTCTCTTGTGCTACAGATATAGACGAATGCCAGCACCGATCACTCTGTATGAATGGACGCTGCAGGAACACAGAAGGATCTTTCAGATGTATTTGTAGCCAAGGCTACACATTATCATCTACTGGAGATCAGTGTGAAGGTAAGCTTGTGCACTTAAGCTACTGATTCATTTTTTTTTCAATGAGATCTTGAGTATTTCAGCTACAGGCATGAGCTCTTTTGAGAATGGGGCAGAAAGATATGTTGCTCCTCTTTCTTTCCCAATACTTTACTGTCAGCCGTTCAACAGTCCCCACCTACACAGCCACATATTTAATGGATTCTTAGAAATAGTCCCTGTCATCTTTCCACATACAAGAAATAAGCACACATTTCCAACAGTAAGATTGGAAGAGCAGTTGGCATTGTTACCAAAAACAATTAATCCTTTCCAAACCTTGTTGCTCAAATTCTGACACAGACATTCTGTATTACAAAAGCTTCTGCCAGCATACACTGTTCACATGGGGGCCTGCTAAGTTAAAACTTATTCTCCAGCTGCTTTTGGGAACCTGTAGCCAGCCACCACAATCCCACATGTGCCCTGGCAGGAGAAAATACATAGTATAAGATGAGCTCCAGGGGGATCTGCTGGAGCTCACAGCTTTCACTGTCTCAGAAGGCAGTCTACACACTGAGCTTGTAAAAACAAAAATAAGAGGTGAAAGATGTACAGTAAATGTAGGGAGAAATGCAAATGCTGTGTTATAGAAAACAGAAACATTCTATTGTCTCTCAAGTAGGACAATTTAATTGTCCCGTAATTGGCAAGCAGATTTTTTCTAACGAATTATTTGAAAGCTACTCCCTCTTCTCCATCGTTGGCTGTACCACCTGATACAGTACATCTGCTGCACTACTCATGGTCACCTTGAGCATGTGAGCTTACTTACTAGCGAGCTCCAGAAAAACATTGTACCTCAGTTGCTTCCTTATCTCACCCTAGGGGGGAAAAAACTCTCAGTTAAGGTCTCACTGTACATGTGGTATTAGCACATAAAAATGTTCCAGTCTCTGGTGTGCTTTCTGTAGCTGCTGATACCATGGAAGATACAGCTCCTTACTGCTGTTCTACCTAGTAGTCTTCTGCTGCTAGGTTATCCTCCACACAGCACTCTAGGAGGCAGTTCCCACCTTCTCACCCATAGCAATAGCTCAGGAATCCTCCTCTTCAAGTGATCCAGGCAGAAGAGTGGTTCCCCCTGAGCCAATCAAATGCTGTCTTCTCAAGACAAACCTGTAATATCAGACCAGACTTCATCAGCAATGATGATACTGGATTGTCCACATTTAAGAGTGACAGCATCTCTTGAAGTTCTCACCAAGAAGGAATAAGGATATCTTATAAAATCTCCTCAGCACACTGGTACTCTTTGGTACTGACCTGTTTGGAGAATCTGGTCATAGAATAACTTGACACAGTCTTCTCAGAGTTCCTGGTGAATGCCAGCATCACTTGCATCAGCTTCAAGAAATGTGGGCTGATGACACAAGGCACTAGAAACTTGCATCAAAGAACTTTGCTCTCACCTGGCTTCAAGATCTTCATGAGTTGCAACAGATGCAGAGATATGGAGATACTGTGTCCAGAATCAAAGAAAAATGTGGTGGAAGGGATCACTGGTCCATTCCTCCTCCCAAAGGTAGAACAGACCATATGGTGTCATTCCTGACAGGTACTCATCTAACCTGCTCTGAGTAGGCTTCAGCAGATGAGATTCCAAACACCTCTTCAAGCAGTCTGTGCCAGTGCTTTGCTGTCCTTGTATTAGAGTTTCTTTTTTCCCAAATGTGTGATGGTAATCTTCTATTGCTGCAGTTTAATTGATGAGTTCCTACCTTGTCCACCTTAAACAAGAAAAGGTTCTTTCTTTCCTCTGCATAGCAGAGGGGGAGATGGTGAGAGTGGGGTGCATAACGGTTTCAAGCATTTTGGTTCCTTCAGCAAGAAGCTTTACAAACCATCAAGTCTGCAGAGAGAGATTTTGAATTAGTAAATGCTGTTAGCATGTGTGAGCATATGAAATGGTCAGTTAAACCATCTTGTAGTGAAGAAGAGCAAATGAAATATAGAAATGAATTTAAATCCATTGTAGTTGGGGACCAAATGTTTTCCAGAACTTCTCTTCAGACTGCTTTGGTGCATTTCATACAGCCCAAGAAGTCATGGTAGCTGTTGCTGCTCTCCGTCACTATGCAGTGGCCTGTCAGGACAGGTCCATGCTTTATCTTCATCTCTTCCTTGATCCTGTTCAAGGGCAATTTTCAAGAAAAAATAATTTCAGAAGCTCTCAAGGCAAAAGAGGAGGAAGTGGATCATACAGGGAAAAAGGGTAAAGCTGTTCCCTCACGTTGGGGTCTTCGTCTCATTCTTAGGAAGGGTTACAGTTCCCATTGTAACCAAATGTACAGCTTCTCCACCCAGTGACAGAGTGGTTAATTTCTGTAGAGACAGTTTGTTCGCTGAAGATTTTCATAAATATTAAAAGTGCTGCACAAAATCTATTCATCTCTTGAAGTGGAAGAAATTCTTCTGTGCTTGCATTCTACCCCTTCAATATTTTCTGAAGTACAGGATATTACAGACTGCTTTTCGCACCTTGGAGACTAAGTTTGAACAGACTGTGCTAGTTTTGCTGTCAGTAAGAACATTTCGTGCAACTCCTTTTTCTGCTATACATTCACCTCTCTTGTTTTTCCTCACCTTGTGATGTAATTATTTTTGAAGGCTCCTTGAATTATGCAGTGCACGTTTAGGGAACTCAATTGACTACGGGTTTAAATCTCACATTCTTTTCATATCAGCGGAGGTCCTCAGCCTCACAGCCGCGTTCCCATCTTTGTGAAAATGGCTTTCCTCCTGACTGTTAGTTCAGCCAGATGTGTGCATGAACTACAGGGCAGAGCTTCCGTAAAGACAAAATTGCTTTTAGAAGGCATCCAGCATTTCTCCACATGATGGCCTCTGATTTTCAGATTAGCCTATTTTCCTGAATGTTTTCTAACACTTCACGGAGAAAGCGGGAAAGAGATGACAAAAACTGTGGGTATAGCACAGCACAGTTGTGTGAAAAGAAGAGGGTGGTTCAAATTCTGTCCAGTTTCTCAAAGACTCAGGGATGGATATTTGTCACGTTAGAGGATACCCAAAAATGTATGAGGCTGTAAAGCCAATGTGATTGGCAGATCACTTGCAAGAAGTGTGCTTGTTTGTTTAATAAGGATTTCTTCTACTTCAGAAGTTTTCTTAAAAATGTAGCAGCTCAAGAAGGAGTTTGCTGGTTTGATCATTATACACTTGTGCAAACTTCTGGAGATATTGCAGAATTATGCTGTGCTCATTTTCAGCTGTGCTTTTTGCAACTCTGGCAGAAGTTTTTGTCTTGAAGTCTTTGCACAGTATTTCACTTATTTAAGAATAAAGGTAATTTGCAAATAATTGTTCAATACATCGGTTTATACGTGCAGTATGCGTGCTCTGTATGCATCCTTGCACTGAACTCTTCAGAAAATGAGAAAGCTGGACTGAGGCCTTCATACCTTCAGTTCTGTCTGAAAGCAGTAATCTGTATGTCCATTCGTGTTGTAAATGCCTGTATACCCTATTATCCAAGGCTGAAGAACTTTTCCCTTCTGCAGTACCTGTAGAGACTTGCTGTTATCTGCTTGGAAATTAGTAGCCTGGAAGTATGTGACCATCCACAGGTGGGCTTGTATGCACAACCTTCCACTTGAAGACAGAAAAAGAGGTTACTTCCTAGTAGTCAGAAGTCTTCAAGATGCATGACCACATGCATGTTTATTTTCTTTCTGCCTTACCCTCTCATTCAGCATCTCCTGTTCTTGAGATGAAGTGACATTGAGACTTTCTGCTCTGTGTTGCTCCAAATATGAGGGAACACAGTGTGAGCACACCTGTGGGTAAAAAGTATTGGCCTTGTCTCAGCTGACAGGAAGTATGAATATGCACCAGCTGGACTTGCATATAGACTGTACATCTCAAAGAACTCAGGTTACTGGAAAAGAGCATGTCTGAAGCTTAGGAGGCTCCAGTGTTCTCCTAGGAGCCTTCAGAGATTTTGCTAGCCAAAATGCTCTAGACATGCACCTGTAAAAGGTGGTAAAAAGCACTGAACATCTCAAGCATGAGTTACTGTCTCTGATTTTTCTGGAGATTCTTGCGCAGCAACCATAGGACCTATGAAGTCTTGCATCAGAGAAAGGGAGGTTTGCATCCTATACGGAAAATAATGCATTTTGACTGCATTTGGCAGAAGATGCCTTCTTGTTGTGAGACTTGGCATTAACTCAGCGCAAGGGAGTCGTTAGTTTTTTCTCATGCTCCTAGTCAAAATTAATTGCTGTTTTAAATAAACCACAATTTATTTCTCAGTTGAAAATTATTATAAAACATGTGGTTATCAAAAGGTCACAACTTTGTCAGCACTAAGTGCATTTTTATCTGCAATAACATTCGTTCATGTAAGAAAGCTATCCCTGTTTCTTATTTTTATCAAATAGATTAAATCCCAAGGATAGCTGCACTCTGATATAGTGTGGGTTTTGCGAGATAACTGTAGAAATGAGGTCGTATCCTCTTTTTTAATTACAGTTGTTATTTGTTCCTGCAACGCAGGAAAAAGTTACAAGTCTAGTCAGCTAAAATCCATGCTTAAGAGGTCAGAATAATCAAAGGCAGTGGAAAAACTCTTTGATAACTGTTTTTCAAAGGAAACTATCTGCATTATCAGAGCAATAGACTCAGTGAATTACAAAGTAGGGCAATGTGGAGGCAAGGGGAAAGTTGCTTATGAGATGCTTCTTTTACTTTCTTATTTTCTGTTTTATTTTAAAACTAGAGGCACAGTCATGAAATACTTCGTGACCTTTAGCTGTAGTGAAGCAAAACTATAATATCGCTGGAACGTAGGCACTTGCTGAGTTAATCCTAACCCACAGCAGCTCTGCTCTGTTTCCTCTGGGAAAGAAAAGACTTTAGGTGGAGACAATGCCAGTGTCCTGTTCTTGAAATATTTGATTACTTTGTATCTAGTTTGTATCCTGAAACTTGCCCTGCTATGTGTTAGTCAGCAGGTTTATCCCATGGATGTCAAGACATTAGGGCAGAGTCTACAGGCCTGAGGCTTGGCGCTGGGAACGTGGTGTATAGGCAGCTGGGAGCTAGACCCTGCATGCCCTGAGTCTGGAGCTGGCTTTATGGCTTGGGTGCAGCACTGTGCAAAAGCAGCTATTCAGCTTCATGACCAAGCTGCTAAGCCTGCAAAATGGCTGTATTGCATCACGTGAACTGCCTCTGAAAAAGCAACCATTAGCACAGCAGTACACACAGTGTGGCCCCTGTCCTACGAGCCTCCTGGCCATGTGGTTGTTTTGTGAGTAGTCTCTGCAGACATGTCTTGTCTAGTGTGGCACACCAGCTGTGCTCGGGCTTGCCCATACTCAGGGGGATGTCTGAGTCAAGTCACTTCCGGCTCAGGCATCTCTGCATAGTGGTCTAAACATGTCCAAAGATGCATATTGCAAACTACAAATTTGCATTGGCAGGCATTTTTTGTATCTGTCTTCTAAATGTACAGCTGCTTGGATTTTCTTGTTAATCGTACTACTGTAACACCACAGCCACCATTAAAGTAGGGAGGAGATTGGTATAAAGGTCTGTTGTGGTAGCTTTCATTAGAGATGCATATGGCACATATTAGACATGCTTCCTAAGAATAAATGATGTGAACTCAAATTTTAAAGCTCTCTAGAAATACAAGAAGTTTGATGATAAGATGAAGGAAATTAAAAGAACGTTCTAAAGTGTAGTAAACGTGATTTCTCTCCCCCCACAGATGCACAGTTATTAAATGACATTGTAGCTTCAAGTTGCTACGTTAGTATCAAAATATCACTATTAAAACTTTCATCAGTTTTTACATCATCTAATAATTCAGTTACATTTTTATTTCAGATGTTGATGAATGCCTTCAAGACAGTGATATTTGCCTTGGAGGAAACTGCATGAATACTGACGGGTCTTACAAATGCACGTGTCTAGATGGTTTCCAGCAGATAGCAAACAGGGGATGTCAAGGTATGAAATAGCTATAAAAAATACCTGGACCTTTATTACAAATGTGCAAATTTGTTAAGCATAACTTGTGATAGTCACTGATCATGCTAAGAAAGAGAAACTAATTTTATTTATCATTTATAGTACTTTCTTACTCTTCTCATTTTATATTACTCTCTCTAAATATATGCTGAGAAATTATTTCAAGGGGCTGAAATCTCAGCCTTCATAACTTGAAAGAGAATCTATATTAGAACTAACAGAGATACAGTGCTGCATTTTCCCAAAGCCTGGGAACATTTATTTTGACAGAACCTTCTATGTTTGTGGATCAGCAATGTAATAGAAAGAGCAGTATAGGTAGTGTTAAGTCACATTAGATAAACCTCTCTCATCTCTAAGACACTTGCAGTGCTTTGTGGAGGATGGGCGGGGAGGAAGAGAATGTGTTATCTGAGGCTGAGTCAGCATTGCCAAACCCAGAAAAATACTTCCCAGCTTTTAGTTCTGAACGATCCCAACTCCTTGTTGGCACAGCACCCAGGCATGCCTCACAACTCCCTTTTGCCATCCGTTTTTATGAGACAAGAATCATGGTATTAGAGCTGGAAAGTGATAGCATGTTCGTGCTCTAAACTACTGGAGAAGCAGGAGACTGGACTGTGTTTTGGCTGCTCTCTTATGCACAATTTAGACTTGAGCTGAAAGACTGTATTCCAGCTGATCTATGTTGAAGATCTTGTGCAACCAACAGTAAATTCCCCATAGAAGTTCTAAGTATTATATGTGACTGCTTTCTAATTCAGAAAATGTTGCATTCGACATAGGGAAGTGCTGTATTACACCTTGCTTTAGCAGATAAAAGAGAATTGATCACCAGCTATAAATCAATGCCAGCTTTGATACCACTCTATTCTCGTCACTCCACTATGTAAAGTAGTGGTATACAGGCTTTATGTTTTAAATGGATAAATATAACAAAACTGAAAGCACTTATGAGCCAACCAAGGGGCAGACAGTATAGGCAGTATTTTTAACAGAAAAATGTGAATGAAAATTGGAAATCATTTCAGGTAAGAGCACCACACTTGAGAAAGATGACCACCAACACTGAAAAATAACAACTTGCTGCAGAGGGGAGTGAAACTGCTTGAGATCAATATCAAAACAAATGGAAGGAAGGAGGAGTTGATAGAATGAATACTGACAAGTTAGAATAGCAAACAACTGAACACAGTGAAAGAACATAGAGAGAGATCTTTGGTTAGCAGAATTAAGTATGGTTAGACTTTTTTTCCTGTGTTGACTACTTGTTGTTAAGCTGTTACAGGATGCAATAGTGGAATTTTTATTCGTCATAGATGGGAATCTCCAGTATATTTATATTTCAACAGTACCTTCAAAATATTTTAAGCAGCAGATAAACTGAGACATTTTTAAATGACTGAAAGTTAGTTCTATTAGAGTTCTGTAATAGCAAAAAAAAAAAACCATAAAATTTTTGAGATAATTTACCTGGAGAGATTAGGGGCATGGTAAAAGATCCAGATAACAGGCCACTAGTGCAGAGTGATCTTGATCACACAGTATACTGGGCATTAGCAACCAATATGCATTTCAGTATATCCAGTTATATATTGAAGAAGGAATCTCAGCCATGCTTATAGGATAGTGGACTTCCCTCTGGGACACAGTCACTGAGAAGGATTTAGGGGTCAAAGACAGTCAGCTGAATATGAGCTTCCAGTGCAACCCTGTGGCCAGCAGGGCTAATGCACTCCCCAGAAGACTGAAAAAGCAGAATATCCAGCAGGAGTAAGCAAGGTTTGTTTACCTCTGTTTTGCACCGATACAACTGCTCTTGGCAATTTGTTGTACACTGACATTCTGGTGCCCACAATTCAAAATGGACGCTGATCAGCTGAGAGTTCAGAGCTGAACCCAAAAAAGCTGATGGTCTGGGGGAAAAAGGATTGAATGCTTTTAAACTGTTTATTTTAAAAAAATAAAAAAAGAGGGGTGACTTGATCATAGCCTTGATCATAGCCTTATTACCTTCAGAGGAAACCATAATTGAAAGTAGAAAGCTATTGAATCAAACTGGTAAATTTATCACAGAATGTGGTGTCTGCAAGTTGAATCTGGCCTAGACTAGAAATTAGGAACATGCATTTTGGTAAGGAGTAAAGTTGAAAAGAGTCCAAAACATTAGAAAGTGTGCAGTTTGCTCTTTCAGATGAATTATACTCCTGTTTCTCTAAGATTGTTCATTTTGTTTTCCTGTCTTTTAATACATCGTTCTACCTTGTGTAATCAGCTGTTTTGGTTTCCAGTATTTTTCTGGCAGTCTTAAGAAACTGGCAGCTTAGTCTTGAGAACAGTGTGCATCCTGAGAAGGTACCATACTGTCCTTGTCATTGCTGATCTCCCACCTTACCTGACTTTCAGAGAGCTTCAGGAAGTATGTCATTGCTCTGCATTTACTATTCATTCAGAGAAGACTTGATACATGTAGGTGTTGTGTGAAGCCCAGCACACTGACTTTTCCCTGTGCCCCTCATACAGATACTACCCTTCCCCAAGCTGCCTCTGTTCTTTCCACATATGTGCCATGACTTCAGGACACTGGCCTAGAAGGTTTACACACAGGATAGAATCAGTCTGTATCTAAAGAAAATTCTGTAATGGGTCTTGAAATAATGGTACTGTAATCATAACTTCGCTAGCCTATCAAAATTATTATCTACTTCGATGCATTTTGTACGGCTGTAGCAACGGCCAGAATCTAAGCCATGAAAGACATGGTTAAGAATAAGAAATTCTAGTCTCTGTGATGATGGATGAATGAGCCTTGTGTAAGTTTTGTTTCTAAATTTGTGTTTGATCTCAGCGTGGTATTGAAAACTATTGAGAAGTACAATTACAATGTGAATGGTAATTCATGTAAAAGTGGTACCTCCTTAATGAATGAATGCAGTCCTTAAGTTCTGATGGCAGGTTTTGTTGGTAAGATGAGACATCGGTCAGAAAGAAATGCTTTGGTTTTCAGATTCAAAAGTAAGTTTGAAAGGCAGTGTTTGAAAAATGCTTTCTAAGTTAAAAAAAAAAAAAGGCAATTATGACAGACTCCTATATAGCAACCTTTTGGGACCATTCCCCATCAGCAAAAAAGAGCATTTGGCCTTTAATTACATAAAATCAGCTTACGGGGAATGATGCAACTCCAGACCTGCTGGTAATACATGAAGCCAGATGCACAAGCTGACTAGCATGCAGCAATCAAGCAACAGTGAGACAGAGCCATCTGAGAATTCCCCTAACACGGAAGAAACGTTGGCTAATATGGAGCTTAAACTGGTATCTGACAGATCACTCTCATCCTCATCGCAGAGAGTGACAGTGAGAGTATGATGCAGCAGAACATACTGATGCCTATACAGAGTTTAAGAATGATCCCAGAAGATTTGGTTACTCTGGAAAATGAGCCCCGTTTACATAGCTATTTACATAGCTGGTGGAAATAAAAGCTACTTTTAAGACTAACTGAACTTAGGCTTAATATTAAGAGTATGATGACTTGCAAAGCGGTTAATGTCTCTGTGTTTTCAGATATCAATGAATGTGAGAGATCTGACCTCTGTTCACCTCACGGGGAGTGTCTAAACACAGATGGTTCCTACCAGTGCATATGTGAGCGGGGCTTTTCTGTGTCTGCAGATGGCCGAACATGTGAAGGTGAGACAAGTCACCATAATGCATTCCCATTGATTTGCTGTTATTAGTTGTGTGAGAAAAGTAGTCAGTTTGGGTCTGATACCCCAAAACCACTGTTAACTCCACAATCTGCCACCTAAGGGCCCTTTGTTCTTTTTCTCGTAAATGCAGGGGGTGCTATGTTGCTGTTTGAATCATAAGAATTGTAACAGCAAACGTACAAAATGGGCAATATAATGGAGTTAATGTTTGTTAGAAGCTGTGGTTTACTTTTCTTGATTTTTTTTTTAATAATTTTGCTATCTTAACATTAGACTATCTTTTTTGAACAAAAGAAATTAGTGAAAAAGAAAGAATACTAACCTAACTATGGCAAATGATGGCAAAGGAGGGAATGATATTCTTATGTCAAGATATATGAAACCAGGGGACATCTGTAATAATCTGAAATCTATTCATAGATGGGAAGTTATTTCTATCTTGTAGCAAGGGCAGAAGGAATAAATAAAATGCATGTAAAGTGAGTTTGGAACTTAGACTTCTGATAGGTTTCAAGTGGGTAGCCCTTCTGCTGTAAATTTTTAGGATTATTTAGTTTAACTACTCTGAAGTGCATTAGCAGCAAGCCTGAGCTGCCTGCATGCTCTCATTGCTGTGCGTGAGACAACAGAACCTTGCTTGTCAAAACTTTTTTTTTTAAGATGCAGGTGAAGCATCCATACAACAGAAGTAACTCCAGTGAGAAATTGTAGTAAAATGCTATCTATGATAGAACCTCAGACATTTTGAAAGGGCAGAAATGGAGTAGATAGCGGTAATTAGATCTTTACAGTGCTAAAGCCAGCTTACTCTTCGTAAGCGTATGCAGGTATGCTTATACAGGTATTTGTCATATACAGTTGTAAAAGCTGCTCCAGTAATAACACTGGTGAGAAACATCAATCAGGAACCTAGAATTTAGGTGTAACTAGGGTTTTTATTTTGTTCTAGCATGAGAATATATCCTGTTACTAATGGAACACACACACTAGCAGGAGAGCTAGTGATGCTGCTCTTCTGCACTGAATTTAATAGGAGACTTGTGCTCAGTGATACCAAGAAGATATGTAGCTTTGTGTAGTCAGTGATGCTGACAGAAAACAAAAATTCCCCTAACTGGAGGAAGAATGGCTGTTCTTATGGATGAGAGGACTGTTCAAGACAAGCCTTGTGGGAAAAGTAATAATTCAGTAGGGAAAAAAATTATATGGTAGCAGTTTGGCAGGATGCATTGCAGAGAAGCACTGGGCAGATGATAGCTCGGTGTTAAAACCTATGGGTAGTGGATGTCAAGCATCCAAGAAGCAAGCAAGCTGTTCTCTATCCCAAATTATAGGCCAGTAAACCCGTATGTGATTGATTTGCATGGGCCAGCTCTTGTCGTAGTTCACTTAGGGATAGTGAAAAGGTTCTTCCTTCAGTGGAGGAGGTGTATTAAAACTTCTGTCTGACTGTTGCATTTATTCTCCCTACTTTTACCAGAGGAAAAAGAGCATTACAGCATTATTATTATTTGAGCTGGCATATAACCTGCCATATAGTTAGTAATATAGTATCTAATGAAATGAAATACGCTATTGGCAAGAATACTGTTATGCTGATGTAAGGGAGTAAGTGCTGTATATTTAGATATAGCGTGGCATCAAACACATGATTTGTGTTTTAATTATTATTGATAACTTAAAAAATCCTGCAGTATTTTTGGTGCTGTTTCCTCTCTAAACATTTACTTCACTTTGTAATCATGGCATTAGTTGAAAGAAACATTCTCTTACTGCCAAGACAAAAGCCTGGTCAAGTAAGCTAGCGAGAGCGAATCTAAATAACTCCAGTGATTGATGGGCAAGGCAGTATTTTGTGATTTCAAGTAATGGGGATAATTCCAAAGCATGTTCATGGACTCTTGGCAGCATGTATATGTGTCACCCAGTGTTTAGGAAGGATATGGTTAAATATCTTCAATTTCTCTGCAAGAAAAGTAGTAGCAGGTGTTTTGTCTCACTGTTAAGCATAGCTTAAAAAAAAAAAAGTGGTCAGAGAAGAATGCAGCCTGCTCTTAGTAGAAACCAAACACTTTATTCCAAACCAAAGTTAGAAGAACAGTTATTAACCTTGTGAAATCAAACTCTCAGAAATAAAAAAAGACAGAACTGAATAGAAACAAAACTTGAAAAAAAAAAAAAAGTTGGTGGCATCTAATTTTAGGGGACGTATCAGAACCAATAAGCCCCTCTGTCTGTATCTCTGACAGTTAATAAAGTAGCACAGTTCCCAGGGAAGGGTTACCATCACATATGATGAAGTAGTACAAACCTAATCTCTATTAGAACAAAAAAGCCAAACTTTTACTAAATAGAAAAGGATGAAATCACAAGATCTTATTTCCAAGATTGTGAGTAGTTTTGGAACTTTTTAATGAAGAATAAAACAACAAGTACAAAACCAGTTGAGCGTGCTTCACAAGTAATTGGTGGTGTGTATGGAATACAGATCAGACTTTATATTCAGCACTTGGAAAAGTATTTTAATAACTTGGCGAAGCAAGGGTACTTCTAGTCTTCTGAAGCAGCAGCACTCCTTTTCTACCATGATTAGTTTCTCCATTCTGTCATTTTAATAAAAACAATTCTAGAGCTGAAAAAAAGCATTTAAAGGGAGCACTGATGGCATCAATGTTAATATTTGTAGTGGTGTCAGCTTCATGCGAAAAGGCAAGACAAAACAAAAGCATCAGAAACAAAAGGAACATGTGACATTCCAGGTACTGAGAAAGGATGTGGCTTCCAGCTGCAGGAGCTACTGTTCTTTACACTAGGTGCCTCTGTGAATTTACTTTTAGTTAAGTGAGTGAGAATAACTGTTTATACCATCAGAGAAAGAACCTGAGGAAATTTTGCTGGATTCAGACGCCTCTCTGTACCTGGGGAGCAGATTTTCCATATCTCCAGACTGTTTTTGTACGAGTTTGACTCGTTTTTTTGAAAAGTCAGAAACAACAACAACATAAAACATTTAAGTAACCCATGTGGTTCTGTTCTGGTATGGAGTTTTTATGGCCATTGGCCAAGGTAAACTGAACAGCTGTGGAGACTGTGTCTTCTTCCAAGGTGTAGACAAACTTTTGTTGTAGCAGTGACATTCCACTGCCGCCTGGCCGCAGGCTCAGCAATTTGGCTGCACCAGGCTCTCTCAACAGGAGGCTCTCTCAACAGGAGGCTCTCGGAGCGCTCCCTAGTTCCCTGTCGAGCTCTCTGGGGTTCCTGTAAAGGCAGCATTTTACCCAGTTGGCTGCTAGTCAACTGTGTTGACAAAAACTGAAGTTAGAGGTTCTCTGATGCTTAAGTCAGTACCCTGCCCAAGCGACTCTCCTGTCTCCGTGTCCAGTCCCATATGTCTCTCAGTGGCTCCCTCACTTTTCCCTCTCTCTGCTCCAAGCCCCGAGGTTCACTGCCTGCCTCAGCAGGCACTGCACAAAAAGTACACATCCCACCAGAGCTCTCCAACCTCTGCTTCTTCCTTTCCCCTCACTTACTGTCTTGTTTCCTGTTCTCCTTTCCTTGTCCACTGAATAAGTCACCTGTCTGAGCCTTTTGGATGCTTGCACGGAGCATCCACAGATCATTCTGTGATGAAAGAATAATTTACAAATCTGTACACAAAGATGCTAGATTGTCCATCGTTCAGGGTGGCTGCATACCTAAGAAGTCTGAAAATCAGCGAAACAAAGAGCAGAGCTATGAACAGTGCACAACTGTTACCTCTGCCACCAAAGACACTTTAAGAGAGTAGATGTTTGCTGTAACTGCACATCACAACCATAATTCTGCCCATGTAAGATAGACAGGGCAGCTTTAGGAAAAGGGTATGGTAAATCTAGGACTCCTTTTGGGGCAGAGTATTATCTGTTACGTGGAGTAAATTTTATGCTGTAGACAACTTCACAGCTTCACCAAATCTCTGGTTAAATACTGAAGTAAGAAAGCTCGGCCTTCTGCCAAACATAGATTCAAGTATGCATCTCCAGAGTGTGCCCCTGTGAGCTACCTTCTTGTTTCACAGTGAGCATTCACAGACTTCACCAGCCTTCTCACATTTGCTGATAGAGATGTTTTAGGGCATCAACTACTTCTTATCTGGATGCTGGCTAGAGAAGTAAGAACACAAAGGGGAAAACAAGAATCTCTTTCTTACCCACATCATCGCAATGTTGAAATGACCATCCAGCATTATTGCCTCTAGATGGCCAAAGTCTTCATTCAAGTATTCATTTTTCTAATTTTCTCATGATGGTGATTTTTACGTATGGGTGTTACGGGCAGCCCTGGAACTCTCTGAGCTCTGTTCCCTTAAGCACTGTACAGAACTTTGCTAGGAAACAGTTCCTCTTCCAGACACTTTGCCATGTAAGTAGATTTCGGTGAGACTTAAATATCACGCCTGAGGTTGAGTATGCCTTCATCTTGTTCAGGCTGGCAGAAAACAGGAACACAGTGTTGAGCTGGAGTGTGCTTGAGCGCACACATGCTTTACCTTTCTTTAGATCCTGATGATGTCAGATCAAAGGAGTTTTGATTAAAGCAGGCAGCACTGAGTCATGGATTCTAAAACAGGTCATAATTACAGAGAACTGCTTTAGTCACTGTATAGACATAGGATGTATTAGTTTCATATGTAGTTTTTCCCCTTGCTTTGTCTCCATATAGCAAGAGAATCACTGATTACAAGCCTCATGCTTTACAGGGTGATTAAAGAAACAAATGCCCTTTCCGGCTGTAAAACAGGAGTCCTTCGAATGAGCTGTCTAGACAAGGAAAAATATGTGGTGCCTGGACCTTCTCTGTAATTTCCCATACACTGAAAGATCCAGTCATGTTCAGACTGTGTGTTCTTTAAAACAAAACCGTCTTCTGTGGCTGTCTTATATACTAAATTAGGACACTTGCTACAATCACAGGTTTTGTTTCTGCAGCTTTTCAGTCAATTACCTTAGTTTACCTTCAGAGAACCAGCTGCATGATCCATTCCTCTATCTGTTTCCTTTAACATTTAGCTATTAAGTAAGACAAATACTGTAATTTAGGTAATTCTAAAATCCCCAGTTGTAGTTTCTTCTGTCTAGGCTTTTAACAGAGTAACTGTCCTGTGGCTCAGGAACTTTTGTTATTAAACTGTAGCTGGCCACTGAAAATACAAAGGCTGCATTATTGTCTGTTGTCTTAAATTCCTGGCGGTCAATCCACCATTGTTTACTCATTTTTAATTCCCTTTCTTAACTTAACAGGATTTTCTGAATAAGAGATAGAGTATTCAGATTTTTTGACCAGATATGTGAAACTCTGATGATCACATGAAAATAAAAATTAAAATAAGGTATGTTATGCAGGTATAATGCACAGCAGCAAGAGCGAGGGACCAGAAAAACACAACTGTAAAGAATTTGTATCTTCTTTCTCCCAGTAACTCCATATGCATCTTCTTATAATTCTGTCATTATGGTGACTGGAAAAGGAAAGGGTATCAAAGGTAATACTTGACCTTTCGCCTTTGACAGTGTCTTCAATGCAGATATATATTGCTTACTCTTATTGCTGAATTAATTCTACTAGGGAGAGTTTGTGGTAGATTTCAGTAGGTTCAGTATGCAGAAACCACCCAAATTTTCATATTTGGTTCCTTGAGAACAAACATACGAGCTATTGTATTCTTTGCCAAATATAAACCCTTTCTAAGATAAATTCATTGAATATTTTTCCTTTGTTTAATGAATCGATATAAAGAGCCTTATTAATATAAAGATATTAAAGCCTTTATTAACAAACCAAATAAATTATTCTGCCAGTTCCATCTGCAAGTATTATTTTTTTACAATTATCAATTGTACTCATGTCTCCTAGATTTCAGTGTATGTAGTACATACAGGTTTTCCATGAATTTTGTTTTAGCTGAAGGTTGTTAACCAGTGGAGCAGTCTAGTAGGAGAAGAGGTAAGTTTTCCATCACTTAAACATCCTAAAGTGAAATTAGATGCCTTTCTGAAAAAGATGTTAGAATCCACAATTTACTCACAAAATTTGCCAGACACTTTTTTTTAACCTATTTGAGAGGTTAGGCTACATGATGTGGATAGTCTCTTCTGGCCTTAAAAATCTATGTGCAATTCTAAACATGTTCCAACCCCAACCACAGCAAATAGGAAAAGCTGGTTTTCAAGACCCCCAAAAAGCCTCTCCCTGAGGCAGACAGAAGCATGTGTGGATGAATTTGGGCACTTGGGGAGTGAGAGCGCCACACAACAGGTAACCTATTAGGGATCGTGTGAATGGTAATGATGTGCTGCTCAAATTTGGGTAGCTTGGGGAGCTGTGACCACGTGGTTCAAAGACCAAGAATTCAGCTGAGCGTAAGACACACTTTAAAAGTAAAAAATGTCCTTGCTTGGTGAGCACTGTCACAAGAAGAACAAGGTGCATCTTTGCTGACTTTTCTGGGCCTTCGTTTGACACAGCTGTGCACAGCTGGAGGAGTAGACAGCTCTACCTTCTCCCTTCAGAAAGAGACCAAGCAGCCGTGCTGTTCACCTGTTCAAAGCAGCCCCCTCTCTGTGGCAATGCAGGATTCGGTCCCACCAGCCCTTTAGTTCAGCGAGTGCCCTAAGGCCTTCACTGCTCCAGTGAAGAATTATGGTAGGCTCCATCACATGAAGGTCTACTCTAATGTGCAGATGTAATGATAGTAGCTAGTACCCAGATAAATCAAAAGTGAATCACTTTATTCACCATTTAAAATGTAATTTCCCCTGAGGCGGCACAGTGCAGAAGGTAATTCTAAGCAGACAGCAACCTTACTTAACAGTCATAATGGTCTCTAGGAAAGAAGTATAGCAATAATTTTTTTGCTTCTAACTGCAGAGGAATTTAGAAGGCAGAAGGTACTAGTCCTAGTATGCTGGCAGGTTCCCAGTTTCAGTTAATGTTCTTCCTCCTGAAAAACACACCATGACATCTTTAATGACCACAGATGGTCAGAGCCTTGGGTTTACGTCTTACTTTGAGTGAAGATAAAAGTAATATGTTCCTAGCACTTGTAGTACACTTACAAAAATAAACCACGTTCTGCCACAAGTGGCTCTGCTTCATTATAGGCTGATGGGCAGCTGAGTCAAAGAAGAGACTTACTCATGCAAGTGACTCTTACTTGTAAGGCTGGCAAACCACAAATGGGAACTACAAATGAAAGGGCCAGTACAGAAAGCGTGCAGGCATTGTAATTACTTCACCTACCTGAGTAAGATTATTCATATGTGTAAACTTACAGGATTAAAGCCAGAAGGCTCAGTCCGCAGATATTTACCACTTACACATACACCGTGAAATTATCTTCTGTGCTGAGAGCCTGAATGAGATCTGTGCAGCACTTCTGCCCAGTGGATGCAACCATACCTGTGAGCTGCTCTTGTAGGCACAGTGGGTTCAGTTTCACCCGTGTTATTGACTGTATAATGCTGCACTGGCAGAATCTGTAAGCCAGTCAGAGAGATGGTCATATTTAAACTATATCTTACTCTGTGCCATCGTGCCATGATTGGTGGGTTTGGTGAAACAGTTGAGAGACAGCTGACCAAAACCGTTGTCTGACAGAAGATATTTCCTGTGAAGTTAACACTGAAACAATTTCTTAAATTGTACATGTTGCTTACATTAAATTTTTGTGTCTTGTCCTTTGTGTTTGCCTCCCAACGGATAGAGGGACATCGCTGCATCTGTTTGCAAAAATGGCCTGTCTGTTGTTTTTCTGCACTATTCATGAATGTCTGCCTTTGACTGTCACGCGGCCCATCTGATGTTAAAATTCTTCCTTGCAGATGTTGATGAATGTGCGAATGGCACAATATGTGGCAGTCACGGGTTCTGTGAAAATATGGATGGCTCCTACCGCTGCCTCTGTTACCAAGGGTATCAGGATGCACAGGATGGGCAAGGGTGTACAGGTGAGTTCTTAGGTGCAAGTAGTCATTCCTGCAAGGTTCTAGTGAGCAAAAAGCGGCATATGAGCAAAATGCATTTCTTCACAAGAACGTTTTTGTTTTCTGACATATTTTGTTTAAGTTGTACCACTTACGAGTAAAATAAGGTTGAGCTGTGCTTTACTCACTGAACTTTGTGCCAGCTGGGAACTTAACTGTCTATCCATTTAATGAGAACCTGTTACTAGGATTGAATGGAAACCAACAGCAAATAAGCTGAGCCACTCATTTTATCTCTTTAAAAAAAAAACAAGACGACCCACTATTTCTGCACATTGGGACCATTCACAAATATAAATCATAATAGATTGAATTTACTACTTTAGCCTATTTAAATGCAACATCTGTTTAGTCTCTTAGCTGAATAACCAGAACTCTGTACTACCCCCTACAGGAAATAACGTCTGGCATGTGGTACAGCCAGTCTGAATTAGATGGCACACCTCCCTAGGCACATCATATTTGAACAGATTTTAACATTGGCTTCGAGCTCAGGAAAGACACTTATCACCATGAAAAGATGTGAGATTTTTGTAGATGTGTAAATACTGCACATTTCTCTTGTGAGTAATAGGTTTCCAGATCTGTTGTTAATAGTGATGGTTGGATCTGAGGTCCATTTGAGGCAGCACAAGTTTCTAATATAAAATTAATACCAGATCAAGGAAAGGTATTCATTAACCAATTTTTTCAAGCCAGACTCAGGATGAAACACACTTACCAGGAACAGAGACCTAAATGGAATGCTGAACAGAGAGGAGGAGTTAGAAGTTTTACAGAAGTGTTTGTATGTGTTTTCTAATCTATTAAATAGTTTTATTACAAAATTCTTTATGCCATTTGGCGCGTAGTTTGCAACATACCAATGTTATTTTTGCATACAGTGACTTTTCACAGATGAAAACAAATGAAGCAAAGAAAGGAAAAAAAAAAAAAAGGAAAGCAAAAGCTGGTGTGAAACTAAATTTAATTTTGAGTTGCCACTGAACTGATTCTGCACCATAAAATAATGTCTTAGGTTTTTTTTCTTGTATACACTATATAATATAAAATACTCTTATAAATTTTGATGCCAGTTATCTACCAAAACAATTTCAGGAAAAGGTAAGTCTCTTTAGTTCCTGGCCAGGCAACGTTCCCCAGAGAAGACATTCCTTATGACAGGAATCCAGCAAAAAGATAAAGAAAAATGTAAGTACATTTTAAAAGTGCTGAGCAAACCGTAAGTTAAAATGCATATTTATATTTAAAAAAAAACACAAAAATCAACATTGTCATATGAGTAGATATTTATTCTTGCTGGATAACAGGTACAAAAGATAAAACATTGCCTCATGAGTTATACTTTAGACCACATTCAGTTATAGATATTTCTGAATTGTGATAATTATGTGAAAATTATAATTTTCGGATGCTGTCATTAGTACACAAAGTAGACTTTCAAACGTAAACTTCAGCAACTGAGAAGAGAGTAAAGTTAAGTGATCCCGACAGTATTTGGTAACCCTTGTTTAAACAGCAGACAACCCTCCCATCAATCAAAAAGCATTTCAGGGTAGACTAGTGAGCAGGTATACGAAATCCAAGTTAAAAATATGTGGGGTCTTTTTGGGGAGAGGAAATTTGCAGTGTTTGGCAGGGGCTCCCTGGGTGACCTGGGCATAACCCTTGTAGGTTCCAGAACAGCCTGTGAGGCCGTGCATACAAGAGGCACGTGGGGGTGGTGGGGCTGGGGAATTCACTGTTCAGTGGATGTTCACATGGAAAATGGGATTTTGAGGAGAAAAGGGACTTCTCTTTTCATAGTGCAGTCTGAATCGCACCGAAACTTACTCATTTTGCTCCTTGAATGCAGTGGAAGTTTGATAATAAAGTAAGTTAAGAAAACAAATGAAATGAGTCTGAATCTTAAATCCCAAGAAAAGGGTACAAAGAAAAGCAAGTATTTAAAAATGAGAAAGAAACCAAAAAAAACCCTGAAAAAAATGAAAGGCAGTGTTCTGGTCTGCAGGCAGCACCTAATCAGCACCAATAGTCTATAAAAACTGTACTGTGGCTTTCAGGGGTCTTTATTTCAAAGGACTGACTACTTGTTTATGAATCCACTTAGGTATTAGTGAGTTTTTAATCCTTCCCCAGAGATCACATCTGTAATCTGGCAGACAATATTGGCACAGATACAGCAGATAAAAGAACAAACTGTCAGTAATGGGTCTGAATTGATTTATGTTTTGGATTTTTTTCCCCAGATGTGAATGAATGTGAAATGCTGAGTGGAGTATGTGGCGAAGCCCTCTGTGAAAATGTTGATGGTTCTTTCCTGTGCCTGTGCTCTGATGAAAACCAGGAGTATGATCCGATGACCGGACAGTGTCGCTTCCGTACCTCACCAGGTAAAACGCCAGCGGATTTTTGCATGCTTGGCATGATTTCCACTGCATATGTAACCAATGGAAAGGTAAAGTTGATTTAAATGCTGGTGTTGCTTTAACTACAACAGAAAAATTTAAAACTTTGTCTTCTTGAAAGTGTGTGTGCATGAGAAGAGGCGTTTCTAGGATGGAATATGTTATCACTGAATCATTAGTAGTGAAAATATAGCAGAAACACCTTCTAAATTTTGTACGTCAACAGACTTGGCAGTAATAATGAACAGTTACACGAGTTGAGAGTAAACAGTCTCTTGTTTGCTGCACTGTAACAATGAAATATGATATGGAATCAAGTCTATGGCTTGAGTGATTTTATTTTTTGTTCAAATTTTTACAAACATCCACTGGTATGCTTGGACAATGTTTAAGGGAGCATATGAGTAAAACCAAAATCTGTATATAGCGGTATCCTCTTAGCATTATCTAGTACTAACATAAGTCCTCAGAATAGGTAGTTGGGAAAGCAAAAAACCAAAACACTGAATTGTTGTCAGTCTCTTCAAGTGCCTTTTTGAGTGTCCTTCCCTGTTTTACTCCATCTTTTGTCCTGTTTTTCCTAGTACTCCATTGTACTGGATTTGTGAGCTTTTGTTATCAGGTGGTTTGGGTGCTGCAAATACTACTGGAAATACGCTCATTAACAATTAGTTTAGAACTCTTAAAGTTGCCTCCACATTTCTACACTGATCCAGTTTGCAGAAAGGAATAAGCCCACAATAAGGAGCAACAGAGTACAAGAAATGAAGGGATTTACTTGCACAGCTTCTTTTCCCCTTCAGAATGCAAATCTTGGTGTTTTTCTTATTTTGTTCTTACACTGCAGGCTGATCTAGCTTCTGGAAATCTTTAAAATAACTGGCTCTAGTGCCAGGATGCAGACTCTACAGCTTACAAGGCTGTGGCTATTTTCTCTTATCACTCATGGTCTTTCAGACTTGTAAACGAGGTTGAAATATCTGTGACCTAATTGCTACAAGTATTTAGATCACTGAGTGTAGCACTCAGCAGCACTCAAGAAATGCCTGTGAAATATCATTAACAGCTGATTGACAAACTGAAACCTTTACAAAATCTTGAGAGAAAGATTCAGGCTTACAGGAGCTTGTTTTATGGAGAAATGAAAAAAAAAAAGTAAGATGGCTGAGGCAGCAGAGCAATACCCAGTGGTACTGGCTCCATTCCTGTTTGCAAGGGAAAATACTGCAGTATCTTTCCACCGTGAGGCAGATTAGCTTAAATACCCGCTGACGATAACTGAAGTAGCAGCATTTAAAGTTCTTGCATGAATTTATGGAAGAAGAGTGTTTAAATTATATTTTCAGGATTTGCAGGAGATGCAAATGCCATCTTTGTTTTGGTACTGTGAGGAGGTAGTACTTGGGAGAATTCAGCTACTTGTCAAAACAAAACCAAAGCTAAAGAAATTAGCAGAGGACCTGAGCCCATGTAAGAAGTCAAGTCCAAGGAGCATTCAAGGACATACCCAATCGTTACTGTGGGGAGGGAGGGGATGAAAAACCCAGTGTGGCTGATTGTACTGTCAGGATGAATACGCTACTGTCAGTACTAACTCCATTTTGTTGTCACCGGTGAGCATAGCTTTACTGTGATCAGTTTGGAAAGAAGCCATTCTTCCTCCCCCTCCAGCCTTCATCAGGCCCTAAACAAAACATGTGCTTCACCTTTGTCTCTCCTCTGATAAGGTCATCAAGGAGGAAGATCTCACATAGGAGATCAGAAGACAGGCAAATTAGGACCCGGTGAGATGTACTTTATACACCATATGCCCTTGAATTAGAATAAGGAAAAGTGGCAGTACTAGGAACAGAGATCTTACTATTTATTCTGGTTTTTTTCTTCCAAAGTAAAAGGACGAAAGTGCTGTTGCTAGTTCTTCTTAAAAAGGATTCTTGCTTTCCTGTACATCCTGTAGCCTTGCTGTTTTTTTTTTTTCTCTTATCAGTTAGCTTCTGTTTCTCAAGACCTCAGAGATTGACCAGTCAAGTGGTGACGCTGCCCCATGTACCTCTGGATTTGACATTTCAGCAGCTGACAATACACACTTTATTCTTCTACATCTGCTCACTTTGCTTGTTCCTATTTTCTTCTGGCAACCAATGGGTGGCCCTTGTGCAGCTGTAAACTGAAGAGGGAACAAACCCAATCTTTTCCTTCCCATTTGTAAGTGGCATAAACCCCATGTGCTCACTGCAGGATGAGTCCATCGTTTGCCCAATGATGAGTACTTCAGCCTCCCCCAAGACCAGCTGCAGCATGATCATATAGGAATAGCATGATACCTCCCTGCAAAGAGCAATGGAATAGCCACACATCCTCTGGCTTTGACAAGCCACATACTCACATCAGGCATGGTGAGAGCTTTGAGAGCTACGGTGCATGTGGACATCATCTGTCAGCATTAGCTTGCATCATGCCTATTTTCAGAAAGGAAGGATTTAATCTGCATTATCCTGTTGCAGATATCTGTAGTTCAGTGTGGTTTACTCAGCTTTTGCTTATTTCTCATTTTGTATTTTTGTGCATAAAGAAATGTTTGTCCACCTCTTATCAAGTGGAAATAGGTGAAGATTGCTGAAATGATACTTTAATTTGGGAACTTTTCTGCATGTCGTTAAAGGCTGTTAGCTTTGTGGAATGGGGTGTGTTCATGCTTTTCTTCACCGGCCATTAGGGCTCTAGAGACTTCCTTCTATTTAGATTTCACTTGCTGGAAATTCATCTATCGTTAGCTGTGTCCTGAAACAATCCTCTCGGTGTATGTATCAGCAATTCTAGCCCCTATTGTCATGTTCCAGTAGCAAAACAAAAAAAAGTAATAGTGCAAGGTTTGAGTGTCTTATTCCCCTCCTCTCTGCCCTGCTGTTCACAAAATGTAGCAAATGCTTCAGAAGGAAGAAAAGATAAAGGAGGAAAGAACTCTTTTGTATTAGATGAAATTTTGCTGTTATACATCTTTGTACCTAGAGAGAAAAAAATGCCTGGTTTGGGTTAAAGTCTTCTCATGTATTCTTTTAACAAGATATCATTTATGATTAATTTCTAGCAAGTACCAAGCTGAATGCAGTTTGAGGAATAATCCGTATTAACATGGTTGATAATATGCATTGTGAAAAAATGCATATTCTAGTGTGCATCTAAATTACTAATATATACTAATATATTACTAATATATCTCATTGCATTGAATCCAGAAGCTATAAAGGATAGTATATATTTGAGGATTATAATAGGTGTGATTTAAAATAAGAATTGCAAACAAAAGCATGTATGTAAACATATGTACATCAGCAGGAATCTGGCTTACATATACAAAGGTCAGTAAGATCACAAGTTTGGGTTACAGCTCAGCCAATAAAAAGAATTCCAGTGACAGAACTCCACTAAGGTACCAGGGCCCACTTGGGTACCTACAGCTAATTTAGATGTTGCTTTCTCCTGGTTACATGAAATGTGACCAGTTATTTATGGCAAGATATTTAACAGTATTTACTAGGGTTTATAAGTACAAATCACAGTTTTGGTGTCCAAACATGAGTCCCTTCTAGACTGATTGGTATTAAAACAAAATCAATCCCCCCTGCATCTAACCAACCACCAGCACAAAAAATTTGAGGCTGTCGAAGTAACATTTTATAAATCTGATCCAAAAGCTTCCTCAAGGCTAGAAATCTGGTGCCTGAGTACAGATTCTAAATTTCCTAAACTTTAAGGGCTTTCTAAATGTTAAGACTTTAAAGAAAACTCTTCATATTTGTATCATTTTTTAATGGCAATATGTGCATGGTTTTCTAAGGTAAATAACAATCTGAATTTCAGTCATCTATGAACATAGTCTTAGATATAATTTTTAAATGTGCATCACTAATCCCTGAACTGTACATGTGCACGTATATGCATATACACTGCACACACACACGTTAGGTGGTGTAGCTTGCCACATGTGGAGCCAATTGAGAAATCTAAACAAGTACACTCTGACTATAGGCACGTACTAATCTATTTTTACTGTCTTTTTGAAAACCAGGTTCTGAAAGTCTGTGTTACTCAAGCTGTTTGCTCAGCGTCACTGGAGTCTTTGCTGAGGTTTTAGAAGTCATGAACTTGTAATGATGATTTTTCACTTTAGCAACCGCCTTACTGATTCCACCTGTGAATAACAGGCGTCAGTACACAGTCGCAGTATTTAAGATCCCATCAGTTCTATATGTTTTGTTTTTTTCAGATCACGGTTGTTAACAGGCTACTATTTAGGCAAATATTTAAGTGTATGCTGAAGTCTAAGCATATGCTAATATCCTGATTATCCACTGAATCCTATATTACTAATGCACATTTTTGCATCAAACACATGCTGAAGCATATTGTTGGATCAAGGTTATGCTAATGTATATAAATCTATTTCTAATAAATATTTTGGAGTTCAATCTAGCAGCAACTATACAGAATCTCTCTATAGGCTGTTAATAGAGTAGTCATATCAACGACCTGATAAAATTATGTTCCTTCACCAGCATGCCTTAAGTAGAGATATTTTACATTTTCTAACAACAAAAAAACTGAAACAACAATGATACAAAAAAAAGTACCCATTTCCTATCATATTTTGTCAACATACCTGATGAAACCACTTTCAAAAACAACCTGTTTAATAAATGGTTAATAATGTATGAGAGAGAAATTATGAGCTTGTAGACACAGACTGGTCTTGGTTTAAAAAAAGAATAATAAAAGATTTGTGTCTCATTTGCTTTCCAAACATTCATGACGCCTGCTTGACTAACCCTCAGTCACAGCTGTGTAAACAACAGACTTTTAAGCTGCTGAACAGATAATGGGAGGAGAAACCAACACATCATATGTAAAATGGGAATAAACAATGACATGATGAGATTGTCTCCCCTTCCTCCTGGGGCAGCTTCTGGTGTTCTCTGGTAAACAGCGTGAAAACTGCCATGCTTTTTTCCCCTGTTGAAGATTTGGCTTTGATTCAGTTAGACAGATGGCAAATGGCCAAGGAAAATGTATAATTTGTGGCTAAAGTACTGCTCTCTCACCTTGGAATAACAGATTTAGTTCAGTTGCGTTTCTGTGACACATGATAGTCTTAACGTAGTTCCTATTGGATAGCAGCTGATACCGCAAAACCACCGCACTTTATGAAATTCAGCACATTATGGAAAATTGTAATTATCTGATGAGGGGAGACCGCAAGCTAAACTAACAAAGATGAAATGAGCACTCAGCTGGGTGTTTCCTTTAATGTACAACTTAGTTGTATTGGCAAAACAGCAAAGGAAAGTTTGCCTTATAGGTGGCAACATTGTACTAAATTTCAATAGAGGTGTCTGCCAGCCCCTCAACCTCCCAAAACAGGAACAGTCACTTTTCTGAGGAACACAGAAATAAATCCAATTGTCTGTTTGGAATTAGAAGCCAAAAGAACTGTTACACATGTTCATACTATAGAAGTGCAATAATGGGCAATCCATACTGGCATTTTGAAACCTGCTTTTCTCAAAACAAATCTAGTATTTGCATGTTCAGTAAAACTGCCTTGCCCCATCTGCCTGGGGGAATGTGGGTGGGCAGGGATAATAGGCTTGAGGTAGCAAGAGCTGGAGTTCATTTAATTCCTTCAGCGTTTGTTGGACAGTCACTATTTTCAAGTTCCCACCTCACAACCATTATTTTTTAAGTGGATGGGATTGGATGAAAATCCACCCTATAACTGGCATAAAGAGGCTGAGCTTGACCTCCAAGAGACAACGAGAGGCAGACAGATGAGGTGGTCAAGTGAACTTGGCTCTCCCAGGTATACCAGTACTTGTAAGTGGGCCAGCCTTAAGCTCTTGAAAAGAGCTGCAAAGCAAACAAAGGTAGTTTATATGCCACAACTCTTTGGGGTTTACTAATCTTCTAGCATTTTGAAATGGACTGTCACTCGGGTATAAAATAAGGTTTTGATTCCCACCTGGATACATGCATTAACTTGAGAAATGTCTCATGCTTGGCATATCGTGCAAGAGCCTGAGTAGAAATGAATGACATCTCAAACAACGGAAAATCAGCCCACATGCAGTAATTTTTAGTAGGTTTTTGTGAACTAAACGTTTAAGTGCTAAGCATGAAGAATTTCCCAAGATAAAAAGGAAGTAAACTAGTCGCCTCAAGATTTATCTATCTTGAGTTCCTGAACAGAGTTTTGGTTTTGATTAATAAATGTGAGCATTTGTAATTTTAGAACTCGGTTACCTTATGGATGGCCTATGAAAAGTTTTTCATATTGATCAAGTGTGAATGACAATTTTATGTGATAGTTCCCACTTCTGAGCTCTTGATGAGAATTTTTGTGGAAGTGCAAGGTTAGACAGACAGAGTTCTGAAAACATAGAAGCTTTAACTACATATTTCTTTTCAAACTCGCTTCTTGGTGTACTTTAGGAATGCCTTGCTTTAGAAAGGTTTTTGACTATTAATAGGGTTTTTTATTGGATCTATGGGAGAGACTATTTTGCCTCCAGTGCTTATAAATATTGTGAGAGGACCCACTCAACTGCTAAAGGCAGAAAATCTGACTTCTTGGCTGGATGCCTATTTTGAAGTAAAGCACAGAGTCAGTTAACTTGACATCTGCATTATATTCCTCTGCTTACTGTGGAGTCAGTTAGTTACTTTTGCAAAAATCATAGAGGGCCTTGTTTTCAAGTGTGGAACATGCTTTTTTCCTAGTCAAATTAAAAGGGGCTGGAAATGTTCGTTCTTTTGAAAATCAGGCCTTTTCAGTTTGTGCCTTAGCTCCTTTATCTGTAAAATTAGGTTGTAATGTTTGCTCACCTCTGTGAAGAGCTTCAGGATTCATACATGAAAAGCACTATGTCAGTAGTTGGGCATGGTAGGTAGATAGTTGAACATGAGAGCAGGCAGTTCATGCATTGCTTAAAAATGAAAGAAGTGTGAATGTGAACAATCCCTTTGAGGCCAAGTTGGAGAACAGGTCTGAAAAAGTCAAAGGAAGGTTATATACTTCCCTCATTCTTCCTAAGAACAAAAAAGTTAAACCAAAATTTGTACTTAACCAATTTCTTCCCTGCCAGACAATGCTGCTCTTCACTGTGGTGAAATTGAGGTACTGTGGCTCTCCTGATTCTGTAAAACTGATTCATTTCACATGTCATCTTACGTGGTTTATGTGTTCTTTTCACCTTTAGAATTACCAATAGAGGCTGATCAACATGAAGATGGAAAGAAGGAGTGCTACTACAATCTGAACGATGCTAATTTCTGTGACAATGTGCTTACATCCAATGTAACCAAACAAGAATGCTGCTGTACCTTGGGTGCTGGCTGGGGTGATAACTGTGAAATCTTCCCATGCCCTGTCTTTGGAACTGGTAAGAGGAGGCCTTCTGTCCCTTCGCAAACTTTGGAAGGATTGTGTTTATGTTAACAGTAATCTGCTTTGCCTTCAGAGAAGGCTTGCCCATTAAATCCCATATTCTGTAGTATTTAGTCATGACTTATCCATGGGAGACTTCCACGGAGGAAAAGTTAATAGGAATAATTCATACCTGGTGTGAATCCATTGGCTTCACTGCAGTTACCCTAGGGATAAAAACAGCCTGTTACTGAACAGTATTATCTCCAACTGATTTTAAACAAAGATGGATTCTCACAGAAGTTTTTCCAGATGCTATGGTAACATGTTAGATTTTTTCCCACAAGCTGGAAAACAAAGGTAAGCATCACAGTGTTTTCGAGTCTGCAGCTATTCTTTGTAACGTTGTTTCCACAGCACTATGAATTACTGATATATATTGTGACATTAGTTTTACATTTTGATACTTACTGAACAATTCAGTTAATCATGTTGTCTGCAGACCATTGTTTAACCTCTAAATATTAAATTAGAAAAACATAGCCATGTGATGTTTGTCACAAATATTGAAAACAGTACTTGAAACATAAACAGTGATGGCTGAAATTCAGAATCCAGCTGGAGAAAATCACGTAAGAGAGAACATGTGTAAACTTTTTGAGATTAAACACTAAAGATTACTTTTCACACAAATGTATCGTCATGTTTAATTCCTGTTTTAACTATACTTTAGAATCAGTGAAACTGAAGTGAAATGGGTTACGAAAAGACTCTCTCTGCTTGGATAGGTTCATTTGATTCTGTATAGTCTCCAAGACACTTTAAATAATTTCCCTTTGTAATCCACACCATGTTCTCCTCTTGCAGTCAATTAGTATTTTTCCTGTATAAGGACTGAAGAATGTGGACAGGGGTTTGTATCTCAGTTGGGGTATGTCTAGATTGCAGCTTGCAGTATAGCTCAGAGAGGCCCATGCTAGCTGTAATTAAGATAATTTGGCTACTGGTATTGTTATAACTGCAGTGCACCATGAAACCCAGTAAGGACTACATTTTCCTGCCAAGCAGCAAGAGAAATTAGTTTGCGTGGAGCTCTGTGATGCTGTGGGTACCCTAGCTAGGTTTTTCAAACCTAGCTCTGCAAACTGAGAGCAGGGGAAAGTCTGGCTGTGGCACTAGCATCCCCATTTAGCTAAAGGTGTGCGTGATTGCCTGATAGATGTGAAAAAGGCAAAACGTTGCCTCAGATTTCTCAAAATACCCTGAAACACATATGTAACATGTACGGATGTGAGTAACTTTTTCTTAACAACATAATTTTTTGTTTTCTCTCTCTCCTAGCTGAATTTACTGATTTGTGTCCTGAAGGAAAAGGTTTCATTCCCTCTGGAGAATCATCTTACGGGCTTCTTGCTCAGAATTACAAAGGTCAGTACTGACTTGTATTAAGTTTATTTCAGAAGTTCTGGTAGTTGACTGACTAGAAATGTGAGCCAGTAATGTAAACATACTAATTCAAATTTTATTAGGTGACAAAAACAGCTTGTGATATGAAACATTACTGAAAATCATCGTTTGACAGATTGTTAAGAATGTCAATTATACAGTCTCTTTAATACTCTGGTTTAATTTATACTAAGTGCTATATACCGTGAGAGTAAGTGCTGAGACCACAAACCTCAAATACTCATTTACATATGAAACACAAAGCCACCTTAAATTTGTAAATAAATGTATGGGGAGTTGGGAGAGAGAAAAAAAGTTCTGTTAAACATTAGACTTACAAGTGAGAATGAATATAAAAACTGACGAGAAGTTCAGCAATGATGTTTTTATTACAGAACTCCATGAAATAACTATTGAACAAAAGATTGCAGAGGAATGAGAGTGACAGAAGGGATTTGTGGGTGCGGGCGGGAGGGAGTTGGCATCACTAAGAAGGAAGAGTGAGAGGCACGAAATTCCTTTTCAAGCTTCAGAAGTAGCCATCAATATTAATAATTTGTGAAATTAATTTTACTTGGCATAAATACACTGTATTTGTGTTAGCTAAAATGAAGTCAACGTATTATCTTTGGGTTACATAGCAGCTACTGGATCTTTAGAAAAGCACACACATTTTATATATTTGTTCCTATTGGAATTGCTGTTTTACAAGTAAGAACTAAATGCAGAAAGTACTGTGTGTTCATATCACATAAAAATGCAGTAAAATGTACTATTTTTAAAAGACCTTAATAGAGGCATAGTATCACATGGCTGGTAGATAAGCATTTGTCAGAGTTGCTTCTAGATAAATCACTAATCTGTCAGACCTAATTCTGAGAGATGACAAAAACTGGTGGGACTTAAAAGATTTCTGGTTTTTTTCCTAGTGATTGTCACATGTACTTTTTCAAACCATCCTTCCTCACTGACTAGGACACTACTAGGCTGGTCTTCCTGTCAAGTTAGTGAGTAGACGATGGTTGAGTTCAGTTCTCTGTCCTACTAATATCTCCTTGTGTTATCCTCAACAGGTGTTTCTTTGCACCTGGAAAGTGCATGGGACATGAAAAGATACTAAAGATTATAAGGCACTAGTACCCAGATTCATTCAAACTAATGCGGGCATTTAAATGGGGTAACTCACTCAAGACCTCCACTCTCTGGAGGTGTTGCTTTGTCCACCAACTTGGAGGAAAGAACAAAGTGCCAGGGGACGAATCCAGACCTGAGACTGATGGTAGCAGGGACGAGTGGTGGACAGACTGACAATTTACATTTAGACAAGTCAGAACACTGTCACAGAGCTCATCTTAAAGGGCCTAATACTCTCTGAGAGTATTTTTGTTCAAGGATTAAGTGTGGTGCTTATCTCTGCAGATCTAAGATTTCTGTATATCTTTGCAATGCAGGTTTGGGACATGCTGTGTGTCAGCATGTCCAAATGTGTCTCAGAGAAAATCTGCATTGTTTTTGTTGTGCTACCTCAGGGTTGATAGTATCTCTAGCTGACATAAATATTGAAGGGTGGAAATAGTTCATCTGGAAATACTTCCACAAATCCTTGCCATAATAAGACTTTTTCTGTTTTCAGTAAGTTTATTTTGTAATAACTGTAGGAATGGCACAAAGGACAAACAATAAAAGGACAAGTACTTTTAGTAATGTGATCTTTCTCTGTTACACTAACTCATATGTTCCTGTCGCTTTTGTCCACAAGCTTCTGCTTGTAGGAGCAACTCCTCTTTTATTACTTGGAATTATCTGTCAGAAGTGAATATACTCACCTAGCCTTCTTGACTCTACTCCCAGGCTTTCCCATGCACAGCAGAGTCACCAAACTGTGTGGAGAGAGGAGAGCAGTCACAAAGTCCATCCATAAGCATAACTGCTTAGTTTTGTAATTAGATGGTGTGATTAAATTAGATCCATGGTGGGAATCCTTTGGGTAAAGCAAATTATATTGGAAAACACAGGCCATATTCTTCATCTGTTTTGCTTGGTGCTGAGAGCAGTGTGTTACCAGAGGAAAGAAAAGGGAGCTGCAGATTATTCCAGTCTCTCTGTGCCACAGGACTTACTGACACGGGAAAGGGAAAGTTATGGTCCACCAGTTTTCTCTTTCCCATTCTGGCTACGAGCACATCGTAGCCTCTTCCACACTTTTTTTTTTTTTTTTTTCCTGTGGGTGTCTGTGCTCCTGGGGCCCTCTGTTTAAAGTGAAGTTTGCTTGAACAGAGAAGTGTATAGGCTTCATTCCATCTTGCTCCTCTGCATGGCCTCATAATAATTATGGTAACACAGCCTTTAATGTTTTCTCCCCAGATGCTGATGAATGCCAACTCTTTGGACAAGAAATCTGTAAAAATGGCTTCTGTTTGAATACGCAGCCAGGTTACGAGTGCTACTGCAAACAAGGCACATACTATGACCCTGTTAAGCTCCAGTGCTTTGGTAAGTTTATTTAAAGTAGTCTTGTCACTATAATGGTATGCAGATGGGCAAAACAAGCAGACTCATACGGCAGGATTCCCATCAGAACTGCAGTATTCCCAGCAAGGGGAAGAACACTGGGCCTCCGAACTCCTGTAGCAGCTTTTTAACAGGCATTGGGTCATTTCCCTTCCCTCCTGCTTGGCTGGGCAACAGTTCTGACATGGTGATGGCATGTAGAGCAGGGTTTGCTTTATTTGCTTCCTTTCTCAGCAAATTGCTCCCAGGAGTTTGCATCTCCAAAACAGTCCCTTGTGCTCCTTTGAGTGCACAGTCTTGAGCTGGTACCAGCCTTTATGCAGGCAGCACAAAGTGATCGGAGGTGGCTTCCTCCTTATATGCACACTGCTGCTTCACTCTGCCAAGGTACAATTTAGCCTTCTGTTCTTTGTACATGGGGTGAGCAGTGAAAGCCTGTATGTTGAAGCTCACCTTTCATTTGGCAAGTGTGCTGGTTTCACTATAATAAATCAAATTAACGCAGATTTTTTTTTTTTCAAAGACAGATATTTTCCACAAGGAGTTAATATGCAATGTGAAATTACAGTTCAGGTCACTGATAAGCCCATTTTAGTCTGCACAACCTTATACTCCTTTGGTTCTGGTATTCAACTGAAAATTACTCATAGCTGTGACCCTGGCTTTTGCTTGGTAAGCAGAAAACCATGTATAATGTGCAGAATAGCATAATGAAAGGAAGTAATTTTTGCAACCGCAGTGAGCGAGCCTTTCACCTTGGGATTCTATGGTTGTTCTTTACAAAGGGTGGGGGGTTTGCTGATTTAACGTAATTTATTTGAAATACAATGGCATGCTCTTCCCTTTGAGCTAAATTTCTGCTTTTCCTCTCCAAGACAAACTAAGGAGTAGAACTACTGTGGCTAGATAAGGTGATCGCTTCTCCTGACCAGCTCATGAAGAGTCTCAGAGAGTATGCCCACCTCTAATGCACGCTGGTACTGTCCTAAAGGGATAGGAACATGGGAAGCGGCTGCAGCTGTACTGGATGCAGGGTATGCCTGGCACTCCAACCCCACCAGCAAGCCTCCTCATCCAGATGCTCCCTAGTACTTGAGGTTTAGAGGTCAGCATCCTGCTGATCTGTCTGTCCTTCTCCATGGGCACAGGCAGGATTTTGCTGCCAGCAATTGGTATTTGTGGTAATTAACAGAAGGCATGCAGGGAAATCTGCTCCTAATATAGGAAAATATAAACATGGATTAACACAGTGCAACTACTTTGTGCTGGCTCTCCTTGATACATTTCCTTCCATTTTAAAGACACAGATGAATGTCAGGACCCAAACAGCTGTATTGATGGCCAGTGCATTAACACAGAAGGATCTTACAACTGTTTCTGTACACACCCAATGGTTCTGGACGCAACAGAAAAGCGATGCATCAGACCAGCAGATTCAAGTGGTATGATCCATTATACATATTACTGAAGTGAGTACACCTCTGCAAGGTGGTGCTGACATGGCTACAGACCCCAGTAAGCTTAGGCTGGGTCATGCTTGGATGAGCCTGCTCTTTTGGAGGATTTTGGAAGGCAATGCTTGGACCATCATCTGTTGATCCAGAAGGCATCATGATGTAGGACTCCACAGGGCTCCACTTTGCCAATGCAGACAGGAGACTGCTGGAAGTATTAATGAGGTTAGGCTTGGGCTGGGGAGTCTTCAGCCCCCTGATTCACCAGCTCTGCCTCTGCCTCGTCCAGTCTCGTAGGTAATGAGGCACAGCCTGCTTGCTGTCTCACTAAGGCTGGGGTTTGGCTGTGGGCTAACTCTGGAGATTCAGTTTGGGGTGGGTGACTGCTTCTAACAAAGCAAGGAATAAGAGCAGGAATAACAGGACACAGGAGGAAATAGCTGAAATTGTATCTGTGCTTTCAATTGATTAATATTGAGGGTACATCAAGCTCCCATTTTCAAGCTGTGGGCTGCAGTGTCACTATTAAAGTAAGGTTTTTGCATGTTCTTTCAATTTCAGTAGACACTGATTTCAGAAAAAATATTAGATACTATGAGATTCTTAGAAACATCTCAGCAATCCAGAGCATGATGCAGTCTGCACAGCTTTGTCTATGCCACACGCATCTTTGAAAGAAATGTTACAATGGGTTTGATTAATATTGGCACTGTATAGCCATAAATCCAGACCTCTGGTCCCTGCAACTTGCAGTGAATTTTCCTAAGATGCTTCTGTGAAAGGAAATGGGAATACAGACTGAATGCCTGCTTTAGTCACTCCAAATTGTAAGGATGATACTTTTGAGGAGTAATGTGGTCATCCTCTTGCCTGAAACTGTGAAAGAACCTGTGGTTCTTTCTATTGTTCAATCTTCAGTTAAACCAAGAGCAGGATTGTCCTTTGGGTTCATCCAGGATGTGAAGAGAATGCAAGGGCCCAAAGGGTCTTCCGTCATGGGATATTGGGGCTGATACAGCAACGATCTTCTCACCCAGCACAAAGCGCTCAAGCCTTGTATCACTACTGGCAATGTCCTCCCTAACGCAGGGGAGGAGGGGCAGGCTGGTTGCTTTGCTGCCAGCAGAATTTGGAGTTGGTTGCAGAGACCCACTGCTGCTCTTCACTGCGTGTTCTGGCAAGTTCTTAGCAGAATAGGTATCTAAATTCTGATCACCTTTGCACTTTCAGAACTCGCTGTTTTACTCTTGAGCTAGGTTTCAGTTCTGTACTCGCCCACGTACCAGTGCATCATGTAAAAATGCAGTTAATAGATATGCACAGACAAAACAGAATCTTGGTTTGTGATGCTTATTTTTCACTCTGTGTTGGAACAAAATCAAAACCTTGCAGATGTCTTTACAAAACAACTGTGCTGAGGTTTTTACATTCCAAGTGGAAGATAAAGTCTACAGTTCCTCTCCTTCCGATCAGCAGTGATCAGAGATTGCTAGGACTAGGAGTTGTTCCTACTGAGATCTTTGTCAGAACTAGTATGCCTCTGAAATAGTCCAGCTTTGACAAAAATACATGTTTTTGTTAATGTTCATAAGAATGTGACAGTAGTTCACAGCAGTATTCTGTCTCTAACAATAGCTGTAAGTGGATGATTAGGGACCAGAAGAGCAGATAAACAATACTTCTCACTCTCCCAGCCTCCAGCTATTTTCAGCTCAGGGGATTTCCTGAGCCTGATGTAGTTTGTCTGTTTAGTTAATGGGACTCTCTTCCAAGTATTTGTCCAGTCTCCCGTTGAGCCCATGTAAAATTTTTGTTCAGCTCTGCCCTAGCTGTAAAAGTTCTTTCAGATGCCATTGATGACAATGTAAGAAAAGCAAAATAACAACTTTTAAAGATTCATTCTGTGGATGGAGTTCCCCAAATATTCACCTCTGTCCTAACACTGTTTTTTGTCAAGCTCTGTTAACTTCCATGAGAGCAGAGCTGAGTCAGTGTTAAGCGTTCAGCAATGACTACTGATTTAGGAAGTTTTATTTCTTGGGTGTCCAACGCAATGTGCTTTTAAATTGGCCTAATAGCGCCAAATCAGAACCTTTTAAGATTTTTCCAAAGCTGAGCACTCAAGGGATGAGCCACGTCAGGCACTTAAAAATGGTCGTGAGTTCTAAGCTTAAATTTGTATTCAGCAAAGTCTGTAAAGCTAGGTTATTTTCCTAATCTAAGTTTAGCAAATTCTGCATTATGTGAATATCTTTTTTAAAAAACAGTGCTGCGATAATGATCTAATACTGTCTTCTCCATCAGAACAAACTGAAGAAACTGAGGTCTACCAGGATCTTTGCTGGCAGCATCTAAGTGATGATTTTGTTTGTAGTCGACCTCTGGTTGGAAAGCAGACTACCTACACTGAGTGCTGTTGCCTATACGGCGAAGCCTGGGGCATGCAGTGCGCACTGTGTCCTATGAAAGAGTCAGGTAAGGAAACGTCAATTCTTGGAATGAAATCTGAAATACTTAATCAGTTTAATCCCTTGTATTTATACTAGGGCTACTAACATAAGAAAGAACAAAAAACCCTAACCCTTCAAGAACTAATGGAAATTTTTCTCATTAATTAAAGGGAAATCATTACAGTCTAGATTTTGAAAATGTGGCTGCTTTTATTTTTTGGCACTTACAGGACCCGTTTCCTTCAGGTGGAATTGTCAGTGACTGGCAACGTAGAACCTTGGTGGAAACAGGAGAGCATTTTAAGGGTAGCAGAGTTCCTTAACATGACTGACAAATTAAAAACTATCAGTGAAAATACTGATGCAGTTCATGTGCACACACATGCATGACACTCAACAGGCTACATAACTGGTTTGGATTTTTGTTGCTGGTATTATACATTCAGATGCATTTTTCAGTGTGATATTCTGCCAGGCTGGCTGCAATTAGATGTGTTTGCTTGATAAGGATTTGGTAAGTTGTGGTTTAGAATCACTAAACCTATCAGAGAATGAGTTTTATTATATGGCTATATGCTCAGATATTATGAAATGTATAGAAGAGCAATTTAAGATAGATAAAGGAAATGGATTACCAAGAAGGACTGAAGAATTTCCAGGGAATATAACTTGACGTTAAAGAAAGCTGACTCACAGTCATATTTTTGAAAGACTGTATTTTGTTTATGTGTTTAGAAATTAGACATTGTGCCAAGGTATTTCAGGTAGAAGCTTCTTCTTGTGGTGACTACAAAAGCTAAATGGATATAGAGAGAAATTTTGTCATTGACACACAGGCTTATTTCTGGGGACTAAGGACTGGAGAAGAGACCAGTGGAAGCAGCATAGGTATATGTCATGCTGTGTCTGAGATATGTCAGCCCTGGTATATACAGTCTGGTACCATACTAACTTCTTCCCCCATATAAACTATTTCAAGGCCTTAGTTTGGATGTAGCTTTCTTACTACAAATGTGTTTTTCAGTAATCTGGTTTTCCATGTAGGAATACCGTGCTACACTAGTAAAGCATTTTATTCTGATTGTACCTGGATTTTTACTTGGGCTTGTGTTACTCTAACTCTAATGTGGTGGCTAAAGCAGTACATGTTTTACTTGTAGCAGGAACCCTGGAGTTAAAACTACATAGAGAAGCTCAGTGAAGCATTAATGTGGTGGTTTGTGTCTGCTTGGGTTTTATGTTTTTATAATTTACTTGCAAGGTCCCTGAACCTGTTCTTATATATCATTACTTGTTTGAGTTTGCTTTGGAAGTGCAGCAACTGAAAAAAGCACCTGATTTTGATGGTGTTGGCTGGGGTACCTGCTGGCCAATGCTTACCCCAGAAAGAGACTGAAGAAGAAAAACAGGGCATGACAGCAGCTTGATTTATAAGATATGGAAATCTCTGAAATGTCTTTGTCAGAACAAATCTTATAGGAGGACATTCCCAGGCATTGAATTACTACACCTGCTAGAATAACAATTGCAATGAAATGAAATGTAATAGAAGGAAAAAATACAGGGCAATAGCTAATAGCCAGAATTGTTGCTATGACCTGGAGCTACTTGGGTGCAAAGACAGAGCAGAATAAAGGAGTTTTTCTTTGTACAAAGTTCATCACATGGTGACAGGAACCCATCTGTGTCATGCAAGCATGCAACCCTGAGAGAAGGAAGGAAAGCTGTTCCTGGTAGAGAGAGTTCAGGTAGGTATGAGACTTGCTTCCGAAGATTTCTAGCTAGTTACATTTAAAGCAGGGTAAATCTGAAAAGGAACAGAGACGGACCACTGAGATGGTCAGGGAATGTCTTACAAGGGAAGATTAAAAAAACCAAACCTAGATGCAGAACAAAGGCTGCAAATGGTAAATCCGCTACAGCATGATCATGGAGGATTCCCACAAGCTTTTAAGTTAAATAACAGTGCTGATGTGAGGAAAAAATGGGAACAAGTTCAGTCTGAACATATTTAGGCTTGAAATTAGATGAATTTTGATCCTTAGGACCACAGGATTCTGGAGCAGCAATCCTGTGACAACAGTGGGGTGCAGATCCAAACTAGCTCTGTGAAGAAACTTGAGAAATTAATTTTTAAAATGACATAAAGGTTCCTGATGGATAACATGATGCTGAATGTAATTTGGATGACCCTCAGTCAAAGCTGAAGAGCATTATGTTGGATCATAACATCTTTCTTCCCCCAGACATAAGACAATTTTTATGTGAAGTTTAATATGCATTGAAAAGTATCTGCTTTAACTGAAACTACAAGGCATACTTTGATCCCAAATACTTTGAATCATCGTTGTAGATGGGAACAGAGACCGTTAAAGAAACAAACGCATATTGAATCTTCATTATGTCAGAACAAACATACAAGCTTACATTTCTTAGTGGAGGTGCTATATGTGTCCTTGCACATATGTGCACGCACGCACACAGAAATCTGGAAGCCTTTCTCTGTTTTCAGGAACATTTACCAAGAAAAATTTAAAGCTGACTGAACTGAATAAATGATTCATTTGACATGTCTTCACTTTGTAGCATTTAAAGTGATATCATTGGCTCAAGAGAGTGCTTTCACACCTCTGGGCCAGCAGGTCACAGGTTCAAGTCCTGGCTGGGGAACCTGGAATTTCTCCATTTTTAAATACTTGTGTATTGTGTTGGCTAGATTTACTGCTGAAGGTGTTTGCTTATTTCCCAAGTTAGGGGCATTCTGAAGATTTGTAACACGTGTTAAAGAAGACCTGGGGATGTGTTATCACTGGAAAACTTTCACCATGAAATGGGTTGGATCACAGAACGGATCATTCACTGATCTGTGGTTTCCTTTTATCTTGTTTGTACTCCCCTTGTATTTGAGGATCTAGATGCTGCACTTAGAAGGAAATACAGGCCTACCGCCACAAGTGATACATTTGCAAGTCCCTTCTAAAACAAATTCACACTTTAATAAAAATAACCTCTAACTTGTGTCCCAGCTTTTCTTGAAAGCACTTCCATTTTTCATGACAATATTTAAATGTCCTGTTTAAGTAGCATCCAGCATAAAACCAGCGGGAAGATAGAGAACTTCTATAAGAATTGATCTATATAAATGAAAAAGAAATCCAGCCTTTCATCAGCATGAAAACAGAATTTACATAGCTGCTAAGATTTCTAAAAACTACTAATGGGTGCTTGATCAAACAAACCCCACTGACAATGGCACTAAACATCAGAGCCTGAGACAAAAATAAGTAGGACTTGTTAAAGTATTGCAACTTAACAGCAGTAAGACTGATAAGTATTTTGATGACAACATCTAGGAACAAACTCAAACTACTAGCTCAAAATCCTGATCAAAATAGGGCAAACGTGAACTGTAGTGATGTGATTGAGTCCATCTTGTACAAACAATTTTGTGGGGCAGGCCTTCTTGTCATTAAACAAAGGAAGCAAAGACAGATTGTTTTCCATTACATTCGTTCTAACGTTATGACCTTATATCATCATAGTACAGATAAAGGCTTTCACAGATTGCATCCAATGCCAAAATGTTAACTACTGAAATGTATTCTCTCAGGGCTCATTGTGGTGTTAGGCTGTACTTGCCCAAAGAACTTTTAGTAATTATCCTTAAGAACCTCTGTGTTATTTGAGGTTTGTCATTTCCAATCTGCAATAATTGACCAACTGAGGAAAATAAGAAAATTGGATGCTTTTGTTTTAGATAACAAAAGCAAAACATCCTTTCCTCATTGCACCCACCCCCCAAAAAACCTGTCAGATGACCTGCCTTCAGAAGTTCTGCTTCCTTGGTCAGTTTACTGTTGGTGCCATAAGACCCAACTGTCTCCATCCAGAGTCCATGCTCTAGTAACTGGCAGCAGGACAGGCACTAATGGGTTTAGCAGTGGGGTCAAAGCATCCATGCCAGAAAACAGAGCAACTGGCCAAGACTGAAAAAATCTGGAATCTAAAATAAGGCCATACACATCTCATGTTAACCTGAACATGTAACACCTGAATTATAAACCTGCTGAGCCTCCATTAGCTCCTGTGAGACCCTTATGGACTGGAGTGGATTTTAGATGAGGTGTATTGTTACAGGGTACAGGAAATTTGAAGGGAGGAGATAGAAGTAACAGCTAGAAAATGTTGAGTAAGGTGGTGTGCTGGGGTCAGTGTTTAATTTAGGGAGACTACCTATTTTTGTGTATGTAAAGTGATCTTTGGAAACCTGTCTTGGAGTTTGTTATTGCAGTGCAGTACTCCCTTTGCTTCAGTAACACCTTAGGATGCTAGGAAAGTGGAATTCGGTGCCCTTGAACTAAAGATATGCCGGTCTGTTAAGGAGGGTGCTTTCTCCTTCTGTTAGGTGGCTGCCTGGGGAAGTTTTAATATGGAAAAAGGGGGTAAGGTAGGACTGGGACTCTGCAGTTTTAACATGTTTTACTATTTATTGAGGGTGGGGGTACATGACTACATCTATAACTAAGAACTTGTTGGTAGTCTGACTACTAAGATAATGTCATGAACACATTCTTAGGCAACTATAAAGGACACCAGCATTCAGTTTATCAGCCTGCTTATTTGTGTAACCTTATACATGCCTTGTACTCGTTTACTGTAACTTTTAACTTCTGTAGTTTCTGGGTTTTTATGGAACTGCTTTATGTTTAGAAGATCTGCAGAAAGGACAATGGTAGAACTCCAGTCAGTAGATGCTACAGATGTTCTGTGGGACTAGGAGTCGCATAAAGAACTGCTGAAGACTCATGTTGTAGTTGAAGTTTCTCTTTATCCCCACCTTAGCGTTTGCAAAGCCCAGACTAGGAGAATACTGAGGGTAGTGGGTAACATGATTCATCTGGGGTGTCGTATCATGTAGGATTTCCCTTGGCCAATTTCACATGTTTTTTTACACAGAAACCCACATCTGTGCTGGTCCTACCAGTTTCCCCTTCCATCGGGAATGAGAAATAGGCACCCTGAGCATTAGATTCTTCTGACCTGTTGTAGACATCTACTTTAGGATTAGATGGTGTCCTAGAAATGGTTATGTCTTTCCATGGACTAAAAAGGGACACTGGATGACTAACTCAGGTGCAGACCCTGGGAGATGCCTACATGTAGTTGTTTAATTCTACCCCTTCTGGCAGGACAGATTGTTTGGATTGCATTTTTGTTGCAAGGAACTCAGTGTATCCTTTGTAAACATTATGAGTTAATTCTGGGCTGAGCTTTCATGTTATGAGAACATGGTGTTCCCTTCGAGTTCTGGCTAATGTCACTCATGAAGATCTGGAAGTACAGGGAAAACTGATGTGTGTAAAGGATGAGTTTTCATCAGTCCTCTTTTGAGATGGTAAAGATCAGCAGGGAGGGAGGCACTGGATTCATTTCTGGAGACCATTGTTCATCTTTCTGTTTAGGATGGCATTGTGCCTCCTTCCTTTCTGGTAAGGACTCTGGACAAATGGATTATCTTTTGGGCTCAAAATATTACAGTGATTGGGCCTTGAACATTCAAAGTCTTATGCTCAGTTGTGCAGATTTTTGGCTGCTTTCATTTCTGTTGATGAAGATTTTCAGTGCTTCTCCTGAAGTTTAGGAGAGACATGCAGAATAGCCTTGGAAGGGTTTTCCTCATGGAACCTCACATTCCAAGTGTACATGGGAGTCAGCAAGGAGTCAGAAAGCCATTTGCAAGATTGTGGCAGAAGCAACCTGACTCTTACTACAATTTCTATCAATCTACCTTGAGCAGTAGAAGATTGTTTTAGGAAATTTGAGCAGCCTTAGTTGAGGAGCAAAAGGTGACTACCAAGAGGTTTTAAAATAATCAGGTTGGTAATTACTTCAATTTTAACAAGAGTTTTACATCCCCTGTGAGCTTTTCCTCAGTGATTTCATTTAGAGTATCTCCATGTAAGCATGTGAATATCCTTCTTAACTCATGAAAAAAATCCTTTAAGACTATACCCTTCCCTTTTTCTTTAGCACCAAGAGTTGTAGAATATATGTGAATGCTGTCCACCACAAACCTCACATCTGTTCATGGAGGATGTCAAATGATCTAAATTGTCAAATAGCACAATCTAAATGTAGAGCAGAATATCTTCAGCTTTGGTTCACAGATGCTGCAATCTCCTGAGAGAGCGTAAGTTTAATTCAGACTGATGTCCAGAACCTCTGGTTGGGAAGGGACATATACTACATGTAATAAATGCTTTCTTGGCTTTGTCCTTCTCTCCAGTGATTTCTTCGATGGTGAAACTGTTGCATTAAATAATTTGAAGGAACTGCCTTGGCGTTGATGGCTTTGGCTCCTTTTTTGTGTGTGTGATGGTGGCAATTCTGAGGAGCTGGAACAGAAATAAAGCTTGCTTTATGGGCAGGAGGTAGGATTGGCTGTGGTGCAGTTGTTTCATGGTTATGTCAGGAAAAGCTTTTTTATATAATATTTTGCTTTAAATACATGAAATGTGGAGTATTTTTTCTGACTAGAGAATGCAATAAGGCCCACACAGGCTTGCGCAGTTACAACAACTGTATATGCAAATTAGATGCACATTTGCACAGCTGCACTTGTGCTAACAAGCACCTAAAAGCCAGTCAGTCCATCCAATTTATGTTGCGTCTTCTCTGTCAGCCTAGGTTTCATCACCAATTATGGCTAACATCTGTGCTAGTACGCATGCGCATCTAGCTGTAATCCCCTAGCACGCTTGCTTTATGTGCACATAGCTGACTTTAAAAATGTCCTTTACGTTTTGGGAAGCATACATCAGCTTCCTTTTATAATAGCTATCCTAAGTTATTAACAAGCTGTCTCAATGCTTCATTTGCAAGTTATGAGAAAAACTTAGAAACACATGGAACAATGTAGACTATATTAAAAACACAAGTTTTTTTTTCCTCTTAAACCACAGCTGTATTGTCCCTCATCACAGCCAGGAGATGAGCGAGCAGAGAAAATAAATCCATATAGAAAAAGGTTTTATCATTGATTGTGAATTACAGAAAATGCATATTTTTTGTTTACTTTACATGAAATATTATTTTGAAAGTGACCATTAATTTCTGTGACAACTAAAATGTTTTTGCTATGCAGGGGCAGTTACAGATTTTCTCTTGCTCTCTGCCCCCTTACCACCTTCTTGATCTAAGTCTCTTACTGTCATCTTCCTAGGGCAATATCATGCTGTTCTCTCATTTGTATACTTGCTGCAACTTTCTGTGCAACTTTGTGTGTCATGCTTTTACCCACAAATCTTACGGCACTCTGTTCATTTAGTTCCCTTCCCTGGAAAATTGTGACCAGCATAGAGCACAGTGACCCAAAATACACTGTTTTTAATTTGAACTGTAGGACATAGCATAGCAAGGGGAAAAGTTTAAAACAACAGAAATTGTACGTACACATCTGTCTTGCCATAACTTGTTCTATCCTCCAGGGGGGACTCTGATGGGTTCATTTTTTTCAGGCATGCAAGTCTCTAGCTTAACTTATTTCAAAATGCCAGTTCTCGTGATCTTTCCAGAATGTGGCCCCCCAAATGCCTTTCAGTCTTTGTACTCTCCTCTCTGCCCACCCTTTTCTTCCCTGGCAAAAAAAAAAAAAAGACAAGCTCAGCAAGGTGGCATAGATAATTTGCCATTGTTATTTGTCCTGAATGTCTACTGTTGGTTTCTTAGGTGGGTTGCTGTTGTTCTCCTTGGGTTTATCTCCCAAGCACCTAGTAACTGAATCAACCCATTACAAAAGACAAGAGATAAAGTCTACACTACTTGGATAACTAGACAGGACATACAGTATTAAGAGAGTATTATAGGTAATTCCAAATCATCACAGTATGTATCAAAACAATGATACAAATTATATATAAGGAGGATAGGTGTGTACATTCTAAAGGGATTTAAGACTATGAATGCTCTGTCAGCTTTTGTATCAAAGCTCTATATACAAATAATGTATAAATTATTGAAAGATTAGAGTGTATTAACAAGCGGTTAATTAAGCATAATAGACTTTCAGGTGTTAATAGATTATTACAGTTATATGTATAGCCTTGTCGAAAACCTTGATATAGTTACAACTCCTTGCAACAAATACCAAGTTTACAGCATGCCCTAAAACAGCTCTTCATCATTTTGTAGCCACTAATTTACTTACAAAGAGACCTAAAAATGCAGACATCCAGAACTTGATTGGCGAAGGACCAGTGTGGCAGGAAACAAGTTTCTACTGTCAACATTTCTTTATTCTTCTTTAGATAATAAACAACTTTGCATTGGCAAATGTGCAATATAAAATAGTCTTGCACAATCTTCAAACTACCCAACTGTCATGTACATGAGAGCTCCAGCGCTATGGATTTCAAATGTTTTGACCGCTTCCTTCAGAAGAAAAACATTGTTTCTATTACCAGTATCACTAAAGTGCAAAATTAGCACTGAGTAATCTGAGAAGCCAATGTCCAGGTTCTGTCCAATCCTTTCCATCAGATCACATTCATGTGGAAGTAGTAGTGATCCCTCAGACCTGCTTGCCTTGTCCCCTTGCCGTTCACTGACTGGTTTTGTGTGGTGGTTTCTGACACACAGGCCAGATGAATTAGTATCTTGTGGTAGAGCATAGATTTCCTTTGCCAAGAACATTTGTGTGCATCTGTGAGAAAGTCCTTTTACACTTCTGCACAGCCTTCTCTGTGTACATATCAGAGCCCTTGGGCATGAGTAGCTCAACACAAAACAGTGAAAGGGGTCAGTCTGAGATGATAACCTGGCTGTCCCCATATGTGAATATTATTTGGGGTTAGATGTGGGGAAGGAAGAATAGGGTGTTTCTGGTCCTATGACAGCTCTTAAAGCTATGCTCATTATCATAGTATCTCAGTGGGAAGCTGTGCATTAAGGGATGTAAGTAACATTTGCTATATGCCGCTTATTTTCTCATGCTGGCTTTGTTTCACGTGCCATGGGATGTCCCTCTTGGGCAGTGTACTTTTTTCATCTGGGAGAGGGTTGTTTGAATATAATTATTACTGTGTATAAATATATTCTGGAGGATGCACATCAGTGGAAATCACCTTGCACTTGAAGCAAGAAGGTGGTGAGATTTACAATGATTTGTAAGTTCTCTGGGGAGTTAATTCTGCAGACTCAGACTAGCACCCATGGCAGTTCTGTGATGTGCACAAACAAGCTTTGCCTGTACTGTACAGTTTTATGCGCTCAAAGAGCCAAGTTGTTGACCGCAGAATTCAAACAGACTTTTTGAACACTTTGTTGTTTTCAGTACAAAATAAAACCATTCCAGGTGGAGGAGATACTACCTGTGAAAATAAAATGACAATGCTGGGCAGCAAGCAGGGCTGTGCTCTGCACTGTCTAGAGGCAGTCTGGATTTATCCAACTATTTGCTGTCTGGGACAGTTTTACACAGCATGAGGTTTCTGGCTCTGTAACCATCTGCAATTCTTGGATTTTGTATCTGCTTAGGGCTTTTTTTCCTCTCTCTCTTTTGGTGGTTTTCTTTCCCGTCTTTACTCTGCCTGATTCTCAGAACACCAAGCAATCTTCACAGAAACAGATGCTAGTCTGTAGCGACAGTAAAGGAGTACCTGGATTGCTGTATTTTAACAATGTTTCTATTTTCAAATAAATTGTCTTGTATATATTTTAGTAAATGGTAATGGAAACAGAGGTTACATACTAAATCAAATGAAAAATCAAACTCTGCATCAGCATTTCAGACATGGGCTCTGACTCCTAAAATGAAGGGTTGCTTTGGTCTGCTTCAACTTGTGTAGTCTAGCTATTGGAAAGAGGCAGAAAATCAGAGTATAATTATTTCTCCTGTGTATTTCCCCTCGCCCTTTGAGGTTCACGGCCAAGGAGACTTTGAACAGCACTCATACTTAAGCCTGTGGTTTGAAGATACAGTTTGCAGATGAGCGTGTGCTATTTTAGAAGGATTTTCCATTCTGTGATTTCTGCAGGTTGGCTGACAGTGCCAGAAATATGGCCCCACCTGCTCCAGTTTGCTTCCTTTGGGGTGGCTTCTGCTGGCAGCCACGATGGTCTGGGGTAGCCTTTGTTCCACCAGAATGAGGGGTGTAACCATAGCTAGCCCTGGAGAGGGGTGCATTGGCAGTGGGATACATAGCATCCCTCTGCTCTTGCTTCCCGTGCAGGCCAGAAGAACCTGACCCGTAACTTTTTGTACAGTTATTGACTCAAATCTATCCCTGGTGTTATCCCTATTATGACTTAATAGTCTGTGTTTGGCTCATTAACATCTTAATGACATTCTTCTTGAAGGGAGAATGCTTTGTGGAAATTGCAGATTTATGGTGTTTCTAGGAAGATAAGTTTATTTCCAGCTAATACGAACCACAGCTCACTGGGACTAATGTAATGCAGCCTGTGTTACAAGTGTGATTATTTTATATCCTATTTTCTTTCCCCCCTCAGAGGATTATGCCCAGCTGTGCAACATTCCTGTTCCAGGATCTCGACGGCCATATGGACAAGATGCTTTGGTTGACTTCGAGGAGCACTACACTCCAGAAACTAATCCATACTTTGTCGAAGACCGTAAGCAAGTTTCTCTGTTATGTAAAATACTTGAAATGAGGGTTATAACTTGGATTATTTCCCTGTAGCTGGCTTCATTCTTCTGTTTGCTTCTGAGTAATGTGGCCTATTTATGTTTTAGTTATTCCTATGACACTAGCTTTCAGTCAGGTGTTCTGGTTCAAGAGCCAGTGTTGTATAAGAGTGCAGTTGGGCTCAGAGTACAATATTAATTTTTAATATAGTGAAATAGTTTGTGCCAAGTGTACTAAATCTGTATTTACCAACAGATTTACAGCTAAAGGTCAAAAGGATTGCCAGTTTTCCTTCTCACATGTTAATTTTCCTTTGGAGCATCGGACAGATTTCTTTGGAATGCATTTAGTTTAAAAAAAAAAAAAAAATTCCCTTCACGCCAGCTTTCCATGATTTTCCAGCAGAATTTATATGGGGAAAATGGAGAGCATGCAAGTTGTTCTCGCTCAACGGAGAAAATGTACAGCACAGTATGACCAGAGAGTATGCATGCCTATAGCCTTCAGGCTAGATAGAATGGCCTGCCAAGCAGGGTGTGAGGGATTGTATACAGCATCTCAGTTGTACTTCAGGAGTATCAGGGTTCTTTATGGGTCTGGCCCAGCTCACTGTTAAGACTTGTGGGAGAGGAATGCTTACAGATCTCGGCATTGTCCTCAAAATCAGCCACCCTGTATAGGTCCAGCATATTCTGTCACAGTTTTAGAGAAGAAAAGTGGAGGTATCAGAAGGAACTGGTAACTCCCTGTGCTTTATACACATGGCCTACAAGTTGCCACTATGCTCTTTCCCAAAGTGCTTCTCCTGTACAAGGAGTTATTTTTAAAGTAACGGTAATAAGTCAAAACAGGGCAGGAGGATTACAGCACACGATTAGAAGAGTGATATACATTTCTTGCACACATTCTTGCACTTTGTACATTTATACAGAACTACACAAATCAGGTTAATGAGTTCATTTCTATTTAGCACCTAAATGACCTTCTAGTTCTACACAGAATTGTAAAATGTCTTATTTCTTTATATCCAGATGATTTTAATTAAACAGTACTGATTGTTGATGTCTAATTGAAATGTCACACAGATTATAACTACCAAACACAATAAAAGGCCAGAAGGATGACTTGGGTAACCAATGTGATAGCTGAAATACTGAGTGGGAAAGAAGCACTTCACAAGTTATAATCAGTGATGAATAAATACAATAAAATTGTGGACAGTTTTGAATCCACAGCTGAGTCCACTATCTTAGGGACAGAGGCTTAATAGCTCATGTCTCTTGCTCCCATCCTGTCACTGAATCGGATACAGGGGCAAGTAAATGCATAAGAAACCCCAAAACACACAGCTGTATGACTCTGTCCTGATCAGAGGCATGTTCCCTGACAGATACAGTTGCCACATGTTTAGGGCATCAAAGACTTCTAAGTCACAATCCTGCTGCAGTCTGTATGAGGAATATGACAATACCTCCCATCCCATGGCAGGGTCATATACTTCAGTGTAATATTTGTCACCTGTGTGTAATCAACTTCTACAAAACCAAACACACATAATTAGAATTACAACCCAGATCCCATTCAGCTGTTTTGAAGTAGAATATTTTGTGAAGTAGAACTTGCTGCAAGTGATAAATATTTTGGTTTTAGCTAGTTAAAATTACAACATACTGTATTTATGAGAGAGGAAAAAAACATATGTATATATGTGTTTACATGTCTATGTACACGCATATATATATGTACATATATTCTATGTCAAATGATGCCTTTTCTTTATTTAAAAAATATCGGGGGGGGGGGGCACCTTTCCCTTTCTTGGCACTGTTTGTTTTCTAAATTAGCAAAGATCTTCACTTTAAAGCACCCTCATGAGCCCTCTGCAAGGTCTATTAGAGCACTTGAGAACATAATGAATATTGGTCAAGTTTCTTACTACATTGTAACCATACATCATGACAGCCTGCTCCATATCCTCAGTGCTATTGCACTGAGATGTGATTTCCTAGGTTTGTGGAAAAGACTGTAATGTTTCCCACTTAAGGTGTACTTGTATACATCTTACGTATTGTATATGTTCTTGAGATGTGGCATATGTCAGCAAGTACTTATGTCACATTATATGTTCAGTGTCTCCAGAATTTATTCAGTGTATGACTGACCAGCATGATCCTTACTAAGAGTCCCACCATGCTAGAGAAAATCCAGGATAGAAACAATATATGTAGTCAAAGGGGGGTGGGGATTGGGGTGGAAATGACAGTACAGAAGTTAAATGGAGGATGATACAGAAAGGGCAGAGTAGGAAAGGCAAAGTAGGACAAGAGGAAAAGAGGGCCTCAAGAGCCAAGTCAGGATGGAGTAAATATAAAAAGACAGGAGAACAAGTACAAGGAAAGGTAGAAATTCATATTCCTAGGTAGCATTGCGAATCTACATTTCACAACTGTTGCAGCAATATAAATCAGTAAACAGATTTTAGATAAATCAATAGTTTGTTTGTGGAGTCACTATATTAATTATAATAGTTATGGGGCAGATGGGGAGATGTATCATACTCTACTCCACTCCAGCTCCAATTTCCCCTCCATTTCTATGCTATATATTCATTATGCTGGTAAACCTATGACTCCCAAATGCTCTTGACTTTTTCCTCAGAAGTCTTTTTGATGTGATGGGCTGCCATCTGCAGTCCTGTTACATCTCTGCTCCATGAATAGAAAGCTAGTTAAAAAATGTGTGCAGGACTAACAGGAGCAATTCAGTCCTAGAGAGAATCTCTGAACATGTAAAAATGTCAAATAATTTTTTAAGTATAAATCCTTCCTTATACATAAAAGCATAACTGTCAAAAAAGGCCAAAGACAGGGAGCACAAAAGGCATTGTGCAAACCACTGAATACAAAGACAACCCTTTAGCTTTGAATACTCACCATCTAGAATTATGACCAGGAGCAAGTGGTAGATTATAGGTATTTGTACTGGCACCAGTTGCTGAAGTACCAGCCAAAGGGTTGTTAACCAAAACCACAACAGGAAAGCAGTCTCTGATTTCTTCTTACTTTCCTTAAGGCAGTTGAGATTGATTTTTTTTTTTTAAATACTTTTTCTTCTAGATAAATTAGAATGCATCTCTTCCCCCCCATGCATGCTTTATTTTTCTAGAATACTGTTTTAAGGAACTTTTACTCCAAACTGCACTACCACTTCTTACCTTTGTTTCTATAAAGGTTGATACACATACCAATTCAAATAAAAGGTGCTATTTAGAAAACACTGATTTATCCTTTAAAAAAAAATACTGTCAATTTATGCAGTTTCCTTTACAAAAAAATGGTAGATTTTAAACACAAATTAAAAACTTAAGAGTTCACAAAGTTACTCAGTTTTCATCTTGAAACATATCACAGCAGTTTTCTAGCGCATGTAAAACTCCAGATGGTGCAGATCTGCTAAAGCTGACCTATTTTCTGCAAAGTCAAGTCACGTTCCAGTAGACTTTTGAGAGAATTTCAGACTCTCACTATATATTTGGGTATTCTGATTCAACAGCTCTGTAACTTACTTGTTTGCAATTCTTTCTCCACCCAGGTTTTCTGAACAGCTTTGAGGAGTTACAAGCAGAAGAATGTGGTATTCTGAATGGATGTGAAAATGGCCGATGTGTTAGAGTCCAGGAAGGCTACACCTGTGACTGCTTTGATGGTTATCACCTGGACATGGCCAAAATGACTTGTGTTGGTGAGGATAGCCTATTACTTCACCTTCTTCTGTTAGTCTGTCAGTTTACTCAGTCACTTGACCTAAGGAGGGGCTAGAACAAAGGAGTTACAGGTGATCACCTGAATTGTATTAAAGATGCCGACTTTGTTTAATTTATTGCAAAGGCCAGTAAGTATTGTTACAGAAATAACTATGTTGGTGTTCCTCAGTTCATCTTGGTCATTACAGCTGTGTTCAGTTAAGAGCCTAGAAATGGGCAGACACACATTTGTGTAATGAAGCCTAAACTTATATCAATAATCACAGAATTGTATAGGTTGGAAAAGACCTTTAAGATAATTGAGTCCAACCGTAAACCTAACACTACCAAGGCCACCACTATACCATGTCCCTAAGCACCTCATCCAAAAGTCTTTTAAATACCTCCAGGGATGGCTACTCAACCACTTCCCTGGGCAGCCTCTTCCAATGCTTGATAACCCCTTCAGTGAAGTAAAATTTCCTAATATCCAGTCTAAACCTCCCCTGGTGCAACTTGAGGCCATTTCCTCTCGTCCTATCACTTGTTACCTGGGAGAAGAGACCGACCCCCACCTCTCTACAACCTCCTTTCAGGTAGTTGTAGAGAATGATAAGGTCTCTCCTCAGCCTCCTTTTCTCCAGGCTAAACAACCCCAGTTCCCTCAGCCGCTCCTCATAAGACTTGTTCTCCAGACCCTTCACCAGCTTCGTTGTCCTTCTCTGGACACGCTCCAGCCCCTCAATGTCTCTCTTGTAGTGGGGGGCCCAAAACTGAACACAGTATTTGAGGTGCGGCCTCACCAGTGCCAAGTACAGGGGGACGATCACTTCCCTAGTCCTGCTGGCCACACTATTCCTGATACAAGCCAGGATACCGTTGGCATTCTTGGCCACCTGGGCACACTGCTGGCTCATATTCAGGCAGCTGTCAACCAACACCTCCAGGTCCTTTTCTTCTGGGCAGCTTTCCAGCCACTCTTCCCCAAGCCTGTAGCATTGCATGGGGTTGCTGTGGCCCAAGTGCAAGACCTTGCATTTAGCCTTGTTGAACCTCATACAATTGGCCCCAGCCTATCAATCCAGCCTGTCCAGGTCCCTCTGTAGAGCCTTCCTACCCTCAAGCAGATCAACACTCCCGCCCAGCTTGGTGTCATCTGGAAACTTACTGAGGGTGCACTTGAACCCTTTGTCCAGATCATCGATAAAGATATTAAACAGAACTGGCCCCATACTGAGCCCTGGGGAACACCGCTTGTGACCGGCCGCCAACTGGAGTAAATTCCATTCACCACCACTCTTTGGGCCCGGCCATCCAGCCAGTTCTTTACCCAGCGAAGCGTACACCCGTCCAAGCCATGAGCAGCCAGTTTCTCCAGGAGAATGCTGTGGGAAACCGTGTCAAAGGCTTTACCAAAGTCTAGATAGACAACATCCACAGCCTTTCCCTCATCCACTAGGCAGGTCACCTTGTCGTAGAAGGAGATCAGGTTGGTCAAGCAGGACCTGCCTTTCCTAAACCCATGCTGGCTGGGCTTGATCCCTTGGTTATCCTCTATGTGCCGTGTGATGGCACTCAGGATGATCTGCTTCATCAGCTTTCCTGATACCGAGGTCAGGCTGACAGGCCTGTAGTTCCCCGGGGTCCTCCTTCTGGCCCTTCTTGTAGATGGGTGTCACATTTGCTCATCTCCAGTCATCTGGGACCTCCCTGGTTAGCCAGGACTGCTGGTAAATGATGGAAAGGGGCTTGGTGAGCACAGCTGCCAGTTCCTTCCTACTCTCGGGTGGATCTCATCAGGCCCCATAGACTTGTGAGTGTCTAAGTGGTGCAGCAAGTCACTAACCATTTCCCCCTGGATTATGGGGGCTCCATTCCGGTCCCCATCCCTATCTTCTGACTCGGGGGGCTGGGTACCCAGAAAACAATTGGCCCTACTATTAAAGACTGAGGCAAAGAAGGCATTAAGTACCTCAGCCTTTTCCTCATCCTTTGTCACTGTGGTCCCTGCACCGTCTACTAGGGGGTGGAGATTCTTAGCTCTCCTTTTGTTGCTAATGTATCTGAAGAAGTATTTTTTGTTGTCTTTTACAGCAGTAGTCAGATTGAGCTCCAGCTCAGCTTTGGCCCTTCTAATTTTCTCCCTGCACAACCTTGCTACACCTTTGTAGTCCTCTTGACTTGCCTACCCCTTCTTCCAGAGGCTGCAGACTCTCCTCTTTTTCCCAAGTTCTAACCAAAGCTCTCTATTCAGCCAGGCTGGTCGTCTTTTCTGCCGGCTCATCTTTCAACACCTGGGGACAGCCTGCTCTTGTGCCTTTAACACTTCCTCCTTAAAGAATGTCCAGCCTTCCTGGACTCAATAATTTAACACTAATATACAGAACAAATGTTTTTCAAAGGCTTTAGTGAGCTAAGAGGATGGAAGTGGATCCAGAGTTGAAGAGTAATTTTAGGAGCAGATTTTTAGAGTGGTTGAATCACCTGAACATGCAGATAACCACTTGGTGGAGTTTGGCCCCTGATTCTCATGGTTTTCAACAGTCAACAGACCAGACTGTTCCTCTCACTCTCAAACTAGTAAATCTGCACAACTACTAACCAGGCCATCTAATGACTATGTCTTTAATTAAAACAACAAAACACAGGAACGGCAAGTGTCAGTGAGAAGATGGAGCAAAATAACACCTCTCAGTGTAGAAGCCTAGTACAGACCATGTGTGGGTATTTCAGTTTAATGTCTGTACTAACCTTGCTTAGCATTATGCTTTGTAACCCACATCTGAGGTCTCCCAGCTGTATCATAAGCTGCCTGCATGCCTTGTAATCTTTAGGGCTTTATGGCAAGCTGGCATCCTTAGTGAGAAAAGATGTAGCTCCTGTGTATTTCAGGCCAGTGCTGCACAATATTGAGTGCAGGTAGTTTGCTGTTCACAACTACTTACTTGACAACACTAACAGCTCCTAAAGTATTTAATTTTTTAAAATACAGATATTATACTAAGAACTTGGAGCTTCTTTCTTGTAAGCCACTTTTCAGTCATCACATAAAAACCTGTAAGTGGTTATTAAATTTTTTGTTTGCAGCTTAGGCTGAATTTGGACTTGGTGATCTAACAGTTTAAGGCCATTTAATACACTATTGATGTCCTATGATAACTTCCACCTCTTCCCAATAAAATACTCATCTGTTACAGCTTTTGACCCAGCCTAATTCCACCTGATCTGAACTGAAAATATAGTTCTCAGTGTATTCATACAGCATATTCTACCCCCGACAATGCTGGAAATAAATAGTTCTGCCTACACACCAGACTTAAGTGCACGTGTTTTGATGTCCCCTTTTTGCAGATGTGAATGAGTGCAATGAGCTGAACAACAGGATGTCTCTCTGCAAGAATGCCAAATGCATTAACACAGAAGGTTCGTACAAGTGTTTGTGTCTCCCAGGGTACGTACCTTCAGACAAGCCAAACTACTGCACACCACTGAACTCAGAACTAGACAGTGAACTGGAGTAGAGGAAAATCTCCATATCCTAAGCCCATATACTCTGCACTGTATAAAGAAACGGAAGAAAAGTATTTAACTTGAGAAGAGAAGGCACCGGAGTAGCGAATGTAAGGGGAGAAAAGCATTAAAATGTGTCAAAGGTGAGACATGATGGGCTGATTGTGTATCAGCTTCACTGAAGTGACAGACCAAATGGACACATTACTCTGTATGAGAGAAAATCAACTATATAGTGTGTTCATAAGAAAAACAAGTATCTTTGAAAATAAGCAAAAACAGTGCTGTTATTTTAAACAGAAGAGCTTTGGTTTTTTTGGTTTTGTTTTGTTTTTTACTATTGCTTGATTAATTTGGCATTTAAATAGTGATGGAAATATTTTATATTACTATGTCATTTTTTGATTGTTCAGTTCCTTGCCTACTGTTTCTTTTCAGACCTTTTTTCTGATCAGTACAAATTCTATAATACAGATATTCTTAGGCCATTTTATAAGAACTGTTACACAGGGTAATGCTCCTCCTTCTCTGGAACATTGGTCAGTGACTTTTTTTTAATTTGCTACTTGTCTGCCCTGTGGAGCAGGCACCATTTGTTTTCAAATGTTTATATACCTTGGCGAAAAGTCCTTATATTCATTTTGTATTCTGTATGGTTGTTACTGCACTTAAAGTCTTTAGAACCTTTCTTGCCAAGTTCAAAGCTGCTAGTGGACAACATTGGATTCCTTTTGTACATTAAAACAAAAGATTTTAGCTCACGTCTGTATTGTAATGTGTAAATTGAACACAAGATAGATCTTGTATGATTACCCTAACATATTAAAGCTGTATATTAAAACTCAATAAAATCACCTTTTTTTTTACAAAAAAGCTATTTACTAATTGTAGGCTTGCTTTTTTCTTTTATTGGTGTTTATATTACAAGAATCAACCCCTCAGGTGTTTACAGTACTAGAATTAATTTACATTACAATAGTTATAGGGAGTTGTCTGGCTGTTTTTTCCTTCTCATGCTGTTTTAATAAGACCAGAATAGGAATTAGTTGATGCCTGAAGTTAGACTTCCAGAGGGAAGATTTCAAACACAGACCTACAGAAACTGTTTGACTTGGAAGGCGATTCCCATGGAATTTTTCTTCTTTCCTGGTTTAGGCATGTTTCCCACTAAATCTGCAAATAAGGCTCTTCAGTATGATGGCCTGGTTTTCAGAAAATACTGAAGAGAAGGGGGAGAATTTCCTTTTCTTGATGAACTGTACCTTCCCATCAGCTCTATTTTTCAGTGGAAGGAGAGAAAGAGATTAGGAGACTGACAGATGTTTCACTTTGACCTTCTCCAGAGTGAAAGAGTTTGCTTTGGAAATCCCCAAACAGGTCCTTTTGACATTTTCCAAATGAAACATTTTTGCTGTCTTTTAGACCTGCCCTGTATTAAAAGGAAAAGGATAACATGAGACTTTAAAAAGTGGGTCAAATTGGGTCCGATTGTCCAAAAATTAGGTTTTTATTTCTCATTTCACCAAAAAAAGAAATACTTGTTTTGGTTCTGAATCAAATTTCTTTTCCAATATTTAGGTCAGCTACTGAATGAAAAATATCATAAGTTGTATTCTTTTCAGTACTGTGCACTCAGTAGATTTCATTAAAGCCCATGTGCCTGTTAACGTGCAGAAGCATCTGTCCTTCCCAGGGCACCTCCTCTCTATCTGCTGGAATTTGACACTAGGACTAGTGAAGATATTGTACGTTTAAGAACTGATGGTATGGTAAAATGCAAGAAAAATTTCAGAATAAAACTGTAAGGGGAGGGATCTTTAAGGAAGAGATTCTTTGTGAAGTGCCCAACTCCCCTGACTTTTCTAGACTTAAGCAGGAGAGGGGTGGAGGGACAGTTGCTCTTCTCAGTCAAAAGAGGTAGACTACAAACACTACAGGTAGTGTATAATTACAAAAAAAAAAATCATTCTTGCTTACCAGTTGTGGTTAAGAAGGAAGGAAGGTCTGGTCTTACTAGGGAATTCTGTAACTAAAGAGCTCTTGGTTGTCCTGCTTAAGGTTAATCCTACAGTCTTAATAAAACCAAAGTCACCGTTACAACCTTTCACTGGATTCAAGATGAGCTCTGGTCTGCTTTCAGCTATCACAAAAATTCATAGACAAGACAGTGCTCCCCCCACTCCCACTTCCAGACAGCTGCCTCCTGCTTCAGAAACTGGCTGTGTTCACCTCTGAAAGACAGCCTAGGCCCCAAAGCTGCCATTGCAATCGGCACCACAGCCTCAGATTTTCAACATCCCAGTACTCCTTCAATCCTTCCCCAGCTAGGGAGTTAAAATAGCAGTACAAGTCTCCGCTTTTCCTGGGAGTACACCAGTATGACAGCTGAGGAAGTAACACTCAAACTTCAGTACCCTTAGAAGTCTTTGCTTGGGGACAAACACTGTACTGAACATGTAATTCTGAGCTACAAGATTGGCTCCTTGCTGATTTATTACATCTTTTTAAAACAACAAGTTTAGAATAGCCTGGGACTTTGCCATTCTCAGACAATATACACTCTCACCCCCTTACTTTGTGTTATTTCAGACAAAAAAACCAACCCAAACCCAAGCTGTTCCACGAGCCACAAAACTAAAATGAAGCCTGAATTCCTATAACCTTTCCTTGTAACTCTCTCCTCAGCAGACTACTCCAGCTCAAGCTCCTGGCATCTCTGCCACTCTATAAGCACAGGCAGCACCCGTCTGCAGCTGTGGGTGCCAGGACAGGGTGACAGATGCACATGCATTGACACAACTGCTGCCAAACCACATGTTGTCCATGCTTTCTGCATTGGGTCACTTGTCTCTAGCTGTTCATCAAACTTCACAGACCTCAGATTGTACTGGCCTTTTTGTCTCATTTGCCTTACACACATAGTTGAAATTGGTCAGAGGGTTAAAAGCTACCAGTAGATTCAGAGAGATGGCATACACTGGCTCTGGTTCCACAGAAAACAAACCAACCAGCAAAACTAAGCCTAAGTGGTCTCTTGGCCTATCAACTTCTGTTACCAGCAATTCACAGAAGAGGCTTTGGTGTGTCCAGCCACCTTCCATCTCCCCTGCCTGATTCAAGAGGGCAGCAGTTGACCCAAACCCTGAGTGAAGCTTGAAAACATTCTTCTGGTTCAATAGCCTTGTCCTCATCACAGCCGCACTCTTCTATTACAGACACCATATAAGCAAACAACATACTTTGTGCATGCTTCTGCCTTTCCCTTTTGCCTCTTCTTTCCTCTAATATGCCTTAAAACACACACAGAGAGCCAAAAGCAGACCAAACAGCCTAAACTCCACTTACATGCCAGTGCTTAGTATTCCACGTTGCCTGGCTCCAGGCCTTCAGAAGTGCTTTAACAAAGGAACCACAATTGAAGGAATTAAGTGAAATTCAGCCGATCTGACCTCAGCCTCTCAAGCCCACCTACTTTGCCCCAGTGTAGCAAGGCTGGTTCTGTCATTTCACCTGAAAAGCTGCAGGGCTCAGGAATACAATTTTGATTCATAGTTAAGCAAACATTTTCTTAACATCATTAAGACGAGGGATTGGACACCATGGATGTAGCCATTTACTTGTTACAAGAGCTGTGGTTTAGGTGAGAGCCCTAAAAATAAAGAAACCACCATGTACAATTCCACAATTCAAGTTTCTGAGTGCAGCAGAGTCTGGAACTGATTACAATTTATACCAAGTGGCACCAATACTTTTTACATCCATATGGACCCTTTAAAAAAAAATATTAGTCCTTTTTCAGCCAGCCATTTCCTTGCTACAAAAAATGAAATTGCTGACATGGTAGAACTGAATTCTGCTAGTTCCCTTATAATGCTGCTGTGTTAATGAGAATTAAGTTACTACAGAACTAGAGTGGCACACGTTTCGGCTAGAAAGACATTTGATATGAATAGATGCTTTCATGTTGGGATGCTATTCAGTGAAAAATTAGCCAATGTTAAAACTACTCAACGTGAGCGCAAACATTCCTTGGGAAAAAACAGTCACAGCTGGACAGATCATTTCAATCCAAGAGACAAAACTGGCAGTCATGACAAATATTCAGCTAGTCAGTGGCAACTGACGCACTCAAATAAATTCCTGACTAAGAGAAGTCCTAAAACACTGAAGGCACCAAAGTGGTTGTCATGACCTATTAGCTCCCAGTGATCCTCACCCTCATGGGGGTTTGAATCTGAGTTTTGGGTTCCTCACTGCCCCTTGAGTGATGTCCATATGGCAGCAGAGGGGCTCCTGGCTTTGGCACTCTTTCCTAACTTCTCAAAAAGGAAAGGTGACAGATCCCATTAGAGTGTGTCATGGGCCTGATCTGGCCAGCAATTGAACCACAGTGGATTCTTTCAAAGTGCACAGCAAACTTAAAAACCCCACTGCTGCCTCTAGAAGAGACTACAGCATTGTTCTTTTAATAATGCCACCCACTTTGAAAAGTGGTTTGTACTTGCTGGTGACTCTGCTAACACCAAGCAGGCAAAGGGAGCTATTAAGGAGCAATTCAACCAAAGAAGAGGTGAATTGCTGTGTGACAGAGGCTACTGCTCACTTCTGAGATCATTATTTGGTATTTACATAGCTTTTTCTATCAGAAGATCTGAAATTTACCTAGGGAAGCTAAGTGATGTGTCCAAAGGAGAAGCAGAATAACTAAGAGTGAGTGAATGAGGAGAATCAGCCATTTGCTGAAGGCTTCCCAAAGAGTGACAATGTCAGCCTGAGAGAGAGTAACAGCATTTTTGGGGAGAATGCCAAGGACTGGGCTACAGTCACTGCATTCACCTGCAGGAATAACCTCACACAGCAGGAGAACTAGAAAATTTGGACCCTCTGAGGCACCACCTGCACAGCTGGCACAGGCTGTGTCTGCACACCAAGCTGTGAAAGATCTTGAACCTCAACACCACACCACCCCTGCCAACCTTTACCATTTGAGCGCCCATGTACCAAAAAGAGAACATGTGTTGAAACAGGATTATCCTGTGATGACCTGCATTAATAAGTTATTTTACTATCTGGTGGGGAAAGAATGGTGTAAACCAAAGAAATGCAGCATGTCAGCCATGTCAGATTTCCTTCAAGACCACTGAATCACCAGATATGTATTTTGACTCAGAGACTCTTAATGGAAGTCTTCAGGCTGCGTGTTCTGTCCCAGCTGTCTGGGGCTTGCTGTGATTGCTCTGCTCTTCTCCCTCTCAAGCTGTAGGGCTGGGAAGATACCTCTGTGCCTCAGCAGCTGAGCAACCTCACTGAACTTTGAAGTTTGCCCTGCCCGAAGCAGGAGATTGCAGTAGGGGCCTCCAGAGGTCCCTTCCAAACTACATTCTTCCATGAGAGGAGGCTGTGACCTGACACAGCAGCTTCTGCTCCCTATCCTTATGTGAGGCAGAGAACCTGACAGAGGGGATGTGACCCCTTTCCCTTCTTCTCCCACACCTAAGCACATGCCAGGAGCATGCCTTTCACTTTGGAGAAAACAGAACACCAGTCTGCTCAGCCCGTCTCAGGAGAATCCCATCCAGAAGGAGCATTATGCACAACGTGCACTGTTGCTTGCTATCGACCAATATGTTCTTGAAGAGTTAAGTGACAACCTCAGGTAGAAGGGAAGTTCTGCAGTAAAGTTTTTGTCCTGACAAAAGACCCAGAGGAGGGAGGAAATTAGGCTATTCTTATTTCTTTCTACACTGACTTTCCCTTCCCCTCAAGTCATGCTTCGCCACACACTGCTTTCCACTAGCTCTGAACCAAGGGGGATGGAGAGGATACTGCTAGCCAGCATGGAAAATTTCTACGTGACAATTTCAGCATCACCTCCAATCCCTATCTACTCATGCTGCCAGGATCCATTCTGGGCTGGATTGTACAAAGCACTCCATATTGATTTAGCTCACCTCCCACCGAAACCCGTGGCACCTCCATGGATTCCAATGGGAGCAGAGCAAAGGCTGTGCCAAGATCTTTTGAAAAATCCCACCATGTGTGTTTAATGAGGAATGTCTCTGGCAGAAAAGTTTTTGAGTACAGCTAAGCAGATTTTTTATTTCTTTCACATTAAAAGTTTAATTTCTGCCACTTCTCATCCAGGAGGTAACTGCCCGGAAGGGTGGGTAGGACCTGTTCCAAAATCCCCAGCAGGATATAGCCTGTTTCCATCTAAAACTGAATTAAACTTTCCTGTCATCTAAATGGTCCCTGTCACTTTGTGAGTGGGCACCATTCTCATGATCCACACCTCCCCTTCCTGCTGCAAGCAGCCATCCAACTCAGCTCTGACCACAAGGGCATTCCCTACTTTCTGTCCCATTTGATACCCGTTTCCAGGGCCAGTCCTCACTGCAGTCCTGCTTCTGCTTTTCACCTCCAACACATCCTGTCATTTGCTCATGACCCAAAGCCTCAGCATGCCATGCACCCATTCCTTCCTGTTCATCGGCACTGGACTCCACAAAGTAGTTTTCAGTCTCTAAATACAGATTTGGCATGTGGTGAAACTGATAGCTACTATCCGGTACTTAGAAAAATCTTCCGCCAAGGTAAACTGATCACATCTGTCACAGTGGTCTCTCTCCTCACAGAAACAGGAGGCACCACCACCGAGTCAACTTTGTATTCTTCCCAAAACTACCTAGAGAGATGTGATGTGTTCATTTTCTTTCTTTTACCACAAGCAAGAAATTTCAAGTCTGCTTTTAGCAATGAATGTATTCTTCTTTGGCCTACAGCATCACCAAACTGAGCTGAATAGCAAACGTGGAATAAGGAAGTTTCAAAAATAAAACAGGAAAGGGAAATCCTTTGATTTGTACAACAGTGAGATGAATGAACATGGAATTTTCATTCACATTTACTCATGCTTAGATGTTTTTTCCAAAACCTAAAGAAAAATAGAGAATTATTATTTTAAAATTCCCTTAAGATGAAAAGAAAAAAAAATTAACTACATTAACTATATTGATCATTGCAATGTTAGTTCATTTCGGTACATGGAATATAAAACAAAGCAGATGATAGGGAGCTTTTGAAGGTTTCACTTGTGAGTGAAACAATACATAGTGCATCCAGACATATATATTAATTTCACATCTGGTAATAGTTCTGGTATTGGGTTATTCCACCAGAAGGCAGCAGTAACTATTTTTAGCCAAGCTGGCCCTTACTTTATCCAGTAAAACTTGGTTTATGTTTGAGTGTTTGCTAAAAACATTACATCTGCCACATCCTAGACCTAACAAAACACTTGCAAATGTGTACCACAAGGAAGATAGTCCAGGAAAATCTAACACTATAGGTATTTTCCCCTGTCTAAACACCTAACTCAAAACAGCTCCAAGAGACTCAGCAGCATACAGGGCTCAAGGGCAAGGACCTTGACCAAGAGCTCCTTGCACATGGTCTACCAGCCTCCAGGCAGACCAAACAAAAGGTCCCTGCAGCAGCTCTCTCTCACTATGATTCCCTTATACTTCTAATGTCTCTGTTTCAGTTCTCTGTGATTTCCACTGTCATCTCTTCATTCTTCTGTACAAGTACAATTGACAGTATCTGTTAATATCACTGTATTAACATTCTCCCACCTAATTTTGGTGCAACTCCACTGACTTCAGTGACTCACACAGGGAGTAGCTGTGCTCCCAATACATAAAGAACCACAGCAATTTTCTAATGCTTCAAAATTTCAAAAAAATAAAATAATTCAAAACTGTGAGGAATAAAGTGTTTAAAACCTTTTGGAAAAAATCTAGCAATGCTGGAGAAATTTGCTAATTATACATTTTTTTCTATGTTTCAAAACAAGTAGTATCTCACTGAACCCTTCCAACTCCCCTGTTGACAACATGAAACATGAACTAAAACGTAATTAAAGGGCAAATAGTAAGAGCCAAACCAAACTTTTTAAACTCTGGGGTTTGGGGGTTTAAGTTATCTTTATATAAAGCAGTTTATTGTAGGATCATAAATGGGATGAAGTATCAGCAGCCTGCAAAATTTATTAATTTTATAATTAATAAATTTATTAATAAAAGTTAATAGAATTCTCTCATTGCACAACCACCAGAAGATCTGAATCCAGCACCAGCTGTTCAACAACTGGACAGACATATAAGCAAATATCATGAAGACCTGAAGATACAGTAGGACAGATTAAGCCCTTATAATTTGTTTGGGCTGAAAACTGCAGAAAAGAGGAGAGCTCCGGGGAAGCCTGCTGTTCACGGGTTTTAACAGCAAAGATACTTTTTCTCCTGCCTTTGTCACTAGAGGTCAGCACAGCATCTGAAGTGCCACACTGTTCACATTTAAGGAATGATAAGAAAATCCACAACTCTTATAGAGAAACAGTGGTCTTAAGCACCTCCAAGAAGACAGAATCTGTGTTTCTGCAATGGGAGAAATGTGAAGCCTCAGAAAAAAGAAGAAAACAGCAGCAACCTAAAAGCCTGAACCGAAAATCAGAGTAAAAGCATGCTAGAAGTTTAAAGGTTCCCACAGAGCAATTAGAGTCTAACAATGGCTATTTTTAAAACACCCATTAGCCTAAAGTAAAAGCTGTCACCTAAAAAGCCCAGCTGACTAACACTCTGAGGACTCTTCCTGATGCATGAAAAATAAACTATTTAATCTCCCTGCACAACAAAATTCCTACCACAGGCTGTGAGCAGCTGGTCTAGCTCATGTAAAGTTAGGTCATACATGCAGGTCAAAGAGACAGGGAAAACATTAACTGCACCGGAACAATTCCTAGGAATGCAGGGGAAAAAAAAACAAAACAAAACAAAACACACAAACAGACACTCATCTTCCCGACACAACAAAACAGATATCCACTGTGTGATTCTTGTCCCCAGGAAGTCACTAGAGAAACCTCATGGTTAGGGAGTCTCACTGTGCACGCTGCTATTCCTGTCCCCGGGGGGCCTCTCAAAGGCCTGACTGCTGTCAGCCAGGAGGTGACACGCTATCACAGCACCTGACAGGAACCATGAAGGAGCAACTCTTCCTCTTTCTTTTAGAAGAGGAGACTGCGGCAGTCAGCTGCTCTCAGGACAGGTGCAAGCAACAGAGATTTGGCACTGAAGTGATGTCACCCTGTGGCAGGCCAAATCACTTGCTTCCCCTCCCAGCACATGTGCCAGAAAAGGGGTCCATGTTCCGGTATGATTTATGGTGTTCAATTCACTGTTCCAGCAGAAGACCACATGTTTGTCAGTATGACCCAGACTCCAACAGAGAACTGTGTAGCTATACCCCAAAAAGCAAGTTAGTACAGACTGCCCTACCTCAAATGGCAGCAAAGGGGCTTAGACTACAGTGTCTTCCATAAGCTGACACAACAGCGTTTAGCACAACTTAACTTGTCTCCCTTGTTCTGGCAGATACAAGAAAGCAACACCTTGAAATCCAGAAGTGTTTGGTCAACAAATGGAAGCCCCTTGGAAGAGTGGCAAAGGAAACTACAGGAGAATAAATTCACACTGATATATGGGGAAAGTAACTCATCTTGGTCAGTGGATTGCAGCAAGGGGAAACTAGTGTAAATGAGAACCTAACTCCATCAGCCCAACAAAAAGCAGATGGATTTTAGCCATTTGAAAGTATTTTCTTTCCTAATCTACACCTGGCCTATGAGGGATAAGTAAAATGGTGTGCACCCAGCTTCTAGCAACCATGAAAAAGTTAACAGATTCCTGTACAGAAGTCTTTTTGCTAGAGATGCATTACCTGTAAAACACATTATTGCTCTGTTATTAGTACATTATACACAAAGGAGAAACAATTCGTCATAGCTATATGTTTTCTCCCTTTTTTTTCTTGGAAACTCCAATTCTAAAAGACACACATGAAAATAAATACAAGAGTAGAAACGTGGGCTTTTGAGATCAAATATCTAAAGGCTGAAGTGCAGGACTACAATGCCTGAGGTCTTCTATCCATTACTATTACCTTTGAGTCATAGTGCATGGGAGTCAAAAATGGGCACCTTGTTGTGCCACGTGCTGTAAAAAAGGCTTTCTCTCAACAGAGGTATAAAATGAGAAAATAAGATGGATACAGGTGGAAAAAGTATGCATGCAAATAATGAGATAATGCTAGTAATAGTGAGAGCAGCTGCCCACCCTGTACAAACAAGGGATGCTGTCAGGAATGGGGACTTCTGACATGGCATCCTGAGCAGCCAGGAGAGCAGAGAAGCCACCCACAAAGATGGGCAGCACCAGAAGAACTTGTTGGAGGTAATTTCTGACAGTTCAAAAACCTGTTGAAATTTTAAGTAGCCCCTTTTACCTTCCTGGAACAAAACACCACCTGCTTCCCTGCAGCAACAGTGTTGACATTTTTGGAGGATGGTAGGACAAAGGAGAGTTTTGAAGAAGAACAGTGAGGTAATGTTGCAGTTGTTTATAGTAGCTTCTCGCAAGTGGGGGAGAAAACACAAGGGTGCTTGCATGTAAAATTTACAAGTGGGAACATAAGATGAAATCATGAGCTGGCTGGAAGCAAAGATCAGCTCTGCTAGACTAAATTACGTACACCCTAAGCACGACAGAAGTAGAATGCAAAGAACCTTGAATACAAAGATGTGACTGAAAAGGGAATAGGAGACAAGTAAAATACAAGGGGGAAAAAAGATGAAAAGCAGAAACAACCAACAGAACAAGCTTTCCAGATAAAAGTATTACTTCCTGTGAGACCTTTGGCAAGTTACTCTATTTCCTCATCAATACCACGGAGATAATGTTTCCTGCTGTCACCACCTCCCTAAAAGCTTTAAACTCCTGATTGTTTGTACAGAAATCAATCACAGAGAAGAGATGGGGATGTACAGAAGGTTTGGGCCTTAAGAACTTTAACATTTTGTAAATGGAGCTTTAACTTTAATCTTCACTATTATGCTGCCATCAGTTTTAATGTATGTTGTTTGTTTAAGGAACAGAGAAAAAAATATACATTGCATTTTAGTAAGCAAGAAGGTGAAAAACAAATTAGACTTCTGTTCATATTCTCACTTCATTACCACACAACCAGTCTAAAACACAGAGAGTTTATGGCATGAGGGATTACAGACCACAACTGTGCTAACCTCATGAGGCCACAAACACACAGGGCAGACAACCAGCACATTATCTTCTACCTGTATGTTGACTCGCAGCTTGACTATGACCTGCGGTTTTCCCTGACTTCTTTTTTTAAGATCACAATGAACTGTTCTTCAGCTTGCCCCATAGCTGTAAGCGGCAGATCTGTTAGGATATTTCTATATTTTGATTATTTGCTTGAGTGGCGGAGGGGAGGAAAACAATACATTTTCTATACAGTGAATATAAGCTACAATTAGAAAGGCCCTTAAACTCACAGCTCCTCAGCTGCTATAAACTGCACAGATCCATTAAAACCAATTGGACAGATTCCCCAGACAGCTCAAATCAGTGTTGCTCCACTGAAGCTGATGAAGCAACACCAATTTGTAGAAGCTAGGGATCTGGCCCACAGCCTGCACTTGCAGTCCAGACAGACCATCTGTGTTTAACAGGATCAGAAATCAAAAGGAAATTCTGTGTCCTTATAATTTACTCAAAACTATTGAGGCAAGTGATTTCCACGGTGTTAAGTCAGGTAGACTAAACAGGAGCTATATGAGATAAAAACTGGTTTTTATCTTCCTGAGTATAGCTTTACCAGGAAAAGTTATGTAATTTCTTGCAACATATTCCATGAGGCAATGAAACGTGAAGGCAAGAAGGAGACAACTGAGGAGAGAAGAGGGACAGGAATAACACTATAAAGAATTCAAGCTATTTAATGAATTATAAGCTCAACAACTAGAGTGTGCTGCCCTGCTCATGCTGACTTTATGTCAAACCCAATCCCACTGATGTCAGTGGAAAAAGTGACATAACACAATGCTGCTCAGCAGCACAAAGGAGGGGCAGCATAAAAGCAGAGGAGAAGGCTCAGATAGTTCAGCTTTTTATTTTGGAAGCTGCCTGAAAAGCTTCCATATTCAAATTTCATGGAAATTTGGACACCATTTTTACCATTCTAATCATGAAAAGCCTGATGCAGATCTAGAACTAACTCAGTAATCAGCACTAGGGGGGAAACCATATCAAAGCATCTAGATTCATGTTTTGTGGCTCACTGGTAGAAATCAAAATTATTTGTGTGAAGCCCCTTTGAGGTGTCCACCAAAAAACAGTCATTTTGTCATGCTGCCATGGGATAGCTCAGTCTAAGTTTTCTGTAGTGAAGAATTCACGATTCTCTTTACATGAACAAGCTGACTCTGCACACAGGAACTCACTGAAAAGAAAGAGTTTGCTTACATCCTTAACACATGCACGCATGCATGTATTTTCAGGGCACAGAGTGTAAGTGAACTGTGAAGACAAGATGCATTGAATTCCAGGGGACCAGAAACACCCTCAGAAGTTATGGCCACCACAGTGTTACTCTGCATCTGCTCATGCAGCCAATGTTTGTCCTAGAGTCTAATGCATAAGAAAGACTAGTAAGAACGGGGCTGTGAGAGAAAATACATGTCTTCTGCTTTGACACAGAAAAATTTAACTGCACCTTACAAGCATCTGCCCTCAGCAACTCTTCCCCACCCTGCTCCTAGCTCTCTTGTGGCTCCACCAGCTACCTAATCGATCCCCAAAGGAAACTCTCAAGTGGAAACTCTGAAGACCTCTCTCAAGACAGACTCTCTCCTCAAGACTGCAAGGGTAAAGTGGGAGTGAAAAAGTCTGCACACTGGGTGAGAATTTCTTCCAGTGTGCAAAGTCAGAATGACAGAGAGAAATCCTGCTTTAACCTTGCATTCTATTTTTAATGTTTGGAGATGTTTTGAATGACATTGAGAAAGAATGTGTGTGTTTGAAAGAAAGGCTACCAGCAAAATCAGTGCAAGCAGGCTCCTGCAATTGGTCTCTACTGACACTGTGCTGAGACAAGGCAGGCAGCTATTCAAGACTAAGCCTCTCCAGGGCTCTGGCAGTGCTTGGTGCTAACTGCACCACAGCACACAGAGAACATGTAATTCAAATTCAAGTCTGTAACCACTAGCAACTCACTGAGCAGATTTAAGATTTAAACTAAACTATATTTGAATAAAGGTATGCACAAGTGAAATACTGCTAAGCAGCTTTGCATTTCAGTGCTATTATATTGTGGAGATCAACTTTGAAGAAACAGGGTTAGTTAGGCCTATTCCACAGCTGTTCCATAACAATTAATTCAATCAACTTTTACACATTGCCAGTCCTTCAGTCTTGGTCTAAGGTCTGAAAGAGCCAGAAAGACTGCAGCTTGCCTTCAGTCATCTCTACAACAGAATCTTCTCAGCCAAAACTGGTTCCTGCTTCAGCTGAAGTCAGTATTTGATCCACTGTTCAGTACAAAGAATTATATTCCTCTTTGTCAGATTTGTAGTATGTAATCTGCAAAGATCAACATCTTCCTAAGACTTTAAACCTGTCTGCTAATTACCAATATTAACACAAGAAAGAATATCATAAATATTGTAATGTTCAGGTCCTTCTTTAAATTAAACTACTGATTTTGAGAGGAGTTTTGCTTGGAGCATTCTATTTTGGTTTAACTTTACACAAAAGTACTTTCAAGGAAAACCTTGGTCTTGAGTTATTATTAATTTTCAATAAATCAACAAGAATGTTTATTCACCCACCACTTGTATGTCTCTTCTTTTTTCATAAACAATCACATTCTTGTCATGAGAAACAGGATCTTTGCAAAGTTCAACAAGGCAGGCACTTTACTGAAGATGCTCTTGATTTTTATATAAACTGTTCTGGCATCATCTAGTCTACCTAAAGCTAACACAGATTTGCAAATTCATACATAAAACAACATACCAGCTAACAGTCATGATCATTGCCTACATAGTATGACTGAAACAAAAGGTTTAAAGTTTTCTAAATTCCTCAAATGCCACAAGTCCTTAACTCTCACCACTTTCAGCAGGACTCGTATGTGCATATTTCACATACAAATCTTAAACAGAAGAAAAATTAGTTGTCCACATAGCAAGACTTATCTTTTAAGTCTCGACCTTCCCACTAAAATAATCACCAATCCCAAAAAATGCATTACAGTCTTAACTATCTTCAATAAGCATGCTGCTATTCTAACATGAAACTACCACTGTAAAGACCAGCAGAAAGCTTTTTTACAGCAATTTACCTAATTTGTATAAATTGAAGGAAAGGCATGTACCTCAGATAGCAGAAAAAGTGGGAACAGGGAGAAGAGATAAAGAGCCAGGTAAGTACAGAACTATATTATCTTAACTGAATATAATGTGAAAATAGTTAATTTTTTTTTTTAAGCTTGACAGGGCCTTGGAAGCTTGGTATGTATTTTTAAAACTACTATGCTGAAAATAATTAAAATTGGAAAGCCTCTGATCAAAAAACTGACCTAAAGCCCATCAAAATCATTCTTTATCTCTAATTCATAAAACGTATTTGAGGATTTTAACATAGCTGCTATTCAAGAGCTGTAGCTGCACAGCCATCCTCATTGAATACATCCACAACAATTCTGTTTCCCTGCATGTAAATGCACTTAGTTTGCTTAAACGCTTCCAACCTCTTAGTCTCTGGCTTGAGGGTACAGGGTAAGTTTCACTGAGGAAGAAAGTACTCAGATGAAATGATGACTCACGGACTTTAAACATCGTTCTTACCCATGCAAGATCTGCACCTCCTATAACACATATTTTGCCATCCTAAAATGTTAGCCATCTTCATCCTCTTTTCTAACCCAAAGAAAATCTTTGTTCCAACTCTCCAGTCTGAAACAATTTCAAATATTTAATCAAAATTAAATACTTAAGGGAAGTGATAATTACTCAAGAGACTAAGGTCAAAAGGCCTAGAGCTACTGTGTCTCCTCATTTTTTTTGTAGAGTACAAAATATGACATCCTAGCATGTTTTCTGAACAAGTGTTTTCCTCACGCAAGAGACCTGTGTCTGCAGAGCAATCTTTATCAAATTATTTTACTTATATTGGCAGGGGAGGGCAAAAAAACCTAAGATCTTTCCTTTGTTTAAATGCATTTCCTGCCTTCCTTACTGCTATAGACTGTGTTGTGGCAGGCCTATTTATAGTCCAAAGAAAGGAAAAAGCACCACTGGAGGCAGGAAAACTAAGTTGGGAAAGAATAGAAGGAAGTGTGGTTACCATTTAGCCAAACAATCTAGAACTAATTGAGCTCAAAAGAGCCTCAGCCTCAGTGAAGCTGCTGGGAGTGAACAGAGCACAATCCTGCTTCTCTCTCCAGGGCCCTGCTAGGGCTGCTGAGTGTGAGAGTCATGTACAGGACACTGCCAGGCAGCAAATAATCTCAGCATCTCAACACTGTGAGAAGAACTCTTTAAAAAAAAAAAGGAGCGTGCTGAAAGTTAGATACCTGTCAAACTGAGGTAAGTATCTCCTTCTGGCATTTCTGCTTGCTGCATTCTCCATGTCTTTTCAGATGCGGCCAGACTGGTAAATGAAAACAGAATGAGCTTTGGAGAAGGAACTGTATCTGATTTTTAGATAAAGGTTTGGCAGGATGTCTGATTTTTAGATAAAGAAATCTGAATTCAATTATGGGTTCTTCAGAACTTTCCTTAAGCAAAAGAAGCCTTTGCCACAAGATAACTTTGCTGTTTTCCTCACCTGTATTGTGTTCATCTTATAATCTGCAATTAAGCACTAATTGGAAACTATATGCACTTGATGGAAACTATATGCCCTAAAGAGAAATAATGAAGTCAGCTCCGCACTAGGTTAAATATATAGATTTAGAGACAGAGAGAGGGAGGGAGAAGTATATGTAATATATATTTATACAAAACGTATTAATTTAGAATACATTAACATATCAAAATGTATATAATTTATAATTGACATTTTGTGAGAATTTAGTCTTATACTCATGAGGTACATTTGAAGGTAGGAACTTAGCCAAAATTAAAGCACCTGAAAGTTTCTATAGTTTTAGAATTTATTATGGCAGGTAATTTGTGTGTGTGTGCGTGCATAAAAATATACTATATATAGATATCGATATATATTATTCATTGTGGTTTTGCATTGCAATACCATGTAGTTGCCATTCTGAGGTCTAATTTAAACTGACAGTAGAATATGAGTAGAAATTTTTAATCTGCTTATTTTCAGATACTATACACAGAGTTACAGTATCATGACTGCATGTGTAAAAAGCTCCATTTTAAGACATACCAGTGTACAGACCATATTAATTCACTGAATTAGAATCAACAAAACAGACTTTTAGAGGGAAAAATGAAAAGTTATTTTAAGACTGTGTTTGATTTCTTCGATTTCCAACATGTCCTTTGCTCTTCTAACAAAGGAAATGCTGTTGTGATTTGAAGGCAGGAGGATAGAAGCTGTAGAATACTAGATTCATGATTTCATCACGCGATTTTCATCTTCTTTGAACGATCTAGGAGAATAACCTTTGTGTTAGTCTCACTTGTGTTAACACATTACCTCTATGCATATGCCATTCAGATTATTAATTTGTTATTCAGATGTTGCTTAGGATTAGTGGTTTATTGTAAAAAGTTGCTGGTGAGTAAAAAGGAAGTGTGATGTGTTGTTATTCTACTGTATCCCTGTAGGATGCTATTATGTTTAGAGTCTGTTATTGTGAAGATAGCAAGGCAGGATGTCATCCATGTAGGTGAAAAGCTGCGATAGAACAATTGTAAACAGCAGCAGTCAGCTGAAAATCTGATCCAGGGAGGTGCCAAGCAGCAACTCCAATGAAGCAGATGTTAGTCAATGCTTATAGAAAGGATCAGGCTTTTCTTTGTCTGATTTCAAAGTACTCAGTTATTTACAGTAATTCTCATTTCCCAGAGGTTATAAGCCTGGTCTTGTGAAAAATAAAACACTTATAATGGGAGTAAAAATAGAAGCCTGTACAGATATTTGCAAGAGAAAGCTCTTTAAACTGCAATTTGAGTAACTAGCATAGCATGCTCTCATTCAGGTAACATTCCTCGCTTTGAATTTCAGTAACTGATTCCCCTGCACAAAGACTGAGCAGAAACCAAAAAAAGGATTTTAATAAAAAATTTTAAGATTAAGCTGTGTAATCACTGTAACACTAGATAAGCTTTTGTAAAACTCATAGGATGGAGGGAAGGAATGGAGGCAAATCTGCGGATAAATACTCACCCAAGCAAAGAAGCATTGCAATTTCTGCTGTTAAACAAATGCAGTAATTTCCCTGAGATGTCAGTTGCACAGCTATTGCAATACAACTGAACAGCAAACACTGGATCATTCAGATTTATTCAGATCTGCAGCACTCACCACAACATCATTTTAAAGCTAGATATCACTGCATGAATGTAGCAAAACAGAGACCATTGCTTAGCTTTAAGAAGATCATTTGCAAATCAGCCAGTTACAATGTAATTACACAGGAAGAGGTGATAAAATAATGTACTAATGAACTTTCACATTTTTCTGTGGAAAAGAAATTATAGATGGTACTTAGAAATTGCCTAATTAATACTCTTAATAAATTCATATCCTTAATGAAGAATTAACAGAACAAATTCTGATGAGAGGCACAAATGCAAACCCACTGAAGCCAAGAGAGTTGCTCACACCACTGAGAACAGTCTTTGTTCTGAAGATAAGGACAACGTACTCCACGGGCTACTCAACTAGTTTCTACCTCTTACAGTATGCTATATAGGGAACATGACAGTAGCTTGAAGCTACCCTACTCTTTCTTCAATCCCTTCTCCCATTTTGGCATCTAGGACAGGCTAAAAGCAACTCAGAATCAGGGAAAATGTGTCAGCAGTACAGCTAGTGGTGCTCAAAACATACTATGCTGTTTCCAAATAAGTCAGATTGTCTTAGAAAAAACACAGCTTAGAAATTACTGTTAGGTTTTCTGTCTTCGAGAACTTAAACCCAGTGTTTTCAAGCTTGTCTCTGTAACTGCAAGAGTTAGTAACCTTAGTTTAAAAAACAGAAACTGCCTTACGTAGTCATATAATCACAGAAGTAGCAGTTTTAGGGGAAAAAACCCATACACATAAAAAGATTTGTTTCAAAACTGCAAGAGTTCACAGGTTCATGAGTTGAAAGTTTGCAAACTGAGAGTTTTGTCCTGAAGATACAACCATTCCAGAAGGCCTTAGAATGAAATTTACACCCCTGCACCTTATAAAATCTTCTACCCGCTACAGTCTAATTACTCTGCAAGAGATTCTTTGTATATAAACACTTTTGAGTGTTCACAAGTACTAACAGGGTTGCAATTATTAAGACTCCAAGCCAAAAATGAAATAGGAGAATTTGATATACCAGAAGGAAGTGGATGTTCACATGCTTCCTACCCTGCCATTATTTTTCCTGGAGATACAAAGAAGTCTAGGGTTGTCAAACAAATACTTCAGTCAACTGTCACTACTGTGTGGGCAGCGTGGGTTTCTGGTTCCAGGAAAGCTGACTGACAAAGGAAAATCACGAGTCAAAAAATAATGCACTTTGGGTGACAGACAAACCACGCCATGGTTTCATGCAAAGGTAACTCAGGTTTAGTAGGATTTATTGCTCATTGCAATTGCTCCAGTGTATCTTAATTTCTCCCTAAGCCCCTATTCCACTATACCAGACGCTCTTACAAGGGAGCTTTGTGCTCCAAGTCACAGTCAATCCTGCTAACGTTACAGGAAAAAAAGAGCAGAGACTTAGAAGTACCAGTGTGTCTGTTTGGGGCAGTCAAAGCAAGATTTTTTTGAGAACACATGTACAGTCTACAGTAGTCTCACTCAAAAAGCAGAACTGGGGGAGAGGGAACATAAAAAGAAACCCAGCTAAAACACATTAAGAAATCAAAGTTCAATATTGGACAGCATCAAAATAGTTCTACAAAAAGACGCAGCTGCTCAGCACTTACAACAGAAATGTCAGTGCTAAAAAATAATTTCTTTGATAGTGTCTAAAAAACCCAGCTTATAACTATGTGCTGAATAACATCCTGACTCGTGCAAATGTTTATACAGGTGCTTAAATTTAAGCATATGAGTAGTACCATTGATTTCAAGCAAAATTATTTCAACAGGCTGATAAAATTTAAAGCCAGGCAGTCATTAGATCATCTAATCTGACTTCAAACACAGCATGCAAATTTTACCATTCCTCTTGTCCAAAACCCAAAAGCTTGCCTGCTTACAACAGAACATATGGATATAGTATGTTCAAGATAAACGTTTAAGGGAAAGATCATGGTGTTCTACATGCATGAGTAGCAAGTCACTACAGTGAGAACTGTTCAAGTTGACACAAATCCCTTAGCTCAAATGGGAATTAAATGTTGCACAGGCTTTGTACCAGCTTACTGCACAAGGGTGAAGGTGAATGTGTATATGGAAGGTGGACTGTTTCTCCCAGAAGTCTATGTGCCATCAGAAAAAGCCATTAACTTTACTTTGGTTGCTTTCCTACTCTTCTAGTGGACTAGAGAAGTACTGTTGCATAAGCAAGGATGAATGAAAAAGCTGCTTTACAAGTCAATCTTCATGCCAAAGTGCAGCTATATTTTTTTGTCTTTGGTTCTCTCATTTCCCACAGATCATGTGCAAATTGCAGTACAAAATAAGGAGCCAGTGTTCAGAAGCAGATGAGACACAGAAGTGTTAACCAAATGGAAACATACAGCAAAAGTGAAATTGTCAAATCTCTTATCATCACTTGAACACACGTAGGCAGTTTAAAAAGACTTATTATTTGAACAAAAGACAAGAGGAAAAAGTGGGAGACTTGACCTGGGACCTCCTTTACAAGGATCAGTAACAGTGGATTTATATTACATGAACACACACAACAGCAGAACAGTGCTGTGGAAGGATACAACATACGGTCATAACAAAAAACAAAGGGAGAGGGAACAAGAAAGACTGTCTTGGAGTACAAGTCCACCTTGCCCACAATTCATATTCTGTTCCCAGGATGCAAAGATCCTTTGACTACAAAGGATCTCCCACATTGCAGCAGAACAGAGGAGTTGGAACGTACAGCCTCCAGGGCTTCTTTGAAAACACAGCTAGGGGAAATGGGATGGCCTGTGCTTTATGTGACTAAGAGCCTAAAAATGCTGAAGCTGATATACATCCCAAGTGACTGTATTCACAGAACACCTAGAACAAAGCAAAACTCCACCATATTACATAGTATTACCAATGCTTGTTCATAGCAAAACTTAATCAAAAATACAATAGGACACACTGGCTAAAGACTCCTCTAAGGAGCCTGCAAGTTCAGTAACCATGCAGGCATCTTCATGTCTTGGGTTAGCACAAAAAAGACATGTTGGCTTTGAGAAGTATTCTTGTCTTTATCTTCTTCCTATTTCCACTGAGTTTCAGGGTTGGCAATCTCCTTGTTACTTAGCTCAGTACTTCCTGGGAAGCAGAGGTACCCTAGGGGAAGGAGAAACCTGTCCCAGCTCTTGACAGCAGGGGATAATGGCAAGCACACTACTATGTTTCAGTCCTCAGCTTTCCTGTAAACTTATTTCAGCAATTTGCTCTCATTTCTGCACTGGATATCATCTCTGAAATGACCCTTCTCAGCCACCTATTTAGTAATGATTGCAGACCAGTTTATCGCAGTGGTCCCTAAACAGACTGTGTGGACTCAAGCAGCTGCACAATGCAAAATATAGCCCTGCTGTAACAGTTCTATAATGCAGGATCATACACCTTCAGGAATATGAAAATGCAGATTGGCCAGTCTGTTGCCAGTATTGCAAAGAAGTAATGCCACTTGGTCAAGATAGCACAAAGGTACTATCAGCCAGGACAGTTATGGTGTGATACAAAGCATTGTGGGTAGTCTGCTCTACCAACATGATTCAAGCAATAACTCAATAACTCAATAGTGCAATAACTCAATTTGGGGGGGGATTTAATGTTCTTTCAAGCTAACAGGTCTGGCATTGTCCCAATAATTAATTCATGATAGTTTACATTATAAAGCTGTAGGTCACTTTAGTTAGAGAGAAGAAAAATTAATGTGTACCAGCATCTCTTTTTAGATAGCTCAGCATTCTTAGAATCCTTTATATCCTAACATACTTTATTTTTCCAATATAGTATCATAAAATGTTTGATTGCTATTTTGGATTATTACCATGTCACAATGGTCTTGGGAGGCTGGAGTCAAAGATACATCTTCAAAGATCAGCTGGCTCATTATTAAAGGGAAAACTGAAATAGCATTCAATCTCAAATGAACTACAAAGTATTCTTTATAATTTCAGAAATGGGAAGAGACAAGGGAGGGGAGTAGACTAATGCTGACTTCTTCCAAGCTGCTTGACCTTCCTCTCACTCATTGCTAGTCTCTTCCTTCTCTTAAAAAAAGGAACCTCCATACCACCTTCATATAATGCTGTGGTTTTATACTGCAACACAGCCTATATGGAATTCTGGACACAGCACATCATTCTATTATAGTTCTATTCTATTCATTCACATCTATTCTATTAGAGTAGGAGGGTGATTTACTGTCTTAAGCAATAATTTAAAGCAGAAATAAGATAAAAAAGCAGGATAGTGTCCTCATACCATTAAGAGACATGAAACTGGAACATTACAGAGAAAGGCCCAGATTCAAACAAGTGTAATAAATCCAGCAGAGTTATGTATACAGAGACCTTGGTCCCAGGGGGGTCTGGCATACAAAAATATTAAGGGTTGTGACTATAATAAGCAAATGTCCTCACAACTAATGAGCATGGAAGCAACAGCCTCTCTCTCATCTTTGCACTGGGTACTTCATAGAGTACATAAAGGGTACAGATGGATCCAAATTCATGCATCTCACAGTAAGCTTGGAAGCATGGACCCCAAGATGTTTGCATGCAATGCAGCAGATCTCAGACAGGTTGCTGGATAACATAGTCTGACTGATAAATATGCTGTGTGTTGGACTTAGAGGAGACCCCGCCTGCCAATTCTACCAGGTTAGGCATTTGTGATCCATGCCTCATTTTACAGTGCAAGCACAAGCTTAAAATGCTATTGTTTACAAGGGAGTGGTGCATTATTTTTTACTATTTTGACAGAAACTGTTAAAAAAAATGTTCAGTTTTTTTCTAGGGAGAGGAAGGAAAGAGGTTTGGTTTTTTGCTCTTTTCTGGGTCTGTTACTAGACTCCATTGTTTCTGCTCTTATAATGTCAATGCAAATGGACTATGTCAAACTGCAAGGTGGGATGTATTGCTTCAGGTTGATACTCAGATACTCAGTACCAGCTCGTGCTGCCTCACTGAGAAGAGACTGACTTACCAAACCAAGAACCACTGTGACATCAGTGGTGGCAACATGTATATCAAAATTAACAAAACAGAAAAAACATTTTTCACTACTTATGTATAATGCAAAATTGGCAGAATAACATTCTCTCTGATGTACATTTTGAGTGAAAAGCATACTCAGAGCTGATTTATGCAAGACAAAGCTGAAAGTAGTTGAACTTACAATAGGAGAGACAAGTAAAATACAACAGTCCCAGAAAGCTAGGTACTTTCTGTAAAACAGAAATAAATGTGTTATAAAACATACGTTCACTGACTTGAAAACTTTTTGTGCAACTCTCATTCCATTTCATGTCTGAGTGAGGATATAATGAAGAACTCCAAAAAAAGCGCTGATGTCACTTGCACTCATTTGCAACAATTGTGGTAAAAAAACATACTTGTTAAGATTTCTAAATAGTAAAGGAACTGCTGATTAATTCAAACTTACCAGAGGCAGAAAAGAAAACAAAAACTGAGAGCCGCTGTACATTCAACATTGCAGCAATGCCCCATCCTTGTTCAGCAGGTCATCCACAACGAGGATGGCTGGAGAAACCTAGAAAACAAACCTCTTCTAAATGCTCAAGTCTTTAGAAATCTTAAACTTCAGAACAATCAAGGCAGTATTGGAAAAAACACCCTTTATGACAGATTTGGTTTTGTGCTTAGTGTGCATCTAGGTCTAGAATTATAATCTAGAACACACTCTTCAAGCTCTGTTTCTGAAATGAGCATATCCACCCTGTGGAATAGCTATTCAATTTAGTTGGTAATAGACAGTGAAGAGCTTTTGTTGCTTTGTTTTGTTGGTTTCTTTAAGCAATCATTAATATACTGTTATTGCTACAGAAGAGGTCCTTATCACCTGCTTTGACTGCATGGCACAATTTCACCCTATGCCTTAGTAAAGGCAACACCACTACCCTTTAGCATTCACAGTGTAGAACAACTTACATTTGTCAATCCATCTCTGTACTTCAAGGATTACAACAGAAAATTTCTCATTTGTTTCTAAAAGAAAACAAATCCTTTCTAAAAATGCTTTCTAAAAGAAACCATTTACATTTCAATAACTGACAATGTGAGAAATATATACACGTTCGTCTATCAGTTGCTTTGGATCAGCTATTTCATGAACTCCTGCTGCTTTTGTAAAAATGGACGTCGCAGTACTGAAGGAGAAGCATTGTGGATAAACTCACAAGCAGCATGCAATCTTGTCATCGAGCAACTAAGAATCTATTAAACAAGAAAAAGTTGCTGAAAGCACTGAGAAACTTGAAAACGAAATGCCTTATGCTGCATACCATTGGTCACTTGGTGCTTTTCAAGACATAAGGAATTCCTCATCCTGGTCTGCCCAAGCACCTTGACTGATCATCAAGAGATGTTTATGATGCAGTTCCATGTTTGAAGACAATACGCTGGGTAGAAGGCAAATTTATTGGCTCACCCACACATCACCTAAAATAATTAAATAATACTGAGCATCTTAATATGATAAGGGTCTTAATATTACTTTAAAAAAAACTCACTTTTCACCACAGCCTCTTCACTGAAACAGCCAGTTAGCGCTCAGTTTACGCTGCAGGCTTTGAACAAGGTGATTCCTCTTACAAACATGTCCTGCAACAAGACAAATACAAAAATAAGAATTATGACCTCTCTCTGTGAAACAGAACCAAGTAAAATGAACTGGAAATAAAAAATATTGTAGTCTTACAATAATAGTAACGATTTTAATAATTCAAATTTCTTACATATGTTGATATAAGGAAGGACCTATAAATTGCCAGCTTCTCTGTGAATACTGTGGGCTTTGGGAGGGAGGGAATAAGGGAGGAAAGTTGGTTTTGTGGATTTGTTTTTTGTTTGATTAGGTTTGGGGTTTTTTTGAGTAGGTTTGAGGTTTCTTACGAAATGTTGCATGCATTAAAAAAAAATCTCCTCATTCACCCTATTAGTCATTGCCATCCCCTTTCTAAATCTGAGGACCAAAGGTACAGAAAAATTAAGACTATCCCCTATTTTTCACGCCAAATTTGTAATCCCTAAAATCTAGTATCTCCCTATATTTCTTCAGAGAAAATATTACATGAGTTAAGGCAAAATTACCATTGACTTACAGCTGTGAGTGCACAGCATTTCCACAAAGCAGAGCACAGATTCTAAGCTGGACATCAAGAGGAAAGAAGGAAAAGGAGAGGGGAGCCACTAGTAATGTACATGAGTGAAAAGGCTGCCTTAAGTGATTTGGTCATGCTATTCCCACCACTCTTACATACAATCCACGCTTATCGTCAAACTTCATCCTTCCACCTCCCACCTCTACCTCCTGGATCCCCTCTGTCACTCTTATACATCTGTGCTTCACAGTTGGTCTAGACGATCATTGTAGGTCCCTTCCAAATGAAATAATCTATTCTATTCTATTCTATTCTATTCTATTCTATTCTATTCTATTCTATTCTATTCTATTTCTCTCCTATCCACCTCTTCTGCACCTTAGCACCTTCACTGCACTTCCCTCCTCCTAACTCCAGTAAGCCCTTGTCCATATTCCCCTCCATTCCAGGCATACTGCTTCTGGGTTTTCCACTATGCAGACCAAGTGCTTAGGAGAAAACTAAGAGCCATCCAAAAGTGGTGGTAAGATGGCTGGGAGGATGGGTAGGAGCACCTCTGGAACATGGCATGAGAAGCACTGAGGACATGGACCATTGGCAGAGTGGCTTCATCCCCAGAGAATTCAGCAGCCACAGTAACAAACACCCAAATTTCTACTGAGCAAGTGAAAATATTAGTCAGAAGCATACATCTGGGCTGAATGTTTACGAGGTTAACAAAAAAAATCCCCCACTGCCTGCCAAGATGCAACTGATCTGTCAAAAGGCAGGTCTGTACTTCAGAGCCTAGAAGTGTTATTGTTTTTCAATGCCACACTTGGAAGAAAAGTTTAACAGAGCACAATTTTTTCCCCCCATTATTTCTGAGAATGGAATTATCAGATATTTTAGCTTAATTCACGAACTCCAAATTTCAGGCAGTTACACAGCATATCAAATTTCAGTTTAAATTAGTATATTCTCATATACTTAAAATCACTCAAAAGCATTTTTTTTCCAGTGGAAAGCAACCAACAACCTTAAGTCTAGGCATTGCTATAGGCTCCACCTATTACATAATTGCTGATATAAAGAAAGGACTGATTTCAAGGGTCGTATCTACGGATGACCTAATTTGATGATACTTTATCTTCTCAGCTCTTGCTTTCTTTAGCTATAACATGACTATTGGGTGTACCCTTGGGTGTGAAAGGGGAGGTACACAGTGCATTTGCAGTACTCCTGTGCCCCCTAGAGCATTAAAGTGAAGAACTTGGAATTGACTTAGATTGCTAGGGATATAACATAGCCTATAGATGTTTAAAACTGATTTAAAGTAATGTAAAAAGAAAGACTTATAAAAAATATTTTCAGCAAAATTTCCTTTCCATTATGTCCTTTGATGCCCTTCAGCTGGCAGCTTAGTGTAAGAGCTGTTGGACTATTTATAGCAGACTTTTTAATCGCACTTAGGTATTTACAAAACATCCTGTCTCGTGAAGGCTTCCATGGTCTGCTTTCATTCACTTCTGCTGATAGCGAAGGCTATAGAATATCTGAGGCAGTGAGGTAGACCAGCAAACCAGGCACTGGTTAGTTTATTAGTTATGGATCCCACATATTCTAAAAGGCTGCAGTCAAATCATAGTGAAACCATTTAGGAAACAAATGTAGTAACACAGACTTGCAGTCAGTATAACCTGACATTTATGTCCACTGAGAATCTTACCTCCTGTTACATAAACTCCAGAAGAGCACGTTAACAGAAAAAGACATTTTCAGGCAACCCACAAAACAGCCATCTATAATTGCCATATTCAGAAAATAACTCTATATTCCAAAATTTTGCACAGTATCAAAGCACTGATGCTGAGAGAAGCTCTTTATCAGCAATCAATTTATAAATGAATGCACCTACAGTTAGTTAAATGACGCATAGGCAAGACATAGCCAAGCATGTCTGAAAAGAGAAACAATAGTTAAAAACAAGTCATGAAATAAAGCCTCCCTACAGTGAGGAGAGGCTCTGGATCCATTTATCCAGCATCAATAAAAGCAAACAACTTCCTGATCTCAAACTGAACCAAAATGGGCAACTGTTCCATTCTTTAGTTCTTTGTGACTTTTCTAATATCTGACATTAAAATTTTAACCTTATATGCACCCATCCCTATCACAATTCAGTGCTAACTGTACTCATGTTTTGTTGTTCCTGTTCAGTACTTCTCATAGCATGTCTGAGAAATCTATGTTCATTTCTTAGTTATTTGAGACATCAATTTCCACAGAGAAAAATGTACCCTTTTCAATCCAGTCTTGAGTTGTTTTCTCAACAGAAAGAGAAGCTAATATACTGTTGTGTAACAAACAGCAAAGCTTTTGTCATACAGAAGATGCCATCTGATAGATATAAGAACACAACATTATATTCACTGTGTCTGCATTAGCTACCTTATCTTTTTTGTATGTTGGTATTGCTTCAAAATAGGAAAGAACAGAAAAAAATAAACCCTCTACAAAATTTTTGAGAATTTTCAGGAATTGTACCCGAATTATTTCTCTGTTCTGTTTCATGATGCCTTAAAACTGTCCGTCTAGCATGAGGAACTGATTGATAAACTTTTTCCCACATAAACTGCAATCAAAGTTTACGGCATTTTTTACTGAGCCATAAAAAAAATCATTTATTTGTCTACTCATTTCAGAAAGTACAAAGGCTCCTTTTCTTTTTAGGGAGTGTATCCCAAGTTGTTTGTGGAATATTGCCATTCAGTCATTATCATCAAATTATGTTCCTATGTGGAGCATGACTACCAACTAAAAATAGGCAGCTATTCAGTGCAGAGTGATGACTCTGTTCTGTGTGCTATTTCATATGGCCGAGGTACTACCAGTATTTAATCAATGATATCAAAGGGTCTTGATAAAAAAGAGTGCAATTGATATTGCATAATCAGAGAAATGGACAAAGTAATATTAACAGCATTTGTGGACTGGTAGACTACCGTGGAACACATTTCAATCATGTTTTCTTCAGTATCAGCAGGCAGTAATTTTGTAACAAAGTCTGTAAAGAAATTTAGGATTAATTTTAAAGCTGCATATAAATTTGTTACCCTTGATCTCAAATGAAAATGCCTTTTAGGGAAAATGAAATGGCATTTATCAAAGGTAACTCATTTGGTCAATGGGTCATGCCCTAAAGCACAGTGAGTGCTTTCTCCTTTCTCTGAGTGAGGCCTGGTATTTTACGCCCAGCTCTGTGAGCTGCCATCCATGGCCAGGGTCTGCAGGAGCTTCCAACTCAGTTCTGCAGGGGCAGCTCTCAGTCCCTCTTTGATCTTATCATCCCACCGGTGTCCTAAACTTAAATGAACTCTTTCCTCATGGGCTTATTTCTCATTTTTAAATTCATAGTTTTTACAATCATCTCCTCTATCCCTCTTTTAGAGCCTCCTCTTTTAGAGCTCAGAAGGCCCCAGGGTCAGAGAACCTCATGCACAGGGACACTCTCTTTAGAGGTCTGATGAAAGCTCCCAAGGAAGCCTGGGGAGGCCTCCTCAATGCAGCCTCCCAGGACAGCCAAGAGGAGCAACTTGTTGATGTGTTGCCAAGCCTGATTGTGCACTGGGACAAAATGGTGCTGCACATCTGTAGCAAACATTTGCCGTTTGCCTAGCCGTTAACCTACTATTCCAGAAGCATTCCTCCTTGCGCTGCACTTACCCCATTTACCAATGCAGAACGCAGGCCTGGCATCATACTACGCTCACGCGTTTCAAGCACGAACCCACGTCTCAGGCCTGCGAGGTGAGGGATCTGAGGCAGTTGCAGCGGGGACCTCAGACCGCTGGGGGCTGCTGTGGGGCCTGCCCGCAGCGCCTCTCGGGCTCACCGTTGGCCCAGCCGGCGCCGGATGCCCCTCAACCCGGGCCCTCGGCCGGGAACTGGGGCCCTGGGTGACATCCAGGAGCTCCCGTCCGTCGCCTTTCGCGCCTGGTGCGCTTCCGCCCTCTGAAATGTCTGGCCGACAGGGCCAAGTCTCTTAGAAGTGCCGCCGCTGAGGGCGTCGCGGTGCCCTCTGTGAGGGTCCTAACGGTCCTAACGGCTGGCGGGGCGCGCGCCAGCGGCTCTGCCCCGCCGCCGGCGAAGGGAGGGAGGCTGCCCCGCCGGGTGCGAAAACCGGGAACGAGCCTCCCCGGCCATGAACTGAAGAGGCTTTCGACTGATGCTTCCTTGTCGCTTGTTTGTTGTTTCCATACGTTACCAGGGTGTGGGCGCAGAGGCAGACTAGGACTAACAAGGCACCAAACTCTGCCGCTTCACCAGGAAAAGGTCGGGGATTCGGGGTGCTGGCGGGAGGCCCCTCGCCAGGGTTCCGGCCGCAGGTACTCAGGACACCTTCACCTCCCAGACTGCCGACGAGGTCCTCTGATGGGCTGGGTGCATCCATGTCTGGCTGGCTTATGAAAGTCCATGTAATGCGGGAGGTTTTTTCCATGAAAACTTGTCAAGGAAACCCAGCGGTTTCCCTGCGATAGCGAGAAAATGAGAGACCCACAAAGGCATGGGTAATTAGCACGAGGGCTTCTTTGCTGCTCCAGGCTGTGCTGGCAGTGCGGATGGCTGCATGGTTTTGTAACCATGTGCGAGTTTATATAATATGAAGAGCTGAGTAAGGTCAAAGGAAGCAACCTGAGTTACGCTTTTTTGCTGCAGCCCTCATCTTCAGTGATTTGCAGGCTTTCATCGGTTTCTGACAAATGTGCCGGGTAGATAGGCTATTATAACTTCATAATTTTAACAACAGGCACCTATCTGGCTCTGAGCAATTCCTTGAATTTGTTCAACTCTCAGTTGCAGTACTAACTATTAGCGCAGGTTGTATTTCAGAAAAATGCTTTATAATGCCCTTTATAATCCAAAGAGACTGTGCAATCTTGCAAGATCTGGATTGCTTACCAAACAATAAAATACCATTACCACATCCTATACTGCAGTATGGCAATTGCCTGTGTCCTGTCAGTCTTTTCAATTTAAAGTACAGCCAGAGTTTCAGCACAGTATATCCTATAAGTGGGAAGGGAATTAAGCATTTCAGAAAATGATGTTTTGCATCTCACCCTCAAAATCCCATTGACAGTATGCCTTTGTCCTTAAATACCTAAATATCTTTAAATATGTGACCAAGCTAAAGGGAATTAGGTGCAGAGTCTCAGTTGAATTTCAGTAAAGTATGACTACATATCACCTTGGAAAATTCTATCAGAATCTGCTCATTTCTTGACTTCAGTGTTTTTCCTTCATTTGTCCTACATCTGGGAACATGGGGATAAGGATGCTTTTGTTTCCCATTTTGCTCTCTCTGTTTAGATTAATAGTCCCCACCTCAAAAGGGCTATCACAGTCTGACTAGACAATGTCTGGCACAGTGCAGCCCCATAATCCGTGCTGAAAAAATGCTAGATACCAAAATTAAAATGATCTCTGGTATTAATAAGGCACTCATCACTCTACTGTCCAAACACAAAAGGCAGTGATGTTGCCCCTTAAGTACAACTAATCCCCAAAAACAGGATTGTTCACGTATTTTGCATGATCTGTGAAGTGGCCTGGTCTTAAAGATGCCATGAACACCACAGCGTTTTAAATTGTCCTGTTCCTGATGGTTTAAATTCCTAAATTTAAACACAGCAAATTGTGAAGTCAGAAACAAACCTGAAGCAATCAACAGGGATGTGTTTAAATTTCCATTTGTGCTGCCCCTACTGTCGATTAAGGCTTATCTACTGTTTGGTGTTAGTCATTAAAAAAAAAAAAAAGAAGAAGTTATGGAGCACATAGCGCCACGTTCCAGTCAAATGCTTTAGAAAGGCTGCTGTTATGAAAAGGATTTTCTAATAAGGGGAATAATGATCTTCAGATTCTGACCTCCTGGCACAGCAGTGAGATTTATCAGGAGGGGCATGTGACTAGTTAAGACACACAGCCCCAGCTTGAAGGAAACAGCTGCTCATTTCATGCTTTAGCACTTGGCAGCTGGACAAGGAAGGGTGATGTTTGTGTTGAATACCTCTGCAGAACCAAGTACAGTAAGTGATTTTCCCTGTTTTTGATTTTTTTTTTTTCTAAACTACCACTGCTTTCCTAATTTCGTCCTAGACCTTTCGTAAAAACACTTAAGGGTGAGGCGTATTTTTGTCACTTCATTGATAAGCAGTCATTCATGCTCAGAATGCCTATATTTTTCTGACCTGTGATTAACAATAGCGTTGTTTTTGCTGTTGCGGGAACAAGACAGGTACGGTGTTATGTCCTCATGCTAGCCGGGGAGGGAAAATGGTGCTTATTTAGTCAGATGATGGTGTGGAGACGTTGTTTATGATGAACGTATTTTTCTTTCTCTGTAGAGCTAGTCAATACGTAGTGATGCAACTTGAGTATAGAGCATTTTCAGTATTTGGCTTAAAAGTACTCATGTAAGGAATTGACAGAGGTACCCCCTCAAAATAGTGTGATGGAGCTGAAGAAAGTTGCTTGTGACTGGGTACTTTTTGGGGGTGAATGATTTTTTGGAAAGAAAAAGGTAGAAGCAGAGAAGTACAGGAAAAGAGCAAAGATGCACTGATTAAGATATAGTTGATTCATTCTGGATAATAATGCATAATTAGATTGTGAAGATTAAAAAAATCCTCCCTAAGAATAGGGAGCAAGTCTCCTAAATATCTGCAGGTTTTTAATTCCGTGTATTTTTGGATACTTGCATTTTTGATGGTTTTGCTTCATGAATGATGGATTTCCCCATCTGATAATTTTTTACTGTTTTGGTGTGAAGTTTTGCTTTAAAACACAAGAATTGGAGTATAGGATATATATATAAAGGAACTTTTGATCAATTATTTATGTAGAGATTAACTGGGTTTTTTGGAGGAAGACTTTGGAGGAATGGGAACAAATGAATGGGTGATGGAGCTTGATATGTGTTGAGACTGAGGGATGCCAGGTGCTTTGGGGAAGGTTGAGAGGGACAGAGGTGGAGAGCAGTGGGGTCCTGTTGAGGAAGGTGTATATCAAGTCAAAAAGCCAGAATTTCAGAATGGGACCAAGGGTAAACACTGGCAGGTTTAGTGAATCATGCGGTCCCTCCTTTAAAGATGGGGAGAATCATCCTGATTCAAAGATTTCTCACGTAGAAAGAGGCACTTTATTTATTTCTCCTTGAAGACTTTTATTTTTCTTTTAAAACATAGTTTATGGCTTTGCCAGTTAACTGGAAATTTTATAGGAAAATGTCAATCAGTTTCAATTGTTCACAAAACCAGAAGTCTGCCTGGCTTCCTGCCTGTTCGTGTCTCTGAGGGTAGACTGCCTTTGAACCAAGAGCTCAAGTACTATCAGGCTGCGGTTACACTGCAGCCCTCCCACGCAGATGACACGCAACGCCATGAGTGCAGCAGGCCTGCGGGGCTCCGAGGTGCCTGGCTTTGTGTTCAGGAGCCCCTAGTCCCCCGGGAACCTCGGCTGCAATGTGGCCCATCAGGCCTGTCCAGGTCTCCATCCCATGTGGGGCAGGGAGAATAATTGGTCCGCTCCTGCTTTTTTATTCTGATCCCAGAATAACTTTCTTTTTCTTCAGAATTGTAGGAATTCTTCATTTTGGGTAAGACTGTGCCACGGGGTGCTTGTTGCCAGACATTGTGTTTTATGTTTGTGATTAATATTCTCTGTTAAGCAAACTGCCCAGCCAGATGAAAAGGACTGTTGAAGGACCCTGCTTTGAACCTGAGTTAAACGCCAAATCCACTAAAAAATAGATAGGAGCTCAGTCCATTCCTGCTGTACCTTCTTCCCTATCTCTGGCCCAACCACTGTAAAGCCATATGGTTCTGCATCAGCTGGATTACGAGCCTGCTATGTGTGCCTCTTGTGCAACTGATTTTATTCTCAGGCATCCCTGGGAATGAATTGTAGTATAAAAGGGAACTGGTGACGATTGCATAGTAAAAATTAGATAACTGCACTGCTGAGCTCACCTTCAGGTAATACATGTCTGAAAACACTCTGTCACAGCAGTCACTGTATTGTCTCAATGAAATGTGGTGAGGAGAGCTCAGTTTTGTGCCTCTATACTATTGATTATTAAGGTCATTTACAATAAAGGAGAATAATTCAACATTTGGATCTACAAAATTTAAGGTAAACAACCCTGCTTTATTTACAGCTTCCAGCTGTCATTACTGTATCTTACTTTGAATGAAATTCAAGACTCATGACTAGACTTTTAAATCCTCTGTCCACAAAATAAAGAAAACTTGATCAATGTTACAAGATTCTCACAGGTGCAGTTGTTTCAATCCTTATCACCACCCCATTTCGCTAGGGATACTTACTGTTAAACACAGTGTACTTTGAGGAATAAGAATATTGCAGTCTTCAGGCTCTCCTCACTTTATGGCTTTTCTGATGAATTCTAACTGCAACATCTGTTACTGCAGCACCAGTCATGGAACACCATTGGGGCACACACTGATTTTGTGCTTAAGCAGAAGACACAACCTCTGTATCACCACTCTTTTATATTTTCTCATAATATCCTGATCTCATGAAAACACATGCTCAGCTTTTTGAATATACCCCCCCATATGTTCATGTAAGTCAAGGCAGTTCTGCATAGGCATGAAGTACATGAATTAAATTTCAGCATGCTTTGTTTGGGGAAGTGCTCAGCCCTTGCATTTCCCATTGACACATCTCCAGAAAGTCCAATACCTAACTGAAATCATTAATCCCACAATTTTTTTTATTACATAGTAGAGGAGATTCAGTAACAGCATGACCATTGCTGTCCCTCTACAGAAGCTCAGTGCGTACTCATATCACTGAGAGCCTCGTAAGGTTCCTGTTAAATCTTTTTCCTGTACTCTGAGGAAATGATCAGGGCAGCCTTACAGTTCTCTGAATGGACATATTTCTGCTCTACAGCAAAACATCTAGCTGAAGAGTAACCACAGTTTTGCCAGCCCCTCTCTCTAGTTGTAAATGCCATTATACACAGGAGCCACTCCCAGGATGTTCCTGAAGAAAGAGAGGAAACTAGTTTTAAAAATACTGAAGGGGTACTTGTGTGGTTTTCTTTCTTTCCCTAAGCTGTCTGGGCCTGTCTACAGAACATTTTTATAGGTACTCTAAAGAAGTTGCACAGAATGTTTTCTGTTAACATGTTTGTGGTATAATCACTTTTCACCGCTAAATTTGATAGACATGTTTTCACATTGCCCCTTTCTTTTAAGTCAGGAATGGCAATGTCTTATACCCAAGTGTTTGAATAAAAAAGCTGAAACAAATTCTCAGGTCTTCTGATTTTTGCTGTTCATTGCTTTTCTCTGCATTTTTTCTATTCAGTGTGAATAGCCAGTAGTACTTTTTCATTACTAAGTTTGCTTATTGGTATAACTTATCTAAAAACCACCTGACCACCAGATTAGACACATTGGGACAGGGGAGAACTTTTCTCTTGTAATGAAGGTAAAAGAATATCAGCTACAAGCACTGGCAATATCAACAAAACAGACTTGGCGAGTCCAGTTCAGATTCAAAGACTAATCCTACAAACGCATAGGTATTTGCTGAGCTGAACTCATGAGTGGTCCCATCAGAAAGTTCAGCTTACCTCTAAGTGTGTATGGGGTCAGGGTCGAAGTGTGGGCGTGTGGAAATACCCACATGACTGATGTTTACAGCTCAGCAGAAAATACAATTACCCCTGAGAATTACTCTGGTTGTTTTGGTGGCCATCTGCTGTCTCACTTCTCTGAATAACTGCTCCCCTTGCTGCAGTGTCCTCTGACCACATTCAAATAGGTGAAATGGTTTGACTCTCTCTACACTGTACTCTCCCACCTGTGATTTATGTATATTCTCTTTACTAATGATCTGGAGTTTCTCAGGCAAGGGGAGAATGCTTCAACATCTCAAGAACCTGCCAGGCATAATAATCTGTGCAAAATTAGTGAAACATGAGCTATTCTTTATTCTTGTTCAGATACTTTATATGTTTAGTTCCTGCAAACAGAAAATAACCGTATCATCTTAAATTGACACAAATTTAATATTCGTGATTCAGCAGTATGTCTGCTTTGGACTACCACAAAAGTCATACCAAGCTTAATATACCAGTAGTTAATACATATTGATAATACATGTTATGTATGTCAATATATTTCCATATACAACTCTTCCGCTACTGTTAAAACTGCCTCTCTTTTCAACCCCTACTATGGAAACAGATGTTCCACTCAGAGTAGCAGTAGGCTTGTGCAAGAGAGTCTGGAGTGTGGGAAGTGTGTGCAGGAACAGGATCTCTGAGGTGAACAAGGATTTTCCATTCCTTTTGAAGTATATTTTGTTCCCCATTCCAGAAACAGGTTTATGGTTTTCAATGTAGAAATCAGTCTTAGAGACTAGTATTTAAGTAAGTAAGTCATACATGACATGGTGAAATAGATTGAGCGTGACTTATATTGGGTATATTTGCATGCTTGCTAATCGTGTTGATGAGGCTGCCTTTGACACGTGACCCAAGGTTGCATATATTATCATAGAATCATAGAATCGTAAAATTGTTCGGGTTGGAAAAGACCTTTAAGATCATCAAGTCCAACCATTAACCCAGCACTGCCAAGTCTACCACTAAACCATGCCCCTAGCACCACATCTACACATCTTTTAAATACCTCCAGGGATGGTGACTCAACCACTTCCCTGGGCAGCCTGTTCCAATGCTTGACAACCCTTTCGGTGAAGAAATTTTTCCTAATATCCAATCTAAACCTCCCCTGGCGCAACTTGAGGCCGTTTCCTCTTGTCCTATCACTTGTTACTTGGGAGAAGAGACCGACCCCCACCTCGCTACAACCTCCTTTCAGGTAGTTGTAGAGAATGATAAGGTCTCCCCTGAACCTCCTTTTCTCCAGGCTAAACAACCCCAGTTCCCTCAGCTGCTCCTACTAAGACTTGTGCTCTAAACCCTTCACCAGCTTCGTTGCCCTTCTCTGGACACGCTCCAGCACCTCAGTGTCTTTCTTGTAGTGAAGGGGCCAAAACTGAACACAGTATTTGAGGTGCGTCCTCAACAGTGCCGAGTACAGGGGGACGATCACTTCCCTAGTCCTGCTGGCCACACTATTTGTGATACAAGCCAGGATGCTGTTGGCATTCTTGGCCACCTGGGCACACTGCTGGCTCATATTCAGGCAGCTGTCAACCAACACCTCCAGGTCCTTTTCTTCTGGGCAGCTTTCCAGCCACTCTTCCCCAAGCCTGTAGCATTGCATGGGGTTGTTGTGACCCAAGTGCAGGGTCCCTTAGCCTTGTTGAACCTCATATAATTGGCCTTGGCCCATCAATCCAGCCTGTCCAGGTCCCTCTGCAGAGCCTTCCTACCCTCAATCAGATCAACACTCCTGCCCAACTTGGTGTCATCTGCAAACTTACTGAGGGTGCACTCGATCTCTTCATCCAGATCATTGATAAAGATATTAAACAGAACTGGCCCCATACTGAGCTCTGGGGAACACCACTTGTGACTGGCTGCCAACTGGATTTAACTCCATTCACCACAATTCCTTGGGCCTGACCACCCAGCCAGTTTTTCACCCAGCGAAGCGTACACCTGTCCAAGCCATGAGCAGCCAGTTTCTCCAGGAGAATGCTGAGGGAAACAGTGTCAAAGGCATTACTAAAGTCTAGGCAGACAACATCCACAGCCTTTCCCTCATCCACTAAGCGGGTCACCTTGTCATAGAAGGAGATCAGGTTAATCAAGCAGGACCTGCCTTTGATAAACCCATGTTGACTGGGCCTGATGTCGTGGTTGTCCTGTACATGCCGCGTGATGGCACTCAGGATGATCTGCTCCATAATCTTCCCTGGCACCGAGGTTAGACTGACAGGCCTGTAGTTCCCCGGATCCTCCTTCCGGCCCCTCTTGTAGATGGGTGTCACATTTGCTAGCCTCCAGTCATCTGGGACCTCCGCGGTTAGCCAGGACTCCTGATAAAGGATTAAAAGTGGCTTGGTGAGCACTTCTGCCAGCTCCCTCAGTACTCGTGGGTGGATCCCATCCAGCCCATAGACTTGTGTGTGTCTAAGTGGTGTAGCAGGTCGCTAACCATTTCCCCTTGGATTATGGGGGCTTCCTTCTGCTCCCTGTCCCTGTCTTCCAGCTGAGGGGGGCTGGGTACCCAGAGAACAACTGGTCTTACTATTAAAGACTGAGGCAAAGAAGGAATTAAGTACCTCAGCCTTTTCCTCATCCTTTGTCATGATGTTTCCCCCCGTGTTCAATAAAGGATAGAGATTCTCCTTAGCTCTCCTTTTGTTGCTAATGTATTTCTAGACACATTTTTTATTGTCTTTTACGGCAATAGCCAGATTAAGTTCTAGTTGGGCTTTGGCCCTTCTAATTTTCTCCCTGCATAACCTCACGATGTCTTTGTAGTCCTCCTGAGTGGTCTACCCCTTCTTCCAAAGGTCATAAACTCTCCTTTTTTTCCTGAGTTCCAGCCAAAGCTCTCCATTCAGCCAGGCCAGTCTTCTTCCCCACCAGCTCATCTTTTGGCACTTGGGGATGGCCTGCTCCGGTGCCTTTAAGATTTCCTTCTTGATGAATGTCCAGCCTTCCTGGACTACTTTGCCCTTCAGGACTGCCTCCCAAGGCACTCTGTCAACCAGTCTCCTAAACAGGCCAAAGTCTGCCTTCTGGAAGTCCAAGGTAGCAGTTCTGCTAACCCCCCTCCTTACTTCTTCAAGAATCAAAAACTCTATCTTGTGATCGCTATGCCCAAGACAGCCTCCAACCATCACATCACCCAGAAGTCCTTCTCTGTTCACAAACAACAGGTCCAGCAAGGCACCTTCCCTAGTTGGCTCACTCACCAGCTGTGTCAGGAAATTATCTTCACACACTCCAGGAATCTCCTAGACTGTTTCCTCTCTGCTGTATTGTATTTCCAGCAGACATCTGGTAAGTTGAAGTCCCCCACGAGAACAAGGGCTAGCGATTGTGAGACTTCTCCCAGCTGCTTATAGAATATTTCGTCTGCCTCTTCATCCTGGTTGGGTGGTCTGTGACAGACTCCCACCATGATATCTGCCTTGTTGGCCTTCCCCCCGATTCTTACCCATAAACACTCAACCCTATCGTCACCATCATTAAGCTCTAGACAATCAAAACACTCCCTAACATCCAGGGCTACCCCACTGCCTTTCCTTCCTTGCCTATGCCTTCTGAAGAGTTTATAGCCATCCATTGCAGCACTCCAATTGCATGAGTCATCCCACCATGCTTCCGTGATGGCAACTATATCATAGTTTTCCTGCTGCACAATGGCTTCCAGCTCCTCCTGTTTGTTGCCCATGCTGCGTGCATATTCTTTGTCATGATGCTATATTCTTTTTCATATTCTTTAAAAAGATGTAACATTTCTCCAGCTTAAACTCTGGTCTCATCAAATCGAATTTCCTTAATCTAAAATAGCATTACTACAGATAGGCTTCCATTCATAACCTGTAATTCACTTAGGTCCACCCGATCACTAATCTTGGTGCTGGTTCATATGGCATGTGTTGGTAAGGTCTGTTTGTTTTGCAGAGACCCAGTGTTTGACCCCAGAGCTTGTTTGGAAATTTCTGGTGTTGCTAGTGGGAAGTAAAAAAAACAGTTTATGCAAATATGTAATTGATTACCAGTGGGGCAAATTACATCAGAAAATCTTTGCTGAACTAGAGCTTGAGTCAACTTACTGTCTGGATATATAGTGATTTTTGTCATCCGAATCAGAATAGCCATGACATTCCAGCCTTATCACACTGTTCATGAAATAGCTTCCTTAAAAGACTAATAATAATCTCCTCTGCTAGAGATGTCTTGCCTACTTTAGCTTGCTTACTCATGCTCTGCTTTACCAAATTCGTGAACACATACTTCCTGGAACAGCTGCCACCCTTCCTAAAGCTCTTGGTTTCCAGGCCCTGCCCTAATGACTGTCCGTATATTTTTATCTTAAGTAGGCACTGAGGCAGGAACTAAAATTCACTTTTTTTTTCCCTCTTCTTGAGTGAGTACTCTTCCCCTTAAATTATACAGTCATGCTCTTGCTTGCTTTCTCCCTGCAGCCAAAGAAGCTTTATTATTTAATTTAATATGGAATTTCATTGTTGTTCTGGGGCTGGTAAATCTACTCTGTAATCTCAGCCAAAACAGTGGGAGATTTACAATCCTTCCAGTAATGGGAAGAATTGATCCTGTATCTCTCACAGCTTTAAGGAGTGTTCAGAGGTCTTGGATAAAGAGCTTGGGCATCACAGCTGCACCTATCTAGTATGGGGGTGACATGCTAGGTGTGACCAGAGGATGCTTAATGCAGGCAAGGCAGAGGAGTTTCTGGTGTACAGATCCCAAAAGGATTTAGGACTGACCTAAGCAGGGAGCCGCTTCGTGTTGCTGACTCTGATAGGCTTCTCGAAGCCCACTGTTGGGCATTTGGGGACTTTAATACTGAAAATGCAGAAAGAGGCTAAAAGCTCTAGGCAGTCACCTTCTGGGGTGAGGAGGTAAGAAGTGAGAGACAAGACTGAGAATCACACCTCTGGAGTCAGGTCCTGGAAGTGAAAGGGAGCCAGGATTTCAGTGCTTAAGCCTTTTTTTGGATCTAGTTCTCAGCTCACATTGAGGAACCAAAATAAAAGAGGTGGTTTTCAGATAAATATATCTTAAGTAAAGGCTCTTTTGCAATTTGCTTCATGTATGTGTTTCAAAATCTGCTCCTTTTGGAATCCTTGCACTGATTTAACTATATTGATTCAGAAATTATTGTAAATTCTGACTTGGGCACAGTTATCTGATATACTAGTGCTTATAGAAATATAATTCATTCTTGTAAATAAGCTTGAAAAGGCGTGAGCTGTTTTGAAAACCTGGCTGCAACAGCAGTCAGTCTTTCAATGCCAAATACTGGGGGAGGGAAAGAAGTCCCTAAGCCTCTATATCAGCTTCTATGTCAAGATCTTCGTAACACCTCTCACCCTTTAATTTGACCACTTTTACTTGACCACTTTTTTCACTTCATATTAGCTTTACCAAATAGCCACAGGATCTTTTTTCTCAATCATTATTAGAGTTAAGTAGGTCCTTCAAGAAATTCTGATAAACTCCTTTATATATTTGATAAATATATGCTAAGGAGGAAATAGTTATGAGTTTCCTCTATAAATACAAAGCAAACAGGCTTGGATGAATTTAGTAAGTGTCTTCCAAGTGACTCATGAGGGCGACATGTATTTGGGATGGCCTGAACCAGCCACTGCAAAGGTGTTCTACTACCAATTAACTGAAGGGGTTTTATCCACACAGCCAAAAAGATGCTTGGTGGAGTATGTGTTTCTCAACTGTTACAGCTACAGCAACTGCTCTTGCTGCTTTTCAAATAATGGTGAAGCTTTGGTATAGCATCTCTACAAAGTATGCATTTGGGGATTTTCTACAGATCTTACTCTTTTAGGCACAAAATACAGGTTACACTACAAATACATGAGGTTTAGAGAATTAGAGTGTTGTATCTTAAGACATGAGCATTGCAAACAACCAATGGGTTTTGGCAAGGTTTGTTTCTCTGAAGTCCTGTTGTCCTGTTCTGTGGTTGCAGAAGTGGGATATTTGTGTAGCTGCAATCCTGTGTTAAATATTCTTTCACGCAATAAATATTTAACTACCAAAATAATATTAGCAAACTAAAGATCAAAGTTACTTGTTTAATGTATTGCTTATTAAGGAAGGAGTTGTAAGATGCTTTTCCTCTTTTTTTCTTTGAGATAGATTTTTTTTTTCCACTGCACCTTCCCCTTTTTCTAATTGTCTTGCTGTTCTGTATATTTTTATATACAGCACCTTCTTGAGATGAGCTTGTGTTTGTGTTTCAAGTCTTTTGATGAGAAATTTCTGTGTTGCCATTACTCTCTTTTTAAAGAAGGCATTTAACTTGTTGGCTGCAAACTGTCTTATTGTTAGGAAAGTGTGTGGTTATTAATAAAACTCAATCTGTTTCAAAAGCTTGGATATAGGAATCAACTGTGGTGACACTCTTCTCATATCCTGTATTCTGTAGACTTCTTCTGGTATCATAAACAGTTTTAGCAGTTTGCTGTGTGTCTTCATATGATCATGCTAACCAGTGTGTGTTTCTTAATAGACTGCTTAGTAAGGAAACAAGGTTTAGTCAGCTGACTGACGGTTGCTTTGTTACCTCTGAAAATAAGTACAAAATCTGGTCAGACATGCTAGAAAGAGCTAATAGTCTCTTCCCTGCTCTTCTCTGTTGGAGGCTTACTATTTTAAAAATGTCTGAACTGGCTTAAGAAACACTGCATGCCTGTGTTTAAAATACTCTGTCCGCATCATTAAGAAACCCAAAGCCTGCCATTGTTTCACCCATCTTCCCAAGAGAAACTCATAGAAAATAACTAGATGTAAGGAACTGCTTGTGTATTTTGATGTCCAGCATCTGTTGACAGAATTTCACAAAGAAAGATGCTGGATCTCTCCTGATCTCCAGGCTGTGTTTTCACTCTACCACCTTTCTTGCACGCCTGCTTGCCTGTGAGTTGTGAGTCATCAGTGAATTCTGCAGACGCAAAACCGTAGCATCGCACAAGGCAGGCATCCCTGATCCATGTGAGTGTGCAGTAGATGGGAATTTGCATGAGTTCCTAGGGTCACACGGCAGGTCTGTCTGCTGGCATGTGTGTCTGTCAGTGTGTTCTAGCATACCATTTTAATTTGCATTCTCTCTTTAAAGAGCGGCTTCTCCCAGGTGAATGGGAAGCTGGACCAGGGAGTGAGAAGGGTTACTGACCATTAGCATCTGGTCTGGTCTCTCTCCTTGTCTGGGACCTATTAGCACATCTGTGGGGAAATAGCAGTTACCTGTGAACCATTTTCTACATTCATCAAAGGGAAAATGAAGGACAATTCCATTAGAAATGCACCGTAACAGCCAAATGAGCAAAAGGAGCCAAAGTTCTGTCCTGCCTCTCTGTCCTTTTAACTCTGTCTTGCTCCATCTCAGACATCCAGCTTCCCATTACTTAAGTCTCTGAAAGCCTCTTCCTGCCTTTATTGTTTTGCCAGTTGCTGCCTTCAATTTGCTGCACTGATAAGTACTTCCCAGGCTGTAAATGTGTGGTCAAGATATTTCTGAAGCCAACCCATGTTTTGATTGTAGTCGCAGGAGGAAAGGTCAGCAGCGAAACTGCTCTCTACATGGGGAGGCCACTCCTCACACCAGGATAGGTATGAGGATAGGTTGTGAATTAATGGGGGGAGATGTGAGGTAATGTATGGGATAACAGGACTAAAGAGGAAAAAATAAACACGCACTTCACCTCCTTTCTTCACAAGGCGATATCCTTGCTTTTATTAGATGTAAAGTAACTGCAGTTGTTCTTCAGCTAGGGGAACGCAGGAAAACAGAAAGAGTGAGTAATCAGATATGGTCATCAGTGCTGGCAACAAAAGCAGGTAGGTAGGAGGTGTTGAAGTCTCCCTTCACTGGTATCTGTGACTGCAGATAATCATTTTATCTTCTCTTGATATAATGTAGCCACAGAGATGGAAAAGGGAAGAGGGAATGCGTTTTAACATCTTGCTTTCTGTGCACTTAGCTATAATCTCTGCTGTTCAGGTGACCAGCACAAGCCTGTAGAGCTTGATGTGCTTGAGAAGCTCCATTCGTGTCTGTAATTCTTGTGGCATCATTATAATGTGTGGCACAGATGTTGGCAATGTGGCTGTCTGCCAGCGTGGGCCTAGAAAGTATTGTGCCATGAGCAGTTAGTCTACAGTGGGAAATAACTGGAAATTACAGAATTGTATGGAGTGAAAAAGCTTCTTCCAAGGGAAAATCAATTTGGAAGCCACAGGTTTATCAGACAAGAACTTTGATACCTAGCTTACTGAATTTAAATACAAGTTAGAGGCTCTTATGGTTCCTCTTTGCCTTAAAGTTGATTGAAACTGAAAGTAGTGTTAACTCTTAAAACTGTCTTAAAACTGGAAGATTTAACAGCTTAAAAAAGACACTACCCAGGGACTATACTACTATAGAATAATTTTGGCTTAGTTAAAAATTAGAAAAAATAAGCTTTCTGGGGGAAAATGTAAATCTCCAAGCTGAACATATCAGAAGGCCTAGGTAAATAGGGCAGAGGATTTCTTAGTAAACTAATTAATAAATCAATGTGATTTTTTTAGCTTGGCTTTAAGAGAATATAGCTGGCACTGGTAAATAATAAAAAATATTAAGATATTTTGTAACAGATATACGATAATAAATATAATTGTCTGTCAGAACTGAAGGGTTGATTATTTCCCCATCCCATACGTTTTTTAAAATAACTAAAAAAATGTCTTTTCTTGGCCTGGTCCAGTCTCATTAAAGGCATGCAACAGTGTAACCAGTCAAGAATATATGCTGATAAGGTGGGGTTTTTTCCCCTGACTTGACTTATGTGACTAGGTTAACAAACCAGACTTATTAATGAAAGACTGTAAAGAGCTGTATGCAAGTCTATGAATAGTAAAGGTAACTGCCAAGAGTTTTACTGAAGGCTTACAGGCAGTAGTATAACTTGTAAGAGGTATTGACAATGTATTGATTCAGTCTCTGAAAAAAGATTGAGTTAGAGTCTATGTGAACTCTTATTGCCGTTTGCTGTCCTCTCCCGATGGGTTGTACTTTGGTGTTGGAGATCTCTCACATGGCTGAAGGGCAAAGATTCTCAGAAGAGCTGCGTCCCCTGGTGTCATGCACATTAATCAAATGTCTGATATTTGTAATTTTATTTTTGCTTTACTGCGAATAACAAAACAATTTTTGTGACAAATCTACTGAGAAATGTGGCTGAAAGTTTTCCTCTTTTTGAAGACGAACTAAAGTCTTCCTTTAGCTCTTCCTGATGCATTCTGGGCCATTGTACTACCTTGACCCATGGAAAGTGGAAGTAAGATATCATCATCATAGTACATGGAATCATTCAAGGATGTATGTTCAGATTTTACTGCCATTATTAGCTGGAGTTACAGTTAGAGAAACAAATGCTGACACGGTAAATTGAGGAAACAAATACAGAAGTGGATGGGACAAAGCTGAAGTATAGTAGATAACCAGTTCCATAAAATGCTAGAATTGCAATTGCGAATGAAACTTTTGTTGTTTTTACAAATCTAGTTATGAAGTTATCCATTATTTTAGGGGGGTTATAAGTGAGGAAACCTGGTGTTTTTTCCATTGTCACAGAAATCATCTTGGTTATATTTCACAAAAAGAGATAAGAATGCTAAAAAAAATGCTGTCTAAGCAGCTCAAGCCTTAATCAAGTGACTTTCTGATTACTGAAAGTATTTGGTCACGTGACTGTCCAGTAGCATTCCTCATTATTTCTGTAAGCTCCTCTTTTATGTTAGGTCAGCATGTATCGTACCCCATATGCTAATTTATGAACTTCTACAAGGCATTATGTGGCTCTGAACTAATAGTTTAGTAGTGCATATAAGTGGATCCGTGTATTCACTTGGTTTCTTACCTATGGTCCTATTCATTTAACCTCTGTTTCTATAGAAAGTAGATGTCTAGGCCCCAAAATAATTTATAATATCCTTCCACGTTAATTGGGTGATCTGTGAGGATCTGAAAGTAAATACTTAGCCCAGTGGACTCTTCTCTCAAAATTAAGCATAATTAAATACATTTTGACAATTTGTAACTTGCATACTTTTGTGCTAAGGTGACAAATGCTCATCCCTTAGAGGCTATATTGGATGTAAATGGCAAGATTTTGGCAGCAGGGGGGCTGCAGGCATGGCCTCTGTGGGAGGAGGCATGGGGCTGCCCTGTGCCAGACACAGCTGCTTCCAGCTGTCTTTGCAAGGGACCCATCACAGGTCACAGCTGAGCCCATCAGCCAAGTTGGTGGCACCTCTGTGAAAACATGATTAAGAAAAGGCAGAAAATGCCGAGAGGGAGGGACCACGGAGAGAACAAGGGAATAGAGAGGCGGAGGGAACAACAGAGGGAAGAACAGAGGAAATAACAAGGTCAGAGGACTAGGAGGTTCTCTGTGGTGGATCAAGTACTTCCCTGAAGGAAATGTGGCCCATGGATAAGCTCATGTCAGAGCAGGTACGCCTCTGAAGGGACTGTGGCCCATAGAGGACCCGTGCTGGCGCATAGGACCAGAGTGAGAAGGAAGGAGCAGCAGAGAAAATCTGCTGTGCACTGACCCTCACCTTCTGCACTGCTCGTTGCCTCGCCGAAGGGACTGCAGCAATGACAAGGGGGAAAGAGAAGTGTCTGGAGTGAAGCTGAGCCTGGGAAAGTGGGAGGAAAGGTGTTTTAACGTTTGTCTTCTTTGTCTCCCAATACCCAAATCAGTAATTAAATATTTATATTAACTGGCAATGAAATAAGTTAAATTCCCCAAGTAGAGTCCGTTTAGCCCATGATGGTAACTAGGGAGTGATTTCCCCTTCTTTATTTTGACCCATGACTTTTCTTGCTCCTGTTCCTCCTATTTTGTCCCACATTGCACTGTGAGGGGTGGGCAGTGAGCGAGTGGCTGTGTGGGTGCTTGACTGCTAGCTGGGGCCAACCCACCACAGAGATTACACTGGTTTGGGGTAGGCAAATGAAATGGAGTAGGTGAAACTTTATCCCATGGAGTCTCTACAGCTGTGTACAGCCACTAACATCCCCTCTGCAGTGTCTCTTGTTAATATGAGGTTTGGCTTTAGCCGCCTGTCAGCAGTGTACACCTAGCCATCCCCCTGTCCCCTCCCCTTTTCAGACACAGACGTCGCACTCTGTTTAGTGTCTTTTGAAGTTCCCCTTTGATCCAGAAAAAGAGTGAATCAAAGTAATAGGGTGCAGACAGTTATTGTGGTTTATTGCGTAACTACTGTCTGAAGGTGTACAGCAAAGGTGAATGAGTACTGGTAAGTCACATCGGATGAGTCCAAGACTCTCATATTTAATTTTCATTCCTCCCCTGCTCCTAGTAAGGCTTGTATCTTGCATTCATGGAGCAGTACCACACTCTCTCCTTTGTTCTGTGTCCCTGCTCCACATGGCAAACATCATCGGTAAGCCAGATGTGCCATCCTGCAGCCAGCTGCATGTGATGGTTGAGGTCATGGACTGGGACAGAAGCGGTGCCATTAGGCTGCCTGACAGCCCAGCATCACTGCCCTTTCTGCCTAGCACAGCTTCAGCACATGTCAGACACTGGAGAAACCTGACCACATATGTCACTCACTCAGAGTTTTCCAGAAATGGACTTGTGTGTACTGTAATAAATAAACTGGTACTGACCACCTACAAGAAATATCTAACTGCTTGGAGGGGAAAAAGTTCAGGAACCATGCGTTAAGCAACCTAGGACCTGTGTTGACTTGAGCCCAAACAGATGTCTTGATTGCACCTGTGTAGGCAAAGGTGCAGCAGTTATGTGTCCCAGTTGGGATTCTTATTATGGTAATTACACTAATATGTGTGGAGACTAATCAGAAGAAAGGGCCTCATTGCAAAAGCCTCCACTACATCTACAGGGTAGCAGATGAACTCTGTCCTGAAGAGCTTGCCCTGGACATGAGCAAGACAGGATAAAGGAAAAAGGCGTGAGCAAGGGAAGCTACCCTTAAACCTTCTCATGAGACTCTTGATTTCTTCTCGGCTTCTTTTTCTGCATACTGCTACTGATTCGATTTCTGTGTTCAGCTGCTCATATTTAGCACTCTTTCTCCAGCAGCCAGGTGGAAGCCATTTAATGCAAACATTCAGTGATATGTTGTGTAGGCTTGGAGGAGGGGGAGAGGAGGGGAGGTCTGGCTTACTTAAACCCCCAAGAATGCCCTAATCTTGTAAAGAACATGAGTCTCCTTTGCACAGGCCTCTGCAAAGTTTATGGCTAAAGTGAGACCCATAGAGGTACCTCTGTGTCAAAGTTGAACTCTTTGTGTGTGGCTCTATTTATTGTCCCTAAGTAGAAGGAAAATAGCCCACTTTTAATTAATGAGGAAAATGCTACATGTACATTTACTTTGGCTTGGCTAAAAAGCCTTTTAAATTTCATTTAGCTAAATAAATATTACTCTGTATGCCAAATTTAAGCCTATTTAAACCTGACTTATTGGTTTAGCTTGCACCTGTAACCAATATAACTTGCTTGAAATCCATGTGAAAGTGCCCACACAGGGATTTGTGCTGGCTTGACATTTTAATATTGGTTAAACTGCCATAACTTGTAGGTGTGGACCTCACCTTAGTAGCCTCCAGCAGTAAAAGTGATGTCTTTTGGTTTTACTAATGACGGTAGCCAACATTTAAAACTTGACTGCATGCTGCCCACTCTGTTCGCACCATTTGGTGCTTTTGCATAAGACCACAAGTTTGCTGGCAGGGTATCCTGTTTCTTTTAAAAACTAATGTATTACACCTGACCACATCTGTCTCAAGAGCTCACAGCCTACACACTTGTTTTAAATACATCTGTCAAGACAGTCCACAATAGTACTATCTCAAGACTTCCAAAATGTTGAACACAAAATGCAATTACACTGCACAAGAGTGCTAAGGAAAGCCATCTGCTCAAAGTAACCATCTGCATGCATGTGGTGGTTGGGGTGATGGCAAGACTTGGAAGGGACTCTATGTTTTGTAATTCAGTCCATCACAAACCTCTAACCTCTGTGCACAACACTGCAGATGTTTCTGCTTTCCCCCCATGTAGGAAGTGCACATCCCGTAGTGGTAGTTTTTCATGAAATAAAGCATGACATGCCTGATACCATGACTTGGTTCGTAGGAATATTATGGTTGTATCTATTACCTAAATGAAGGGGGTCCTCTAGAGAAAGCTGTGGGCTTTGAGGGAGTGCTAAGGTCTGTATTGATCATATTCCTACTGCCGTAGCCTTCACCCATCCCTGACTATCGCCCTGAAATCCCTTCCCAGCATGTGGCAGGTTACCAGCAAGACTTGCAGTGGAGTCTGTCATTTCGAGTGGCCTGATTAAGAAATGAGAGTGGGTAGGTGGGGAGGATTGTGTGCCTCCTGTGTCCTTAATAGCCTCTGTTAACCACAGTAAACCCAATAGGATTTATAATTCCATTATAAGGCAAAAATTTATTTTTTTAGCTTCATTATAGTATGCAATCATTCACTAAGTATGTGATCTCATTGAGTGAGCTCTGTTTTTCTTATCCAGCTTTTCTGAATCCTCCTGAAATAGCTGGATGGCAATGAGATGTTTCACAGTTATGTTGGGAAGCACCTAGGGGCAGAGATTCTCTAGGTTATCTTTATTTGGAAGTCCAACTGCTCCTTTGGCAATACATTTTTTAATAGTAACCGCTTATTTCAAAAATTTTTAATTCTTTACATGGAGAAAAGCTCTGCTATGATTTTATTTTCTTTTTTCTTTTTGTGCTTCTCTTGCATTGAACCATTGACTATCAGAATATAATTTATTCAATTTATGTAGGTGAAATTTATAGTTGTATTTTACTCATCCTTCTCTAGAGGTGGTGATGTGGTTGGATACCATTGTGGCATGATATAGACGGGACATTTATTGTTCTAGTAGAACAGCAGTGCTTAATCCCACAAATAATGATGTAATGGTTGTGGTTGTTGGAGTCTGCAGTCAAGAGATGTGATATCAGGTTTTGGCTCAGCTGTGGATATGTGGCTTAGCCCCAGTCAGCCAGTTCCTCCTCCAGTGGAAATGTTTTATTCTTCTTTTAGAAGCATTATGAGAATAAAACCCTTTAGTGGTCAGATAGGCTGTTTGGGGGGATGGTACTGTAACATCAGGATCTAGGTATCTACTAGTTAAGTAGTTGTCATATAATTAAAAAAAAGTCCTGCAATTTTACGCAGAGCATTACTTGTTAATTACTATATGGCTGCCTTTATACTGTTGCCAACAGAAGACAGAGATTATACTCTCCTATGCTATATATTACGGAGGATGGTAATACTAACAAAACTGAAAAGCCAGATCAAATCTCTTCCCCTCCTACATTTCATGCTCAGCAATTTTCAAGGGATAGACAGAAAATGCAATAGCTTTTCTCAATTCTGTTTTTTGAAGACCTGACTAAAAAATATTTTGAAATAGCCAATGTAAACTTTATTTTCTTTTTCTCCTCTTGGGAAAAAAACAAGTCAGATGAAGTTGGAAGAGCTAGATAGCTTGCTCTGAAAAATCAAGCCCGTAATTTAAGCACTTAGAGAAGGATTTGGGGATAGTCAAAAAGGACAAACATACCCAAAGTGGGATTCTAGCAAAAGTTAGGTGCCAAAGTACAAAGCTGTGATCTGAAAAACACTGCTCAGCTGCTGGCTAACTCTCAAAGCAAGTAAACCAAACAAATGCTGTACTTACTTTTTTTCACTTTGAATACATAAACAGCCTTGGGAAGAAAGACAACCTAGAGTAGCCCTGGCTCATGTGTGGCCTCACCAGCAGGTTAGAGAGCCACGTATCTCCCTGTGTCCTCTCTCTGGTCCACTTCAGACAATGTTGGTTTTTGCATGATGGCACAGCTCTAGCAGGAAGGGTTGAGGCTGCCCAGCCTAGCCCCAGAGCTAACTGTTAGGACACCTCCTGCTACAATGCCAAGCGTGGGTTCAAAGCCAAGGACCACTGTGGACCCACCTTCCCCTTTTTCTTTGGTGATTGCTCTGGCTGCTTACTGTTGTGTTAAAGGAGTAGTTTTCCCCCGATTTGTTGCAAATAGGAGCTCTGCACGATTCCTGGAAAAACAGATGTGTGTTCCTTCAAGAGGGGCTTCTGCACCACCGAGGGGAAAGTGCTTTCTTCTGGCTAGGAGGAAGGCACTGGCAGGGCAGGATTGCATGCTTGCACCTCTCTGCTCCTGTTTCCTGTTGGCTGACCTGGGCTGCGTGTGTGCACTGACTTGTAGAATCTCCCTGCTTGGTGAGCTGTGCTTATTTCATGCAGGGTCCTTCTCTCAGCTTCAGGGAAAAGTGTCTTATGTCTAAATCCTTTGTTGGTTGGGATGAGAAAGAATCTGGCTGTAGACACCCATTTAAAACTAATAGTATCTTTGACTGAATGGCACATTTTGAAGGTCTTCCAAGCAAAACACCGCTGCATGCTTAGAGCAGCCTGAGCCCTGCAGGAGTCTGAAGCTGGGTCTATAGAGAATTATCCAGTGCGAGACACTTTTCCAGGTGCTGGGATGTTCTGCTGCTAGAGGGTCCCTGACCAGTCAGTGGTTTCCTAGTGGATCTGAGGTGGAGTGGATTTCCACCTCCAAGTGGATCTGAGGTGCAGGCAGGAGTTAGCATAGGCCAGCAATGGGCAGTTTTCATGTGCCAACTCTGTTTGGCAGGTTGAGAGACTTCACTGGTGTAGATACGGGTCAACGTCTGCTAGCTGGCCTCAGCACTTGGGAGCCAGTCTGGGCATGGTCAGTTCAGTAATGCGGACCTAGCCTGAATAAGCAGCATTTTCTCCTCTTTCTGGGGAGTAGGAGTTGTGTCAGGATACATCAGCCCTGCCTTTTGCTGAGGAAGGAGCACACCTGCCCACACCGTGGCTGTGAGCTGGCTGGCTGAGGTGGCACCAGCAGGGCTAGCAAAGCTGCCACTGCCTGGTGTCCCTTGGGTGGCTGGACCACGGTGACGTCTGCAAGGCTGCAAGCTCACAGGGACCTAGCTCAGAGCACTCTGTGCTCATTGTAACAGTGGCATTTGGGAGGGGGTCAGGGTGGGTTAGTAAAAAGGCTGAAGGAGCCTTTTTACTAACCCAGTCCTGGGTTAGTCCTTTTTACTAACCCTTCAGTCCTACTAGGACTGAATTTGCAGTACGAGGTCTGTGATATGATAGGTTTGAAAAACTTGGTATTTGTGGGTGAATTAAAGAAGGTATATGGTTCATCAGTGCTTTGCATGACCAACATTAAAAAGTTATGTTACGGGCAACAACTTCGGAAAAAAGATTTCCCAAATTCCTGCCTTGTTTCACTTCAAGGACTGTTTTAGGTTTACTCTTGTCTTTTTTTCTGGAGAAGTTGCTGGATGCACTTTGTTATCGTTTGTCACATTTCAAACACTTGTTATGGTCAGGCAGTAGTGGGGATTAGTCACAGATAAACAATAAAATACTGATTTCTTCTCTTCTTTAAATATAACCTGTAAAATTATTTCTGAAAACTTGTAACACAGTATTTTGTGCATCTTTCAGGTAAATGGATATTTGATAATTAAATGCATAGTAGATGTATGGTACAATTTAGAAGTTTCAGTATGTGTTCAGCTTTCTGTAAGTGTTCAGCTACCATGGGAAGACTTATTTTAAAAAGCTGTAGGGACTGATCTTAAAGTTCTTTGAAAAATCGCCTCCTAGTTTAATGTTTGCTATGAACTTCATTAAACATTTTATGCGGTCTGTGCCAATTAAGACCATTAGCATTACCATGAACCGGTAACCTTAGGAAAAAAAAATGGTTATGCTTAAAAACATAAAAGCAGGGTTATTAACAAAAAGTGAGTTATCAAGTGTAAATAAAATGACCTGAACAAAATGTGCATCATTGTACGTGCATGCCCTCATTTACCATCTGGTTTCTGGTTTATGACCCTTGCTATGGATTAATTTTGGGCTAGCGGACAAACAATTGGACTACACTTAAAAACACAAGCTGGAATGTAGGGAAAGCTTGCAGCAGTCTTTCACGTGCTCTGTATCGTGTGGGGAAAAAACAGTTTATAGAAAAGATGAGTTGAACTGTAAACATTGCATCTTGATAAGTCTTCCATACAGTCATATAATTATGATTTCTTTTACTTTCTTCAGATTTTCCTTGAAGTCCAGCTAAGAATGCAACCAACAATAAAGTGAAAAAGCTGTGCAGCTGAAGAAGCATCCTTCTACTTGGTGGAAATGTCTCTTTTTTTTTGACAACGATTAAAGGACAATGGGGTCAAACACACTTGGGAAGGCTGCAGCATTAGATGAGCTTTTGAACGCCTGTGTTGAAATGTTTGGTACGCTTTTTCAATATTTTACTTTGCTGTTCTTGAAATTCATCTTATAATATAACCCCTGCTGTTCTCTGATTTAGCCAGTCTTTCCCTTGGCAGACATTTCTGTTCTGTAAAATTTTCCATGTTTCATTTTGGCCCAGAATCGCATGGGCCAGAATTTTAATCACATGCATAATGTATTAAATTTTCTTAATACAGATAATGCACAATGGTGGGTATAGTGGTTTTTAAAATGCTGGCCTTCACCAAGAGAAGTGTTTAGTTGAATTATTCAAGGAGTTATTTCTGGCATTGATCTTTGTCTTGAGTGGTTACACAGCTGCATTTCTGACCAGTCATTTTTTGAAAGGTTTTCCAAATCATCATGCAGTAATTGGCAAGAATATGACTTAAGGCTCATGTAATCTTTTTACTCTTATTAAAATGTGATGTACTGGGTTTGAGGGAAAGAAGTGATGAAATAGACCTTGATCCATAACACCATTAGTCATGACATATGTCACATTGCAGTCAGAGGAGTTCATGGATGGGCTTAAATGCTTTGAAATGGGGCCTTAATTCACAAAGCTACATTTAGATTCTCTTGAAATGCAGGACAGCTTTTGATTGGAATGAGGTATTGATTTTTTTTCCCCTCATGGAGAGAAACAAGTATCTAAAGGTGAGAGAGATTAAATAATTAAGGGGCAGATCTTGCTACTGAGTGTAGTGCATGCCCATATATCCATGTTTGTAGACCACTATCAAACCTGTTGTTCTAAATACCTAATGAGAGGTAGCAGAGCCCATACATTTGTTGTCTGTTGGAAATCATGCCTCTCTTCCTCGTATACACACTTTCTTAACAAGTGTAGTCCATGTGTGGTTCCTGTTTCATACATGCATATCAACTACTGTCTTTTAAAAGAGTGACAGACAGAAAATAATCTAAGATTGCAGATGTTGAGGAACGCTGATGGTCAGCCAGCATGCTAGGGAATAACTCTTTCTGTAGTTTCAGTGCCTATGTTGCAAAGACACAGGGGCCTGTACAGCAGCTGGAGATGGGACCCTGGGCACGGATGTGAGGTGTTGCCTTGAAATGTAATTCCTTGAGGCAGATCCCTTTTTTAACAATGTAATTGTTAGCATAAAGCTATAAAGCTGCAATAAAAGAAATATTGTAAGTGGTTGTACATAAATCATCTCCCTGCCCTTTTGGTGGACTAGTTTTGGATTTGTTCTTTGGATTACCGGCAGTCTCTTTGTATAACGTTTAGCATAGTGCTGTCCATACCCCATTTTTCTAGCTACGGCCTGTTATCTACACTGATTATTTTTTTTTACCTACCACTACAATCTAGCAGTAGTTATCACTGAAGGAGCATTTGTGTTTTTTGGTTTTGTTTCCTACCTATTTGGTAGATAATGACCCAACATTTCCACTTTTGATCCTTTCTCTCTGATTCCACTTGAAGAATAAAAGCTTCTCTCTGTTCATTAATAATGTGGTTAACTCACTTGTTTCTCTTTTGCAGATGACAAAGGAAATCAGTGCTCCAGCCATTTGCCAAGAACCTTTCTTTTAATGCACCGGTGGTATCTGCCTTCCACAGAGCTGGCTGGCAAGCTTCTGTCCATATATCCTTTCAGGAAGACTTGCAAATTGACATTACAACATCAAAAGCAAATTGTTTCTGTGACTGCACGTAAAAAATGTGTTAATTAATTACTGACAAACAGGTTTAGTGGTGAGATTTTTTTCAGCCTAAAAGGTGGAAGTCTGTGAGCTTCTTTCTGCTATTGGTTGTGGACTTTTTCCATATGTACAAGTTTGCTGAGGCATACTTTGAATTAACTTTGAATAAGTGGAAATATATTGCCAAGATAACTTTTCAAACGTGTAATGGCCAGCTGGCCTTGGATTAGTATGAACTTCCAATGGGAGCTAAGCACATACATGTCATTTATACCTCTTCAGTAATCAGAAGTATTATCGTATTTGGTTAACCAGAGCTGGCAAGAAACCGTTCAGCAGAATATTCAGAATAGTATAATAGAGATATTTTTACTAAGGCAAAAAACAAAGTGGCCGCCAGGAAATGGTCTGTGTCTCCTAAGATGCTGTGAAAGTGAATGAAATATCAGAGCATACTGTGGTTATCTCTAGAAGAAAAGTTTGATACTGTTTTTTATTCAGCTGGTCTAGTGTCAAAGTCTTCTGTGGATAAAAACAGCATTACTGAATAAAGGCACACAAAGCTTTCTTTAACTAGCCTACGTATAGAGATGTCAATGGGGAGAACTGCAATGAATTCAGATTAAAAATCTGCTATTTCATGAGGTAAGCATGCTTCTAGTCCTCTAGCATTTTGTTTTTATGCTTCTGTGAATACTGTCAATGTAATTTCTTTTTGTAAAGATTAAAAATAAACCATGGAAATATAAAGCTTTTCTTTTTTCTTTTTTAACTTGATCACCGGTCTATAGTGAAGAGTGAATTTCTGTGCTTTGAAAACAATTGTTTACATTAAGCCATCTAGCCTTTAAGACACTTAACTGTATTATCTAAAAAGCTGATTGAAAACTTGCGCTATGATTTACCTGGTGTTTGAGTGTGACGTCTCTTAGAGGGAGGCTAGTTCAGTGCCACACAGAGGAGAGACATTTTGCTTCAAAATGTAATCTAGTGTGATAGAGGAAGATTGTCTCTGGGATGTCGGCTTCAGTTCACGCAATCCCTACATAATTTATGACGACAGGAATGTGTTAGTGATGCCAAAGCTATTACAGGTCGAGTATGTTCTGATCCTTGCACCAACTGTCTCTGACCTTGTTTCTATGGGAAAGCTTTCATGTGTTAGGCTGTGCTTGTGTAGGAACATCTCTCTGTAAAAGAGAAAGCATGTATTTTTAAGGTAACATGTTATAACCTGATTCCCTCAAAGAAATGCTTTTTCTTTCTTCCTCTGGACTAAGTTATATCACTGTGAAGAAAGGGAGGGAGGTATTGAAAGCAGGGCTGATAAAGCCTTTTCCGTACCCCCTTAAATAGCAGAGGAGATACCTCATTTACATGGTTATGGTGGTGGAACTGCCACTCACATTCACATTTTCATTTTAATTGAAAAATCTTTTCTGAGCAGATAAAGGGTCTCACTTAGACAAGAGGTAAATGCAGGTGTCATTTGGGTGTCCTGGCAGCATGAGTCAGGACACGTGTGCGCCTTTTGTGTGTGTCACTGGAGGCATCACTTTAATTTCTCATTTCAATAGAATGCTGCTGTGTTGTGCTGTAGTGAGTTAACCAAAGGAAATTATATGATAAAGTGGCTTTTGTCACTTCCGTGTCACAGATAATCACAGCAGCAACAAGTTGGGGTAGTCCACCTTCTCTGCCCAAAAGCCATTGGGTCTGAAATATTTGTAAGTCCTATTGAATAAAATGTGAGTATATATATGCAGCCACTGAATGTTACACCTGAATCCCTGGGCTTCTCTGAACCACTGTCTGTGGATTTCAGATACTGGATTTTGGAATTTCCTGCGGAGTTTAACTTGGATCTTGGGCTGATTCGTTTGACTGAGGAGTTTCGAGAAGTAGCCAGCCAGCTCGGATATGAGGATCACATTCATCTCATTGATATCTCCAGCATGTAAGGATGTTATGAGCTTAAACATCTTTCTCTCTGTCTCTGTAACAGCAGAATTCTAGTTCTGTGCAAAATATAAAAATATTAAGGGCCATCTTGAACTCGAGAGAGCAAAAAAGCAGTTACAAAAAGATTATATTGTCTTCTAAATTTGAAGTTACTAAAAAATTGAAATTCTAGTTGTAATGCCACAGTAAAGAGAAGATTCTTATCTGTATGTAAGTTTTTAATATAAACAGGAAAGAAATAATTTTCCTGACAAAGATAGTGCCGATTAAGTGATTAGTATTACTTTTTCCCTATAATTTTCCATACAGAATGACAAGCAATGCAGTGACTGGCATGTTGTGTAAATCTTGCATTTTCTCAGGGAAGCTTTTTTGTTCTCTCATCAGTAGCCTGTTAATTTTTTCTAATGGCTTTCTGTGTACTTCTTTTCTATGATTTAACTGGATCTATGATTTAACTGGACTTAATCTTTAGCATTTGCATTTGTAGTTTTATTGCATCAAAATGATTACAAGGAAATACAACTATTTCCTTGACACGCTGAAATGAAAGTTACCTTTTAAACATCATCAGACAGGCTCTTGTATCTCCCCTGATATTGTAGATTTTCTTTTAAAATAAGGCATATGCATAGTGATTTTTCCTTATTTAAAAATGGCATAGTAACCTGGAAGGACAGCACTACTAATCTCAATGAAGGTTGCAAGACTCCCTGCAAGAACAGTACCAGTGAACTCACATGAATATTGCCTCTTAAATCTTCATTTTAAAATACTGTTAGCAACCTCTTTCTGCTCTCTGACGTGCTTTTACTGTATATGGGTAGGAATTATTCCATTGCTTGCAAGCAAGTGATTTGCCTTTTTGTCTACCCACTTCTTACTGTTTTGTTAGCTGTTTGACTGACTGTTTCTGTTGTTCCATTCTTTCATGGACCTGTGGTCTTACAGAGTAAAAGTTAATCCTTGATGTTATTCAAGTCTTTTTTTATTCTGTATCAGAATTTGGTGTGACCTGTTCTTCTTGTATTTCCAAAGCATTTTTTAATTATGGCTTCCTGTATCATAGACAAGAGTACGTTATCCTTTTGTTCTGGTAGAAAACTGCTATTATTTATCATTTGCAGTAGCGCCTCTGAAACTCTTATCTTCTGTTATGCATCTGAACTGGTCTTACTCTGAGTGTTTGTTATGTGCTGGATGTCACAGATCAGAAAGCTCATGCTCTGTCTCTTGGTAATTTTATACTATGTGTGCAAACAGTGGGTTATACTCACATATACCCAAACAGAATTGAGAATTATGCCTATTTTTCTGTTGCAGTCCTTCCTATGACTGGATGAGAAGAGTTACACAGAGGAAGAGGATTTCCAAGAAAGGAAAAGCCTGCCTGCTGTTTGACCATCTGGAGCCCATTGAGCTAGCTGAACATCTCACTTTTCTGGAGCATAAATCTTTTAGGAGAATTTCTGTAAGAAGCCTACAACTTTGTCACTTGCAATTAGGAGCCTCTCCTTAAAGAGTGTTCACATGGTTTAACATTTATGACTTTTTTCCCTCGACATTTCAGTGTAGTAAGTCTTTATAATCCTTCATATGATGTACATAGCCATGGCTGCACCAGCACTTCCTTGATCTTTTTCATGACTGATGCTTTTAGTGACAGAAGTTAATTTTGTGGATAAATTCTGGGCAAAAATTACTGCTAAAAGCTACTGCAGCCATATGTTGCAGCAACTGATTAAACTAATATTATTGTTCAAAATCTTCAGGTGTTTTTTTTTTTCCTCTGAGGAAAATAGTTAATTACTTTTCAGGAAATATCAGAGTCTTTGCAATGAAGAATTTTTGAAGAGACTGAAATATATATAGTCCTTCTGTAGTCTCCATTCACTCCCAACCACTTCTTTAGAAACTTTGCTTTCATTTGCCAACTTAGAATCAGAAGATAATTCCAGTTGGAAGGGATCTCAGGAGGCCTCTAGGCCAACCCCCTGCCCAAAGCAGAGTCAGCGCTGAGATAGATCATGTTCCTCAGGGACTTAGCCACTTGGGTCTTGAAAACCGGCAAGAACAGAGACTGCACGACTTCTCTTTCCTCCTTCTCCCATATTGGCACTGAGGAAAATTCAGATACAGTTGCTTCTTTTCACACAGGATTGTACATGAACAAGAGGCAAAAATGGATTAAAATGAAAGTAGAAGCTAAAGCAAAACAAATGAGTAACCAAATGCCAAAAGAAATGCTGATTTCTGCTGGCAAATATCCATATGAAAAGGCCACATGATGCCACTGTATCTGGTGGCAAACGGAAGCAGTAAGTTCTCAAGATGACAATTTCTCTTCAGCAAAAAAATGAGACTTTTTAAAAGTGTTTAGGAGCACGAAAGAAATCAAACTCCAAAACTAAGAAAAATATATGAGTTTTTTTGTTTGTTTCAAGAGAGGAAGGAAAAAGAGCTCAATGAGGAGCCGAGACCAGTCTAAATAGAATCGCTTTTGACGTCATTTAATAACGTTCAAAGGTTTATTACTCTATACTTCAAATCATGGGAAAACACCCTGCTGTGATCTGTGCAATGCTAACCTCAAAGAACGAGGGAAGGAGAAGAAAAAAGGCATGGATGTCTAATTAGACTTAAGATATATTTTAATTCCTTTGTGAATTCCAGAAAGAAAACTCAGACCTGCAATGAATTTTCTTTTTTCCTTGTTGTTTCTCATTTGTCTGTTAATTCTTTGGCTTGAGTTTTGCTGTCATCTCAGATGTTTCTCTGCAACAAATTAGAGTTAGTTAATCTTGTACTACTTGTTATCTCAAAGCTATATAATTGTAGAAGATGATTAGTCTGAATCCTGTCTTTGGTTTTACCTATTTAAAAAAAAATATGGAGGAGAAAGAAGGGCAGTGTTAACTATAACAGAAAACATTTAAAAGTAACTGAACACTGAAATACTGTTTGTCTGCAGCTCTGAGACGAGCATCTGCTGTGTAAGAGTATATGCCATCGTATGGGCTTCTAGCAGGCAATTTTTGATCGGCTAAGACCAAGAAATCCGTGCTGGCTGGCATTGTAAGCAACTCCCTACACAAGCTAAAGTTATGTCATAAGCTTCTGAAAAATGTGTCTTTAAGGGACAGCTGAAAAATGTTTCCCAAACATTTAGGGAACTTTAATTCTTGGAATCTGTAGCTCTCCCATGTAGAACTATGTCCATGAACACACAGGGACTGAACAATAACATCAAAAGGAGCAAGATTTATCAGAAGTAGCTCCTTCTGTAACAGATTTTTTTTTACATAGGAGGAAGAAAATGGGTGCATGGTTAGCTTCTTAGGATGCAGTTCAAGCTCCTGTGAAGAGTGACAGAGCTTCTATTGATTTCAGTGGGGCCAAGATTTCCCTCTTTACATCAACAATGGAATTGTTCAGGATATTGGAGTAGGATGAAAGCTCTTATTTATATGATTCTTGCTTGTAGCACTAGATAATTCCTATAGATTATCATGCTATGAGGATGTCAAGTAAAACTACACAGAATAAAATGTTGCAAGTGTTGAGTAAATTATGGGAAAGATAATTCCATGGAAGTAGTAATCATGCTCGTCATGCAGGCTCCTGTATTATCTGACACACAAACACTAAAGTTTTAAGTTGACATGTAAGTATAAAAAAAAAATACAACCAAACCACCAACAAAAAACTTTTAAGAAAGAACTGATGTGCAGCAGGGTCTGCTGACCCTGAGTCTTGGTCACTTTCTAAACAAGAGGAGCTTTAAAAAGGAAAAATGATCAAAGTTTCAATTTGGTTCTTAAGTTGTCCACCATTTTACTGAAAATGCCTTTCCTCTGTTAGTTCACAGACTACCAAAGCTATGTGATCCATGGCTGCTTGGAGAACAATCCTACTTTGGAGAGATCTATTGCTTTATTTAATGGTATCTCCAAATGGGTCCAGCTCATGGTTCTCAGCAAACCAACACCCCAGCAAAGGGCAGAAGTAATCACAAAGTTTATCAATGTTGCACAGGTAAGTCATGCATATGAGTCTTTTTCTTCCAGTATAAAGCAATAATATTAATAGAGATTGTGGTAAACAAATGAGCTGTTTCACCAGTGAATAGCCTGTTCAATATCACTGCAGGTTATTTGTTCAGGTGTGGTATGTCTGCATTCTTTAACTAGCAGGCACAACTATAAAATCATTTTTCTTTGTTGTATTTTAGTTGGCAACTGTCACTATTGTGTGTTTCTTGTGGAGCTAAGCTAATTAAAAAAAGAAATGCAGAACCATTCTGCTATGTCCCCTGGTTTAGTGATTCCTGCTTTAGCAGTCTCCTTTAGCTTGTCGTGTGTGACACTGGATAGCTGCCACATGTATTTCCTTTATTTTTAATTATGCATGATCAATCTCTCCTGCAGAAGCTCCTTCACCTCCAGAACTTCAACACACTGATGGCAGTTGTGGGAGGTCTAAGCCACAGCTCTATTTCTCGCCTGAAAGAAACTCATTCTCATCTGTCTTCAGAAGTCACAAAGGTATGGTGGACTCCAGAATATAGACATATTGAGCAGAACATCACCTCTTTGAGGTCTGATGGGTTCTGCAGTGCAGGTGTCTCACCAGCACAATACTTGGATCATGGCAGGGCATCCTAAAAGGCACTTTGATTGCATTCCTCTCAGTGGAGAAGGATCAGCTCACGGAGATCCTCTGCTTGATTGCCTGTGCCAGAGAGGAAATTAACACTGTCGACACCCTGACATGAATTGTGCTCATTTAAAACAGATTAAGGAAATGCTATGAATGTTTTCACAGAGGCTTTGCTTCTCTGGCTATTTGTAGGACTGGAACGAAATGACAGAGCTGGTCTCTTCCAATGGAAACTACTGCAACTACCGCAAGGCTTTTGCTGACTGTGTTGGCTTCAAAATTCCTATTTTAGGAGTTCATTTGAAAGACTTGATTGCTGTCCATGTCATTTTTCCTGACTGGATAGATGAGAATAAAGTTAACATAGTGAAAATGCAGCAGCTTTCCATCACCTTGAGTGAACTGGTTTCCCTGCAAACCGCCTCTCATCATTTAGAGCCTAATATGGATTTAATTAACCTGCTAACCGTAAGTATTAAGTATGTTTCAATTTAGTTCTGTTATTCAGATGTTGAATTTCAGTAGGAATATTCATATCTATAGAGATTAGTACACATTGTTATCCCACTTTTGTAAAAGAAAAGGGAAACAAGTTCACATGAGGTGTGAGCAAAGTCAAAGAGAGTTTCGTTACTGTATGTGATGGCTGGAAGTATGTGATGGCTGGAAGCAGCAACAGGATTGTGATCAATTAATTATTTTAAGGATGACAGAAAGAGGGCTGTATTTGTGTTAGGAGAAGGAAAAACTAAGTTCTGACTACTTAGAATTGAGGCTTATGTCTCCTGAGCAAAGACTGGGTGATGTGTTGACATGGACACAGAAGTGAAATTCCAACTTGGGCATCACTCTCTTCTACTCCCTTGTGCTTTGTGTGCGACACAGTACTCTTCCTATCCAGTAAATAAAAATGCTCTTGAATGGTGTTAAACAGCCCCTGCAATCCCTGTGCTTTCCCTTCTCCTTCCTCCTTGGCAGTGGCTCCATTTGGGGAGGTTTGAAACTTGCAAACAATTACAGATAAGGATTTGAATGTTCTATTTCAAACCAAATGAAAGTGACTTTTCAAAAAGACTGAATAAAACATTTTTTTTTAAAAAGCTGCAACTGACAATGCTAAAAGGAATTAACTTTCAGTCCCCTTTTTGATGTGTAGACAATGAAAGTAGTTTCAATAAATACCACACTTTATTTCAAAACATACTGAAGTGTGGCGCCTGAACCATCAGGCCAAATCCTGTTTCTATTGAAACGTAGTCATTTTAGCACTGATTTCAACTGCAGCAGTGTTTGACCCAGCACCACAGTTTGTTCAGGTCATGGGCAAACCCCGATATTTTGGAATTAAAGACAGAACCTGTGAAACATGAAAAAAAAAGGCATGTTGTTTGTTATAAAGCAGTTGATGTTGCAAGCAAATAGAAGTCACCTACTCACCTGAAAGTAGTCTGAAACAAGTCATGTTAGGTAAAGGACTCTCTTAATATGTAATCATTTTATGCTGTTTCTGTTCTTGTTACTTAACTTTGTCTTTCAGAGCTCTAATCCGGACTGAAAGGGAATATCTTTGCTCTCCTTAAATCAATAGAACTATTTTAAAAATAAACTTAGAACTAAACAAAGTCTGTGTGTAAATAGGACAAATTTGAGAATTTTTCCAGTGTTCATTTTGTTAGATAGCATGAACTTCTCGAGACCATGTTTTTCTCCAAATTTCTTTTTTCTCTTTCAGATGACAGGAAAAAATCTAGGTCAAAAGCCAGGGAAAGAATTTCACTATCTCTGAATAGCTGTGTCCAGAACAGGCCATGTCTCAGCATTGTCCCCCACTCCCTGGGCAGGTGGGAACCAAATTCCAGTTTTTCCTCAGTCAGGTCACAGACTTGAGGTGACTCTCATTACCTGGCTCATTCTAGGTAAATGCCTTAAGTGGGGGGCTATAGGGCAGGAGCCTTGGATTTTTTTCCTTTCGTGCTTTCCTTTAAAATGCTCAAAAATGTGCATATCTAGAAAGTAAGCAGAGGTTGTAGTTTGTGATGGATTTATGCTGGGACTGATCAGGTACAGAGCTTTACACTGTGGAGGCTGACAAATACGAGCCCAAGCTTGGAGCTACCAAGCTGGAGTGGGTATACCTGTGGCTTCATTGTAATGAGGAATGGGAAAGCTTGGGGGAATAGGAAAACCTTCTCCTGTTGCACCTTGCATGGAACAATCTGGGAACAAGTCCCAGTCCTGGTTAGTGGGACAGGGAAGACAAGGGACCATGAGTTGCCCACTGCAACACCCCTTTAATTTAAATATTGGGCTATAAAGGCAGATATTTATTACCTTGTTTTGTTTTTGTAGGGATTGAGAGTTGCCTTCTTATCTCATGCCACTCTTTTCCTCCCTGGTCATTTCTGAAAGTTCACGGTTTCTTACAAGCTTGGCTGTGAGTAGGGGGAAGTGGAACCTCAGGCTCTAGGGAACTGAGCAATAAGAAACTGAGTCCAAAAGGGCAGAAATTAGACAATGTGAAGTGAGAGATGGAAGCTGAACTGCTGCTGACATTTTCATTAGCTGTTCTTCTCTCTTTTGGGTGACAGCCTGCTTTCCAAAAGGAGCAGAAAGCTTCAGGTTTTTCTAAGACCTTGCAGGTTCATATCCCTCATTGTATCAACCTGAGTTTATATAGTGTATCTGTTTTTCCTTTTTTAAAAAAATAATTTCTTTGTTTTGTTTGTTTTCAGCAAAATGATAGGGATTTTATTTATATTTTCATCTTTAATTCAGTATATCTCATTTACCACAAGTAATTGAGTACATGATGGGTACTTTTTCACTTATGATGCTCTGATGTATTCATTCCTAATATAACTCTGCTGACTTTGGTTACAGCTGAGCCAATCTCATTGTAAATAAATGAAGGTGCATGCAGCAATGTCGATTCCAGACGCAGGTTAAAATTAACTTGTGCTGCTTTTTACCTGTTAGCATGATTCCATGGTGGTACCTTTTAGTAATGATGGAGACAGCCATGGGTATCCTAGGTAGACAGCTGTAGGTATCCTAAAACCTTTCCAGGGTAATTCTGTCTTCATAGTAGTCACTGGAAGTGTAGTTGTGGGTCAAGTACATTTGATAGTGTGGGAGTTTTGATTTAAGATGGTGACTCCTGGAAAGGAAAAAAACCCCAAATTTCTACAAAAAATTCCTAGACCAGAATTTTGGTACATATCATAATATGAATATTCTCATTTTTCTTCCAGTATGTAGGTTTTGTCCTCATCTGTACATATGAATACAATACTTTTTTTTACAGTGGTCTCTTAAACAGTAATAACGGACTTATATAGTAGATGAAATGTTTCTGTCAATCTTTTTGTTAATAAGAAAGTTTTAAATTATAGGCTGGGGTCAGAGAAAGAGGAGAAGAAAAGCTAGGATTGCAGCCCAAAGCTGACAAGAACTGCCGACTAAAAATAGTTGACCTTGCTACCTGCAAATGGTCTTTTAGCAGATTTAGCCTCCCTTGCTGCCAAAGTCATCCTCAGTTTTCAGAACCTGAAGAAATAACTATTCTATTTATTGCTAGGTCTTCCCTCTCTAATGTAAACTGTAAAAATTTTTCTCATCTTTAACTTACTTAGAGAAACTGCCTTTCAAAACTAGTAAATGTGTATAAATGTGTAGAGTGCTTTTCATTTGCGTGTGAATCAGCTGACCCAACTATTTGTTCACTTCTGCTGTTTTCCCATTAAGCTGCTTCCACCCGGGCAAGCTTTTAGTAGGTGTTTTGTCCTGGTAAGCAATATGTAAACCTCTTGCCTGGCCTCCATCCCTTGCAGTGTTGCCTTTTACACCACACTTAGCAAGTGCTAACAGCCTGGCCTGTGCTTCCTTGACAAGTAAATCACTGGGTGCTGGTTTGCTAGTCCAACAACTTGCACAAAAAGATAAAATGGATATTTAATGGGCATGTGGGAATTTGCCCTGGTTTTTCTTTTCCTGGGTGGTGGAGCCCTATCCCCTCTGTGGGAGCTGATTGATACCTTTCAAGTGGTTTGGAAATGGTGATGTTTGGGGAGACTGTGTTAAGAGCTATGAAGTGAGAGCTTGGCTTAAAAGCTGGGGCGAGGGCTTGGTAGTAAACTTCAAGGCACCTAGTCAAGGGTCTTACGGGCATTTTTCAGATGCTATTGAGTGTATAGATCAAAAGGGTGAATGGGGAACAAGAGGTCTCTCCGGCTTCAGTGGTCGCTGCTGAATGATCAGCATTTTGGCAAGTTGGTCTCGCTCTTCCCTTAAATGTCTGCACACAAACTTAGAAGTCTGCCCCCCCATCTTATTGTCAGCATAAAAAATCAACTTCTAGCTCACAGAATTTTAGCTTTGAAGAAGTAGCTGAAAGGAGCCAACATTTTGCATGGAAGTTAACATGCCACAAATAAGGCAAAGGTTTGCTGTATGGAGGGCAGTGAGACAAATGCCAGGTTTACCTGCATAGGAGACTGCAAAAGCTGGGAGGGAGCTCTAGCGATGCAAGTCCTCCCTTGTCATGTGTAAACGAGTGTGAGTTACGTGGGCAAAAGAAGTAAACGTGCCACGACTCAGCTGCCGGTGAGCCAGAATGTGTTACACAAAGATGGACTCACTTCTTACTGCATGCTTGCTCTTAGTCTGTGTGGTTCTTCCTCCTTTCCTGCCTTATTGGCCACACTCGCTCCATCTCCACTGACTCTGTACTCAGTTCTGTACCAGTCCCTAGCATCTGAAACGTGGAGCTAAGAAGTAGAAGTAGTAAAAGAGGACCTAAGCACAAGCTTGGCAGTGCACCACAGAGGAATAATAGCTCTAATTACATTTTTCATCATTAGAAAACTTAGTTTGGTAAGGATGCTTAAGGGATTTGCTTACCTGATGTGCACTATTCCCACATTGGTTTTAATTCACAATGTAAATAAAAGCCTGCGGTTAAAAGTTTCATCACTTTCTGTGGATTGGAAGTGGATCTCAGTCTCTCAACTAGACTACAGTGCATTTATACTAATTGCGTTAGAACTTATTTGGTGCCACCATTTTTCCCCCACTATTTTTAGGTCTCAACAGCTATTTATCTAACCTGTTCTGAGACTATATGCAAATCACTGGAAAGTCCCAGTCATTTGTACAGTCTAGTGAAGAGAATGAGAAATTTCTAAACAATCAAATTGAAAGTCACCCTCCCTAACTTGTGTTCAGTAAGTTCCACTTACAAAAAAAAAGTTATGCCTTTCTGATCACTCCTCAGGCCCCCCCAAATTGCTTGGAAAAATAGGACAGCAATAAAAGTCAAATTAGAATGGAAACTGCCACCCACTGTAAAGGTTGTCCTAGGAAAACTTGTATTACACTTTATCCATCAGAGCAAAACTGTGAATAAAATATAAAATGAGAGCTTATACAACTGCATTGTCATCATGCTTGTAATTTTTTTGCTAGTATTTGAAACTCCTGTACTAGACAATACCTTGCCCACTGTGTGCTTACACATTGTGCCTAATGAAGTTATAACTGCTGCTTATGATAAGGTCAGGTAATTCAGGGAAGAGGAGATACAAACTTGCTCGGTAAATACTAATGCACTTCCATCCCCAAATCCACACCCTGCTCATCTGGCCTGCTGAGAAAACTAGTAGGAACAGGGCAAGGCCTTTTGAACTAGCAATTCTGCTGTCAGTCCCAGCCTGACCTGATAATATCATGTGCTCCAGCTGAGTTCTGCTTATTTTATACCACCAAGGAACCTAAGAATACAGTCAGTGAATAACTGAGTACATGAACGATATTTGTTACAGCAGTTACTGGATCTACGTTATCTTTAGGACAGGTCCTTACATTCCCCTGTGACAGCAGCATGCTGGCTGGGTGAAGGAACCTGCAGGGTGCTCAGACTTTCACTGGTGCCCATAACCAAATTACAAAGCGCAAAAATCAGCGTAGTGTTACAGCTAGGCAAAACGAATAATGCGATATCCAGACATGTCTAAAGCCATGTGTTCGCTCTGGGATGTGTACCTATCTTGGGAAAGGGCACAACTCCTCGCTTACCCGTTGCACAAAATTCTGTTTAAAAGAAGGTGGTTCCTAGATGTGGTTCTGCAACTCTGTGAAAAGCTGCTTTCCCAGCAGCTGCACACAGCTTTGGCGTGTATCCTGACCTCTGAGTAGCAAAACTTTTTGTTTAGCTTACAAGCCTGTCATATCCAGCCCAGTCTAATAAATGTTACTGGTTTTCCCTCTTTCTTACACATAGCTGTCCCTGGACCTCTATCACACTGAGGATGATATCTACAAGCTCTCGCTGGTGCTGGAACCAAGGAACTCCAAATCTGTAGGTCATCTTTTACTGCATTTTGACACATAGCTAATTCTGTCTGCATGCAGTTGATTAAATTTTTAAATGATAGTTAATGTGTTTCCTTATTCGTATTCACATAAAGCTTTTTAGTGTGTATGCTTCTATAGTAAACACAGTTACTCTTTATAGGTTTTAGTGCATATTGGGAAAAGTAAGTAGTGAAACATGCCAGACTTCCCTATTAATTATTTTTCAACAAAACCTCTGCAAGTCCTGGAAAATGTAGTTCTGCTTTATATGGAGATATTCTTTGTAAGTTTACATCAATTATTTAATGCGTGACCATTACTTCATTTTCTGGATGCTGGTGCAGTTATATAAAACAACACTGAGTCCAAAGATTTGTTTTAGGTAAGGCACAGCATTAGCTGTAATGTTTTAAAAACTGTTTGCTTATGTAGAATTGGCTGTATCTTGGGCTCTCAAGCAATGTTTAAACACCTCAGAATAGATATTACTTTTTTTTAGTATGTGCAACTAAAGATAATGCTGCATTGGTACATAGAATCATAGAGTCATAGAATTGTTTAGGTTGGAAAAGACCTTTAAGATCATCAAGTCCAACCATTAACCTACATTAGGCTTTGCAAGTCTGAAGATACAGATAAATCTCCTAATTAATAGTTGAATTTCATTTAAAGTATTACTCTCTCTCCCGTTGCCAAAGTTTGGGAACTCCTCTTCTCTCTGAGCATTTCATCAGTGCATTAACATCCTTATTACCTATCATATCCAGCACATGGTGCTCTCAGGCTGAGCCCTCTCAAGTCTGACAGCAGCAGAAACTAAGGGTGCCTGGAAATGCTTAGCAGGGTGTGAGAGCGGAGTCCAGTAGTCTGAGGTGATTCGTTGCAGTGCTTTTTATGTTTTTGAAGTATTCTTTAAAGCAAGCAAGGAAGCAGAACCTCATAATTTCCAAGTATAGGGTTTCTCTGGCTTTTAAGATAGTTTATCACTCTTGGAGACCAGTTTGAGGACTGTGTGTGTGCTTTCAATGGTGGATGATTAGCAACAGTAAGGAAGCTATTGAATATTTCCTTAGTCAACACTAACTCAGTTTAAACACCTGGAATTTCATTACTGAGTCTCCAGTCCTTGTTGGATATGATTTGACCACAACAGTTCCCATTTATCACAGTCATTCTGGCTCCCTCGTGCTCCTATTACTGCCAGCAAAGCTGATTTGTTACACCGCTATGCTGGGAAGGACTAATGGGCCACTACTGTAAGTGAAGAAAATTATCACGTTGCCGCTTTGATCTCCAGCCTGAGCTTTAAGAAGGACAAAAGCAATATAAACAGTGCTGTGAACTTTAACAGTACCCAGCAATTGTGGGAGACTTCTGCATAATGATCAATGAATAACCAGTGACATTGAGCTGTTGCAGCACCCTGATGGGTAAAAAGCTACAGCTGAATCGACAGAAGCCGGACTATTTGAAGCGTACTTCTCTTTGATGGAGTGCCAAAGCACACAAGCTATATTAGAAGGGAAAGAATCTGTAGAGCTTTTGTATGTGGCAAAATTTGTCAAAGGCAACGTGACAGCGTAGTTATGTCATTCCAACTGCTCCTTGATTTATTGCTGTACGGGTACAACTCCTGTGCAGGTGCACTGCAGAGGAAGTGCCTCATGCTGCTGCAGTCATTTTCGAGGCAAAAGTGGAGCTGCTCCGTTAGCATACAAGCCTGCTGTCAACAGGGACTTGAGCAAGACTGTCATTCTGCTAAAACTGGGAGGAGACTCTTCAGTCAGCGTAGCAGCCTAAAAAAATACTGAAGACTGACCGCCAGTTGTAGGATAGATAGCATCTCCCTGTCACACTGTCCTGCTCTTCCCTGTGCATTAGTTATCTTCTTGTTGGGAGTTTTTACTAGTACGCTATTGCCTAGAAGACAACTCTGCCTGGTGCAGTTATGCCACTGAAGACACACTGACATAGATTTTTTGCTTTTGAGTAGAATTTATTTCAACACCAAAATACGCAGATGTTTGCATCCATCTGAAAATGCTTTTTCAGTCTACGATACCATTATCCCTGTCCTGGTGAAACAAACAGGAGATACAGGCTAAATCACAAACAGCATGACCAGATACAGTGTTTCTGAAGGTTCAATAAATTCATCTAGGTAGTGTCTGGACACTGGTTAGTATCTTTCCTCATAGCATGCATTTCAAATACATAAATAAAATTATGGTCGTTCATACGAGTCTATGAGTGAAATTGGAGGAACCGACATTTCCCTTTGGCTAGTGGGCAGTAACATGAAGTTTTCATTGCAGCTTGTCAAAAACTTAAAAATTGAATGAGGCTTCAAATGAAATAGCCCACAATAAAGAGGAATGCTCCAGTGGATTCAATCTCTTTCTGCCATTTTGCACTTGAACCAGCAGGAGTTAAAAGCTCTCTGTGAGGACTTGGTAGTCTAGCACCACTCTGACTCTTTGATACCAATGCTTTGAGTCCCTTTAGTCTAAGATTTTTTTACAAGAAGACACATTTCAAATTTCCTCTCTGACTATAGCTGTAAGAATATCACAATACTGGCATGTTACATGTTATCATGTAGCATGTCGTCTTTAAAAGGTTGCCGCATTTCTGCATATTTTTAGAGCAAAAATACTTGCCAGCATGCTGGTCTATCACTGTGTGCTGACATCAATTTTAGGATTAAAACATTCTGTAAGTGCTTTTGGCATACAGAGCTGGACGTCCAGGTTCACTGTATTTCCTGTTGGAATTGAATTCTGCAGATACAGGGATTTTTTTCTTCCTTAAACTTACCTGTGCAGATTTGTATGATGAGTCAAGAGCCATTAAGGAATTGATAAAAGCTGTTCTGACAGCTGAATAAGGAAAAGCCAAATGAGTAAACCAACCCACTAACACATCCTTCTTTTTTTTTCCCTACCAAACATGGTAGAGTATGACTTTGTGACCATTTTTCATCTCAATGTCAAAGTCTGCAATACCTTTGTTATACACAATAACAACTGTAACATTTTTAGATGGCTTAATGATCTCCCTCTCAACTCACACCAGTTCATAGGGAGACAGATGGGACCCAGATTTCTTGCTCATCAGCTGATACAGGGGCCTTCTGAGGCTGTGGGCCGTCTCCCTTCCGATCCAAACCATGCTGAATTTTTTCTGCTTGACACTGCTTCACCTGCCGGCTGTCCAGTGGCAGATGCAGGAGAAGGCCAGTACGCCTTGCAGCATTTTTCATGCTGCCTGGTGGTTTTTGAAGCCTTACCTGAAACTGTGTTCAGGTTTGTCCTCTATTTTCTACTTGAACAAGCCAAGCTGCGTACCAGAGCTTCTCCCAAAGCACCGTAGTGGCATGGAGGGAGTCAGGCGCGTGCTCTGTGCATCAAGTGAGCTGTCAGCTACCATTTCACCAAGACCAAGCTGTTTTCAAAATAAAATAGTCTGGCTGGTGTTACCTGGAGAGCAAGTCAACAGTTAGCCCCTTTCTGCTCAGGCTACCTAGATGAATTAAGCTGTGCATCCTGGCCTGCTGCAAATTTGCTCCTGTCCCTGCCCAGAAAGATTTCACTCTCGTTCCACTATGGCGTTGGCATTTCCCTGCCACATCGTCATAGCACGTCTTGGCTGGAAACCAGTGGGATGGCTGAGCACAATTCTGCCCCAGCATCTGCATCCTGCCCTCTTCTCGGTGCTGTACAGAGCAGGAGTGTTAACTTATCCAGGCCACCGCAGTCCCTCACATGGCTCCTGGGCACGGTCCCTCCGGCAGGGTGCTGGGGCCAGGCTGCATCGTGATGGCGAGTTCCTTGGGGGCTGTACCAGGAAGGAGAAAAGCAGGTTTCTGGGCGTGCCTATTTCTGATGCCCGCTGTGTCCAAAGACCCTCGTTTCTTCTCCCTTCCTCCAAGTCTCATGGCTGTTGAACCCTCCAGAGACAGCAGTGAGGAAAGCCTGCCTGGTTTTGCTTCTGAGCTCGCTGGGCACTGCCGCTGCCGGCGTAGCTGCGAGGTGCCACAGAGAGCCCAACTGAAGCCATTAGCAGAGGCAAGCAACCCTTTAAAACCTTGCCTGATGTTTTGCTAAGCACATTTTTACAGCACAGGGACTCCAGTAGTTTGTAGTTGTAGCTCTGACATATAGAGCTGCTTTAGCAAGAAATTCAACTTCATAACTCAGATTTTAAAATCTTTGTGTTCTGATCCATCTCTCAGCAGCCTACCTCCCCAACGACCCCTAACAAGCCAGTAGTGCCACTGGAGTGGGCATCTGGAGTGGTACCAAAACCTGACCCTACCGTCATTAACAAGCACATACGAAAGCTGGTGGATGTAAGTATTTGGAAGAATATACTGGTCAAAGAGAATGATAGCTTTGATATTGTCATCATTATAATTAATTTCAAGCTTTTCAAGAGATTGTTATGGTTGGGATGAATTTCAGACATCCAATAACAAATTTGAGCCTTTACTGATACTTTCAGAAATATTTATTTTATTCCTGCAATCAGCGAAGGGATTAGTAAGCAGGTTTCTCGATACAAAGGAGCAAACTTTCAGGATCATCCAAAGCCTGGCTGCTGTTCAATAGGTTTGATTAGCAAATATAAATTCAGAGGGCAAAGTTGAGTTTTCACAGCTCTAGTCATCCAGTTTATGTCTGGTAACAGCCAGCTGGAAACACAAATACTCAGAAACAAGAACTCACACATTACGAGGTCCAGAGAAGGTTTCCAGAAACCGTATTTCTAGTTTTCAACTTGCTGTCATTTGACTGTCCAGAGCATACTACGTATGGTAAAGAAAGCACTGTCTTGGTATCACTGTAAAAATCTGGGCATGAGGTCATGAAGAATTATAGCTGGGATCTTCCAGCTTCAGTTTGGAAGGTGACATGTTAGGTAATGCAAACAAAACGAAACGCCACCAGGTTCCTTTGGAGAGACTGAGCCCTGTTGTGTTGGTGTGTAAGGGACTTTTAGTGATGTGAGCAGCATGCAGAGGAACCAGGAATCTGTTGTAGATAATGAAGCAAGATTTTCTTCTGCTTTTTACAAATTAATAACTAAGTCTGGGAGGAACTATTAAATTCTGACCTTGTCTGTGTTACAGGTCATTAATTGGGGTTATGTTGTTAAGATAACTTAAACAAAGTCTTCAGTTCTCTCACTCAGACTTCAAATATATCTTGTGGTTTACTTTTTGTACATGCTCTTTTTTTAAAAAAGTTTCATTTTTCTCTTAATGTGGGATGCCAGAACTGCACATGCTGTTCCTGTATTGCTTTTGTCAGTGCCATATGTGTTGATAAAAATCACTCCACATGCAAACCTCTCTTTGATAGCTTGTTTAAATAGGAAGTCTGTTGCAACTCCTTAATCTTTCCAGAATGTGCTGGAGGAGGGGGTTGTTCTTGTTCCTGAGGGTGGGAGAGATGCAGTCCTCCATTCCACAATTTTGGCCTGGTTCAGGACGTATGATCTTGAATTTGACAGGATTAAAACATGGTTTGGGGCTGTTATGGATACAGCTTACCAAGAGGCCCACACACTCTGTATAGCCGCCTTCATTTTGCCAATCTTTGTCATTTACTCGCTGCTTTGAGTTGTGCTTTAAGGCATTGGTTTTATTACTAAAAGTATTGAATACTACTTGGGTTTGCGTATTGGTTCCTTCTTGATGATGTATGTTTGAGGTCTGCCAGTCATCGGTTACAGGTCATTTGATAGGTGCTTAGAAATCGGCTTCATCACGTTCTCATGAAAATAAGGACAATGCAAACACAGAGGTCTCAGTATATTCAATTCTTGTCTTTGTCAACCAAATCTTAATCTGATGAGAGAGTTTGTGCTTCAATATGTGTCTTTCAGATAGTCATGCTGACTTTGACACTCATGTTTTTCCTATCAGCATCACGCATAGCTTTAACGCCCCTTGCACATCTCTGCAATCAGTAAGACAGAATATAGTAATTCCTTAGCAGCTAAGGAGGGCTTCCATCACTTCATGCGACCTTTTAAATTTGATCCCATGTCTGTTTTTACTTAGTGGCGAGTTGGGGTGCGTTGATGGGAGGGAATCATTGTTAGACACAAAGTGCTCGTGATCTGGATGTCAAAGTATTAGTAGACAGATGAGATTGAAACAGTACTGTGGCAGAGCAAAGGTGACCAACTAAAAGAGAAGTGAAGCCAAAAACATCTGAAATACTCATTGGAAAGCTGCTGTTGGGATGTTTTTGTTTTATTTCTGTTTTTGTGATTAAAAAGCATACTTAATGAAGCAAAGGGAATATGTCACATGGGGCAGAATTTTAGTGACATTTCCAACAAAGAAGAAAAATAAAGCAAGAATAATTATGTCTGAAGAGGTGTGGAGGACCATCACTAGCTAAATACTGAGGTCAAGTTTTCTTTAAAAATTAGCCATTTTTTCCCCTACATTCCAATAAATATGCATATTGAAGTACCAAGTAGGAATAAAAGGAATAAAACAATGCAGCAGAGCATCTGATTAGTAATGTTGAACATGGTTACATGTAATTATAAGGTTGAAGAGCAGGTGTAGATTCAGGACAGGCTAGATATTAGGACAATAATTCCTTTTTTTCTCCCAGTCTGTCTTTAGGAACTACGATCATGACCATGATGGCTATATTTCTCAGGAAGACTTTGAAAGTATAGCTGCCAACTTCCCCTTTTTGGACTCTTTCTGTGTGCTGGACAAAGACCAGTAAGCTTGGAGATTTCTTTGTGTTTTTTTCCTTTGCCTCAATTTAAAAACTCATGAAACACAAATATTGAAGAAACAGTGTCTCCCAAGCTTCGTGTGTCTGACATCTTGCTTAAGGCACTGAAGATCACTGAAGGCTGAATTCTGTTCTCATTTAACTTCTTGTCCTGTAGTCGGTTCTATAAGCCCACCCAGGTTGGAGTCGTGCTTTACCTGGTACTTTAAAAATCATTTATGTAATAGTTTAATGAGGAATTCCTGCTGGGACTGAGTCAAAACCCTTAGAGTACTGTTCAAATTACAGTGGAGATGCTGTATCCAGACCAGGCATCAGACTGATGAAAAAAATAAGTTGTGTACAGGAGAGGGGAAATGAGTGTATGTAGCAGAGAGAGGGTAACAAATATTCTAGGAGGTACATATAATATATGTTTCCTAGCCAGCTGGGCTTGATAATTCTTGTTGTCCAGACTCTCTTTGGCTGTCGAGGCTGGTGGTCAGCCAGGGGCGTAACCGCTTGGTCTGTGTGAGCAGTAAGTCAAGATCCTTCACTTAATGGCCTTGTCTGTGCTCTGATACCATGAACAGGCATCTCACCATGAACAGGTGAGAAACCAAGGTCCATGCTATAAGTTCAGTGTTTGCTGTTTAATGCAGGATAAGAACCACAAAGGTTCTAAGGGCTTTTTTCTGCCAGGACTGTTGCAGCTCTTTCAAAGAATGTACTTTCTGTGCTGCGTGCTTTTTAGCAATGAGAAAATCCTGAATTGTTCGGTGCCATGAGCAGTGACAGATCTACTCTGCTTTTTTTCCCTAACAGAGATGGTCTTATAAGCAAAGAAGAAATGATGGCTTACTTTCTGAGAGCTAAATCACAGTTCCAGTGTAAAATGGGACCAGGGTTTATTCATAACTTTCAGGAGATGACCTATCTTAAACCAACTTTCTGTGAGCACTGTGCAGGATTTGTAAGTATGTTTTTAATAATAGTATATCTTAAACACAATTTTTTACCCTTTAAAGTAGACAGGGTGAAACTGGCATTGCTAAAGTCTCTTGGCCAAATATCTCATTGCATTCAGAAGCATAAAACATTTACTCATGTTGTAGCTGTGCTATCCAGTTTTGTTTTAGTGGTTCCTGAATACTAGGCATTTGTAAGAATTACTGTTGCAGGGGAAAAAAATAAAATTATGTTAGCTAAAGGATATTAGAGACTATATGAATGGCCTTACTTGGTTTATCTTAAGCTCTTTAATTTGGCTTGATTTCCCATGTAAACAAGCTCAAGGGAAAATGGGTGTCTGGAACAGAGGATGTAGATGAAGCAAAAGCCGTTCTTTCACAGGAAATTGCACATGGCAACATAGCTATGTTCATAATTCTCTGAATGGCAATAACAGCCTTAATCCTTTCTCTATTGAATTAACAGATCTTCTAATTTGGTCAAGAAATCAAAAGTGCTTCCAGCAGTTCTGTACAATAAGATTTTTATTTATTTATTTTAAGGGGTTTTTTAATTTGCTTTTTCTCTCAGCCATAATTTACCAGATGCCACTTATTAGAGTGCTTTATACGTAGCTGGGAAATGATTGTTTTTGTGAATATTTGTGTTGCTTGTAAACCTCTTCCAACTTTTTCACTTCAAACCAAGTATAGTAAAGAAAAAGGAATTCCTATGATTTAAAAGTTACATTAATGTACACACCCTGCTGAAATCAAACATCCACATTTAGACAGCTTAAGCAATAAGGGCAGAGGCCCATGTCTTCTGCTTATGTGTGGCCCATGTACAAGGTGTCAACTCAGAACATGGTTCCTGCTCTCCAGTGCAGATCTGCCTCTGCTATCGACAGCAAAATCTCCAGTTTGTACGACGTGAACTTTTCCACTAAGTAATATTTTATTGTGGCTGAAAGTAACAATAACAGCACTGCTAAGTGCAAAAACGTGCCTCATCTCAGACCAGCTCTGGTGTTCCTGCTCTTGTCCGTGCTCCCATCTTCCGCTTGCTTCTTTTGTGACGCCTCTGTCTTGTTCAGATGCTCGTGGTCCCTATCGCAACCGCTGATCAAGGCCACAGGGAAGAAGGAATTCCACCTATTTCCTCTAGAACTGCAAAAACCTCGGAGGTGACATGGTCAATGCTGATTCAGGAGCGTGCTGGTGGGCTCTTGAGCTGACAGCTCCAGCAGAGCGATGGGGCAGGGGCAGTCACTGGCCTGAGCCTATTGTTTCAGGTTGCCTACAGCCTTGGGAAGACATCATTGCGTTTGTGACACTCGGTTCATGTTTGGAAGGCTTCCGTAGCAAAGCAAGGCCTGAGGACTGCCCTGCAATGTCCTCTCCACCAGATGTTTTTCTCCTGTATCAATTTGCTAATTGGCCATTGTTGGATTTTTCATGTCTCCTGATTACATCCAGCACAGGAATACAAATGAGTAAGGGGTTGTACAGGAAATGGAAATAAGGTCATTTTTCCTGTCAACTCACTGAAGTCATTGGCATTGTCCTGTGGATGAGTTGGGCTGATAGGACAGGAACCAACTACAAAATCTGCTGTGTGTTTGTTCAGCATTTCAGTGCGGCTCATCCATGGGTGGAAACTTAATTTTGAACTGATGCACTGATTCACAGTCAAAATAATGTGCACTGACAGTGCAGCAGGATGAATTGACATGACAGTGCAATGCGTGCAGTATCCAATAAAATATCTGTTATTAAAATGACACAAACTTTAAAGGTCAAGCTAAAACCTAATGCCATTAAGCAGCGTGAAATTGATATGCCCATGGCCGGCCACAGTTCCGTCCCACAGCTTGAGTTGCACTGTGTGGCAGGGTAGGTGACCAGCCATCCCACCAAGCTTTACCATACGACTTTGCACAGATCCTCTTACCTTGGAGCTGGCTCAAGCCAGCTTTGCAGCAAAGCTGTGTCAGACAGATTCAAAGCTTTAGGTCAGAATTCATGACACAGCACTTCAGCTAAGCTTCGCTGCTGTGTGTAATCACAACAGTGGCGCCAAATTTGAGTAGGAGGAAGGTACAGAGCTAAGAAGGTGAGGAGAAAGCTCTTCAGTGGGAACAGATTAGAGCTGAAAGGAAAGAAACTACAATCCATGTCTCTTATGGTGATCCTGGCAAAGAGACCTGAGAAAAAAAGTCATGTAAAGCTGAGCAGCGACAGCCCTGCTGCTGCTCTTCCAAGAGGGGGCTGGGGGGCTCCACGGGCACTGCCTGACCACAGCGATGGCATTCACTGTGCATATATACAGCATTAGGAGGAAAAGAGTAAGCAGCAGGCTTTCTATGGACCCTTCTTCCACTGTTGTCGCTTCTGTTCTTTTATTCACCTTTCTTCCACCCTGTCTAGTCAAAATAGACAAGCCCCCCTTTTTCCTTACAAATTCTTTTTTGCAGTGCATGGAATTTTTTTTTCCCCAGAATCTTCCTATTCTGTTTATTTTACTCTTTCCTTTGTATTCTGAATGTTCTTCAGCTCTTCCTTTTGAACATTTCTTTAATGACCATATTCACCCCCTGCATACTGTGCATGGGTTCTTATAAATATGGTGAGGAGCCACGTGCAGTTTCAACTGCCTGGATGTGCTCACCCTCCCTGGTAGTGTTTTGAATGAGGTCAGAATAAATAAATACTGCAGTGCCCAATCTTTTTCCTTTAATGCTAGGGCTAGAATAACTGCCCCTTCCTCTATTTGCCTTTCAGAGTGAAAATGCTTGTTTTTATAACACAATGGCTGTAGATACAGCGCTTCTGAGTGTATAGATAATGATTTGCTAGGGAATTTTCCTACTTCCAAGCAATCCTGCTCATGTTACAGTGAAAGTTTCCCAAAAGTGGGACTGCACACACTGCCTCCTGGAAGTTTAGCATTTGGGTGTTATGTATGTCAACAAGGACAGCTTCTGGGAGGAGGCAGATAGAATTTAGTGGCTTTTCTGCCTGTTTCAATCTTCAACCTTTTTGTAATGGAAAAAGTCAGGCGCACAAAACTGATTGCTATGGCTGGGCGTGCTGGGGACCAGTATGGGAACCAAGAACCTAATTTTTATCCCCAGTGGTGTTTTCTTCTGCTGTGTTTGAAAGGCATGGGTCATTCATGTATCTGGAGAATGGATGTACACTGGAAATTCCCTTGCAGATAACATTAAGTGAGCCTAAAAGCAGAACGTGCTCTGCTGGTTTCAGTAAGCTTGATATAATGGCAATTTTTTACCCATTTTGGAAGCAAATGTCGTCTGTGTCTCTCCTTCTCTGGTAGTCCCACTGTAAGTAGTAGAAATAAGGGGGAAGCCACACAAGGCTTATCACAATTAGAGGGGGAGGTCTGCCTAACAGGAAGGGTGTTAAGAGCAGTTGTATCCTGTTTGTGCTTTTGTAGCCATTGGTACTTCCTCATTGTGACCTTGTTTTCCTTCCGGCTTTCTTTTCTGATTCCTTGACGTTCTTTTGTCTTTCTTTGCAGCTCTGGGGTATAATCAAACAAGGCTACAAATGCAAAGGTAAATAAATATTGCATGGATTTTTTCAAGCTATAGGTGGTGGGTTTAGCACAAGGTCAACTGTATTTTTTACTAGAATGATATCTGTTCATCCAAATTTTGCTTATACACTTGGTACTGTCTGTGAACAGTGACTGCTGGTATGCTATGAAGCCTCACTGCATTAGGGGACATAGCACCCAGTAGGAATACACAGGTTCTGTGAGCTAAAAGCCCGAAGCAGTCACTGACTTCATGAGGTGTCACTTTCTACCAGCAAAGACCTTGCATCTTGGAAGACCAAGTGTCCTCATCCTAACACCAAGACATCCTGAAATATATCTGCTGAGACTTGGGGTCAGGAAAAAGTCTGGTGGCAATGCTGTCTGTCATGTACATCCGCATGCCTGTAGTGAAGCCTAACTGGTCTTGCAATGCAATAGTGGCTGAGCTAGAAAGAGGGAAATATTTAATTCCTAGACTGCCCAGCAGATCTCATTGCAAGACCTTCTGCAGACATTCAGCTTAAAAAAAATCCTAGAGTTCTTACAGCCCTCTCTGTTGCTTTCATAAAATGTTTAATTTCTAAGGCAGTACTTGCACCATATTGAGCAGGTCAGACCAAAAATGACATTGTAGTGGTCCTCATCGCCTTTAAAGTCCCAGACCCATTTATTTCTCAAGCAGCCCAGCTCTGGCTGAAGGGCACTGTTGATTTTCACAGTTGTAGTTGCATCTCAGTTATTCACAGGGGAACATTCACGCTGGGGCTTCATATTTGTATTTATATGCACTCTTTTCCCTTAGTCTTACACTGGCTCCCAGGAGAAGGGTGAAGAATTGGCAGGATTGTTTTTTAGGATACACCGTATTTGTGTCTCCCTCTCCACCCGTGAACATCTCTTCCTCAGAGAGGGGTGGGGAAAATGTCCATGGCTAAAGCAACGTACGTAATTCAGCTATTCCTGATTACTGTCATCTGAGCAGCTACAAAAGGGCTAGTTGCGGTCTAATACTTTTACTGGTAGAATGAGGGAAGGAAGATGATAGGGTTTTGTCACAGCAGCCCTGTAAACTCAGCTTGACATCTGAAAGCTGAGCTCTGTCCTCCACCATTGCTTGTAACAGTGGCCCAGTGGAGAGAGAGCAAAAGTGGTTCTGTAGAGTCAAAATTATAGGCAATGGAGCACGAGAGTAAGAGAGTAGAGCTGCTCGCTCAGATCTTAAAGTGGTCAACAAGTGTAATTAGTGCCTGCCCTTTGTCGCAGAAGCTACCAGCTGTTCCGTATGCCAGCAGCACGAGGGTGCTGCACCCATTAGGGATGATTTCTGCCTTTGAGCAGAGAGCTGTCAGCTTCTGTTTTGAACCTCTGACACTGGGCTAGCAGGGGGAGGGAGGGAGGGAGTTCATCTGTTCAAGTCTGCTGCTTACCCCAGCACTGTGGATAACAAGATAAAGCTAGACTGTGTGGTCTACAAGTGATGAAAGAGGTTCTCCACTGCCAAGAGATCTTTATTGTATTGGGGGGGAGGGGGGGGTGTTTTGTTACCTTTAGGGCAGACAAAACCATAGCTGGGCAGGTACTTCTGTATTAGTCATATGAACAAAGTGATGGGAGAAACCAGAACTCTCACCCATCATGCTAGAGCTGCTGCCCTGGGCAGAATGATTCTTTTAGCAGAGAGTTATAAACACAACGCTTTGGCTATGGCTCACCTAGAAGAAAATGTTACGTCTTGGAGCAGCAACAGAGAAACAAGGGAGACGGAAATTTTCAAACAAGGGCAAGGGACACAGAGGAGAGAGACCCTGTGTTTGGGGCACACATCTTCCACCCTTTGGCCCTTTCTTGCAGATAAGATCCGTACTGCAGTCACCCTTCAGACAAATGTACCTAGTGATGAGTGTATCTGCAGGGATGCAAAGCCCAGCAGAGGCTAGGTGTGCAGGCACTCAGCCAGCTTCATCCAGGTGGATGATACATGTCCACTGAGCTTACTCTGTGCTGATGTTGCTTGCTGAGCTACTTAGGTGAGTTTCAACCTCCAGCTGTCCTTCCAGAGGCTCAGAGTATGGATGCTCCACTGTCTTCTGACCAAGTGTGTTTACTATAATGGGCCCTGCTGGGTCAAATAAAAAAAAAAAATTTCTTTGGAGACTCATGCAGTGGAGTGGAGGCTTTATGCATGGCATATACAGGATCATACCAGTAATTCCAGGTCTCTTCCTTGAAACTAATTTCTGATTAAAATATCATCCCCCTCTTCCCTTCTGCTGCCAGATTTCTATTAATGGCTGCCATGGAAATAATCCATTTTTTGTAACGCTTTTCACACCAAATGATCCATTTCTGTAACTCCCTTCGCACCTTCTGTTAAAGTATTTGCTCCTTCAAAGTCCCTCCTGGTATCTGTCTGCTAATAGCCCTGAGGGATTACCAGACAGTTGTGGCTTTCCATTTGGTGATTTGACAATTCCTTTCTTTACAGATTGCGGTGCCAACTGTCATAAGCAATGCAGAGACCTGCTTGTGCTGGCGTGCAGGAAATTTTCCAGAGGAACCTCAGTAGGCAGCAACCATGGCTCTCTGCCTAGCAGTCCATCTCTGCCTCCAGGTGAGAGCACTTTTGTTCCTATTTTAAACCATTTCTGGAATCCTCTCTAACGGCCAGTGTCCTTGCTGCCATTTTTAATTTTTCCTTTGCATCAATGCACAGAGCAGCACATGTACTTTCCACTGCGCTGTGGCTTGCATTCAGTGCTCAGATTACAACATCCCTTTCTGCAGTGATGGCCTCAGTCCCCTGCCTGAGGCTCCCTATCCTCTATACTGGCACTCCTATCCCAGCTGAAAATAAATAAAATTAGAATTAGGGAAATTGTACTTCTCCTTATAAGCCACTTCGGGGCGGGGGCTGGGAGGTAGAGCACAATTCTAGCTCTGCCTTATCCCCTGAGCGTGCAGATGGAGGGAGAAGGAAATGTGCGCACACAAGGCCAGAATCAGTTTCCAAGCAGCATATGGATATTTCTAATTATACCACCACTTCATATAGGGGTTACCCCCCCACACCCCAGGCTTAAGTTATCTTGTAAAGGTCTTGAAGTAGAATATTTAAAATAAACAATTCCACCCTCTCTTTCAGTCCAAGATGAAGTATTTGAATTTCCCAGTGTTGCTACGGAACACCAGGACCTCGATGGCAGAGCTATCACCCTCGTCACTGGCTCTTCACGGAAAATTTCAGTGCGGCTGCAGAGGGCGACCACCAGCCAAGCAACACAGACAGAACCACTGTGGCATGAGCCAGGCTGGAATGATTCAGGTTCCCATACTTTCCCCAAAATGAAGTCCAAGTTCCATGGCAAAGCTGGGAAGAACAAGGGCTTTGCAAAATGGGAGAACGAAAAGCCCAACGTGCAGGCTGATATAGAGCTAGAAGCTGAGGCCCCACGACACATACAGGATCACAACGGAATAGAAACCCTCCCAGAAAGACAAGAATCTGAGGTGAGTTGCAGAAGAAGCGAAGACAGTTTAAAATCTGCTAGTCTGAGGTCTCATAAGGTTATTTTATGAATTTCAGGACGCTTTTTCATTCAAATTTGCCATTGCTTCTTGCACAAGTTACTTTCAGAAGAATGCCAAATCATCCATAGATACCTATTTTCTACACTGCAGTGTGCATTTATTGTAACACTGTAACTGGGGCTTTGGCTCTTGGTGTCAGTACATGCTTTTAGGAGTTGGGCACTTTTTTTTTTTTTAAATCATTAAAATAGCCTGGTGGCTATCTGACCAAATTCTGTGCTGTTGTACCCTTGCAATGCACAGTTCAGGGCTCCATGTTAGATTCACAGGAACCAGTGTTCTGATAAATATACAAGTCCAGGCTAGGGCAGGATATTGGTCTGATTTCTGTTGCTGTTACCTATAAAGTTTATACTTCCAAAGCCTCATGCTTTTATTGACCATCTTTGCTAGCATATAAGTGCCTGTTTTCTTTTGGTTACAGGATAGCTGATTGCTCACTCTGAAGCCCAGAAAAATGAAGATGACAACTGCAAGCATTGATGGACTGTCACAGACCACATTTGGCCATGAGAAGTTTTCCTGTACCTCGTACTTTTAAATTCAACCATTGCCCTGTTTTCTTAGCTGAAAGGTGTTACAAAGCACTATTTATTTTCCCACAAGTAAGCCATTTGGATGAGCATCGCACGGACACAGCAGAAAGGATCTCTGCGCTCAGTGTTTTCTCTTGTATGACTTTTGTGGAAACTTCCTCTACATGCCAGTGAGGATATATTTGGCCTCCTTTAAATACACTGCATCATTTCGGTATGTCTGCCAGCAACAACAATGGTGAGGACAGAAGCCAAGCATCTAAGTTTGTTCAATAACACTCCTTTTCCAGAGCCTCGTAATGATCGTTTAAGGAAAGAAGTAGGTGTGTATGTTGATTAAATCTCAGACAAAAACCTTTCACAAAGTCCTCTATGCTGAAATTCTTTGCACACCTGAGGTTTTGAATTTTGGCCGTGTTTACATTGCTACAGTGAGTATATTGGTGTTCAGCACAGTGATACCAGTTCCCAGACTGGGGATCCTTCAAATAGGCAGCACATGGCCAAGACTGAAGGAATTCCAAGACACTATGCATATGTCTGGTTACACTGCAGTGGAGAGAGGTCCTCTCTGCCAGCACTGATGATGGTAAAATTAGCATGTAATAAACACCTTAGTGTTAAGTGTGTGTGTATGTATGTGTATGTGATATGTTTTTCTCTGGTTAGCAGCCTGCACATGTTAAGACTAAATGTACTGAAAAGCAACCTCCAAATTAGCAGTTTGCTAATGCAGGATATAGCACCTAAATCTGTAATGGCCTGAGAAGCAGGTTTGAAGTGGCATTTCTCAGAAGCATTAAGTTACTTAAGGAGCACAGCCTTCATCTGGAAAAAGAAAGAAAAACAAAACAGCACAAAGCTCAAATCTATGCATTCCAAATTGGCATACATTTATATTCTTCTTACCCCATCTCCCCACAAAAATAGGTGTGTATGGGGAGCACCTACTCTGAATTAAAGTAACGTGGTTATAAGATTTCCTACAAAATTCAAGTTATTGCACCCTTCACTAAGTTATAAGCCCTCAAGACCAGAGAGTACTTTCATAGGCTTCCCTAACCAAAACTGACAGCTGCACTCCCCTGTGGTAATTTGACTGTAATCTGCACTGCAACTACATGATGCCTGCTCAGGTTTGCATCTTGAATCCTGCAGGTTTCCTTTGTTTTCCAACACAACTAGTAATGATGGTAAATCTGGGGAGAGGAAAAAAAAAAGAGAACATGCTCTTACTGTTTTAAACTCAGAGAAACAGCACTGCAGGGAGCACTGATTTCCAAGCTAGGATGAGGGCCAGAAGCATCCTTCACTCTTACTGCTGTGGGCAAAGAACAGGCATTAGCAAAAATATGGTCTTTATTTCCTGTGGTGGGTCAGGTGACAGGTCACAGCAGGCTGACCGCACAGCTACCGTTACAGCGTAGAGCTTGCACACAATGAAAATTATGTGGTAAAGAATTTGAATAGAGAAATTTGGTTATGATCCAGGCTGTTGATGGATCTGTTGAGATAAGCCTTTTAACACCTTACAAATGAAATGTTCATGTGCAACTTCATTCTTAACATCATGTAAGAGTTTTAAACAGCATTTAATCTGTAAACCTCAGCCTGTTGCTTGCAGGCTTTTAAAAGTTAGTTGTAACTCTTGCTCGGAAAGGTACCTGCTTTCCTATTTCTGTGAGGCCCACAAACCATGCCTGTCTTCATTTTGTTGTTGGATAAGAATGTTCCTTGTACATAATCTTATCTTCTCACTTACCTACTCCCCAAGATACTTAGAAGCTTCTTGCCTAAGCTGTTTAAAAGGGTAGGAGCTCTATGTTCTTCAGAGGAAGGCCTTTTTCAAGGACACCTTTTTTTCCATGTATACTGTCATCAAGGCATAGACTCACATTTAAGAAAAGTGACATCTTCTACAGAAGCAGCTCCCACTTTCTGGGGGACCATTCTACTAGCAAACAGACTGCTTAAGTTTCAACCCGCTGTAGAGATTTCATCGATGCATCTCTAGCAAGCCTGGTAGCTTTGGTCAGTTAGGTACTTACCTCAGCAGCAGTTGCAGATCAAGCATAGACTGCAGGCTCACACAGCTGATCCTTCTAAGCAAAATATTGCAGTGTCCAAGGAGAAGGACTCATGCTAAGTGAAAATTTCAAGCACCTGCCTTTCCTTTAGGCATTTCAAGAAAGGGAACACAGAGTGTGCTGCTGGCAGTAAGTGTTCACAGCCACTGGAAAACTTAAGAAAAAGACACTGCACAGAAATAAAGCCTTTTTCACACACACCCCAAAAAGGAACAGACTCATCATAGACATTGTAATAATTAAAAAAAAAAAAAAGGCATTAACAGGCTGTGTGCAGCAGAACCCTGATCTTCTAGTTCCACAGCAAGCACCTGAGTGGGGAGAGCTGACAGGGCACAAGCAACCATTTTAAGGAGTTGGTATAAGATGAGCTCTTTACCTTGGAGGAGGCCTGAATTCATGCAATTAATAAAAATCTTTTTTCTCTCCGTACTTCAAGTTGACATCTTTTTCTGAACAGGGGCAGGACAATTTTAGTTCCCCAATCTGGGCAAAGCAACAAAGAATTTCTTGTTCTCCTCCTCCAACTTAACAAAAGCCATCACAGTTCCCAACTGAGCTATGTGCCTCTGCTAGTCTTGGTGAAATCCTGCCTGCTAGAAGTGGAGCAATTCCAGGAGAGTGTCCAGGAAAAAGTGTCCTAATGACAAGACCACTGAATTAATTAAGTAGCTAAAGTGAGATACAATCCCAGATGATGCTGGATACTTCCACTACATCCATTCATCCCTGTCTCAGTCTTCAGGATCTTTTAAGAAACTCGGAGGAGAAGGGAGGTGTTTTTAAAACAAACAAACAAAACACCAATGCCACACCACCCCCCCAAAAAACAACCACCACCACCACACAGTGGAAAGAAGGAAGATTATGCCAAACCTTATTTACAGCCTGATCTATAAATGCCAAAGAATACAAGCAACAAGAGTAGATGAAAAATGCAAGTGCTTGAATAGACCCTGTAAGAGATGATTTGGCTGTTCGAGCCAAACCCACTAGGACTTTCTGTGCTTGTGCAAAACCTGCAGAAAGCCTCGTGCAGCAAATAAGGGAGCTTCAGCCTTGCTGTCGACTTTACGCAGTAGCCCTGAGTGCTATGCAAGGAGTCAAGGGGACATGGGCTCCTTCAGAGTGAAATGCAAAACCAGGTTTGTACTGCAGGTATATCCTCTGCTCTAGATCTCCTCATAGTCTTGCCCTCCTCTGCCCCCTCAGTCTTACCCAGCTTTTGGGCTTTAAAAGAATAATCCCAGCTCTACAAAGAAACATTTTCCTAGATACAAGCTATCTTCTCAGAGGAGCCTTCATCAGGTAGGTGAAGTCTGAGGGAGGGGAGGGGGGGACGACAGTAACATGCTTGCTGACCAGAGCTAGTCTGAAGCATGGATTTTCCCCAGCTGGGAAAGGTGAGCCTCTTTCCTTTCAGTACAGAAGATAAAAAGCTGAACTGCAGAGCAACTTTAGGGGCAGCTGCTGCCTCAAATTTTACATTTTCCAAAACGGAGTGGAGTGGCTGCTGTCACCTCTGTGGACTGTTGCTCAGGGACTCCTCTGTGGAAGCCAAAGTGAAAGCATGCCTTAACACAGCCCGCAAGGTCATCCTAATGGGGAGCCTGGAAGCCTTTGGCTGAGACAGCCTGAGCAGCCACAGGAGGGTCCTCGCAGCCTGGGACACTAGTTCTAGAAGCTTTAGGCATCTGTATGGGAAATAGCTGCATGTGAAGGATCCTGGACACGGGGCGGGGGGGGGAACCAAAAAGAGAGAGAACAAATAACAGACAGATAGGGAGCAAGCGTGGGAAGCAGCATGCTAAGAATGCTGAGAGAGCTCTCCCTCTCTACGTGACACCAAGAATGGAAGGGGATCCCAATGGAGACTGAGCAGAGGGGGAAGGAAGGAAGGAAGAAAGGAGATCTGAATGCAGATTTCATGGAGACACAAGAGACAGGAGAAACAAGGGCTTGTTGCTTCATGATCATCGTAGCCAAAAAAATCTAACCAAGGTTTGCTTCATTCAGCATCAGCCTGCTAACTGATGGGCCTCTGTACAGCAAAAAAATAGCTCCAAGTACTTCTCAAGAGAGTCTTGACAACAGAGTTGGCCCACCCAGGGTCAATGGAGAAATAGATGTAACTTTGGAACAAGTTTTTGAGTTATCAGCACTGATCTGAACTGGATTTTCAAAATAAGCACTGCAGCCAACAGGCTAAACTCATTGGAAAATCTGTGTGCTGAACTCTAAAGTGCTGTTTACAGCTGCTGACAATCTGGTCCTAGGAGACAGAAAAGCCATCAGCAAAAGGCTACTGCTGCTGGGGCAGTATGAAATTTAGCCAGAAAGTCTGCTTTTTCCATGAGTTAAGCCAATGCCGGAAAGTTTAAAGGGTCCTTATCACCTTCATCTCTGCTTCATGTGTGAAAACGAGTTATGACCTTCCACCTGCCCACAGCACAGGCAGACTCCCTCTTTCTTTGGTTTTACAATAGTGTTTTCCTACTTTTTGTACTTGTTTTTCTCTCCTCTGTTGTGGGAAAGACCCACGTGGACAAGAGGGGAAATTACTGGACAATAAAGGGGAAACAATAACACTGACAGCACTCAGAGCTGTAAAAAGCACAAAGTAAACACAAGAGAAAAATATTTTTTCCCTTCTACCCTTGTTTGTTAGGCCATTAGAGGTGCGACTTATTTTCAGCCAAAGAGGGGAGAAGGCAATGTTTACAGCTGGTAATAGCACTTGCTTTTTCAGTTTGTGTCCCTTTGAAAAGGCATAACCTGAAACAAACAAGCACATGAGTATTTTGAGAGCCTACACAGGGGAAACAGAAGTTCACATCCACTTTGGTGCACTGGTCTCCGGTCACGACACTGGTGTGATTCCAACCTAAGGGTATGCTAGAAGGCTGATAAAGCAAGCTTGCAGTTTAGCATGAGCCAGCTTGTCTGGGACTGCTAAATCACGCTCAACACCTTAAAAATGCATACATACTTCTGTAGCATCCCTGTTGTCTGAGGAAAATCAGAAGTTCAGAGAGGAAGCAGGATCACAAGCCTGACAGTCTTTAGCAGCAAAGAGTCTCTACTGCAGTCCTAGATATGGCAAAACTAAGAATAAATCATGTGCAATGAGCATAGAGTTGAGGGCTTTTGTGTGCTGGCCTTCATTAACCTAACAGGGAGCTGAATTAACTTCTAGTACTCTAAGAACCCACACGAGCCTTTTGGACGCCCAAAGGAGTCATCAGATCTTAGTGAGAATCCTCTTACTCCCCACTCACCTCTTCCCACTTCAGCACAGTTTAATTTTCATTTTCCAGGTGCATAACCCATAGGGGGAATACTCTTATGCCACAGGACTCCCCAAGCTCCAGCCACTTCTCATAGCTATCTACTGACATGAACCTTGCTTCCCTTCTTCCTAGTTCTGTCTTAGGTACTTGAGTGGTAAGTGTCTAGTTTCTAATTAGGCCAGAGGTTGGTTGAGGCACTTGCCACTTTCATTAATTCAGATGCCAACAGCAGTTTAATGGAGACACATAGTCAAAGTCCCCATCATGTTAAAGCAGGTTACCCACATGCTCTGGCTAAGAGTCTAACCCATAGCTAGAGGAGCCCCTCTGGGGGCCACCAGCTGTAATGGCACATCACCATGAAACTGCACACTTCAGGGGTTTGACTAGAGAAGTAGAGGAATCCCATCAAGCAAGCTAGGGATTACCAGCCAACACCAATCCTAAAGATTATAAACTACTCAGGGAACAGCTACAAGCAAAAAGGCTTCCCGGGGTGAGTGATGCATGGTGAAAGCTCAGCTTGATGCCCTTTCCCTTGTTGCATTACTGTTTTGCACACAGTAAGGAATAAATTTTTATCCGTTTCTTAGATCTGTAAGGAAAACCCAACCACGACCACAGTGCATATAGATCATGGTATTCTGAGTCACGTACTAATGTGCCCGATGTGGGAAGCAAGTGTGTGTCCCGCTCCCCATAGTTATTTTACTGCACAATGACAACACTTGAGAGAGGGTGATCCTAATAGATGGAATGGAAGGGCAATGCAAGTGCAGCCTTTAGGAAACAAAAGTTGCTAGAGGAGAAAGGCAGATGGCAAAATAGAACAAGATGCCTAAAGCTTATGGAAGAAGAGTGGCAAGAACAACCGTGGTTAAAAGGAAGAACACTTTGTTCCCCTGTATAAATGCTTGCTTACTTAATTGCCTTCTTGATCTGCTGGAGTTCTGCTTTCAATCGTGATGCACAATGAAATTGAGCATGTGTATCCAATCCACCACAAGCCTAAACCTCCACAACCCATCTCTCCTCTCCCAGCTTCCAGTTAAGAGATTCCTTCCAGTGCGGCAGGAATCATGTTTGGAAAACAGTAAATAACAGAGCATCATACAGACAATAACAAAGCAGTGGCTGTTTGCTTTCATTAATCAAAGCTGCTCTCTCCACATATACAAAGCTTGTTTTCTCTGGAGAACAAAGAAGTCACAGCACACTAGGAGGAACAATAGAGTAAGGAAAAACAACAACAGCTGGCAGAAGCAAAGTGTTTTCTTTCCTGTTGGAAGAGTAAAGCCTCCTGTTTTGCCGCCTTCTGAATTTTTTATTTTTTTTTTAAACTTTCCGCCTCAAACAGCAATAAAGTGGAACTTAGCTCACCCTAAGTCCTGGAAGAGGGAGGAGGAGAAGCAACATATTCTGAGGAGAAAAAGCTACCTGGAATAAGGGGAAAGGGCAAGCTCTGTGCTCCTACCCCACCGCAGCATCATTTCACCATGTCACAGTGTGCAAAAGTGAGACTACCCACTGCAGCAACCGTCATGGCAGAGAAACTGGCAGCTCTAGCACAGAAAGAAGACTCTGAAGGTACTGATGCAACTCAACGAAAGGCTCTCTGAAGAGCCTCCTCTGTTCTCTCTTGCTAGGAACAAGTTTGCAGCACTCGAATGCACTGACAGAAAACACCAGCCTCTTTACAGTGAGGAGCAGTGTGAAGAAAAGCAGAAGCTGTCAACTTGAAGATATTACATTCTCAGCACAAAGCTCTTTAACTCTGTCAGTCTCTCTACCTTTACCAGTCCAGGACTGACTCAGTTGTAGGAATCTTAATTCTTAAAAAAACCCACTAATTATTTTTGCATGAATGCAGCTAGCCACCAGCTAATGCTCACGACAAGGTATTACTCTCCCACAAGGGAGATACCTTCTCTGGAGCATCCCACTGTAAGAAATACAATACCTTTGTGAAGCAGCAACATTCATTTTTAGATGATCATAATTTGAACTGTATTATGCTGAGATAGATCTATATCAGTGACCCTTAGAGACCTGGATTCAATATGGAAAACTTTTCCCTCGTCAGGCTTGTTAAATTTTTTTGAAACATTAAAAAAAATAGAAGAGACATGAAGTCAGATTCCCAAGTGTCTTTCAACTTGTGAATCACTAGCAGCACCTAGTGGCCACAATAAATTAAACAGGAGATTTTCAGGTTGATCATAGAATGAAATACAGTGAAATCAGTTCTAAACAATGTTTATCAGCTTATTTACATGATTAGCTTGAATTACAGCAACACCAGCGTTACACAGATTCTCTAAAATGCTCGTGTTACTTCTGTAATCCAAGGAAGTTCTCCTGCCTGCATCAACCTGGATTCAGCCCCAAGGGCGCTTCAGGTAGCCAGAGACTGCCATCAGCATAGCCTCTGCTACAGCAATCCGAGCACAGCAGCAGGAACCTAAATTTTCCACAAGGCCAGAGAGCATCAGGAGAGTTCCCAGAAGCAACATCTATGTTCACATGGCATGCAGGAGCATAACCTCGGAGACAGGTGCTCACACAGCTTAAGAATAACTTTACACAGTGACCCCCAAGAGAGAATACTACATGCTGCTACACCAGTTCAGAGGGAGGAATAGGACAAAACTCAGAGCAACTGAAGATCAATTCCTCCTGTCCACTCCTGTTCTGACAGCTTCTCGGGGGCAGAATGCACAGTACAGCTGGGATGACTAGAACATCTAGAATAGATGAAAACGTAAAATAGATGAAGCAGACAGAAATCCCCACGAATTCCCAGCTACTATAGCAACTGCTTTTTACTACCAAGAAGGAAAAGAAACTAAAGCAAAGGGAACATACAGATACTTTTATTGCTCACCTTTTATACAACAGCACACCTTCAGCCATTTTCTTTCACAGCTTGACAATGTTTATGTACACAAAAAAACCAGCAAGAAGCATTATGTGGCTTTCAGTAAAGAAAAAAACCAAAAACTTTAGAACATCAAACTCAGCCAGGCTTTGTTTTCTGCAGCAATAATAAAAGGGCTTCCTCCAGGCAGGAACTAATCTTCCCAGGCCGTAGTGCATTTCTTTAAAAAGACAACCCCCAAAACAAATTGCCCTAGATTTGCTGAGCCAGTGGTATTAACTTGCAAATAAAATAAATTTCAGTTTGTCATTTATTCTAGCTGATTTCAAGTAAAAATTAGGTTTGGAGGAGGAGCAACTTGTTTTGGATGGATGCAGGTCAGTTTGAATTGCTACACCTAACTACAGGCCTACATACACTATCGGTTCACAATTTAGCTTAGTTTTAAATGATCTTTGCAGATTTTGGCGGCAGTCAGTCTTCAGAGTTGAGCAGGTGGGAAAACTTTGTTTAGCAGGAGATAAGGCTACTGAACATGGCATCCACAGTAGAGCTCATATAATAGACAACAAACCTGTTTGTCAGAGGGAGTTCACTGTGCACGCACACATGTGTGTGTAACATCTTCGTGACTAAAACAAGAGGCCAGCAAGCCAAGAAGCAATACTCAGAACTGGTTTTAGAACATGTAATTGAACAATGATTAGGGGGAAAAATGCAGAAGTTCTATTGTGTATTACAACAGACAAATTTGACCAGACAGGTCTTGATATTTCTCTAAATCAAAGCAGAAGGCAAACACAGCAGGTAGTTTCAGAACAAAAGTGTTTCAAGCAGAGAGAACCAGTCCAACATCTAAAAAGCATGGCTATTAGTTGATGTTTAGGATGCAGTGGGTAGTGATGATGCATTTAATTCAGACAGTTTGGGGGGCGGGGGGGAGGTGTACAGACAGCTGTACTTTGCTCAATGCAAAACATCCCACCCAAAGAGATTCTACCTGCCATGTACAAACCTGTACTAATTCAAGCAGCAATTAAGCCAGGCCTCTGAAACCAGGTTTCTATTACGTGAGCTCTGCTGAAGCAAAACTTTTTAGCAGCCTCAGCTCGTGAAGTGTCTTCCTTGTCCAAAGCCTGATTGATTATACTGATAACCTCCATGCTGGAAGTGCTGCTCAAACTGCCCCCCTTGATTAAAGTTCTGTCCACCTCTGCCCCCCCAGCCTCCTCCTTGACCTCCACGGCCACCGCGACCGCCACGGCCACCCCTCCCTCCTCCACGCCCACCCCCTCGGTCACTGTGGGACCCACTATCTTGATATCTGTTTTCTTGCTGGTAGCCGCCGCCACCACCCCCTTGGTAGCCACTTCCTGAATACGAAGATGACTGGTAGCCACCATAGCCTCCTCCTTGGTAGCCACCACCGCCACCACCACTGTGATAGCCACCCGTTTGAAAACCTGCATCTCTGTAGTTGCTCTCCCTGTAGCTGCCATCCTGGTAGCCACCACCTCCACCATCTGTCCAGCCTCCTTGAAGCTTGTTTCCTCTTCCGCCTCCTCTGCCTCCATGATCATAACCACCACGTCCTCCTCGTCCCCCTCGATCATGGCTTCCTTGTTCATGACCTCCTCGCCCTCCATATGATGAGTCATAGCCTCCTCTTCCTCCTCGGTCATGACCCCCATGGTCATAACCTCCTCGCCCTCCATATGAGGAGTCGTAGCCACCTCTTCCTCCTCTGCCGCCGCCTTGTTGTGGACCAGCCTCTGGTCTTTTCTGCCATGGTGGCATCTCAGGAGGTGGCGGTTCAATTTCATTGGGCCTTCCTCCTCTGTCAGGCACTCTGCCCATTAGCACCTGCAAAGAGAACAGGAGAACTGCCATAGGAGTTGTAACACCTCACAGAAGGGTCACACTGATACACACCACAAAGAGCAGCCGCTCAAGGGTTCTTACATCTAGAGGATTTCATCAAGGCAAACTTTTGTATGTTTGAATGTGACAGGCCTCTGTCTCCAATTAATAAAAATTAAAACAGGGATTATCTAGTACTTCAAGCACTGCTAACAAGGCACATCTGGAGACCTGGATTTTTTGTTCAAACAGCAGGCACACCAGTAGAGGCAGCATCAACACACGTCTTTCACTAAACTGTTTACTAGTGCACACTGCTAATCTCAAACAACCACAAGTACAGTGCAACACAGTCTCTCTCCTAAGTAGTGCTCTGAATTGCTGCAGAAGCCGTTGGCTAAGATGGTATCTTTGGTAAACCAAGTGCAAAGATTTTTATTTTTCTGTAAGGACATACACAGACAAACTTACACACCAACAAACAGGTGTCAAGACAGTGCTGATCAGAGTTGAGCAAGACTCTAGAAGGGCTTTAAGCCGTCCAAGGATGCTGTGACATTAAGAATTTAGCAAGACTTAAAATGGGATGGGACACTTGCATTGCTTCAAGTTTTAAAGTGACATAACAGAAAAACTTAAATAGAAGCAGGTTACTTTGTTACTTTATGTTACTGTCTTGGAAAACATTTAATATTGATAATGGAGATAAGTTAACAGGATACGGATCAGCAGCAGGGCAGTATTGCATTTCTAGTAAAACATACATAGGGTCTCATGATAGTCACACACATCTTCCCTCTTAATTTCTTTTACATTCCACACTCCAACTACACTAAAAAGGTGTAAAAATTATTTGGTGTGGAGGGGGGGTGGTCAAATCAGCACACCACCATTCCATCCTAAATGAATTAGAATATTACCTGAAATACAATTGATACCCCAAATGGAGAAAAGCACACATGTACACCCACAAATTTTAAAGCACTAAGTACACTGCTGTAGATAGCTACTGAGCTTCAAGTTCAGCACATGTACTTTTGTGAGCCTATTACTCCTGTAAAATCATAATTTTTGAAACAAGGGAAATCGCTTAGTCTAAATCATATTCCTACTATGCCATTACTAAAACTACATACTTGACTATAATCTAACCTGTGAGGTCCTTGCTTTGTGGTCTTAACACATTCCATTTACATAGACCAGAAACACGGTTATTATATAGGTATTATTTTAGACACGGTGACAGAATTAGGCAGCAGCAGTGTAATGACATCAGTAATTCTGGTAAGCATTAGAGCAGGCCTACTCCCACTGAAAGTAATCAAAGATATTCCAGCAATTTTTTACTGCCCCTAAGAAGGAGCACTCTGAACCTAAACAGCTGAAATTGCAGTTCCCATAATGCACTGATGCATAATCTGCAGTACATAAACACCAAGTTTCTTATGCTTTATTTCCAAATTCCAGTTACAATCCTAAAAAAAGTAGGATTTATTACTACATTCAAATTACTTAAATATTCGTAACAGAACCAGCCATTTGTCACCAAAGGTACCTTATTAATGGCACATGCAGTCTTCTCTCGGATGGACCCACTGCTTGTTCTCATAATCTTTGACAGATCCTGCCGAGCTGCCAAGAGATTTGCAACGGAAATAGTGCACTTAGTAGATAAGAGGGCACGTTTTGGCTGGTAGACTTTAGCCAGTTTTTCTGTTTGACTCTGTTGGAGAGAAGAAAAAGAAAACCCAGTCAGCTAAAGTAATAGGAAAGCAATGGGACACCTCACCAAAAGAATCAAATCAACACTGAAGAACAAGATACTACTGCAAATAGAACAAAAATTAATTAATCCAATTAAGAATCACTGCAACAAAGATAGCATTTGTCAAATCAATTTCTTAAGTAATATAGGAAACACTATTCTGACTGAACTGACAAGACACTGATCTTCCAACAATTTTAAGATTAACAATATATGCATGCAGACTGTATTACTTTCAGGCAGTCAAACACAGAAGAGAAGTGTGTCATATAGTTACATGAATTACTGCTAATGTCTAAAAGATACTGAAACCTGTCTGCGTCCAGCCTCCAGACCTCCTTCTGTGCCTGCACCCTGACCCACACCCATTCCAGTATCTCATCACTGTCTCATCACATATCTCCAACACTGTATCAGCAGAAAAAGGCTGTGTTAACTCTTTCACACACTTCATTCCAGTCAGCGTCTTCACAAAGGCAAGCCATCAAGAGGTACTGGCAGAACTAAAGCTCTCAAGTGCTTATTCTAATTCAGTCCGTTGTCTCGCATACGTAGTGCCCAAGCTAGAAATGAGCTACTACACATCAACTTTGCCTTGTATGCAATCCCTCTTCCTCTCCTGCCTTTTGGCTTTTTTGAACCATACTGGCTTTTTTGAACACCTCAAAAGTATGACAGCAGTTTTCCAACTGACAGACACAAAAGAAATCTGTGCTACCAGCCATGAGTTAATACATGAGTTACATCTATCTTCAGTTATCAATAGAGTATAATGTGTGATGCAGTTAGGATAAACCATATTGGAATCTGCACACAGACAAAAGGGCTGCTTTTTGTCTGGACCCTAGATGACAGCAGTGGGGAGAAGCAAACCAGGTTTTCCAACAAATCCCTTGACAGGGCAAGAACTTAGGAGCAAATTTTAAAATCCTAAAATCCTATTTTCCATCTAAAGGCAGAAAACTGGAACTGGGAAGAATTGAGAGTATGTATTTACAAGTGACTCAGTGATACGGTTTTAGAACCAAAAGCTTCTACTTTTATATTACAAGTTGAACAGGGTTCATTCAAAATGAAGGAAAACATGCATGTCATTTACCTGACGCTGGCTAAAGACAGGAGAAGCAACAGTATTTACCAGAGCAGTAGTATGTTCTTCCCTGACAAGTTTGACTGAGCTCTGAACACAGCATTTTGGTGCTATGATATTATTATTTTAGGTGAAACTCGAAACTTTGGAACTTAAAAAAACCCTAATAATAGACTATAAAGTTTTTACTGGTGTTTCTATCTGGAGAAGTAACTATTTAGTTATAGTACCGTATTCTGATACTTCTCAAATATTAATATTTAAAAATATAAATTACCATCATGTATTACAGCATTGCTAAAAGTTACTGTTAAAACAAACTGTATTGCATGTCTGGAATACTACAGCCACATTCTCCAATTTCACATTGTTATGGTCCTAAAAAATTTAGATTTGCATTTCAATAGATATAAATGCATATATACAATTTGTGTTTTTTGTGAAAGGATTTCATGTAGCCAGTCAAGTTCAAAAACATCTGAGAATTCTCCTAGAAAAAAAAAGAAACTAAACATGGAATTGGATGCCAAAGCTATAACACAAATTAGAAGTCTCTGGTTTTTAACCTAATCCATACTTTTGCCCATTTTCATTCACTATTAAAATATTCAATCAGACAGTTCTTCAATCATCTACTAAAAAACCTGAAGAATACAAGGTTTAAGAGATAGGACACCAGTAGAAGTCCTGCTTAGGTGATGAAACAGAAAAGGGGAGAGGTCACAGTTTATTATTAAAATATAGTTGCTTTTTGAATAAATCATCAAGAAAAAACACTTGATGATTCATGTGTCTCAGTTTATCACTAATAAGTCAGTCTCAAACACTACCAGCAGCATAATTAACAGCATGTTAGCAGATCTGGTTTAGTCCTAGAAAATAAGTGATATGTACTATTTTTTAAGTGTTGTCATTCCGTTTTCACTACAAAATATAGGAGATAGGGAAACCAAGTAATTATTTTTAAAAGCAGAATATGTATCACATACTCAGAGAGAACAGATGTCATGTCACAGCCACTTGCACAGTTCAAAGATAAAAGAAGCACATAAAATATTACCCTGTCTATGAGGTAAGAACAAGCAGTGCCTTAGCAGCTTTTCTCATGTGCATCTGTGGAGTTGTGCTTGCAGACACACTTTGAGTTAAGGAAATCTGATCGCTGTGGACAGCACAAAGTAAGTTAAGGGATGGTCAACAGGAAGATGCTTTTCTACCATCACACAGACACAGCACTTAATGATTCACATTATAGCACTCTGAACACAAATGGTTGGATCAGTAATCTCCTCTTACTATTTTTTTCTAGTGGCCTATTTAACTGTATGTTTTGGCTTTGGTGTATAGTTACACATGGTCTATCTTCTCATTTTACCATACTATTTTAAAATCCAACAGATCAGTTTTAAGTAAAATTTTTTTAGTCATCTTACATTGTCATAAACTTCTTCAGAAACTCAAACCAAAACCAGACAACTCCTGTGGTTATTTCTTACTCACGAAGGATGAAACAATGAAGCAGTTTTCCAGAGATACTTATTATAAAACATTACCATCAACCAGGACTTCACAGCAAGTTGTTTGTACCTTAGCTCTATCTGACCAGCCAAAGGACTGCACAGTAACATCCAAACGTTTGACTAACAGTTTTCTTCGGACTTCGTATTCGTTGACTATGGCTTGATTAATAGCTTCAATTTTTTCCTGAAACAAAAATTTGCAAACATAACCTATAGATTATACATAAAATATTTCTACTTAAGATAATAAACTATGTGGATGGAAGAGAATAAGACACACAGAGATATTAAGCAGGGCTTAAGCCCGCAATTATCTACCTTGTCAAATGGGCCCACAGCAAGCTATGCCTGTTGGCACTATTTTCCTGAAGGCTTTGAAGGCTCTGTTATCCTCACATTCAGCCTTCTACCATTTCTAACAGCACAGCTGTCTGGCTTTGACCAGGGACATAAAAACTGCACGCACTGCTGAGGCATTTCTCAACACCCACCAGGACAGAGAAGCAGAAGTGAGAAAATACGACATGCAACATGCTGAAGAAGATGCAAGGACATACGTAAGTCCTAGGGACCAGGGTGTCCTTGCCTTCTTAAAAAGTAGTAAGCTTAAGGACAAAGATAGAGCAAAGATAGAGGACAAAACTAAGTAAAGTACTGTAAGAGGATCTTGATTAAAGTACAATCTGCATACAGACAAAACAACAAAGTGCCCTATGGGGAAAAGCCATCACTAGAAACACACCTGGTGGCAGACAGTGGGCTTAGTCAGAGCAACAGTTGAGATGTGCACCATTAAGGAAATTATTTATGTATTGACTGAAGCCTGGCTGGAGGTGGGGGATGGGGCCCACTTTCAGCCTCAACAATACAAGCACTGAAGGAAGCAGACTGTTGGGAGTAGATGAGCTTCAACCTTAAGCAAGAAACATAAGAGAGACTTGCAGTCTTGCAGCAGGAGCCATAGGTTTGTGCTGGTGCAGCAGCACTATCTAACCCAGGCACCACCCTTCTAGAACAGCAGGTGGCAAAACCCAGCTGGAGATGATTGTGGCTCTGCTGCCTGGGTGTACAGCCTCTCCCAGCTTCCACCTGCGCACCCACTGTTTCTTGGAGAAGAGGCTATGAAGGAAGCAGAGTACTCCAGCAGGACAGAAAGAGAGGAGGAAATGATGGGAAGACCCACAGGTTAGCTGGAAAGAAGCCACAGCAGGGGATGTGACACCATCTCAGCAAGGCTAGGTCACACAGACAGTGCTGGCAAGGAGCAGGAGAGGAAGGCTTAAGCTACTGCACAAGCATGCAGGTCAGCACCACCACTGTAAGTCTCCTTTATTTTATCCTATATAAAAGGAAAACTTTTGCCTGCATCTGGACATACAGATTCATGAGCCTAAGATCTTATTAGTTGCTGAACATGTATTGTACCAACATATATGTAAACTACTGCAAAAAATTGTCTTCTCATCTTCAGAAAGGGATGAGAAAAATAATTTTGCAACATTACACACAGAATCAAGATCAATACTTTATATAACCGAAAAAGGGAAACGGGCTTTAATACCTGCAACTACTTACCCAGTGAGCTGGTCCCAGTTGTTTCTTCAATAAAGGTTTTCCAACATGATTAGGTGGAACCTTTGCTAGGGTTTCCTTCAGCTGTTAAGAGACATATAAAAATATAAACATTGGCTAAAAAAAATTAGCTTTTCAAGATTCAAATTACAGGAGAGGACTCTTGGACAGTCCAATATCAAGTTGTTTTCTCTGGGACAGAGAACCAAGCACACTTCTTTTGGAAAGCAGTTATTTTTATATTTCTGGTAGTCTCGGCTATAATTATTTAACAATTAAGAGAAGGGACTATAGAGTAGATCTACAGTTAAAACAGAAAGATTCCATGAGGTATAGCTCCCCTTGAAGAGAGAGGGATTATTCTACACATCACCTCTTTAATTCAGAAAATACCCACACTTGTATCAAAAAGGTTGTATTAAGACTATGTGAAATATAACACGACCTAAAGAAGGACCCCTCTTTACAATCAAAAGGAGAAAATCTTCAATATGAAAATTTAAATTTAACCTGTATTTTTAAAGTTTGGGCACAACTTAGGTTATCTTTCCCATCTCAGAATTTCTGAGGACTTCAGAGGGAACAGAGTAGCAGTGACAAAAACTTGGATCAAAGCAGGTTGGAGTTATGAAACTTCACTTTTCCACTGCTGCAAACCACATTTTTCAACTTCCTTGGGTGTTTATTCCAGCAGTTGATTTAACAAATTCAGTGACCTGGTTTTCCAAAGGTGCTGAGCGCAATTTTTTTTAACTTGAAGATCTTAAAACCAAGTGCTTTCAGAAGAGCAGAGGTAGCAGTTCATTCAATTATCCGCAGTTTCTTTTTTTAATGTGGTGGATCATTAACAAAGAGAGTCAATTATACAAAGATCCTACTCCAGACTGTACTGTGTATGTGTGAAGAAAAAGGTAGCTTGATTCTCACATGCTAGATCAGAATATTGCTATTTTAAGACTCGCTTTTTAAAAACAAGAAAACTTTAGGGTGATCTCTTGTTATAATTATCATCTTACAGTCAAGAATAAAATTTTCACTCTGTGTTATTTACATTTTCATGTTTTGCTCAACTTTGTGATGTATTTTCATTTACAAAGTGAAATAAGTTTTTCAGTTATTAGTCAGCTTTACTTTCTCCTTCTCAAACACTACCAACATCTGAAGTGTTTGGACTGTAAGCACCACGGCTATAAATGATTTCTAAAAAACTCTGTAGGTTAGAAATTCCTGATGTATTTTATTACGCTATAAGGACTGTTCACATTTTTTTAGTATAACCACCTATGGATATAATCAATGAGATAACATTCATTTAACCTTAATGATTTTGCAAGGTGTATACAAGTTTGATGTTAAAGCGAGACAATGTAAAAGAAAAGTCAATTAGTAAAACATATCAGAATTTCCAGATTAAAAATATTTTTATCTACTTTGTATTATGCATTTTTATAGTCTTTTTCACCAGCAAAGCTTGCTAGCATTGTTCATTGTTATGAATACTTTCTACCTTTTATAGAAAATGGAAGCAGAGAATTCTTATGTATCTAACTATTTAACGCCCACGACAATGCCAAAAACAGAAAACAAACTGCTTCCATTCTACACCTTGGACTTCTGCTGAAAACCATCCTCCTCTTCTTAAACAGCCCAATCCAAACTGATTTCTTGCAAAGAAATGAAGCACTCTTTTCAATTGCGTGGATTCATTTAAGTACAATGCAACTAAAAGGTTAGTAAAAAAACTTCTCTGAAAGTATTTTGGGGAGCTTTGTAATAATATTCGTTCTTTAAAGTTCACAAAGGCTCTCTTCTGCTGTTCTGCTCTCCCCTCTCCTGCAAGTTAAGTTACTTAACATAACTTTAAAACTTTGTCCCCCACCTTTGGTCTGTGCACTGAACAGTCCATTCCACTTCATTTCTCTGCTTTTTAAAAATTACTCCAAAAGTAAATGTCTTAAAAAAAAACAAACACATAACCTGGAGAACACATATATGTAAAGGAACAAAAATAAATTGAACCACAAGAACTGATGAAGCCTTAGGGAAAAGGTGCAAACTTGACTTTAGTTACAACACCTTTTAACCTAAACATTTTTAAAACAGTAGGTTCCTGTAAAAACTTGTTTAGGTGTACTTCTTGGAATACATTTCTCCTTAATGTTTTTCCTGAGGCCTAAGCTTAGCATTTTCCACGTCTCCTGCAACAGGTGATGACATTAAAATCTAGAGCAGAGTAAGAAATACCTCACCCCATAAGGCAATGATAGCAGTAGTCCCTGACCTCATGCCTTGGCGTGGAAAAAGCCTTTAAATTCATTTTCAAAATCCTGATTCTTGGCATACTCAGTAAACCATGTTAATTCTCCTTCACAAGTCAAACACTGGACTTTCACAAGAGGCAAATCTCTCCCTGGTAGCAGAACTATTTCCCATCAAAACAGTAACATCATAAATATTCTAGTTTTGTTCCTTTGAATCTTACTTTTTTTTCAATTCCACTGAAGAACTGGAACATCGTTATGTTGGCTGGAGGCTTGGACATGCCTAAAGCAATACATATGCCTTTTAGCTCCTGAAAGACTTCACTGCCACCTCCTTCCTGTGCTTTTTTAGGAGGGGCGCTCACACACAGCATTCTGGCAGCTTCCAGTTCTGAGATGAGGTATGCTGGGGTAAGAAAAATTAGATTTCAGCATCAGATATAGCCGAGTTAAATTACTTTAGAACCAGTGAGAACTCAAGTGCTTACAACCAACAAATGTGCAAATGGACTGTTTTAGAAAGAGTTAGGGCTATAATTTTGGTAGCCATGGAACGCTCACATTTCTAACAATCACTGAGCCCAATGCTAGAAACACAACAAACGGGAAAGGTTTAGTACAAGCAATTAAAGCCTGGAAAAAATTCCTATTATTCCAACAGGTATTAATCAGAGAGTTCAGCAGAGCACAGCTCTTTTCCTTCAGGCTTTGCCCAGCAAAGACAGGAGACTAGGAACATGGAAATAAGCAGGATGAGGGACTGGGATATGCACTTTAAGCTAGACAAGCACAAACTCCTTGAGGCTCTAGGAAACAAAGCAAGGAAATGAGTAGAGAGAAGTGAAATGTTGGATGAATCTCCTCTACTTCCCCAGGCAAGATGCAGAGTGGAAAAATAACCCCACTTTTAAAAGTACTATTGAGAATTCAGGTTTATAATAATTCCAGAAAGGAAGGCAGCAACTGACAAAATAGAAGCTAGAATGCCTGCAGTGCTCTTTAGTATCAGAACTGCAAGAGCCCACCATCACGTTATAACTCCTTCATCAAACAAACAAAAAAAATTAAAATAACATAATTTCTGAACATGGTCTACACCCAAAATTTCAGCACTAGGTGTAGATTACAGTGATATCAATTTAGCATGCAGCCTTTGCTTGCAATTGTCACAACTTTAAAGTTTCAACTGAAAAAAATGCACAGGTTTAACAATACTTTTATCATGAATCATACTGGGTGACCACAACAGTAACGTAAATAATTATTTCTAAAAATAAGGACTGAAAAGTAGATACTGCACTGGTAAAGACAGACTTGTGAACAGGGATGTAAACCCATGGCTATAAAAAAGCAGCTTACTACTTATAAAATTGGGACAGATCAAAAGATTAAGAAAAGAACAAAGCATTTTAATGATCTCTAGAATTTCTTCTAGATCTCTAGAATGCCTTCTGCTAAAGACACATAACACCTTATAAATGATAAAATTCTTAAAATACGTAAAGCAGTAAAGAATCCTTTGTCAGTTCTTTCAATGGTACTTTATACAGATTTTTCTTATATTCAACTTTCAATTATTTACACCCCATTAGGACCTCCTGAAAAAGAAACCAGCAGCAGAATTTTGTTTCAAGAGTTCAGAGATCACATTCAAGCTACCTTCAAACTCCTCTGACAAGGACTGACATTTTTAAGTCCATTACTGTAAGACACAAATGTTCTCTAGATAGTGATTCTTTTTTGCAGACCTTTTCTGAACCAACCTGAAACTCTTGTACTTTTTATTCTTTGAAGATGCCAGTACGTAGTATTGTATTCTAGTGATGCTGCACACCAAGACAATCCTAACTACTTATGTTTATTTGGTGCTTTCCTCTCCCAGCAACACTGCTACATCTTCCAATTGACATAAACTGTGCTGCATTTTGTTAAAATGTAAAATACCCTGGCATTCCATTAAAAAGGGTTATTCTGTTTTTCCTGAAAAAATCTGGTTTTATGGCTCACATACACCAGGATACCTAATAAGTTAGCTTAATGGAGGTAAAGCAAGCTATGCAAAAGTTTCAAGTATTACTATCATGGTATACACAAAAGGAATTTGGAATTTCAATTCCACATTTGACAGTAAACAGTATTCCTGCCAGATGGGATACCAGAGTTCAGCTTCTGAACACGGCCTTATATTACCAAAACACATCACAGACAACCTCTGGGATAAACTGTGTGTCACAGATGAGCCAAATTTATTGAATGGCTTGGCTTACAGAGAATAAGCTGAAGGGCAGACTGTTTCAGCTACAAAATATTTTAAATGCAATAATTGCCTCACTTCTTCTGACATTTTTGAACATACTATCAAAACAAATTCAGATTAAGTCTTACTACTCATCTTTCTCCTACTGTTGAAATACAGGAACCTACTCTAGAATTCATTTCTTACATCTCAGCTAAGGGCAGAACTAAATTTCTGTTTTTAAAAGTTAAAGAATCAGCAGCAACTGAGGAAGCAAATAAAACATTAATTTATGTTGAATTTAAGATCTGATTAAAATTAGTATAACAATTTCTAACTCTGACACTTGTAAAAAACTTTTTTTTTTTTTTTAAATGTGAATCAACATCACACACTTTTTCCAAATTTAAGTATTATTTCTTCTCCTCTAACATTACCTAAGCAGGAATAAAACCAATTTAGGTACTGAGACCTGCTGGGTGGAAAAGTAAAGGGAAGACATCACCATTGCTGCTGCTAATTTCTTTTCAATCAGCAAAAAGCAACATTGAAGCTATTTACTAAGGGACATGATCAAAAGAACTGGGAGTTGGGATAAAACATTTTCTCTTTTTCACAACAATTCCAATTGTTGTCAGAATGTAGGAAAATGCAAGTCTTACTGCACTTCCAAGTCGTCATGGTGGGGGCTTCAAAATGATGACGCATCTCATGTTAATGGTCATTTTTACAACCCTTCTAAACAAAGTTCAGTGGCTAAATCCTGGCAGAACTCTTCAAACTACTCCCTCTTCAGAGTACTTTTTGAGAAGTAATAGGACAGGCTTTTTGCTAGTGAATGTGAAAAAGGCTAATACTTGGAATATTTTCCATCATATACTGGCTACAGAGTGACTGGTAAGTTGATGAGACCCAAAAATATAATATTCTGACACTGTAAACTACAGGGGAAAATAATTAATAATTTTAGGTAACTGTTTTTATACATTGTGGTAAAAAAACAGTATCTCATTAAGTGTAAGAAACAATACTTATTCTTGCACAAAACCAGATTTGCTTGCAAGCACCCTTTTAACTTACTAAGCAGTAAGAGACAGTTCTTTTGATTATGAAGGCGTTTTGTCACATCCCCTGATGTTAATGATGCATACGGACAGTTCATTTCAGCCAGCAACCCACTCATTTCAAGTTGAAATTCTTCTGCTTCGTTTGGACCTTAGAAGGAAAAGAATAATAATTTATTTAGAGCTAATATATGTATCTCTGGCTATGATTAGAATTAATTAGCTCTTCTTAAAAAAAAAAATTAATAATACTTTGCTCCAGTTGCTATTTAACATTAAACCCCTTCTTTTAAATGGAAGCCAAATGCATTCTTTGGGTTTCTCAAAGACAGAGCACAACCTGTTTGGAGCCATGATATTCCTCATTATTGTAAAATTATGTTTCACTGACAGCTTTTCCCAGCTACAACAGACAGGCACTGGCAACTTCTACAATGAAAAGTGACATTAAAAACATCACAAATTTTACAGGGATATTTTAAGTATCAACTAACTGTTCCCACTACAAATGTATTAGATAGTTCTGATAAAGTCATGAATAATATGGTTTATGAGCTCTCATGTTTTTACTACTTCTCCCCACAAGCTCACATTTGTCAATTGACCTTATTTCTTACCAATATCCTTTAAAAAATAATTAAGTCATGTAAGCCAAAGCTTAGACTGATATTTGTGTCAGAAATTAGTGAAACTAATCCGAATTTGTTAAGCCAAGTTATGCAAAAAATAGTAATAAATGAGAGGTAACAGTTTTTCTTCTTTTGAAAAAGGAATTAAACCTAAAATGTCTGTTATTTATAACCTCAGGTCATGTAAAATGAAGGTAGGACTTGATGGTACTACAGATAAAATGTTTCCATCCCTGTGTTTAGATGTTTGAAATAAGTGTTAGAATACTGCTGGATTGTATTTTTACACAAGAAGTACAGTAGGAACCTTATACTCCTAGAAAAGGTGAGATGCTGTATTGTTACAGAGAAAGGGAGTCAAATACACTTGAAGAAGAAAGGATGGACATGTCAAAAACAGAGAGAAAAAGGAAAATAACAGATGTTGAGGTGAAAGGCAGCAATCTTTGGCCACTGAGTAGATTGAAAGTTAAGCTCATAAAGGCATTATGAGTTAATACACTAGATATTCAGAAGTACAGGTTATCATACCTATTTAACAATTTAATCTGTAGAATTGTCATGACAAGTTGACTAAAAATAACATTTTTTGAAAACTAAGGTTTGCTTTCTCCACCAAAATGATAATTAAACAAACATACATTTTCAGGCTCCTTCTCACAGACTATTTCATAAAGAAGGAAAAATACATAGTAAGCAGAGTTAAGGTAACCAACAATAAAAATAAAATATGATTACTGTAGTCATGAGAATGTTTCCTTGAACAGTAGGTATTTCTTACATCAAAATTACAAACAGAAGTGTTGAATTAAAAGTATTCTCATGATCTAACTAAAAAAAACCCACTAATATTTCCTTAAATCCACCCAAGAACTTTATGTTCAACTTAGGTTCATAGAGTGTTCAACCACTCTATGGTTGAACAATTAAAAGAAAAAGCTAATTTCAGAAGAAAGACTGTTTGATCCTCACTATTATTTCAACCTCTACTGGCTGTTCATGAGGCAAGTTTGAGGCAGAAAATATCCAAAATCTGACAGTGTGCAGATGATACTCTCTGGTACAACAGATTTGGCAATTGTCAGCCCAAATCTTTATGGCATGCAAGAACACACATTAAGTGCACGTTTGTGCTAGAGTTATGGCTACTTACTGTTAGTTGCCTGCACATTTTCCTCTAGTTTACAGAATAGCCGTAACTCAGATACCAACCAAGCACAGAGTTTGGTGAATTCAGGGGAACTGGCTCCACGAGAGACTGCCTGAGCCAGCGCTCCGTCATCTAACAATGGACCTTTGTAACTGACAAGTAAAACAAAAGCACAGTTTATTAACATTTGCTATGACTGATGTCCTGTGATAGATTTATTTTATGCTGTATACATATTGAGAACTACACCCTCATCACATCTGCAATGCTGAACATCTAAACTGATAAGATTCCTGCACTGAACTGTAAGAAAAAGCATATTGAAAACATCTGAGTAAACCCACCATTTCCATGCACATTAGCTTGCTGCCAAAGAGACTGTGTCACAAAATATCATCATCAAAGGTTTCATCCTGGAGAATGTTATCACATACAGACGCAACTTCTCTGCCTCTATCACTTGAAGATGTTACTTGCAATATACCTATCTAGGGCAACTGCAGTTTCAAAGTATCATTCTTGAGCACTGCCTTACAGTATGTTGAATAATTACTGCTGAACTAGTGCATCTTTTCTGTCATTTCCTATCATGTATTAAAGGGTTGCCATGCGAAACAAAGCCTTTGATACAAATGCTGCAAAAGTGATATGCAAAACAATATCCTCTTTTGAAAAATTACCTTCTTAGATGGGCACAAGAAAAGTAAATAGAATTAGTTCTTTGCATAAACAAAATTAGCCAAAAACAGGCCTAGTGTAAGAAAGCATGAGTCTACAGATCAGGTCTTAGAAGACATAGTTTTCAGGACATCTGTGTACTGATACTCTGTCAGGAGGAGGAGGAAGAGTAGGGAGAAGACTGCCTTATTAACCAGGTAGAAGCACAAAGTCAGAGCTTACCACAGTATTTAAGAAAAAATGCACAGTATTATTTTGATATACTGCACTCAAAACAGAAAGATATCCAAGAGTGAGCATAATCAACCGAAATCCCTCTTTCGAACTTCCGGATAATGTCACCCACTATGTCACAGCAACCCAGTGTGTCCAGTCCACTCTCAGCAAACCTCAGAAGTAAAAAAAATAATGTCTCAAAGAGCAAATTAAAATGTTATTCTCCATACTTTGTTCTTGTGCTTAACATCACATATAAAGGATTTGGTCTTCACTGTAACAGCCTGTTACTTCATCCAACCAAAATGAAGCAGCCACACTCAAAAATAACTTTTACCTCACAGAGCAGCTCGATTAGTGACACAGAGTTAATCTACTAGCAGCTGGCGGGAAGCTGTAATCTGATGTATTACAACCCTACTACATTACCACAGTAGGCCAGACAATTCCAACAGGCTAATTAAAGCAAGTTTAAGTCCCATCCCACAGAGGTTTCAGACCTACACGTGTATAGGAACATCTGGGACTCAGAATAGAAACATCCAGTTATAGATCAAAGTAGAAGGGAAGTGATGACAAGCCTTTTGCTTTGGCAGGATCTGGATTTAAGTCACTGGTCACATCAGAGGCCCCTTTTCTAGAATTCTTCTTTGACAGATATGACATCTTGACTGTGTTATCTCTGATAATTATGACTTCAGCTACACATCTATTTGGCCAGTAATCCAACTTGCAGATTCCTGACTGCAAGCAGCTTTTTCCTTCCACTCCTGCCAATGGGACAAGATCTAGAGCTATGCTCCCCTTTTGGTAGCACTATGCTGTCCGGTTTGTTTGCTTTTTCAATAGTTCAACAAACTGACTTACAAGGCAAGAGGCCACTATTTGAGCACCTCAAGCACAAATCCAAAAAGAAACAACTCTTCGGTGTGCAATGCCATTAAAAAAAATAAATCAAGTAATATATTAGAAAAGTCTTCAGTATCTGGTTAGAAAAAATAAGTTAAACTGTGAAGGATCACAGAGCTTCTGCCAAAACTTAAAACCTCAAACACCCCAGTCTTTCCAGACACTAAGAAAGTCCTTTAGTCACATGCAGTAGTTTTCCCAGTTGTTACCAGTATTGTTGAAGCCCCATGCTCTTCACCCTCCAAATTTTCTTTTCAGTCACTGTTGCCAGTCTTGGTTGATATGATTTGTTTTGTAATCTACTTTCATTGATCGCTTTATTTATTTATGTCAAAAATCACCAGCAACACTTTCTGTCTATAATTACACAGATAAGGAGCACAAATCACAAATCCTTCATGCCAGTAATATCCTTTTAAATATATGGCAGAAAAAATAAGCCAATCACAGTATGTCCATGATGGCAGAAACCTTTTCACATTTCAGTCAGAGAAATACCTGCCAAAACAGAAGCCTATTTGTCCAGCTTTGGAATGAGCATCACCAACTTAGCCTGGAAATATAATCCTTGTTGGAGCATAATGACTCTAGCCACACAGTGATTTATGGGAATGTGGCCAATGTAAGTAAATACAGCTGTTTGCATAGAACCAGCAACAGTAAAATTGTAACTGCCTCTTGTCTGAGCTCTCAACAGTTTACAGACACGGAAGCTTACAGTAGGGCACGTTCTCCTTGCTCTCCCTTTCATATTTATATAACTTTTACTGACTCTGACAGAGCAACAGGTTTAAACAACAAAAGTTTCCTGTGCTATATTATATTAAAAAAGAAAGTAAAGGAAAAAAATACTGTAATTTACAATTGTTTTTGCTGCCTATTATTTTTCACTAAATAGGAAGCCTAAAAGTTTTCCTCCCCCCTAGCTTCTCTTAAAAGGTTTCTTTCTCCCTTCCCCACCCTCAGCTAGGACCGCTCTCTTGAACAGAGGGCTCACAGCCGAGATAGCACCACAAGAATCAAGGGGATAAGCGCACAGGAAGACGTAAAATGTTTGCAAAGGCCGTACAGCTAAAAAACTGCCTCTTCTCAAGCCCAGCCGCCACCATCGCCAGCCCCGCTATGGGGCCGGCACCTTGGCTCTGATGAAATGGGACCAGTCCAGGTGCTGCCCTGGGCCGCGGCCCTCCGGGGCGACACCGGCCCCGCCTGCCCGGGGCGGACAGCGGCGCCCCCCGCCCCAGGGGCCCACACCGGGGCCGCCCTCCTCCTGCTCCCGGCCCACACCGGCCGCCCGGGGACGCCACGGCCCCGCCAAGGGCCGCCAAGCGCCCTCTCCCCTCCCCCCGCCAGCGGCGGCCCGGGACAGGGCGTCGCTCGGCCCCGGACACCTACCCCAGGTCCTCCAGCGACTCCAGCACGTCGCTCTCCAGGAGCTCGAACTCCATCCTGCGGCGGGGCACGGAGGGGGAACCTGCGCGACAGCGGCACTCAGCGCCCCCGGTACCCGCAGCCCCGCCGCCTCCCTCCCCCGACCGCCCTCCCCCGCAGCCCGGCCCCGCGGGGGGGCTCAACGGTCGCACCCCGTCCCCGCCTTGCGGTGTGGGGGCAGCGAGGAGCCCCCGCCGCGCACCCGTGCCCCCCCACCCCCGGCGGCCACACGTACGCTGCTCGCACGCTGCTGCGCCGCCGACTGCCGGGTTGGCATGTCAGGGCGGGGAGGGAGGGAGGGAGGGAGGAGCAGGTCCCCGGCCTGACCCCTCACCCGGCGTCTCTCGGGCCACCCGCCGCCATGCCTGATCGGCGCGGCCTCCTTCCGCGGCGGTGCCCGCCTACCCGCCGAGCCAGGCAGCGTTGCTAAACGGCGACGCGGGTGGAAGACGGGCGCCGGGGCGTCTCTGTGGGACAGGAGCCCGGGACGAGCCAAGGATGCCACGTTTCTGTTCAGGCGGCACTTCGGGCAGGTCCGGAGGAAGGACCCCCCCCCGTCCCCGCCTCGGAGCCCACGCTAGAACCCACGCTGGAATGTGCTGTGGCGAGCGGTGTCGCGGCAACGGGCGGAGGGGGACGGGGCGGCAGAAGGGTCAAACTGCGTCAGCGAGCGAGCGCTTCCCCACCCAGGAGGACCCCGCGGCCCCACCGGGACCACAAATCCCGGCATGCCATCTGCGGCACAGGGCCCCTCGCGGCCGCCGTAGGGCTGCCTCCCGCCGGTCCGTGGGGCCGGGGCCGCTGGGGCAGGGCGGGGGCCTGCTGCGCTGGGCCCGGGGGCGGTGGGTGGTAGGCGGCGGCCTGCGGCAGGTGTCGCGGTTGCCGCGGGAAATAAAAATAATAAATTGAAGTCGTTGCTTCTGCGGGTCTCGTTTCTCCCGAGGCGGGCTTGCGCGAACCCGTGGGCGATGGCCTGTCTCTGCTGAGGCGGCTGGGAGGCCGCGGGCCGGAGGCCGCGGGGGCCTGTGCCCTGTGCCCCGTGCCCCGGCGGCGCTGGCTGCAGCAGTGTCTCGGTGTCCCGCTGGTGATGGGACTTTTGAGGCTGCTGAAGCAATGCTGGCCATAGCGGAGCCTGCCCGACTCTGTGCTGGCAGTGACACTCCTTAAGGCAATGCTCTGGCAGCTCTTTTAAAATTATTTTAAATTTTGGGGGCCAGGGCTGGTGTAACATTGTTCACTTCTTTCACTTGCCAGCATCTTCAGAAGGAAAGCCATGCACGTGGATAAAGATGCATCGTTAATAATGGAAAACTCTATTAGAGGGGATAATTTTTCTTGCTCTTTCTAGTTCTCTTAGACAGCATTGCCATGTTGCCTGGGACACAGCAGGCCCGCAGAAAGCACATCAGTACTAAAAAGGAAGCGTGGATAAAAGAGCAGAGTATGTCATAATGGCTAGGCCATGCCAGAGAAAGGCAAAAATGCTCATGCCAAAAGTAATCCCAGTCTGTCAACAGGAGCGAGTTGATGCTCCAGCAGAGGAGTCCTGGCTGCCTGTACTTCATGAAATTGCCCTTGGCAGGCATAAAAAAGAAAAGCTGTGGTCAAATAAGAAGGGATCTTGTAGCCTCAAGACATGTAGGAGAACAAAGAAACAGTACCTCAAAGGGCTAGAAAGAAGTAATTCTTCACTAACAGGTGGCTCAGTCACTGGTTCTGCTATTAAAGACAGGTCAATCTACAAATTTAGGGGAAAATTACCTCCTAAAGACTAAAAGCGTAACGTGAAAGGAATAGTATGGGCATTTCTGTTTCTTTGTATATTTGCTTCTAGTTGTATAGTGGTTGGTAAAGAGTAGCCATAGGCTATTTCAGTTTTTTAAAAAACAAAAACAGATTAAGGCTCCTGGCAAGCTGCTTTATCACTGCTGGGATAAACTTGGCTGTGAGAATTTCCTGCCTTGACTTCAGTCCCTTCCCTTTGGATTCCCTTCAGTCCCTTCCCTCGCAGCATCTCAGATGTTCTGCCTGGGAGCCTTGCTTGGGTGGTTATTCTAAGCTGGAGGTTTGGGGGACTGGATATTTTCCTCCCAAATTCAACACTGCAGCTGAAGGCTTGTGACACTTTTTTGATGTAACGGTTGCGTTCAGCTTGCTTGCACAGCTGGAAGTGTACAAAGCAGGGCAGTATGTCCATAGTCTGACCCTGCTCCTCAGTTGCTGCTGCTTCTGGGCATAATGTTTAGCCCTTGTTTCCGAACTTTTTTTTGTCTCCCCCCCCTCCAGCCTTTTGTTTATTTCTCTCTTTGATTCAGTTGTGGCAATACTGCAGGGTAGGGACAAGACAGAAGGCATCTTCTCCAGTCTGTATCGCTCAGTTCCACAACTGCCTTATTTTCCTTTCTGTGTTGTGGGAACCAGCGGTTTCTTGAAAACCATATGGATCTTCCGGTTGGGGAGAAGAACAGTTGGAGGTGTGATGCTAACCCAGAGCAGGCAGCTAAATTTCCCTTGAGGACAGGGAAGACAGCATTGCTTTGTCATTCTGTGTCTTGTCAGTTGTTTTTTTTTTTCCTAGGTACACAGGGTTTTTCACCACCCAAATTTTGGAGGCATGGGAGGTGTGAATGGCAACTTTGCAACATCCTGGCCCCTCTAAAAGAAATTCAATTGGACACTGTACAGTTAGTTTTTGTTTTGCATACAACTGCTTCTTGAACAAACTAATCTTGTTTGCTATTACGCAATGAGATCCATGGCTTTGCAGGACGGTTGCTTCTGGGAGCAGCTGCCACTCAGGCTGTCAGCTTGCACCAGGGCTGTAACTGGGGTAGCCGATTTCCACAGGCTACCAAAGGCTCTGCAGAAGACTTGTCAAGCTGCAGAACTGAGCTCAGCTCTCCTCACGTTTTGTTCTCTCCATGGTTAGATTTGTTACGGCTCCTTCCCTCCCCACCCTCACTCGCAGGGAGCTGTAGCTCTGGGAGTCCACGTGGTCCTCAGGCAGCTTCACTGCAGCGTCCTGGCTGGAGCTGTAGGTGACTCCCTACACTGGGCCAGCACTGGAAAAGCTGTGTAATACCAATTTCCTCTACGGGAAGAACCAAACCAGCCCAGGTGGCTGCTGTCCAGTCCATTGGACCCCTGTAAACCCCTTCCAGTCCCCTTAGTCCTGGAGGGATGTCAATGTGTATGGTGGATCTTGGTCAGGTGCTCTCAGGCTGTGACATAGAGGTTAAGGAAGTTGGCAGCCTTTGCGTGGCCTGAGGCTGCGCAGCGGCCAGAAATATTTATTCTGAGAGGTGCGAGGTGCTCCACTGCTCTGGCACCTGTTGTCATTTAGCGAAGACAATTGGTTTCCTGTGTATTTGCCTTTTGTGATTGATAGGTTTTGGTGTCCAGGATGATGTGACCTCTGACTGAAGATAAAGGACTTCCTCCTGAGCAGATTCTCTCACATCTAATAAAGCGTGAGCTGACGTTGCAGCCCCTCCTTCAGCTTTGTACCAAAAGGACCTGCCACCAATGTGGAGGAGGCTTGTTGAACTTGCCTGGAATGGGTCACTGAGTTTGAAGATACACACCCTGACGGTTTAAACTTCACTTCCATATGAAACCTGGCCAAAGGTGACAACCTTAAGGCAGGCATTATTTCATTACAGCCAAATTATTTCCACAGTGTTTACACCACCCCACCTCAGGTCTTGCCTGTTTGCTCTGTGGTTGTCAAAAATCCCCATGACAGAGGCATCCTGAAATCTGCACTTGTGGAACAGCATGAAACACACTTGAGTGTTACAAGGTGCAGAGTGTGCGAGTTAAAGTGCTCCTGATCACTTTTGTATCAAAATCAAATTTTTTACTAATTTCTCTGAGGATGCTTCAGCTTTTCCCAAGTGCCCAGATGCATGCCCACTGTGTTGCAGATAAAAGCCCACTGGCTGCCAGACATACAGCTGTATTTACCAGGTATCTAGGAACGTCAGTTCTGGCTCAGACCACGCTCTGGTTAGCTGAATAGCCTGTTGATAGTATTAACTAAAACCAGATACCATGGGAAGATCAACAGCAGGACAAGCATGTATGACACTTCCCCTAACTCTCTTCCAGCCTCTACTTTCAGCTCTCCAGACTTTCTTCAGTCCTTACTGCTGTGCCGTCAGGTTCTGCCTGAGAGGATTAAAGATGAGAGGGCACCAGCGCCAGCTGCTGGGTGTACTGCCTAAGGCCAGTTATTGAAGGGATCCACAGTCTGTGTACGCCTGTGTTTGTGGGTGCAAGGGGGTGCGAGTACCAGCAACCTGAGTGGGGCAGTGGGCCTTGGGGGCTTGTATGACCAGGTGTCTGCAGCTGGAGAGAAGAAGGATCTGGGGCCAGCTACTGGATAAATGAGCATCTAAGGCCTGTTACTGGAGGACCCATGTTGTATGTATGTCTCTATGTTCCACTAAGGACCTTCATTCCAGAGAGGGGAACAGGATGATGCTGTTGGTCCTGTTTCCATTTGCAGAAGTGCTGTTTTCTGGTTTTATATGTGTTTATCTGTGTGGCTGGCCACATGTATACACGTACACGTGTTTGTGTGTGTGCGTGCCTACTGGGAGCTCAGCCTTGCTACTGGCTGGACCTGGGGAGACAGCTGCAGGCACCTTCACCTCTGTCAGGCTACCAGGTTTCGCAGCTCCAACCAACGCTTCTCTCCTACTGCAGGCAGGAGGTAATTTCTGCTAAAGAACGAGGTTAAAATGCAGCCTTTGTGTGGCAGTTAATTTTTTCACTAGCTATACTGTACCATGTTCCTGAATACCTTATCAGCAGAAATACATGCTTATTTTATTTTCTAGGGTAGCTGGATCTCTGCTACTCTGCCGCTTTGGTTACTAAAGAAAGGGATGAAAGTGCAGGCAGTGTCTTCTAGACAGGGTGTTCAAATCCATCCCTGGATTACACCTCTTTTAGCCAAAGGATGTCAGTGCTACAGTAATTAGTTTACCAGCCAGCCTCTGCAGTAGCAAATTAAGGAAGGAGAAGGGGAAAGCTGATCTAGAACACAACAGCAAGCTGAGAGCTGACAATTCAATACTTAAGATTATACAGATGAGTAAGACTTACCAGGCACTGCTGCTAGGAAACATGTTAGCATTGTGTGGAGCTTGTGTGGGGAAAATAAGTATTTCTAAAGTGTTATCCTTCCCCGAGCAGCAGCAACAAACTAGTTTGTGGTTTTTCCTCACATATAAAGCAGGATGAGCCTATCCACATACTGTAAAGCAAACTGTTACACATTATTTTATAGAATAATCAACTTCTGTGATAAATCTATGCAAAAAAAGCAGGCTGTCTGTTGTTTGTCTTTATTCTTTTACATGCTTGGTAGCTGCTGCCAGGACATTTCTGATGGTGAAACACAGCACCATCTCCCTCAGGTGAAATAATTGTGAAAAGAGTTAGCAAGGGACTTCTGTGAACATATGACAAAAAAGTTTGCATGAATAATTTAACATGGCAGCTGAGTTTAAAAATAGCTGGAAGATTCCAGATGAAGTATAGAGACAGGAGTTTTAAAAAGCCTTTTTCCCTACTTTAAGCAGCTCTTCCAAGAGATACAGAAACTACATTACTGTAGGGCCAGAAAGGCCCTATGAATCAAGAAGCTTCAGAATCTACCGCCCTCTCTTGCCACTATTAATACTTTGAAGTAGCCTGCACTTTTTAAATCCTCTTTAGAGAATAATTTTTAAACAAACAGCACACAGGATCCAGTGTTATTTCATAAAAGTTTAATGTTTGTTTTAAAAATAATACTGCTTAATCAAGAGAAAGGAAGCATCCGCACATACGGTCTTCTTAGATGCTGGCAAAAGAACTTATATTACAGACATACCCATGAACAGCATGTTTAATCATTAAGAATATAGAAAAAGCCTCACTGATTAATCATATTAATAATAATTAAAAGAATGTGCCCTCATACCAAAGAGAAGAGAAAGAGATACCATTCCAGTCATGCAAATCTGCACCCACCTTCTCAGAACACGATTCCAGAAGTCCAGCAGTTCCAGATAACATTTTCTTAGCTCCTGTGGAAATTAACCAAAAGCCAGCAAAGAGAATGGGCTTGTTACAGCAAACTTAATGCTCATCCTAAAATCCTGCTTGCTGAGCATCTGGTGGGTTTGACTGTTACATTCCCAAATCTGAGGCCCTTTTAATTGTTTTCCCCTCTGCATCAAAAGCTTTCAATACCAAAAGCTTTTGATGTAGTCTGGAAGAAATCTGGCGAGCTTAATACAGAATGAAAATGGTTGTAGGTGAACATAATGTGCATGTACGTAGTGCACTAGGAGAAGAAATTTCTAAGAACTAGGATAACTAAAAGCTATGTATTTGATGCTTTGGTCTAGGATGCTAACCTTACACAGCAGAGGGTTTCATCTTACAAATCTGAAATAAACTTTCAACCTGTAAGCCTTTCTTGGGTTCTGAAACACAAATTCAACTCTCAGAGGAATAATTACAGGTCATTTAGTATCTTGGATGATCTCTCTTCTGTAGACATTGTAGCCAGCTTGAAGCAGGCTGTCCACACCTGTATCTGATATCAAAGGCAAGATAGAGCAAATGTGAATTATAAAGTACTGTAGCAAATGCAGATATGGAATTTTTTTTCCCCCCAGCCAAACTGAATCCTTTGCATGAATTTATTGCATGGAATGCATGAAATACAAGTGCGAATTACTTTTGTAATCCTATCTTGGATGATATGGCTAGAGACACAATCAAGATAGAGTGGTTTTGAACTTCTCTCATACACTTGGTAAAGTAGTATAATCTGTGAAACTAACTGGCAGAGGACATAAAGTTTAAACAGTACCTGGAAAGCACCATATAAATGGATTTAATTGCATTAAGCCTTCAGTTCTTACGAGAAAAAGCAGTGACTGATACTCCTTTGCTAATAGACTTTGTTCTTTTTTTTCCCCACTAATCAAGCATTTCTAAATACCCATCTTTCAGGTGCATAGCTACATGAGTCCTTCTCTCATCTAATTATTTGGCATTTACCTTTAATTTCTGTTTTTTCGTATCTGACAGGAGATGAATACAGCCTAATGTGAGTACTGATGTGAGGATCATCCCTACCGTTTCTTTACCAGATCACTGTTACAGAGCTTTTAATATTCTTCACAGCTACCATTCTCCTAAAGTGGTATTTTGTTGCTACATTAATCTAAAGTTTGTGAACAAATTAGACAGGGTGGTATCCCAAGTGATTGGTACTAATTTCAGGGTTGCTTAGGTTCTCGCTAAAGCTCCCCAACAAAAGGAGTTTCTTGAAGAAAAATTATATTCGATTAAGAATTGAAAACATTACCTTGTGCGTGTGTGCTTTCCTGTCTGTAAACTGAAGATTCTTCAGTCAGCCTACTGGAAAAAGGAACACTGTTTCCCTCGAAGCAGCTCTGATACAGGTTTTATTTCCTGCAGGTATTCAACTCTTCACCACCCACCCGAGCAATTCTAATGGCTCTGCTCTCTGCATCCCCAGTTGCTGACAGCTTCATGGGAATTATTACAGCAGCTTGACTCGTTTTACCAGAGCCTAGAACTGCTAACATATGGTAATCAGCCTTCTCACTGCAAGCAACAAGACAGCCCAAGAAGAAGTGGAGGTGGGATTGCAAAACAAAACCCAGAAACTAATACTAAACATGGAGCCTCGGTTTTCTGCTCTAAGGCAGACTATAACAGTCTGCAGCTGTGTTATTTTGCTCAGGTTGGTTACAGTCAGGAATATATCCATATTGGCTGAAAATAGCTAACAGAAAGGATGGTCTAGCAACCATAACCTGCATCTCTCTCCTCCTTCATGCTAGATAGAGGCAGAGGAGTCAAGTAAAATCCGTTTTATGGCTGCTCTATACTCCCACAGTGGTGGCACATAGGCTGTTTGCACTTACTCTGCAGCAGGCAGAAGAGGACTGAATTCTGTCTCAGAATGATTTTGCTCCCTTTACCTTTCTGTAATGGTCTGAGAGAGTAATAAACCAACAGTATTACATCAAGTGCCACACAAAAACCTGCCTCATGCAATTTCCCCTGCCCTTTGCACTAAAGAAATACAGTTTTATCATGCTTTGGGATGCACTAGTTTTGTGGATGGTTGTGGGTTTGTTTTTTTAAAGAGAATTCTGCTATCATCACTTACTTTCACTTGCTATTTCTGAAAACCATTTGGAGTTTACCAGGCTAAAAAAATAATCTCTTTGCCCACTTTCCTACTATCTGTTTCCATGGGCAAAATTTAAGATCTTTGTGCAGCTTCCCTTAGCTAAGAATTAGGCATTTATTTCCACCTTTGGCAAGAAATAAGAAATGGCAAAGATCTTAATTTACTACTTGTACTTTTTACTACTAAGACACAAATGCATTTGGGAAAAATTAATAACAGAATGCTGGCTGATACATTTCTTCCCTGCTCACATGCCATTTAAAAGTCTAAAACAAACAAAGAAACAATCCCCCCAAAAGCCTATCTGCTGCTTAGTTAAAACTTAGTCAAAGACAAGATTCCAGCAAGCTAGAAGCAAGATTCAGCTGCCCAAGAGACTACCCCAGGAAAAAAAAATTACTGGATTTTGTCTAAAACATTACTTTTGCTTTTAAAGTTTTCTGCCAATTGTAAACATTTGAAGGCTGCTTCTCCTTTCAAAACGCAGCCACAGATGTTAAAAGAAACTGGAAGAAGTATTAAAAAAATCACCTGGACTTACAACAGACTGACAGAACGCCAGCAACTTTTCCATGGCTCTTCTTCCACCGCCTCTAATAAAGCTTGGTTTTGCAACAGACTTCATCCAGGAGAAAGGCCTTTCTGCCAGCCTCCATCATGGCAAACTAAAGGTTGCAGCATCAAATGAAGGCTTAGAGTTAATCCATTGTCCTTTGAATTTACTAATTATTTGTGCCTGGTTTGAAGTAGTGTAAAGAAACAAACATTCAAACTGGCTTATTTCCTCCCTATCAGCAGTTTTCTAAAAATCAGGAGAAAGCTAACTTCTTATGCCTTATGCAGCTTTTAGAGAACTAGGTCGGGAAGGAGAGGTAATGCTGTATTGCACCATTCAAACACACAAGTAAATCCCCTCCATTAACTCACCCCTCCTCCTGAGGATCTGGAGTCAAGAGTCCAAGGCCAGCCTAGAACTTAAGGCTTCCCAGTCAGTGCACTATGCTACAGCTCTGCCAGCACAGGGGACCAGTACAGTGGATAAATCATTTACTGCATGCCTCTGGAAACCACAGCAAAAAAAAAAAAAAAAGAAAAAAAAGAAAAAAGAATACATAAATAAAAATATATGCCATTTCATGAAATTGCAAGACAGTTTTAAAACCTCTGTCTGCCAATCTGCCTAGAGGTCATCATCTACACCATCCATTTTGTTCTTCTCCATTCCAGTGGTTCCAGGAGTACCTTTTACTCCTACCTCAAAAAAGACCAAATTAATCTTTCTTCCAGTGTGGAATAGAGAGCCCTACTCCACTCAGGGATAGAAGTACAATTATTTGATGAAAGGGCATGAAGAGAAGTACTATTTAATTTCTACTATAGGAAGGCTCAGCTTCTGGAAAGCTGAAGACAAATATGGGGTAACAATTCTGTTTCTCATTTGCAAAGCTCTTGCTTTTCCTTGGTGCTAGCTGTGCTCCATTCATGGCCAGGCAGGTTCTGCACTGAACACCACCACTAGTTGTAGAAGCAACTATAGGAGAGCAGATAACAAGGATATTTGATTTATATTGATGTCCTTTCCCCCAAAATAAAGTTAATCAAGAGTACGTCCCATACAGGTAACACAACATTGAATAAGGTTGTCTGAAGAAGATGATTGTCCAAATGACTCTGTTTGCCATTGCATGCACCGAGACCTTCATGAAAACCAATCTGCAAAAGGAAACTAACCAGAAAGCATGTCTGTATTCCAAAACAGCACCATCTAAAATGCAGGACTGTGCAAAAATTCAGCCTTCCCTTTTATACGTCCCTTCCCTGCACTGATATCCCTCAATACAAGGCACGCAAGAAAATCAGTTCCCCTCTTCCTCTGTGGATTTACAAGGGACCAGGCACTTCACTGAAGAAATTGTAGAGAAAATGGGGGAAAAATTTAGCTGTCAAATGTAAACAAATAAACTCAGATATATAATCAAAAAAGCATTTACAAAAGAAAACTGAGAAACAACTACAAAGGACTTTTTTATAAACCAGGATTTAAGCAATCTCTACTCATTACCCAACTCCATTTTAAAAGTATCAAAGCATGTCAAACCTTTCTTTCTTTGGTTTTGACAGCAAATGGTTATTTGAAGAAAGTAGGGCAATGATACTAACAAAGACTTCTTATATTCAATGCAGTAACTGCTTAACATCATAAAAACAGCTCAAAGAGCCTTTCTCAAAACCCTTTTCCCTTCTTAATTACCTTTTTTTTGGTGACTTGACCATTTATACTGGATTTCCAAATTCAGCTTAGATAGTTCTTACATTTCTAATATAAAAACCACCATAATGACTCTGAAAAGTTTCATACCTTCTTCACACATAGTCATGAAAATGGAAGAAAAATGGTGATTTTTTTTCCCCCTCTGGAGGTCCACGTGCTGGTAGTGATTACAGAAATATGAACTCTGCTTGGGTTCTGCCCCCGACCCCCTGCCTTGAGCTTTACACAGGGCTCAGGACTTCAAACAAACTTCCACTGATGATGTTGACAGTAGTTCTTCCATTGACTTCAGCCGGGAATAAATCAGTTTTTTACTGAGCAGGCTAACTGTTGAATGTCTTCATCGTCTACAGCTTCTCAATTTTATCAGCTACTACAGGAGTTAGAAACTAATTGAAATAAAACACTTTCATTGAGTTAAAAAAGAAAATCAAGAAGAAAGTCTTGTTGACCACCATATGTTTATTTTTTAAACAATTTACAAATAAAAATGTTATATTTATCCAAGCAAACACATTTAATATTTTAGTCTTTAACAAGCTATACAAATGAGAACCATCACACTAGAGCTTTTGATAGCTCAAGGACCATTCAGGGTAGGCATGCATGTGTCTGTTTCACATGAAGCGAGTCCAATTCCTGACACCAGGGTTCTGATCTTCTGCTTCTTCAGAGCTGGTCAGCTGCTAAATGATTTAACACAAATAGTTACTGGATCACAATACAATGAAAGAAAGCCCATTTCAAATCATGTAAGTGACCTCAATATGTCTGGTCCAGGTGTCAGGCCACAGAGCCTTACCGATTAGTCTTCTTCTCCAAAAGCCAGTCGGACAGATTTTCTCCCCTTGCTTAGTGATGTGGCATCCATACATGTGCTTATACAATACAATGAAACAGCTTAAGTACAGATGTAATACAACAGTAATTACAAATCACAGAGACATAAACAAACAAAAAAATCAACTCTAATCACATTCTTGCATTTCAAACAATGAAAGTAAACAAAACCATGCATTACAGTTTAAAGAAATTTTTCAGTTTTAGCTCTTCTGCAAGTCTCCATTTCCTCAAGTTCTAAATTGCTGTTCTTGAGCTCGTCCCAGCGGCTGGGCTACTCACGGTGCTACTGACACAAACAGGCTGAGCTGGAAATCATCCAAGAATGGTCAAAGAATAAAAGCCCCCAAAATAAACAACAAAGACGCACGCATTATAAACGAGAGATTCCATTTTAATAGCAGAGTGTAGAAAAGAAACTGGCAAAAAAATTCACATGAAAAAACATTTTACACAATTAATTATGTACAGAATAAGGTATGTGTCTGGTTTCCGATGATGTAAGTTTCACTTTAGTCAAGTCCTACCACAGGATGCAAAATACACCCAAAACCCTCAACTGGAACAAAAAACCAAACAAAAAACATATACATAATCCCAGCTCTGGCTCCTCAAATATTGGGACTGGCTGGGTTCACTTCAACCCACTGGGCTTTCTGCTAAGCTTTCAGCAATTCCTGAATTTGTTGCAGCTTCCAAACTACTGCCAGCAGTTTCTGTTTGCTCAGTCTTCTTGCTCTGGATGGTGCATACTCCCTTGCCTCCTGAGCCACCCTCCTTTCCGTGTGTTTCTTTGAGCCCAGGAAGGAAAGGTTCCACGCACCCAGAAGCCTGACTTTCTGTGCTGCCTCCGTCACAACTCAGTGACGGCATTTCAGCAGCACCACCTTTGCTCTCCTCCACTTGCAGAAGGATCTCAGACATGGGAGAAATCCCCTGCATTTCTAGAACTGGCATGACCACTTCTGTAGTATCGCTATTTGAGGACTGCAATCCAAGCTGCGGCATAGCTGTTTGAGAAAGCCGTGTGCAAAATTTATCTTCCCGACTACCAGAAGTCAACGTAGCAAAGTCAGTAATCTCTGTTTTTTCCACTGTTTTATCAATGCCCAGCTTTCTAAGTTTACTGGACTCTAGCCTAATGGATGCAATAGTTTCTAGTTTTGAGACTTCTTCCGTATTCTCATTTAAAAGTCCCGCTGTAAGGATGCTGAAGCATTCATGTTTTACCTTAGTATCTCCCAATCTGAAATCAGTGCTTTTGAACTCAAGCTCTGCTTTCTGGGAGGGAGTCTCATTGTGTTTCACATCTTCTGATGTCAAAGAAATTTTCTTGTTATCCACACAAACGTTTGCAGAGAGACTTTCAGATTGCTCAGTGTTCAATCCTGAGTGAGTGGTATTCAGATGAAAGTCATTGGCTGCTGAGGTTCTTACAACCTCATGCTTTGTTTCTGGGGAGCAGACAGCTTCTTCTGAAAGATGCTCCCTATGGAAATCTGCTGATAAAGCAACTACTGTCTCTTGGACAAGATCAGAGCGAGTCCTAGAAAAGCCTCCAGTCCCTACTTCTTTTGCATCTCTCTTGACAAAAACATTATCTAATGTTGCATCAGATCCAGTGTGTCCTAATGATTTTTTTTCAACTTCAACTACTAATTCTACACTGGATCTGAGTTCAACAATGTTAGCAGAGCAGGCATTGACTAACCATGCAACTTCCTGCCTTTGGGTTTGGCTACCTAATACTGCATGGCCCAAAGGTTCAGGTGGAACTTTTTCTTGAGCTTCTAATACACTACTTTTAGTTTCTGTGTTGGCGAGACATGTGTCTGACCGTACCTCTGTCAATTCTGAAGCACTGACCTCATTAGAACCAGTTTTTATTTCTACATTTGGAGTATTTGATAGATCCCAACCACTTTCAGAACAAGAACGGGTTGTGATGACCTGTTCTTCTCCATTACTAGTTCTGGAAGTGTCCCGTTCACCGGGACTCCTTGTCAATTTTGAAATCTCATTTTGGGTTTCTGAAATTTGGGAAGCTTTGCCAAGGACTCCTGGCTGAGATACTTCCAAAGCTACACTTTTCAGTTTTATATCTTTTAAGGGAGCATCAATAGAATTTTGCTCTGGCATTACTGCTATTAAAGCTTTTTCTTTTGAAGTGTTTTGAGAATCACAGAGCAAGTCTGGACTATTAGTTTCTGAGTGAGTTCTACAGTTATCACTTAACTCTTCCTCTACCAAATGAGAATTTCCCAAATTTTGAATTTCATTCTGTGTTTCAGGTAACAAAGTCTTTGGGTCTAAGCTAAGCTCAGGCTTTACCACTTTTACTTCCCAGTCTTTAACCTCTGCATCTTTCTCCAAAGTACCAGGAACCGCAGTTTTATTTGCATCTTCCTGTCCAACTTTCTCTTGGACCTCTGTTTTCTGTAGATCACAGAATTCCTGACTGCCTACCTGCTCTCTGCCTCCTATATCCACAAGTCCAATTTCTGCAGGCACCTGGATACCAGAAGCAGTTTTTGTTTCTGGCAATTCTGTGACCGTTTCTGATAGCTGAGGCTGAAGTGGTTTCTCTTTCATTTCAGCCTGAGTCTCACCAAGAACCCAACTCCCCGTTACTTGATTATTACACTGTGAGGAATCTTCTTTCAATTTAGTCCGAACATCTGATGAACGAGGAGTCTGAAATTTTTGACCTACGTCTTTCTGAATACCATTTTCAATGTCAGGGCTCATCTCAGTATGAAGTAGTAAAGTCCCCCGGATATCAGTTTTCTCCAGTTCTGAGCTTCTCTCAGCTGAGTGGACTTGGCTAACTTCAGTAGCCGCATTCTGAGAATCCTCTTTCAAGGAGGATGAGCTATTATTTGTTTTAGGGTTTGCAGATAAGTCTGCAGGTTTTGTTAGGTTAGAGTTTTCTCCATTTGGAAGTGCAGAACTTGCAAGCTTGCTGTCAGCTGAACCCTTTCCACCACTACTGTAGAAAATATCATAGAGATCTTTAGCATTGGCTGTGGCCAAGCAAGAGTTTCGTTTCTCTACCTTTTTTGCCTGTTCACTGAAAGCAGTTGAAGGTGGTGGTGGTGGAGGGGGTCTCACAGGCATTGCCAGCATTGTCTGTTCACTTTCAGACACACCTGGAGCTACTTCATCTGCAGGGATCACAGCTGCCTGCTGGACTGCTGGTGGAGGAGGGGGTGGAGGTGGTATATCAGAAGTCTGAGAAGACTCGCTTTTCTCTGCTGCTTTCAAATCCTCCTCTGCCCCTTTTAAAATTACTTCTTCTCCTCCAAAAGCTTTTGAGATGATATCCGGAGGCAGCAGCAGATCTGCACTGGTTTCTTTTACCACAGGCAGTGGTTTGGTGGTAGCTCCAGAGGATTTTATGGATAAAAAGGTGTTCAAAGGTGCTGGTTTGCTAACTGTTGCAGTAGTAGACTTCCTGAAAATCATAGTGGGGACTGGTAGATTGGGCAAAATTTTTGCTGGTGTTGATGTGGAAACAACTGGTGTCCATGGGCTAGTGTGTGGAATAACAGTTTTCCCAGACAGCTTGATTTCAATGGGCTTGACATGGGGTTTCCCAGACTGACATTTGTTCTCTTCTTTGCTTCCTTCTGTACTCTCCTCCTTTGGAATAGCTCCTCCTGGGGTTTTATCCTCTCTCTCAGTCTTTTTCCAGCTGAATTTCCCAAAGGAAGTCTGGCTTGGTGATTCCTTTTTAGATTCCTCTTTCTTTTCTTCTTTTTTCTCCTCCTTCTTCTCTTCCTTCTTCAGCTTAAGCTTGATACCCATTTTTCGCCCAGAAGAATCTATTTTGCTTTGAGTTTCAGTAGTCCCTTCTCCAAGCTCCGGGATGCTCTTTGCTTCCTCTTTCTTTATTATTTTTGGTTTCTTCTCATCCTTCTCTTCTTTCTGTTTCTCAACTAGTTTCCGTTTCAGCTCGCTCTGCCGCCTGCGCTCTGTCTCCAAAACTACAGCCAATCCAGCTTGACGGTCTAGATTTCTCCTCTCTTCATAGAGTGGGTTTTCATCTATGTATTTCTGTGGAAATAAATGGCACAATTTTAGCCATTTTTTTTCCCTGAAAAATAAATAAATAAATTCAGCTCTGTAATAGTTTTGACTTGTTCTGTAAGTGCCATCTCAACACTAAGAGAGCAGAGAACTTCTTCCTACCAAGAAACTGAGATGCTACAAACTCCACATTCTGTAATTTAATGTGAATTGAGTGGTGGCTTGCAGCAGTGCTGGCACTTTACAGAAGAGTTTGAAAATCAACACTGGGACTTAAACACCGTTTCAACCTCATGCAGATGGAAAGATTAGTCTCTATGTAGTGGGAAGTTCTGCTTGTTTAGTTCAGTAGAATGTAGTGAAGATAACCAAATACATATACTCCGAGGAGTCAAATGTCATTCTTCAGGATAAGAAGACAGAACAAGTAGAAGCTAACACAAAGAATGACTCACTCCTGGTACACCAGTTACCAACCTTGTATTTCTCATTGTGGGGATGACTTTTCACATGCTGCTCTGCTGAGATTTGATCTCCAAAAAATTCATGACAGAGCTGGCAATAATATCCAGTGATGGGAATCAGAAACTCAGAGCCTGAAAAGGCCGAAGAAAACGATCAGAAAAACAAAACTTAATAAATGCCAAGCTCTTAACAAAGCCAGATAAACATATCAAAGAACAACAGCAAAACCTCCAGCAATGTTCCTTTTGGAACAGTTAATGCTGCTCTCCTTACGCTTACAGTGTGGGAAACACTACAACCAGGAGCAAACACGTAAAGTGAAGAAGTTTGATTACTATGATTCAAAAAATTATTTTAGTGCTCTCCATCGTATTAAAGCTATCCCCTATTCAAGTAGGTTAACATTTCCTACAGTCTTAAATCTATTTTCCATCTTTGTGGTATAGTCTGCTCAAATACTAAATGCCTGGTTTATAAAAAGAACACAAGCATTTGCACTGAAGTTCAGCAAAATTGCATCCTTGTGCCTACAGAACCAGCTGCAGTTATCTAACACACTGCAGATCCTCCTTTAGCGGGCACTACTAGAAGTACGTTACAGATTAATAAACTGAGATTGATCACTGTAAGGCCTATTTAGACATTCAGATTTTAAATCTTGTATTAATTTTCAAATCACTTACAGCCCCTTCCATACGACTTTCTCAGAGTCTCTGTATCCACACTCTACCAAGTACTCATCAGTGATTTTTCAGGGACACCTCTACTAAAAATGTATTGAACAGAAGAGTCTGTTGCAAGACTGTATGGAGTACTGCACAAGATGTGCCCAAACACAGTAAGCTCTTATGGTCATGTTCTGAATTCTAATATGTTAGAAAAATACTTCAGAACTACACTGGAGAAAGAAAAAGTCACCTGGTATTCAAAATAAAAACCTAAACTCTAAAAAGAAGAGAAGGAACCATGCTATATTTCCCTACACTCTTGCTTCAGGACATTTTCCACAAGAACAACCAGGAAATTAAATCATTTGCCTTCTACTTAATAATACAGTATCTATATGCACTCCTATAAAAAGGTAAAGTTTTGAAATTCCTTTCTCTGAGCAACTGGAACCTGCTGGAGGGCAAAGGGAGATGACACCCAAGTTAAAAAAAATCAACGTACCTTTGGCAGGAACAGTTATCTTATCGATGCGTTTTATGGAGTCTTGTTTGGTCTCACTCTGGGTCTTCGAAGCCCAAGGTCTGTTGTAAGGATCCAGGGTCTATTTGCACAGTGACAGAGGTATACAGGCTCATATATTACACTAGCAAGGCAAGTACACTTGTCTTTTTCCTTTTTAACATCCTTTCAGAACACTGAACATTAAAATCAACGTGCAAATATTTACAGGAATTATGTTTTCCTCTCTTCCCCCTCCCATTTTGCAATTTATAATGAGAAAATAACCTGTGAAAAGGGTAAAATGTAAATGATAGCAAAGGACAGGTAAACATATGAAACACAAATATCAAACACTAGTTCCCGAGCGAACTGAACACAGGCCCCATTTACACTAGTCGGAACACACCAATAGCTGTACAAACTGCTCAAGTCCAACACTAGGGAAAAAGAATTTGGTAAGCAACTTCTTGGGTTCATTATTACTTCAGGTTCTCTTGTAAAATGTAGTTCTGTGATGTATGTTTTAGTGTTAATATTTACAGCAATATGAAATGCACTTAGTGAAGGAAGCCTGCAACATACCTGTCTGTGTTTCTTATTATGCATGTGTGTGAAAAAGTCAAACATGGTCCCGCAGATGGTATTGCAGTCTTTGCACCAGTGGTTCCCTGCATCATAATATTCATAAATATTGGCCAACTGGAAAGGATGTTTGGAGGACTGTGAAGAGGATTCTGCTGGCTTCGGGCTTCTGCCTCTGGATTTTTCATTAGTAGTTTTTGATTCCTAAATTGAACAAAAGGAAACACTTCTCTAAGACAAGGCAGGACAGACATAATGCTCTAGAACTCAGAACTTGCCTCCAGCAGAAGCCACACACACACCAAAAAAAAAAATATATCACCTGCTTTTCAGCGCCCAGGCTAATTCCACTGTTTCAGAGAGCTGGCATTGCCGACTAAAACGCTGCGTGGCCACAGTGAAGAGCTTCCAATAAGGCTCCCAGATGTAATGGCTGGATGGTTGTAGGTAATCAAGGAACCAAATGAACAAATTCCCTACGGCATGCACCCTTCCCACTTTATGGGTTTCACATAAAGATCTGAATGCTTCCAATTTACCATACTAGCCAAACAGTGCCCAGAAGACCTAAAATGGTTCCCCTAGAAGCATTCAGAAGTTACTGTAAAAGTAGCTTGGATGACAGCAGAATGAAAAAGCAAGTAATAATCAGTTGACTACAAGTATTTAACTCAACCAGCTTTATCAGATTATTTGAGAGTTCCTGAATTCTCCAGAAGACTCAGTGCTTAGCAATAATAGAAAGATGGTGTTTTGTTAATTACCTAAGTACATGAGGTGAAGCATCTTGTGATTTAAGCATGTGATATTTGCACTTACATTGATCTGTACAAAAAGACGCCATACAGTGATACACAAACATTTCAGGACCCTAGCCAAAATTAATACTAAACTAACACTGCAGAGCAGCAAAACAAATAATCCCTGAAACAGATCATGAATGAGCCCTGCTAATTTAGATTATGATAGTACTAGATGTATTTTGAGTTTTGAGTTACATTTTCAATGGCTGAAATCCCATTATGTTATCATTTCTAAACTGCATGGCAGTCTGGAAAGAATAGCATGTTAACTCAGCAGACCCGAGTTGGATGCATGATTTCCAAGTTATTCGCTATCAGTGTTGAACAAATTTACTTAAGCAGATTAAAAATTGTTAAATAACATCTGCCTTACTTGAAATCCCTTTTGATAAACAGGGATAGATTCTCTCCTATTAACACCACCCCACACCTCATACATTGTAAATCAAACAATGAAGAGACACCCAGGCCACTAGGCACACCACAGATATCCATATCCCAATACAATCTAGTTCTTGGTAGCAGAGTAGGAAGTGACCCAGTGAATATTTGCGTATATTCTGTCTGCAAGAACATAGCAAAGCTGACATTCTCTTAAACAAAGAGAAGATCAACTTATGATCTGCAGGAAGTGCATGGAAGGATGTTCATGATGTCTGAGAAGTGTCATTGTTTATGTTATTTACAGACATACACCCACCCAATATATCCTATAAAAATACTATCTCAATCAGAACTTCAAAAAGACAACGCTTCTCACATAGATAGGTGACAGCCAACTCTTAACCCCAGCTCAAAGATGCCTTTATAATTTGCTGCTATTTAGAGCCCAGAAGGGACGATCTGTCTGTTTAGTACAAGGCTATCTTCACCTCTGCACTGACTATGTAACTACAGCATGCAGACACAGGTTCAGCAGCAAGGGACCACAAATAAGAGAAAGCCATATGTTTTTGGCCTTAGGTTGGCAGAGTCAACCGATCTCAGTGTCAAAAGGCCTGCACCATCTTTCTTTTCATGAAAGAAAGTTAACAATCAGAATTACAAGGTGAATCTTAGAGACTAAAGGCAGTGTCCTATCTGCCTACAGATATCCGAAAGTATTAAATGTTCCTGGCCAGAACTCAGAATTTTCCCATGTTAAAATAAGGAACTATGAAAAGGAGATCAAGTCATTATGGGTTTGGACAATACAAACAATGAAAGTTAAAATAATGAAAAATATATTCACACATGCCATATCTCAAGAAAAGAAAGCAATGTAACTTAATGCAATGTAGGATTTAACAGACATTGTTGCCTGCTTTAGTTTTACAATGTGGTGACTGAAGCAAATGATTTGTAAAAGTAAGTGCATACTAAACTTCAGTGACGTTTCAAGAAACAACAAAAACAAAACACAAAAGCAAACCTTAAAATGAAAGACATCTAATGAGTTCTCTGAACCAGACCAGGATGAAGCATAAGGAAAAGTTTACGGGATACACAGATTTGAGTGACCTTGTAGGAAATACCTCTTACCCTACTAACATTTTCCTCTCTGCAAAAAATATATAGTAAGGTCTACACAAAAGCCATCTACCATCTCCCATCAGCTATTTCTGTTAGGTATTTGAATAAACATCTGAAAAGCAGGATAATTAACTTCTGAATACATGCACAACCTTTCAGATGTTACTATCATACACTACTTCCAAAGTAAAAACTATCTTCTGGAATGCGATAAGCCTGTTTTGGTATATCCAGCACTCAGTAGTATAGACCATGCCAGAGAGACCATACTGATGCATACTGACATTTCTTAAGAGAGAACACATAGCATGTACATAATAATCACGTTAAGCTGACAATCATATGTAAGTCTTGTGATTTGTTAATATCATCACCCAGTGAGACCAACATGCTCCAAACTTGCAGAGAGCTTTGCTGCTACAAACATTCCTCCTTGACAGGCCATGCCAGAAATGTCGCAGAGAAAAAAAAGTCTGTCCTCCTGGTATGGCATTGATACCAAACAGCTACAAACACTCATGATACTGTTCAATCCAACCAACACCTCAGCAAAACCAAGATTAAAACCACTGGTTTTGGTGGTACTGAACTGCACAAACCCTGAGGGAAATTATATACAAATTATACATTGACTCTCACCTGCATGCACCATCAAAACCAGCATATGAGATGTGATAACAAATGACATCAAATGATCCTTTAGTAAATGTTTGGGAGCAGCTGTCTCCCCAGTGCCCTCTTCTCTCAGTGGGAAAATCATTAGCACACAGGCCAGAAGACTTTACCTTGTTGGACGAAGATGTTTTCTCCAGACCTTTTGCATTTTCTGACTTGCTGTTCTTTTCCGAGGAATCTTTGGTTTCCACAGATGGTTTCCGGGGTTTTTCAAATATGTTAATCCCCAGGATTTGTGCTACTTTGTCAAGCTCAGACTGCTTCTTGTCAGCTGCATCAGATTCTTTATGTAGCTCTGAAATCTCCTTCATAATATTCTCTTGTAGTCTGTTCACCTCAACCAACAAGGGGTCTTTGTGTCCATCCTTCTCACGGCGTTTTTTCCTCAACATCTCTCCTGAGCCAATCAAGGAAGTAGAAGAGTTGGAAATGCAACAGGAAAATTGTCTTAAGATCTGTACAACTATTCCAGCAACAAGTAAAATACTAATATAAAATAGTACAGCTAAATCTTGACTAGGAAGTTGTAAAGATGGAACTGACTCTCAGGTACAGCATCACTAAATCTGCACAATCCACCTCTGTAAGGATTGCCTTAATATACACCCCTAACAGAGGCACCATAATCCTCGAGAATCAATTTAATAATCACTATTTCCCTGTGTGACCAAACAAACAAAAGTTAATTGTACATTCTAACCTGAAAGTATCACTTTCCACAGGTGAGGGAAATTAGTATTTACTTGAACCAAACAAAAGTTTTAAAAATAAAAAAGTTAACTCTGTCTAGAGAGGACTTTTTCTTCTCCAAATAAGATTAATGAAAAATTGAAAGGCATGATGACATGTCTTCAGTTACTATTTCTTACTTCTTCTAAAGAAGCACTAAAATGCACAAAGTGCAATTCATTTAACTTATCAAGATGCTGAAGAAGATGCAAGAGCAACTGTTTGCTTCAGTGTAACAACCACATTTTGACATAATTAATTTTAATGTAGTAATTAGGTCACTGCTTTCTCAAGAGTTTAAACTATAGACCATTATTATTTTGGTCTTCACTTCTCCTAGCAGGTACTAGGACTTGTGACACATCCCAGTGGAAAAAAAAAAAGTGTGTGTGTGTGTGTGTGTACTGTACCTTGCTGTTTACGAAGTCTGTCCAATTCAGTCTTGAGATAGTAAAGCTTCTTCTGCCGTGCTTCTCGTTCATTCTTCAGTTTTTCTCTCTCTTCTATCACCTAAACAGATTGGAAGGGGACTGGATTTTCTTCTCTTCCCAACACAAGTTAATCAGTCTTGCAAGAATGACAGCAAGACCTCAGTTTGCCAGTCACAGGACACTGCTCACTATTCTCAAAATGTTCTTGAGGATTTTAACACAACAAATACACTTCTCCCTCTGCGTCTGCAGGTAACTATATTATGTGCTCACGCTTCAACCCTATATGAATGCGATTTTTTTCTTTTGGGCAGTGTATTCCCCAAAACTTCTTTGTTTGTTGCACCACTTCCCAAGGCACTTAGGCTCAGCTGACTATCTTCTACAGGGGTGAGCAAGATCAATGCTGAATGGCTCTTCAAAACTCATGCAGTATCTCTGCAGCTAGCATGTTCCATCAGTGACAAAAGACTTCACAGCCCTTCACTTTGCCTCCTGCTTTGACTCTGGCCAATTTCAGTTGTTATTTAGGCTTCTGCTTCAATCTGATTGTAACTGTATCACCAAATATATTTTGCAGGCATAACTGTCTGAAATGAAACACCTGGATGAAGTTTGTTTCCTGCTCAATAAGGTAAACTCTGGCATGAGAAGCTCACAAATCCGCTTTTCACTGGTTTTCATTGATTCTCACAGAAGGAAGCCAGGAAATATACTAAAATAAAACCTGAAAAGTTCTTTCAATTTCCTTCCCAGCTTCATTTTTCAGGAGACAAATTCCAATTTTTCTACGTTCACATTGCTCTTAAAGCTTACTACTGACTCCTCCCTTGAACAAACAACAACTGCCCCAAGGCCTTGTCTTCCCTAGAGAATCACTACTACTATGGCAATGTAAATGTTGGCCGGATCCCTACATCCTGCCTGGAGTAAGCCCTGGAAGGAGTTCTACCAACACAGTTAGGCCACATCTTAAACGACACAAGTTTTTTGTGGTTTTGTTTGTTTTTTTTTTTAATCACCAAAACACCATTCTCTCATTCTGGGTTTTCTGCCAGCACAGGTGCATCAACTGGAGCATGCAAGTTTTCATACTCCAAGACATCCCAGCAAAAAACAGTGCACTAAGCCCAAGCCAAAGATGTCTGTAGTGCAGACAAAGCCCTAGAAGTTCTGCCAAGATGCATAGGTGAGCTACCAGGGTATGTCACGGCAGGAGAAAACCAGACACCTTCAGCCCACAGAGCCCTTCAAGTAGTGCTAAGTTTCATTAACAACAAAATTTCAACCGCGTCAGCTGAAGAAATTATTATTCCTGCAAGCAGTGAAAGCTCACTTATCTGCTGATGTAGCACTTGGTGTAAGTACTCCTCTTTAAGTCACTTCAAACAAAAAGCAGAGAGATTATCTCAGACCAAAAATTTAAAGTGACTTCTTCTGAGCCTCTCTTGGATTCAGTGGTCCATCTTTCCATGGCCTGATTTGTTCTGAGGAGCATGATATAACTGAGTAGGCAAAAAGCTTCCAGGCTCTGCCATGTGCTGCTCTTCTACTAGCAGATCTACCAACACAATGTATCATTAGTACAGCTACACTGAAAGAATGTCTCCAATGCAGATATGTGTACGTAGATGAAAAATTAGATATGAGCCTGCAATGTGCGCTTGCAGCTCAGAAAGCAAATTCTATCCTGGGCTGCACAAAAACCATGGCCAGCAGGTCGAGGGAGGTGATTCTCTGCCTCTACTCTGTTCTTGTGAGACCCCACCTGGAGTACTGCATCCAGCCCTGGGGCCCCCAGCACAAGAAAGACATGGACCTGTTGGGACCGTGAAAATGGTCAGAGGGCTGGGACACCTCTCCTATGAAGAAAGGCTGGGAGAGTTGGGGTTGCTCAGCCTGGAGAAGAGAGGGCTCTGGGGAGACCTTATTGCGGCCTTTCAATATATAAAGGGGGCTTATAAGAACGATGGAGAGAGACTTTTTACCAAGGCCAAGGCTCAATGGTTTTAAACTAAACGAGGGTAGATTTAAATTAGACATAAGGAAGAAATTTTTTACAATGAGGGTGGTGAGGCACTGGAACAGGTTGCCCAGAAAAACTGTGGATGCCCCATCCCTGGCAGTGTTCAAAGTCAGGTTGGATGGGGCTTTGAGCAACCTGATCTAGTGGAAGATGTCCCTGCCCATGGCAGGGGGGTTGGAACTAGATGATCTTTAAGGTCCCTTCCAACCCAAACCATTCTATGGTTCTATGCCCTTAGGTAAACAACAAAGAATGAGTGGACATCAGTTTGAAAACCCAAACAACTTTCAGGAATCTTCCAGTCCTTTTACAGTTATATAACTAGTTTCCTATTTTAAAATATGTTCTTCCCCACTACTCTCTAATTATCATACAAACCAAGGTAAGCAGAAGAGGAAAACGTTAACACCAATAACCTAAACTGGTGTCAGATGCAGCAAGTAAAGAACAGTTTCCCTTAAGTTCTTCGGATTTTGTGATTCTTATAAGAGATGATTAATACAAATGTAGAGGGAAAACTGTATGCAACTGTGAATTACGACATCCTTTAGTATGTATTTAAGAATGTCTAATACAGGTATAACCATGGTATTATTGTACCATGTACCATGTTCAGATGGAGCCTTCTGTGTTTCAGTTTGTGCCCGTTGCCTCTTGTCCTGCCACTGGACACCACTGAAAAAAGCCCAGCTCCATCTTCTTTATACCATCCCTTCAGGTATTTATGTATCTAGATATCTTCAGGTATTTCAGTATCTAAAGCTCAGCAGAATAAAGCCAACCTGTGGCCACCATGTGTTTTTTCTGTAAGATTTTGGCTGGCCCCAAGAACTTCAACTTTGTGCTTGATTTCATCTGTTCAGTTATAACCTATGGGGATACAACTTTGGGGGATTTTAAAGGCATTTTTTTAAATTGTCACAAAGTAATATGGACAAATGCCTAGAAATCTTTAACAAAAGCAAATTTAGTCCAACTGCTTTTAAACTGGAGCCACTCAGGAAAAAAAAAAGGCACACCTGAAGAGGAAAAGCTTCTACCGCAGCAATCAATCTTTTGATGTACCAGAATAGATAACATACCTTCTGCTTTTGAGCTGCCCGATTTTTTTCATCCGACATCTTTTCTGTGGTATTTTTGAGAGGGTGTGAAGACAGACGAAGGGGCACTTTGGAATGAGCAGGAGTGGTAGGGACATGAACAAGCACAGAACCATCTCTTTTTAAATCAGGGACATCCTTTCCCATAGAGACTGTCTCAATCACCCGGAGGTTGGGACGCGTGGGGTTCGCTGACATGGCCATAGTAAGAAGACCATGAGCTTCTGGCAGCGTAGGATTAGGCTGCTGGGCAGGGGGGTACATGGTCCAGCCAGGGGCTGCATACGCCATATAGTGCCCATATGCATCGTATCCTGGAGGAGCCATTGTGGGAGGTGGATAGTTTTGGGGCATCTGAGTGGCAGTGAACTGGGAATAGTTGGGAATTTGGTATTGGGAAACAGAAGTAGGTGTAGGCGGCAAACTAGCAGGAGCTGGTGGAACTGAGGGAATGAGAGAGACAGAAGGAAGAGGCTGTTCTGGTGCACATGGGGGTATATCCTGTCCCACTGGCTTGTTCTTAGTATATTCTGATTTCTGAAGAGAGGATGCATCTTTAGACTGCTGGAAAGAGACTGGAGGTGATGCTGAGCACTTCTGGCCTGACTCAGGAGAACGAGTGTCACTCCGGCTGCGACGCAAGTCCCAAGGGTCCAGTCTGCGAGGATCTGAAGAGCGACGATCAGGAGAACGAGATGCCAACTTTTTGCCATGAAGACGTTCCTGGGTACGAACAGCCAGTTTTCCAATTTCAGCAACACCAATGTCAAGTCCAATGGTTTTGAGTAAGTCATGGATCTTCGCATACTCAGCATTAGGCTCTTCTAAAGGATCCAGCTTGACAGCTGGAGCAGGAGAAGGAGGTGGGCTCACTTTCTGGCTTATTATCTCATTGCCACAACTCACTGGGGGCTTCTGAATGGGGAGAGATTCATTTTTGGTGTCTTCATCCTCATCACCATAAAGAAATTTCTCTTCATCCTCAATGTCAGGAAAACTACGCCTCCTCTTCTCCTGAGCACTGACAGAATCAGCCATCATGCCCAGAATTCGGGAAAAACCACTGCCATCCTGACTGGCCCTCTCATGAGGCAGCAGGAAGTCAGTATGGCGATCAGCAGGCTCTGACTTGGGTTCTACCTTTTCCTTGTGACTTAAGAAGCTTCCAAACTTCTCTTCAAACGTGAAAGCATCTTTGGGAGCCCCAGAAAGTGGGCTCCACTCATATAAACCGTCACGCAACTCCTTATTTGCAGACTCTACAACAGAGTCTTTGTTAAACCGTTTGAGAAAGTTCTCCACTTCAGAGGCAAAAGGAGCCGTGTCGTTGCTCTGGGGCAAAGACGAATGACTAGAAAGAAGAGGAAGATCCTTGCTGGGAGCCGGACTGCTTGAAAAGCCCTCAGGCTGAAAGAGAGAGAAGTTACTATTTACAACAGCACCTTTGGAGGCAACTATGCACCTCACAGAACAAACAAAGGAACGTGTGTTAATGTCTCCTTGAGTTCACAGCTGAAGAAAAGAGTTAGAAAAGACAACATATAGTTGAAAGAGAACACAGATTACAAAACAAGTTGCCTAATTATTCTGGAATGTCATGTCCAGTAATGAACACTTATCTCAGAAAATACACAAAATCACAATATTATCCAATAATATTATCACAATTATATTCCATTAATTTTTTGCAAGCATAAGAACTGAAACTTTAAAATTGAAACCCCATAACATAATTTTGGCTACGCTTTGAGTTTAATCACAGACAAAAAGGATTTCAACACCTTAAGACAGGTAAAAACAACTGCACTGGGGTTATTCCCAGTCACTTCTTCAGATATGTGTAATTAATGCCACATTAAATAGGATTTCCAACAATAGGTATAGAATGGGATCCTCAGTATTGGAGCACCTCCTGAGATAAACACATCACTGTCAAACCAACACTGATCAGTACAACTGGCAGATCAAAAGTGATGTGCTAAAACATGAGAAAAGAAAGTCAATTTATCACGCTGGTTGCAACCACTTATCTTTCCATTGCTCTAATTTTGAGACTCAATTGGTATAGCTTGGGTACAAATTAAGGGTTGATCCCAGCCTACGGTCCAAAGGGAAAAAAATAAGGAAACTCAAAAATGTTTTCAGCCAGAGGTACTGAGGATCCATTAGGCAGTTCTCTAAGTTTATAAACAAGAAAGAGGCACTGTGACAGAGAGCTTCAATCAATGTCCTGACTGCCTGTGGTACTAAAAGACCTAGCTTTTCTATAAAAGCTGGCCCAGATCTCAGCATCCTGGGCTGAATTTCAACAAGGGTATTTTATTCTGCCTCAGATTTTATACATATATATATATATATATATATATATATATATATATATATATATATATAAAAGATTCTTGATTAAATGCCTTCACTGTTTAAAGTTTCTAATGCAATCCTAACTTGTATAGGCCTGCAAAAAAATACCTGTCCTCTCAAACACAGGAAAACATAAAGGTTTGGCTCTTCTATTCTTCTATTTTGGAAATCAAACTAACATTCTGTATCATGAATTGACTGCTTTGGAAAGTAGAAACATATAGACAGAGATCAAACCTGTATAGGAGACTCTACTTCCATCTCCACTCGTTTCTTCAAAATAGATTTTTTGGGCATGGATGGGATTTCCTCAGGCCTATATGTATACCGAGGCTCAGAAGTCTGAAGTGTGTTAGTCAAGCCAGGGATCACATAACCACTGCCTGAAACATCGTGATTCAAGTTTCTACTACGCTCTTCTTCTTCTCTTTTCCTCCTTGCACGGTCAAGCTCTCGGAATTCTTCATTCAGGTATGATGGGCTCGGGCTTCTACTACGGCTGCGGCTTCGTCTGCGATAGTTTCGTGTTCCTGATGAGAAACCCTGATGTTCTCCACTCACACCATGCATCTTCTCATCCTTTTCGTACCGTGGACGCTTAATTTCTCGTCCCCTCTCTTCTGGCCTCGATGGGTAGGATTTCCTGAGTTTGTCACCATCTCTGTCAGATCCACGAGGCAGCTCTTCTCGACGACCATAATGCGAACTATAATCTGAACGATGGAGGAAAACATCTCGGTTACGGTAGTCTTCATCATGTCTCATGATGAAGGGACTTGAAGGTTGATCTTCATGCGATGGATATCTCTCAAGGCCTCGAGGACATGAGAGGCCTCTAGTGAATATTGGACCATCAGCCATATCATCCCTGTGTAAGAGAAGCATAGAATAAAGGTAAGTATTTGAGTCAGAGTGAACTAAGTCTTCCTCCTACTCAAGAGCAAGAAATTTCCAAATCAGTTTCAGAGTAACATCTCCACCACTAAACAGAAGCAACATTTTATGTACTTAAAGGGCAGGGGAGAGAGGGAGACTTATTTTTAATGGTACTATACATCCCTCCTAGGAATTCACCTGCAAACACAGTGACATGAACAATTCAACTCATACTGCAGAAGGAAAGCCTTGAAAAATTGATAGGATGGATTTATTTCTGTGAAGGAGAAAGACTACACATTTTAAAAAAACCTTACTATCATATTTCAGACCACAAACCCTTTCCTCACCTCTCCCAGCAAGACGCCAAGGTCACATTTCATATGAATTATTCAAGGTATAATTCAGTTTCACACTGACAAATGCAACCAGATCCTCTTTTCATCTTTGGCTGTGGACAAGGACCACAAATTCAAGCAACATTTTCTGTTGCAACAGATCCGTAGACAGACTGCCACTAATCACATGAACTGCTATACCCAAAAAGAAGCACTGTTTTCCGTAAGATATCTATGAACCAGGCATAGTAAATGTAATAGTATAATTCCTTTGTGCCAGCCCCTGCATTATTATACCCAGTGGACGTGCAACTGGCACACCACCAGAATAACTAGCTACATCTCTTAGAGTATCTTCTTTTTGGACTGATTCCTACCCATACCTCCAATTAGGAGTACCTCCAATTAGGCCTTAGTTTTAACTAAGGCCCTTTTTTCACCACCCCTAAAAACTTTTCTGGGACTGTTCTTTAGATCAGGCAGAAACAAACCAAAACACTTTAAAACTACCAGCTGCTGTTGTTACTCACAGGCGTTTAAAAAATCTAGCATGACCCTCCAAGAATGGGAAGGAAATGTGCTCCTTAAGTGAAATCAATGGGACAGAAAACATAGAGAAATGTCTTTCCTGAGTGATGAAGACATCGACTTCAGATAAACTATGTATGATTGATTGCCTGAATCCTCAAAAATCACGTCCTCCTACTCAGAAAAGTCCCTCCATAGATCTGAGAAGGGACAAATCAAGTCATGCCAGATGACACCTTCAAAAAAATTTGCAAAGAAATTACAGCCCCAGTTTTTAAAGTCACCAGACTAAAGAATAACACATATAAACTGACAAGGTCTTTTCTTGAGTATTTCCATAGTTTACACGTGCATATTTAAGAACAAAACCAACACAAAACTTCACTTTATCTCTAGCCTGCATCATTGCAAAGCATTTCATATGTTATTAGATGCTTTATCAGTCCAACACATTTTATAAGGCAAACATGGCATACACCAGGGCCCACAGTATTACATGGTATCTTTCCAGTTTCCAGCAAACTACACACATCCACCCTCTCCAAAAGCACGAAAATATCTAAAAAGTAGCTAGAATTAAATGTCATACATAAATGTTGCTGTTCACAGCCTACCTAAAGGTATGTCTATCCCCAGTGTTACCTTTTCTGAGAGCTTGCTAAACCTATACAAGCTGCATGAACACACCTGGTGGAGTTACAGGTGCATTTCACCATACACCTTCAGCTGATTTTTGTGCAAACAATTTGTATGCATGCTTGCCAGGTGTCACCTACAATTCAAACGCTCTGACTGCAGTGACAGAGCAGAAGGAATATTTAATCATACTTTGGAAAGAAAGGAATGGCAAACCTACTATATTTACAACTAGAAAGATGTTCCAAATACACTCTGAACAGCTATGACGAAAATTTAAAACCCAAAGATTAAATACAGGCGTGAGGAAAAGGATTACTTGCCTTACAGAAACTGTGATTCTTTGAAATATGTTTTCCATAAATACAGTCCAACAGAGGTATGTCCCTCTTAACTGGTTTGGGTGCTTTTAGCCAGCAATGTCCACTACAGGCTACTGCATCCCTGAGAGAGGATACAAGGTGGTACCACTGTGACCATGCCAATTCCTTCACCAACACAGAATCCATGAATTACTGGAATTTGCAGTTTCAGAGAAGAACAGACCACAGACTACACAGACATGATGCCTCAGAGAACTACAACTAGTGTAAGGTAAGTTAACTTTTTGGCATATTTATTCACATACACAGAAACAGAAATAAATAATGGTATTCTGCTGTCAGCAACCAACAGGACTCCACCTTAACACACAGTCTTTGAATAGGAAGTCAGATGAGCTGTTCACACTCAAGCCAGCTGTCACTCGATATTATGCCAAAAAATGCTATTTCAGAGCACAGCTTAACACAGACCAAGCCTCTGCAGTGATATGATCTAATCTTTTGGATTAACCTCAGATGAAAGAATTGGTGGGATGGTCTGTATAGCTTATGCCAGCTCAGATAGTAGTATAATGTCTTAAAAATACTGACAGAGGGAGAGATGGAAGACTGGGAGAGGGATAAGATATATTCTTCACTTTGATATACTGAGATTCTGGAAGACAAAAAAATACTAATCTATTGAAGTAGAAGACTGAAGCTGCTTAGGTGACCTTGAAGTCACAGGCCAGCAGCATTCAGTATGCTTACTTAGACATGTGCAGGAGGCCAGCTGCCCTAGAAACTCGGGGCAAGTTCTTACAGATGTTTTAGGATGGACCTGCACGTGAACACACACCCTGAGAAATTCTCCTGGGGCATCCTGAAAATCCACTGCTGCAGGAGAATCCAAAAGCATCCCTGATTTCCATCCTTTGGTATTTTATTTCCTTTATAGGCTAATGAACCTCTCTACCATCCCAAGGCCCTGCAAATTACAGAGAATAATTTGTAAAAGTGATTGCTTGAAATCTCTAAGTAGAGTAGTTAGCAAAAATAGCTGAGAATAACTAAATTCAGAATTATTTGCTCCAATTACTTCAAAATTTGAAGAGACATTTTCAGAAAACACTCTTTTTCTTTTTTTTTTTTTTTTTTAATGAGAATGAGAACGTACGACATGCCAAATAAGAATGTGATATGCCCAGTATTCAATCCAATTATGATTCACAATAAGGGCTACTTTAAAGCCCAGTGATAGATTTAAAGTCAGTGTTCCAGTACCAGGGAAGCCTATCAGAGGGGAAAAAAAATACATGACGAAAAAATACATGATAAACAATGTCCTTAACCAAATACAAAGTGTGCTTCAAAAACAACCAAAATGGCTAAACAGTGAAGAAATTTGGAAGTTAGAAGCAGTACCTAGAAGATTTAGGAAAAGCTAAGGGATGCCTAGGTTGTCACACACTTTAAGCTTCTGGACAGTGGGCACCGCTTAGACAAGTGCAGCCAGCACAAACAGACTGGACAAAAAAAAAAAAAAGTAAATGTAAGCACATGGAGTTCTTGCATACCTACACTACAAATATATGGGAAGTCACTTAAAAACTGAGGTCTACATGGTCTCACTTTCTCTTATTCTCATTCTGATTCATCTGTCACTTTTATACCTTCTCAGGAGTCTATTCTGACCATTTTTTTACATCTATGGGTCCTGTAACAGAGACAAAGTGAAAGTTCTTCGTCATTTTCGCTCTTATGTTAAAATAAACTCCACTGTACCTGATGTTACTTCTAACCATGCATCATAACCACAAAACAGGTTAAATATAAAACCTCACTGCACAAAAGGAAGCAATGGGACAAACACACTCCCCCACCCTGCATGTTCTTAATTTGCCAGAGCAGTGCCAGTTCTCCTACATACCATTTCCTGCTCCTTCCAACCACTGTACTCTCCCTGGGCATATGCACTCATTTCATTCAGAAGACTGCAGACTGCACAGGGGATTTGAACACTGATCCCAGGAGAACTGAGGTAAAGGCGTAAACGTGACAGTACTGAAAACTAAACTCTCATTTGGTTTTCCGCACCTGCTGAAACTTAATCTTACACTTGAGAAAGACAGGAAATTCACTTATTCTGCTCACTTCCCTCTTTTTCTCTCTCTCTCTTTTTCTTTTCTTTTTTTTTTTTTTAACAGTTGGGGATATTTGCATCAAAAATGGAAGTTATAGTGCTTTTTTTGTGCTAGATGCTTATCCCTGACCTGAAACTGCAACTGTATGCTCTGGGGCACAAACTATGCCAACTTTAACTTCGCAATTCAAGACAAAAAAAAATATTTTATTTGCACAAAGTCTTCTGATTTTACTTATTTTGCCAGATTATATCTGTTCTCCTACTGAAGGCAAACATACCCAAACAGTATCTACTAATATTTATACTTCACTGTTCACAGCAGATTTTTAACATAAAATACGTCTCTTCATTAACTATGTTTCTCTCCAATTCCAATCAAGGGACCCTAAGAATTCTAACACTTACTTTATCATGTATGAGACTGTCTGACTACGTTCACTTCTCTTCTGCAGGGTTTTTAAAGTCAAAATAATAAATTTTATTCAAGCTACACTAGAGCTTTCTTCTGGACCATTCTCAAAAATCAGGAAAGTAGATTATTCCTCCCAATAAATGAGGAAGTGGAAGCTTTACAATATTCCTAAACAACCTTCCTTTCAGTCAGGACCAGGTAGGTTCCTAAGAAACAGAAGAAGGTGGCTGAAGCTGTTACATGTCACATGAAGCAGCTCCCTCCTGCAATATATTCTGGGCACTTTCAGTTTATATGGGTTTTAGAAGCAGTTGACAAAAATCAGAGAAGAAATATCTGTTTAGAGTTACTATGAACACAGGCAGCAACTTTTGTTCAGGAATCCCCTGCACCACAACTTGCTGGAGGCTTGGGGAGTAGTCCAGGGAAGCATCACTACATGCTTGCCCTCTTACCCCCACTCCCTTGGCATTCACTGGGCTAATTAGATGTTTGGTCTCACCCAGTACAGCCATTCCCATGTTCTTACTGTTTCAAACCTGAATCCCCATCTGTGGAGGACCATACCTGTCACTCAGGTTATCAATTGGTGAGCCCAGTCTATCAGGTAGCCTCCTTCGCTCTGGTGTGCCAATGCAATACCGGTCATTACCAACAGTAATCCGCAAACTCTGTTCCAGTGAAGACTCAGAGCGGAGACTCGGTGAACGTCTCTGTAAATTGAAGAAAGAGTGCAAGCCCATCAATCAGGGAATTTTAATCTCAGCTACAGAAACGCAAGTGACTCTGCTCTGCTTAACGTATGAGACTTGGGGTGAATGGATCAATTAAAAAATCAAACTAGAAGAACAATTGTTCCAAATATTTCAATTGTCTTTAGTTACTAAAGAAAGGGGAGGGTATTGACTGCATTTCATTTCTCATCCCAGCTGCCAATAACACGCTCTATATTTACATTATCTAGAAGGGAAATTTTCAACTCAAAACCACATTTCATAAAGCACCATTTTGGAAGGTGGAAAAACAGAGAGAAGTTCAGGAAGTCCCAGATTTGTTGCTATCCTCCTTTCTTTGTAGAGGAGAAGCAGCTAAATAAACATTGCATAAAAAACAGTGCCAGGAATTTCTTAATAAAAGTGTCTGGATTTCTGGCCCTTTCCAACTTTAGTAACAACATGAACCAAAGTATAAACCAGTGTAAACAAAGATTTTCCTAGCAGTGATGTTTTCAACAGTTTTCCTCACCTCATGCTGCTTTCAGCAGATAAGCGCAACATAATACTAAAAATGCCAGGGACTACAGAAACACTTTCTGTAATAGAATTACCATTATCATTATTTATTATTGGTAGAGCTAAACCAGAGCTAAGTTGCCTTTGAAAAAACTACAGCAGAGAAGGCCTGAGCTAACTGCCTCTGCACATACCTTCCTTTGGAAACATACTCAACACAGAAAATGTCATTACTGGTAAGTTATGCTTAACTAGTTACGCCTCACATCATTCTAGAATATGGCACTAGAATACAGGAATGATCAAAGTAAGGGGAGTTCCATAAGAAACAGATGAGACTGCCTGAAGACAGAGATACTTGATTTGCTTTTTTAAACCAACATGGTTTAGATTCTGCCTAACAGGAAGCAATGAACCAGCTTCAGTTCTGCCAAACCAGTCATGCACTGCATATTGCTTTCACCGCTGAAAACTGCAGTAGCAAGCAGCAGGTGCACTATGTTGTCTGCATCCACCCTGAGAAGATGCAGCAGATTCAGCTCAATCCTCGAAGAGACCAGAAGAAGAACAGTACATAATCTCCAACAAGAAAGCAAAAGAATTCCCTCACAAATTTGCCTCAACAAAATTTACTTGCAGTACAAATTTGCGCTAGAATCCATTGTGCGCATAACCTTGTCCTGAGGTAACATATTAGTGATTTCTGTTTTGCTCCATTAATCTGAATCCCAGCATTTATCAGAACACTTTTTAATTACTTTCTCAGACCAACTGTGTTGTATAGCACAATACGATCCTGCAACAGCCTGGCTGAGATACAACACATACAAGGTGCACGTCTCATACAAACACACTCGGAAGGCTCACATGTGCCTCGTATAACACTGAATTTTGAGGGCTGCCTCAATAAATTATTATCCTGAAGGGCATCTTCTTGCCTTCGAGACTGTTGGCAAGTTGGGCACATACATGACAACCATCTCCGGGAACTGGAGACAGAGAAGTGATGATTACATCTCAGAACAAACTTCTGGGCAAAGGAAAGAAATAGTTTATATTTAGAAAGTTTGGGATGCTAGGATTGCCTATGACTGCCATACAGATTGCCCAGAGACACTAGTTATGGTGGTACATATTTGAACTTCACAAATTTTTTTTTTTTAGTTTGAGAAATTCCAATTTTAACAGCTTTTTCATTTGGAGCACTGAACACCATCACTAGTCATTCCTACTTATGCACTGCACTGCATCTTCCTCCCTGCGTCTTCTGGCACCTAAACCGGTTACCATTGCCATATTATTGCACAGGTTGCATACCAGCTCTTCATTTCTTCTTTCTCTGTTGACCCAACATACTCCAGTCAGTCCAGTTCTAATTTTCTTAAAAGAAAGCAAAGAAGCTCAGAGAAACTATAAAAAGAACAAGCATGCAGGTCAGCACGGACAAATAAAAGCAGCATGTGTCAGCCTTGCAAGAACAAATAAAGTCTGACAAAATCTGTCACTGTACAGCCCTGACCTTCCTCTCCTCCATTACATTTTTCAATACTTGCCCCAAATCTTTGCTGTCATTTCATGCTCTTCCAATTCCCACAGTTTTCCCCAGCTACTAAGAAACTAACACCATCCGTACTTACAGTGTCCAATACACAGCTCCACTGGCAGTCAGCATCCCCGTTATGCATGAGAAAATGGGCAACAATGCTGATAACCTAGGAATGCATGCACTCCATCTCAAAAAAAAACCAACCAAAAACCAAAACAACTCCCAGAATCAAGAAAAGGGAATAAGAAATATCTAAGGCTGCTCCTTCCATAGTCCAATTCATATGGAGGGTAGGGACAATAACTTAGAGCTTGTACTCAAAACTTTTCTGCATTTCAACCCCATGCCCTTACCCCATCAGTGTCTCCATTCCACATCCTACATCTTCCACCCTTAAGTATATACTCTCCTCTTCCAAGTCCTCCTTCCTTGTTGCAGCTTAAAATTCCTCTTCCTCAGTCTTCTGTCTGAATTCATCTCCTTTCAGTGACAGCTCCAAAATGCCACTTACTAACACATTTGTATAACTCTCCACATTTCCACACTTTGTATCCTCAGACTTCTGGAGAGGGGGTCTTAAGTCATATAAATCTGAAAACTTTTATTAAAACTTTACCCAATCATGCTGACCCAACATATCTGCTGTCTGCTTTGTTTTGATCACACTTAGTTCCACTGTTTGGAAAACACCAGCATAATCCCAGCTTTTATCTTTCTCTAATTAATGCTAATTTTGTAAACAGTACTTCTAAAAAGTAAAATCAACCTGCATATGTATTTTACGCTTTATAACATCACTTTTAAAGAAGCAGTGTTGGTCAAACACTTTTTGGTGGACAAAAAATTCCATGGAAAAAATGTGCAAAATATACACTCTAAGAATTACTTACACTGGACTTTAGCATATGCAAGAGACGGCACAATACAGGTTAAAGAGCTATACTTAATTGTCTCAAGATCCCTCTTATTGTGAGAGCTGCTTCCTAGAGAAAGGTTTTCCTTAAATGCAGTAACATTCTTGTGAATAAACAAAAAAATCTATTTGGCTCAGCAGTTCAGCACTAGCTAAGTTGCTAAAGCCTAATTTCTAGAATTAATAATCGTTCAATCCTTCTTCTCTGAAACTAGAATAGGCAAGAAAAACATCAAGAATCTGCAACAATTTGCTGAGATGACTACTGTAACTTGAGCCAGAAGGGTGCAAAATAACACTGGAAGAATAGCATTTGTCAGGAATAATGTTTGTGTAAAGTGGGGGGTTTTGGTGGCATTTTTTTCCCCCTAAAGGGAGAGTGGGAGGCTTCCAGTCAATAACTCCTAGATCAAACTTCTGCAAGTCTGAACCACCAACACATTCGGCATTGAAAGTTTTGTTACAGCCGGCACAGGTTCACAGCCTATCACGGATACAGTGAAACGGCAGACTGAGTGGTGATGAAGTCAGTTTAAGAAAGTTCTGCTCCTGTATCTCAGTTTGTCATCCCCTCAATTGTGACCATGCAACTGTCCATCAAGCCACAACACAAACTGACATGAATCAGATTAAAAATAACCTCCTTTTAAAAAATTACTTATTTTCAACCTGGGCCTTACTAGCAATTAAATTTGCAGGGCTACCACACAGACAACTTATAGGACTGAGATAATAATGAAATACAGCCAAAAACAAATGGCCAGAGGCAAGCTTCTCAGCCTGGCTTGGCTTAATTGTCAAATACAACATTATCTTCCCCTACCTTCAGGACCTTTAAATAACGAATAGCACCAATAGCTGAATTTTAACTCCACTACAATCACCTGCGATCTCTTCTATGGCTACAGCTCCAAAGAAATCCAGTAAGAACCTGTATCGCCATCAGAAAGGGCAATCCCCATTCTTTCTTGGGGTCCCATCATGCAATGAATCATAGCAGACAATATATTTTTGTTGGATTGACTTTCAGCCACATCGCTTCCTCAAATCAGCTCGCCCTGCAGCTTCACAAATACAAGTGTGAGCACAAGGGAGGGGGCAGAATATACTGCAGAGCAAGAGGAAAAAGTGAGTGTACCATTCTTTTTAATTGTACACATGCTGGATTGAGTGACCATGGAACCATAGCCTAAAATATCCCAGTACGAAAATCTGTTCTTTCAGTGCAATACAAACGCATAGTGAACCTACCACATACTACAAGTAACAGTCAACAGACAAGACAATCATTGCACCAAGGAGTAACTAGAGAAAACCTAAGTGACTGAATGCCACTCACTCAAAAAAAGGTATGGCTACACACTTCAGTTTAGTACGAAGGCGTCTGCATCCAAGATTGTATAACTTCAGATGCCAAACCAGAGTTTCACATGCCCAAATCAGATTTTGCCAAGACTGAGTGAGAAGACTGGAACACCTTGTGCACAGCTCCAACTACAAAGCACTGCCTATCAAAGAATACCTCTCAAAGACATAAATCTGGAACAGAGACTCCTTTGTACACCCATGACAGAAGGAAGAACTCAGACAAAGTACCTATTCAACATCCTATTAAAAAAGTTACCTTCCCATAAATTAAACGATATTTATACGACAACACAAACCAGTGTTAATGGAGGAAAGCAACTAGTTACATCCTTTGCCTTAGCAAAAGATAGCATCATCTTTGAGCCTTATCTAAAATGGCTCTAGCCGATAAGAGAGAAATAAAAATGTAACGGAAATTAAAGGAGAAACATTACTTAAAATGGAAACCAATGATTTTTTTTTCCATTTGGCTGTCTGAGGAACAGGGGGGAAATCGCCCTTCTCCCTCCGCACAGGGAGAGCCCGGGGCCGGTGCAATTCTGCAAGGACCCCGCCGCGCCAAGTCTGGGGCCCAGGCCCCGCTGCCCCCTGCTCCCGCCCTTCCGCCGGCGGCGACACGGGCTGACCCCAGGGCACAGCCGGGGGGCCGGGGTACCGCCGAGGGGAGGCCGGTGCCGGGAGAGACACCCCCCGTCAAGGCGCGGGGGACGGTGGCCGCCGTCGCCGGGGGCCACGGAGGCGGCGGGGACCACCCGCGGCCTGACAGCCCCCGAGGGAGGGGGCAAGCCTCGCACCGAGACCCCTCAGCGCACGGCGGTAGTTACCCGGCTGCTGCTGCCGTCTCCGTGCTCGCTCCCCCGGCGGCCCCGGGTCCCCCCGGGCCCCGGTCCTCCCGGCGGCGATGGCAACCTCCTGCTGCGGTGTGGCGACGGGGATCGGCGGGAGGCGCCGCGGTGGCCCGACGGGGAGCGGTGGCGGCGCGGCAGGGGACGGGGCGAAGCGGAGCGCGGCGGCGAGGCAGAGGCGGCGGCGGCTGCGGCCGGCGGCGGCGGGGGAGGCCGGCCGCGGCCTGGCCCCGGCCCCGATGTGCTGGAACGGGAGGCGCGGGACCCCGACGAGCTGCCCTCTTTCAGCCGGTGGGAGGAGGACGAGGACGAGGGGCCGGAGCGGCCACTGCTGGAGCGGTACATGATGGCGCCGGCGGCCCGGGGGTCCCGGCGGCCTGCGCGGGCGCCCCAGCTCCTCTGACCCGGCCCCCCCCAGTTGTCCCCCCCCGCCCCCCGCGCGTGCGCGCCGCCGGCCGCCCTGCGCGCGCTCCCGAGCCAGGCACCCCCGGACCCGGCGGGGGGGGGCGGGGCGGGGTGAGCCGGGACCGGGGAGGGGGCGGAGGGCGGGAGGCGTTGCCTGGGGACGCCCGCACAAAATGGCGGCCGCCGGGCCACGGTCATGTGTGGTGGGGCGGGCTGCAGCCCGGCGGGAGGCGGGTGTTGCCGCTGTGCTCGGCGGTGCGGGGCGTCGCTTCCTCCCTCCCCGCTCCTGGTTGCCGGTGGCCGTGAGGGGGACACGCTCGGGTGCGCGCAGGCGGCTGCTCCATCCTGTTTGCCTGTCCTCCGGGGCTTCCCGCCGCGCTGCCCCCCTCAGCGGGAGCCCTCCCGGTCGGGAGAGCGGGCGGGGGGCGAAGGCGGCGGGGAGGAAGAGAGGGAGCTTCGCCTGGGAGGCCGCGGGGGGCTTCTCCCTCACGGAGGCTGAGGGGAGACACCGAGGGACGGGCTGTGAGGCAGTGGGCCTCGGCCGGGCCTTGCCGCAGCTAGGTGTGCCTGCGGCGACAGCAGCCTGTAGGTCGAAGCCAAAAGCAAAAGGGCTTTGTTGGTTTGGGTTTTTTTTCCCCTGCACTGTGCTGTGGAGCTTGTCGGTATGGGTGCTGTCCTTAAGCAGAAGCCTGTTCAAGGGCAATCTTTGGCTGCTTGATGAGGTGATGCTGAGCCTGAGCCTTCAGCTCAGAAAATTTCTGAACAAATTTCCTTGCTGTGACTGCCAGGAGCTGGGATGACATGATAGAGAGGAATTGCTTCCCGCCTCCTCCCTCTCCTCACCTGAGCACCCGCTACCAACCATGCTTAGTGCAGGCAAGTGAGTATGACAGTTTCGATTCTCCTAAATGAAGCATGAAACGTTTCTCATACTTCATGCTAGGGGCTGTCTCTGGTGAGGAGGAGGAAGAGTGTTTTCAATTAACTGAAATGGCTAGCAGTAGAATGGAATGAATGGAGAATTTTATCAGAACCTTCATTTCTCTACATTTCCTAATTTCCTGAGTCTTTATATTTTGTTTAGAAACTGGGAGAAGTTTCATGCATTAGATTTGTATTTTATTATTAGCTAGATGACATGTGAGGGCTTGTGTTTAAAGACCGAGTCAGTGTTTGTAGACTTGGATGAAATTTTGCCTGTGTTTTTTGGGAATGTATTTGCTAGAACATAACACATCATTTGAAGCATACTACTTAGAGCAGCGGCAACAAAGAGCAGCAGGCTGATGGGTGGGGGTCTGTGTGATACTATAATAAGGTATTTCTGCTGGGAGTGGTTGGGTACAACTGTGTATTAAAACTGACTGCCCCACCTTGACATTTTCTGAGTGAGTGCACCATTACACAGGCTCAGGAAATACGCTTAGGTATGCCAATCATCAAAATAAGCACAAGCTATATAAAGACTGTCTTATTTTCCGTTACTGTTGTTCGCTCCTCCCCCTTATCTCCTAAGGTTGATAATGTTCATCAGTGACCTTAATTCAATAATAAGTATCCTGGGATAATAATTTCATCTTTGAAGATGCCCAGCAGACTGCGGATCTGCTTCTGGTGCGAGCAAAACGCAACTACGGTGGAGGTAATGGATACTCTACCTGTTCCAACTAACTACCCTAAGCAGCAGAGTTGGCAACACTCAGAGAGGCACAGAGCTGTGCTTTACAATAACTACAAAACTGATGTGTACGTAGGAATTTCCCCTCTAGTTCTGTATTTTAGTTCACATTCAAGTAGTTTATCACTATAGGGGAATATACTATTATCCCAAACGCGTTCTGTTTCTTCATTAAAAGGAAAACCACATTTTCAGGTATTAGTGTCAGGCATCTGTGTCAAGCGCTCCGTTTCACCAACTGAGAATAAGTAAAACCAGCCTAGCAAGAGGGAGAAAAATGGACTTGTTTGGGTTTGGACATTTCTTCCATGCTGTTGCTTTCTTTACGTCAGTTTTAAAAAATGGTTTTAAACCACAGTTTGGTTTCAAAACAGTCGAGTAAAAAGCCACAAACCCAAGAAACCCAGCAAATTCTTATTTTTTTTCTGTCAGAGTTATGCATATAATATCTAAAAGCTTTGCGAAATGCCAGAACATGAAAATACTTTCTAACTTCTTTTTGCCTTGTATCCAAAGGAGGTCTACAAGAGATGTCCTGGCAGTTTCTGGTGATAGAGTTCAGTGGCATTTGGAAGGTGAAGGAATCCAGATACCAATAACTAATCATAAAGTTAATTAAAGCATCTGTCTGCACAGCAGTAAGTAAACTGCTCAAGGGAGGAATGGTAAAAAGAAAGCAAACAGCCTATGTGTTGTAGTGTTAGAAGAGTTCAGAAGAGGAAAATTCCATTTGATGGAGAAAAATACTTAACTGAGTAGTGCTCATTAGCATTTTGTAGCACCCTGTCATCTTACTGAGCATGGCTTTACAATTACAATTTATAAACTCATTCCATACTAGCTGTAGTGTCATCTTTCAATCACGTGCCTTACTGAGTTAAGTTTTTAAAGGGACTGAGCACCCATAGTGGGATTCAGTTAAATTATTCCTAAAATCAGTACTGAAATTTGGGCCCAATGGTGCAGAGCAAATTGAGAGTTTTCGTGTCTTTGCAAGAAGAAGCACTACAGTTTGTCTCAGGGATTGAAAAAGTCAGGCAAAGTCCTTACCTGCTTTGCAGAGGTTTTTGTAATACTCCTTCGACTGGTGCTCCAGACTCTCACTGGACAAAGGAGGTGCCAGTCAGTCTGCTCTGCTACAAGTTCAGCTCCAAATTCCTCTTTGGAATTCCAGAGCTCATCTTTGAACTTAAAATTAGCTGCTGCTTGGGGAGATTTTAGCTAATTGGATGCTGAGGGCAATGTTGGGTTAATAAGGTGTCTCTGAATTCTCTTTAGACCTCAAGAAAGTCATGGGAGCAAATGACATTGAGAAAGAAAAGAAGAGAATGAGAAAAGTTAGCAGTAGCTTGGTATGAACAAATAAACAGAAATCAGAATTGAAGTTAATTCAGGTTGGACTGTTAGGTTAAAAGAGGAAAAAAAGATAAGACCTTAATTATAGTTTTTTACCTCCTAATGTCTGAGTCAAGACTAGATCCAGGGGCATGAGACAACCATGCGGCTCTCCCTCTAGTGTTAAATGGCTAGGCTACTAGTAAGAACAAAGATAATTTATATGTTTTTATGACAAAATGAGTGTTCTCGTGAGAAGGTGCAGTGAGAGATATTCCTCTCTCTTTGCATTAATTTTTCCCCTGGAAAACATGGCAAAATATGTATGTTGTGTCTTCAGGTCCAGGCAAAGCAGCCCGTTCATGAAAAATTTTGGACTGAGCCAAGTAATTAAGCCTTCCTTGGTCATGATGTCATGGAATTTGAGGAGGGTTCAGTTGATAGCAGAGCCCTGGCTAGGAGCACAGAAAATGTGTCCAAACAGACAATTGCTTTCAGAGATTTTACATCTATAATTACAAGGTTGATATTTCTGAATTTAAGGCTTGTCTAGGCCAGCTTCTGTTTCAGTTCAATATTTACTCTTAGCTGGGAAGTGGAATGGGCATGCAGCCTACACTCGTTCCCTGACTCCGAGTCCTGGGAGGGGTATTAAGTAATCTGTTACAAAATCAACTTGTAAGAGAAGGGGGGGGCGGTCTCCCTTTGCCAGATTGCGATGCCCACAGGGAGGAAGAGCTATCTAAAGCATTAAAAAACTCTGGATAATAGACAGTGAATAAAATCTGGCCTGCATTAGCCTGTTTGGGATGGATTAAATTAAACCTGATGTCGGGGTGTTTTTTCCATTTGGAATGCTCTGATTTTTTTTATAAATGTCAGGTGCATGATTATTTATAGTGTGCAAGGTACTTTGTAAGCAATATACCCACAAGCCTGTACTCCACATGGTGCACATCTTAAGTCAGTCAAATACATAGCAGTAAATATCACAGGAAGCAATATTCAGGAAGAGGGGAAATAGCCAAAAGGAAGCACAAAAAGGAGGAATGTCTATTTAGATTCTTGCCGTGCTCCTATTTAAATGTATTTATGCAGAACAGGCACCAGTGGTTTCAGATCAGTTAGGGTGGATTGGTATTCTCCTAGAGTTCCCTTTTTTTTTTAATACCCTTTATGTTTGTTTTTCCATATGAGTGTAGATAATGCTGTCTGGAGCAGAAAGGGATCTGTGACATCTGAAAACTGTCCATCTTTCAGCTGAAGTGGAAAAGTTGGTTTTGAACATGAAGAGGTTAGGAGAGATGAGCAAGCAGAATGCAGCACATGAAAAAGGTGAATGCTAGGACACAACGTGGCTGAAATGGAAAAGCTCTGGGAGTGATTAGCTCAAGAGAGAGGATGGTCTTTGTTCTGATATCTGAGAACTCCTCTGGTATCTGGTCAGGGGAAGTGGTTGCTTGGTTGGGGTTTTTTGGTGGTTTTTTTTTATTTGGAAATAAATAAGACATCAAAAACACAAAATCTGAAAGTTTCACTTGCGTGCAGCTCACGTTCCAGCCTCACACATCCCCTATTTGCTGTCTTGAGAGTTTGCTGCTTTCACAGCATTTTTTTTGAAGGGAAGCTTCCTTGAGCGGAGAGGACATAAAATTTATTATCAAGGCCTCTACAGGAAAGTTTATTCTAGAAACCTTTGGACAACTTGTGGGAGAAAGAGCAGACTGGCCAAATACACACAGTGTACAGTATCAGTAGCTACCTTCGTCATGAAAAGGCAGCCTTGCAACTCTGATGCACAGGCAAAGATTACTTTCAGGGCTGTGAGAAATCAGAATCCTCAGAGACAATAATTAAACAAGGAGATAGATTATATATATAGGTTTAGGAAAACCACACTCTCCTCCTGTTCCTTTCAAGGAAACTATGAGTAGAGGGTACTGTGGCCTCCAAGCTCTTGCCCTTATCTCTGCTGTTTCACACTCCCTCAGCTAGATCGCTCTGTTTTCTCAGACAGGAATGTTACTGATATTTTCCTTCCTTAGCACCCCACTGATAACACTTCTAAGCTCAGAGAATGCTTTATTGTATCTCTGATGAGCTGCATGTTCAAAGTAAAGTTTGCTACCTGTGCTGAATTATTTACAGGGATAGGCTAATTTTCCCTGGCAAGAGAGAGTACTGAGGGGGGGGGGTTGAGAGAGTGAAGTATCCAGAGCATCTGCTATAAAATCACCAGTAGCAGCTAAAAGTGCCAGACAGTGTGGTGACGTTTACTGCATGCTCCTGTTATTGTATAACAGTCTGGAAGGGATTAGGCTGGATGTCCTCTCAGGTTTGTTTTCTCTCAGCTGGGAAGTTGAGCATTTACTCGCCCCCTGATGCAACATGCTCTTGTAGCAAAAACTGCGTGTTGTATTTGGGGATGCTGCTTGCATGTGTGTGTTTATGCTCTGGACAGACATAGTCACTGAGCCCAATACAGGTGAAACTGAGTGGATTTGTTTAGCTTGTGTTACTCAGAGGATTGTATTAGGTTAACATAATGCCCTCGCTTTATATGGCTACTACTGTGCTAGGAGAGCTCTGCCGCTTTGGATGTACTGATCTTGTTGGCAAAGTGCTCTTGTAGTAATATCTGCTACGAGGAAAGAATGCTGTATGCATAAAAGCACATTTATACCCATAAAAGTACTGCCAGGACTGTACCTGCTGGTGCTGACTTCTGGAAGCACAGCAGTGTATAAATATTCCTGTGCTGGTTGACACAGTTATGCTGCAAGGCTGTAACCTGCGTCTGCTGCATCGGTATAAGAACATTCATGGAGTGTCAGACACTGTGCGCCAAATATGATAGAAGAAGGGGTGGGATAAATAAGATCACCAGGAAGGAACTAGAGGAATTTTGGGGAAAATCACATTTGTTCATGACTGGGGACTGTTTTTTTAGTTTGTTTTTAACTAGAAGATGGAAGTCTGAACGAGCTGCACATGTTTAATTCACTTGCTTCTCCTCCTCATCTCGACCTCCTGCTTTTGACTGAATCCCTGAACTCCCTTGGGTTCGCCATCTACTTGGCTACGGCACTTCAAAGGCAGTTGAGCGGGAGCTGCCTGGGAAGAGATGGCAGCTGCTCCCAAGCGCAGAGCCCTGGCGCGTCGCCTCCGCGGCTGCCTGCGACCCTGCGGCCGGGCCTCGGGCCTGGGCCGCCGCCAGGGCCTGGCGCTCCCGCCTCCGCGCGGCCTCCCTGGTCCAGATCGCCCGGTTTGACTCGCGCTCTCGCTTCGCTGCCCGCCGGCTCGTACTTGGCCCCGGCCCTCCGGTGTCTCCCTCCGGCCCCTGTCCCCCTCCCCGGGCCCCCCAGCACCCGCGCTGCCCGCCCGCACCCGCCCCGCGCGGTGCCGGGGCTGCAGGGCGTCCTCCCGCCCGCCAGGGGGCGCACGGGGCGGCCCTGCGCCTCTCCTCCCCCTGCGGTGAGCGCGGAGGCGGGAGGCGGGGCGAGCCCAGGTACGGCGGGGGGCGGGAGCGTGGGGAGGGGGTGGTGGCGCCGCTGCGCGTCGCCACGGTGGGCGTGGTCAGGGGGGGTCCCCGGGGGGTCCCGCCTGCCGAAGGCCACGTGCCGGCCTCTTCGCCTGCCCGTTGGCCCAGCGAGGCGGTCGCCAGGCCGGGCCTTATAGCCGGGGCTTCCCCGCACCGAGGACTGTACCGGCGCAGGCCGGGAGGGCCGCCATGGCAGGGCCCGGTCCCCCGGCTTCGGTGCTGCAGTGCCCCGTTCATTCCCGTGTGCCGAGCTCGGCCCCGCGCCGAGCCTGTGGCTCTCAGCCGGTCCCAGGCTGGAGATGGGACCAGCTGGTGGGAACGACGAAATGGCCGTAAAGCGGAGGCCTTCCCAGGTGTGCTTCAGCACACCAGCACTGAGTCCTGCTGGTTCCCCTGTCCTGCTTGGCGTGGAGGTGCCGCCTGCTTTTCTAGGAGGACACCTGCGTCCTCCCCTGCCATCTGGAGGGTTTTTAATGTTATATGCTGTCTTAAGGAGTACCGTTGTGGGAATTGTTTTGAAGGTGGAAATATAGTTGGTAGGTTATTGTTTAAGCAGCTCAAAATATTTTTCAGAGCTGTCAATAGAAAGGAAAGTGCTTCCTGATGTTAGTTTCAAAGGATAAACTGACCATGGGAAAAAATCAGTCTGGAAATAAGCAGAAAGCTTCAAATTCCCAGAGCACTGAGGTCCCAGGGCAACTTAAGGGGACAAACAACATAATTCATTTTAAGCTGGAGCCTGATCACCTTGTAAAGTAGATGATATGATAGTAAGTGCACGATAGCAGGGCCTGGACTGTGTGACCCAGGAAGCTGCTTCTACCCTATGTTCATTTCTTATCACAGTCCACTTGACTGGGGCTGTACTTTTTTCATTTTGTGCCTCATGCTGTTTTTTCTTTTCTACCCTAGGAGCTCCTGTCTCTCGCATTGAATTCCCAGCAAAAGATGGAGAACATCCTGGCTGGTTTGTGTGGGACCAGCCCAGAAGATCTGCTCCCTGTGTGGGTTCATGGCAGCGTTGGCCATTGCTTTAATCAGCTGACATTAAATGTGATTCCTCATGTGATCCTTGCACTGGTCAGTGCCTGCTTCCTTGGCACTCCAAGGTATGATGACTAACTTGTCTAGCTTTTGGTTATTATGCAGGACTGGAGATGGGGTGGAAAGGCTGGAAATTTGATCTCCCTGTAATGTGCTGAGTATGTAATTGGAGAAGGACACAATATTGTAGTGCTATTATATTTGTCAGCATCCGTCCTAACTCAGAGTACTGTGTACAGCTCTGGTCCCTCCATTGCAGAAAGGAATCCAGAAAGAATAGAGAGGGTAGTGAGCATAAAGTCACAGAAAATAATTCAAAATAATTTCAGTGAATGGGGACTGGGAAAACTGGAGAAAATATAAATCCAAGGTAGAATGGAAGATGTATATAAGGTAATAAGGGGTTTAATGAACCCCAGAATTGTTTTTCTGTTTACCCTGTTCTGAAATTCGTAAACATGGCGATGTTCACTGATATTGAAGGGCCACAAATGATAATGGATCAAGTGGTAATGAAATACTTTGTTGGGCAATAGATTGTGGACTTTACATACACAACATCACTGAAACCAACAGTGATAAAAATAATGTTTCTAGGCAAAATATCACAAAGACAAGAGAAATCAAGGATCAGAGATGTGACACAGAGAATTTGATAATCCAGAATTTGTGTTAAAGAGATTAAATGTACTTTTTATTATGTACTCCAATCCTCAAGGATTGGAGTCTGATTTAACCACAAATTATCACATTTTGCAAACAAATTTCTGTAGAGAAATGCTGTTCTTTGGTAGCATCTGAATCTCTGGTATTGACCAGATAATGAGCTATATTGACCTGATCTAGTTTAGCAATGCTTACAATCTGAAAAGTTACAAATCTTTGGAGGTGAATCTAGGAGGTTAAGTAAGAGTGAACAGGTAGAGGGGGGAAGAGGGGAGGAAGAAAGGAGAGTACTGCTGAGAGGTGATGGAATTTCAACTGTAAATTTTTTCTCTGCTCTTTCCTCCTCTAGATTTGGCTCCAGAGTGCCTTGCAGGCCAGGCTGGGGATGCAGAATTGCCGCCTCCTTCATACTTGCTGGCCTATTCCTTGCTGATACCATCCCAGCCACCATTTCTCAGCAGGAGCTGGGCCCTGTGTACCTGGAAGTGCTGGCAAATGGCACTGCCACCCTGACATGGCTCACGCACGGCCTCGCTCTTCTCGTGCTCTTCAGGTCCATTCACAGTTCTACCAGGGGTCCTGCAGCCCTGGCTCTCCTTGCTGTCTTACCCCTGCCTTCCTTCGTCATCACACTGGTGTGGTACTACCAAAGCGGGACAGCTTGGTCCCCTGCCCACCCTGCTGCCTCCTCCAGGTTCGCCATTCTCTGTCTGCAGCTGGCCTCTCTGCTTGTGTATGTGATTGGCTACCTCTTACCCACCAATGGCAGGCAAGACTTCCTCTCCATCAATTCCTCTTGGCAACAAGACCAGCTCGTCTCAGAGCCAGGGATCCTAGTGCCTGATCAGCAGAGAGTGGCAGAAGATGGTGAGAGCTGGCTGTCACGCTTCTTTTATGTTTGGATGAACCCTCTTATGAAACGTGGCTATCAGTGGAAGCTGAACCAGCCACAGGATGTCTATGTGCTTCCTCGCCAGCTCCAGGCTGCCAGGGTCTGTGATCGATTCTACTCTTGCTGGCAGAAGAAGGCAGCTCTGCATCAAGTAGAGCAGGAGACGGCGTCTCTTACTAGCCCAATCATTGCTGGAGGTGATGGGAGTAGTGACGCCCTGGACAGCTTGCACCGTGCCCAGGAGGCCGTGCAACTCTTCTCAGTCCTTCATGCGGCCTTTGGGCTTCGTTTCTACTCCCTTGGACTTCTCAAGCTGGCTGGCAACCTGCTGGGTTTCTCAGGTCCTCTGCTTCTGAACCTGCTGGTGAACTTCATGGAGTCACGGCAGGAGCCCCTGAGCCGTGGCGTGCTCTATGCCCTCGGGCTCTTTGCTGGCTCCTTCCTGGGTGCTCTCTTGCGGAACCAGTTCAGCTACGAGGTGAACAAGGTGACACTGATGGTGCGGGCCGCTGTCATCTCTGCTATCTATCGCAAAGCTCTGCGTGTCAGCAGCACCAGCCTTACCCGCTTCACTGTGGGGGAAATTGTCAACTTCATGAGCACAGACACCGGTAGGTTGGTCAACTTCTGCCTCAGCTTCCACGAGGTGTGGAGCCTGCCTTTCCAGTTTGCCATTACCCTCTACCTCCTCTACCAGCAAGTGGGGGTTGCCTTTCTGGGAGGCTTGGCCCTGGCACTTCTGCTTGTGCCCATCAACAAGGTCATAGCCAACCGCATCATGATGAGCAACAAGGAGATGCTGAAACACAAGGACACACGGGTCAAGGTGAGGGGCAGCTGGTAACTCTCTGGGTTCGTTGCTATATTTTCTCCCTGTTTGTCCCTAGAATGTTGGCGTTTTGGCTGCTTGCCACTATCCCAAGCAGATTAATTGAATCACAGCTGTTGGGAAAAATGCCAGAGGGGGCACACACACACACACACACACACACACACACACACACTTGGTTCAAAAGTGTTTCAGGGTGATGCAGTTTTGCCACCCACAAGATAGTGAACCTCTAATGCTTGCCTTGCCCCATGGGCTAATTCAGGTTCCCTTGCAGGTTTCTTTTCTATGTGTAGTAGTTAAGGTAGGTCTCCTGATTGCTTCCTCTAGAGATGCTTCTATCCTATTACTCCAGTAATGTTATCAATGGTAAGGTGGCTTGCGGTCTGGACAGAGGCAGTGATTACAGACGTAGTGGTTTTATGTCACTCCACTGTGGCACCCTCAGTCATCTTTTCCACTGCTTTCTGCATATTTGCAGTGCCGTCTCTCTCTCTGCCACGTCAAACATTTGATTCCCACCTTTTAGCCTTGTATCTCTAATGTCAGGGGACAGCATTTTCTCTTGCTATTTCCATCATTCTTTAGAAGCATGAAACATAAGTCAGCTCTATGGCAGACCTGTTGGGAGCTTTAAAATTATTTATTTTCCTGACAGAAGGTGCACCTAGTTGTATGGGGTATGCTGGAGCTTCTCCAGCTATTGCAAGACTGGTTTGCTGAGTGTACTCTCACTTTTTAGTTTTCTTTAATGTCAGGCACAGACACATGTTGGCTTGCTCTGCACATGCTGACCTGGGAGCAGGAATGAGAGGGCAGCTTGCTGCAGGGACACCTGAGCTGCTGAATGTGAGCCAGCCAGGCTCTGGATACAGACTAGCTGTGTCATGGCAGCACCAGGCCTGAGAGTCAGGTGGTATTCTCTCAAGGCACTGTCAGGCCAACGTAGGTAAATGGCATCCAGGCTGGAGCTAGTAATTCCACACGTCCCTTCACCTGTGTTGCACATCCTTCAGTTGGGAAGTAGTGTAATATTTTGCCTTTTCCTGAGCCGTACACAGCACAGATGGCTGAGGAAGCTCGTGGAATGAGTGAGAGCAAAGTTCCCAGTAGCTGCCACTTAAGTTTATGTCTTTGTTAGCAATAAATGGTTGCTGGTATCTCTAGCCTGGCCCTTAGCAGGAGGCAACTGCAAACCTGGCCCGAGCCCAGATGCCTAGCTGGCATTTAGTGCATTAGGCAAGTACCAGTTGCTCTATGTGCTTTTCCTCTTTGCCTGCAGCTAATGACAGAGTTCCTGTGTGGCATTCGTGTGATCAAGTTTTACGCCTGGGAGAAGCACTTCAGCACCAGGATAAATGCCTGCCGGGCTAAAGAGCTGCAGAAGTTACGAGCCATCAAGTACTTGGATGCTGTGTGTGTGTATCTGTGGGCAGCACTGCCTGTTGTTGTCTCCATTGCCATCTTCATCACCTATGTCTTGTTGGGTCACCAGCTCACTGCCACAAAGGTGAGTAGGTAGTAGGGAGAGCTCCAACCTTTTCTTGTGCAGAGGACAATCTACAGTGGGGCTGCAGTCCTGAGGCATCTTCTCTGGAAAATGAACCCAGCCTGTGTGTCTGCACAGCTCTTCAAGCTCTCCCTGGTGAAGCTGTTTGGAGGGTACAAGATGCAAGGGAGGTACTGCCTCCAACTCATGGCTGTTTCCTTACCTGTGCAGGTGTTCACAGCATTGGCCCTTGTTGGGATGCTTATTCTCCCCCTCAACAGCTTCCCATGGGTGTTGAATGGGACCTTGGAAGCCAAAGTTTCCCTGGATCGAATCCAGCGTTTCCTTGAACTTGGGGACCAGGACCTGGAAGCTTATTATGCCCTAGGTAATGGTGAAGGATGCTGCTGTGCTTGGGACCCTGGGCAGGGGGCATTTGGAGCAGAGACCTGAAGTGTGAGGCCCAGGGGCAGTACTGGAGGGCAGCTAGCTGTCACCCCATAATTCAAGACGTTTGGTTGTCAGAGGCAGAGTGAAGGCACTTAATTTCTGTGGAAAATGGGAGACAAGGCTGTAACATTCCTCTTTACCAACCGTAGTCCATTGCTTGTCCTCATGGAACCCTGTTGTTAGTGTCCCTTTAGAAGAAGTTGCTCCCTCCTCTGTGCAAAGCTCCCCTGACACTGAAGCCACCAACAACCTTGGCTTTGCCTGACAGAAAGGCTTGAGTGGTGCCCCTCTCTTGAGCTATCTCAGCTCCCTTTCTCTCCTTCCTTGCCTTTTGCCAGCTCCCTGCCATTCTTTTACCTTCAACAATAATAAAACAACCAGGTTATCCTTACAGTGTCTTCCTGACAGCCAGCAGGTCACCATGTGTGTCTGGTGGGAGCTGGAGGAGGGAGGTGGGAGGTTTAAGTTTAAGGGCAAGTCAGTAGGCAAATGTCTCATTCTGTGGTTGGGTCAAGGGCATCATGGCGGTGCCCTGTCCGTGGTCTCATCCATTTGGGAACAAACCTGGTAGTATTTGTGATGCTAGGTGCCTTTAATTTTCTGGCCTTCTCATAGTAATGCAATGCTGTGCTGCTTTTGTCTTGCAGATAACCCTTCTGGTACTGCTGCTGCCATGGAGATGCAATGTGCAGCCTTCTCATGGGTGCCATTTGAGGAGGAAGGCACCAGGCAGCCTTTATCCACAGGCACTCTGCAACTGTACATTGAGAACCTGTCAGTGAGAAAGGTGAGCAAGGATGCAGGAGGTAATAGAGAAGAAAGGCACTAGAGAAGCCAAATAATGGAGCAGGGGTGGCATGTTTTCATGTTTTCCTGGTCTTATGAGCATCAAAAATCTTCTCTTGGTCAAGAGGCACAGGGCACATATCATATCTCTCAGAGCTGAAGGGTGCTGGAGGAGATCCAGGCATGGCTTACAGACAAGAGATGAACCAGCTCCCTCTGCTTTCCACCACTGCTACAAGAGAGGACTGGGCAGGGAACACAGCTGGGCTGCAGAGTTAACACTCCTTACAGACTTATATCCTGACATATCAGTTAGTCTAGTGTACCCAGCAACTGTACCCAGCTCTGCTGCTGAACCTGTGAGATAGTCCTAGTTTAAGACAGCAGTCAGCTTTCTTACAGGCTACGTGTGACTCAAGAAATCTGGACAAGCCACCCAGTATTAGCACATCAGGTTGCTCCTTCTCATTTCCCTTTGCAGGGGATGCTCCTGGGGGTTGTTGGGAAGGTCGGCTCTGGCAAAAGCTCTCTGCTTGCAGCTATCACTGGAGAGCTCATTAAGTAAGTAGCCTAAACACTCCTTTCTGCCTGGTCCCTCCGTGCCACGGCAGGCAGGGACTATCAGTGCTATCCCTATTCGTAGGCCATTTTGATCTGCCAACAGTTCTCCTTTGTTGCCCTTTCCACCCACTTCTGGTGTGCTTGCAGACAAGGTGGACGAGTGTATGTTTGTGACCTGGAGCAAGGATTTGGTCTGGCCACACAGGAGCCTTGGATACAGTTTACCACTGTCCGTGAGAACATCCTTTTTGGGCGAGAGTATGATGCCAGGTTGTATGAGGAGGTAGTGGAGGCCTGTGCCCTCTCCGAGGACCTGAACGTAAGTGCCTAAACTGTAAACCTGCCTGGGCCTTCTTGCCAGCTTTTGCATCCAGCCTGAGCCTCACTGGGAGCAGTTCTCATTCTTTCAGGCTATAGACTGCTTTTCCAATGTCCTAGTCACACAGCGTTACTCTGATTATGATCCCAGACCATACCTGGCCCCACGGTTCTTTAAGGTGTGAAGTCACTCTGGTCACACTTTGAATAGTTTCTTCTGCTGCTGAGCCAAAAGCTCTTGATCCTGGGGAAAGGAGATGTTCTTGCAGAGCTGATGACTGCCGGGTTTTTCAGGCAAAACCTATCAGCAGCTGATGCTTTTTTGGATCAGAAGGAACTTTTCCAGGATCTGGAAGGGCTGAGTCTGTGGTCCTCCTGTCAGTAATACACATATTCTAGGTTTGAGGCTTATGGCTATATTAGCCAGTAACCTGGGTGTTACATATGGTAGGAAGCTAGCCTTCTCCTCCCAGTTTATAACTTGATGCCTGATTTTCTGAAGTGCCAAGCACTAGGAGCTCCTGTTTGCTTTGGCAGGAGCTATGAATACTCTGTAAAGGCAAGGTATTTATTTGAGAAGTAGTAGACTATGCCTATGCTACCAAATCAAGAGGAAACTGTTTCCGGCTACTGAAACTTGGTAGTTTTTACTGCTAAACTGTTTGGATGGGCCCTGGCATGATTTTGGTGCAGGCACAGCTCTTACTCTCCCAGAAAATTCCCAGGCACAATTTCAAAGTTATCTCAGACCAGAAGTTGCTCTCAATGGGTAGTTTAGATGTGGCCACCCTATTCTGGAGTGTAAGAGAGTTTAGTTGCATAAATGCCAAGCTTGCCAGTTGTCTGCAGAACCAGTGTATAGACTGTTGGATTGTTTCATTTTTCGTAAGGTGTCACCCTGACAAATTACTGCCAGAGGCAGGAGAGAGACCCCAGTGTTCTGGTTTTGGGTCCCCAGTAGTTTCCTGTTCTTCTAAATGGGATTTTTTGAATGTTTCAGATTTTACCAGCAGGTGACCAGACAGAGGTGGGTGAAAATGGTGTGACACTCAGTGGGGGACAGAAGGCTCGAATAGCCCTTGCCAGAGCTGTTTACCAGGTAAATAGCAAAGCAGTCATGCTGTGGCAGATTGTGCCCAGTGCCAAGTCAGAGGTAAAGAAGCTGGAAGCACCCAGCTGTACAGTGTGCTCTGGCACCATGTCTTAAACCACATCGTGCTGGCCTAAAGGCACTGGTGGCGTGCCACACAGAGGCACTTGTGCTTTTCTCTACAGCACTGCCTGCTCCCGGCAGGGCCAGCAGCTATATCCTTGTCTTTTGTCTCCCTCTCAGGAGAAAGAGCTTTACCTCCTTGATGATCCCCTGGCTGCTGTTGATGCAGATGTAGCCAACCATCTTATGCGGAAATGCATTCTCGGAGTTCTCAAACACAAGACCAGGATCCTTTGCACCCACAGGATGGAGTTTTTGAAGAAGGCTGATGCCTTGTTGTTGATAGACAATGGCAGGATAGTTAAGACAGGTACACTGGCTGTCTTCTCAGGCATTCATTTGTGCCTGTGTCCCAGGCTTGGAATGGCTTGAGCAAAGACAGACATAAGGGAGTAGGATTAACTAGTGGGGAACCCAATGACAAAGAGGTTGAGGACACTGCATGTGGGCAGAGATGGGGTGGAAGGGAATGTGCACATGCACAGATAAAACGGGACAGCCCTAGAGGTGGGAAGCTGCTAAGGCAGAAGGCCATAGCAGGTTGTATGGAGCAGGGCCTTCAAGGGTGCAGGTGCTGTGAGAGAAAATAGGGAATGTTATGAGAACAAAACTGTGCCATTTCATAGCAAGAAGCAGTGAGTAGCTGGGATCTGTTCCTCACAGACTCTGAAGCATTTGCATGTCTCTCTTCGCAGGCACACCAGCTGATATCCTGCCACTCGTGGAAGCCTTCCCCAAGTTCAAGGATATGGACAAGAGGCAGAAGGATAAAGGTCTATACCTGGCGAGCTTGAGGGTGGCTGGCGCAGCACAGCTCAGCTGAGCACCCAGATAGAACCTGTACCTGATGGCTGCTGGCCTTAGAGCAGAGCTCCCACCACCTTGCTCTGCTGTGGCAGTGCTGATTTGTGGGTAGTGTGTGCATAGAGGGAGAAGAGACCCACATATCATTGGGTATTGGTATGGAGCAGTATTTGAATCTGTTGTTCCACTTGTGGTCCAGCTTTGGATGAAAGTCTGCCAGGATTGGTGCACCTGTCTTGGGAGAGAGGAGGGAAGAAAAGTCTCATAGCCTAGACTTGCTCTTTTCACAGCAAGGAGCAGCTGCAGGAGGAACTTACGTCGCACTGACCTTTGCTTTTGCCTCCATTCCCACAGCCCCTGATGAACAGGGCCAAGAAGAGGCTGTAGAGACAGAGGCAGAAGAATCAACCCAAAACAATCATCTCATCCACAAGGAGGAAGAGAAGAAAGAAGGGGCAGTGGCTTTTCAGGTGTACAAGGCATATTGGCTGGCAGTGGGCAGCTGTTTGGCATTATCCATCCTCTTCTCGCTGCTCCTGATGCAAGGTGAGGCAGTGGCCCAGCAGCACATCTCTCTTTAGACATTACTCTCCTCTCGTTCCCTGGTTGTGTGGAGTCCAGGGAAGAAAAGAGGCCAGGGGTTTAATTGCTCTCCTTGCAGCAGAAAGGCTCCTTTTCTCTTCCCCAAACTAAAGTAGCACAGTTGGGAGGGGGCACATGTGGGAACAGGATCTGTTGTCTTACTGCTGCAGTTGCATGTCTGCCCCTGTAGCAGTGCCCTGTCGCTGCTGCAGCTCAAGGCTGTTCCTTGCTCCTGCTCTACTACTAACAGTGGAGAATGAAGGCAGGGGAAGACTAGGCTGGGCAGTGAGACCATAACAAAAGTTGTCCAGCAGCTTCCCCTCCAGCTTTTCTGCTTCATATTTGCTGATTTGAAGGTTGAATCCCTCTTTATGCAGTCTGTCTTTCTCTATAGCATCCAGAAATATCTCAGATTGGTGGCTGTCACACTGGATCTCCAGCATATCCCAGACAGCAAATACCTCTGTGATGGTCTGCTCAGCTTCCCTGCCTTCCCCAGAGCTGCTTCTCTTCTCCATTGTTGGGCTTGTGTAAGTGAATGCTGGTCAGGAGATGCCAAAGGAAGCTGGAAACACACTCCCATTTTGCCCTTAAGTGCATTTCCTGTGAAGATCCTTGTTGAGGGCAGGGATAAACTGACCACCCTGCTGCAGGGGATCTGTGTGGCTGCTTTGACAAAGAAAGAGAATCAAAATCTATGGCATGATGAGGTGCTCAAAGGGCTTCTGCCTGGGGCTGATGGAAGACCCCTAGCTGCTTAGTAATCAGTGTTTGTCCCAGCATGCCAAAGGGGTGGTCTCTCACAGGAGTATCAGGTTGAAGTATCCTCGTTTCCCCTTGAGTATGCTGCTGGGTTCTCATGCCCTGTCTGTGAGTTTACTGCCATGGAGACCTTGGCAGAACCATAATCTTCCTCCTTCTGTGTTCCAGCTCCCCCATTCAAACTCTGGACACCACCCCAATCCCTTCCAATGGTTCACTGGATGTGAATTTCTACCTCATAGTTTATGGGAGCATTGCAGGGGCCAACTCCCTCTTCACCATTCTTCGGGCCTTCCTCTTTGCTTATGGCACTATCCGTGCTGCCACTGTCATTCACAACCGACTGCTCCAGAGGGCTCTAAAGGTAATGGTCAGAAAGTCCAGGGCAGGCTGAGGCTCCTGCAAGTCACTCTGCCCTGACATTCTTCTCATAGTTGGGAGTAAGGGTTTGGGAGGTGGATTAGGGTTTCTGCTGGTATTAGCTGATGAGCTCCCCTTAGGACAATATCCAAAAAGAGCTGCACCACAGTCAGCACAAGGGGCCAGTGAGCTAGGGTTCAAAATGTGTCCTGTAAGGCTTGTTCTGTGCCATGGAGAGGTGTTTTATGGCTGGCACCTGCATCTATTCACTCCTTAGGCTTAGATACATAGCCAAGATGAGGGCCAATTGAATCATAGTAGCTTTTGCAGCATCATGAGCTCAGATTCAGATGAGATTGGAAGGAGTCATTAAGCAAGATTTAGGGCTGGTGCTGGTATGTACCAGTTAACTTTCTTTAGGGTTTGGGCTTCCTTGGGTCCTCAGGCTAGAGTTAGGATTAGAAAATAGGATTAGAGGCTAGGATTAGAGGATTGTCTCACTGGCTACTGGTGGGCCAGTATGGGATCTGAGTGACTGCTATCTTGGTAGAAGGGCTCCTTCCTTTTACCATGTGAATGGCGTGAGTTGTTTGGCTGCGAGTGGATGCTGGCCTTGGGGTCTGAGATTTGTCCTCCAGCTGAGGAAAGGAATAGGGCTGTAGTGACCACCCCTTTGTGACCTTATCTGCTCCCTTTGGTGTTGCTGTCCTGGGCACTGTTCTGTGGCAGGATCTCACTGCAGCTGACCGAGTCTTACTTTCTGGTTCCCTTGTTGCCAGGCCACAGTCACCTTCTTTGACACCACACCAACAGGCCGGATCCTGAACCGCTTCTCCTCAGACCTGTACTGTGTGGATGACAGCCTGCCATTTATCCTCAACATCTTCCTGGCCAACGTGTATGGGCTCCTGGGCATGCTGGTGATAATAACCTATGGCCTCCCTTGGATTGGTCTGGTCTTAATCCCTCTGGCTGCTCTCTACTTCTCCATCCAGCGCTATTACCGGCGCACGTCCCGGGAGCTCAAGCGCCTTTACAGTGTCACCCTGTCTCCCATTTACACTCACTTCTCAGAGACCCTCTCGGGACTGAGCAGCATCAGAGCCATGCGGGCAACACAGAGGTGAGTGGAAAGAAAGAGCACCCAGAGAGACAGAGCTTTGGCTTTATAGACCAGGGCCGTCCTGACGTGGGGCTGGTTATAGGGTGGCAGCAATGCCCCTGGTCTGGGGCAGCAGGACTGGAGGCTGAGTGGTGCGCAGCCTCGTGTGAACTTCTGTTGTGCGCCTGCCAGGTTTGAGTTGGAGAATCAGCTGCGCCTGGAGCAGAACCAGCGCTGCCTCTTTGCCAGCAACACAGCGATGCAGTGGCTGGACATCCGCCTGCAGATGATTGGGGTCGCTGTGGTTACCGCTATTGCAGGAATTGCCATCATCCAGCACCAGAAGCAACTGGGAAATCCAGGTAGGCTGCCAGGGATTGTTCTGTGCCTGCTCCTAGGCTGTAGCCCAGGGGTTCCTCCTAGTCCAGAGCTGCATATCTCCCTACACCAGGGTAGGATCCAGAGCTCCTGCTCCCTGTCGCTCTGCAAGTCACCCATAGTGTAGTGCTTCAGCTCCTGTCCCTCCTCCTGCGTGTCCCCATCCTTGAGTGGGATCCCAGGCTCCAGAGTGCTGACTTCTCCCTTGTTTCTCTGTCCTGCCACCAAGATCCCAGCTCCTTCCCTGCCAGTAACATTCTTGCTTATGGTTTTGTCCTCACAGGACTTGTGGGCCTCGCGCTCTCATACGCCCTGTCTGTCACAAACCTGCTCTCAGGCCTCATTTCCAGCTTCACTCTGACAGAGACCATGATGGTGAGTGTGGAGCGGACAGAGGAATACACCACAGACATCCCCATGGAGTCCCAGGATAAACTGGTCCAGGTAAAAGCTCAAATATGTTCTCAGGGACTGGCCCATCTTTTGGCACTGTGCCCTGCACTCACCTCATGGGGAGATCACGGGGTTCCAGTGAATGGGTGGAGGGCCCTCACCTACAGAAACCACCTGGATCGCTCATCTTTTACCAGTACATCCCCTGGAGGGGATGAATCGCTGGCAGGAGTTGGTGAAGGCTGGAATGATGGGAAGGGGTAGGAGAGCAGAACAGGTCCTAGGTCCAAGCTGTGAGAGAAAAACAAGCCTAGGAGTGGGCTGGAGATGGAGCTGGGCTGTGCATTGGGTCTGCTCAGAAGCCAAGCAACCATCCAAAGGGATGGATGGGGCTTGGCCTGTGGGGAGGTGAGGCTGAAGATGACAGCGGGTCATGGTCATACCCTGTCTCACCCTGGTATCCCTCTTAGGTTGCTGCTGACTGGCCAAGCCAGGGGCTTGTGGAGTTCCAGCAAGTGGTCCTGGCCTACCGAGCAGGCCTGCCTAATGCACTCAATGGTGTGAACTTCACTGTTTACCCTGGAGAGAAGGTGGGGATTGTGGGTCGCACAGGATCTGGAAAATCGACCCTTTTCTTGGCCCTTTTCCGCATGCTGGAGCTGAAATCAGGCCGGATTCTCCTGGATGGTGTTGACAGCCAGCTGGTGGGCTTGGAGGAGCTGAGGTAGGGAGGGCTGAGCTGAGTGGAGGGCAGCTGGGGAGGCCTGGAGGCTGAGAGCTGTCAGTGGTTGGATGCCAAAGGGAAGAGTGAGGAGCAAAGGACTTACTGTTGTGGCACCCTCTTGTCTGATTGTGGCAGCTTCTTATGGGTTGCTCTGTTGTTTCTGAACAGTGGTGCTAAGAAATCAGGCTGAATATGTGGCCCATGTGTCTGTGCCTCTAAGATACACAGCAAGCCAAGACACCCCACCCTAGGAAAGAAATAAAAAGCCTTTGCTTTTCTGCAGCACCCACCCCATGAGCCCTCAGCTCTCGTTTGCTTGCAGATCTAGGCTGGCCATCATCCCCCAGGATCCATTTTTGTTCAGTGGCTCAATCCGAGAGAACTTGGACCCCCAGGGAAAAAGGACAGATGCTGAGCTCCGTGAGGTGTTAGAGCAGTGCCACCTGTGGGATGCCGTTACTCAGATGGGTGAGTCTGAACCCAGCGAGAAGAAGCTGGTGAGCCCTGGTACTGGGAAAGGGGAGAAGGCCTCAGCTCAGTCAGGGAACTGAGGAAAAGGAGCCAGGTGGATGCAGTAGGGAATTGGTTAAGTGAGGCCACACTAGGGCCAGGGTGGGAACAGATCAGTGGGACCCTGGTGGCATTCCCTGAGATTTAGTGGCATGAGACTGGCAGGTGATGGATTGGGTGACGGGATCTTGCTGATGAGACCAGGCCCCAGTGGATGTTAGAGCAGAGCCTGAGAGAGAAGCCAGCCCCTAGTTCTAGGGGAGCATGGCATCTCTGTGCCCATCATTGCTTGCATCCAAGTGTAAACGCTCTGGTTCCCAAGGCCTGGGTCTGAGCAGGATTGGGATTTTGAGTGCTACTGGCAAAACCCCAGACTGGGGGAGCCATTTGGGGCCCTGTGCAGAGCCTGGTGGGGTGACTGCTGAGCTTGACCCCTGCAGGTGGATTGGACAGAGAGCTGGGAGAGAGGGGAAAAAGTCTATCTGTGGGACAGAGGCAGCTGGTGTGTCTGGCAAGAGCCCTCCTGACGCGGGCCAAGGTGAGTGCCCTGCCTCCATCGGAGCAAGGGGGAGGGTGAACTGCTGATGGTCATGCTCCAGAGTTGGGGTGTAGTGGGTACAGACAACCTGTGTTACCTTCTCGGCCTGTCCCTGGGCAGGGATTGGGGTCTCCTCTGTGGTGCTTGGGAGCTCCCTTCGCTCTCTGTCCCTGGCAGGTGCTGTGCATTGATGAGGCCACAGCCAGCGTAGATCAGAAGACAGACCAGCTGCTGCAGCAGACCATCCGCCAGCGCTTCGCTGACAAAACCGTTTTGACGATTGCTCACAGGTACAGAGGAAGCAGCACTCTGTTCCTAAATTCATCCTACCGCTCCCAGGGAGTGGTGGCTGCACCTGCCATGCCTGGGCCTTCAGCTGACCAGGGAGGTCTCTGTGATGAGGCTTTTCAAGTGCAAAACGCTAGACCTTGCCGATTTGCCTTTTCTGCTTTATTAGCCCCTGGGTGCTGGGAACAACCGGATGTGAAAACGTTGTACCCAGAAACGGGGACAGCAAAAAATGCTGCATCGTATGGCAGATGGCTCTTCCTGGGCACTGCCTCCTGGGACCGGGGGAGTGAATTGGACCTTGTGGTTCTGCCGAATTACGGCAAGGAGCAATGGAGAACTATGCTACAGAAAAGAGCAGTGTGGAGACCCGGGAGGAGCAGGTGTCTCTGGCTCAGTAGAGGGCACTGCAGGACAGCCGGCGGCGAAGGGCTGCAGCCAGCTCCTGGCCGGGGGAGGCAGAACGCTGGGTAGCTCTGTTTTCCAAAACCCTGAGTTTTAGTCCCAGCCTGCACCCGATGCCAGCAAGCTAGACACTGCCCAGGCAGGACAGGGCAGCAGTGCTTTGCCCCACAGCTGAGAGATTTAGTGTAAGAGTAGGGGCAGTAGATGGTTACAGGCAGAGGGGGAAGGGCAAAACATGAATACCGTGGATACTGGGAAGGGATGGGTTAGCATTAGGCAGTGCTCCCACTCTTGCCAAGTGGAGGAGAATTTAGAGGAGGGTTATGCAGTTGTATGGAGGGTGTTTTCAAAGCACGAAGGTTACCACAAAAATAAAAATCAAATGAGCAGGTGGCAGGGGCTGGTATCCTGCTGCACAGAAGTGGGAGTGATGGATGAGAGGCAGGGTGGGCTGGGCCTGGCAAGTGAATCCAGTGGGTCTTTTTAAATACATCAGATAGGAGTGAGGCAGGAGGGGTGTGAAGGGAACGTGGTTCCTACACTAGGGTTATTATGCATAAATAGAGTAGAAAGGTAAGGGCACCATGGGCTGAGGTGTGCGTTTGGGTTGGGTGGGGGAAGCCACCTCTGATGGAGGAGTAGAGAGGAGAACCAGCAGGGGAAGGGGTGGCAGAAGGCAAGGCAGCAAGACTGGGTTGAAGATGGCCCCAGCCCCTCTTCCGCTGGGATGAAGGGAGATGGGAGAGACCAGTAAGGAGGGCAAGGTGGTGATGGGGTTGTTTTGTACCCATGGTTCTTCCATGCCATTCAGCTTCGGGTGAACCATTAATTGGATGGATGAAATCTAGGATGGGAAGTGACTCAGAACTTGTCCCTTGGCCCTCCAGGTCACTTCCAGTGCTGCAGCCTGGCACTCTTTTGGGGATGAATGTGTAACCAGAGTCCTGAACTCCACAATGATTTTTACCTGCTCAAATCCTGTGCAGTGTCTTCCCTGTGACTTGAAGCTTTGTAGGGCTGCAGTTTCACACTGAACAGTGCACAACTGTGCAAAAGCATTCCTGCTGCCCTGTCTTCCCTCCCCAGGGCCAGAGGTTGCTGCCCTGCTAGCAGTCTGGGCAGACCTGGGCGCATATGTGTGCTGTGGATGCTGTGTTTGGCAGTCTGGCAACTACAAATCCACTGGTGGTGACAGCGTAGGCAAAGATGCCAGACTGCTGGGGAATGGCAGCTGATGCACAAGTCCATTTCTGCTGCCCTCAGGAGGTGGCAGGTGAGGAAACGTAGGGGCAAACAGAAGCAACTCTATAACTCTCCTGTGGGAATGGAGACATATTGTGCAACCCCAGAATCAGGCATGCCCTGAGCTCTCCCTCCACAGAGCTTCCCTCTGTGGTCCTGGTGCCCTGCCATGCCCAGCAACTGGAAGGCATTGCTGTGCTCTCCTAAGAGGTTGTGTGTTTCAGCGGTGTGCAGAGGCTCTCTGAGGAGCTGGACTGCAGTGTGCCCCTGAGTGCACAGGGAGATGCTCCACAGATCCTGATGTTGGGCATGTCTTGGGCCACCCCTTGACAGCAGGGGAAGCAGCACCCAGGGTTTCTCCTCAGATCCACCAATGTGTGTCCTGGCATTTGCTCTCCACAGGCTGAACACCATCTTGGACTCAGACCGCGTGCTGGTGATGCAAGCTGGGAGAGTGGCAGAGCTGGATTCACCCACCCGCCTAAGCCAGAAAGATGGCTCCTTGTTCCAGCGCCTCCTGCACAGCGGGCAGCAGTGACCTCCCTCCTGGGCTGAGCCCAGGTGGCCCTCCAGGCTCTGTGCCTGGCTTTCCTCTCGCCTCAGCCACCAGCCATGTCCCTGTAGGGCCAAGAGCTGCTGAGGTGAGGGAAGGGGTTATTCCTGCCTGCAGACAGCGACTGTGTGTCCTCAGGGATGGGAGCATGGCACTCCAGCCTTTCCTTTAGTAGGGAAGATGGGACCTGGTGTTTAGGGCCATGCAAGCCTGGCTAGTGGGATACTGCTCCCCTCAGGCTCCCCTTTGAGATTACAGAGGGATTTTCTGCTCACTGAAGAATCAGTGACTCCTAGTCTGAGACTGTCTCACATGTGCAATTTAAAATAAAGTGGAAACATCCTTGTGAAGCTCCATTATTCAGGTCCCTGTCCCCTTTTCCCCCCAGACACAGACTTCCTTGTGAGATACAGCAGTGGTGCCCTCTCTGCACAAAGACAACCCTACCTTCAGAGGGCACTGACCTTTCCAAGCCCAGAAGGTTGCACCCAAGGACCTTGCTACTCTTCACCCAGTTTACAGTGAAGGCCTTTCCCTGAAGGGCCAGAATGTAATTACATTAAAGATCTCTAAGGCTAGTTTATTTCAAGACCACATTTCCAAGGGAAACTCCCTATCCCTCCTGCCCTGCTCCCAGCTGCACAAACCCACAGCAGCTGCTTTCAGTTTTAGGATCAGATTGCTCTTCCCATCGGCACCCTTGGACTCAGTCTTGGGTTTTCCCCTTCTCCCCAACACTCTTAAGGCAATGCCTAACACACCTTTGCTACGCTGTCCTGAGGCAGGTCCCATTCCTTCCCCTGAGGCTATGGGAGCCATCTCCACCCCTGCAGCCAGAGCATGGGGCAGGACAACTCCTGTGCCTCAATCTGGGTTTGCATTCTTGAGGGAAGTGACGGAGATAGTCATCCAGAACAAGTAGCTGAGCAACCTGATCTAATTGGATCTGCTGAGAGCAGGAGGTTGGTGTCCAGAGGTCCCTTGCAACCTAAATTATTTTATGATTCTCTGATACACTGTTTCTGGGCTTGTATTTGTTTTATTTGATAAAGGTACATCATCCATCCATGTATTAAAAAAATAATCTTTCTGATGAAGCCCCAGTCCCCTCTCCCAGGTCTCTCTCCTGTCTGAGTGCTCACTCCTCTGTCTGCTCTCTTCATGCCATCTTGAACCCAGCTTTGCAACCCTACAGGCGAGTAGTAGGGTTTGGGTTGTGGGGTTTTTTACCCCACTGGTTAGCCCTCCATGCCCATGAGGAGGCACAGAAAACCCTGGCCCTGGCAGAGAGACATTGATTGCTGCACACCGGACCAGCGCAGGCAGGAGCAGACCTAGTACAAAGGCTAAGTGACCTGGCCATCTACTGCCTCTTAGCCATGCTTTAGCAATGGTGGAGAAGGCAGTATTTTATCTGCTTCCTATGGTCACCCCAGGCTCAGTAGCCTGTCCTCACATCCACTGTGGGAAGCTTAGCCTTTGTTGTATCAAGAAGCGCTACAATGGCTGATTTGAGGTTAGTGCCAGCTGCCTGCCTCGGAGTGACTGGGAGAGGAAGGGAGGATCTGGATCTTGCATTGCTCCAAACCAGCCACAGCAGGTCTCCAGCCTTGTCCATCTCCAGTTTCACCTGTGAGGGCATATGAGAAGGACCAGCTCAGGCCCAGAGGACCCCAGAGCGGAGCAGGCCATGTTCCTCCTTGTCAGCAGATGGTGAGACAGAGGTGCATGCTGGAGAGGGGAAGGAGCTTGGTCGTTTGTGGCCAGACCAGAAAGGACGGCTTGGTAAGTGAGGGGAGAAGACCCCTGGATCATCAGGAGGAAAGTACAGAATGTATTTGTAACCCCAAGTCTGACAGCAAGAGGAGGGGGCATCACCCAGGGCAGAAGAAGGGTGTGAGGAGACCCCAGATGATCTCCAGAGTCTCTTTAAACTGGCTCACGGAACCACAAGGCCAGGGAGGAAGGGTGTTTGCTCGCTCCCTAGGGACATGGCATCTGAAACAACAGCCTCCAGAAACAGCCGGGAGCCACCCTATCCAATACTGGGGCAGGGAGGCCAGTGCAGCCACGACCGTCCCAAAGGCCCCAGAAGAAATATCCCAACACCAGCGGAAACAAGGACAAAACCCCTTCCAGTAGTCACAGAGAGGAGTTACAAAGGGCCTGGCAGAATTTGGGCTTGCAAGAAGGCCGTGCCCTCCTCAGCACTACCCATTCTGTTTCTGAGAGCTCGTGTCAGACGATACCGGCACTGCATGGCGTGGGCTGCTGCAAGCAGCACATCGCCACTCCCCTGCAGGGCTGGCCCAACACAGCCCTGTTTTCAGATGCCTGTGGGTGCCGGCTGTGCCGGCTGGGCGAGAGACAGCTCAGACCCAGGCGGGGCCATCACACCAATACTCGATGCCCAGGGGTTTCGTTGACACGTTTGCTGCCCTGGGGGCCCTTCCCCGTTGCCTGGCTTGTGCCAGCGCAGCTCCCCAGGGTGCAGTTCGAGGGGTTTGCCAGCACGATGACCTGCCAGGGCCCGGCTCAGAGTCCTCACAGCTCACAGCTCCGTCGTCTTCCTGGGCTCAATCAGGACGGTGTGGAGCATGCCCACCTGACACTCCTGGTCTTGGAGCTTCCTTGCAGCCTGAGAAGGGCTTTGGCACCAGTTCGACCTCTGACGGCCCCTCTGCCAGTTCCTCAAGATTAGCAGGACGGTGATGAGGACCAGCACCGCCGTCAGCACCCCGAACACCAGCACTGTCACCAGCTGGGCTTCGCTCAGCCCCGAGTCCCTTTGGGTTACCACTTCCTTCACAGAGATTTTCAACAACCCTCCCCCCGGCTCTTTCTCGCTGTGGTTGGCCACGCGCCGCCCCATGACCGCGGTCCTAACAGGCTCCAGCTGCGTCACCCCTGGCATCTCACTGGTGGTGCTTTTCATGCCCCCGCCGTTCTCATGGTTTGCAGGATGGTAGGGGGGAGCCCAGGTGGGCTCGGGGACGGAGATCTCGCAGGTTTTGCCAGTGAAACGGTCGGGACACAAGCAGTCATAGTCATTGATGCGGTCATAGCACTTCGCCCCGTTTTTGCACGGCTGGCTGGCGCAGTCGTTGATGTTGATGGTGCAGAAACGCCCTTCGAAGCCCACCTGGCACTGGCAGGAGAAGCGGTTGATCCCATCGTGGCAGGTGGCACCATTGGCACACGGACGCATCAGGCAGTCGTCGACGTCGTTCTCACAGAGAGCCCCCACAAAGCCAGCGAGGCACCGGCAGGTGAAGTTGCTGGCAAAGCCATTTTCGTCTTGACACTGCCCTCCGTTCTTGCACGGAGACCTGCATGGAGAGAGCAAGGATGGGTCATGGCCCTGGAGAGCAAGCAACTTTACCTGCCCCAGGGAGGTAAATGCATACAGCTGCTTGCATGGCCAGTGGGTCCAGCACTGGCTCTCTCCATGGGGGCAGCTATCTCAAGGAGAAGACGGGGCAAGAGTTTCCACCTCCCCAAGTGAGGGGCTGTGGGACCTCCTCAAAGGCTGTGGCTGTGCATGGACCCACCACCCATCAGGGAGGGTCTTCAGCCATATGATCTGAATGGGAAACATGCCCTCCTGATGCTCCCCAAAGGCATGACGGGTGTCAGCTCATCACACCTACAGCAGCAAGGGTTGGGAATCTGTTCAGATCGCAACAAACACCTTGCCCTGGTAGGACTGTGCAGTGCACACAGCTAAACTAAAGACAAAGATGGTTTTGGCTTAACTCCATTAGTGCATGGAAATCCACAGATAATGAGCCAAGCTGGGCCACCGCTTGGCAGTGCGTGACCCAAAGCTAATGCTGTCTGTAATCTCACTGCCATGCCTCACCCTGCCTTCTCACATGGCCCCATCTTCATCTCACAGTCCTTCCCGTGGAAGCCTTCTGGACACAGGCAGGAATATTCCCCATCTCGATCGTAGATGCACTGAGCCCCGTTCTGGCATGGGGACTGGTGTTTGCAGATGTGTATGTCTGAGGGGAAAGAAAAAGGTGGGAATTAGTAAGAAAAGAGGGGCTATATGGCCAATTCAGTTTGAACACTGCCTGTCAAACCCAGTGGGGATGGAGAAATGGCAGGAGCTTCTCCCTCCTCCCCTCCAATGGGCACCTGCAGCAATAGAAGTGCAGTGCCTATGTCGTGCCTCCCAGCTACAGTCTGCAAAATGCACAGGCTTAGGGGTGCAGAGAAAGCAAACTGTCCTGCAAATCTGCATGACATGAAGATGCTGTGCATGCCATCTGGCCGGCCAGTGCAGACCCTGTGGCACAGAGGAGCCTCTGAGGCCAGAGGAGGGGAATCCACCAGCCACCTGCTGAAGGCAGGAAGCCCTGGGGGAAGCAGGAGGTGCTGCCTGGAGCCCAGCTGCAGCGTGGGAAAGGCAATGAGTTCATCTTCTCCATTTCCTGAGGCTGGCCAGTGTCGTGGCAGCTCTTGCCGTGCAACCAGGGAGCAGGTGCCAGCAGCCTGACCTCTTCTGCAGGAAGGGGACGGTCCCAGCTGTGGCAGCCAGGCAACATCCCATCTCCCAGGCAGCCCAAGCGGCATCACCCGGGTGGCTTCTGGCTATGCTGACTCACCCGTCCATGCAGGGTGTGCTGGGCTTCTGCCCTCAGCACCAGAGGCTGGGATGTCCAGCCGCAACTCACCTTTGTCACAGAACTTGCCGGCCCAGCCGGTGTGACAGATGCACTGCCAAGGCTGGTGGCACGTCCCGTGGAGGCACCCCGGCATACGCACGCACTCCTCGCAGTACTCGCCCTCCCAGCCTGGGTCGCACCTGCAGGAGGAGAGGGCATGGCAGCATGATAAAACCCAAGCAGGGGCTGCAGAAAAGCTGTCTGCTTGCTGTGCAGGGTTCCCACAGATATAGCGGTGCTGGGAAACCCTCCCAAAGCCCCCCATGAAGCTGCTGGCTCCCTCCTCCAGAGGAGGTCAGTACCAGCATCTCATCCTTCCAAGGAAGCAAGCAGACACAGCGAGAGCAGACTCACCCTCTGCAGCCAGGGAGGGTGAGAGGGCAGAAACAAAAGCTCAGCAGCTTCGCTTTTAGTGCCCACGTCCCACTGCTTTCCTCCAGCTGACTGCTCTGTATACACCACTGCATTAGCTCAGCAATTCCTGCGCTTCCCTCATCGCACAGCCAGTCTGACGGGCAGAGAAAAAAGCCCCATCCCTAACCCTGAACTCTTTGAGGGAAATGGACAAGAGGCCCCTGAGGCCCATGTGTTTCATTGCACCCCTTTGCATTATAACGTGTCATTTTGTGTCTGAAGTGCACCATAATCCAGCTGCGAAACATTGCTTGCCATGACTGGCATATGGAATAGACTTATCAGCCAGCTCACAAGGGCGGTATGATGGGAAAACCTGCAGCACCCAACAAGCCTTCTGGCCCCAAAAGAGTGGGGCAGTGGCAACGGCTAAGTAAAGCCAAGCTGCATTGCTCCAGTGGCTTCCCTCAGACCTGCCAGCTCCGAGGGGGAAAGCAAGCGATAACTAGATGAGAGTTGAGTGGAGGTGGCACCAGCCACAACAAAAGCTATACTCAAAACAGCACAAAATTACACCTAACAAAAACAACGTGGTCTCTAGAGTAAGCAAGGGGGTTTATTTTCATGTCTGGCGCTCATTTCAGCACGATGTGCGGTGACTGCAGCTTTGCCAGGCTGGTCCAAAGCTGCACCTTCACACCTGGACTGGCTATTGTCACTGCAGATTGTTCCAAAGAGATGAGGAAAATGCTTAAAAAATAAATATATATGTTAATTAGAGGCTTTTTTGATGGGAATGGAGGCAATACTATATGCCTGATAGAGTCTGGGGAAATGCATTCATAGCTGGACAGCCATGAGCTTAGAGGGCTGTGGGCACCCCTACCCCCCAGTACCCACAGGGAGCAGGCGCCATCAACTCTTCCCCTTCTCTAAAAGGGAGATGACCAACCTAAAAATTGCCAGGGAGGGGGCCAGGTAAGCAGCCAAGTCTCCCTGAGTTTGGGGCGATTTCAATGAGGTAGTGCCAAGCTGCTGAAGGGTTCAGCAAATGCTCTGGAGGCTTGAAATCTGGAGCAGCAACTCACGTGTGCCTCCACCAGAAAGACCTGCAGCTGGGCCACCTGCCACATGGAGAAGTGTGGCATCTCTGGCCGGGGCTTCGCAGCACCGAGCTCCCCCGACCAGCCACAGCTGCCAAAAGGGCTCAGGGAGGAGCGAGCTCTTTGCAGCTGCAACCAAGGGCCCAGCAAAACCAGAGCTGGACGCTCCCTGATGCAGTGGTCAGTGTGGTTATGGTCACCACCAGGCCAAGTCTGCTCCATTAGGTGAGAACGAGTGGCCCAGGTGTGGTGTGACGCTGGAGGCTGTGCTGTGAAAGGGGGCTGAGCATGCCCCGGCGAGGAGAACAGGGCGGCGGTGGGCAGTCTGTCCCCTTGCAGCACAGGTGTCTGGGCCAGCCCAAAGCAGCCTTTTCCTCCCGGGGCTGCCCTGCAGGATGGGGGCTCCAGGTGACCCTACAGTGGGACGAGAGGCAGTGTCCGGGACCATGGCAGCCAAGGGCAGCCATGTGGTTGCTTCTCAGGCTGAAGCGCGGGGTCAGGCTCTGAGCTTTGCCCCTGCGGGATCTGGGCACCAGCTGGAGCTGGGATGTCAGGGATCATGCACGCACTTCTGCTGCGGTAGCCCCCAGCTTGCTGGTGAGCCCTTTATGAAAACACCTGGAGATCCCCACCGTAGCCCAGGCTTCTGAGAGGGGACCCGTGATGCTCTCAGACATTTATGTGCACGCTGGCAGCTCTTCTCTTCCATGCCTCCAGGGAGAGCATCCTCACCTCAACCAGTGAGGAGGCCAAGCAAGCTGGCTGACCCCCAAGCCTGCCCTGCTGCCTGATGACTTTCCCCACCGTATCTGAGCCTGAAGGCTGCCTCCCATCACCCAGTCATGGCTAGGCTGTCCTAAGCTCCCATCTAGACAAAAAGGGCTCAGCAGAACAACATCGGTCAGTGTGTGGTGGGGGGGACCCTGGAAGCACTGGAGCAAAGGCTGGAGGGAACCAGCAAGAGGTTGAGGGATCAAAATCTCCCACTCCAGAGGGTGCCAGGTAAAAAGAGAGCAGAGTCATCAGTTCCAGGAGTGGGTGAGCAGAGGAGGAGGCTCTTAACTCGGGGCAGGGGTGTAGGCACCAGGGACACAGCATCAAGGGAGGGAGAGCAGTTACGGTCAGGGGCAGCAGGAGCAGAGAGCCAAGGACAAGCTGTACCTGCACTTCCCATCCTGGTCACAGCAGCCGTGGGCAAGATTACAGCGCTCGCTGCAGTCATCACCTACAAGGCAGGAGACGGGTGGAGTCGGGTTAAGCAGAGACCATAGATGATGGCTCCAGATCTGCCCATGGCCATGCTGGCTCACGGCTTTTTTTACCTTCCTAAGTGCTCAGCCTGCCCTTCCCCAGAACTGTAAGGTGGGGACCTTCCTTTCAATGGCTGGATGCCACACGAGAGATGAGCATTTCCCAGTCACCGAAGCAGCAGTAACACTGCCTTTATTGAGAAATGGGACCCTGCTTCAAAACTACCCGGTCTCTGATCATCTTCCCCACCCTCTCTCTGCTGCTTCCCTTAGACTTCGGGCCCTTCTGGGCAAGAGCTGGGGTTGCCCGTGCATTTCGGCAACCTGTGTAATAGGACCTGACCCACCTGGGACCTAGGTCCCACAGTCGTGCAGCAAGTATGGTGGGAAAGCTCAGGGCCAGGTACTGCGAGGGGCACAAAGGGACCAAGGATGAAAATGGAAAGAATGGCTCCTCTTTATCTCCCAGGATGTCCCCATCCCCAGAGACAGCTATTGGCACGGAGCGGTCTGGCTGGGGCTCCTGCCCGCCGCCAAGACCCAGCTGCCAGCACTCCCCCTCCGGCGTGGGGAGGCAGGGCTGGCAATTGCATGGGGCCAGGTATCCAGTTCTGTTTATTTATTTAAAGGCCACAGAAGCTGTAACTGAGCCATGGCCTCGCCGTGCCACTCCTCATCCTCCGCCCGGCGCTGGCCTGCTTTCTCCAGCCAGGTGTCCCCTTTCATCTCCACCTTCCCCTCTCCCCCATCACTTGCTTGCGTCTTAGCCCCACGGGGAGCTGGCTCGCTCTGGCTCCATGGGCAGTAGAGCAAATGTCAGGAGGCAGGGGGTTTCTCCAGGAGCCCAGCGTGATCCCAGGCCAGGCCCAGGAGATGAACACCCTTACCTGACTAAGCCCCCTCATCCCAGACCAGGGCAAATTAAAGCCCCCACGCCGCTTTCTCCAAGCTGTGTGATATGCTGCCTAGGAAGCGAGCAGGGGGAGAAATCCCCCATGCATGCATTTTTGCTGCAGTGAGGCAGCAGGTCCCACTGCTCAGTATAAGAGCCTCCCAAAACAAGCCACCATGGAGCTGGAGCAGCATCCTGGGACTGCTCAGCCCAAGCCTGGGTATTGTTGCCTTTCCTATTTGTAACCATCTCTCCTGGCAGATGGCTTTGGGAATTCATCGCTTATCCAGAGCAGGGGGAGAGCAAACTAATCTTTGGGAAGGGATTTTGTCTCACAGGATCCAGGATTAGCCATTCAGTTTTGGGATCTTCTTCCCCCTTCACTGTGCCTCTCTGAACAGGGTCATTGGTTCAGCGACCCATTCACCCTAACTGTGAGAGACAGAGCAGCGGGACCTCTCACTGCCGGTCTGCTCAGGCACTGCCACCCCCATGAGCACCACAGCAGGGGTCTCTGTGGTTGCCACCAGTCACCCCCCAGGCGCCGAATGACTGAGCAGCATTTTCTGGTCTTCCGGGTCAGGCCAGCTCTGTTTTGGATGGAGAACTGAGGAGGCTTCAGCAATGCCAAGGACAGGTTTGGAAAGATGGATATAAGAGAGAAGGACCCATGTCTACAGAGACTCACCTTGGGCAAGCTGGTGATGGGCCAAGAGGATCCAAACCAAGGACATGAGCTGGAGACAGAAGCTCCTGAGCATGGTCAGCGTGGCCCCACCGAGATGAACACCTACAGAGAGAAAAAGAGTAAGCTCAGAAAAATCCCCTGGCTGACACTGCAGCTTCACTTCACGCATCCCTTCCTCTCTGCTACCCGGGAGTTTTGAGTTGAAATATCCAGTTTTGTACGGACTTGTCACTGCACTCCTCTCTGTCCTTCCAGACTCCTTCCTCTAAGGCAACATTGGAGCACTAAGAGTCAAAAAGCCTTTTAAAATGCCTGAATGGGAGAACTGAGTGCACACACTCAGTCCCGAGCGTGTAATAGCTCAGGCTGTTACACCGCGTCTTGGAGCACCTGCCCCTGCTAGCTGCTGTCAAGAGAGCAGAAGCCTCCAGAAACACCAGTCCAGTTGTGGGGACCTTAATCTTCCCTCCCTAGGTCTGGGGAGCTTCAGCTTCATGCTAAGCAAGGTCCCTGCAGTGCATGATCCAATGAATAGTTGGGCTGAGTCTTTTTGCAGCGCCCAGGCTGCTTTTCAAGCCCTTCAGGAGGGCAAGGAGTCAAGTAGATCTAGCAGACGAGCAGGCAGTAAGCAACAGCCCTATTTCATTTTCCAAGCAAGGGAGTGAAGCAATAGGCACTAGACCGGGGCTGCAGCCCCAGGTAGGAAATGCAAACACCCACGTCTTGCTAGGTGCGGTCCTTTTCCTCGGCTGTCCTGCAGAGAGCCCCGTCAGCCCAGAGTTCCTGCACCCATCTATTTTCCGACTGCCTCCTGCCCTCTTGAAGTAACATTAAATACTTTCCAAAAATGCTTCATTCCCTCCCAGCCTTCTGGGGTTGTTAAGGGCAGGAAATTCGAGGGTGATATCATAAATATATTACTATAATGAGATGGGAGGGGTTAAACTTCTGCTAGGAGAGTGGTGAAGGTATGGAGCAGACTCCATCCAGCTGCATGGGTGTGATGGACAGGGGCCATTCCACTTTCAGCTGGACTCTTTAGCTCGGGAAGTTTGTGTTGGGTCAATAGTTGCATGAAAGGCTTCTCAGATGGGGACAGAAGTCCTCCCCCCCATGCACACACATACACTTGCATTGCAGGAAGAGGTGTTGGGGTCCCTGCTTCACCTGCCTGGACCAGACAGAATAGCCCACAAAAAGCAATGATGTTGCTCGAAGCATCTCTCCAGCAAACAAACCATCACCTGCGAAGGATGCAGTATTTTCAGAGGGGCTACAGGATGTTCCTGTCACTGCCCCAGCCAAATCCCAGCGCAGACTGCTGCATCCTCCCTCCCCACGGTCCCCTTGTCACCATACTCGCAGGACCCTCCTTTGCCTCCTGCCCCAAAATGCTGACATGCTGGGCAGTAGCAAACAGCTGCTGCATTTCAGGGGAGGGTGAAGCAATTCCTATGAAACTTATAAAATAATTTAGGGCTGAACGGTTGGTATCCTGTTCCTTCAAGGCTGTGAGGAGCTCAACCTCCGACCACATGTCATTGCAAAGGTCATTTCTCCCACTGCTCCCCACAGCCTCCTCACTCGAGGCGCAGCCTCTCAGACCTCCTGACATAGCTGCCCCACGGGTGCTGCTCCCAGCGCCCACCCAGGGGCTGCCCTGGACCCCGGCAAAGGGCTGGGGGTATCCTGGGGGGCAGCCGGTGCCCGAGGGAGCTGCAAGCGGCACCCGGGCAGGCCTGGCTTTGGGTCACAGGGACACGGGAGGGAGCTCCCTCCGTCCTACTCCTCCGCTACGGCCTGGCTGGGTTGGGGGCTACCAGCCCCCCAGGGGCTGCGGGCTATTAAGGATGCCCCCGGGAGCTATTAACCTGCCCCTCGGGGGTATTAGGGACCTTCCTACGGTTGGGGGCTACCAGGGACAACCCCGGGAGGGGGGCTATCAGGCACTGCCCCCTAGACTGGCGGCTATCAGGGACCCCTCCGGGCTGGGGGTCCGGGGGCAGGGGTGGGAACCCAGAGGATGCCTCGCCGCTGCGCCTCGCCCCTCCTGCCCGCCCCCCCCCCCCCCCCCCGCGGCTTTGGGACCACCCCGAGCCCCCAGTGCCCCCCAGAGGGGCACGGCCACAGGGGTGCCCACCTTCCCCCCACCCCCCGGCCGGCGGGAGGGGACGCTCCGCGGAGCCCCGCACCGCCCCGGCCCCGCCGGTCCCCTGCGGCCGGGGCGGCGGCGGCGGCCGGGGGGGGGTGGTGGTGTCCGGGGGGGGCTGCCGGTCCCCGCCGCACGCTGCCCCCCGCCCCCCTGCTCACCTCGGCGACGCGGCGGGTCGTGGGGCTATCGCGGGGCGCGGCGGCGGGGGGCGGCCATGCCCGGCGCGGCGCGGCGGCGGCGGGGCTGGGGAGGCGCGGGGCTGCGGAGGGAGCTGCCGCCGCGTGTGCCGCGCCGCTCCGCCCGCCGCCGCCGCCGCCGTGCAGCCCCGGCCGCCTGCCAGCGGCTGCGTGTGCCTGCACATCCCCGCTACCTCCCCGGGATATCCCGCCTCCCGCCGCCCCAAACCGCAGGCAGCCCCCGGCCCGGCCCGCCCTGCCCGCTCACCCCTGCCCTGCTCCCGCCGCCGCCGGCGGGGGGGGCCCGGCATGGCCCCACGCGGGCCCGCCCGCCCCGCACCGCCCTGGGGGGCTCCGTCTGCGAGGGGTCACCGGTCCCGTCCCCCAGGACCGGCCCGCAGAGGATGGAGGGGTGCCCCGGGCTGGGGGTGCCCCCGCGGGGCGCGGCCCTGCTGGGGAGACCCCCGCCCGGGGCTCGGGGGCTGCAGCGCTCGCCCCCCTCGCGGTTGCACACACACTCGTGGCTGGGGGCTCCGGCCCGCCGCTGCCGGCCTCCCGCGGGCCACCTCCGCCTCGCAGCCCGGTTCCGCTCTCAGAAATAGGTGCGGGATGATCCGAGCCCTCGCTTCGCTCAGATTATCCGAAATAAGCGAAAACGCCTCCTGCAGCCCCTCCCTGCCGGCTTCAGGGGCCACTAACACACCCCCACTGGCAAACCGTGGGGTTAAGAAGCCCCATCCTTAAAGCAGAGGTGCAACGTGGGGCGGTCACCCCACAAGAAAGAAGCCATCCGGCGAAGCTCTGGTCCCCGGCACTTCTCTCGCTGCTGCTCACAAGCCGTGGATGCCAGCGCCTTGGTGAACAAGACAACCCTGGGAGAGGGGCTGGGCCGTGACATCTTTGCGAGGAACAGCTGCCCGCTCTCCTCCTCACCTTGCATGGCCTTTCTGCTACTTGACAAGATCGTATCTGTCACCTTCAAAGGTCCTAGCAATACTTAATTAGATTACAAGTTCACCTCAGCCAGCCCTCTTCTACCCCTGCGCCCCACGAGTTTTGCTGTTTTCCACCACGAAGGAAGAAGAACCACGTCCTATAGGCACTTATGTGGATGCTTCCACATCCATCTCATCTCACCAGACAAAGATCACCCCATCCTTGCTCTCACCTTCTCCAGTCCCCCTGGCCCTCTGCAGTTCCTGACAGCCCCGTCAGCACCACGCACCCTGCAGCAGCCGTGGGTGACATTGTGGGCCCCAGTGCCCCGGAACAGCCCAACAGCCAGCAGCCCCATCAAAGCCCAGCTCTCTGCCAGCTCTGAGTGCGGACCCCTGCTTGCTCCATCCTCGGCAGGTCTGGACAACACAACCCTACTGAGCAATAACATGGGAGCCTCCCACCCTGCCACCCTGCCCGCTGCCACAGGAACTGCCTCCTTCCTGCCTCTTTCCTGCTCTCCTGTAGGCCAGGAGCACTGTTCCTTTCCTTGCCTGCCTCCTCCTGTCTCCATCACCCCACCTAACCGCCCCAAGGTCCCCGAGGGCCAGAGAGGTCCAAACCCCCTGCTGCTCAGGCTGCTCCGTCAGCTCCTCGGGTATTTATGGGACAGGTGTGCACCAGCTCTGATCTGAGATGCTTCCTGTGGTTCTCCATCCATTCTCATCCCTCGATCCTTCACATCCAGCTCAGCCTGCTTCCGAGTCCTGGTTCACACCGTATGTGGGGCTTACAGCAAAAAGGAGAGGGGGAGGCTGAGGTCAAAGCACAGCTCCTGGTACTCGATTAAAAACCAGACAGCCTCTCCTTCAGTCACTGCTGCTCTAGGACCTGGGAGGATCCACCTTTCTCCTCTGACCCCCACAACATCCTGCCTTGCACTCTTTGCTCTGCCAGTCATGGTTGGAGGCCAAGTTTTTACTGGCGGCACCTCCAACATTGAGTGTAGGCTGCTCAGCCTCACCCTCACCTCCTCCTTGAAATCCTACTGCCTACATCAACTGTCTCAGATACGACACCACCTCCTGCAAACATCCTCACCTGCTCTCGCACTCCTGTGCTGGGATCTGCCCCGGTCCTGACCACGCTGCGCTGCAATGCCATTGCACAACCGTGCCTGGGTGCTCTTAAACCTCACTTGGTTAAACGTGCCTAAGAAAACCCTCTGGACGCTGTGTGTGCATTTGAACAGGCAGGTAGGAGGGCACTTGCGGAGGGCTCTCTGCGCACGTTGATGTCCATAAGTATCTGTGTCCACAACACGAGTGCTGCGGGAGAGGGAGACCGGGTTAGGTTGCAGTCAGCGGAGTGGGACGTGTGGCTCTCCCCATGCTGCTTCTCTCGGGGGTGAGAGCCGTGGCGTGGATCGAGGGCCATCCAGGCTGAGGAGGTAAAGTTGGTTGCTGGAGATCTGAATGCCGAGGCAGGGCAATGGAGAACAGAAACCACGGTGGGATTTCAGAGGGAGGGAAGTGGGCGTATTTGAGGAAATGGTGTTTGGGGTTTGGGGTTTGAGGTTTGGTTTTGCATGTGAGTAGCACAGACAGAAGCAGGCAGGGATGAGTGGGAGTAAAAAAGGTGGGTACAGAGGAGGGGGAAGGGACCAGAAGGGAACCCCAAGCACCATGGACCTTGGGTGTGCTCCTTCCTCAGCACTGAAGAGCTCCTGTTCCATCCCTGGGCACGCTCCCGAGTCCCAGGCTTTCTCTGGCAGTCCCTGGGCTGCCCAGGGTGATTAAAGCAGAGCAGCTCTATTTGCAGACCCAAGAAATGGGTATTGAGGAGGGGATTCCTGCACTTGGCTTAGACCCTGCTCTACTGGGCTCTGATCCCTGCCATGCCATCCCTAGAGGCATCTCAGATGGAACAGCTGCTGGGTCAGAATTAGGAAGAATTTTTTCCTAGCCATAAGAGTCCCTCCACTGCTTTTCCCTCCGGTGAAGGAAATCCCACAAAGCAGGGACCTGGAGTGGGAACGGGAACGACCTGTTGCCACGGTCTCCCCCTCCAACGCGTGCCAGCCCCAGGCTCCTTCCCCTGCCATCCTTCCAACGCACCATCACCACTCCCAGCTGGAGGGAGGAATTACCTGTCAAAACCAGCTGGAGCTGCTTCCCTTTCTTCTGGCGTCTGTAACCTGCAACTTGGAGGCAGCTGGACATCAGGGGCAAGGAGCGGATGCTGGGCTGAAGGAACAGGTGATGTCGCCTCTTCTCCTCCACCGAGGAGCCTTCTCCGGAGCAAGGAAAGAAACTCTTCCCTGTGCAGAAGCCCGGAGAAACTCACCCCTTCCTGCCCACTCTAATCCCTCGAGGGAGGCAGAGGAGCGGCACAAACCAGCTGGAGAAAGACTGCAAACACCTCTGAGCTGCCAACTCAGATGACCATCCTCTCCTGCAGCTCTTGCTCCGGGTCACCCTCTCTGCCTTACGCACGGCACCAGCTCGGGGTCTCTGGGTTAAAACAAATGTTCTCCCCCATCCCACCCCCCTTGCTTTTCCCATTCCACCCCAGCCCACAACAAACATCAGCAGCTCGCTGGCCCTGCAGCCATGTAACCCAACCCCGGCCATTGTTCCCCCTTCCCCAAGGTCTATATTTGACTCTGTGGCAGCACCGTGGCTGTGCGTATGTGTGTGTGTGTGTGCTCACTGCACACACACGCTCCGATATTTGTTCAGAGCCTCATTCCCCAGATGCCCGGGATTGCTTAGAAATAGCTTCCATGGGCAGTAGGTGTTTGTGCCTGCAGTGGGGAAGTGGAGGGGGCGGGTGAAAGAGAAGCAGGGAGAGGGTGAAGGTCGAAGGTGGAAAACCCCCTGGCTCTTCCCTCCCAATTTGCACCATCTCGATGATCTGCCACCCTGCGGAGCACGGCCGGGTTGACAGACGGCAATGCATACAACAGTGGGACTGGCGGCAGATCTGGGGAATGATGGAGAAAAGGCCAAGCTGTGGTCTTGGTGAATCCATCCTGTGTCTTGCTGCGCTAAGTATCGCTCTCTGGTGGCAAAAGTGCAGTTCAGCCTCCAAAAGCCCTTCAAACCTTCCTAGGTCTGGTGGCTGAGGCCACCAGAAATGGCACAGGGGAGGAAAGTACCTAATTCCCTTAGCCTGGTGGCTCTGCGAGGGGTGCCTCAGCATATGGGAGCTGCCCTGGGATTCGCCTTCCTCCGTTTCAGTACTGCATTAAGGGTAGCCACCTTGGGCTACCCCGGCATGTATTTTGTGTTTTCCAAAAGCCTCCAGGAATGCTGCCCAAGCCCAGTGTCACATTCCCTGTGACCCTGGAGTCCCTGGGAACACTGCCTAGGATCCGTACGAGCCTCTTTTATTTGCATCCTTTGCAGCCTGCCAGGACACACGGCAAAATCAGAAATAAGTGCAGTCAAAACGAACAACAGGAAAGATAGCCTTTATCCTAAACATTGATGATCTGGGGAACTTGTTGCCACTGGGTAACAAGAAAAGGCATTCATTTCAAAAATGACCAGACATTTATATAGATAGCGAGAATAAATAGAAATTAACTCCGGAGAGCTCTAAAACCTCCTGCTCCAGGGCACTGAAGATGAGCTCCAGGCCATGGGGTAAGGACCAGCTTTCCACAAGGGCAGGTTCTTCAGTAATTTTGCTCAGAGAAATGCTTGTACCTTCCTCTGAGCCGTGTGGACCTGCCCTGGGAGAGGAAGGATGCTAGGCGTGAGGAGGCACCATCCATATACGCCCACTGGACAGAGGGGTGGCCCAGCGTATGTTTCCCATCACCAAGGCCAAGGGGGGATGGACTATATGGATGCTCCGGTGGTGTCTGTGAGATGTCCTGGAGAGGTGGTTCCCAGGTGTTCAGAGCCAAGTGTCAGCCTCTGTCCAAGCCTCTGACCGCCAGCTTGCCTCTCCTCTGCTCCGAGCCAGCTGCAGGGAGTCCTTCATCATCAGGGCTGATGCGGCTGCTTCCTGATGGGGGCCTGAACCCTGCACTGGCCCCCAGGCAGCTGCTCTGTTGGGACTAGCTAATATCCGACTGTCTGCTGGGCTGCTCCACTAAAACAGATCCTCTGAGTGTAGGAGAGTGCATGTGTCATTGTAATGGACTTGAGCTCAGTACCCGTCAGCCTCCAAACCTGCTGTGAGGAGCTGGAAAAGTAAGCTTAAGTCACACGTTATTTTGAGATACAGATTCCCTGAGTCCACCCTCAGTACTTCTATCCAAGACAGGACAGAGCCACCAGGAAAAAAAAAAAAGATTAAATTCTGGAGGCAAAAGGAGTTAGACTTGAAAAGGGAGGGAAAGAGACGGAGGTGTATATAGAGGGCGGTTAGAGAAAAGATGTCCTATCTTGAGCCCCCACAGCTCAGAAGACTGAGTCATCCCCCTTCAAAAAAACCCCATGTATTCATTGAGAAGGTGTAGGATCTTGTTTTGTCCTGTGATTTCTGGATTCCCCCTGCGTGTGTGTATGACAGGTAATGTCAGGGCTCTCCCAAGGGCACAGACTTCAGGGGGTGTACCAGTTCCCCCCGCCTGCCTCCCACTGCTGGGAGGAGAACTGGAAGGACCGGCATAGGAAGGAGATGTCTGCCAAGCTTTCCATTTGCTGGCACGCACCCATGGGTGCCTTGAAGCCCACCTCCAGCCATGTCCTCTCCCTTTCCCTTTCCAGCTGGCAGCTCTAGCAATGAAACCTCTTAATCTCACTGGAAGCGCGCAAGCATTTAACGGGAGTCTCTTGAAGCAAATGTTTTGAGCTTCCTTGGTGCTTGCCTCTGAGCTTGCTCCTGGGTATTTATAGAGGTTGGTATATCTTGGCGTTTGCAGTGAAACCTGGCAGGAGAGCCTGTTGCAATGAATTTCAAGGTCATTTCACGAAACGACAGCCTGTGCTTAGAAAGGCTTGAACCCTGGATGCAGAGGAGGGGAGTCCGTAATTACCAGCCCCAGGGGATGTGGACGAGTGTTGGGGGGAGGCTAATAGCAGACTGACTGGCTCCTTGGCCTTCAGCAGCTCCCATGAAGCAGGGAAGCAGTGTGCTCAGCCAAGCACCAAGCGTGTCCTAGGGAAAGGTAATTCCTCCCCGGCCTGCCTGGACCCGTTCATATAAACAACGAGAACTGCGCGGGGAGAGCAGTGCTGCAGATTTCACAAAAAAAAAGGTCTCTGTGAGCTGGAGATGTGCACTAGGCACACAGGAGGGCTCCTGGGGAGACGACACACAGCCCTGTGCTTCTGCCTTGAAGAGCCTGCGAGTCCCTGCTCTGCCCTCAGAGAGCTTGGGAGATCAGGATCAGGTCCTTCCTCCCCATTTGTGCACCCTGGTGAAGTGCCATCCCCGACACCCCGGTGTGCAGCGACCTCCCCTCGTGCGTGGGCAAGCACTCAGCCCCACACCCGGACGAAGCCCCGTCTGCCTGCGAATGCCGGGGAGAGCCAGTGTCACACCTAACCCCTCCGCCACCTCCCCGCGCTCTCCAGTGAAAGAGACATCCCCCCCTTCCTCTCCACATACTTTTAACTCGGTTCATTTCAAACACTTTACTAGCATGACAAGCTAACAAGTTTTGACAAAGGGGAAGGGAGGCAGAGCCCCTCAAGTTCGTCTGAGGCTGACACTGTGACTCCAGCCTTTGCTTCCCCGTAGGGTTTTGCCTTGCATTGGGAGCAGCCGTCTTGCCCCTTGGGCACACGTGCTGTTTCCCTCCACTCCTTCACCAGGCTAAATCGCTGGCGTGGGAGGATGACTGCCCTTCAGTCTCTGCTGCACGGCAGCACCCATGCTGGATTTAGCACCCGTTGGGGCAAAGGCTTTACAGGGAGCGTTGGCGGGGCTCGGGCGAGGCTGCGGGAGGAGAAACTGTGCCGTGCTGGGGCAGCTCCCCCTGTGGGGAGCTCACCCCAGGGAGCAGTGGTAACTGTGGCACGGGTCCCAGCTGGGAACAGGCTTTTTCTGGCACAATACGCTGTATAGGGTCACAGCCCGGTACCTGGTCCCTTGCAGAGCCCTGGATAAGACTTAGAGACACCCGTGCAGGGCTCAGTGCAAGAGCCGGGACTGGTTCACTGGGTGAATGTGGCACGGAGCTGGCACTGAGCAGAGGGATGAGGGGGGTGCCGCAACCAACTACTTGAGGCCAGAAGACCCTGATTTCTGCTGCCTGCCCCTGGGAATGATGCAACTGGTGCAAGGCAAGTGCAGAGTACAAATCCACCGCTGCCAGGCTCTGCGCTCCCTGCCCCACGATGAAAGACTGCACAAGGGACAGGGCAAGAGGCAAGAGCCAGCTGTTCCTGCACTATTTTATGGCTACTTAGAAATGGCCAGTAGGGGTCACTGATATCTATTTTATTTATTTTATTTTTATACATATGAATTTATAAATATATGAAATATGCATAGGCAGCAACTGTAATGGGGAAGTGTTGATGTGCAATGTATTCATCAGGTATGCAAGTTGGGGGAAAGTGCCCCCACGTACCTTTGAAATACCAATGTGAGGTGTGCATCCCTCTCTGCTCAAACTCCATGATGGCATGAAACCACTGAGCCATGCCAAGCGCCACAGTGACGGTGGTTTTCTGTCGTCGTTCTCCAGTTCTGCCTTCATCCTCCATTCTGTATTGGCAGAGATGCTTTGAGAGAGATTCAAGAGATTCAGAGATTCAAGCCTCGGGGGCAGGATATTGTGCCTGCTTGTCTTTCTGCACAGTGCCCAGCACAATTACATCCCAACTGCGATGGGTGCCTTTAGGCAGACCCATAAGACAAACAGCACTGTGGGTTGGGATGGGTCAGCACAGTTCTGCTCTTCAGCCACTGTTTCTGGGGACACTGACAGCAAAGTGTTTGCCTGTGAAAAAACTCGAGGAGTTTTTTGAGGGTTGCGTCTTCATGTTAAAATTGAGCCCCAACCCTCACTCTTATGTAGTGGGATGGACTGAATTATACACATGGGTGTTGTTAGCAACTGTTTTACTGGTGAGTTGTATTTTTCTGGTAGGTGCATGCTCCAGGCATACTGGCAGGATGTATTTGGCCATCCAATTCTGCATCCACAGACTTGTTTGGCTGTCCCAGGCTGACTGTGCTTCACTGTTCTTACTGTTCCTAAGATGCTGTTAGTTTTGGGTGCTGGGCTCCTCTTGTACTGGCATATCCCAGAGTGCAAGCTCTACTCCAAATATGTCTTGGGTTTTTTTGGTTTTGGTGGGCTCAACCCATCTGTGAAACTGCTTCTGCCCCGAGGGTTTCCCACCTGAGGTCTAGTGGGGAATCCTCTGTGCAGCCTCTTCAGACAACTGGAGTCAGAAAAGTAGCAGAGGAGGTGAGTGCGTCCTAAGAGTCCCTTCAGGACTGCAGCATCCAAGCAGGAGGAAATGGGACTTCATGCAACTCTCAGGCAGGTGATAGCCTCCCAGCCAGCCACCAAAGGGTGGTCCGGCACCCACCATCCTCCCAGCTTGACCTGGGTTGGTGGGGAACTTGAGAGGACCAAGCCTGCACTGCCTTCTTCTGGTGGGGAGACATTACTTCCAGCATCTACTTCTTCACCAGCCAAGACTGTAGGCACTTTAGAGGGATTCGTCCCTCCACGGGGTGGCACCTGCCCCTCCAGGGGTTCCTTTTATACAGTTACAGGGGTCTATATAAAGTGCTGCCAGCTGGAAAGTATTTTGAAGAGATTCCTCCCTGCTCTTCACTAAGGGTCATAAATTCAGCTGGTATTTGAGAGAATCTCAAATGTACTTCCAGGACTGCTTGCTGAGGGCTTTACATCCGCCAGAGGCCCCTTAAAATAAAAGGATTATTGGGAGTCAAGTGTTAGATTACCTGGTGCTTGTTAATTGAACTTCAGAGGCTTTGGCGAGCAACTGGCTCTAGCAGGGAGCAGCACTTTGGTATTAATGGTGTTATATAAATGAATATAATGTAACCTAACGTCATGCTTCCGCATCTTGCCACATCTCTGGGCTCAGGGCAGTGGTGAGTCCAGCTCACAAGCATACCGGATACAGGAAAAGGCAGGGTGGATGTGTGTGGAGAGAGAGGGAGAGGGATTGGGAATCAAGGTCTTTGGGATCTGAGGAAAGTGTTTTTTGGTGCTCAGAGCAGGTGACTGGTGTTCAGGCATCCCGAGTTCAGTTCCTGTCTCCCTTTGGCTGTCTGACCTTGGGATCTGATTTTGAGAAGAGTTAAGTTTAATGGAAGCAGTAAATGCCGAGACCATCTGAAAATCAAGCTCTCTCCCTCCTGCAGGGCTTATTTCACCTAGACTTGCAAAAAGCTTGGAGATCCTACTCTGAAAGAAGTCACCAAAAGAAGCAAAGGACTCTAATCATTGCTGCCATCAGCGCGCACCCACGGAAACCTGAACAGACCACAACTGTGAAGGCTCCAAGGCAGCAAGGCCCAGTGGAAATGAGAAACCTCATCAGCTATGAAAATTTCATCAGCTGGCTCTGTGGAAGCAAGAATCTGGAAGTGCAGAGCAGATGGGCAGCCTGGATTCTTGGAGCCATTGTCCTTCTGCTTGTTATCTGACTCCGGCACAGGGAGGATTTGGAGAATTTATGGGGGCACAAGTACCGAAGTCTTTCTTGAAATATCCCTGGCTGACGCGGGGCACGGTGCAGACGGCACTTGCTGGGTGCGCAGCAGACGTTTTTGCACAGGTCACGTTTTTCCCAAGGTCACGGAAGCGGGGTCCTGCTGAGCACCTGTCTTTTATTGTGTAAGAGAAGGGACCATTTGGGCAGACTTTGCAGTGCTGTGAGCCGGTACTACCTGAATGCAAATCTGAAGGCTTTGTAAATGTAGTACATTGGGGAACATCTTCCAAACATTATCAGGACTTTTCTTGACCACGCACATTTCCTCTGGACTAAGCTCCATTATTTACCATGTGAATATCAACTCAGGAGATGTTTGTGAAAGAAAGGATAATAGGGAAGGGGGGGCAGAGGGTGAGTAAGGCTATGCACCAGGCATGAGAGGCAATGGACAAATTACCTGTGTGAGCTCAGAGCAGAATAAATGGGGTCATTTGGTTCAAAATTAAAATGTATTGACTTCTTGAAGTCCCAAGGCTAGAACAATAGAGTGGATGATTTTGCAAATAAAGACCAAAGCGCATTACCTAAATTGTGTCCAGGTTTGACTAGCTCTTGTCCACCTTTGGCTGGTACACACTGTCCTCAGCCCCTATCCTTGAAGAAGCAGGCAGTTGTCCTTGGGGGGTTTAGGTGGATTTTTCCATTCACTGCTCTCCCCCTCTCCCCCCTTCTCCACCTGGCCCCACGGTTGGGATTATACTTCCCTCGTGACAGGCTGCGATATGCCGCAGAGTGTCAGGGTGTTTCTCAGGGACTGAGGAACATAACAAGGGGAAGGAGCTGATCCTGGACCCTGCCTCCCGGTGAATTGTCCTGCCTGGCAAAGACCTGAAGAGGGCAGATCACCTGCAGTTACTGTGAGCCCACTTTGGGGTCCTGAGCGCACCCACAGGCCCTAATTGCCGTAAGCAGCCTATACGATTGTTTTTCTGTCATCTTCATCAGCTCAGAGGTTGCAAGGTCTGCTCTGATACGGGACAACTGTGTAACCTCGCAAGTAGCCCGTGAGGTGACCGAGGGCTGCAGCCTGGCTGCTCTGTTGGAGCCTCCAGAAGCAAGCGCAGGAGCAGGGGCAGGAGCAGGAGCAGGGGCAGGGGCAGGTTCTGCCTCCTTCCCCAGCCGGGCGAGAGGCCTCTGCCAGAGCCACGCAGCGAAAGGCACACAGCAGCCTGTCAGCCCATCCCGTGTCCCTAAACACAGACGCAGATGTTGCAACCCTGCCAGTGTCCTACCTGAGGGCACACGGGTCCCGGTTTGTTGGACTATCCCTGTGCCATGCCCTCGGCGGTACTTTGTGAGCCGGCTTGTCTCATCCGGGAGATTTATTCAATATGAACCTCCACATGTAACCGCGTGGCGTGACCGTGTCCCCAAGCGTCCCCACGGGCACAGCCGTGCAAAGGCCTCACGGGAGCCTCCTCTGACTGGGGAGCACGGGGGGAGCCCTCTCCACGGGGCCGGTCGGGGAAGGAGCCCCAACAGCCGGGCAAAGCTTTCCCAGACAAACGCGGACCCGCACGAAGCTGCCACCCGCCGCTTGCTACCATGGCCCCGTACCCCACCAGCCCGGAGAGGGTAAGCGGGCCCGGCCCGGTGGCAGGCTGGGCCCGCTGGCAGCGCCGGTAGAGAGGGCAGAGGGGCCCGCCTCGCCCCCTCCTGAGGGGAGGGCACCGTCCCGGCCCCCCCTTGCTGGCACTTGGGCTCGCTCGTCCTGCCCCCCACCCCGCGCGGCCCCGTTGGTTTCGTCCCGTCGCCCCTCTCCCCCGCCGCCCGCCCCGCCCCTCCCCTGCCCTCCCCTCGCGTTGCCGCGGTGACGGGAGAGACGCGCCGCCCGCCCGCCGCCGCGCCTGGCCCCGCCCTCTCCCGTGCCGCCCGATGACGCAGCTGCGCTGCGGCGTGGGGATTCCGCCGGATTACCCGGCGTGCCCCGCGGCAAAATGGCGGCCTGAAGCGAGAGCGTGGGGCCGGGCCGAGCGGGGGCAAAGTTTGGGGCGGGCCCAAGGCGGGGCCGAACCGGGGCAGAACCGGCCGCAAAGTCACTGGGACCCCGGGCGGAGCCGAGCCCGACCGGGTCAGAGCCGGGCTGGGGCCCCGGGGGCGGGGAGCGGGGAGCGCGACCGGCTGGGGACCGAGCCCGGGCCCGGGCGGGGCCCCCCTCGTCCCCGGGCCTCGCCGGACTTCCCGGGTGGGCTTCGGGCCGGCGCCCTGCGAGCGGGGGGCTCTCCCTGTCCCCGCGTGTGGCCCGGGGCCGGGAGGAGGTGTCGAGTCCCCCGAGGACAGCGGGTCCGGGCGGGTCGCACCGTGGGCAGGGGGAGTAAGCCGGGCGGGGCGGGCGGCAGGTCGGGGCCGGGTGCGGGAGAGTGGTAGGGCCACAGCCTCGGCCCTGGGGAAGGGACCATTCCCCTGGGGGAGGGTGGTAGTGCCACCGCCTCGGCCCTCAGGGCATTAGGGAGCTCTCCCTCCCGGGAGGAGACCTGTGGTGGGGAGCAGAGCAGGCACGAAGCGGCAGCCCGAACTGGGTCCACGCAGGGTGTAGCCTTGTCTGGGTGATGGGAGAGGTAGGTGGTGTGGAGGATGAGAAAGCAGCATCTGCGCAGGGAGCGCTGCTGGAGTAGGAGCTGCGAAGTGGAGCAAGTCTGGGCCAGCATGTGTGTGTTGAACCAGAGTATAACTGAGAGAGGCAGAGTTGGAAGGGAGGGAGCAGCACTCCCCTGGTGCCAAACCTAGCAAGGGGGAATGGGAAATTCTCTACCAGCCTGGACCAGCCTCTCTAGTGCAAGGGATGCTTCCTATTGTAGAATTAGTGAGCAGCCCCTGGGAACATGGGAAGACTTTAAAGAAAAACTGGTGAACAATAAATACTGACCTGCATCTGGCTCTGGGCTTGAGCACACATGGAACAGAGTAAAAGATTGAGTGCTAATAAATGGATTTTTAGATGGGCAGGAGATTGCATTGGTAGGCATCAGGGTGTGCAAACGATATGCAAGTCTGGCGAGGCTGAGAATGACCTAGATCTGAGAGATGCCAGGTGGAGGTTGTCCGCTGAAAAGAATCATCCATCAAATATAGGTAGTTCTGTGCCAGAGAAAGCTTTTCAGAGGTATGCATCTCTGTTTTACAGATTCAGAGAAGGAACTGGGATAAAGGGCTTACGTAAGAGGAAGCAATGAATCCTTGTTGAAGCATCAGACAGCAGGTAAGAAAGCCAGGAATGAGCTGATGCTGAGTCAGACTGTTCTTTTGGTCCCATTACTTGAATTTTTTGAGAATATATGAACCACATACCTGAAAAACTGTCCCTCTCTGTGGTGTTCTCTGCATCATAGTAGGCCTGCGTTGCCGGAATTGAGAGGCTAGGGGTGTCAATTAAATGGGAGTGACCCTGAAGAATTCAGTAAGAGCCCCTGGGAAGAAGAGCTCAAGAAAAGATGTAAGCTCTTTATGTGCCATCCAGAGAAGCAGTCTAAAGTCATTTCTGTCAGTGCTGAAGTAGCTGTGTTCTCTGTGTAATCACGAGAGGTCTACCCAGTCAGAATCCCAATGAAATCCTTTCCAATGATCCTGCTCTTACAATAATTGCAATGCCAAAGTTAGGTAATTCTGGTGATTCTCTGTTCTGCTAGGTTATTTCTTCCACCACATTGTTTTTTCCACCCGTATTTTAAGTATCCCCTGATGGGTGGTGCAGGTGTACTGCTGGCCTTTCTGTCCTCTCCTGACCTCACTGTTGAGATCCAGTTTAGAGGGGCACCTATTTGGTACCCAGCAGCTGGTCCTTTGAGTTGTCTGTACCTTTCAGTTACTTGTCAAATCACTTTTAGTACAACTCCTTTATTTTTTCTTCATTTCTTAGTGAATCACTGCAGAAAGCATATCCCAACAGTGCTTTGCATACAGTGTGTTTCAGCTTCTAGATGTTAAATCAGCATTTAAGCTAGCAGGTCTTAGCTGTGGTATCACAAGCTTTTGGCTTTTAATTCCTTCCCAGGCACCCAGTGCTCTTGAAATCATGGGAATGCATTTCAGCAGGGCCAGCAGAGTTCCAAAGTGCAGCCCATGGCTGTCTTCATCTTTAATATTAACAAGGCATTGGGTCAGGAGGGGATGAGTTACATGCCAAGACCTGTTGCCTCCTCAAACCAGTTTTCTGAACCAAAGATGACCTTGCATTCTTTTCCAGTCTGTTTCAAGTAGTTTGTTGGCTGCTGCTAAGTCACTTGCTTTGCAGCTTTCAAAGCCTGAATTCTTATCTCTACCATCCACTCTAAGTACAATCATGTGGCATAGTATGCAGGGGAAATAGACTGTAGCTTTGAAAGAGATAGAGTCCTTTGCAGGTCTGCCCCCTTTTCGTCCCAGAGCAGGATAAATAAAGTCAGATGGGACAACGAGTGATGGGTCAACGTGCTGGTGTGAACGGTACCAGAGCTAGCTTGGAGAAGAGATTTGTGGCAGCTGGTGTGGCATATAAAGTGCTTTTAAAAAGGTGAAGAAAGCTAAGCTGTTTGAGCAATAGCAAAATAAACAAGTTTCAGTAAAATGTGACTGTATTTTTTGGTAGTTGTTTGAAGTAGACTTGATGCTTGTGAGTTCTGGAGGCTGATGATTTTTCTGAAGGTGAGCTCCCTAACCTGTTAAAATGTCTGCTATGTTTTATGGAGGATCCACTGAAAGCTGGACTCTGTGAGATTTCCATGTGTCACCACATCCACAGCATAGTCCCGAGAAATAATTCTGGAGGTTAGATCATCACGAGTTAACTGTGTTGTGTCCTTGTTAGCAAGGGCCTAGCTTTTACAGCACAGTGTGACAAGAGTAATGTAGTAGTGTCTAATAACCCTCTGCCTTTCATGTTGCTGGGAGAAATATAACATGTAGGGGTCTCAAATGAGTCTGCATGTGATACAGATTGAGGGTAAGATTCCTCCTCTAAGAAATGAGGGTCTGGTTTGACACCTTTTTGACTCATCTCTGCTCTTTTGACTGGGGTTGTCAAGAACTGGAATTGTCATAACAGAGCAGATTTTCTTAGCTGTTCAACTTGGTTGATGCTTTGCGAGTAAATTTAAGGTTCTGAAGCTGGGTATGTTCATCTCCTTACTTGAAGGCTTTGGTTGGGAAGATATCATAATTTTTGTATGACACCTTGAGCTATGCAGAGAGTGAATGCTTGTGGCATTTGTGCTAGCTGTGTGTATTTCAAGTCACTAGTAACTGGGTAAATACGATCCTCTCTGAAATTCATTTTACACAAGACTGCAAAGGAACTATGTGCATAATCTATGCAAACAGGGCTAATGCCTTAGGGCGTGAAATTGTCCATCCTGTTTCCCTGCCAGTTCCCCTACCTGAGGGCTTTTCCTTAGATCTAGATTGTCTGGGTCTGTAACTGTAGTAGGAAGAATGTTACTTTTAAAAATTGAAGTACCTTTACAGCTGGTTGGAGGGGAAGGATGACCCTGCGGTCAGAATTCTGAACTGCAATGTAGGATACCTAATTTCTGCTACAGATTTATTGTGTGAATGTGTTCAGATTGTTACTGTTTCTTGCTCTTCATTCTTTGGTTGCAAAACATGATTAACGCCCATCTTATTGGGGATTTGAGGAAGAGTCCATAAGTGTCTATAAGATGCTTGGATACTGTGGTGTTGAATGCTTTAGTAAAGCTTGGTGGAGGAGAGATGAAAAGGATATTCCAAGCTGTCACTTCAAAACGAAGCAGACCCCTGTGTGATCCACTGTCCTGTGTATTCTGTAGCATGGTGAAATTGCTATAGAGTGCAAGTCATGCCCTGCCTTGTTTAAAGCAAGTGGGCACTCTGAGACCCCCCACCTTTCTTCTCTTCCCAGAAGCAGTTTGCTTGTTTCTGCAGCTTGTAACACCTTACCTGGCTGAATCTTCTTTGACTTAAATTAATCTTCTCTCTTTTGCCCCCTTGTTTGTTCCAGTCTTGGAAATTGTTCTCTTCATTGTCAGAATGTTCATGTATGGTCTTATTGCTAATATGCTCAGGGAGGGCCAAGAGCAGCAGCTTGCAGGCTGTCTCATATTTGGAATGACATGAGCCACCCTCTCTGGATTGTCCTCCTGGGAGCTGTGCTTAGGAAGGAAATGGTGTGGAAGGCCGTGTAGGAGTGTGAGAATAGCATTGCAATGGTTGGAATGCAGTATAAGCATCACTTGGGTGGGCTCAGTTTTCCTCTGCTTTTCAACAATGCTGGGTGCCAAGCCTGAGGAAGACTGCTGTGCAGAGGTGAAGAGGCTGGAATGTATTCTTCAGCTGAGGTGAACGCAATTCAGTGAAACTGATAGGCATCAAACTGAATAATGATTTTAAAGTATTTTCACATGATGTCTAATCTGTGGAAATTCACTACCACATAATAGCACTGAGGCTAAGAGCTGAGCGGGATTCAGAAAAGATCAAGCACTTATGAGTGGAAATGTTCAGACTTGCTGTAGCTAAAGAACTTGTTTTAGAAGGTGTATTTTTCAGACATAACCCAATCTCTAACAGGTAAAGGTTTGAAGAAAGGGCAGTTTGTTCCATAATTGTCCACTGGGGTTTCTTGCTCCATCTTCTAAACCACGTTGTATTGGCTTGTGTCAGAGGCAAGGTATTGAATCACACTTATTTGCTATGTTAGGTTGCCCGCTAACCTTTCTTTTTGTGATAACTGCATTAGGAAAAAAAAAACCACCAACCAAAAAACACAAACCCACAAAGCACTCCAGTTGCTCTGATTAGGCCTGGTAGTTGAGGATTTTAAGCTGGAGGAGAGCAGGGTCCTTGGAAAGATAGTGCAGTCCATAGATGAGGACTGTCTTATTCATGAATGTGAAGACATGTAAGTATTGTCTCTTCATGCTGAGTGGTCAGGCAAAGCGCTTTGTGCTTCTTGCCTTTGCTTGTAAGAGGCAAAATAATGTGTGGAGTTTGGCCTCTCCACGTTGCAGTCTTGTAGTGGACTTTAGTCTGGAAGGCGGCTGAAAGGAAGGGCTTTAAGGCTGTTCAAGTGAGATCTGGTATGTTGTAGCATGAGCCTCAACGTGCTAGTGTCCAGGAATACACAGTCTGTGTCCTGTGCTCATGTCCAATCTGTGTTGAGGATCAAGAGAATCATCAGTGCTGCTTGGTCAAGTAGGCATACAAGCGGTTTGATGGATAGGCTAATAAAGGTAAGTGGCAGTAGTATGGAGATATGTATAAAAAGGTGTTTATTTGTAATGTCTGCCTAAACGCAAGGGGAACTCCTGCAGGAAAGAGTGTGTGTGTGTGGGGTTTCAGAGCTAGGAACAGGTCGTGCAAACCTTGAGATCCCTGTATGGATACCCTCCCTATGGGCTGTTCTGGGGACAACATATGCTTTAGAGCACAATGTAACCCTTTTGTGGCAGGCGTAATGGCTGTGAGTAGAGGGTTGCTAACTTTCACATAAGTTCTGTGATGCTGAGAAAGTGAAATGGGTCAGGGTTGGAAAGTAAGGTTTCCTGCAAGGGTTAGGCTGGTTTTTAGGCACAGAGGATCTGACCTGCTGCTAGTGGCAAGAGAGAACTGGTTTAAATTTCTGATTTCTAGAGGTCAGCAAATTCAGAACCAAGAGTCCCACAGTGACTACTGTGTCTTTGGTTGAGTTCTATATTTGTATTTTGGCTCTGCAGTAAAGCTGGCTTTGGCAATGTTGTAGGAGTCATAACTGGATTTTCTTACTCTTGTGTTTAAAGTCTCAGTTGTCCAGCTGCATTAATGTAACACTCATGCATGAATGGTTCTGAAATCAAAAGGGACAGACGAGGTAGTTTCTCTAACTATTGGGGAATTATACTTAGGCTCATAAAGAGCCTTAGGCGAGTTTTACTTTATAGCATTTGTTTCAAAAGAATATATTATTTTCCCAAGATAATAATTAGATAATCGTTGTGGCAGTAAGGTTTTTGACCATTATTTTAGCATATGCTACTCAGGGTAACTGCATTTAGACCTGGGTACGTCTTGCTGCACAAGCTCTATACAGTTCCCAAACATGCCTTGCTTCATTGTCTCCTAAATCAGATTTCATCCTGTAGCTTTGCTGTTCATTAGTGAGGACTCTGCTGCTGCCCAATGGGAAGGTTAAAAATATTCTAGGGGGATGACTTGAAATCTGGTCCGTCTCACATAACTGAAAAGTGATTGCAGTTCATTCTACTGTTCTGGTTTTTCTTCTGTGTTTTTATTTATCAGTTTTTCCTTATTGAGAACTCTTCCTCCTTCCCTTTTACCTGTGGGAGATCCGTACCCAGTGTATTGTGTGCATAGCCCTTTCAAATGGGGGAAAAGAAAATAATGGAAAATGGCAGGATATTTGTTTAAAATTAGAGTTAAGTAACCTTTCTTGAGAATGGACTTCAAGTTCACATCCTACCTTTAAGTGGTTTCATTTTTCTGAGCAGAAAGCATGTCATGCACTAAAGTATGCAAAATATATTTCCTGAACTTTTAGAATGGAATTCCTAAGCATTGCTTGCACTGTGGTTATGTAAATACTAGGAAGCAAAAACTTTGCTCAGAAGGATTTTCTCAGGTGACTGCATTTTGCTAGTGATACAGTCTGTTAGTAGATGTCTGTGTAGGCACTCAGTCTAATTTCTTCTAGGGCTAGTATGGAGTGTCATTTTTGGGAAGCTTCTCGTACCAGGTTGGATTGATTCCTGAAAGCAAATCACCCTTGCTGGGCTGCAGAATTTCTGTAGGGTCTACTTATAAGTGTATCCATTTTTCCTTGATTAGATGATGCCTTTGTAAATAGGTCCCCAGGTGTATCTGAAATGGCTATAACAGGATTCAGTGTCGTCAAGGCTCCAGCTGGATAGGGAGAGCTGTATTACTATGCAGCTCCAGAGATGATTTACTACCCAACTGACAACTTGCAATATAAACATTAGTCCAAGCATGATCTTGTCCCAAAACCCCGCCTACGCAGGGAGCCAGGAGTCTTCCTGCCACGCGCCATAAATCGTTTATGGTTTGCTCATGCCCGTACATTTGAAAAACAGCTGTGTATTGGGGATTAGCAGTTTGCAGAAGGCCCGTGCGGGGCTAAATTAGGGTCTCTTGCCCTGGTGGTGAATACCGGTATCAGAATAGCGGGAGTGCTTCTCTGCAGTGGAAGGCAATTTGCTCTGGGAATGGGGGGGTGGGTGCAAGGTATCTGTGAGGGTACAGTAGCCAGGGGAGAGCATTGGATTGCAGTGCTCCAATTTGAGCTCAGATGCCTGATTGATAGCCGCCCGGCACGGTGGGGGATTGAACAATTCATTGTTAGCTGTGTGCTTTTTAAATTTTATTTATATATTTATTATTTCTGTATATTTTACATGTGTATATATATACACACACAAAATCCAAGCAGGCTACTTCTGTCTCCTAGGAGCTGAAGGATGATAGAGTTTTTGGGTCTTTTTTTTACAGTGTGAAGGGTGGTTTCCCTTTTGTTAGCCCATGGTAGCAGAATCAAATTATATACAAGGCCATCTGGGGCTTCACAACTAATTTTCAGCTTTTATGAAAAGTTTTACTGGATTTATGACAGCTTTGCTACTTCAGCTCCCAAAGTAAAACTATTTTTGTGCTGGCTGCGATAATTTAAATTACCTCCTGGAGCTTCTAATGACTAACTTGTGTTTATGGTGAAACCTCCCATTTGTCCAAACCCTGGAAGCGCGATCTGTTTGATAACTCTAAATGTATTGATGCTTTCACATCAGTGCTGAGTACATCAGGGCCTCAAGTCAGTTGGTGCCTTCAGTCTTTCTGTAATAAAGAGGATATGCAGATTTTGTTGTACAAATGAGACTAGACAGTACAGTTCAGATACCTCCTATGTGCTGGCTGAAGGACCAGCTGCTGAGTAAAGCAGATACAAGTAGATAATTTTTAGCTGGGTTGGTGTCTCCATCAACAAATCCTCTTGGGTGGGTTGGGTTAGAATCTAGGTGGAATGTGTCAGCAAGGCACCCCCTTCTAGATGCATCAGCTGAACACAAGTGCTTCCAGACTGTACCATGAGCATCCATGGGGCCATGGGCAAAGCCAGTGGGCTCTGGGTAAAGCAAGAAGGGTTCTTACTATTTTGTTGAAGCTGCTGCACAGGCGTCCCTCTGAAATAAGACCATTTTCCTGGAGCTTCCCACTCTGCTCTCCTCTGTCATAGGTTTGGGGGGAGTAGCTGGAAGGGCTCATCCTAGGCTTGTTTGAGCCTACGAGTTGCTTCCATTTTTCTTACTCCTTTTGGTGAAAGGCTGTACAGTCTGTTTTGATTCTTTGCGCTTTGCTGAGATGGAGGCCAGATAGCACCAAATAATGTTTGTGGCTGTTCGTGTGGGCATTTGAGATTTGGAAGGCACCTGCTAATGAGTTGTAGGCCATTTCATGTCAGATTGGCTAAGTTTCCATCAGGCTGGTTCTTTGTTGCGGCAATGCACGTGGACTGTGTATGTTTGGGGATCCCTATTATCTATCTCAGATGGAGAGGGCTTTCCTCCTGTTTGCTGCCTCCTCTCTCCCCACAAGAAAAAAAAAAAATCACCTGATTCTGGAGAGCTTTTAATGTCCAGATTGAATTAGATGCTGTGCTCTTATAGAGACTTTCCAGATATATACAGAGGTTAGAGAGGGGCGTGGGTATGTGGTTGTATTTCAAGCTTTCCCTCCTTCTCCTTGTTTTTGATGCTGCTGTTGGAATTCACCCTTCCCTTTTCCTGGGAACTGGTGTGAAGGAATTGCTGTCACCCAGAGCAAAGCTCAATCCACTTGCCTCAAGGCCTTACCTCTCCAGGTTAGGACTTTGCCTGACTTCCACAGGTGGCAGTTTGTTTATGAGCTTACGTTACCTGAATCTTCTTGGGTAGGTCTGAAGGGAACAATTCAGGGCAGTGGAAATCTCAACTCAGGGGTGCTGGGGTAGAGGAGGGAAGGAAAGAATAGAGTTAGCAGTACAGTTAACTCTCTTCCCCCCCCCCCCCCCCCTTTTTTTTCCCTGTTTCCTCACCTGCCCAGCTGTGTATTAGGTTAGCAGTACGTGTCTGTTCTTATTCTTATGAAAGTAGACTTTGTTCTCTGAAGACTGCTAATCATGCCCCATGGGGGTGTAATCAGTTATAAGGTATTTAATACAGTGCAGGCGGGAACAGGCCGCCTGGCCGGGCTGGCAGATTGCAACACTACAATTATAAAGGGCCCCTTTCCCCCACTCACCCGCCCACCGGTGGCAGGATGAGGGTTGTACCTTGAAACAATATATTAAGTATATGAAAAATAAAGATGTAGTGGGGGAAGGGAGAGGAGAGGCTGAAGAGGCAGCTCCTATTCCGGGAAACAGGCAGACCTACATTCTGCGAGAGCTGCAGCCATTGCAGGTTGTGCTGTTGAGACTTGTGGGAGTTTGGGTGCTGTCACCATCGAAGTGGATTGCACAGGGATGGCCCCTGGCAACCTGTAGAGCAACAGGGGCTTCCGTCCTCTCTGAAACGGGTTTTCTTGTGGTGGCTGGGGTTGGAGAGGTATGGAGTGGTTAGAAGTGGAGAAGCCCTTTCTCCTGCATGTGATGATTTAGACACCTAATCTGTTTGGGTGCTTTTGCAAATCCTGCCAGGCTTCTATTTATATCTTTGGATATAAATCTATTGGTAAATCTGGCCTTTCGTGCCTCTTTCTTCCAAGTACTGGAGCTATTGCAGCAGCCTACCTTACTGGCTTGGAAGGGAAGAGGTAGCTTGAGGCCTTGAATTTTAATGGACATGGGAAAGTCTACTGGACTTCACCTGGTCTGTTCTTGTTACCTAATACCAGACCATTCCCCTCGGTGAGGGCCTTGAAATGCACGTGTGGGGTGTGGAGCAGCTGGGCCACAGCCTTATAAACTGTCCCTGCTCCGGCAGCTTACTAAATGCATCGACATGTTTCTGGAGCTTGTGGCTACATTGCCCTCTCCCTGTCCAGGTTCCTGGAGATTAGTGTTTCAACCTTTCATTGGTGTTCTTTGAATTTGCTGACACTGTTTTGTGCAGTGACAGCACCGGGCTCCCTCCATGTGCGTGCTCTTTGCTTATTGGAAATTAGAAGGGAATATATATTCTGCCATATCTGCTTGTGTTAAATAGTTTCTGTCATTTTTGCCTTATGAAATCCTGCTCCTTTCTGGCATCCCTGTGCTTTGCTGAAGTTCAGAACCTGCTCTGTGAAGCACAGCAGATAGAAGCTCTTTTTGGCAGTCTTTTTGGATATTGGTGTAGATTCAAGTGGGATATATTCTTGCTACAGTGCTCATGAGAGCGTTGGCTTTCCTGCTTGGCACTGAGAGAACACTGGCTATTAAGTCTCACAGTTGGCCCTTAGCACTGAGCAATGGGTTTTTAGGAGTGCGTTGATTAATTGTATTACACAAAGTAAGTGCCGATTCAGAACATGGGGGTCAGAATACAGCCTTCCTTTTGTGGACTTGAGAATGCTGCTGACAACTTCACCTCCTCATGCATCCTCATCTTTTTGCCTTTAGAGTGACTTTGTGTTTGGGAACTGTGAATTCTTTGGAAAGCTTTGGGATTTGCAGCAGCGCTGCGTGAAGGAGGAGTAGTGTTTTTTCTGACTAGAGCATAGGGTCTGCTTGTGACTCTAAAATAGTGAGGTCCCGAGACAAGAGGTTACTTAATGTCTTGGGTTTTTGTACATTGAGTCTCTCTTCTCTTGATCATATAAGTGATCAGGTGTCAGCGCTGTAGGGGGAGCATAAGGTACAATGAAGATCAGATCTGTTTCTGTGGACAGTGGGGACAGTGTTTACAAAAGGATTTTCCGGTCATGAGGAAGTACCTCCATCTCAGAGAAGCCGCTTGACTTAAGGTAGAGTGGTTTCCTGGGGGTGGAAAAAGGCCTGGATCCTTCCAAGCACCCTTGATGCCTGAAGTTAGCTTCCTATTCAGCTCTGCCCCCTTAGCTTAACAAGGCTCAGTGTTATGTTTGCCCCTTGTCTTATAGGAAAAATCAGGGAAATTCCCTTCCCAGGCTACTGCACAGAGCTCTCTGTTCCTGCCCTGGAACATGGTTACTTCCCAGCCCTGGCGGCAGCTCTTCTCTTCCCTGTGGCTTGCATGCCCAGTTGATAACTCTCCTGCCTTGCTCTGTTTCTCTTGCCCCATGGCTCAAGAAGTTACCTGGAGAACTTGAGGACTCTCCCACAGATGAGTTTGAGGCTGAAGCTGTCATTGGGGTCCTGGCAGTGGCAGGGCTGGCATGCGTGGGGAGCGTGGTGGGTGTGCGGGCTTATTGCTTGTTTTCCTTCCCTGCCTGGTGAGGAATGCAATGTGTTTGCCTTCCTTGGCCTGTGGTTGCAGCACATTCCTGCACTGGGAGTCAGCACGGCGGCGGGCGGCGTGCTGTTCATGCCCCCTGGCTACATGCTTTCAGCTCCACATCAAAGGTGTGTTTAGTGTGTAGCTTGTGCCATTCCTGGCCACACCTGGTGGCCTGCAGGCATGCAGGAGGTGGAGTCTGGCTGTGTTCGCAGATGGCATTCAGGGTTCAGACTTCTTGCTTGTGGAAAGGCTGGAGCTGAGTCCATGCTAAACAACCCCAGGAATGCAGCGGGAGAGCTGAGCGGCACAGTCACTTCAGGGGCATGTCCTAGCAGCAATGTTTCCTTTATAGCTGCAGCAAAATAACTCATGCCTGCTCTTCCAAAGGAACTGGCTGTTTGCTTGGGTGTGTTGTAGGGTTTAATTTACACTGATAAGGCCAATTAAGGTTGGCTTGTCCCCCTGCAGCCTGTGTGCTCTTGGCAATCAGTAGATGATTGAGTGGCTTGTGCCATCAAGCTCTGCTCAGTAGAAACTGTACATGAGATGTCTTCCTGGAGATGGAATGGTTCTGGGATTTAAACCGGGCAGGAGTGCTTCCCCCAGTCGGTGGGTAAATGTTCTTACATGTATGTGCTGCAGCTGAACTGCTCCAGCTTCTTCTGGAAAAGCTTCCTTTTTCTGGCTGTACCTCAAGAGATGAGGACGGGAAGCTTGGTGAAGGATGGCAGATCAGGATGCAGATGCATTATTTTGGGATCCTTGACATTATGTCCATGAGAAATGGTCACTAGTTTTCTGTGCCCCTATCATGCAAGCCATTCTTGCCCTCTTTGTGTCTTTCATTTGCCTGGCACAGGGAAACATGGTCCCTTTTGGCAGTGTCAGTAGGGGCAGCCCATGGGCAAGGCTTGTGGAAAGAACAGCAGAGCATCTTCTGTGTCCTGGATAAGTCCTGGGCTGTTCACTTCATTACCCAGTTTGCTTTGATCTTTGGGACTTGCAGTTTCCCTTCTGGCAATTTCTAGTAGCCTGAAATTCTATGACCTGGCAGTCATTTCCATATTAAAGTTAGTCTTATGCAGAAGACCCCCCTACTGCTGTCCTTAGACAGTAGGAGGCAGGCAAGAATTGGCTTTTAGAAGTGCTCTGGCTTTATAGCGTAGTTTTTGCTTTTTAGCTGTTGCAACAGTCTCAGGATCAGTTGCTGCAGAGCTGCTGTTACCAGACTGGTCCATGCCACCCTCTCTTGAGAAGGATGTATCACTTTTCAAAGCAGGATCTCAATGAGAGGTGATTAGGGGTATGTTACTTGTTGCAAAAGACTCTTACCATTGTGAAACGGTTGGAAATTATTTGCATTGGGCTCTCTTCTCCCTTGATTTCATGTAAACTGTGCATTTTATTTCAAGCTAGTTGCCACTGACTCCATACCTGACTTTTAGGGCTTGGGTGTTGACGAGAAAGCCTGTTGCCTGAATCTTCGTTTTCCTTCCTCTGTTCTGCAGTCCCAAACTGAACAACATACCCTGTGGTAACATGAGGTGTAGCAAAATATAAGTAAGTCTAAAAGTGGAATGTTACTGATAGAACATTTAAGTGTGTATAATCATTGGGTGTTTCAATGCAATTGTCGTGCAATATAGGCTATGACTGCCAAAATGGAGGTCTCGTTTAGGATTAAATACTGCTTCTGCTGTCACTTTCTGATTGCCAGGAAGGGCGTAAGGCAGCTGGAACGAAACGGATGCGACACTGGGTAAGGAGGAAGGAGGGCTGATTCGCAGCCTTTTTCTTTCCTGTGAGTGAGTTTTAGTATGTTGGGGAGAGAAAGTGACTAGTTCCTTGTTTTGGCTTCCCTGCTGGCCTTCAGGACTGTGTAGGAATCCAGATCTCTGTGCTTCTGTGTCCAGTCCCAAACACCTCTGCTGGGGAGATGTGCTCCTCGGGCTAGAGCAGTAACCCTCACTAAGTAGCTAGATCTCCCCCTGGTGGGACAGAGAGCAGAAAGCAGGCCTATGGCTGGACAGTAAAATTGGGAATTGATCTGATCCTCGGGCACCTTGAGGCGGCAGCAGATGTAGTGTTTCTCCAGTTGAGACATTCCTTAGTCCAGAGTCACGGACTCCGTAGAGCTGAGCTCGTGCAGCTGCAGGAGGCCAAAGGCATGAGCGAACAGCTTGCTGTTAGCACTGGACAAACACCTTATCTTTGCAACATCTGCCTGGCTTTACACTGGCATTCATCCATGTTCTTTGCCCTTAGACGAGCAGTGAGCTGCTAGCTCTTTAAGTGGTTTAGTCTGACACTTGACCAGGAAAAAAAAAAGGTACCTGGAATATGATGGCTTGCTTTCTTTGGGATATCTGGGGCTGATCATCCCCTGCTCTCGGTTAGAGCCCCTTTGAGGATAGGTGACTTCATGTGCAGCTCGACTATCATTCCTAGCTTGCTCTCTGAAGAGGTGCATAGAGCTTACTTACAGGGGGGTCTACAGGGAGGAGCCCTGTGGAGGTGAAGAGCTAAAAAGGAGATGTTTTTCCTTAACCTCAGAATAATTAGCAGGCTTACGCTATCCCAAAGGATAACGGCAGTAAAGATCAGGCATTTCAGTTTTACAAGAGCAATGCTAAGCAGGGGATGTAGTGCTAGTCTGGACAAGCTGACCTTGTGGTAAAACTAAAGTGCTGGGCCTTTGCTGCAATTGCCCCTTGAGACAATTTGTGCTCATTATTAGCTCCAGCTGAAGAACAACACTGGTGCTAGCAATGATGACAAATGTGGAAGGAGATGGTTGATGAGAGCTCTGACTCTGCCCCGAGGAGGGGTTGTGTCTGAGAGAAGAGCTGAAGCAACCCTGCTTGGTCTCAGGTGGGGCATCTGTGGTTATCCCCCCCCCAAGGGAGGAAGGTGAACCTAGGAGGTACAATACAGCATATACAGAAGGAGAAGCAGTGCAGTCTGTGACTGCTGGTGACAGGCAGCCTCCTCATGTACAGCCTGTAGGGCAGGGGGTAGAGGTGTGGGTCCCCTCTGCTGTGGTTAGGATCCTGCTTTTAAAAGGACTGACTGGAGCGCAGGTGAATGGGGAGAGAAGAGCCATAGCCAGTTGCGTGCTTTATACAGGTCACCAATGAAGGACGGGTGGGTGTATCTGTTTGTTTTTCCTAAGCTGGATTAAACAGTGTTGTATTTCTGTCACTGAACTCTCAGTCTTCAGCACCACTGAACTGCTAAGAGATTTTATTCTAAGAGAATCATGAAAAAAACAACCAAAAAAAAAAAACAACCAAAAAAAAAAAACAACCAAAAAAAAAACAAATGAGGCAAACTGAGGCAGATTAACTACAGGGCCACACCACAAAAAAGAGAGAAGATGCTCCAGGGTTACATTCTGCTCCAGGAGCCATGCTGCTCTATTGTTTACAGAGTTGAGACAAGTTTTGTGCTTGTTCCTGCCCTTGGCTCAGGCTCTGAATCTGCTAGGCCCAAAGCATGTTTTTGAAAGCTGTCTCCATTCCTTGTTCTGCCTTTGTGGCCTGTTGAGATGACTACTGCCAGCATGTAGGTGTGGGTGCTCTAACACTCCACGTTGTGCCTGGGTGCAGAGGCTGAGTGGAAGTTGATGGGGAATACTTGATGCAGTCTCCAGAGTAGGCAATGGCTGTGACTTGGGTTAAGTGGGAGGTGTCTGTTCCTGGTAGGATTCCTGCTTTGCAAAGGAGTCAGTAGCAACATCACTCGTAACCTCTGGGAAGGGGAAAGTGGCAGGATCTGACCAGCTTTGGGAAGAGGCTGTGAACCCCTTTCTCTTTTCTCACTTTGGCTGGATAGGTTTATTCCTCTAACACCACTTCTGTTTCTCTTAGTGCTACACTGCTTTTCCCTGCCAGCTTATAATGAGCTATTACTCGTTGTAGGTGAAGCGAGGATCAGGCGGCTTGGTTGAAGAATGACCCACTGCTGTCCTCACACAATGCTGGAGTCTGTAATTTTACTTCATTATACTGACTGCTGTCTGTATTCAGTGCCGTACAGATCATAAAATATTTCTGTGCTGGAAGATCTTCTCTGATGAATAGCACAGAGGATGGCTCAAGTTTCCATGGCAATGCTTCTGAATGTGCTTCTGTCACCAAAGAAAGAGGGACTTTCAGTTGATTAAGGTTTGAGCGTTTTGTCTGAGAAAGGGGATGGTGGTGAGACTGCATGTTAGTTGTTTGCCTGCCTTTGGGTAGTGCCTCTTACTGATATATAATCTGGAGAAAGAGGAAGCTGACATTTGGCTAGTGGCAGAGATGGACTGTATCGTGCAAACTACAGCTGGACTCCTGGACATGCTTAACTGTTCAGCTACAGATGCAGCTGCACAATCACCCAACAGTTAAGCCTGTACCATTCTCTGCCTCTCACATCTGACCATCTGCTAGGGAAAAGCTAATTAAACCAAAACGATTCTTGCTGGGATTAAACCCCAGCAGCAGAGAGAATTGAGTATAGTACAAATATTGTTCTCCTACTACTGGATCAGGGTTGCTGCTTTATTTGTACTTACAAAGAATTGCAGGCATTGCAGGCTATTCAACTCAATTGCTGTCAGGTAGGTGTTTAGCTCATGCACACTTTCCTTCTCTTTTCTATCCCAGATCACTCTTGTTTTAGGTGCAAGAAATAAGGCTGCATTTTACTGAATTTTCCTGCAGTTCCATTCTTATGACAGCTGAGGCTGTTTAACATGGAATTTCATGCAAAACAGTGTACAAAGCTGTTTTTTCCCCTAGTGCCTCAATTTATTGGAGGCACTAATACTTATGGAATGGAAATTGTTCCTGCCTTCCTCATTGCATGTATTTATGGTGAGCATGAATCCTAGAGTTGGTGTGGGGCCACATAACCTTATAATTGCTAGAAGCTACCAATGTGAATCTGAGACTCAAGACCAAACAGTTTATTGCGAAAATGTGCCTGCAGCCCTTTGAGAGTTGAAATTTAAATCTCGTAAAATAGAAAATGTGGAAGTGTGGTTCCCTTAGCAACTGAACTCTTGTGTGTACCTACAGTCCATGTTGCCATGTGATCAGGGCTTCAAAATAGCTCTTTCAAAAAAATAATAAATTAAATGGACTTACAACTCTGGTTGATTTCATGGCTGCTGCTGGTACTCGGCAGAAGTGACAGCTCACTACATTCAGAGTTGTGGCACAATTTAGTTTCTGAAGGATAATGAGGGATTTAGTTCTCTGCAAGGGGCTCTGAGAGGATTCTCGCTATTGTCTTTCCATGCTGAACATGGAAAACTTGCACTGAAGAGGAAGTTAATTCTGTATATGGTAGCTCAGAGATGGCAGTATAAGGTGGCAGTGAGGAGAGGGTGATGGTTGCGTTGCTGGAGTGGATGTGAAGAAGTGAGCTTGAAGAGGCCTGAATGAAGAAGCAGGTAGAGATGAAAGTGAGAGTACCAAAAGAATGAAGATAAATTAAGTCTTGATATTCAGGAGGAACAGTTCAGATAGCTTTGAATGAGGAATGGAAAAAACCTCAGTAATTTTGGAATTGCTGGAATTTAATTTTGACAAATACGTTTCAAGGGGAAATGCTGTGGGAACTGAGGAGAGTAGAGGTGATTTTAGAGTGTGGAATTTGTGGCACGTTAGGTCTGTAACCTCAGACTTGTTTTGTGTATGTGCTTACCCCACAGTTAGCAAGAGAACTTCATATTTTGGTGGAAGAGGGGCAGTAGTAAGACCATGCCTGGGGGCAGTTAGATAACGTGCTCTAACTCCACACTCCAGTTTGCTCAGATAAGCTGTTGGTGAGCCATACCCTTAGGAATGAGTGAGTGGGGAACATTGCCTTCCTGGTGTCTGAACTACTCCGGGTATGTTGGACATCAGCAAGTAAAAGCTGTGTGGGTGTATGGAAAGCAGGACACAATGCAAGTATTGTGATCACCCTTCCCCTCTTGCTTGGAGAGAGTAGAGAAAATGTTATGCCGTGCTGGTCTGAGCGTTATTATGATGTTTAGTTGGCATAGGAGTAGTAAAACTTTCAAGTCATATAAACGTCAATACCTTTAATACCTTAATATACCTTGTGTAGTGTGGTTAGCTTATATTGATTCTGAGAGAGAGATGTCACTCTGGGTTTTTTGGAAGAAAAAAAACACCACAAACACAAAACCCAGCAAAACCTTAGTTGGAAGTAAAGGACAAAAAAGGGTTAACTTCAATATTGGTAAGGATTTTGCCATTGCAGGGAAGTTGTACTGATTTAACTTAATCAGATTAGAAACAGCTGTGATTATATTAGTGCAGCATTCTTGTATAGGCATCCTTAACTTAGTTTGTGTCTTGTATCTATCTATTTAACTTAAGTTGATTCAATGTAAAGTGCTCTTAAACTGAATTAAGAACATTTACCCAGGAGGGTTGTACTGCTTTACATTATTTTCTAAGTCAATTTAATTTAGTACAGTGTATATGTAGACAAGACCTTGGGGAAAAAGCTGATCCTTTTTATTACTTGCTGAACAGTATGTCATGTTTGGCTGCAGCCATGTGATCGTGGAATGAAAGAGCCTGTTGTGGTGCATGTTGGTGGAGGATGGGCAAACTGATCATTGCAAGCCTTTGCACAACTTGGTCATTCTTTTAGCCATAGTATTTGATTAAGTAGATTGCTCCCCCTTATAAATTAGGCTTTTTCTTGTCTAGAACAGATGTGAGACCCCTGAAATGTTATTTTAAGGTTCTTCCTCAGCCTGTCAATAAAAGTGCCTGCAGACCTGGTTAGCATGCTGTGTATGCAGCAAAGCAACATCTCAAAACTTTTGCAAATGTTTAATGTTTCAAAAGATTCAGATGGCTGAGGTTTAAGCTGGACTTTTCTACAGCTAGGCAGAGCTTGAAAGAAATTTCACCCAATTTTGTGCTGTTTCCCGGTCACTGTCTCCCCCCAGTATGTGCCTCAGTATGTATAGTGACTTACATACATACAAAACTCATGGCCAAGGAAGAGGTTACTACGTAAGTACTGCAGATGTCAGTTCTCTTTCTTGTTGAAAAGGATAAATCTAGTCAATACATCTTGTGTTTTCTGCTTGTGGGTGAAGGTTCTGTGGGAACAAAACTGGCATGTGAATTACTCCGCAAGCGTGGTTGTAGTGATAGCATTTCAGAATAAAGCTGGCTGCTGTAAACAGCCGTTTCATTTCTTGAAATTTGCTTTTGCCAGCACCTGCAAGCATCAGGGCTGGACTTAATGCCTCCTCGACATTGCAGATGCTCTGTAGGCTGGGTCACTGCAACAACTTGTCCATCTGTCCTCTGTAAATAATGCAAATAACGTGCTCTGCTCCATTGTCTGGCTGTGTAGATACTGCATAGTGTGTTAGCCGTCTGTCCATCACTGCGACTCCTAGACAGAGGGGATGTTTTGGAGAGCGTATTGAGGCAAGTATTTAGGTTGCAGTAATGGAGCATTCTCTAGCATTGCTGTATTCTCTGCTAGAGGGACAGCTCAGTGACATTCAGTCCCTGGCACTGAGGAGCTGGAGACTGTAGTTTTCCCAGAACTTCTGAAACCAAAGGCTGAAACAAGAGGACTGCTGATATTAATTGCTGGGGGTTGTATGAGACTTAGGGAATACTTACAGGGACTGAGAGTCTGCTTCTCAGTGGTTGAAGAATTTAAGCTGTTCCTACCTTGTCCTAATTAAATGCCTTTTGATTTTATGTTCTAGGAAGGTAATGTATGATATTTTTTCCCCCTTTTCTTCCCCTCCTACACAGCACTGGAGCTGACAGAGGCCTGGGAAGGGAATTCCTACATGTTGATTTTCTGTAGAAATGTTCACCCACTCCCTCCTTCACTTCTTTTCAAATGTTTGCTTGCTGTAGCCATTCCCTAGTCTTGTGTTTGAGAAAGTTTAAGGCCATGGCTCCCAAATTTCTCTCATGTGATCTACCAGGTTTTGCCAGATACCTGTTGTTAGAGTATCAAGATTTGCTTTTTCTAGCAGGACTCAGACAGTTATTTTCAGGATCTTTTGAGAGTTCTCCTAATCTCCATGAGTTGTTTTCTAATGGCCTGGTATACATCTCTTTAAATATCTGAGAAACATGCTCCAAAAGTCTTCCCATGGAAAGTCTTAGAAGAACACAGGTAAGAAGATAGAGTGGGGAAGGACATGAAACCCAAGGTGCAAAGACGAAGAGACTCTGTAAGTTTGTAGCCTAAACCACTTTGTGAGAGTTGAAAGGATCACTGAACAAACTAAAGAGATCAAGCTAACAGGATCACTGAACAAACTAAACAGGCTTCTGCTGTGTCAGTGTTTCTGGATGAGAAGCTGTCATTAGCCCCCATTGTAGCTGTCAGTGGTAAAGGTGGCTTGGCAAATGACCTTTTGCCGAGCTTGTGCAATTTCAGATGTAGCCATTAAAGGTGGTTCTATGCTTTTATATGCATTAGAAAGCTAGCTTTCATTTCCTGGTCAAAATCTCCCCTGGGTATTTTTATTGTCCATTAACATTCCTTCTGGGGATTGGATTCGGGTCCTTTGCTTCCCGTCCTGTTCCTGTTCAGATGTTAATCAGCTGTTGTGTTCTATTCCAGTTACATGTTAGCGATGTTACTGTTTCTTGGGCAATGCTGATCTGTCCTGGCTTTTATGAAAGGGTTAGGGAAGCTAAGCTGGTCTTAACACAGCAAAGAGAGTAGATAATAAAATGCATACTTAAGGATATGGAGTGCAACTGAATTAGGGGGACTGGGGTCTTTGTATTGTAGAAGGAGGGAGAGGGACTGTAAGAAAAGTGCGATTCTGATTACTTTTAAGAGACTTCCGCAGGGTGCAATGGGTATGACAGACACATGATATGTCTGGTGGTATTTACATTCAGCAAGAACTATGTAAGACTGTAGAGTCTAGGGATTTCATTTTCTTTGGAAATACGTTAGGTGTTAAGTAGGGCTTGTTACATGGACTGTTGTTCAACAGCTAGCCTGACCCCTTTTTCTTGATAGCTCTTGGAATTGTTCCCATGCAGGGAACAGAGGTTTCTGCCTAACAGTCAAGGTTAATTGGTATGGAAAAGCAGGAATGAGCAATAATCCTCCTGAAACTCGATTTTAATCCAAGAGTCACTATAATGCTATTACTCAGATCTGAATCGTGAGCATTAATGTACAAGCAGAACTGAGATGCGAGTTTCTGCACTAGGAGCTGTCATTCTTTTATTTTAAAATGAGCTTCAAAGTAGCCAGCAGCAGAATGGATCTGAACATACTTTTAATTGAGATGCCTTCTCTGAATGAAAAGATCTCTCTCACTAAATGTTAGTGTCCTTTAATAACCTTGCAGTCCTTTTCCATCGTACTCGACACCAGCAGTCTACAGGTGCTGCTTTTAATTTCACACAGCTTGTTTGTCTGTCCTGGACAAGACCTCTTGATGCAGTTACTGCATCATCCATCTCGCTGATTAGTTGTCTTGATCAGGCTTACTGCAGCAGTTTCTCACGTAGTCTGGCCTGAGACACGTGGAGGCCAAGGTTGCCTCTATCCATAAGCACAGGAAGGCAACTGGACAAGTCTCTCTTGCTTTTGCTTCTCACGATGCTAGTGAAGAGACATTGTTGTCTCCTAAAGCAGGATGTGCCAATGTCCTGTATTGGATATGCATTTGGAGTACAGGTTGGCGCACAGAGAGTGAAAATTCTGGGTTAGCTGTGGTGGTCAGATATGTGGCACAGGACAGCAGCAGCGTTTTTCTTACATGTGCGTATTGCATTTGGAGTTTTTTGGAGTACACTGACTCTGTGATAGCCAATGAATGTTTCTGTAGTGTTGCATTAGAAACAAATCTGACTGTGTTATGGAATGTATTCCCTCTGTCATACAAGTTTATCTTTCTGAATAAAAAGCAAGGTTAAAGAAATGCTGCTTTTAAGAGGAAAAGGCTGGAAAGATGACACAGTGCCTGAATAAGAAACATTCTCTGCAACATAATCACCATATTTCTGTTGAGGAAGGGAGACTGCTGACCCTGAACACTGGTAAGCAGGCTGTTTTATAAGGTCAGAAAAGGCAGCACGAGAGAAGGTGGTGATGAGGAAAACCATGCAAGTCCTCTGCCTCTTTGCAGGGAATGTTCAGCTGCTGCAATAGCAAACAGGCAGAAACTGTGTGCATTCTAGAACCAAAGCTAAGCATTAGCTACCTCAGTCCTCAAGGGACTTGCCAAGTATCAGGAAGACAATAAGTGCCTACAAATGTTGTGGTGTTTTTTTTCCTTTGGTGCTTTCCCTTTTTGTCCAAAGGGTTCCTTTTTGGACTTTTTTTGTATGCTATGGACCTCTTTCTTGTTACTGGAGACAAAGTGATGCTAATGGGTAGTGTTGTGGTTTTGCATGCATGTCAAGTGGCTGTTAGTTCTGTGGGCCATGTACAGAATAGTCTTAAGCAATTCTGTGCTAGATCACATCTGTTCCTGGTGTGTGGTAAAGGTTTTGCCTTTCTCAGATCACACAGAGAACATAGCTACTCTGCAAGTGGATTTTACACTGAGGGATGCTCTCTGGTAAAAACAGCTAGAGTCAAGCTTGTTGCAGCTGCACTCAGTCATTGTGTCACTGCAATCCCTCACTGTGAAGAGGAAAGAGGTTGTGTGTGTGTTGTTTTTGTGAGGGGGTGGAGGAATCCTCAGCTTTTTGCATTAACAAAGCAAATTGTTAGGTTTCTACTGCAGTCTTCCAGCCCTTTGTCTGTTCATGTCTTCCTGGAAGATGTGACTTGCTGATGCTGGTCAGTGTGAGCCCAAGCCTTGTAGCCTTCAATGAGCCATTCCAGTGAAGCAGTAACTGTCAGTGAGCTTAGACATGAGACTGGAACTACAGTGGGTAGTAGCCTGAAGACAGTAGAATTGGAGCTACTGCAAATGATAGTCTGCTAGGAAGAGGACTGTAAATGTTAAGGAACATTACTGATGAGAGATGGAAAGGACAGATAAAAGGAACCAGGAGGTTAAGTTTCCTCTTGTATTACAGTGCTAATTAGAATAGCTGAAGAACTACTTCCTGCTGTAGCTCCAGGCTAAAGCTGAACTTCTCTAGGGTAGTCAGAATGTGGACTTGACAGCAAGCTCTTTAAGAGAGAGGCTTGTGAATAGCGTGGTGAGCAGAACTAGTGCCTTCTTCTATTTCTGGGTATTACCTATATCTGTTTCTGCTTTGGAGCACAAGGTCCCTGTATTCTGCAGAGAGCATCTGCTCCTCTCTGAACAGAGGTGTGGTGAATTGAGCCATCTTGGGATTCTTTCTCTGTGGTAGCAAAGGATGCTTAGGTATTGTAAGCAAGGAGGGCTTAACCGTGCTGTTCAGTGCAGGGAAATCTGCAGAACAAAATTAGGTTCGTGTAGCAGGGTGGTTGGAGCAGAATAACAGGCTGGATTCCTGGTGTTGGACAGGAATGCAGGTGGGGAAGCAGTGACCTCTGGAGCCATCTAGAAAAAACAGCTGCCTTTCAGAGGTCAGTTACTGGTCTGTACAGGCATCCTGCTCAGTGGAGAGATGGTTAAAAGACCTTCCTTTTCTGGGACACAGTGAAGAAAAGGAGCTTATTTCACTGGAGGGTCCTGGCATTTCATAGTAGCCTGATGGTGCAGCAGTTTGCTGCTGACTCCTGCCCTGGCACCTGGCTGTGGGTTGCTCTGCGCATGCCTGGCTGTTTCCATGTGTTGTGCTGATAGGTGACTGACACCAAGTTTCCTTTCTCATGTTTCAGGAGCTGTTGGCCAGATGCTGCTGGATGCTGACAGGGGAAAGCTGATTCAGAGACAAGTGGCCAGAAATGTTTGGACACGTCGTCACTTTGGATTTGTAAGTCCTTGTTTCAGGGAAGGTTGCCTGGAGACACTGTGAGTATTTCAGTGTCTCTGGAAATTTGCAGATTATGAGTGTAGGTTTCAAATCCCGGTATCTCTTCCAGGTAGGTGGGGATGAGATGGCAGGTAGCATAGTTGCTGGCTCTGGGGTAGGAAGCAGGACAGTCCTGTTTGAGGCCGAGGAACTGTGTGCTGAGAGACAGGGAGGCCTTTGACGTGTTTGTTCTGAGCGCCTCTGCAATGGAAACGTGTGGACCCATGGGTGCAGCTGTTCCTGGAAGCCTCTGCTTGTCTGCCAGCCCATGTGGCTGGTGGTTTTGCCTTGATGCTGAACCAGCTCCTGCTGGGAGTTGGTGGAGAAGCAGATTCAAACTATGCTCGCCTGGTCCTTCCTGGAGGTGCACATCCTCCCTCTCTCTCTCTTTCTCCCCCCGTACTTTACAGTTTGCCCCGCAGAGCAGTTACGCTGTTGTGGAGCTGTTTTTTCCTGTGCTAGTCGAGACCCGACTATAGCATTGTAGTAACGAAAGGGGCTAGACAGCTTGTTGGGGCAGGGCCAGCACTAGGGCACCTCTTCAGTTTGTTTTGGCAAAGCTTGAGTTTGTGTGGTCCTGGTTGCCTGCCTGTTCCATTCACCTTCAATTGGGCTCTCCCTCTGTGCGTACAACTGCTCCACACCCTGCGCTCCTGTCCCGCCTCCCAGGGCTTGGTGCCATTGATAGGGAAAAAGTAGCACAGCAGCAGAAAGGTATCAGGGAAGGGAAGGCTCCGCTGCAGTCTCTCTTGTGCCAGTGGCAGAGTGATGGCCACAGAGCTACGCTCTTACAGCTGGCTCCCAGATCAACCCAATTCTCTTCTTGTAGTGATGGATACCCTGGGCTTTGAACAGAGAGAAAGGTTGTTTCTGAACTTGTGTTGTATCCTTGATTGGCTAGACACTATTGTACAGAAGCCTGTTAGCAGCAAGGTGGAGCATGGTGTGCTGCTTGCTGGAAGTCAGAGAGTAGCTTGCCTTCCTCTCTCATGGAGGTGTGGGTTATCACAGCTGTAGGCATAAGGATGTAATGTTTTGGTTCAAACAAGAGTCTGATAATTGCCAGCTCATTTGTAGGTGAGAAGCAGTGACTTAAAAGGACAAGTGAAGTAATTGGTAGCATTACTGAGCTTCTATACCGAAGGCTTCACAGTTAGCATCCCTCTGCAGTAGCGGGGAAGATTAGCTGGCAGGGTCCCATTTCACAGGAGGCTTGTTTAGTTCTTCCTGGAACCAAGGTTCCCTTGAAGCTATTGCTTCATGAATTTTGAGTTTGTGTGATCCCAGTTGCCTGAGTGTCTTGGACATGTCCTTGCCAGGTGTCTTTCCAGCTCTTGCTGGGTTATGTGGCCCAGGTATCCTAAGCTAATTTAATTTACTTTCAGAAGATCTGATGTAGGTTGGGGCAGGCACCTGGAGTGAGATGACCATCTAATTGTCTTTGGTTGTAAATATTCCCTATTCCTTACATATTTATGGGGTGAGATTTCAAACTGGCTATTTTGATGGATGCTAAGCTATTTGTTTCTCTTCTTCAGGGCATCTGAGTGAGTGTCCCTGCTTCATGAGGCTTTGAATTTGAGCCCCTGGTAAGTGCTCAGGTCCTTCTGGGCTAGAGAAATGATTGTGATTTCAGCTTGGGATATCTCCATGCGCATCTCCTGTCCTTAGCCTGGCAGGAATTGACAGAAGAGTCCCCTAGATCACCTGTTTGATGGTGGGCTGTTGACAAAACCCACTTCTGGTCAGGATTTCAGCATTCCTCTTTGAAGAAGAGAAATGTCTTCCCAGCAAGTCAGACCCATCTGTTTTGCTTGGGGATGCAGTGGAATGTGCATTTGGTATGCTGGATGTGATTTTTGTAAAGTATTGGAGGTCTCTTCACCTGTTTGAGTCTTTTTATGAGAAGGGACCTTGAGGGAATGACTGCAGCAAGGGGGAATTTCCAGCATTCTGATGGTGGAGATTTACAGGTTAGTCCTAGGAAGCTGTTCATGTCTGTGGAAAGGCGTGAGAAACTTTCGTGAGCTTGTGTTTTTAGCAGAGTGGAGGACAGCTTGCAAATGTTCCTGTGAAGTGTAGAGCCTGTTGTGGCTTGGAGCCACTCTATGCTTGGTGCAGACACCTCACACTTGCCAGTCCTCCAAGGGGACTCAGTCTAAGTGTCAAGAAGATGCAGCTAGGCAAGAGTGGATAAGAATTGGAGAGAATTCTTAGGGCTCCATTTAGACACTTAACACGTAAAAAAGCTCCACTGGCTAAAACACAAAGCAAGTGAAATCTGCTAGGTCACTGGTCCAGTGGTATCCATTGACTGCCTTGAAGGTATGTGAATGGGAGTCAAATGGCCCCGCCTGTAGAAGAGGGGAGAGGATGATCTGAGTTGAGGCAGGAGCTACACTTTGAAGCGCTGCAGGTGAGGTGCTGAGGATTGCAGAGATGCTAGGCTTGATCAGTGTTATGATCCAGCAAGGGAAAGGGGAATGAGAAGTGGGCGCTTACGCCAAATATAGGGGGACTGTGAATGATGCATATGTTGTCATCGGGCAAAGTCTGGTATCGGGCTCTGCAGGGACTACTTGGCATCTCCAAGACTTCTTGTCTTCTGTACAATGGGGTGGTTGAAATTCTAGCTGCCTGGGGGGAAGTCTTCCTGCCCTCCACTGCAGTCCCAAAGTGGTGGAAAGGAAGGAGATTCTTCCATGTGTATGAGAGAGCTGCTTTCCTTCTACCCCATTTTTTGCTCTTGTACTGCTACGGTTGCTGCAGCAGGAAGAATCCTGCCCAGCATGGCTGGGTTAAAGGGACTAATCTGGTCTTTCTGCTAGTGGTACTGCTGCATGTTGCAAAATCTGGCCTTAGGTACCAACATCAATGTCATTGCTCCCTAATTTGATTCAACCTGTGACTTGGAGGTGGTCTTTGTCTTTTCTGACAGAGTAAGCAGTTGTAATGGTATGGTACCTCCTTCCGACAAGCCTCCTGTGGTCTGCTCCATTGGGGTTCCAGTGTAAGCCAAAAACTTGTGGGTTTGGGCTCTTTAATGGTTGGAGTCTCCTCCCACATAGTCCCTGCTGACAGCACATGATCAATAACTCCTGCTCCAGCTGTCACTGCTGCCTGTAAGGCTTGCAGTTTCCATATTGGAAAAGGCCTTTCCTAAAGAGCCTAATCAATATGCTGCTGTGAGGTCTGTTCTCGTTTGCTATATATAATCCGGACACACACACAAACTACGTGAGTGAGCGTGTGTAGAGGGGGGGAGAGGATGTGCCAGCCCTCTGCTCTCTCTGGCTGGGAGAAGGACACAGCTACCTCTTACTTTGCTCCTCCTGCAGCTGCTGCTCAAGGCTTGTGGCCACATCCTTTCCCTGCTCTATTAGCACTCTGCATGGGGACCTGCTCTGGGACTCCAGGGGAGCCAAATTCCTGCTGGGTCACTTCTTGGGTTCAATGGAGCACCTGTGACTCTCTCTTCTGTGCACTTTCTGCTGTTGGTAGGTAACCCGCTTTCGGAGCCACGCAGGTGGGAGGATGTCGAGCACAGCTCCATCAAAGAAGCCTTACCGCAAGGCGCCCCCGCAGCATCGTGAGATCCGCCATGAGGTACCCATCATTCGTGACGACCAGGATGGAGTGATCTTGGCCGAGCAGAGTCAGGTAACGGCTTGCCGGGTGGCAAAGGGCTTAACACCATTGCACCAGCAAACAGGGTTTAGTTACACCGAGGCAGGCCAGCTCAAGCAGGCAGAGGGGTTTGAGGTTTGCAACCTGAACTTCTCCTCATCGTGGTCCCTGGAGTCCAGCAGTGAGAAGGAGGTGACAGGGTGCAGAGCAGAGTTGAACATCAAGAGCCAGACTGTCTCGCCAGCACTTCCACGTGGTGGGAAGATGGGGCAGAGAAGTGGGAAGCGGTGCCCAAACCGCAGTCATGGGCACCTCAGCAAATTTGTGAGCCGTAGCATGGAGACAGTTGTGGTGTCTGGAGATGAAAGACACCGTCCCACTTGCTCTTTCAAGAGCAGAAGCCTGGAACGCTCTCTTATGTTTAAAGAGCCTCCTGAAGTCCTGACACCGAGGAAGTTTCAGGTCTCCTCTACACACCTGCCTCTCAAAGGGATCCTGAAGCAGACCAACATGACAGGCCCACGCCCTGAGAGCTTACGCAAGTCCCGCTCAGTAGAGACGCTTTCCCATGGCCGTGGCTCACGCAAGTACAGTGATCCTCAGCTCTGCCTCAGCCACAGGGAGAAGCGCTCACTGGAGCACAGCAGCAGCAGCGCTGCTGACTCTGTCAAGCACAGGGAGAAGATCACAGAGGAAAAACTGCAGTTCTCCAAATTCCTGGATGAGATTACCCAGCGGGTGCTGAGTCCCATCCGCTTGCGCTCACTGGGCGAGACCAGGGGAGCAGAACAAGACCAGAACTCTCCCCTTTTCCCCAGAAGCTCTGTGCCAGAAGGCCAAGGGGAAGGTCACCTGCAAGGAGTCAAAAGCAAGCGTGCAACGGAAAGATCCCCCTGCCCAAGCAGAAGAAAAGCAGAAAAGAAATGTGAGGGGCTGGGAATGGCTTCGTGTCCGAGAAAGTGTGCTGAGGAGGCTGAGAGAGCTTCCAGACTAAGAAAGAAAACCATCCTTCGGAGGAAGGACAGTAAGGAAAAACTCGTTTCCTTGGAGAGAAGGGTAGTAGATCTGTGTCAGTATGAGCTGCAGCGGCTGGCAGGAACATCCTCTGGGCAGCAGCCCTCACTGTCTTCATGGAAAAGCAGTGCAGAGGGCAAAAGGGATGAAAGCAGTCCCTGTTCACGGCTATTACAGCCACACCATCTGTGTGCTAAACTTGGGCAGAAGCGTGCAGTGGAGCCGAACTACCCAGAGAAAGGATCCTTCTCCACTCCAACACGCTGGAGTCGGGAGGAGGGGCCTACCCCATCTAGACCCTCCCCTTCCTTCAGCCTGGCACTAAACAAGGTAGGTGCCAGGGCCACTGCCTCACAGACAGGGATCTCACAAAGGCCAAAGCCCCCACCTGGATCTCATCTAGTCTGTAATGCTAGTGGGGAGAGTGAGAGCAGGCCCCCAGACCTCATGTTGTGGGTGCTTAATCACCAGAAGCTGCTCTCTTGTGGGTGCCACTCATGGTGTGCTCCAGGTTGGGTATATCTTCCTGGGAGGAACCAGCTTCCCTTTGGCCCCAGGATTTCGGAAGGCAGGAGTGGGTGCTGTTCTCCACGCTGCAGGCTTCCCAGGAGTTTGCAGGTTGGAGGCCCTCCAGGCTGTGGGGCAGCAGGCATGTGCAGGAGACAGGCAGCTCTGTTGTCAGGAGGTGTTGGGATGCTCCCGGTGCTTTGTGTGTGCCCTGTGCCTGGCTGTCTTGGGGTACTGGATCTTTGTATGATGGCTGTTTCAGGTCTTTGTAAGCCTTCTCCTCTTTTCTCCAGCCTGCTTTGGGGCCATTGCCTCGTTTTAATAGGAATCACATTAGCCACTTTGCCTGGTCACTAGCATCCACTGTGTGTGTATTTGTGGGGGTAGGGGAGGCAGTTGCTAGATAATTCTGCATGGATTAACTGATTGCCATGTGGGGTCAGAATGTAAGAAAAGAATGGATTGATGCTTTGCCTTTAGGGACAGGAGGATGTATGCAGGTGGCAAGGACCATTGTTCTAAAGTGTGAACTGATGAAGGAAGCAGCCCCATGATGTCTTAGGGCCAGGACTGGGGTGGTTTGCCTTATGTAATATTGCTAGCAGCTCAACAACCTTATCCACAACTGTCTGTTGCATGGCCTCTCAGCCCAGAGCTGGCTCTGACGCTTAATGGACAATCTAAAGTGTGTCAGCACTTTAGGTTTGTGCAGTGCTGTTGGTACCAAGCACCAAAAATAATCCATGGGCAGCTTGGACTTTGTGAGAATGGTCACAGTCTTGGGCTTTCACAGAAAATACAGCTGCTTCTAGTGCTAATTAAATCTCTCCCAGCCGTGCTGGCACGCAGCAGCCATCTCATGGGTTAACACAGAGAGTGCAAAGGAAGTGAGAATAGCTGAGCCCTGTGCTCTTGTCACCGCGTTGTGTCTCCTTGTTCTGCAGGTCCCTGCTCCAGCCATCTCTGGGGATCTTGCCTGGAACATTAATTTATTTCACAGGCTTTTCTGATCTTTGGTGTTTCTTCTGCTATCCCAGAATAGTTACAGTGGCTGATTTCATGTCTGCAGAAAGAAACCCTTTTCACAGCACCATCTGGGTGGTGTAAATGGTAGACACATTTTTGAGCTCCCAAATGATTCTCTCTCATTCTTTTTGTGGGGCTTCAAGGGTGTTGTGATTGCTGTGGTGACAATTTAATCCTTGGTGTATGCTGGCCTGTGAGATTCCTCCTACCCACTAACTGTGGATGTGGAGGAGGCTGAAACACCAGCTAAGGTGATGATGTTACAAGAGATGCTGAGATTGCACAGTGGGGGAAATAAAGTTGCCTAACTTGTGTGGTGGTTTCTAGTCTAGCTCTTCTACCCTGAACCAGAACACACAGTCTGTCTTGGTATCAGGCAGCTGAGCAGTGCGTACAGATCCTAGCAGGTCTAAGCTTGCCTAGCATGACCTGTCAGAGCAGGTGAGGAAGAGTCACAGGTAGGGTCTAGCAACCAAGACTCTGCCCTTTAGGACAATGTAAGAGACCAACTCCTCCTCTGAAAGAATCTCACAGTTGTTTTCTTCCCTGTGCAGGAACCCTTGACGGATGCAGAAAGGATGAAGTAAGTGTCCTGCTCCCCCTTTATGTCTGTCATACTGCAACTGTGTGGGTGCCAATTCCTCACATCCTGCCTGTGCCACCTGCACAGCGAAGCTGACTGGCCCTGCGGGCTCCTCTCAGATCTTCAATCTTCTTGGAGCCATGTGGGCAGAGCTTTAGTCTGTGCCTTGCCAACCTCTGCCTTGCATGTCTCTCCCCCTGGAGGGGAAGGCAACATAGACCCCCAGTGCAGGTGCAGGCAGAGGAGTTGGTGGGTGTGAAAGAAGGTAGGAGATGAAGCCTTTAATACAGGTGGAGAGAGGAGTGCCTTTTTTAACCCTTCTTGTTGTTGCCACTGTTTTGCTGTAAGCTACCAGAAGCAGTATGTAGAGGCCTGCTGCTGACTGAAGGTGAGAGCTGAGCCCTTTGCTGGCGGTGGTGTGGGGTACAGACAGCTGCTAGCACTGAGCTCCAAGCCATAGTGAGGAGAAAGCTTGCACTGCCAGAGAGAAGCTGTGCTTCTGGGTTTCTCTGAGCAACTGAGCACAAAGGAATGAAAAACAACAGGAAATCCTTCTGACCACCAGGCATGTCCTGGCTGGGGAGGAACGGAGCAGTTTATGTTGGAATGGGGTTGACTGGCAGCTGTGATCACATCTGTAAACGCACCCTGCCACCTCTGCTTCTGGGCTTAAGGCTGTATGGAGTCCTCTTTCCACCAGGTATTAAAGATGTGAGGGCTTTTGAACAGTTTCAGGGGAGGAGAAGATGATTTTACTCTTTTTGCCTTCAACTCTTCTAACCTGGACTGGGATAAATTATTGAGTGGTTTTCATTCACCAGTGAGGGACACTGGAGCTGCGCAGCTCATCTGGCTAGTGGGCTTTATCCAAGCACTGTAACCCAAGAGGAAGCTGGGAGCCATGGCTGGCCAGCTGGCATGTGCTTCTTTGCCCCTGCTCCAAGGGAGTTTGAGTCTCCCTCTCCTGACAGGGAGGCACCTCTTGCTGCCTGTGCTGGACTCTCCTGCCAGTTCATTTCCTGACTTCCTGGGGCCCTTGTGTGGGGTCTTGGGCCCTATAGCAGGGCAGCGGGGTGGGGGTGCTAGTGTGAAGTACCCCTTGTGCACTCAGTGGTACCTTGTTCCTGTGTGCCTCAGGCTACTGCAGCATGAGAATGAGGAGCTGCGTCGACGGCTGACATACGTGACTAACAAAATGGAGGCGATGGAGAGGGAGCTGGAGTCAGGTCAGGACTACCTGGAGATGGAGCTGGGCCAGAACCGTGAGGAGCTGGAGAAATTCAAGGACAAATTCCGTAGGTATGAAAAAGAAAACGAGAGGGGTAGAATTAGAGAGATCCCTCCCACCATGGACTCCCTCAGCTGGCAGGAGCAGGCTGTGCCCTCTTGTGTAAATCAAAGGCATGCTGCATCCTCAGAAAGGTGCACCCCCAGACTCTGGGGAAGTTAAAGGCTCTGCAGCCATTACTCCCTCCAGGGTACAGTGTAGGAATGCTGCCAGCATGAGGGGCTGACAACAACAGGGAATTCTTCATCTATTGGATGTAAGGGAGGATCCAGCTTGGATGGTTACTCCACATGTGCAAAAGGAGCCACTGATGGCTGTGAGAAAACACATCACCACTTTACCTGAACAGTACCTCAGTTATAAACCAATGCCAGCCACTGGTCACATGCTTATACATGACATAGCTCAGAGAAGTCCTCCAAAGTCATTCACACCCTCCCCTGCAAGATCTTTTCACCCAGCCAACCTCATCTTGCCTCCAGTAAGTTGGGGTCTGAAGGCCATTATGTGGCAGAGGTGAGGCATAATTAATATGCCTGCTTGTCTTAGTACTGTGACTACCAATCTTTCTGGAGTTGTGGAGTGGTGGTTTACTTGGCAGCTATGAAGGGGACTTGAATAGGTGCCTGGGATCCATTCCTATGTGTATCTTGTTTCTGTAGGTTGCAGAACAGCTACACTGCTTCTCAGAGAACCAACCAAGACCTGGAGGAGAAGCTGCATGCCCTGGTAAGTGCCCTATTAAGACACTACAGAGAGGAGGTGGAAGAGACCTGTGTGTTAGGAGCAGATGGGGGAAGGGGTCCTGGCTTTACCCAGCAGATGTGGCAGTGGGTGAGGGGTGAGATTCTGGCCATGACCATCTACTGCCCTTTCCAGCTGGTGTCATTAACTGGTTTCTTGATTTACTGAGCCCCTACTTGGTCATGCATGTGAGCTTTAGTTCCCCACAACATAATTGCATGGTATTCCGTCATGTTGCTTCAGTCCCTCTCAAAATGCCACGGATGTGTCAGCCAGTCTTGGGGTGGTCATCCTGGGAGGATGGGGCAGTCAGAGCAGAGCCAATGTGCGTGTATGTCTGTTGTGTGCATTCATAACACTCATGGCTGTTTCTTTTCTCTCCCTCCCCCTCTCTCTCTTTCTTCTCCCCATGCTGCCGCTGGCACACGCTGGGTGCACTCACCTCTCAGGCCTCTCTCAGCCAAAGCTGGATTTTTGCAGTTGCGTCTTTTCGTTTGTGTGTTTTTTCTTTTTCCTCTTTACGTGTCTCAGCCTGTTGGTTTCATTGTCAGTCCCACATACACCATCCCAGATGGAGGGGCCCCAGCCCTCGTCCAGCCAAGGGCTCACCTGGTATCCAGCAGCTGCCCGCAGATGTAGCAGGTCCTAGCTTGCAGCGCTCCATCTTAAGAGCGTTTGACTCTGAGCCAGCTGGAGCATGGCGTGCTGGGAAGTGGTGCCCACAAGCTGTGGCACTGCACAAGATGTGTATGGCTGTGAGCCTCATTTGCTCCCTTTCCTTCCCCTTCTGGGCTGTGAGCAGGCAAGTCAAACAGCTGAGATGCTGATTGCCTCCATGTAGCCTAGGATGAGATTTTTTTTTTGGTTCTAGCACTTGAATTTCTTGGGTTAATATTCATTGTGCTAGTGCCTGAAGAGACTGCATATGTGGGAAGCATTGCCCTCCCCTACCCCCTTGTGTGTCGCTGTGCTGTACACCTGATGCACAGCTGGGCCCTGGTGGTCACAGCCTCACAACAGCCTGGGGAAGTGTTGGAGGAACTTCTTGAGAAGAGGACGGCTTGGTTGTTCTGACCTGTTGCCCCTCTCTGCTGTTACATCTGGGTCTCTATCAGCCCTGTACCTGAACTGTTAAGGATTATAAAGAGACAAGATTCCTGCTTTAGGGAAGGTGTTAACTGAGCTCCAGAAGAAGCTGCACGGGTCCTTTTTCTTACTAGAGTAAGGCTTGAACTCTTTCAAGATGGTGCCTTCTCCCTGCCAAATAAACCTTTTGTCCATTCAGCATTGGCTGCTGGATCTTTATGGGCGGTATTCTCATTCTGTTGCCCCAGAGAAGAAGGCTAGGTATCACAAGCTCAGAGGTCTTTGCTGCCAGTGGCAGGATGGGATTGACTGCTCAAAACCACTAGCTTTCCACCAGGCACCGTGTGAACCAGGGCGGAGAGGAAACATGGTTGTGCTGCAAGAAGAGATACTGCATTAAGGAGGTTCAAACTCAACCTATTGTCTGTAACTAGCAGAGTGGCTGGCTCCACTTGGCCTTTGGAGTCCCTCCCTTGGTGAAGAGCCAGGCTGTCCCCCTTGTCTGTCTGTCTGGAAGTTTTTGTATCCCAGCTGAACATGTCATTGTGCTATGCTTGGGCTGAGGTGGGTGGTGAAGCCAGGTTGTTCTGTGCTGGGGAGATTTACACCTGGTGTTCTTGCATCCCAGATTAAGAAAGCAGAGATGGACCGCAAGACGCTGGACTGGGAGATTGTAGAGCTCACTAATAAATTGCTTGATGCCAAAACCACCATCAATAAGCTGGAGGAACTCAATGTAAGTGTCAGTCTGCAAATGGCTGTAGAGGTATGTGAGGTGTGGGCTTTTCCTCTTGTTCAAAGTCATTAGTGTAAAGGAACATGTGAATGACTTCAGTGTGTATGAAAGTGTAGGAGCTGCACACAACAGTAGGGACAGACAAACAGAAGTGGGTCTGAGGGGTTGAGCAAGGAAGAACTGATCTTCAAGTTTGATGTATTTGCTCTTTTGAGCTTAGGGTTTGACTTGAGTCCAGGCTGTACCAACAGAGGGGTCATTTACTCCAGAGCTGGGAGGGAGCTGATGCCTTTTCTACACCATTAATATAGAAGTTCTTGGATCCGGTGCTTGTTTCTATTAACTGTTTTCAGCTCCCTACAGTCTGTCTGTCTGTCTGCAAGATGCCTGACATCAGGCAGTGTCTTCAGGCATGGCTGAGAGCTCTGGGATGGGATAGCAAATCTGGTGGGACTTCTGGAGATTATTAAAATCCACAGAGGGACGGTGGTTGATACACTGACAGAGTGTATCAGCCTGGAGCGAGGGCTGGAGTTGAAAAGGACACCTTGGCTGAGTTGTAAGAAAATACACAGGGGTGTGGAGAGGAGGGGATGGCAGGTACCCTCATGAGTGATTCATCAGATGCCTCCTCCTGCTTCTGTTCAAGCAGCATCTGGACAGGTGGCACCTTTTTGGGTAAGAGATCAGGCCAGTCTGACACTGTTGCATGCCTGTGCCCTTTCTTGCAGGAACGCTATCGACAGGACTGTAACCTTGCAGTACAGCTGCTCAAGTGTAACAAGTCCCACTTCAGGAACCACAAGTTTGCTGATGTGAGTAGCAGTCCTGCTGAGGTGGGGCAGAAGGGCTCATGGTCTCTGCCTGCACCTTGCTTTCTCCAGGTTTCTCTGCAGGGCTGTTGGCCTCTCATCCTTCAGCCTCAGATAGAGGTGTGGGGGGGCTCCTGTTCCTACTCCCACTGAGAAGGCAGCACAGAGCCTCTGCCAGCTCCTCTTTCATGCCAGCTCCATTTCACAGCTCAGCCAGGAGCCGTTATAAAAAGCACAATAACCTTGAATTTGATAGCCTGCTGGGTGCCTGATGGGAGTTGGCAGGAGGACAGACCTCTCTTACCCTGCTCTGTCCTCTTCCCTTCCTCACCTGGCCACATGGAAGAGCCATGCTGCCTGATAAGGAGTCAAGCAGCAGTAGTCTGGCCCTGCTTCACTACTTGCTCTGAGAAGAAATGTGGGAGGCAGCATTCAGGGTGTCTTTTAGGCCTCTTGAATGGGATAAGTTGGTACCAACTCATATTCCCCCTTGTGGAGTCTGTTCACTCATCCTGCTCTCAGGTTGGGCAAAGACAGAGTTTAGGCTTTTCATATTAGTAGCATCACTTCTTCAGTTGGACATATCATTCAGGCCCTTACCCCAGCTCTCTCTTTGCTGTATCCCTAGTCTCCATCCCTTCTTATGTTCCTCTCTGCAAAACCATGTGCTTGTCTTTTTTAACTTAGCAGGTGACCAATATGTCACCCTCCCCCTCCCCCATTGTGTCTCAAATTAGCACTCTTGAGGTCAGTGTATCAGTTACTGCTGGGGTAACCTTGACCCCTCTCTCAGCTGTCTCCCCTCCCTGGAGCTTTGAATTCTGCCCCCCAGAGCGCCGCGTCCCACGTGGCTGCCACTGGAGGGGGGTTGGTGCTGAGCAGCTGTGTAGAAAGTCTGCCTCACAGCCAGCTGTTGTCATGCAGTGTGCCCTGCGTCCCCAGCTTTGGACACAGTTTCCTTCTGGCTGCGATGGGACAGACCTTGCTGTGCCACTGAGTGGCTTGTGGAGCTCTGCTCTCCACTTCATGCTCTGCCTGGGTGTGGTGACCAAGGTGAGGGCAGCTTGGCAGGGTGATGGGGAGAGCAGTAGTGCCCATTTGCAGGACAAGGAGCAGTGCTTACCCCCTGTTGAGACCCCAGTCCTGCAGCTTTGGCAATAAACCCCCTGTTTGCCTCTCTGAAATAGAGAGAGTGAGGAAGTGGGATGAGGTGGTGGAGTTGGTGGGAACAAGGGAAGGCATCGATTCCGCTCTGCGGGCAGGCTGCCAAGGCAGCATGGCTGCAATTACTGCATTTGGGGAGCACTGTGGATCCCAGCACTGGGGGCTGTTGAGTCACTTCAGTGCAACCATCGGCTGATTTTCCACAGATCAATAGACCCCTTCCTAGCATGCACTGCTTGGGCCTTGTCTCTGTGCTCACAGGCGTGGGGGACTGAGCCCGTGTGCTGTCTTTTCTTGTTCTCTTCACAAAATGGGACCTGTAAACCACGGCCTAGAAACGACTGGTGTGGCAGCTAGAGAGCCTTGTTAGTCCCTCATGGAGCAGGTTTGCTTTGGAAACAGATAGCTTTCTCAAGGCAAGGTAGGTGAATGTTAGGGTCAAGATAAGGAGTACAAAGTACACATGTGAAGGTTGTTTGGAAAAGGCAGATTATTTGGAACTAAATGGCTTGCATGGCAGCCCCCTTCTAACGTCCTTTTCCTTCTCCCTAGCTTCCCTATGAGCTGCAGGACATGGTCAATAAGCATTTGCACAGCACTCGGGAGTCCGCAGGCCCTGGTCAAGAGGCAACCCACACCTTGGCTCCATCTGATGTTGTGCCCACGTCAGTCATTGCCAGAGTCTTGGAGAAACCAGAATCTCTGGTTCTGAATTCAGCCAAGTCTAGCAGTGGCAGCTGTCCCATGGCTGAGGACGTCTTTGTGCATGTGGACATGAGTGGAGCCCCTCCTGATGCCTGCAACAGCACAGGGCAGATGGGGAAGGAGGGAGGAGATGCGGGGAAACAGCAGAATGGTGGCTGCAAGCCACAGAGCAGTGTGGAAAGCATGCCAGAGGAGGTGCCTGCCTTTGAGAAGCTAAGCCCATACCCTACACCCTCACCGCCCCATCCTATGTACCCTGGGCGCAAAGTGATTGAGTTCTCTGAGGACAAGGTAAGGATCCCAAAGAACAGCCCCCTGCCCAACTGTACATATGCTACGCGCCAGGCCATCTCCCTCAGCCTGGTACAGAGTGAAGATGAGAGCTGCGACAGGCACCGGACACTCCCCAACAGTCCTGCTTCAGAAGGGCGCCGTTCGGCCTCCAGCTGTTCCTGTCAGCAGTCCCCCAAAGCAGCCAGGGCTCACGGCTCTTCCCAGAGCAGCCCATTCAGCAGCCCTCCCCAAATCCCGAGCGCCTTTGCCAGCTCTGCCAGCTCTGAGGAGGACCTGCTGGCCAACTGGCAGCGCATGTTTGTGGACAAGGCACCCCCCACCTCGGAGCGGGTGCTGATGAACCGCACAGCCTTCAGCCGTGACACGGCCCCTGAGCTGCAGAAGAGGTTCAGCTGCTCCATGCAGGAGCTGGGTAGGGCAGCCTCTGCTTACTCAGATGGTGAGGAGTCCGTGCAGAGCTGCAGCTGGACCGTGAGCCGGGACTCGAGCGTGGACACAGACAGCACAGAGTCCAGAGCCCGCAAGAACCATTTCTCCTCAGACTATGGTACAGATTTCTCCCAGGATGAAGCCCAGAAGCTCTTGCAGGAAAGCGGTGGAGGAACTGCTGAGCCTGGAAGCCCCTCACCAGAGAAGCACAAGGACTATGTGGACCTTGGCTTGCCTGAGAGCCCAGCTGATGAGAGAGAAGTATTGCTCCAGGGAAGCAAGGAGAGCAACCAAGGAGGTGCCCAAGAGGAAAGTGGAGAAGGCAGGGTCAAGCCTCCCTTCAGTCGGCCGCACCGCAGTCCCAAGAGGATGGGGGTCCACCACTTACATCGCAAGGACAGTCTGACGCAAGCCCAGGAGCAGGGCAACCTTCTCAGCTGAGGCAGGGCAAGAAGCAGCCACACGCTGTAGAGCTGTGGGATGCCTCCATCTGTCCACCTTCTGAAGGAGAAACCTCCCTTAGTACCCTCCTCCCGGGGGGGCTCTGCTCTGAAATTTTATATTTATTCTCTTCTTTTGCTACCTGAAAGAGCTGGGGTCCCCTTTGCCTGGCACCTCAGACCCACAGTGCTAGCACACACAGTGTGCAGAAGCACACCCACTGCCCTGGCACACTTGCAGCTCTCTTCACAGCCTCACACTGGTGCCTGTACCGGAGCTTGTTCTTGGTACCCCTCATCCTGGTGCCTGGGCCTCTTTATGCTCGCATCTTCCTTCCCCCTTCCCACTCAGGTACCTGAGGCCCTGGGTGCTCTTGTGCTGGTTGCCCGCAGCTGCTCTGCTCTCTTTTAACTTGTGCCAACAGGGCAGAGTGCCTGCATGGTGGTGTCTGATTCCTGCAGGGAGCCTGCAGGGGCCGTGAGTGGGACACGAGGACTCTCCCAGCGGATGGCTGTGAGCCCCTGGGGATGTGCTGGGATTGCCAGTGTCTCATTTTCTTGCTGGGTTTTGTTTTCCACGGCTGCCCTCTGGATGGTTCTCCAGAATCTGCCTCTGCAGGTCCCCATCACTTGTCTCCTGCGTCAGGCTCAGCAGCCAGCCCCCGCTGAGGCAACGCACGGATGCTGGTGCTGTGGCGTGGGGCACGGGTGCTGTCTGACGAGGTGGTTCTGGGAGGCACTGCCTGCTAGGCGCTGGGGTTTGTGTTTGTGTGTCTCCTCCCTCACACCTCTTCCCCTACTCTCTGTGCTGTTGTTTTGTTTGAACGGTGCTGATGCTTTGCTCTTGGGTGGGCTTCTTTCTTCTTTCCCAGCTTTTGGTTTTGGGGTGTATTGTTTTTTTCTTTCTCCCCGCCCTGCATAAACAGACACAGCCGTTGGCAGCTGGTCCGATGCCTGTGTTGAGGGTGTGTTGAGGAGGCTCAGCTCTCAGAGCTGTGCTTCCCTCTGATCCTGGCCTCCAGCCTGCAGAAACCCCTCCAGATTTAAGAACAAGGTATTGCCCCAGACGAGCAAGGCATGAAGGACACTACTGGGCTTTTCTGGGCAGGGCTCGGTGCAGGGCCGGCAGGGATGCAAGGGCAGCGTGCTGAGGAGCTGCTCCCTGTAGATGCACTACCTCACAGCTTGGCAGCAGCCCTTTGCCAGGGTCTCCTCGCACACCCCCTTCTCTGGGGGGGCTCCAGGCTGGCTCTGGCACCTCTCCGGGGCCTCCCCTTCTGGGTAGGGCCTCTCTGTGTGTTTTTCCTAGTGTAGCGTGATATTGTGTGACTTTTCTTCTCAGTCTTGTGTGCTCGGTGTCTTGTTGGGGGCGGGGGGAGGGAAGGGGAGAGGCCTGTAGATGTAGGTATTTTTTTGAGGGCTTACAAAGCCCAGGTGTCCTGTTTTAATTTTGTCCTGTGCCCTCATCTGTCTGGTGTTTCTTGAGTCCCCCAGGGGTGCGAGGCAGAGAATAGCCTGGTTCCCTGCACCGTGCCCCCCTCAAACCCCACTGGCTGTCCTCAGCCTGCTGTCTGGTTTTTGAGTTGGGTTTGTGTTGTCCTCCCACCCTACTCAATGAGGGCTCTTCACTGGGCTGTAGGAGAGCAGCCCTCTGTCCAGGAGGGAGCTCCCGTTCATAAGCTTACAGCAAGATGTGCAGCCAAGAGCTGCCTGGGGGCCCTGCTCCCCTCCCCAAACCCCTGTCTCTGCAAAGGGCCTCAGCTCAAGCCTGGAGGCCAGCCAGGGCTTCAGCTCGCGCCTGGAGGCTCCAGGGCCTGTGAAAGGGAGCTGCAGGCCTCTCTGGCAGCTGTGTAGGTTGCTTTAGGTACCTTGCCTAGAGCTGCTGCCTATGTGCTCGCCTTGTTTCCCACCTCAAACACTTGAGCTGGATGCCACCCTCTGGCAGGGAGGTGGGACTCAGTATTTCACTACAGTATTTTGCTTGATACCTGTGCAAACAGGCTGGTGCTGAGAGCGGGAGCCTCCTCTGAGCTTGCAGGGTGTTCATCTCCCCTGTCCTGAACGTGGTGGTGGGGTCCTTGTGTTTGCTTTCATCAGCCACTCCACTACTGCATTTCTTCTGTTCTGCAGCATTGCTGAGGGCTTGCACCTGCAGCGGCTGCCAGCTCCTGCCTCACGGACATCACCTGGGGTTGGATGCTCACTGAGTGAGCTCCTCTGGCTCTGAGGCTGCTGGTGGCCTGCCTGTGGGACAGCACAGCCACTTGGGCAGTGGGGGAGGCATTGCCCCTCAGGGCTGAGCCCCATCTTCCCTGAATCCTGGCCTGCTGATCAGGGGACAAAACCCACTCTTGCTGAAGCAGCTGGTGCTGATGGTGCTGGACAGAGCCAGCCTCCCTCTGCTTTTGGTCAAGGTAGACTTAAAAGCAAAACAGTGGAGAAATGAAGCGGTAGCAAAGGGGTGCCCAACGCCTCACCAGACACTCCTGCTTCGCAGCTTTAGGCTGCTGGCAGAGGTTATGGGGGGGCGGTGGCCTCAAGAGGAGCAGAGCCCTCTCCCGGCGGGCACGGTGCCTGCCCGCTGCACTCCTACTCACCTCCAGCAGTATTGGTTCTGGGGCCTTGAGCTGACCCCGCTTTCAGTGTCCCAACTCCAGACTGTTAATCTGTAACTAATGTGGGTTTTTTTCTGAAATTTTCAAACTGATGTATATTTTAAGACCAGAAATAAACTATTTTAAAAGTAGGTGGCAATGGCTATAGTGTTCTCTCTGTTGGTTAAGACTTGGACCGGACCGATCCTGAGCGTGTGAGGGAGTAGAACCTCTCATGGTACAACATCCCAAGTTTGCTGGACTGCGTGTGCCACCCACTAGCTCTCCCAGGGAGAGCAATCCTGTGACCTGTAAGCTTTCCAGGAGGCTGTGAATTCACTGGTCATCCTGAGTGCCCACTTTAGCAGCAGCCTGGCTCAAGGTGCTTGTGCAAATCAAGTCCTCCGTGTTGGAGAAGAGGCACAGTCCCAGGCAAGGAGTGACGTGTGGGATGAGCGGTGTTTTACTTCTGTAATCATATCCAAACTCTGGAAACTGCTCTCTGGGTCTGAATGTAGACTGTCAGCTCAAAGATCAGACTGAGCCTGCAGACCAGGATCCATTGTTCACAGCAGCACTTGTGTCACTTTTGACTCAGAAGCTGACAGCAGCTTAAAAAAGGGCAGATTATTTAACCAGGCAACTTTGAGAAACATTAAAAAACAATGTGGACAATTTTCACATTACTTAAAGGCGGTAAAGGCTAGGCTTGTCAAAACCTCTGCAATGAAGCTTGTTGTGTTGTAAGCAGCCTCGGTGTTACTCATAAAATTCTGCCTACCCCATTTTAAGTATTTTGCTGGCTGTCCTTCTGTCTGATCTGTGTCTTGGCAAAGACCTCCATGTGCTGATCTAGAGTAGGATGAGGTGTAGCTAATTCTTTTAATATTTGTTGGTTTTCTTGAAGCCCCAGCTCTCAGAGTTGTGTGAGAGTATCAGTTCTCCATTTCAGAAACTGAGTTATGTGGGAGCATGTAACATACCCCCTCCCTGGAATTCATAAGGGTTTTATAATTCTAGTGTCAGTATTTTGTGTTTGCATTTTGTGTGGGGAGGGAGGATTGGGGTTGATTGGACATACCCCACATAGGAAGCCCTCCAAACATGAGAGAGGGAGTTCCTATAGGATGCTGATATGGACATTTGGAAGCATTTTCTTTTCATGTTGAATAGTGCTGCAGAGGTCAGAGGGCTGTGATGAAATTTCTTCCATCTCCCAAGTTATGCTGCCTGTGCCCTTCTCACCTAGGTATATGCAAAGTGTAACACAGGAAGAGTTTCTTGTTTCTTTGTCCCCGTAATTAATGATTTTATTCTGTGTTCCCTTGAGTAGCAGCTGCTGCCACAATTTAATCTTCCAGCCTAATCCGAGCCTTGAAACACAATCTTCCTTGCCTAGCTCCAGCAAGGGGCACTTCGCCAAGCAGTGAAACCTGCAGCACTGGTGCAGGCTGAAGCCTTCACCAGAGGGTGCAGAGCTGGTGCCAAGCTCCCTGCAGCTGAGCTCTAGCCTAGCCCTCTCCCTCCTGGGCAGAGGGAAGGCCTGGGGGACACCAAACTGGGCTATGACCGACCGACTGCCAGGGCCAGGCGAGCCTCCTGGAGAGCCGGCCTCTGCGAGGCGGCAGAAAGCCCGCCAGCCGGCGGGCGAGGGGCTGCTGCCCCCTGGCGGCGGTCCGAGCCCCCGCACCGCCCCTGCCCGCACCGCCCCTGCCCGCACCGCCCCTGCCCGCACCGCCCCTGCCCGCACCGCTGCGCGGGCAGCTGCCGGTACCTAGCGGCGTCTGCCCCACGGGGGGCACGGAGTGACGGAGGCTCACGCCACCATGCGTGGTGCCACGCCTGTGACCTTTATAAAACTCTCATACGCGACGGCAGTACAAGCAATAGAAAGAACATCTCTTATACGCATCTGAATAAATACAGCCTGCGCCCCGCGGGCACAGCCGGGCCTGGGGGGAGGCAGGGCAGCGTGAGCTACACATGCAGCGACTGAACAATCACAAGCAGCCGACGGGGCGTGTGACAACACAGAGACGTGTGTAGAGATTCGCTCAGACCAGACTCGGGCACTCAGAGAGCCGAGGGAGGCATCAACAGGACGTGAAATGTGTGAGAAGATGGCTGGGGCACCCACCGGAGGCAGGGGGGCTCACAGACGCACGCTCCCCCAGCGGGCGCGGTGCTCTTCTCGGCAGAAGCAGGCAGGGTAGCCCAGCTACATTTCTGTTTCTGCTAAGAGGCTGTCACCGAGACCTGACGTCATCAGGACCATCTGGGAGCTGGAATCTGTGGCGAGAGAGGGAGAAAACCATGAGCCATTTGGGGCTGCCGGAGAGCACAGAGCTGTACTCCAGGTCCAGAGGTGAGGATGAGGAATTAGAGTGCCGCAGGGTGGGAAGCGGACTGCTGAGAGGATTGTGAGATTAAGTAGTAACTAGGTCTACTCTGGCCACGCAGCAGAACAGAATCGATATTTGGGGAGGGAGGAAGGCAGAGACAGCAGCAAGAACCCAGGGTGGGGATCTGCGTTTGTTATCTTGGCTGTCGAGAGGCACATCAGCTCTGAACCCTCCCCACATACACTTGCAGGTGATAATGGTTGTGCTGACCCAGCCCTGTGAAGACCTTTAAATCTGCACTGACGGAGTGTCTTTTCGGCTAGAGAGACAGTGTCCAGGTGGGATGGGCTGGCAGGCTGCAAGCCAACCAAACCCATGTAGGGTTGGGGTGTTACCTTCCCGAGAGCAGGGAAGGCAGTGGGCAAACAGCCATTTTATGGCAGCAGAGGCCTGGAAATCCTGACTTTCTGCACTGCATGAATGGAGGGTTTGTGCAGCCCTCCCCTGCCTGCCTCAGGAAGGTGAGGGCAGCTTGCTGGCTCGGTGACGGCACAGAGCACCAGCCAGGAACACTGGGACTCCCCATGCCAAGTCAATCAGCTGCAAGGGGGATGAGCATGCATAGCAAGTAAGAAACTCAGCAGGGTACCAGTTTCCCATCCAGAAGGCTTTTTAAACAGAAAAAAACTGGGTTTTTCCTGGATGTGAGGGAGGAGGTCTTTAGTGCCTGCATGCTTCAGATCCAGAGTCCTACACATTCAACACTGCTGCGTGCAATCTCTATTTTGGGGATCTGGAAACTGGATCCAAAACTTGACCAGACCTGTCAGTAAAGGATTTTTATGACTCTAATAAATGAGGATCCAGATGTTTTGAGGCCCAGGGAGTGGTTGTGCTTGTCTGCTGCTAGTCTGATATAAGAATTGGGAGGGGGGAAGGACAACTAAAGGTAAAAAAACCCCACAAACCCAAACCACCAGGATCACAAGGTCGGTATGACCATATACAATATCATATATAAAAACAATACACAACAGGCTACTGCTATCTCCATAATACACCTTTTTTTCTGTTACAAGCAACAGACACGCTGTGGCACCTGGCTAACCCTTCACACGTTTGGGATGCAGAGATAGGAATAGCTGATGCTATGTGGGTTGCAGGGAGGTTCTGGAAGCAGTGAGGAATGACACGAGTTTTGGCTAGGATATCTGGCAAAGGCCCGTAAGATCTTTAATGTTCCTGCCCTTGAGTTTTAAGACTTTGCACAAAGATTCCGTTCCTGCAGCATCAGGGAAAACGCCTCTGAGGTACAGTTTCCACTCTTTGCAGCAGCTGCATTGTCCTTGGAAGCTGCCTTTCCAAGCGTGGCTCAGCCCAACACTATTTAACATGAACGTCGTGCCTGGAGGCTGTCTGGATTCCAGTTCACAGGGAGAAGGGACAGACCTCATTCACCAACCCCACCACAAGAGACTAGTGGCACCGGAAACACCCCAGACACCCCAATTCCTGCCTGTCACCCCCTGCCCGCAGCCCAGGTCCCAGAGCTCTTACTGTTCTGGCAGATCCAGGGGTTCTTCTCCCTGGCTGTGACTTCGCGAGCCTCCGTCTCCTCCTCTTCCTCACCTTCTGAGAGCAGGTCAGAGATCTGCTGCTGCAGCTCGGGACTAATGTTGTTCTCTGCCAGGATGAGTGTCCGTAGGGCTGTGGGGTAATTCTCTACCATGTCCAGCAAGGTCTGGGCGGAGAGCAAGATAAACAGGCTGACAAGCAGCACAAACAGCAGCTAGGCTGAGCAGAAAGAGCTTCAATGCTGTGTGTCCCTGCAAACTCCAGCCCTCCTCTTCTTACTTCTACCTTCCCTTGGCCTTGACCTCCCTTTGCCAGGCCTTCTCAGAGCCTGAGGACTTCCCATCTTTCTGTGGGAAAAGCTGAGCTTGGCTTTCCTGGCTCTATCTAAAGAGGAAGGGACTGCTCTGCACCCTGTTGCTGCCACATATCCAGGCTAGTCCCCTCTTACCACTGGAAGCTGGGGCTCTGAGAGGAGAGCCTGTGCTACCAAGCCTTGGTCCCTATCTGTCCACAGAGCTTTAGCTCTGATCCTCAGTCACAAGTCCAACCCCTTACTTCTTCCAAGAAAACCAAACTACAAATAGAGCCGCGTGTTTCTCCATGCTGACTTGAGGGAGATCCAGGAGCCCTAGGTCAGAGCTGTGGCTTACGAGCTCCTCCTGTGGCTGAATGCAATGGGCCAGGGGAAAGCAACAGCACCCCTGGGCGCAGGGAGGGAAGGGGGTGCATGTGGACTCAGGGAGGGGGACGGAAGCAGGTATAGGTCCTAGGGCCTCTACAGATGGCCAAGACCTATGCTCTTGAGACATCCGTGATGCTGTAGAGTAACTGTAGGCTCTCATACCTGGGCTGACTGGTTGGTAAGTCCTGTTCCCTCCAAGTCCAGAACTTCGAGGGTTCGACTGGAGGCCACAGCGACAGCAAGCATCCCTGCTACCTGGTCACCTGTGGGAGAAGCAAACCAGGGCTGGAAGCAGTGCCTGCCTTCCCTCATGTAATACTACATGCCCTCATGAGCCTAGGGCTGTCATGGGAACATCCTCTGAGTCTTTCTGCCATCAGACAGCCTCCGAATCTCAGTTACCTTGTCAGAAAAAAAAAGCTGTTAACTGAGAAAAGAGACAAGGTAAAGGTACACCATTTTGTGGTTATGGGAGCAGTCACTGGTTATCAGGGGGAACACGAAGGAACACAGTGAAATTGGTTTTATTCCCCAAGGAACCATATCTTCCCAAATCTCCTTCCTACTCAAGGATGCAAGGGCCCTTAACAGTCCCTGTAAGGCATCCCAGACACAGAATAATATGCTGAATACCTCAGTCTAGGGGGAGGTTGGAGCCGGACAGAGGACTCTGCACCAGCTGATGGACTGCCTCCCTGGAAAGGGTGCAGACTTTTGGGGGTGGACGCAGCAGGACCAGGAGCATTAAATATTGATGCTGCTGAAGAGACAAGACTCCAGCGAGTTCTCCTGACATTCCCCAGCGAGTGCCAAGATACTGTACAACTGTGACACCTTCTCTTGGAAAAAAAAGAGGCAGCTGTCAGGTAACACCGTGGGGCCTTTCCTGCCCAAGAGGAGGCACCTGGTCAGACAGACAGGGCCTGGAGGGAGGCTCTGTTTCCAGACAGGGTGAGGAGGGGAGCGCCCTGCTGATGCTGAGGGAGGCATGGCCTGGTCTCCTCCTCACCACCTTGCAGCAGAGCTGGAGAGAGTTGGTTTCTATGGCAACGAGTGCCAGGCTCTCCTCCTCCTCCTCCCTGCTCCGCTGGGAAGATGAAGGGGGGAGCATGGGGACATACTGCATCTACCAAGCCAGAATCGGCACCCAGGGCTTCACGAACAGGGGAGACGTCGAGGGTCAAATGTGACGACAAAGGCGGTGGAGAGGGCAAGGCACAACCTCCTTTCGGCACCTTCCCGCAGGGCACGTGGCCACCTCACACAAGCAGAGCAGCAAGGATGGCTTTCCCTACAGCCGAGGGCTCCTGGCACGGTGAACTCGCTGCCGGGGACCAGAAGGGACCTATGCAAGAAACTGCGCCATCCTGCTGGTGATGTTCTGCCGCCCTTCTAGAGCTCGGTTCCTGGCCACCCATCGGTGCAAATTGCACAAATGCAGAGAAGCAGGAGTGCGGCGTCCCCTGCTCCTCCTCCCTGCCCCCCCAGCTTACCTAGGGGGTTGTAGTCCAGGTTCAGCACGCGGAGCTGGGAGCTGTGAGCCACTGCAATGGCCAGGCGTCCCCAGCCTTTGCTGGTGACGCCTGGGTTGGCGCTCAGCGTTAGCTCTTTGAGGCCTGGAGAAAAGAGAGGAGCCAAACCAGAGCCTTAGGGTCACCAAAGCAGTCTCAGGGGAACTAGTTCAGCTAACCAGAACAGCTTTGAGTCGTGTTCCCTGTACTCCGACGGGCTAAAGGGTTTGGTTTGCTCTGACAACCGTCATCACATATTTCACTGATCAGTGAAATATTTCACTGCCTTCAGCAGTAGCCCTTCATTTGCCCATGCTGTGACTGCCCCATTTCTCTGCTCTCCCAACCTGTGTCCTCCTTACCCTAAATAGCAAACACAATGGAAACAAGTAAGGGGTGTGTGAGGTGACTGACCAGGAGAAGGAGGTGGCACAAGGTGACAGGTTGGAAAGAGGGTAACAGGGACAGCAGGCTCTGAAGCCTGGACCTGGGAGGGGTGGCCAGCAGAGATAACAGCATCAGTGGCACTGTGAGCACACAGAGGAGAAGGTGCTGGGAAGAGGTGGAAAGCACTTGAGAGTCAAGAGAGGGGGTGGTGTTATCTCAGCACATGCCAGCTCTCAGCTTAACTGGCCCACTGGCCTCTGACCACCAAAGATCATCCCCTGCAAAGATCTGAGTCTTGGCACTAAGGCTATGACCATGCAACTACACACTCACGGAGTGCACCCGCAAGCAGGCATAATTTCCAGGCACTGACAATAAAGCGAAGTGCTGAGATGGGGGCACACCATATATTTATCTATGGTTATTATCAACATGCAAATGCAAAATATTAAATTCAAAGTCCAAGCTGTCCCCTCCTCCAGTTTCAAATGTTCCTGTCATGAACCAGAAGCAAGCAACCAGTTGGTCCCTGAGCTCCAAACTGCCAGCAGGACAGATCAATAGCAGAAAAGCCATACCTGCCCGAGGGAACTGCTCCTCTATTGCTTGGCTTTTCTGCTTTACTTAAGTTGGGGAAAGATATTCCTCAGCCCACACAAACTACAGAGCCTGCCTCCTCCAGGGCTGAGGATTTACTGCTGCATGCATCTGCTCCATGTGAAGCTCCACTGGTCATTGTGCGGCCCACAGCCCCTGGTGCTTACCGGACTTGGCCCCATCAGGTGGCAGGAGCCCACAGATAAGGTTGATGCCTTCATCACCCAGCATGCAGTCTCCTAGATCCAGAGCCACCAGCGAGGGGTGGATGGAGAGAGCAGGGTTGAGGAGGGCCAAGCCTGCATCTGTCAGGGGACTCCCATGGAGGCTGTGCAGGTAAAAGGGAAAATTACTATGCAGCCTTCTTCCTGGGGGCTAACTAACCCGACGGGGAGGGAGAAGCAGATGCAATGAGGAGGATGACAAATCCTAACCCCAGGTGGGGGAAAAAATGCTGTGAAGCCTCTGCTGCGAGGGTCAGCCGGCCGCTACGGCGACCCTCCTCTCCCAGCCAGGACGAGGGGTACAGGGGATGCCAGCGGGTCAGCCCAGGTTGGAGGGGCCAGGACAGAAAGCCAGGGCCGTGCCCAGCCGGCAGGGACAGAGGTGGGTCCCTCCCAGCCGGGTGAAGGGCGAGGGGTTACCCTCTGCAACGTCAAGGGCGTTTTTCCTCCGACAAGGCTTAGATTCAGCGGCTGACCCGGAGCTGCGAGCCCCCGAAAGACCCGTCCCTGCCCGGGAGGGGGCAGGGGCACCCCCCGCCCCGCTGTACTCACAAGAGGGACTGGACGGAGCGGTTCGTCTTCAGGGCCTCGGCCAGCTGCTTGACGCGGTTGATGTTGGAGACGATGCCCAGGTTGAGGTTGAGCTGGGCCAGGGAGCGGGACTCGGCCGCCCCCCGGCAGACGTGCCCGAAGTCCCGCTCGGAGAGCTGGCAGCCGCGCAGCGACAGCAGCCGCACCGAGTTCTCCCGCAGGCTCTCGCAGATGTCCCGGATCTCCGCCCCCGACAGCGTCTCCCCGGAGATCTGGATGGACCCCGGCAGCATCTTCCCCCCGCTCGGGGAGCCGTCGCCCGACGCCGCCGCTGCCCGCCGATCCCGTCGCGGCGGCTGGGCGCCGGGGGGGAGCCGCGCTGCGCGCTGCGGGCCGGGGCGGGCGCCAACGCCGCCGCCGCCGCTGCCGCTGCCGCCGGGCAGTCCCGGCCCGGCCCACCGCGGCCCCGGAGGCGTCACCGCGCAGCCCTACCGGCGGCCGCCGGGCCGCCCCGCTCCACCCGGCGGGGCCGCCGCCCCTCCGCGGGCGGCGAGACCCGGGGGAGCCATCGGCGGGGGCTAATCCGGACCGGCGCCGCGCTCTGAGCCCCGCGGGGCCGCCCCGCCCCGCTGCGCCAGCATCGCTGGGAGGGGGCCGGGCAGCCCCGCCGCTCCCCGCCCCGCCCGCACCTGCCGGGCCGCCCCGCCTCCTCCCTGCCATCGCCCCGGGCCCTCCTACCGCCCGGGGCGGGCCGCGTCGCGCCGCCTGCCGCCTTCCCCTCGGCCCCCGCCGGGCGGGGCCGCCTTCTCGCGGAAGGGGGCGGGCGGAGAGGGACCCCCGTCCCACCCCGGCGTCCCCCGGCGCCATCTTGGGCCCCGGCGCCACTCGAAGCCCATGAGGGGTGACGCCGGTGTCTGCCGGTTCCTGCCCGCCGCCCCGAGGCGATGGCGGGCCCAAGGCCGGCGGGGGCTGTGTCCCCGGCGCTGAGGGGGTGCAGGAGGGGAGGGAGGGTGGGAGAAGCCCCTGGGAAGGGCTCTCCCTGCCAGCCCCGCTCCCGCCTGGGGAAGGGGCCAAAGCCATTGGGCCATGATGTACTCTGGGTGCTTCTTGGTCTGAGGAACAGCAGTCTTCTGCCGGCTTCAGCGACATTTATGCTTAAACCCGCTACACCTTGAGCTTGGACCCTGGCTTAATGGTGAGGTCAGTGTGAACTGCTCCTTGTGGCCCGGGGCTCATGGAGCTGGTGCTTGGAGGCAGCTGGTGAAAGGTGGAGGGTTGGGGAAATGCCGCAGGCTTCCATATCCCTGCAAGCACGTAGCCTTCACCCTCAGCCTGACCTGAGGTGTGAGGGGCGTACCTTGCCCCCTGCTAATTCGCAGGTATGGATCAGAGGAATTTGTCCGTTCTCTCCCACCGTTGGGTAATCCTGTACTTGGAGAGAAATAGGAAGCAGGGCCCCTGCATTTTCAACTCCACTGAGCTGAAAAAGGAAGCCAGTGATGTGGAAATTAGGTTAAACCGCCTAAGTAGGCAGCTTTCTGCACGTAACTAATCTGGCTGCTGCATGTAGCAGTGCTCAAGTGAATTCCAGTCCGGTGGGTAACTCTGGGACAAACCCAGGCTCCTCTGCTTCCTTTGCAGGCCAGGGTGGGAAAGTGAGGGGAAAAATAGGATGTGGAGTGGGACGCAAAGCAATTCTCCTCCACTGAAATGGAGGAGCAGCTCACCTGAGCTGAGGGCTGCACGTTAGCTCCTGAGTGAGACAAGGGGAGCAGCAGATAAGAAGCTGGACTCAGGTGTCAGCTTTTAGACTTTGGCTGCAGCACCTAATTTACAGTGTAGGTGTCACCATGCCCTTTGAGTAATCCATTGCTGTTCTCTAGAGCTATCTACACACCTCTCTCTGTTTCCCTGTGCATGGGCTTGATACTGTACCACCAAGACCAAACCACTGGCCTGGCAACACATCTGCACTGGGCTATGAGCAGCAGCTGTGAGCATCCAGCTGTGGTACAGGTGATGGCTTTCAAAAAAGGAGCAACTGTTCTCTAAGGTCACGTTAAATGGTCCAGGTGAGAATGGGATCCTATGTATTGCAGGGCTGCGAGGGGCAGAGGCTGGATGTCAGAGTGGTGGGCAGGGGGGTGACCAAGGAAATACCAGCTGCTGATCCGCACAGGTTGACTGCAAGACTGCACTCAGTCTCACCTCACAAGTACCTCCAGGCACTAATTAACCCATGCCTCGTTAAACAGGCTATTATTAGAGAGGTTCTTGGAGGAGAGCCCCTGGGACACGTCCCACTTCAATTGACAGCAGCAGCCCTGAAGCATTGATGAAGATGCCCTAGTGCTGGCATCTTCACTGCCTGTTGTCAGGAGCAAGAGCACATTGAGGAGACAAGCGTCCTACCTTGCTTTATGCTCAAATACATTGGGAAAAGTGGCACAGGAGCTAATGGTTCAAAGCTTTGTCTCACTAAACCTAATTAAGGGCTATGCAGAGGGGAATTTGGCAGTGGTATTTTGTGAAGAACTAGATATTGCTTCCTTGTCATGTGCAGCTACGCAGCAGGTATGAGGAAGGTAGTTTATTGTGTACCTACTAGGGGCACAAGGAATGAGAGTTGACTCTCTAGTCTGATGCCATTAAGAGCTAACACATAAACAGAGGAAAAACAGTGGATGAGGAGCAGCTAGAGTGAGACTAGACGCAGGAAGGAAAACAAATGGGAGAAGAAACAGCCTACCTGTAACCCAAAACACGACTAAGGGGACAATTAGTGCAACAAGGATGGACTGTAAGAAGGACTGGACTCTCAGGTACTGCAGAGGAGAGGAGGACGTCATAGATGCTTTAATACACATTTTATCTTCCTCTTTCTAATCCGACAGCTTTGTATGTTTATTTCAGCTTTAATTAAAAGGGGCTTATACAGTTCTCACAGAGCTACCCTTCCTCAAAAGGGGAAGGTGATGGGGGGAATTATTTCAGATCCGCTGCAAGGGAGGAGGGAGAAAATTATTTTAGATTTGTTGCAAGAACTATGGCAGGAAACAAAGGCAGAGATAGTCTGGCATGATAGAGCTGTAAGGTTTGTCCCAATAACTAGAGGACTTGAGTAAGCACCGAGAGATGCCCTCCCACAAGGACTTTACTAAGGGTGCGTGCTCAGCATGCTCCCTGGAACTGCAGCACGCATGCATTTCCCTGCAAAAGTGCGTCTCTCACCGTCAGCAAAAGGAGATGCTGAAGCTCTCAGCCAAGGGATGAATTTCTGGCAGTACAGAACCATTCAGCTTCCAACTGCTGCTGCACAGAGAATTAATCAGGGATGAAGAACTGGAGCAGAGCAAGGCACGCAGCTGCTGAGAGGGTGGTTGGTTGTCACCCTGGTCATCTGTCCCCAGCTGACATGGCACACAAGCTGCACAGGGGACACATGAGGCATTTGCTTGCTGCTCTCTCCTGTGCTTTGAGTGAAAATGCAGAGCACAGCTTCATCCCTCTGATTTAGCTAAGTGGCTAGGTGTGGGAGGGGAAGCAGAGCTCTTCTCCTACAGTGTCTGTAGATCAGCAGCGATAGCATTTGGCACAGAATGATTTTTCTTCTTGGATGGACTTCTTCTAGTGACAATCGTCTCTTTCTCCTTTTCTTCCCCTCTGCCTGTGCTTGGAGAGCTTGCACCGAGATAAACAGACCCATTCTAGGCTGCCAGGGCAAGCAGTGCAAATTAGAAACCAACCTCCCATGGAGTTTTAAAGAGGGAAATACCAGAGTCATGTGGCATTACAAACTAACACACTTCCATTTTGTCAAGTTTGAAAGTAATGGAAATTCTAGGAGCTTAAAGTGGTTCAATTGGTCCAAAAAATGTGGAGAATACTAGCCCAAATAATTAATTTGATTCCCCCAAACAATGTGCTCTGAGTGGTGTTCTTCAGCCAAAAGACATTTCCCAAGGTGGGGGGCAGGGGGAGGGCAGAAGAGAGTGAGAGAACATGCTTATTATGTATGTGTGTGTTAGCAGACAAGCTTCTTGCTCTTGGAAGGGGAACAAATTGTGAACTCAGGAATAAGCAAACAGTGGAAAGTAGGTCTGTGACTGAAAATGTGCAAATCCTATCCCGTGACATTTTTGTTTTAAGCAGATGACCAGCCTGACACCAGTAGCTGGCACTTTCTTTCTCTCTTTCATTGCACCTTGGCACTAGTCCGAATGCCACTACAGCTGCATCCTCTCCCACTAATATAAGCAAGGGGCCAAAGAGTGCAGTTCTGACATGCTATCTGCCTTGTGCACAGCTAACTTGTGGGTACACCAAGACAGGGTTTTTTTCCAGCCTGAGTGTAAGGGTGAACTTCTCTGAGGAGTGGCTCCTCTTCCCCCATCATCCAGAACTACAGGGAGAAGAGAGACAAGGTGAAAGCCAGATGGCAGCTAACAGCTTTCCATTCTTGGACCAGTACAAGTTAGAGCAGTGAGAGACGGCTATCTGAACTATGCAACTGAGTTACTGCAGTGCAGGTAAGCCTAGGCTGGGCTGCTCTGCTTCCCCATCCTTACTGCAGCTTTCCTGCATCAGTGTGCTGGACATAAATGTGCCAACTCTATTACCATTGTAGACTCCCCCATTTCTCCCCTTGTTTAATGGAAGTGCTGGAGAAAAGTTTGCCAGAGACTCTCAAGGCTCGAGGAGTCCTTTCAGAAATAAGGCCTAGACTCAGCTTGAAAAGCCAGACAGTACACAGCAGACTGTGTGTCTGGGGGGGTGGGATGCCGCTCCTCCTCAGAGCGATGGGGTGACAGTCCCACGGCTGGGAGACATGAGAGCAAGCTGCAGGAGGGTGAGCAGAGGTGAACTGGCCTCTTCAATAGAAATATCCACAGAAGACCATGCACAAACATACTGTCCCCGCAGTCAGAACTGCTGTCCCACAGAGCAACACGGGCAGAAGGGTGATAAAAACAATAGGTACTGTGGAAGCACAGGGACAGATACATTTCTGACATACACAGGAGAAGGGACAGTGAGGTGAGATAGCAGATTGGACCAAGTGAAAAGAGTGGGATCAATCTGGAACATGACGAGGAAGGAAGAGAATGTGGTTAAACATCATGCTGTCCCTGAAAATCTCCAGAGAAACTAGTTCCTGTGCCTTTTGGGCTACAGAAAAGGTGCCCAAGTCAGGCCACGTATCACAGAACATTTGAAGGACAGCAGAAAATTGCAAAGAATCCTGCTTTGAGTCTAGGACAGGACAGATAAAGGTGTAGAGACCCAACACCACTCTCCCATTGCACAAGTAGGCTCAAACATAAGACATCACTCAGCACCAACATCAATTTAATTCTTCCCTCTTCAGGACAGGAACAGGGCAGAGAACCCTGGGGTTACATGAGCAAGCGGAAAGAGGAGTAAGGAACAACTGCGCTGGGAAATCCCAGCTAAACATGCAGGCAACAGAACCACTCTACTCAAGACAGCCCAGACCTGTGTGGGGGAAGAGCGTAGTTGTTCTGAGTCACTGAGGTGCAGTCCACTCAGCTGCCCAAAACTGCAACCCAAAGGACAGGTCCAGGAAAACAAACCCAAGTCTTCTTCCTGCTGTTCTGTCCAGTTCCTAAGAGGCAGCAGGTTATTATGGCCCTATGCAGCCCCAAAAGTAGTGAAGGAAGCAAGTCCAAGTCTGTGAAACTACAGGGTCAATGCAATGACTTTGGCTGTTGTGTTCAATACAGCATTGGAAACTACTGGAATGTCTCTGGCAACTCTCTGAAAGGGCGGCATGTTGGGTCCTTCCAATGTGTCCAGGATACCTACAGGGAACAGAAAAAAGGGGAGAGTGGCAAAAGTTAGTTCAGATGCAGATGGCCTGTTTCTTCTTGCTTTTCTTTCTGGCCAGGTAGCGGCTGATGGTGCAGGGCCCAAGACACATGAAGCACTTGGAGACAATGGGAGGAGACATCTAGCCTCAAAAAATGAACAGCAGTAAACACCTCCATCCAGAGACCACACGGTACAGATCAGAGCTTGTACTTGGGGCAGGGAAGCTGTGTGTTCCCAAGAGGAACATAGATCCTTTCACTTTGAGAGTACCAGATCCAGTCCCCTGCCATTTGACCCGAATGCAGATGTTGCTAAGGATACTGCTCAGCTGAGGCAGCTTGATAAAATCCTCTCCCCACCTCATCCCAGCACAGACCCTGCTCTTAGACCAATTTTTGTCTTTCATCACGAGATACACTTGCAGACTCACATCAGCAGCTGCAGCTGGGGGTGCAATGTGGAATTTTTGTCACTGCAATGCGAACATAGCCCCTGCTTGGCAGGAAACATGCATACTGATGCAAGTGTCCTCCAGTTCCTGTCAATGACCTTCTCAAGACTGATAATCAGTCTTGGAGATCCTTGAAGGATAAAGTATACTCCAAGCAACTTTCTATTTCATCTGCTGAAAAGTTGCAGATCAGGGGTCAGAACCTTCACCATAAGAATGGATCCAGGAAAGAACAGTATATGTATCTAAAAGGACTTATAATGCTGTGCTGTAACCCCAAATTATGCAGATTTAGCTGCAATACCATGAACAGATCTGGCTCCCTAAACTCAGAAAGGGGCTTGCTTTTTTTTTTTTTAAGGGGGGACCTGAATATATGTATAGCCTGGTAAACAGCACTGACTGGGGAAGATGCAGCTTCTGCTATCAGTGTTGTACAACACAAGATAAAAAAAGGTGTTATGCAAAGAAGGAAGAAGACTTATGACGCATTTCCTGATCAGAGAAAAGCAACCTGACTTCAGCAAGATTCAGGAAGGGACTGGACATCTGCATGCAAGAACAGTCAGTGCTGTAATACTTCACTTGTGGGGAAAGAATAAGCGTCCTGCTTCACAACTTAGGTCTTAAGTACTATAAGTACTAAAACTCAGTGCACAGAGACTACCTCACATCTACCTGCTGCCCTACTTTGACAGCTTCCTCTAATAAAGCTAGTGCTGGTCACTCTTGGGTTGCAAACTGGCACAGATGCCCTCAGGTCAGATCCAAACTGACCATCCTTTCTCTCGGAGAGAACAAAAAGCAGCTCCTCTTCCCTCGGATCTAACAGGATATGTCGTCGTATCTCCTTTGCTTACCTTCTACCACCTTGTGATAAGCAAAGTGCAGATAGAGGAGGAAAAGCATATGCAGCGCAGCAAGCGTCCCACACAGGATGAGCCGCTGGGTGTGCCCCACGGTGCGTGACACCAACACAGCAACCTAGGAGAGAGGTGGAGATTAGAGACAAGGTAGCTGCTACCTAAGCCTCTGGTGTTGCAGTCAGGAGCACACAGGAGAACATTCCACATAGCAGGAACCAGTGGAAACACTGCTCAGAGCCTTTTTTGCAGTTTGCATCACCAAATTCAGAGTAATCTGACTTTGTTTCATGTAGGTGAACCTTGCCCAGTCTTGTCAAGAGTTCAGGATGCTCAGGCATGGCTCTCCACAGCAGCAGGGGCTGTAAGGGAGCAAACCTCCTGCAGCTGTTAGAATGTGTGAGGATATTAAGCCGAGTGTCACTTCCATACACCAGTGGCCAAATGACCCAGGAGCATCAGGCTGTTCTTCACAGCAGCCTGACTGGCTGTGAAATGAACTGCCTGGCTCAAGGAACAGAAAGCAAACAACACTTCCCTCCCTTTTTTGTCCCCAGAAGAGAAGGGCCCCAGGCTGCCTGTCCCTTACCATTCGTAGTGTAGAGAGTCCACCAACACCCAACCAGAAGATATAGAAGAGGGAGTGGAAGTGGATATTATAGGTGACAAAGAGAGTGATGCAGTGTCCAAAAAGACCATAGCCCTGACAAAACAAAAATGTCCGTATTACAAGCGTCAGTCCCACACAAAGGGCCGTTGATCAAGAGCATAAGCAGCCTATTCCTGCAACGCTTCACCGAGGCAAAGCTTCACAAACCACTCATTCAATACCAAAGAGTCAACCAGCACAACACTTTTAAGAGCAGCTCACACCCAGATAATCTGTCTGAAGGATTCACAGGGATGTCAGATTGCAACAACTTGGGAAACAGAGGAAAGAGCCTCTGACTCCAGAGAAATTGGAATCTCCTGTTTTTTTACCACCAGGCTCTCAGATCAGGAAGTGCAAAGCAGGAGACCTGCACAAAGGAACTGCCTCTTTGTGCTATCGCTGTGCCTGGGACGGGGCAGGTCAGAAGAGCATCCTGGAATTCCAGGTTGTCCAGGTGCAGTCACCTGGGACCACCAATTTACAAGGACTTTTCCCATTCTCTGGGAAAAGCTCACAGGCCGCCCTTGTGCTGGAACACCGTGCAGCCAACCCACACCTTGGGCTATCCCCATCTGTACATACCAACAGTGACAGCATCTGCACCATTGTGATTTGAGCATTGCACAGATATGCCAGGAAATAGATGAAAGAGGAGACGCCCAACCAGTAACCAAAGCAGGTGCCAATGGCTGTGCCCATCAGTGTGCCTTCCCTCTGTGGAGACAGCATCAGGATGAGGAGGACTCAAAGAAGTGAGGAGGAGCGTCTGGATGACGCTCTTTGTTGTACGGTTTAGTTTTAGGTATTCCTGCGAGGAGCAGGGAGTTGGACTCAATGATCCTCATGGGTGCCTTCCAACTCAAAATATATTCTATTCTATGATTCTAAGTGACCTGCCAGCACCCAGATCCCACCACAGAGAGTTCCCAGAGCCTTTCTAGGCATTATCAAATAGCTGACTAGCAGCACCCAGGGTGCCATGTGACTGACACCCAACCTCTCCCAGCAGCAAAGCATCAAGAGTCTCTCATGCGTCCTTCCTCCCATCCCCAAACCAACAGGCTCTTCCTCAAATCAATCTGCTTTTCAGCAAGATGCTATTCAGTCATGGAAGAGGTTTCCTCTCCCTTTCTAGTGTCATTATAGCAATCCAGAGCCCGGTCAAACCACAACTTATCATTGAGACTCGACGTACAATGATGGTGTCTGAGGTCTTCATCCCATGCAAAAGGATGGCCACCAGGGTGAAAACCAGCATGAGGGGTCCATAAAGCTCGCCTGCAATCTTCTACAGGAGGAGACAGATCAGGGAAGGTTTGGTTAGTGCTCCTGAATACCAGGCTCCCCACCGCAAATGATGCGAGAAGTGCCTTGGATGAAGTTTATCACCTATCTGCCTGAGAAGTAACAGCAAGACCATTGCTGACAGGACCCAGGCAGAATAGGTTGTGTGATGAGGAGTCTAGGATGTGTGAAGTCTAGAGGTCTAGAACTATACCTGCACTAAAGGCAGCAGACTGGGGTTTGGAACAACCACAGGAAAGGGTTTACCAATATTTTCAGGGAGATGAAAACCTAACAAACTCAGGCCCTTCATAACATGGACTACTTTAGTTTTACAAGGTGTCTGCAGGACGTTCACTTGGCCATGGAGTCTGATTCAGCACAAGGGAACTCACCTGTGGGAAATTAATCATCTTCACAGGAATCATGGACTCCAGCAGTCTGCATCACAGCAAAGCAGGGAATGACATTAGGATGGTTAACAAAATGCTTCAAAAGTAAAAGATCCCATACACCCATTACCAGTGTTTTCTACTGTGGGCACAGGCCTTGGGGGACAGAGATTCCTTCTAAAGAGTCACATAAGGTGACTGAAGGAGAAAAACCTTACTGTCAGTGGGTTAACTTTGCTGGAGGGGATTCAATGAAAACGTTTAGGGATCCACTCAGGGATGAGAGATCATTGACAGAACAGCAGGAGGGAAAGGCACCTTTTTTCATCCAGCCTCACAAAACTTTGCCTTTGTGGACACAGCTGTGTTGCAAACCCAACAGAACCACCTGGAGTAATAAAAGGCTGAAGGTACCCCAAAGCCCTTTTTTCTGCCCTGGGCAGCAATGCTGGGTGACTGACAGGGCTGCCAGCCCACCTGGGGACCTCATTAAGGACACTGGGACAAAGCATAGCTTGTTTCCCCACATCTGAGCCTTGCTGCCAGCCCACCCCAGCTTGCTCGCTCTGGGGGGACAGCCAACCTCTCGCTGGCAAGAAGCCGCCGCCCCCCCCTCCCCGTTCTCCCATGCTCCCCGGGGGAGATGGCCCAGGCCGGGCCCTGCCCACCTGGCGCGCACTTGGACAGGCTCCACATCGAAGTAGGGCCGGAGGATGTCGATGTTGGCGTAGAGGCTGAAGGCCCTGGAGGCTTGCCTCTTCCCCACCTGCCACATCTGCGGAGAGAAGGGAGCTTGCAGCGGCAGGCGGCCCCCCCCCGGGGCTGGGGGCAGCAGGGGTCCGTGCTCACCTGGTCAGCCACCTGCCGGCCCAGCTGCCCCCGCAGCCCCTTCATGCCCAGGAACTCCCCGTCCTCCTCCTCGGCGGCCCCCGCCTCGCCCTCCGCCTCCTCTTCCTCCTCCTCCTTCATGCGCTGGTGCATCTCCCCCATGTCCTCGAAGCTGGAGCCCGACGTGTCGTCCATGTTTTCCATGTCGATGACGGCGGAGCCGCCACCCTGCGCCGGGGCAGACAGCGTCAGCGCCCGCCCGCTCGGCTCGGCCCCGCAGCACCGCCGCCACCACCCCCGGCCCGGCCTGGCCCCACCTGCATGTTGTCCTCGAAGCCGCCCCACTCGGCAGCGGCGCCACTCCTGCCGCCGCCTGCCGCCGTCGCCCCCGCCGCGGACATGGTGCCGTGCCCGGCCCGGCCCGGCCCGCGCCGCGCTGGCGGCTGCCGCTCGCGCAGCGGAGCACCCGGATGTGACGTTGGCGTGGAGGGGCCCCACGCTCTTGCGAGGGCGGGCGGGCGCCGCCGCCATCTTGTGTGTGGCGCAGGGCCGGGAAGGGCGCAGCGGGGTGGAGGAACGACAAGACGGCGAGAGGGGGTGGCGGGGCGGGCGGGACGGAGGAATGCGCTGCTGCAGGGACCCCGGGCCGGCCGGCGGCGGGGGAGCGCCGCGCTCCCCGGCAGCGGCGAGGCCACGCGTGGGCGGGCGGAGGCCCGTCACGTGCCGGGGAGCACCGCCCCCCCCGCCCCCCCGCTGGCGGCGGCGGCCATGGCGGCCAGGCGGGGCACCGACGAGATGCGGGACCGCGTGGTGCTGGGCGAGTTCGGCGTCCGCAACGTGAGTGGGGCGGGGCGGCGGGGGGCGCCCGGTCTGCCCCCCACGGCCGCGGCCCCCCTCACGGCCCCGCCTGTCCGCCTCCTCGCAGGTCCACACCACCGACTTCCCCGGCAACTACCCCGGCTACGAGGACGCCTGGGACCAGCGGCGCTTCGAAGAGGTGGGTGAGCGCCGCCGGCGGTTGGGGCGGGTGGGGGGGGTGGGGGCCGGGTCCCGCACGCGGCGCCCGGCGTGACCCGCGACGCGTGGCCCGTGCAGGCGTTCCGCGTGGAGGTGATCCGCGAGGAGGAGGGCGCGCTGGAGTTCGACATGGTGGGCATCGACGCCGCCATCGCCAACGCCTTCCGCCGCATCCTGCTCGCCGAGGTACCGCCGCGGGCGGGGGGGGGGTAGGGACCGAGGCTCGCCGGGGAGCTGCGGGGAAGGCCTGGGGGTGCCGGCCTCGGAGCGGGGGGACCTGAGTGATGCGGAGTGGGGAGGGTCCTGCCTTATGTCGGCCCTTGCTGACAGCTGCTGGGTTTTGGTAGAGAAGTGCAAATTCGTTCTGCACGCGTGTCAGGAGCCCAAAGAGAGTTAGGGCCTTAGCAGCACGAGCAATAGCGCTTGTTGCTCTTAAGGGTGCTGTTTGTAATGCCTGTGGATCAGCCTCCCCGTCACCTCTTGTGCTCATCTGTTTAAAAAAAAAACCAAATGGGGAAGGGGGTACATTGGGTGTAAAGGTATATTGGGTAGCCTGGTTTGGCAGAAATACGACTGAAAAGTCTGCAGGGTGATTATTTATGGGAGAGAAGGGACACTAGCTGGATATTCTGTTGGCGTGTAGTTCAACTGTCATCTTATGCTGACTTGATCTCTTGTCTCCCTGAGGTGCCAACGATGGCTGTAGAGAAAGTCTTTGTGTACAACAACACATCCATTGTGCAGGATGAAATTCTGGCTCATCGCTTGGGCCTCATCCCTATCCGAGCTGACCCTCGACTCTTTGAATACAGAAACCAAGGTGAGAGTCTTGGATCAAATGGAAATATTGAAGGTTTCCCCCAAAGCAGGAAATCAGGGTCACGTAAACTGAGGAGAAGTGTGATTCCATAGAGGCTCACACTGTTCTCCCCTTCCCAGGAGATGAAGAAGGCACAGAAATTGATACTCTGCAGTTCCAGCTGAAAATAAAATGCAGCCGAAACCCTCAGGCAGCCAAGGAATCATCTGATCCTAATGAACTATATTTCAATCACAAAGGTGAGATCTCTCCTAAAGATAGGTGCTGTTTTTTTCTATTTTGGTCTTGGGAGTCAGGATTTGGTCTGTTCTCTCAGCCCTCTGAGCAGAGAGAGCTGATTCCCTCATTCTGCTAAACTTACTTTTTGCCATCTCTAGTCCCGTACAGGTCAGCAACCTGTTTTGAGACAGCAGCTGGCTGATGCTTGTGGCTTCTCTTCGCAGTGTACAGTAAACATATGACGTGGGTGCCCTTGGGGAATCAGACGGACCTCTTTCCAGATGCTGACTTCCGACCTGTTCACGATGACATCCTCATTGCACTGTTGCGACCTGGCCAAGAAATAGATGTGCTTATGCACTGTGTCAAGGGTATAGGTGAGTCCTGGGTCCTGGGGCAGCGGAAGGAGAAGTGTGAGTGCTTGGACTAGGGCACAGCTGTGTGAAGGGGAAGGGTGGAGAACTGGCTTTCCCCCTGGAACTATAGGCCCTGGCATCCTTGCACTCTCATTCCCTGAGGCCTGCCCTCATCCTTGACTCTTAACTCTTCATGCAGGTAAAGATCATGCCAAGTTTTCTCCTGTGGCCACGGCTAGTTATCGACTGCTTCCTGACATTACTCTCCTGCAGCCTATTGAGGATGAGGCAGCTGAGATGTTGCAGAAGTGCTTTTCCCCTGGAGTCATTGAGATCCAGAACATCAAGGGTACTTTTTTCCTGCTCTAAAGTACCTTTTTCCTTACAAGCCTTAGCAGAGACCGACTAGAGACTAGAGCCAAACCTTGTAGAGACACGACGTCGTGATGTCGTCTTGCCGATCAGCAGCCGTTCATGCTGTTCTGACCTGGTTTTATGGATGAGTGCCTATCACATGTAGATGTGTTGGGTGATGAACTGGGATCTCCCTGAAATGCTACGGCATTGGGTGTCTGTCCGCAGAGCTCTGCAGCTGCTGACTGCAGCTTCCAGTACCGTTCAGTTGTCTGTAAGACTAGGTAGCAAGCTTGCTCTTTCCAGCAGCTGAGCATGGAGAAGACTTCTTGTGTCCTGCCCAGGGGTACATAGGAGCTTTGTGTTTGGGTTGGAACTGTTCAAGAAGACCAGTTCTGTCAGGTTGGAGTTTCATGTTGATGTGCTAATTCTTTATATTTGTGGCTTTGCTGCCTTGCTGATGGGGGAGTGCATGTTTGAGGGGTAAGCACCTGCCATGACCACAAGGCACCCATCTTGTTTCATCTTTTCCCCTTTAGGAAAAAAGGTGGCAAGAGTAGCCAATGCACGGTTGGACACATTCAGCAGAGAAGTTTTCCGTCATGAAGGTCTGAAAAACCTTGTGCGCCTGGCAAGAGTGCGAAACCATTACATCTGTAAGTGCCCCATTTTCCACAGAACAGAGCCCTGCTGTGGTTTGTGCAAACAAGCAGAGACTGGCCAGCATGTATTACTGGGTCTCTGCCTCCCCCTTTCCCCCCACATCATCAGCCTTCATACATATGAATGATATTCATACATTCATATTCCAGTGGGTAGCTGCTGAGGTTGTGGTTTGGTGTTGCTTTGGGATTGAATGTGTTTGTGCTTCCTGCTGGCAAATGTAACCTCTTCTCCTCGGGCTGTGAAGATCTGGCTTGTCAGAAGTGCAGTGTAAGAGAAGACGAGGGACAGAAATGCTGGAGCCAGGTGTAGGCTGAAGCTGCGTAGTGGCTGTGCTGACTTGTGTCTCTGTGCAGTTTCAGTGGAGTCGACGGGTATCTTGCCTCCAGATGTGCTGGTGAGCGAAGCCATCAAGATCCTGATGGGAAAGTGTCAGCGTTTCCTGAATGAGCTGGACTCTGTGCCTATGGAGTGACCAGGCTGTAGCTGGGAAGCGTATCCCTGCACTGCTGTTCTGGGCTTCCTGCACCTGCCCGCAGAAGTGATTCCTCTTCTGTAGGCAAGAGGTTTGAGATGGGCTTGTTAAGAGTCCTAGGACCATCTCTGAATTTGTTGTCTTGGTAATGAGCCTCAGTGAGGAGATGCACTAAAATAAAGGCTTTTCTTTACAGCTGTCTCCTTCTGTTCACAATTGTGAGACCGTAATACACAGAGAAGAAAGTGGCAGTGGGTCTGAAGATGAGCAATAGCATTTATTTTAGATTGCATGCAGTATGTGAAAAGGACTGATGTGGCAGTGTAGTAAAGCACTTTGCAGCAGGTCAGTGAGATTTAACAAGTCAGTATCAGTGCAGGACTGTTTTGCAGGTGTCTCAAACCAGCTACAGGGTAGTTAATGTGGTAGATAAAAGGCTGTACTGTCAGAGGGCTGGAACACCTCTCCTGTGAAGACAGGCTGAGAGAGTTGGGGTTGTTCAGCCTGGAGAAAAGAAGGCTCTAGAGAGACCTTATTGTGGCCTTTCAATATATAAAGAGGGCATGGAGAAAGACTTTTTGCCAGGGCCTGTAGTGACAAGGGGCAATGGTTTTAAACTGAAGAGGGTAGACTTAGATTGGACATAAGCCATTTTTTACGATGAGGGTGGTGGCGAGATGCTGGAACAGGTTGCCCAGAGAAGTTGTGGATGCCCCATCTCTGGAAGCGTTGAAGGTCAAGTTGGGCTGGGCTTTGAGCAACCTGACCTAGCGAAAGGTGTCCCTGCCCACAGCAGGCGGGTTGGACTAGATGGTCTTTGACAGTCCCTTCCAGCCCAAACCATTCTATGATTCTTTGATATGGTACTGGGCTTCTCTGTGCAAAGGTGGTGTTTAAAAACATGCTCTGTAAGGACCGACTGTCCCCTTAAATAGCTCAAGGTAAGGCATTTCTTCCCAGGTGTTAAGTTTGACTACTCTGTTCTCCCTTTCAGTGACTGAACGTACTTTGGGCTGACCTTGAAGCAGAACTGGATGGTGGAGGGCAAGTGACAGCCAAAGGCCTGTCTCCACCCAGGGAAGCCTGGGAGAACTTACAAGTTAGCCTCAGTGGTGAGCACTACTGTTAGTCAGCACCGGGTAGGTTTTGGCTTGTGAAAGTCTCTCTTGGCAAGCTAATGAAGGAACTGCAACTTCAGAGAATGGCTGGGAATACTTGTGTGTCCCAGTTGCTTAAGTCAATCCTCAATACAATGCTAGAATTCAGTGTAGCAAATCATGCTTTTTCTCTACCTGTTTCACTGGGCTATACTTACTTATACTGTAAACGTCCTTTAGGTGTTAATCCCATTTGAAAAATAGTAATTTCTAGCTGGATCCTTTCAGTTTAAACAATTTGAAGCAGCTTCCATGCCAAGCTGGATTACAGCTAGGGCCTTGAAAAGGTTTTGTAACAAAAACCTACATTGATGGTGGTCAGGCCCACCTCTTTGAGGACTTCTGCTTTTGTTGTAAGAGAGAGCTTTCATGCAACCCTCTTCAGGTGAGGGGACAGACCAAAGGCAACAGCTCCATCATCTTCCTGTGTTACTGAAAAGGCCAGCTGAGAGAGTTATGGCTAAACTACAGTACGATCACAAGACATTGCTCCTCCCAGCAATAGCTAGGGTTGGGCTTGGAGGCTACTTTAGTAGCACATGCACCTTTCTGTGCTATTGCTTTCCCGTACTGCTTATGGGACATACCCTGGAATAGCCATGCCAAAGGGTTTCGCTTTGGCAACACGTACGCTTGAAGCTGTAAAGTGGGACCTAGCAGCTGTTGTGGAATTGATATAGACCAGCTGTGAGTGACATAAATACTTCAAAATGCAATTTTTCCCTTGCCTTCTAATTTAATTACGTAGTCTGGAATGGTTGATCCTCTCCCTGATAATGTTTGTTGACTACCAGCAAAGGTGCTCCCCTTTTGGTAGCTGGAATAAGTAGGAACACAGTCTGGGCAAAGCAGAGGCCTCAGATCTTACTGAAACAGGTAAGAGAATAAAAATGAAACCATGACACCATGTGTATGAAACTGGAATAGCTTTACTGACATTCAGAGGTGTAACACAACCAGTTCAGAGACAGCTTTGAATTTAAACATTCCTACAAAAAAGGTTCTAAAAACCATTTAAAAAAAACCCCTTGTGTCTAGCATGAAGTCACAGAATGTTAAAAATATCACAACACAATAAATACACCCAGCCTTTGCTAGAGCCAGGAGCCACGTTAGCTCAGAAGTTAAAAAAGTTTGAGGCCAGGAGGAAAGTGGAGGGTGCTGGTGGAACAGCAGGGGCAGGAAGGTGAGTGGATTCCCAAGGCCTGCTCTTCCTTTCTGTGCTCCCACTCCTCCCAACTCCAGCTTTTCTGTCCAGTCTGTCCAAGTGGAGACACCACCTTCTCTGCCCGCCACGGTTTATTACTTGTTCTGTCTCCTAGATGGCAAAACTGCCAGCTAGCTCTGGACAGACCCTCCGAGCTCCTGTGCTAACACTAGGATAGATCAAGTGAACCATTTGTCATGTAAGAACCAGCTTTGCAGACTGGAGTGGTTTGATAGAGTCCCACCTCATCTAAAACCCAGTTTCTGACTTGGCTCGCCCACTGTAAACTGCAGTATAAACCCCATCCCTCCTGCCCCACCATGCAATTCTCCGAGAAGTACCAGACTGGGTAAAAACATGGGCTACTGTCACCTCCACAGCAACAGGGTGAGGAGATCCCTTTTGGTTTGCAGGTGCTTCAGGTATTGGTCCAGATTTTGTGTACCCTGCACTGGCCATGTTCTAGTCTACAGGACATGGTAAAAAGAAAAAAAAAATTAAAAAAAAAAATCTGTCCTGCTCCCCCCTGAGAGATGTCCAAGAAAGGCTGGCACAAAGTAAAAGCCTTCCATTTGGCTCTGGGTAGAACAAGCTGTATGATCGTGTGTGTGTGTGTATATATATATATATATATACACACATATACATGTATATATATGTATGACAGAGTCTGCCTCCTTCTGGAGAGCAGCTGCACCTTAGAAAGGCTGACCTCGAGGGAGATCCTAGAGCACTGCTAGGCTTCCTGGCACACAGCCCACAGCCCAAGGCTCAGCATCCTGGAGGGAAATGGATTCATCAGAATACCAGTGCGCTAGGGACAAGCGCTGATAGGCATGACAGGACTGTCTGATGTGTTCCCTACAAAGCCTGGCTACTAGCACCCAGAGGAAGATTAGGGTAGCCCCTTTTCACATGGTGCACTACTCTGCCTTTTGCATTAATCATAAGCCCCAACGGATGAAGAAGTGGAGCAAGAGTGACCCAAGGCTACAGGATGACCAGGCTTTACCTAATGGAGTCTATGGACTCAGCTCCCACCTTGCAGAGAAGCAGAGGTCTAAAGATGCTCATCCAATGGAGGGGAGGGGAAGGAATCGGGGAAAGCTTAATAGACTCGTTCAAATGTCACCGCAGGCCCCATCCCAGTGTAGGGAGAATGGGACAGGACCTGTAAGGGGCTTTATTCAGACAAATGCTTGTGGAGGTGATGACAAGGAGAATCTAATGTGCTTACTATAAGGAGAGACAAAGTATAAGGTAGGGGAGGAGATGGTTGCAGCATCCCAGGCTCAGGGCTCAAAGAGTGCAGTGAGGCCCTCTCCATCCTCATTTTCTAGCACATCTGTCTCCAGTGATGGCTTCACCTTTTTGAAGAGAGATGGGAGGTTCCGGATATGAACCTCCTTGCGGAACTGCTCCCCGAGGGGCTTCTGCAGAGGACAGACAGGCAGGCATCAGTCATTACTGCCTTCATAGTAATGGGGCAGCCTGCTTGCAGATCAGAGGCAGACCCCAGATTCTGAGCAATCCCTAGGCCCAGACCCCGTGCTTGCATTTTGGGGAATCTCAGGCCTGGTCCTTCCCAAGTGCCAGGGCACTGAGGTAACCACCAGCGCACCAGCTCCCCAGCTTTTAACTCAATGTACCAGACTCCAATGCCACCATCCTCACGAAAGCCCAGGACCCGCTTAGCAGCTTCGTCTGAACATTTTAACACCCTGTTCGCCTGGGCACCCTTGTGCCAAGGGTAACCAAGGGATCAAGCTCAGCCAGCATGGGTTTAGGAAAGGCAGGTCCTGCTTGACCAACCTGATCTCCTTCTACGACAAGGTGACCTGCCTAGTGGATGAGGGAAAGGCTGTGGATGTTGTCTATCTAGACTTTGGTAAAGCCTTTGACACGGTTTCCCACAGCATTCTCCTGGAGAAACTGGCTGCTCATGGCTTGGACGGGTGTACTCTTCGCTGGGTAAAGAACTGGCTGGGTGGCCAGGCCCAAAGAGTGGTGGTGAATGGAGTTTACTCCAGTTGGCGGCCGGTCACAAGCAGTATCCCCCAGGGCTCTGTGTTGGGGCCAGTTCTGTTTAATATCTTTATCAATGATCTGGACAAAGGGTTCAAGTGCACCCTCAGTAAGTTTGCAGACGACACCAAGCTGGGCGGGAGTGTTGATCTGCTTGAGGGGAGGAAGGCTCTGCAGAGGGACCTGGACAGGCTGGATCAATGGGCCGACATCAATTGTATGAGGTTCAACAAGGCCAAGTGCAAGGTCCTGCACTTGGGCCACAGCAACCCCATGCAATGCTACAGGCTTGGGGAAGAGTGGTTGGAAAGCTGCCCAGAAGAAAAGGACCTGGAGGTGTTGGTTGACAGCTGCCTGAACATGAGCCAGCAGTGTGCCCAGGTGGCCAAGAAAGCCAATGGCATCCTGGCTTGTATCAAAAATAGCGTGGCCAGCAGGACTAGGGAAGTGATCGTGCCCCTGTACTTGGCACTGGTGAGGCCACACCTCAAATACTGTGTTCAGTTTTGGGCCCCTCACTACAAGAAGGACATTGAGGGGCTGGAACGTGTCCAGAGAAGGGCAACGAAGCTGGTGAAGGGTCTGGAGAACAAGTCTTATGAGGAGCGGCTGAGGGAACTGGGGTTGTTTAGTCTGGAGAAAAGGAGGCTGACGGGAGACCTTATTGCTCTCTACAACTACCTGAAAGGAGGTTGTAGAGAGGTGAAATCGGTCTCTTCTCCCAGGTAACAAGTGATAGGACGAGAGGAAATGGCCTCAAGTTGCACCAGGGGAGGTTTAGACTGGATATTAGGAAATTTTACTTCACTGAAAGGGTTATCAAGCATTGGAACAGGCTGCCCAGGGAAGTGGTTGAGTCGCCATCCCTGGAGGTATTTAAAAGACGTTTGGATGAGGTGCTTAGGGACATGGTGTAGTGGTGGTCTTGGTAGTGTTAGGTTTACGGTTGGACTTGATGATCTTAAAGGTCTTTTCCAACCTATACGATTCTGTGATTCTGTGCAAGGTACCCCCTGCCTCTCAGTGAGAAGTCACTGCTGGAGGGGCTGCTCAGTCTGTGCTGCCATCCCCACTGCACCTCCAGGTTGAAGAGACACAGAACAAACACTGAGAATATGCTGCAACAGCTTCCTGGCTGGGAAGGGGGGTGGCTGGAGAGAGGCAGGTAGACTGGCTGCCCTGTCACTTCTGCAGGGTATGGGCGTGAAATGAAACAGGTTAATTTTCTTTCAGGATATCACCTACCCCAATGCAACCTGTGATGAGGCGCTTGAAATGATCCTTCCGGCGCTTGTCTGCTACCTTCTGCAGTGTTGGGTTGAGAAGCTTTGAATCAAACTGCTCCAAAGAGTCCCTCTGGATGTCTGGGATCTGCTCCATCACTGCCTTCAGCTCAGTGTAGCGAGGGCGCTGCAGTGAGAAGTACGGTTAACACAGCTCTGCTAGAGGAGGCACCCTGTCCTCCTTGGAGGGCCATTAGCTCCTCTGCCCCTGCCCAGTGGGCATGGGGTTAGTTTTCCACCACTCCCCAGCCAACCTAGCATCTAGACAAAGAGCAGAGTTTCTCACCAAGGCCTCGTAGATCTGGAAAGCCAGGTGGACAAGAGCTGCCATGCAGCCATCGTGCTGCCCGTGTGTCTGTAAGCCCTTCAGCACACTTGTGTAAAACCAGGACACAGCATCAGGCAGGAGGTTTCCTGGAAGCACCTGGGGAAGAGGCACTGTCAGCATGGAAGCAGGATACTGACACATGACTGCCTTTCTGCAGCAGCTTGGTCTTCCTGAGGGAGCAGGTGCCCAGGGGTGAAGCAGCCACGCTTCTCACTACATTCAGGGCTTCCTCTCCCAGCCCTGCCAGAATTAATCCCTTCTTCCTCCCAGAGGTACCTGTTTGAGCAGTGGCCAGCAAAGCTGTGTGGTGGTTCTTTGGCAGGACAAGGTGTCCTTCCAGGAGAGGGATGTGTAGGCAGTGATCAGCAGCGCAGTGCAAACATCCTGAAAAGGAGTCAGAGAGGGAAACCAGTCAGAGGAATGATTTCCTATCTCCACGGTTCAAACCTGAAGGGAGCCAAGAAGCAATCCAGGGATTCTGCAGGAGCTCCTTAGGGCTATCGTCTGAGAATCCTGCATGCTGCTGCTGTTCCAGCTGAAGGTGCTCAAAGGCACCCAGTGTGCACCATCATGAGGAACCAATGTCAACAAAACTTGCTCCCTTCATCTCCCCTGGAAAGGCCCTGGACCACCCATGGACTTCCATCAGCTGCTACTCTCAAGTCACTGCAAAAGCTTCTGCAAGAGCTTCTGAGGCATCCACAGGAGAGGAGGAGTACAGAGGTATCGGGATGAAGGTACCCTGCACAGGGGGTTGTGTTAACACTTTGGCTCCTGTGCCAGCTCTGGCAGATTTTACAGAAAAAAAGAGTTGCTGGGTGAAGTTCTTCCTTGTGGAGGCTAGAGCCCAAGATGGAGGCAGAGCCAGGGGGCACCCTGGGGGCTGAATGCTCAGGGCCTCGCCCACAGAAGGGCCGAAACTCTGTAGCTGCATGTTATACTGGATCCTAACCCCCATTTGCTTTGTGGCTTCTGCAACCATTAACAAAGCCCTTAAAAAACACGTATGTTCCCAAGAGAAGATTCTCACACTGGGGAATGCTCCAGCAGTGTAGATCTCTGTAGCAGCATCTGGCTGCACCACAGACAAGCGTGACAAGGAGTACAGAGAAAGGATGGTGGAAGTCAGAGCACGTGCTCTTACCTCCTGCTTCATCAGACACTTGCCAAGCTCGGTGAGCTCTGCGCTGGCAGGGGGAGTCACCTCCGTGGCCATTGCCTCATCATCTGCAGAGCAGAGAAAAGGCAGCACTGTGAACATGGCCTCCCGAGGACTGAGGGAGACACAGGGAGCCACAGTGAGAACTAAGCTGGGAGCCAGGGGACAGCACACAGAATCAGTATGCTGGCACAGCCTGCCAGAACATCTCTCCAAGCAGAAAGCACCCACCCTTTGTGGGGCAGGAAGGGCACCCAACTAGCTACCTCCAGCTCTTGGGAAGACTGTGCACACCCCCCTCTTCTCCTCAGCCAACTTCTCGGTACCTTAAGAATCAGCTGCTCCAACATGCTACCTGTGAACCCCTACAGCACATTTGTTCCTAAGCAAGACTGGGTTTTTCTGTGGCCTCCAGACACACTGGGCAGGACAGAGCTGAAGGCTTCTTACCAAACCTATACCCCTCACACAGAACTTCCGGCAACAGGCCAGCCTCTCCCTCAAGAAATGCATGAAGAAATGGAAAAGTGCTTGCACACACCAAGGGGAGGAAAGGCAAAGGTGGACATTTACTCACCGTCTCCGTCTACAGCAGCAGTAGTGTTATGCTCAACACCTTTCTTAGAAACACAGCAAACAGCTGCAAAAACAGTTGCAGGTCAGAGGAGCAGAAAAGAGAAGATGCTACTTCAGAACATGCAGAGATTATCCTACAGACTCTGATGGGCTCACAGCTGCTTCAGGCTCCCCCAGCTCTTACACAGTATCTGAAGAATCTGAAAGCCCGTATAAAAGCCAAATACTGTGCTACCTGGAAGGTCAAAACACACCACCCACAGCATCCACCCACAGTGGAACCTGCTGCACAGTGGCTGCTTCAAACTACTGAGAACCAGGAACATGCAAAACCATTTGAAGCCTATAACCTGAGAAGAGCAGCATCTTAAGGCAGATCAAGAAAGGAAATATAAGGTTGAGGACCTGTACTCTCTATGCAGAGTCAATTTTTCCAGCCACTCTGCTCAAAGCCACGCTGGCAAAAACATGATGTTGGAGAAAGGGAACACAAAGCAGATTGGCTGGGGGGAGGGACTCTTCCCTTCTGTCTGGCTAGAGACATGGCAATTGCCAGCAACAAAACTGCTCTATGCTCAGGTTGTCCACAAATCAATGTCCTGTATTGGGCTCCAGGGCACAGAAAGGGAGAACCCAGATTCCAAAGGAGGACTGGACTCCTACAGGGACAGTGCCAAAAACCTGGAGCCCTAAATTAAAGAAAGACAACGCTCTTCTAAAGGTTTTTAACTGATCTCTTACTAGGTTTTAGCTAAGATTTTGGCCAGGTTAACTCTCTCACAGCTAGCTTCTAAGGATTATGTTAAATACTACTGGCCATTATAATTAAGTTTTACTGCACATTGGAAATTGCTATTGTCCTCTCCAAGGCAAACTTCCCAAATATCCCAGGTGACCTAGCTTGATTTCACTTACTGATGAGATCCATGACTTCTCGGGTCAGCAGCCTGACCAGCTGTTCCTCAAGCATCTCCTGAGACTCGGGGTTGTCATCTGCAGCATCATCCTCACTGAGGACAACAGGGTTTAGTGTGAAGGGAGCCAATGCCTTAAAGCATCCCCCCTGCCCAAGCGAAGGGAGAGTTACCATGAGGGTAAACACAGTGTTTTCCAGCCCTCTGCTGGCAGGGCTGTTCCCTGGGCAAAAGGCCAAAGCTCCATCCCACTTCCCATTTCCCCCTTTCAGTACTCGTATCAAGGGGTGAAAGCTTACCAGAGCATGCTTCGCTGGTTGATCACCTGCCATTTCTGAGACAACCTCTGTTCAAGACAAAAGGGAAGATTCAGTACCTTCCTAAGGAGCCATGCTGGACACAATGCAAAGAGGCCCAAGTGATAGCTGCTGATAGAAGCACGAGAGCTTTAAACACAGCTCTCATGCCAAGCCCCATTTTGAACGGGACAAGAACTGCTACCAGCTGTGCTGAAGATGCTGTGGCTGTGCTGGCTGTAGGAATCTGAGTGAGCTGCCAGGAAAATGAGGGGACACAGGCAAAAAAAAACCCCCAAAAGTTCTCAGGGCTGAAGATTGAGGAGCTGATACCCACAGGTTTGAATTCACAGCAAGAGGTGCTGTGCAACAGCCAGGGTTCAATGCACCTCAAAAGCCCCCCCTAACCAGCATCAAAATCACTCAGCATCAAGGCTCTGCCCTTGTCTCTGCTGGCTTTGGAGACAGACGTTCTCACATGTTGCTGCCAGCTGCTACAAAGGAGTCTAGGCTGCCAAGGAACAGGCATCAAACAAGCTGTTTTCTTACCATGTGCAGATAGGTAAAGAGTGGTCCCAGCATGGGGCAGACAAGGGTTTCGTAGTATTCTGAAGGGCAGGAGAGTACCAAGGGCTTCACAAACACACCTGCACAGACCAGTTAAGGAAGAGACCCAGTGCATATGGCCAGCTGCTAGGGAGACTGCAGCACACTGCCCAAACCAGCCCATTCCAGTGGGAGGCCAAGTGACAGACACCTCAAAGCCCATCTTCTCACAGCCCTGAATTAACAAGTGGCATCTCTACACAGCAAGAGCATGAAGTATCCAGCCTCTTCCCCTGACAGTTCAGCTGAGAGAGCTGAGGGTGCTTAGCGCCCATTTCCTAGCTGTCAGACTGATCGTCCAGCCCTGGAAGTGGGCTGGGAACCCCCCATGGTCTCCCACACAAGTACAAAGTCTAGTCAGACACACTACTGCTAAGCTCCTACGCTATCCAAGCCCCCTTGCTCCCCAGAAGGCACTACCCACCTCTCATGGTGCCTCCAGGACCACACAAATCCTTTGCACTTATTCTCTCTGACCCCATGCACTGCTGTTTCTGCTCATGCCCTCCTAGGCTCACACCTCATCCATACCAGGTTCATCCCTCTTTAACTCCTCAATCACCCTTCTTTGGCTTGGCCATACTGAAAACAATGCTAGGAAGCCACCGCGTTTTCAATTCACATGCTCAAAGCCTCCCTAGCTGGCCTGAGATGGTGACGGAAGGATACGGAGCATGGGACGCAGTCTGTAATCAGGAATGTTGTTGAGGTTGATAAAAGCTGAGCTGAGGAGCTGGGTGGCAAGACCCTCAACGGTGTAGAAATCCTGTTGCATGGAGGGGCCTGCATTTCCCAGGATGTGGAAACTTCAACAAAAAACAAGTTAGTTGCAACTCTGCTAGAAACAGGTACCACGCCCCTGGTCTGGAAAGCCTGCAAGTACTATCAGCTTGAGATTAGATAGTTGCCATGCTCTTAAACAAATACTATAAAGGAATTTTAGCATGGTATCTCTTTTTTTCTGGGATACCTCCACAGGGACAATGAATTAAGCATTTAAGCACTATAATGCACTTTCAAGTGCTGATATATCCTAACCCACACTTAGAAGTGGCAGAGAGACAAACTAGGTCAGGATATCAGATAAGTGCTCCAATCCGACTACCTAACTGCAGAAGAGCTAAAAGCAGATCCACATTTTGAGGTACTTTTTCTGGCATGGTAGATTACAACCACAGCGTATAGTTCACCGCTGCAACTTGTACTTGGATATTATAGGATACGGCTCACATGAAAAGTCTAACTCTAGAAGAAGTCAGCACCCAGCAATAGCGTACTGCTCCAGCTGTGCAATGCTGGATTGCGTGGGGGATATTTGGTGCTCTTACCAGTTGTCGTAGAGGGTACAAAAGAAGCCCTGCATCCTTTCTAAGACTGTTTTGTAAACAGGAGAGTCATAAAGCTCCAGCAGAGGCTGAGGAAGACCTGTGGGAAAGAATAAGCTTCAGTGATATTAATGAGAGAGCACAGTGCACCTTCAGAACATGCTGGACAGGCCCCAGCCAGCCTGATGGCAGTGAGAGAAGTGCTTAGTAAGATCAACATGCAGCCAAATGGGAAGAGGTGCAGCAACCCTAGGGCAGAACCTCCCCTCAGAGGTCAGCCAAGTTTAGGTCGGTGGTACCCACAGCACAGGTGTTCCCACTAAGGTTGTTATAGCCCCCTCATTTCTCCAAAGCAAAACTTACTGGAGCTATCAGAACCCAGTCAGAACCAAAGCTGACAGTTGTGCAGCTCCTCTAATAGCCCATCCCTTCAGGTTTGTATTCATCTCTGTCAGGACACAAGCTACTGCTGAACTATATTAAAAAGTTTAGAGCAGAGATCAAGGCCCTGCTGCTTTATGTGCAGTGGTTCACAGACAGAGAGTTTATGGGTCACAGGAAACAGGTGAAGGAAGCATCTCCTCATTTTACAGATAGGAAATGGAGATAAGAAAGACAAAGCAACTTCCCTGAAATATTTCACTGTCTGTCAGAACCTGAAATTAAACTCCAATTTCCAGAGTCATGGTCCACATTTTATCAACAAGACCACCCACTTCTGCTTGGCTGGAAAGGCTTCTGTGTTCACAAGCTCAAACCTGTTTTAAGATGGTTCCAAAAGCCTCTTTCTAATACACTGTCTGGAAACAAATGACAGGGCCATACTGCAGGACTTGGCTCTTGCCCTCCACGACAGGTCTCTGCACCAGCACTCAGGGATCCTGCTGAGCACTAATTCTGCTCAAAAGCAGACTATTACAGCACCCCCAGTCTCTCCAGCCTGAAATGCCATGTTGCAGAGACCACCACCCAGCTGGGATAAGCAGTTTGGTAGGGTACCCTTCATTTCATGCAGAATAAACCAATTTGAGACCAATAATTTAACTTCTTCATTTCAGCAGGTTCAAATCATAGCTGAGCTGCAAATACTATGAAGAAGCCGGCTCTCCAGCCCTTCTTCACTTCCACTGCTATTGGTGGACCACAACCTCAAATACCTCTGAGAATCTGCCCACACACTCCTCCTGAAGAGAAGCCCCTTACCTAGGATGGCATTCTTCTCCACCTCCAGCATGTCTAAGGCCTTTGCAAATGTTTCCCCCAGCCTAGCCACCATCTCTGGCATGTAGAGATTGTTGTGAGTCCTGAAACAGAAGAGCACTTGGTTTATACTCATGTGGCTCAACCCCTTTTGCCCTTGACAGTGGGATCCTCTCCTTCAGCTTGTCAACAGCTCCTCTGAGGCAGATGATGAGGAAGGTGAGACCAAGCACGTGTGCATGGGATCCCCCTTCCCCACCTGCAAAAATATTGGGGAAGCTGACCCGACAGAGACATGGAGTGACTCCACCTCATGTCCTGAATCTCCTGGCTGCCCCTTCCACTTATTTCAGTTCACCCCACCCCTTGCAAGCACTGGCAGTAAAAACTTCCAGCAATTCTCCAGTCGATGCTGGCAACAGCTTATTAGCTTGGCCAAAGGGATCAGACAATGTGTTTTAAAAACTGACAAGACATAGATTCTGTAATCTCAAAAGATCTTCTGCACCTAAGGCCCCTGCAGAGGGAGGGGCTGTTTCAGCTCCAAAATACACACACTGCCCCCCAGGGATGGGTCACAGTCCCCAGAATGGCAGGTGGCATTGGAGGGACTCTAGGGAGAACATCAGTCGGATCAGATGTTACTTGTGGCAGACACATGTGCCCCCTGGACAACACATCCAGCTGGGAACAATTCCGCATCATCAGGAGGCGGCCACGGTCAGCTCTCCACAAGGGACACCAATTCAGCCACGGGTGGCTGGTTCTTGCCATCCAGGCCAAAATGGGTCCCCTCTTAGCCAGGGTACTGACACACACTCAGAGCTGGACTCGGCAGGGGGTGTCTCTCTCACCTACCTCTCTCCTTTGAGACCTCAGACCTCCACTCTGGGTGTCGCCAGCTGCACACAGCACAAATCCTGCAGCCTCCTCCAAAACTGCAATGCCATTGTACCTGCTGCTAGAGGTGATCAAGGGCAACTCAGTATCTCCCCCTAGAGCAGCGTTTCCCAAAGCAGGGGGGTACATGGGAATGGCTGGGGGAAGGGAGCGCGGACAGACCTCAGTATTGTCTCCAGAGTCTCAGCTTTCACTCATGTCTGATTTTTATTTTTTTTTTTTTAAGGTTTCTGTTCACAATCCTGGCAACCCTGATGCAGTGACGTCTGCCTGAGTTTGCAGAGAGCCTGAGTTAGCTCTGAAACGGCAACTATCCCATTTCTCTCTGCAAGTGTTAAATACTTCCCTGCTCACTGCATGTGAGGAAGGCAAGTATCTAAGTTTCATCAGAAAGAGCTACACAAATGACTTCTTAATGAGTCATACTCTCATTCTGGGCTGGATCTAACACCATGCAACAGGCCTCAAAGGGGGCACAAGCTGGTTTTACTTTCCCAAGAGGGGCTAGGGAGCAGCCCAGCCTCCACAAAAGTTTGGATAATGCTGTTCCACTGACTCAAAAAACTGTGCATTTCTGCTTGAGGCTATCCTGAAACCTAGCTACTAAAATAATCTCCTCTTGTATGTGTCCTGCCTGCTCCATGCCAACGTTGCCTTTGCCTCATGCTGGGCAGAAGGGCCGTGGGGCGAACGCAAGGACTGTGGAATTGTGGTGGTGAACCTTGAAATCCCACTGCTCTAACCCCAGCAGGATGGGTTAGACAGTCATATCCTGAAGCTGCGGTCATGGTCCTTAGTTGTTTCAGAGTCCTTGAAGCATTTTCTCAAGTTTGACAGTTGGGAGGGCAGATGTTCACTCATAGGCCGATCTCCCTTAATTAATACTTTAGCAAGGTCCCAGTGGTAACGGAGAGAAAATGTCTAATCAGCTGCTCCCCATGGGAGTTAAAAAAGCATCCAACAGCCCTCATACATGATGATGATGTAGCCCCTAGGCATGTTCCAGCTGAGACTCTCAGCAGTGAGCAGCACTCCTGGGCATCCCACACAGAGGAGAACATGGAAAAACAAAATTCAAGAGACATTTATGCTTTAGAGAAGACAAGCAAAGGATATGGCAGGACTTGGGGGAGTGTATTTTCAGCGATGGTCACAGCTCTGCTGGAAAGAGTGTCTGATGTCTAGAGAGATGGGCTTGAAGGCCAGAAGATGAGTCCTTTAGGACAGCCCATGCTTGAAGAATCTTGATCTAAAGCTGGAGCCATCTACACCAAAAATGCCTACGGCATCCATGTCTATCCAACAGTTCTTTCACCAGCATTAATGCCTTGGTAATGTCAGCATCTCATCAAGAGGAGTTCCAAAAAAGCCTTTGTCCATGGCAAAGCATTTGCTGAGCCTGACCAGTCCATTTGTAACAAAACATGAACAAATCCCAGCACAATAAAGGTGCTGCGCCAACCAGTTCATGCAGCTGACTCCAGAAACGTGCCTTTATCTAAAGATGGGTGGAGATCGTGATTTGGGTTTAAATTCAGGAGAGAACAATTTAAGCCAGAAGCTAGAAAGCACCTAGATGAAATGAGGTACCACAGAGGACAGGAGAATCATCACTCAAAAAGCTGCAAGGAGTGATTAACAAAGCAACCTCAAAATCATTCAGTAAATACAGCTACCAAGACAGAGACAAATATGGATAGGCACAAAAAGACAGGCTGGCAGGGAAAGCACCACACTGTCTATGCCACTCAAAACTACCTTCTTTTTCCTTGTTACCTGGACTCCCTCTCATTCCTCTCGGCTCTTTGGTCTCATCCATGACCTACCTTCAAGGTACTCACCGTGGCAAAGGCCCAATGGCTTAGCAACTTCCACTGCTTCTGTCTGCAAACACAGCAGAAGAATGCCACACAACATGCAGAGAGCGGCAGCCCCAACTGCTCAGCCTGCAAAACACCCCTTTTTTTTTTTTGCATACTGGTGCCTGACTTTGTGTTCAATTAAGCTGTTCAGTAGGATTCGTGCTGCTGCTACTTGCAGATCTCCTCACACAGTAACCAACACAATCTGTGAGGACTTCCACATCTGCTTTGTGCATAAGCACATGAGCAACACTGGACCCTGCTTATCCCCACAGAAAGCTGCCTAATGGCACAGAGCTAAGAGAAGCATCCATCCCCAAGCAGTAACGCAACTATGTTCCTGAACGCATCCCCAACACAGGAAGCTTTCCTGCCAACCAGCCTTCCTCATATCCCTGTACTTCCTGCCTGCTGACAGGCTGCTACAGATTCCATATTAGCTTGTGTAATCCATATTAAAGAGGACCTGAGGAAGCACTACATGGAAAAGGCACTCAAAGCCAGCAAAAAACACACCAGAAGCTCCACAGCACAAGCTCAATCTTCTCCAGAAAGACATAAGCATCATCAACATTTGCACTGAACAACTACGAGCTTGCAGTTGTCACACAAACAGGCCTCTACATCCAGCAGCAGCCAGGAAAAGTATGAAGTGGAGGATCTACTGCTCTTAATACATCATTCATTGGTTCTTGTTGGAGCATCCAGCCTTAAGAAAAGCCTGGATACCTCTGAGTGAAGTACAGACCACTCCATGTATGTTACTACCATGTGCTCAGAAAAGATTTTGGTCTGCAGGGGAGATGCTCAAACACCACAGATGCATTATCTCAAAAAACAGCCAGAGCGTGTCTTCCTTTATATAGATGGGGAAGCACTGGCAATAGAACATAGCTCATGTGCTTTCCTGGAGGTGGTAAACAAGCAGGCACAGAATTTCTGCTTCTTTACAGGTAGCGATAAGAGTTTGACAATAGTTTCCTAAGCTGCTTGTAACAGAGATCCCAAGTGTTTTTAATAATGCATAAGTTCTGGCAAGAACAGCGATCACACAAGCAAAAAGTCTGTCCGTTGCAGCCTGTTCAGACCTTGGGCACTGGTTTAGTTGGTCTCCCACAATATGGAGCATGTTCCAGACTCTGGAAGAAATGGCATGAGGCATACTCAGGCAACTCTACTCTACCCAGCCTCTCCCAAAAGCTCATTGATAGGATCTTCAGCCTTCCAGGATAAAAGGCAAAAACACTTCCAGCATAGCTCCACAGCCATAATAAGATGGTTTAACCCTGCTCACTGGCCAAAGTACCACCTGCTGTGCCACACAGAGCTTTGCGATGAGAAGCACCGCTAGGGTGGGTCAAGACAGCACGTGCTTGTCCTACCAGTCCAGCATGCTGCTTCTCACTGGAAGCAGCACAGTCCTGAGCTCAGTGACTACCAAACACACCTGAGTAGACAGACCTTGAGTAATAGGGCCCCTTTCCCCACAGGCCTGGGAGCTGAAAAATCTAAGTGGATCTGACAATGCTCTTTCCCAACAGGCTCCTGCCAAGAACAGAGCCTCAAGTTTTCAAGTACGTAACAAGTAGTGTTATCTCACAAAATTGCCCCATAAGCCCGGCAAAATGCCAGTGTCAGCAGCTACCCTGAGACAGATTCCTCCTTTATAATTCTGGGCACTGTGTTATTCAGGATTCCCCTTTTCTGCCTTCTCTTGCTCCCTCCTCTGGTTGCCCCAGATGTACACAACACCAGTGACGTGCAGAGAGGCACTGCAAGGTAGCAACAGCCTGAGAGTATGCATCCACTGATTTCAATAGCAGACAGTGCTTCAGGAGGCTGGTGTTCATGTTCAGCAAAACCAGCTTAATTTGACACTGAAGGGAGAACAACGCAAAACAGGATGCGATGAGAGCTGGGACTGCCCTGGTGGTGACTGGAGAGGTGGCCTTGTAGGGGCTGAGGGCAGAGCAGAGATGTTAGTCGAGAAACGATTAACTGGGTGGCAGATTTACAGCAGTGGAGGTGGGGGAGGCAACCCCAGCCCAAGCTCCCATTGGCTTTGATGGACTCTTGTAGGCCAGGCCAATGAACATTCAGAAGGCTCCAGTTTCCCCAGTGCCATTCCCCACTGTGAACAGTCAGGAACAGTACTTGGGCACCTGCACCAGCCTGTGTTCCCGCTGGCTTCACTGGGAGAACATGCTCTGAGCATTCCATGTATTTATCACAGTTTGGCTTTCAGAGATTCTTAAGTCAACAGAAATTATTTCAAGTCAACTTGACCCACCTTATAAGGGCAAGTAAATTGTCAAAAAGCTTCAGGACCTGCTCAGTGCAGGGATTACGGTAGATTGGACTTCCACTGGGCATGTATCCCACCAAGAATCCTCCAGCTTTCGCCTCTTCAGTAGCAGCAGGCCAACGAGCTCGTTTCACAACTCCCAGAATGGTGTACACGCAAAAGCTTATCTGCAGCAAGAGATGTGGAGAGAGTGTTTCTTAGCCAGAGCACAACCTGAATAAGTAGGTTTTCAGAGAAACCCATCATCATCCCATCTCAAAGGGAACGCTCTACAGTGAGCCTAATCTGGTGATAGGAACAAACTCTGGTGGGTTTGCGGCCAAGAAAATGCAGCAAATGATCATGCTATGTTCCATCATCTTCAGTGACCCTTGGCCATGGGAGGACGGCCTAGGAACTTGCTATTAGACATAACATCAATGCATTCGGTCTCAAGAGTATGCAAGCAACCTGGTAGGTTGCCCTCTAAAAGGAAGGGTCTACACCGCGAATTTCTCATCTCCTTCACGTGCTGGGATGGATGTAGAGATCTGTGATGACACAGTGGTCAAACTGCATTAGTGCCAAATCACAAGTACAGCTCTGTGGACTGCATTTCAGTGTCTTCTACAGACCTAAAGATAGCAACTCCATTTGCAGTCTGTCCAAGAAGTGAAGACATTTCACTAACAACTCAAACATCATGAATCTTCTCGGATGAATTTTAATTATATTCCATGCTGCAGTCTCAGCATGACGCTTTCCATACTGCCTGGCTCAAAAAGCACAACTCATTACACCATATTTCCAAAAATCATGTAAACCAATTGCTTCTCCAAAACCAAACTCTGCTATACAAAGAGTAGGGAATAGTGTGCTTCACTCTGCTGAATAATCTGGTTTTGCATGGCCTACATGCTCATTACTGTAGCTTAAGGAGGCAAAAGCCAGCCTGTTATTCCGCAATCTGAAAAATCTACTGATCCGCACCCTAAAGTAGATGATCAGGAGAGATCTTGTGTGTAGCCACCACAGAAATGGGGGATGGAAGGAGGCAAGTCTCATCTCGCTAAGGATTACACCTCTCCTGGTAATGATACTCACTCTAGAGCGGTTCAGGCCACTAGGATCTTCCAAGACTGGATCGGCAATTTTGTTGTCTGCACCCACATAGGAGATAAAGGCTTCAGGATCTGAGAGGACTCTGGCAGCAGCAAAAGACAGCAACAGGGATTATTGTTTGTACCAGGGAATTTGAGCAGAGCTTTGCACTGCCAATAAACATCTTAACAAACACAGAGCAGGCTAGAGAGACTAGCTAGTGCTCCACACTGTATGTGGAAACATGATAAAAAGCACCAGAGACGTGTGCACTATCCAAATGTCTCCAGTTCTCTTGGGTCATGGGGACCTAAAACCTTTGAATCTCTTATGAATATAGCCCTGCCGGGAAAATTCTTGTACATGCCCAGCTGCTCAGGGCTGCAGGACACTTCAGCTTTAGTAAGGAGAGCTCAGCTTCCTAGCTTCTCCTGGAGATGAGCAAAGACATCTTTTATTTCTCATCTTCTGCAAATGCTTTGAGCATGCTGGGAAGTGTTCCTCTATCACCTTACACAACTCTTACCTAGCAATTTTCAACAAACCGCATTTAGACTCAGGTGGCAGTTTCAGAACTGCAGGAGAGCTACTACCACAATGACTGCCCTGAGCACAGGAGGTCACAAGGCACCCCATCACCCTCATTTGGTTTGCACATTCCCTTATTGGGCACAATGTTACCTCTGCAACACCTCCAGCTCAAAGCTCAGAAAAATGACCCATACCTCTGCATCTCTGGGGAGAGCCATAAGCCAGCAACAGGAGCCATGAGCTCCTCCAGGAAAGCTTTCTGCCGCTCATAGTCCTTGAACTGGTTGCTGATGAGGACGAGGGCCTCCATAAGAGCACACTTCTCCATCTGTGTCAGAAGCAGCTCATTGGAAAGCAGCTGCTTCACGTGGTTGTACAACATCTCAAAGTTTGGCTAGAAAACACATCCAAGTGGAAGAGTGTCATGCATTTGGTGTGGAGGACCACTGTGGGAGGCAGAGGTGGGGTGTACTGTACTACGCAGAACAGCTGGAGGAGTATGTCTAAGTTACCTTTTCTCTACATAGCCATCTCTTTCTCAGCCTCAAGTTTCTCTGAATGTTCAGTCTAAAAGAACCTCTTTTCTTCCCTACCCTCTATCACCGTCCCACATCCAGTTTACTTTAGTCTCCAGAATGACTGAAATAAGCAGAGAAAATCCCTCTCTGCTAGGCAGTCATATCCCTTACAGCACTGTCACACCTCAAAATATTTCTGGTGCTTTTATTTGCTCACCAAAAGTACCTCGCTCCTTTGGCTCTCAAGTGCCAGACTTAGGACTCTTCCATCTCTTTGCTACACCTAGGTTAATAACAATTCCTACAGCTATCACTATCTCCACAGGAATGGTTGAGTTTCTTCCTACCCACTCTAGTCGCAACTATGTCTTCCTGTAACTTTGTATAAGCATTAGCAATCATCCCCTTCAGCAAAGTCATCTGAACATGTTTCGGGGCAGCTCTGGGCCCTTGGCTCTTCCAGTGAGGATGTTTGGCTGGCCATGGGAAAGAGTGAGCTCTTGTAGTCCATGTAGTTCAAGGACCAGCAGAGTGGGACAAAGACAAACCCGCTAGTTCTTAGCAGCTACTGCAGAATGCAGACTGGAACCCCTAAATTACCTTAATTAGCAACCTCAAAAAATGTCTTTGTTTAAACTAGCAATGTCCTATGGTGCTCCCATAATCCTAGAGCCACTCCACACAAACACTCCTACAGAAAGGAGTTCAGAGCTACGCATGTTGCATGCAGGCTGCTTAGTTCAGCAAAACCAAACAAAACACCGGCTCCTGGATTTTAAATGTATCTGTTTTTTCTAGTCTCCCCAAGCTAACCCAGAAAACAAATACTCTCCTCTTGCTCCTACATTCTGTTAAGTAACAGAAGAAAGTCTGGAGATTAGTCACGCTAGCGTCTGCAGCTGAGGAATCGAGACCACCACAAGTGACAAAATGTAAATTCAGCAAACTTTCCCATAAAATGAATCTAGTGCTGCTTGTATCCTCCTCATCCCTTTTGCATTTAATTCATCACCTTTTCATTTAACTCATCACTTTACAATTCAAGTCTTCAGGCAGAAAATTTTTCGGGGTGGGGGGGGGAAGAAGAGAGGCGCAGGGAATGAAACACTTTGCCATTTGTGCAGCAGGAATGTTTCTTGCAAGAAAAAGAGAGGCTGTAGCCGAGGAAGCTGAAGATCTCAAAAAATCCAGCTGAAATTGAGGCAAGACTCCTCATGATAGAGTTGAATTTACATACCAGGACAAGCTGAGGGTAATCTCGACACATCTTTATGATTGAGGAGCATGCATGCCTTCTCACATTCTTCACTGCTCGAGTTCTAGGAGCCTGGACAGACATAACAAACTTCAATGCAACAAAACAAAAGTTCAGACAAATGCAGGGTATCTTCAAGAGACAAATGCATTATATACAGTTTTCTGCACTGCTGCGTACAGATGTAAGAAGCATTTCCACACCCCCCACCCCAAAAAAAATCACACAACAACCAAATTTCCTATGAAGCAGTAGCCAACCCAAGAAGCCCATGTTCGAACAAGCTGTGCTCAAGGAGAGAGGATGCCATGGATCTTACTCACTATTTCAAGACTCCAAGCACTCCCTAGGTAGCTGGCAGCTTTACAGCCATCCTTCACAGCCATATATACCAACCACCGAAGAGTACCCACAGCTAATGAAGGGATTTCACTCTCAGGAAGGCCAACACAGACTTTAGGACTAAGTGCACTGGCCTTAGGCCACACCTGTGGCCTTCTAAGTTTGTGAGCCAAAGCTTATTAGGCTATGTCAACCAAGAACAGATCAGTTTTATCTAGACTTCCCAGCCCTTTCCAGGAGCAGGACTATACTTGAGAAGCCTACTACAGCAGAGTCTTCAGACTCAGCATGCTGTCAAAGTATGCTCTCAAGAGTACGATTTGATCCAACTGTTATAGCTTATTAGTAGAGAATAATTCAGACATACCTTACTTTCTTCTATAACTTCAAAGGTAACTGAAGCAAACAGCTGTGAGAAAAGGGAGGAAAAATCCAAAACCTCATGTCATTTCTTAATATCTAGCACTCGTGTGTGTTTTGAGCTCAAGGAACACATCATAAGACTTTGGTGCAATTTCATTAAGGTCAGTGAAGAACCCTTGACTAAGTTGACAGATGAATCATCAGCACAGTGAGGCCTTGAAATAAAACATGGTGTTTACTGGCCAGAGCATGCACTTAATGTTAAGATTTAAGGCTAGAAACTGCAAAATTTGTGTTATTTGACATTGTTTCTTCTTGAACAAGACTCAGTCTCAGTTTTTCCTATCTTTAACATGAAGGATAGTCATTCCCTGACAGTAACGCCAAGAGGATTAACTCCTGCAGTTTAGTACAAGGGCCTTGCACCGCAAAAAGCCTACTTGATTTTAGCATGGTCTGTAAGTACCTACCTTGGAAAGTACTTGCGGTAGGTATTCTGGTCGGTAAGTGACAAATGGGAAGAGAGCAGAGACATTGGTGAGCACGCAGGACAGGATGAGAGGATCCTTTGTTTCAAAATTAAGGACAAGCTGCAGCAGATCTATACCATCATTCACTGGGATTTCCTACAAGGCAGGAAAAGGAAAGCAGAAGGAAAGAAAAAAAGAGGCAACACTCAGTACTTCAGCCTGTAGCACACATCCTACAACTCCTAGAGCTAGGCCACGGAACTGCTACTATTGTTATCAGGCCTCTCAGCTGAACACAGCTATTGTCAAAGCAGAAAGAAAAGCAGTAGAAACCTCAGTTTAACTGCATGCTATGTGCACTTGCTGAGGGAAAAAGAAGAGCAGCATTGCCATTGTTGGTAGGGCAGTCTTGAGATGTCAATCTCAAGTCCCCATACTATTGCCTGCACCTCTGGGAAAGGCAATTTTCCTCTCTCTGGCTCCCAATTCTCCTCTTGACTCTGTCCAATAGATTCCACGCTTAACCAACTATACCAATGCATATAATTATTTTACTGTGATTAGAATGATGAACTAAAGTACATGAGCAGCCTAATCTAATTAAAAAAATCGAGTCAGCCTACATCAGACTGAGAAAAAAAAGCTTTCCTTCTGATTTGCCTGCTGTTGAACAAAAAGCAGAGGGAAATTGCTTCTGATGATCTTCTCCCTGAGCATGAGTTTCTCTCATTTAGTTAAAAGTTAAAAATAAAATAAAATTTAAAAAAATCTAATCAGGGGATGATTAAAAAGAATAAACTTAGGAAATTTCCACTTAAGCAGTCCTCTTCTCTAGCAAGGCTTTATGTCACAGCATGCCACCTGAGCGCTCCGCTGTGACTTCTCATGGCACAGTGTCCAGAACCAAGACATGCCTGACAGAGTAAGCCAGTATGAGTTTTGTCCCACCTAAAGAAGGGTCACTACTCCTCATGCGAATCACTCACCAAACAATCTGGGTTTTTGCATGGAAGTAACCAGTTACTACACACTTTTCAAGGACAACATAGCTGAAAAAACCCACTGAAGTCAACCCAGAACAAGCCAGAAGGGCAGGCAGGAGCATCTGGTACACATACATCTTTATCCAGGGTTCGAAACATCTGGCTGATGACACTCTCCGAGAAGAAGGTCATGGCATCCCATTGCACAAAGGATGGGGAGAAGATGGAGCAGAGACCTTCGCCTGTCTTAGCTGAAAGGAAGAGAACAGTGGAGCTCTCACCATGCTCCTCCCCACATGTACACCACCAGACTGATAAACCCCTGTGCTGCAACATCTTAGCACTCACAAGTATTTTGGTCACACAGCCCTCCCTGCAGATGCCTGGCAGGGATGCACCGGGAGCAATTAAGGTACTCCCGTGTGATTTGCCTCATTCAAGTGAAGGCTCCCGAGACTTCTATAAGTCTGATCTTTGAGATACTACAGGGAGCAACACCAACAAATCACAGAAGGGAAAAGGAAGGGAGGGAGACCACATGCCCAGACTCAGCACTGCAGGCAAGACTGCCCTCGGTGTGACTTTGCAGAGCACCAAGTGGCCTTCCTTCACAGGAGGAAAGCAAGGTGACTTACAGAGGGATTTGCCACTCAGGCAGAACTTCCCTGAACAAAAACAGTATGTTACAGAGATAATAAGGCCCAAATAATTGAAAAATTGTATCAGAGGGACAGCTGCATCTGTTTTGCAGAGAGATTTGGGGAAGGGAAAGGAAGAGCCAGGGGCTTTACATTAGCTATTCCACAGGTAGGCTGCAAAGGGTTAAATTTGGGGTGGGGTGGGTTTGATTTGATTTTGTTTTTAACTTGCAAAGACCTTAAAAGCCTGAAAGCCTAGTGTTGGGTCTTGGCTCCCCCTTAAAAAAAAAAAAAAAAAAGGCAAATAAGTTTCTTCTTGGCTTGAATTAAAAAGCAAATCCCATATCCCTATTTTTTTTCAGGTAACTTACAGTTCATGGGTCCAGTATCAACAGGAGCTGTGAGCTGGTACTTCAGCCATTCACCAGCCATTTGGAAGCCAGTTCGAGGGTCCAGACGACAAGCCATCCTCATCACCTCTCCTTGCTGGGCTCGGAAAGCTGCAGTGAAAAATCAGACACCATGCAACAAGCTGATGGTACAAATGCTCCCTCTCCCCAAAGCTCACCTGCAGCTTTGCAGACCTGGGAACATTACGGACTATTGCTCTGGCAATAGCTGTGTAATAAGCTTAGATATACAGTCAGTAAACTAGGTATAACAGGATGGGCAATTTTTGGAAGCAATTTAAATGGACTAAAAAATGATGGATTAACATAAAAAAAGTGCAATTAAAATGCAATATGAATTATGAAAATCTATGCTAAACCTAGATTTACTACAATTAAGCCTCTTTTTCATTAAAATTCTTCAAATTATACGTTTCCTGCTTACAAAGCACCTTGAGATACTGAGATAGAAAACCAGCATTAGATAACTACGACTTCCTTCAGCTAAACAGACTTTTTCTAGATTATGCAACTTAACCCAGTTCAGATTCTAGGCCAACAATCTAGTGCGAACTCAAAAAACCCAAAGAAGTCTTGTTTTCAATTTCAAAGATATGAAAAGCAAAGTACAGAACAGGAATTTCCTTTGTTCCAAAATATTCCAGTACATGACCACACCAAAGAATCAGCTCTGCTGACTACAGATGCAACTTGCATTGTTTAAAAAAGTTGTTTTATCAAGTAATTTGTTTTGTGTTTCAAATCAGTTTTATTTTCTTATATATGTAATACCTTCAGTATCATTTAACTCCCTAAAACCATTTTGAATTCTGGCTTTATGCATTTAGCTACTTTTTGATTTCCACCCAAATAGATTTATTACAATAAGTGAAAAATAAACTATCTAATAAGCAGTAAAAAAATGCAACACTTAAAATCTTCAAACATAAGTGTAAAAAGTAAGAATTTAAGTAATTTCTCTTCCCAGCCACCAAGTGAGTACCAACTATACCAGCCAGTGAGAACCAACCTCGGTTTTGGGAAGTAAAATACAAAAAGAAAGGAAAAAATAAAATTATTAATACCCAGGGTTCCCCATTTGCTGGTTCAAGATCACGATTAAATTTGGCTATTTTTATTGCTCAACTCTAGCTATTGGTACTGAAACAGAAGCTTCTTAGCAGGGCCAAGACAGGTTTCTTCCTGGAATGACATTTGAAGTCTTTTGTAAGCTGCCTTCCTCTCCTGAGCAGGACTCCAGGCTGTTTCATTTCCTCCCCTAGGTGACCAAGAGGCACATTTTCTTTGACACTAGGTAGCAAATGCTACTAGGCCACCTACCTGGCCAGCAAGCAAAATAACATCAGAGTAAGTAAAATGAAATGCCTGAGCTGCCACAGGAAAATCCTAATTAATTTTACTCCAAGATCCAGGCTGAAAGAGTCAAGACACAAATGGAAGCTGCCAAGCCAACGTGGTAGGCTCCAAGCTCAGCCAGCAACTGAAAGTAAGAGGAAAAGCACAGACAACAGCTTCCACACAGGGTGATGGCAACTTACAGTTGAAGAAGGCATTGAAGTCCTCATCACTGTCAAAATCGAAGCGGGAGTATTCACAACTGGTGCTGTCTGTTTTAGAGGGAAAGCCCACCTGGAGACAGAATGGACAAGGTCAGGAAGGATGAGAAGTCACCCATCACAGCTAACACCAGCTTCAAGGAGATGAAGACTGAAGGCAAGGAGCAGACAGTAAAATGTTGAGATAGAGCTGTTTGTTCAGCGGCCTGGAGATCGTGTCTGTGGCAGACACAATAAAAATGTAGTTTCTCCCCCATGATCCACAGGCCACGTTCACCTAGGCACCTTCTCACACCTGTCTGGCCACAGTTCCCACATACCTTCACTAGATTGGTCATAGATGCACGGAGATACTTGGGAATCATAGCCAGCAACAAGGGGTCACGAGACAGAACTTCATGCCGGAAGAGGGCCCCCCATGTGATCTGGGTGGAAGAGCGCAGAAACTGGGGGGAGAAGAGGGAAGAGAAGGGAACAGAGAAGGATTTCAGTACTGGAATCTCCACGGCTAACATTAAGCGTTGCTATTAGAAGGCAACAGCAAATTACACTGACTATTTGGTTGAGTCCAAGGCACCTTGCAGGCTCAACCCAAACTTCCAGAACGCCAAAAATCTCTAGGTAAATAATAGGGCTGACTGCAAATTCTGCACTTTCTACTCAGCACCTCTGTGTCAGGCACTGTTCCTAATGGAGTGGTAACGGAGGAGAAACCACTCTGCCTTCCAGGTCTTCAGCTGAAGCGAAGAGCATGGAAAGCAATATTCGGCAGCTGGAGTTCTGCAGTCTTCTATAGGTTAGTTCAATTATGCATTCACACATTCTTACACAGACATACATGAAACTTTCAGCCCTTTATGTACCTGGCTGGGATGGGTTGTGAAGGCTAAAAATGAGTCAAGGTATTTTCCAAAGTTGGTTGGCGTTTCCACATCAGAATCTGGGCCCTATTAGGAAGACAAACAATTTCAGACAAAATACTAACTATATGTCACTCTGGGCTCACAAGTGGTATGTCTCTGGGTAAAGTGGGAGCACTACATCCAATGCCACAGACTGAAAAGAAGCAGAGAAAAAAAACACTGAACAGCAGCAATTTTTTCTGAAAGCAGTATAGCCTGAGGATTAGCAAGTTCTGCTGACCAGCCTGGGGGTGCTGGAGACAGCACCACCCTCATTCAAGAGAAAAGGGTGACTTCTCAGATACTGGACTTCTATTAAAACCAAATTCATAACCGCTGGTGCTGCTGCCCTGAGTCACAATTTTACTGCTATTGGGTCAAGCCCACCCAGCAGTACCGAAGTGGAGCAATTCTCAACTGCAGAATTTCACAAGCAAATACACCCAGATGATTTCAATCCCGCTCCTCCAAATGTTTCCTGCATTTAATTTATGGACATCTCTTATCAATAACTTTCTGGGAAGTTTGTCAGGAAAGTAAGTTTTACCTGGAGCCAAAAATTCAAGGTTTTGCTGCTCCTCATTAATCATAATATGACCTGGTGCCCTCAAGAGCCCTGTTCTGGAGCTGCACAGCTCAGTACTGCCACTCCTGAGTGAATCTGGATGAGAAGACTCAAATCCCCATCTCATTACTTCATTATGGACTAACAGCTCCCACTGCCTAACAAGTGAAGTCACTGAAAGTAATAACCCACCCTTTGCTGTCCATTCCTTTTAGGGATAAATTCTCAAAGGGTGGTTTTTTTTATTTCCCTCCCTGAGAGAATTTACTCTGCTCTATCACTTGCACAGCCTGGCTGCCTCAGTCTCCCCAAGAACAGCATCTCCTAACAAGCCTGCCTTCCTTACTGTAGAAACACTGTAGAAACACTTCCTTACTGTAGAAAACTGAATGGAGGGAGCAGGAATTCAGCAGCCAGCACAGCATGCAAAATATCAGTGTGCATCTTCATCTCAACATTGACACAAAGCATCGGAAAGATGAACAGCAGGAACAAAACCTGTTTCTTCCCTCGTCTTGAGAGAATCTTCGTAGAAGAACAAGTATACTCTTTGAGTTATTTTTAATAGGGAAAATTAAAAGGCTTCCAACATGGGACTGATTTCCTGGAGTAGTTTTTCTGTAGCAGTAGACAGCGAGAAACTTGACCAATTTTCAGTAAAGCTTACAGAGGTTATAGGAGATTATTTTTGATGATAGCAGAGGCCTGGAATCAGCCAGAGTCCCTCCATTCTCTATTCCTATGACTTGGCAGGATACAGTTATCCCACTTGCAAGCAGAACCATTTCTGCCTCCACCAAATGCATGGAGAGAACCCTGCAGCTACCAAATGCGCAGAGAGAACCCTGGTCCTACCTTAGCTCAGAGTTGCCTCACCCCCAGCCCTAAAAACCAGCCTTGCCAGGGTTGCTGCTGGGATAAGTAGAGACTTACTAGCAATGCACACAGCTGGCTGCCCAATGCACACAAAACTTGGCAAAGTCTCTTCAAGAAAACATAGTGCTTCTCCACCAGGCCTTCTCCATCTGCTGTCCTGGGAATGAGGGGAGGGGAAAAAACAGGATCACAGTTACTCACACTGTAGGTAACAGGCACACTGCTATCTATCTTGTAGATAAAAAGAGGACTAGAACAATTTGATTTTATTGCAGTGGGATTTTCTTTGCTATTATCAAGAAGCACTGCTTTAGTGGCATCTAAAACCTCTGAAATTGCCCCTCTTTTGAAAGAGTCCCTCCTGATCAGTTTCAGGCTAAAAGATAAAGCTGGGGAAGCTGTGGTATTTACACCACTTTGTCCTTCAATTACGGGATTTGAAAAAACTTGCAATTTTTCAGGTTTTGCAAAAGAAATGGTGGTTTTCTTCTCTCCTAGCCCAGTCCCAGCTTCCTGCAGTTAAGCAGCAATATCTTTTGCAAATCACATACATAAAGCCATTTGTATGCAGTTTTGTGTGAAATTACAGCAGCAGTATGGTACTCACTGGGCAGCAGAGAGAATGTAGTGCATGGCAACGTCTCCAAACAAGACCATCAGAGGCTTCCGATCCTCCAGCTTACCCTATGTGTAAAATAAGCCAAATGCCTCGATTAGAACATAACTATCCCCATCCACAAGTGAAATTAGGAGATCCCCAGTTGTCCTTTCATCTAGGGAGGGGCTTACAGTCCACAAATTATTTCAGTAAAAGCTTGCCAAAAAATCTAAGTTATTCCCGATCTCAAGAAATAATTTCCCCAAGCAATCCCACCACAGGAACTTTAAACTGAAAAACTGATCTTGAGACATTAACTCTTCTTCACTGCAGACCGGCTAGTTATGTAAAGGCAGCTGATAAACACTCAGCCTTGACACTAAGCTGCCTGTGAACATATGGGTCAAATCACCTGTTTAGATCCTGCTGCCATTGCTCTGAGCTGCCAGATGACACAGCTGGTGACAATATTTCCCACTTCACAGTTGTAGAAAGTTGGGAAAAACACCTTTATGGGGATCACCAACTTCAAAACTGCAAGGAGAGGCGAGCACAGAAGTTGGAGAGGGTTCCAACAGTTGCTGTACGTATTGTGCTGGCATGACATTCACGCTAAATATCATTATCGTAAGCAGCCAAATTTGAATTTTGTTTCTTAAATAAAAGGGCAAAGATATCATTGGTCAATCTGAAGAATTATATAATATAACAACTCACTTTCCTGCTGACAGCAATCAGGAGACACTCTGCTGCTCCTATTTGAAGCTCTGGCTCATTTAGGAGCAGACACAACATCTCCAAGAGCTTGCAGTTGTCTGCTGTAATGTGGCTCAGGGCCACCCAGTCAATGTAGCCAGCCAAAGTGTTGAGCGCTGCTATCCCCACACGGCAGTTTGCCTGGGCCTGTGAACGGAGAGGAGGCAAGAGGTCAGAGTCAGAGAGAAACACCAATTCCCACCTAAAGCTGTCCACCGCCTGGAAGAACAGTATCAGGAGGTATCACCCTGAGAGTGAGGTGGCAGCAGAAGGGTCCAAGTCCCCACACCAAGGATGTCAGTTAAGGCCTGGGCATTTCTCCACTTGTGCCTCACTTCTCTCTTCTCCAGGAATTTGTATTATGGGTGAACAAACCCATCCATAAATAAGAACTGCAGACAATAGACTCCAAAGCCTCAGAGAAGCCTGGTTCTAAGCAATCTTGGTCTTAAGAATGAATAATGCACCAACTCCCACATAGCTCCACTCACCTTTGGCTCCTGAGCCAGATCAGCCTTCTGAAAAAGAAAACAAGAGATGGCAAGTGAGCAGCTACAGCACACACTTCCACCCAGCCACTGCTGGACAGGCTTATTCTCGAGAACGCAGCCAGAAGCAACTTCACAGAACAGCTCCCTAGTGACAGAGGCTGCAACACAGTCTCCTGCTCAGGACATTGCTGCAGCCATCATAACCATCTCCACAGCCCCCGGCAGGTAAGACAACAGGACTTCGAATTGCAAGTTAAGCCACAATTTCCTTCTCATCCAAAAGATGACACTCCAGTCAGCAGGCACCAGGGAGACACAGGGGACGAGAAGGAAAGGCATTTTGGTGCTTCCTGGAAGCTTCCAGGGAAGAAACTTTTGACCTTTTAGAGCATCTTAAATCCAAAAGCCAGACTCTGAAAGATGCTGGTGGCTTTTATGTACTGAGATTGATGTCTGAAAAGGTAAGTGATTTGTCCATGGTCAGAAAGGCAGCTGGAGAGCGAGCTGGGGCAAGAGCTTCCAGCCTGACTCCCAGTTCCAAACACTTAACAGCAGCAATGCACTGCTTGCACCATCTTTTTGACTAATGCAAACGGTCCCTCAGACACTCAGGTTTGATTTGTTTTTCAGATGCAAAGACACCATAAGCATTTCTTTCCGCTGAAAGGTTTTGGTTTGGAAACTCTGTCCATCAATATATTCAGTGCAGTGATTTTAAGTTAATCTGGTTGTGTCCCAAACATTTAACAACTGAGCCACCGTACCAGAACTGCATACTTATAAGCACCGCAGATTATTATGGTCTTGGGGGACTGTCCATCATCTCCCCCACTCTCAGTGTGCAGACAGGTAACTGAACACCCAACCCTCAGAATTTACCCTGTGCACAAACATCCCAAAGATCTGCTAACCTGTGGAGTGGTGAGGGCTTCTTGTTCCTGGGGTGCTCCAACCTTGCCAATCAGAAAGATTCCACCGTTAGCAGAAGTAGCCACACTTCAGAGCCTCAAGCACTGCAATTCAAACCTTACCTGGAAATGCATTTCAACCAGACTACAAAATGCACCAGGGTCTCCCACCCACCACCATGAACTGCACAGAGAACTGCCTGTTCTACAGGTGGGTTTGTTCAGCCTGTCAGTGCATCAGGAAAATGAACAGAAGGCAGGTAGGAGAGTGTTTTTCATTGCCTCCCAGTTTCACATTCAGTGTAACCATGGATTTTAATTCACAGAAAAAAAGAACAAGAGATACACCTAAGCAACTTATTTCTAGATTGGTTTCTCAATTGTGCTTCACTCTCAAATCCACTTCCTTCTCACAGGAAAAGACTTGCCATCACCATCCATCTTGACCAACCTGCATGACTCTGACTTTAAGTAAAAATTCAGGAAAGAAGTCTCTTTACACAAAAAGGAAGAGCATTCCTCACCACAACTTGACAAAAAAGGGCTTCCTGACCTGAGCTCTCAGAGAAAAGGACCGCAGAGGCCCAGATGCAATGCTGAGATATCAAACACTTATGCATTTTGGTGCATCACCACAAAGACACCACTGCAGCATAAGAGAGCAGATGAGAGTCCAGGACGGCATCTCTTTACCACTGTGTGTTACATAAACTACCCCAAATCTACCTGTTTCTGCCACAACCACACCTTTGTTTTGCTAAGCTGTACACCCCTAGCGTCAGCGGAGCATTCCAACAGTATGGATGAGGCACACATCCACTCAAGCCATTTACACTATCAAATCCAAACTATCAACGCTAACCCTGTCAACCTTGTTCAGTCTCTCTGATCAGCACTGGCTTCCCAGGCCACAGCAGATCCCTACCTCACAGTGACAGAAAAGGATTTCAGACAGTTCCTGCACTTGCTTCCCCAACAACTTGCAAGTTGTATCCCAATTCCGAAACGCCTCCAGCACTGACTGAACCCAAGGAAAGGAGACTCTTACCATACGTCTGTACTTGTTGACGTTCTGCTGCAGGGTAGTCAGTAGGAAGCTAAAGATCTTCTCCATGTTCTGGGTGAGGGTTTGCTGGATATCTCGTCGCCGCTGGGTAGGCAGAGTTTGAAAAGTCACCACATCCTCTGCCAAACGTAGGAGGATGAACATCACCAGTTCCGTCTGAGTTTCCTGATGTCCCAACATGAAATACACTCCATCAGCACAGTTCAAACATTTAAATCTCTAGAGGCTAGCTCAGAGATGTAGAGACAAAGTAAGCATGCATGAAGACACAAGTCACACCTTGGGAAAACAAGACAGGAGGATCGCCTTCTCTCTGCTAAAATCACCTCCTAGAATAACTTAATCTTACAGGAATTTTTGAGTCCCTCATCAGCCTGTCTGACCTGACCATGAGTGAGTTAGGCTTTCCTCAGGACGATGGAAGACTGAAACCCATACTATGAGCAAGAAGAGACGAGACAGGTGTGTTTCATACCCCTTGCTTGGAGAGGGTATCCAGCTCCTTTAGCATGTCAGGCCAGTGCTGAGGCCATTCGCGCTTGATCATCTCCACCACAATGCGAGACAGAACATCCTTAATGTGACTTTCCTCTTCCAGAATACTTTGAGTTCCCTGTGATAGAAGAGGGGCAGAGTTATACAAAACAGCAATCATCAGACATTTATAATTCTGACCTGGGAAGCACAGTGGTTGCAAATATTCTAAACCACACAAAATAAAAACAACAAAACAAAACACAACATTGGGCAGCTCTTCATCCCAGCTACCTTGGATGATACTCCTACCCTTCCAAGCACCCATAGCTAGCGAACTCTGGGAACCGAACGGATTTTCCTCAAAAGAAGGTCAGTTGGTCATGACAGCAATCACACAAGAGAGAAAACACGACTAAGATAATGACTTTAGTATTCTTAGAAAGGATAAGAACGTCCATATTTACTGAATTTCCTCCTAAGAAAAGTACCTTATATATGTTACACAAGCCTCACAACTTCCTGCCGTGTGAGGTGACATGGTTATTGACCTGACTACAAGACAGAAAAAAACACTGGAACTACCAGGGATGCACAGCAAGAAAGTAATGAAATACAGAATTGAATTCAGGTCCTCTGTGCTAATTAACTGGAGTCTTTTTTCCTTTCATTCCCACTTTCTATCTCCAAGTGACAGAATCACGTTTCAGAGAACAGGCTGGGGTAGAAGATACTTACACTGGATATGAGGCCCATGACATTGTTCTTTAGATACACTTTTTCTAGGCGAGGCATATTGTTCCAGCGGAACCTGTTCGAAAGAGTTTAAAAAAAAAAAAAAAGAGAGAGAGAAACAAAAAGAACACCAAGTCAAAACATTAATAAAGATCTCGGACTTGATTCCCAATGAACCATCATTTCTTTACCTAAACTAGAGAGAGACACTACAGCTCGCTGACTGCCAGTGCCCAATCCCTTAATGAAAAGGCCGAGTTAAAACTGCTGCTGGCAAATGGGTGTGCACCACTGAGGTCAACAGACATGAGAAGCAGCAGCAAAAGCACAAAGCATCAGGTCTGTGGAGGCGGCAGAGAGAGGAATCTCAGAACTGAACTCATACAAAGCCTCTTTGTTAGCATGAGGTTAATGACAGAGAATGCTGCAAAGACCTACTGATAACCTTATGTGCTTATTTACATCTTGCGATGTCAGTGTGTCTTAGAGCTTGGTGAATTAACCTTCCCAATCTGCCTGAAAGCCATTTTCTCCTCTCCTTCTGTTACAGAGGAGGAAAGAAACAGAGCAGGACAGCAACTGTCCTCTGCTGCACAACAGACTCTCTGCGTCCTGAAAGTGTCTCCCTGAAGCGGGAGGCACCGGAACAGGAGCAGAGCCCATGCCAGTGGCTGCGTGGCAGCAGGCCGGCACCTTTCCCCGGCGCCAGGGCGCGGGCGGCGGGAGGAGCTGCCTTACTTGACCACATGCTCCAGGATCTGCAGGCCGAAGTGCCGGACGATGGCTGTCTGCGTCTTCTCCGCCAGCTTCAGCCCGCAGGGCACGCAGATGGGACACTTCTCCTTGAACTCCTCGCAGAACTGGGAAAGGACCGGGGACACGCACACGCAGTTAAAACACAGGAGCGGGCACGGGGCGGCCAAGGGGCGGCTAGCAACGGGACGGGGCGGCCGGTAACGGGGGGGGACAGCCCCAACCCCTCGGGGAGCACACCGCGGGGGCCACCCGACCCCCTCAGCACCGCGCAGGCGCAGCCCCCGCCACCTTCCCCCACCTGCTGGCGACTCCCGGCGACTCCCAGCGCCTCGGGGGCTGCCCGGGGGCTGCCCGGGGGCGGCCCGCCCCACCTCTCGCCCGCCGGGCCCGAGCGGGCCCCGGTGTGGTGCGGACGGGGCACCCGCGTGGCCGGAGCCCGGCGCCTCCCCTCCCCGGCCAGGTACCTTGAGCGCCTCCAGGCGGTAGCGCTGCGTGGAGGCCGGGTCCATGATCACCGTCACCGCCTTCACTAGCTGCTCGCAGAGGCTGCTCACCTGCTCGGCGGACATGGCGGCGGCGGCGGGCCCGCGCCACCGGCCACCGACGGGCGAAAGGAGGGGGCGGCCGGCACGCGGCGCACGCGCGGCCCCGCAGCAGCTCTGCGCATGTGCCGTGGGGAAAGGAACTGGCGGGGGAAAGCGCATGCGCGGCGCGCCGTGGCCGCGAACGCCCTCGAGGACTACAACTCCCGGCGTGCCCCGCGCGGGGACTACGGCTCCCGGGAGGCGGAGCGGGGCGGGGCGGTCCCCCCAGCCGGGCGGGCAGTCAGTCAGTCAGTCAGTCAGTCCGTCCGTCTGTCTGCCTGCCTGTCGGGCAGGAGGCGGCGGCGGCGGGATGTCGCGGGGGCGGGAGCGCGTGGTGGCCCTGGTGGACATGGACTGCTTCTTCATGCAAGTGGAGCAGCGCCTCGACCCGCAGCTGCGCGGCCGCCCCTGCGCCGTGGTGCAGTACAACGAGTGGCAGGGCGGCGGGTAGGTGCCGCCGCCGGCGGGCCGGCCGTGGCCCCGGCCCCTTGCACCCCTCCCCGTGGGGCCGTGGCTGGCCGTGCCCGCCCTGCACTGTCCTCCGTGTCTCGCAGGATCATCGCGGTGAGCTACGAGGCGCGCGCCTTCGGCGTGTCCCGCGGGATGTGGGCGACGGAGGCGCGGGCGCTGTGCCCCGAGCTGGCGCTGGCGCGGGTGCCCCAGGCGCGGGGCAAGGCCGACCTCACCCGGTGAGCGGGGCCGGGGATCGGGCCGGCGGTGGTGGCGGCGGCGGCGGCGGCGGGGGCGGGGGCCGCCTTACGCGGGGCGGCGCCTGAGGCTGTGCCCGCCGCCCGGCAGGTACCGGGAGGCCAGCGTGGAGGTGATGCAGGTGCTGTCGCGCTTCGCCGCCATCGAGCGGGCCAGCATCGACGAGGCGTACCTGGACCTGACAGGCAGCGCGCGGGAGCGGCTGCGGGCCCTGCGGGGGCGCCCCCTGGCGGCCGCGCTGCTGCCCACCACCTTCGTGCAGGGGCTGCCCGGCGACCCCGGCCCCGGCCCCCAGCCCGGCGGGAAGGGTACGCACCGACTCGGCCCCGGCTCTGCCCGGCCCCGCGGGGCTTCGGCCGCCGGGGCCGGCGCTTTGCACACCGCGGCGGGGCGGCTCTAACGGCTTTGCTTTGAGGCCGCACAAGATGGCGAGAAAGGAGCCCAGTGTTGCCACCCCCGGGCCCCCTGTGCTGTCCCTCTCCGCTCCATCGGTAACGCTCCCTGTACATCAACAGAGGTAGAGGGTGGGCTGCTTTATCTCCCCCGAAGCGAGAGCATGGTAAATGGGATCTATGTTTTCCCCAACAAATGGCTTTTAAGGTGCCCGCTTCTTGTCCTTGCTGTTGGCACGCAGTTACAGAAGTATGTGGCTGTTGGCTGGGGCTGGCTGATGCTACCGGTCCCTTTGCTGGGCTCAGCAAGAAATGCCCACGTTCATCCCCTTTGTGTCCCTTTTCTAGAGGAGCTGCGGCAACGTGGCTTGCACGAGTGGCTGGCGTCGCTGTCTTTCGATAACTCTGATTGTCCTGACCTGCAGCTGACCATGGGTGCAGTAATTGTGGAAGAAATGAGGGTGGCTGTAGAAGCAGCCACCGGATTCAGGTGTTCAGCTGGGATTTCGCACAACAAGGTACGTGTGTAACACATCAGCCTGATTTCTTCTGAGTAGCAGAATCAGAATGTGCTGTAGACACTCTCCTATGCACTCTTCCAAGTCTCCCATAGATGAACTGAGTGGGGAAGGCAGCCATGTGTAAGCATATCTTTAGGGAAATTATAGGACATCTGGGAAGGGGAGGAGTTTTTTTCCCAGAGATGTGGCCTATGCAGTCAGCACTCAATTAATTTACTGCCTGGATTCCTGGTGTACCCTAATGAGTTAGCTCACTAGGAGGAAAAGGGTTTTAAGTCCCCCAGGAGAGTTTTCTTCAGGAAAAAATGAGAGCTTAAAACAGGAAACCTACACCTTGAGTTTTAGGCAACAGTGACTGTAGCCAGGGAATGGTTTTTACTGACACAAATTCCCAGCAACTTGGAGGAAGAAGAATACCAGTTTGGGGCACTGAGGTGAGTCGGGTTGCTTTTCCTCTTTCTGGTCAATCAGTCTTTACCCCTGCTGGCCGCGCTTTGGGTGATGCTCAGCCAGCTGCTGAGAGCAGCCACAGGAGCACCTCGTGCATGACAGCAGCTGCAGCAACAAACGGACTTTGGTGCTGCAGCTATAGAGGGTTTCCTGCTGGGTGAAATGCAGGGTGGTTTACTGAGAGGACCTAGCACTCGTTTCATTCTTTGCAGAAAAGGTTTGTACCTACAGAGGTGAGCTGGCTGTGGAAGTACTGTAGCATGTTCTGCACAGCCACATGGAGGAACTGGTAATCTCTGCATTGTGCTTGCTGGTATAGATATACAGTTCTTCAGGGATAGCACAGTACATCATAATTTCCTTACTCCCTTTAAAAAAAAAAATGCTGGCATAGAAAATGGAAGCTGGGAGAAGCTGCTAGGGATAGCAGGGATGTTCTCTGTTATTCTTGATTAAAGAGAGCAAAAAGGCAAATTGAACGTCCCTTCCACTGGAAATTTCTACACCAGTGATCTTTCTCAGCTAGCTCATTTCTGCCTCACAGACTGCTCTAGTTTCAAGATGAGCCGGTGTAGAACTAGCTCTCCAATACCTGTGTAGAGCTGATAATAGTTCCACTTGTTTCTGCAGCAGTCTAAGATGAAATTTATCTTCCTTAAGTTCCAAAGCATCCATTTAGTATTTATTCTTTTCTTTTTTTTAGTCAAGCCTGCATTTTTCAAGTCATAACTGTACAGATAAGCCCCTTTTGCAAAGAATGAAACGAGTGCTAGGTCCTCTCAGTAAACCACCCTGCATTTCACCCAGCAGGAAACCCTCTATAGCTGCAGCACCAAAGTCCGTTTGTTGCTGCAGCTGCTGTCATGCACGAGGTGCTCCTGTGGCTGCTCTCAGCAGCTGGCTGAGCATCACCCAAAGCGCGGCCAGCAGGGGTAAAGACTGATTGACCAGAAAGAGGAAAAGCAACCCGACTCACCTCAGTGCCCCAAACTGGTATTCTTCTTCCTCCAAGTTGCTGGGAATTTGTGTCAGTAAAAACCATTCCCTGGCTACAGTCACTGTTGCCTAAAACTCAAGGTGGAGGTTACCTGCTTTAAGCTCATGTTTTTTCTAAAGAAAACTTTTCTGAGGGACTTTTCTTCCTAGTGAGCTAACTCATTAGAGTACACCAGGAACCCAGCTGATAAATGAGACCAACTAATTGAATTATCTATTTGGAAGCACCTGGAGGACAATAGCATGGTTTTATCATGGACCACTTGTGCCAAACTCACTTATGTGCCCTCTTTGACAGCATAAGTGGCCTAATGTACAGGAGAAACTGTAGATGTGAGGTGTTGACCTTAAGGTTTCTAACACACCTCACCCTGAGTTGCATAAGCTGACAATGACACCCTAGCAAAACACAACATGACTGAGGTTATCTAAAGGGCATGCATCTACCTGAAGAAAATTAAGTTTTCCATAATTATTTTTTTTCAGTGAGTTGCACTCAAATTGGGATGTTTAGAGTGAGATCCTGGGGGGATCCTCTGTCTGAGGTCCACTAAGAGCCACTATTTTCACTGAAGCCTATAGAGAGGGAACCGCTGTAAGAATTCAGATGATGCTAAGCACAGATGGGGCTCAGGGCCTGGGCTGTGAGAGTTCTGGGAGATTAAATTAGAGCTGAAAATTCTGGGCTTGGAAAAGCCCAGAAACAGTCTGAAATCACCAAGCAGTGCTTCTTGTATTCCTCACTGACTGTTTTTGTGGTTTATGGAAAAAAGCAACCAGCAGGCTTTTGGCTAAGTTGCAGTAAGTCAGGAAGTAGCCTGGAGTTATTGTGGACAAGCAGCAGGATGAGTCAGTAATATGAGTGCTCTTGTAGAAATGGCAAATCCTGTTTCAGCATGTGCAGGTGCAAAGAAGGTGTCAGAAAAAGTAAATTGTTTCTCCCCATGAAGTCTCAGTGATTGGTTCAGCTTGCAGCACTTCACTTTGTGAACAGTGTGGGTAAACTTTGAAGAGTCTCCAGTGAAACAAGAATAACAATAATTGGACATCTGAAAATGACTGGATATGAAAAGTTGAAGGAAAGGGATTTACTTTGTGTAGAAAAGAGTGAGAACGTATGTAAGCTTGTAAAAGAGGTTGTTAATAAAGATCATAGCTCAATAGGCAGGAAATAAATTTTGCTTAGTTATAGGATGTGTGGTAAAGCAGTGAAAGAGGAAATTATTAGACTTGTTCAAAAAAACCCCAAACACCCAGCTAAACGTATCTCAAGCTGGTCTGTGTATTCTTGATCCTGTGGTAGATTAGAGTGGGAGGGGGAGCTGTATAGCAGATAAGCTAGAGAACATCCCTTCCAGGCTAGCAATTCTGTATTTTGCACGTTTCCTTTTGCAGCATTATGCTGCTGTGGACCTCACAGAGAGAAGATTAAAATAGTGACACTGAGAAAAAGCAAGACAGACACAGAAGATGGAGCAAGACATAGTGAGAGAAATAGCCTGGGGAGGAACATGGAAATGTTCTGGAAGCTCTAGCATGCTTGCCTGATGGAAAACTAAGCCAACCAGAACAGGTGATAGACCCAGATCCCCTAAGCTGCCTGGAGCCAGAGTCCAGCCCTTTGCAGAGCTAGGAGTCTGGAAGCAGCAGTTCTTTCAGAGTACCCAGCCAGAGCGTGCCAAGTCCCAAGGTGCGTACTACCTGGGAGCAAGCAATAGTGCAACCTGCATGTCCTTCCTAGCAGCTATTCCAAAGGCAGCTCTTAGAGGTGATACAGCACAAGCCATTAGGCAGAGTCACAATGAAGTCAGTGCAAATTTTGTAATAGCAGGGTTTCCACCCTCTTCTGTGTTACAGACACTGGCAAAACTGGCCTGTGGGTTAAACAAGCCCAACCGCCAGACGCTAATATCTTCGCGATTTGTCCCGCAGCTCTTCAGCCAAGTGCTCATCAGCAATATGTAAGTACTGGGGAGCTGCCTGCGTTTGTGCAGCTTGGGGCTCAGGCTAAGCTGCTCTGTGGCAAGAGCATGTATTTGAAATGCCGGTGCTGTGCTTCCGCAATCCAGGCTTTTATTGGGAAGAGCGCCCTGTTTGTCTTCATTGTTGTGGCACTTGCTTCTGTTGCTTTGTTACCATTGCTTGTGTGAGCAGAACTAAAGTGACCTGAGGGTAGAAATCTGTTCCTGGCCACCTCAACAGAGAGCAATTTCATGCTAATTGATAGCAGCCAGCAAAGGCTTTCCACTCCACAGTAACTGCTTGTCAATGCTTGTAAGAAATGGGGAGGAAATCCTGCCAGTAATCCCTCACAGCTGTGAGCGACAGTTCAGGAGGAGCATGCAGCCCTGCCAGTGAAGGGACTGCACTCGAAGAGCCCACTAGCATCCTGTGGGCAGCCTTTCCCTGGGTGCTCAAGAAGTCTGCTGGGGTGCATAGGTGTAAGCCAGGAGCAATTGTGGGCAAGGAGGCCATAGCTGTGCCCCAGTATGAGTGACAGAGCTGTGCTCCCAGAGAGCACATGTGGTTTGGTTTTGAGCACCCACACTGTGCACAAGTACTTTTCCTGGTGTAGGGAAGAGTTACCACCACCGCTGCTCCAGAGGAATGGATCCCTGGTCCTGCTCCAGACCTGCACTGCTGCTCTCTGCCTTCAGTCTCTCACTAGGGATGGAGAGGGGTGTGGGTGGGGAAGGGTCCTGTCTGTGTAAGAAGAAGCAGGGAGTGTGTGAGGCATTCTTCAGAGCATGGTTTGGGATCATGTTTTGAAGATGGAGCTGAGGGAGAAGCACTGAAACTGGGTGAGCCAAGGAGCAGTTCCCGCTTCAACTCTTATGTGTCCTCCTACTACAAGCAGAAGAGCGGTTATATACCAAGTGTTGCCTTTTGTCCTGCTAGTTCCTGACTGCTTCTAGCTGTCCTGATCTAGGGATAGCTACTGCAGGAAGACTTGGCATAGTCTCCACATGATGCTTCATTTGTGGTTTTTCTTTCTCTTTTTCTTTCTCTGCCGTAGCCGTAACCTGGGAGGCAAGCTTGGCACTGCCATCACAGACATCCTGGGGGTAGAGTACATCGGGCAGCTGACAGAGTTCAGTGAGACAGAGCTCCAGACTAACTTTGGAGACAAAACTGGGTAATGATAAACCACTCACCACAACTTGCTCTTGGCAGGAACCGAGACTTCCTTTCAGTCACAGGTTGTTCTGCTGTGATTAGGAAGGTTGGAAAGTAAAACTTCAGTGACATCTTTGAGAAGCATTGGTCTGGCAGGCCTGCAAACAGGTTTCCAGCCTCGCCTGCTCCCAGGCACCCTCTCCAGGATAATGTTTTGCCTGTCAGCCAGCTCCTCTGCCTTCCTCTACAGTGTCTAAGGATGGGGCCAAGCTGTGGAAGGGCTCCCTGCAGGCTGGGAAGCAGGCAGGCTTGACAGTCTTGTTACAGAAGACAAGGCTGGACTGGAGCCTGAAACAACACTTCTGGGCCCAGAGCAGTGGTTGGGGTGCCCTGCAGACTTAGTGAACTGTTGCCACTTCAGGAGAAGAGGCGGAGGAGTTGTGCCGACAGGCAGTTGTGGCCTGAAGGAAACCTTGCCTGTTCAGCTGTGGCTGCCACTGCAGAGCTGGGGATGAGAGGCAGAGTGACAGCTTGCACAGAGCTGAAAGCATGGCTCAGCAGAAGGCTGACTTGCTACCCAGTGATGCCTGCCTGTCTGTGGCTGCCTTCACTTCATGCTTCCTCTGTGGCTTTCAGGTCCTGGCTCTATGACTTGTGCAGAGGAATTGAAGAGGAACCTGTCAAAAACCGGTACCTGCCCCAGTCCATTGGCTGCAGCAAGAACTTCCCAGGGAGGACAGCCCTGGCCACGCAGAAGGAGGTGGGAGAAGCCTACATCTAGCACAAGGCTTGGCCTTTGCACTGGAGAAGATGAGAATGCTAAAAGCTGAGGCTGGCTTGCAAAACTGCTGCTTTTCTGTGTCATGGTGCCCTGCCCGGCCTAGGGACTCAGTGGAAGGAGAAGGCTTGGGCCCCAGAAATTAGGGAAATCCCTATTTGACAGAAATGCATTGATGAACTCCTGCATAAAGAGTTCCAACCTTGTTGTAATTTCCACAGGCAAAACTGTGGGCCTGTGCTGTTCAAAAGGTATTCACGGTGCCAGGCTTCAAGGGCTTGGTTGCCAGAAAGAAGGTAACTAGCCCAAAGAAAGAGGGACGATACACCTTACCTGTTAGCTGGGGAGAGGTTCCCACAGAGCTGTAGGGAGATGCAAAGAGAGATCCAGGGCAGGGGACCCAGATTACCTGGCAAAGTCTGGTAATAACACTGCAGGACTTGTATGGTATCTACAGTGCCTTGCCTCCAGTGTTGAATCCTCACCTGGGCCGATTTCTCCAGGAGTACTCCAGATATGAGGCTTCATGATAGTCTGTGTCCATTCCAGACTGATCCTCCTCCAGCATTCCCCAGTGTGCAGAGTGTTGCTCTGGCCTGGTGGCAGTGCTGTGAGGAGAGGCCCAACCTGTCTGTTACCACTGTTTTGTCCAGGTGCAACACTGGCTCCTGCAGCTGGCCTTGGAGCTGGAATCCAGACTGATCAAGGACAGGAGCCAGGTAAGGAGGGGAGGCACGGGGACAGTGTTCTCCCTGCTGGCCTTCAGGAAGCCATGCAGCACGTTTGCACTGTCAGCTGTTTGCAGGAGGCTGAGGGTGGTGTGCGGTGGGGGAGGAAATCTGCTCGCCCTCAGATGTGTGCCTGTGTGTTGAGGTGCCCCAAGCAAAGAGGTGTGCGGGAGCCCAGCCAGGAAGGATGGTTTTGCCTCAGAACACTACAGGGTTAAGGAGGGTCCTTGTCCCATGCTTTAGGATGCAGGGACCTGAAAGCCACCACACCTTCATCCTGCCACACTGCTGCTCCCTTGCAAGCCCTTTGCTGATGCAGCTCTGCCTGGGCTGTGGGCTGTGAGAGGAAGCGATACGCCCAAATCAGGTTGGTAGACTGCAGGCCAGGGTGAGATTAATCTGCTAGCTTCGTCGCTGCAGGGAAGCCAAGAAAAGGTGTGTGGCTGCCTTTGAGGGAAAGCAAGGACTAACTGCTTCCCATCCTGTGTGGCACAGCTGTACAAGCACTTGCTGTCCTGTATCTCATCCCTTGGAGATCAGGCCAGGCAGGACAAGCTGCCACCTGTCACACAGCATCATTAGGAGGTGGTAGCTGGTAGTACAGGGTTCTGGGCAGCGAGACGGTCTCCTCGGCCTTTCCTGCTCTTTCCTGCAGGTGTCGCTTGAAACACAGCTACCTCTTCTTTCTGCAGAACCACCGAGTGGCCAAGCAGCTGATGGTGGTCATCCGCATGCCGGGAGATATCCGGGTGTCACGCTTTTGCGCTCTGTCCCGCTATGATGCCCAGAAGATGTGCAACGATGCCTTTGCCCTCATCCAAAACTGCAACATGGCTGGGGCTCACCAGGCGGCCTGGTGAGTGTGGGAGAAAGTGGCTCATGTCCCCGTGAGGGGCTGTTCTGCTGCAGGTGGTGCAGGATGAGCTAGGGACCTGACAGAAAGGAACGAGAGCGTTATGCAGACTGGCAGGAAAAGTGATCCCCAGCACACGCGCAGTGACCTACCGCTAGCGGTAGGACAGCTGTGAGAGCCTGGCCTCTTCTAGACCCATGTCTGGTGAGACACTTCTGTACTTGGAGCTGACGATTGGTACTGGCACAGAGGTGTCCAGCTGGAGCGAGGCCATCCTTGCCCTGCTGGGCTGGAGAAGCTAGCTAGGCCTTGCTCTCTTCCCCTAAGGACAGAGGTGCTTTTTGGGAGGAGGCCGTTGGGGCAGGAAGGAAAACTAGGGTGCACAGCTCCCACATTGAATATTACTTCCTTCCTTCCTCCTGCTCTGCAGTGGGGGCTGAGGCATAGTTAAGGCAAGAAGGTCCTGTCTGTTAGGCTCTGACAAGGCTGCTGCTCCCTTAAGGCCCTCTCACCTTGCCTGGGAGTCTCACAGCAGCTCCGGCCTGTGGTGGACTGAAAGTCCAGGTGGGCAGCCAGCCACCCCTGCTCCAGTGCCCTTTCCTTTGGGAAATGCTGTTCTGGGAAGAGACTTTCTGCTCTGCCCAACACAGCTTGCTATGTCTGTGGGACTCTGTTCTGGAGGTAGCAATACTAACGTTTTGTCAGATGAAACATCTCTCCCAGATACCCAGACTGCAGTTCCCCTGTCCCCTGCCTGTGAATGTTTTATGTTGCTTAAAGTCTTACATCAAAAGATTTCTTGCTTCCCAGGCTGGTCTCTGAGCTGATGTTGGTTTGTCCTTTGCAGGTCTCCACCACTCATATCGGTGCTTCTCTCAGCAAGCAGGTTCTCAGAGCCTGCCACACACCTTTCTGCAGGCATCGCCACCTTCCTGACGAGTGATACCCAGCCTGATGGCACTGCCACCACCAGCCAAAACACCACATCTTCTAGGAGACCCAGGGTCAAGTTCTTTAGGAGCCCGAGCAAAGAGCTTAGGCAGAAGCCAGCTAATGCTATTGAGTCATTCTTCCAAAAAGCGGCAGAAAGGCAGCAGTCAGTGACAGCGGCAGCAGCCAGCCTGCCTGCTGCTGCTACTGCAGAGTCACCTGTGCCTAGCTCCCCAGAGCACCAAGAGAGAGATGGCTTTGGACTCGCCTCTGTGCAGTGTGACCTGGAGTCCCCTGTGAAGCGGCGTCCCAGAGATGGGAGCCCTACTTCTCCTTACAAGAAGCTTCCCCGTGAGCAGTCGCTGTCTGATGCTACACAAACACCCTCAACTCCACCCAGCTCCAGGACCCTTCTGAAATCAGAGCCAGCTATGGAGGGAAATGAGCAGAACTTGCCACCCTCTCCTGAGCTTTCCCCACTCCCTCCTGCCTCACCGGGGGACCAGCAGTGCTGTGAGAAGTGCGGCCAGCTTGTGCTGGTGTGGGAGTTCCCAGAGCACATGGACTACCATTTTGCTCTGGAGCTGCAAAGCTCCTTCCTGGAGTCCAGCGCTCCCACAGCTCCAGCAGCAGCTCCCAACCCAAAGGCTGCAGCTTCCAGGTCTCCTGCCAAGGCAAAGAACAAGCCCAAGACTCCAGCAGGATCTAGTGCAAAACAACCCAGAGAAGGTGCGACAAGAACTTTAGATTTTTTCTTTAAGCGCTTACCTCCTTAACTCCCAGCCACACTGGGCATTTTTAGATAATCAGTGTTTTTAAAGAATCAGTGTTTTTAAATAGTTAAAAATTTTTATACTGCCTGTCAGTTTTTAATGCAGAAAAGTCTAATAAATTATCTCTACCCCAAGTCTAAGAGGAACTGGAACGTATGATGCTGGACTTACCCGGTTTAGCTAGTGGCAGCTAGCTTGCCTCTGCCTGCTTGGTGCTACCAGAAGCTGCATTGTACTCTCACGTACACCGCCTGCCATGGGTATTTCCATAGTGTCACTGCTCAGTAATTCTGTTCCTACTGTAAAAGCAGGCAATGTAAGCACAGTGACTTATGCCAGGGAATCTCCAGCCAAGCCTAGGCCTGAACCCCTCTCCTGTCACTTAGTATGAAGCCTTCATCTCATGGTGATTCTCCTTTAACTGCAGTTGCAGGCCTTGTCCATACTGTGTAATTTATATATGGTAGCTTAGCCCTGTGCTTCCTTCTCCCTTCTCCACCCGGAAGACACTGATTTTTATTGTCCCCCATCGGGACTTTTATTATAGACAGTTTGGCAATTCCCTCTGTGTAGCAGTCCATTGTGTGATGCTTATCACCAGCTCTGGAGCACACAAGAAAGACTGTTCCTGTCAAGTAAGACTTGAGGAAGCTGGAGCTGCACAGGCATACTTTTTGTTAGGCTTTTTGAAATCTTGGCAACAGTTCCTGATAATTGTTATTGCCACATAAACAGGCTACTGCTAGAGTTGTCATGGAAGGGATGGGAAACATGCCAGAGTCACACAGCCCTCTGTGAAAGCTTTCCTCCATCACAGAAAGAGTGTATAACCACATTTTTTCCTCCTTCCCAGACTCTGGGTGATACTACATACAACTTGATGACAGGTATCTGTTTTGATTGTGCTCTGCTGAATGACTTATTCAGCTCTCTGGGCCACAGTTCACATCAGAGTGGCTGCCCCAGCGCTCCACAAATTACAACAGCCAACAAAGCACAATATCATGGAGGGGACAAGTGGGCACTGAGAGAGGGTGAGACTGGCTCCAGGGCAAGAGACCCAGCAGGGCTCAGCTCGTGCTACGCTGCTAGCTGCCTGGAGCCCGCCAGCGTCTACCAGAAGTGCTGCTGCCAATAATTTGAACTCAGCTCTTAGGGCAGGAGGAAGGAATGTGCCACGTCAAGGCAGCACTGGGTGGGGTTTGGAAACACACTTTTCAGAGGGTTTCATCAGCTGCAGGCTTCCCCTCTCTGAGCAGGGGGAGAGCGCCTTGCAGGCAGCTGATAATGATGCAAAGTGCAGCTGTATTTGCATGTGCTATTTCCCCTTCATTTCTGAACTACACTGTCCTACTTGCAGCCATCGAACTGCTCTCCTTCCAGCAGACAGCCTGTGCTGGGAAGCTGCTATGTTGCTGTCAGTGCGGGTCTAATACTTCACAACAACACAGTTGTGAGATTTCAGGAAGCACAAGAAGCTCATTCTGGCGCATGCAGCTCTGCTGGCAATCAGCAGAGGAAGGAATTATAGAGTTATTCCCATTAATGACAGTCCTCACATTGCAAAGTCCTCATGTAAAGAGAAGTACCAACCAGTCTGGCAGCGTTGCCTCATGCTCCTGTGACAGCAGCACATCTCATTTCCTAAGTGTCTGGCAGGACTGGACTCAGCAGATGCCACTACATGCCACAAAAACAAGTTGAGAACAGGCAAATCCCTTCAGTGACATAAGTCACCTTCACAGGGAAGCCTTTCTGCCTCTGCTTGTCCCAAGGGAACAACCTGTTGTCATGGAGAGAAGGCAGTTGCAAACCCCTTGATAAGGTCGAAGCTATTTTTAAAAACAAACCACCAGTTAGATGTGTGCCCTAGAAAGCATCCCTTTAATTAGGCTCCGGGGGAATTTGTGGCTGTGAGGAAGCACCCACCCCAGCCCGTTCCACCCACGGCAGCCCAAAGCGCTGTGCTCAGTGTGACGTGGCTGCCTGTCACCCCAGGCTGCACACCCAGGCTTGCTCAGATAAGCTAGGAGAGCACGGTTGTAAACAGCAGCGTGCGTGCATTCCTTCCACACCACAGGATGGTATTTATAGGGCTGAATGCAGGAAGCTTAGGAAGGGGTGAAGGGCAGCCATCTCCAACCGTGACCCAGCTCCAAGGGCAGCAGGGCAAGAGCCCAGCTCCACCCTCGCTCATTGTACCACTCAGCAAGCTCAATAAAACATCTTTATTCTGTACATTTATATATAGATGCTTGGGGAACAGGGACAACCCCCAGCATTAGAAAAATTCAAGACAACAAAACAGCAATTATGAAGAGCATGGCACCAAGAACAGTCATGCCACAGATGGCAGGGACAAGGTGAGACCAGCCATCAGCTACTTCAGAGAAGGTCACAGCACCCCATGCCCGCTTTGGGGCAGAAAACACCAGGGCTGCTGCAAACAGCTGGAGTCCCCCCCACCCCCCCAGGCAGCTTTTTTTGTGACCCACTAGCACCAAAGGGAAGAGCCTGCTGGCAGCTGGATCTGTCCTTCTTGCAGGCAAGACCATGTCACTGTAACACCCAGACCACTGCCAGGATGGGAAGAAAGAGGGATCCTGCGTGCGTGAGCAGCGACCCTGAGCCAGCAGCTGCTGTCTCACTGCTGGGCTGATGGGGAAGAAGCCGATTTTCACTGGGTCAGTGCTCCCGCCAAGGGACAGGGCACTCCTGTCACTACTGAGCTGCCTCTGAATCCCTTCATTGATACCACTATTCCACCGGCTTCCCCATGCCTCAGCATGCTCTTCGCAGGGCACAGCCGCCACCTCCCCACTGCCAGAGCCCAGCCCAGCAGAGAGGACCACTTCGCAACATCCACAGATCAGCACGGGCCGCTCAGCCCCACAGGCACTGCCTGTGCCAGCAGCCCAGAAGCAGAAATTGCTCTCAGGGTGGTAGAAGGGCTATTTGGGTGTCCGAGTGCTACCACAGGCCCTCGCCCTCCTCTTCGGTCAGGGCTGGCAGGCCACCATGCCATGTGACAGGGCTGGCTGAAGGCCTGTTGCGCACAGTAGACACATTTGGTCTAACAGTCAACAATAAAACGAAAAACCTATGTACAGCTATACAGCCCCTGCTGCACCCTCCAGGCTACACGGGAGCTGCACGACAGCAAGAGGGAGACAAACGTCCTCCACTCTTTGTGCACAGAGTCCTTGCTGCCAACATCGGCTTTCCTCTGACAACAAACCCCAGTGGCAAGGGAAAGAAAAGAATTCTTCCTCCAGGAGAAACAGAAATAAAATCACGCCACTGTCAAATCACACCTAAACAACAGAAGTCACCTGGTTTTGTGTTAGTAACGCAGCCTGTCCTCCTCACACATTAAGGCAAGCACGTGAGGACCAAGCTGGGCCAGGACCTGGAACAGCCACACCAGGGAGCCCACTGCAAACCACTGCTGCCAACGTGCAGACGACACCATCAGCTGAACATCCATGGAAACAACCTGCACACGCCAGCACAGGCCCAGGCCCCGCTCTGCTCCACAGAACGGTCTCCTGCCCAGCTGCTGCAAGGAACAGATACAAGTGCAAACTTTGTCTTCACGATGTGACATCGGGAGGCTGCGCCACTCGGAGCAGCCACGGCTTTCCAGGAGTCAGAAAGCAGGATGCTGAAGGAGTGTGTACATATGAGTGGGGAACAGGACATTTGTCCAACAGTAAGACACTCAGATTGGAGTAATGCAAAAACCAACACACAAATGGACACACAGCAGATTAAAGCCAACCAAGATTAAAACGGTTAAAAAGTGTCCTGAATGCATTCTGAGAGGTTCAACCAAGCCCCTGTTGTGGGTAGCAGGGCCTCTTCCATCCTCTGCCCAGAAGGATGTGCTGCAGGATGACTCAAGAGAGGATTGTTACCAACCCAGTGCTCAGTGAGCAGAAATGGGACCAGATCTTGTGTCAGAGATGGAAAAACATCCCTTCACTGCTAGTCTTCAAGGGTTCTGCTCCTCCCAACCAGTAATTTTCAAACAGTAAACAAAGGCAGAACTTGCCTGCCCAGGTCTGCAGGTGCCTCTGATCTATTCTGAACGAGGGCAGGGTAACAAAAGCTGCAGGCGATGTGGAGAACATGCTTAACTTGCCCCATGTACGGCACTGAATGTGAGAAATTCTCCCAGGCTCCATCTCACAGTGCGGAGGAGGGACACCCACGCTAGAACGGGACAGCAGCAGCTCCAGGCATCACTCAGCGAGCCATGGGAGCTTCCATCCTTCTCCCCAGGTGTTGGTGAGTGGAGATCTCTCTGACCTACTGGTAGTCAGAAGCTCAGCTGTCCAGTCCCCAGGGACTCCTCCAGGCCGTTTTCTTTGGTGGTGATGGCTTGGAGGTCAGTGACATGCCCAATGCCTTTGGTGACTCCTTCACGGAAAAGCAGCTTAGCTCCAATCTTCAAGTATTCAGGATGCTTGATGAACCTGAAACAGACGACTGCCTTCTCTCCTGTCCGCAGCTTGTCCTAAAAAAAAGAAGGGAGAGCTTAGACCCATCTATCACACCAATGCATGCAGGAGAGGTGCATGCGGATGCTAAAAAGATGAGGCAAATGAGCAGGTTGCCTCCCTCAGACTGCATGGCTTGAGCCCTTCCCTTTATTGTATGCAAAGGGGAGACAGGATGACACAAGCTCTGGAGAATGGAGCGTTCACCTCCCTTCACAGTCTTGCTGTAGTCCATCATGCTAGTTGTTTTATGAGGAGGGAATTCTTTAACATGTTGGGAAGAAAAGCAACCAAATAGGCAGGATAAAGGGATGGAGTGTGCTCCTAGGAAGGGACACAGCTACCCAAGATACCAGTAGCCCCTAGCTTTATTAGAGGGCACAGTGGAATCCCAACAAACCCCACAGGGAGGTCCATCTTCCTCCCCTTTCCTCCCATGCCTACCTTTCCGTGGATCTTCTCCACGATAGCAGTCTGTCGCACGTTCCCCACGTGCACCGTCACCTGAAACCCTTTCCGGAAAGTTGTGGCATGGAACAACAGCACGATCTCGGCTTCAAACACTGAGCAGATGGTAGGGTTCATTTCTGGGCTCACCATGACCATGCCCTGCACAACAACCCGAAGTGCAGATCAGTTAGGGCCAGTCCCCTTGCTTCTGAACAGCCCCCAAAACCACAAACACATCTCCACTCTGTGACTTGGGCTTGCATCCCATTCTCAGCCTTGTACTCATCCTACTTCGTAGCCTGGCCATTTCCTCCCCTTCCAGCAAGTTTCCTGCAAACATCTCTACTTCATTCCCACCCTACCAATGGGGGTCTCCAGGGAAGCCTCCAGGCCTGCTCACTGAACCAATGAGCAACCTGGCAACAGCAGGACTCACCTTGCGCAGCAGGGAGCGGTCGAAGGGTCCGAGGGCCAGTGTGGCTGCCTGCCCAGCCCGCAGCACACGGCAGGCAGAGCGGTTGCGTTGGATACTGCACACTTTCAGCCGGAGGAACTTCCCGTCGTCAGTGGGACCAACCACCAGGTTCTCCCCTTCTCGGCAGATCCCACTGCTCAGGGCAGAATCATAGAATCGTTTAGGTTGGAAAAGACCTTTAAGATCATCAAGTCCATAACAACTGTTAACCTAGCATTGCCAAGTCCACCACTAAACCAGAAGAGCAGGACAGAGTTCATCAGGAGACAAGGAAGAAATTTCACCCTCCAAGATCAACCTGCACAAACTCCCCAAGGCCAAGGAGGTGAGTGTCCTTGGACTCTTACCCAGGACCAACTAACAGGGATGCAAAGCTGGTGGGAACAGGGATTTCCTACAGTAGGAGCAAAAGCCACACTATCCCTCCTAAGAATACCAAGTACAGGCAGGGGCCATTCTGTCCCCAGTGCTCTGCCACACTGCATTGTTTCTGCTGGAGAGACTGCAGTTGACGCCTGTTCTGTGTGGATGCACTGGTAGCCAAACTGCTCTGATCACTCCTGAACACTGAGGGACAGCTGCCTTCTCATGGGGTAGCATGCAGTTAACCTCTGCTGGGACTGAAGGACTTGCCCTCTACATTTCCTCTCCCTGCTTGAGGAAGGAGGAAAGCAATGCCTTGGGATCATGGCTAACCTCTGCCAACTCTGGGTCCCAGCATGCCTTCCTTCAGGACGCTACAGGTCTCATTCCTAATCCAGCAACTTTAGAGCAGACTCTCTGCTTGCCACCACATGACCAATGGTCTACTCATGGCACCTCCCAACACCCTGTAGGGCTTTACCCTCACTTGGCTCAGTCATCCGGCAGCAGCTTGCACTGCTTCCACATCTGCAGTGGGTGACTCTAACCTTGTGGGAACTCCAGCAACCATTCACACCCACACTTGTCTGCCTGGCCTCGCTTACCTCGACAGAGTTCCTCCCACAACAGTCCCCACCTCTGGCACAGTATAAATTTCATCGACCTGCAGCAAGGCAACAAGAATAAGCTGCTCAGACAGCTGTGAAACAGCACTCCAGAATGAGGACAAGGTGCCCACCCCTTGTGTGGAGGGAGGTGAGCTCTCTGCTGGTCATCAGACACCATCTCAGAGCTTTCATCAGCTCCCACTACCTTCCCATTAGAGGAACCTCTGCCTTTTAAGTGGCAATCAGAGAAACAATCTTATCCCCGAGATGGGCATCCCTTGGTTAGGCCAGAGCCCAGCCCAACAGGCTTTTTTCAGAGTGAGCCCTTTCTTTACTTTAATGTCTCCCAATAGTCCAGGAGTTCACCACATCCCTCCCCATGGTGTCCAGATCCCCCAGATGTTTGTCCCATGTCACAGCAATGAGTGCAATACCAGAACTGGAAACAAACTACCCTTACGCACCTGAAACTCTGTGAGTTGCTGCATCAGTTCTTCCTGCTCTTTACTGTTAGTCAGTGGAGGGAGGATGTTGAGGAAGACTTTTAAGAGATCCAGGTTCTCCCCAGAAACACTGGATAGTGTGAAGATCGGGGTGATGCTGTGAGAGACAAATAGACAGGAATAAGCAGAAGGCCAGAGTGCAGCTGCAGAAGGTGGCTGGGATTCTGAATCTACCGAGTCTAGCAAGAGGACAGACTACAGCGATAAATGGCTAGAGCGGGAGGGCTAGGTACAACTGCAGTAACCGCTGCCTCAATGGTTGGTCGAGGCACCAGTCCCCTGCCAACCCACACTTCTGTCATGGAGAAGTAACTCCAGTGCAGCCTCAGGCACCTTCTGCTCCCAGAGCCCAGAAAAAGGCCTGGGAGGGGTAAATGCCTTCTTGCAGAATGCAAAGGTAGGAAACTTGATGAGGAGCCAAGATGTTCAAGATGTGGTCACCTCCCCTGTGGTTGCCCTTCCCCAGCTCTGCACAGCAGCCCAGTCTGAATTGCCTGCTCCCACCAGAAGAAAGGAATGGTCCCTTACTTGGGAGACTGTGCAAACTGCTGTGCTGCTGTAACAGCGTCGTCATCTGAGTTCACAAGCAGGGGGAGCTTGTTGCAGCCTGGCTGCTTCAAGATTCGCTCCAGCTGCTTCACTGTCCGTTCCACGGTGGCTTTCGAACACAAATCAACTTTGCTGACGACAATGAAGAAGGGGACCTTGAGGGCCATGGCCAAGCCCAAGTGCTCTCGCGTTGTGCCTGCTGCAGGAGACAAGTGAGAGTGCAGGTGCAGTAGCAGTCATCACTGTTGCTTGTTTAGGCGACAGCTATGTCTCCTGACTCTCCCCCACAGGCCCATTCTAGAGATTTCACCCTAACTGCTTAGTTCATCAGGCAATGAAAAAGCAAACTTATTCTTTTAAACAAAACCAAACATCAGTCCAGAAAAATAAAAACCACCAAGAATTTTTGTGACTGATCTGTTTGTTTCAGAAAGATGCAGTACTTTTCATTTTTGGGCTAGAGTTTGCCAGAAAACAGCCACAAAAATGTCAAGGAAAGATGTGGGAGAACTCCAGCTGCCTTTTTACAAGGCTTTAGGATTCAGCACCCCTAAGAATATGTCAAAGTTGGTTTTTTTTTCTGACAAACACAGCCTCAAATTCCAAACAAAGCCTCTCTGTCCAGGGTACAGTTTAATGTGTTCTACAGCTGGTAAAAGGATCCCAGCTCTGCTCCCCTCCCAGGCACTCATAGGCACTGGTTTACAACAAATCATTAGAGGCTTCCAGACTAATATTTTTTTCTGACAACCATTCCCGGCTAACAAGGACCCACTCCCCCCATTCTCCACTTCTCTTCGCATGTTGCTGTCAATCCATGCGGGCAGGGCAACACTCACCAATGCCAGTGTTGGCGCTAACCACCAGCATAGCAAAGTCTGGGCAGTAGCTGGTGAGGCCAAAGATGGTTGTTTTCAGATACTTGTGGTGGCCAGCCAGGTCAATGAAAGTGATCATTTTGGAAGAACTCTCACAGATCTCTTCTGCTGTTCGGGAGTCACTGTAATTTACCACCTGAGGAACATAAGGACTCGGTGAGAGAAGGAGCCCCAGCAGGCAAGTGAAGAAAACCCAGCTCTTGTCTATCCACTTTGACCTCAGAATTACCGAGGAGAGATCATTCACCATGGGTGCAAGAAACAACATCTGTTGCAAATGGACAAGTAGCACTCAGGTTCAGCTAAAGGGACACAGAGCTGTGCCACCTCTCTTCCCTCATGTCCCACTCACAGTTGTAACAGGAGGGTAGTCGTACTCTCCTCCATCTTTCTGAGTTCAGCAGCCCACTCCCTCACCTCTCCTTTGCTGTTGAAGCCGAGGATCTCAAAGCTGATGCTTGACGTTCTTCCTGACTGGATTTCATGGAGATGCCGGAAGAGGTTGAGGCGTGCTCTGCCCCGCCCGTTGTCCAGCTCTCCTTGTGTTAGGACACCCAACAGGGTTGACTTCCCCGAGTCCACATTCCCCAGCACAGCTACTCGCAGGTCTAAGAACTACAGGAAGAAGAACAGAGAAATCATGAAACTTAACCGCTGCTGTGCTGAGCATGCATGAACACTACATGGCAGTGGAGATGTGCTTCAGAGAGCTTCCCCCCGTGATGGACACTGTGCAGTGTAATCTTGCTCAGATTCTGCTCTTGCTCCCAGCAAACCACTGCCTGGGAGTTGTGATACACTCTCTAGAGTTGTGATGCAACACATCAGTCTTTGATATCACAAAAAAGGCCATTTGCTGCAGCAGGACCTCTAAATCCTTCCTTGTTTGCACACTGGCCTGCATCAGAACTGTTGCCGTAGAAGTGAAGTAATTTCTTACCTCTGATCCAGGCAATTTCCCCTACTGCTATCTGCCTCAACCACAATTTGGAGATGAAAAGCATTATCATCAAGCCTCCCTCTGGCAGCTCTTTAAAGCAGCTGCTATGGGCCAGTCTATGACAAAGTGCCTCTAGGGTTTGGGCTCCCATCCCAAAAGGAAGCTACTTGCATGAAGCCTCTAAGTCTCCAGCAGGAGAGGACGGCCAAGTCGCAGATCCCTACCTGCTGGTTGTCAGGCACCTTTCGGACAAGCACCTCCGTTATCTTCCTTGGAACGTCGCTGTCGTAATCAACCTCCCTCTCCCGCAGCACCGTAATGTCAGCCCCAACCCTGCCACAAACACAAAAGGAAGGAGTGAGACACACACTTGTACTCCGCAGCTCTTGCACTTCTAGAATCACAGCTGGCAAAGTGAATGGGATGAAAGCTGGGGATAGCAGGGAAAGAGCCTCAAGCTTCCAGCCAAAAGCCCTATAACTACCTTCGTATTTCCAGAGCCTCATGATGAGGGAATTTCAGTCATACAGAGGCTTTGTAGAATGGAGCCACCAGTTCCTCAGGGGACTCCTGAGGCAGAGCCTCTCTACTGGAGGCTGTTTATGCCTGCGGGTCCTGCATGAAAGGGAACACATACTTCTCTGCCATACGGCGCAGTGTCTTGAGCGAGGCACGCATCTCCTCCTCTGAGAGGCCCACCAGCAGCCCGTTGTCCTCCACGCCGATCTGATAGACGGCCTCACCTCGGCCTTCTTGTAGTCGCCACTTCATCTGTGTCACCAGGTGCTCAAAGCGATATTGTGAGGGATTCACTAGCTTTAGCTGTTTAACGGAGGGGGTAGTTATAGTCACCACCTGGATGCAGAGGGAATCCCATTGCCCAAGCCAGCAGCTCTCTAACCCAACACCATGAAGCAATGCCCCCAACTCTGACCCACCTCTAGAAAACACAGCCCATGTTAGTGTCTGCACAGAAGCTATAGGACAGGTGAGAAAGGGTTTCACAAAGGTGCATACATAAGGTAGAAGAACTTTTCTGCATCTTGCCAAAGGGATCTGTACCCTGCCTGCTGTGGGGGTAAAGACAACACTGTGGGACCTAACTGTGACACAGGAGGCAAGTAAGTGCAAATGGCAGAATAGCCACAAGAAAGTGACAAATAATTATCAGGGACACCTGTGGCTCTCTCTCAAAAGGAAGATTTCAGGAAAAACACAGTGGGTCTCGTCTCCTAAAACAGATTCATAAAAATGAGTACTGAGATCAAACTCTTCCAGCTCAGCATACTGGGTATCGCTAGGCAGAGACACAGAAGATGACTGATAATTCCTTAGTACAGTGTCCACTTTTCTGTCTCTTCCTTGGACGTGTTCCCCATATGCTGTCTTTGGTGAAGTTACTCACTGCAAAATAACCCTCTGGGAGGAAGACCTCCTTCTGGAACCTAAAAGGCTCACCTTGTACTCGATGTTCCCATCTTCTGCCTGGTCAGAGAATGAAACAAGACAGAAAGGTTAGATGCTGTGCCAGCAGGGACTTCTATAGGCATCAGCTGCCCAGATACTCTGCAGCTCGTGCTGATGGTTTCAGAGAGAGGGAAAGTGGCAGAAATATACTGTATTAGGTCACAGCCTCTTCTGCCATTCATTCCTACACTCAACTGGAACTTACTTTAGGTTTGTTTCTGCTGTTTGCATCCCACATCATGAAAGCCAGAGCACAAAACTAGAGAGGGACACAGGGGGTGATACTGTTTTGGGAGGATTTTTTTACTGCCAGTAAAGAATAGGGCCAGTCTAACAGTCACAGAGAGAGAGTTCCAGTTTCAGAAAGGCACAGGCCAGCATATGATTAAAAGTCTCCCCCTTCACCCATCCATGACCCACAATGCTACCCACAGCATCCCACTCCCACCTATCCAGCAGCTTCCATCCACCCAATGTGCACAGAAACAGAGGACTGGGAACAAAAGTCGCTGCCTCCTCTCCTGCACACTGATACCTTCCCTCACTCAATTAGTTTTTCATTGACTCCTTTCCATATTCTTGCGTATTTTCTCTCTGCAAGAGAGAAAGACTAACAGACATAAGGAAGCAAGCTACTGACTTCTTTGCAGTACAGCAAGCTGGTCACTGGCCTGACAGTTCTGGAGAACCAGACCTGATCGGGACTGTCTGTACACAACGTGCTCAGAAGAACTTTCCCAGGAAGGGCTGGAGCCAGACTGGGTTGTCACAGAAAGGCCTGGGTACTCACCAAGCTCACTCCAACCACAACAGGCTCCAGCTTTCCAAAGAGAATGTATAGCCAATATTGAAGCAATTTTCCCACTGATTCGGTCTAAGGACCACTGAGAAAGGGCTGGAGCCTGCAGGAAGCCACGTATTCTGGCAGACTAAATGGGGCTGCCAACACTAAGCACTTCCTTTTCCTCTGGACACCGATTTGCATCTCAGGAGAGGCAATAGCCCTCTCCTTGCCTTCTAGCTCAGCTCCTAACCACAGCGGTGCTTATGGTGGCAAAAGGCCAACAGAGGGAAGTTCTCAACTGTCAGCTCAGCTCTCGGGCAATGGAGCTGTGCACTGAGAAAAGGGTACTTGCAGGTTTTCCTCTCTTACCACCTACCAGCTTTCCAGCTCTAAGAAAAACACATTCACATACTGTGTGTCCTCTAAATAAGGGGGTGGGTCTCTTTCAAGGCAGCTGAGACTAGAAAAGCAACAAGCCTAGACTTGCTGGGCCACATACTGCATAGGGTAGCCAGGGACAGGAAGCTGTGCTGAAACCACAGGGCGCTCTCCAGCGTCCAGCTGAAAGGAACAAAAACTAAACTGCGGCTGCAGGGGACAATCCTGCCCGTGGAGAAGATCTAACAGTAGCAAAGCGCTGTTTTCCCTTCTTGCCAAGAGTCACAGCCCTACCTTGTGGAGGAATTGCTCCCTCCCAGCACAGGCTCTTATATATTTTACAGAAAGCTCACCGAGCGAGCCAAGCAATCAACTCCAGGGCAATGTAATGCTCCCCACAGTGGCAGTCCTATTAGTGCGGTGCCAACTGCTTGAACTAACCAACACACCCACTTACTACCAATGCCATCTTTTCCTGCTGCAAGAGGCAAGTGCCTCACACTCTGTCAGTACTGTCTGCATCTCCATGTAAGAAAACAGTCGCCAACTTAGCTGGGAAGGGAGTCACTAGAACCTGCTGAGCAATGTCTATGAGTTTGGCAGCTGGAAAGGGACTTACACCCACCCGATCGGCTCTCAGGGAGAGATGCGAACAGGATGCTCGGGACTACGAGTTGAGCAAAGCTTTATTTCCGAAGCTATTTAGTTCCCAGACGGCAAAGCACCCCCAGACAGACGCCAGGCAGTGAGGTACTACTAACGGACAGGGTTTGGCGGACCAGGCAGGGAGCTCGCTGGCACCGGGGGCACAAGCACTGCGCACTGCCACGTCAAACCCCGGAGGAGAGACTGGGGCAGGAGGGCACACAGCTCTCGGGGCCGGGGCTGCGGGACGGCCCGCAAGGCTGCTAGCCCAACCCCGGCACGACCCCGCACCAACACCGCCGGGACCCCCGGCCGAGCCTCTCCAGAAACTGCCTCCAGTCTGACCCGCGACCAAACCTGCCACGGTCGGGGCTGCCGCGGGGCGGCAAGCCCGCGTCGCACCGAGCCGCTCGGGGGGACACACCATCCCTCCGCCCCCTCCAGCCCCGCAGCGGCGGCGCCCGCCGCCCCCGGGCCCGGGCCCTGCCCGGCCCTGCCAAGAGCGGCGCGGGCCCCCGCGGCGGCAGGCCCCGGGGCGGGGGGCGCCCCCTCCGCGGCTGACGGGACGCGCCCCCTCCGCGGCTGACGGGACGCGGCGGCCATTGGCCCGGCCGGGGGAGCTCACCTCGGGCGGCAGGTACGGCGGGTTGTTGGCCTTTCCCCCCCGGCTCCGCCCGTTCTTCTTCTTCGCCTTCGAGCCGCCGCCGCCGCCGGGCGCGGGCCCCCCGCGCCCGCGCAGCGCCCCGCCCGCCCCACCGCCCGCCGGCCGGCAGCAGCCCCCGAACAGGTCCGACACCCGTGAGTCCATGGCGGCCGGCGCGGCCCCGCCGCCCCGGTGCGGCGCCCGCTCCCCGCCCGGGCTCCCCGCCCCGGCCCCGCCGCCCCGGCGTCAGCAACCGCCGCGCGGCGCCACGGGAAACTGAGTCCCGTCCGCCGCCAGCCTACAACTCCCAGCACGCCCCGCGCCCCGCCCGCTCACAACTACAGCTCCCGGCGCGCCCCGCGGCGCAACGCGCTCGCTCCCTTATGGGCTCCCTCCGCAGGGGCGGATGGGAGTTGGAGTCCGACGGAGGGGGCGCCGCCTGGCGGCCGCGGCGGGCAACGCGCGGGATGCGGCCGCTCCCCCGGCCCTGCCCTCCGGGATCTGCCGGTGTCCGCGGGTTTCCCCTTTGGCAGTTCACAGGCTTTGCGGCGGGGCAGAGCCCCGGGTCCCCTGTTCAGTGACAGCAACCGATCAGCACCCGTTCTGACTGGCATCGGGGAGCTAGAACGTTTTTGAAGGTGTTTGGCACTGGAGGTACCTCGTAACTACACAGAGGCAGCAGCCCCGTACGGAGCTATCCCGAAGGACAGCTTTAAGCTACCCTTTTAGCTCCCGAAGGAGCCTTAAGCTCCTGCCGAGGGGGAGGTAACAGCAACAGACCCTCCTGCCCCTCACCGAGTGTTTTGCCAGCCTCCCATGCCACCGCCACCAAGCCTCGTTTTTCTCCGCCGCATCCCCTGGGGGAGGGCGATGCTTGCTTAGCGTTTGTAAAACTTTCACACTCCTCGGCGCTTTTAACAAGCAGCCAAGGTTGCCGTACAGGAACCTCGCCCGCCGCCAACGCCGGGGAGCGGCTCCTCCCGCCACCCCCCGCCAGCGCCCGCCCTCCCCTCGCCGTGTTTTGGAGGCAGCACCCAATGGGGCTGCGGCCACTTTGTTTCCAAACACGGCAGCTCCCACTCACTGCGCGCTCCTCGCCTCCGCCTCCCAGCTGCGAGAGGAGGAGAGCCCGCCGCGGGGCGAAGGGAGTTCCTCTGCAAGGGACCGCAGCCAACCGGGCTGCCAGCAGGAGGCGGAGGGCGTTCAGCGGCCCGGGGGCGGCCGGCGGGGCTTTGCTCCCTCACTGCCGCGCACCTTGCGGATGTGCTCTGGGTGGGCCCCAGCACAGTGCGGGGCGAAAACCAGTTGACCTGTTTTCCGGAGCCCGCCGGGCAGCCCTGCAAGGAGGCAGCCGCAGCTCATGGCGCCCGCGGCTGGGCTGGGGCACCTAGGCCTGCCGCCGCGGTGCCTCCTCAGCGCGGCGGTCGTTAGCCCCACCGAGCACCCCGGCAACGGCCCCTCCACTTGCTCCGCGCGAGGCTGCTGAGCCCAGAGCAGGAGAATCGGACCACCCCGGTCAGCCCGCCCCACTCCCCGGGGCGGGGCGGGGCGGGGCTGCCCACGGACCCTGCTCCTCCCGAGCCGGGACGAGCGCTGGGCGGAAACCCCGCTCCTCCCTACCAAATACGGCGCCTGCACCGCCGGAAGCCGCGCAGGACCGACCCTCCGCCACTCCCATGATACCCTGCGGCGGCGGCCATTCAAATCCCAGCCGGCCGCTCTCCGCTGGCCAGAAAATGGCGGCTCCTGGAGTTGCGGTAGCTTCTGCTCCCGTCCGAGCGACCTCTCCCCCGTCCCCGCTCCTTATAACTGAGGTGCCGCCGGCCCTGGATCGTGGTGGCGGGATGAGGTCTCGGCGGAGCGGGCTGGCGGCGGCGGCCTGCCCCTCGGTGTCCGTGGTGTTCCCGGGCGCTGTGAGCCGGGCGAGCTGCTGCCGCTTCGCTTGCGAGCTCCTCAAGCACGTCCTGCACCAGCGGCACCAGCTCCCGCTGCCCTATGAGCAGCTCACCTACTTCTGCCGGCGGGCGGCGCAGGTGAGGGGGGCCGTGGCGGTGCGGGGGAAGGCCGGGGGGACCCCTGGGCCCAGGGGCGGCCGTGCCGCAGAGGCGGCGGCGGCATTTGAGTCTTGCCTGTTAAGCTAACTATTCTAGCTCAGTAACCCGTATTTTAATGGGTCAACTGCTTCTAAAGTAAAGTGTTCATTGCAGCTGTATCTTTAAATGTTACAACTTCATTTAAAAAAAAAAAGCTTTAGGTTAGGTGGCTAAAGGTCTCAACAAGTTACTATTTATCTCTTGTTGCAGTTTCTGCTCAAAGCATGTCACTGTTTTGTTTGTTACTCAAACAACTCTAAGAAAAAAATAATGTTAAGTGGTTTTGGAGTGATAGCTGATCTTTAAAAGATGGGGCTTCTAATTCTTGTAGGAATTAATCAGTAGTGTGATAGAGATTCAAACTGAGCAGCTATAGAGTGGCCTTTTGTGTTCCTCTTGGATCTGCTGGTTCTATATGTGGGTACCTGTATCTCTTAAAAAGGGCATAAAACCCTTTGAACCTTCCTTGACTTTCAGGGATGGGATGGGCCATGCTTTCTGAAGAGTGTATTAGGACTAATATGTCCTAATAATGACATGTACTAATCTTGGCTTTGTTTTGTTTTCCAGGATGGAGATGTAATTAAGAAGCCACCCTCCATGGACCTGGCAAGCAAGAAGTGCCAGCAGGCGCTGATGGAGCTGGAGGGAGTGCTCCAGCACTTGGAAGTAATGTTTAGTTTGACACTGGTTCCTCGGGTTCTTATTCTACTTGGAGGCAATGTCATGAGCCCCAAGGAGCTCTATGAGCTCAACTTGGAGGGTATCTGTGAGGGCAGTGCTGAGGAGAGCCTGAAAACTGCATCCTGTGTTCGCAAGCTCTTTCACTCACTCTTCGTTGCGGATGTCTTCAGTGAACTTAAGGCTCTCCCTGTCATGGGCACTGTTGTTATGCTCCAAGGACACCGCGATTGTGGTGTTGATTGGTTCCGGCCCAAGCTCAACTATAAAGTGCCGACCCGAGGGAAGAAACTAACTGTTAACTTGTCCTGTGATGGAGACATCAACATAAGTGCCTCGCCTCCTCAGCACATGACTTCTACTTGGGAGGACTATGTCTGGTTTCAAGCACCAGTGACGCTCAAAGGCTTTCATGAATGACCTGTGCTCTGTAGAACTTTAATGGAATATTGAATAACCTTTGGTGCTGCTTTAAGTGATAATAACTTTATCAAATGTAACCGCATATTCTTGTCTGTCTGGATCTCTTCTCCAGGGCATCTACTGCCTTCCTGTAGCTTGACTGTGTTCATCTGTCTTCATCTCCTGAATTGTATTTGCTTTCAACAACCCTTTAAGACACAGTTGCACACAGATACAGTGATTCTTTAGGGATCTGAGTTGTGGCACAGGAGATGAATTAGTGTGTTGGGAGTAAAACTTTCCTGCCATATACTTACTGAACTGGCAAATACTGGATACAGTCTTCTCTCTCCTGAGTTTTAATGTGGCCGTTTTTCTGGTAATAATTACTACATTAGCTGATTGTTTGGGACTCTAGATAATGTATGTGATTATTAATACACTTGGCCTTTACTATAAAGGCCATAACCATTCTTACCTACCCTATTCCTGTAAAAGGAGACCTTTCCCTACAGTGTGATCAGGCTTGAATACTCAAGTGTTTGCCCATCTATTTGATAAAATTAGGCTTCCCCATAACTCAGTTTCAATTAATTAATAATCCAAAGAGTGGGACTTCTCAGCAATTGGGAGGTCTTGTACCTGGCACTGTCTTGTACTGGTGATGAAAAGAGGTTGAGCAGTCAGTCCGGTGGAGGCAGGGAAGCACATCTTCCTATTTTTTTTTACTAGCCTTTAGTCGAACAGCCCTGACAATCAGTTAGCTACACAGTTAAAATAAAAACCTTCTTCAGAGGAAGTTAGGACTCCTGCCCCAATATGCTAGCTTATTCTCACTTAAAACAACAACAAAAAAAGTTAGTTTCTTGCTTACTTTTACCTCTTGGAAGTCTTAGTCTTAGACTTTAAATGTTTCTGAAATGTGAAGAAGAGGTGAGGGGAGTGTGATCAAGTTCAGCACTATCTTTACCTGTCAAATTCCTGTTCTAAGTCAGAATGTATTACTTGGAAGCAGAACTTGAACCCTTTATTCTGGCCTGGTGTCTAGTGCAGAATGGGAGAGAGGGAGAGAAACCCTTAGAGCATGGTGTGTCAGAACTGCTGGGGTTATCTTCAGTCAGCTGGGTATGTATCTGTACTGTAATGAGCTTAATAGCTCCAAATAGTTCTATCCCATTTGAAGAGAAACTCGAGCCTACTAGTAGTAAGGTTGCTTGCAGCTTCTTGCTAGCAAAAATTGCATGATGGGGTGGTAAAAATCCTTTGAAAGGAGGGTAAAGGTTGAAGTAACCCTCTACACTTGGTTTCTATTTTAACTTTGACCTTTTGGAATGGAATGAGATTATAGAACTAGGAGGAAATTAAGTTGATATTTTTGAGCTTGGAGAACACTAGGAGTGCTGTCTCTGCCTTATTATCCATTAACAACTGCTTACAATGTGTAGTAACCGCTAAAGCTAGCTCTAGGGGAAAAACTGCTAGAACGAAGAAAGCTGCCTTATGTGCAGCTGCCCACTTGAATATGTAATTGCAGGTCTGTTGAATGAAATATAACTTGAACGTAGGAGTGTTTGTGCTCAGTAGATCAAAACCCTTCCACCAAAGCTGCTTGTAATGCATATTTAAGAATGCTAGCACTCAAGTATTTAAAGAAGCTTTTGAACAGAAGCCTTGGTTCTGAGGAACAAGGGACCAGTTCCTTTCTACTCTCTTCCCCAAATGAGTGCAATGTTACTGCATTAAACTGTTTACATATTCTGTTATACTTGAACTATGAATGCAGCAATGATATGGTGCCGGGAATGAAAGAAGACAAGATGCTTTTTTTTCTTATGAAGAGCTTTAGAGCTTGATTAACAAGTTTAGTGCTATAATCATTATCAAAATAAAATGCTGGCTTCTGTATGCGATTACATTGGATTTATTTAATCCCTCAAAGTAAAGGTTGTGCTGGTGGCAGAACAACTTGCTTCCATTCTATGTATGTATCTAAACTGCAGGTTCACAGCTGTTCCACCTTTCTCACAAAGTGCATGATGTCTTGTGCCAGAAGCTTTGGTTCCTCAAAGGCAGCAAAATGTCCTCCACGTGGCATGTAAGAGTAAGTGATGATGTTCTTGAAGATCTCCTTTGCCCAGACATGTGGTGTATGTACTAGCTCCTGAGGAAAAGCTGCAATCCCTGTGGGAACATGTACTCCAACCCTAGAAGACATTAGTTAACTGCATTTTTGAAAGGAGTCCTGGGGAAAGTCTATAAAAACCTTCTGACTCTAACTGCCACGGTCAGTTGGAGAAGTTTCACCACAGCAATCCATTTTGTGGTCTGTACTCTGCTGAAGAGCTTCACTTATATTTGGATCTCCTTGAGTTTAAGAATGTTATACCCAAACATGTGTAAAGTAGAGCCAACTTTGCACACAGTTCAATCTTGAAAAGTTTCAGATTTTTAAGCTTACCTTGTTTTGTAGTTTTGTGATATGTGGCAAGATGCCACACCTCTTTGAAAGTCAGGAATGAGCTAGCTCATGTTTACTTTAGAATTTATGGTACCAGCATAACAAATTACTGTCTCAAGAGGAAAGGTAAACTGGTTCAGTCTACAAAGAAAAAGACTCCCCTGTTTATTTGTATGATCAATCACTTGGAGAATTCTGCTCAGCAGCATTTTCCTAGTCAGCCTCTCTTATAGTCATCTTAAAGCCAGTGGCTGTTAGAAGGTGCTTGGTTTCAAGTAGTGCTCTCCAAATTGATTCCCCAAGTTTGTGCTTAACAGTTGTAGTTCTTGGTTTATCCACCAGTAAGCCATATCCTTCCTAATTCAGTTTAAACTTATGTGTTAGAAATGCTCATGATTTTCTATTTTGTTTTTACTGAACTGAGCCACAGATTACATTTGTTTGGTGAATAAGTATATAGACCTGTATGTTGAACACAAACAAGACTGAATATACTTTAAGTCTTTTGCATTATCTTGGCCACAGACTGCCTTGTGTGAATTATAGGTTCAAAAGAAAAGTGACCCTTAACTATATTTGTAAAATAAAAAAAAATCCAAGTTCTTATTTTCTAACTAGTTAAATTTGCTGTTGTGATCTAAATGTTTATACAGGCAAATGTGGTTCAATCTTATTTGCAAATCTGTCTTGCACCTGCCACTTCATTACCTGGCATCAGCAGTTAGACCAGGGTCCTTGGAGATGTTCTCCTTGTAGAATCGCATTGAGGACACAATGGAGGATGTCACCCAATAAATCATGACGTTGGTCAAAAGTTCATCAAGAGAGTATTTGCTGTTGAGAGAGAAAGATGAAGACATTTCATTGGAAGCTGTTTCTCAGTATGCTATATTGGGCTCATGCCCTGGAGAACAGTTGTTCCTCTTGTTCCCCACTTGTTTTCAAGCAGCAAATTAATTGGCACCCATGTGCCCAGACCAAAACTGCCTGGTGCTGAAGTAGTAGTTTGCAGGCAGTCTGCTATAAGTTTAAACTCTACTTGTCATGTGTAATCTTTCATCCTTAAAATTCAGCTTTGACTGGCCAGTCTTTTACCTATGTCCTCATTAGTTATCATCACTCATTTTTTTTGAGTCCTCTCATGGAAGAGCATGTGTTTTCTTACCTTTCCAAGCCTCCATTGTCTTTATGCAGAAATGATTTATCTGTCCAGGTAGAGAATTTCTCCAAAATATATGCAGCAAGCCCCACAGGGGAGTCATTCAGTCCACAACCTAATTCAGGAGAATGGGAGAGCTATTGCAGTTGCCTGGCATTGCAGTGCTTCAGTGGAAGTTAAACTGGACTTTCATGAATTTCTCAGAGGCTTCTATGAGAATTGAGTAGAGAGTCTGTATTTTACCAGCCCTGGTAGTACTTTACTCTTGACAAATTCACCCCAATGGAATCCCAGCTGTAACCAACAGTGTTACAAACTCAGGTAATTCCTATACAAAAGAAGCTAAGAGCTAAGAAAGTCCTGTTGGCTTCTTGGTAATGTGTAGCAGAAGGAGCAAATTCAGATGTAAAGGGATTACACTCTGAAAATAAATTTCAGATAAACTATTTGGGAGCACTGTCCTGCTTAGGATGGATAACCAGGACCCTGAGTGCTTTCATCACTCTTTATCTAATTTAAACAGTGGAGTGATGTGTATCTGTTATCTGTTCCTGCCTTTGGGGAACACTAACAAACATTATAAACACAGTGGGTACACAGCATATTATGTCTATGTTCTTACCTGTTAAACAGGGATAGGGATTACTTCAGTAGTGATAGAGGCTTGCCTTGGGAAAATTCCTGTACCATACCCTAGGCTGTAGTTTTACAGTATACTCAGTATTGCCTACTCTCAAGTGTATTTTAGTGTGACTTTAGCACTGAGTGACTTTGTAGAAGATGATGCACAACATGGTCTCAATTTAATAGTGGACACAGCTAATGCAAAGTAAGTTTGTGCACAGTTTCCCTGCACTGGCAGGCCTAGGGTGATTTGCTACCGATCAAAGTCATGTAAATGCTTTGACCAGCAATGGTAGGGTGGGCTAAAATGTGCCGGCTAGCACATGACCCATCTGGAGATGAGCATTTTCTGGGCTGAAAGCTGCCTCTCAACCACTGTATTCAATGTCCATGGATTAGATGCTCAGAAATACCAGTCTTGTTTGCAGTTTATCACTCATTCAACCTGTACCACATCTTAGGTACCACAGTTTGTCAGTGAAAATACTTTAGCTTTGCTTTAAACCTGCCTAATGAGAACTAAACTGTTAATATATATAGATATTTCTTGAGACTGGGTAGGGAATACATTTTTTTTCCCCCTATTCATTTTCTACATTTCACAATTTTAGTGTGCTACAAAATCCCTGCTCTTCTTTTTCCAGGTTGAAGAGTCCTAGACTATGTATCGTGCTTGTGCGGAAGCTGCTCAGTCACTTCAGTCTTCCTTTTCTCCCCTTCCTGTATTACTCTGATTCTAAACTATATTTATGAAACAGGCAAACAGGGGTGCAACAGATTCTGAATATCATGGATTTAGTGTTTTGTCTTAGCCTGTTTTTGCTTTCTTTAAGAGTTTGTAAGATTCTCTTAAACTCTGAGCTGGCTGATGTTTCAAAGCACTATCCATGACTCACGGATTCTCTCATATGGCAGCAGCCAAAGTAGAGCCCATTGTGATTTTCTTCTGCTACTTAAATTGCTTTGGACTTTGTTGACATAATTTTTTATTGGCCAGTTTAATCAACCAGTCACTTAAATGTTTTTGCAACTCTCTGCAGTTATCTTTAGATTAAAGATTATCTTTAGACCCTGGATAGCTGTCAAATTTTCACTTAACCATTAACTTTTATCTGTAGAGAAATTAGGATCATGTTGAAATGTACAGGTGCCAGCACAGATTTTTGTGACACTCTCTCTCCCCTGGAACTTGCTTACTTATTCCTATGCTTGGATTCTCATGTTAACTAGTTATTAATCCATGAACTTAATCCTTTTCTTAAGGCAGTTTAATTTCTTTAAGAACACTGCGGGAGGAATCTCAACAAAACTTTTTTGGAAAGGAAATATGTTCCATTACTGGATCCACAGCTCTTTGATTCTGCCAGAGCTCTGATTTTTGAAGCATGATTTCCCTGTGATATTATCACCTGTAAATCAATTCTCCTCTTTAAAATAGTTTTGCTAGTTTTCTCATCAGAGACTAGACATACTGATCTTCATTTTTCTGGGGCTACCTTCACTGTTTGGCTCTTAACCCCCCCCCCAAAAAATGCCAACCTGGTATCTTGTTTGTCTCCTTTTATTTCTTTGGTATTGTGACCAGTTCAAGCAACCGACTAGGCATTAGTTAATGTTTCAGTTTGAGTTTCTTCTTTTTCAGTGAATTGCCAGGATGGGGTGCTATTCATTCTATGGTCTCCACATCTGACACCAGTCTGAGACAGCTCCGCTGTCTTTCCTGATGAGGGATTATTTCAATAAAGGAATACCCCATAATCCTCGCTAGTGGAGACTGATGCAAATAATTCATTTAACTTTCCTGAGGTGGCCATATCTTTCTTCAAACTCCTTATCTACTGGCCCCACTAACTATGTCAGGCTTCTGGCTTTTCAGGTGTTAGGGCTGTGTCTACCTTTCTGCAAGTTTCATGTTGCACTTGCTTATGATATTTTTCTTGTTTTCACCCACATTTATTTCTAGAAGCTTCAATTTCAGGATCCTGTGCTTTACTTTAAGAGGCTTTTTGCAAAGGGGTTCTTTCCTCAAGAGAAGTGGCATGTCATTTAAAAGCCCTTGAAAAGTGATATTTGTAGTCTCCATCTTGTTTTAAGCTGTTCCTTTTAACTTCCTTTTACACAGTTCTTGTCCCTGTGTCTTGCATTCAGTCACCAGAACTCATTGCTTCTCAAACACAGTTGGCCTTTGTTCAACTATAAGTTTTTATATACCATAAGCAGTTCGTATACAATGTTCATAGTGATATAGAGAAGGTTCATTACCTGCAGTGTCTGGTTTGGTGGCTTGGATATGTAAGTATCCAGACTCTCGCAGAAGTTCATATATATTCTTCTGGATGAAAGGGTACATACGTCGGACATCTTCCCTAGTGAGGCCTACGAGCCATGGTACATAAGCCCCAAGCATCACAGAAATCATCCTTCTCAAACCTTGATTGCTGACGAAGATGAGATTCAGATGAAGCCCTTTCACAGATCTAAAATTAAGTTAATGAATAGAAGGTTAAATCAAGCAATTTTCTGTCTCCAAATTTTCTAGAAAATAAGTCTGACTGGAGCTGTGATAGAAGCATTTCACTGAGCCAAATACATAAAGCCCTTCAGGTTCATCATGATTAAAAAAAAAAAATTATGGGAGTTAGAAATGGTACAGCTGGTGCCATCTCCATCCTGCTGTGCCACTGGTATGATGTTAGCTTTAGGTACTCAGTTTCTGGATGTGGCATATCCACGCTAGTAGCTCTGGCTGTTGATCTTGTGTTGTTTTGTGCTGTAGGGAACAGGCTGCGTTGGGTATTTTCTGAAAAGCTTGAGTAGATCACATGTGGCCACAGTGCTCTGGGTGCTGTGAAGCACAACTGCAATTGGGAACAGTGAGCTGTTCAGCCTGCTATCTAACTGCTTTAAGAGCTTTCCCACTTTATCTGTTCTCTGACCTAAGCGTGGCTGTGGTGCCTGCTTTTCATTAAATGCTAAACAATGAGCTGTGATGCCATCTTCTAAGGAAGGTATTGTGTTTCTTTTCCGATCAGTCTCAGCTCTGCATTTTAGATAGGAAAGTCCTATACTTCGTGGTACTGTTCAGCTGCTGAAAGGCTGAGCTCCTTCCTTCTTTTCTCCCTACTGATTTTAAATTTATCTCCTTCCTGATTTAGAATGACGATCTGTCTCCTTGAGGTCTCAAATCAAAATGCAGCAGAGTTTACTTCCACAGCTAGTGAAAGAGAAGCCAAACAAACAGCACTGAAATTTAGAAAGCATGAGAACTGTGCCAGTATCAATGCAAAGCATATGAATACAACTGAATGCACAAGGGTGGGGATGTTCCTGGAGGAAAAAAGCAAAAGGGGATGAGAGGCAGGGCAAACAGAAGGCAGGACCAGGACCATGGAGCCAGAAGGTAGGGTGAGAACTGGAAGCAGCTTTTCTGCACTGATTCCCTTTGCTACTCACTGTGGCAGCATCTGGGCCATGTTTGTGGTAATACGAGATCCCCAGTCTCCTCCCTGTAGGTAGTATTCCTTGAAGCCCAATCTGTTCATCAGCTTATGAAATATCCGAGCAGTTGCTATGGTGTCAAAGCCTGTAGGTAAAGAGAAACACAGGAGACCTGTGCGTCCTAGTTTTCATCCCCTGGCCAAAGATCGTGGCCTGACAGAGGCATATGAGTATGCTGCTGTGTGAAGGCACAGCGTGCTATGCTGCTCTGCCTCATTCCTTGGCAATAAAGTGAACACAAGATGATAGAAATTCAGTGGGAAGTGGAGAAAGTGGAAAGAGGACCTGGCTTCCAGCTACCATTGCCTTCCAAATCTCCATAGCCATTCCCAGAGCCTCAGCCACATGGGTGTTAGTGCAGAGCCAAGCATCTGCATTCACAAACTGCAGTGCCCAGGGGGCCTGGGGATGGCTGAGGTATAACTCCAAAAACCTTGCAATTCAAACAGAGCCTTTTCATCGCTTACCTTTCTGGTGTGGTGCCTCCGAGAAGCCATAGCCTGGAATGGATGGACAGATGACCTCAAACACCACATCGCCCTCATTCAGGCTGTGCCTGGCCGGCTCGGTGAGCAGAGGGATGATCTTGTAGAACTCGTAGAAGGAGCCAGGCCAGCCATGGACCATCAGCAGAGGTTGAACAGCTCGACCGTGAGGGACGTAGGAGGGCTTCACATGGATAAAATGGATATCAATCCCTGCCACATATCCAAGACAGATAAATTAAAGCTGTGGTTCCATCACAGTTTCTGTTCTGGACTCTGAAGAAGGAGGGTGGCAAAACTGTAATTAGCATTCGTAGCAGAAGTTACACAATCAACGCATTGCAAGAAGATGCCTAGCTGAAAGGGAATGCCTGGTATTGTACCTATGTCTCATCTTTTACCTACAGACAGAGGTATTGATCCCAGCCCCAGATACGGGGGTCACAGGAGATTGAGCAGCCATCTCCTGAGAAACTGGTCTCACAGTATATAAGTAGAGCTGCACTTAAATAAAAAGCATAATGCAGGTAAGACACATGCAAAAACATGACAAAATTACAAAATATGTGGGTAATAAAAAGAGAAACATGAAAAAGTGCAAGATAGAAGTTTAACCTGCAGATCACTTACCTGAAGTCTGGCTAACCTCACGTGGCTAAACTGGGTGGTGGAAATTCTAGCCTCAGAGTATGGGTAAATTTTGCAATTTTCAAAGGTGGCTTCAAGGCAATAGCAGAAGAAAACCTCATCGTTAGTTAGCAGGGGTTCAGAACCAGATGAAGCCCATCTTGAAGCAGACCTAATCTTATTGCCGCTGTGTAATGGTCTTAATCTATAGAAGGTTATTAATAATATAGTCTCCACTAGTGATATTTCACTCATATCACTAAGCTGTTATGCATACTGTTGTCTTAAATATTGTAACCTCTTAAATCCCCCCCTTCTCTCTGTGCATTTCAGAGCGAGACCTGCTCAAGCCACAGAGACCCCCTCACCTTCAATGGTGGTTTGGAAATGGGGGTATTTGTTCAGGACTTCCACTTGCTTGCGCCAGTCAAACTGGTTCCTCCAGTAGGCCACCACCTTCTGCAGGTAGCTGGAGTTGAAGCCATAGTGGAAGGCGGCCCCTTCCAGTGGCGGTGCGTAGCGGGCCTGCTCCAGGCGGTGGTGCAGGTCCTGCGGAGGGGAGCCCTTCTTGCAAGGCTGGCCAGCTGCCCGCACGTCCCCTACGCTAGGGCAGGCATGGACGGGCTCTCCTGGCTCCGCCGGCTTTTGTATCACTATCTGGGACACCATGAGCCCTCCTGAAGCAGTGGCATACTCTGCATAACCTCCTGAATCATTTATATGGGGAATATATTTTTCTGCACGTTACTAATTCCCGTAGGGCACCCAGGAGTACTGGGTCCTACTCTTGCCTTGCTGCTAACTTGCTTTAGGGTTTTTGGCACTAGGAGCTTGCTGGCACCGCCGGCTGGGAGAATAATAAGAAGCTCAGCTGGAGCTGCTGACTGCTAGTTGGCCAGATTATTAGGGACAGGCATGTAGGGACAGAGGTGCTGCGACTTAGTCAAGACCCCAGCCCTCTTCACCCTTCCAGCCCTTCCCTCTGTGGAAGCCCCTCAGTTCTGCCCCACCAGTGCAACTGCTGTCCTGATGCCCTCCCACCCCACTCCACCATCTGCAGACTCACTGTCAAAGTCTGCTGCTCAAAGTGTGGCCTTTCTGCAGGAGCAGCCCCAGGTTGCATGGAGGGTCTGTGGTCTCAGAAAGTCTTTATGGGGCATTGCAATGAACCTGAGCTCAAATCCCATTCATAAAGGGTGGTGAGCCAGAGCATCATCTAACAGTGCTAGGTTGCTGCACTGGTGTATATAAGTGCACTGCTGCCACCCCCAAGACATCACCTTGAAGCAATAAAGTAGGTGATGGACTGGCTCAACCTCGCAGCTTTCTGCCCCTCCCTACATCCAGCCACCGGTACCTCGATTTCTTTGTCAGACGTTTCAATCTTGAAGGGACGGATACTTTCATCTTCTTTCCCTTTTAGGGGTCTTTCACCTGAGCCCCACCATCCATCGCCCATTTCAATGGTCTTGATCTTGTGTCTAGACCTCAGCCAGTAAACCAGCATCCCTCCAACCCCCAGGGCGGCCACAGGGACCAGGGCTGCATTCTTCTGAGAATATTCAAAAGACCTGGGGAGGCATAAAATCGATTGTGTTCAACAACAGAAGTTTCAAGGGTAAAGGGACTACCCTGAGGCTTGTATTCACATTGGTTGAGCCTGAGCAGTGACAAATGCCTACAAATCCCATGGAGTCAGCAGGGGCTGGGGGTTTCTGTTATTTTTGAAGATCACAGGCAAGATTTGGGGCAGGGTTACATCTACCAGTGCTTCTTAGGGACCTCAAGTCCTTGCTGATCAGGACTTGCTGATCACAAGGCTTCCTTGTCCCTCTCCTTGTGAACCAGGGTGCCCTGGGTGACAAGGGTCAATAGGATATGGGCCAGTCTATTTTAAGGCAGGTACTGGAGTGAACGGGATAGTAGCAGCTGGACTCCTCCAGGAATAAAAACTGCACAGACAGAATGGGTTGAGGAGCAGGAGCAGAGACAAGGGTCCTCAGCTGCTGGAGAGAGCTGGATGTGCTGGACGTGCCCCTCTTGGCAGTGCTTTATACATAGCTCCCCTACAGATGCAATCACCTTTTAGGGCAACACTGGCTCTCCACCATAGCTTTGCAGGGGTAAGGGTCTCAGCTTGTCTGTCTGGTGCCCCTGTTTCTGTTCTAGACAGTAAGGTTTCAGACTTTCTTGAGGTGTGGGAGCTAAGTCACCAGAGTTGGTTTTAACAGACATGCAGCATGTTTCAAAACCATTCAAACACTTGAGCAATCAGTCCTAAATGTAGTGTACCTTCTCATCTCTCTGACCTGTGCCTCAAGCTCTCCAGCTTCCCTTGGGGATTAGTAGAGGTGTCTGGGGCTATTGCAGGGGGCTGCAAGGGGACTGTGAATGAAGGTTTTGTTGTTGTTGTCATACAGGGTAGGGAAGGGACTATGCTGTGCCCCAACCAGGGTGCTAATAAAAAGTGGAGGCCTCAGCACAGAGCAGCTATTTCACTCACCTGATCCGGGACAAGATGCTCTCCCTACAAAAGGGGGGCAAAAAGAAAGAAGATCCTTATAGTCTTATAGTGTTGTCTGAATGGTACCAACCCTTGGGTATAGTGCAAAGAACATCACCTGCCAGCACCATTTACTGCCCACCCATGGGATTACAAGCTGTTTAGCCACCCGGCAACATCTGCCATTATTTTTCCTACTTTTTGAATGGGACAGAAAGAGAGGGGCTCAGAGCACTGCCTCTGCACAGAGATACAGTGTTTCTGGGCTGTGTTTTAGCTAGATAGTTTGTTGCAGTAATATTCCCTCCTTCCGCACAATTTAGATAAAAGGCACTAAACAACTGGGTAGGTGTCCTTGCAGAGTTTCATCCTACAAGCGGCTGTGTTACTTCAGCCAAGAAAATAGTTTATTTTGACTGCTGTGTAGCGATAGGTGCACAGCCTTGGCAGGGGACTTTCAAGCTCAAGGGTTATTCTGCTACCAGGCACGTGGTACTCATCATGCTGCAGGGCTGGCACAAGGAGAGGCTTGTGGGACCTTTCCCTGTTCAGCGTTCCATGAGCTGCTATACCTTTGCTACTTCTAACTACTCCTGACTGGATATCAAGCTTTTGGGTCTCATCTGCCTGCAAGAAAAAGAAAACATCCTCCTTGGTTCTCTTTCAGCCTGGTAGATTCTCTTGCAAGAAAAGCACAGTCTAAAGTCTAGCAAAATTAGAAGTGACAAGAGAAAGTCTTGTTACTCTGCCTTGTAGAAGGCAGCTAGATTAAGGGAGCCGTTTGGTGTCATAATTATGATACCTTGAGACAAAAAAAAAAAGGACATGAAACTCCATGAAAAACCAAGTCTGCTGTCTGTTTCTTTTTACATAGTATCATTTCCCACTGCTGCCTGTGATGCAGAACCTAGTGCCTGTACTGGAGACCCCAGCAGTCCCCAAAGCAATTTGGTAATGATCTCTGAGACAGCCTATGTATGATTTTTAAAGGAGGTATCTCCTTAAACCACTCCCAGACAAGGAAGAACAGGGCTCCTACGAGCAAACAGTGTCAGCTTCCATCTCATTGGAGGCTGAGCAGCTTATGCAACGGGTAATAATACCCCCCTGCACTTGCATCCTCCCGGAGTTTAGTGAGTCAGAGGCATGAAACCAGTTATCATGGCAATAGCACAAACTCGGCACTGCTAACAAAACAAGCATGTCCCAGAAGCAGCTCTCTGAGCGACACAAAACAAGGCTCAGTCTAATAAAACCTCCTCCCCACTCACATTCAGGAGAACTCAGCCACATGCTCCCACCCTCCAATGGCCTGGTGAGCCCGCAGGGGCTTTCTCCCGCCCCAGCCCCGGGGAGCCCCGTTCGAGGTCCCTCCTCCCCGCACCGAGGGGATCTCACCAGGCGTTTGGAAGAATCTCCTGCCACATGTCTGCTTCCTCCTCGCCTGGCCGCTGCTCTGAGCAAAGCAACCCAGGTGTCTCCTCTGCTGGCTTTCTCTTGGGCAGTGACGCTCTCTCGGTGACAATGCAAGCTACATCATCTGTTAGTGCCACCTATTGCCTAAGTGTGCAGTTGCAAATTAAGTTCAGCAGAGGCAAATGCAAAGTCCTGCATGCGGAGGGAATAGCCCTGTGCACCAGCACAGGCTGGCTGCCAAATGCATAGAAAGCAACTCTGCGGAGGCTGACCTGACGTCCTCAGCTGGGCCTGAGTCAACAAGGTGTCCCTGCAGCAAAGGCCAGCTGCGTACAAGGCTATATTGCAAGCATGTTAGCCAGCAGGCTGAGTGAAGTGATCCTTCACTCTCTTCAGCACTTGTGAGACCACATCTGGAGTGCCATGTCCAGTTCTGGCCTTGCTGGTAGAGGAAAGACTGGAGTGAGCCCACCCTTGGTGGTGTAGGACCACCAAGCTGCCAGGGGACTGGAGCACGTGGTGTATGAGGAGAGCCAGAGAGACCTGGGCTTGTTCAGCCTGGAGAAGAGAAGGCAAAGGGGGGATCTTATTGCTGTCTACAGCTACCTAGTGGAGAGCATAGGGAAAATGGACCCAGACTCATCTTGGAGGAGCAACAGCTGAAGGACAAAAGGCAATGGATGCAAATTGCAACAAGGGAAATTCTGGTTAGATATTAGGAGAAATGTTCACCATGGAGGTATTCAGATATTGGGACAGGAGCCCAAAGAGGCTGTGGGATCTCCATCCTTGGAGGCATTCAAAATTTGACAGGAACAAGGCACTGAGCAACCTGACCTACCTGGACCTTCTCTGAGCAGGAGGTGGGACAAGCTGACCTCCAGGTGTCCCTTCCAACCTCTGTATGATGTGGCTCTATTCCACGTGCACCTGTGATTTGCAGCAGCCAAAACAAAACACAAAGGAAAAGTTATGTTTTTCATTTTCCACAGAAATCAATGCCTTGTTTTAGCTCAGGGAACTAGATTTAATTTCCCTCATGGTTGGTAAAATCTTACTGGACAAAGGCTTCTCCTTCCTAAATTGTTGCACAGTGTCCTTGCTGTGCTTCACTCCAGGAACAGCTACATTTTACTGTCAGAGGAAATGATTCCTATCTCCATGCAATGCTCAAAGTGAAGTACCGTCACCAGTGAGAGCTGTGGTGATTATCTCATACTGCTGTGCGTTCATATGTAGCCACTGTGCCATCAAAAAGAGCCATGAGGAAGAAAAGCTTGTAAATCCTTCATTTGGCCAAAGTTCAATTTATTGCTACACCATAGTTATTTCTGGCTATGTCCATCTGGCGTTACTTTAGCTTTAAGGTCCTATTTCCAAAGCAAACCCAGGTCTCTGGAGGCCTTTTGGAAGATGGTATCCCTGATTGCAGAGGGGACTATAGTCAGAAGACTAGAGATTTATTAGCAACAAGAGGAAAGAATTACAACTTGTGTGGAAGGTAGCTGAGGACCCTTTAAAGCGCCAGGTTGAGGTATAACAGGCTGTGATGTCTCCAGGAGACAAAAGAGAGCTTGGGAAATTTTTATATCTTACCTAGCACTTCAAAAAAGCACATAAGCTGGTGGAGGAAGTCTGGCTTAAATATCTGAGAGTGAAATTATCTATACCAGGAATGTGGGAAGAGCTAGCAGAGCTAGTTAAAGCTGCAGAGAAAAGATACAAGTTGCTGCTCTCTGTTCAAAAGATTTGGGAGAATCAGAACAGTTTTTTCTTAAGATATAAGGAGACACACCAAGGCCATTAATACCCTGGGGCTAAAAGGCAACAAACCCCTACTGATAAATCTGAAACAGCTGAGATGACAAGATTCCATCTACTGAAATGCAGGGTATGTGCAGGAGTTTTGTGTGAGTGCTGGTGGGCAGAGATCAAAGGGTCCCAGAGGAAATCCCGTGCCCTGGGATGCTGTCCGTGGAAAACAAGGTTTTTCCCTTATGTCTTACAACCTCTAGTGGCCAAAATGCACAACTCCAGGCAGAAACTTCTTGCTGGAATCAACAAGGCTACTTCCCACGAGATTTTGATGCATGTCCCATAAATGAAAAGGGGAATCCCACAGGAAAGGACCTGTAAAAGTGTTTCAGAGCATCTCCCTGCACTGGGGCAGGATCCCTTATCCCTAATGACAGACGTCTTAGCACATCCATTTTTAAAAAGCCTCCTCGGGGCACCATTACAAAGTTTTCTGCCTCTGTCCCAGTGCTGTGATTTTGCTGGTTCAGCTGCTATGCTGGCATTGAGGGAAAAAAAAAAGAGAGACAGAATAATATTTGATATACTGTATCTCACTATTGCATCTCCATCTAAACTTCCAATTGCTGCCATACTGCAGTGCCTTTACGACTGGCATCATTTTATGAAGGGATTTCATACGTTTCCATTGCACAAATCACATATTAACAGAGAGCTTGTTTCCTATGTTTTTCTCTTGCCCGTCACTGATCTTCAGGATCACCCCTGCAGCAACGATAGAAAATGCGCACATGAAAATGTTACCACAATGTATTATTTTCAGCTGGTTTAACAGCTGGATACAAGCAGGAGGAGCCACCCACAGCGTAACCTGCCAGATCTCCCAGGCCCATTCACTAACGCTGGCGTAGTGGGACCTGCTGCTGGAGAAAGCACCCAAAGGCCAAGCAGCAGTTCGGCAAATACTGGGTGCCCTCTAGTGGGAAAGAGGAGCTCGTAGTACACGTAATACCACTTTTGGGGGTTCTTTTGTTTTGTTTTTTTGTTTTTCTGTTTTGGACTTTCTGTTTTTTCTCATTGCCCATTGCATGTAATCATAATCCAAACCTCATAAATACCATTAATACTGAAACCTAAGACATGGAGAGGAAAGCTGGTGACTTCTGGTTATGAAATGAGCTAGTGAAACAGAGGTAAGAGTGGAGCATAGAAGCTTTTAACACAGCTCTTTTATAGCTTGAGATGCTGTGGGAACTTGGAAATGATTATTCTGACCTTTAGAGCCATTGCAAGACCCTCGCTGAGATTTATGGCCCCAGCTGTAATGCTCTGCCCTTCATCTTACAGCATGAAGACTTTGCTGCAAAATTTTCCTTTTGTATGTGTAAAATCAGGTTCACTGTCTTAAGAATATTACTAGAGAGCAAATGGTGCTCAGTAACAGGGGATCTTTATGAATATGGTCTCCTGACTTATACCAGGGACCAGATCTCTCCTTTTTATTTGGTCAGTGGCTGCTACCAGTGAGCTGCTGGCTGGTGATGTTGCAGGGCAGGGCAATATCTGGAAGCTTCAGATCTCCCCTGTGCTCCTCCAGGCTCCTGCAACCCTGCTTGCCCCATAGTATCACTCTGACTTTGGACTTCACCTTCTTCTTTTGCTTTTAAGGAAGGTCCTTAACCCTAATGAGGCTTTCCTTTGCTTCCCTGGATCTTTGCTCTCACAGGCCAAAGATACCGAATGCTATATTTCCCTGCATGACTTCTGAAGGGGAATGGTCCCCATGGTCCAACAGGTCCAAGCTGGGACTCTCCATGCACACACAACTCTTCTCAATAGGTATTGTATGAAAAAAACGCTGCCCAGAAATGGGATTGCATGGGAAAAATTGGAGAGTTTACAACATGTGGCTGTGTCCTGGGCATTAAGGAACAGCCCCAAGCACATCACCCTACCCGCAACAGATGGGCAAAGTTTTCACCTTCCCAGTAAGGTCTAAGGACATTCAGCTGGTTGGTGGGAGATTTGGTTTGCACCAAAATCTACTCCAGCCCTGAATGGCAGGCTCTGTGCTCAGCCTCAGTGGTCACATCCCTGGAGGAAACACTGAGCTCCTAAGCACTTCCAAGCTGTTAATTCCTGAATCTCATTAACAAGAGCCAGCTTAAACATCTGAGGGCAGATCATAGCAACACCTTGCTCCTGCCTCCACCGGCAGCCAGCCCATGAGGCCTCTGTGCTGCTCCATGGTATCTTATATAAAACTCAGATTGCAGGAGTGATGAACAACTTGGGAGGGCCAGGGACAATCTCTCCTATCCCCTTTTCCCCTTCACAAATGCTCCTTTCTTGCCTAGAAAGCCCATCATCATTTCTGCAAGTACCTTCCCCCCACACCTTCTCTTTAGTCCTCTGCTCTGCACTGTACGCTGAATAAAAGTTAGTGTTTTCCCAGCTGGAAATGGCCCCTTCTCTGCCTCCCTTATTCTCAGGAGACCTCTCAAATGTTTCACTGCTACCTCCAGCAAGGACTGGCCCCTTCTGTTGCTAATTAGGGAGTTAAGAGGTTCCCCCAGGCACTTCCCAGTGAAACCGAGCCCATTAAATGAATGGCAGGCAACATCTCTGGGGGTGGGGAGCAAAGTTACACAACAGCTGCTTGGAAACAGGCAGTTTGTTACGTGTGCTGGTTTTAGAGACTCGGCAACATTAAAAACAAAAGCAACTTTCAAGTCCAAACCAGTGTATTTAGGTCACTGATACCCTGGGGATAATCTCGGGGATATTGGTGATGGGAGGCAGGCAGCAGGCGCTGGGAGCTTGTGCTCAGAGCCCAGATGTGCAAAACGTGATGGTCCCTGCATGTGCACCCGGCCATGGGCTGTGCACTGAACCTCGGGTGTATGGGTCCTTTCTGTGCTCTGGGATATGGGTCCTGCTATGCTGCACACTAGGAGTGTTAATCCTGGAGCGTAATGTGAGACAGAGCCCTCTTGGGCTTGGACACATTGCTGGCAGTGGAGGACACATTGCTGGCAATGGACACATTGGTGAGTGAGTGCAGTGGAGGCTTGTGGGCTTGGCTCAGCTAACCTGGGTGCCGAGCAGCCTGGACATGGGGAACTTCTTATACAGAAGGAAACTTCATACAATCAGTACAGATACAACTTTAAACCCTGGTCAGTTATGCCATTTTTGTTGTCTTACAATCTTAGGAGTGCATTGGGTATCTCCTGCAACCATTGCTCCAAGCCATGTAAAATTATAATCTTGCAGAGAAAGCAAGAATCATTAAAAAAAAAGGATGCAACTGACCAAAGGCACTTGAGGGAGGGACTAGTCTTAAGATCTGTAGGACAATATAGATATAAATGTCTTATGGAAAAGAATATCCTGGGTGATTTGTCATTACTGTAGTGACAGAAGCATTGGTGGCAGAAACAAAGGCCTTATCTTCAACAAAGGGTTGCAGATAAATCAGTACGTGTAGGGAGTCTATACTCAATAACTTATCTAGTTTAACAAAAAATTCTCTAAAAAAGCAATTATCGTATTTGGCTGAGGCAAAAAGAAAGGGCAGAGAATGATCTCCATCCTTCTCAATAACAATGACTGCTGCTGAGGATCCTGTAATAGTAACTATTATCATAGGCCAGATCCCAAGTTCCTTTTCTCCATCCTTATCTTGGCAAACTCCTGGTGTTGCTTTCAGTGGGCATCAGTGCTCAGCAGCTGTGAGGAGTAGGTGCATTGCAGGAGAGGGGCAGGTTGTCTCTCTTCCATTGCTCTGCCATAGCTCTGTATAGCCAACTTCTCTAAACTAGCCCTTACAAAGAAGGGCTTCAGAGGGAAAAGGAGAAGCCCAAATCTAAGCATGGGTTTTGCAGAGACATCAGCTGAACATTAGGCACCCACAGAGCTCCCACAATCGGTACGGGAGGCAGCTGAGGGGCTGCTGGAGCATGTGAGCTCCCCTTTGCAGGCCTGAAGGAACGTGCAAGAGGAGACGTGGTTTTTGAGAAGTTGGTCTCATGATGTGTTCAGTTCACTGAAAGTTTTGGAAAGTTTTCTGCTCTGATCCTGTGCGTTATTTCCTCCCTTTTGGGGGACTGCACTAGCTATTTTGGCCTCCTTTCTGAATAATTATTTATTCTCTCTATGGTTTTTCCTACTGTCCATTATTAGTTGTTATGCCTACATTGTATAACAACAACAACAACAACAGTAATATGAAGAAACTCTTCAGGTCCAGAGGCATTAAGAAAATGAAGACTGAATCAGCTGAACTTCTAACATAAGGATATGATTTTCATTTTTCATTAAAAACAGCTAGTCTGGAAAACCAGGGATGTTTGAGTATAATGTAATAACAGCACTGCAGACATCTCATCTAAAGAAAATAGCACTATGGACCTTGAGCCTTGTACAAGGATGCACGAATACAGACGGGAAAATAACTAGGTATTGTATTTTAAGATATTGGTCTGAATATGGTAAACAAGACTCTATCAACAAGTCTGTAAGTATACTTTTTTTTCTCTCCTCCAGCTTTTCAGCATTCTTGGAAAGACTTATCTAAGCAAAATCCCAGCATACGTAACTGACTGGCCCTTCCCAAAGGTACAAGGATAAAGCCCTTTGCAAGTGGCTATTAAGAAAACTTGGCAACAACAGCTTTCAGGATGAATCCTTGCCAAAGATTAATACGCAGTTCCACAAGCAGTGGAACTAATGAAGCCTCATTTCCTACACGTATTTGCAAAATACAGCTACTATTTGCAAATACAAAGAATTTGTATTTTCCAAGTACAAACACAAAAACTTTCTAACTAACTGGATTGTTCTAAGACTTTGTTTTCTCTAGGTATGTTTATAAAATTCCCCCTGCACTTCCCAAAGCAATCAGTTTTCACAAAACATGCAGAAACACCTTTCAGAACTATTTTTGAATTCTCTGCTTGCCGAAGTTGTTGAAATCAGCAAACAGATCAAAAAGGTACTGGGAGGATGCACCTATAGACACACCAAGTGATTGTACAAGCATTGGTTCTGCAGGAAGCAAGGAACTAAAGGGAAGTTGTGAAAGAAAACATAGGAGAAAGCATCCATTTCTTAGCACTGACAGGAGTTGCAGGGCATCATCCCCCATGATCAGTGCTGAGACGTACAGTAGCCAAGAATGATCCAGTCCAGCTCCTTTCACTACAATGGCAAAATCTTCAGCGCCATTAGTGAGACCACAGCTTACTTTTGCACCACATCCAGAGGATGAAGTGTTCAGTGAGGTGGCCAAATCTATGTAAGATGCAGAATGATTGGAAAAAACTTCAAAAGGCCCTAGTAAAGGCTGCTCCTTTTAAACGCAATGCATGTTTTGGCATTTGCATTCGGTGGGAGCAGGAATGAACCGAAAGTTGGGTAAGTGGGACAAAATGATGGCAGATGGAGCTCTCTGTATGCCAGTATAAGTTAAGGGAAGCTGGAAAAAAATATTTCACTTACCTAATATTTAAATGAAAAATTCTGAATTAGAGCTGATCTCAAGGAAAAGCTCTGGGCACCTCTGTGGATAGCGCAGTGTTGAGAGAGGAAGCTTAATGCAGAGCAAAGCAAAACCAAAATAAGATGTCATGTATTAAATAGGTCAGGCATGTATATATTACCATAATAATTCCTAAATAAATCAGCTGTGTATCTCCACCTTGAAATCGGTGTTAGGTGTGATCATTTCCATAATAAAGGGGCAGAGAAGAATAGAAAAGGCAGAAAATGAAACAGCACCATAATCACTGGCACAGTGGAGGCTGTGGGAGAAGGGAATGGATGGGAGAAGGGAATGAGTGAGCAGGATGGCTTAGCTTTGTGAAGAGTTGAGTTAGAGGAGAGATAAGCACAACAAATTTCTAATTTGGCCTTTAATAAAGACTCTTGTCACTTTCTGAGCACCTTCCATGACTTTATATGAATTATAACTTAGGAGTTACAGAACACCTGGTGTAATAAAGAAAGTAAATCTTAATTTTATGCCACATATAATTTTGAGACAAAAAGAATTGCTGAAAAATGTGACCAAGACAAGTAGCTGTAGTAATAAAATTAGTATTAATAAAGTTGCTGATGGTGAAAGTTTATAATTTCTTGTGCCTCTTGTCTTAGGATTCCCATTCAGCTTTGCGTATCTCACTAAAGCTGAGGTTATTCCTGCTGCTCTTTAAGCACAGCAGCGTCCACATGGGGAAACACACTCAAAATGCAAAGAGCTAGAGCTGAGGATGGACAGCCAGAAAAAGTCAGTGTAATCCTGGTTTCTGTCGCAAAGGCATCACTTAAGAGAGTGCAGTTATCCTTTCTGCAGCTCTCATGCAGTTACAAATCTCTGTCATGAAGATATCAGAGGTTTTTTTTAAACGTGCATCTTCTCTCTGGAGTAACCACCTGAGGGCAACATCACACACACAATGGGACACGCAGGGCTCCTGTGTCTGGAATATTGTGCTTGCTTCCAGGAACCGCATTACCAGAAAAATCGTGACAAACAAGAAGCAGCTCAAAGAACAGCAACAAAGATGATTGGGAGGCTGGAGCTACTATGCAGACAAACATTACAGAAGCAAAATCTAGTTTGCCTAAGGCATGATTGATTAGGAGCAGGATCCTGGCCTCCAAATATTTGAAGAGTGAAGAGAAATTATTCAGCATAATAAAGGAAGATAGAACTATGAGTAATTGGTGGAAATGAGGCAAGGAAAATGTGCCTGGTCTTCCTGATGTATTTTTCCTACCTGTGAGATACTGGACTGTGAATTGGAGGTATTCATATTCTGATTCTCTAATGAAAGATCAAGGCTCTGTCAGGGTAAGCATAGTACTGGCCAGGAATAGAGATGAAGGTCAAGAAGAGGTCAAGAAGAGCAGCTCATAGTCTACGTGACAGTCAGGAGATGACTAGTGGGTAAAGCACACGAGTGTTGTAGGGGTGGAAAGATAGGGATACCACGAAGTAAGAAATTCTTTGAAAAAGAGAAGTCATTCCTCCAAGAAAAGTGTCAGAAGTCCTGGGAAATCCAAGCTGTTCTCTCCCATCCACAACTTTCAAAATACGTATGGTTCCAAGAAGGATCTTTCTTCTTTGCCAGCCTATGACATATTTTTGGGGGTGCTCTAGAGCAATACTGATTTCAAGCCGGGGCTACTTCTCCACCTTCCCATGCCTGTCCAAGGAAGTAGGTGTTTGGGCCCTTGGTCAGGCATGACAGTGGTTGGAGGCAGTCTTTGGGACACATCACCATTTACCATGATTCTGGAGAATTATTTTTCTGGTAGGGAGGGGAGTGGAGTCATCCTGTTCTGTGCAAACACTGAGGTTTTGCCTAGAACAAGGCGTGGAAGGGAGTGCTGAATTTATAGTATTGATGTGAAGTGCCACCTATGTGCGCAGACAGATCTAGAGAGGGGACACAGAAGTCTTGCCTGCCCTGCAGTCCAGGTTGGCTTCCTCACTGCATGGATTTGTCTATGACAGCACAACTTTGGCAGAGCCTCACAGTAGTGGGCGATGAGGTGTCGCCATGCTGATGAACAGGTAGTGAGCCATGGGCTGGGAGAGCCATGGGCTGGGACTGAGAACCAGGCATCATGCAGTGTGAACACAACTGAGCACCTCTAACGGCCCACAGGATGGCCATGATGGAATCGGTCCAGCCTGGTCCCTCCTCAGGGGCAGGCAGCCCTCCCCAGCCACCTGACAAGGTGGGAGAGAGGCGCAAGGAGTCTTCCAGTAAGGGGTGGAGGAGGATAGGACAGGGTGAGCTGGATGCACTGGGCAAGCTAGCAGAGCTGTGGTGCCCCAAGGCCTGGTGCTGCCTGAGCCTTTTCAGGACAAAGAGCGGATTTAGCAGCCTGGGAACGTACACAGTTGGCAGGATCATGCTGTGCCAGTGCTGAAGGCAGAGCTAAGCTGCAGAGCTAAAGCTGTGGCACTCGGGGGTAGGTTAGCATCTGTCCTCTGCTCAGGAAGCGAAAAGCTTACGCAGTGCTCACAGGGGGAGCTCTGCATGCCCCTGTAGGCACAACACAAGAAAACGGTGCTAAGACAGAGGCATGGCCCATCATTCGGTAGGGAGCTGCCAGACTGCTCAGGTTAGCAGTGCTCAATAAAGCAAGTGTTACAAACTAGGACAGTATAGGGACGGCATCTCCTGTCTGCTCGTCTAAGCCCAGTCTGCACTTCTGCCGTATCCAGCTCCCTTGTGGCACTGAGTGGGTGTTTTTGTGCAGGTCTTGGAGTTACTAACCCTCACCACCCCCAGCTCTCCTGCACCATTCCCCTCTCAGTATCCCTTGCTGGTGAAGTCTGAGTGACACTGGTCTATCTGAGAGCCATCTCTTTCCCCACTTCTCCCTCAGACAGCTGTTAATCATCTACCTGGCACCTAAATTCAAACCTCCCCATGCCAGGCTATCACTTTCTTCCCTTTCTGTTCCTCTGTTAGCCACTGATGGGGCCACACCAGCCCTTGGAACATGCCAGCATGAAAATCAGCTCCTTGCACAGAGCTCCCTGCAACCACAGAAAGCTATCCAGCATTTTCATACATGCCTGGCCCCTAGGCGGAAGTGGAGTGGGCTCAGCTAATCCTGAAGGGAAATGATTAGCAGCTGTAGACTTGCATCTCAGTGGCACGGGATTTGGGATTCATTTTCTTTAAAAGTGCAGAGCCAAAAGCTTCAGGGTGATCTGGGGCCACTGGAGAGCCCTGGAAAAGGAGTGATTCTGGACCTGTCCAACGTGTGGAGTGCCCCGTTACACCAGGACTTTGCAGAAGGATCCACAAGATGTTCCTTATTTAAAATGCAATCGGAGAACGGAATGCTGCACAGGCAGACTCATCTAGTTCCAAGTAGTCGGGATGTCAGCAGCAGTGAAGCTGCAGCAGCGTGGTCTAACAAGCTTGCTCAAGCCCCTGACTAGACTTGATTGGCCTTCCTGGAAGTCTGTCTTGCCGTTACTTCATCCTTGTTAGAGTTTATATACGGTTGCTATGCTGCAATTAAACACTGATGCTGTGGTAGGAATGCCCTAAGTGTGATGGAGCCTGAAATTCTGGGAAGCAGACTGAGCTCTAGTAACTAAACTGACTCCAAACAGAAAGCAATAAAAGACAACAACCCCTCCTTCCCTTCCGAGATCCCCTATTTAAGAAAGAAAATCCTAATTCTTCTAACAGTCCTGTTACAGGACTGAACTGTACCAATTATGACAGGTCTTTAAAAAAAAGAAAAAAGGGCAAATCTGCTGCCTCCTCTCAGAGGGCTTATTTGCAAATACGGCTAACCAGATCTCTTTCCTACAGTCTGCAGCAATATTTTTTTCCCCTGAGACTGAGAAGTCAACACTCAAATACATCAGCCTATCTCAGACCCTGAAGGAAGACTAATGCACCCTCTCCACTAGACTATTATCCCCACAGCCTGCTGTTTTCAGGTTCCTGTTAAAGATTAATAATCAAAGTGCAAACAGCTTTTGTTTTCACTCTAATACTGATTCAAGCCTGGATCTCTGTTTAAGCAAAAGCAAATCAAGCGAGTGTTCATTTGTTTTGAGAACCACTGGTTCCTGGGAAAGAGGACAAATTTCTCTTTCCATCTTCTGGACAGTTGATGTGGGCAGCTCTGTGCCCAAAAGGCTTTCATGCCTCCATAGCACAGTGGCTGGGACCCGGAGCATGTAAGCCTGTAAGCCTGTAAGACAGGTCCCTATCCTGCAAACTTAGAAGAAATTTTTAGGAAAAAAAAGGCAAAGTGATTTTCCAATAGAGGGCACTAACCCATGGCTTTTCTGGCAACCTAAAGCCCTATCTGTTCTTTACCAGCATCCTCTGCAGGTTCCCAACCTGGGTATCTCTGAGCTGAGGATGAGAAGGGGAAAGATGGAGACCAGTACTGAGGTGCTTATTGCTCTGTGTTGGTTTCTAATATCTCCTACCCTTAGGTTCCACTGTTGCAAAGCAACATACAAAGTGTATCTGGCAATGCATTCAAGTACCTGACCTGTGCAGTGACATGAAGAGGGAGATACAAACTGTTCCGTTACAGAAGACATGGCAGAGGTCCCCCTAGCTGGAGGGAAGTCACCGCTAGGAGACTGTTTTGTTTTTCCTGGCAGTTCCTTCCTGGCTTTGTAGGGTCCTTGCCCATAGGCTGTCTCCCTGGGAGAAGCAGTCAGAGAGGTTCATTTGATTTCATCATATCCTGTGTTCACTGGCTTCTGGATAATAAAGCTGTTGTCAGCGTGAAAGAAAAAAAACAGGGTTGAGCCCTTGAACAGCGACCCGTGGAACAGCAACAGCTTCCACAGCTATATGTGCTCCCCAGCCATGACAGTCCCTCCCTGCTGCACAGGCCCTGAGGGAGGAGGTGCAACAAAGTTCAGCATCCTCCCCCTACCACAGAGATGGGGACAGGAAAAGGTGTCCAAGTATCTGCTGGTGCATCACCAACAGGTGACAACCATCACTGGCTCCTGCCTCTTGAATGTATGAGCAGGGCAGCAGCTCAGCTTTCCAGGTGTTTTCTCGCTCTTTTACTTTAGCTGCAGGGCGCCATTATTCCACCCTTTCCCCTTTTGACTTCAAGAGGAGGAGAACGTGTCCACCAAAGCAGAGACACACCGGCCAGCGTGAAATGATGTTGGTCTGGGAAATCTGGAAGCCAGCAGCCCTCTCTGCTTAGGGCCTCACGCTTTATTCATCCTCCCTTGCTCTGAGTTTTGGGAATATAGATCCAGCCAGCTTTGTCTTACAGCTGGACATGGGGAAGGGTCATTTCACAATCCTTTGGAGCTGCTCTGGGTTTGCTGGCCTCCAGTGTCTGTCCCATTGTGTATTCCTGACATCCCTTTTCCAACTGAACTGCTCTTCCATGGGTGATACTGCCATCATTACTGTTCCTGACTGCAGCATGCTGTCGTGCAGAAGCTGTTGCCTCACTACTTCACCTAAGTTCAGTCCCATGTACGTTCCTCTTGATGATTTTTTCCTGGATGACAAATATTTGCATGGATCCTGGCCCTCATGTTTCAAAAGGCTCAGAGGTGGAAGCCAATTAATATCCTCCTGTGCTTCCTGACCTGGAGGAGTTGCAGGGACACCATCAAACACCAAGAAGGAAGTTATCTAGAGTTTCATAACATTGTTTGGAGAGAAAAGCACCTCCCCTCCTGAAGTCTGTCTAAATCCTTTGTATCACAAGGAGCCTTCACCCTCCAGGCTGCTGCCCTGGATGCTGCTTTGTGAGTTCCTTCAGCAGGGAGAAAGATGCCACAGAGTATCTGTCACTGCTTTTCTCAGCAGGAGACTGTCTTTGGCTCCCTTCCCAGGGTTGCAGTGAACTTCTGGAGGCAGTGGTGGAAGCTGAGAAACTACAAGGCCTTTGCGGAAGACTGTTAGTATGTTATTCACGTCTTTCCATTTCTCCTAACACAACTGAGTACGTTCCATGGCATACACATGAGGTTAAAAGCATTGGTGGCTCCAGGCGAGCAGACCCTGCAGGTGCAGACACTAACTGCGTAATGGGGTGTGAGTGAAAGGAAGCCCTGAAGGTTTTCCTGACATGAACCCCTTGTAATCAAAACAACTGGAAGTAGTCACATGAAGGGGAACCAACTTGCACGGTTCAGCCTCTTCCTGATGGAGTCTGGTTGAGCCCTGGGAATCCTGCCGAGTCTGGCAGGGCAGGAGCTGGGCCATCAGAAACACACTTGAGTCTGTAGCCTGCGCTATCTCCCAACATGTTGCAGCCTTGGAGAGCTCTTCAGTCCCAGCAGCCCTGCCTGCCTGAGGAACCATCGTCCAGGAGAGTGGCTGGGGATGTGCCAGAGCATGTGACTCATTACGCACAAAAGCGCTACACCAAAACATAAAGGAACAAGAGATTAAAGGGGAACAGATGTTGGCTGATCTTGTCCACCCTGCTCCTGGGAGGCGGCCTGGTGCAGCTGCTGTCTGCCCCAGGCTCTGCTAGTTTCAGGGTAGCAGGGCTGGGGTCCTTGCAGCCTTGCACTGCTCTTCAGAGCACAGTACTGAGTACGGCCCTGGTGGTATCCTTTTCTGCTGTGGCAGCTTGTTTCATGGGGCGACCTTTCTGTAAAAATTCATTTAAATGAACCCCCGTGATCATAAGACATGAGCACTTAACTGCAGGATGCTGGGCCCCACTGAGGTGAACCATCCAATCCATAATGGGAAAGGAGATCTGAACCACTGCGTCATTAGTCCCAAGCCACGTTAAACCATCCGTGCCATCAGAAAAGCCAGAACGGACTACTGACACTGCCTGACTCTATATACAGTTCAGCTGCCAAAACTTGTTTTTCTCACTTAGTGCATAAGCGTCATTATGCCCCATTTTCCTATCTTTTTCCTGCCTTCCTTTCAATACTCTGTCTATCCCTGCCTCCCTTATTCTGCACTCTGCTGTATCAAGCCACCACTTACTCATATAATGGCTGGACTCCCTCTCCTCATATCCTCCTTGCTCACCCTCTCTTTTTTCCTAAATCCTCAGGGAAATGCTGCCACCCACACTGACATCTCTGAGGGATTTTCAAAGGCGCCTCAGCCAACTTCCAGAGAACTTATGCTCCCGTGTCACTTAGACAGTACAAAAAGGCCCAGTCTTCAGTCATTTAAATTTCTGTCCCTAGAGGGTCCTGATGGAGAGGGATGAAAAAAACCTAACCAAGAAACAGCCCAAATTGAACAGCTTATCCTTTTTTGAATATTCTCTCTCAGTATCTCTAAGCCCTTTCTACTGTTTACTGATCCCTCCCTTCTGCCAGTCCCCACCACTGGGAGCTATTGTCCGCCTAATGCAGAGCAGAACATGCCAGTAAGGTCTGGCCAAATTCAAATCATTAGTTGTAATGTGCCTACCACTACAGTATCTGCAAATAGCTGTGAAATCCCAGAGAATTAAGCTTGAAGACTTAATGGCAGAAACTGGCCTCTTGATTTTTATTTGCATATAATGGCTCACTCATACACAGTTGATAACTGAGGAACTGCAGCTGTAACCGTGCAGTGGAGCTCATAGCCTTCCAGCCAGTGACAGCACTTTCCCCGCAAGTGTATCCTGCATCCTGCCCTCCCCATCTCCTATATAGTCAGAAACAGGAGGGGGGGTCAGCCTTCCTGGTGCACCTCCTGGACTGTCCTTCCCCCCTCCTTGCCACATGCTCCAGGCTGTTGTGCTCACAAGACTCTGCTGAAAGCCCAGCGACATGGCTACAGCTCTGAGATCGCACCATGCCTTCCCTGTGAGGCCACTTTAACAGCTCACCATGTATCCCTGCTTGCAGCTGGGACTTCCCCAGCACCCAACGCCACCAATAGCACCTTTCCTGTGTTTCTCCGATACAGCATTATATGCTACCTGATCCTTGCAAAAAAACCCATCATTCTCAGCAGGTGTCCTGAGCCCCCCAGGAAGTGTTTGCTGTTCTCTGTTTGCAGATCTCTTCTCATTTATCAGGCCAGCCTGGTCACTCATCACCTCCTGATGTTAATGCTGGAAGATAGGGCCACTGAGTGCAAGAGTGGCAAAGCTGTCATGCTCCAGCTGGGCAAAAGTAGAGCCTCACTCAGTAAATATTGACATGTCTGCAAGCAAACAGAAGGCAGCTTTCAGCAAGCAGCTCTCTGGCTCCCTGAGCTGATGCTGGACCAGAGACGCTTGGTGCTTTGTGGTTATGAGCTGCTGTTTACAGAGGGCAGGATGCAGGAATGGATCTCCAGCAGCTGTGATGACAGTGGCAAATTGATGGGCTCACAGGAGTCACCAGCTGCATGCCCACTGCTCACCTGCAATACAACAAGTGGCTGCAACCACTTCAGCCTCTGGAAAAACAAGCTGCCTTTTCCATCCCTCAGCAACTTCCAGACAGGCTTTCTTCAAGACAGTCTCCATTTAAAACAGATAGCACAAAACAGAGATTTGTTCCAAGTCTTTAGTTCCCCTGATTTCCTGTCCTAAAACATTGCCCTTAGTATTTAGGTGGTTATTACACCTCCTGTAAGCTGTCAGATTTAGGCAAGTCACAGGTGCAAGCAAGTATAAACACAGAAATAATCTGATTGAGTCCTTCTCATGGGTCCATGGAATTGAGTAGCCAGTCATTAGCAGCATCAGCTCTTACAGAAATCCCGAAGTTTAGTTCTTATACCTTTTAAAAACTACAACTTAACTTACATCCTAAACCAGGAGTTTTATGCTCCCTTTCAGACTACTGCCTGGTAGCTAAATGACCACATTCCCCGTGCAGATGGAGCAGAGTCCTTATGCAAAGAAGAGATGGGATTTCAAGCAAGAGGTCGTGATGGATTGGGTTCACTTCCTGGCCCACCCTCTCTATGACTTTGGGCAAGTTATTTGATCTCTTAATGCTCTAGTTCCCATCCATGAAAACGAGGTGATAATGCTTTCTGTCTCCAGCTCTTTCTTTTACCTACTTAGACTGAAAGCGACTTTGCTTTTTTCTGTGCTTCTGTGTTTTCTGTTTGTTTGTACTCCTAGAACAATTAGATTCTGATCCACAGCAGAAGTTCCCTGTACTGCAGTAAATGCAAATAATTATCTGTTCTCATTTAGAGCCTGTGGGCACCATCAACAACCAATAAACAAGAGGATGACTCAGATCCTTAACTGACACTGTATGGATCTTAGAGAACTAAGGAGTGGGACAGTAAGCTCAGAAGCAGATCCCAGGAGTAACCATGCGATTAGTCCCTTTCACCTCCCTTTCTGAATGTCCATGTTCTTTCTTTACATTTGTTTTCCACTCCCTGGTTTGTTTCTACTACCCGCCTCTCACTTGCAGAGTAAAGACAACAGTTAATCTCCAGTTCCTTTCCCCTGCATGAAATAAACACTCTAAGTAGCATGCATGCTTTGGAGAGAGGGCAGATCTCTGCCATGGAGCATATCTTCTCTCTTCTTCCTTGCTGTCTCTTGCCATTTTTCATTTCTAAGTCAGACTGACAGTTTCTTAGAGCAGGGACGTTGTCTGTGTCAGGGAGCAAGCATAGTGTGCCTATAGCACTGCAGTACGCTTGACAGGCCATTGGTGTAGACTGTACTAGGAAGAGTTTCTTATTTAGTAATTTCCTAGAGTAAGTCAGTCACTGAAAGTTTTGTGTCAGACAGTTCCTTTGCTGAACCAGGTGTTGGGTGATGACAGGTACCAAAAGTGTGGAAAAGGAGGGTGGAAACTGCAGCCTAGGGACAGTGGAAGAGAGCCCAAGTCTTTGGTTGGTGCAAGACCATACATCTCACTGCTACAACAGCTACAGCCCAAGCTCTGAGCAGGGCTGGAAGGCACCTAAGTGCTGCTTTGACAGCACTGGTCTTCTGATCCAAACCTCAGCTTCTACAAAGCAACTGTTTGTTAGTAAATAATTTCAGCTGTTCCTCTCCTTTGGCCATCCCTGCTCCGTGGGGCCTCTGCAGAGCTCCGTAAGGAAACCCACAGCTCCAGGCTGGGGTCAGTTCTTTTGCCAAGATCACTGGAGATCACGTCAAAGCCAGTGCCAAAACTGCTGTGTGCCTCCAGCACTGGCAAGTCTACCAGTACAATGGAATTGCAGGGAATAAACATAACAAGGCACATTGCTGGAGATCCAGGGGAGGGACAGAGAAAGAAGAGGGAAACACAGCAAAGGACGAAAGGAAAAAGAAAGGGACACAGCAGACAAAATGGACCTAAGAGTAAATTAGAAGGGCAAACTGGTGATACCTTCTGTTAAATATTCATTGAATGATGGTTTGCACAATTACAGCCAGAAGCAACATTAACAGCAGGCACTGAAACTTCACTGTGCTGGCAAGCTGCATTCCTCTTCCAAAAGTCACCCATCCCAACCACTGCAACAGTATCAGTGTAGAGCTGCCAGTATATATGATGCTGAAAATTATGCCAGGCAAGTTTTTCCTACAAACTGCTTCCAGTATAAAAACATACAGGTAGAGAAACCACACTGTATGTCACCTATGCATTGAAGGCAAAATGAAGAATCCTGTTATTTGGTGGCTGGTCTCCCCACTTGACATGGGGAAAGGCGGGACTGGACTGCACCTCTGCCTTCTGTGCCTAGAGGAGAATAAACAGTAAATAATTTATTTGGCGGCTTTTTCTGGCACGGACAGATGTGTATAGACACAGAAAGGAAACATTGCTTGCTGAAAGGTCACCATATATTGGTTATGAGCAGGGGAATGTTCTCACAGGAAACACTGGGGGCTGTGCAGAAGTAAACATACCTCCAGTGTGGAGTGGCGTGGTGATCCAGCTGAGTCCCTCTCCTGGGACTAGCTTCCCAGGGATGATGCACAAGGCCCTCGGGGTATTTGCACAACCCGTTCTCTGAAGACCAGCTGCCACTCAGCACAGTTTATCTTCTTTTCCTGATTATTCAGTTTGTGTTTTCTTTGCTCCTCCTGGCTGCCTCTTCTTCCAGTTCCTGGAACTGTGAGGAGCTGAGGGCCTCTATAGCACCTGTGTGTATGCGCCAGGCACAGCAGCTGCCGCATCCCCCAATGCCAAGTGCAGCCTGTCCACCACACGCATTTCCACACCACTGGGCAATAAGGCTACTTCCAGATCCTTCCCATGCAGGTTTGTTTCCAAGCCCAGAAACTTTGTATTTTCCTGCAGCATGAAAACTCTGCTCTTAGCCCCTGGCACCTCCATGTTTTGTGTTTCTTTCAAACAGGAGGGCTCCCCGAAAGCCCCATCTTCTTGTTGCTACCAAAATGAGGAGAGGAGAGACAGTTCCAGTTTGTCACAAGCCTGGCTGAACTGTAGTAGAGGCACAGGGAATATAATGAGTGAGGAATGATCCCTGCATTTGGGTCTTGCAAAGGCTCCAAATTCCAAGAGCATTTCAACAGAAACAGCATCTGAAGCGGATACAGTCCTGGTGCTCCTACAGAGGGTCAAAGCCCCTCTTTATTTCTGCTGGCAAGGGCTTGCGTGTCCATGTCTGCTAGATCTCCCTGCTGGGACACAAAAGTCTATGCTCAAATATTTGTTGTGGTCTCCACTTTGGGCTGGAGGAGCCCTGACTTGCACAGGATTTCCAAACACACAAAGATTAAGCAGGCCAGACTGAATGGCTGGCATCTCTTCAACATACTTCTTAGCCAGACTTTTGCTTACTTCTAGCAACAGCAAGGTTCAGAGGGATGCATTCTTCTTTGTGGAACAAAGAGGGCACTGTCTACCAAGCTTTTGCTGTACAAAATCTGTTCAGTGAAATTCCCATTTGCTGCTTGCCTGCTCCCTACTTTCACAGGCCTGCTGTCTCGACTACCTTCACTAGACCCATTATTTTTTGACCCAACCGATGTAACAATAAAAAAAATCAACATGAGTTGCCCATAGAACACAATTCACATCTGTTTCTGAAACACAGCACCTAAGAGAGAGACAGAGATTTCTTCATTCACCCCAGGTCTTTTCTAGAGTCATAACCCTGCAAAGAAAGAATCCTTATAAAATATGATTTAAAAAAGAGACATACTTACTAAATGCACAAACAGCAGCTTCCCTTGCTACCTTCAGATTCTATTAGCATTAAATCTCTCAGTTTAAAAACAGTGGAGGAGAGGAGATATGATAATGTTACTATTCATGAGCTGTTCATAGCACCCAAAGATGTGCTGTTTAAACTAAATAGAAAAGAGATTTCTTGCATGCTGCCTTCTCCCAAACCAATTCTTATAGGGCAGGAATGAGTGCCTTGATGTTCTTACTATTGAGGGAGCAGGGGGGCTACTCTGGTGGGTACAAAGTCTATGAATGTTGACAAGGTAGGATTTCTACAGCATACAAGGGAGCTAGTCATCAGCCAAGGTTACTTCTGGCTTGAGCAATCAGTTCAATGGACTTTAGCATTGTTATATAATTGTAACCAGAAGTCCTCTGACAGTTTGAACCATGCTGTCGTGCTCTCACAACAAGTAATTTGTGAGGCATCTCTCCCCTTAGGAGTCCACAGTAGTCAGTAATGTGGAGCAGCTATGAGCTTTCTTTAGGAGAGAGGTACTCCCAATGACCAGAGCCCAGGTCATGCTCTAATCATCTCCATGATGTTATCTTACAGCTTTTCTTCAGAGCATGTAGCCACCTCACAACCACTTTAACTTTCTCATCAAATTCATATTGTAGGTTTATAATTTTGTTTCTCCATGCAAAACATTGAGCATCATACCCAACCTTACCACAACTGTTTACTGCCATTTCTGCTACTGCTGTTCCATTGGCTCCTCATTTGCACTCTACAGATGAGATCCTGATTCAGCAAAATCAATGAAAGCTTTGCCACTGACTTCTGCCAGACCTAGACTTCAACCAGTAGCCTCTGGCTGTTGCTAAACCTGTATTTTAACCCAGATACAGTTTCTGATTTCATTTTTTTTTTTCACAACATGATTCTTCCAACCACTCAGCAATACACACAACTAACAGCCTACCTGAGCTCCTATTGCTGCTTACATCAAGTAGATAATGTTCTGAAACAGGCTACAGCTTTCACCTACCCTCAGTCAAGTTCATACAGCTGTGGCCCATCATTTCAAAGATAAATGATCTCAAGTTGCCACGATGTGATTCTGGGTTAACAGGGACAAAATAAAGCTGTGGCCAAATGAAAAGGTAACATGAAGTTGTTTTGTATTTTGAAACTGATTAAGCATTTACACGCAGAGACTCACTGAAGTCCTAGAACTAGGCATACAGATCAGTCAGTACTGACCCAAACAGCTCTCTCCCAAAACAATTACACCTTAACTCATCCCTGCAGGTAGTGGTAGCTGTAAAAAAAACAGTGTTTGAGGTTGCCTCGTGGTGGTTTTCTGGGAAAGGAAATTTGGCTCAAAAGCACTGCTGTAGTCCATGTCTGCATGTCTCAGGTGCTCAGAAGTTGGCAACAGCCCATCCCACAGTGATTCTGCTGTGCCAGGTCAAGCTTTGTGATGTGTTGTTATTAGTCTGAGATGAACCATAAGAGACGCTATGGCTGTCTAAACCAGGAGTCCACCACAGCACCTGCTCCCCTACCCTCAATCCCAATTTTCTTTCCAATGGAAAGCAGGAAGCATGGCAGGGAGGGGAGGGAAGAGAGGGCAGACAGTTACACATCTAGGCTGCATCCTGACAAGCAAGCAGGATGTGACTGCAGTGCACATCTGGGCCTCTGAGCTGGAAAACAGTCCCAGGCCTCACAGTTCAGATGCACCTCTATGCCTCAAAGGTTGCTGTGAGCATGAAATTGCCCTGTGGCTGGCTATAAAGGCCAAACAACTGACTGTGTGAGACCCATTCTCCATTGGCATAGTGCTGTGCTGCTGCATTGACAAACTCACAGTGGGGGCCTGGGCATGTGGTTTCTCTTATTGTCATTGAGGAAACTTCCCTGGCTCAGATCTGCAATGACCTTCAGACCTTGCTGGACAAGGACAAGGTCACTGTGCTGCAGGAAATTCTGAGGTAGGGACTGGTAGAAGCAAAGGCAAATATAGCAGTTACTGCAGGAAAGCAAGCTGGTAGTCATTATTATCAGTATTATATGTGACACTACTTGTATGCCTGTACAGACTAAAGACCACAAGTGAGACAGGGAGGAGGATTAATTCTGCTAGGTGCTGAACAAACCCAGATTGACCCTCCATCCTTGCAGTTTACAGGTGTAAGCGTAAGCCAGGTTCATGTAAAAGAAAATCTCTAAAGTTGCAGTATGTACTTGTTAACTTTTTTGCTGTAAATTCTTTCACTTATTTAAAGAACAGAGAACTGGAAAAAAAATCAAATCAAGAAAGGCTGGAGTCTGCAAGGAACTGTATGGCTCAAGCCTACAAATTATGATTTTATAGAGTTAATCAGGTTTTGGGAGTGATGCAGACGATAAGCAAATCAAGGCAAGAAGGAGAGAGGTAGGAAATAAATTTCAAAGGATTATGACTCTGGATCAGGTTATTAAGAAGAGTCTTCATGCATGCCCATGAAACCACAGACTGCATTCTCTCTTTAGATCAAATAGGAGTCTCTAAGCAGACAAGAAAGAAAAATTTATCCTCCTGGAGCTCTGTCAATAAAGGTTCAGTTGATTAAAACAATTTCCCAACACAGAGGATAAAATACATTTTACAGGGTGGTCTATTACTTCTTCCAGTGACAACCCTTCTCTCAGTTACAAATGATTACTTAGCTTTTCACTTTTCAATAGCTATGTTGGAGGCACACATCCATTTAATATTTGGAATTTTCCACATATAATTCCCTTCTGAATGGGCAGTGTGTGTTTAAGATTTTACTAAATGAATAAGGAAAAATTCTGCTCTTTGAAAATTTGACGTAAATCTGAAGTATCTGCCCTAATATAGACTTACACTTCTTGTTAAATCAGAGTAAAATGAGAGCACACTTTGCCCTCATGCTATCCAGCACAGGGGCAGGAATATAATACAAGAAAGGGTTACTTTCTAACTGCTTGTAAGATTTAAGGCAGATAAATAAATAATAATAATAAGTCTTTGTTTCTGAAAGGAGATATTCAGTCTACCCAAAGCACCATCCAAGTCATTAAAGGATTCCCAGGTGCCAGTATTTGGAAAGGGTATTAGCTATTCAAACAGTTTAGGCAGAGGTCTCTGCTGTTCTCTCTCCTGGGTCATCTCAGATTTCCTCAATCTCTGCCCAGAACTGAGCACAGGCAGGAAAGGAAGACTGGAAATTTCAGAGGAGTAACATTTTCTCCAGAACTAGAAAGAACATATTTTTCAGTCTTGCAGTAAAAATGAGGAAAACCCTCCTTTGTTAGTGCAACTGCAAGGCTGGCTGGGCAAGGGCCACATGCTGCATGTTGGGGGACAGACTCTGAAGCAGATGCTGTGCAGGGAGCCCTCTTTTCCTCCCCTTTTCAGATATAATTTACCTGGCTCCACTCTGTAGGAAAAGAAACCACACAGAAGTGTCAGCATGACACAGCTGGGCTGTTCAAACAAAGTAATTCAGCAGCAGGTGGGAAGAGTGAATCCACACAAAGGCAAAAGGCTTGCTGAGGGGATGGCTGAGCTCTGCTGACAAGAGTCAGTGCCCCAGAAATGGGGATGGAAACACCTCTCCAGGTGTTTGATGCTTGAGGGCGCAGATAGTCATCTGAAGCCACCCACCCCATCTGAGTTGGTCTCTGGCTCCTGCACATTTTTAAAGGTTAATAGTTCTAAGCAGGTGCCTGAGACGGAGCAGAAATTTCAGATTGGGAGGTATTTTCCTGAGGGAAAAAAAAAGGCACTGGAAATAGCAATCACTATAGAAAGCGACATGAGAAAAGGCCAGTGGTCTCTGACTATCTGGCAAAGGGAGAGATACGGATGTTTCCAATGGGAATAAGCTCTGCCTAGATAAAAGCAAAGCTTACTGGAAGAAGGATGTTTTCTGAAAATGTCATCTTTAGTTAATGAGATCTGCCTTGTCAATTGTTCTGATCCTAGAGTCCCCCTGGATCCACTTCCTCACTTCTGCTCCGCACTCTCAGGGTGTAGGCCAGAAACGCTCATTCCATCATCAGCTTGCCACATGCTTTTCTCATGCATCACCCAGGTCTTTGTTGCCCCTGTGCTTAACGGTTAGAGAGGTTCTGCCTGGAGACACCTGCAAGCGGCAGACTTGTTGGCCTTTCTTCTAAGGACAAGTTCATTAAACCTTGTTACACCAAGACTGTGCTTACTTATGGCCGCTGATTCATTCCTCTCTGTGAGATGTAATCGTGGTCACAGCTCTGAAAAGCCTAAGTCATTCAGGTCCCTGCCACTATAAGACATGCTCTTCCACCATTTCACTGTAGCAACTGCAGCTTGTAGAGACGAGATGATTGTCACTCCTAAAAATTGAACTCTTAAAGACCAGGGATCATCGTCAGCAAGCTGTTTCCAGGGAATCACCAAAACAATTTGGCAATCTTTCATGCAGTGCCTATCCTTGCTTAGGGTGTCTAAAAAAACCCTGTATTAGTTATTTGTGAATATATTAACTCCTAATGCCAAGACACTAGGATGATGGGCAGCCTGAAATGTGGATAATACCTATACCAATGCATTAAATCCTCCTGAAGCCTAACCACAGTCAGGACTACGCTTACATAGTGGTTTCTCACTGTGCTGTTTTGTCTTTCCCAGGGTTCCTCAACAGCATCCTCCTACTCAAACTGTCAGCAGTTTGACTGGCAGCATCGTGGGTGCAAGGTTAGAGGGCTGCATCTCACCCCTCTGGGTACCTGAAAAACACAAAGAAGATGTGTGTGTTCAGTTGCCAGCTGGAAGAATCACAGCTACTCATGTGATGCCCAGGCAAGATGATATAATCAGCACATTGGTACTTCTTACCCCAGTAAACTCTTTACCTGTCCCCTGTGCCAAGAGCAGTCAGGAAGACAGATGCTATTAGGGGAGCGATGAAAAGCATGAAATGAACCTTAAAGGCATAGAAAACTTCATGTCACAAAAACAACAAAGCTCTTTGGCTATTGTGCCTGTCTTTTCCCAAGTAGTGTAGGGTAACCACTTTTTTGGGCATATTGCCTGCCCAGGATTATGCCAAAGAGAATCTCCAGGAAAGTCTTGTCACAGTCATCCCGCAGATTTCCTCTTCATCTCAGCGCAGCTGTTCCCATCCTGACCTACTAGCCTGATTTCTTGCTGACTTGTTACTGAGAATGCTACTGCAGGGATTCCAGATGTGGAGGAGCCCAGCCCACTGCACACATTGTACCTTCAACCCTTCCTCTCCAAGTCTCCCAGTGACTGTGCACAGCTAGCTCAGGTCTCACTGATGGAGAAAATGGTATTGGTCCCAGATGAGCCAGAAGACCCACATCCTTTTTCTTTGAACAGTTTGCAGTCAAAGTATTCCCAGAATTTTACCATATGTAGTACAATCTCCAAGACAGAGGAAAGTGCCTGTGTTATACCAGGTAGGGACATCCCTGGTCCCTTCTGTTGCTGTTAAACTGTTACTTGGCTCTAGTTCCTTACTTTATGCTCAGCATAGCTCAAGGCTTCGCTTTGCAGTTCTTGAAGTTTGTTCAACTGTTTGTCATCCACAATCTCCTCCCCTTCTGTCAAGCAGCCATCTATTATGCCTTCCTTATTGAGAAAAACTCTGTACTTTCCTTTCTTGTTTACTATCTTTTACTATCCTATTTGCCTTATACAATAATGACTTACATGCAGGAAAACGATTCAAAGCTGCAATGTTTCTGAAGCCAGAGATAGTCTGAACTTTTTAGATAATTGGGAGGAAAATCATACTTTCTGTTCAACACACCTGGGAGGAATAACTTTATATTCAACACACCTGGAAGGAATAACCCCTGTCTGTTTCTTGCTGCATCAGAACCAACTGCAGACTGTCCCCACCACATGAAGAAGTGACCTAGGTGATGGATAGCAGTATCAGCCTAATGGATGCTAAGGACAGTGCTACAGTTGTCCTGCAGGAGTATTTTGAGGGCAGCCTTCTTAATCTGTACCAGCAGAAATGATGACATGGATTAATAACTATTTTTCTTTCTCTTGAGATGAGGTATACTAAAGAACATGAAGGAAGATGAGCTCGCTTCCTACTACATCACTAAAAGTATTTTCAGATGTTTTGTAAAGCTGTGCAAGCATACAGGAGCTGCTGTGTACTCAGCAGTAACTTACATGTATTTCAAGATGTTTTGCTCTGATGCTGCAAATACTTCTGTGAGCTTCAGTACCTTGCCTGAAATGAGTGGAAGGGAACCTGGGTTTGACTTGTCACCCAAAAGGATGCCAGCTCTGACAGGGTGGAGTTGGGAGGAGCTGAAGCTGTTTGGCACACAGGTACGTGAGTGTTCTGGGCAAAGGCAAGGGAGCTCATGATGGGAGCTGCTGTGCACTGCTGGAGCATGGCACCTTCCCTCCCTGAAGCAGGTCTCTAAGAAAAGCCGCTTGGCCAGCAGCCAGCTGAATGATGCCTGGTGCCTCTCTTCCCTCCTGGCTGCCTGACTGCTGAGCAGCTCCTTGTTTGAGCCTGGGATGGCAATGGATGGGAGAAACTGCTTTCAAACTGTTTAATAACAGTGATGGTAACCTTTGACCTTGCTGAATAGCAGTGCTTTTGACCTTTCATTTGTTAAATAATACAACCACTTACTTCCCGATCCTTATCAGTGTTTAGTAATTGGGGTCAAGACAAAGCAAGGCAGAGTACAATTACCCACCAGACTTTACTGAACAAGGAAGAATTTCCTTAAGCTATAGATTTCCTTTTTGATAATCTTCAGTCAAGACAGGAGACTGGATGACTTAGGAGATCCATAACAGGCTAAAGAGCCTCTCAGCTGTTAGCATCTGGTTTGAATCCAGCTGTGGCTGACAGTGGCAGAAATTCATTATGGTCTCAGGTTGCCTCTCTGACTCGTATGAAATGAGTTTGGCTTGCAGTTCTACTGTTTACTGGCCGGATAATAGCCATAACAAAATACTAACACACTGTTCTAGAGACACTGGTGATTAAATGAATTTACAAAGCCTGAAAATTCCTATTCCCATGGAGAAAATCAGAGTATGGCACAGTGGTAGGTGACAGTGTGGACAAAATTTTGCAGTCACTCCTGCATGTCCTGCATGATTCACACCAGAGAGGCAGTTAACCTTCAGGAATTGGTTTGCTGAGTTGCTTTTTGTGTGGTGTAAGTAAAACTAATGGGTCAGATTGTGTGCTGTACAGCTCATTAAACATCTCACTTGACAGACAAGCAGGTGACGGCTGTTACAGGCAGAGGTCCCAGGATCAGTGTTTTCCTCAGAAGTGAACAGGAAACGGATGAAAAAGAAATCCAAGAATTTATGACGTGATAATGGATTTAAATGTAAGTGCATACACATATATTTATTTATATAATGCACACATATAAAAACTTAAACTTCCTGAAGATGTCAAACAAATTCTATTTGTCTAAGCAGCTGCACAATCTCATTATGCATTTTATATTAAGCCAGACTGCAAGATTTTTAGGGCAGGAGCTGTTTTGTGGATGTCTGTCTGTACATGATTCAGCAAAATGAGCCCCTAAAGAGTGATCAAAATGCTGTCATTTATAAATAAGCCACGTATTTATAGATGTACATGAACTAGATAAGATCAGTAAAACACCACCGTAATTAGTGAGATTCAGAGTTGTTTTTTCTTTTTTTGCCACTCATGTAAGAAATTAGGAAAATGGAGCCCTTTGTGGTATCCCAGCTAAGGTGCAATACAGTTGTATGCCCTCCTGCTTTTTGGACTTACCTTTGGATTTAGGCCTCTTGAAACTGAGGAACACCCATGCAGGACAGCCACCCCTAGCTACATTCTTAATGGGTTGCTGCCTGTCAGTGTCTCTGGGCCTCGGGACAGGGTTAGCTTGACACAGGACTGGCACAGCCAGATCTGCCTGCACAGGCAGCTGCCTGCAGGCTCTCCAGGGCTCTGCTTCCTCCTTCTTTGCTCTGAGGAAGCCCGCGGCTGACCCACACACGGCTCACGGCCTCCTCGCCGTGACTGCCCTGCCCTCCTCAGCTCCCCGCGGAGGGAAGGCCCGGGCCGAGGCGGCGGCTGAACCGCACGGGAGTTGCCGTCGCCCCGTGCCTGCTCAGGCGCTGAGCTACTGAGGCCCCCATGAGGCGCCCGCCCCGCGGCTCCCTGCCCGGCTGGGCCCTCAGCCCGAGCCGGCCGCCCTCCCGGGCTGGGGGCCCGGCCCGGCCCGGCCGCCCAGCGGGTGCGGCGGCGGCGAGCTGCCGCCATTGTCCGCCTGCGCCCACCGGCGCCGTTTCCATGGCAGCGGGGAGGCGGGACCCGCCGTTGCCATGTCGGCGCCGCTCACCGCCCCGCCGTTGCCAGGGCGCTGACTTTGATTGACGCTTTGGGCCGTTCCCTCCAGCGGAAGCATGCCGTCACCCTTGACCCCAGCGCTGCGGCAACGGCGCGGCGCCTGCCCGCCCGAGCGACGGTTGCCTGGCAACGGCGACGCGGAGCCGCCATGGAGGCGGCGTCGCTGCCCGCCGCGCTGGAGCTGGCGGCCGGCGGCGGCGCAGGGCTGAGCCCGGAGAAGCGGGCGGTGCTGGGGGCCTCGCTGCTGCTCCTCCAGCGCGACTACCGCTTCGAGCGGGTCTGGTTCTGGGGCTGCATCCAGGGCGTGCGCGGCGCCTACTACATCGCCGAGGGGCTGGGCCCTGACCTCGCCGCGCCCCGCAGCCGCCTCTACAGGTGCGGAGGCCGGGCCTCACCGCCGCTCCGTGCAGGGGACGGGCACCTCCCTGGGGAGGTGGGACCGGGGAGGCCTAAACGGCCTCGGGAGGCCGGTTTGGGGGCTGGGGGGAGAAAAGAGGGAGTGGGGGGGCTGCCCAGCTCTCCCGAGGGAGCCTCGCTGTGCCCCTGAGGGGCCTGGCAAGGCTGCATCGAGCCCTGTGCTTCAACGGGCTCGGGCCTGTGTCGTGCTTGTCGCTGGCAGCTTCAACTGCGTGGAATGGAGCCTCCTGCCACCAGCGACCGAGGAGATGGTTGCGCAGGCTCAGCAGCTGAAGGGCCGTTTCCAGGGGGATCCTTCTTTTGAGTACGAGTACACTGAGATAAATGCAGAAGATGCTGAAAGATTGTTTGAAGATGGTAAGGAGGTAAATACAGCAAAACACTTTCAAACTCTCTTCGTAGTTGTACCCCTCACACTGGACAGGTGGTGGCTCCTCCTTCTTGTTTGTAATAAGCAGCCTGAGCCTGTGCTCAGGCGGAATATATATAATTTCCTCTTTGCTGTCATTGTGTAGCAACGGCTTCTTGATTGAACTCTTACTTCAGTTACTCCTGGAGTTAGACACAGCTCAGAAATATTCTTTCTCCTTTATGTTTTATTATGCACAATTGGTACAGATCCTCACTGCAGTGTCTAAAGCTTTACTGCAGGTACCATTCTTTATAACTGAATAGACAAGTCATGAGTAGCTTAATTGAGAGGGAGGAAAGGATGGACGAAGGGAGGGACAGTTAATTCTCTGGTGAAGCTAGACTGCTCCTGCTTCTCTTCTTAAGAGAAGAATGTCCGATTTGTGGTCCTCCTCTTAGTGCCATCAGGCTCCAAGTTGATGAGTCTTTTGTAGTTTCTATTGTCACCTCGAGTTTAATTTCAGAAATGACAACAAGGAAAGTCCTGCCTTTAAAATTTGCCTATTTTTCTTTAAAGCCCATAATCAAGGAGGAGTCCCGCCTCGTAGCTACGATAGAACAGATAGACAGAGCAGTTGGTGTCATCCCCCGGGGGGCATTTGTGAAGACTCCTCTTGGGTCTGTGTGTGAAAACAGAAACTTTGAAGGTAAATTCTCATTGTCTTTATCAGGATCGACTGTACTTTGATCATAAAGGCTATAAATTAAGATGACTTTCTCTAGCTGATGTTTTGATTTCAGGTTTGTTTTCATCTTGGGTAAGATGAACAGGGAGGAGAGAATCCAATGCCACTAATGTTCAGGTGCATGACTCAACTCTGGAAGGTGGGAGGAGAGTCAGTAATGGCTCTGAGTCATTAAAACTGTAGTTTCATTTGTCTATGTATAGTTTATGTCAGTGTTTAGCAATTATAGCTGCAGTGAATTCTGCATCTAGAGATAGGATGTAACCAAATGGGCACAGAGAGTTGATCTCAACTCATGCCCACTGCTTATCTGGGACTGCAGTTAGCATGGTCTGTAATGCACAGCATCAGGGAGTACTGCCACCCATTTCTGGCAAGTCTTTGGTCTTCTGTGGAGTCTGTTGGAGAAAGATTGTGATTCTGTCCTATGCTGTGCGCATTAGAGAAACTGTATGACATTCAATGGTATAATGTATGTTAGCCCAGATCACTGTATTAATGGTCACCAATGGCTGTTCGCAGGTCTTTCTTTTACGGAGGCAAAAAAGTTAAGTTCCTATTTCCACTTTACTGAGCCTGTTAACCTGAAGAATAAAACCCTGCTGGAAAAGGCTGACCTGGACCCATCCACTGACTTTCTAGACTCTCTGGAGCATGATATCCCACAAGGTAAAGGTAGCAGAAACAAGAGATGCAGTGAAAGGGAAGGCAGTCCAAGTAGCCTGGGAAACGCTGAGGCGACAAGGTGTGGGCTACTGTGGAGTTGGTATGCTTGGAAGAAGCTCCTGCGAATCTGTAAAGGAACTTTATCCTTTAATGTTGTAAATGTTGTTCTTAATTCCCGTTTTAAGAAATTATAAATGCTTACAGTGGTAAGATGTAAGTGTACCAGGGTTGTCACATCCTCACAACAGGTCTGACTGCATCAGCAGTTACCCCCTCTCCCTGAGTGCCATGTTCCCTCCTGACTTTTGTAAAGCCTGTGACAGCTGGTATCCCTACAAGGAGAGATAACTCCACCAGTGATAGAGGGAATTTATGTGGTTTGAAGTATTTCACACGTCTTGTCCCACCCAGTATTGCTCTTCTTTATCTGAATGGGCTCTCATTAACACTAAGCTGATATCTCTGAGAGGCTGAATTCAAGCTTTCCTTTGATAAACTGTGTTAGAAGTGCTGTAGTGTGGAATAATCTGTACTCTACCGGGATTACACACTGTGGAAGGAGAAAGGTTCTGCTGGACAACTGTGAAATATATTTAAAGCCTCTTCCAGGGATTCGTCTGGCAGGATATTTCTCTAAAGAGATGGGAATGACTTCTTATTTGTTTCTATCTGTTTTGTGCTGATTTGTTGCATTTTTTGGATTGGGCCAAGTGTCTCCACATCCTGTTGTCTAGAAAGATTCTTGGGACACAATCAGAACTTAGGTTTGCTATTTGCTATTTGTATCCCAGAGTAGCAGGATAGGATAGTAGGCATCCTATGCCAGATGGAATTGGCTAGAAGGACAGTGAATTGCCACTGCTGTAAATAGCTTTTCAGATTTTATCATATCTCTCTCTCTCTATATATATATATATATCTCCCAATCTTTCTTTTGGCAAAAAAGAACTGAGAATGAACCTAGTGAGCTCCTGCCTGAATTCTGAACGTTTTTGACTGTTCAGAGCATAAACAGTGCTAAAATCTAAACCATTGTTCAGCTTACTGGGAGTGTCCTTGCTGCAGTCATTTTCCAGAAGTGTAGTCTGGAGAGACTGCACATTTTTACATACACTGGCTCACTGAATTGGCCCTGTTGACTCAAAAAGGAGTATTGCAAAGGGGGGTTAGGTCCTAGATACCTCCTAAGAAAATTTTAGCTGCAGTTTTGTATGGTAGTTCAGGTGTTGCTGTTGTTTGCATTTTTCCCCCCTCTTTTTTTCTAGGGTTTGTGGTAGGGAGACTTTAATTTTGTGAGGCCTGAAACCAGAAAGCCGCTGCAGCAGGACATACATCTGCCATGCTTTCTATGTTTCCACTAGAAAACAGGCACCAAGGGCTAAGGGCCTGAAGGCTAATTTGCATCTCAGAGTTGGTTTTAGCCACTTTCAGCTGTGGTGGAGAATGGCACCTTTGAAAGATTACAGATACCACTCTGCAGTGTTTTGTATCTAGTTCAAGGGACAAGGCAACTGGCAGGTCGTGCTGTATGTTAGACATGATGGCGGTTTTGTTGAGGTCTTTAAATCAAATTGGACTTGTAGCTGTATTTTACCCTGTGGCAGACAGAAAGTGGGGCTCAGCCCTGCCACTGTCATGTTTGTCTTCCTGAGGCAACCTGAGGTCTGTGTAAGCATGAACCTTTGCCTCCTTCCCGGAGGCTGTTGCTGTTAGTGCAGATCTCAGTCTCCTCAAAAAAAGTTACCTCTCAAAGACTACCTGAGCTCAAATGCAGCTGAGTGCTTCTTAATGGAAGAGAAGAAGATTCATCACAGTGCCTGTACAGCTCTGGCTGTATTGTCCTGCTCTTTTTTGGACTGAACCTGGGGATTGATGGAATGAGCTTGTCAGGCGAAGGAAGGAAGATGAACTGGTTCCAGGATCAGCAAGGCATGTAGCCTCTCTAATTGCACTCTACCACATGCAGATAGGAGCTCTGACATTAAAGAAAGATCAACCCACCCCCCTTTAACAAGCATTCAGGTTGCCTAAAGTACTGGTTGCTTGTGAAAATGTGGGGGAAAAAAAAAGAACAGAGGGCAGACACAGGCTTTCTGCTGATTTTTATCAGCATGGCTCTGCCAAAGTCACCCACTCCTGGCTTGCAAGGCACTCAAGCTTTGGTTCTTGGATTACCTTCCTTCAGCTCTGCCAGTCCATGTTGGTCCTGACCCAGAGCAGACAGTGCTTTTTCTATTTCCTGATATGTTGTTCATAGCTCTGTCAAATCCCCTCATTTTGACCTGAAGCTTTTCTTGCCTTTCCTGGCTAGATCCTCTCTTGAACAGTTATAGAGCATAAATAGGAATTCCCAAATCTATTGCATCTAGAATTGTGACTGAAGCCAGAATTGTCTCTGCCCTCAACAAATACACAAAAAGTGGACGGAAGGTGAGCGATGTCTGAGTGATGCTCCCCTCCCAGCCTGCATTGGCTAGAATTTCCCTAGCATCTTAAAAGACCTAAAGAACAGGATTGAAAGATTAAGGGCTGATTTTAGCCTGTCTAAAAGTAACAACTCAGTTGGAATAGTTTTCTTTATTACTTGGAGACTGAGCATCTGTGACGGCTGTCAAGAGGGTAACTGTCATAAAATGTATGGTGTATCATTATAGGAGAGCAGAGGTGTCTTACAGAATGGAAAGTTGGAGGCAGAGAGAACATTTTATATGACAGCTGAGAGGTGGGAAGAAAGGAAGTTAAAACCAGGCTGAATAAAGGAAACAATGGTAAAAGCAGAGTTTAGTGCAAGATTGGAAAACCTGGAGTTTTGTAACAAAACTGTCTGCCATCCTTATCTTTACCAGTGATATCTGTGGTGATTGCAGGTTCCAGATTCTGTCTGTGTGTCTATCAGGTTATCTGTGCACTTTAAGAGTTCAGAATATGTTGCTGCTCCTCCCCTAATCATACTGTGAGTCTGTCTGTTTTTCCTTTGTGTCTCAGCTTCCAGAGACAAGTGACTGTGTGACTTAGCTTTTATTAAAAAAATACATTTTTTTAAATGATTGTGGAGAAAAGTGGGAGAATGTGAACCCTGTCTCTAAAGCAAATTAAATCGGTTTATCCCCTTTAAAATCTCCACCTCTCTGAGCCAAACTCATGAATTTGAGTGGCCTGACTCATGATTTTTTAACATGGAGGGGTTGCGATACTGATCTTCTGTCACCACAGTATCAGATCATGTAATGCTTCATTCTGATCCAAATGGCCAGCTGGCTAGAGTGTTGCATGCTGGGATCTGTAGGTTTTGCTGGCCATATGTCTGCATTAAAGATAAGCTTGTTTGCTGTAGTCTAAGCAGACAATCTGCTCAACTTTATGCACAATTAGATGTAGCCTTTCAGCTGCTGGCAGATTGTCAGCCCGGTCCTTTCTGCTGCATGGAGTTCGGCACCCTGGGTGATAGCATTTCAGGAACTAGAGTTGTGGCAGTTTTACATGTGCTTGTAGATAATGGAATAGCAAAGCAAATAGCAATAATTCCTAGCATGCCTACAGAATTTTCACTTGATGACCCAATATTGTGTAGATATGAAATAACAGTCACTTTTCAGGAATTGACATGATGGGGAAAGTGAAAATGGAGGGGGAAGGATGATTTTACCGAGACCATGGTACCAGATCAGGCAATGCTACATTCTGCAAGGATAAAGGAAGGGGATGGGAGAAAGCCTAAGGTACTAGTGTAGAATGGAAAGCTTGGGAGGAAGGAAAATAGGGGATGGAGAATTCAGTTCTTTGGTGCTTTCAAACTACAGTTCAGAAAAGCAGTAACTTGACTCTGAAGGTTTGTTACAGGCTGCTGACTCAGATCACTTTGATATGCAGATAAGGGACACCAACAGGGCACTGTTAAAAACTAATGCAGGAGGGGAGGTATGTCAGAGGCTAAGGGAAAGAAAAATGTAGATAGGAAAAGATATGAGTAGAAATAGGATTTCTATGAGAAGAGTTTATTCAAAAGTCATGACTCCCAGTCAAGAAATAGCCACTTTTGGCTGAAAGCTTACCACAGTTCACTGGTGGAGTAAAAGTAGGAATTAGAATTTAAAAAAAAAGCAATATAAAAAGAAATGCAGAAAGTTGTGAACAATTAATGCTTGATATAAATTGGAGTTGATAATGAGTAGAAAATGACAAAGGAAGCCGGGATAACCTGGAGTAATCCATGACAACTGTAAGGAGGATTTTTTCAAGTATATTGAGAGGAAAAGAAAGCATAGTAATGGTACTGGAAACTGTCACTAAATGGTGATGGTAAAAAGGTTGATAAGAATGTGGAAGGGCAGATATGCTCAATAATTTTTTTCTGGTTTGTTTTTGGAAATAATATGGACTCGCATCAAATGAAGACAATAAAATACTCTTTCAGACTATTTGCTAAGGCAGGGTAGAGTTAGGCAACCTTTTCCATTCGTCAAAAAATTAAAATGGCAGAGCCAGGTAAGTTACTCCTGAAATCCTTATCTCAGGAGACTTGTGGCATACTTACGATGCTAACCTTTAATAAATCCCAGCATTGCAGAGATATTCCCCTAAACTGATCTTGATTAGTAGTTGTGATTCAGAAATCACTGAATGGGCGTATTTCTGGAAGGGGTCAGAAGGGGCTTCAGCTGGGACCAGTGCCAGTACTGATACTCTTCAACTTATTTATAAATGATCTAGAAGTAAAGGATTGGTGGAGAGACAAATAATGACAAGGGCAAGACGGCTACAGAGATCTGGCAAACTCGGCTTACTTAAATAAAGTACGTTTTGATGTAGCTACCTGCAAAATCACGGATCTAAAAGCAGGGACTGGAAGCTAGACTTGTATTCTGGAAGCTGTGGCTCTGAAAGGAAATCCAGGCACAACCCACTGAACATCAGCTCCCAGTCTGATCCTGAGACTTAAAAGGCTATTTTGATCTGTAGATATATAAACAAGGGCGTAGCAAATAGGAACAGGGAGGTGACTTTACTTTTGCATATACTGTTAGTGGAATCAGAAGTGGATTACTGCACGTTGCAAAATGAGAGTTGCAGAAAAGAGCTACAAAATGATTCAAGGGCTGGTAAGAGACATAAACAGTTTAATCTGTTTATCTTATGGAAAAGAACATGAGAATGACTGTATTACACTGTGTAAATACTCCATGGAGTTAAAGTATTGGGTACTGAAGATCTATTTGGTATAGCAGAGAAAGGCGTAACAGGAACCAGCAGCTGAAAATTATAGCCAGAAAAACTAAAATGAAAAAATAGGTACAAATGTTAACAGTTAAATGACTACCAGCTAGCAAGGGCAATGGATAAGTCCGTGTCTCTTGCTATCTTAGCATCATGCTGGATGTCCTCCTGGGAATTGTGTTTTAGCCAAATGCAAATATAAGTTGCTAGACCCAGACATGAGTGACTGCATTCAATTTAATGGGCAGTGGTATGCAGGAGTCCAGAACAGATGATTTCCTGGTACGCCTGGCTGTAAACTTGACGGCAGCTGTGGAGGGTGATATTTAGCTCGGGCTTCTTCATTGTCAGTGACAATAACACAAAGGTGACAATGGGTTCCTGAGATGGTAACTCTAAGCGCAGGACTCGCAGTACAGCTGGCTTTGCTTCCTGAACTATGATGCATGAGGGCTCAAAAGAGGACTGAGGAGATTCCTGACTTATTGCTGTCCATTGTGGAGGGTGAACTGAGGAGCCAAGACCCCTCAGATGTAGTTGCTGACTCTGTAATGCTGGGAGAGATTTTATAGCATCATTCTAAATGAGTATACAGTGGCAGGGTGGATCATGGTGAGTCTTGTCCACTTGCTGTTTGAAGATTCAGCTAGAGGAAGGGGAGAAGTCCCTAGACAGATCATTTCAGCTCCTTTACCATTTTGACTGTGGAGGCGATGACAGTCACTCAGCCTGTAGCTGTATTTCTTCACCCAAACGTGCAGTGTTTTTGGAGCATTCCTTACACAGCATTGCAGACAAAAGGATTTATGGCTATTTCCCTGGCTGAATACTTTGGGCACTAGCCTTTCTGTAAACTTGCTTAGCAGTAGCCTGGGTTAGAACACTAACCTCCTGTCCTCTGAGCTTCATTAGCACACTCTTTATCAGTTTAGCAAAAGCTGGTGCTTAATGGGCCCTTGAAGATGGAGAGATTGCATTTCTAAGTGGGAGATACTTTCCTTTGGCCACTCTCAAGGGCCATTTTGGTAGCCCCATCTTGGCTGCCCCAAAAGCCCAGGTGCTGGAAGGAAGAAGGCCAGGAGACACAAACCTGCTTTATCTCCATGCATTAACACAGCTAATTAACTCCCTTTCGACCGCCCCCCCCCCCCCCCCCCCAAGCGATTAATCTGCTATCAGCCTCCGTCTCCAGCCATTTGAAGAGTCTGTGTCTGCAGAGGTATTTACAACCCCCAGCTAGCCAGCAGAGAGCAAGTTGGTCCGTTATCAGGGCTCTAAGACAAATGGCTGCCTATCTCCCCAGTGGCCTTGCAAAATCCAGCAAAGTGCTATGCTGTGCTGGCCACCTACTTTCACCCAGCCTCCCTTCTCCACTAACATTTCACAGATGTGACCTGAGCCCTCCCCTTTCATTGCTTAACAATAAGCAGCACCTCCCCAGCTCTGTGAAAGCTGAGAGCAAGAGCACTTTACTTCTTAGCCTGCCAAGAGCCACACGGGGACAAGGCTTTTCAAGCTGTCTCACTGAAATCCAAACTAAAAGACCCATAATGAATGAGGGGCAGTGGTTCATGTTAGCAAGGATAAAAAGAGGTAGCCAAAATGTAGACCGAAATACTTAGTGTGGCTCACAGCTATCCTCGTTCTTGGTTAGGAGAGGTCATCTGTAGGCTTGGTGAATGTATGAAACTGAGCTACAGTATCCCATGGAGTTACCTGACATTTATACAAGTGGTTTTGACAAACAAGCTTTATAACACAGTGGTACAGAAGGAATAAAACAGATTAGTGTGCATCAGAACAGTCAGCTTTCAGATATGGGAATCGAACCGAATAGCTGGTTCAGTGGGTTATTAGTTAAAGCATTGGTACCTGAATTTCTCTGTTAAAAGTGAAGTCAGCCATCCCTAGAAAGAATTCTAGGATGGCCGTAGCTGCTACCTTCCAGCAGGGTGCACTATGGTGCCAGCATTGTCAGTGCTAGGTACAGGAAAGGAAAGCACAGAAAAGTAAAATGAGAAAGAAAAGCACAAGAGCAGCATCAGATTGAGGAGAAGGTAAGGCCTGAGTTCCCAGACTGTGTGTGGTATACTGACCTCCTGAACTGTAGGTATGGACAGAGACTGTCCCTTCCAAGCTTAGGCAATTTCTGGAATGGTCACTGGACTTTTCAATAGCTTTCTTAGCATCCTTAGTGATCACAGGCATGTAATGGACATACACAAATACATAAGCATGTCTCCTATATCTTTCAAAAGTAGACACACTTCATTTTTCCTAGTGATGTGTGGGCTGGGGAGCCTTTAGAGGCTGTTAAGTCCACTTCTGCAGTGACCCAAGAGAGTTGCCTGTGAGCAATACAAGATACTGTCCCTCCTACAGCTGGGGTGCTGCCAGCTCAGGAGTTCAAGATCAGACTGGAACCTCTCATGTGGAAGCACAGCAGGAGGACTCCAGAGCCAGCTAGTATTATAGCTTTTGACTGGCTGTCCATGATCTGCCTTGATTTCTGGAAAGGAGTCTATTTTCCTTGGGCTTTGTGTCTACGGGTAATAAAACAGTGCATTCACTGCTTTTGGGTCCTAGGTCTGTTATCACCTCAGGGGTCTTGTTTAGTCAGAGGTCCTGGATGAGTTTACACTGGAGCAGAGCTGCCCATCAACTGAGAGCTGTGGTGGAGTCTTTCACCCTCCTGACTGCTGCAGTGAAAGAATGAAGACAGAAGCAGAGTCTTCATAGCAACTTTCCAGGGATTGTATTTAAAGTTTTTTCCTCCTCAGTAAAAGAAATCATTGCCCACCCTGTCTCCATTTCAGCTCCTGGTTCATTGGACATGAAAAGGAGATGAACTTCTTGCTGAACTGATGGGAAATGGTGGTAAAGCCTCTTAGAACTAGAAGTTGTAGTTTTATCACCACATCAGTCAGCCTTGGCCTAACCCTTTCTCTAGGGAATGATGAAAAATTACTTGCAGGGGAAAGCCTAGGGCAGTCTGTGTGTCACTGAAGTCAGAATGAGGTCAGCTTTTGCTAGGAGTGGTCTATTTCTGAAGGGATTCCACGTAAGGAGTGGCAGCTCCTGCCCATGCAGCAGTTGGCATTGGTGCCAGCCCTGCATATAGCCTTGCTTTGCTGTTTGCTGCCCCTTTGGCTATAGAATTTTTGCAGAGAGGAAGTCAGTGGGCGTTGTCTTGTTTTACTGTACACAAATATCGTATGGATTGAAATTCTGCATGCTGAAGGAATGTGTGGCTGTGTGTAGAGGGAAAAGGACAAGGGACAGTTCATCTATGGGTATATTTGTACAGCAGTTGTGCTGTGCAGAGATAGCTAGGCTATCCCAGGCACTGAAGATGCTTAGCCATCTTTAATGTTCAGAATTAGCTTGAATATCAACACAACTGCACTGTGCTGTGTGGATATGCTCAGTGTGACAGCCTTCTCAGAAACTGGTAAACTCTTCAGGTAATTTGGGCCAGAATTTGTAACTCGTTCAGTACGAAAACGTCGACAGTTTATAATCCGTGCCATCTGTTCCTTGTCCTAAGCCCTTTTAACTAGTCCTGCTAATTTGATGATGAGGTAAGAAGTACAGCTAGGGGACTGACAGGCCTTGTAGCCTTGCCCCTCCTGCAGGAGAGTGAATTGGATGTGCTCTAAGCATTTGGTGGGTTTTGAATCCCAGCATCGACTGCTTTGTGTTCTCTCAGAATTCAGAGATCAATGTGAGGTTCTTTGCCCCTAATCCAGCCCCTGTTCATCATTATCACCTCCTCAAAGTGGCCAGTGCTTTGTTATCAGGAGAGGCAAAATCTTACAAGGTGGCCATAATCTCCTCTGAGAGTCAGACAGATATTCTCCCGTGGGTAAGAAAGTGACAGTGACCGAAAGCTCTAGGGGGAAGCAGGCTAGAACAAAGCTGTCCATTGCATCCTTTCATCAAACTGTTAATCTTGCTTTCAAAGACATCACATTTGTTTGGTGACAAAAGCCCCAAAGAAGCTGAATTGAGCCTGAAATCCTGTAGCAAGATTTAGAGGAAGCGTCTTTCATTCAGAGCAGGGAGGGGCGAGGGACTCCTTCTTTTTCTTCCTACCAACCAATGGGCTCACAGAAGCCCACGAAGGTGACGGATTAATGCAGGGGCTCCCCAGGTAGATGCTACGTGACTCCTGGCACGCTCCAAAAACGTTTCCACAGCGACCAGCTGAACAAGAAATATGGAGTGTGACGGGATCCAGCGTAGACCTGTGCTTTGGAAGGAGGGTGCTTTGCCACTCTGAGAGATTTCTAAATTTACTACAGAAGACCCAAGATACAATGATCTGTATTGTAGTTGTCAGAATCCAAATAGCAGGGATTTTAATCAGTTGCTCCTACTCTGTATAAGTTTTGATTGCATATTGTCTTGCTGTTTCCTCTAGTGCACAGCCCCATTCCAAATCTTTGTTCTGGATGCTTTCTGTGCAAAGTCTGCATCTTTTTCTTAACAACAACAACAACAACAAAAGTGAAAAGGTTTCTAGCTCTATTCTAATTATCAGGTGGATTTAGGACTAAAGAGCAAACTAACTGGGCTATAAGGGAGGCTGTAATTTGATGTGTATTACTTCTGTGCTAGCTTTTTCAGTCCTTCCCATCCTCTGCTGCTCATTTATGTCTGTGTATTGTCCCTTCTTTTGTGTTGGCATTGCTGGCTCTGCAGCCAGATTCCAGCTGGAAAAATAACTTTATTTTTGGCTAGACTATTTTTCAGCCAAATAATTTCCCTGACCTGGTTCACTGAGCAGTAAATAAACACTTTTGTGGTCTCTATGATGGAAGAGTGATGGGGGGGGCGGATAAGGGTTTGAGGGCAGAGGCTGCTTCAACTGGATTAAGCAGCACTGTTGTCACATGTCTAAGTATAGCCTGAATTTCACCCAGTACTCGGAGGCACCTGAATACTGTGCATCTGGGACAACATTGCAATCCTGGAGTCTTCCTTGCCAGCAGGAAACAGGTACTTTGTGTGTAAACAGAAGGCCCAGGCCTGTCTTAATCATTTGTGCTGCAGAGGCATCCCCAGTGGGAGAGGATAATGGAGAGAAAAAGCCTCGGAAGTAAGATGATTTTACTTTGAGGTTTGGGCATGGTTGTATTTGTGTGTCAAAGACGTGGCAGGCATTAGGACCATGCAAGAGCCATTTGGCAGCATCTGACTGTTTGTAAGCTGTGCTTTCCTGGCTCTGGTGGCTTTTTAAAATAGTACTGAACCTGCAACCAGTCTGTGTTTTTATTTAATTATTATTAAATAGTTATCTGGGGAATTGGAAATATTGACAGCAGTGTTAACATATGGGGTGCAGGTGGTGTGTCAAGCAAATGAAGGATATTTACTTTGCAGCCAGTAAGTGGCATGAAGGAGTTTGAGCCCCACGTAAGAGTGTTTGGATGTGTCCTTATGGTTGGTAGGCTGTGCGTGAAATGTCCGTGTGGCGAAATTGTTGAGAGCCAGAGCACAGTGACCTTTCCTTACAGCTGCTCTGCTTTGCAATTTGTCTTTGTTCCCTACAGACAGCAAATTAGAAGTAGGAAGGTCTTCCCAGTGTAGGATTTTCTGTTGGAGGGAAATGGAAGCTAAATCCCATGGGTGTAGCATACTTTTGTCAGAGCTAAGTGCTTGGGGTCACACAGCCAAGCAGCGGCTGCTTTTGCAAAGGGAAAGGTTTTGTTGCCCCTCTCTGGGTGTTAATATTTGTCCTATAACTCACTACTTCACTCTCACTCAGGACTGACTGCAGCAAGATCTGTTATAACCTGCTCTTGCGGCAGCATATTGTGTTAATGGTAAGTGCAACCGTGCTGTAGCTGCTTTTCCCTTGAGAGATTTCCTCCTTTGAAGAGGAATTGATAATGTCACTTTTATGACCCTCTGTGAGCTTTTGCAATGTGGAACCTCTGTATCAGGCTGTCTAGCTTTTAAAGCTGTTTCTTCTCAAGCTTGCACTGAAATGAGGCATTGCTGAATCACCTCCAAAGCAGCAATGTTATGAGAGGTCATACTGAAAGTGGACCAGTTACGGCAGGAAAGTTCTGCAAACAGCCCTCTTAAAAGGCTTTTGTTTAAAAGCTAATGTCTCACGAACCTTATTGCCTCTGTGAATTACAAGATTCAGCCTGTAGCTGAGACAGACATGGGGGATGAGACTGGGATTTCTATCGGCGACTGGAAAGGAAGAAGAAGCTGAGAAGGAGGTTGACTTTTGAAATTCAGCCCTGGTGTCCTGGCAGCTGTTGAAGGGCCATAAAAAAGGCAGTGGTTTAACACTGGGTGAGCATCAGGATCTTCAAAGCACTTTCTTGTTTGGGAAAGATGTAAGGAACTCCTCAGAATTCCTGCCTGTGTTTGGAGGGGTGGAGGCTGCAGCCTGATCCAAAGAGGGAATAGGAAGCTCCAGATCTTCATCCAGCGGATATTTTTCCCATGCTCTTTCCTCCCACACAGCAGCTCCCTCCCTTCCCTTCTGGAGCAGCAACAGGCAATAGTTTCAGCACAGACAGTGCTTGGCTTCCTTAGGTTTGCTGGGTGCAGCTTAAGAATTAACTTGCTCTTTTAAAAAAATGTATTTTGAAGAATGGTAACCTCACCAGAGCAGTGTTACTGTGAGAAATCTCTAGTGTGAGAGCAATGACCTCCAGTTTTCTGCACCTCAGTGAGCTTTGCATGATGAGTGAAGTTAACTCTGCTGCCTGATTTAGGGACAATACAGGCTACGGCTCACACGTAGATGCAAGTTAAAATTGATGTTTAACTCTAGGAAAGCCAGCTTTTACTTGCTGTCTCCTAGTTCTAGTTGTATTCCCTCCAATGCAAATAATAATAATTTTTAAATTTTTTTCCTGACAACTTTTATCTGGGAGTCTTGGTGTACCTTACAGACTGATGCTCTGAGCTTCCCAGTCTCCCAGCAAGAGACATGTTGTCTGACACAAGGGCAATGACGAGCACAGGGACTGCCATAGGATATTCTGAGCCAATGTTAGAAAGGATTTGAAGACAACATCCTGCTTCTGCATTTTTATAGTAATACAGACCTACACCTACCAATGCAATGATTTTACTCCAAGAACCATTTGTAATAGCAGGGAATTTTAAAAAAGAAAAAAAAAGAAAAAAGAAAAAAAAGGATAAAAGCAGCATTTAATTTTCATAATTCTCATCGCTTTTTATATTGTATTATTAAATGCATTTCTGAGGCTTTCTCTTGAAGGAGGAAAGAAGGCATATTCATGTTAAGATATTATTTCATACTGTTCATTAGCTACTGATTAAAGTACTTTTAGAGTGATTTATGACATCGTTATTTCAAACTCCTACAAGAAAGGTGGGCCTGAAAAAGCATCTTGTTGTTTGAAGACTGCGAGATTTGAGCTGTGATGGAAGAGAATACTTGGATCTTTCAAGGAGAACAACTTTCTCCATTTCTCATGAGTTGAAATATTAATTTTGTTTTCTGGACCATTTCCTCAAATGCTGCTAATGTGGAGAGGTACAGAAAAAATAAGTACTGAGATAATGGGCCCTAATTTCTTCCTTTTCTTTAAAGGACCACAATAAGCAGATAGGTTCCAGAACTTTAATGTGATGTCTTCTTAGAAGGCAGACACCAGTATTGTGTATCAAATGCAGTTTCTGAATGGGTTTTGTGTGTTGCAAAAGTCTAGTCTGGAAAAGTACACTGAATAAATCAGCTTTGATAGCTGGGTTAGAAAAATGTCCCCAGTGGTCTGCTTAGTAAAAGGTGGAAGGTGGCGCTGCTGCTGCTGTTTGACTGCAGAATAAAGAGCAGCTATATGACTAATCATAATTCTGGCTGAAAACAGAATCTGAGTGAAAATGACATTACCGTTTCAGGCAGTTTCTTATCATTTTTCCTGTTCTCAACCTATGTTGCATCAGCCCAGTTGGGATTACCCTTAAGTAACCTGCTTGTTTTGTTCAGGTCCTTATTTCACAGGAAGACTTATGCATCATCAGCAAAACTTTATTGTCCATATTTGCGTAGAACTAGATGCAGAGTCAAGTATCAGAGAAGAGCGGGAAAGTATAACAACGTAATATTCCCCAAAGATCTCACATTTATAAAATGACAAATTTGAGCCCTTTGAGCCCTTTGCAGCTTGGACAGATGGTAGGGAAATGAAGCAGCTGCACATCACAGCCTTCAGAGATCTAGCATAAAAAGTGAATGGAGCTGTCTTCAATTACATCTGTCCATTTCTGCCAGGTGTGAAGGTGCATGGGAAGTTCCTTTGATCAGCAGTTAACTGCTGATGAATACTCTGCAGAGATTGATAAGCCTGTGTGACACTGGGTAAATGTTCTGAGGAGATCATGGGTCCATGTACTGTATTGCCCCAGAGCATAGATTGGGGATTTAATCAAATTGAACTCTATCTTCTCTGCAAATTTGTCCAACAAAAAGAAGTCTGAATCCACACATAGTTCCTGAGAGCATTAATATTCCTGCTTTCCCTCTCACCTTTCCCACTTGTCATGCTCCAGGCATTTCTTTTTGTTCTTTGTAAATAGTTTGGGGCAGAGGGTTCATCTCTGTACATGAACATATATATACAAGCTATCCCATGTACACAGGCTGCTGGATGCTTCCAGTATGTTGGGAGGCATTAGCAAACTAGATAATCCCTACAGGCTTTCACCACCCAGCAAGGCAAGGCACAGTCCTATCCTTGACAGACTTGCTTCTCAGAGGACTGGTCCTAAATCAAAGACAATGGGAGTTCCTCATTCCATTACCTTTTTGTCAGAGAAACTCTTCCAAAAGTTTAGTCCCCCTTGCAAACCAATGTGTAAAGCTGCAGCAAGAACCACGAGTATTTGGATGAAGGGCTTGCAGATCATTTCTCCAAGTTCAGGCTGCAAGAACCCTGCACTGAAAGCGAAGTCAGGTCAGTGTATTTGTCACAATTACATTCAGACCTATTTGCTTTCTACTTGTTGCTCAATGCTCCAATACGTAGTCTAGCTACTGCCCCTAGCAAATGCTGAAAACTTGTAGTGTCAAAGTTCAAGAAACTGTTTGAAAGCTTGTCCTTTGACAGCAGATGGCTGTAGTGCTTCAGCCAGTGGATGATCTGCCTTGTAGTGAAGTGTTCTTCATCTGGGTTTCCATGCTATCCAAGTAGTGAAGTTTCTTAAGAACATGCAGATTTTGTCAGAGACCCAGTCAGTCAGTCAGAATTTGTAATCCCAGTGGCTGAACCGTAATATGTTTTTACTCCAGGTATGACAAAGATCCAGTCCAGTTTGTGTCCATATGAGTGGCACTGGAGAGACTGCATGGGAGATTGGGGTTGCCTTGTATGTGAAACTACTGCTTGTGAAGACACTAGCTCATGTTTTAACTGGGACCCATGCAAAGAATGTCACAGTGCAAGGAAGGTGAAAAGATGGCACACACCTGTACTAATGCTGCCCTATATTAAATAGTGCTTTGCTTTACTGTGATTCCAGCTGTTTGTCTTTAGTGGAAACATGGAGCTGAGTGAGTCAGAAGTAAGCTCTCCAGTGCAGAAATCTCCCGAGTCTTTAAAGACTGTGAATGTCTCCTTTGTACTGTATCCTGCAGCCAGAGTCTGTCAGAAAATTCAGTGACTGTCACAGAAAGTAGGGGTTCTTGCTGTTCATTTAGTTCCATGTTTGCACATAACTGAAGAGAGTACTGTGAAAGATAACAGATCAAAGATGATGCAGGACTTGTGTTGTGCATATTATGGTATAACAAACCTGTGGAACTTGCTATTGAAGGAGACAGGGGACAGTGGTGTCCAAGAAACTTTTGAAAAGTACACAAATACAAAGAGAAGAGATAGGTAACAGGTGAGCAGCACAACTCACGACACCTGGTTTTACAGGGCTTTGAATTGTGTTGTTCCTTTCTGATTCTGCAGACACCATACATATGTTTCCCCTCAACTTCGCTTCTCCCTCAAGCCCTCAACTACTGTAGTTTGCCATGAACTGCATGAGAGACTACGTGTACTGCAATCGAGCATGCAAGAGCCCAAAGCTAGGCAAACACCGATTGCCCAGCTAGCTGGTGCCTCTTGGCTGCCAGGCAAGCCAAACAAATAGCTTCACGAGCTGGAGTCAACCCCTGGGCCATGTCCTGTGGCGACCTGTTGTAGGAACTTGTGGTGTTCAAGCCCTTCAGCCCTTTGTCGGATGTGACTAAAATTGGCTAAGAGTCAGAAGTTAGTGGGAGGGGGAGGACTGGCAGCTGACAGCAATCACAGAAGCCCTTCCCCAGGCTAACCATGACATGAGTAAGCATGAGTCATAGCACAAATTGATGAGCCTAAAATTATCTACAAGGATGAATACCGTCTAACTGGCCCAACACATTATGGGCTTTCTGCTTACTCTGGAATTGGCAGATTTTGGCTTTGGGTGCAGATAGGCTGACCGCTTGACTCTAGGCCAGTAGTAGCCTGACAGCTCCAACTGCATTTTTTATTTATTTGGGCCTGCTGCTTTTGCTTTTAGATGGAGATTCAGCAGGAACCTTCTTCCCTACATTGCAGCCTCTAGGCATTACTGATTTGGTGCTGAAGCTGGTATTTTCTTCTCCTGGCAGCTCCTTGCCCTCCGGCACTGAATCCAAGCTGATGCTCCAGTGCCCTCCCCTCCAGCATTGTTCCCAGGCTGTCGTGTCAGATGCAAAACAAATACTCAGGGGCTCAGAGCTCTTGCATCCAAAAGAAATTGCATTTTCACACTGGCTCTGAACCTCCTCTGCAGAGCCAAAGCAAAATTAATGCGGAAACTAATCCCTTTGCCCTTACCACGCACATCCTCTTCAGTGGTGGAGCCAAGAAAGACTGAAGAGAATTAACCTTTTCGGTAAACTTCTCTGAGATAGAAAATACCCTGCTTTTCACTTTCTCTTCTTCCTCTTTCCCAGCTGCTGCACCAGGGAAACCGGTCTTCCCTGGAGCAGGAAAGCGTCTTCTTCCTCTTCCCACTACTAATGCTACGAGTTTATTTTAAGAAGAAATTTCATACCTGTGCAGGATTGCTATAGCTAGTCTTGGCTCTCTATAGCTATTAGCTAGACCAAGTAGGTGGCAGAGCTTGTTAGAGTAACTGCTGCCCACTCAGAAGCAGCCAAGAATAGCTGTAGGCTCTCCTAGGTATCAAGTATTCAAGTCTGGAGCTCCAAGGGTCCCTTCCTGTGATGCAAATGACATTACCATCATAGCCATGGGAATATGCTACTGTGTGAAACTCGACACAAACATCTGGAAATGAGGGCAGCCTGTAATGCTGAATCAACAAAAGAAGAAAGGGCATCAGGTTTCTGGTCTCCCCGACTTCCCTCTTTTCAGGTGTCACAAACTCCAATGCAGCCTTGTGCACTGTTAACTGGTCAGGCAGAACCCACCACAGTCCTTCTCCCAGCTTAGGGACAGCTTGCACCAGGAACGCTGCCTCTTTCTCCTTTGCAGTGACTCATTAGCACATGTTCTCACACAGGCTCCTGGACTGTCCAGCTAGAGAAGGGAGGCACGGTGGTGGTGCTGCGGAGCCTGCTGTGGCTGGGACTGACGTTCTACCATGTCCCAATGACCAAGCAATATGGCTACGTCTACTTTGGCACTGGCGAGAAGAACTTAGATCTGCCCTTCATGCTATGACTCTCCTGCCTGGGATGAGGACTCGAGAACGTTTAGATTTATACTTAAGAGATTTTTGTTTATTGCTTGTTCTAATAAATGTATGAAACCTCTGCACTTTGAGCAGGATTCTTTTGTGCCTGGTCTCCGGCCCTGATTCTTTCCCTAGGGCTTCACTGTGTGCAATGCTCCCTCAACTCCAGACTGAATTCCCTGTAATGTGTCACTGCAGATCCTTTAGATAGTAACAAATGGCATTTTCTTCCATGACGGGTGAAGCCCTAGTTCAGAAATCAAACCTAGGCCAGCTGTCTGATTACAAAGACACCATGCTTACACAAAAACTAATTTGGAGACAACATGAATGAATGGCTGCTGTCACCCATGAATGACAAACAAAAATAGAGTTGGAGTCAGAGTAGAAAGCTGATGCATACTGTAAGGGATCCATACTAAACCCTGAACTCTAGAAAGGCATATTGAAGAGAGTATTTTGTTTTTCAGATGTTAGGTTTCACCAAAATTAGACGGGCCTTTCCAGCTCATGGCACTAAACTGTAGAAAAAAATCAACTGTGAGCATCACCTGGTCTTTTGCAAAATGTGCTCATTCAGGTTCATCTCAAGGCAATGGTTTAATCCAGTGACTTTTCCATTAGTAAAGTTCACTGAGTAGAGCTATCTGGGCTAGAAGACATAGTAACTTCTGTATGTAGGAGAAGAAAGAAAAATCTTTTCGTTTCTGAAGGGCTGTAGGTTTCAAAGCTTCATAAAATAGAGATGGTCAGCCAGAGATTTTATCTCAGCGTAGTTAATGAAGTCTTGGCTCTGTCTCCCAAAGGAAAAAGATCTTGGCCAGCTCAAGGGGCTGAATGTAGGGCTTCCATTTCACAAAGTAAGGCTAAAAAGAACCATTATAATCTAATTTTATTTCCTGGGTAATACGGGTTTATCCTTACCCTTTGTTCCTGTCCATACCGATAGGTATTAGCAGATGATGCTGATGAAAGCAGTACAAGGTTAAGTGGCATAGTAGTACATAAAAAAGTTGTGTTGATTTGTAGCCCCCAGATAAATATCAAAGAAATGGAGCCAAAGCAATAATGACCCTGTTAAATTTAATGAGCCTTTCATACCAGCCCCATAAGTAGCACTTCTCAAGTAGCAGTGGTCAGTAGGGGGAAGGTGCATACATGTACCGTACAGGGAGAGAAATGGTGCCACCTTTTTGTTACAGGATGGAAAATTATGCACATCTATCAGCCCCAAACTGTCTCAGGAAGCAGCCATATCACTGACACAGAAGACTTATGGCAAGTGTATTTGCAAGGGGTGAAAAAAAAAGGCCAAGTCATCAAGGATGTCAACACTCTGTATTTGCTAGAGCCAGGAGTGAAGTACAAGCCAGGAATCCTTAAGAGGACATGTAAGATGCACACACGCTGTCTGCCACTGCCACAGGTATTCTACTGCATATTATGCGTAGTACAGATTATAAAAAAAATTAATTTCAGTAGTCATTAACAATTTCTGTTACTGCCAAGGAAACACACTGCAGGCAGGAGTCTTTTTCTTCCATCAGTATCACAGGTACAAAAGCTCAAATGAGGCAAATCTGAGTTGAAACACACGTTAATGGGGAATCACCATTCATTGCTGGAAAAAGAAGGAAACATCCTTTTCCAAACCCAGTTGTGGACCATAATGAAACAAAAGCCTTCAGATCCTTTCTGGCTTTGAGATAAAAGTCTTTGTTCCCTGCTTTCTCCAAATCATTCTACACATTGAACTTTGCTTTTCTGAACTTTTCTTGTATTCTCCTAGAGGAGCAGATCGCAGCTCATTCACTGGAGACAATATAGAGTACTAATGACAGTTTTGGAATAAGAAAATTGGAGATACTGACAAACTCGCAAAAAAAAGCAGAACAGTGGAAAACAGCTGTGCTTACTGACTATGCCAGTTGTGGCCACTAGTGGTTTAAGTAGAGAGGCTTGTGTGTATATTTGACATTATCCTTCAGCAAAGGGTGTCCGACTGGCATGGGTTTTTTGCACCACTTAGGGCCCCTCTTCCAGATGGGCTTTGCAGATCTGACGGACCAGCGGGTCAGATACCTGTCAAAACAACACGAACGCATTTCAGTTTGAGACTGATCACTGAGAAAAGGTTCCAACTGAAGCAGGAGCAGGCACTGTAGCATTGCCTCCCCACATGCCTCTTTATAAAAGGAATAACCGTGAGCAGAGCTCCCTCAATTCAGAAGGGACCACTGGAAAGGAATTTTTGTTTGTTTTGGAACTTCTAAGCTGCACCTCTGTACTGAACCCACTGGCACCTGCTTGACTTCCAGTCTCACAAAACAAATCAGGTGTAGTCTCCAGGCTGCTGGCAAGTTGTCCACCTGCAGCTAAACTGGAGTGCCAAATTCCTGCATTGCAACTAAGCCCAAGACTGAATGCATCCAGCCTCTATGGGAGGTGTTATTTAAACAGCTGGCCTCAATAAGGTAAACTAATTACAAAGGCTAAACTCTGTGAGAAATAAAGTCTCTAAAAAGGGATTCGTTTACTTTCAGAGGATAATCAGTTATTTCTTCTGCATGGGATGGGTTTCTGGCCTAGTCTTGTATTTTCATACTTTTCATATTTTCATGTATTTTCATATTTCTTGTATATGCCCAAATTTGCTTTAGTATTCTCCGTACAATACTATTGCAGCTTGCTGGTGCAGAAAGTCAGAACCTACAATGTAAGAGGTACTAGAATGGAATTATCATCACAACTACAAATCTCTGTGAAGAGCAATGTCTGGCAAATATCCTCTGCTTTTTACCATTTGAAGTTTTAGATTTGGCTTTGCAAACAGGCGGGGGATTTCAGATCTAGAATCAGTTACTGGAAATCTTACTCTGTGGCTGGGTGGCCTGGAGTTTTGTTAGGCTTTAAACCTTTTGCTACCAGTAGAGAGGGGAATAGAGGTCCTTAGAGAAAGAGGAGTCTTTTCAGACAATAAAGATTCAAAGTAAAACCCCAGCATAATCTGCACAAACAATGCTCCAACAAATTAGAATTTGGAACAGACTGATAAACTTTGTCCAGCAATGTTTGCATGCCTCTGTTGAGTAATCCCATAGTCTTAATGTAACCTCAATCAGTCATCCTCTCCCCAAACAGCTTTGTTACCTTTTATTTGCATCGTGCAAATGTGAGATATTAAGAACTTTGGACAGAGACCATGTAATGCATTTGTTTGAAGGCATTTGGCACATTCCTGACAACTATAAAGAAAGCTTGCTATGCCAGGCAGCTACAGACTATAACAGCAGCCCATTTTCCTAGCACTTTTCTCCCTCAGCAATCCCGAACAGCATAGATTGAAAAATGAATTGCATTTGGAGGTTCCTGCTGCTGAAATGAAGCCACTTCCAAAATGCTTTGCTTTTGCTTTGAGTTGTTTATGATAGTTAAAACACCTAGAAGCAACAGCAGGAGGGATTTTGGAGACGGTGTAGAGCAAGATCCAGCCGCTTGTTCTCCTATGTGTGCATTAAATTAGTCTCTTTTGACCTTTAATGTTATGCTAGTGCATTAGTGGAATCTCTTACATAACATCAGGACAGGAAGTAGGAGAGACTCTCCTGTCTCTAATTTCACATGCAAAAGGAGTCAGAGAGTCCAAACGCAGGTCCCCAGTTTGGGATCTGGCAAAGAACCATGGCAAGGCAGCCCCTTTGGGAGAAGCTGTAGTGGTATTTGATGGGCACATGGGGCTAGGTCCTTCTTTTCACATTCCCCTTGCTGCAGGGGAAGGTCTGTAGCGCAAGTTTTGATATTGCAAGACTGCACTTACAGCGGAGGAGGAAAAAAATCCCAAATTGTTTTAATGCATCAGTGTGCCAAGTGCAGTTCTGGTCACGTGTCCACACGCTTACGGGAAAGTGCTCCCGTGATAATAAATGATCTCACTGGGAGAGAAGTGAATGTGTGAATGTGAGATACACATCAATGCTGTATGCAGGTTTAGACAGACAGTGGCTTTTTAAGAAATCCCTCTGTTTCTGTGTGGGGGCTGGAAGTGCACACCCCAATTCTGCATAGGAAGGAGGATTTAGTAATGGCCTGATTTTAAAGCTTTTGTTATTTCTCTTTTGAGCAGGTCTAATCCAGCCCTCTGGTCCAGGCTTTTGGCTTCCTTTGGGGACTGCAGGCTGGGGCTTTTCATTGTTAGCTGAAACAGACATTTGGACGCTTTCCCTTCCTGGAGCACATTTGCTTTTAGCGCTTTTAATACTTGCTTTGTCCAAACTCAAACTTGTCTTATTTTGTTTGCTGCCTTTTTTTTTTTTTTTTACCTTGATTCAGCAATGGCAAAAGCCTGATGCCTGGGAGCAGTCAGTCTACAAAGTTCCTTTTCCTCTTTGACTAACCCCAGTTCCTACTGTTTCACAGACAGATTTTTTTTTCCTGACAGTAAAAACAATCCACAAAACTCACATAAAAGAGCTTCAAAGCCCAGCACACAGGACTTTTCCGCAAACTCTGCCATCCATGTAAGGTAGTGTACCCCCTTTTCTAGCCAAGTCACCCAACTTTCCATTGTATCCAACCACGCGATTTGTCTTGGGGAGTTTTTACAAGAACCTACAAACACACACTGGCAGATGGTCTGAATTTTCTCAACCAGCTGAGGGTTGTCAGGACAGAGCCTCCATGTGGATGCCAAATGCAGCTGGCCCACAGTATCCTAACCTGTTATCTCAGTGTGCAGAGCTCTCACTCTGGACAAATGTGGACAGAACTGCCAATCTTGGGGACTGGCAACTCACCTCAGGGTTCTGCTTGCCCCCTTGAGTACGGTAGGATCCTGGTCAACAACCAGAATCCCTAGACTCCAGTTGCACAAATGAGTAGTTTGGATAAAGCACAATGGGAATCCTGGTGGGATTTCCCCGATGGGAAAAGGCAAGATATAAACAGCATGGAAACAACTGTGGTTAGTCACCTGCAGTCACTGCAATCGCCTAAAATCTCTGTGGCACGTGGAAGTCCATTTCCACGGATTTTATTCAGTGAGCAGGAGGGCCCCAAAGCCTTCCCACTCAGAGGCTGCCACTTAACACCTAGGAGTAGGCACAGGGCTTCCATGTGCTGGGTGAGGAAAATGACCTACCCATGGGACAACTGCAGTCCTGCACGCAGCCCAAGCAAAGGCCATGTTGGTGCAGTTCAAGGCTGAACTTCTGAACCCTCACTGAACTTTTTAAATCTAGCTTTTGTTTGGATTAAGAGCAGAAGGCAGAGGGCTACAGACTGCAGGAAGCACTCGATCAAAATGCTGGCAAGACTGCCTCCTCCCTGCCACATCCCTTCCCATGACACCTCTTGGCTTTGCTCACCTGCAGCCACTCTGACTCTTTGCTTTTGAATTCACATGCTATGCACAGCACAGCTTCCATGCAGATGAGAGAAACCACATGCTGCTGGAGTGAAATGCTGATAGCAGTGAAACCAGATTCTGCTCCCAGGGACAAGAGGTGTCCACAAAGCCTGAGAACTTTGTAATTCATGAGGAGTTCATATGGAACGTGCCTCTTCCCTAACACATAGCAACTTCTTCAGTTCAGGTGATGGAGGTGGGATTGAGTTGGATATTATGTGTGCCAAGTTCTGCTCTTCCAGTAGGAAGCTGAAAACGGAGTGGCAGCTGAGCACTCAAAATCAAATACTTCATAATCTACAGCACCTCTTGCTGACAGAGCCCAGACTCAGGGAACCTGTGACATCCCTTAGTCCTTTTGGAAAGGGAACAACTTCACAGTGTTTTGCTTTAACCAGTATTTTGGACCTGCCAGAAGAAAATGAGTGCTATATTCACATTAACAGAGCACCTAGATGCTGGCCTGAACTCAGTGACTGTTCTGGATAGAGTGTTAGTCCACGCTATCCATGCGACAACTTCCATGCTGGAAAGAAAACTGCTGAGCTATTCAGGTTTCCATTCCTGAAAGCAAGGATAGAAGTTTGACCTGCAGCTGTGCTTGACTGTTTCCCAAATAGTTCTGGTGTGTGGTGGCCTGCAGACACATGAATCTGGAATATGAGAACAGTCTGTCACTCTGCACCGTACTGGTGAAATCCCTGAGAACTTCCTCGGCCTCATGGGCTAGCAAAAATATTTTGTTTCTGCAGCACTTAACTGGAACATGCCAGGCTGGAGCACAAATGGATGCAGAAATAACAGCAGGAGGTTTTGAAAGGGAGAGTTCAGGCTGAGGATGAGGGAAAAATCCTTGGCTGCAAGACAAATTTGCTTGTGGAATCATCCCTTGGAAACAGCAAAAGCCCCAGACTGGGCCAAACAAGAGAAAATGAACTGTAGGGAGTAATTCTGCATTGATGCGGAGTAAACTTCATTGGTATTCCATGTCCAAGTTCTGCAGGCAAATGATATGGCAGAGAGGGGGAGGACAGTAGACCCAAGAGTTTATGGGTGATGTGGGTACTCCAATGGCTATTTCTTCAAAAGCACCCATAGCTAGTAAAGCAGTTAAGTGATAACATTCATGAGCTATCACTGTCAAAAACAAATCAGGCAGAAAGCAAAAAGGCAAAGAACTATAGTCCAAGAAATGAGAAATATCATGGTAAGTCTCACTTGGACAGTGTCCCAACTGCAGGGGGTAGAAGAGAGAGCTGTGGAGCACTCCCTCAGTTCAATTCTGACCACAAGGTGTTCTCACATGTCTCCTACCACCCCCAGAACCACACAGCTTGGCTCAAACTGGCATTTCACTTTCATGTTATACCTTCTTCTGCAGTTCCCAATGTCCTCCTCTACATTACATTACATTCTGGATGGGTGATCCCACACTGTGCTAGACAGTTGGATGACCAAGAACAAGGCAGGATCTGCAGGCCACTACTTCCCAAAGCACTCTGCTCTTCCTCTTGCATTCCAGTAGTAGAAACAGGATCAGGAGATGGGGTGAGTAGGGGGAGGCCAGCTGCCAAGTGACCCAGAGCAAAGCAGAGAAATTCTTACCTCTGCAGAGAAATCTGGGGCATGCAGGAGGGAATGTCCAAAGTTCGTACAATGGAGACAATAAAACCACTTCAGAAAATAGAGCAGGGATTCTGCTTTTTGGAAAACATAATTGAGTAAGCACCAGAAGAGCACCTTCTAGAGGGGCAGAGCAGGCAGAGGGATTCTGGATGATAAATCCACACTTCACTTCACTAGATCAATGGCAGGGCAGCACCCCTGACCTTTGTTAAGACAGTTTGCTGATAGTTCCATACGGTGGCATGTACATTTTAATCTCAGCTAGGTGATAGCCAGTGCATGCCAGACACTTTGTATTTGAAGCAGGCTTACTTTAAACAGGGTGACCATGACATAGGCCAAACATTCTGGCCAAGATAGCCACAAGTGCTGCCAAGGAAAAACTGAGGAGCAGCTTTTCTGGTGCTCTCAGAAGTATACATTAAGACAGCTCCTCAGCCCTTCTTTATGTACTTCCTTAGCATGTTTGCCCAGGAGCCATAGAACTCCTCCTATGCAGCTGGCCTGTACATCATCTCAGGGGCAAAGAGCAGAGACAAAGCAGTTTTTCATCAGGCTGGTTTGTCCCTCTTTCGGCAGCAGATGAAGCTGCTCTCAAAAATACTGACACAACCTTGGAAGAAGCCTGGCCAAAGGGAGCATCAACCAGAACTTTGCAAGACTGGAGAGAAATGAAAGGGATTGCTCATCCAAATGAAGTAATCTGCCAGACTTCTGCCAGGAAGGGGTTGCTGCTCTGAGTCTACAGAACATCCACAGAGCCTACATGCAGTAAGTGAATGCTCAGGTCTGTATTATGGTAGAGGTGCTGGGCTCTGACTCACACTTCAAGTTACGCTCCCCACAATGAATCTCCTTCAATCTCAGGTGGTGTGAGTGGAATCAGTCCCTAAGGTTATCTTAGGCTTTCATCTTGGTCCTGTCACTCTAGCAGCTGATGGTCTAGTCTAATGTCAAGAACTCTACCATCAACAAAACATTCTTCAAGCTCAGTGTAAGGTTTTCTGTCCCCAGATGGTAGGAATTCTCATAGAATTATGTGGGGTAGCATCTGGAGTAGACAGTGACTTCTGAGAAGTCCCTCTTTTACAAAAAGTGAAAGATTTCTCAATTCAGAGTGAAGAGTTAGACAACAGACTGCTTACAGGGGGGCAATGAGAGGAATTTCAGGGCTTAAGGGGTGAGCACACAAAAGTACATATAAGACTCTGAAAGAAATGCTTTCCTTCAGCAGGGCAAAGCTTATTGTCACAGTCTTGACACAGACTATATGCCTCTATGGTGCTCTATCTATTCTTTTCATCTTGCACCTTCCTATTTTGAAGCAGTATAGCAGGAACTGTGCCTTCTGTATGCAAAGCTTTCTTCCATGTGCAATGCAAGCTCCTGATGGCAAGAGAATAAGTGAAGATGAGCGAGGGGGAGAGACAGCAGGAATGGAGGACATGTGACTGGGAATGGACTAAATTCTCAGTATACTGGATACTACTAGTCCACCTGTGAGAACTATCCATCTCAGTTTGCAGACCTGACACAAGTTTGTCTCCATCTCTGTTCACTGGCTTGTTTCCGCATGACTACTTCTTTTGACCAAGGAGGACCAGACTGCTGCAGAGCCAAGCAAGTGACACCTCTTTCACCTTTGCAGGCATCAGTGCACAGCAATAGGCAAGCTGCTGTGCCAGGATGCCTGGTTCCCTCACAGATCAGGTTAAAGATCCCTCAAGCAGCTGGTGGCAATTCAATAGCATCTACAACATGGGCACTTCAGTCTGGTTCTGAAGTGTGGCTGGTGAGGGTTATTTTGGAGGGAATGGGGTGCACGAGAGCATATTTCAACGCCATACTCAGAGTAGACCCACTTGTGGAGCATGGAAAAAGCCATCACTGCAGGCAGAGCTGGAGAGCACAAGGGCTGGTTAAACTGATGTTAAGAAATGTACATTACCTGTGTTCCTGTCTTGGAAGAGCTTTAACAAGGGGCCCAAGCATATTATGGGGCACCTCAGTTTCTCCCCATTGGCATTCCCAGGGCTACAGCAGCGGTGCAAAAAGGCACTGTTACCTCTCATTTAAGCAGAGAGGTGAAGATGACTACAGCAGCCAATACAGTGATCTCAAGAAGAGCTGAAGCTCAAGGATTTGGAAAATACATCACTTAACTGCAATGTACTGCCTGCTACGATAGGCTCACTGTACATCCTGTTCATCCATTCATGGGCTGACAGTTAAAAACCCAGCAGACACAAACGCAGTGAAAGGACAGGCTAAGTTAGGTGCGCAGCCCTGATATTACACCAGACAGGATCAGAGGATGACCTGGTCATGTTCTCATGGCACCGAACATGGCAGCTTGTTCCACTCAAAAGTCCCTGCCCAATTCTGCCCCTGTCCTCCCCTGCCAGCTCACTTGCATTTGCAGCACCACTGGTTGAGTGCTTCCCAAATTACTACAGACTTACAGAAAGCTTTAGAAACAAGTACAGAGGCAAAGACAAGGTAAGCTTGGACAAGTCATTTATGTGGGAAACTTTTGATATGAGCTCTGGCTTCATTCCCAAAATAAGTACTGGTTGAATGCCTTCAGCATGTGGGTACCCTTCAGTCCTCCCTTCAGACTAGAGGAAGGAAGCAATTTATATCTCCTTACGTGGTGCCAGCTACTGCTCCAGAGAGCAATATGGGAAGCGCAGGTGGGGGTATGCACAGTCAAAACTCTCACAGAACCACAATGGCCAAGATTTCGCAAGGCTCCAACACGCAGAGCTTTCCCCTTCCAGCAGGCTGAGAAGACAATATCGTGAGGGACCAAGACAGCACTCCTGAAGTACCTCTGCAGTCTATCCTGGCTCTGGGACTCACTTGTTTAGTTCTAGCCCCACCACCAAAACTTTCAATCCCATTTCTTGATCCCATTCTCTTGTGTTCACCCAGACCCCAAAGCCTGCCTATTTCAATGCTGTTTCATCTCCTCAGCAACAGTTCTGCTCTCTTTTTCTAAACTCTGCTTCCACCCTGCTTGCTACGTTACCTTGCTAGGAGGAAAAAAACAAGGGTGGTATAGGGAGGGACTAGCAATGCAATAGGGAGGGCTTGGATACTAATCTCCAACTTAAATCTCTTAATTTTAAAGGTGTAGCACACCTACTTGCATGTAGAACATATCTGGAGGTATCCATTCTTTGTTCTCACTAAAAGTCTATGGAACAATTTATAAAAGTCGAGGCATTAGATCTGGAGTCCTGGTGTGACTCCAGCAAGATACAGGATTTACCATTTCCTGTCTCAACCTGCTATGCAGGGTTGCTATGTGAATGCTAACTAGATAATGTGCTCCACCCCACAGCTGCTAGATAGACACGGCTACTAAAGAATCCCAAAGACTTCTAAGACACAGGAAAGAAGCAGCTTTCAGAGTTGAAGTATCTGATGGCTACAGGGCTGTATCAAATGTAAAGTCCTCTAATTAGATCCTCACTGATACCCAGTGTGCAGCCTGCCAGTATCCACGGGACAGTTCCAAGAGCTTGCCTCAAATCTCCACTGCAGAGAGTGAGACCTGAAATGCAGGAGTCTCCAGCTGCCCCCAGCACTGCAGCCTAAAGCTTTCCCAGAAACAGCCCCATGGCCTCTGGTAACCCCACGGCTTGCTAATGCGAGGTTCATAAACCGCTCTGACATCCCCATGGAAACAGAGTGTGAGGTCATAAACAGGGGATTAGCACCTCTGAGCGCCCAGCACAGTGCAGGAGGTGGCCGCAGGCTTTCCCTTCACCCACCAAAGGCCAGGGGCCATTCAGTCCAGGGAGGGGGAAGAGAGCCTGTAGCACAGGAAGGGCAGGTGGAGGGCAAATCACTGAGTGGGGAAACGGATGGGGCAGAGAGGAACAGGCTTGTGATGGGCCCTTGCTGGCTGCTCAGCCCCCCACTCACTGCTGGTACCCCTCCTGGGCACCCTCCTGCTGTTGGGGGCCAGGCAGCAGAAGGCCAAGAGAGAAGAGACTGCTCAGCCTGGAGAAAAGAAGGCCTGGGGGTGTCTTACCAATGTTTATAAATACCTGAAAGGAAGGAGTAATGAAGACGGAGCCAGGTTCTTCCCAGTGGTGCCCAGTGACAGGACAAGAGGCAATGGGCACAAATTGAAACACAAGAAATTCTGTCTGAATGTAAGAAAACACTGTCTCACTATGAGGGTGGTTCTCTGGAACAAGCTGCCCAGAGAAACTGTGGAAGGTCCATCCTTGGAGATATTCAAAACCTGACTGGACATAGTTCTGGGTAACCTGCTCTGCTTGAGCAAGGGGGCTTGGACTAGATGATCTCCAGAGGCCCCTTCCAACCTCAACTACTCTGTGATGCTGTGACTCCATCTCTGTGGCATCCTCCTGTGACTGCCCTACTGAGTGTTAGTGATGAGGAAGCGAGTGCAGCTGAGGAAGGGAGGACAGACTCTAACGTGTGGCAGTTTTAATCCTGTGTGGATAAATGTTTTGAGTGAGTTGTGGTTTGTCCTTAAAAGACTGACAAGAGAATATTGTGACAGATGTTACTCCTCTGAAATGCTATGAGTACTCTTTATGAGCGCTGTTGCCTGAGGCATGTTTTACCCAGTTACAAGGAACTGCTTTTCTTCTTCCAATGTATTCCTGAAAAAAAGATGCAGAAAGACAAGACTATTCACCTGTTGAGCTTGGGTTTCTTGGGAATATGCCCTTCAGGAAGTGGAGGCCTGTGGTTTGGCAACAAACCTGAAGCAGAAAAAGAAAGGCGTGAGAATATTTTGCAGTGCCTCCTTGCCTCTATAGCATCCAGAAGTTACATTACACCTCATAAGCCAGGCAACTCAGATCCCTACTGCGACAGCAAAGCAAAAACTCAAGTACAGTAGAAAGGGTATTTTATCTTTAGTTATTGTTGAACCTGCACCCCAGCCAAAGAGAAGCTAGGAGGTTCTGCTGGGTATAGAGAGGAAATACACACCAAAGACACAGCCACTTGGGCTCATTGAAGAGGCTTTTTCAGAGGCCATAAGGCACTGGCATCCAATCAGATTCCATCTCCAGGATGAAAATCCTACTATTAAAATTGTCAGTCCATTTAACTTGGATACAACTCAAGTACCAGGCATAAAGATCAGCACAATACTCCGACTGTGTCAACCTGTGTCCCACTCCCAGGGTAAAGCAAAAAAGTCTTCACATGGCAGATGGTAGACAGGTGCATGTTATTAACAGGGTAGGTCAAGCTTATGCTAAATCAAGTGATTTCAGAAGCTGGTATTTAATCATTAGTTACTAGAGACTGAGTCACTTCCCAGATCTTTCTGCAACAGTAGACTCACCTACAGGGATAAGTGTCTGCTGCCAAGGCAGGAGCCAAGACACACAGAAAGCAGAACAAGTAGTCTCTGGTCCACCATCCTGTCCCAACACCTGGACCATAACGAGTTTGCTGGGTGACTGGACAATGACATCCCACTGAGCTACACTAATTGGGTGGAAGACCCCTCTCAAGGGGTAAGGGGTTGTTTCAGGAGGAGGCTAGTACCTGCACGGTGAGCCATCTGCACACAGACAGCAATCTTCTTGTGCTCCTCCAAACAGAGGCCTGTGATCCTTCGTGGCAGCATCCCTCCATCAGAACGGATAAACTGACTCAGCAGCAAGACATCCTGAGAGAGCAAGAGAAGGGCAAAACCATCAGTGCTACAGCTACTTTAACTGCTGTGGTTCTTAGGTGTTGCGTTGACCCTCGTGCTGCATACAGAACTCAAAACAAAGCAAAACAAAACAATGATTCCTTCCTACGTGCTTTGGCTGCAGCCTGACAACAAGTGGCTTTTGCTTGCTGTCACTCCGCCTGCCAGCTTAGCTCAGTAAGGTCACTCAGATGGTCTGAGTCTTCCCCTGACTTCACTAGTGTAAACACATGATGTCAGCTGCAATCCCTGCTACTTCACTGTCGCTTGCTCCAACATTCTAGCTAAGATAATGTGTCCTAGGTACTCAGGCACAGTTACACAAGACCTACAGATGGACAGTGTTTACACAACTTGAAATGCCATCACAGCTGCTATCCTAAAGGTCATAGAGATGTTAGATCACCTCTGGCCCTCTCCTTGTTCCCTCAGAGCAGGATTGTTCTCTGCTATCTACTCCTCAAACATTTATCCAGTTTCCCATGGTGGAACTTCCCTCATGTCTTTCTGAAGGGGTGGAGCGCAGGGAAATGGTCCAAGATCTCGCACGAAGAAGCTTTTTGTAAGAAAAGAACGTGTGCTGATGAGAAAGACCTAATAGGATAAACTGCTGCCTTCAGTCCTTCGGCTGTCCATCTATGAGGTGGGGCTGTTACAGCCATGCTGGACGGAAGGAGCACTCGGAGCATGCCAAGCGTTCGTCTGTGATTCAAGAATCATTTAGATTACACTGCTGTTGACCTTTCCAATTAAGAGCTCTAGAAATGTAAAGCACTCTTAATAAAAACAAAAAGGGATCTCTAGGAGCAGATAGTATCACAGAGCTGGGATGACAAATTTTTAAACACAGCAGCAACAGCTGTTGCACGACTGTGCCATTAACTACACAGTACAACAGCCCAGTGTTTAGATATGTGCTCTCCATTTCCACACACAGCACCACTGCAAATATACCCCTCAGGCCAATATAGGCAGGTCCCCTTGACATGCTGACATCAGCATAAGTTGGCCCAAAGGGCCTCTGGAGACTCTGTGCTTTTTTTTTTTCTCCATCTATTGACAGACTTGTTGCTAGATGAGAGTTTACTTCTCCACCGCTGTTGTAAACATGTTCATAGTTGAGGTAGGTGGACCATGTGGAGGCTGCCTGCAGGCTGGAGGGATCTGCCACTGAGCACCCCAACAGAATGAGAATTCAAACCAGGTACGTCAGCACTTTACACCCCCCTGTCTAGGGCGACAGGCGAGAACAAAGAGTGCTTGTTGCTTTTCACATTGGGTGACCCTGACTCTGCCTGTTGTTCAGATTTGCAGACAGATTCGCAGACCTGCTCCCATCCCCCTATCTTTGCTCTTTTACAAAGAGCTCCCTGGAGCATTCCTAGCTTCATTTACTGCCCTTGCAAAAGCAAACAATCACAAGTGGATATAAAATGAGTATTCAGAAAACCTAGCTATCTAGGAATTATACATCCACCTCCACTGCACAAGACCAGCTCAGCTCTGAAGGGGGCTGTTGGAATTCTGTATGGCTTTCTGGTAATGACCGATTCTGACAGATGTTGTCATATAAGTGTTGCAGTCAAAATTTAGAGTTTTTTGTTTGTTTTGGGTTTTTGTGGTTTGTTTTTGTCCTTCCCCCTCCCCGCCTTCAATCCCACCCTCACTAATATCATCATGACACACAATTTCCCTCTTCCCCTAACTGGCTTCCTTTCTACCTCCACTTGTCCACAATGAATGTGTTCAGACTGATTTTCAGATCTAGCTCCTTTGAAAATACAGAAGGTTAGGCAACTTCTCACTGATACAAAATGACTTATCAATCACCATACAGAGTGATGTTTTATCCAAAGAACAAGAAAAGCACAGCTGAGCAACTAGCAGCAAGCTCCTGAGAGGCCATCTATGGTTAAAACAGAAGTGAAGTGTCCTCAGCCCAACTAACACATGGCCTTGCCAATGAGAACAGTAACCAGGGGACCAGTTGGTGCCAGCTGCGTTGGTGGAAACTGGACAGAGGCCAGCCAAACAGTCCAAGGGCACTGACTTTCAGCCACTCCTGAAATGCACTGGATTGGATTCAGGAAACCAGAGCAAGACTCTATCCCTTTTTCCTCTTCTTTAGCCATCCAGCCCTCCAAAACACCAACAGCTCAATTTGCCATTTAGCACAAACATATCACTTCCCTAGGTGAAAAAGGGCTGTTCAGCTCCAAGTGCCTAGAAAGAGAAAAACTTTCTAGACTTTTCTACTAGCCCGCTGCATTACCCTGTGGGGAAGAGAAAAAAGGGAGCTGATGGTGAGTTTGAGGCTGTTCCAGTCTTTGCAGGCGTGAAAGCCTAAGGAGGCCACAGGCTCTTGTGAAGGGTGTGTGTGGTCCAAGTGATTTCTCATATTACCACCACGCCTCATGGAGTCACAAGCTTGTTATCAAGTGTTTCCATGCAAAGGAGGGAGGTGGGAAGCAAAGGGAGATAGCCTTTCTTTTTCTCCCTGTGGAAAAAATCAGGAAAATCCATTCTCTGTTATCATCTCTGACCAACAGTGTCACCAACTGACTAACACCCTTGTGTGGCAGTCATTTCTTAACTGAAATCATCTATGTCTGAGCCGCTGCAGCTCCAAATTACACTCACGCCATTTGGCTTAAAATACTGCACGCTCGACAGAAGGCTTGTCCATTTCTGAAGATCCCCACAGTTAACAGGCCAGGTGCCTCTCCCAGAGTACTCACACAGATGCATCTTACCACAGGGAGAATGCAGACAGGTACAGCCAACTTTATGGGGCAGCTGTGGAGGGGAGCGAACAAGTATGTGCAGTGGTCAAAGAAAAAAATATGTCTGGCAAGTTCTTGTGGTGCCGTCATGTTCCATGAAATTAACATTCTGTGCTAGTGGACAGCCAAGCCTGTAACCACGAATTTGTTTTAATCACTGGACAGCTCCCACGAGGCTGGACCCAGACTCCCACCCCTGTAATCTGCAGCATTTGATGAAAACAACTTGGATTGAATTAATCTAGGGCTAATAGGCAAAGCTTGCAGTTTGGTTTCCCCTAATTGCTGCCAAAGCAAGATGACATATTTACTGCCTACTCAAACTAATGATGTTTGAAGTGGATAAGGGAGAAAATGAAAAACAAGTTTAGCCTTTACCTCTAAAAGGGCTGGATAAACTTGCTAAGCGAACACTACGTACAGCATGTTCTTGTGAATGGATGGCAACTAAAATGCAGAGGCATCTCTGCATTTTATTATCTGCAGACACTTTGAAAAGCAGGATCCTTGTCTGGTTACATGCGATTCATTGAAATCTTCATTTACCGCAAGAAGAGTTCTGTCTGTGTAGCCAAATTAATACAGGGCTATATCAGACAAGTCTGCCAGTCATTATTTCCAGTTATCAAGAGTCTAGTTTTTCCTTTCTCCCTAACTTCTGGAAGCTGTACACCATTCTCCAGGCATTTTGTAACAGGATTGCAGGTTTCAATCCAGTTGCATCCTGACAATGACCAAAATAATTTTTTATCTCCAATGGATATGAAAAAAATCAATTGAGGTCTCAGTTTCAAGAGACAGACACACAGAGACCACAGACTGTGGGAATTTATACCTTAGGCTCTGTTATCCTGAGCCTCAGCAGAGGCTAAGGACTGAACTGGCAAAGACAACTGCAGCCCTCCACACCGCAGCTCGGGCAGGTTGGAATCATGACCTGCTAGTGCTCACAATGCCTGTTCAGTTGATTAATAACTTCAGAGACATTGATCCCCCAGTTCTCTGACAGCCAAAGTAACTCATTATGCCACTACTTTAGCTTGTGCTAGTTGCACAAGACAAAAGGAAAGTCCTATGAGGTCATATTACTCAGCTCCCTCAGGGGCTAATTCAACACTTCCCTTTTCATAGTGCCTCATTCAGTCCAATTACAAGCGTCCCAAGCAAAAAAGCTCACACTTCTGTGCAACTGACTGATCTCAGCTTATCAATCTCAAAGGAACCACTGTGATCCATCTATTCTGATCTCTTACCAAGCACAGATTATGGGTTATGCTGTATGAACTAGGCTATATCTTTAACAAAAATAGCTGTTCTCAATTTACAGACTTTTAGGACAATTAACCACCAACGAGTAAATTGTGCCACTGTTTAATTACTCACACAGTTAAATGCCTGCACTTTATTATTTAAGCATTTCAAGATTCTGCTACTCACCACTGCTGCAGCAAAGAAAAATACCAGAGTGCGCTTTTGTGCAGAAAAGGGAGATTTTATTCACCTTAACATTTAAAAGCCTGAAAATCCATGACTGGTACAAAGCATTCAAACATAAGGGACTTATTCAAGCAGAAGAGGTGGTCTACTCCAGAACTGAAATTTCTCCTAGTTCTCATCAGCCCCACAGAGGAATGCTTCTAAATACCGAGGTAAGAACCTTCTACGATTCTACGAGTTCACACTGCCCTCTTTAGCTTTTTGTCCAGGTTCTCCTCTGCTCTACATCAGGACTACTCGATATATATATGCCAGATGCATATGCATTCAAAAACTACACAACAGCCAGGATGGACATGTTCCTACTTTGTCTCTTGGGGCCACAATTTCTTAGGAATGATCACAGCAATGATTCTCAAGACTCTGGCTGCCCAATCTCTCCTCACATTTGGTCTTCTCTTGCCTCCATACTGAACAGTAGAAATCCGGATTTAAGAACCAAACTAAACTGAAGTGTGGAAAACTCATAATCTTAGTTCACTCTACAAACACACCTAACACTCATGCTTTACATTGTCTGTTGGGACCAACAGCCTACTTCTCATCCTGGAATTCAGGCTCTACAGCATCGTTGTCTAAAATGGCTTCTTAGGTTCTTGATAGCGCTGTTATCTCTACGTGCAACACAGTCTTCTACCACAGACAACAGTAGAAAGTGAGTCTACATATTAGTTTCTGAGATTTAAGTCGCTCCCATGGCTCATTTAATCCCTGAGCATCAGTTTACAGTTTCTCTGGAGCTGTTAATGTGTGACTCACAGAATGCTTTCTGGAAATCTGTAGAACTACCCAGTTTAATGATGCTGTTGACTCCTCGCATTTAAAAGTCACATAAAACTATATTAACCTTAAGAAAGTATTTTCCAGTGTGATTGGTCTGTTTTGATCATAACACAATTCAGCAACCATGAAAAAGAAAAGAGTTGCAAGAAATCGCAACATTCAAACATGAGCAACACAAAACAAATGTGATCTGTTTTTTGTAGTACTTTCCATACCTTAATGGTATTTGCCATTTCTCCTAATTTATTATCATCTGCAAATTCATTGTATTTTTAGCTTTCCCAGACTGTTGGGAAACCAGAGCAGAGAACACTAAATACCTCCCTCTCCCAACTTATTTCATTGTTTAATATTGCATTCAGCCTGAGTCAGAATCACTGACAACACTCAGATCCTAGACAACATCTGCAACACAGGCTTTGAAAGACACTAAACTGATACTTCATTTACATCTCACATCTCGTTTCACCTGCCTGGAGTAATTGTAAGTATTTTGCCTGGCACTATTTCTGTACTTATGTTCTTCATAATTCATGAGTCATAATTAGTTCTATCCAACAGGTTATTTGTTTTTACTCCTAGTTGATACTATTTTACTTGGAATTTGCAACGTTTGATTTACCAAGTGGTAATCATCAGCATCATTCTCCTTCCGCTCTCACCTACTTAGTATTTCACTTGCTATTTTCAAACCATTTGGTGATTCCTTAGGATTTTTTTCACACTTGAAAAAAATCCTGCAAGTGAAGTAATATATTTGTTAGCTAATTCCCTTAAGATCTTGGGGCTACATGCAATCCAGGCCTGCTGGTCTGTACCTAATTCAATGCTTAAGTTATTTCCGTACCTGTTTTTTTCCTGTGGTTTCACATTCGCAAGATTGCCATTACTACCTAGCTATTAAAACATAATTTTTGTGTGTGTGTGCTAGGACTGCCTGCGAGCAGCTTAGTCATTCTGCAGCCAACATGGCTTTCAGTCCCCTTCTCCTCTCATTAATGGACTTTCTCACAAAGATTTATTTTCCTCCAGATGCATTTTTATCTCTCTCGCCCTAATCCCATTGACATTAACTTACTCTGAGTTTTCTGTTGCTTTATCTTAGTAACAGCATGTTCCTGTCTAGTTTTCTTCTTTTCTAATTCCAGTACTGGGTTTTTAGCTTGCAAGGGGGCACTTAGTCCTTTTGTAAACTCTGTGTTTGAATGACTTCTTGTAAAGTTACATTCTGCATCTTCTATCTCACGCTTCTCATTCTAAAGTGTTCTTGACTGTTGTGCTTTTGTTTTAAAGCATTACAGTATTTCCCTCCCATCTTCTACATTTAGTGTTAGTAATCCTCTCATTAGTTAATGAACTTCTCATTAGCATTTCCTGCAAAAAGCTTGAATTAAACCTATGTTTTCTGTTGCAAGGGAGGTAAACATGTATGCTCACCTTCATAGCCATTAAGAGTTTTAAACGTTATATAAAAAAGTAATTACCTTAGCGGACAATGACCCAATGAGAAATTGTAGTGCTTGAAGACATGTAATTGATCTAGTCAAGTCTTTTGGCCTCTCTGGAATTAGAACAGGCCTGAATCAGTTGACTAAATGTTGCATTCCAGTTTGATTCTCCTGGAAGTGCAATGCTGAAAGGCAGCTGGACACAGAAGAGATACACAGCCTTCTCAGATCAGATGGCCATGTGTGTAAGTCCAAACCTCCTATTCGATATAAGCTCATCCTTCTTTTCGCCAGGAACACCATCAGCCAAGGCAAACAATTACTATGTAGGAAGCTCTTTTTACAACCAAGAGAAGCAGAGATGGAGTTAATTATCTTTACTACACCCAGCAAAAGGCAAGAGGGGCAGGTTGCACAGTATGTGTAAGAGCAGTATTTATCTAGCTGTGAGGATGGGGGAACTCTCCTTCATTAAACTTACCACATAATCGTACTTATGCTTCAGGTTCCAGCGACAGATGGGACACTGGCCAGAGGGGTTTGGAGGAGTTGGTGGTTCAGCATCCTCTATAATTCTCCCTTCAATCTAGGAAACAATTCAAAGGATATAATGATCAGGCATAGTTTAGACCTCTACCTGCACCTGTGACTTGAGGAATACTTTTCCTCAAGTCCACACATATTGACCAGTATTGTGCAGATGTAAGGGGAACAGTATCTGCATTATTCAACTTGCTTATATATAGATATACCAAGCACTTTGGATATACACAGACTATGGGGAAAAGAACAAATCCAAGGGGCATAGAGAACCATTCGGCAAATTCTTGTATATGTTTCACTAAATGTAAACTAGTTCACAGACTGTGTAAAGTTCTCATATTCACCTGAATTCCATTTATTACAGTACTCCTTTGAACCACTATGCCTTGAAATTGCAGTGGCCCTTTAGCCAAAAGCTTTAAAACACATTTTTTCTAGGAATAAGAGAATGTCACAGAATAGCAGATGCATGCTGTGGACCAAAACATGCAGGGGCATGCTAGATTATAAATTGCCAATAGGGAAAATTCTGAGCAAAAGTTAAATTTAAGAAAGGACTGTTAGGAGATGTCTGTGGGTTTGTGGTTTTCTTTTGGTCTTTGGGTTTTTTTTTGTTTTTTGTTTTTTTAATACACCAATATTTTATCCAGTTTAATTCCCTGAACAATTCCTTTAGGAGATAATTGTATAATCTTTTCTATACTGCTACGAAGTGGTGACATCTAACACTCAAGTTTTCTCAAAAGTAACATGCAAAGAGATGTAGAAGGTGTGTGTGGGAAGAACTTGAGGAATTTGTTTTCTAAACGTAGATATGTTAGGAATATGAAGTCTATCTACATGTGCTTCTTGTCTACATCTACTTGTCTTTTTTTGAGGACTTATGAATAGAAGCAAGAGCCATCTCAAATTGCAGCTGAATGGATAGAAAAGACAATAAAACTAAGCCTTTTTTTCTCCAAAATATTTTTGAAGTTTTCTCTGGTAAAATTAAGATTCAAACCAGATTTTGAACACCAACTGACAGCCTCAAATAAGCACCAGAGAGTTTAAAAAGAAACCCTGGGTGGAATGCAATGTTACTTTTAAGAAAAAAGCTGTCTGATTTAGACTGAACCGACGGGTTCTGTGCCTGAAAACCTGGGAAGAGAAAAGTATGACATTTTCTGTAAGCGTGCGTGGGACACTGGCATCCAGCTGAACTGTCAGAACTGTTTTATACCATGGATTTGTGTCTTTCTTGTCTAGTGATGTCAAAATGGAAACAGATAAGTTACTTGTAGTTCAAGCGTCTCGGTACCTCAAAGAGAGAGAATATTGTCAATTTTTATGTAAGATTCCTCCCCCCACAAGTAGAACGGCCAGTTTTACAAAAACAAAAAAGTAACTATGAATATAAAATATAGGTCAGTATCTAATTTTCTATTCTTTGGTAAAATTATTTTCTGGGAAGCCAGTGTATCTGGTCTTGATTCTTGCCAGTCTGGCTTCAGACTGTACTTTGACTGTAATTCCATCTTGGAAATTAATAAAGATTCAGAATCCTATGTCAATACCAATTTCTCTTGAAATAAATTTCATTGTACAGTTTTTGGCAAATATTCCCCATCTGTTGAGGGCTTTCATATTGTTAACCCAGTCAGTTGTTATTCTTCTGTTAGAGAACTAAGAGGGAATATAGGGGCTCTACATTCTTAGTATGCTGATGAAATCCAGATTTCTCTGCGGTTCATTCATATGGTTCATGTCAAACACTTCCTCCAATACTGATAAAAGCAAGGACACACAGAAAGATGAGCATAGAAAGATGGATTCAGAAAAGACTGACGTAGAGTTGGTAGGATAAGTGGAGTGACCAGAAGATATGCTGAGAAATGTATCAGCCCTTTAGTTGGTCAACTTACACCATTTGTTACAAGTTTTTCCTCATTTACAGGCACCGAAGGATCCTAGATTGATGCTAGGATATTATACAGTAGAAATACCCAAATCTCCCTTATGCTTCTACAGTGGGCAGGAAGAATTATTTTTCTAAAGGGCTCTGCTACCGCAATGCATACCTTTTTTACTTCAAGCCTCAGTTAATGTATTGGGACTTTGCGATTATAATTTACATTCCCTTTGAAACTGACTGAGTGCAAAGTGTTGTGGTTGGTGTGCACACTCTGCAATCCACTGTGTTGTGGTGGTGTGCACACTCCACCCTTGTTTTGGCTAAGAAAACTTCAGGGTATGCTTGCAAGCTCTTCTCTTCAGGTCTCTGGACAAAGATTAGTAGTCTGGCATTTGAAAAGAAGAAAAAGAGACTTTCCATCACACCTACTGCCACACCTTAAACTTATTTTTGTTGACAGTCTTAGAGATCTTGTTAACTGCTATATTCTATTTGATATTTATATCTAAAATATAAGTAACCTGCTCCGTTCAGGTTTCAAACATGACAATGTCCACTAATACAAATGCAACAAGAAGGAAGCTCAGACTTTCAAAGATATGAACAACCAGGTTTTGTCTGTTTCATTAGCAAGCAAAAAAGTCTGTCCCTTCCTTATTATTTATGTATATATAGATTAGCATTTAGTGCACTGTCTTCTAGCTATTCCCAAATAATTCCCGCTCCACTCTCCTCATTATATTTACACATTTCAAAGGTAGCACAGCTATTATCTCCAGCCAAGGCCTAGATTGCTACTGGCATATGTAATGTGAGCAAAATAATGCAGTCTCCTTCCCCCCTCCCCCCCCCCCCCCCCCAGTAATTTCAGTGCTACTTCTAAAGTATGACAATTCTTTTGATAAAGTGCAACAAATCAGATGGTGTTAATTAAGTAAAATTCTAATTCTGCTGCTTTGGTCTTTTCCTTCCTGTCTTAAACTATAGCTGAGAAAATGCTCTTTATCAGTTACTTCAGAACTTCTGTTTTATTTTCAGGAAGAGTTTTCCTTTAGTATTTAAGGTCTTCCTTTGATGATACCCCTTTCACTGAAAATTTTTTCTTACCAAATGCATTACAAGATGCAAACTTTGTATCACCTGCAGTCACTATGGCACACACAGTGATTAACAAACACAACACAGATAAAAGGCAAGCAATGTGCGTGGCACATGACCAGCACAGACCCATCCTGCAATGCCACACTGCGTTGCTGGCCTAGGGTGAAGTGACACAGCCACCAGGCAAACCTCCTTTGTGACTGCCCACACTTGATGCCGAGAGTCACTATTTTAAAAAATGAACCTACTTGAAGAACTGCCTTTTGCATTTTGGGTCCCTGGTCAGGGCTTCCAGGGGCATGGTGAGGGGTTTGGTGCTCATGGGTGGCTCTGACTGGAGGCACCTGTCACCAGCAACAGGGTGACGATCCTGACCTTCGGCAGCCAAACCCTCCAGCCGGCTTACCAGAACTCGCAACACACTCCTACCTTGGTTTTGCCTTCATACCCTGCGATGGCTTTCAGGCAGAAAAGCGACCCTTTTGCCCCTTTTTTTTTTCCGGGGGGGACACGGACACGGACACATACACACAACGGGAGGCTGAAGGAGGGAGAAACGACGGCAAGGGCAGCTACTGAGGAAAAGGGGTGCAGGGACTTACTGTGGTCGTGTTGCCTTCAGTCACTTCCACGACTGCAAAAAAAGAGATGGGAGGGCAAAATGAGAGTCATTCAGCCTAAAAGAAACAGTACTTTTTTGGGGGGAGAGTGTGAAATACAGTGAACGCAACCGTCTCTCCCGGCCGCGAGGAGGCAACGGGGCGCGGGGCAGCCCCTGGACTCACCCTCCCGGAGGGCTCGGGCCGGCGGCGAGACCCAACTGTTTCCAAAGAGCCCCGTGAACAACCGCCTCAACCCCCCGCGCAGCAGGCTGGGCGCCGCCATCTTCCCGTCGCCTCGCTGACGTCACTCCCGCTTCCGCCGGCGGAAAGGCGGGCTCTGGTGCCGCCATTTTGATGCGCGTCTCTCCCCCGCCCCTGTCACTTGAGGGGAAGGAGGAGGCGGGAGGCTGTTATTCCCCTGCCCAGCATCTTCCCCCTGGAGTGGTTTTCCTTATTTTTTCGTTTGTTTGTCTGTTTGCTTTAAGGTTTTCTGTTGGTTTTTTTTAGCTTTTGGGTCTTGGGTTTTTTTGGTTTTTTTTGAGCTTGTATGAGCTTGGGCTGGAGGTGAATCTGGAGGTGGTGCTGGCTTTGCATTGTGGAGGCCTGAGCTACACTCCTGCCACAGCTCCTGAGTCTCTCCTGGATCTCCAGTGAGAGGAAGAGCAAGGGGTGGTTTAGCTTAAACTTGTGGTGGAGAGGCTCCTCTGTTTGGATGGGCTCTGGGGTGACTCCTGCATCAGGGGGTGTTTCAGGCCAGCTGGGAAGGGTGCAGAGAAGGGGCTTGTTTCAAATCTTCCAGTTTCTTATCTGTATCTGCCAGGGATGCTGAGGTCAGTGCGTGTTCCTACGCTGGCTCGTGTAGTTTGGCAGGTGAAGATTTGAAGCAGCATATTGCCAGGCTGTAAACTTACTCTTGTAACCAGTTGGTTCAGTTTAGATGCTTTCAATTTTTGTTTTCATATCACTTGCCTTTGGCAGGTCTCAGGCAGCTTGTAGGCTGCTGAGAGATCGCTTTTCCCATTTTTCTTAGCATGCCGCATTTCTTAGCTTCTTCCACCTGCCTTTGGTGGAAGGTAGTCTAGGGGTGCCAGTTGAGGGGCTGCATCAGATAGCTGGGACTTTAGATACCAACAAACTATTTGTTTTAGAGGGTAATGCTGTATCTTCATGAAGAGCATACTTAAGGTTGAGTTGAACTGTACTCGATAGCAAAGGTCATTCATGGGCTTTCCCCAAGTGCTTGTTTGCTTTCTCTTTGTCATTTCAACTCTAAAAAAATCCAGGAAGCAAAACTAATGGGGCGAGATAAAATCCCTTGGAAGTCATGTGCATTGATAGACATTCATGCCATTCTATTCCATCAGTGGTCAACAGTGCTCATGCAAGATGTTCTGTACATTTTTCTGAGTTTCTAGCTAAAAAGTGGTGTAGAATATAAATTGTGACATAAATAAAATGTAATGTAAAATAAAATTTGGTCTTCCTGTCTCAGGAGGTCTTCCACATCCTTCCTCTTGTGTGTTACACTTGCTTCTTGTTACAGTCCAGTTTGCAAATCTCTTTCTGTGGCAGATCTAAGCCCTCAACTCTGGGACTTTCCGAAGAAGTGGGAATGAAGGCAGGGCTTCTGTTCAGACTCTTGTGCTCTATGCCAAGCAATGAAAACAGGGCCATCCCAGTTATTCAGAGAACAAATTGAGTAAGAATGCTTGCCGGAAGAGACCTCTTCCTCGCTTGCCACATTATGCTATATAATGATGTCTAGAAGCAGGGTGATCTTTAGCTTGTCCAAAAGCTTAAACAGAAGAGCCAAACAAAATATTTACTGTCATCCAGTCTAGGGATAACGTCCTTATGAGGAGAAGGAACGTTGCTAGGCACAGTGATGTAGTGATGTCACATTTTTATGAGGGTTTTTTGTTTTCTTTTTTTCTTTATATAGAGAGTTTTATCCTAGTGGAAGGAATTTGGCTGCAACAACCTGACAGGAGAGTGTATTCAATGGCTTAAATTAAATGCAATTTCTTCGGCTGGCTTCCTTGCCTCTTGTGATGGGGAAAACTTAAGGGGTGACTCTTCTTGGGATAGAAACCAACAGTTGGTAAGCACAGTGCTGGCTCACCATGGTAAAGATATGTAGGCAGAGGGTTAAGGGCTGTTCAAGAGTTTCTCCATGTCATAGGGCCTTTGATGAAGATGCTTAAGCAGCACTATGGCTTTTGGCTGGACAGAAAGAGGCCAGCAACATGGTGATAGTTCAGATACAGTAAGTACTCCACTCGCTCACCTCACCTTCAAACAAATACTGTCTCTAAAGGAATTTAAGTGACACATAATTTAATGCAAAGAAGGAAAACAGTTGCTTTCTTAAAAAACTACAGTCTCTGGGTTGAGCAAATTGTCTCTTCTCCCGAGATGTTTTCTTTGTCTTCTGAGTATTTTCTACAACTGTTAGCAATGCAGACCATCGAGTCCCAAGGAGACAAACAAAGCATGTGCCAATTTGAGTTCAAGCCCATAATCTCTTTCCAAGTTTGGAATTTTGACATATTTCTGATTTCTTGCAGATAATTTTTGAATGCGTTTATTTCATCGAGCCCTTGTATTCAGGGGAAAATAAAAATAGCCCTGAATAGTGTGTCCATGTACACGAGAGAGAAAAAAAAGTGATTTTCTTTCTCTAAGTCTGTTCGGCCATGGTCTGTGATTTGTCAGCACTGCGGAGGGCCATCCAGTTTAGATAGAACTGGATGTTTCCAAGGAACGGAACGGGATGTCACCAGCCATTGAAGAATGACTCCTTTTCCTTTTGAATTGAAATTAAACCTGCGCTCCCAAGTGTGGGTCTGGTCAGGAGCAAGGGAGTATTGTATTTTAGATGAGAAACTTATGTCCTAATTGCTTATGGCCTCTAGAGATTTTATGGGACTGTTCCCAAAGAAATGGTATTCCCTTGTTTGAACTGCTTTGGGATTAGACATTGTAGATGTTTTGTAAGGCTCAGTTTTTCTTTTCATACTAACTTGCATTCTGTTCTTGTCTGAAAAATGGAATATGTTTTGCTATTTTTCTTATTTCCTATAACGTATTAGTATTTTCTGCTTCGAACTACAAAGAAACTTTTCTGGTCCTTTGGGCCTTTTCTGGTCCATTGGATGCTAATGGATGACATGTATGTCTGCTCCAGAGCCTTACCCATGCAAATAGCTTATGAAGGCTGAGGCTGTTCCAACCAAACATGATTAAAAGTCATAGAAATGGAGATGGAAAAAGCTATTAGGTCACGTAGTTCCCACACGCGCCCCCCTCGGACCAGTACAGGTTTGTTTCCAATGGTACATTTTTGGTGCTTTCCAGAAGGGGTCAGTGCAGGTCAGTGTTCACTTTGCATCCAACAGCCTTCCTCCCTTCCCCCTTCTTGAAAAATTAGGAAACCTTCTGGATCTGGTGACGAGTAGGTTGCAAAATGTCTAGAATTTTCATTATAGCTTGTAATTTGATGTTGGGTGATCAAAAGCAGGAGAAATGTGTTCAAGTCCAACAACTGATCATCCAAGATTTTAAATGACGAAATTTAGCGAGCTCTTCAAAATGACTTGTTGGCTATGTACGTATATTAAATGCTACAGATCGTGAGAACTGTTCTGGGGACACTTGGTTGTAGCGAGAAAGACACACATTCACAGGTTTATCCTATTGGGCAGTCCATACTTAGAAAAAGCATATTACAGTAATATTTTATAGTTACATAAAAAATGTCTGGATAATTCAAATAAAATTTCTGATTGTAAAAAACCAAAAGTGACAAAAACCCCTTAACCCCTGAGTAAGAGAAGGGAATAACTAACCATCACGTTGCACCAAAAATGCAGTTCATCCTACTCAACCACTGCGATACAGAAACCTTTCTGAAGGTTGTCCAGTGTCACGAGTCTGTTGGGGCGCAGAGGCTCCTGCAGGGTTCATCTCATGTATGTGAATCAGGTGTCCTGGTCGAGAGTGGCCACATGCTCGTCAGCAGGAAAGGCCTGCCCGTTCCACACAACAGCAGCTTACCCCAAATGCCTGTGTCCATGAAGAAGTGACAACCAGCTTCTGAAACAGACTTTAGAGGGTGGAGGAGAGTGATATTGGGACAGAAATTAATAGTTTGAAGTGCAGAGGGAGATGAAAAGGTGGCTGGAGATGGTAAGAAGGAAATGCTGCAAAGAGAGCACTCTGGTAGGAGAATGAGCGACTTGCTTGAAAATAATTTGTTTATATTTTTAAGGTTTTCTTGTTTTCCCAGTGGATATGGTTATTTTTCAAAGTAAAATAACCAAGTAATAATTTCATTACTTTTCCTTCCAAGATTTGAAGCTAAGTGTAAACAAGAAAAATCCAGTGGGAAAATTAATCCAACTTCCTTTTTCAAAGCACTTCAGTTCTGTTTCTCCCCACATCCCTCTCCTTATATATTTTCACTGCTACTGTTCTAATACCCAGTATCTGTGGCATTGCTGACACCAGCTGAAATACCTCAGTGATGGCATTTGTTAGAAGGAGAAACCTTTAGGATCACTGAAAATCACTTCTGATACAGAAATAAGTTCTGAGATTTTCAGTGTTTAAAAAATATTAATGACTTTTGACATTTTGGGAATGTTCCATATGGGCAAGTCAAAATGATGGAAAACAACTGAACCACTTGCACTGAGATTTGATCTCTGGCAATTAATATTTGGGCTGCATGGGAGAATCATAAGGAACAAAAACTCTGTAACAACCCATGGCAATCAGACCGGCAAACTTCCAAAGCTTTAATTTTTCCAGATGTTAAGTGCCTTTTTTTTTCCAGCCCAGGTGAAGGAGGGACTTCAGAAAAACAGACAATGAAAAACATTGAATTTGTAAGGGATGGTTGGCATAAAGACCACCACATCATTGAATGTTCAGATACCGGTGTGCTGAAACATGAACAGTGTTAATTTGCATTAACTGAAGTCAGAGGGTTTATCTGGGCCATGAAAATAAAATATGTTTTATACATTTTAAAGCATGTTTATATGTTTTTATAATAAAAATGTTGTGTCTTCAGACGTTTCCAGGCTGGATTGTAATGAATGCTGAGTTTGCCTTCAACAACAGACATGCTTGTAAATGGTGAGGATGAGCAGGACGAGACCTGGAATCCTCTAGTTCATTCACATGAGGAGAGCCCTGGGGTGGTCTTTCACTGGGGAGTCACGAAAGCCTGAAGCCAGCTGTCTGTGTCAGTGTTTTGTGCTGTTGGCTGCAGCACATATAGCCTCGATACAGTTTCCCTCTTGTTGCCACCGAAGCCTGAGGTTTACTAGAGAGGCCTTGGGACAGCGTAGGCGAAAGCAGTGATACCCAGTCCTTCCTTCTGGCAAACTGATGCATCGCTGTAGAAACTGCTTCATTGAGTATTTAGTGTGGACATCTGTAAGCTTCACATCCCTGTCTCTGAGTGCAGGAGGATCCACAAGCTCAGCCTCCGATCGTTCCAGTCAAGATTTACGTGAGGCTGTCTGAGCTCAGAGAAGGCTCTGCAGCCTGTTCCAGCCAGGAATCGAACACCTAGACTTTAAGTGAAATGGGATTTTTGTAACAAGGCATGGAGTCAAGACTGAAATAGTTTGCAGGAGAGAGTGCCAGCTGGGTTTATACTTTGGGAGAAGAGTAGAGGCTCTGTCGTAACGAACTTTGCAGTCCTCTTCTTGCTATTCTTCCTGTATTTAGCTCCTTGAGATTGGAGTAGGGGAAGCCCGTGCTGTGCTCTGATGTTGGACCATGATGGGACGTGACGGAGAGATCTCCAGCAGGGTTTTCCTCTTATGGCTCCTCCAGCCAGATGGCTTCAATCTACTGACCAATTCTCTGTGCTTTGTGTGAGGTCTGTATGCAATTTAAATGGAGCCTGTTCTCAGCTAGTTTTGCCTTTTCTTTGCCCCCCTCCCCCACATGCACATACATTCCCAACTGACCCTTTTTATGCTTCCCCTTTTCTCTAGCCATTTGGGGAAATTATGCTGGCACCATATAACAAATATATCAGCTGGATTTGCCTCAAAGCCCTTCACTTCTGGAGGCTTTCAGTCATCTAACTCCACTGAGTATTTCTGAGAAGAGTGCTCACTTAGGCGACTGTGCTGTTGATGTAGCTCTCAGAGTGGTATTTCTTTGTGATACTGCTGTTTTCCAGCTGGTTAGAAGTTTAGAACGTGGCACCTCTTGTACACACCTATGTTTGCTACCACCCTGAGTCCTAGCAGATTTGTCTAATCAATGGAGCACAGTTATCTGAACCTCAATTTCTCTTTGCATTTTGCAAATCTGGAAAGAATGTATTTGCTCTCTAGGTTATTTTTTTGCATTTTCTGATATTGTTCAGCATGAGAAGCCTCAAATATCATGACAAATAAAAGCAGAGACTGCCCTTCTCACTACATTTTTATTACTTAGCACCAAAATTACACTGAGTAGTAGACAATAGGAGACAGTCTTATGAGACAGTCTTCTAAATAGAACACAGTAGAAGACAATAGAAGAGTGATAACAGTACAAGACAGTAGGACATCTCTGTTTGTTTTGTTTCAGTCATCATCAAGTTTGCTTCCTGGACTGGCATGTTGGAAAAAAGATCAGATGGGCTGGAGTGATGGTTGTTGTGCTATTAAAATCAGTTTTACTTCATCGCTAACTGTATGTGCTTTCTGATTTGCAATCTGTTGCATTGCATTTTTTAGTGAATTTACTTTCATTAATCAGTGGCCTGGAAGAGACTTGGAGGCTGCTGGAAGAGAATAGTGTTGGCTTCCTTGCCAGTCAGGTGAAAACACAAATATGCTCTTGCATTTCTTATGGCTTCCTAATATGAGTCACAGCTGGCTGGATAGCTTATCTGTTTAGAGACAGATAAGGGAAAAGGGAATTTCCCTTGGGGAAAGAAGGGCACGGGAGTACGTTTATGACGCTTTCCAATTCTCCTGGTACGTTGGACTGTAGGGTCTACATGGGCCTCTGCCATGTTGTGCAGCTCAAAGAGCTATTCCACTGATGCAGATTTCCAAAGTGTATTGCAGTGCAGTGCTGCTTCTCTTTTAATTTAATTTCTGTTAGTTCTTTCTGGGAAAGGCATTCAGTGTCTGTTTGTGTGAGTGATAATGACAAGCAATTCCCATTTTTTATATCTGAGACATGGAAATAAACTCCCCTCCTGACCCCAAAGATACTTGTTTCTGGTACCCTGCAGATCTAGTATATAAACAAGAAGGACTCTGCCTTCTTTCCCCCCAAAAACAACAAAACAAAACTGTTAACTGTAATCTCACTGAGTGAATCAGAGAAGAATATGAGCTTGGCATACAACAAGAAAGCTGAGACAGTGCTCGGCAGAGATGAAAGTGAGATACTGATGGCCAGAGTTTAATTGGGTTTTCATAAAACATGCTGTTCTTCACAATTTGGCTAGCGCTTGATAGTTTCTTTTTATGAGTCTGGCAAGACAATGAAACTTCAAACCATTTGCTTTGCAACTGGAAAAATGAACCTGAGAGATATTCAGAAGAGCACTAGGACTCTTTGTCTCTTGTATTGAGAAGAAGCAATTCAGCAGCGAGGGAACGAGAGCCTCTTGCAGCCATACGAACACAGTTTAGCAGTAAATCAGCCCAGCTGCAGTCCTCACCACATGATATTCTTTAGTTGCCACTGGGGAGAATTCTGCTCATCTCCAGACAAGATTTTGACTTGAGTTAATATTTATTTCCATTTTTACAGATGTGCTGTCCAGTGATGGATGGGGTGTGTTAACCTTCTACTTTTTCACACCTGGTCCACACCTGTTTGGGATCTCATTCCCTGCCCTACTGGGCAGCAGCTCTTGAACTTTGTTGGATCCTGGATCTCAAGCCAACTGAGGGTGGTGAACAACTTTGAAACTCTTGTCCAGAGGGCTTTTTGTTTTTAAAGTCAGAGAGGTTGATAGGTTTTGTTTTGTTCTTGAGTGAATATTCATTCTCATGACAAAAACATTTCACAATAAGCTGTTTCCATTTGACAGCTCTTTGGCAGCACATGTGTGAAATAAGTTGTTTTTTTGTAGTCCAGTTCCTAGTGGCAAGAATATCCCTGTCTCAAAAAAGCATTGCACTTTCATTGTGCTCATTGATAGTTTAATCAAAGAAGTAGTGGACTAAATATTCCTCAGAGTCTAAACTCACTAGGGAACGTAGAAGTTGATCCTCCAGCACACTGTGAAGAAACTTGTTCTTGTCTTGCCTGTGCAACTCCTTTCGGGTAAGAAGGGGGCTTTGGTCTCCAGGGCTGTGGATTCAAGAGCATGGAATTCAATACAAAAATTTTAAAACAAAAACCAAATGGCATTGTTTAGAATCCTGTTATAGCATGTTTTTTTCATTTGCGCTGCAGGAGCTTTAAATATTACTATGTGAGCACTAGCCAAATTTAGGTTGGTCAAGACTAGAGAGGAACTGTGAGGAAGTTCAGAGAGTCCCAGCTAAGCTTACTGAAAAGGCAGCTCAATGGCAAATTAAGTTCCCTGTAGAATGCCAGAAGATAATGCATGACTGGGAGAAAACTCATTTGCTCAGACCTCTTGAAGTGCTCTAATTTAATTCTTTTAGTTTAGGAAAAGACCTGAGCAACACTACTCAGTGTGCTCATCAATGTTACTGAGAATATACTTGATTGGGCAGTGTGTGAATGCCCAGTATGTGGAGAGTCACTGTAGTTATTAATAACATAATTGAAAGCCAGAATAAACATCATGTTTCAGGCTTTTAAATGAATATCTGTTCAGATTTGGATGGTGGAAAGGTTACTAAGTGGATTTTACATCCTCCCCTGACTTGTCTGGTAGCTTTTTCTAGAGGTGAAATACTGAACTAATAGAGACGTTGGGACCGATACAGCAGAGTGACTCACATGTTCCATATCTGCTGGTTTCTGTCTGTATGGGCTAAAGGAGGTGGCAAGTCAGGACTGAGGTGCATGGAAGGAGCTGTGCTGTGAATCTGCGACAAGAGCAGTTGGGGTGTCATAAGCGAAGGCCAAGGCGTGCCAGCAGAGATGGCTTACGGAATCACGAGAGCTGAGTTGTGATTAACTTGTGAGTAGGCCAGCATGTCACTGTGGCATTGGGGGCTACTGATCAAGGCTCAAAGACAACTACTGGGCAATATGTTGTGGTCCCAGGGCTGGAATAGTGGGAGAGCTGCAGGTCAGTATGAGGAGCATCCGCAGAATTTGTTGTGGTGACACCAGGGAACAACAGAGAAAGGAGGGGAGCTGCCAGTCAGGAACAAGGGATGTTGGCGGAGCTCAGTATTTGGAGTAGCTGGTTAGTGCTAAGGTGCTTTCTTCTTCCTTGAATGCCACTATGTGTCAATCTTTCCTGGTTTTTGTGCAATTTTCCTTTAAGAAGCTGAATCTCCCTGAGCAGCAGGTGATCTTGACTATAACGTAGAGGAATAAGCTTGGGAAAGTTTTGTTAAAAGAGAGCGGGTTATAAAAACAACCCTCTCTGCACGGCTTGAACCTGTCAGCATGACGCTGCCGACGACGCAGCTGGAGGGGAACGCGGCAGGCTCCTCGGCCCTGAAGCAGAGCAGCCCACACAGCCTGCAAATGTTATGGGCCCGGCATGGGTTTGGGGGAGGTGTGCCTGCCTTGCCAGGTGGGCCATGCATGGAAGTCAGATGCTTAAGTGGCCATAAGCCTCTAATCAAAGCAATCGTTTTGAATCCTGGTTCTGCCAAGGGCTTGAGAGGGGTGAGGAAAGTGCATGAAAGTCCTGCTGGGCTCATCTCCAAAGTACAGGGTGCCTCTGAGTGTCCTCTTTGGGACTAAGTTATTGGCCCCTTGCAAGATGAAATAACTCTTCGTAAGGATCGTTCTCTCTGCAAGTAGCTGCAGCATGAAGTTGTGCTGGTGTCCAGGCCTGGAGCAGTCAAAAAAAGCTAGAAAGAAAGTGGCCAAGGGGCTGGGGAAGCTTGTGTCACTAAGGCCTGGGATGCCCGTCTGCCCAGGATGTCTGGGTGTCCTGCTCAGGGTCAGTAGCCATAGAGCAGGGGTTGCTGCAAACAGTTCCATGCAGACAAATTGACTCTGTTTGTTCCTGTTGGCTTTGGTCCTGTCTCCTTTGTGTTCCAGAAAAGGAGAATTTACCCTCTGCAAATGCAGGGCTTACATGCAATTTTCCTGGAGCTCGGACAGTCAGCCAAATCAGCAGGAGCTTTTTGGGAATGAAAGGAGCCAGCTGAGGTCAGTTTTGATCCGGTAGGAACTTTACTAAACCAGTCTTGATTAGGAGTCACTTTCATTAGGCCAAGTCAGTAGGAACTGCAGAGAGCTGGCTGAAAAGGTGTAATTCCTGGTGCGGAGCTCTTGGATGGAAGTCACCTCCTAGATGAAGGAGTCAGGGCCATGCTGAGTTATTTGCTGCTATAAGGGACTTTGTTCTTGACCAGCTGAACTAGAGTAGGCTCTTTAAGTTTTTATCAACTTTCCTTGTTGAATACTAAGACCCTTTCCAAACAGGCAATAATGGACCTGTAGCTTTTGCGTAAGGAGTAGCAGGATTTACTATGCCCTTTGTGGGTGCCCTGGGGCCAGGCTGGAACCTTCTCTGCTCACAGCTGCTGTCTAATTCCACTGTGTAGTCCTCACCCCAGTTGTATGGGGTGAGATCTCTTGATCTTCAGAGATACTGCAGGAAACTGTTTCCTCTCATTGTCCTCAGAGCCATCTATTTGGAGAAGAGGTGTCATGTCATCCCATGACATGCAAATGTATGTAGCGCTGTGTTGTGGGATATTCGGCATGCCATGTCTCTAGCCATGCAGTAGCATATGTGAGCATGCCCTTGTGTCTGTCTGTCAAGGCAGCTCACCCTTTCTCCCAGGATTATTTTGCTTCCTGTTTTCTGGATCATTACATCCTGATGATGGCAACAATTTTCTTAGGATGCTTCCAGGCTGTCCTGCTTCTAATGCAGCATCTGATCCGTGTTCTTGGGTGACTAGCTGAGGATGCAGGCCACCTGGGTTCAATTCTCTGCTTTGCCACAGACTTTCTGCATGACCTTGGCAAGTCATGAAGTGATTTTTCCAACACGTTTTTCTTGTGACCAATCAAATGACACATTTTTAGAAGCAAAAGTCAAACTCCAGGAGAATAGCAAGGATAAGCTTTTGCATGCTGGCCATTCATGAAGTACAGAGTACCTACATGTGGTCTATGTGGTTGTGCTTGAGAAATAATAGCTTTGAATAATTGCCGAATGTTCAAGAGCATAGCTACATTGGCAGAGCCACCTAGTGGGAGTGTGGTCTGCACGTCTAGAAGTCTTTCTGCTGGACTGGGCATCGTTTACTACCTGCTCTCTTCCCAGCCTAGGGCCATTCCCTTGTTCACCCAGTGACAAAAATGAGGACAGTATAGGGTTGCATCAGTTTAAATGCATCTACATGGGGGTTTTTGCTGGCACAGTTGCATGAGCAGCCCTCTTCGGCTGGATGAGCTTTGCAGTGTGGGACAAGCCTTAGTCTTTTTTGTTCCTCAGGGACTTAACCATAACTGGGACACAATTGTGCCTCTCTTCCCTGTAGGTCTGTATGAAGATGAAGACGTTAAAATTAAGAGTTGCACAAGCTATAGCTGAAGGGACCATTGAAAAACTTTGATAGATACAGTATCATTCAACCAAGATTTCATAAGATGTTCAGTTCATAAGATGACTTGAAACATGTGCACTTGATAAGTGGAAGTGAAAACATGCGCGAGGTAGAGAGGTAGATCAGTTCAACATTTTCCTAATTGTAAATATCCTTTGCAATGCTACTGAAGATACCCATGTTTATATACAAGGAAGGAAAATGTAGAACAGGAGAGCATTAAGGTGATCTGTTTACTTTTAGCTACTCACCTGGCTTGCACAGTGTTTTGGTCATTGGTTCTCAGTCTTGTGTCTCATGGAGGAAGATCATTGAATTGGGGATTCTCAGGGGACAAGTGTGGATAATGGCATTTTACTGTAAATTCGAGGCCTTTCAGCTGATCTTTGTTAGTCTCTGATAGAGGGCCAGTAGTTCTGAGACTTAGTGCGCAATTAAATCCCTTTCAAAACAAAATTGTGAAATGGATCCAACTCTACCCTTGAAAGCTTCTGCTGGTGGAAGCTCTGTGACCTGAGCCATTCCTCTACAGATCAGACTCTGTTATAGGAACTTTTTCCAGTGTGGCCTGTAAAAGCAGCTCCTTCTCTTGGCCTGAAAACTGATGGCCCGGTTGACCTACCACTTTTGGCTTCAGGAAGAGGCCCTGATCCCACTGGTTTCAGAAACAAACATTCCTTGTGGCTGCTTCTCTAAAGTCAGCATTTCACATCAGTGCATACTTGGCCTTTATACTTTCAAAGCAGCTTTTTTTTCCCCCTTTCAGATACTAGGGAACAAGAGGTTCAGAATGCCTGGTAATGCAAGAGCAGTGTGATGCCAGGGGCTGTATTGCTGGCAGCATAGCATAAACATGCTTGTTTTATAAGCTGGTGGCAAAGGAAGTTCTTAGAAAGCCATGGAAAGACTACCTGGAAAATCAACAAAGGTGTTACATGTGAATGAGCCACCTTCCTTTTTGCAGCTCTCAAAGTGAATCCTGCTACTGCAAGGTGGGTTGGGCATTTTAGGGAGCGGTAAGTGAACCACACCTCTTCTTCCAAATTCTTCTCACTGACCCACCACTGGGCCTTAACTCTGCCAAAGAAATGTCTTTTAAAGTTCAGTGTCAACAGGCAAGTTCTGTCTGTTCTCTGTTAGGACAACATGTATCTGAGGGATCTAAAAATACTCTATGTTGAGAACTAGAGAATCTGTGTCCTCTGTAGGGACCTGAGGTACAGAGGGTAACTAAAATACAAAATCTCTTCACTTTGTCCAGTAATTAATTGCTGGTAGCATGTGAGGACAGTTTTCAGAAAAGACTAGTTTTCATTCTTGGTTTGCTGAATTGATATAACTGTCTGTCCACTTACTGGCCTACCTCTACCAGGCATGTGTGAGGTGATGGTGAAGCATACAGACCCTGAGCTAGATTTTGAGCTAGATTCTTTGCATATGAGCTGTGCCTGGCACAGACAGCTGGGGACAGATCATCAGGAAGCCAAACGTAACTTCCTTGTCATATGGGACAGTCATAGTGTGAGTTAGAGTATGCTAAGGGCAGTTTTCTCTTATGCTACTGATGGATAAACTCCACGGACCCTTAATCTGATGAAGAATCAGATAATAAAACAATTCTGTTGAGAGCTCTGCCCCTCTTAAGGCATCTTTCCCACCGTGAAACTCTCCACTGTCCCTTTGCACTCACAGTCCTGACAATATGCATTGAGTTATGCAAAATGGCAGGGATGGAAAAAAGACTGATGAGTGGTGTCTAGTTTCCAGGCCCTTTCTTCCCGCCCAGGAGTCTTTCCATCCCATCTCACTCCCTGTGTTTTTATAAATGGTAGAAAGGAACTGGACTGTAGCATACAAGTCACGTTGCTTTTGTTTTTTTTTAAATAGTATACAGCGTACACTGGACTGTGACATGAACTGCAAATGCTCTGTAAAGGGCTTTTTGCCCTTCAATACAAAGATTTCAGTCTGTGCCCCAGTACAGCTCTGCCTCTGTCTTCTAATGGGAGGCCTCAGCACGGGGAAACATGTCCTAGGAAGGCAGAACAACAGGGCGGGAATTAGTCAGATGCAGAGGAGAGTGGCTTGATACTAATGGCCAGATAGGCTCTGACAGCCTCACACCAATGGGCCACTCTACTCTACAGGGAGTTTACGAGGCCTTGGCTTGTGTGGCCACCTCCACTTACGAATGAAAATCAAAACCAGATTGATGTCCCCCTCCCAACAGCAGCTGCCTGTTTTTTTGCATAAATCGTGCTCCCCTGCCCCTCTCCAGGGGAGCTCCATAAAATAAATGGATTCATTACATGCGGATTTCCTTTTCCTTCTTCTCTGGAGAAACAAAGAGCCTATTAGACACAATATGGAAATGCACATACGCATGCACACACGTGCAGACAACATGAAAATGTGCATGTGCACGTGCACGTGCAGTGTATGAGCTCCCTTCCATCTCTGTACCCAAACAGTGCCATAAAATACGTGCAGAAACCCCCTTCTCCTTTACGTGCACAGCTCTGCCGAACACACAAGCATGTATTCATTCGCACAGATCTGCAACTTAAATTCTAAACTAACAAGAACAGGAAAGCCCAGGGCAAGTTGCCTCCTCCCAGAAGGTGCAGCACTGAGAGTGCGCTGAGTGGAGGTTGCTTTCTTTCGCCAAAGCCTCCTCTAGTGCCCAGGAGCTGTGTTTTCACCAAGAGTGTAAGGGCCCTGTCCTTCTCAGAGCAGAGCTCGCAACCAGCTGTGTGCATGGGACATCCTAACCACAGGAGCTGGGAGGCTGCCAGCTCTCCCTCCAGCTGAAGTACAGGAGGGTGCTTTGTGGCTGAGAAAAGGCAGAGGGATGAAGGTAGGGAAATGGCTGGGAGCCCTTCATTCCTCTCATCTCCAGGTGGCGGCAATACTGGCACAGAAAAGAGCTGGAAAACACACCTTCCCTGGAAAGCTCTGCCTGTGTGCAGCAGCCACAGATGCAAATCTCAGACACCTGCATACGGGGGTGAGGGACACACACTGGAAACCCCTTGCTGAGCAGGTTACACAGACTTAGCAAATGCGTACGTTCACCTTCAAGACACTGCCATAAGACGTTGGCCACAGGACAAGACTGTAGTACGTGGGTTTGTTCACATTGTATGCTAAACCTGGGTCAGAGCCTGGATTTGAGCACTAACTTGCTTCCCATGCAAATTGTGAACACCCTAACCCTCAGGTCCAACTCCCTCCAACTTCAGTTTGAAAGCCTTTGGGGCTCTGAAAGCCTAGCCTTGACAGGGTGCTGTGCTGTAGAAACAAGAGCCAAATTACAAGAGCACTGGGAAACTGGTTGTAACGTTTGCCAGCTCCTAGTTACCTCTGCTCACCTGCCTGGGGAGCCAGGAATGGAGTGGAGGCGGAAGAGGAGAGCTGCCTTCTCTGCCTGGCAGGGGGGGATGCTGTGCCTTGGGACAAGGGCGGAGAAGGGCACAGAGCTCAGCTGGAGGGTGGGAGGCAGGCACAAGGGTGACATTTGTGGGGTCAAAGCCCAGGACCATGCTAAGGACATGCTGCTAATGCCTGAGCTGGACTGAACTCTGCCAAAGCTCTGGTGTTCGAGGGAAGGAACTGAACATCAAACTCGTTTTTCATCTGGAATCCATACTACTGTGGAGTCCGTTTTAGCCTTTTAGCCTTTTTAGGAAGCGGTGGTGTAAATTTGGGAGGGCGTAGCAGCAAGCTGGAGGCGAGAGAGACCCATTCAAAATCGAGGGGTGGGGAGAGCAACGTTGCCAGCAGAAGAAGTTCAGATACACGATCCAAGACCCAAATCTCTCAAATCATAAATGTCTCAATAGTGTAAGAAGATACTGGTATTTTTCTCAGGCCTGCAATATTGGGCTTTCGGGTTACATTCAGGCTCCATTGCTAGCTTTTCCTGGCAGCTATGAAGGGTAGGAACTTTCCCTTATAAGATGTATGTTTTCACATAATCAAGTGAGTCTGAGAGCTGGAGCTTTAAGAAAAACAGTGACTCGAATGGGATGTCTGATGAAATCTAGAAAGTCAGCAGCACGGGGGGAGACAGACCCCGCAGAGGAGGGCTTCTGAAGAGCTGCCGAGCAGAAGCCCTGCGACTGAGAGAAGCTAGCAAGAACTGAGATGTGAGGAAGCTTAAAGCAGTTCATATTGCCTTAAATTCAGTATTCTAAGCCCCAAGGTTTCAGACATCTCAAGCTGGACCACAAAAATTCTTGATAACTTTAAAATCACGAGCTTTTGTAAAAGAATAAATGCTGCATTTTCTCTCTTTGCCTCTTGGTTTCTGAGCCTTAAGAGTTGCCTTCGAATCGGATTTTGTAGTTTTCCCCACAGTGAAGAGGACTAGAAACTTCTCTCATGTAGAAAACATTGGGGTCACAATTGCATTGGGGTCACAATTTTCAGTTTTCCCCACAATCAAGAGGACTAGAAACTTGTCTTATGTAGAAAACCTGTTTCTCACCTAATCATGTGTCATCAGGATCTGGAGGAGGAAAAACAGGAACAGTATAATGAGATCCACAACCCATCACAAGCACTGGCAATGCTACTTCAAATGGCTTCACTTCACTGGTGTCTGCAAGGACTTTGTATACGCAAATATGGAGATTGCAATCTTGACCCTGGAAACCTGGGGCCTTGAAATGGCCAAACTGGGTGAGCTCCAAAATCCATTTATTGCGGGATCCTATCTCTGATACTCTGATGCTTTCTCTGATGCCTTTGCCAGATGCTTCAGGGGAAGGTGCAAGAACTTTGCAGTAGGCAGATGTAACATAATCTGTTCCATGCTTAACATCACTCTCTGGCTCCTACCTGTTAGAGATGGGATTGGGACCAGGAGTATGAATTTCAGCATATTTTCCAAAAGCATTGTTAGCTATCATTATTATGCTTTTTTTCCCTTCTCGTCCACATCATTGTCCACTCTTTTTGTAAGGTTTGCTAAATTCTTGGCCTCCCCATCTTCTTGTGTTAGAGATGGCTTAGTCCAATTACAGATTATGTGAAGGAAATTATTTACTTTGATGAAGTTTGGGCTGGTCACTTCTTCATCTTATTGAATATCTGTTCACCCTTGTGTGTCCAAGGACAACAGCAACACCCAGTTTTCTTTCTCTTTGCGAGTATTTTGTATGCTTTCATCAGGATGGCTTCTGGTTGCAAGAATGCATGGTGCTGGGGATTTGTGCCAGTGAATCTCTTTGCTCAAGTCTCCCATGTACATTACCTGCTTTCTTTTACAGACCCTGCTGTCTCTCCCGGTGTTTTTCCCTCCCTACATGTGTTACCTGATAGCTGAGGCACTCAGCTTGGGCTGAGCCAGCCTCTGGTCTGTTCCCTGCTGTGACCTTTTGCATCAGCATCTGCTCTTCTTTAGAGTTTAAGCTCTGTGGCAGGGATGAGCTTCTGTGTATGTATGTTTGTGCCTGCAAACCGTGATTTCAGCTGGAACCTCTGCGCTCTGCTGTAACACGTGCAGTGATTAGTAATAATTCACCCTTAAATAAACCCTGCTCTGCCATTCACAGGGTTGAGTTGAGAGCTCCTTCTTGGTGCCCTGGCGCCCAAGCTTGGTGATGGGGCTCGTCCCCAGAGCACAACGAGGCCAGTGGTTTGGAAGGCACTCAGCACTCCCAATTCTCCATGGGAAAGCAGAGGACACACCATTCTCTCTAGAAACAATCCTGCCTCTGTCTCCCTCCTTTGCCCCTTATCTCTGAGGACATTTGTATGCAAATAGGATCAAAGGCTCGGAGATGCGAGGTAGACTGCCTGAATATTCACTGGCAGGCAGTGACAGGCCATGCACTTCAGAGCAAGGGAGTGAAGAGGAGGGATGGACGAAGGGGATCAAGCCCTCCTGTGTGTTTGTCATGTCCTCTGCCAGTCACCCCTCTTTCTTACACTCGGGAGGCACTTGCTGCCGTTTGTTGAACCAATACCTCCCCTCTGAACAGAAAATCCATCTGGAGATGTGCCTGTGATATCTGACACTTGTAATTCACAGTATGTTGGCCAGTTCTGCAAATTGGAGTGGGAGCACAAACAGCCCCTCATGACTTGCCAGCCACGTGTAGGGTTCAGTAGTCACACCGTGTGTGGGCTCCTCAGAGAGGAGAAACCTTCCAAGCAGCAATGGGACTCTGATGAGGGTGAGAGGTGGGAGCGGGGAGGGGTGACGGCTCCCCGGTTTGGATCTGAGCAAAGAGGCAGGTGAGGTTTGATAACTTGCGGATTTGCTCATGCCCAGGAGCTGGTGAGGATTTGGGGGTGAGGATCTGAGCAGCTGGCAAGGGAGCCAGTCGGTCGGAAGGAGGGAGGAAGATTTTGTCTGTGCTTTTGTGGGGCTTTTTCGGCTTCCTCCTCACCACAGTCTGCCTCCAGGGACTGGGGCTGCAGCTGTCACCGCAGAGTTCAGCCTGGGCTTCCTCTTGGAGAATAGCTTGTGGCTTTGATCAACCATAGCTATGTGCCTCCTTCCCTGCCTGCTCCCTGGGTGTGGAGTTTGGTTGTTCAGACAGGTGGAGGCTCACCTGGGGTGGATGGAAGTCCTGCTGCTGTGACAGCCCTGCCAGAGCCAGAACTTGCTCTCAGAGCAAGGAGAAAGATGCTGCCAGGCCCAATTGCCTCTGCTGTGCGATGGGTGATCAGCTTCAGTACATCGACTCTGCTGCCCAGACCACCTCACAAGTCCCTGCATGGGAGGAAAGGACCAAAGGAGCCTTGGAGACAACAGTGTCCTGGCTTTCAGGGGAGCCCAGGCAGGTTCTCAGGGGCAGGACGGGGACACAAATGACCAAGGCAGCGGGAGGGGAGGATGCTGCATCTGCCAGCCTCTGTCTCCTATGCCTGGCCCACTGAAGGAAGAAGGCGGCTCCTCCTGTGTGTTTGTCATGTCCTGGCAAATTACCTGTATCCAGTCACTCCTTCCTCAGCAGTTGGGGCATACAGCAATAAAATCTGTCTGCATTTCAGGCAGTGCTGATTTTGGGTTCATCTATTCGCTGTCTTAGCTGGTGATCCCCTGGAGAAGGAGGATGTAGCAATGATGGGAAGGTAATGTTCAGGTTGTCCATGAAGATCTCACCTGCCCATCACATATACTATACCATGGGTTAGCAGATCTCAGGAGCGCACGTTGGAAATCACCCCCGGTTGTCTTCTTTAGGCTACAGCACCCATCACTGTGATACTTGGGCGCTACCCAAATTGTTGAAGGCCTGAAGCCTCAAAGCTTAGAGCTCTTACTGGCCTCTGGATGGGCCTACTGGCCCTGCCTGCATCCAGACAAAAAGCCACGGCTATCCGCTGGTTTGCAGACAGGACGTTTTCTCCCAGTAGTAGAAGTTTGAAGGTAGACTCGGGTCTGGCAGCCTGCATGGCCTATTAAAAACCAGCCTTATAAAATATGAGCTAGGAAGCAAAACGCAGCGACATAAGAGAAAGAGGAGGAAACCACCAATTAGGAGCAGCCCCCGAGGGGATGCTTTCTCAGGAGCCAGGAGGCACTCTGCCAACAGGGCTTTTGGAGCAGGGTGGGGCTGGCTGGGGAGGGCAGAGCCGGGGGTAGCTGCCTTGCACAGAGCCTTTCTGCAGTCGGAGGGCTGGTACTGCAGCCCAGGAGCTGCTGCCCCCGAAGCAGGGCAGCGAGGGATTGCTCCCGGGCTGGGCGAGGGCTAGCACCCAGGAGCAGGGAGGAAGAGCAGGAGGAGCGCAGGGGAGGTACAGCCCTCCTTAGCCTATGGCAACCAGCTAGGGATGGGGAATTCCTTCCTCCAGAAAGCAGCTTTGCCAAGGAGCAGCTGGGAGTAGCTTGCAAAGCTCTCCTGATAGCCAAGTTTCCCACAGGATGGCAAACGCGTGCCCGACCGCAGGGCTGCTTCAGGCAGGCAGAGCTTCTGAGGCCCTGCAGCTAGGAGAGTGAGGTCTCCTGGTGCAAAACGAACCCACAGCTGGTGTCCAGCTCCAGAGGTGGCCTCTTACACCATAAGGTGTAGGTTGGTAGAGAAAAAGGACACAAGGTCTGAGCTTTGGGAAAACCCAGGGGATTATTATTTAGTTTAGTACTTGGCCTGTCGGGCTGTTGTGGCTGGCTGGGAGTCAGGGTTATTGGCTGTTGGTGGTGGTGGATCATGGTCTGTGGTGGGGGCTGTGCTCCTGATAAGGAATGCTGAGACACTGAGGGCTGAACGACCAGGATGTGGCTTGTGGACCAATACCATGTGCTTTCTGCTGGAGAGGAGTGGGTATGCAGTGTGGCTTTTATTTGCTCTAGTTTGTCTTGTTTTTCAGTCTTCGTGGAGATGCTGGCTTCTTACCAGCTTAGGGACCTGCTTAGGCAACGGAGTCTGGGGGGAGGCTGAGGCAAAATACTTGCCTGGGGCCACTGGCTGACACAGCTTGGGTGCTGCCTACAGGGACTGTCCAGGGCCCGTGAGGAGAAGGGTTTCCAGTGGGCAGCCTGGAGCACCTGAAATCCCCGCTGCTTTTTGAGGGTGCCAGCAGGAACTTTGTCTCTGTAGGAGATTTAGGTCCCACTGTTTTCTCAGCAATGAGGTGGCTCGTCAACTGGCTGCCCTGACAGTTTTTAACATCTCCTGTGGTCACCACTGTAGTGGGCACCTGGCTGATCTCTGCAGGGGTTCAGTGCTTTGCTTCAGCTCTTTAAGGACTGGGTCTGTGCTTTGGGAGGAGCTCAGCTGTCCTCACTGATCCCTTTGAGTGAAAGGACACACGAGTGGTGCTTCAGGTCAGATTTGCCAGGCAAGGATCACTGCAGTAATAGTGAACACAGTGGCCACCCAGAGCACTGTGGGCAACGTGGCACACAGTATTTTGAAGATGCTGTAAGTGAGAGCTGCTTAAATATTTGCTTGGCTTGAAGCAGGGACTGAGGTCTCAGTCTCTGAGGTCTCAGGTCCTCATCCTGTCAGAGGAATCACAGCAGTGTAATGAATCACGCTCTCTGGACCATGAATCTAGGTCTTCCACATCCTTCTTGAGTACCTAACCTTGACCTGTGTGATCTGTCAGCCCTGTTAAATTTCCACAGAAAGGTTCGTTTCCAGTAAATTGATATTCTTCTGATCAAAGGAAAAGCTTATTGAGAAATACCAGATAAGATCTAGTCCAGACATGTCAGTCTTCTTCCCAGAAGAGAATCTGCACCAGAAATCATCTTGCACCAGCTGAATCTCATAGAGAAAAAAATGCACTGCAAAGTTACCAGTAAGCATTTTGCCTACTAGTATATGCAAGTGAAAAAACAGAAAGGAGCTTTAGTTTGACACACCAGGTAACAGAAATCAGGCTGTGTAATATTTTCTGCCTGACTACCCATATCTAATATGAACAGCATGGTGAAAAGGGAAACAAGAAGTGGATAGGTGATAGGAAGATATCTTCTGAGTCATCGTGGAGTGAGCAGGAAGTCCTGATGATTCAAGATTTGGCACTTTCCCATGCTGAATCCAATGGCACATGGTAGTGCCAGGAGAAACTAGGCTGTAGGAAGTGCTGTCTTCCGGCTGAGATAACAGACCTGTGATCTTCATCAATGAGGAGTCCAGCGGTATTTTTCATGAGAAAGTAAAGCCCTGTTCATAGTATCCTGACCGAGACTGTGCGTGGAAGTCTTCGCCGTCTCAGTCTCCAAACTGCAGTGAAAGCTCTCCTCATTTCAAACACATCTTGCTCTGTGATTGTGTGCACATACATTAATTTGTTAGTCTATTTGAGGAGCTAGTTCTCTTGCTCATTAGGGCAAGTTATGTTTATCCTTTTTGTTATGTTACTTATAGCCTTTATTTTTCTCTGTCTTTGAAGTGCTGAGATGCAGAGCCACTCTCATTGGCTATTTGTGGACAACACCGTTGTTTGGTGTGTGTATTTTGCTCCAGATGAAGTCAAATCTGTGGTCTTCTAACTTCCTTTTGGAAAGAAGCGTTACTGGGAGGAAGCTTCTTGTGACCCCCGGTCTGCTTTATGGATGCTGTGGACCTCAACTGTTGGGATGTAATGATGTTAATTAATAAAGGCAACCATTATTCCTTCTTTGCTGATCATTTTTGGAGCAGTGCTCTGCTATTGTGCCTTTCCAGCCGCCCCTCCTCCTATCCCCTTCCCCTCTGCCCATCTCTTGGCATGTGCCTGTACCTCCCACTTCCCCACTGCCCAGGTACCTTTTGGGAAGCACAAACGTGTCTACAGTCCAAAATCCTGCTGTGACTTGTTGAAAGTGTTCCAGCAGTGGGGAAAACCTTACATTTCATAGCCAACTCAACAAAAAGGAAGGGCTCTGCGTGGATGACTCATTTCATTTCCCTTTGCCTATAGCAGAAGCAGCTAAAGGATTTCCAGTCGGTTGCCCCATTAGCCCGGGTGTCTCGCTGCGGATCTATTGAAATTGCATACACAGCAGCAGTCACGGTTGTTGCACCGGTGAGCTAAAGAGGGCACTTGAGGCTTTTGAGCAGCAAAGATAGAGTCCCAAGAAAGAACTAACATATGGAAACCATGCAGACCATCCCCGGCCTGCTGGCTGTTGCGGGCGTCATCCCCACCGCCTCTGCCAAGCCCAGCCATAGGAATGATGTCAGTGGGTCGCTCTATGGGATTCTGGAGAGCAGTGAAATGCACCCAGTGAAGTCAATGATGACATTTCCAGTCCTGGGGGGTTACACGACCATGGATTGCCCCCACGCCTATTCTGTTGGATGCAGATCTGGCAGCAGGACCCTTCAGCTCCTTGAGTACAACTCATTATATCTGGGAACAGAGCCAAGGGGGAATGAAGGAGACTTCAACTGGTGTGAATCCCAGCTGCATGTCTGCTTAGCAACACAGGTTTTCATAAATACATTGTCCATGGCTCTGCGCTCTCCGCTGGTTTTTTTGCTGCATGCAGAGGCCTGTGTGGGAGCTGGGGCCACCCCTAGGACCGCTGACCCACTGTGGCCAAGAAAGTTGTGGAAATGGTGAAGCTATCAGCCAGTGGGCTCTACCAGCCACCTCCCAGGTGCTGCTCCTCACAACTGAACCGTGGGAGCGGTGTTTGCTGTCAGTCCTGCAGCAAGGAAGGCAACAAGCCTCTGCTCATCTTCCTAAGCAGTCACCCCATGGCTGATGCACTCTGGCTGCATCTGCTGGGGAGCTGTGCTGCAACGTGTAAATGCCAAATGGTGAAGACCTGAAGACTTAGACAAAGCATTGAGGAGAAAAAACTTTACATTAGAGACAATATTATTGTAGATTGAGTTTGGGTCAAAGGCTTTTCTTCCATCCTTCTGAGATGTACCTGACCTCAGATCCACCTGGCATTGAGCTGGGCATGAGCTGAGGATCCTATGTCCATGTTTTGAAGGGGAGATGTGTATGGATGAAGCCAGCCCTGCTTTTTGCTTTATCCCTAGGTGCCTCCACAGCCCCTGCTGGGCTCTGTGGGTGGAACAAGAGCTCTTTCAAACACTGATGCCAAATGACCAGAGCAGGACTCCAGGGCTCCCCTTCCAGCTCTAGGAGAAGAATTGACCTAATGGATGAAGCAGGCCCCCAGAGGCAGGGCTGCTGAAATCTTGTCCTAGCAGTGGGAGGGGGTGAGGTTGGGTGGCCAGGAGAGGGGACGAGGAGCCAGGATTCATAGGCTGTAGCCCTATCCATAATGGAGAGTCTTTCTCTGATTGTGGTGGCAGAGAACGTAGGTCAGGACTTACCAGTATTATGGACACGCCACCCAGAAGCTTTGTTTGCCTTTGATTCTGGTCTGGGTTCATTCAACTTTTGTCTGAGTCCAGATCCGAACCCACTCCTTTCCCTTTGAAATAGTTTTCCGCTATTGGCATAAATGAGAAAAAAATGACTTCATTGCTTCCCTGAGTAAACAGATCCCACTCCATCCTCAGAAAACGAAAGCCGAGGATTCATTTTTCTCAGGACCCACGGCTGATGAATCAGAAACCTGGACTTTTTGTGTGTGTGAGGCTGAGCTGGGCTGACAAAAGCAAGCGAGCCGAATGGGGACGGTGGAAGTGGCGTCAGAAGCTGGCACCTCTACGCACCAGGAAAGCAGCATGCGCTGGATGTGAACGTGGCCAAGGAGGAGGGAGACCTCCAGCTCCAGGCCTCTGGATAGTTCAGCTGTTGAGTCAGCTGGGTCTGGGGCTTTGCAAAACAGCGAGGGGGCAAGGGTGAGCAAAAAGCCAAGAGCGTGCGTGTGCGAGAAAGATGTTTCACCTCTGGCAGTGGGCCAAAGGAGCGGCTACGTTACTGCAGCCCTTGGAGACACACTTGCAAATACACATGCTGGCTTGCACACGCACGCTCTTGCTCACACACACGTACCACTAACAGCACATGGAGGCTGCTCCCAGAGGCCAGCCCTGCTTCATGCTGGTCGCTGTTAATGGCCAACATCTGGCGAGGTAGCTGGGATGGAGAGAGACAGCTGGGGCCGGCAAGCCCTTTCCCTGGCTACGAGTGAAGGGGAGGGCTGAGGGCTGGGCTGGGGTGGGCTGGAGTAGGCTCGTCTTCTCTAAAAGCAGCCTGCAGACACTCGCTCCTGCTTCCTCTGCGGAGAGCAGTGGTTGAACAGCTCTCTGCTTTTACATTTTGTGTGTTAAAGAGCCACTGAAAGACAATAGCGTGAAACCCCCAAACCAAAGGTCCCTGGCTGCGCCAGGCCATAATAGCCAAGCAGGTTTTGCCAGCCCAGCCTGGCTTTGCCAAGAGGCCTTAGCTTTGATACGGAGCATCGGAGCACCGATATCCTCGATATATATTGTTAGGAAGGATTTGTTATGTTGATGAAAGGATTTTTCAAACTGGATGTGGGCTGTTCACGGATTTGGGTTTGCCTGGCCTTCCCGTTGGCAGAGCTGGGGAGGAGGCAGCATCCATCCCATGGCCCTGCAGCATCCCTCCCTGCAGAAAATTGGTGGTGTTGTGGCCCCCAGGGAGGAGCATTCACTGGTGTGAACTGGTGGGTGATGGTGGCCCTGCTAGAGGGTGTGTGGGTTTGCCCTGCTGCTGCCTGCGGTGGTCCTGCTCCTTGTGTGTTCCCCGAGGTCTAACGTTAAGTGAGGTGGGGTAGAAAATGCACTGGGAGGGAAATATGGGAAAACTTTGCATTTCCTAAGCTACAGCCATTCTTCATCTGCAAGGACTCCCCTGCCGAGCTGGGCAGCTGCCCCCCCGCCCTTCCCAGCAGCTGCACCCCGTCTCACCGCTGGAGTTTATCTGCAGGGGCCTGGGATGGCGATGCTCACACCTTGCCCAGCCCGGAGAATCCCCGTCCTCCCCATCAGAGCTCCGGGCGGCGGAAAACCTCCCCCGTGTCTCAGCCTGCCTGAGCCCAGGCTGCGGCCCAAGACAGCCCAAGACAGCTCTTAGCAAACATACCAAAGGCTTTCTGGGCATCAGAGAAGTGACATTATCCAGATCTGCTGTTATCATAGCCTCCTCCTTGGGAGTACAGGTAGGAGGGCTGTCAGAGGTGAGGAGAGAGAGATGGGGGTTATGGAAAGGTAAAGGAAAGAGAAAGGGTCTTTTACAAGTAAAGAGCAAATTTTTGTGGATGTCGTCTCTGCCTGTCCGGCATGGGACTCTTGAGGAATGGGGCTTAATTTCCCATAGCTGAGCATGCCCGTGCTTCCCACTGGCTGCACCCACTGGGAGATGCCCTGCCCGACATGCCGCTGAGCTGAGGGTCCAGGAGCAGTGATGGGGCAGTCGGCGCTGGGAACGGTGCACCCTGGGGACACGCACCGCACGGTGTGGTGCTGGGCCTCGGGAACTGAGAGCCTTGCCAGCATCCTTCCCTTCTCATCATCTCACTGCCATTTGCCCTGCCTATAAGGCACTGGGTAGCGAGGGCTGATGTGAACGTCAGAGTATCTCTCACCCCAGCGATGTCCTCAAACCAGAGCTCTCCCCCACCTGGGGTCAGCGAGGCTGGGCTCTGTCCTCGGTCTCTGGCTTCCAGGTTGAGTGTGGGATCACAGAGGAAGACTGAGGTTAGAGTGTGGCCATGCGTCTAATTACTCCCCCAGACGTGCGTACGCATGGCATGCCATCACCGGACACAGTCCACATGTCCCCACTTGCTCACCACTGACTCACAACAGACTGGAAAAATACAATCCCACTCTGATGCTGTGATAAAGATGTAAGTGCTCTCTAGTAATACATGAGTAGCGTATGTGAGCAGCAAATCGGGACATTCGGTGTCTGACATTGCTGGGTTGAAGACTGGGATGTTTACTGTATGACTATGTTGAGTTCAACAGGGAATGACTCGGGGCAGACCTTCATGACATGCTTGAGGCTGTTTTGGGATGATACTCATCAGTTCTGAGGACACCGGCTCGACATCCCTCCCCCTGCCTTCAAGCCCATCAGACGAGTGTTGGGCAATCAAAGCCCTAAATCTCAGGTACTGAGGAAACAAGGGAAATCCTGTTGCATCGTGAGACATTTCTGCTAAGAGGGAAGGAATTCATCCTGGTGGGTGTTCAGAGGGGAGCACTCACTGGAGGTTGACCTGTCTGGGGCACCATGACAAGGCAGTGAGTGAGTGAGGTGACCTGGGAACAGGCAAGGCCTTGCCACCATCCTCCCTCCTCACTGGATACTCCTGTGTGGTGGCATCTGGACACAAAGCCCTGTTGAGGGGAATCCTCCACAGGGGACCAGCCAGCTCCTGCCTCAAAGGCTGGGAGGGAGGCACCAGGTCCTCGCTCAGAGTCAGAGCGGTAGCCCATGCAGCACACATGGGCTAGTGATTTCTCTCCCCTCAGGAGGCTCTGGATGCTGCCAGTGCTGCCAGCTGTGCACAGCTGGGTCACAGAAGTGCTGCTGTGGGGCACACTCACAACATGTCCATGTCTTTGCTGGTGGGCTCTGGAGAGAGCCCACAGTGATCTGAAGCACAGGTGAGAAACCGGATATTCCTGGGCTCTGTGGCCCTTTCTTTGAAGGCCCATCCATTGAAGGAGCTGGTGCTGGTCCGGCCATGGGATCAGCAGTGGTGTCCTTTACGCCTTTACACCTCACCCCTTCGTACTCACGCACTTAAGGGCTTAAGGGCTGGACAGCAAGGGGAGGATGTCTGGTCCTGATGTGTCAGACTGGGAGGACTGGAGAGGCAGACCCTCTAATTGGTGAAGGAATGGATCCCAGCCATGATCCCCTGGGCAATGGGGAAACCTGTTTTATAGGCTGCGGAATTTAGACAGAGTAGTTAGGAGGCTGCAGGGTGTCGCTGGGGAGTAGTACTGTGACTGAGGCTGCTGCACCACTGTCCTCTCCTCTTGGCCTTTCATGGGCAGAGGAGTGGAGGCAAGACCTCAGTGAAGGGAAGGGGCAGGGAGCTATGTGGACATCGTGACACAGGGATGAACCCCGCGCTGACTCCTCTCCATGGGGCTGGAGCATGGCATGTTTGCTGTCACCTAAAGGCTTCTGTCTACAAGTGATCCCAGGTTACCAACATCTCCTCTCTGCTGTGTGAAGGTGCCCCCTACTATTTGCACAAACCCCCAGCCTGATCTGACGTGGGGTTTATGCAGCCAGAGCTATCATAGGCATCTGAGATACAGCTGCCAGGCCTTGCTTTATGTTCGCCTACCAGCCTTCCTGAATTTCACACCCTTGGTGGCACTGGGCTGCCGTGCAGCCGGAGCAGTGCAGAGGAGTTTGGTGCTGCGCTGTGTCCGTCTGAGATAGACCATGCTAACCCTCTGGTTCTGCACTTCTGACCAGCTTGGCCACTGGTGCCAACTGCTTGTCTTCATCCAGCATGTCCCGCCACCCGCTACTTCTTCATTGCCTCTGAGTCCCATCTCTTATTGTTTGGATTCATCTGCTGCCAAATGCAGGTCCCCATATGCTGAATCTTTGGGAGCTGCAAGAAACTCCAGGGTGGCTGAGAGCCTGAATATCAGGTCTAGAGCAGACCTCCATCTGGGGGGCACTGCAAGCCAGACCAACAGGGGAGTTTGGCATCTAAACTGCTATTGAAACTAACTCGCTTGTCTCTGAGGTGGAGCACTGCGGTATCTGGTCTGCTCAGGTCTGCTGCTGGAGGACAAGACCAGGGAAATGGTGGAAGACAAAATATTGTAGCAGAGACACTGAAGCCTACAGAGATCAAAGGAAGCTTAGAAGCACCTGGGTCCAAAAAGTTGGCACCCAAACTCAAAAAACCTACATGAGAGCATAGTAGGAGACATGTCAGCTCCTGACCCTCCTGTTTTTGGTAAGGGCTTTCTACGGCTTGCCACGTTGCTGAGATGCTGAGCTGTGGGCTGCTGGCTCAGAGTTGAATTTTACTCTAGTCTCAAACAATTTGTCAAGTGGCCAGCGTAAAAATGTCCCTCTTCCCCAGGATCATGGCACCTCATCTTGTGGGGCTGCAGTCACAGGGCTGAGACTTTGGTGGCTGTATAAGGCACCAGCAAGAATAAGCCCTTGAGTGCGACCCAAATGGCTGCTGATGGGATCCAGGGATTGATCTGACCGGTGTGTTTTGTCCTTTGGTATCCAGGTCTGTCCTGAGCATCTGGACCCAGGCAGTGATAAGTGGGGAAAGAGGAGCCTGGGAAACAGAAGATGGAAAAAAAAGGTGGAAGGAGGCAGGGATGGCTCAGCCTGGGGTTGGGGTGAAGGGATAGCAGCATTTCTCCCCGCTGGGTTATTACTTAGCAAAAGGGACAGGAGCTTGCAATGCTGAAATGTCTTCCTCCCACTGTGGCCTCTCAGGCTCAGGGACAGAGGATGTGCGAGGGCTGTTTGTAGCCTGAAAGCCTTGGCGTAAACGGTTGTCTGCATCATGGATGGGCGTCCAGGTGCGTGACTGAGTAGGGGTGAATCTGGCTGCTGAGCCGGAACAGTTGGTTTAATGATCTCTCCACTGGTTATTAGCTTGTTGCAGAGTCAAGCTAGCGTGTCAGGCTCTGGGAGCTTCGGTGAGAGCCCTTGTGAGGGCAGGGGGCTGCGTTTAACCCTGCAGGTGGTAAGAGCGTGCTGGGAGGCTGAAATCTGCAGAGACAGCCCCATTCCCAACCCCAAAACTGACTGCGGTTTTCTGCCAGCAGGAATGGGTCTGCATCTGCACCAGGAGGAAGGAGGAGGGGACAGCGCGATGCTATTACTTACGCCTCTTAAGGAAAGGACGAGACAGGCAGAGGTTTCCCCCGTGTCCCTGATGCTGGCGGGCTCCCCAGCTGCAGCCCGAGCCTGACGCCGGGCCGGCGAGGCTGCTCTGAGTCACGGGGCGTCTGCACGCTGCGCAGCCCAGCTCCTTCCCGAGGCACGCAGCAGATCTAGTGGTGCGCCTGCACGCCTTCATTAGCGCCTGCACGTAAACTGTCCCTCCAGCCACCCGGCCTCTGAATCACAGGGGTCCTGGCTGCGAGCAGGGGGATTTCCCAGCACCCAGCACAAGGGTTTGCGTGCGGAGAAGCCTCCTTGCAGGCAGCTGGAAATTGTCTCCAAGGGCACGTTTCTGGACAAGCCAGGGCTGAGAATGTCCCTGAGAGGGTGGAAGTCCCTGAGGGGCTTTGCTGTGTTTTGTGGAGTCTGTCCCCACAGTAAGTCCAGGGACAGAGGGTGCTGGCTGTCCTGCACCCCCTGGTGTGGTGTCTTTTGACCAAGTGCATCCTTACTTCTTCCTGCAGTGCAGGGTGTCTCTGAAGCCATCTCCCTCCATGGGGTGGACAAACCCTGGCACTGCTCCTCTGCCAAGTGGGTGCATGACAAACGCCTGGGTGACTGGGGCTGTGTGGGGCTGTGACACCCTGGCCGGGGGCCACTGCAACCCCTTTGATGAAGGGTTTGCTTCTCTGGGCGCTGTCGGCGTGGGCTGGGCGCAGGGGCTGCAGGGTGAGCTGAGTGAGTGGTGCTTGCTGTGTGCAGCAGCATGGTGCCGTGGGAGGGCTTTGCTCGCTGCCCTGCCTGAACCGTGACTGCTCCTTCCCCGGCCTCCTGTCCGCTCCACCCAGCACTGGACCCTTCCCCAGGAGATGCATTGCCCAGGGGAGAAACTCCCTTTGCTTTTCCCATACTTCCACCCAGGCACCACATACAGAGCACGTAGCCGGTGTGGGAGATGCTGGGGTTGCAGATGAGACATGGGGGCAGCAGGGAACTTACTGAATTTGGCTCTCTGGGTATTTCAATGGAGGTGCCCACCTCACCTCCCGAGCTGCTTCTCACTCGCTGCGGATGGGAGGAGAGAATATTTTAGCATTTGCCAGGCGCGGATGCCAAACAAGCAGCCAGCAGAAAGGCAAATATTTTGGCTACCCCAACACATCTGTTTAGAAGCAGCTCAACCCCAATTTTAAACAAAATGGGGAAAAAGAGACATTAATTGAAGACATGTCCTTAGGAACGCGATCCCTTGGCTGGGGCCCAGCATTGGCAGCCTTGTTGGGAGATCATGTATCACGCAGACGAGACGATTGCCCAGGGTCTGTTGCAAGTACCCTGTGCTGCTTTTGGGCAGGTCACACGCACCCTGCGGAAGCTGAGGGAGGCTGCGCGTGGCTGTGCAAATGCATGGCACTCTTGCAGGGGTACATACTCTCCCAGCATCACACCTCCCCACCACCTTCCCCATCTCCCTGCATAGCAGCATCCTTTTTCTTGGGAAGGACACTATGTCAGTGGTTGGCCGCTCCCGTCCTGCTTCATCTTTCGTGAGAAGGATCCAACCCTGGGGGATCCTAAAACAGATCAGCTGTTTTCCCAGCAGCCCCTGACTACGTGTGTGGGACTTGGATTATCAGATTGGGAACAGCTGATCCCAAGTCTGTTGACAAATCCACGAAGATCTGGTGAAGCTTAGACACTGCTCTCCTGATAGTCTCCTTTGGTTGACCCCAGACCTTGTTAATCTCTGCTGTACCCAGAGGCAAAGCTGCAGAAACAGCTTCAGATGGGAAACTGGTGCAAGGTGTGGAAACAGGAGGTCCCTGGGCTTCCCATCTGCTTCTCCAGTGAGCTCTGCAGCCCTTCCTGAGCTCAGTGGTGTTGCAGGTACCTGGGATATTTAGGCTAAACTCACGGGTAAGGGATGCCTGAGCTGTGGTCACGCAGGGTGCACATCCCCACTGAAACACCGCTGCTAGCATGCTCGCTGCCGTGTTACCGTGTGCCTGGTGTGCCCCGCAGCACCGGTGTCCCCCTCCCCATCTCCTTCCTTAGAGTGGAGGCAGCACTACCTGCCCAGCCATCGGGTCTGGCATGTGGAGGTCTGAGGGAAGGGCTGGAGGGAGGCCAGACCCTGCCTTGCCCCTGTGGTGAGGGGCTCTCCTCCCTCTCCCTCCACCAGCAGAACAAAACGCAAGAGCTCAGGGGGTCGCTGGGGCCTGGGAAGGGGACTGGAGGAGCCCCACATACAGAAATGGGGGTGGGGGAGGAACTGGCAGCCCCAGAGCCCACAGGACCCCCCTGCGCTGCAGCACTCTGCATGGGGTGGAGTCCCTGAGGGATGGGTCCTGGCTTCCCAGCAGGGTCACACCGAAGCTCCACTGGGTCTGCCTTGGGTGACAAGGCTTGGTGTCACCAGGGCTGTCCCGGTGTCAGCCAGGGGGGACATTGCTGGCTGTGCTCTGGCAGGAAGAAAGGCGATGGTTAACTGCTGCGCCATCATTATTCTTACACAGTTTCCTCCACCGTACGCAGCAGCCGGCCTCCGGGATGTAATAAGTACTAATGTTGGCATCCTGGGCGAAGGCGATGGGGGCAGGGAGCGCCTCGGAGGAAACCCTCGGCTCGTGTCAATCAGCGCAACTTTTTATTTTACAGATCACGCTGCAGAGCGCTTCCAAGTATGAACAAACCTAAATGAAGACAGCTGGCAGAGGCTCTCGTCATCTAACTCCTTCCAGATGTGCGGTCATATGCCGCAGTTTCTGACTAATGACATCCCTGTGGAAAGCCCTGGGGATGCGGCAGTGATGGGGCGGGCGAGGGGCACGCCAGGAACCTGTTGGTGGGCCGACAACACCAACTCCCCAGGGGCTGCTGCCTGGAGACCCTGGCTGGGGAGGGACTTTCTGCCGTCCCTCTCTTCCCCTTGCGATCAGCAGGGCTTGGGGGGCAGCACGGGGCTGCCTCTGCCACGCTGGGCACCCGGGCAGCTCTCTGCGGGTGGGTAAAGCTACTTAATCCAAGAGCGGTGTCCTGCGGAGATAGCTACTTCACAGCCTGGAAGCCAGAAAACCGCACTTAGTAGGGTTGTGCTGGAGCAAATTAGCAATGTTTTCTGATAATGAATTGAGGTTGAAGCGTTTACGCTGCTTCCCGCTTGGGAGCCCATTCAGGTCTCCCTGCGTGATGCTTCTCTCTGCCACAGAGATGTCTGAGAAATCAGTCTGGGTGGGATGATTTGTAAATCCTGCCGCCTCTCCCTGAAATATCTGCCCTGCACATCCCCATTTTATGTTCTTGCACGGCCTGGGTTGTGTTAGAGCCATGCACAGTCTCCAGCGGGTTTATTTTCCTCACCCCCCTGTGGGACGGACTGGGCTAGTTTTATAAGCTGGGGCCCGGGGGATGCTCAGTCGCTCAGAGATGGGTCAGGAATCAGGGGGGATCAGCCCCTCCAACCCCAGGTGGGAGAGCATGTCCTCCCAGAGTACTGCCTCCTTCACTCTGTCTTTCACAAACTGCAGCCAACCTGGGTCCAGATTTGCTGCTTAGGCGGAAGAGTCATTTTGGGTCTTCCCTTGGCCCCTGTTCACCCCCTCTTCCTCTCCCCACCTTTGTAATTAACCTCTGAACTCCAGCTAATCCCAGGATTAGTGTGTCATGGGCTATCGGTCAGGGCTGCCACCACCCCTTATGTGTCCCGGCATCCCTGACAAACTTGCAGGGGGGTCCGGAAAGCCAGGTTGCCCCGGAGGAGGGAGGAGGCTCGTAATGGATGGGGGATGGCAGGAGCCTGGCGGGTGGTGAGAGCTAATCCGTGGGTCAGCTGTGGCTGATAATGATCTCCCAGAGCCCGGGAGCAGGGCGGAGGGGTGCAAAGAGCCCGAGGGGACCAGGGCAGCCACTTCAGCATCCCTACCTTGGCCCCTTCTGCCGGGCAGAGTGGGCTGCAGAGGGAAGGGGAAACCTGATGGGTTTTCAGTGAAAGGTGTAAATATCTCTTCTGCCTGCAGGTGAAGGCAAAGGATTAGCTTGTGGCTTTTGGTGCAGCTTCTCCTCCAGGACCTAGCTGTGCATGTGTTTTCCCTTGGGACGGTGTCCTTGGGCAAAGGGAGAACTTGCTCATGGGGTTTATTGAGCCTCAGCACTCCAGGTCTGTGCGTGAGCTCTCTGCTCCCCTCTCAGCCTTCCTCCGCCTTGTCCAGGCCTCCCTGGAGGCACTTCACAGCTCCCACGTGACTGATTTTCCAGGAGAGCCCCAGACAAATTCACATTTAACCTAACAGAGGCAGCGCAGTGACCTTTGTCACTTCACTTCTCCCTCAAGATGAAGACCCCCAGCCCTGATGATGCATGCAGCAATACAGTCAATTTAGCCACGAGAGATGCTTTTTACCTCCAAGACATCCAGTTGTGTAATGGACCGCATGGTGGAAATAACATAAATAGTGATGAACACGTGCTGGGATTGTGACTTTAAAAATATGAGGGCTGGTCTAAAGGAAAGCAGAGACTGCAAGGGAAGACCTCATAGACAGTGTCCAAGACATGCAGAACAGCCCCTGGTGCCAATTTCCCCTAGCTGGGGCATTCGTCTGTGGCCTTCAGTGGCTGTTAGCCCCCTTGCCCTAAATGCTTGCTGCCCCCTCCTTCTGGTGTAGCTCCATGGGCCGCTCTGGGGCACCCATGGGGCTGGGGAGGAGGATGAACCCGGAGCAGTACCTTGCCACACCGTCAAGGTGCTGGAGGCTGAGCCTGGCAGGTGCTGCCTGGAGGGGAACAAACTCCTGGGAAGGCACCTGGGTTTGCAGCAGTGTGGGCTGCAGCTTTCCTTCCTTCTGGGGCGGAGAAGCAGCACTTTCTCGTGCTTTCGCTGGGCCCCGGGGAAGGGAACGGGGAGGAGAGCTGCTCTCCGGAGGCCGCCTGGAGAGCATAGAGGTCGGCATGAGCTGGCAGTTTGTTTGCACCTCTCTTTGTTACGTGGAGCGGGGCTGAGCCCTGGGAGGTACAGGCGGGCTCACAGAGGAAGTGGGCGATAAGCTCCCATCCCTGCCACGCGATACGCTCTGTGTGTACAGGATGTTTGGTTTCCTATCGATCTCGTCCAGAGGTGATGGGGACGGGGAGACGCAGAGACAGGCTTTGTGGTTTCTTTAATCTGATGGTTTCCCTGCCTCTTTCTTCCCCTTGCAGGCTGGTTTGCCTGTGAGGCACCCGAAGCGCCGAGCCGGTGCGCCCTGCCCCAGCACTGACTGCTTGCAGGGTGGTGGGCTGCTGGCTGTTTGTCTCCGGAGTGACTCAGGCTGACGAACCCACTCCTGGCCAGGCACAGGAGGACCTCTCTGGAAGGTGCCTTTGGCTCCCAGAAGCTGGCCTGGCCCTGCTGCTGGTGAGCACGTTGGGTCAGCTGCATGCAGAAGGAAAGGGGCTGGATGGGCAGGATCAACGTGAAGGGCAACGTGCACTAAACTGAATGCAGGAAAGTGTTTTCCATCTCCCGTGGCCACAGCGTCACCTCGTCTGGGATGTCCCAGCCAAACCCAGTACAATGGTGATGGCCCAACCACGGCCATGGCTCTGACATGTGGCAGGCTGAGCCCTGGAGGCCCCAGCCACCCACAGGCCATGGAGGTGTGTCCCTTTCTTCAGTAGCTCTGCTCCCTGTGGTGGCTTTGCCTCCTCTGTCCTTGAGCTCCCCCTTTGGCTTCTGCCTCTTGCCTGGGTCTCCCTCATTCCTGGAGTGAGAAAAGTCCTCCCTGGAGGAGCACATCATCCTGCCTGGAGATGTTCTTCTGCCATAGGGACTTTGCCTGCATGAAATGCCCATTTTGTCCATTAGCTGCTAGTGGGGAAACGGGCAGGGTGAAGCCACGTTGAGGACAGGATCATCCCAGGGGCTCATGCCAAAGGTACTGTCCCAACACTGAGGAATGCTGAATTGCCTTTTTCTGTCTGGAGGACTTCACCGATGGGGTGATGTACTCCAGGTGTGATGGAAAATGGAGCATCGTGCTTTGCTGAGACAGCGCATCTCCTGTGAGAGATGCAAACTTTGAGCATTGGAAGGATGAAAGACTGTGGTGTAAAGAGAAGCAAGGGATGTGCTGGAGCACTCCTTCCGTGGCAACCCAGGGGGCACCTGCCAGAGTGGGAAGGATAAATCAGGGGATCCCTTCCCTCAAATTAGGCAAGCTCACCTGAGCAGAAAGATGCCAAAAAGACGATAGGAAACTGCCAGCGAGCAGCCCAAGTCAGAGATAGGTGGAGGCTAGTAACTAGTACAGGAGAGCCATGATGTCCAGCGGTGAAGCAGGACTGCTGCAGGGAGGGGAGGTGCTGCACAAATGGACAGGCTGGACTTCAGGGAGCATTTCTGAGTCCATGAAACCTCATCCCCAGGAAGGGGCTGGCTTCTCACTGTTTGCATGGGTGGAAGTTGGTGGGACTGTTCATGGGTCTCAGTCACACTCCGGCTCCGCAGCCAGAGAGCAGGCTAGAGGGAAATCAGCAGGACTTTCCCATCTCCTCACCCTTCCTAGCAGTGGTAGTGAAAGGGGTACCAGGGAGGGCGAGGTTAGGAAATACAATTACAAGGTGCAAGTACCTCTGCGGACATCAGACCCTGCCCTACCTGCTTTCTGTGATATTGGGGGAGTCCCAGGTGTGCCTCTGAGTGATGCTTTGTTTGTAAACACTATTTTTAAAAAAACATTTTAAAAAAGGCTTTTGAGATAATCCTGGTCCTGTCCCATCTCCGGGTGCTTCGAGAGCTCTGGGCTGCCCACAGAGCAGGACCTGGGTAAGCCTCAGGCATGCTGCTGGGGAATCCCTGGCTGCAGAGGGGAAAACTGCTGGGAAGAGACACCGCCAGCTTCTGTGAAATGCTTTCATTCATTGCCGTCCAGGCGGGAACTGATCCTGGCAAAAGGCAGCGAGGGGATGTGTTTCCTTCCCAGCAGAGCCAGCGGGGGCTGGTTTCGATCAGAAGTGATGTGGTGCTGGACCTCGGCACGGCTGATAACTGCAACCTGCCGCCCCGAGCGCCGCTTGGCCTGGAGGAGGCTCGCTTGTGTTTGCATTTGAAAGGGCCTCCCGTGCTCCCTGCGCTCACGGTTGAATGGCTTCCAAGGCGGCTTACTTTTCTCCCTTTTTATCGCCGTTGTTATTTTTTAATAAAGTTCCATGATTAGCTTCTCAGGCTTCGTGGCGGAGGGGCCTGGGAATTCATTTCCTCTCCTTGGCCACTTGCAGTGGTTTCCAGGCCAGCTCAGCACTGCTGTGAGGGGGGACTCAGCGCGGCGGCTCCCAGCGGGACGAGAGGAAGCCCAGGACACCAGCTCTGTCTCTTCGGGATATGCCAGAGGGGACGCGGGGTGGTGGGGAGCAGTGGCATGGGAGCTGCGTGTGGTGCAGGGAGTGCAGGCGTGGGGTATCCACCCGTGAAGCAGAGCTCGCAGTGCTCAGGAGGGGGAAGATATCCATCAGAAGAGCTGGGTGCGAGCAGCCTTGTTCCAGTGAGTCAAGACTCAGGGGCTTCGGCAGTGTTTTGAGAGGTGTCTTGCGCTGTGGGTTAAATAAAACCAGGGGAACAGGGGGAAGCATAACTCTCCTTGTATGTAATATGGGAGGCTGTGTTTCTCCCTTGCTGCAGCACCTCACCTACCTGCCCAGCTTTGGCCCTTGGCTGGCTTGGGGGAGAAGCCACACATTGCTAGTACATGTTGCTTTGCTTGCCTTCATTTGCTCAGGCCCTTCTCTCCCTAGCTGATGTGCTGAAGATAACATATCTCTCTCTCCCTTTGCCTTGCTCCCCTTTCCCCTTCACTGCATGTATTTCTCTCTCTCTCTCCATCCCTGTGACTGAAACTTGGCAGGAAACTCAAAGACATGCTCAGTCATTAAAATGACTACCCCAAGGAAAGGCCAGAGCATAGACTGAAGCAGCGGAGGGGGTGGGGATGGGCTCTCAGCTGATCCCCATCATTTCCATGTCAGCTGGGAATGAGATCCCTTCTCCCCTTGCTAGCAACGGCCCCTGGCTGGCCCCAGTGAACCGGCAGCGCTTGCCTACCCAAGCGGGAGACGGGATCTGCTGGGACAACCTGCTTGATGCTCCTGCCCTGACTTTTGGGTTGGAAGATGGGTGGCAGCAAGGGCTTTGGGGAGTCCCTGGGAGGAGGGATAAATGGGAAGCAGTGTCTGGAGGTTCAGGGGCAGATCCCTTGACCTGGGCTCTGAAACCAGTGTGCTAGTGTTAAACGGTGGTGCTTGGGTACGTGTGTGCGTTGCTGGTGTGTTTGCATGTGTATTTGCATGCCTGTTAACACAGTGGGATGCTGCTCAGGCAGAGTTACGTACACCCGTCAGGTGTGCTCTCTGTGGGCAGAGGTTTTGTCTTTCCTCGCTGCTCCATCCTTCCCCATCTTGGTGCTGCATCCCTGTTCAGAGCCTCATGACCAGCTCTGAGCCCCAAAATGACAGGACAGGAGGCAAAACGGAGCAATTTGAAAAGTGTGTGGCCTCAAGCAAGGGGGCACTGTGGCCTTGTCGGTAGCTCGAAGAGGAAATAGGGGCAACGTGGTAGTGGAATGAATGGTGTAGGGAAACCCAGAGAGGCTTCAGCATGTTGCAGCTTTCAGTCTCGGGTGAAGGGGGCACAGGCTGAAATGCAAAGGGACCAAACTCCAGGCAGATAAAAGGGGTGGTTGTGCAACCCTCGAACCCAGCCGAACAATAAAGTGCAGAACACATGTAATATTTTTAATGACCAACAAGCCGCATTAGCCAATTGCTTTATAAAGTGCCCCAGGTGGTGTTCTTTAGCCACTGGAGCCAGGATCTGCAGGGACTTTGGTCAGGGTCAAGTTCTCAGGGCTGAGTGCCCAGCTGTGGCAGTGGTGAGGAGCTGGACGCATGCAGTCAGGAGAAACCCCTCATGGAGCAAGGGGTGCCATGGGGAGCAGAGGTGACGTTTTGCATAGAGCTGCCTTGCTGGAGCTGGTGCTCTGATTGTGACCCTGCTACTATTTCCCAGTGTGGCAGGGAGGCAGGACACCATGATAGATGAGACCTCCTGTTTCTGTTTGGCGAGAAGCAGGCTAGCAATCAGTGATTGGGTCTGGCATGTCAAGAGAAGGGTTTGTGGCAGCTGGCTGGACCATGCCCTCTTCAGCTTCACTTCACTCCACCTTGGTGCAGCTCTGGTGACATTTTTACAGCATGGAGTCACTGGATCGGGTTGTACAACAGCTCTGGGCAAGGGTGGGCTTTGATGTGCTGTGGTTTTGTTCCTGCAACTCCCCCATGAGATGTCTTTCAGGCAACATGCTGGCTTCCCCATGGGACAGTGCAGATGCAAGACAGCATTAGGTCTAGAGCAGATGCAAGGCAAAGCCACAGCTGTTCCCAGCTAACACTGCCCCATCTTGGGCTTGGTGGGAGTGAGGTGTTGTGAGCAACCTGTTCAGAGCAGGTCTTTGGGAATCCCTGCCTGGATAAGGCAGGTCTTAGGAATGACAGGAACAGGCAGTCTTCATAAGCCATCCTGTCCCCTCGTTCTCCAAACACGTGGATGCTGGCCAGGCCATATGAGGTTGGCTCGTCACTACTCATAGTGTAAAAGTGCCTCGTGGGTTCTGTTAGGAAATCTCTGGTGTCCCCCGCATGGGATCTTGGGCAGCCTCAGCTTCCTCATTGACTTCAGCCTACCATCAGCATGCTTTAAAGGAAGCCAAACTGGAACGCTAGCTGTGATGGCCCTTGGAAGCCACCATCTCCCGAGCGGAAAGGAGCTTTATGAGCGTTACTGGAAGCTGCTGTGTCTGAGTTACCAGAAATAAACCACTTCGATTTGAGGCCAAGTGCTCGCAGACCACTGCATTTCCCACTCTGGTAGCTGGGCCACCTTCCTAGTGCTTTTGCTTCTCAGCAGGGAGATATGCTGTAAATGCCACCCACTGCTCTTGCTGATTTGAGTGGGTGGCAATGAGGCAGGAAGACAAAGGTGGGTGCCTTGCTGAAGGCTCCTGTTAGCATAGATTATTTTTTTTTTTTTGGTAGAAGTGCCTTTTGTGGCAACTTCTGGGTTTCAAAAGAAGTAGCAAGAATAGCTCCTTTTAATTCACAGGCAATTGCAGGGCTGGGGGGCAGGAGGTAGCTGGAATGAGAGGGCTCTGCCCATAGTCCGGGAGCAGAGGATGTGTCCCTGGGGAGGCACAGATGCCTCAAATGGAGGCTTTGCACGCATGGGGGTGGCAGGATAAGCGGCCCTTAGCCAACGCATCCCTGCTATTCTCCTGCCTGTCTTGGATTTTAATTAAACTGCAACTATGACACACGAGCTATGTGTTAACCTGGTCCCCATCAGGAAGCATGGGGGCTGATGCCTACACAGCCCTCAGCAGCTTTCTTTTCCTGCTGCCCCCGAAGAAGGGGGTAGTGACCTGTCAGCCCTGGCTCCCAAGGGGGGACTGAGGCAAGGAGAGACTTGCCTGCTGCATGCGGAAGAGGGTGTCCTGAGACCAATGCTTTAATCACAAATCTGTGTTTTCTCCTCCATGGGAATAGCTGGTGAAGAGGCAAAGGCTGAGAACAGTGCAGGGATGTGCAAAGTTTCTGTGGCGTTCAGGGCAAAAGTTGTGACTGGTACCACCTCTGCGTTAGAATGGAGCATTGTCTGACAATTCAGGACTCCTGATAATTTCTCTCGCTGAGCCTTTGAGCTTTGTGGAGGCAAAGAGCCCGCCACCAGATCCTCTTGGCCAGTGCTGGGAGCTGCCTTCTCCACCAGGCTCCTTCCTCAAGGACAGTGTTTTCTGGTGGAAAGAGAGTGGCAAGAGCCCTCCAGGGCCGAGGCTGGGGACCTGTTAGCGGCATGTTCTCCCTGCTGTGCTGCGAACACAGCCAGCCCTGCCTGCAGCATGGCCAGCACACCGAACCCACCAACTTGGCCAGGATCCTAACCCTAAATAACACAGCCAGTTGCCAGGCAGTGCCTGGTTTTCTGCCCTGGAGTCAGGGGGAAGGAATGTGGGCGGCTCTGCGTGCGAGGCTATCTATGCCGTGGTGGTGGTCAGCCCCTCTCGTCGCTGATTGTCAGCCTTGCCGGGGGTTGGGAATGAGCATGAACCCTTCCCCAGGGTCCCATGTGGTCCTGGCTTGGATGCCTGGGGCAATGACCCTGGGTTGGGGCAGTGTCCGGCTCTGGAGCGGGTCAAGGTGATGCTGGAGGGTATTACTGAGCCAACTTGTGTCTCACGCTTGGTGTAACATCTGGTAGTGTATTGTGCACGTGGGGCTGCCATACCCCATCACGTCATCCCGTGGAGCTGGAATGATGGTCCCCAGCCTGGGGTCTGCCAGACCACATTGTCTGGCACGGGACCTGCTCCTTGTTATGTCCCCGCTTTCCTGAAGCCCTCAGAGGCTTGTGAGGAGCAGGTCGTGGGCTCTGCAAACCATTCTTGCAACCAACAGCCTGCTCTTTGCTGTCCCCCAGCCTCTTCCTTGTGACACGGCCAGCAGTGTCTGCGGTGCGTGATCAGAGGGCTGGTTTTCTTCATTGCCTGGAGAGTGCAAGCCTTGCCGTGTGGTGGGAATGGCCATGGGTGTTGGGATGGAGGCTGACTTCTTGTCATGGAGCAAGAGAGAGGCCAGGGCAAGGAGGGATTTCCCTACCCTTGAACCAGCAGGAGGTGGCAGATGGTTTATCTTCATCCCAAAAGATCCTGGGATAGACCCAGTTATCTCTCGGCAGAGGACATAGCAACTTGTTGAAGGGGCGCTATCAACTTAAAAATGCACTTCTATCACATAGTTATTTCCATCCTGTTGCTGAGCTGTGAAGTTCCCAAGAGCTCAAGAGTGGAGGAAAACACTCATGCTCGGCTCCCGGCTCAGTCGTGCAGTGCGTGTGTCAGCACTTTGGGTGCAATCAGTTTTCATCTGGTCAGTGGGTTTCTTCCGTTGTTTGGGTGGGCCTTGCACAAGCTTTTGGGGGAGAGCAAAAGCTTTTTTAGAAAGTGGAATATATGACTGTGAAACCACAAGAGTGACGGAGGGTCTCAGGCGTGGGTAGGAGATCCAAAACGGCTCCTGGCTTTCAGGATATTAGTCACCGTCACTATCACTTTCCTGGCGTGCTGCTCCCTGCTACCCGCCTTTTGTCAGTGTCCTAATTCTCCATGAATCATGTAGGATTTTGGGAAGACCACGCTTCCCTTGCTATCTGTATAATTCATAGTGCCTCGCGGCTGCTACTGTGACTTAAAAAAATGTTAGTCAAATAACCACAACACACTCATTTTGGAAGCAGATGAAAATTCAAATTGACAGTTTCCCTCTATACTTAGGAGTAAAGCCACAGGTCCTGAAAAAGCTCCAGCTGGTATGAGGCTTAGCACGTGTAACTGTCCATGAATATTTGAGGTATGATATTAGGAAAAACTTTCTAACTGTCAGGCTAGTTAATGCTGGAGCAAGCAACCTAAGGGCACAATGGGAGATCCTTCCTGTGGTGTTTTCAGAGGGGCTTAGACTAATACCTCCCAGATAGTGCTGGTGATGCCTGAGCAGGGTCCCTTTCATGTCTACAACTCTATGATCTATCCTACTTTCTCTCCGGGAAAACAAAGTCCTGTTCAATGTCTCTGTTTTTACAGTTGGGACCTCTCTGATGGGCTAAGCTGAGCCCACGGAAGGGACTGCACCCGTCCATGGCTGTCCTCTGTGAGAAGTCTGCCATGTCAGTGACTGAAATGGCTCCTGGGGGAGGGCTGCAGAACACAGAATAGGAGAGCAGAGTAAAAGTGACAAAAATGTGGCCGAAGTTGTGATGCCAGTTGTATGCTGCAGGAGTTCCTGGGAGGGCTGCCTGGCAGACACGTGAGCTATCCCATACAGCTCAGCACAGTGTCAACCCCAGGAGCCGCAGCTCTGGCATGGAAAGGCAGCAAGCCCCACCACACCTGGGCATGACAGAAAGGACACTGGACTGAGCTCACCTGTCTGTGCAGCCTGTTACTGGGTGGGTGTATCCAGCATCTTTCCAGAAGCCTGGAGGCAAAGGATCTGCTCTGGCATCCCAGACACTGTCATGCTTCCAAGAAGGAAAATTATCCAATTAATCTTATTTTTGGTTTATTTAAGATGCCAGGGGTAGGCAGCATCATGGAGAGTACAAAAGCAAAGGGGCATTAGTCCTTCACTCAACCCTTGGGTAAGCATCAGGATGCGGTGGGTGCTAAAAATCTGTGACTCCTGAAGATGGCTAGTCAGACTCATGGAGAAAAAGTCCCTCAAGGACTGAAGACAGCCTCTGGCCCAGGAAGTCCTGAGCCACAATCAGGCTGGGAGAGCAAGCGGAGGCAATATCACAGCCTGCTCTTCTTCTTTTCTCCCTTAGGCATCTGCTATCAGTCAGTGTTGGAGACGGAGTGCTTGGCTAGATGGATGCTTGCTTTGACCCAGCACAGCTGTGCTTGTTCCTTATGTGTGGAGCCACAGGGAAGCTGCTGTTGCATGTAGAGTTTTGCCTGTGACTAGCCCTGTCACATTGGATCATAAATATTTTGCAAGGGAAAGCTTCACAGGGCCAAAACAGCATCCTCTCCCCTTTCCTCTGTGAAAACGTATATTGCCTCCCATTCCCAGGCTGTCGATAGGTGCTGTCCCTGCTCACGCTGCTGGTGCCAGGGTGCGTGCCTTGTCTGCCATCCCTGCAGGCACCCACACCTGGAGGTCCACGGGGCCAGGTGAGAGCTGGTTCTTTTGTGCAACCATGTTTAAACCCTACCTCCGCGCTCACAGAGGGGAGTGTGCCAAAAGGGAGGTGACCTGTGGGAGGTCAAGAGTGAGAGGTCAGATGGCCTTTCGGCATCTTTAGCTAAACACTGCGTGATTTGTGCACCGCAAATTCCCCTGGGAAGAAATTGCACAGAGCCCTGTGATGGGGAAAGGAGCAGGAGAGTCCATGCACAGGGCTGCAGAAAGCCTTTTGGGTACTGTGAGGGAGCTGGTATCCATGCCTGGTGAAGGACGAGGGGACTACTGAAACAAGGTCCACATTATGCTCTGAGATTTGGTGAGAGGCACAGCTGATGCCAGCCCCCGGGTGGTGCCATGTCAAATCCCGGTGGCACAGGAAGGCATCCCCCACCTTGGCACTGCTGTGTGTGTGGAGGCTGAGGGCTTCATGAGAAGCTTCCCCAGATGAGTCTACCAGGGAGAGCTGGGGCTTAGCGTGGAGAGGCAGGCACAACACCTTGGTTTGTGATGCCGCCCTGGAGAGACCCTCCCGAGCAGTGGCTCCTGCCCTGCACACCGCGTGTGGGGGCTTGGGTGGGCTGTCAGAGGATCCCTTTGCAAGACTCCTGAAGGAGCCTCTGTTGGTGGAAAGATCTGCCAGGCTCCTCCTGCTCCTTCCTCCCCCTCTGCCTGGTGCTCTCCTTTGGGATCTGTGGCTGACACAGAGGGGTTTTTTTGTTATGCTGCTTTCCTTTCCCCTCTCTGATATGTGCAGAAAAGATGGGGATGGAGCCAAGCGGCTCCCCTTTCGTGCCAGAAAAGATGGCTGGGGTAATTGGGAAGAGAGAGCCAGGCACTGGCAGGGCACAGCCACTGGCCAGGCCCTGAGCGGGGAGCCAGGGCACCCTTCGCCATATTTGCGCAGGGCTGAGCGCTGCCCCCCGGGCCCCTGCTCCCAACCCCGTCCCCCTGCGACCCGCTCCCAGACGGGGCGGCCAAATGGCCGCCCCCCTGGCCCCAGCAGGGCTCTCCACACAACGGAGGGGCTGTGTGACCTGCCTGCTCCCAACTTGGTTGCTATAGGAAATGGAAGAGGCTGGAGAGAATGTGTGGGGCCTATTCACGCCCCCAGCCCCGATTCACAGCGCCCCTGAGGTAATGTTTGCCTGGCTTGCCGTGATCTTGCCTGATAAAGGGGCCTCCTAAAAGCAGGGGGGGGGAGGACCAGACCGAAGAGGCTGGGAGAAATATTTGCCTTGAATGCCAGTAACGTGTGGAAATGGGGAGGTGGGGCACGGGGGGATGATAAGAAAGGACCCTTTGAAAAAGAGGGAGGTGGGGAAAATTGCGCGCCGGGCGCCTGTCTGGCCCCACAGGCTCGCTGCCTCTGCGGGGTCTGGCCGTGCACGGGGGTGTTGGGGTTCCCCTTCACCGCAGCCAAACGATGACGTTTTACAGGTACAGGTGTACGAACCCCTACAGCGAGGCTGTGCAGTGACTTGTATCCAGGGTGGTTTTCTCCTGACACTGGGGATCCAGAGGCAGAATCAGCTCTGCAGCAGCAGGGTCTATATGCCTTTCCAAAACTCACCTTTATTTCTTTCTGTTTACCTGTCTCATCCTGAATGTTCTTGTTATTCAAATTATTACTGTTATTATAATATTTCTGCTTTTGTGCTGTCAGAATGCCCTTTGGGCCCATCTTTTTGCCGCTTGTAATGGAGGATGGGTTTTGTTTTGGAAAACCCCTTCAGCTGCATGTGAATCCTGGGAAACAAAAGTGAAATTCCCATTGCATAAAAACAAGCAAAACAAAACTCCAGTGATCCTGCAAATGTTTCCCTGCACAGAGTTGGAAGAGGAATTTTGGCACAGGGCAGGCAGTGGCCACCTCTTAAATTTTCATAGCTGATCTTAGCAAGTGTCCTTTTTGTCTGCTTGATATTCTCCTTGACTGGCCTGATCAAAGCAATGAGACAAGTATGTTGCTGCTGTCGGGATACTTTGCAAGATGAAGACTGCATCCAAAATGCATTTTCAACTTTGCTAATGAGGCCCAGAGGTTTCCTCCCTGGGACACTGTTATCTCTGCTCTGAAGGAGGTGTGAGGAGGGCGGTGGGAACATCTGGACCCTGAGGTCCAGAGAAGCAAACCAAGCTGGGGGAAGGTGCACGGCAAGGGACCGGTCAAACTGTTCATTCACAGGACCGTGTTTCAAATGAGCTGTAGCTGCTTGGCCAGGAGGCTCAGTATCAGCGGGCATGGCTGGGTGGAAAGCTCTTCCCAGTGTGCCACTGGGGTCAAAAAAAACAAAAATGGGAGTGGGATGGAAGGGAAAAAAAGAAAAAGCAGCAAATATTATAATGGCATTTTCTCATGGGAAGGGAATATAGTCTCCAGCTCTGGTAAAAAAGAAACAGAGGGGGCTGGGGTGCTGCTACTGGGAATGGCTGGGAGCCTGGGAAAAGCACTTCTATAATGAGAGAGGGAAAAGATGAGGGTGATTTAGGATAAGTAATGTTGTCATTGGCTTCAACTAGAAGGAGAGCAGGTCTGCTCCTTCTCTGACTTTTTAAACGGCACCTATCATTGTAGGAAGAGACCAGACTCCAAACGGACTGTGAATATGGTTTATAAAAACCTCTGCTTATACTGAGAAAAGGATGCCTAGAAGTGGGTTTCTCAGCCTTACTTTATTATGAGGAGTAACCCCTCACTGTGGAAAAAAAAAAAATGAAGCCCTTGTGTGTGTTAGGGAAAAATAAAAGGAACATCAAAACTCTTGGCTGATAACTTTGGGAGGAGAAATGGTGTTCAGAGAGGTGACTTCTGGTCCTCGAAGGATAGCACTGGGGGAGGGGTGGGGCAGAAAGCAGCAGCGTTGCTTTTGTTTGGGATTTAATAACACTTTGGTGGTCTTGTCGTCCCTCTCGGCAGGCTTTCCGCAGATGGCAGCCTACCAACTGGGGAACGTTACCCCTCAAGCGTTGGGGATATGCAGCATGGCAAAGAGGGAATCTAGGACTTACTGTAAGCTTTATATTTCATTTGAGCAACTTGATTGGGGTCCTGCCATCGGGCCAGTTGCTGTTAATCCTGTATTTGTATTTACCAGACACATCTCGCTCTGTTTTCTGGAATTCCCCAGCAAGGAGCTCTGGTGGGTGATGCAGGCTGCATCACAGAGAGTTTAGCTTTCATTCATCTGCAGAAGAAAGTAGACTCATTTGAAGTTTGCCGTTGCTTAAGCTCAAAGTCGTCGTCCCCCCCCTATTTTTGATTAATTTGATATCCATCAGATGATGTTTTTACTCTTGGATGAAACTGTTTCTTTAAAACTTGTGTTGCAAGTGACCTGGCGAGGCTGTGCACTGTTTCTGAGCCCTCTGAGAGCTCCCGTGGCTAGCGCGGATTAAAGGAACTAGGTCAGATTTCCAAACTATAGCATACACGATGCTGCTGTTCCAGCTGGACTATCTATAAAAGCTGGAAAAGAAAATCAGAGTCCTGGAAAGAGGTTTTGTTGGATGTGCACTTCCCAGAACTCCCCTGAAAAGCAATCCAACTGTGCAGGCTGGAGTGGAGAAGCTTCAAAAGGTTTTTCCTAAATCAACCCAGCCGACTGAAATCCATGGGAAAGCTTATGAGAATTTTGCTCATGAGATGGACAGATAATGCAAGCAAGCAAAATGGAAGAAAAAACCTTTTTCTACGTGGTGTCACTCCCAGCATTATTTTATGTGAACCAGTGCATAAACAATTGTGTTTCTCCTTCAGCCTTATACACTGGTAGGAGGACTTTACCATCCACTGCAAAGCAGTTGTCTCTGGGACGGGACGGAAAACTGTCTACATATACACAGCAGAACTGCAGAATGGCTTGGGATGTGCAAGGAAAAACAAATTTGCAACCCATTGAAACTTCTTCAGGGAAACAGAGAGGCAGAACATGCCATGCCATGGTCCTAGGCGGCAGTCTCCACTGACCAGACAGAGGGACTATGCTGTCCATCTCATGAACTTTTTTGATCCCTAGCTTCTGTGAAAGGGTGCTGGCCGCTTGAGCCAGGCTGGAGCCTGGCCAAAACAACATCCTGATTCTGTGGCAAGTGCTCTGGGATCAGATCGCATGTGACGAGTACCCCAGATTCGTGTTGCATCGGGAAGAGACTATTGTCGTGACCCCTGCTGCGCCCTGGGAAAGTCACTGGGCTGCGGCTCACAGGAAGGAGAAAGCTCGCTTTCTCCAGATCCAGGATTTCCTTCTCGGCCCTTCCCCTCTCTCATGTGCTGCACCACATCTTACCCTGCTCTCGCGTGCCAGGATCAGAAAGCAGCATGGAAACATCACACGGGCTGTCAGCCTTCCTGTGCCAAAACCAGGGATGGTACACAGCTGTCTTGTCCTCCCCAGTGAGAGAAGTACCTCTGCTTCTGCCCCGCACTGCTGCTGCCCGCATGGTGCCAGCCTGCGAAGCTGCCCGCAGGACCGGGCAGCCCTGGCACAGACCAAGCATGGCTGAGCAGACTCCCCAGCGTGGGAAATTTCTAAAGAAGCAGCCTTCTGTAAACCACATTTTCATTTAACTAGTCTAAATATATTTCAGTTTCAAAACACACACTTAAAAATAACTTACAGAAATATTTATATGGACACCGAAAGGAACTTTCCAGCTTTGGGGATTCAGCCTACAGCCCACGGCAGAGCCCGCAACTGTCTTCCTGTTCAGTCACTCTTTGCTTGTTATTGAGTCTCTTGTTTTGGGAGCGTTTGAGTCTCTTTTTCCTTAAGTTATCTTGCTTCGCTCCACCCTGCCTCATGGACTCAGAGGGCTTTGCTTCAGTGAGGTCAAGACTGATAGCGTAGGATAGTTTTTCTCACAGTCACAATCATCATAACTCTCTCGACAGTACAAGTTTTCTTTCAGACCAACACTGGCTCAACTTGAAGAATTCAGCTGCCCCTGGGATGGGGCATGGCGCGTATTTGGGAACTCCCTCTATTATTTTTTTGCCCCTCTCTGTGCGTTTCATTTGTCTGCCTGTCTCAGTTCATGCGCTGCTTGGGGTAGACCTCAGCTTTTGACATATGTATGTCAGTATTGCACAGTAGGCCTAAAGATGGGAGTTTGACTCTTCTGGGTGGTTTTGCAACAAAAATGCAACAGTAAGGGTTATAACGTAGCCTCCTGCCTTGTGGTTTTTACCATCGTTTATTCATTGCTGTCAATACTTCCTGCTGTGGCACTGTCAGCTCTCTGGAGGTGTACCAACCACTTCCCCTTGTCTACACAGACAATGCTTTTTGCTAAAGAAAGGCTAGGCTCTTACTAAAGCATCACAATAAGGTCAAGTCCACAAGTCCATACTATACATCATATGGGAGAGAAACAGTCTGATGGGTTGGGACAAAGGTTGGCTGATAAGGATGTGTTGTGTCATTTGTCTGTGTGTCTCAGCTTTTCCAAAGACATCCCCGTATCCCAGGAATGTCTTCTAGGAGGTTTGAAATGTCTCAGTTTTTCATTTCACCAGATTTTGTTTTTAAATCATGACACAATGTTTGTTCAGTACATATTGCAGCATTGGTGAGAATCTGTCCTATGTTTAGCAGGAACAAATAACCCAGAGAAAGGTGTGCTTGCTGTGATGAAGAGTATTTGGATTACAAGAGAGGTCAGATGAGTGCAAACCCCATTGAAGCTATATGAGCATTCAGTCTTGTTCAGTGCTGCAGGAGGAATTGTGCTTAAAACATGAAACTACTGGAAAAGTTCTTCTACAAGAAACATTTGTGTTGCTGTAGAGGCAGTAGCTTGCATAGGAAAAAGCACAAACACTCGATCAAAACTAGTTCTGTGGTGTCTTTTATGGGAGCAGCTTGTGACACTTTAATGTGTCACCACCAATGAGTCTCTGGTTTTGATTTTCAAAGTGAGGTTCAGCACCCTACTGGTTTGCTAATGATTTTGCCTCTCTCTCTCCCCCTCTGTATTTCTTTTTATATGTAGAGGCTGGAGAGGGGTATGTGGGTAAATGTGTTTTAGTGTTTTTCATCAAACTATAACCTAAACCTTCATACAAAGCAGTGGGAACAGACTCTAGGTCACCAATTAAATGCAACTAGCTCTGAAATGTCACACAACATCTATTTAAAACAGTCCAAACTCCAGGCTTGGATTAAGATCTGGGCATTCCTAAAAACACAGGATTAAACTGGAAGCTCAGATTTCCTTTAAAAAAGAAAGCTTCCTGCTCTCTGCCCACATAGAAAAGATCAAAACCCTGAGCTAAAGAGAAGTGATGCAACAGCTTCTTCTGGGGTCCTGAAACCCCAAGGGCGTGGTTCAGTGCTTCAGTTTGCCTGGCAGCAAAGATGGGCAGAGGTTTCTGTCCCAAAGCATTCACTCCCACCCCTGCACTGAGGTTTACTGTGCCTTTGGTTTTGCCACTGCTGTCGTCTACAAGCTGGACCACCGAGTAGGTTACAAAGGGGCACAAAACTTGCCTTAATTTTGGAAGGATTTTTTTTTTAACCTAAACCATTTCAGTGAATGAGCTCTTTCTGTGGTCACGTACAGCAATGTAGTGGCACCACTGGGGGCGAGGAGCAGGAGGAAGGACAAGCTGCTGTGCAGGGTCAGGAATACCAGGCTGGGGCAGGAGCTTCATAAGCAGCTTTGCTGTTGAGGACAAATTGTCATCAATATGCCCCTGAGAGGGTAGAACATTGCAGCACGGGTTCAGGAATAAGCAGTCAGCCTTGGGAGAGGCAGGAAACTTTTAAACCAGCTTTGTTCTTGGAGAAAATGGTTCCAGACTCAGACCCTGAGATAGCAGCTTTGAAGGGGGAGAGCTGTCCTGCTCATCTCGTTGGGGTGTCCTTTCCAAGGCTCATCCACAGGAGACCCAAGTAGGCACTTGTCATGACCTTTCATCGTCACAGGTGTTCAGGGCATAATTTGCATCCCCCCTGAGAGGGTCCCTTCCATGGCATAGACCTAATAGTGGCCACACTGGCAGTGGGATGGGGGGAGGCCTGGGGTGGGGTGGGAGGCCATGAATCACCAGTCCCAGTTGTCGCAGGACTCCGCTGCTCCATGGAAATCTCCCATCTCAATGTGGCACTCCCTGACCCTATGTAGCTTTTGGGGCAGATTACAGCTTAAACTTGGCATGCCTGAGGACCGCAGAAGGGTGTCGTTGGGAGGATTAGAGGCTGATTTTCTTTCCAGAGGAGCTGAGGGAGTTGCATTACATTTGCATCAGGAGTGAGAGCAAAGACTGTGCTGGAGGTAGTGATCCCCAGTGACTGCAGTGTTGGAGCTCCTGGGAGCCCTGCAGCAGGGGAACCCGCTCCCACCACGCTCTGGCGAGACCAGGCCAACTAGCACACCAATTTCAGACCAAGCCAGTAGAGGTCACAGTAGGTCCAACAAATTCCCCATGCCCTCGTCCAGCCCAGCCTGCCCTCACATCTCAAACAGTTCACCACTGACTGACTGATATTAAACCCTCCTCCTACTCAACAGCCTGAGCAAGCCCGACGAAGCCAGCTTGTGGCTGCTGGGTGCCTTCCTGGAGGGAGCAATTAGCTGCTGGAGAGCTGGGCTGTGCCTTGGTTGCAACTTTCTTCCCCGGCGTGTGCTCCTGCTGCAGCTAGTGTACGATATCTTGGTGGTAAAATCAGGCATGAGGGTGTGGACATGTTTTCTTCGTGTCATTGCACAGAGGGAAAACACTAGACGTGCCAGCCTGTCGGGCTCCCTTATCTTCCCAGACCTCTCACCTTCATCCTCCCCGTGCCAAGTTCATGCCCAGCCCGGAGGATGTTCCTGCTGCCTGAAGGTGATCGGGTCTGCAGAGGGACTTGAGTTCATGTCTGCCTGGGCTGCGTCATCCCCATACCAGCAACTGCTCTAGGAAAAATTGTCTGAGCATCTCCATGCTATAATCTGGGTGGATCCCTGTTGTCCTGGGCTCTCTTGGCATCTTCCACAAGAGCTGGGATGTTCCCCTGTGGAGGGATATGTACTGTAGAGGCAGGCAGGCTTGCAGTCAACCAGTCCATGTCTCTGCTCAACTACAGCTCCATGAGGAAATTGCAGCCATGGCAAATGCAAGACCAAATTTGTAGCTCTGTATACAGAGATACTAGGGATTTCCTTCCTCCATTTCTAGCAATGGTATCTTGGGCAGGGAAGAAACAGAAGTCAAAAACTATTTTTCTTAAGTGAATATAGGAGCCATGAAGTTCTGAATGCCTGCGCTCTGCAAGCAAGGTCTGCACAGGATCAGGCTGTGGTTGGCTGAGGTCTCCCACGGGCTACTGGACCTCTTGCCAGGGCACCTTCCTTGGCGAGGACTTTCTTGGCACAATGCCTTGGTGGCTTTGGAGCTCACCATGGCTATGATGTGTGGCACTGCCTGGTGGCCCCGAATGCCCACACGCTGCTATGGAAAGCGTGAGATGCCTGCAGCTGGGTGAGTGAAGCCTGGTAGCTGGTTCCTGAAGGTCTCTGCCACTGGAGGGGGACAGAGCACCTCGCTGCACAGGTAGGTCCCCCCCACACCCCTCCCAGAGGAGACCCTCCCATGCCGTAGGGCTTTCACCCAGTTCAGCCTGGTGGATGGGCCACTGCTTGCAATGCCACACCCTGGAGTGGGTCATCGCAGGATTGCACTTTTAGCAGAGGAGGGGAGCCGTTTGGCAAGAAGGCAGCATTTCACACAATAGTGGCGAATCGACTGAACGCTGCTGAGCCTGCCACCACGGGTGGCCCAGCACATCCAGGGAGGAGTGTTGCACAGGAGCCTGGCAGGGGTGGAGGCCAGGGGCTCTCTGGAGATGGATGCAAACCCTCTTTGGGCTTCAGGTGTGCTCCTGGTGGTCTCTGATTTCCAACTGCTTTGGACAGGCCATTCCCATCACCTTTGGCCCTTGGAGGGCCACTTGCCATCTCTTCCATTAGGCCATGGCTTGAATTGCTCGAGCAGGGCAATGCTGGTGCGGTGCCCTATCCCTGGCCAATCTGCAGATGCTTTCTGCAGATCCTGGGGGATATATGCAGTGTGGGGACTACATCAGCTGGGTTCAGTGCTGTGCTGGGCTGGCCAAGACCACCTGCAAGAGGTGCCGCATGGGGGACACCATCGGTGAGGTGGGTGCTGGGCTCTGAAATGGCACATTTTGCCTGGCAGAGCTTCCCATGGAGCAGTGCCGGCAGAGGGTTTCTCCAAGGCGACATGGTCTCAGCTCTGGACAAGAGGAGGCTACCCGAGTGGCTCTCACCTTGTTCACCTGCTGGGCTCTCGTGCTGCTGTTGTGCCAAACACAATAGAGACCTGGGTGGCAGCTCCCCCCGCACATTTTGGGAGGGTGTGGCAAGCTGGGAGAGGCCGTTCCCACACTGGGGTACCCTGAGGAGCAGACACCTCTCTCCTGACCAGCTTGCTATGGCCAATGAGACCTGATTGATGAATGAAGCGGGGTTTGGCATGCTGCCGTCAGGCACAGGCTGCATGGTGCAACAGTGCGTGATGCAACTGAACTTTACATAACCTGATGCAACACCTATAGCTGGAGTTTAAAGCTGCAGGTCCTGGGTCATTACTGTATGGTGCATATACCTCCCTGATGTATACATGCGTGAGGTCAGCCGGTGTGTGGACAGTAGCACCGCTCCGGGCAACTCCAGCTTTACTCTTGGGTTTGAAATTGCTGCAAACAACCAACCAACTGTGGCTCATTAAGGGTGGATAGACCAAGGGCAGAGGCAAGAGCCAGGTGTATTGCAGACGGTGACTGTGGAAATGTCATCCGTGCAGCTCAGCGCGTGCCCTGCATTCCTACCTGCAGCTCATCCAGCCCAAAGCTTCTTTCTGCACTCCTGCCCCTCAGCCCTGGCTGGGCCAGCCCTGGGCCCCAGCTCTGCCCCTGTCCTGCAGCCCCCGATGCCTGTGATAGCTCAGTCCTCATTTGCAGCCCCTCTCCCCCAGATGCTCCTGAATAGCTTCCTCTTTTCCTGTGAAATCACGACTTGGAGCTCCATGCTGTGTTAGACAGGCTGCCTTGGACTCTGCAGAGCTGATGCTTAGCCTGGTGCCTTTGCAAAAACGGCAATACCCCTTTCCTTGGGCAGGACACCAATGCTCTGCAAGACAGTAAAATGTAAGATAATTGCCTTAAAACTGCCCATGGCCTGACTTTCACTGTTGTCCATCCTGAACTTCAGGACAAAGTAATTCTTCATCTTCTCTTTGACATTTATCATATTTAAGCTAAAAGAAAACAGAGGGGGGTCGCTGGCCTGTTGTTTTCTGTACAAGCAGTGAGAGTTTGCAGCTGTTGTAAGGTTTGGCTTGTGCATGGTGCCCGAGCAAGGCAGGGGCAGCAGGAGCATGTCAGGGAGGAAGGAGGAGGCCCAGAAAATATCTGGACACAGTGCTCACTTTTCTCTCTGCATCAGGGAGATCCTGCAATGCCCCTCACTGCCATAGCATCAGGCCAGTCTAGGTAGCATATCTGCCAACAGCAGTAGCTTTCTCGGGCTTTTCTGTCTCTCCCTCTGCCTGCCCGGCCTGTCCCCACTGGGCGACGTGGTTCCCGTGCAGGCAGAAAGAAGCAGAGCCTGGAAAGAGCCAGGTCTTCTTTTTGTGTGAGGATCAGGCTGGCAGTACCCCAAGTATCACCTGGCTTTCCCTTCCCCCCTCAGGGGAAGCTAATCCTGGGCATCACCAGCGCTGCCAAGATTGCATGGAAAATGCCACTAGCAGGAGCCAGGCAGCAACTCCTTCTGAAACCGGACTGGGAGGGGACAAGCTGGTATCCCCTTTCTGACGTGACTCCGTTCCTGTGACTCACTACTGTCTCAGTACCTTTCCAACCACGCTGTTGTGCCTGCAGCCAGCGCTTGGGTGCCTGGTGAAGCCTCTTCCTTTTCAACTTTTTATGCCAGGCCCCAATGATGTAACACCACAGGTGAATTTCCACACCTCTGCCAGAATATACTGTGGTGCTAGAAGGGAGATGTGAAAAATGCCTTTCCCCACTCAGGTGCCTGTATTGTACCTGTGTATGGATGGACTATCCTTCCATCTCCCTCCCTCCCCTAAGATACACGGGCCGCTTTTCTCTGCTCCTTATCGTGCCCTCCAGAAATGATGCACGTAAGACTTTTTTTTGTTTGACCATGAGCAGAGACAGTGCCCGCAGAGTAAGCAAGCATCACGAGGCACCTCTGCCATTCTCCTGTGGTGCCAGGAGAGCTCCCCCATGGCACAGGGATTATAGGGCACTCACTCATACCTGCCCCAGCAGCTGGCTGCTGCATTCGCAGTGGCCCACAGGAAGGCTGAGTCCCCCCGACTGCTGCGTGGTGCTGGTCTCCTCACTCCAGTTTCCCTATCAGCGAAGTGGGGATGAGAGGAGAGAGGTACCCGTCCTTGCAGGCTCTGGGCAGGGGTCACACTGTGCCCCTGCAGCTGAGCTGCCTCACATGAAGCTGGCGGGCTCTGTGGTCGGTGCCCTGCCAGAGGCAGTGGCAGTGAGCGTGGTGGTGATCCGGAGAGGTGGTGCAACCTGATGTGAGATGCACTAGAAGATGGTGGCAGCAAGGGGGGCTGCAGCGGGGCCCCAGTGGTTTTGGGACTAGGGTTGTTTAGGGGAGTGGTAGCGAGGGAACAGCAAGGAAATAAATGCAATGGTTGAAGCTGGGAGACAGTATCTAGTTTCACCAGGCAGTCACTGTACTGACGCTGTGCCCAAGCAAGGGTGGGGGCTGACCCCGAGCCAAGGTGGGTCAGGGCTAGGGCAGATGCTCCTGGAGCAGGGCAGGGGAGGTGCGAGCCAGCCTGCGCTGCACAGGACCCTGAACTGGAAAGCAAAGGCATCACATTGTCCCTTATGGAGAAGAGGAGGTTCCTTATGGAAAGGAGGTTGAAGGCCCGGAGCTGCAAGCAGAGACACGTGCTGGCAGCAGTGTGAGCTATTTGTGTGCTGTGGTGAGGCCTTGACACCACTGACCGTGTACATAGAACAACCTGGGTGTCTGAACTCCACCCAGCAAGGATTCACTGGCATGAGAGCAGCACCTGATGTGGAGATCACCAGGTGCCCGAGATCAGTTCACAGATATTCTGGGAGGATCTATAATCAAACCAGCTCTTTACATCCCTAAGCTAAACAGCCTCCAGGGAGCAAATAAATAGTTAAGAAGACAGGCTGAAGTGCCAAAGGAGAAAGCAACATTTGCTCCATGCTCATGGCCAAGTTGTAGTGGGAGAAACTGCTGTGTATACTCAGTAAGCGCTCATCCGTGACTGTGTGGCTCTTCGTGTTATGTCTAAGAAGGAAAGAAAAACAAGAAATGGTGACCAGAGTGGGATTATAATCCAGGAATACAGTGACTGCTAAAAAGCTAAAGAGGAAACCACAGACTAGTGGCTTCTGTTAAACATTTCAGGGGGTGAAATGCTTGCCGAGATGGTGGAAGTTTTCCCAAATTCTCTCTCCATAAAGGCACTTACTTGTGATTGATAGCAATGCATTTGAGCTCCTGAAAAATGCAAGGAAAAAAAAGGAAAATGAAACAATTTCTAAATATGTGTTGTGGGGGGGTTTAAGGAAATTACTAGTGTATTGCCAGTTTGGAGAGAGTTTAAATGCTGCGTCAAGGGAGCGGTTAGTGTGTGGTATGTAAAATGAAGCAATACAAAAACGGTTATTAACTGAGGGTGATTTGCCCTTAAAACGTGCTCTAGGAACTGCTGTGTCAAAGGATATAGCTACTCTAGAAGACAGGGAGTTGCAACAGCATCAAACAGCCTGAAATAAACCTTTTATTGTTCCCCCTTTGGGGGACAGTCACCCCTTTGGGGTGAAAGTCTTTCAGGAGAATATTGGAACTGAAAACATTCACAAGAGAAAGCTTTGCTTGAAGGAGAAACACATATTTAATTCCACTGTGCTCCCAAGGACCCATCTGCGGGACAGCCTGTGTAGGGACAGAACGACAACATGGGCAGGACCTGCGATGCTCTCAGGGGTTACTGAGGGAGGATGTGGTACCAGTGAGGAGGAAAGAGGGGGCTTTCCATTCTGTGGTGGTTCCCTGGTCGCCATGAACAAAGACAGGTATCCTTTGCCTAGGTTTGACTAAGCAAAACCTATCAGCCAGATGGGGATGCTGGCTAATGACAAAAAGTACCCTGTGAATAATGCACACAAGGCTTTCCTCCAGTATAATAGGCTAGCACTAGGATAGCTTCCGCACCCATGTTCTAGTGGAGGGCCATGGGTCAGCTATTGCAAAGCATTTTTAACATTCAGAGCTATGCAGATAGCGTATGGGTTAATGGAGGTGACAACGAGGGAGGTCTGCAGAGGTACTGCTGAGGCTGTCAAGAACGGCTGGACAGCAAATGAGGGAAAAGTGAATTTTGCAGAGGCTCGGCTGTGTGCTGTGGGACTTGCAGATGATTTTCATAAATCACCAGTAATGCTTAAGGCTATTCTCAAGGCACCTCAACTACAAGATATGTCACAATTATCTTCCTTTTTGGGGATAGACAGTTATTACCAAGGGGTCTTGCCCAATACATCGATGCAATTACACTCCCTAAATAGACCAGTGCACAAAGGACAGAAGTAATGCTGATCCACATGATGTATCAAGGCTCCAGATGAAGCAAAGAACTTTGGATTATCAGAAAGTGAAACTCCGCTTGTAAAATTAGCTTGCAGCACTTCCCCATGGGCCTGAAACACTGATGATGAAAGGCAGCCATTAGGGTAAGATACTGAAAAGACCTGCGCTTGGGGCTCACTGGCATCGGTCTACAGCACTGTGCTTACACTCAGAGAGAAGATCCACGTGTCATCTTGGGAGGTCAGCGGTTTAACCGCAGCTTATCTCAAGAGGAAACAATTTACTCTGGTTGCAAATGTCAAACGCTGGCTTCAGTGTTAGCAGTAACAGCCTGGTTAGGGAAAGGAAAGGTTTTCTGGGATACTCCCTGCTCTGGTACCATGGTAGGAATACGTAGTGACTGGTACCGCAAGCATCTGGCGAGTGACAGGTACCCTGATGCAATGTGAAACAGAGTGAGCCAGGCCTGGCTGAGGCATCTGATGAAAGGATGAGGAGATGGGCTTAGCACACAGCCTCTTCGAGCCTTCTTGGCTGGAAAGAGAGTACTGAAATACATGTCCAGGTTGCCTAACGTGTGGCACCAGAGCAGTTACTGTAATAAATCTCAGGTCTAGTGTACTCCAAGAATTACATGATGGCCCTCTGGGAACAACAGCTATTAAAGTCCTGGCTGAAAATTTGGTTCAGTGGCCAGACACTGATACACAAATAGGAGGAATGACAAAACAATGTCAAGGGTATTAATAAAGCTAGTTGGGAAATTTTCCATCAGAATAATTCTCCGATGGAAAATGCCCTTTTCACTAACTCAGCAGTTTCTGTAAGAAAATTGCAGATTTCCACTGGGAAAATCAAACTGAATATCCTTGGCTCTTTTTCTGTGAGGAGAAAATAACATTTCTGAGAGCATTGTAGGCAAGCTAGCAGAAGTTGTCTTTCCGTGCAGCTCTCAGCCACCCAGCCTTCCCCTCAGGTCCAGAAATCAGAGACGCAGCTGAGCAGTCAGAGGTGCAAGAAGGCTGGGAGATAGGAAGTTGCCCTGCTAAGTTTTTGACAGCTCACCTGCACCAGAAATCAAATAAGTCTCTACCAGATGGGCAGCCAGGAAGCCAGTTTTCGTTTTGGTTCTTGTGAAGCATGATTTTTGTGGAACTCTAATGAAAACAGCATTTTTGATTTTTCAGTCTAGTATTTTCCTTAAAAAGAAACTCAGTTACTGTTGTTTTCTTTCTTGCTGGAAGGGATTTCTATTTCCCAGCCAGCTCTGGGTATCAGTGAACACTACACTTGCTTAAATATTCTCCTTTGTGTTCTCAGGAATGGCCAGCTGCTCCAGGAAAGCAAACTTAGAACTGGGCCATTTACGGGACATATGTTTTTTATTGCAGGAAATGCCCCTTGTAAATGGCCTGAAGTGCTGCGTATGAATGCTACTAATTTAACACAGACTGGGAAAGTGTTAAGATTAGTATTTTCATGGACAGGAATTCCTACTTGCATTGTAAGTGATGAAGGGTCTCTTTTTTGATGTCCAAAAAGTTGTGTGCTTTTATCTAACAAAATAGTATCAACCCTGTCACATAAGCTCCTTGCTGTCCTGGCATCAGAGGAGCAGTGGGAAGATTTGTTCAAACATCCGATTCAGTGATCCAAACCAGAAGTTTGGATAAAGTTAGCTTACAGTAAAAAGCTGTGAATTCTCTTTTGGTCTGGAAAGGACATGTTAATACAGATCTCTGCTACAGTCATCCATGGTGTTGGGACACGGATTTTTCTTGCTTGGACTTGCTAACACCTGATTTCCAGGGGGGTGTTTGTTTGAAAGTGATAGGATCAAACAGCCCCACATAGTCATCCATGACTCTGCTGCCTTCAGATTGGTAAAAAAATCTGTGCAAGAGGTACTGTGAAAACTTGGAGAAATCTTAAGCAAATTATATGACAGTCTTCTTGTCTGTCTTAGCAGGTGGAAATGGCATTGGGAGCCTTGGAATTAATTAGAAGAATGGAATGATTGAATTGGGCCCTCTTATCAGTTATAATAATAATCTATCACCTTTATGGAGAGGTTTGTGATCATGAATGCTGAAGTAGGTCAGCTTGCAATTATTCAGTTAGCAACAGGGGGACATGAAGCATCTTGGAAAGACCAAGACCCTTTCTGACATGCCTGCAAGCTTTTTAGACATCTGATTTAAGGCTTCCACATTTAGAAATGTTGGTTGGAATGTCCTGGTGCTTCAGTTTTCTGGTCAGTAAGAGGGGAATGCCTTTCTTGCAAGGATGTAAAGCTTAAGTGGTTCTTGTGAAGGACATTGGAGTTCTCTGGAATTCCTGATGGAGGTGTTATGTGTTGCAGTCAAATGTTTGCTTCATGCTTGCTCAACCACACTTGTGTATTGGTTTTTGGAAGTTCCTCTGCTTTTCTCTGGAGCTCTGACCTTGGCAATAGGACCTCAAGAAGGAATGATGCTCACACGTAGAAGTGGCCTAATGACTCGATGGTGCTGTCCTGCACAGCTTGCTGGCAGGGTCAGCTTCTTCAGTGCCATTCCTATGTCTTTGTGGCAATATTTGTCCTGCTTTAGTTCTTTGTGGGGATCTTTGTTTCAGAACTTCCAGAATCTCTGTCTTTTGTTGTCATTTGGGTTTTCTTTCAGCAGTTGGCCATGGCATGCTGATAATGAACTCCAAGAAGTGTCCCAAAGGAGCATAAAGGATTTTTGCTTTTCCTCGGCTGACTTTCAGTTCTTCCCTGCTCTCCTGCAGAGCTCACAGTCTTGGTCCCCTTCTGTCTGAGCTGTGGGATGGCCCTTCTCTGGCATGGCCAACCAATCATTCATCCGCCTCTCCTTCCCCCTTGCTGAGCTTTCACCTTTTGCAAGTTCCCCACCAGGTCCAGCTCTGAATAGATTCATCACATTTCTAGCAGGTAAAGATCAGCAGAGCCATCACAGGTGAGGCTGGGCTTGACTCCCTGGTGCAGGGTCAGCTAGCGTATGATAATGTTCTCACCCCACACTCCAAAACATACCACCCTCCATCAGCTTGTTAAGAGAGGTGACTAACGCCAGTCCTCTATGGTATACTTTGCTTCCTAGGAAAAAGATTGTTTTTTAATGGAGGATGGTGTTTCCTTTGGGCTGTCCACCCCTTTGTGGAGAAGGAACAGCACAAAAATGTGCCTTTCTTCTGTTAGCAGAAAGTGGTAAGACTTGTGGTGTTGGGTCCTCCATCACAGGCCAAGGTCTAAGTAAGTATGACTGTTTCCCATCATGGTAGAAGGCGCCAGGGTGTCCAAGGAGGGGTCATTTACATGAGCTCAGAGGGCCCCAAGGCTGTTTTGTACAAGTGCCTGTTACATTCAGTGCAATGCAGCCACCCTCAGCAGCAAATCCTTGGGAATTTACTTGCGTAAATGTAGAGGGATACGCTTGTGTGTATTTCTGAGTCATGTCATGTCAGTACTTCCTGCACCAGTTACATGTGTGGCTTAGATAAACAGAAGAAAAAAAGAAGTGACAAATGGTGTTCTGTAGAAATCTCAGTGACCATGAGCTTAAATGATCCAAGTTCAACAAACAGTCTTAATACAAGATTCATATCAAGTGTATGAATCTCTTGCACTTCCCCATGGCCATTCTGCATCTTAGCTAGAAGAACAAGCACTTTGGGGAGCTCTGGCCCTCTTTCTGGGATGTGCTATAAGGTGTTTTGTAGCTACGGAGAAAGCAAACTGTCTTACTTTTTGTCCCTTTTCCTGTTCCTCGTGATCTTGGTCTTACACGGGGGTAGCAGCTGATGCATGAGACCTGGGACAGCTGGATAATTCGTTGTCAGGATTGCTGAATTTATGGAGGGGATTGGATGACAGGATAACGGGGCTCTGGACTGGAGGAATAAAGCTTGCAATACTGAGTTTTGGATGTTCCAGCTAGTGGTATTGTCAAAAGGGACATGAAAAGTGATCTCATTTCAGTTTGGTGCAGCGCACTAATTAATCCTGGTTAATACACACAATTGTGCTAAATTAATCCCTATCTCAGGTTGCCCATATAAACGCACCAGCCAACTTTTTCCCCTTTTGATTCGCTTAGAAAGAATGCTGAAAAGAAATTCAAAAGGTTTCTTTTTTGCCCTGGTGCACCGGACACTGGCTACGGCTAGAGACAAGATATGGTGGGGTCTTCTGGTGATTTTAGTGGCACACAGAAACTCCTCCAAGGCCTGCCTGGCATGTCTAATGCATGTGTTCTAGCCTTAAGGAAATGCCAGATTTGGGGTCAGGAAGGTATTTTCATCCAAATCATATTGGCAGGAACAATTTTTTAAACTTCTGTAGTGTGTAGCATGATCTGCTTTTCCAGGGCACCAGGAGATGTTCCTGTGAACTGCAGAGGAGAACAATGACATATTTTATGATGTGGGTGATGGAAGGGGATGGGGGTGAATGTCCTTGTGATCTCTCTGGATCAGCCTGTAGTTGTAGGAACTGGGACAGATGGCCTTGGTGGTCCTACCCAGTCCAATAGTCCTGTAGGTGACAAATAGCTGCCTGCCTCTTCCCTGCCTGATGTTTAAAGGATGTCTTCTGCTTTGCTTTCAGTTACCTGCATTGCGTGCAAATTTGGTGTCCCCTCCACTGGTTCAATATAGAGCAGCATCCCATTTCCCTCCAGAAGCAACACTTCTGGGCTTTGGATCCCAGGTCTCATCCGCTATGGGAGATGTTCCCAGCCCTGGGGCTGTAGCAGGTCAAGGGAAGTGATTAGCTCCCGCATCCTGGGAGGGGACTCTGCACATGTCAGTCACCGCTAACCCTGCAGCAGCACAGCCAGCATGACGCTGCCTTTGGCAAGGTGAAGGGTTTTCCTCCTGGGAAATGTTTCAGAAAGCAGCCATATCTCTGTCCTGGCAGGTAGAGCTCCTCCCCGGCCTCACGCTAAAACAAGCCATTGTGCATGTGCCTATGAATCACCCTGAGCACATTCAGAAACACAGAGAGGTTGTGCCATGTGAATTGAGGGTGCAAGAAAGAAACCAGGGGAGTTTCAGGGACCGGCTGTGCAAGTGGTCAGGAGCAAGATGGCTACTCATGTGGAGGCCTCATCTGCGCGGAGGGCTGTATCAGTGCACAGACCAGCTACATGGGACATGCACTGAGGATTTCGGCAGTAATCCTCACCACAGGCCAGCGTGCTGCAGCATTCCCCTCTGCTCCCTGTGGAGGAAGTGGGAAGGGTGGTTGGCAGGATCCACACAGCTGCCTCGTGCCTCCTCCAGCTTGTCTCTGCACTCCCACTGCTAGCTTTGTGCTACCCCTTCAAGAAGGCTCTTTATAGCTAAACCACACAGTGACCCCTAAGCCCGTGCATTAGCTGGAGCTTTTTGTGACATGAGGCTGCTCCTGGGAGCCTTCACTTGAAGGACCTCCGTGCTCCTTTGTTTTCTGTTTCAGAGAAAATCTTGATTGTTTGAGCAACGGCATGTGGCTGGGATGGCTGCTCTCATAAATTAGGAAACCCACCCTCTCTGTCTCTGAGGTTCTAGATTGTGCCCCTGCTTACAGCACGCTTTATGGACGAGGCTTATTTATTTTTCAATGCAACGTAGACTAGAGGAAACCTACAAAAGTCCTCACTGCTGTCTACTCCCATGTAGGTTTATATAGCAGTTACTTCAAGACTGTAGCTCTTGGTAACTGTGTTAGGTGTAAACACAACTCATGTATGGCTTGCCTGCTTCTTAGCTCATGCCAGACAGATCGAAACTAGGAAGAAGGCAGAAGTTTTTCAGTGGTGATGGCAACTCTTCACTGGAGCGCTCTATTGTGGGTGATGGTGGCTTCTCTGTTTCTTGATGTCTTTGGGTTAAAACTGGATGACCTTCTGGAAGGTACACCTTGCTAGATGCAAATAGTTGGGATTAGTAAGAGAAGAACTGAGACTCAGTTTCACAGCTTGCTTTATGTATGAGGTGCCAGTCCATTTTGGCCTGAACATCTGAATCCAGACTTTGGCCCCCATCTAAACACTATGGCATGTGTTGCTTTGGAGAGAGCTAAGCTTTGCTGGGGCTGAGGACCAGTGACCATGTGGCAGCTCCTCATAGACAGAAGTGCTTTGCTCCTGCACTGTGCTCTGTGGGGACACAGCCAGCCTGGCGTACAGATGAGCTACAGTTTGCTGTGTGAGTAGGAGCTAAGGTCCACTGCATCTGCCTGTACCAGTAACCCCACTAAACAGGCTGCTGCCATATGCTCCCAGGCTCTTCTTTAAGTCTCTTTTGGAGCCTAGGTCTGTAAGGAGGAGATGTGGCTCTTTGTGCAGGGATTCCCATGCAATACCAGCTCTGACAGCTGGGCAACAGCTGGTTGCAGATGATTGCCAGCATTAATAAGGGAGGCAATGTGATGGATTCCCTTACGTAGGGGTCACTAAACAAACAGAGCTTGAGGAAACCCTGCCTTCTCCAGGAGCAAATGCAGCACAAAACCTTGTCTTGTTCTGACAGGCCAGCAGTGGGTCCTTCTCTGCTGTGATTTGCAGCTAATCCCATGTGCAACAGCTTCAGAAACTGATCTGGTGAGAGCAGCTCCTCTGTACATCCCTGACCAGCCTGCTAGTTGCAAGGGAAATGTAGATGTTGAGGAGCAAGATGATTCCTCGGGGGCCTCCTAAATGATTTTACAGTGCCTTTTGGGAGAACCTGGGGTAGACTGTGGCAAAGCTCCCATTCTTCTTGTAGGCAGAGATATGTGGATGTAGGGGATGGGAAAGCTTGCCCAGGTCTCTCAGGATGGACCCAGATGTATTATGTTACGTCTTAAAAGGGTTGTGGGAGCAGGAACAGGCCACAGTTTCCACTTTTCTGCATGCATGGCCAGTGTGGCCCTCATACTGGCCCTCCGGCAGGACCCTGTGCTCATGAGGAGAACGCTTCCCCTCTCTCTGGGACTCGGGTCACCCTTGAACAGGCAGGTCCCCTGTGGGCCCTGAAGGACAGCCTCCCAAAACCCACCAGGCACCCCCTCTTGAAAGCCAGGCCCCTTCTTGGCAGCCATTGAGCTGCCTCCACGCGGGCCTCTCCTTCACTGCAGAGCCTTGTGGGCAAACCTAAGGGTACCGAGTGCCGGCAAGGAGGGGGATCCTCTGCAGTCTCCCTTTCAAGCCCCTATCTCTCCAGTCTTCCCCGTCCCCCTCCTCTTTGCTCTGGGTTTCCCTGACCCTCTCAGCCTGCTGTCCCTCCCCAGCCTGGCTGTGCGCCACAGCCTGCCCACCCCTCGCCAGGGCTGTGGAGGCTGGAGGCTGGAGCTGGAGGCCAGAGCTGGGCAGGGGGTTAAGAGGCAGATGGGAGCTGGCAGCCGTCCCCTCCTGCTGCTGGAGTGAGGGAGGGCAAGTCACTGACCTCCCAGCAGGAGTGACACAGGAAACCCTTAATTACATGCTTGTGACAGCAACGCTGGATCATCTTAATCACACTGCTGCCACGTCAGAGATGCTGTCTCTTGGGATTAAGGAAAACAAACAAGCTGAAGTGGCACTGGCAGCAGTGGCAGTTCTGTCCAGTGATTGCCTAGCACCTCCCAGTGCAGTGGCCCTCCCAGCACTGGCTGGCCCAGCGGTGAGGAGAGTGTGATAGGGGCTGAAGGCTCAGTGAACGAGCTCATCCCAGTAGACCCAGATAGATCCATTGCTTGCACTGGCAGGTTGGAGTCCTCTCCCTTTCTCAGTGGCTCTCAGAACACATGACAGTAGTGGCTGACACCTCCACCACCCCTTGGAAGTCACACCAATTTTTTCCCCCCTGTGTTCTACAGCAGTAAGCTGAGGGACAAAGGAGATTTACACAAAGCCATGCAGGGACTCAATGGCAAAAGTGGGCTTTGAGCGCAGCAATGCTGCTTCCAGACCCTGGTGTCCTGACCCTTGCTCTGCTGCTCCAATGCTGCTGCTCAGCCCTTCTCCTCCACTTCGGAGGAGAGCCCTGGTGTCCTGCCCTGCAGTAACCCTGTCCACTATGCCAGCTATGTCTTTTTCTGGTGATCGCTAAACATGTCCACTTTTGCAGCATGAACTTTGCTTGAACAGTTTCCCATCCTCATCTCCTTAATGAAGTGACTCCACCTCTGTTCCCATCCCCACCTACTGGAAAAAGTCTGGACGTGCTTTTCAAAGACAAACTTTACATCACACTGCAGAGCTGTCCTGCAGAGCAAATAGAAGTTAGTAATGCTGAGCTCGAACCACTCTTCTGCTACCCTGAGCTGAGCCAGAATCATTTTTCTCCCTTTCAAAAACTTTCCCTGTTTTCATGATACAAAAATGTGGACCAGCTCTTTTGTCCGTTAGAAAAATAAAAACCAACTCCACCCCCAGCTTTCCTTTTCCTTTTCCATTTTGAAAGCTTAGTACTTTCGTTAAGATTTGCAGCCCCTCCAGCATTTCTTCTCCCCTCACCCACTCTGCCCTCCTCGGTGGGAAATTATCATTCCTCCGAGTCCTTGTGGTGTTACTCCAGCACCATTCCCTCCTCCCTGGGACCTGAGGAGATGCGTCAGCCCCGTGGCATGGGTGTGCTATGGAAGGACCCAATATATTTTCCAAGGAGAGGCATCCCAGTTAAAAATCAGAATGGCTCAGCCACAGGGCAATGCAAGGTTTGTGGGGATAGCTGCCTTGGCAAATGCAGTTAGGGAAGACAGGGTTTGGGCTAATTCAACTTTCCCTCCTCCTGGATACAGGGCTCTGCCTGGGGCAGCCCTAATGGCAGAGTCCTGGGGTGGAGGAGACACCATGGCCTTACTGAGCTTTGCCAGGTGGTATTGTAGTGGGCAAACCCATCCCATGTCCTCGGGAGGACCCCTGTGCCCCCCACTAGCAGGAAATGCCACTGACAAGGGACAGAACTTCCCTCTTGCAGATTGTCGGGCCAACACGGGAAACAGAGAGTTTGGGACTTGGGGATAAGCAGATCCCCAGTGCATCCCCAGAGAGCGAGGGAAGTGAGCCCCAGACTGGGGGCTCCGGGCTTCAGCCAGCCCCTAATCCAGTGTACAGCTGAGAGGATCAAGAGATAGAAAGGTTGCTCACTGTAAATCCTTTTGAAGTTGGTTCCAACTCTTTTGCTGGGAACTCGCTGGCCTGCGTGCCAGAGGGGATGCTAAGCCGGGGAGCCACGAGGAGCAGGGGTGTGCCCCCCCGTGGGGCCTCGGGCTCTGAAAAACCACCCGCCCACCCTGGGGGCTGCTGCTGCCCAAGTGCCCCAAAGGCAGCAACAAATGATGCTGCCGGGGTGGGGGGTGAAAGCATCCAGCTTGGTGAAGACCCTCTGCTGGAGCCCCCTGGTCCTGCTGGGAGGGGGCAGGAGGGTCCCCAAATGCCTCTCGCCGGGACAGTCTGGCTGAGGAAACCGCCGGTGCGGGGGCAGCTGGGTGGGCATGGCTTCAGCCTTGACCCTCTGCGGCTGCGGGTCGCAGGACGGCTTGCCGCTGGCTCTGCCCTTACACAAACATGCTTTGCTTCCCTTGCCTTTTCTCTTAATGAATTCCTCCTCTCCCGGCTGTTGTTTTTGGCCTCTGGCTGACTCTGTGGTTTTCCTTCTCTAGCACGTGATACAAACACTGCTCGCTGGCTGCTTCCTCCAGGTGATGGACACCTGTAGCTGGCCCTGTGTCCCTGGACGGGTCTGGGGTTGGTGATGCTGGGTCACGAAGCCAGCGCCGCACTGCAGCCTTGCTTTGGTGCTTCCTGGGCTCTCTGCGGAGCACGACACGCCAATGCATGGGGGCATGAAAAGGACTCTGCATAAAGGAGCTGGTGCTCCCTGAAGTGAGGGGGCCATAGGGATGTAGGAGAGGGAAGCAAAATGGTGGCATTGGGCTTGCTGCGGGGCCGGACACTCCCTAAGGAGCATGGGCTGGGGAGCTGGAGTGGTGCTGCAGCCCCATTGCACTTTCCAGCAAGGCAGGGGTGACTGGAGAGCAGCCACCCTGCGTACTGGCCCTTAAAATCCCATGCTGCCAGCCTGAAGTGCGCAACAAATTGATAGAGTAAGAAAAAATAACAGTAAAGAAAAGCATCCGTATCTAACAGCCCTTCCCCTCCTCCCCTACTTCCACTGCTTACCCTTAAAATTACTCTCGGGACACAACTCTAAGCCCTTCTCTGAAACCACCAAGACTAGAAACTGCCTTTCTTTTTTAGACAAGCCCTGAAAAATTTCTTCCCTCAGCGAAAGCAGGGGCTTTAAGGAAAACCCACACTATTGCAAAACCCATCCTAATTTGGGTGCTTCTTCCCCCTGCCCATGCTCTTCTCTCCCCATTGCTCAGGACAGGCCCCCTGCAGATCTGCCCTCCCCAGTCGGTATCTGTCCCTGCTCCTGAGGCCAGTGCTCCCAAATGGTGGCCCGGTGCTGGCCGGCTGTTGACCCCTGCTTAGCACTGCCCGCAGCATCCAGCCTCTCCGGACCCTTTCCCCAGCCTGTGTTTTTTATCCTCTCTCCTTTTTTCCATGAAAATGCAAAACACACAGCCCTGTTCCTTCATCTCCCTGTGCTATGCTCTCCTACAACTCAGCCCCCTTTCTCTTTATTCCACAGTGCTTCCCACAAATGCAGGTTTTGCACAGGTTCAGAGCAGACGCTGAAGAAATCCCCTTGCGTGAAGGAGCAGTGCTGATTGCCACTAACTGGTATCACCTATAAGGGACTCCCCTGGGATGGGGCAAAGCAGCCATAAGGTATAGCATCTATTTCTGGAGGTGCAGAGTAACTTTCCCGACTGGGTGACACTGAACACCTTGTTTAAAAATAGAGAGAGGAGCCTGAATCAGCAGGCGCAGGGGATGTGAGGTAACCCAGGTAAAACTTTTCCACTGTGCCAGGCGCTGGGCACAGACAAAGGGCCACACCTGTGGTTTCACTAAACCGTCTCACCTGATCTGGCACTGCTGGTTACCGACTGACACTGGCAAATTCCAGCCCTGCAAATCCTACCAGGAATTTCTTCCTGTATGTATCAGCAGTGCCCTTTGATCTGCCTGCGGACAGAGTGGCCGGGGCTCCCGGGCAGCCTCTGCTTCTCCCCATCCCCAGCAGCCCCCTGTGCTGCAGGAGGGCTGGGAGGACCGATCAGTGCAGGGTCTTCTGCAAGAGGAGCTCGGGCTTGGCATTGACCTTGTCCCATTTATCTGAGTTATGTAAGATCTTCCCGTATGGGCTGCTGGCTACGTGACACCTAACTATTTAGGCCAATGTAGTCTGTGACAAATGTGATGGTCGGTTTGGGGGAGGGAAGCGCGCAGGCTTGCACTGTCTGAGACCCAGGCGGGAAGGGAAACAGCTGGACGCCTTGCAGCAGGGTCACTCCTCAGCTGACACAAATTTCCCTGTCCCACTGCTCGTGGGAGATGCCCAATTTCAGCTGAGCTCAGCAGTCCTGCACCCAGGGCCTCTTTTCAGCACAAGAGCTGCTTTAATAAATCAGCATGTTCCCTTTTGACCATCCTGTTTAGAGCGGGAGGGGAGAGAAGATGAGAGGGTAACTTGGAGGTCTGGGTCCTTTGTCTCTCCCTTGCGGGTTCAGAGTCAGACTGGGATTTCCCCATGGTTCCTTCAGAGACAGCGTAGTTCCTGCTGGAGCTTCAGTTTGCATTTATGCTGAAAGAGCCAGTGCAAAGAGCAGGCGCTGTGGCTGCTTCCTGGGCTTCGGGGTACAAATCCCTGGCAGCCTTGGAGGCATGAGCTTGGGATAGAGCTGGCAGTGGACGGGAAGTTGGAGCTCATGGTTAGCATTGGGGTGGTTGGAATAAGAGCAGCATGAGGAGCTGGCAGGCACAAGGAGCTGTAGTTAACAGTGGTGCTGCCACTGACTTGCCTGCAGAAACTGGTGTTGGACTTCATCCATGTCCTTCTTGCCCATTCATTCCCTTTCTGGGCACTGGCATGGAACAAAACATTCCCAGACAAGGCAAGGGCTCTTCTTCTGCCTCTACCTGTGTCATGCTGAGGGTGCTCTGTGCGTGACTGTCCAGCACTTCCAGTAGTGCAGTGGGTAACTTCAGTCCAGAACATCCTGGGCCCTTCTGGGTATGCCAGACCCAAAATTCAGAAGTGCTGCCAGCCTTCCAGTTTCCATTCTAGGTGCAATGTACTCCTGCCCTCCACATCGCAGTGCCTTCAAATGGCAGCAAAAACATTTGGTGAGGAAGAGGAATGGAGAAAGCACCACTGAGAACAGCTATTAGTCTGGCAGCAAACTGTGCTGCTTGCAGGTACCTTCAGAGAGCCATGGCTGTGGTCTGACGTTGTCTCTGCCACTGCTCTGCTGTGCGACCAGCGGCGTATTGGTCTGTCAGGGGTCACAGCTTTGGACCCCGGTGCTGGAGGCACAGGGAGCGAGGGTGCTGCAGCCAGGTGCTACCAATCTGCAGAGCACTGCAGGGGATGCCAGGCAGCTTTCTGATATGCGCAGATGCTGCGATAGCATCAGATGGGATGGCATCTAGGAGATGGCATATATTTGTAAGTGGCATGGTAAGTCTAGCTGATTTTGTCATTGCCCATAAAGCACTTTCTTCTGGAGGAACCTCATCCAAGATGTTGCTGCCATTGAGGTTAACAAACAGCTCCCTGGGGTCCCTGGCTTTGTTGGCCATTGGTGGGTAAACATCGTGTCTTGCACTCCCCTTACCTGGCCACATTTTGGTGTCTCTGTTACAGTGCATCTGCAAGCCCAATGCACGTGGGACCCCTGGCTGGACCCTGGGGCTGGGTGCCCTGGGCATCCTCCTGTGCACAGGAGGTTCAGCCTGGCTGGGCTAGAAGAGCTCACACTGCTGTGAGCTGTTGGTGAATGTTCCTTCTGCATGGGGTTTTCTACAAAGGGAACATCTCACAGCATTTGCCGAAACTTCTGTGCCGTAACTTGGTATCAGCGTGGACCTAGACCTTCGGCAGCACTGTTTCTCCTTGCCATATTTGACACCACCCTTTACCCTGAGACATCAGTTTTGGTTAAGTCAGGTCCATGTCAGCCTTTTTGTTTTTAAATGGCAACATGGTTAGGGGAAGCCTATCTGAAATAGGAGACATGATATTGTAAGAAGTTAATTTGTTAATGTAACTTGATTTTACCTGGTAAGTAAAGCTGTGTAGCCAGAATATAAAAGCTGTGTAAGGAGAAGTCAGCTCCCCCATGAGAAGCCTCACTAGCAACAGGATATTTCTGGGAGATATTTATGGCAACCCTGGACATGCAAAGCCCCTGTAGTGATGCATCGTGTCAAACTCAAAATTGCTAGAGTCTTGGTCCAGGAGGACAAGTTTCTACATGAGGAAAATCTGCTGCTCCAGAGTACACTCACTGGGTGTTTGGAGATAAGTTTCTTCCTCAAAGTCCCCCTGCAAGGCTAGCGTGGAGGCTCTGCTCTGGACAAAGGCGATTGCTCCATTTGCACCGACGTTGCCATTTCTTTAGACATTGAAACCTTCAGTCTTCAGGGCTGCCTGTCAAACACCTTTCATCAGGAGCAAATTCTCTTGGGTTGTAATTTGCCGCTGGAGAGAGTGAGAACCACTCCCAAATACCACTCGTCCTGATTACACTCTCCGTGTCGGTGGCACTGGTGTTGAGGCTCTCTACAGGGCCTCTGACCCATGTTTCCCTGCGAGGATATGCGTGCAGCCCTCGCTGCTTTCCCTCTGGACTGTGGCCCCTCTAAAGCAAGTGTCCCTGGAAATTTTTTTTGCCTCTTCTGGTCTTTCTGCTTGTGGGAAAGGGGGAAGGAGCGATCCAGGCGGGCTGGGGCTTGCTGGCAGCACTTAGGCAGGATCTCCCCGCTCACCAATTCATCTACGCCACAACCATATGCTGTTATTAGGTGATATGTTTCAGTATCTTCATTGTGTAATTAGTCACATGCTCATAAACAATGTAAATAACCCCTAATGAGTTGGTAGCTTAATCATTCAGTAATGACTTTGAATGTCAGGAACTGTCCACACAGAGCAGCAGCTACTTTTAAGTATTTTTTTCTTTTCTTTTTCTGTGTTGCAAAACCAGCTAACATCTTTGTACCTTATTTTTCCTAACACTCTGCAGGCTATTCTGCTCATAAACCACTTGACTTGAGTGGATTTACTCACCAATTAATCCAGAAAATTTGGCCCCACTGTTTCATGCTACTGCTGATTTTTTTTTTAGAGACATGTAGCAAGTTTCTCTTCTATTTTTTTTACTTTTTATTCGAGTGTTTATAGGGACAGAGTCCCTTGGGAAGCAGTTCTAAAGGGCAAAGGAGTCCAGGAAGGCTGGACATTCATCAAGAAGGAAATCTTAAAGGCACAGGAGCAGGCTGTCCCCATGTGCCGAAAGACGAGCCAGCGGGGAAGAAGACCAGCCTGGCTGAACGGAGAGCTTTGGCTGGAACTCAGGAAAAAAAGGAGAGTTTATGACCTTTGGAAGAAGGGGCAGGCAACTCAGGAGGACTACAAGGATGTCATGAGGTTATGCAGGGAGAAAATTAGAAGGGCCAAAGCCCAACTAGAACTTAATCTGGCTACTGCTGTAAAAGACAATAAAAAAATGTGTCTAGAAATACATTAGCAACAAAAGGAGAGCTAAGGAGAATCTCCATGCTTTATTGGATGTGGGAGGAAACATCGTGACAAAGGATGAGGAGAAGGCTGAGGTACTTAATGCCTTCTTTGCCTCAGTCTTTAACAGTAAGACCAGTTGTTCTCCAGGTACCCAGCCCCCCTCAGCTGGAAGACAGGGACAGGGAGCAGAATGAAGCCCCCATAATCCAAGGGGAAATGGTTAGCGACCTGCTACACCACTTAGACACACACAAGTCTATGGGGATGGATGGGATCCACCCACGAGTACTGAGGGAGCTGGCAGAAGTGCTCACCAAGCCACTTTTAATCCTTTATCAGGAGTTCTGGCTAACTGGGGAGGTCCCAGATGACTGGAGGTTAGCAAATGAGATGCCCATCTACAAGAAGGGCGGGAAGGAGGATCCGGGGAACTACAGGCCTGTCAGTCCGACCTCGGTGCCAGGGAAGGTTATGGAGCAGATCATCTTAAGTGCCATCACGCGGCACGTACAGGACAACCACGTCATCAGGCCCAGTCAACATGGGTTTATGAAAGGCAGGTCCTGCTTGATTAACCTGATCTCCTTCTATGACAAGGTGACCCGCCTAGTGGATGAGGGAAAGGCTGTGGATGTTGTCTGCCTAGACTTTAGTAAAGCCTTTGACACCGTTTCCCTCAGCATTCTCCTGGAGAAACTGGCTGCTCATGGCTTGGACAGGCGTACGCTTCGCTGGGTAAAAAACTGGCTGGGTGGCCGACCCCAGAGAGTTGTGGTGAATGGAGTTAAATCCAGTTGGCGGCCGGTCACAAGTGGTGTTCCCCAGGGCTCAGTTTTGGGGCCAGTCTTGTTTAATATCTTTATCAATGATCTGGACAAGGAGATCGAGTGCACCCTCAGTAAGTTTGCAGATGACACCAAGTTGGGTGGGAGTGTTGATCTGCTTGAGGGTAGGAAGGCTCTGCAGCGGGACCTGGACAGGCTGGATCAATGGGCCGACATCAATTGTATGAGATTCAATGAAGCTAAGTGCCGGGTCCTGCACTTGGGTCACAACAACCCCATGCAACGCTACAGGCTTGGAGAAGAGTGGCTGGAAAACTGCCTGGCAGAAAAGGACCTGGGTGTACTGGTTGAGAGCTGGCTGAACATGAGCCAGCAGTGTGCCCAGGTGGCCAAGAAAGCCAATGGCATCCTGGCTTGTATCAGGAATAGTGTGGCCAGCAGGACTAGGGAAGTGATCGTGCCCCTGTACTCGGCACTGGTGAGGCCGCACCTCGAATACTGTGTTCAGTTTTGGGCCCCTCACTACAAGAAGGACATTGAGCTGCTGGAGCATGTCCAGAGAAGGGCAACGAAGCTGGTGAAGGGTCTGGAGAACAAGTCTTATGAGGAGCGGCTCAGGAACCCCAGTTCCCTCAGTTCCTTCTTTTCCAGCCAGCAGCTTTCCAGCCACTCTTCCCCAAGCCTGTAGTGTTGAATGGAGTTGTTGTGACCCAAGTGCAGGACCTGACACTTGGCCTTGTTGAACCTCATACAATTGGCCTCGGCCCATTGATCCAGCCTGTCCAGATCCCTCTGCAGAGCCTTCCTGCCCTCAAGCAGATCGACACTCCCATTCAACTTCGTGTCACCTGCAAACTTACTGAGGGTGCACTCAATCCCCTCGTCCAGATCATTGATAAAGATATTAAACAAGACTGGCCCCAAAACTGAGCCCTGGGGAACACCACTTGTGACCGGCTGCCAACTGGTTTTAACTCCTTTCACCACAACTCTCTGGGGTCGGCCACCCAGCCAGTTTTTTACCCAGCGAAGACTACACCTGCCTAATCCATCAGCCACCAGTTTCTCCAGGAGAATGCTGTGGGAAACATTGTCAAAGGCTTTACTAAAGTCCAGATAGATAACACCTGCAGCCTTTCCCTCATCCACTAGGCGGGTCACCTGGTTGTAGAAGGAGATCAGGTTGGTCAAGTAGGACCTGCCTTTTAGAACCTGCCTTAGAACCTAGACAATTCTGCGATAGTCATGGATGGATCCTTGGCCCTATTCTTCTTTGACCTTGCTATTTTTGAAAGTCTTTTTCAGGGTAAATATTTAGGCCATATTCTTACTTAGGCAGGAGCTGCTCTGCACACAACAGCAAGGATTTCAAAATGCCTGTGGCAAAAACTAAATCTAAAAAAAACCTAAATCAGTTTATTTTTCACACATTTCTTGTTTTTTTCTTTGAACACATTTCCAGCCCAAAGAGTCACCAAGAAAAGCTTGGGACTGGGAACTCTGAAGGCTTAAAGACTCAGTGTCAGATATGAAAGCTTCAGCTTATTTTTAGACAAAGTTCATGAAGTTTTTTGGGCCTGATTTGTGCTTTTGGATGTCTGGGATTGCCATTACTATGTTAAAATGGTGCTTTACTGTCTTTCTGGTGTGCTTTTTAATCAGTGACGTTTCCTTCTGCTGCTGATGTGGGGAGGGGAGCCCAGACCCTCCACCAGCTTCCCCCCAGCACTGCCCATCCCCTTGGCCTTTGGTATTTCCTACCGTTGCATTGGAAAAAGAGAGCTCAAGCACTTTTCAGAGCTTCAACTTCTAACCATAGCCATGCTCCTACTTTTGTGTAAAATAGATCATGCCATTCTTTTCCAGATACATTTATGAATTGCTGATACATGTCCTTGTCTTTTTTTGACATATTTGTGTATTTCTGGAGTGAGGCTGCCATGTTAGATAACCAGAGGAAAGCAATTCTGTTTGGGAACAACTTTCAAAGCTTCCTAATTAGCTCTCAGTCTGCATTGGGACAAAGCCACAATATTTCAGCTATCCTGGCAGAAAGAGTGTTGTGTCAAATTTCCGTTTTTCATGTGTGAAATGTGATTTTCAGACTGAAACTTACATTTTTCAGAGCTGGAATATGAGGGGCGCATGCTAGTGTTTGTGCCTAGGGAAATGTGCCCAGATTCAAGCCTCTGCCCAATCTCATTTTGAGCAAAATATCTATCCCTGATCATTCACAATCAGCTATGGGATGGAGCCTGATCCAAGGCTTGGGTGTTCCCTCTGGCACTAACTGCTGGGAGTCTGCTGCCCCTTTCTGCCCCCACCAAGCAAAAGTGCATGTGCAGAGGGGAGGAACAGCTGTGCTGTGTCAGACCAAAGGTTCATGGAGCCCAGCAGCCTGTCTCCAACGATGGCTGATAGTGCATGCACAACAAAGAACATAATTTGAAGGCAAATGTATAGCAGTATGTCTCCCAAATGTTCCCCAGCCTCCCACAATTTGTACTTTGGGGACTTTCTGAGGCAGACCTAGTATCTTTGTTGAGTTTTTTTTTTTCTTTTTCCATACATTTGTCTTGCTGTTTTTTGAAACCTTGTAGACTTCTAGTACCCACAGCATCCTGCGGCAAGGACTTCCATGGTGTAACTACCTGTTGTGTAAACGGACACCTCCCAGTGTTTGTTTTGCTTGCCGCTTGCATTTGATGCCCCTGGTTCTTGTAATGCATGTTAACAATTTCCCTGGATGAGTTTTCACTGAGGCCTACCTGCCTTTCATGCTTTTGGTTGCAAATAAATACACTGCGGTACATTCTCACCCTAAGGAATGGAAGGATGTGTCCTAATCGGGCAGAGGTGTGAGTCTGTCTCCTCCTCTTTTATGTGCCTTCTAGGCTCTTTCACAAAAATCTGGGAGCACAGTGCAGCTGTACGAGCTTGGTTTTTTTGCTGGTGAGCATGAACAAAAATGCTTGGAGCTTCTACACCTACAGGGATAATTCCCTGTCTCTGCGTATTGGTCTGGTATGTCCTCCCATTAGATACAGAGACCCCAGTGAAAGCCTGTTCTCAGTAGGTGGCATTTTGTATCAAAAGATGCCTTCCACCAACAAAGTCTCCCCAGACACAGGCCCTGAGATTGCAATGGATATGATCTAGGACAGCACACAAACACATGCTTAACTTTAATCCACATGTGCTTAGGTGCCTTTTGAATATAGCTTTGCTCCATGTTTGTTGTTAGATGTCTGTTAAAGGACCAACAAAATCCAACTGCTGTGTTCCTACTTTACACTCCTCTCCTTAGGCAGCAAAGCTGGCACGTATATTGGTTTTTGAGAGTCCTCCACGTGGCCACTGACACCTAATGCAGGAGTTGCCTGGATGATAACCAGCTTTATTAGCTGTTTTATATAAGCAACAGGCACCCTGGGTGGTGCTGGATCTTGCCTGAGCTACTCCACAGCCACGCAGTCGCTGGCCTTCTCCAGCAGGGCTTCATGGTATCCCCCCGAAACACACTCCTAGCTAGCCCTGAAAGGCACCCCATGTTGCAGCAGGAAGAAGTTTCCCTGTGGTGGTTGTTCCCTGTCTGCGTGCCACCACACTGGGATGTGCTGCGGGCAGCGTGTTTTGGCAGCAGAGGAATGGAGCCGTTCCTAGAATGCCAGTGATGCCACGCTGCGGGTTGCTTGGCCCTACCTGGTGCAGTTTGCGTAACAGAAACTGTCTGTCTGTTATCACGCTGGAGATATGAAGCTGTGATTATGGCAGTTGCAATAATGCACAGCCTCCCTACTCGGATGTGTTAGGCATGTGGCATTTGTTCATGTTCATGTGCTGGGGACACACAGCGCTTACGAACTTTTAGCACGCCGCTCCATGAGATACTAGAGTGAGTGGTGCCTGGTTGTACCTTGTGTCTGGAGCTGCTGCAAAGGTGTAATGTAGCACAGACTCTGGCACGTGTTGCTGCTTGGGGCTCTTATAAAGGTATATGATAAATATAATGCACAGGGTATTGTTTTTTATGGCATCTGAGGCACAGAGTGATTACGGTGGGGCATCCGTGCATGTGTTCTATCGTGGCACTGGTCTGCCTTGCTTCCCTCAGTAATGTGTTTCTTGCAACTCAGGCAAGTGGGAGGTTATTCACAGCTCAGTGCCTACCAGTGTTCCCAGCAGCTTAATTCCCTCACAGAATTTTCCACTCCTTAATTGAGGTGGTTAAAATAGAAAGGGAGAGATGGCAGCGCTCTCTGGGATAGGGAGCCAGCACAGCTCACCAATTTCGGAGCGTGCTGAGGGGTAAGGAGCCAACCGGAGCTGGTTTTTCCCATTGCTTCTTGCTGTGGATGTTTTCCATCTGCTGGTGGGGGGTGAGCTGCAGATGACTGTGACTTTGGCAAGGGATAGGGCAGGAAGTGTGTATTGCACAGAGGACTTGACTAAGTGAAGGGGCCTCGGAGTTGGCAGCTAGGGACAACTTGGTGAGATCTTGGCTGAGTTTCTGGTTACCATGTGGACCTGAAGAGTCATGCCTGCAACCAAGTGAGTAACACTTCCAATCATGTATCTGGGGCATTTCAGCCCTGGTCATGTTTTTAAGCAGCTCATGAGTTTATGATTGATTATTTGTCATCTCAAATGATACATTTATGTCTTGCTTCCTGATGAACTCTCAGCAGTTTGTTTCTTGGAAATCCCCAATGCATCAAAATAAGAGTTAACTTCATTTTCTTGGAACATGTTGATCACCTCATTTATGGTCTTGGATGTTGAGCCTTATACATTACCTCTTGTCGCTGGCCTTGGAAGATGAACCTCATGCTTGGAAAGAGGCACCTACTGGAAACAGGATTTCCCACAAAAAGCTAGCAGCATCCCTTGCTATTCTTGCAGATGTTCCCCACAGTAAAAGTCCTTGGCTGGGGCAGTGCAGGGAGGTGAGCACACAGAGGGTGAGAGCACAGTCAAGGTGAATTCCAATTTCCATTCAAGCAGAAGCCTTCAAAGTATTTGGGCCTTTCTAAACAGGAGTGTATTGAACTCTTCCTTATTAAATCAGCGACACAGGAGAATGCATTGTAGGTTTTCCACGGGGATTCACCCTCTTCTTGGCCTATTGTCTAAACTTATATCAACGACCTTTTAAAAGAGCAGCTGAAATTCAATCAGACACAGTTAACAGATACTTTGCTTACACTTGACAGACATGCAAGGTAAGAATGAGGATGTTAGCATGCCAGCCATGCGAATGAGAACTTTGGCATGCTAAAGTATTCTTAGCTGGTTCTAGTGGTGTACTAAACCAAAGGATAAACCACAGCACAACCCCCAAAAAATGTTCTAATGCTTCACAAGTCCTGAGGTGTTTTGAACGCCTCCATCTCATAGTGGCTCCCATGCTCAGCACCATGCAGGCCCCGCGGCTGATGTACACACAAAAACCTCTTCAGCAGACAAGGGCCATCGGCTACTGAGTACTGACACTTGGTGGCACCTGAAGCAAGCCTTACCTGGCTGCATGGACGGTGTCAGACAGGCCTGGCTATGTGGCACATCTCACTAATTGCTAGCAGTTTCCCATGTCCTGTGCATGTTGTCAGTACCAATGACCTGACCAAACACTTCCAAACATTTTCAAAGAGTGACTTCTTAAGGTTTAAATAAATCAGTTCCCACCCTTTTTATTGGGCTCTTTATACATCTAAGCATTATATATGTGTATATATATATGTATGTATTCCATCAGAGATATATTATGTACTTTTTCTTTGCAGTTATTTCTCCAGAAATAAAGGCTTGCCAAATCCTTATCTATCATCTTGTGCTATTAGTGTTGCAGTGGCCCTTCTGTCAAGTTCAGGGTCCCATTCTGGAAATGCTGAGCAAATCTTCACTAACGCCAGCCTCCTCCCCAAAGAGAAAACAGTTTAAATGAAGTAGATGGACAAACCCTGAGAGAGAAAATACAAAAGGGAATTGTTTGTGTAAGGTCATGCAGAAGGTCCTGGAGAGAGCTGGAAAGGGGACTCAGGTCTCCTGACCCTCAGACCAGAGCTTTAGCTACTTGACAAAGCCTTGTCTCCCCGAGTGATCCACCAAAATCTCCAGAGGTAACCTTCATCTTCAACTTGGCCTTGAAAGTCTGCAAAAAGGCCTTTCAAAACAAGTGAGTATTTGGCAAAAAATTTGCATAATGCATTTTGGTCCTCTTAGGGGCTGCCAGCAAAGCAGATGCAAGGTGGAGTTTTTGATTCATTCACTCATGAGAGAGTGAAGAGTTTGGTCAAGTGAGGATGCGCCTGGCCAGGGTGGCTCTGACTGCATGCTAAGATAACTGAGGCTAGGAGTTTCTGCTGGGTGAAGTACACACTTTAACTGAGGGTCAGCACAAAGGAAGAAAGTCTGGTTTATTTGCAGGGTATTTTAAAAACTCATTTTCAAAAGGAAACAATGCCTGTTTGGCTGTCCATCCTTCCCTCTTCACGTAGCTCTGCAATGTGTCAGCCAGTTTCAACCACATCTGAAAGAGCAGTAGAAGTTTCAAAAGCACTAACTTTGTGGCTGTCAGAGTAGACGAAATGATGAAAACCAGTGATTTCTGAAGGAAAGAGAGGGAGAACCCAGCTATTGTACCTTCTGTTAAACATCAGCTGGCCACATGTGAACATGACCTGCCCGCCAGCAGGTATCTAGCTCTAGATTATGCACACCGCTATTGTCTCTTGCACATTGTGGGGCAAGGGTTAATGCAGTGGGTGAGGAGAAGATGTCTGGGGACAAAGAACACCCCCTTTTTCCCAGGAACCCTGGGCTTTGTTAGCCCTGTTGCTCAAAGGGCAACTTGTTTCCTTTATGTGTGGGCAGTGCTAAGGAATAGCTGAGCTTGGCATTTTGCCGTGAGCCTGGGAGTCCCCGTCTCCTGCGAGAGTGAGTTCCAGCATCCAGGGCCAGCTCCAGGGCACGCTCTGTGTCCCACACACGTTCCTCCCTCCATTGTTCGATGGTGGTCTCAGCCTGCCGGGACACCATTGTCAGCAGTGGCCAAAGTGGATAATGAGCAGAGAGAGAGCTGGGAAGACAGCAAAAGTCTACCAGGAGAGTAATGAATGATGGCCTCAACCACCCAAATAATAACTGGCTGTTTGAAGTCCTAACTCAAATGAAAACAGGTTGGGCAAGCTTCTGAGAGCACTCGGGCCAACTATACATTGCTTAGGGCATCCTGAGCACACCGCACACCTTCATTAAGTAAGTGCTGGCCATCAGTGTGGTGGGAGAAACCCTCAACGCCAGGATGTTCACTCAAAGGCATCCGGGACATCCAGCTCGTCTCACCACAGGAGCTGTCAGGCACCACTAAGTGAGGACACCCAAGGACTTTCTAAGCGAGAGTTACGTGACTGCATGTCTGAGCCACGGGGGCATGTCAGACTGGGCTGGCTACTAGTCCATGAGAGCCTGAGAGTCTGGCTATTAATTTCAGGGACTGGGATCAGATCCATGGTTGGAAGCACAAGCTCTCTGCAATGAAGTGACTGCACCCTGGGGCTGCCTTGTGCGTGGCCTTTGCGTGCCTCGTTATCTGATAGTTCAGATAAAAGCCCAGTTCCCCTTTAAACTTTTAAGCGCTTTATAAATTATCAGAGGCCTTTAATCTCTTTTTTCATGAGATAAAGGGCCTTCTAAGCCCCAAACTCTAATTGAGTGGCTTTGGTTGTTTTGTTTTAAGTCACTCTTTGGAGGAAAGCAGGCCCGTCACCCTGAGAAATGCCTGCCAACATGATCTTAGCTGGAGTCTAGTTCAGCTGTGGTGTTGGGGATGGGCCCAAGCAAAGGCTTTGGTTGGTTTGTGCTCACAGAGGAAAGCATGGAAAAAGGATGGAGCAAACAGTGGATACTGATTTATCCACCTCTACACTCCACTAATGTAGCAGGGGTATGGAAACTTTGCAAAAGCCTGCCAGAGGGTTGGCTGTTGCTGGCCCTACTGTCAAAACTGCCCAGAGATGTTTGCATCTCTGGTTAAGCTGATCCATAGCTATTCATTTAGCAAACTCCTTTTGGACATAGTTGTTCTGCCTTGAGCATTCACTGTGCTCCAAAGGGACATGAACATCAGACATGAGAGGGTGGCCTCAGGAAACCCTTTTGGAGTTTGCAGTTGAGCATATCTGCGCCATCGAAAGGATTCCCCTCATGGCAGGGGACGGAAGGTTCCCACGGCACCTGCACATCCACTCAGAGCAACTGGTATTTCAAGCAGACTTACACAGAGCTGTTCATGAGTGAACTGATGCCCGGGAGCCATCTGTGGGAATTATCTGATGAATAGTTTCATAGAACAAACAGCAGAGATTGAAAGAGAGAGAGGAATAATAGAGTCAGAAAGAGAGATGTCTGAAACAGGGTGAGATGCAGCAGGAAGAAATTACTCTGCAATGAATTATGTGGTGGGGACTTGGCAAAGACTATTATTCAGACCCCAGGCTGGAGGGAAGGCTCTTCTGGTCCCACCTCCTTAATCCTCAGAAATTGCCCCATGCCTCCTACAAGGTCATCCAGATTTACAGCATCCAGTGTAACAAAGTGTGGTTGCTGTGATGGCAGATCCCAGCACTCGGAGCAGGCTGAGGATGAGCGCGGTCCTGTCTGTGTTAAGATAGCCATTTGTAACCCCTGCAGAGAGGCTGGACAGCCTGCACGGTGTAAGGCTTACATTGCAGGGAGCTCCCAGTCCTATGCCAGGTCTCACAGGAAGACATTAACAGGGGAGAGCAGTCATCGAAAGACAGAGGTGAAGTGTTGGGTGGTGCTAGCATTAACTCAGGCTAGGAAGAAGCAGTCCATGCTCAGGATTTTACATGGCACAACAAGGCATTGTCACACTGGAGTCAGACTCTGTCTGAGCAACAGAGGATAAAATCGCTAAGATGTCCTAAAGCCATTGCAGTGGCATGCAGAACGTGGCACACGTCGTCCAGCATGCCCTGTGTCCTCAAGGAAACTAGGGAGGGAACCAAACCACCCCTGTGCCATGAATGAACTCACACGGGGCATTGGTACATGGCAGGAACAGGCTGACACAGGCAGGAGAGCACTGTTCACAGAACAAACAGCCACGCTGTCACAGACTTGATCCTGATCCTTATGGCAAACCTAGGAAACACCTTCAAAAGATGAGTAGAGAATTAAAATGTGTGGCTTTAATGGATGCTAGCAACCAAGGATGCAGCACTGATTGATACTGGTTTTACAATTTTCCCCAGCTCCCTAGTCTTCCACTAATCCCTTGCTATTCCCCTGTCAAGAATTTCTGCCTCTACTTATTACATGGAAACTAAGAGCCTTTACCCCTCTCCCTTGCTAATATTTCCTGCTGCTGTGGATGCACTAACAACCCCCTTTCCTTCAAAACAGCTAGTTGATTGACACACTGAAGTTAAACTTGGAATGCTTGTTTGCAGTCTGTACGTAGCTTGAGGTTTGACATGTCTCTTTTAGACCTGAAGAAGAGCTCAAGCTCCTGACAGCGTGTCTGTCTTTTCCCAAATACATCAGTTGGTCTAATTAGAAAACCCCACCACTTTCCTTACAAACCTCACCATGCTAATAAAGAAGGCAGGAGAGGAAAACGCTCCTATTCCATCTCCCACCGCATGAATACTCATCACTCTGGATCACGATTCTTTTCCCCTCCATCTCCCTTTGCTATATCCATCACTATCAGTGTGGCTAGATATAGCTATGAATAAATATTTAGCAGAACAAGCAAGACGTGGACACAAATGCCTTGGCTAAAATCAGAGGGTGCAGCATTTCTGTAAGACAACAGCCCTATGTTATTATTTTCTGTATGCGGCATTTGCTATTCCAGCTCACTGTCACGGCCAGAGCAGGGAGAAGGGAGTCAGGACACCAGGGTTCCTCTCATAACTCTGCATACAGCTTATCTGTTGTCTGTGGGAAATTTGCCTCATGTTCAGTGCCTGTTTTCTTCACTGCAATAGGAAAAAGTAATAATTATTACCCAGCCTCTCTGGTCTGTTGAGAGGTGAAACTGATACAAAGTGCCTAGGGGTCCTGGTATGAAGGGCGCTATGTCCATTAATGCTGTGGTCTACTCTGCTTACTGCTTTCTGGACCACTGATGTGAAAGCTGAATCTGGAAAACTGGACCTCCAAATACCCTGAGAGATGCAGCTCAGTAGCCCTTGGCAAAAAATGCTGTGGCCTTCCTTTAAGCCAGCTTCCCTCTCTAGCGCTGAGGAACACCAAGGATATGTGGATATCTGGGCTTTCTGTGCTATGGCCAGCTCTTCTGGGAGAGGACATCTGCAGGCCGTGTTCCCCGCTCTGCCATCCATGTCTATCCAAAAGCATAATGCCTGAGACGGGAGGCTTCAAAATACCCCGATTCCTCTCCTGGGTGCAGGGTAAAAGAATCAGAGGCCCAAGTCGGAGAGGCAGGATCAATATTTCTTAGGACTAGCAGAGATGAAGGTGCTGTAAGAGCCTACGTAGCAATAGGGGTTAAAAATATTTTCAAACCTCCCCAGTGAGGAAGTGACGGAATTAAGGTTGTCTTTGCATCTAGGATTTAACTCCCTGGTGCGTAAGGAGATCAGATACTATAGTTATATCATCACATTATATTTTTTCTATGGGTTTTTCTGACTTGCATGGATCTCAGGATTGGTGGATGTAAATTAGGCATCTCTAGGGAAGGAAACCAGAGCTGTTTGTGGGACACAATCTTGGTCATGGCAGAAATCAAAAGGTGTGTGAAGCGAATGAAATTAGGGTAGGCCTGGAAAGTGTTTTCAGTTAATGTTTGGCAATTGGGACTGGGTGATTCAGCAAGATTTTACAAGGCAAATGCTTATGTTCTGCAGAGAAAGTAAAATTTCCATCAATCCCCCCTACGCCAAACACACTGACACGGAGAAATGCAGATGTTCCAATGTAGGACCGGTTCGGTTCGGCACTTGGGAGCTACGTGTGGACAAGCAGCACACTCACTTTGGACAGAAACTTTGCAGCATGGAGCCACCAACTCTGCCAAATCTGTCCTGTGTGAGTATCGAGCTCATAACTGGATCAAAATTCAGGGATATTTTTCTTGGGGACAGCAGAGACATATTCTTGGCAGCTAGGCACTTCCCTTGCCTAATTTCAAGTTCTTGCTTTAAACTGTAAACTCTCAGTTAACCAGTTGTAAGCACTGATTTTTTTTTAACATGGACAGAATAACCTCTTTTTCTTCCTTGTATTCTCAAAATGGTCAAAATCCCTAAATGCGTGTGGGTTTTTTTTTTTTCCTTCTTTTTCTTTTAACAGGCTAAGGCAGATGCCTGGTCTGGAAAATGTCAGCCCAAGTGGTGAAAGTGGCAAGTTACAAGCAATTGAAACCAGGACTGGGAAAGACAAGTCAAATAGGTGCTAGTTCTTACATTCTCTAGGACAGAGCAGACCAGCCCAGAGCAAGACACAGTCACCTCTGCGTCCCGGGGAAAACGTTGGGGCTGCTTTCCTCGGTGGAGATCTGTTTTCTCTCACTGCTACAACATTACCTTTGCCTGCATCTGTCGATGTTTGTGGGTCCTTGTGTGGGCTGTGACTGCAGAAGCACTGTTCCCCAGCAGCCCCCACTGTGGACCTGGGGCTTCTTCACCATCTCGCCGAAGCCAGGACAAGCACTTTTCCTTTCCACTCCTTTCCCGGGGTGAGCGTGGTCCCGGAGTGGTGAGAAGGGTGTTTCCTCCCCGTACTGCATAAAGCTAACAGACGGCTCTGGGCGATGGGCTGGTTGCTTTTTGCCAACCTCATCTCTTTGGGATGGGCCCAGAGACTAGGCCTGCAGGAGGCTGTGATTCATTCTGTCTACAGCTTTTTTAATAAGACCATTTCCATTGTCTATGAGTGCTGGGTAGGAGAGCATGTCTGCATCGGAGGCTCTGCTTGGGCCCAGGCTAAGAGCATGTGTGTTCTCTGTGTGTGTGTGTGTGCACTCTTGGGGCTGCTAGGAGGACTGGGGCGTTACGATCTGGGGTACAGATCAAGGGTACACCCTGGCCTCATCGGTTCTGAGCACCGAGTGCAGCAGTGCTTGTGCATGGGATGAGGTGCTGCCACCCACCTCGCTGCTGCCAGGAGGTGGGGAGTGAGTGGTGGGGCGGGGTCCTTCCCGGGGATGCAGCCTGGGACCCACAGAGAGTGGGGAAGACAGGCCATTGCCTCTGTATTTCTGGGCAAGCAGCTCCTGTGGAGCAAGTCATTAAGTAACAGCTATGACTGCTGCTGACTGGTGTTGAAAAGGCTGATGTTCACAAGGAGGGAGCGATGAAGCAAGTCGGCAGAGCAGCAGGAAGCAGCTGGCAGGCAGGTGAGCATCTCTGCAATCTGCTAAATGCATTGCAGTTGGCTTTCCACATAAGGCACTCCAGCAGTGGGATGGCCAGATGTGTATAAATCCATGAGAAATCAGGCACTGAAGTGCCAGTGGTGCCTATGGGGGTGATAGCCCCCCTTTGCATTAACAATGTGGCACACATACTTCTTGGTGTAGCATCAAGCTTTCGCCCACACGGTGCTCCATCAGCAGCACGTCCATGTGCAGCTGTAACTTGGGCAATATTAGATCTGACAAGAGAGGAGGGATACACAGAGGGGCTCCGCTATTTTCTCTCCAGTGGCTAGATTGGACTTGCATTCCTGACTCTCCAGTTTCCCCTTTGCCTCAGTTCATGTGATATCCTGAGCTAGTACTAATACCTATGTGGCAGTGTTACTTTTGCATCGTTCATGGTCTCTCTGCGCTCCTTAGCCTCAAATATCTCTGCTAAAGCACACAGCATTTCTCTTCCCTGCCAGGGTGGTGGTGGAGGGGAACCCTCCAAAAGTTTCAAGGGTCCCTGTGTTGTGTTGGTAGTGGCTGTGGACATTTTCATCCCCTACTTATCTATGCACAGAGCAGTGTCCCTGCTGAAATGAACATGTATTTGCTCCCCTCTGACACACACAGCAAACCCAGTGTAAGGTGGAAAGTGTTTGGGATAAGAGAGCCTGCTCTCTTGGAGCCCCTCTAGCCCTAGGGAGGAAGCACTTTCCTTGGGGCAGGTGCTTACAGTGTTACAGGGTCCAGGGGGTTGGTGCTAAGTGGGCAGATTAAAAAATGGGAACCCCAACTCAGCATGCATGTGGGCATCCACACAGGCTAATGTGTGTGCTCCCAGGCTGTCTTTTCTAGCCCCCTCCTATCTGTACACCTCCCTTGACACCCAGCCCTGCGCCTCTATTTGTTGCCCTGCCCTCCCCCTTGGACACTAACGGATATCTTCCCTTCTCTGCCCACCCCCTCATCTCCTCCGTGCCATCTGCACCCTCTTCAGCAACAGGAATAAAACTTGTGCACATCCTTCCTGCTCTTTCTGGCCCCCTCTTGGCACACGAACTCCCCCAGCCCGTCCCCCGCTGCGCGCAGGCCCCCACCTCTCCCACCCCACTCCCTTTGAACATCCCCTGCTTTCCTCTTCTAGCCCCGTGCCCCTTCCCAGGCGTGCATGCAGCCTTCCCTCTTCGGCAGCAATCAGAAAGTGGGCCAGAAGTCATGGATGGGTTTCAAAACTGCTTGGTAAGTCCTGGATCCCTTGAAGCCTAGCAGGAGCTCCCAGAGAAAGTCAGGTCTTTCTATTCTCATTAGGATTATATGCTTTCAGGCCAAACTTAGCACACAGTTACCAGAATGCTTGCCAGAGTCTGGAGTTTGGAAAAAGCAGAGTAAGACTTTAAAAAAAAAAAAAAATCCTAGATGGAATAGCCCAGAGGCTCTGCTCCTGACAGCTAATGTTACTGTATAGCTTGGCTCTGGCAGGCTTTGCCAGCTTGCTTACCACAGGCTCCTCTTCTCAGCATGGGAGCCAAATTGGATGGAGACGCTACTGTAACTTGGTTCCTCCTGGCCTGGGGTCTTCACAGTTTGCTCTGGTAGTGGCTTTTAGTTGGAGACACGTGTGTGTGTAGCATCAGGAGATTTCCTCTTCTGTGCTCCTTTTTTCCTTCTGACACCTAATGCCCTGCATCGTACAGATGTGACCCTCCCTCTCGTTTTTGGTGGTGGGATCCTGGACCCTGTATGTGCTGCTTTAAGCGGCAGAGTGAATTAGTACGTGTCTCCTTGTTCTTGACTTCCACTGACCACTGAGGAAAACTGCAGTCCCTTGATTTCTAGCCTGAGGGGTTTACTTGGATATTGCTATAAAGGTCAAAACAATAAAATGAGAAAAGGAAAGCTGAGGAAGAAGAGCCCAGCTCCCTGGGGTGATCTTGCAGGAGGTCAAGCCAGGTTTGGCTGTAAACTATAAGGTCTTTTAGCCAGGCTGGGACAGCACACACTGTCCCTCCCACTGCCCTACGTGCTCATCTGCATCGATCGGCTCCGTGATTTCATGTTAGGAGGCAGCTGGGCACCTTGGGAAGAGCCCGGCCTTCCTCATCCAGCCTGGCTTGCAGCATGGAAAAGTCTCCAGCAGCTGTTCCACTGCCGGCAAGGGGGCGGTGGTACAGGCCTGTGTACTTTGGAGAGGGAGAAGCATGGTGCCTCAGGGGCTGAGGAACATACCCAGGGCATAGACGCCCTCCTCCTCCATGAGCAGCACCAGGAGCGGGCACGTTGTGCACGCAACCACCGAAGCTGCTGCTGGGCGCAGGGCGGGATCACACCCAAACCTCTTTGTTTTTACAACACAAAGGTGGAGACGGAGTGTCAGGGAAGGGGAAGTCCTACTCGTTCTTTCCCCCTGGTGAGGTGTCCTGCAGCCACATCGCTGTGTGTCTGGGGCTCCCGGCAGTAGCAGCACTGCCGGCCAGCTTTTCAGCACCATTTCTGCTGCCCCTCGGGGGGTGGGATTCGCTATTGTCCTCAGTGGGAGTTGGGCACCATTAAAAATCCAGCTATTTCAGGCTAAGCTGGCCTTTATTATTGTCAGTCTCACAGTGGAATGGAGACATGTGGGGGTATGGGGTGTTTTTTTTTAAAGCAACATTTCTATACTAGGAAGCGTAGCCACTGCTACACTAGCATTGAAGTACTATTGCTAACTCATCCCATCTGCCAAACCGGCACAGACAACATTGGCCACAACACCCCTCTGCAAAGCCCGATGAGTGCGATTTGTAAGGCCGGCTACCCTAGGCCTGACCCTGCCTCAATCTCAGTGCGGTCATGTAGGGCTGGGGATGTGCACTCAGCCCTGGGGGACCACCAGGCTCCTCTGACCTCTTATCAGGTCCCAGCACCCAGCAACCAGAGCACAAAGTGCTCGGGAGCACTGCAATACAAGAGGGAGGCTTTTTCTGGGTGTACCGAACATGCCTGAGTTTCCCACCTAGCTGAAGTGAGCAGTAAGGGCAGATTGGGGAACGGAGGGGGCAGGTGGTGGGAGCAGCTGGGGGGCTGTGAGGGGAAAGCAACGGACCCTGAGTGTCTGGGAGGATGCAGGGAGGGGTCACTCGGAGCAGGGCTTTGCTCTTGCTGGTGGAGGTGTCGGCAATGGTTCTGGTCCCAGCCTTTGGAAACGGGCAAACCCCTCCTGGCAAGAGAACTCCATGCTGAACAGAGGCACGAATGAGCACCTGCAATTGGCTGAGTGGTGTGTGTGAAAACTGCCAGGCAAATGCTAACTTGCCCTCCTCTGCCAGGCAGTTACACTGTACATCGTGATGATCCTTTGCAAACGGGTGCAGCAGGATTGTGGGCAAAGTGCTCAGATCTAAGGGTTGATGCCAAACTCAGCAGATAAGCATCTGAATGAGGAATCATCCAGATGAGGAACTGTGCAATAGGAGAGCAGAAGAGGAGGAAGGAGACAACATGCTCTGTGGATGCCTGTCTAGAAGGGCCTGCTTCACTGTCGAGTCTGGGAGCAAAAACTTGGTGTATTTGACACAGGAACTGCTTGGATATGAGGAAAAAAATTTTCTGCCCTCTCTGCAAAGGTCATGGAGTGATGCCTCCAGCTGTCAACCCTGTGCTGACTCTGGCTGGGACAGGGCAGGGAAGTGTGAGCGGCTGAGAGCAGCTGGGCTAGGGGAACAGAGGAGCCAAGGTTTGCTCCTGGCTCTCGGCGCAGTGCAGAAGACAACCCTTCTCCCCTTCCCACCCCCACACCCGCCTCCTTTCTCCAATGAGCAGAGCAGTGGGAATGGGCTTAAAGCCTGTGTCAGCCCTGCCTTGATCTCCATGTGCACTCCACATCTCTTGTGACTTTGTCAACACAGCAGGCCAGACACTGTCTCTGGCGACAGGGCTGCTTCCTGGGCAGCTGAGCAGAATGGAGTGGAGGTGAGAAATTCCCTCTGGGAGAGATAAGCAGAGCTCTCCCTCGTGTCCCTTCCCCTGCTCGTGGCCTCCTGCAGGCGCTAATGCAAGGCCGGGCTCTGGAAACAGAGTGAGGGGGATGCTTGGGAAGGATGGAAGGAATGAAGGAAGGAAGGAAGGAAAGAAGGAAAGAAGCAAGCAAGCACGCAAGCAAGCAAGCCAGAGAAGGGCAGAGGCTGCTTCTCTCAGTGTGGTGGAGGTTGCATTTGACTTGAGGCCACAGCTTGCTGCTGCTGAGGGAATTTAGCTCTTCAGCTAGTCAGAGAGCTCTGACCCTGTGCATCAAGGCATGACAGGATTTCAGCACCTTGCTTTAGGCATTCACTATGTGAACTCCCTTTGTCCTGGCCCCGCAGTGCCAGTGACACAGTCACACTTCTTTCTACTGCAGAGGTTCCCATGTGGTCAAATCAGGACAGGGAACGAGATGGGGTCTCTGGAAACACCTTTTCACAGTAGGTATACGTTAGCGTGACGGTGAAGCTGCCTTTGAGGTTGTTCCTTGAGAGTCTTGCTCCTTGCCTGGAGCAACTACTGCATGCAGTCCATCACTCCTGTATGCGATCCAAGTCCTCGTAACAACACGACGGAGGCGCCAGTCAGGGAGTGTGGGCTTGAGCTCCAGCACTTTCAACACTTGCAGTTGTGGTTTCAGTGCTTGGAAACGCTGGTCAAGAGGGCATGCAAGGGCTTTCATCAGTATGGCCTTTTAACAGCCCAAAGAAAGGAAAATGCTAGCTGCTGTGAGGAGGTGAGCAGATTTTCAAAGGGCAGCTCTCTGGGTGGGTCTAAATCAGCGCTCCTCCACCATGTCACCAGGCCCGACCTTCAGCGAGCCAACGCGAGCCAGCAGTGTCTGCGAGTGCCAGCGATGGGGCGAGTGCGAGGTCTCCCCAGCTGGGGCAGGCAGGGTCCGGGAGCCTGTCGGGGGGGAGATCATTCCTCATTGCCCCTGCGGGACGTTACCCACGTCACGAAGGACGTCAGCTCCAAAACCGCTGATAGGAGCAGGGATATTTTTGCGTGGAGGAGTGTGCAGGCGGGAGATCTGGAAGAATATACAGACTCAGCACCCCTCCTCCCCCCAGCCCTCCACCTGGGACCCTGTGCTGGGCCTGCCTGCAGGGAGCTGGCTTTACAGCACTCATTACGTGGAGGTGATAGAAACACAGTGGAAAAGGACAGGAGGGGACAGTGTGGGGCTGTGGCCTTCCAGAGTGGTGGGAGAGTGGATAAGCTGCTTGGAGACAAGTCCACCTGAAGGCAAAGCCCTCCTGTGTAGCTGGGAGTGCTGGTTTGAGCCTTGAGGACCTCACCTACCTCTGCGGCTTATTCGGGGCTTCTGAAATGGTTGCATCTTTCCTAGAGGAATGCAGGAGGGGGACAGTGTTTGTCACACTCAGAGTGAATGGTGCTAGTGACAATAATAAAACCATACCTAAGCATGGACTCAGTCCCATTTTAAGTGCCCCCAGGGTCCTGGCTTATGTAGACTAGCCATGCAGTTAAAGACTTCTCTCCTACCAGCTAATTGATCTTTAGTGGACCCTTGGGCAATCTCTCATAGGTGTTATTTTAAATATGCAAACCCAAACGATCCCTATTGCATGCCACCTGAGGTCACTGAAATTGCAGCAGGGATGTCTTTGTGTGCTGTGTCTCCTCAGGGAAAACGGCCAGCTTGAGATTGCCCACCATGAAAAGCACCATCTTTCTAACTCCATCAAAGGGGAGTGAGCCTGATGTTCAAGGCTTGCCTTTCGTCTCGGCATAGCTGCCTCTATTTTGCAGGCAAATATAGCCACGCAGGCCTCCAAGTGCTTTCTAATGAGGTCGGTTCCTTCAAGGCTGAAAGAAGACTGGGTGCCTTCCAAGCTGAGATGCTAATGGGAGTAAGCATATGGCGTATGCGTGTAAATTATAACCCAGCTACGTGCTAACATGCCAGCACCTTCCTGGCCCTGTTTTCTGGAGTCTCCTTGCTGCCCCAGGGGTGAAGAGCTCCATTCATCTGGTAGGCCACCCAGCTCTCCAACAGAGAAACACTGAATTTTTAAGTGATGGATTTAAAGCTATCGGAGAGAAGTGGGATTAGCAGGGCGAGAGACCTTTCGACCACTTATCTGTGCCTGCCTGCAATGCTGTGAATCGCTGGCACTCCCCAGGCACTTCCCTCTGTGCCCTGTCCAGAGACCCCTGTCCTGCCCCTCAGGGACCTCTCCGCTGCTCTCCCTGCACTGGCCCTGGCCTCTGCTTCCCAGCCACCAACCATGGCTGGCCAGGAGTGAGCCACAGCACACAGTTTTGCCTCTCCAACCCACACCAGTGCTCGAAGATGCCCTCCCCTCAGACTGGATCCCCCTCCCCTGCCTGCAAGCCCTACAGCTGGAGACCATCATTTCTGCGCTGGTGGTCATTGCGCCGGGGGAGCGAGGGGGTGCAGGAGCCCGGCACACAAAGGGCACGTTTCCCTCCCAAAGCCTCCTCCAGTCCCTTGGCCCTGTCCCTGAGGGCTCCAGACCCCGCTGGTTACAGGCAGCCCTGCCAAGGACCTCTGCCTTCCCCTGCTCTTCCCCACCTGGACTCTGCCCCCCCACATCTCTGCCCTGCACCCCGTGCTGTCCCAATTCCTTGGCCTCTTGCAGAGCCCAGCGAGGTGGCAGCTGTGCTGGGTGGTGCCTCGTTTTCTGGAGCTTGACCCGAAGAGTCAGGCCTCCAGCAGGAGAGAGATTCTGCTACGCCTCCTCTCCCATCACAGCGTTGCTGGAGGGAGCAGAAGCTCGTTTGGAAAGCGATGGCGTTGCTTGGGTGCTGAGGGAAAGGGTTTCGCAGCCGGGATGGCCCCCAGCAAGTCAGGCCCGCCGAGACTCAGTGTGGCTCCCACGGGTGGAGGCCGGGGAAGGGGGTGCCTTGCCAGAGGTGCACACCGTCAGCCCATTTGTCAATGCTGCCGTTTCGCTCCCTGAATGTAAAGCTCCTGACTTGTTTATTTTTCATTAAAGCCCCGAGGCTGTTTCTCATGTGAGATAGGGGAGAGGGGACGGGGAAGTGACAGCCTGCCCGGGTTAAGGCACCAGGCCTGCCGAGCGGCAGGCTGTGAGGGCAGAGAGAAGAGCTGGACAGTTAGGCTGCAGGCCCCGGTGCTGTCAGGAGCCAGGGCTGGGAGCAGGGAGGAGGAGGGGACCTCCGTGCCAGCCCCGCTGCCCCAGAGGCGCAGGGTGTGCAGCCACCGTCCAGGCCTGTGTGCCTGCAGGGTCTGGAGGCTCCTGGGGGAGCAGGGCCTGCCCTGGTGGGGCCCATATCTCCACCGGCGGGAGCACCTGCCCCGCTCACACCCCTCCTGTAGCACCCACCATGCCGAGTGGTGCTGATAAGGGTCTGGGGGAGCGGGGGCCCGGAGAGGCCTGACTTACGGCTCCCCCCGCCCCGGCGCCTCCTGCCACCGTGGCTCCTGCCAGCCCCGCCAGCCCCATGTCTGCGGGGATGGGGCTTTCCTGGGAGAGGGTGTTTGCGTTGTGGGGGGTGCCCGTGCCCTTGACAAGGGTCACATTGCTTTTTAATTTCTTGCTGGAAGCGCATCTGGAAAGTTTAGTCAATTACTGGCTGGAAGACTCCCTCACAAGGCCGCGGTATTTATGAGTTCCCCCAGCCCGGGGGGTGCCGACCGCAATTAGAGGAGACGAGGGAGTGAAAGTTGCCTGCGGTGAACTCCGGGGACGGCGGAGCCGGGGAACAACCCACCGGCCGCTGACGGAGGGGCAGCAGCTCCGGGGGTGAGGCGGGAAATGGCAGCAGACCTGAGGGCTGGAGGGAGAAAGGTGGTAGTGGAGAGTTTTCCGTGGGGAGGAGGTGAGGAGGATGGAGCAGGATGGGAGCAGCACGTGGGACATGAGTGGGACAGATGCAGACGGGAGACAGTGTGGAGGAACATGCTGGTCAGACAATGGTGAAGGCTTGGGGTGCGTGAGGAGGATGGTGCACATGTATCCTGACCTTGTTTGTTGTGCCTGAGACCCCAGTGTGTAATCTGATATAACGGATGTTGGGCCTGAAGATTTGTGCCTATGTGTAGCCCTCTTGGGCCCCATGGAGGGGCTTCAAAGCATGCTTCAATGTCATACACATCCTTTAAATGCTGTGTGCTGATGAGGCAGCATTAAGGGGTCATCAGCCTGGTCCATTCCCAACAACTTTTTGCCTGCATAACCCCATTAATTAAGGAAAGGAAAAGTCATCCTGTCCCTCCCATCGATACAGCTATGCTGGCAAGAGTCTTAAGACGATGTGCTGCTCTGCTGGCAGCAAATTCATCTGGGATAAGCCACCCTGGCATGTGCAGACTTTTTGCCAGTGGAAGCTGAGTCTCCAGTGGTAGCGTTTGCTACGGTGGCTGACCAGTTTTCTGTGTGAAGAAGGCTTTGCTGGCAATGAGAACGAGGTGCCCTGTGTGGTGGCAGGTGGAGAAGTTTGTGGTCAGCAACCTGAGTCAAGTGGTAGAAGAGGACCAACTAGTGACCCACTTCATTTGTCCCTCTGTCCCCACAGGTCCTCTCTCATCTGTGATGTTTTTAGTGAAGTGGCTGCCACCAAGCTGAGACCGGCGTTGCTTGCTAGCCTTGCCCCATGTCTCGTGCACTGCATTAGCTACCAGGGCGGTTGCGCTGCTTGAAGACACGCACCCATCCATGGAGCCGGCAGGCTTGTCCTCACCAGCGTGTCAGTGTGAGAGTAGCTACATGCGTACAGTAATTGAAGAGATCAAGGCTGAGCGCGGCCAACAGACCGACAAAGCCAATTACCCCTCAGGAATTTCTGCTCCTCAGGCTCGGATGGTGATTACAAAACCTTTGCCATTAAAAATTAGCCAAGGGAGAAACTTGTTGCCAGAGTCCAGCAGGAATTTCCCATGCTCTGTATCCCATCTGATACACAGAGTGACCACAAAACGTGTAGCTGCCAAACCATGGACATCACCTTTTCACAGGTCTGACGTTCCCCCTGTGCTTTAGGAGGTGGGTAGCATGGCGCATAGATGCACGTATATCCACAGGAACAGAGCATGCGTCCACATATGTTGGCACACGGAGCAAATAAACTGTAAAGCTGCAGTAATAGGAGGTTGTGAAACCCACAGTGATTGCGCTGACAGCTCCCATTTCTGGCTGCGTGCTCTGGGCCCAGCTGCAGGGTCTCGGGGTGGAGGTGGAGGAGGGATGAGTGGCTGCAACATGGACAGGGGGAGGGGGTCCTGCTGCTGAGATCCTGTGTCCTGGAGACCAAAAGGAAAGCCATGTCCTACTCCCACCTTGTGCAGGTGGCACCGGGACCACTGGCTGTGTGGGGTGAAGGGAACAAGAGTGGGAGGGCTACAACTGAACCAGAACTACAAGCCTGGCTGTCCTGTTTCTCTTTTGGAGTCACCCTGCCTCCCTGGCCTCCCTGTTTAGGGTGGGTGTTCACTGCAGAGTTAATAAGATTATAACTCCAGTGTTGCTGGTAACTTGTGTCTTATCCACACCCACATCCCTATAAATCAGAGATGCTTTTCAACTTGAGCTGGCTGGCCAGCCAAGGAGATGGGCTAGAGTACAACTCCAAGCCTGCTGACATAACTGCTCTGCAATGCGGGTGCAAGCTAGCCCCTCTCCCGTGCTGCTAAATCCTCCAGGGGCTTCCTATAATCCCCCCCTTGCCCTGAGTCAGGCAGACGTCTCTCCTCCCTTTCTCTGGGAAAGGGTTTGTAGAGCCATGCCGTTTTCTGCACAGCACTTGGGACTGTGGGATAAGCCCCCAAAAGCATGGAGAGGAGCCGGTGAGGCACAGCTGCTTTTCCGCAAAGTCAGATAACTGGAGAGGGGGACTGGACTGTAAACCGCGCGAGTTAACTCCACCATGCAGGTGAACACTTCCTGGCGTAAACCCCGCTCATCCTAAAGGCTGGCTCTTGCAGTAGAAGAACTGGGGAAAGTTTTGCAATATGCTGCCAGTCCTGCTATTTTTAATTTCTCCTCCCCTATAGGGTTTGGTAGTGGAGCTAGGAAACTTTTTTATAACAGTCTATTTTTTGGGTGTTGGTGGGAATTCACTCCTATGCAGAGAAAGTAGCACCAGGCTGGAGCCCACTGGAATCTCACTTATGCCCAAACCATTCCCCATGTATTTAAAGGGAGCTAAAATGTCAGATTAGGCTAGTGTTAGCCCTTTGCGCCACATGACTGTCACTCTAGTGTATTCCTCCTCCCCCTTTTACTCTCTTTATAATGCCTGATTTCAGTTTGGTAGGATATCGCCACTAGAAACCCTTTAGCAATGGCTCTGTGAAAGCTTCCTGGGTATTCGCTACTCCCTGTAACCTTGCAAGCACGGGTCACTCTCACCACTGTGGCATGCTGCTGTTGCTGTTTCCTGATCTGGGAATAAGGAAGGAGGAGGGATGTGATCAAGTCACTTGGCCTTTGATTGTCCTGTCTGGGGAAACTAGTGAGAATGATGAAGTTTTTAGGAAGTTTCACACCTCTTCTCTTCCGGACCTTTTAAGCCTCATTAAAAGTCACTCCCCAAAACTGAATTTGCTTGTACGACTCTGGCTCTGGTCCTGCAAGGAGCAATTTGTGAGTGGACATCTGAGTTAACCACGTCTAGAGATGCAGAGGGAAAGGCACCTGTGAGAAACACATAGCAGAATCAGGGCTTGTGTTTGTAACCCTGCAGCACCCTGACAGCATTATCTGCAATTTGAAATTCCTTCTTGTAGTTGTGTTATTTCCTCTTATAGTCCACTGAAGAGGCCCCAGGTTGCTGTCCTGGTGCATAGGCTGTATGAAGGATACAGCACCTTTACAAGACAGGAACTTCATGCTCCAACTCAGGAAGAAATAATCCAGCTACTTGGTTTCCTAGGCTCCGCTTCTTGTTTTTCGTGTGCTCCATGTATATGCCTTGCAGCCCTTCTGTCCTCTGACTCCCATTAGGAGTTTGCAGTGATTTGTTATGCTTTTTGTTTCTGCCTGCCAGTGAAGAGCCCCCACAGACCACTTCCTTTGTGCTCCAGTCAGTCCTTGGTAAATTCACTGCCTAAACTAACTAAAGTTCTCCGGCACCACATAGTGTAACTCTTGACGCCTGTGTTTGCAGTCTCCCCAGCATGCTGCTGTTACAAATATGCCACAGAGCAGTCTGGAAGCAGGAGGTGCTGGTTGGATTTAACAGAACAATCCTTTCGTCCTACTTCTGTTAAACCATCTTTTGTCTGTGGTGACTGGGCACTGGGAGAAACCTTGTCCTGGGACTGCCTAATTTAATGAAATCTCTGCTTGATTCTGGCTCGACTTAGGGAAAGCCTGTGCAGCTCTAGCACAGAGGAGTGGCGTCAGACCTTGGTCTATTCCTGTCCCTCTTCCCACCCCAGTTCCAGCCTGGGCTTTGGAGGCTGCAGTCACACGTGCTACTGCACTGGAAACGGTCCATCTTCTGAGCACCACCTCATGAAGCTGCCTGCTGCTGACCATTACTCCCTTTTCTTGATGCAGAGAAAGGATGCAGGGTTGAAGTCACCCTTACTCAGCCTCATGAGCTCAGTTCAGCCTGTGCTATATGAGACTATTTGCTCAAAGCCTCACTGGTGCTGCACAGGATTGCACAATTCAGGCTTCAGGAGCTGCCATGTGGGTGTGCATGCACTCTCTGCACTGGAAAAAGCACAGACAGTTCCTTGTAATAGCCTTTGTTTCAAGGCTCTGGGGAACATCTTAAAAGTCTGTCCCTCTCCTGTGTCAGCTGTAACTTCCTTTGCACGTCACTGGAACACACACAGTGTGTTGGAGAGGTAATGACAGTGGAAAGAGAAAGTCCTCACAATGTAAACATACTTTCACCTTGCACAGATATCAGAAGGGAGCCCAACAAATGGCCCTGCAAGGAAGGGAATCTCCTTCCAACCTGGTGTGTTTGCTAGGGGAAGGTCACAGATGTTGCCTGCACAGACACCGAGTTTTCTGCAGGGCAATATGATGCTGCTAGGAGCACTGTCTCTGATGCTGCACTTGTTTACTGCAGTGTGGTGTGGCTTTTGGAATCACAGCACAGAAATGACCAAAAGGTTTTATACTTGGCACACGTCTCACAGAGCTGTGGCTTGTGAAACTCAGACTGGCCTATCTTTTCTTCCAAATATTGAAGAAAAGTACTTGGAAGTATAATTCTGCAGAAAGTTTTGATTTCTGACTTTTCTGATTAATTCAGGGAAAAACAGAGGTCCTGGAATTTCCCGCAAAGCAGAATTCCTGTTTTTCCACCAGCTTGACTCAGCAAGAATTTTTCCCACAGGAATTTGGCTATGAGAATTCATACTAGCTAGACAGTTTGTATGATCTCTAAAGATGGTGAAAGCAAGAGAAAAGTATCTCATAAATCCTCATACAGTTTCTGTTTCATGCCTGTGAGCAGAGAAGATCATCTCACCGTTTCTCTCTGTTCTCCTGGGAACAGCTTGTGTAAATGGGTACCAAAGCAAAGGTCCATGGAAGATTTGAAGGGCCAGAGCTGACGGAGATGTGCTCTGTGAATTGTTCCTTGCATACAGCTTCCCCCTTTGTTTATGGATGAGCTCAGTTTTTACAACACAGCTTCTTAGTTGCAATTACACAGAGATCTCAGCCTTTTTTATTAGGGGTGGATAACTGGCCTTCAGAAATAATGTTTTTTCAGGTGTCAATTTTGCTCATGGGTTCACTAGTGGGGAAGGATGGGGTGGAGAGAGTGGGGGCGAGAGGCAGGGAAGTGCTCTAGTGACTGTGCACCAGAATGGCAGAATCGCTGGCTTGAGAGCGATTTACTGAGTCCTGTATTGAGACCCAGGAGAACAACTGGAAATGGTCTGGTCTGTCCTCACCCAGATGGGGTGTAAGGACTGGAGTGATGGAGATTTTACTGTGCTTTTGTCTTTGTGTGGCTCCTTCTGTCACAGCTGCATTAGAAAAAACACCTAATAAATATCTTGCCTTCTCTTCACCGAACAAAAATGTTGGGGATCTTCCTGGTACTGCTAGCAGAGATTTGCTGAAACCAAGTATAGCTCTTGAACTGCTGAAGTCTGTGGCCTAGGGGCAGCAGGAGGTCAGATGAGATGTTCTGTCTAGCCCTCTATGGCCTTAAGAGGCTGTGAACCTCAGCTAAAACAATGTTACCCTGAGTCAAGTTCAAAGTCTATGAATTGAGAATTCAAGCCTGAGCCTAGCTCAGTGGAAAGAAACAAATTCATGGTATTTGATGACAGTGCAAGATGTTACTAGGAAGTTTCCCTGCGTATGCATAGCAGAAGCCAAACAACTGACTCTGTTCATGGCCAAAACATTTGTTTTCTTTATGGAGTGAAAAAAGAACCTGAAGTGCAATAAATGGCTTCTGAATGTGCCTTCATCTCTGGGCTAGTGCAGGAGGTCTGACAATTTTAACAGCCTGCTGGAAACTTGGGCTTTGATTGCTGCTGTCAAGGTAGCTGCTGCCTCTTCCATGGTTTCATAAGGGATGTGTCCTTTGAATTTGTGTCTGGGCCTGAGTCTGCACTTACGACCAAGCTTGTCTGGTGTCCACCTGGTTTTCCTCATGCCCATGGTGTGGTTTCAGTAACTGTGGGGTGTTCTGTGTGTGGCCACGTGTGTACTGACCTGCAGGTGCTCTGCACCTATGGGTGGGGATGGCTGCATGGCTCAGGGCTCAGGGAGCTTGCTGGGGTTTAGACCGCTTCCTGGCAGGGCCTCCCTTGAGCTGTGTGGATGCAAACAAAATTCATCCATGTAGCCACAAACAGGTACTTTAGGCAAATGGGTGTGAGAAAGTAAATCCTCAATGGTTGCTCATACAATGACATCTATCAGATAGTAGAGAGCTGATCATGGCAGTGTTATACTTTTTGTAGGTAAATAGCATGGTCAATAATTGTCTGGAGCTTCCCAGATTTTTGGTAGAATTTGTTGTGCTTCTGAAACTATAAAAGACATTTATAATGATGAAAGAATGAAGTACCTGAAGATGGCAAGGCACATTGCGATCTGGCTTTTTACAGGCACTTAAATTGTCCTTTATATTAAATTTTCAAATTTTAAGGCCAAAGAATGAGTTATTTCTTTTCTTGCTTGCAAGATGACAAGAAAACCATTGTGGCTTTTTCAAAAATCACTTCTGCAAAATCATGGCTCTCATTTTTCTTTCAAACTCTCAGGCAATACCAAGGTGACAACAAAAATAGTTATGCTGAAAGGCACGGGGAACATCAAGACTGCTTTGCTGAACTGTTTAGAGCTGTTCAGGGACACAAAAAGTTCACCTTGTCTGCAGATCCACTTCCACCTTGAAGCTGAACTCTGTTAGTTTTCTAAGATGGGAATGAGGTTTTGCAAAGGACCCTGCTGTGCATCATTGTCAATGCCTGTTGACTGATAGACATGCAGGACCATAGGAGGGCTTGGGTTTGTCTGGCATTCTTTGAAATGGTTTGTGAACATATTTGGGGACATCCTATTTCTCTAATTCATCTGAACAGCAAAACCAGTAACAAATTAGACCACTTAGAACTTCTGAATCATTAGTTTAAATAACAGAAAGGAGACATTTCCTGGCTTCGGTCAGGAGACCTGCCCTTCCTTCTTGGTGAAAATTTTGTTCCAAGTTCTTTCTAAAAGCTTTTTAATCAGCTACCCCACAAACAACTAATCATCCCACCCCAACTTGTGCTTTTCTTCATTTCTTTCTTTTAAACAGCCTGTTGGTGCAAGTGATGTCAGGATCAAATTTGCTGTTAGCATGAAATATGGAAGAGCCCATAGCTGTGCAGGGAGAACAGCCAGGAGAGGTTTGAGCAGTGGAGGCCATGAACAAGAAGAGGAGATTAAGACCTGCAGCTGTTGGAAAGGAGAAGCTCAGACCCAGAAGGGATGAAGGGATGGCATGAAGTGCTATCAGATGAGACCCCTCTTTGCTTCCTAATACTGCCCTTTTGTCTGTCTCTGAGCCCTGGGAACAACTTCAGGGATCAGTGAAATATGGCTCCACAAGGCTAGGAAGGAAGTTATGAACAAGAAAATCTTACCTTTAAGAAGTGATGTCCAAAAAGAGATTCCAGGACAGGCTCAGCTGTGTAATACAGCATGTGTGCCAGTTCCACCAAGTTAAAATGGGCTAAGAAATAAGTAGGGCACATTTTTTTCACTCTTTAGTTCTTTAGGATGTTCTTTAGGTTTTTCTCCTGCTGCTCTGAAAGCACATTTTTGTTTTAACCCATGCTTTGTGAAATTCTGCATGCTTTTGCTGACCAAATAGAAAGTTATAACTGTGAGCAGTTAGATCTGATTCAAATCTTCTATACATTCAGGTGTAATTAACATGCCAGCCTCAAGAAGCTGGCAAATGGCCAGCATGCTCCACAGCGTTACCAACATCTGTCACCCTGGCTTGTCAGGAATCAGAGATGTTTCTTTCTCCGGAAGCAGAAGGGCTTTAGTGATGTCAGCACTCTGCGTGGTCCAGGAGGGAGAAACAAGTCACCAAGACTGGTCATTATTTTCAAGAAGATCATTTGGCGGGGTCCTCTTGACTTCCTTCCCACCCAGTCTCTGCTGCTCTTCTGCTGTCATCACAGGGCAAAGCAGAAAGGGCAGAAATGTTTCTCTTGTGTCTGAACTCGCAGAACATTTAAAATTTGGATGAGTGCCTAGATGGGATGGGTTCAGGATGATCCCATTCTGTGTAACGATTCCAGGCAGGGCAGGGTATGTGCTCACACTGCGTACTCTCCTCTGTGTTGGGATACGTGGAGTCACTGCTGGGAGGGCTGGAATAATGCAGTACAGGTTGCCTAGTCTACTTGAGCCTTGTTCTTATAGGTCCCCATCACCACAGTATCTGAGCAGCATGTCTTGTAAAGCAGAGAAGGTGATAATGAAGGATCCCTGGTTATTAAAGTGAGGATAGTGCTGACAGGTGTGTGTGTTAACACTCTTTTTTTCATCACCTAGGGTCCAGAGACTGAAACTCCAGAGGGACGTACATCCTTCGCTAGGCTTTGCATGTTCCCTATGCTGAATGGTGCCTGCTTGGGTTCCTTCAGAGAGCCATGGTGAATGAGAGAGATGCTTAGGCCCTGGTGCCTTCAAGGCTCCTCCAAGGTACACAGGGCTGCTTCCTAGTTTCACAAGACACCTCCGGGACCACAGGCAAGTAGCCTGCTTCTCAGGAGGCTGAATATTGCTCTCTAGTACCCTCTAGGGTTCAGAAGACACAGGACCTGGGAACTCATGGATGTGGGATGGAGTCCACACGAGCAGAACCACGGGTTGGGCAAGAGGGAGAAGGAAACACACTGGTCACCTCTCAATTACTCTCCTCCCAAAGGGCTCTGAAGCACTGTCTTCCACAGGGGTGTAACTTGCCCTTGTCCTGCAGGCCAGCCCGGGGCCCTCACATCACCTCCGTCCCATCTACAGGGCTGAGCTATGCAGCAGATGGGAGGGAGCAACTCTCCAGCCCACAGCCAAGTTACTGAATCACAGCATTGAGAGGCAGAGGCGTGGTAAGGATACTTGGGCTAAATCCCAGCTCTAAAACAATGAGCCCGAGGGGTCTTTATTGTCCATCACAGTGCAGACAATATTTTTGTTACCAGAGCAATTGCCAGTGGGATGTGGGGACAGCAGCCCTCTATGTACCACAAGGCACAAGAAAATATTGCTCAAAAGTTGTGTCATGTTTTGGATTGCTACTCTGATTTATTGCTTCTCCCTGCCTCTGGGGATGCAGTGCTGAGGCAATCCAGGAGTAGGGATGCTGCATTTTTGCAGCACAGTCAGGGCTGGACCGCCAGCATTATTTGTAAACACAGCTTAGTTCCCCTCACCAGGAATAAAAGCCACTTATCCTGCAAACAAAGCTTGTTCAACTGTAGGCCCCTTACACTGCCAATTCCCACTTCTCCTCTGTTTCCTAAGAAGAAGATAAGCTTAATCCTTTTCATATTTTAATGATAGGGTAGCTAGCTTTTCAGTCCCCTTTTCCCTTTTCTTGTGTTTGGACTTGTAGCCATGAGCCCAATTCCTCCCTAGAAAAAGTAGGTGGGAGGTGTTCCCAGGAAAATTCAGCCTGGGCTCAGGGCAATACAAAAGATCTCTCTGAGCTGGCTCTTTTCCTTTACAGAGTCTCGGGGGGGAAGCCTGCCTCTGGTCTGTGGGGAGGATCTGCTGGGAAAGGATTTTTGGGCAAAAGAGCAAGAGAGCACCTGGGAGGAGAGTGCCAAGAGGTTTTGCCACAGGCTGGCAGGACGGAGGGCGCTGCAGTGGGGTGAGCTCAGCCCCTGCCAGGAGGACACCCCACATGCCACCAGCAGGACCTATTTGGATGCAGCCATTAAGGGAGTTAGATTGATGGGCTACTGTCCTTTAAAAGATGGGGTTGCTGAAGCATCCTTTCAGTGGAGCTAAGAGAGGGAAATAGCAGGGCTGTAAAGAGCCTCCTGCCCTGGAGAAAGAGGGAGGAGAGACGAGGGCTGTGGCTTATCCCAGAGGTATTACATCCCCCATGGTTCAGGGCAGCCAAGGCAGACATGCACCTGGGTTTCATTTGTGTGAGGGGCAGCTTGAAGAGAAGGAGGAAGTCACAGCGAGGCACAGCAACCTGAAAACTCAACAAAAGACGGGGTGCAACACGTGGCAGAGCCTGACCCGACACAAGCAGGAGCAGACTGCTCGCTTCCCTGCCGTGTCCCTCAGCAAAGGACTTGCCAAGGTGTGAAAGACCCTGCTGTGCTGCAGGAAATCCTGGGGAGGAGGCAGGGCTAGGCCGGAGCCCTGAAACTGGAGAAATTAACTGCTGAAGAGCAGGGAAGCAACATGGAGAAAGAGAGAGCTTGAAACCATGGAAACGGGTCTCCCCCCTCCTTCCCTTCACTCCCATCTGTATTTCCCAGAATAGATGCTGAACTCTGGTTTCTTTTGATGAGAGAGACACTTGGGTCAGTGCAGCTGTGAGTGAAGTGGTCATCACCAGGCTAGGTGAAGCAAAGAAACAAGACGCTAAAGGTCTTCCTTGCTCCTCCTCCTGAAGCTGTCTCATCACATAGAGGCAACTTAACAGTCTACCCCTAGGTCACCCTCAAAGTCAGAGGCAGGGATTAGTACGAAGGAATTCTAGGCAAGCAGCCTAACTTTCAACATCCCCTGCTTATCTTGTTTGGTGCCAGGGGTTCATTTTCTCAACTACATATCTATTGGCCTTTTGAGCAAAATCCTGACGTCTTAGCTTGGCTTCAGGATTTCCCTCAAGATTTTATTTTTAAGTGCATACAGACCCCACTGCCCATATTGCAGATCCAGTAGGATTTCAGCAGCCGCTCCACCCGCTGTTGTTCACATGCAAGAGGAAAAATCTGTGCCCTAAACTTTTAAGTCTGGTAGGGCCGGGGAATGTGAGGGTGAATGGTGGGAGATGGATGGAGAGTATTGCAGGGTAAAGTGAGATGTGGAGATGAGGGAAAGGGCAGCTGAAACCAAGGACGAGGGACAGAGGGAAGTGGAGGAGGAGAGTCTGAGTATTCATATGTGGAAACATGATGCAGCTGAGGCCCTCTTTGATTCAGCCTTCAGAAGTGGTGTGTTCGTCCATAACTACTGAAAAGGATTGGGTTGCGCTCACGTAATGTTTGAAGAAGGCAGCACTGATGGGCATCTTGCTCGAAACCGTACAATGGGAACATTGGTCTCCTGGGAAGGGCCACCTGGAGGGGGTATGGTGACTATGCAGTAATGCAGTCATCGTCCCTGCATATGTTTACAACGATAATCTTGTCAATTCACTTTCTGGGATGAGCCCAAATACCATTTTCTGGGAACCATAAGTCCTCCTTTTCCTCTGCTCAGCTTACACTAGCCAAACACCAAGCACTAAACTTGGTGTTCCACCACGGCTTTTCTCTTCCACTAAAAAAAAAAAATCATCAATAGAGGTCTGTTCAGAACAACCTCTTCATCCTGATGCACCAAGCAAGGTATGCTACTAAAGAGACAAACATATAATCCAGGTAAAAAGCTTTGTACTCATTCTTCTCCATTCCCAAGTATGAGACGTAGAGAAAAGAAATCTCCTCCTAGGGACGTGAAAGGATAAAATCAAAGACCCATGAAACAATCTGAAGATGAAACTACAGATACTATGAGACGTGTCTCCATTGTCAAGTACAGAGGAGATGTTCCTCATGGAGATTTTTGGATGGACACATATGGATATGTGCTTTGGGACGTACCAGATCCTCCAGTGATGACAGACAAACGTCTAGAGGGGATGATTTCTAGTTAAATGAGGTTCCAAACAGAGGCAAGTAGGTTTCACTGTGAGCAAGGAAGGAGAGGACTCTCTCGCTTACCTCAAAGACTCTGGCACTCAAGAGAAGTAATGACAACAGGGAGAGCTCCTGCATATGAAGGAGAACCATACTTCTTAAAACAGCACAGAACACACTCTGTTCTTGGCAGCGCTTGTGCTTCAGCTGTGTTGAGATCAGGCTCAGCTGCACCCCTTTGCAGTAATTGCTAGCGCAGATATGCAGCATACGCAGTGCTGGGACTTCATGAAGAACACGGCTGCTTAGATGGATACTCAGATTGCAAAACACCATACTGAGCCCTCCCATCGATTCCAGGAAGTTTAGTGTACAAAGTGCTTTCAAATGCTTTCATCGTGATGGACACTACAGGGGGTTGAGGAAGAAGCCTGTGGTCACGCTAACCTGTGCAAGCTGGGGATCTGTGGAAAATATTATTTCTGGTGTATGGAAAGGAAGCCTTCCTTTTTGCAGTGGTATTTCTGGCATCATTACAACCCCAGAAGCAGCTGAGAGCTCCTGGCTGGAATGTTGTGGGCACCTTGATACCGGAGAGAGCAATAAAAAACAGCTAAAAAGCTCTGTTTTATGTAAGAGCAAGCATACGCTGCAGGTGCCCTGCCAAGTCAAAATACAACCCGGTTTATGGCCTTGTTTGTTTGTTGACATTGTGTGATCAAGACAAGAAAGAAAAATGGGAAGAGGGAATGGTTTGCTTGTTTCTCAGCTAGAAACAACAAAGTTTTTGCATTTGGGTCTTCCTTGATTTTGATGTATGTTTCAGAACCAACAGATGTCTCATGTTGAAATTCACAAAGCAATTGTTAACAAAGATGTCATTCTTTTCCTATGTTTATTAGGCACCAATATTAAGAAAAAGAAATTAATCCTTCAACTTAAAACACCTACATGCTATTCTATTTTTCTTATGATGTAAGAACTGTCAATAGTTCTCACACCATCTCTTGATATTCAGGTTATAGGAGGCTGAATATGAGAATGAAGAGAAATCATTCTTTTTAAAAACACTATGAAAACATTACTAAACATCTACCTCTTAAAGTCTATACATTCAAACAGCTTTTCTTTGGAGGTCAACTTTAAAACATTCTTAAAAGATGATGCCATAATACAGAAATTTAGAAGAAGAATCACATTTAGAGGCAATCAGAGACTTTGAGCAGTTGTTTTTCCCTGGTTTTGATTCCCACTATCGTTTTTTCTTCATATCCTTTCTGTTCTGGCTTTTAATTCCTCCTGGAGGTCAGACATTTGAGGCATCCAATTCTGATTGATTGCTGTGGAAATAACGACGAGGCAAAAGTGAGAGCGGTGACATCATGGGAGAAACAGATGGTGAGAGCCAATGAACTTCTAAGAAACAAAGACACTTCTGCCAATAAGTGTTTCTAGAGAACAAGAAAAAGAAAACTGACATAAACAATCTTAGTTCATAATGCAAAGAGGGAGTGCTTGGAAATTACTCCTCACTGGTAGACTGTCTGAAAGGAAGAACAACTAGCATTGTGGATAGCTTTTTGGACTCCACTACGCCTTTGACCCAAGCTAAATTAAAGCTGTGTTGAATACTGGAAGAGCAGATAATAGAAGAACATTCAGGGTGCAAAATCTCCCAGACACTTCCACATGATTAGGAAGGTAGTTCAGAGCAAGCTCACAAAACCCCTCCCTCTTGGCTCATACATCTTTGGAAAACTTGCTTTTGGGGAACGAGAGTCCTCACAACAAACCAGGTTTTTCAGTTATGGGTGATATTGGTGTCTTTAATAATCTTGTTGAGATGCTGACATTGTGCAAATGTAGCTAAATTTGAAAAGGAATATGGATAAAGTGACAGTCAGCCTTGCTACTAAAGAAAAGAAAGAAAACAGGAATCTGCACAAATGGTTGCCTGTTATCTTCTAGTGTGAAGAACATGAAGAAACGGTTGGTTTGGGGAGCGGGGTGGCAAGGCTTTTAAGTTTTATTCTACCGTCTGTCATAATACTGGCATTACAGTTACTCTGGTGTCTAAATATGAGAGTATTTTGTGATTACAAGCTTGATTAAAAGCCTGCTATCTAGGGTTGCTAGACTGTCTCTGGCTGCATCATCAGCGGGGGAAGTAATTGCAATGTCGTCTCTTGACATGATTTGGAGGGGATCTGAATGTGGCCTCCTATCATGAGGAGGACAAGATGAGGTCTCACTGGTGACAAGCTGCAAACTGTGCTAATGAAGGCAACTGAGCTGATACACTTTCTTGATATGAATTTAGAGATGATGAAGTATTTTGCCTCATGTTACTTTGGGGAAGCATGAGCTAGCATTATGGAAGACTGCATCTTATTGGCATCTGCTCAGTGACACCAGACAAGCAGCTCTTCCCTTGAATGGAGTTTGCTGTGCAGCCTTTCTTCCTCTTGCTGAGACAGGAAAATCTGACTCCACTGGTGGCAGCAGAAACACTTGAACCAAAGTCGTTGGGTTTGAGGCTGAGGCTTAAGCCTAGCTGTCTTCAGGCATGTGAGCGGATACCATTCCCAGACAAAGAGTATAGGGTTGTGATTCCTTCATAGAAAATCTTCTTCCTTATTTTCTGTTACTATTTGATCACATCATGGAAAGCACAAGCTTTCCCAAAGCCCAGTGAGTATTGAAGTGCCTTTGTATTAGACACTTTGAGGACCATACACTTTCATCTCACCTAACTTTTGATGTCTATGTTTGAGCTTCTGCTCCAGGCAATCTTTATAGCCAACAGAGAGAGATAGGCACTTCCAGGAGTTGGTTCATTTGAGCGCTTTTCAACATCTACCTTAAAATGAGATTACCCATGCCCCAGAATGCCTGTTTCTCTCTGCTGACTGTTAAAGTAAGTCTAGACGTCTAGCTCTGATGTAAATGCCAACATCTGGACAGGTTTATCCCACCAGCAAAACATCCCCTGGTAAAATCCAGAGCAATTACTTTGTTCTCTTGAAAGGACAAACAGCTAAATCAAGGGCGAGAGCAGAGAAGAGTGAGGCTGAAGAGAAAGCCAGGGAGAAAACGATAAAGTGATCAAATTCTCACACCACTTCAGGGCCAGTAAGGAACAGAATCAGTGCAGAGGCCTGGCTCACCCCCTTATCTATGGATTTGGTGGGAAGAATTTATAGATTTCAGAGGGAGGAGACAGGAGGATTTGAATGTTTTGATATGGTCTGTAGAAATAAGCTAATAAGTACTGGCCCTGTATGTAAATGAAGTTATCCCATTAGCCTAAACTCTATGATAGTGTTCTGGCTTTAAAGCATGCGCTGTTATATGCAAAGGATCTGTACATTGTAAAAAAAAAAAAGAGAAAAAAAGAAAAAAGGAAAAAAGAAAGAAAAGGAAAAAGAAAAAAGAAAAGAAAAAAGATAGAAAAGATAAAAGAAAAAGATAAAAAGAAAAAGAAAAAATGAAAAAGAAAAAGAAGAAAAAGAAAAAAGAAAAAAAAAAGAAAAAAAGAGAATGCTATTGTGTTCTAGAGGAAAGCAGAGCTGCTATGGGTTAGGTCATCCAGTGACAACTGTCCTGCTTATCCACAACAGGAGCAAAAAAGCAGTGCTAGGTGGTGTGTCACCAAAGGAGACCGCTTCTTTTATCAGCTCCCCTAGAACAAAGGAGCCCATAGATAGCTGCTTTCTCACATACTTGAGAATACTTGATGATTTTTTCATTTCTTCCTTTTCTACCTCTGCTCTTCCATCAAACCAACAGACACTGAATTCTGTCTCTTTAAATTTAATCCCTTAAGATACTGCACCTGCAGAGTTGCTGAACTTGACCAAGGCAGCACAACACAACATTATTTGACATTCACTCATATATGTAGATGCATTTTTCTTCTTCTTCTGTTAAAATTTCCCTCTCAAACATTAAAGATGCATCTGTTCTTAAATTTGCAGTGTCCTGTTGCTGCTTGTAAAGGCAATTACTATTTTGTGTGAGGAACACTCTCTGTGTGACTGCAGTGTATATTTATTACTGAGTTTTCTGCTGTAATGGAGGCAGTTACAATTCATTTAGCGTAGGGAGTAAAATATCAGTGTGACTGGTGGAAAGTAAACCAGCAAGAAATGTCCTACATAGGTGTATTCATATATGACTTGTTGTAAAATACAACATAAAATATGACAGGAAGAATGTTGCTATAATTAAAAACAAAGGACTGGAAGCAAGAATATCTGGTTTCTGCTTTCGGCTGTGTCACAGACGCTCTGTGTGGCTATGGAAGGATCACTTCTCTCTCCCGTGGGTTTCCCCATCTGGAAAATGGCCTAATGATACCTTCCAAAAAGGTGCTTGAGAAGCATGACTCATTAATATTTGTAAATATCCAGGGATCAAAGGGCCTGTAGGTATACAGTGTAACATATTATTATGCTGCTGTTCTTTGCCAATTTCCCTTCTCTGTAAGGATGAGCTCTTTGAATTTATTGCTTTTGACTTGGGAAAATGGCCCCATGGGACTCCGTGTTTTTATTGACTCCAGATGAAGTTTTCTCACGTTTACAAATAAAACGATAACTTACTGACCTCCAGTGCCCACCGCGCAAGCCCGCCCTTGGATCTGGCTCCCAAAAGTGGTTCTCTCTGGTGCATGGCAATAGCAAAATGGCACATTTCTGGTGAGCAGAACCACTTTTCTCTCTCACAGCTGGATGGCTCCTGTGGGGCTAGCACAGAGGGAAGAGCCCTGGGTGAGAGTTTTGAGAGTAAGCAGCACCAGGCAGGCACAGGAAGCTCAGCTCTGCCGTAAAGAGTGGTCATGGCTACAGATATTTTGCGGACCATGATATGATGCTGTTCCAGTAACGATTGGTCCTGTTTTCCCTGTCCTGGGATGCAGACAGTTTACAGTTCTTGTTACGAGGCAAATCACTTCTGCAGCTGCTCCGCTGTGGGGATCTTTCAGACCCAGAAGAGCCAGAGAGAAGCTCCTGCAAAATGTTTTCTCTAACTGAAGAGAATGTATCACCAAACCAAAACGGTCTTGGAAATGCTTGAAAATAACACCAGGGTTATAAACTTTCAGCTATTGGAGTGTGTGAGAGAGTCTGAATGTGCTGGAGTCCACTGGTAGATAACAATTCCAGAGAGTGATTCTGCATAGTTGCAGTCAAAGTGTTTCATCAGCCCTTAAAAGATAGAATTTACTTCAGAATTTACTTATTGTTATTTTGTTCTCCGGGGACAGCTGAAAGAGTTTGCGATCTGGTAAGATAAACGAGTAGCTTTTACTTACTGGAATACTTATGTCCTTTGGAGGTGGATGGATACTGTGTTTTGCTTAAAATAAAGTGCTTGAGCATTTCAGATATAGCTGCATTTCTCCAAATGCACCATACAACCCACTAGAGAAAAAAGAAGTGTGATGGCCTAAAGCCAACATTGGCTAAATTAGGGACAGAAGTTTTACTCAAGGGAAAACTGCTTTAGTTTTGGGTAATTTTTCTAAAAAATTATTATTCAAAAATGTTATCTTCATGGGAACAAGAGGTTGCAGGAGAGGCCAGGGCTGACCACTTTGAGCAGGAAATTATTAACGATTCTTATCTTCTGGAATTTGAGTAGATTTGGTTGGTGATCTTTATAGAACAATATTTATCTTTCCCTGGAACTTTCTTTTTGTCTCCACCAGCTATCAGAATTATAACCTGGCGTTCTGCATGAGTGGTCTTGTAACTGTGAGCCGAGGGACCTGGGAGCAAAGACAATAGAATTACAGTTACGGTTGGCAAATTGTGGAGACTTTTTGTTTAAAGGTTGGATGGTAATCACAGGAGATTGGGTTTTGTGATTACTACTGGTCCCTCACTCCCTTTTCCCATGTGAGTCTTTGCCTCTACAGGGCTGCAAGAAATTGCATGGAGTGAGACTTTCTTTTTTATATCCTATTAATGTGAGTTAAAATTTCAGTGTGTTTTTTCCCCTCCCCCTGTTTATGCTGCTTCTGCGTTTACAAAGGAGAGGAAAAATACAAATGTTCTTTGGAGATCATCTGATGTTTAAAACTTTCTCATTCAAATTTGTGTCTTCTTCAGTCTCTCAACTGCCCTGGTCAAAATTTCTCATTTTCTTTTCTTCCTACACCACCTTATCTGTCCTTCCTCACTGTGCTATCTTGTCCCATAAATACCCCAGAATCTATATGTTTGTACGCCTTCAACTATTTTTCTTACACTATCTTGAGTTATTCCTGCTGCATATGCAATAATAAACAATGATAGCACAAACTGATGGAGTTTTTTACTTTTTGTATATAAATGTGTCTAATCCCAGTTGTTGGGAGAAGTTGCTCTTCGCTGCCCTGCTTGAAACTGGTAGTGTTGTGTGGGCTAACAGTGTGAGAAGTGTCCTACCACAGAGAAAAGCAGTGCTGGATTCCTTACCAGATAGGCCAGAGATATACTAAAAATTTAACTTATCGCTAGTGGGGCCATGCTGTCCCTGTTACAGCAAGGTCTGTGCTCCCTTATTGCTTTATTAAAAGTGTTTTGGTGATGGTGCATAGCCCACAGACCAGACCACACGCTGGTCTGGTGTGTTGGTAGGTGTATCAGAGTCCTTTTGTACCAAAGCCTGGGATGTATTTTCCCCAATGAACCAACTTCTTCTGAAAGAGTGAGTGGGTTTGGTTGGAAGGGGAGCTTCAGCAAGAGATGACAAGGTTATTTTGGCAGAAAGATATTGCCAGGGAGATGGAGGTATCCCATGGGATTCTTGAGCCTCAGCTCTCTCCAACAGGAGTATAATCCTGGTTTTCTTCTTTGGGGTTTAGCAGCCTTGCCCCAAGTCCTCTACAAACAAAGAAAATGCTCAGAGTAGCTTCAGTCTGCTCAGGGTCAGGCCTTCTAATGGCCTGATGGGATCTGGGGAGCACAAGAAATATGAGGTGCAAGGCCAGTTGCATTTCACTCTGGAATTTTTCCATCTTCTCGCAGCTAGAATACATTCCCTGGAAAGCCCAACTAACATGCCCTTCCATTAGCCGTATGTTAATTATTACCAGCTATCTCAGAAACGGAAATCTTCACTCATTTTTCTCCTTAATCCCTATCTTCAGCAGAAAAGTCCTGTCTTCAGAGGGTGGCTGGCAGGAGGGGACAGACCATTCCTTTGAGTTAGTGCTCCCGTATCTGGCTTCTTAGTAATAACAACAACAACAACAATACTAATAAGTTAATTTTTAGCAATCTATTTCTGCTGGGGTTATGACCGTACTGTCAGAGGGTGCAGGTAATGGGATTGCGCTTCCACTTCCAGCTATGAGTCATGCAAAGCGTGAGGTAACATTCAAGTTAATGACATTCCTGTTCGCACGCCTGCCCAATAGCCTCTGTAGCTCTTTGATGCTGTTGAGTCTTTCCTACAGTGGCGTTTGCAGGCAGAGGCTTCCTTGGCTTGGGTGGCTGTGTTTACGTGGGCTTTATTTTCTTGCTAGCATCAGCCGAATAAAGAGGCATTCCTCATTGCTCCTCTCATCCAGGCTGAAATTCATGCCCTGTCAAGACACATGGGTGAGAGGTATTTAATCCCGCGCACCTCCAGGCACGGGACCAGGTGCCATCGTGATCTTTTTCTGTATCTCACCTCCAGAATTTGAAGAAGCCAGAAAACTAGTAGAGTCAGGAATGGGCCAGTCTGCCAGAGTGACCAGCAGGGGGGAGTGTGGGCAGCGCGAAAATTTAGTCGCTTCCTTGTCAGGGGAAAACCCAAGCAACCGACCAAACATGGTCCAAGGGTTTGAATGCTGGTGCAGGAGATGGGAGTCTGCTCTGGGTCCCTTCCCTGCTCTGCCACAAACCTGGAGTATGACCTGGGCAAGTTGTTCTTCATGGGAGTTGCCTTACCTGCTCAAAAGTTGCCTTTAGCTGCCCAAAAACTTGTCTCTGACTCAAGTCTGAGGCAGTTGCATAGCTGCTCTCTGTGGCTGAAGAGAGAGACGTGGGCATCTTTCAGGGCACCCGTAGGGTCTTTCTCCAGAGACATCTCTTGGGATTTAACAGTAGGAGCAGGGCTGGAGGAGCGTGGAGACTTGGGCACGCGGGGACAGGAATGGAGCTGGGGGGAGCCGGGAGTGGCTTGTGAGAGTTTGAACCCTGTGGAAAGCAGGACGGGAGGTAATGAAGCAGACTGCTGCTTCTGGCTACAGAGATGAAGAAGGAAAAGAGGCTGTCAGGAAGGGAATCGCTACTCGATGCGGAGAAACAGCACTGACTGACCAGCAGGAAGGTGTGAATCCCTATTGCAATGAGAGCAAGCAACAAATATACCCACAGACTCCATCAACTTTTGTAACAGATTCAGAAACATAGGACAGAAGGGACTGTGGTGACCATCGCATCTGATCTATATAACACCTGCCAAAGGATCTTCCCGAGTTCTTCCCTGTTTGAGTTAAGGAGAAACATTAAAGCTCTTTTCTAGAAAATAAATGACTGAAAGATTTCCAGTTTTCAAAAAATCCTGCAGAGCTTCTTGTACTTTTCCTCAGTTGTATTTTTGCCTCATTTCTAATCTCCAAGATTGCTTTGCATCATTTCCCCCCATTGGCTCTTTTAATATTTGTAACTGCTAAACCAAAGAGAACCATTTGTTATTGCATTGCTATCTCCAGTGTAAGACTCTTATACGCCCTGACCAAATCACCCATGACCTTCTCTTTCATCCAACGAACAGACTGCGTCCTGGCAGCTCTACTCCACGGCATCTTTTCCAGTGCTGCACTCATCCTCTGGCTCTTCTCAGCACCCTCCAGACTCCTCCCTGCCTATGCAGTGATCCCAGCAGCAGTTGTCTTGGTGCTGAAGGCTGGGATAATGCAACCTCCCTTTTCCTGTTTAATATTACCTGTTTTGCAGCCCAGGATCTTGTTACCCTTGACACCGTATTTCACCCTGGCAGATACATCCATGACCTCCAAGTCCTCTCCAGATTTCTAGCTTGCTTAGGTAGAAATCCCCTTTTGGTAGGAGGTCTCCTGCTTTCTTCCGCAGCTGTGAGTCATACATTTCTGCATTAAAATGCATCGTGTTTGCATGAGCCTAGGCAATCTGTATTGTTCTGCACCAAAGACATATCCTTTTCATTACTTAATAGTTCCCTCTTTGTGCCATCTTCAGACTTCAATAGGAATAATTTCACATATATCTTTCTGAGCTGGATTTGAAGGAGGTGGGCCAAAAGCACCACCTGCCAAATGGTGATTCTTCACTTACAGTATCACTTCTTGAGACCTACTAGTTAGCCAGTTTTTAATCCATTTAATAAGATCCATGCTTATTTTGTATTGTCCTATGGCATGAACTAAAATGGTCTGAAGAAGTCCAAGAAAATTACATCAACCCTGTTACCTCTGTCAAGCAAAATTGTAATCTCACTGATAGAAGCGGTTGTTATTCTATCGAGATCCATTTTCTACATATCTAGGCTCACCAGTGCAAATTATGCTATCCCATTTAATTCATTCTTACTAATTGAAAAGCTCAGGAATGGAGGCTCCACCAGGTCTCTGGGTATCTTGCTGCAGTGCCACACAACCTTCTTTATATGCTCATTGTAATACTGGTACAATGCCACCCTGTTTCTAGGCCTATGAAACCCTTTTTCCAAAACTTATTGAAGCCTCTCAGAGTCTTTTTCTGCCAGCTCTTTTTAATGCTTTGCAGGGGTTTTTTTGTGTATTCAATCTAAATCACTGCCTTCAGGTTTCTTACACTTCTGTTAAGTTTTTAAAAATCTCCGTAGTCGCTATTGGGAAGGAAATACATGTCGTCACTGTCCAAAGTCTACAACAGTCATATTTGTTGTCTACATCTGTTCTCTGTATCATTATTAGATAATTATTTCACAAGTATTTCCACGTAGAAATGGACCAGAATTGTTTTATGATATCCTTTGTTTTGACTCTGCTTGAAAAAAGCTGTTTTACTGCCCTTAAATCTACTGTCCACAAATATCTTCCTGTCCTTTTGCTCCCCCTATCAATTTTCTACAGTTGCAATCAATTAAATTATCAGTCAAATTAATTATTGCTACCAGCTTCTCTCTTCCTCCCTCGTATCTACATACACACAAATCCATACAGAGAGAGCAACATGTACATATTTAATTTTTGTGACTGCTTTATTTTCCCTCCAAACCAGCCTTCTTTCTCAATTGTGATATTTCAGCACCAATAAAAATATCCAGTTTCCCAACTATTCCATTTCTTCTGTTTGTGCTTCTCTCCCAGCTGATTTAGCTCAAAGCTGAATGGTTTTCAGCTTTGGAAACTGGCCCTTTTAAAACTCCAGGTTTACACATTAGCAGTTTGGACTTTATTCTGTTTGCCCATAACAAATCACACTGAGTCACGCTCATTTGAATCTTACCTAATCAATAATTCATTTTTAGTTCTGTAGTTATTAGTCTTCATCTAGTGCAGAATACCAATAGGGAGTGAGTTTCCACTGAAGGAAGGTGTTTTGGAAGGTCCAGCCTGACTCTTCCTACCCCACTCTGCCTCCGTTCTGCCTGCAGATGTGTGCTAGCTGTTGTGGGATCATGACCCACGTTAGCCCAGGCGCTACTAGTGCCAGTCAGAGTAAAATATGCACGAGTCACAAGTCTCCTGGGATGCAACTGCCTGTTTTGCTCTTAATCCTGCAGTGCTTTGGAGTCGGACATGCTTTGGTGCCTTTGGGACAGCAGCAGCCATCAATAAACCACCCTGGATAATTTTTTCCCATTTGCCAGCAGGTGACTGTCCCCAAGGTGTCTGCAATGACAGAGCACAGGCCGTCTTCTGTAAGACGGCACAGAGTCACTGTGCTGGCTGGCTCCAGCCATGTGCTTGGGTGCATCTGGCTAACTGTTGTCCAGCAGCGTGCAGGGACCTCCACGTGGCCCATGTCCTGATTCTTGTCTGGTTTCTGCTACCTGGCCACATCTGGTGAGAAGATTGCTCCTGCACTGGGGGCCTGCCTCAGTGGTGACCCCATCAGAGACCTTTGTTCTCCAAGGTGGCCAGATACGTACAGGTGGGATGCCAGGAGAGAAGTGCCAGCATGATCCTCCCAGTCCTCCCCCTGCCAGGATGAGCTGCAGACCTAGGAGAGCAGGTAGCTGACCCGATAGCCGCTCTGAAGCACACACGCACATTGTCAGAGAGAAACGCAGCTGGCTCAGGCAACCTCAGCAGCTGCTTAATGAGTCTTGACTCATCCGAGTACACCAAACATTCAACCAGATGAAATCGGCGCCGGCTGATGCAGCTCCTCCATTCCCACTGCTCAGTCCAGCGCAAAATGAAAGGCAAGCGCTTTCGACCGAAACCTGGCACGAGCCCCCAGTCACCAGCCTCAGCTCTCTGCGCCATAGGATGCTGTCCAGCAGTGAGGCCAGTCTGCACATGGTCCGCACCTGGGTCGAGGATGTATGTTATTAAAGAAGACAACTCCCTTGGCAACCGCTTCGTTCTCCGAGGTGGTAGCCCTTGGGCTTCTCAATGTCTCCAGTGTGTCAGAGGTGCTCTGTTACATCGTAAACTGACAGGTTGTCCTCTTCCCATGGAATCCTCTAGGTATGGTCCCTTGGGTGAAGGGCTACAGACCCTCCAGCCGCAGCTCCTCTAGCGGCCTCTGCTCCATGTCCTCGCCGTGCACTCTCTGCCCAGCCCAGGCCTGTGTGCCCAGACCGCTCCTCAGTCCCGGGCAGGACAGGAACATGGGTACACACACAGCAGAGGTGTTCATCAGTGAAAGACGTGAAATACAGAACGAGTAAGGTATTCCTGTTTTGGAAGTCGCCTCTTCCCTTCAAAGACTGCAAAGCCACCTTCCTTTCAAACAGAAAAGGCCAGCTCAATCATAGGCACAAATGCTGCTTCAGCAGAGCTGTGTAGCTGGAGCCATTCGCCGTTGCAGAGTCCCTCCGGCTGAGTACGCCAGAACTGCAAAGGATCAAAGCAAACTCCCCAAGTGAAATGCAGTGAAATAGGCCAGTGTGCAAGGGGGAGAGCGAGCAGAAGTGTCAGGGACAGGACTGCCGGCCTCCAGAGCAGGGCTAGCTAGCCAGGCATGGCGCTGCATGAAACACACTTATTCTTGCATTGAGTTTGCTGCCTGGCTTCGTTTGCTTAATTGTTTGTTTTCACAGATAGCACTGGGTTGTGCAATCATTTTCTTTGAAAATGGGATTCAGCTCACGTTATTTCACCTAACTGGGCTGATGTTGAGTGAAGCAAAAGCTGTTTTGCTGGCAGCCCTGGTCCCCAGCCAGTGACGTGTGCTTGGGATGTTACCTCAGAGAACAATTGTCTTGTCCCAATGTCAGGCGTGTCCTGGGGCCCCAGCACAGCACTGCGCATGGCAACTGGGAGACATATAAGCTAAGTCCCCCAAAACTAATGGCACAGAGCTCCAGCTGGGGCATAAAGGTATTTTGAATGGGCAGGAGGGGCTTTTTGCCATCCAAGCTTCAGCATTAATGTGGCTAAAGCATTTAGTCTTGGGTAGAGAGGGTGTGTTGGGGCTTTTGAAACTTTTGGGGGGTAAATGAGAAAGGAAGATCGAAAGAAATTGTATTTCTGAAGGGTGAGGGAAGCTTTATTCCAACTCAGCCTACTTCTCTTGTATTTGCAGGCTGGTTGGCTCTGGAAACGGGCTATCCAGATATAAATGCATTGCTGTAAGAGCTGTTTTATGGATCACTTTAAGGGAAAACAAACTGCTAGGTATTTCACAGCAAGTTTTTTTGAGCAAGGACTTTGTATTTTCCTTTGCTAGGAAGGCAGCTTGCTCTTTCTGAGTGCTGCTGCCTCACATTGTAATGGTAAGAGAGCACTGCCGTGAGCAGGTTTGGAGCACTGCCCTGATGGTCCTGTGCTGCCTTGCAACAGAATGCAGATGGATAAGATGTGAGTGGGTAAGATGCTAGTCCACCCACAATGTAACTCTCGTGAAATGTCCAGGAAGGGGATGGGGTAAAGCTGCTCTATATTTTTTGCTACCAGGATAGAGACAATATGTTAGATTCGCTGGAGATTTGCAAACTCACATCCCTTCCTCTGTCCATCATCCTTTGGAAGAGTTAATATTGCCCCTTGGGGAGAAAAATAACATATGTGGGAATACAGACAATATTGGAAAGCAACTTCTGTATCAAACTATAGATGTCAGAAGCTAAGCTCTTTGACCTATAGCTTAGTTCCAGAAAAAACACTTCTTTTTAGATGAGCAGAAAATAAGCTGGAAATGATGAAACTGATCATATGCTTGAACTTTAATTTTGTTGACGAATGGCAGTTGTATGAGTAGCTGCCTCTATGGTTTTTGTTTTAAATCATCTGGGCTTTGAATGTTGACCTTTCTGTGAATCAGTCACATCAAAAAACCTATTACCCAATTCAAATTTTGCCAATCTTCTTCAAAAGTAGTTTTATTTATGAATATCATATTTGGAAGAAAGGGGGCATTTCTGGCATCTCAGGCATCTTAAGCCTTGGCTATGTTTTGTCCTACTGGTGTAAATGAAGTTTTCCCAGAACTGACACTAGTGAAGTGTTGTCTCAAGCTGAAGCTGTTTGGACCAAAGTTCCTTCCTCCAAGATTTGCCCTAAGAGCTCCATTTCAAAATGCTGAGAGGAAAAAGGAATTTGGGAAATTATAATTAGCAAGGAGGAGGCTGACGAGCTTGGCCAAGGATGAGGAAGGCCCTCTCTCAAATTCTGTTCTTGAAAAATGCTGTACGGGCTGCATTTCAGTTCCAGAGCTGAGAAGTACTCCCCCGGGAGACTGAGAGCTGGAGAATTTAGGAACCTCCTAACAGCCTATTTGCCCTTGTTTTGATCTTTTATTAGTTGGAGTATTGCCCAGCCTTTTTCTGGGTGTGAAGGTGTGGCTCTGGGCAGACAGCCACCAAGGTGTGTGGGCATCTGTAGAGTCCAGAGACAGAAGGAATTTAAGAAAACTCCCCTGCTTTGAGCAACCCAATGTGCTCTCATGAAATTGCTCACTGAACTGTATTCAATATGCTCTACTTAAGGTCCTGACAAAACTGAAATACTATCTTGTGTAAACTGTGATTCAAAAGAGTTATCAAATTTCCATTTATCCAAAACAATTTGTTGAAGTCTATTATTTTTTTAAAAATTGCATGTTTTTGGAGTGTAGAGCCAGATATTAATATGCCTCTGAGATGGAAGCTTTACAATTGTATGTATGGTTTGTGGTTTACACATCAGATAATAATCTAGTTTCAGTATGGAAATATTTAACTGGCATCCAGTTGTAGATTTGATTGGAGCATCCTTTGGTTGGGGTTTATAGCCTGCATGGTTGAGTGAGCAGGATTTCCTGAAGGGATGGGGCCCCAGGTCATTTGTGGAGGTGAATCTGGGACGATCACGAGTTACTTGTGGGAAAGGGGGTGGGAGGAGGAAGTGGTGCAAGGAGGTCTAGAGTCACCTGTGGAGAAGTGGTGCTTGGGGATGGGGAGGTTCCCTACCTCAGGCCCTAATTGCTGGGGAAGAGGCGTGGGTGTCGCTTTGGTGCATATACATTTCACACCCCTCTGGTACCCTGGGATGAGGAACCACAAATGGCTGGCCAGTAGCTGCTCCACAGCTTTTCACCCTAAGGAAGTTATAACTCTCAAATCTCCTCCTTTCATTGCAGAGGGGCATTTGAGTCTTACCAAGCAGATCTGAGAGGAGGTTTGGGTCAGTGCTTGCTGGCACCATGCCTGTGCGGCAATAATTCCGCACCTCCTGAAGGGAGGCAGGAAGGGTTTCTCCTGCCTTGGAAGGAGAAGGAGGCATCAGGGTTTCTGCTGTAGCTTCTTCCTTCTAGGGGAGTGCTGGTGAGTGAGTGGCCAGAGAAAATACATGATTTGTGACAAGGTGTGTCCGTGACCCTGTCCCCATATCCCCAGCATTTAATCCGACTGTCAGATCTGTGGACAGGAGGGAGTTTTCCCTTGGTCAGATAGACACCACCAGTTGGGGTTTGCTACCTTCCTCTTTGGCACTGGCAGCTTCTGATGGTCGTGTGGGGCACTGGTGCAAACCACAGCCTGCCGCTGCTGGGTCTTGGAGACAGCCTTGCACTCTTCTCTCTTTCTGTGGCACGTTACGTTTGTGGTATTTGGCCTTTGCTACAGCTCTGAAGTGTGGTGTGAGGTGCTGGGAGGGACTTTGTGGCCCATGGCACATAGAATAGATGCTTTGTGGGTTCCTCTGGACTGAAGTCCCATTTGCTTGTCTTTGCAGAGGACTGCACATGCTGATTGTCCAACTTCTGTGTCCCTCTGTTACCGTACTCATTTGATGCGTCAGTGATGTAATTCTGATTTGATTGTTGTATAGGTTTATTTACTGTTCAAGTCAATATTGCTAACAGCCACTTGATTTGCAGGGGAGGGATAGGCATGCTTGAGCTCAGTTTTGTTTTTGTTTGGTAGTTATCAAAATGTTGAAATCTGAGGCCAAGTCATACTACCTCCCTCAGCAAGCAACATGTGTCCAGCACCTGGGACAAACATCAAGTGATCAATCTCTAACAACAGAACAGCTTTTCTGAAATTGGCCTTTAGTTCTTAGACCCATAGCCATGAATAACACCCACTCCCTATGCTGGGAGTGTAAAATACGAGCTCCAGGACAAATGATAATAAATGAGCCCAAATGAATTCTCCCCTCCAGGAAATTATTTAATACATAAGGCTGCCCCATCAGACACTTCTCCGGGGACTGTGATGTAAGTGTAAGGTGAAGTACTATCGCAATAACTGTGTGTGTATATTCCTACCAGCTCTATTAGCTGGGGACATATAAGTCGGGGTCAAGGTGTCTGTACCCTTAGGCTGACATTACATGTAGCTTCAGCAGGGAAAAAGCTGTTTGAGTCTCTTGATCTCTCCGTAGATACTAAAACAATCCTGCTGATCGCTGGGGACCTGTCCTGTTACCTCCACTCACTTGTCATTGCCTCTGCTGCCTGCTGCAAAAGGATCATACGAAGATCCAGTGAGAGACCGGAAAATATAGATGGAGAGAGAGAAAGAGGAACAACTCTTCATAATCTGCTGTAATTGTTGACTACAGGAGAAGCACCCAGGCTACCAAATCAACTCAGGAGGACAGAGCGAGTGATGGTGCTGCGCGTTCGTGAGCATTTTTCTCTCTTTCTGGGAGCTGCAGATCTTTGGGCAAACTCCTGAGTGACAAAGGCAAGTGAAACTGCCAGTGGGTGGTGCATGGGCATCTCTAATGCTTGCAAATACAAGCCTAGCGCTGCCCGTGCCCGCTGCATGTATTCTATTTATACCACAGCAGAGGGAGCGTTGGCAAAGCATCTCAGAGGAGCAACCTTTTGTTATACCTACAGCTGCTCCCTTCCCTGTTAGTGCAACCGACACAAAAATAATCCCAATAATAAGGATCGTGCGGTTAATTGATTCGCTGCCTTGCGACCATGCTGCAGCCGGCTCGGCGATAGCCTAGTTCTTGCATCTTGTGTCCCTGTGATTTCTTACAGGGAAGGAAGCACCTGAAATACCTCAGGACATTTAGGAGCTGTTCACCTGGCTGCTTCTCTCAACAGTTCACTCCATTCTGGCCTTTTTTCCATGTCTGCTAGAAGGCCGGATCAAGATGTTGCTTTTCCTCGTGCTGTTCTCCAGGCTCAGCGCGGAGGGACTATATTTGAAATCAGAGAGTGAGCTGTGTGTTAAGAAATAGCTCTGGCACTAAAATGTTTAAAATTACTCTTTGTTTCCCTGACTTCTCTCCTAATTTAGATTATCCAAATCCAGATTCCCCCCAGACTTGCCCACGAGATGGAATTCTAAGAAAATATTGTTTTGTTTCCTTTGTTTTTTAATGTCCCCATTTCTCACATTTCCTGTTCCAATTTCAAAGTGGGCCTGAGCTCCTCCGCTAACATTGCTCCGGCTGTTATTTTGGGGATCCGAGAGAGGGGAGAAAAAATAAACGAAGTGTGGGGAATGTGTTTCTTGCATTTCCCCCTTGTCAGCCACAGGTTCTTTTAGGCGAGACAGTAAAGAGTTACTGACATTCCTCTCTTTTCAGGTCAAATAGGGGGATTAGACGAAGGGTATTACTAACATGGGTCAAGGTATTAAAAAATGGATGCCTAAATTTAGGCTCCTAATTTTGTATTTTGAGACCCTAAATACGGGCTTGATCTTGTGCCCTTTGAAGTCAATGCCAAAGCTTCCACTGAATTCAATCTGCAGGATGAAGTCCTAAATTATGGTCAGGTTCTTAAAAGTTCTCAGCGTCTCACAGCTCCAAATAAGTCATCACTCAGCCTCTTTGCAAATCACGCGTCTTCCCTTAAGTGCCTAAACATGGAGCTCGTGCTTTTAGGTATTCCATATTTAAAATCCTGCCTGTTGATGCCGTCTTTCTTTCTGTCTCAGGACCCTTTGACATGGGAAAGCTAACAAGGCTAATAAAGAAGCGTAGCCTGGACACGCATTGATTTGCTTTTTCGGTGAGCGGTGCTTAGCACGAACACTGCGGATTCTATAGCAATATCAGTATTTATTACGGTGTAACGTTAACATGGAAGGCACATGAATGTCCTTGCTGGCGCCAGAATTCAGGCAAGTACATGACCATTTGCACAAACTTCACACACACCGCTCTCCTGGTAACAGGATGTTGGCAGGTGGGAAGATCACAGGATCCAGATGAAACGTAAGATGAGATGAGCAATCCTGTAGTGGTAATTTTAGAAGCTGGGTTCTGTACATTATTTACAGTACATTGTAGCTTTAAGGGGATAAGGCTCCCCCTTGCCACTCGTGGATTTAACCTTTTCTATGAGATTTCTGTGTGGGACTTTCAGCAGTGCAGCAGCCGGAGGGATTTTGTCCATCCAGAGGAGTGTTAAAATTGCAGGTTATTTGCAGTAGAGCTACCTTCATTCATAAAACGTTCACCTAGCGGGAGGGGAAAAGGCACCTAGGACCTTCTACCAAATAAAGAGAAAAAAGTACCGAGTGAGCTATCTGCTTGCTGCTCATCTGAAGTGTAGAGGCCTGGCATGAGGAGGGAGCTGCTCACGGTGAACTGTGACAGAGTCAGAAGCGGTTCCTGCCTCTGGGAACTTTACTTTGGCTTTACCTTCAGTTAGTGAAATGTCCCCTCTTTTTCCCGGGGGGGCTTGAAGTCTCCCTGTCTCTTGGAGGACATTTTTGGCAATTGCATTCTGAATACGGGAAACTCTGGTTATTTCTGATGGATATTTGTTTCTTCAGAAACCCTCTGCAACAATTAGTTAAAAAAACCCAGAGAGCGCAAAGAAAAAGGGACTCTTTTGCAATGTTTGAACAACACCCACCACTCTGTAGAAACGTGATCCTTGAGGGGAAAGGGATTATATTCTCCTCCAGGCTTTCGACTAGGCTGGATTTCTCCCCTCGCCCAGAAGGAAGGCCGTGGGCACCAGGGGTGCAGGGTGTGACCCCGCAGCCAGGGCAGCGGAGGGGCTGGACAGGAGCTAGAGTCACTCGTCGCTCAGACAGACCTGTCACTCATCTCCCAGCCTTCCTCGGGATCAGTGTGACCCGGGCGGCATCCCCACGTACTGCACCAGGGGGTGACACAAAATCTTTAAAAAATCAACAAAGGGAAGAACAGGTCTAAGATCTACAGAAAGCAAAGATTTTTTTTGTTTGTTTCGTGTGTTTCCCTCAGCCAGCAGGTGCCTCTATAGAGCCAACGCTTTGCCTGTATCAGTAGGAGTCTGTGGCACAGCACTGGAATACCTGCTTTCTAATGATAACATGGCCTTTTCTTTCTTTGGTGTCTTTTTCCCCTTCCCCTTCCTCCAGCCCGCGGTGAGCCCCAGGAATCTGCCAGCCTGGACTTCCACTCCATCCGCCACCCAAGGTCCTTGGGAGGACGGTGGCAGGAGAGAGATTTATGTACGTTGACACATGCATATTGTTACTATATATCCCGTATGAGGAAATTTTGCGTGTGACACGGGCGAAGCAGCTCGGTTGGGGAATGCCTGCAGTAACCCCAGTGAGACAAAGCTGCCTTTTCGCCCTTCAAATACCTTCCCAGGAAGCAGGGTGGGGTTTGCCTGGCAAAATCTTCACCCCTTCAGTACGGCACCCTTCTGCACACTGGGGCACGGCTCAGCCCGTGCAGGCAAGCCCCCTGAGCCAAGGGTGTTGGCGCTGGATAAAGAGAAATAAAACCCAACTGAGGATGGCCCCAACCCGCCCCTTTAGCACATAGGTGCTGAGGAATCGCCGTATCTGAAAAGCGAAGGCCGTGGGGGGGACGGAAGATGACTGTGATCACAATTTGTCCCCCGCTGCCCCCTCCCCCCAAACGGCTCCGCTGGACTTTGGAGCAATTCCCACGGGCAAGGTGAATTTTGACCCGAACGCGCATCCATCGGCGGGGCAGAAAGGGTGGAGGGAGCGCGGCCCGGGGGGCGGCCGGGGAAGGCAGGGCGGGGAGGTCGGGGTGTACCGTGGGAGCGGCGGGGGCTGCGGTCCCGAGTGGGGCGGGCGGGGAGGGCGGCGGAGGGGGCGCGCACCCCTTTACCTCCGTGGCCTTTTCGCCCAGCGCAGAAAGGGATGGGAGGGGAGGAGGGAGGGGAATCGCCGGGGAGGGTGGGACTTCGCCGGAGCGTCTCTCCCCGCGGCCGCGCCGAGCAGTTGCAGAGCGCCGGCGAGCGGGCGGTGGGGCGGGCGCTGCGCGGGGAGCGGGCGCTGCGCGGAGCCGCCGCTGGAGTGCGGGGAGCGGGGCTGCCGCCGCGCCGGGGGCGAGGAGCGCACGCCGCGCCGGCGGGGGACAGCGCGCCGCGGGAGCAGCCCTCCCCGGGCACCGGGACCTGCTGTTGGCTTGCCGCCTTGCTTTATCCTCTCGTTTAATTTATTTTTCCCCCCACCTATACTTTGATCCGCTGGGATTTTTTTCCTCCCTTTCCTGCAGAGCCTCCCCCCGCCCCAGTTCCCTCCCTCTCTAGCCAGTTTGGATTTTTTCTGGTTGTTTTTTTTTTTTTTTTTTTTACATTACTATTCTGCTGTTTTTTTTTAAAGCGGTGGACAGAGAGAGGGAGAGAGAGAGACAGAGAGGGCAGGAGGAGAGCGCTCTGGTCGTCCCCTCCGCCACCACCACCCCGACTTGCGGAGAGGGGTCGGGCCGAGCGGCGGCGGGATCAGCCCCTTCCCCCCGGGGAGGCGACCCCGGCTCGGGGAGCCGCCGGAGGCAGCCGCCGCGAAGAGGGGGCGCAGGAAAAGAGATGCATTGAAACTTTCCGCGCAAACTTTGGCGTGAGTGCGCGAAACCGAGCGAGCGCGGCGCGGGTGCCTGCCTGCCCCGGCGCGGGGAGAGCGGCCGCGGACGGGCGCCGCTGTGGAGCTCGGACTGCCCGGCGGCGGGGGCCGGGCGGCGGCGGGGCGGCCGCGGAGCCTGCGCTCGGCCCGGCGGAGCGCCCACCGAAAGCAGCAGCGGGGGCCGGCGGAGAGCCGGGCTTATGGAGGGGTGAAAGCGGAGACCCCGAAGAGGAACCCCCCTTCCCCCGGAGCCCCTCGCAGCGCCCGGCCGGCGGCACCCCAGGAGGCGGCGGCGGCGGGCACGGAGGAGGCGCGGGCGAGAGCGCGGCGGGGCGGCGGCGGCGGGGCGGCGGCGGCGAGGCGGAGCGCGGCGGGCCCCGCTCCGCGGCGTGCGCCGGCAACCATGAACTTTCTGCTCACTTGGATTCACTGGGGGCTGGCGGCGCTGCTCTATCTGCAGAGCGCGGAGGTAAGCGGCGGGGACGGGGACGGCGGCGGGACGGGGGCTTTTGTGCCCCGCGTACGGGGGGGACGGGCGGCGGAGAAGACTTCCCCCCTCCTTCCTTTTTTTCGCGCCCCCCCTTGCCTCCCACCTGCTCGGTGCGGTGCCGCCGCGCTGCTGGCACCGGCTCCGGGTGGGCGCCTGCAGCGCACACACGTGTGTGTGTGTGCGTGCGTGCAGTGCTGCAGCGGGGGGGGGAGCGCTGCCCGGCGCTTCGCAGGCCCCCGGAGCAGCCGGCAGCGCCGTGCGGAGTGCCCGCGCACATGTGCGCGCATTGCACGCCCCCGGCGCGGGGCTCCCGGGGCGGCGGGGCCGTGGGGTCCCGGCGGGGCTGGGGCCGTGGCCGGGCCCGGGGCGCTGCGGCCGGCGGGGCGCGGCGTGGCGCGGGGCAGGGAGGCAGCGCGCTGGCTTCTTGCATCAGCCTCGCCTCCCGTCCTCGGGTCTCCTGACATTGCAAAAGGGTGTTTCGGCGGTATTTGTCTTGGGTCCCGGCTCGGGTTCCTGCCGCCGAGTGGAGTTCAAAATACCTAGCTGGAAAAAACAAATAGAGATCAAAGAGGACAAAATGGATCCTGAATGTCTTCCAGATTGATTTTTTTTTTCAAAATACATATCTCCTGCACCGAGATTACAAAACCGCGCATTTGTCTCTCCTCTTCCTCCTCAGTCACTTTTACTTTTGCCTCATTGTCATTCATGAGGGATTAGAAACCAACTCTTCCTCCTTTTCTTTTTTTTTCAAGAAAAAAGAGAGGCAGCTTTCTGTGCAAACCTGTCCTATAAATCTGTCTGTTTTCTAAAGAGTCAAGAGGGCTGTGTTGCCAAGAGATATTAAGGGGTTTAGACGGAGTGCCCACGTGAAAGTGCCTGTTCCCTGGGCGGGCATGGATTACGTTTTAAAGACTATAACAGGTTAGTTCTCTCCTGCCATTTCTCCTCGGCACTTGGAGAGAACGCGGGCCAGATCATCTCCCACAATCGTGAAAATCGCTTGCAAACTAATCAGTTATTCACACTGTTTGTTCAGCACCGATGCTGGAAGGTAACTCCCCAATTAGGAGCCATTTCAGCCTGTAACTGAAGTCATGCAGGCACTGCACGCTTTGTTTCTAGCCTGTTATATCTCTACTTTCTCCAGTGACAGCCGCACATTCGGCTGTGCTCGATGGGAACCGAGGCGCAGCTCTCGCTCGAGCGTGGCACAGAGCAGCTCCGTGCTGCCTGCCTGCCTGCCTGCCAGATTTGGCTCCTGGGACAATTCTTTCCGCTCTCCAAGAGTTTTTCCACCCTCATCTAAAACGGGGGCTTTCTTTGCCTCCAGCTCCTCAGTAAACTTCGTGGCGTCTGTTCCCCGGCTGTAGGTTAGACAGCTCTGTATCCGTGTCTAGTGATAATACCCTTTAACCCTCCCCTTGCTCCTTCTCCCCTCCCCTTCCTCTTCCCCAGAGGAGGAAACGGCGGATCAGGTAGAGTCCAGGTCTGTCTGTCCTCAGGAGTCGCGTAAAAGCCTCGTGCTGCCTTTTCTCCTAGGCAGGAGGATGGTGCCGATGAGAAAAGAAAGAGGATAACGGTGGGAAAAAAGTAGGGAGGAATTACGGGGTGTCAGTGGCGTTGGGGGGAAATGTTGCGGGGATAGATACGTGAGGGGTTGCGAGATGTTCAGATAGCTGGGTGACGCGGGCCATATAAGTGCTCAGGCAGATCGACGGTGAGGTCTGCCCTTCGGTTCTGTCCTTATTTGTCTGTTGATTGCCTGGGCACCACAGTGATGGGAACGTTAGAAATACCAGCAGATCTCACGTAGGCAGCTTGACGATGACTCTGGGCATGGCAGAAGGCATGACTCTTCACGCCGGGACTAGGGTTTTGTGCTTTGATGATAATATTTATCTGTACTGTTAATCTGACTGTCGTGCTGAATAAAACCTATCTAGCTAGCCAGGCGCATTGGAGAGCATTAAATAAAAGCCCTGGCAGAGGCTGAGTTGGGAAAGCGGGGTCCAGCGCGTGTCAGGCAGCTTTCCTGAAGGCGAAGGAGGAGGGACACAGGAATCACGGTGCTCCTCTAGTGAAGGCGGCAGGGGGATGCCTCCTTACTGAAGCAGTCGTTACAGTCGCTCCTGCAGCGAGGCCGGGACGGTGGGAAACCGTGTCATGGTCGGGGCTGGGTGGTGCTGATGCCACAGGTGTCTGCCTCCACTGGTGGCAATAGCCTTTCTGTGCAGGAGAGGGAGGAAAAGGTGGTCTTGCAGTGCCACCTTCTCAGCTGTTTGCCCGTGCTGAGCTGCGGTGCACAGTCCTCATGCCCCGTGGGGTCAGAGAGGTTGCGTTGGTGTTGTTCCCTTCCAGTCCCCCCTTCCTAGAGAACGGGGGATGGCAGGTCGTTCCCCATCTTCCTTTGTCTGAGGGTCTCGGTGGCAGCCTGGTGGCAGGTCACCCCTGATGAGGGTCTCGGAACTCTTCCCTTCCTGCCCTGAACTGTGGGGGGACCTAGATACACCAGCTGTATTGCCAATGGGAACAGGCAGCAATCAGACACTGAGGTAGGGAGAGCGAGCCTGTGACCAGACTGCTAATGATTGCACACCCACCAGGCTCCCTGCCTTTGGTGTGCCTCTGCGCCAGGCTACGATGAGGAGCCACCAGAACCTGCTTCCCCAGCCCACAGGCAGCTGGGACGCAGCGGGTCACCTTCCCCAGAGCCGCTGTGGGCCCGTGCTCCAAGGACAGTCTGGGAGGAGGAGCGCTCCTTTGGGAGCAGGGGAGGGGGAAGCCTGTGCTGACATCTCAGGGGGGCTTGCTGATTCCTGAGCAACCCCAAATCCGCTCTCCTGTCTGTCCTGCTCCGTGTCAGAGGTGCCTTGGCTGTGCTTGCGGGATTACTGACCTCTGTCTGCATGTACAATGGAGAAGGAGTGCAGTGAGTCCCGTCCCCCGTCCCCCCCGCTTAAGTAGAAACCGCTGAGAAGAATTTCTAGCGCCTAAGACGAAAAGTGCCTTAACTCCTGTCCCAGAGTCCCTCTCAAAGTGGATGGATTGTTTGTTCCAGTCCTAAACAGTTACAAAGCTCTTTTAATGAGGCTGCACAGATTAGGGGGAGGGGAAGGGAGAGAAAGAGTACTGGTGGTGGTGGTGAGCGGGGTGATGGTTGGAGAGGAATGGCTTGATTAACCTTTTCTCTCCCTTCAGAGAACAACTTGCTTCGGGCAGGGACTTGGGGGAGAAGGGGGACAGGGAAGGTGCAGACACCTGGGTGGTGTGAGGCGGGTTTATTTATTAGGGAGGGTTTTACTCCACCACGGGACGTGCATTTGCTGTGACCTGCACAGGGCACAGAAAGGAGCTTCCCCTTGGTCAGCCCCATTCCCAGGGTCATTTATCCCGCTCTCGAGCCCAAGGGTTGCTTCCACACCTCTGTGAAATGTTGAAAATCTGTTGGAAGGAAATTGTGTTACAGAGCTGTTGGGTAATGCCAAAAGCCAGCAGAGGAGAATGTGACCTTCAGGCTCCCACCGAAGGGCACGCTGGGCCTGCTTGTCCCTTGGAAGGCTTTTGGTTCCCCATTGCCCTGTCTGATATGTAGCAGCCTGGTTTAAAGTGAGGCAAAAGCCCCTGCCTCACCTGCTGTTCTAGTGGACGGGCTTTGAGGGCACTAGCCACAGGTGAAAGGCACTGCTGCAAGGGCAGAAAAGTTTCTTGGTATACTGAGCAGAGAGTATGTTACTGGTAGTTCTGGGAAACCTTTCAGGATTCTGCTGAGAGCTCCTCTGGGAGCGCTCAGAAGCTGTCTGCAGGCTTCCTACCGGTTGTGTTTCCTGTCCTCTGGGTGGGATCGCAACCCAGGTCTAGGTGAGTGCTGGGAGTGTGTTCTGGCTCCTGCTCCAGTACGTCAGGAGCAGGGCGAGGTGCTGGCCAGGCGCAGGTGAGCAGTGAAAGTGTGTGGCTTGCTTCTGCTTCCCATCACCTGTGCACCACGTGTGCTTGCATGTGAGGAGGTGGTGGGCTTGGCAGCCAGCCGGGCAGCCTCGCATAGAGAATGGGCAGAATGACCCTCAAGGTGTCTCCGAGCTAATTTTGCTCAGTGCGTCACGGTCATTCTGTGTGTGAACCAAAAATCCCTCTGCGAAAGGTCTTGGGGGCGTTGTGACTTGGATAAACTGACTTGGCTCGTGATCCTCTTCCTGTGCTACAACACAGATTGAGGCTTTTCTGCCCTTGATACGGTTTTCTTTTGACCCATAGATTGTCGGGTGCTGAGTGGCTTTGGAAGGCCACTGCAACCTCGCTGCCTCCATTTTGTTTGTGCTGTTGCAGTGACCTTCACACTTCAGGAATGAAACTATTTCTAGGAACCTGCTTTTTAAACTGTTGTCACGGCACTGAGGTTGGGCACACAGCCCTCTCCTCCCCAGAGAAGAAACAGATCCATGCATGGGGTGGCTCAGGTCTGGGCTGGTGAGTTATGCCCGGGTACAGAAAGACTTTGGTTGAAATGAGAAGCAAGGAGTTCGGTCAGGGGGACCTTAGACAAAGGGAACTGTGCACAGACACAAAGGAACGGCTGGGAGAGGGCCTTCTAGGGCTTCGCCGGCTCTCTTGCCCCCTCCTTTTAAAAGCTGACACTTTGGGCTGCTCGGATGGTGGTGCTGCCCTCTGCACGAGGCTGCCTAGAAGACCATAGGTGGCAGATGCCTGTTGTGAGCTTGAGGTGGACTTTGCCTGCTCGATTCAGTCCTGTGTGCAGCTATGAGATCAGAGGGCCTTTTTCTAAGCCTAAATGCAGCATACTGCTGACGACACAGTATTGTGTGTGTATGTATTGGCCACGCTCTTTTTGGGCCTCTGCTGAAAGGCAGCAGGTCAGGGGCGGATGGCGTCATGCAGGTGGCAACATACCTCGGAGAAGTGAAGAAAGCTGGGCATTTTTTGGTTTTGGTTCAGAACAGCAGGGGGAAACCTGACTTGGCTGGAAAGTTACGTCAGAGCTAAAACCCTCACGCAGAGCAGGAAGAGTGGAGTTTTTGTTTCACCTGGAATTAAAAGGACTTCCCTAGTAAAGCGGTGTAACGCTTCTCCATCCTGGTCTGGAGGTGGGTTACCTGTCGCCACTCCTGCCTGCGTCAGCGGTGTGGAAATGCCCCTGGTCCCAACAGGGCAGCAGGAGTGAATACAGCGCTTGGGGCCTTTTTGGTTTTTGTCCTGGGGAAGCAGCGGGGAGCGCAGGGATGGGAGCCGTGCTGCTGCTGGGACACGCAGGGGCTGGGGACTGGGCGCGCGTCGCCCTCCCTGCCAGAGGAGAGGAGGGAAACCCGGGCGGTTTGGCGGCATTCGTCGGCAAAGTGGTGCTGTCACAGTTAATCGCCCTGACACCCTGCCAGATACCTACACCTCGGTGGCCACCGACAGACGTCTGTGACATTGAGCGGGGAGCCATGCCCTTTCGCGCCTGGCTGCCCTTCTCCCTTCCCTGCCCTCCCTGCTCTCCTCCCGGGCCGGATTCACCTTTACGGGGGGGAAATGGAGGCCTGGGGGAGAAGAGCGGTGCCCGGGCCCGCCGGTCATGTCAGCGGTCCCCCCTGTTCTTCCCCCCTGCCCGGGCCCAGACTTGCTCTCTGGTTTTTGACCGTAATCACCGAAAAAGCGCATCCCGAGGGACGCGTTTCTCCCTTTGGGACCCCTCCCGGGCCCGCCGCGCTGGAGGCCCGGCCGCCTCCCTCCCTGCCGCCTGCCCCTTCCCTCGGCCCGGGGCCGTCCCGCCCGCTCCGCCCGTGTCCCTCTCGGCTCCCCAGGGGTCGGGGGGAACAAAAGGTCCCTCTGTGCCGCCAGGCCGGCTGGAGGGGAAGGGCTCTGCCTCGGGGGGCGCCCCCTCCCGCCGGGGCCTCCCTCCGCCTCCTGTCCGGCGGGGCGGCGGCGGCGGGCGGCGGGCCTGGGAGCCCTCCCGCGCCCCGGGACCGCGTAACGGCTCCGTGTTGTGACTGATTTTCTGTTATCTTTGCAGTTGTCGAAGGCTGCTCCTGCCCTGGGGGATGGGGAGCGGAAACCCAATGAAGGTAAGCGCTGGGCGGCTTCCCGGCGGGTGGGGGCGGCCGGGGCCTCCGGGGAAGGAGGCCCGAGCCCCGGGAGCCGCCGGCGGCCAACACCGCCACCTCCCGGGGAGCGGCGGCGGCGGGAGCGGGGGGCTGCCGGCGGGAGGCTCCGCCGCCATTAACCCCTTCGCGGCGGCGGCGCCGCCCCCCGCGTCCCCCTGGCGGGCCTGGGGCGGCCGCGGGGCCGGGGCGGCCGTGGGGCCGGACCGCGGGGCCGTGGTGGCCGCGGGGCCGGGCTCCAGGGCGGCCGCGGGGCCGGGGCGGGCGGCAGGGCCGGCCCAGCCCGCTGCTGGCTTCCCACAACTCTGAGGAAAACTGCGTGCGTGCGCTTGTGCACATACACACGCTCATTTATATATATATATATACACACACGTGCGCACGCACAAAGAGCTGAGCAGCGGCGAACAGTTCGCTAGGGATTCGCCACAGTGCCGTAGGAAGGGATTTGTCATCTTTGCCGCCTGCCTCTTCCCCGGCGGCGCTGGCGGTGCCCGGCTGGGTGGCCAGAGCTGATCCCCGAACAAAGGCTGAAGCAGCGCCCCGACTCTCCCCAGATGGCCAGGCAGCAGGTCTCCAGGGGAAGAGAAGGAAAAAAGGACAGCCCAGGATGATTTTCTGGAGTCGTGCCTCCTGACAATCATGGGTATCCCCCCAGTCAGGATATTGCTAAGCACTGTACAGAGCCAGGCTCGAAAAATACACCCTTTTACTGCGATTTGAGCTAGCAGGCTTAGAGGGTTCAGGGGAGGGCAGTGTGAGCTGATAGATTCTGCTTAATTCGTTGCTGGCGGTCCAGTATGGACAGGACCATTGCTTGGTGAGGAAATGTGGTGGTGCCTCTGCAGGCGTTGTCATTTTGTGTCTCTCCGGCTGCCCAAAGGCCAGGCTGTGGCAGTGTCCTCTGCCTCGTTGGTTTGTGTGAGTAAATGTAGACCCGAAGAGCAGTCAGCCCCCAGGTTAGTCAGAGATGCCTCCTGCAAGTGCCCTGACTGGTGGAGACCTGTGTGTTGTAGCAGGTTGGCTTTCTGCCTGCAGTCCTCAGTTCAGAAGTGGGGTAAAAGGGCTGTGGACTTTGGAGCCTTCAGGCTGAGGTGATCATCAGCTGCTTTAAGACCATCCTGACCGTGTTTTCCCCATACCTTCATAGTACAGCAGACCCCTCGCTGCATGGCAGGGTCTGACGAAGGCCTTGCAGGGTCCCCACGGGTTGTGACCTCCAGCGTTATTCCAGCTGGAGGTCAGCAGAGGGCTCTAGCAGTGTGGGCCCAGATTGGCTCTTTTTTTGTCGCACTCTATTTCAATTTCTGTAACTTTATTGGTGTGGCAGGCTGCATGTGCATTGCCAGAGGTTTGTAGCAGGCTGTCTTTGGGATAGGTGTCCATTTTGCATGGGCAAAATTTCTGATTTGTTGGCGGGCTGCTGCCTGTTGCGCTTGACCCTTGCTCCTGCTGAAGTCAACAGAAGAAGGTTCAGTGACTCCAGAGGGATCAAGATGGAGCCTGCTGTGAGGCTTATTTTGGTAACCAGTTCTCTGCTCTTGGTAGAAAAGAGCCAGTGTCCTCATCTATGCCATTTGTTGTGTCCGACTACCTTTCTGGGGAGGGGAAGAATCAAACAATTTAATTCCTGGTCACAAGAAGGCTGATGGGATCGTGGGAGAAGTTGGTCTGGCAACGTGAGCGGTGAGACTTTGGTGCTATTGCCTTGGTGCTATTTCTGGTTCTGCAATGCAGATATATCTGTGAGCTAAAAAATCAGGACTCTCAGCATTACCTTCCTGGCTCTACTTCTGTCCTGCTGTATGACCTTGGAGGTCCTCTCTCAGTACCTCAGTTTCTCGTCTGTGAAGAGGAGGTGATGATGTGCCTCTGTTCCACAAAGACAGTCCTGCAGTTCTTTCCACTGAAGCTCTTGGGGTCTTTAGGGTTGGGGTGAAAGGTGATTTTGTGTCTTTGGCCATTTTGTGCTTGCTCTGAGATGTCGATCTGTGACAGGTTTTTATTTGGGATGGACTTACTCTGGTTGGAGACTGTAATTTTAGCTTCAGCCCCTACCCTTTTGTGCTCAAGAGAGCGTTCCACATGTTTTGTGGCACGGGAAGTTGTAGAGGAGTCAGACAAACACTCTTTGTTTGTTCCACGAGAAAAGATTTTCTGGTATAAATAAAGGAAACCACCAGCACTTGTGGCTGCACTTTTATTTTTGAAAGAACAGTGTGTCTGTATTGCTGCTAAGTCGTTGACGGGGGGGGAGGCAAAATGATCATAGACTTGCTCCTTTTCTAGTCGAGCATGTTCCCACTCGACTGCTCCAAATTTGGACTTAATCCTGTCTGCTGTGGCTATGTCTGCCCTGAAGAGTTAATGTGGGCCCTGACTGGGTTTTAACCTTACTTCCCCCTCCATTCGCAAAGAAGAACCTCTGACTCAAATCTGGAGGTGTTTTGCAGGGCAGGGGTGTGGGTTAAACGCAGGATTAACTTTTAACGTGGGCTGAAGCCCAAATTGCAGGAAGGGAGCAGGCCAAGTGGTGTTAGTCCTTCAGTGACCTTCCTATGTTTCCCCATGAAAGACAGACCTTCTTCCGTCCCTGACACAACCAATGGAAAGGAAGCACAGACTGAATCAGCCCAGCAAAGTGTGGAATATGACTCCTGGTACATAGGAATAAGCGTAGGTACCATAGCAAGGGCAGGGCTTTGTGGTGAGGATGACTGTATCTCAGTCATGCGCTCCGGTTTGGGTGCTAACTGTGCAAATGGACTATGAGCATTGCACAGTCTCTGTGTGAATGCTCCGTGTCCAGCGAAATCAAGGCAACGCGCCTTTTGTAGCAGGATGTTCTGACTGGCAGCTGGAGAAAGGCTCCCCGTTTCGTTTTCAGAGGCTGATTCAGACTTTGGAAAATCATCATATGTTAAAGTAAAGGCAAAAACTCCCAGGTCTTTATGGGAAGGATTTGGTCCTGTCAGATCTCCCAGATCTCAAGTACTGTCATCAAGGCACAGCTATGAAAGTAAAAGCTCTGCAAAAGAAGTTGAATGTGCTGTTCTGTGGCCAATCTGTAGTCTGGATTCTCTGGTGTAATCCAGCTGCTTGCGCAGTGCAAACATTTAGAAAGTGTGGCAGACGTGAATCAGTTTCACTTCAGTTTTCTACTCTGTTTTGGTTTCTGCCTCTTTATGTCCCAGACTACTGCGGTGAGCAGCATTTGATCTGCACAGGTAACTGCTACTTTCCCTCCCTCTTTTCTTCCCTCCCGCCCCTTGACATAGGTCTGTAAGCATTTTTATCCAGAACTGTGCCTTTACTGCCAGAGTTCCCAGGTCCTTTCTGCTGGCACGGCGTGAATAATCAACAGTGCAGTTCGGTGGCTGTCGTTGTGCCTGCAGAACTTCCCACATATTAAATTGTTCAACTTCATGGAACATAGGTGGTGACTAAGGTCACTTCGAAGGGGAACGGGAAGAAGGAGGTAGTAGCTGCAGCCAAAATAGCGGAACAGACAGGAGGCATGCTGCAGTTAAGGGAGGAGGGAAGAGGAAGGGAAGAGGAACAGAAACACGCTGTCTTCTAGATGAGGAATACCAACGAGCAGTCCATGCCTGCCAGGCTACATTTCCCTTTCACAGGCCACTTTCTCTTTTAATAGCTGCTCACGCTCTCTGACACTTCAAACTCCCTGGATGGAAGCTCCTCCCCTCTTGTACCCGCTCTCAGCACTGTGGCACTGTCAGCTCTGCATGACCTAGAATTAACTTTCAACAATTAACTGCGGGCTGTGAGCTCCAAGCCCTGCAGCTTTTGCATTTTTGTGGCAAAGTAACCTTTATGCCAGTTTGTCACAAGTTCAGTGCACTTTAGAAACGCCTACTGGAGACCATTTTTTTCCATGATGCAAGCAGTTTGTGCTTATCACTTAGAGTTATCAACCTTGGTGCTGTAGGACTCTGCATATTGTACAGGTGGATCATTATAGTGCATAACAGCATGGGGCAGGTAGTATCTCTTTGTGCATACTCTTATCCTCTGCTCCATTTGAGACATCCTCCTTTGCCTGCTGCTGGTAGAGCTAGGAGGCCTGGACGGCTCCAGGTACTCACTGTTTGCAGAACTGTACTAGCAGCTGGGTTTTGTGCGTGTGCACTTATCTGTCCTATCTCTCATCTCTTTAAATCTCTCCAACCCTTGACCAAGCAGCAAAATGAAGCTCTGGCAAGAGGCTGGGAAACATTGAGAAACGCTTGTGAAATCAGTGCAGATCGCAAGCAGTTTGTGTTTGCTTCATTCAGAGGGGAGGCAGGGGATAATGGCAGATCCATCCTGTTCCCCCTCCCACGCTACCTCGTTGTGGTTCAGTAGCCGAGTATATGGTCTAGTTAATCCTGGGGGTGCTGTGGGCTGGCTGTGAATCTTTCAGTGGGTGGCTTGATTCCTTGGTCTGGGAAAGTGGTCAGTGTGGAGACACAGAGGCTGTGACTTGTACCAGGTGCTGTCGTGGTTCTGAGGTGGCCTGTTGAGGTGGGTGTTCTGCATGGGCAAAAGAGGTAGCTGATGGGAAGAGTGAAGATACGTGGATGCATGGTTCAGAACCCTCTGCTTGTTCTTGGAAGTGTCTCTGTGCCGAGGTTTGTAGAAAGGATGCTTCTGGCTTATCCCCTTGCCTTCTGAAACCCTCTGGGTCATCCACTGGCTGTTTTGAAAGGGAGTAAAAGGCAAACCGGTGAAGGGCCTTAATCCAGAGTGCAGATCATCTGCAGCAGCCTCGGGTGCTTTTTGGCTGAGCTAATATGCGTAGTGGCAGCATATCTGAGAGTATGGGGGATAGTGGGAAAGGGGTTTGGGAAGGAGGCACCTGTGGGACACATCATGGTGCCAGGGAGGCAAATAGTGAGGCTCTCTTGACTATCTTGCCTCTGTCTTGAAGCAGCGGTAGGAAGAGATTGTCTTTCTCTTCCCCACTTAATTTGTGTGTGTGTGTGTGTGTGTGTGTGTGTGTAGGGCAGAGACAAAGGACTTAGGCCTGCAAGACTGTTAGTGAAGAGCATAGGGTAGATGTGTTGCAACTGTCTGGCTCGTTTTAAGGGGTGAAGCACTAGACATTCTTGAGCTAAGTTTGCATTAACTTATTCCCTCCATTCCTCCTTTTAGTTATCAAATTCCTGGAAGTCTACGAGCGCAGCTTCTGCAGGACAATTGAGACCCTGGTGGACATTTTCCAGGAGTACCCTGATGAGGTGGAGTACATATTCAAGCCATCCTGTGTGCCTCTGATGAGATGTGCAGGTTGCTGCGGCGATGAGGGCCTAGAATGTGTCCCTGTGGATGTGTACAACGTCACGATGGAGGTGAGGGCGCAGCTTGCAAGCTGGCATGCGTGGGTGGAGGAAGCAGGTCAACTATTGCAGTGACTCCAAGTCCAGCTCCCAGCTAATTCAGAGGAAGGGCAGCCTACCACAGGGAACAGGAGATTGTCGGATCAGGAGGGCTCACATCTCTCCTGACCCTTGTGCCCAGCATTACACCATGCAGGGTTAAAAGATGAGTTGCCCATCTCTATTCAAGGCTAAGAGGAAAATCTGTTTTTTGGCTCTGACCTCACAAGTGCCCAAATACAGTAGCCAGGAGCGTGCAAAGGAGCATTTCTGCAAAGGAACACTTCATGCTTAGAGAGCGCAAAGGAGCATTTCTGATGCTGTTATCTCTGAGGCTCCAAAGAAGATACTCCTTGGGCCCTTGCTCTACCTTAACTCTGCGTTTGGTCCACACAGCTGTTGCTCTGAAGGCAGTTGAGTAGTGCAAAAGGGGAAAGCCTGTCAGTACTCTCTCCCCGAGGGCATGTGAGGTCAGCCTTTACCAACAGAGCAGGGGATTTGGGTCATTAGCTACATTGGCACAGCAGGGGTGGAAAGGGGCTCTAAGAAACACACTGCTTCAGTGTCAAGTGGAAAAGCCTTTCTGCCTCTGGGCGTCCTCCTCCTTTGTTTGGAGGCTGCTGAATTCATTCCTTGGAAGAGACAGAGATGGCCGTGATAGCAAAGGCTGGGCACTTGGGGAAGATGCAAACCCTGCTTTAGAGAGCTTTGTCACTGTCCTTATCTGCCAGCCTGGATCCCAGCTTGTGTCCACAATGGTGCTGGTACCCATTACCCTTATCCCATAGCTCCCTCACCTACTTTTGTCCCTCAGCCTCTTGAATGGCCACTGTAAATATTGCCATCACTTTTTGATATGGATGAGAGACATGCAGGACTGTGATTACCAGCAAGCTCTTTTTACTTGTCATTTGAGCTGTGTTTGAACTCTGGCAGAGAATCTGTCTGTGCCCTTCCATGGTTCTCCATACTGCTTTTCCACAGCCTGGGCCAGAGCCTACTAGCGTGGTGTAGCTAGGGATGGTTTTGTTCCTACCATTCCTTGCTGAATTACTGTTTTTGGCTGGTATGCCCACATGCCTGTAAAGGGTCAGAGGGACTTGAACAGATCTCTGGTGCAAATGTTAGAGCTAGTGGTCCAGCCAGGTTCCGGGTTGAGAGACTGACAATACGTGCATAGTTTCCAATATAACTTCCCTGGAGGCACATGGGGCTGGGGGCTGGGCAATGTCTGGCTCTGCAGGGCTGTTCTAAGTGCAGATCACCAGGTTTACTTTGTGTGTCGAGTCACTGAGAAAGTGAGATGTCAGCTGGGAAGAAGTGGTGGCTCAGGGAAAAGGAGCTGGATATGGAGCTTTTGCTGTGGGCCTTTGCGTTAGACTGAAGCATGCCTCTACATGAGAGCAGGCTGGATGCTCCGTTATGCCTCTCTAGCATTAACCAGGGATGGCTCAGTGAGAACCTTGCCATGGTGTTACGCCCTATCCCATGCCTGTCTCCAAGGCAGTCCACCAGTGCTGGCACCTTGCATGCATGAGCAAACAGAGCTTTGGCACGAGCCTGGTGTTGCTGCTTGCTTGTGATCAAAGGCCTTCCCTGACTGGGAGAATGGGGCCTCAAAGCCAGCTCAAACTCTGCCATGCTCTTCCCAGGAGCACCTGGGGTGCAAATGCTTTGCCACGCAGCGGGCTGATTTGGAGCTGTGAGTATAAATAGTGAATGGGCAGTGACCCTCTCTGTTTCTTTCATTCCAGATCATGAGAATTAAACCCCATCAGAGTCAGCACATAGCGCACATGAGCTTCTTACAGCACAGTAAATGTGACTGCAGGTGAGAATGGAGCAGCACTGGTTCTTCTTGCAATAAACTTATTCTGAGCCTTTCCTTTTTTCTGCCATTGGGTTGGGACTGTTGTCCAGAGGCTTCTGCAGTCTCCTCAGTTGGTTTGCTGAGCCTGGGAAAAGAAGTCCTTTGCTGGCGAGGCTCCCTCATCTCTAGATATCACAGGTGGACAATGCTAGCCTGCACCCTGGGGTCTTTTGGCACTGGCTGCCAGCGAGGTGCAACAGGAGAGCAAACACTTTGAGAAGGACCACTTACCCTGTGCCATAGGCATCCTGCAATGCCAGCTGTACATGTCCTTCCCTGGACTTGGTGGGAACTGGGGATAATACTGGAAGCGTACATGGTAAGCTCCCTTTTAATGAGGCCTTTGTTCTCTCTTCCCCCACAGACCAAAGAAAGATGTCAAAAACAAACAAGAAAAGTAAGTGACAAGCCTTTCCTCCTTTCTCTTTTGGTGGTTGGTTGGCGTTTCCTCTCCCCACTGCCCCTTGCCCTTTTCTTTAGTTGGAGATACTCACTTTGAGAAGGTGTTTTTGGAAATGGCATATGGTAGTGCATGGGGCGACACTCTGAATCCGTTCCAGGTGGGCACAGAAACCCAGATCTGACGGTCCTTCCTTCATACCCCAGACCTGGAGCTTGTATGACCCATGGCCATGGCAGTCATTCCTAGTGCTTTATCCTGAGTCAGGGAAGTCCCGTCGTGTGTGTCCTACCAGAATGGATTCAAGGTGCAGCCCCGATTCTCCCTTCCCTCTTCCTGGGGTGTTTCTGGTTACTGCAAATCGCTGCCTTCCTTTATTATTAATTTTTTTCTTGCTGCTTGAGTGAGTACTTGCTGGCTTCTTTCACAGCAGCTTGGGTAGGAACTCTGCTGGCTACAAGGAGAGGTGCCAATAGAGGCCTGGTGGAGGCAGGACTGATGCCATGCAGGATGTGATGCTGGTTTTGGTTGGGTGGGGGCCCAGGAGGGTGTAAAGGGAGGTGGATGTCCTGACTGGGTCTTGGTGGAGGCTTTCTTGAGAGTTTTTTTCAATCTGATGGATTTGCTCTGGTGACCTGAAGGAGCTTAAGGAACAACCTTCCCTTTCCCTCCTCCCTAAAGTAAAAAGGTTGTGGAAGGTAGAGAAATAAGCTCTCGTCCTGCAGTAGTCGCAGGGACGATCACAAAATGTGGAACAACATCGAAAAGAAAGAGTGACCTCTCTGGGCGAGAGGCTCAGCTGGACTGCGCATGGCTGGGATAGTGACTCTGCCATTTAGAGGTGCGGAGTTGGAGAGGAAGGGGGTGAATACTGGGAGATGAGGCTGAAACAGAGACAGAGAGAGCAAGTGGGAGAGTGAGAGAACTTCTTTCACCCCTCTCTTGGTGGTTGTATATTTCTACCTGCCTTCCAGCCTCTCCTTCTCCCCCTGGAAATCTGCTCCTGGCTGCATCGGGCTGTGTGCAGCCAACACTCCTCTCTGTGCAGGGCCGTGTCGGGGACGGTCGGTTTGTGTGGCTCTGTGGTTTGAAGGTGTGTGAGATTTGGGTCTGTGTGAACTCTGGTGAGGATGGGGTGTGGGTGAAGCAGCCAGCCCGGACTGTGTTGCATTCCCTTTCCTCTTCTAACAGCACCTTGCCTGCTCTTTGCTGGTTCTGCACTCCCGGGGGAAGGAAGGGAAGGGATGGGAGAGATCGGTGTGCTTTGATTTGTGCTGGATTGAAAATCCTGTTATATTGGTGCCCCTTTCCTCCCTTCAGGTCGATTTTCCTCCCCTCACTGCCTCCCTGTGACTCCTGACATGTAGGGCAGAGGCTGGGAGCGAGCTGATGCTCTGACACTCGTTCCAGTGAGACGACTTGAACAGGGCCTAAGAGACACCTATGGTGCTTTCCCTTCTGTCCCTCCATGCCCCCTTGACAGCTCCCTCCTGAGGTGGGCTGCACCAGGGAACGAGGGAGCCTTTGCTGAACTGCCACAGTGTTGGGGCTCACTTGCCTCACAAGCCCTGGTGCTTTGCCTAGGGCCTTCTCCTTGCATGTCTCTCCCTTAGTCCCGTGCTAACGTGGCTCAAGGAGCAGCGCAGGCTCCAGCCTCCCTCCCTCCCTGTGCTCTCACTGGCCTGTAGGGATACATGGTTAGTGTCCAGGCCTGCACGTCCTAGCCCCTTCCTGTCCCAGCTCCTGCCCAAGAGTCAGGAGCAACTGGTGAATTTTTCAGAAGAGAGTCAGTGCCTTGGCTCCATCCACTTGTCTGTCTGGCAGATCCATGTGGAAGGCGAGGGGAGGGAGGGAAAGGAGGGAAGATCTGACAGCTTCTTGCTGGTTATCTCCTGGGTATCATAACTAGGTCAGGCCTCCCTCTTTCCCCTTTGGTACTCAGGATGGAGGCTGCCAGACGGGATGTTAGCAGACATCCAGTGAGGTCTCCTGGAGTCCTCCAAACCACAGGCAGGAGGTGGAGTGGGTGAGCAGAGCCTTGGAGCTAGATAGCTCTCTCCCACACAGCACTGCTGCGTAGACCAGGTCTCTCCCCTTGTCTGCGGGGTGCTGAGGCCAGGCCCCCTTTGCTCCTATCCCAAGGCAGGATTACCGCCAGCCCTGCAGCAGAGCTGTTTGAGCTCGGTTGGCCCCTCCTAGGCCCAGTGCCGAGCAGCGCATCAGGTCAGAGCAGTTTCCTTTTCCCTCGGGAGAGCCCCTCTGCTCAGGTTGCCTCTTGCCAGTCAGCGTGCGCCCGCGCTTGTCGCCTGGAATGGTTGTCTGCACTCACTGCGGTTGCGTGATGCTTTCAGGAAACTTTCTGTTCCTTCCCCCTCACCCCTTGTCCCTTTCCCACTGCCCCTCTCTGGAGGGGGCAGGTGCCCCTCTGAGGCTGCAGCAGATCTGCCTCTGCTGGCAGCAGCCCTGCTGGAGGTGGTCTCTGCTGAGTCCCCTGGCATTGCCTTGGCTGTGGGCAGGCTGGTTGCAGTGCTGGCAGGAGCGCAGGAAGGCCGGTGAATGTGTGTGCGAGGTGGAGATCTGTGCTTCGGCCCCGGGACTTGCCTTCCAGTCCTGCCTCATGTGCTTCCCTCCTCCCAGCAAGGCACATGGCTGTATTTTTTTTTCTCTTCTTCCTTGCATTTTCTTCCGTTTTTTTTTCTCTCTCTCCCTTTCTTTCCTCCTCTCTCTCTCTCTCTCTCTGTTTTTTTTTGTTTTTCTTCCAGAAAATCAAAGCGAGGAAAGGGGAAGGGTCAAAAGAGAAAGCGCAAGAAAGGCCGGTACAAACCACCCAGCTTGTACGTTTGTGTCCTCTGCTTGTAGACTCTCTTCCCTCCCTCTCCCCAAACCAATCCGCCTGCTTGCTGCTCACTCAACTCTCACCCCCCACCCCCAGTCACTGGTGGGCTGCAGACCCTGCAGGGGCAGCACTGGTGGTGGCACCGTGCTGGCACTGAGGGTATCTCAGGGAAGGTGGCTTTAGCTTGCTTGGCTCTCTCTAATCATCAGTGGCGACCATTTTCCCAAGGCACAAGAGCACGGGTGGGTGGGCGAGTGCCCTGCACCTCTTTTCCATGCCTTCCGGTTGCAACTCTGTCGTCTGCTTTCCCCCACTCGTCTTGTGCCCTTGCTGCTACAACGACTGGCGACAGGCAGGCTGGCATCTGCCGTGCATGTGTGCGTGTGTGCGTGCGTGCGCGCGTGTGTGTGTGTGTCTGGTGGAGTCACAGGCGGAGAGGAGAGGTGGGATGGTGGGAAGCTGGAGAGGGGGTGCTGGGGAACTGGGGGGGCTCTCTCTCTTTTTTCCTCTCTCTGCTGGATTTGGTGGCTTCTCTCTCCCTGTCTCTCTCTCTGTCTCTTTTGCTCTGCCTGTCTCATGGTGGTTCACAGAATTCTGCATTGTAAATTCATGGCCCCTCTGTAGGAGACTCCTAGGCGGCAAGGTTGGGATGGGGCTTACAGAAAGGAGGGCAGTGCAGGCTGCAGGGGTAAGCATGTGATGCTGGACCCCCACTGCTTTCCAGGGGAGGAGAGACCCTGTGTATTTAACTTATTTAGCTGCTGGCCTCTTTCTACTCGAATAGGCCCCTTCAGAGAACTCCTGTCATTGATACATCAGTAGCTGGTTGGGACCTCTCACGTTCCCATCCTTACTTTCCCCTTCTTCCTCCCTCTGGCCTGTGCCAATGGATCCAATGCAGCATTTGTGAATACTGTGCAGAGAGCCTGTTTTCTTTCTCTTTACGCTAATGCAAGGGGGTGCTGTCCTGGAACTGCCGGGGTGCTGCTGGAAAATCCATCAGCCCGTGACGCTCCAGTGGGCAGCATGGGGGCTGCGGGAGGGGGCAAGGGGATTGCTTTGATGTTTAGGGTGTTGCATGTGTATTTTCTTTCTGCTGAAGCGCTGTAGCTTAGACATCTTTCCTTTTGCCTTTTTGCAGTCACTGTGAGCCTTGCTCAGAGAGGAGAAAGCACTTGTTTGTACAAGATCCCCAGACCTGTAAATGTTCCTGCAAATTCACAGACTCACGTTGCAAGTCGAGGCAGCTTGAGTTAAACGAGCGCACTTGCAGGTTTGTGTCCTGAAGGATGAAAGATAAACACACAAAGAGAAAGAGAGAGAAAGAGAAAGAGGGGGGAGCTTGCTTCCTGCTGACTTCTGGCACCAGTGCTATATGATTACTTCTTTTCTCTGTCCTATGTGGGCCAGAGGGCAGAGGGGCTAACTGAGATGAGGACAGAGTTTCCCTGTGTCAGAGGGCGGCTGTGCGTTTCAGATGTGCTGTCAGGACTTGGACGGGGACGGCTCCCAGAGACAGGGCATTTGTATCTATGGTACCCTTTCCCATAAAACAAGATAGCGGAGTTCATGTTGCTGAGGTAGCCAGGGGGAGGGTCTGTCGCCCTCTGTATATTATCTGTATGCAACTCTGAGCTTACTGTTGGACAAAGACAAATCCTTAGCTGACTAGGATTTGACCACCCCTGTCTTCCAAGCCCTTTTTATGCGGCTTGTGACACTCTGCTGTGTGCAGAGTGAGGAAAGCCAGGCCAGGAGCCTCCCTCAAGGCTGTCCCTGCATTCTCCTTTGCCTCTTTGCTCTTAAAAGCCAGGGAGAGCCCCCTGTCCTCTTGCACTGTGCTCACAGTTCCCTGTCCATGTCTTGGCCAGAGTTGTGGTTTGAGGGGCTGCACTCAGGGCTGTGACGTGGGATACAGCAGGATTAAGTCTGTCTGTAGGTGAAGGCAGGCAGAGGTCTGTATTTCAGGCGTGAGGTGGGAGACGCAAAGACACTAACTGTGTGGTTAGTGTTTGTTCAGAGATTCATGCTGTGCATGTGTCATCCGAGCGCTCTCTGTCACGCACCATCTGTGGCATAGACGTGTAGAAACTGATTCCTGGTTCTCACCTGAGCGCTTTGGTGAACTCAGTGGGGTCTCTTGACTTGCACCAGCTGCGTGTGGGATCATCCTACCTATCCAGAGAGAGACATAGAAATGGGGTTGCTAATGAGCCTTTGACTATGACCCTGAACTCAGGCCCCTTTCACAGAGATCTAGGAGATTGCTTCTGTCAAGACAGTATTGCAGTGGCAGTGCCTGGATGGGAGAGAATAAGGGAGAGAGATCCAGGGTCCTCTGTGGCTACATCCTGAAAGAGGACACATCCTTTTGCCTCCGTTTGCCTGCCTGGAATTGGCTACGTGACTGAGGCTGCTACAAGTAGCAAGTGCTTCCTTTAGGTGTGAAAATGCTTTGTGCCCAAACCAGAGAGGTATTGGCACTGCCAGTGTGGTGGAAACTGCTCTGTATACAGAGGAATTTTCTGGGGTGCTGTAATTTCAGTGGGAAAGTAATTGATGGAGAGGCCAGAACAGAGCAGCTTCTGGAGTTAAACATCTTCCAGCGAGCACAACCTGAAGCATGAGATCAGACCTAACTTTGGCCTTTTCCCTCTGCTCCTGTTCCCTAACCCCAGAATAACTGGAAATTACCCTACAGAGTTTGAAGAGTGACAAATAGTCACAAATACAAAGAAAAAACAAACAATACCCCAAAGAAGTCATGATGGTAGAAGGGGTTTACTAGTTTCTCTTACTAGTCCCTCTCTGTGGTAGGATAATTGGCGCTAAGGGACATTTCCAGAGCTGGTGTGTTGGCCAGAAAGATGGGGAGGAGTCATAGGAGTGGGTAGCTTACCTGTTTCCAGATAAAAAGCTGGTTAAGCTACAGTTCTTCATGCTCTTTCTTGTAGAATTAGAATTGGGTCCTACAGGGGAGGGTAAATTCTCATTTCTCCTGCTGCTTCTTCAGGCTGCTGCTGCTGTTCTCTGGTGCTAACCCCTGCTCATGGCAGCTAGTGGAATGAGAGGCACTTTCTTCTCACCTTCTTGCCTGCATGAAGCCTTGTCTGCACTGCTTCCAACCCAAACAGCAGGCTAGGTGGAGAGCTGAGGGAGTGTCTTTCTGCATGCATTGCTTAGCTTTGTTTTTCTGTGTGTTTGCGTGTATCTATGTGCGCATGGTGTGAGAGGGTGCAAACAAGACACTCAGCTCATCTGTGAGGAAGCCTCTGATTCTGCTCCTAAATTTACCCCTGTGCCAGTATCCCCCCCGCCCCATCTAGGTGGGCCTGGGGGAATAGAATTCATTGACCCATTCGTGGGTCGAGATTCTCAGCTGTTTTGCCCCATCTGCACAGCACTTCACCCCACCAGTGACGTCATGCCATGTCTTAACACCATGTGCTCTTAAACACATTAGCCACCTCCCTTCCTTCCCTTCCCTGTCCTACTTGTACGCCCATCACAAACATTAACCCCTCCTCTCTTTTTTTCCTTCCCTCTCATCTCTGACAGATGTGAAAAACCGAGACGGTGAGCAGCGGAAAAGAAGGGGGAACGGCCCTGTTTCTGGAGCCTGATTTCTCGCCTGGACAGAAAAAAACAAAACACTAATCCAAATGAACCCTAAAAATGAAGGATCGGTAGAGCACAGCACTTTCAGTACGGACGATGGACTCCGGAAGGAACATTCCCCAAGGCACCCGCCGCACAGAATTCACCTTTGGGTTTTGAACTGTTTTACTTTATTTTTCTTTTCATGCTGCTAAATAACAGAGCCAGGAAGACTATAGGGGTGTATTTGATGGGTTTTTCCATGCATACATATATATGTGTGTATACATGCATATACATATATATATATGTATATATATTTTTACCACATCTATATATACATATATGTATATCTTAACCACACACACACACACATATATATAAAATATATATATATACTGATTATTTTTTTTAACATTGCTAATGTTATTGGTGTCTTCACTGGATAATACCCGACTGCTGTGGACACAAGCGGGCTACTTGGGGCATAAGAAACAAGCTAAGACTGGACTTGAGTAGAAGCGCTGGGTGTAAACTTCTTAACTCTAACTGACTTGTGCGGCCTCCGCTGTTTCTCTGTAGAGTGTGCTGTACCACAAACCACCTTCTCCTTGCCTGGGACAGGGAGGAGAAGTGACGGAGAGGATGGGCAGGGAGTTCCAAAGAGCGGCATCCTAGGGTGCAATGGGTCAAAGGCCAAGGAAATGGCCATCTGCGTGATCAAGGATTCCTCCTCCCCTCTCTTCCCCCAACCTTCGCCCTTACTCGTCTCATAACCTGCCTGCCTTGCTGGGACATGGGATGTCAGTGTACATTTTGCGTTGACTTTATTCGCTATAGAAACTTTGCCAGAGAGACACGCTGGCTTCTCTTAAGGATGGTGGGCAGCTGATGCGCACTAACTTTCCATTCAAGGAAGTATCACAGGAGTCTAGATTTCCCGCCCTTGGTGGCTGCAAAAGGACACAAGGCCTACAGTGTGCTGAAGCAAGAATGGGGACCGGTGCATAGCCACACAGTTGTTCAGCACTGTCTGCTTTCTTCATGCACAGAGCTGCCACTCAAGAGCATCCAAGATGCTTATGGAACATTTCTGGAAAGGGATATTAATCAAAAGTATATACACAGTAGGGGGGTGTGTGTGTGTATGTGAATGTGTGCATTTGTGTCTGTGTGTATGTATGTTTGTGTTTTTCTCTCTTTTTTATATATATATATTTATTTTTATACATATATATATATAAAAAAATAATATATATGTATGCCAAGATTGAAGGGGGGAAAAAGAAAGCAACTTTTGCTGCCTTCAGTTTGCATGCCCAGTGTGAATGACCCTTAAGAACGTCAAGATTTTTTTTTTCATGACGTACTGTAAATATCAGGCCCCTTTTCCACATCTTGGGCTGGGGAATCAAATGTGAAGGCAGCCGGAATCCCTAAGCCGTGTCTGAGAATCTTGGCTATGTGCGTATCTGCAATATACGCTGTGGTGTATGTGAAACCCACCTTACACACGCGCGCACACACACACACCCCTGAAAGCGTGTCTGTACATCTATGTGGATATATATAATCTAGTTCTGTGATTAAAATTATTATTAATAATAATAATAATCAAAAAGGTACTCGGTCTGTGTCAGCATGCTGCCAAACATCATCTGCAATTGAATTTTCAACGCCTGATAATGTACAACACGGAAAGCTTCCAAAAAGACAAGACAGTCTAAAAACAGACTCACAACAAGCGACTACTAACCACTAGGAACTCCCCATCCGACTGATGGCTTTCAGAAGGAGAAAAAACACACGGGTGGGTGCTTGCATCTGCAATGTATAATACTCATGCTGCATCATGCGCAAGACAGAGGCTTCCGATGGGGGGGGAGGGAAGAGAAAGTGTTTTATATACTTATTTAATATCCCTTTTTAAATTAGAAATTAAACAGATAATTTAATTAAAGAGTAGGGATTTTTCAGTATTCTTTGTTAATATTTAATTTCAACTATTTATAAGCCGTACCTCCTTTTTTTTTTTTTTTTTTTTTTTTTATTTGTACTGGTTGTGTATAAATTTAACCTTCCTGTTGTCCCGTCCCATCTCTCCCCAATTGTTGGCAGAGTCAGTAGCATGTTATGGGCAGTTATTTAATTAATTTCTCTAACACCTACCCCTACACATTCCTATTGAGACAAGGGTTAGATATACATCTACATACTATATATATATTTGGCTATGTGTTTGTATATATATATATATGTTTATGTATATGTGTGATTCGGATTAAATAGACGCTACGATTTTTTTATATATGTAAAAAGAAGAAACAGGAAAAATAGAAAATTCTACATCTTGAATCTCTCTCCTTTTTAATTTTAATATTTGTTATCATTTTATTTATTGGTGCTACTGTTTATCTGTAATAATTGCGGGGAAAAAAGATATTAACACTACATATTGTGTCTAGTGAATTTTTTCAAGATATTCCTTAGTACATATTTATTTTTAAACAAAGAAATTACAGATATATCTTAAAAACCGACGACGACGACGAGAAACAAACTTTTTTTTGTATTAAAGAATTTAATTCTGACCTTGATTTCCTTTGCCTTCTCCTTCTGCCTTGCATCCTGGTTTTCTTCCATTGTGTAACAGAGCCTCCAGCATTGCCTCTGGAGGCTGCAGGGCACCAGCAACCTGCCAGTCAGCCTCTTGGATTTGGGCCCAGAGCCTCCAAAAGCACCTAGGTACCTAAAGCCTGTTGAAATGAACGGGAGGTAGGCACCAAAATACTTGTGTGGAGCTCTGCCCGAGTTCCCCGCTCGGTGAGAAGAGGGTGGTCTGATGGGCAGGAACGAGGGGGCAGGACTCCAGGGCTCCTTCCCAGCCTCTGATGCCAAGGAGCATGGTGATGATGGTCCTAACCCTGCCTGTGTCTTGTCAAGAGGCAAGGCCCATGTGCTGGGCCCTGTACAGGCACGAGTAGATGCGATCCTGGTGGAGCTTACAATCCAAGATGAAAGTAATGCTCTGCGCCTGCCCTTCACTGGTAATGGACTTGGTGTTTGCAGTTGGAGCAGCGTGTGTGTAACCAGCTGCCAGTGATGGCTCAGCAAGACCTCATCATCCTGCTCGACGTTGAACACAGAACTGTTCAGCTCTGACTGTGAGGGATCGCTTCGTGAGGGATCTTGATACCGTTCCACCTTTTGTGATGTGCTTTGGGGTCTTTGGGAGTAAAAGCTCTTTGGAAGCGCTGTCCTTTCCTCATCAGCCATGAGGTGAGTGTATCACGTGTCAGTCATCTGGCCACGCTGGAAAGGAGCATACAGGATGTTCCTGGATGCCTGGGAGGCGACTCACCTGGGTCAATACAGACCACTGAGTTCATGGCTGCCTTGGTCCTGCTCTGGTGAAGGTAAAGGATCTGGCTTTTATTTAGGGCGGACTTAGGCAGCTTAACAAGTGGATCTGGAGTCACAGCCTCTGCAGAGGGCAGAGTGGAGGACAGAGGACGAGTACTTGAGCAGGCTCTGGTTCGTCTTGGTCAGTAACATCTTCTGGAGTGCAGCGGTGAGGTGAGAAGGTGAGTGGGGCCGTGCATGGATGCTGCTGCGTGAGGAACCCAAGGAGTTGCTTCCCTTGTGTATTCACCACTGGCTTTTGGTTTGTGAGGATCTATGGGCTGTTTCACAGGCGGCTGTGCAAGGTAACAAAGACAGCAAGCCTATCCTCGGTAGACCTGCATTGTCTCTACGTGAGCTGGGAACTGTTTACAACTCAGCAAATTGAAAAGATTCAAACCAGCAGGTCAGTGTTGCTCCCCTGCGCTGAGCTGGATGTTAAATCTTGCATGAGGGAACCCAGGTCTCCTGGATGGATGAGGCAGCGGGTCCCTACTGTCAGTTGCAACACGTCAAACCCTACCTGCTGATGGCAAGCTGGGTTGGCTGCTCCTGGCGCCTGGTGGAGAAGAACGTGCTGCACCTCTCTCTTTTCCTTCCCCTGAGGGCTCAGGAGAAGTAGGACATCTGCAGAGCCAGGTGACCTGGTAGCCTACTCCATGAGGCAGCGGCTGTGCCTGACTGGATGGCATGTTTCAGCTGGGACAACTCCACCTGCTCAAAGGATTTGCTTGCATGTGGCCGCAGCAGAGCCGAGGCAGCTGCCTCAAACCACTGCAGTGAGAACCTGCCCAAGCCAGCTCTGAATGAGGTACCTGGGGCCCTGGACGCAGTCCAGCTCTTCTCCTTTATCTTCCAGAGTGGGCACGGCTGGGCTGTCACGTCTTGTGAGGAGAGCGATCGCAGCTTGATGTTGGAGGGGAGCTCAGCCTGGCTGGAGAGGCTGCACAGGGGTGAGGACCCCGCTCCTGGAGGAGCTGGGAGGCAGGAGCATGGCTGCCCCTCACCCTGCCCAGCCTGAGCCTGTCTCGCACCTGGCTCACGTGTGCCCCATCCCGAGGTGAGGAGAGGACGCGTGGAGCACGGCCAGGTTTGCAGGCTGGCGCTCTGATCTCGGCATGCAGCCTTTCACTCTGCACACGCGAACTTTCCCTCAAAGGCTTCTTGTCACGTCCACGTTTTGGTGGCTGGCTGGCTAAGCAAAATGCTCTCGTCAGGCAGCCCGCTGGTGCTTTCCTCATGCCCGCTTCATTTATTCTGTGGGATTCAAAGGGCGGAGGCACCTTACGAGGGAGAAAAGGGTGCCCCAGCAGACACGACAGAAATCCCCACCAGCAATGGGAAAAGGGTGCTTTTGGTTGGAAACCCTTTCTGTCTTTCCCGTTTGGCACCTGCTAGCTGGTTTAACCCCTTGTCACTAATGTCTTATGCTGCTGATCAGGTCTGTGAGTCAGCCAGGCTCCGCTTGGGCTCTGCCACCACCTGCAGTGCCCATTAGAAATGCCTGTAAAGCTTCTGTCCTTCAGCGTGGTCCCACGAAGGACCTTGGAAGCCCAAAGAAGGTCTGTCCCACAGGCCACGTCCTCCACTGTCTGCCCGCACGAGCTTTGGTAGTGAGAGATGGGTATTTTTATCCCAGACCACACGGTGAGTGTGGGGGGAGCCTCTCTGTGCTTGGGATGCCTGAAATTTAAGGCTAATCCTGATCGTCCAGCACAAGGTCTGCAGTCCTGGTCCATGCAAGCACCATGCTTGCACCCAGCACCCTGTTCGGGACTGGGCCAGTGTGGCCCCATGGCACTGTGCCACCCCACAGGCAGCTGCTGGCCCCTGCTGCGCCCCACAGCACCCAGCACCCTGCAGCACAACGGGACTGCTGAGTTGCCAGCCATCCCAGAGGGACCAGGCATTCATGCCTGGACCTCCAGCCAAGTCACCCCATATCTCGTAGGAGGTGGTGAGTTGTGGATAAGAACTGGGGAGGTGATATCCCCTGCACGAGCAGTGAAGGAGGGTGCGAAAGGAATGCAAAGAGCGCCTGACCACAGCTTTGGGGAAGGCTTTGCCTTTGGTTTGGGGAGCTGGGAGGACCATGGGGGCTTTGCACCATGGAGGGGACAAGGGTCAGGTCCCCCCTCAAATGTCAGTGGTTTGCTGGCAGCACGCATCGGGGAGGGGTACCCAGGTACCTCTGCTGCCCACCCCGCGCTGCCCGTCTCCTGGCCAAGCCTGGTGCACGCAGCAGTGGGATGGCACTGTGCTGCAAGCCCCGTGCCGGCACGGCAGGGGTTCAGCTAGGGTGTTACTTTGACACCTCCTTTGCTAGCTATTCTGGGAGCTGTTGGTGCACTCTGTGCTTGGACCATGTTGCGTGGTGGGACCTGGTCTGGGAAAGGCATCTGGCTCTGCTGAGCGCCCTGCCAGGACTGCCGATGAGTGGCAATTCCTGCTGAGCACTCCCCAGGGAGGCCTATGTAATGCCGAAATAATCTGGGATGCAGGTCAGGATGTCTTGCTCCCAACCTGTGTAGTTGGTGCCTTGGAGGTGAGGAGCTTCGGCTGTGGATGGCAATACCTCCGAGTCTTGGTTGAAAGGGTCTGTGGCGAAGGAAGGGTGAGTCTCACGCGAGCCCTTGGGCCTTTAGTGTGCAACCCTGTTCAATGGGAGCATTATCTCAGCAAAAGGGGAGAGACCTAAGCCCTTAGCTGCAAGCCCTATGGACAGCTCAGGAGAGGTGGCACAAGATGAGTACAATGATCAGCTTAAGCAAATAATCCAGTTCCATCACCTCTTCAGAGATTTTAAGGCCAGAAGTGTGACCTGCTTGAAGCGACCAGAGCCCTTCTCCTTTGTCTTGCTCGTAACTGCTGCCTGAGCTGTGGTGTACACTTTGCAAAGGCATCCTCACTGCCTGGCCTTCCTGGCCTTCCCACCCACAGAGAACCTGCTGGCACTGGAGGCAGCCTGTGCCACGAACATACTGATACCTGGGGAGTATGTGTTTGTGTCACTGGCCTCTTCTCCAGAAGCTGGGCTCCCACCAGCACCCCCCCTGCCCTTCCTGCCTGTGCTCGGCTCTGACTCCATGAGTGCAGAAGCAAAAGCCCCAACAGAGCTTTATGAGGGACTCATTCCTTTCAAAGAAACCCCTCGCCTGGCTGCTCAGACTCCAGTGCAGGTACTAACTTCTGAAAAAGCAACTTGCTGTCAGTCACCTCCACTGTTTTTTTTTCCAGCTTCAATTGGCTCAGTCTTCAGTCAAGTCCCCTTCCTTACGTTGGGCAGCTTGCTGGAATGTTCATGCCTTCTTTTTTTTGCATTGAAAGGACCTCACATCTGGGAGAAGCAGCCTGGAGACTCCTGAGTGGAACACGTTTGTTCTAAGGTGTTGTTGCTCCTGGGGAATGAGGAGCCAACTCCTACTTATTTTGATTTATCTCACCATTGGAAGTGTGGCAAATGGGGGGGGTCAACAGCACTGGACCTGATTTTTTCCAGTCTCCATAGGCACCATAAATTATGAGTCATAGGATCATCCTGAGCTATTCGGTGACTAATCCGAGACTGGTCTTGAGGCTTAGGGCCAATTTCTTGCTTGTGGTATTGGCTTGCCAGAGCTGTGTTGTGAATGTGCAGTGTAGACCTAGTCAATACACGGCACCTAGGAGAACTGGCTGAGCTGCCGGAGGTGGTGCTGATGAGTCAGGGAGTGGCACTGCCCTCTGCATCAGCACCCCACTGGGGTGGCTGGATGTACAGTGCAAGAGGCTGTGACATTTGTGAGTCACTTTGTGGGACTGAATGTGATCCACACCCCTGCTGAACTGTTGGGACCAGTCACGGACTCAGAGAGGTCCCAAGAGGAACAATTTCTGGGTTTAGGTTGTCTTGTCAACCAGTTGCAAATGTGCTGCTGTTCTGAACGTGTCTATCTTTGTGCAGGTCGTACCTCACAGCCTAACGTGTTGCACTGCCTGGACTCTGTCCTGCTCTTTAGCCTCTTTTTTCTCTGCCTTAATTTCACCCTGTTGCTCTAAGTCAGTAGATGTGTTCCCTTCCTCTCTGATGTAGACCCCTCAGATGCTTGTAGAGTCTCATCACGTTTCCCCTGCGGACGTTTCTTGGCCAGTGACATAAAATGGTTCTTCAAAGCCCCTGGCATCAGCTCGTCAAGCTCTGCCCTCGATCATTGCTGTTCCTCATCTCCTGACACCTTTCGTATATAATAGTAATACTCCTTTTCCCTCAAAAGGTGTCTGCTGCTGAACACACTCAAAGCTGGATCACTCCAGAACCACAGAGGAGGAAACAGGCAGCTGGCTCTGAACATATCCCCTTGTGTCCCTCTCTGGATGCATCTCTCCATGGTTGCTCTTTCTCAACCTCTGCTTTCCAGGGTATCCCCTCCCACCTCAAAGCAGCTTTGCCCCAGATACATTAGCTTATCTTTTCCCAAGTTAAATCTCATTTTGTTTCCTGCTCATTTCTAATCTCTCTAAATCCTTTTGGAGGATTTCTCAGTTTGCACTGGAATTCGCAATCACTTCTGCTGGAGGTGCCAGCTCGGGGAGTTCACGGGGGAACCTTCTCCTTGGTGCTGCTGAGTCAGGAGGGTGCTGTGGCTCCCAGGGCCTTGGTGAGGGTGGTGGTGCCCCACAGCGCGGGCACAGGTGCGGCCCTGCACGTAGCTGTGTTCAATCATCTGGTGAGCTGTGTTTCTCCCTCACCATCAGATAGGGATTGCCTAGCGCAGCTGGAGGAACCGTGGGAATCAGCGGGTCCTAGTCTGTAGAGCAGAGCAGAGGTGTGGGAAGTGAGGGAGCTGGGTTCAGTTCCCAGCTGGGCCACCGATGCTCTGCTTTCCCTCCCTGCCTTGATTTCTCCATGCATAAGACAAAGCCCATGCTCCTCTTTTGGGACCCTTGACAGATGATCAAGTGCCATTCACTGCTTATTGTGTTATCGCCAGTTAGTTGAGGGCTTCCCATCTTGCTGAAATCGTTAGCGATCTCTGTGTGCTTTCCCCAAAAGCAGGTAAGTCATTGTCCCCTCACCACCCAGTCCCAGCTGCAGTCATGTCTCCCGGCTCCTCTCCATCATTTGAGAGAGCCTCAACAGGTATTTCGGTACTGATAGCACCTCCTTCCATCTGCTCTTTGGGAAGGGGACAGGAGCATATGGGGTATGGGGGTGGAGGGGAGGGGAAACAGCAAGGCACAGCTCAGGAGGGGCTTTGGGCTTTGCTGGCTGGGAGAGGTAGGGGACAGGGGGCTGGCTAGGTGAGGGCGGAAGGTATGGGATGCCCTGTGAGGTGGGAGGATGAGGAGGAATAGGCTGACTGTGTCTCAGGAGTGGGGTGGGGCAGGCCTGAGATTATCTGGCAGCCCCAGGCGCAGGGAACCCTCCCGGTTACGAAACCTCGTGCACTCCCATGGACACATCTCTCACTGGTGTGAATTGCTTTGAGTGCTGGAAAACTCCTGGTTAGAGTTTGCAGGAGTGCCTGAGCTGCCAGCTTCGCCAGCATCTGGGGAGCCTTCCCTGGGCAGCCCCTCGGCCTCCCCGTGCCATGGAGAGCCCTGCTGCAAAAGGGTGGTCGTGAGATGCTGCACGGCTTCTTCCGTGGCTATTGACTCCCTGGAGTCTCCCCTCTCTGTGGGGTGACCATGCAGGTGAAGGGGCAGCTGCTAAAGCCCCAGGGTGGCCAACGCTGAGAATCTTGTGCTACTTACACCAGCACAAGAGCCGTGTGGTGTGCAAGACTACCTGCTTTTAGTCAAACCAAAAAGCTTTCAATCCATACTCGTGAAAAAATAAAATCCAACATGACCCAAGTATACTCCAAAAGCTCAGAAGGCAAATGTCCCCAGCTTGCATTAGTTTTCAAACCACTGTGGGGTTCAGCTGGGTGGGTGATTTGCCAGATATGACTTTCCTTCCTAGCCTTAAATCCTGCCAGTGAGTCCCCTCGGGCACGCTTCAGGCTCTGGTCTCCAGGCTCTCGCCATATCCCTTTACGTCCAGGTTCCACCCTATTTTTAATCCACTCCCCATCCTCTGGTGTTGTCAATCTCAGACCTTTCCTAAGCCTGGAAGAGGATTGTATATATGTCCTTGTCTTGCTGTGGATATTTTTTACAGTTTCTCTCCTGGTTTTAAGTCACTTGAGCCCTGTTTGCCTTTTGGGTTGTAGATATACACAAAACCCAGGCATCCAATCAGAGGTATCCACAGCAACTGCTAAATATTTTTTTCCAGAGGGGACCTTCAAGGCCTGTTGGTGGAGAGGTGAAGTTTTGGCTGTTCTGTGCCAGGGTACGTCACCTTGCACCTATCCAGGGGCCGTTTCAGAGGGCTGTTGCGCTGCTTCACTCCAAAGTATCTTTACATCCCTTTCAGGCTCCTCAGACATCTGAACACCATGAGCCAAACCCATTAGCTCCTCATCCTCAGTGTCCTGGGATCATTCAGCAGCAACCAGAGCACGGGCACCCTGCAGCTTCCTCATTGGAGGCTCTGCTCCGAGCACTGAGTTTTCACTTTTTCTTTAATCACATCACCAAGTTTTAATGCCCAGCAAGAACTTTGACCCTTATCCAGGGATTAGTTGTTATCCTTAAGAGCTTTCTGCGGCAAGCCTTATAAAAGAACTCCAGCTTTGGAGAATGCGGGCAAATCATGTCCACCGGGTTAATTTTCTTTATTAGCTGACTACCTCATTTTTCTGTCCACAGACCTCGGATATTGTCTCCTCGCTCCGGGAGAAGGGCCGTTCCCATCAGTTCACAGGAAGTTCACTGCCGGGATCCTTGTGACCACCAAGCCACCCTCAGCAAGAAGGGGAAATCTCGGCCTTGGTGAAATTAAGGGAAAAACGTTATGTTCCCTCATCGGGCTGTTTCACATCCCGCCCCAGCAAAATTAGGCAGTGATGGAGGGCTGCCAGATAGACCCTGTAAAGAGGCAAAACGTTTTAAATAGGGGTGTAGAGGCAGCTGGGGTTAAGCAGAGGTAGCAAAATCCATTCAGCTGTTTAGCAAGTTGTCTTCATGAAAAGAAATGTGGGCATCTGTCTCTTTCCTTGTATCTCTATCACAGCAAGTATAATCCTGTTTACTGAGCGGGATTTTAGTAAGGCATAAAAGGGGATTTTTGTTCTGGTTATTGACTGTTATTTTGCATGTGTCTGCAAGGTACTCGGATATGGGAAAACTGGGAGCACAGTGCTTTTTGCTCTAAGTAATTAGAGGCAGGATTCACAGGTATATTCTGGCTGCTTTCAGCCTTTCCCGTGACAGAAAGCAGCTGCACACCCAGCATTAGCCAATCTGCTAATAGGCTGTGTCACAAGACACAGCATCGCCATGTCTCACAAAGCAACTGCATTGTCCTCTCTAAGCTTATTGTGTGAAATATCACGGGAACACCACCAAATCGTGTCCCGCAGACCGTTCCAGACTAAACATCCACGGCCCGGCTCCCTGACCTGGACTGGGGTCCTTGAGGGAGGAGAGAAGGTACCTCGCTTTTGCTGTGCTGGGAGCACAGGAGGTCCGTGCGCTTGTTCGGCATCTCCACACAGACCTGCCTGTATGCATGGACTCCGATGCCTCCAGAGGCTCCTCATTTTCTCGTTCAGATGATGAGTGTGTGGAACATGTTAGTGACAAAAATCGGTCTGTGGGTGCCTCTGAACCAGGTCCTTGGCTCTCCCAGCCCAGGTGGCCAGGCAGACTGAGTCCTGCACCAGAAAAGAGTGGATCCTTTGAATCCAGGGCGCTAGCTAGCACTGGATCACTGGTCTCTAACTCGTTGAGGGTGAGGGGATGTGGGTAAAGATGGAAGGCAGAGTAATGACAGGAAACCTGCTTGGAGGTTTCCAAGAGAAACCTCTACAGAGAACGAAGACAGTTTTGGATAGGATCTTTTAGCCAAGAGGAACCAAAACTGCAGCCTCTATGGAAGATTTTTTGCCAAACCCTGTATTTTGGCTTGGGGTAAAAGCAACTGGCTAGAAGTTACGGGGTTGTGCAGTACAGGTGATCCTGTATCGTGGTGCTGTGCCAGAGCTGGGACTCCAGGGTCCTCTTCCCAGCCCTGTGCCTCGCTTGCTAATTAGGGCGGTGTCAATCACTACTCTGGTCTCTGCCTCAGTTTCCTCATCTGTTAGTGACGATAACAGTACTGAGCTACCCTGGGGGATGATCTGTGAGTGAATTAATGGCGAGGAGTTAAAGATGGATTAATTGGTAGCCTCTGTCAGGTGCTCAGAGATTCCACGATAGTGGGCAGCGAGTGGCGAGCCGAAGTTTTGTGTGCTGTGCAAAGCATGACTTTTGCTTACATTGCAGCCTGTCTCTGAGTCTTTGCTCCTCTCTGCATGGCTCCAAAGGAAAGTCACGCCTTGATTAAGACAAGCGCTCATCAGCCACGCAATGTTATTTCCAGGTGTGCAGCAGTCTGTGTGGGCAGGATGGAGTAGCTTCCCAGCTGCAACTGCCTTCCCCTGAAGCAATATGTAAAGAGATAATGGAGGGGTAACATCCTCTAGGAGACCTCCACATGTTGCATGTGATGACAGAGAAAAGGGAAAAAACTAGGAGAAAAAGAACAAAGTGGGATGTTGCTTGTAGCATACTAGTGCTGTAGTGTTTTAACCATAAACTGGTAAAAGCTGGGGAGCACAGCTCCGGAGGAGAGAAACCTGGAGAGTGCAAAGCGTCACACAAAGTCTGCTGGGAGGGTAAGATCAAGGACTGGAAAGAAATGTCTGCTGAGAGCTTGATTTGGCTTCTGCCTCCATAGTATGAACTGTGAGTCTGGGGTATGACAAGTGCTTGTTATGTTTCAAGTTTTTTCAGTCTCTGAACCCTTACCCCTCTTCCAGGGGTGTTTCAGAGCTCTTCAGAGAAGTCAGATGTGTAGATCTCTGCAGAACACCCAGCGAAGTGCCCTACTTCATCACTTCGTCCAGATTGCTAAGACGTAGCTGCCAGATCTGTGATCATCTCTGGAACACAGGCAGAAGATCACCTTTGGTGGATCATTTCACCTCTCTGCACCTCAATTTCCTTCTCTGTGATACAAAGATGTTAAAACCAGCACCCTCCTAAACAGCAGCTTGGTGCAGGGGCCGTGGGGCAGGAGCGAGGGGCAGGGGCAGAGCTGAGGGGCCATGTGTAGGTCTGAGCGAGACCCCAGAGGACCAGGACTCTTCATGGACAGGGGATGGTGCCTCCAGCACAGCCGAGCGCAGGCGATGGGAGGAAAGCAGATGCTCAGCGCTGGCACGTCTGCTCCCATTTGCACACGCTATGCTGTCCGTTACGCAGGTCACCCTGGGGAGCCAGGGTCCCCCAGTCCACGGGGGCTGCCCTGCACCTCAGTTCAGGATGCTCTGCTTGTAATCCCCTCCCCTGCACACAGCAGGTCCCCGAGGCAGCCGGGCGCCCACCCTGCCCCCCGTCCCCTCAGCTTCTGCCTCCAAAGATGGAGCCTCTTTCCCCTGAGAACGGAGCAATGTGGCAACGCTCTCAGACCTTGGCTCGTAACAGCAGTAACCTCCGAGCTGCTGACTGTTGCTCAGCAATAAACACCACTCGTGCTATTAATAAACACTATCTGTCAGCCTTGGTATTTTTAATGCCGGGACACTGTGCCCTGGCATGCAGAGCCACTCAGAGACTGAAGGCCGGATTCAGAGATGAGTCTAAACTGGCGTAAGGCACTGCATCGTGCAGCCCTGCAGCCTGTGCCTGTTGCAGGGTGGAAGGTCTCCGCTCTCCTTGGTGTATTAGACAGGATCCAAGTTCCTCCCCACAAGGGATTTCCTCTCCCGCCCGTTGCAGTCCCAGGGCACTGAGACTCGGAGACAGGCTCTACCCGCTCTCATAGCCTGGGATAGATCTAACAGGATCTCTGGATCCATGTGAGTCAGTGAAAATACTTCAGCTTTTTCCCGGTGATGTGCCAGTACGTTTAGCTGAATCAGCATGGGAACACTGCCTACTTACACAGTGTCTTTGGACTCACAATTCTGGTATAGGAGGTTTCAAGCACCAGCTTGAGATGTGCTCCCCTGTGCACAGAGGTTGTCAAGGAAGTCCTGATGGGATCGATGACTCTGAACAGGGCGCCTGGATCCTGCCCGCCGTGTGCGACTCCTCTGCTGAAATCCTAGAAGAGAAATAGGAAGGAAAAGGAAGCGTCTGTGGGAGCCAGTCATGTTGTACTGACGCTCCCGGCTGCTTCCACCTGGCTGGGGTGTGAGCCATCCCTGCATTGAGCTGGTGCGTTCTCTGCTGGGGTTAGTCTGTGCCCAGGCAGGGCCAAAGGGCGCTGGTGTGATGCCACGGGAGAGGGTCTGGGGCAGCGGGAAAGAGCCAGTTTCACCTGCAGCCTCAGCGCTTGGCCCTGGAAGTGCAGCTTGGGTGGCGGGTGGGTGGCTCCTCCCGTGCTCAGGGGCAGGGAGTGGGGCTGTGGGTGCTGGCGAGCCGGGGTGGGGTGCAGGTGATGTCAGAGGGGAGCAGCGCGGCCCCGGCGCTGGCTCGGGCTGCGGTGCACACCGGGCTGCCGGACTGGCTGGGGCTGCACCCCGGGGGTGCTTCGCCCTGCGCTGCTGTGAGCATGGCAAGGGTGGCTGTGGAGGGTTTTGGAGGGGCAGGGGGGAGGAACGGCCTAGCAAACAGTGAGCTGGCCGAGCAAACAGCTGTCAAAGTGAAACAATCGGGTCCTGTCCTGGTAAAGCTCAGCAAATACTGTGTAAAACCTGCTGCTGGCAGTGGTGCTTGCCCTAGTCATCAGGTATAGCACTATCAGAGGGCAGATACAGAGCAACGTAGGGAGGCAGGGAGAGATTGTGCAAGAGAAAGCTCTGGCCAGCATGACTCAACACTCATTAGCAGTGGCACACCTACAAGAAGCCCATTAAAACTGAAAGGAAGAAGCTCAAGTACCTTATTTCTTCTTTTCCTGTAAACCATCTCTTTTCCTGTGTGCACATCTCAGTGTCTGCAGTGATGGCAGCAGGGAGAAGCTCTGTGGATCGTAATCCCTGGTTCTTGGAGCTGCACAGCATCTCTGGAGAATTAGTCCCTGGTTTGAAGAGCTTCCAGCATCACTGGAAGCAAGTCATTATAACGGAGTGCATGTGTCCAGAAGAAAGGGAGGTGGGAGAACAAAGTAACAGAGATAATTCCTTACCCTGTCACTTTAACCCCCTTTAAATTCCCCCCAAACCTGGCCCAGGCCCCCTGGCTCTGCCTCTGCCCCTCTCTCCTGCCCCATGGCCCCCACCAGCCCAGGCCCCACCAGCTCCCTCCAGCCTGATGGGCTTGTCAGTGATGTGATCCAAAGCTCGTTTTTCAACCACTACCTTGGCCTCTGGTTTCTTCAGAGCCATGCACCCTGATGTCTGCAACCTCTTATAAAGGCTGAAGTCGCTGAAGGGCAGCACTGTCCTTGTGTGCTGCGTACAGCCCTGCGCTGGGCTGACAGTGGCTGTAGCACAGTTGTAGATCTGCACCTGGGAGAAGCCCTCAGCTTCTAGGGTGAAGCTGTGCTCTCTGAACACGATCCACCTGCCAATTTTCCCTTGCCTGCTGGCTGGTTTCTTGGACATGCCCTTGAAGAAAGCACCAAACTAGAGAGAGAGGGGACTTCTGTATGTCTAGGTATAGATACTCCGACCTGGGGTGTGCAGAGTGGAGACACGAGCAGAAAGCATGTCTGCAGCACACCTCCCTGCCACTGGTGTCCCTTGCTGGTACATCACTGGGAAAATGGGCTTCATTTTTCTGCTCCCGTTAAAGACACCAAAACGTAGGTTCACCCTGAAGTACTTAGTATAGCGCTCTAGGACTGGCCTTGGAGTAAAACTCCCTTGAGTCACTTCTCCATTAGTATTTTACAAGGAGATAGCTAAATCCAGTCATCCCTTGGGTATGTCTGCATTGCATTCCAGAGGTAGGATTGCAGCTTGGTAAATACACCCTAACAAGCTCAGGTTTTAATCTGAGTTTTAACCTAGTTTTCTGCCTGTTAGTGTGGGTACCAGTAGCAGTGTGTCACCGAGATGTCTGGATTGCAGATCTCTCCTAGGCCGAGCTTGGCTGTCTGCTGCTGCTCATACCCTCCCAGCTAGTCTAAAGCTGGCTCAAGGATGTCTCCCCAGGCCAGTCTCATGATTTTGGGCTGCTGTTTTGGCACTTTACATCACTGTCAAACTCCCACCACATCTTCCAGTCCAGAGCCACCGTGAGTGCTCCCCTCCTGCTGCTCCCCATACATGTCTGAGCTCTTGGGCTTGCTGGTTTGGACCAAGGCGGGCAGCCCTCTTGCAGTTTGGAAGAAGGGATCTCTCTGCAAAGGCAGGGGCTCCGGAAGGTGTGGCTTTGCTGTTCTAGACAATTATCTGCCACAAAGGAGACAGCTCATCCTGCCCCATCCTTCCTCCCTATGCCCCTCTCTCCCACCATCATGGTGCCCACAGCAAGTCTTTAGGAGGAGTCTTCTCTCTCTGAAACACCATCCTAGGCCCACTGTCTTTTATCTGATTTGGATTAGGTTTCTTTCTGCTTTTCTCTTCCCTCTGTTGACACACAGAAGAGCGATACCCCCACAGGGGAGGGTCTGGACGTGCTCCAAATGATGTCAGCTTTGATTTATTATTGTTTAGTATCATGTTGCTTACTGTTGCCATTGCATGGAGCTAGCTCGGTTTGGGAAAGACTGCTCTTCTTTGGACAGGACAGATGGTCTGAAAATTAATTTTTTCCCTTGCCTACCTAAATATCCAAAGCAGGCTGTTCTGTCATCAGAGCTTTGCTTAGGCAAGATCTTTCCTCAGCAGAAGTGGCGGGGGAGAAGGTGGGGATAAGGGGGAGAGCAAGAGGGGTTGAGTGCGCTCTACCACAGTTGAGGTTTCTCAATTTGTCTCCTCGTCTCCCCTCCGCAGAGCCTCCTTCCACTCCTGCCAGTTTCCCAGAGGTCTAATTCAGAGTTGCGTCTGGGACGGGGCCAGTGCCAGACACTGCAGGGAAGAGGGGCAGGAAATGCAGCTGCAGGTAATTACAAATCAACCTGCTCAGATGTGTCCTTTTGTCTTAATCCCTGTCAGTCAGAGCTGCCTTGTATCCTGGAGCAAGAGGGCTTAGATCTCTTACATTTTTATTCTATCTCGTGTAGCTCTGGATGTTCTTTTTTATCCATTGAAACATGTGATCCTTTCGTGCTTCCTGCAAAGCTCTTGGCCTCCCTGATGACAATGATTTCCATCTGTGTTCTCCCTCAGATCATTTCCAGGCTCCTTTTGGTGAGTGTGTGGGTTCGCAGGGATCTGAGCTCCCGTTTTGTGAATGAGCTCAAGGGCTTGCTGGGAAGACTGCTTGAGCTCTTGCTGCCTTGCAAGCTCCACAAAGCTTGGTGCCCTGTCCTGCAATTGGCAGGACTGTGTGGGTCCTGCTCAGTGTAGATGGGTCCTGTTATGCTTCTTGCCAGGGTCACGAGCCAAGCTGTTGGGCTGTTCAGAGCAGGGAGAAGAAGACTCCACGCAGGAGAGGAAGGGAAGATGCCCAGAACCCACATGCTCAAGCCAGCTCCAGTTTCAGTCTTAGCAGGGACGCTACCTGACACACACTTTATTTCTTGTATGTCCACCGGACAGACAAAGAACACTACATTTGTTGCCACTACTACTTTTAGTATGCAGCTCTCAAACGCATAGACCTATATTGTCTCAAAATGTTCGTTTATTTTGTTTGGCCTGAATCCTAGAGGACATAACTGTGGGTTTCCGAATATTTAAGGCCAATATGTTATTTATAAGCCATGTCGGAAACATCCTGAGCATGTGGATTTTTAGTGAGGAGAGTCTGGGTTTGGTATGTCCGCACACCTCGGGTTTGCCATTCTGCAATGCTGTCTGTGGTGACTGCATGTGAGGTTAGCAATGTCTGTAGCTGTGCTAATCTAATGACATTCTCTTCTTAATGTCTTCAAATCTACTGGCAAACAGCAATGAATTAATAAGGTGGGTAGCGAAGGACTGAGGGAGACCTTGTGTGCTTTTGGATCCCTTGCAGAGCCTCCATTTAAACTCCTAGCAGCCATCACACCCCTCCTCTCTACTGCCCTTTGGCACCCTAACAGAGCCCTTGCCCTTTTCTTCTGAGATGGTGACTACTGTCCTTGGCGTAGCACTCCAACCTGCAACCACCTCCCCAGGGAGGAGCAGGAGACAGAGAATTGAGGCTCCTCCTCTCATTACTGCTCCATCCACCCATCACTCATGGTGTTTAAACGGAGCTCATCTCCATGCTGGCTGCCCGCGGCATCCCTCCTCAGCAGCCTTTCCTCCGAGATACACGATCCCAGCAGCGCAACTGCCCGGCAATTAGCCGAGAGCCCGTGCGGCTCCTGGGGCCCATGTTTTCCTTCTCCTGCAGGAGCAATTAGGCTGCTCCGAGGCTGTCTTCAGTAGGTTGATGTTATCTCCACCATGACGCAGGCGAGCAGCCCTTGTAATAGCCATGCCAGGGTCACTCTCTCACTGCTGCCTGTGTGCCTCTACCTGCGAGATAGGCTGAGCTCCAGGACTCTTCCAGCTATCTTCAGCCAACGGGCAAAGCCTTTCCTTTAGCAGCATCAAAGCTTGAGAAGGCCTTTCTTCTCTGTGCTTGAGGCAAGCCCGCAAGGCTTTTTTGAGGGGAGATGCATCCCGCAGCTCCTGTGAAAGCCACACTTTGCTTGGCATGCTGAGGCCAAGGAGCTGCTCCGACTGGCGACTGGTTCTCCAGGGGAGAGCCTTGGCTTTCTGACCAGACTACAGAAGGTCTGAGATTGAGCTGCCCACTGATTGAGACAAGATAAAAGTTTGCATCAGGGACGCCTGCTCCTGCTGACACCATCATATCCAGCAGGCCTGCTCTGCTCGGGTGTTAATTGTGTCTAGGAGCGCTCCCAGCCGCCCCATGTCGCTGCCCAGGGAGAGGCGATCTCTACCCTGGAAAGCTTTTACCTGATTAGACAAGACAGATAAGGAGGGAGACAGAAAGAAGGAAGTGGCAAAATGGCTTGCCCAGGGCCATGTGCCGGGTGAGTCGCAGCAGCAGAATGTGAAGCCAGGTCTCGTGGCGCTGGTGCCACTGGTATGTGTTGCCTCCATGGCAGGGCTCCGGCACAGCGCGGTACCGGACCCGTCCTGGGGCCAGGCACCCTCCAGCCCACACTTCCCCTTTGCCCGCGGGCTGCAGAAGGGCACTTTCCTCTCCTGGCACAGACCATAGCTCGGCAGGGAAAGCCTCACCTGCCTGGGGATGCGGGTGGGAGGACGGGGAGGTGAGCACTGGCCAGCTGGCAGCCCCCAAGAGCAGACAGAGGGTTTGGGGCACTGTCTGCAGTGGGTGGTGACAGCTGGGTGAATGAGGGCTATGTGGTCCTGGAGCCAGGGGCAGGCAGGTGTCATGGCTGATGCCAGCAATAAAGACGCACAGTCATGGGAGTGATGCAGTGTGCCACTCCTGTGTACCTGCGGGTGGGTTCCCCTTGGCCAGAGAGACCGCAGCATCAACCACTAAGCCTGGGGCCACCTCTCTGAGGATGTAGTGTCTGATGCTGTATCAGTCACCAAAGAGAGAAGAGCACAGGTCAGGCTCCGCACAGGGCACCGGTCCCATCGTACTCTGTCCCCAGCTAATGTGGAATTTGCCATGGGACAAGAGGGCTGGACTGGCACCAAAACCACCCCCCTGATACCCGCCTTGCCTTGAGCATGGCTCCAAAGTAAAATTAAACCAGACATACTACCTACACCTCTCTGTATGCTGCGGGAGACATCCCTCCAGGTCAGCGAGACCTCTCAGCCCTGCCCTCATCTCACACTGACCAAGGCTCTACCCTGTATCGTCCAGTTTGGCTGCAGAGTGACAGGACACGGAAAGAGACCAGTCCAGGGTAAGGCCCTTCTTGCTGAGCTGTTTTATTCGGCTACCCATGGTTATTTGGGGTACATCAAGATCTTTAGTTATACGTCTTGGCAGAACACTTTATATCTTATGGTGATTGCAAGTTCTTTAAACAGCAAGCCAAGGTCTTGCAAAAGAGGGGAAGGGCAGGGGTGAAAGAAAATGGCCTTGAACTGTGAGACACCGAGTGGAAGAAAGATCCTTATTTCAGCTGTTCCAGCAGACAGAGTTTCCTCTAGATACCAACACCCATTTGGGAGCTGCTTGCAGCTCCCCAGAGCCCTGAAGCATGAATGGGAGAGGAGGTAATTTAGGAATGATGTGTTTCCAGTGAGCTGGGAGGACTACGGCTGCTGGGCTTCAGGTTCAGCCTCGTCTGAAAGCCATTTCTGTGCATGCATGCTTACACGTTATTGCCCACAGGATTACATTAGTGGGACTGTTTTTGCCCCATTCAGCTATTTCTGATGTTGGGGATCACCTGGCATTTTGCTCACAGGCTTTATTCGTTGAGGAAAGTCAGCTGGGGCAAGCAACGAAGTGTTTCACCTTTCTCCCTGATTAGATGAGCCAGTCCCGTGCAATTAAGCAGCTTAGCTCAAGGCAACAGAAGCCATTATCGCTGGGCTCCTCTGCTCTGCTTGAACTCTGTTATCCACGCTAAAAATGTCAGAGAAAGAAAATATTTCCTTCTCTCCCCGGCGTCTCCCTGGCGCTGGCTGAGTGGCAGGTGCATATCTGAGATACCTGTATGTGCATCTATCTGATCACCCTCTCTCCCTACTTCAGGCTGTCTAATTTGAGGTGAGGTGGGAGTCAGTCTCATGAGAGAGCAAGAACACCTGGCCAGGTGTGACTCTCAGCCCTCCTTGGGGAAAACCTCTTTGGTTTGGCAACCTTCCTACCTCTCAGGGAGAGTGGTCATCTTAGCTGCTGAGGGCATCATGCAAAACTCTCCACCTGCCCCATAGGAAACAACAAGGGTTGAGGAGAAGCCCTCCTCTGAGTGCCTCTGTGCTTCTCCATCCTTCTCCACTGTGCCTGCGCTGGGCCTGCACCAGAGGAGAGGGGATGCCTGGGGAAAGCATGTAAAACACCTGACTTTTGGGGGAATCCCATTATTTTTTATCTGAGCCTGAGCTTGGCATGTACTACAGGGTTGGCAGAGGTTTTGCAGGTAGGCATAAATGTTGCAAGGATTATTCTCTTCTGGTTACGAATGTTCGTGCTGCAGTTTCCACTCCCCCTTATCTGGGCAAAAATGTGTAACATGCAAAGAAAAACACACACAAACACATGCGCAATGCACAGAACTGATCCCCGTACGTAGCCCCAGACGCAACTGATGCTTGAGGACAGGGTGTATTCACTCCTGTCCAAAACCACAGACCATCTCTTCCTTCACAGCTGGTCCCTGTTGATTTCCTACCTATTTACCCAGATGTCACTAAGCATTGCTCTTTTACTCAGACATGCTTCCTGGTCATAACTCATTGTGGGTTTTCACATTCAGGTGCTATTATCACCCATTCATGTATTAATAAAGACAATTAAAGGCCTGTTTTTAGAAAGAATCCTCCTTCCAGTGAAGATGCCTCCAATCCATCTTGCTGGTTAGAAAGTCCTCAGTGTCCATTGGCACAACGATAGCCGTGTTATGGTCCAGTGGTCGCTTCCAGCCAAATAGCCTAAGAAGGTGTCCCAAGCTCTCTGGGTAGCTCTGAAAGGGATGTGGGCACTTCCATAGCACTTCAAACACCACTTTTGCTACTGGCTGTGAAGTGGGCCTGCAGGAGATGTTGGTGTATATCATAGCAGCTGGAACATGTGCTGCTTAGGACAGGACAGCAGAGCTGGGGAGTCAGGGCATGGAGGGCAGAGTCTGAACTCAGGTGGGAAAGAGTAGGGAGATCTGTGGAGGTAAACTAATCCAGCTTGTACTGGATGCTGAAGCACATAACCTCCAACAACACAGACCACTGTGGACATAATTGAACTGTGCGGAGAGACCTCTCTCCTTCTTTTAGGAGACACAAGTCTCATACTATCACCCTGACTGAGAGAAGATCAGAATGAACTGGCTTGGCTCCAAGGTGGGCAGCCACGCAGGATTAGGGAGGAATATGAGCTTTTATCCTTATGAAACACCTCTGAGTAGAATTGAAGATCTCAGCCCCTTTCCTTGAAGAGATTACATGGGGTTTAAGAGTGAAGCTGCAGAAATGAGTGATAGAATTTGCTGCCAAATGGGGAAAGATCCTCTGTGCAGGGAGGACAGATTTCTGGTGGGCTAGATAACCTGCAGGAGCAAAGGACCATGCAAGCCTTCCCATCTTCTGTCTTACACGTGAGAGCACTTCTTCAAAGATTCTTTCTCTGGCTATGATACCTGGTGAGCAAAATAAACCACTTGCATTACCTGTGTACTTCTGCCTGTGGGAGAGGAATGAGGAAAGGAGTCCCATAGGGCAGATGTTAGTCAGACTGCCTCAGGTGCTACTGGGAGGTCTTCAGATACCACCACAATACGTTCATGTAAGGAAGGGAGCAACTCTGAGGTTGTGTTTCTGTGGGCTGGGGGCCACGGCTGCTGGCATGGAGTCTGGCATTTGGGTAAGAGTCAGCAAAGAGTCAGAAGTGGGAGAAATGTCTGGTCCTATAAAAATGACACATGGACAGGGGTAGAGAAAGGAGGGCCTCTTCTCGTGAAGTGGTGTCAGGAGAGGGCTTTGATTTTTACTTTAGCAGGTGGTACGTCACCCTGGCATGGGCAATGATGGACTCATTTCTGAAGCTGCTCGTCTCCGTGTTCCTGCAGACACAAATATTCCCCCCAATGCTTTTACAACACAGAGAGGAAAGTGACTTCATGGCATTCCTTTTCTGACTGTTTCTCTGCCATGTGCTTTCTAAACATAGATCTAAAAATCAGAAAGCACCAGGAGAATTACGGGTTTCTACACCCTATTGTGCTTTATAATAATTATAATTATTGTAAATACGGCCCAGACACTGTAATTTTCAGCTCTCCATTGGGTCTTTCTTTTTCATTTTCTTCTTCTTTTTATGACTGTTTTCTAAGAAAGTTTTCATATGTCACCTTATAGATGGGAAATGGCAGAGTCAGCTCTTAAAATAAAAGGAGAGGAGTGGCTTGGGGGGGATGGAGAGAGGGATGAGAAGGGAGTGAGGAGAGAGAAATGTCACATAGTCTGTGGTGAGGGCACCAGTGGGGACAATCAGGAGACCTGGTGCTGTACCTAATCTAACGCCAACCTGCTGTGTGATTATAGGCTCCATCTTTGTACCTATTTTTGGTTGTGGGGGCCTTCTCCTATCTCTTATCTCATTGCTTGGCTCAGCAACTATCTGATCTTAAGTTTAGAGGTGCTGAGCACTTCTCACATGCAATGTCTGGTTGAAGTTATTCTAAGAAGATATGGTATAGGTATTTGAATAGGTGGAGTTTTTGTGGCATTGTTCAGTTACAATCAGGAAAACCTGGTTTACACTATGGATAGATGTACACTATGGTATAGACTGTGATCCTATGCCCTATAAGTGTCCAGAGCAGAGTTGTGGCTGAGATGTGTCTTCCTGCCCAGGCAACTTGGTCTTATTCCTGTGGACATTAAGGCATGGGGTGGAGTGGAGAGAGACTGAGAATCCAGTATATCCAGGTTTTGTCCCACCAGGAAATCAGAATGTGGCCAGGATATGGACTTAGACAGGTAAAGTGGAAAATACTCCTACACCTCAGAGAACAGGCACAGCTAATGCCATCTGGAGCTTTGCACAGGAGTGGTGAGGAAAGGAAAGATGCAGTAAACAGCATCAGGGGAAACAAAAGACAAAATATCCAGATACCCTGAAGTCAGGCAAGAGAGTTTACATTGAATTCAGAGTGAACTGAAAGAAAGAATTAGAAAGGAAATGGAAAAAGGTTGGATAAGGATGGATAAAACCTGGCAAAAGACATGGGGGATACAGTGTGATGGCTAGTAGAAAAATAGCAAAAATATCTATGTGACTTAGAGAATAGGAAAGCAGATCACAGGCAAAGGAGAAGTCACCTGGAAGGAGAATCACTATTTTGAAATAAGGAACTGAGTTGAAACATCATCACCAGAAACCCAGCAGAGATTCAGATTGAACTGCAATTAATTTATCCAACTTTTGCCCAAACAGGATAGTTGAGTAGTCTCTCACTGAGAACTCAGGCTTCTTCCTCTCCTCAAGAGTCTCCCCTGGAGACTTCCAAAGCAAACCAAAGAGCAGAGAGCTGCTCTCTACCACATGACCAGGGGAACCTTGGTTTTATATAATTTTAAAGCAAATGGAGGAGTCTTTCTGGGTGACTTTCTACAAAGAGTGTAGGGTTTACAGTGTAGACTAGGGGCTTGAGAGATATAGGTATTACTCTGCCAATGAAAAAGAAGTAGTTTAGAGATTGCAGCTGGCGATGAGACTCAGGATTTTGGCTTCTAGTTCCAGGTTTGGGAAGTGACTGACTGTAGCCTGGAAGTGAATAGTCGGTTAGTGGAGTTTAATTCCTGCCTTTCCCACTGTCCTACAGCAACCTGCTGAATCACTCTCTTAGTACAGCAACGCCAATTAATTGCCTCACAGAGGGTTTCCCCGATGCTGAAGCTGCTGTTTGCAAAGTGCCCAGAAATCTGCTGGTGAAAGGCGATTTGCAGAAACAATGATTATCCCTTTACTTTATGGGACAAGAACTTCTCACAAGAAGGTTTGTGTATTTGCCTCCAGCCATCCATAAATACACTGCTATTGCAGGCAATGCAATAGGCTGAGCAAGCCCTGTGCATTAAAAGGAACAGTTGCTGTAGTATTTGGAAATAAGTCAAATCCTCTGCTATCTGCATTTCTTACAAATACCTCAGATTCCTTACGTTTGTGCCTCCACCATTCCAAGCTGTTGCTTTGACTTGCTAATAGGTCTCTGTTGTAAAAAAAACATGTGTGCTTCTTTTTTTTATGGGACTAACACTCAGATGTTACTTCAGGCCCAGCAAGACAGCAAGAACATGGAGTCTGCTGGATTCCAGAAGGAAAGATCTGCAGGGATCCTGGAGGGAAAAATGCCATCCAGGTATTTATGAAAAGGAGGAGATCTGGTTGGATTCAAGAATGTACTACAAGCTAGATGCTTATCTGGTGTCAATTGACAGTTTCATTGAATTAATTGGAGCTATTTATTAGAGCTACAACTCTAATTAAGCCCCTTTCAAGGCAGAAAGAATTAGTACCAACAGATAAATCTTGATGAGCTATAGGTCTTTCCCAGTTGTCTTCCAAACTCTGCTCCTTCTTGTCACTGTAAAGAGCATATGGAGCTTTCGTGATCCAGGTTCAGCCAGCTCACTTTCCACCTCTCAGCTTTGCTGATGCAACTCCTCCAGCCTGTGCTGAGTCACTGATGACAAAAACAAACAGCAAACCTAAAGAGATGACCAGCCCCACAAGCAACTGCGTTGGGTGGGAGCCAATGTACGGAGCTAGGTTCAAGCGGAAAATTCTAGCTTGACCCATGGAGAAATATATAGCAATAGAGTGGGATCACCAAGACTTGCATTGTGAAATTGAGCTTGGCTGATTTTCTGAGAGATACGCTTTACCTTGCTGAGCAATCACCCAGACTTGAGGAAGAGAGGACTGACAGAAATGTCATGGCTAGTACTGAGCAGGTATTAAGCAGGAAGCTGGATGAAAAGAGCCTGAGGATCCCTGTGGGCATGCAGAGATAATGATTTAGCCACTCAGACAGCAACCGTTGTTTGTGGGCTCACATCACCTTCCCCACAGACCTGCTCATGGTGTAGGAGCAACACTCAGTAGCTGTTTCCCTGGCAGTGGGTGGAGGATGGCCGATATGTTACCCACCACACTTCATTGATAGATTGCTGGAGGGCTGTGTGACACCTGCTGCTCTTCTCCGGGCCCTGGGTATTGGTTTTGCAAGACTCAATGTGGACCCTGGGCTCTAGGGCTGCATATGCTGCTTAGAGGACTCAAAAAGGGGAGAGTGTGAGGATCTCCAGAGTAGGCAGCTGGCAGTTTAATTTCAGCATGGATAGGTACAAGGTAATACAACATGAAAGACCAATTTAAACTACTTATGTAACACAACAGACCCTAAATTAATTATTTCTTACTCAGGAAAACATCAAGGTCCTTTTCAGGTTCCTTGAGCAATAGTGATCACAACAGCTAGCTAGCACTGAAAAGGTCATATTGTAATACCTTCCTATGAATCGAAATTATGTCTACATTTGAAATGATGTGCTCAGATTTTGTCACTTTTCTGAAAGACATATCAGGCATAGAAGGTATCTAAAGATAGATGATGCAAATTATTAGAAGACCTAGAAGGATTTCACAAAGAAAAGATTAGGACCATTAATTTACTGAGAGGGATGTGACACAGGAATGAAAAGAACAATGGCAAGGAGAAGGCACATGAGACCCTGCTATTTATCCTTCATTAAAATACCAGAATGATAAAGAAAAAGCTCATTACTTAAAATACTGCACCTGAAATACTAATAAGGGAACACACTGCGTTACACAATATGTAACCTGTGGAATTCATTGTTTGAAAATACGACCAGGGCCAAGAGCTTGGGAAGACATTACTCTCACATTTGCCATACAGGAGCAATAAAAATATCATCCACCTCTACACCAGCTGGGATAAAAACCTACATGGGATATAAATCTTCATCTTGCACGACAATAATTGCTGCGAGCTAGACGAGGAAGCCTATTGCATAACTGTCCACTATGAGGGTTTTACTACCTCCCGTGAAGCACGTGGTGCTGGCTGCTAGCGGATATGGGCTGCTGGGAGGGACACTGCCGTTTTCCCTTGCCATCCCTCCCCTCTCCATGCACATCCTTTCATCTGGAGCAGGTCCTTTAGCTGTGCCGGGGACCTCTGCAGTAATGAATGGGACAGACCACCCTCCTCAATGCTCTCAGCAGTGAGGTCTGTATTTGGCATGCATGGCGTTGTTCTGGTGAGCTGGCTGAAATGAGACGTGCCTCTGGCCCTGGGAGATGTGAAAGCTGGTAGTCGTTCACTCGGCTCCCTGCAGGAGCAAACTCCAGGGGTAGGAGTCAGCAGCAGGGAAGACACCCTGTCTGCTGCAGACATCCGCGTTCCCCTCGAGACAGAGATTTTTGGGTGAATCACTGCCCCTAGGCAGCCAGCGCCCAGACCATGAATTGGTTTGGAGAGGAGGGCTGAAAGTCTGGATTTGGCCCAAAATTTGGTACGGAGCTGGCGCAGAGAACCAAAGGGTCTGGTGTTTGAAGTCAGTGCCCAACCTGTAGTTAAGGGGAATAAATTCGGGGGCGGTCATCTCTGGAAAGTCTGCATCAAAATGTGAACCCAACGGGAAAGAGGTGTTGTCTCCTTGCCAAAAGATGCTTTATTACTATTCATCTGCAGTATGGTTAGGTGCCAGCCAAGAATGGGACTCTGCTGCTTGAGGCAATGTTCATACAGAGCAGCAGATATGAATCTAACAGATGTGGCTATTTCAATGTCTAGAAGTGATGAGGAGCCAGGGGAACACCAAGGCCGTGGGTTGTCCTAACATGCCGAAAAATGGGACTGATGATGTAAGTTCTTCTTAGCCCTTGACTGCTGATTTTCAGCGTGAGACCCTCAACTTTTCCATGGGAAGAGAAATTCTGAAAGGTATTTGCGAGCCAAATAAATTATTTTTTGAATTTTCTTACAAAATGGCTTCTCATAGTTTCCAGTTTGGGATTTCGGGTTTTGCATTTTGTATTTCATTCACATTTTGGAATTTCAAAGCATCAGTTAGAAATCCTAATTGATGTCCTTTTCATGTTTTACAATGGTTACTGACTGTTTTAGGATAAAGTTTTAGTGCATAATATGGCAAGAGATTTGAAGCCTTCCATTCTTTTATTTTTAAACAATTAAGGGCAGCTGTTATATAGTACTAATTAAAAAATCTTATCTTTCTCTACAGATCAAAGTGACTTTTGTTTGTTTTGTAACGAAACAGTCTGACAAAAAGTCAAACACAAAAAGTGTCAAACTGCTTCATTACAAAACAAACAGGAGACACTTTGATCTGTGAAAAAAGATAAGGTGTTTTAATTAGTACTAAATAACAGCTGTCCATCATGATTTAAGAAAGGAAATAAAACTCCAATATTTCAAGTCTTTCATATGGTGATGTGCATGCTGAGGAGCTCTCATAAAGTTAAAAAGCCTTACAATGAAAATTGGGATAAAATTTTGAAATGTATAAATTTATGAAAATGTATTTCTCAACCCAGAACAAAGAAGATGCCCATACTGACATACTTTGCCAGGGGAAATTTCCATTGACATCAATATCTGGTTATTAAAAACAATGCATTTAATCAAAACGTCTTTTAGGACGAAAAGCTGTGTTTAAAAACATTCCAGCCTGCTCTGCCTGCAGACACTGGTTTCAGCTGTGGCCCTGCTGGGTGGGGTACGGAGGTAAATAACAATATAATGCAGAAGCAGCTTCACCAACATGTTGCTGGCATGTCTGCAGCCGGTGCGATGCAGATGCAGCCCTCCAAGCACATATCACCTGGTTAAGTCATTCTGGACTTACGGCTGGGCCCTTGACACCTCTCTTCACTGCACTATGCAGCCACATGCGTTCATGGAGGTGTTGGGGGGAAGGCAGGTGAGCTTGGGTCTTGCAGGTGGTGCTGGCTGCTGGGAGGCAGTGGCTGATCCCAGCCTTCTCTGCAAGGAATGAGGCGCCCTCTCGGTTTGGTCCTGCTGAGCTTTTCCACATTCCTGGGCCAGGGCAAGTGTTTTGAAGCTGGCTGTGTCAAATATTGCCAAGAGCAATGCAAGTCTGCTCATAGAAAAACAACGGTTATCTATTAGTAAGTATTTCCACTGATTCTCCCCGGGTCTGTGTGTTGTGCAAACCTGGTCAAGGGAAACTCCTGTCCCAGGGAGCTACACTAGCGGAGGGAGCATAACCCGCAGGAGGACCCCGTTCCTGCTAATGAGGCCAGGGTGATGGATGACCAGGCGGTGGGCGAGCATGTCAGAGGGTCAATCAATGGTCTGAGCCACGGAGTTCAGTTTGTTCTTCCCTTCCACCTTGCTGTTAACAGCCAGTGAATTTCCTACAGGAACCCCATGGAAAGGGTCCTCAAAACAGTGTCCTATGATCTCAGGGGCAAGCAAACATCAGTCTCAGTCCAATTCTTGGACATCAACTCTGCCCCTTGTTCCCGGATCATTGAGAGCTGCTGGGCTATGCTGCTTGCTTTTCACGGCCTCCTGTTTATCTCACCTTTGGTCCTGCTCTGTGTTTACAGTTAAGCTGTTCATTCAAGTGCCATATAGTTTGTCAGGATTTGCTGAGGGAGCAAAGGTCTTCAAGCAGAAGATGAGAGCAGAGGAAAAACAGCCTCTGGCTGCCACACTTGTCCGTGGCTTGCTTCAGAGAGGTTGCTTAAGATGGGCTGGCAGCTAATATGTACAAAAAAAGATAGCAGTAGCAGTATGTCGGCAAAATTTGGAGGCCTCTGAGACTCCCCTTTGTTGTCGTTTTTGGTTGATTTCTCAGTGCATTGATGATGATGATGATGATGATGCAGTCATTGCTGATTTTACTTCTAGAATTTTATCAGGAATGTTTTTCATGGTTGCACTAAATTCTGAAATATAGATGGGGTGACTGCTTCTGCTGCCTCACCCCAGCTCTTCACCTTTATAGTCTCCCATATTCATGTTATAGCTGTGGTAGAGAAAAGATGATAAATAAAGTGTCATGGGGAGAAAGTATGCCTTTTACTTGGACCAAATCACACAGTTAGGAAAAAAAGACAAGCTTTCAGGCACCTAAAGGCAGGTTTCCCCTCACTCGCTCATATCCTACAGTAATATAAGACATCAAGATTTAGCATTTTAGTTCTTCAAAGAAGAAAACCTTGGCAGGCTGGGCCTTTTTGACAGGATCCTTGATATCTATGCGAGGTAGGCACAGGCCTCCAACGCTGTAAGAATCCCTCAGTCATTTCTGCGACTGAAATACCATGAAATTATTTGGGATAGAAGAAATTCAAGGCTGTGAGTGAAAGGCAATAACAGGTTGCTTAAGAGGTAAACAGAAGTGGGAGCCACTGGAGGAGAATGCTAACTTAGGCAGGGACTAAGAAGACCCATCTGCATATTAAAGGACAGCAAAAATATTGTGTGAAGGTGGAAAACAGGTGATTGTTTATACAATTTCAAAGGAACTCTTGAAATAATATTTGCAAAGGGTGAGGAGGGAAAATACAGCTATTTATCCAGGAAACCATATTGAATAAAACTGGAAAAGGCAACAACGCCAGGGGTCAAGACCAGGCATGGGCATCGTGTTTCAACCACTTCCCTCAGGCTGGCGGTGACATTAGGGAAGGGTGGCTGCGCAGGGGGCTCGGGCCTTGGGTTGCGACTCTTGTGGAGAGAGCAGGTCTGAAGAAGCAAGCTCCTAGGCAGGTTAAGAGCTAGTCCCCTTGGTAGGCAGTGCGATGTAAATGTGGTGAGGAGAGGAGGTGGCTGGAGGAACCAAAGGAATAAACACGCTGGAGGTGGAATTATGCATTTTGCTGTATTTTCCAGCTTGGGGGTCTGAGGAATCACAGCTGGGGTTGCAGGACTGGCCCTAAGTGAAAGCTACCCCTGTCCAGAAGGACCACCTCTATCCCATGTACATCCAAGGAGTACCTACTACAGGGATTGTCCTCCACGCGTCCCTCCTGGCCGGGTCTGTCATTTTGGTGACTCAAGGATTCCTTTATTTCCCATAGCCTCTATCTATGTCCCGAAATCACGGCCCCTTTCCCCACTAACCACTCCCTCACCAGGGAAGGTCAATCACCTCTTCAGGCGTTAGTCAGCTTGCTTGGCAGCCTTCCCTGGGGAGGGGACCCGGTATCCTTACGCAGCCCGCGTGCTCCATGGCCTTGCCAGCCCTGCGTAGGCAGCGAGTGGCACCTCCTGAGGCTGCCCCTGAGCTGCCCCTTTGGTGGCAAACTATGTGACAGTTCCAAAAAGACCCTTCTTTGCTTTTCCCCTCGAGATGGTCCCAAAGATGAAATAATCCAACACACACAACACCGAGTTGTGGTGGAGTAGGTGCTGCTGGGGTTGCGGGGAGGGAGCGGGATTGCTCTCACAAGGCTCACTTCAGCCGGTTTTCCTATCTGCTTGCTGTGGGTAGAAACTCTTCCTTTTCCAAGCACGCATCAAGAGGTGAGCCAGGCCTGGTGAGCCAGCCATCACCAGTGCCTGCGAGGGGTCCGTGGCATCGTGCCATGTAACTCAGGTTGGCAGTACAATTACATGCATGTGCAAGCCTTGCCCTCAAATCCCAAAGAAACCATTTGGCCCCATGCTCTGGAAACAACACAGCACCGGGCATGCCCTACGCCTTTCCTCCAGGATGCTAAGCTGCCTGCCCCTGTGGACCCATGTCTCCAGAGACGTCCTCATTCTCCATGCTGCGGCCAAGGAGCAAGAAGACCACAGTCATCTCTGCTCTGAGCTCAGCCTTGGGCCATGACTTGTGGCCTTGGAGGGTACACACATATCACATAATCACATGAGGACTGTGGCCTGGTCCTCTGCCCCAACATGGAGGGCTGCATCCCATGTTGCTCTGTTTTGTACGTCTGGTGGGGGATCTGCACATGTTCTGGTAGTTGGGTCTCCAAATGGGTGCATCACCCCTCAGTGGGAGAGGAGCACAAGTTTTCAGGGATCATGGCCTCCTCCAAGGCACACCAGAAAATCTGGGGACAGAAGATCTCACACCCTTTTCTTTCTTAACACAAGGTCACCTCTAGACCAGATTATGGGCCTTTGGCCTGAGTGGAACTTCCCACCTACTGGTTCCCCAACTTAATTGAGAATTAGTTTTCAGTCACTTCCCCTCAGCAGCCACTCTGAGAAGCTCTGGTCCATGAAAACAAAGCGCTTGCCTTGGCCTCATGCTAGAGCTGAACATGCCAAGCAGATAGCCACTCGGCCGTTTCTTCCCATCACTCTGGTGGGGGATCACAGGATGCTTTGATCATGTCCTCTGAGTGAGGACGGCTGGGCTGTAAATCAAGGTCCCTGCTGCTCTGAACTCTTTCCTTCACCCGGCACCATAGAGAGAAGAGACATGTTTTTCCTCTCCACACAGGGGTGAGCCAGGGTGAAACCTAGACCTGGCAACTGGGCCAATAGACCTGTCTGTGCCATTCACTTGTTGCTTTTGCAGGAATTTTCCACCTTAAAAACCCATCTCTCTTCTCCTCTTCCAGGCAAATAAAATAGGCAAGAGGTCAGCTTCTCTCCTGTGTAAAGAACAACCACATTATACTTAGATGATAAGCTGAAAAAGTGCCAAATTCTTTTTATAGCTTCTTTATTGCTCCCTGTCTGTGTATATAGAATGAGGAGAGCTGTGATTTACATGGTAACTTTAAGGCTACTCTGTGGAAGAGTCTGGGAATTGCAGAATAGACTGAGATCATTTTAAGGCAAACAGATAACAACAAAATAAATGTACAATGGATAGCTACTGAAGCATGCATGCTGCCTCTTCCATCTTAAAAGGTATGAAGGCAATGCACATGAGCACAAGGACAGCGAATTAGGAGGGAAATTCGAAGGATGCTCAATACTGCCTCTGATGGTTACCCAACCTCTAGCCAAAACTCCGCTTCTGCAATCACTTTTCCAGTGAGCTCATGACCTCTGTTAAACATGCCGTGACCCTGGAGGGGTTGTGTTCAGTAACCGGGCTCGGAAACAGCCTTCTACTCCAGGCAAATACCCGTCCGCTTTTAAGATGGAATTCAATATATTTCTGAAATGTAGTGCCTGCGAGAACTGAGGACCAGGCTGGGTGAGCCAGGAGCCTGTACAATCTCACATTGCTCGGCTGGAGACAGGTAAGGGATGTGTACAATTCTTGTACAAATCAGGACTCCAGTCTATGTTACGCTGGACTTCTCTCTCCCCCTCTCCGGCTGTCACCCTGTATCACCCTCCTCATGTGAAGTTCCCAGGTCTGTCTTTTCAGTTCCAGAGGGGTTTTGTCCGGCAGACAAAACATTAATTAGAGTCTGTGTTGATACTATCACACTCATTTTGTGTCCTTGCAGATGCCAAGCAAGTGAAACAACCTCCCTGGCTGTTCAGTCCCCAGAGGGCTGCCGATCCCCTCTTCACATTCCACCTGGTGCAGGAAAACACCAGGGCATTAGAAAGACACTCATAACCTTTGTATGCATTCGTGTGTCCTTGCTTCTACAAAAGCACCATGCTCCACAACTTCTCTACTCGGGTGTGCAGGCCATGCATTTGCATCCAGGCCCAGAGAAGCTCAGGATCCAGGCTAGGAAGACAGGGCTTCCCTGGGGGGCGTGGAGGGACTTTTCATCTCTTGCACCATGCTTTCTGGCATCAGCATTAAATCCTGATGGCAGCCCTCAAGCAAATGAGGTTGGCTTTTGGGCTGGAGTAATTTCATTTACCACCATGTATTTGACAGCAGGCTCACTGGCTCCTTGCTTTGCTCACGGTGCTGCCTCTGCAGTGCGTTCATCTGCTGACCCTGGTGAGCGGAGGCTAAAGTTGGCACCTACCTACCTGTCTTTGGGCCTCACTCCCAAGTTCAGTGACAGACAAGGGAAGGGCCAGGTCTAGTGAGCACTTGGCATTGAGGTTTGCTTGACCCTCTGTGTCTCCAAGGGCTGCACATACGCATTAGGATTTCTTCTTCTTGGGACCTGCCTTACTAAAAGTTGGGTGAAGGGAGCAATTCTCTGTGTCCTTCCTGCTGCAGACACTGGCTTTTCTGGTCACTGCGGTCAGATGTGATCCCCACTCGGGATGCTCTGAAGGATACTTTGAAGCAACTGAGCGTGTTTGAAGCACTGAGGAGCATTTTAGCTTGCGGTTCTTGCATGAAGGTGCTGGAGACGTGAATTTCAAAGCCTTTTGGGCAATTTGAAAATCTCAGTCCGGAGATTTAGAGTGAAGATGGAATGAAAAGGTAACATGCAGGACGTACAAAGAAGTCACCACTTCCTCCCAGGCAGTGGTTTCCCACAGACAAACAGGACATGTCTGCCATGCAGAAAAATGACAACAGTAAACTCTGCCCATGCCCATTGGCCAGTGCTGTGTTTTGAAGAGGCAGGAAAACCCGTCACGCTGGTGCAGCTGCCCGATGAGAGCAGGTGACTAGAGCACAACAGGCAGCCCTGCAAAACCACCAGCCTGATGCCAGAATCCTGCAGTTGCTGCGGACCATGGCTGAGTCATGTGCAGGGTCCAGAGACTTCCCATGTGGTGCAGAAAATGAGCAAGGCTTTTCTCTAAGTGCTTCATTCTTCCTGGTGCAAACTGCTATTGTGACCCAGGTGCAGGTACCTCAATTATAAAACCGCACAAATTAATGCCTGACCCTTCTAACAAAGTACCAGCAGAGGGAACACACAGGAAACATCCTGAGCCATGAAAGAAACTCAAAGTCACTCAACCAAGCAAAACCCAGGCAGAGTAGGGAGACCTAACAGCATACACTGGAGATGGCAACTGCGCTGCACCACGCCCCAAGGCGAGCATGTCCAAAAGCGTGTACAATTCTTAGGGCATCTGCAGGGCTTGCACGCACTCCCTTCGAAGACTGTCTCTCTCTCTTTCTGCAGCTACTCAGTGTTACATCATCACTTGATCTCAAGGAGTTGCTAATGAGCTCTGTTCCTGAAAACGCCCAATGGGACATCCCAGCTACCACATGTGCTGCTTGGGTCGGAGGCAAAGGGATAGAGCTCAGAACCAGAATCCAGGATGCAAGTGCAGCACTGAGTACACCAACAGATCTGCCAGTTTGCAGCCTTGGTGACATGCAGCCACATGAGTACAACATAGCTCGGTGCAAAGGCCAGACTTTGCTTTCCTCTCTGCTGACGTGAAACAAATGTCTATCCAGAATTTTATGGGAGTGACTCCTGGTCTTGCCTAAGGAAAAATTAGAATTAGTTTTGTTCTCAAAGATGTATATAGTCAGGAATAAGCTGCGCTTAGGATTCATCTCTGGAGTTTTTTATCCCACCCATAACAACATCACTTTTAAGAACTTTCCAATAGGACATTGGGCAATGTGGCTCTGTCTGAAGGCTGCAGGACAAGGGCATCACTGACTCTCTCTGACTGTGCAGATGGGACCATTCCCCTTGTGTGTGGATTCACACACCAAAACCAAAACATATCCACATTGATATGTAGATGGAATCCTCAAAAACTATGTATGTCCCAAATCCTACCCAGGGGTTTGGTTTTCCCTGAGAAGCATTTGGCACTAGCTTATGTGAGTCTTACAGCTTTCAGGATCTCAGGGTGAAACCATGCTGAGATGCCTTCTTGCAGAGCACAGACACAGGAAGCTGAGATCCCCGTGCTCGCCTGGACACCGCCTGCAAGCAGCAGATGATCTTCACTGTAGGGATGCAAGAGACCTGGGTACCTTTCTCAGGGGATCTGCATGCCACTTTGCCGGCTGCTGCCTGAGTTGCTGACTCAGGCCCGCTGCAAATGATAAGCGAGCAGGATGGTGTGTCTTTCTAACCTGGTGTGATTCCTTCTGGCAGCCAATACGACAGAAGGATGGCTCATCGTGACAGATATTTACTCCCCAGGTGTGGCTCCCTGAACGCCACCTCTGCCAAGGCAGGCAGGTCATGGGGCTGCGCAGCGCTTCCAGGCAGAGTCCATAGGGCACGGGTGCACACACGCAGGGCTCCTCGCACGTTCTCAATGGCGTTGTGGGCATGCTGGCGAAAGCGGCAGGGGCACGCTGGTCTGCTCGGCTGCTGACGGCATGCCAGCAGGGGCCAGCGTCCCCCAGTGGTGGTGGTGCTCTCGTGGGGTGCTGTGGACATTTTGTTATCCCCCGAATGTAACAGGCTGCCCTAACGGTTGGGGATATTCTCGATGATGAAGTCACAGGGCCACGTGTGATCTCGACAAACATACGATCACTCCGGGGCCATGCTGTGCAAGCATTTAGTGCATAAGGCATTTCATCTTGGGAGATCTGTCATCGCTTGACAAGTGAGACGTATTTAAGTTTCTGGTGAACTTATGTTCACATAAGAGAATAAAAAAGGCCTATCGGATCATACACAGCACATAAGAACGTAGCGATGGACTCACTGGCTTGGACCTAAACGTTGACCTTGGGCTAGGTGTGGGGACCCAGGTGGTCAGGCAGGTTGGGGTGGAGGTGGATGAGGTATGGGAAAGGATGAGACAGAGGCACCAGGGGAGATGTGCCCTGACTGCTGAGCGTGAGGACACCTGGGATGCTTAGCCTGAGGGTGCCATGCACTGGTGGAACATGGGCGAGGAGCCCGCATGTGACCAGGTGTCTTCTTCACAGGCTGCAGCCGCTGTGAACATGCACCCGTCCCAAAGCACTGCCCAGCCACAGGCACAGGTAGGAAAGAGTAATCGCTGCCGGGAGGCCAGGGAACCCAGGGTAACTCAGGAGCACACATGTTTCGTTATTGCTGGGTTAGCTTGGCGCAAGGAAGGCATTTATTACTGACAGCAGGTTTTCCAGAGAAGTTAAACAGAGCAGTGTAACAATAGGAATAAGCATTTCAAATATTTGATTTTGCCTTGTAATTCCTTGCAGACTGCTCCCCATTAACAAGGGGAATTTTGTCAGGCCTAAAGCGACTTTGATATGGTAGATAAATTCTCAGCTCTTGACGTTTAAATGTTCTCCCCCCCTGCCTCCCTCAGCAAAAAACCAATATTATTTTTAAAGTGGCATGTGTGGACAGTAGAAAGCTTGAGCAAGGGAGTGGTTCCTGTCTCTTCTGCAAGTAGCACATGGGGCTAAGGCATGAAAGGTTAACAAGGACAGAAGTTCCTCATGTTTTTAAAGCTACAGATTTATAGAAGCAATTTATCAATGGTAAAATCAGTCCCAACATGATGCTTCTGATATTTCATCCAGACGCTTATCAGGAACAGTGCTGATGTCCTGATCTCACAAATCCATCTTGGTTGCTGAAGCTGACTGCAGTCTGGTTTGCCGTGCCACTACGCTCATTGCTGCCGGCTAAGTGGCCTGCAGAGTTCCCACTCCAGTAAGGTATTTGGATAGACCGCATCTGTCAGCCTGATTTACAAAGGTGCTTTTGAGCACATCTATGTGTCGTGGTTGTTTGCCGTAACAGAGGACTGGATGCGAAAGGGTCTTTCCACTTCTCTGCTCTGTTCTCTGATATCCAGACTTCCAGGTGAGCTTGTCATTGCTGATTTAATGCCCACCAGGGAGGTTGGCATCCCAGCTCATCTGGCCTTGTTTTACCTCGTAGTGCAACCTTCTGGGAAGGTCTTCTTCATGCATATAGATACCTTTACAGCAACGCCTAGGGCCTTTCTCTGTAGGGCTTAGGGACTTCTAAGCCCTAGCTACAAAAAGCCAACAGTTGTAGCATCTTCCACAGGTGCAGAGCCTAAACGGGAATTCAGACATGCTTCCAGTCCTGTAGGAGTTCAGTCCTATTCTCTGCTGGCAGAAAAATCCATGCAGATTTTTCTATCATTGATAGAAAATGCAGATATCATGCAGATATCTATCATTTCAGGAAGACACAGAGATAAAGGTTGCTTCTCAAAGCTGACAGGACTTCTCATGGCTGTGTAGCTAGCAGCTAGGATCTACTTTTGGAGACAAGCGGTGTGGGGAGGAGGTGGCATTGCCTTTGATGGCAGACCTAAAGACAGAGGGAGCTGGCCTGGAGGTGGCAGAGGCCTGAAAATCTGTCGGTGCTTGTCTCTGATAAGACGGAGGTTGCAGTGGTGCCTGTTCCCTCACCCCTACACACCAGAACCCCCCAGTCAATGGGCTGGTTACTAATCTTCCACCTTGGTGGAACCAGCAGTGCTCACTGATCATGGTAAATGGGGGCTGAGCTGCTATTTACTTGGCATTTGCAGCTGCTGTTGTAAAAGAGTAAAAACTCAGCTGAAAGCAAACAAGACCCAGCTTCTGCGAGTCCCCCTGGCAGGTGTCGAGCTTGCTGGGGCAGAGGCAGATGCAGAGAAGCAAGGCAAGAATACGTGTTGACAGCCCTGCTTGAGACTTGTGTCAAAGGTAGCATTAGCAGCATATTCTATCTCGAGCAGGCAAAGATGACTGGAAGACTTGTGACAGCAGATGGCCAGAGGACATGTCATTGCGTTCCTCTTCCCGGCTTCACTTTCCAGACCAGTTGCATATACCAACACATTCCCTCTTGAAGAAAGAGTAGGCATCACAGAAACAAGCCCATAACCTCCTCCATCGTTATCCTGGGTCCCCATTCTGTCTGGGAGCCTGACCAACCTCCTTTTGGCAAGGCAGGTCCATGGAATAATAACAGGAGTGAGGAGGAGAGTCTGCCTCCCTGGGAGTCGTGGCTGAGATGGTGAAAGGCAAAAGGCTGCTCTTCTCACCGTTGCTGGAAAATTACAGCCTTATTCTGCTCTAACTGTTGTCATTTATGTAACAGTGTGACTCTCCTACCTTCAGTGGCACCCTGGATGGGAACAGCCTTCTTGTCAGCAAGGTGAAAACCATTTAGCTTATGAAAACACCAGTGGGAATGTGTTGTGGTTTTACCAGCAAAATAGTCTGGAATGGTTTTCCCATGTTATGGATGGTCTCCAGGCACTGCGTGATGATGGTGGCCTGTTTGCTGAGCGGAAGGACATCCCCACCCCTCCTTTATTCCCATTCTCTGTGGGATTTTCCCACCTTGTCTTCCATGATCAGGATTCTGCCCTTGCTTTTATTGAGCTGCGCAAAAGGGCAACAGATCACCCGTACAGGAGAAGCAGGGATGGAGCGGAACAAAGAAGTCTTCACGGATGCTGTTTGAAATTCCTGGGATGCCAGATGGGTCTCCTCAGGCTGCAACATGGCAAACAGCAGTTCAATGCCTGAAGTGTGAGATGTCGCAGTCCACCTCGCAATCAGCCCGTCATCCTGGTCGGAGAGACGGGAAATAGCAGGGTGTGCTCAGCTCTCAGCAGTGCTGTTGACAGGCTGGAATAAGCCCCGGGGAATGACACTGGATCTCTACCAGTGGCCTGAGAATTTGGATCAGCATGGCAGAAGGGGCAAACAGATAGATGGGTTGCTGGCATAAGGGCTTACAATATGTGACGGGGCAACAGGTCATCACATCAAAACCTGTTTCAGATCTGTTAGTGAATATTTCTAGAGAAAGGACTCACAGAGAGGCAGGAGGTCTAGAAAACTTTCCCCCAGGCTGGGTGCCCATGTAAGCCTGTTTTAGGGGAGACCTACAGCTCTAATGCAGAGACCGTACTCTAACAGCTGTCAAGTGACAAACAGGGTAAGGCATAGGAGTGGGATTCAGAGTCACAGGTGTGCCACAAGCTTTGGTGAACAGTGTCACTTTTCCAGGCTTTCTAGGTTTAGTATTTGCTTTTGTGAGGGGTGCATGCAACTGGAGATGCATGGCATGACAGGCATACGAACCTCTCCCTGCCAGTTATTCTCGATACCACGTTGTGCTATATACTGCTGCTTCTTTTGTCTCTTTATCCTGTGCTACAGGTTTCCATGGCAGGATTTCAAAGCTTGAGAGAGCAGAGGCTGCCCTGGTTAGCTTTCCTTCAAAGACATGTTAGGAAACACCTCTCAGGAGGATGATGTTCATGATTTTTTATCAACAGCAACAGCACTGGGCACCATTAATTCAAGGGTCCCAGCAAATTCCCTGTTTCCTTTGCCACTTCAAAAAGCATTTTCGCTTAACTCAAGCCCTGTGCTGCTTTCCTGCCCTGCTGGGTTTTATTCTGGTGCTTCCAAACTGACAGCCTCCTGGAGGCCAAGGCAGCTGAAGGAGTTAAAGCAACCAGCTGGCCAGGAGAATTCAGACAGGCAAGAGCTGCCTAAACACACGTAGAGAGGCGGCTGGCTGGCACATGACCCATTGAACAGATCAAACAATGCTGCTAGGAGCCAAGAACAATTTCCAGTACCTGCTGCAGTGCCCATATCTTCCCTGGGTCCCACCCCCCCCTTCCTTTTATAGCCAAGTCAGTAATATCCTCCAACGTTACTGAAGTGACACGCACCTGGTTCTGAGCACATGTGCCTCACAAGGTGACAGCTGTTTGTGATTAGGCAATGTTTATGCCGCTTATGTCTGCGAGGGCATTTGAGTCAACAGATCACTTGGTAAGCGCATGTGCATCCACTGAAACCAAAGTGCCAGAACCACAGGCGTGTAAAACAGTCCTTCATCTTGCATTGGTTATAGATCCTCTTCCCTTCCCTTCCCTTCCCTTCCCTTCCCTTCCCTTCCCTTCCCTTCCCTTCCCTTCCCTTCCCTTGCCTTTCTCCTAATCGAAGATATGACTCACACTAAACATTGACAAAGCACACAAACACTTAGGGCAGCTGGTTTGCAGAGGCAGCAAAATCGCCATGACCTATTGCCTACCTTGCCAATGCCACAGCAGAAAAAAACCCAAGATGTTCACTGTTGCTGAGGGTAGATTTGGGATGCTGGGGTGGGCAGCTACTGAGAAGAGTTGGAGAGCATGTTTTCTCCCCACTCCAGATGCAGAAAGAGCAGCAAGGTGGACTCCTCTCACCCATTTGTCCCAGCAGTTTGTTCCAGGGAAACAAAATTCATTTTTCCCTACCATGCTGAGAAGCTTTGAGCAAGTTCTGTGCAGGGATCCTTACAACCTCTTCATCACCCAGTTTCTGAACACCTGAGCAGCATGAGGACATGTGTGGTTGTTGTCAGAGGAAAGGTGAAATGCCTTGCTGTGCTGAAGTTGGGGGGGGGTGGTGGTGGTGTATTTTTCCTTTCACTTTTGGTTTGTATCTTTGAAGGATGAAAAAGGTCCTTTGGAGAAATGCCCTCACACTTGGAGTAGAAAGACATGTGGTGTCTTCTTGTAAAAGCTCACTCCATGCATGAGCCTGTGTCTGTTCCAGCCAGCTGGAGGAAGGTTCATCTTGCAGTTGAGATTGCCCAAATGCTGGAGAAGTTGAGCTGTCAGCCACAATGTTGATCTCAAGTGGTAGCTTCAGTTATCCTGGCCCTTGCAGTGGGACACCTTGAAGTTAATGACTCTGACCTTGAACTTAACTGGGTATAGTGTGGGAAGCCAGGCAAGAAACACAGAGATCTCAGCTGTCCTGGGGACAGCCTGTCCTGTGGTGGCTCTGCACTGCAAGGAGTTCTTAATGCTTTGAAGGTTTTATGTGCTGCCACATTGCATAGGTTTGAGCACTGCATAATCAAATCATGGTGAGAAATAAGACAGCAAGCTCTTGCAGTCCACTCTGTTGTGAGAGCTGGCTCTGCTGGCTGCAGTGCATCTGCCACTCTACATCAGTCCAATGTCACTGCACACTTTGCTCCCAAAGGTAGCGGAAACCTTTTCAGTGATTTTGGATAAAGCTCCAAGCTAACTGGAACCTTGTAGCTACCCTTTGTAGTAATTAGGAGTTGGTGTTTTTCCCTAGGCAGAGACAAGGTACAGTGACACTGAGAAGGAAATCCTGCTGGGGCTGAAGACCGTTCTGAAGGGTAATGGGCTGCAGGGGCTAAATTCTGCCCTTAGCTGCCTGCTTTGCTTGTTGCCACACATGGAAAATGGGAAAAACACAAATTGACTGTTTGTGCATTGCTATCCCCTGCTTGCCCCTTTGGGTCTGGTTCTGGCAGTGTGATGGGTGAAACTGGAGAAGCAGGATCAGGTTGCAGCAGGGATTTTGATAGGGGCCAGAGCTGGTTGCTGGAAGACACGGGGCAGCTCCATTTGTCCTGGCATTACTGAAGTCAATGGGATTTTGGCCATAGTCTTCAACAGGGCTAGGATTTCGCTGAGCATGCCTAAGAAAGCACTGTGTCATACAGTTGTGTTGTCTGCCATGACATTTACTGCTAGTGAAACCAATGTGTCCCCTGTCCCACTTGTCTCCTTGTCTCTGTCTTCATAGCTCTTCACCTGTGTTTTTTCCCCTCACCTACTGTCTTGTCTCTATCTATCTATCTATCTATCTATTTATCTATCCTTTCTTATGTTTCTGTCTGACTGCTGCTTGCTGCCCTCCCTCACTGTCTTCTCAGCTCGCTCTCTCACGTAGTCTGCAAGGAATGTGCCCACAAGAGGTATTTTTATTTGGCAGCCTGAGTAAGCTTTCTGTTTTGGCTGCAGGTACTGAGATAAGCAGCCAATGGAGCTGAGATCTCCTGTGTCACGTTTTAGCTCTTTCCATCTGATAGAGAAGATGACCTCACTGGCTGACTGTGTCGGGGAGGTCTGGTTGCAAGGGCAAAGAAATTAGAGTTAACCTTGAAAGAAGCAGCACAACGCCTCACCTGTTTTTAGGCTGATTTGCTGTAATGGAGGGGTATCACAGGGGATTCAGGCATTAATTCAACACAGAGGGTGTGCAAAGATAAAGAGGAATCCAAATAGTGGGGTAGCAAGAGATTTTTTTCCCCTGTGACTTTAGCAATAGGAAGAGGCTGCCAAAGGGGCTTCATCTGCTCCTGAGGAATATCCTGCTTGGAGCAACTTGTTATCTGACCAACCTAGAGGTGATATAAGGTGCTATATGGCTTTGCTCTCTTCTGTTAAAGAAAGTGGAGCTCTCAGGTGTCAGGGGTATAGCTGACGTTGTTTTGTGGCATCGTATCAGGCCACAGTGGGCCCGGTATAAATCTGGATAACTCAGTTCAAGGTTGCCACAGAGGGGCTGAGCCCTCAGCACAGTGTGCCATGAGCAAGACAAATCTAATGTCATCCAAGACAAACTTAATGTCATCCTCCTGTACAGAAATGTAGGAAAACACTCTAGGTGCAGATGTCAAAGCCTCCTCCTGCACCGAGATTTGAAAGGGCAACACTGGCAATCTGAGGGAACGTTTTCAAGACATACTATTTATTGCTGCAAAATCACTGAAGAACTGAGGGGAAGTTGTGGTCTCAGCTGTTAAGAAACCAGGATCCAGGCAGGCCTGGGGAAAGGACTGGTCTGTATTGCTTCAGTAGATGAAGTCTCTGAAAGTCTACCCTCTTATCACACAGCACCAGATATTATCAAAACTCTGTCTGCAAGTGCAGAAAAGCACTTGGTATTCTGGAGACTTTGCTTTTATTCTGGAGACTGTCCTACCGCCCTTCCCAGCTTTCCAACATCTGATGCTGGGAAGGAGATGCCCTCCTCTTCTGAGCAGAACTGTAGTGGCCAACCTGTTATAGCAGCACGACGGGGGAGTGATTTGTGTGTGTCTTGGGTTGCAAAGGTCCATCTTGCTTTTTGTCAACTCGTCCATCATGCCTTACGCGCACCCATCTGGAGACATTAACTCACTTTTCCCTCTTGGTGCGACATGAAGGAAACCGTGATGCTTTTCCAATAAGATGTGTGCGTGTGCATACACAACCCAGGCTAATTCTGGTCTACGTGGGTGCTAGCTCAGGCTGTGCATCCTTGCACGTAGTAGCGATGGGGCAGACGGGGGTGTGTGCTGAGATGGCCAAACTGCTACACTCTGACAGCTCTGCTGCACGTGTTAAAATAACATCACCCTGGCTTGTTGGCTCTCCTCTTCCACCCTCTCCCCTCACTCAACAAAGTCTAAAGGGAACAAGCTCCAGGTATTAAAATAGCTCCCGTCTAGCTTGTTCAGTCTATTTCAGGAGGCTGGTTCCATCTTGACACAGATAGAATACAGAGATGTTGTGGAAACTGCAGCCACAAGAGGCCATCGGCCAAAACGAAATGATTTCCCAGCGTACACCGAGTGGTTCGTTCCCCCCGCCCCCTCCCTCCATCCCCTGTCCTGGCTTAAAATAACAGCGGGAAGCTGTTTGGCTTTGTTTTGTTGGATTCTTCTGCTCACTGTGCTCGGTCTGGTGGTGTTGAGAGGGAAAGCTGGAGGTAGTTTTGCAGCATCAGGGACTCATTGCCTTCTGGGCTTCTAGGTGAGACCTCCAGAACCACCAGGGAAATGAGAGCCCCACAGATATTTTTGGGATGTGTTTTCAAGGACCAAACAATCAACTGGTGCTACTGCAGTGCTAAGGTATGGATTTACCAGCTTGGACCATGGTTTTGGTCTCCTAGCTTGCCTTAGATTGACTAGAAAGGCAGTGGACATCTAGAAAGAGGTTAGGGCAAATGTGGCTCAGGGGTAGCTAAAGTTTGATTAAGCAGTCCTCCGGGAAGGACTCATTTTCTGGTTTCTGTGACCCTTCTGTTGCTAAATTGGGGCTTGTGACATGGAGATGCACTACTGAACACCAGCTGAAGGTTTGGCCCAAAATACCCCTCAGCGGAGGATCTGGATGATAAGGCTGATATGAAAACACTGTGAACAAGACATAAATGCTAACTCCTCCCTCATCTACTTCCAATCTTCCACCCATCTGCTTGGAGCGTCAATGCTTTCTGCTTATTCTCACCCTCAGGTTTTTAGGTCTCCTTCCAGCTCCTGCTTCTGCCTGGGGTTATCTGTTTCTCCCTGGAGGACAACAATTAACACCAGACCTATTCCACACATGGCTCAAAATTAGTGGGTTAGTTAAACCTCCATCTTTCAGTCTAAACTGCACCAGAGCTGGTGAATATTTCCAAATATCTCTTTTGGATTTGAAGGTGCTCTTAAGCCTTAACAAGAAGAGTCAGACGTAAAAATACGAACTCTCAAATCTTTACAAAAATACTAGCCCTGTTTCCCCAAGAGATGTCACATTGTGGGTGTGCAAATTACAGTGGGAAACTGCAAACATGAACTGAGCCTTGGGACCAGATGGCTCAGCACCAGAAGGGTTCGCAGGCGGCTCGGCCTCAGGGATGAACCTTGCTGCTTGGCAAGTGTGCTCCCAGGGCTTGCTCTCAAAGATACTAAACTCCAAAGTTTAATATCATTCTGTCATGCCACAAATCTTATGACCTGAGGTCTTCTGTGTCTCATCCCAGGTGTTTCATTCATTGTAAAGAGAAAATTTGTATTAGCAACATTCAGTGGGCACTTCTGCCTTTGTAAGCAGAAATAGTGCATGGATGCAATATTCAACCTCAAGCAGCAAAAGTTTCTAAGACTCATTTAAAGGTAGTCAGCACTGTGTAAGTATGTAAGTTATGAGGTCTCCATGTCAGAGACATCATTTATTTTACATAATAGCAAATCTGCTCTATAACTTGAGCTAGGAAAATATTACCTTTTTTTTTGGTGTTTGCTGCTATACAGCAGAAAAGCAGAATAAAAATCAGAATTTCTCTTTAATGAAATAGATGCTTCAGCATTTGTTTTATGACAAACATGGAATGTACATTTGAAATACAGAGGTTTTTTGAACGAAAAATTCTAAAATGTTTACATCTGTAAATTGCTTTTATTGACATTTCTGAGGGGAATGGACTATTTGACTTTCCCAGGTGGCAACGTTCTGAGTCAGTTCATTCAGTTTACTAGAATGCTTCCTTTTGAGTCCATTCAGTATTACAAAGAATATTTGTATGGAGGCACATGACCCAGGTTGAATGGTAGCCCCATTTCCTCATGAGAACCAGAAGACTGTTGTATTATGGGAAAGAAATGCAAACGCTTAGGAGACAGTGCATCACAGTATGCAAACGCACTTGAGAGTATTTTGGGCCAGGTCAACAACATAACATACAGTCAGTCACACTGAATTATCTGATTTAAAATATGCAGTTTTGATTTTCCTAGTGGAAAACTTTAAGAAAAAAAAAGCCCTTGGGAAACAAAAGCTGCTGATGTTTGTAGAAAGTCTGTTACCCTCAGAAAGAGATTACAGCAGAAATTTCCTGACTAGATCTATTTTAACGTACATAGAATTTATCTCTCTCTTATCTATCTATCTATCTATCTATCTATCTATCTATCTATCTTTCCACCTTTCCTCCTTTCCTGCTTTCCATCTTTCTGTCTTTCCATATCTTGGGGTTTAATCAAGTTTTAATAATTCTGCACATAAGAACAGTCTGTCCTTAGACTTTGGATCAAGTCTGAAGTCGCCTACATGTGTCAAACTATAAAGTATTTGTCATATCCCTATCTATGGGCTAATCCACAGATGTAATACAGCAGACTATTGTCAGTAGTTGAGTAATTACTTTAATTTGAGCAAAAAGGTCAGTGGGACCAAATATTGCTGTAGCCCTGTGGTTGGGGTATTACACACCAACCCACCCACACATGTTATTATTTGCTCAGTGTTCTTTTTTTTTTCTCTTTTTTTTTTCTGCTGGGCTTTTTTTTTTTTTCACAAACCATAAAAATAAAGATGCTGTCTCTGGCTAGAAATGTGAATGGAATAAATTGTAAGTTCCTGAAACGCTAGATGTCAAATTAGCCTGTGTAAAAATGCTTTCCACTTACATAGCTTCTAAACGCTGCTAGGACAGCCTGCTCTCATCTAGCCAGACATGTGGATCCCTATTTCAGGAAACATGGCACAGGAGGCGTAACCCAGCCAGGGCAAGGCAAAGTCAATGAGGCCACCTCGATTTGCTCTAGCGGAGGATCTGCTGCAATGATTTGTCCCCAGGTCCTCTCTTCGTGCCCCCACTCCACCCCGTACCCAGCAGAAGCCCTCACTCCCCCATGTGCGCCTATGGTTTTGCAAATGTGTTTCTCTTTCCTTTGCAGAAATGAGGAAAGGGGTGCCTGGGTGCTGGCAAGGGGGTGCTCAGGGGCAGAGGGTGCTCAGCTGAAGGCAAGAGAGTAACCTTCACAATTTATAACGTGCAGTTTGGCAGGTGAGTTGGTGTTTAACCAGACCCGCAGAAGAAAAGTAGGATGTCTTGGGGACCCCATCGCTTGGTGTTCTTGATGAGAGAGGCATTCTTCGAAGAGTCTCTGAGAAACAGGAGCTTCATAGTGAACTGTTTTATAGGTATACGGAACAAATCTTTGTGGAGTGTTTTTCATCTGGCACACAGGGAGGCACAACCCAGCATTTTGAGCCTAGCAGGGGAGAGAAGTCTAGGGTTGGCAGGCTGTTCACATTCACCACCAGCAGTGACAAGGGGGATGAGAGAGTCCCACCCACATCAGATGATAACACCTCTGGCTGCCAGGGTAACAACCGCAACAGGATCCCTCCCAATTGCCACCAGAGAAGCTGCAGGCACCAGCCCACCCATCGCTCCCCTCCTGTACCCACCGCTTTCCTCAGGCCAGCCCCAGGGGCACTGAGCAGGGCGCAGGCTCTGTTTTCATGGAGTTGAGGCTTCAGCAACACAGCCTGCTTTCTCCTTAGACACCGCCGGCCACAGTGTGCTGGGATGTCCCCCTCCTGAGGGTTTGATTAGCTGGTCCCCATGATGAGAGTGCCTGGGCAAGCACCTGAATGCCAGTGGGACTGGTCCTTATGGGAGATGAGTGGAACGGTGAGCACCAGACGATATCATTTCCAGAGGGGGAATTGGAGCACAGGCAGCTGAAATTGTTTCCTATGTGTCACAGAGGAAATGTGTGTCTCAGTGTCATACAGGGCCTCTGCAATGGGAATTAAGCACCTATCTTCCCAGTACCAGTCTGCTGACTTCTCCGTAAGACACTCCTCCAGCCCCTGCCTGGGCCATGACACATCTCTCCTGCTTTTCTGGCCTTTCTTCCCTCATCACGTGATGCGCTGATGTTCTGTGTCTTCAGCTGTGGAAGACAAAAAAGCAGAGTCCTAGTAATATTTGGTTCCTTTCCTTTCCTGAAGAAGCCTCTTTAGAAAGTCTTTTATGTGATACCAGATGGGGTTCCCCCTTCATTTTGCATGCTAAGGACACCTGGCAGACTCCAGCAGAAGTGGGCATAGCAGACTGTGTCTGAGCGTGCTTGTTTTCTCAGTGGCTCGGGTGGGAGCAGCAGCAGCAAAGACACAACCTTGAGGCAGCAAGTGCTCAATGGAGGCCAGGTTCCCACAGGGGAAGGCGGTCTCTGCCGGGGTCCTCGCCAGCATGCAAACACTGCTCTGCATACCCAAACTGACTGGCCAAAAGCTGGCCACAGGCTGCTGCTCTCAGACCTCCTGCTGTAGTGTGGGTGCAACCTAAGCCTACGCTTTCTATGCCACCCCTCGGTCTGGCTGTCCTGCCCCAGCTCAGGCAGGAGATGTTTACCAAGTGCTGATCTCCACTGAAGTCATTGCTCAAATACCTGGGCAGATGTTGGGTCTGGATGAGACACTCCCTGAACCTACGTGGGTAATGGGTGAGACGTTCCTCTTGCATGGTCCTGCTTGTTACCATCTTATTATCAACAGTGCAACTGTGAATCCTTTGTTATCTTTAAAAATAAATATTTCTCTTGGATTTAAATCTACGCTGGAAAGGCTGTGTCTTTCCCAGTATGAGGAGGCATCTGACAGCCTCCCATATGTTGTGAAACTGGCTCTTTTCCTATGGCTGCTTCCATGGTTTGAAAAGGCTAAATCTCCTCCTCCATTGCTCAGTCACGGTGGCTGTGTCTGGCACTGGACATTTATTTACACTTGTATGAAATGAAAGGTCTTTTCCCCTATGTAGAAATGACGGTGCAAAGCAGGATGGGAAATAGGACTCTACTCCAGAAATAAATCAGTTTACATTTACAGTTTTAACTCTTCATGGTCACTTCTGTGTTCATCTGAGTCCGCTCGAGGTAGGCTTGTACAGAGTACAGATGGGAAAACGCTGGGAAAACTGAAGAGCTCAGAAGGTTCCCACTGTGCCCACCTTAGCCCAGGGAAGAAAACCCCACAGTATTGCCCTTTGCTCTGTTTAGCTACACTTCATAAATGTTTCAGCCACAAGCTTTCTCTTTGTGTGCCCCAGACAGCATTTTCTAAGCCAGGCTTGTTTTAGTGTGTGGCTTCAATTCCATTCCCTCCCCGCACATGATTATACTTGCAATCACCTGGTATAAAGGTATGGTCACAGACAAAGGGAAAGCAGAGAGACATTCCCTGTGGACAGTCTCAGAGGCTGCTCATGGATGAGTGTTGAGCTTCTGCAAAATCACAATGTGGCAACAGCAAATAGAGCAGTCACTATTTTGCAATACACTGACATGACAGTGATTGGTAACTGGCATTCGCTTGGGCTCTCCACACTGCATTATTGTGTGAGATGTTGTTATCTGGCAATGACATTCATCTGACTACACACACCCTACATGTTCACAAGCTGGCTCCAAAGAAGGAAGGGTTGGTTTATTTTAATATGTCCTAGTGAATATTTCATCTCTTGTCCTAGGGGAACCCAGTGCTCATGCTTAAGGATGCCCTCACATGGCTTCTGCTCCCTGACAGATGACTCGGATCACACAGAAAATAGCAGGGACAATGTTTCATGTGGCAGTGGTTGATGCCCACAAAGTTCATGAGGCCGAGATCTCTGCTTCACAGTGCTAGGCACAGGTGCACCGTCTAGATAACACTGGTGGAGAAGTCATCCCATGCAGGGGGAATACTTCTGTGGCGACAGTGACGTAAATACCCGTTGCATCATCTGCATTCAGCAGCCTGAGCAGGAATGTGGTGGGATTGGACTCTCAGAGTGGAGCTGGTGTAAGGGTAACTGTTGTGAGCCTGCTGTGCTGGAGGAACAAGAGATGCTGCAGCACAGGACCTTGGTGCTCTAGGTTGCAGAGTGTACTTTTGGCTATAGAGAAGCTTTAGACCTCTTGTTCCTAGGCTCACTGAGCCCCTGTGCCAGCAAGGAGAACACCTTCACCTCTGCAAGCCCTATTGCTCCATCCTTCCTAGGGGGTGTGAACTGAAACCCCCTCAGCCTGCAGGCAGCATTGACCGCAGGTCTCATGTGCGCTCTGAGCAATGGCGGGCAGAGGCAGCACCTTCATGAGCAGCCATACTTGGGAAGAAAGGCAGAGAGCTGGCTGTGAAAGAGCCCCTGTAAACATCTCTTCCCAGGAAGCAGCTGCAGTCCTTGAGTAGCCCATCCAAGTCATGGGCTCATTTCTGGAGGGAAGTACTCCTCAGCAGGAATTAGGTGATCAGATGCCGATACATAATAAAACATATTCATGGGCACACCTCAGTTGTGAGCTGAACTAGAGGCATTACGTGGCTGTGCTGCAGACTGGGACCTAGGAGTGGGGTCTTGCTGTTGTGATCTGCATCTCCTATGCAGCCTGAAAGGCCAGAGTACATGTTACAGTGAGCCTCAGCTCTCTTTGAAGGGAGACGGGCACCTCCAGAGGTTGTCTGATTCCAATTCAAGTTGCCTGTGGTGGCATCTGTCTCACTCCACATCTGGGTGACCGACCTGTAAGTACTTTTGTTAAGTGCCTACAGTCAGATGGATGTAATGCCTCATTGAGCAGTGATGGGACTTGGGCTCCTAAGTCACTTGCACACTTTTGAAAGTATTTTTCTTTATTGAAAAGGGGTAACACTCAAAGGTCGGGAGTGAGTATGCCAGACTGATAATGCGTCAAGCATAGGAGGGAGTGGTGTATCGTCATTAACAGTACACAGCACGCAGCAGTTGATCAAAGTGACACTGGTTTCCTTCTTTGTGCCTTAGAAGTGTGAAATCTATCTGGGGAAGGCACCACTCACACTCCCTATTTCTATGCCTGTTCTTCTGCTGGGAGTCTGCAGCAGAAGGAGTCTTGAAGAAAGCAGAAAATGCCACGCAGCGTGGTGAGAAAGTTGTTAGAACCTGCTGTTCACTGTGTGTTACATCCTGAGCCTCCTTCCTGTACAGTCGTACCCTGGTATGGGCTGCTGTGGGTAGAGGAGCATGACTGCAGGGTTAGTGAATGGGAGGAGAACCTTGCCATGGGCTTTGGCAACATCTGGTTGAACTGCTGGACTACCTAATATAGGCCCATGCTTTCAGGTTTTGGGTTCAGTTACCACTGTTGGGCTCATCTTCTGTGACTACTCATGAAAAGCTCTCCTCTTCGTCCTTCCCACGTGTCCTGTTCTTTCCCATGGCACTTCTCTGAGTCTTCCTCGTGGCAATGACCCTGTGCTCTGGGTTTTGCTGCACAGGTGCAAGTGTAATTTAGATGGCTTGCATTTAAAATGTAAAAATGGGTAGGGAAATGAATAAAAGCCAATTCCATATGAGCAGGAGCAGGACACAAATATTCTCTCTGGTAGAAACCAGTTGACATAGATAGCACTTTCTTAGTCACCAGCACTTGGGAGAGGCAGCAAATCTAATGGCAGTCACTAATGCCAAATGTCTGTTCCTCTTCCATCATACTTAGCATGGGTGATCTGCACATGTCCACACAGGAGCCTGGTGCATCTCCTGCTGATGGACTGGTGGATGTGGTGCTATCTTCCTCTGCTTCTGTTGAATGAACAGTTGGTTTGCTAGACGTGACTCTGCAATGACATAACCCAGAACTGCTGATTTTCTAATGCAAGGACTTTTATCCACTCTCCGGGGACAAATCTATACAGGGATATAACAATCTGGGGCTACTGGTTTGACATTTCCTTCCTCAATTCAGAGGGATGGTCTCTTTACACCCCTCCAAATGCTACCGGCGAATTCCTCCTCAAGCGTCTTTTTATGGCAATTTTGCCATCTGCCTGTAAAGGCGAGGATGTTGGCAGCTCTGCAGTGAGGTCCCGCCTCTCTGTTTTGTAATTCAGAGTTGTACTTTACTGTTTAGATTTACACAAAAATCCTCTTGACATGAAGGATCTTCAGTCTGAGAAGAGGCATGCCTATGCGCACTGTGCGATTCATGGAGCATTACACTGCACATCGATTATGCTCACAGACCAACAGATGGTCAGCTGCTACTTTTTTATTATTTATTTTCCACACATGTGACTGACCCTTGGATAGACAGTCCTGTGACTAATCTGTGCCAGGAACATCTTGATGGACTTCCTGATCTCATGTGCTCTGTAAACTACCTGCGCTTCCTGACTGACAAGGAAGTACAGCCCTCGTAAGATACAACACTCAGTGCTATTGCGCTTTCTTATTTGCACCACGATTTTATCAGGCAACATCCCAAGTCCTTACTCAATATTTTTCTTAGCCTTTATTCAGGAAAAAATTCCACTAAGTTGGTACTAGCATGACCACGTTGATAAATTTGACAGGAAGGGTATCGCTGTTGTGCGAAAGCCCCTAATGTATTAGGGACAGTGATGGGTAAAGTTAGCCAGCACTTTGTTTTATTCTGCCTTTTTTTTTTCCTTGTAGTTGCTCATAACATTGCCAGTCACTACTTTGCTTAAAATTTTCCGTGCTAGGTCTCTTGCTTCAGCATGATTAATTAATTAATTAATTAATTAGGAAAAAAAAATGTTTTGGCTAAAATGATTCATTGATTTCTGAGAATAAGTTTAGGAAAATAACACTACTTTGCCATGTAATAATCTTTCCTTTTTTACAGTATTTTCACTGAGTACTTTGGAAGAGGCCCTTGACATTTTCCCAGGAAGGGTTCAGTGTGTTACTGGTTGCTACCCTTGTTAAAAAATGATCCAGAGATAACCAGGCTTTAAGCTCCAAAAAGCTGTGGTGTGCACCTGCTTGGCAAAGGTTTGTAAGGGTTTGGCTGCTAAATTCTCCCAGGGCTCTGCCTCCATCGTCTTCGCTCCAGCCCCTCCCAGGGCTTTCACCAGCCCCGGGGTGCAGGAGAGTCTGCACTGCTGTCTCAGGGATCCCTCCTCGCTGAGCAAGGCTTTCTCCGCAGTTGCACCACTGGCGCTGAGCCTTGGGTGTGTGGGAACTTGTGGTGAGTCTCTTTTCCACGTCGTCACGGCTAGATGTGACTTCAGATGACATAGGGGAGGAGCATCCTGACTTAATGTAGAAAGATAGGAGGTAGGAGGAGAGGAGAAGAATTAGGGGGCTGGTTGGTGGAGGCTACAGGGAGGACAGTAGGAAGGGGTGAGGGAAAGAAATCAGAAGCTGATGAGAAGGGAGGCGGGAAGAGAGGGAAGATCACAGACAGAGACTAGGGATGACAAGCAGGAGAGGACAGTGAAAACGAGGAGCTGGTGGAGATGAGGGAGACACAAGATAAAAAGGTGGCTGGAACAGAGCAATTCATAGTCCTAGAGCAAGAGGCTGTTCCCCAGCCTTGAGCACAGCGTTGGATGCCCGAGCTCTTCTGTCCCAGTTAGCTGGGAAAGCCAGTGGCAAAATAGGTGCCTTGCTGGTGTCCTGGAAGGGCCCTCCTGGTCACCAGCTCCATCCCCTTGTCCCAAGACAGAGTCAGTGCCACCTATACCAGATGTGACCAACGTGTGTTTCACTACGTCCCACGGCATCCCCATGCACTGTAGACCACAGCTTCCTGAAGAGGACGTCTATCCCCAACTGTCTAGCACCCACTGTCCCTCACTACAGCCTCATCCCATTTCTCTTGTCCTGTTCAAGTGGGCAGTGAGAACAATTTATTCCCTTCTTCTCTGTGGCAGACTTTGCACATACAAGGAGGATAACCTTGTCTCCCATCAGGTCTGTCTCCCAAAGGCTAAACAACTCATCTCTTCCAGACATGTATCTTCTAATCTCTTCCTTTCCTCTCGTTTCCCTCCATTTTCTGATATGCAGCCCTCCCTTCCCCATTGACCAGATACCAGCTCGGGCTGTCCAGGAGTTGAGGAGAGAAGAGAGATCACTTCATGTGTCTCACCTGGACTCATCCTGCTTCTCCATCACACTCTATGCAAAATCTTCACTTTCAGGGAATAGTAGGACATTGTTGGCTCGCAATTAGATAAGCATTACCACAGTTATCAAGTGATCAGGTACCATCTGAGTCACATTAGCTCTGTGTGAGGTAATATGAGCAGGTTAAAGTCTCTGACTCACTGGCGGGAAGGGATTACCTTAGCAGAGCTCGTGCCCCTGCTTGCTGCTGTGCTGCTTTCCCACCCCACCGCAGGGACAGCTCTGGCGCACTGCTGGTGAACTACTGTTGTGCACAGCCTGTGCCACTTCATCCTCCTGCACTGGGCTGGAGGCTGAAGGTGCTACCTGAGCTGCTGAGCAATGCCTGCTCAGAAAGGGAAACCACTGAGAGCCGGCAGGAAACCACTGATGGAGGCCAAGGAGCAGCCATCCCAAAATAGGCTCAAAAGGGAGAGTCTTTACCTGCAGTCAACAAGATGGTTGGAGTCATCCACTGAGGGGTTTCTAACTGCCCACTAACTATAGAGGTGCCATCAGGCAGTCAGTTTCCCAGCGTAGGGACCCCAAGTGACACAGGGGGAATCCAGATTGAGCGGAAGCCCAAACTGGTGGATGATCCAAAAGTTTGAGGCTTAATCTCATCATGTTAGCTTTAATCTCATTAATGTTTGTGAAGCAGCAGGTACAATGCAAAAAGTACCACAGGGGAGAGGGCAGACACTGGATAGAGAGTGGTAAATAAACATGGATAAAGCAGGAGGGAATGCTGAACCTGTGCAGATTACATATTATAGTTTGTTCTGTGCGGACAGGAAACCTGTGGGGTAAAAGTAGACTGCCTTTTGCGTGTAAAGTCTGTATCATAGCGTTTGTATTGGAGGGGAAAGTGGAGTTATACAGAGAAGTCTAACTTATGCTCTTCCTAAGCTGGTAGTCCTTGACTTCACAAGTTTACCTGGCTCTGAGCAGAGCTTTTTGTGCACAAAAAGTGGGCTGAGGGAAAGCTCTGTTGTAGAGGGCTGGCGCTGCCCCACATATAAGGAATCAGAGTAGGTAACAGCATCCTTGAGCAGGAGAGCACTGGCAGCAGGGACAGGGGGTCTGCTTAGGGAGACCTTGGCTGTGTTTCTCTCTTCCCCCAAGCCATGGAAAGAACTGCATTGGAGAGCTTTGTGGGGTGAGAGCACGTGGGGAAGCAGGAGGCACAGCAGGACGCTATCATAAATGCTGCCTTGGGGTGTGTCTGTGGTCCCTTCCCAAGCCCTGATGGTTTGGCCTCATGCGGTGAAAGCCACCCTTGTGCAGCGGATCCACAGGAGGCCTGTGTCCTGCTGATGTCCAAAACTGATGCAGCCGGGCTGATGGATCCCTTTCCATCTTACCCCCTCGGACATCTCCCCAGCATGAGGAATGGTGTGTGGGAAGGGACTAGCAGGCAGTTTCACAGCACTGCTTGTTAATAGAATTACTGCAGTGTTACCCTTTATGGAAAATACTACTTTGAGGGGTGAGTCTTCAGGGGATATGTTAGATGAAGATGCATGTGTCAGCTCAGTCAGACAACTTGAGGGTCAACAGGTTCCCAGGCTACACATCCCCAGGTGCCCAAGTCCTTATGGGGAGCCACTGTATCTGAGTTCTCTCTATAAGCAAATTGGAAGGAGGCCAAGGAAATTAGTGCAGCGAAATGCTTACCAGGAAGCCAAAGATAAATATTCATGTCTGGATTTGTTTCCCATTGACTTTTTTAATTACATAAGGAAGAGATGATGTCTGTGAAAGAATTCCCCTTCTCCTCCCATAGGATATATAGCGCTTTGATGCACGTCCTTTTCAGCAACAGGAATCCTCCTGAAATGAGTTCCTAGAAAGTCCCCGAGGAAGAGATCTTCATATTTTCTGTGGCTCAGCTGCCAGCTCTGAAGAATGGGATGGCTGAGATTCCCCCTGTGCAGCGGTGGAGCCGAAGGCCTGTTCATCGTCTGCGTGATGCATAGCCCTCTGGTCTGAACTGGCATGGGGGAGTAGGGGGTCCAGCTCTGCCATGAGGTGGCACTCACATTTTTATAACTGTGTTCATAATTACCCTGGCATTTCTTGTACAATTTGCAAAAAACTCTCTTCGGCCCTGCCTGCGCAAGAATATTTTAGGTGGGGGTTAACTTCAGTATTTCTGGGAACAAAACTGCTTTACCTTCTTACACATGGGTGGTTGCCTCCCTCGCCTACCTACTGTCAGTTATGTGGCATCCCACTCCCCATTCACTATTTCACTTGGGAAGGAATTGACTGTCATTTGGCATCATGTTCTTCAGATCGCAGCCCTGTTTAGTGATGAGCTCAGGTTTGCACACTGACAGGTATGGCTTGCTTGTGCTTTGATGGGAAGTCCAGTATTTTCTGGGCTTCTAGAGAGAGGAACGTGTCCGAGCGTAACATAACAGCAGCTGCAGGATTGCTGAGGCCTGCAGGGTCTGTCAGGTAAAATGAAATGGAGGAACTCAAGATATCCAGCAAAGTCCTGTGGAGAACTAGGCTGGAAGTTTGCCAGATGGGCAGCCACATCCTGGACATGGTGGCCATGGAGCATGGACCTGGCCAAGAGGAGACTCTTTGGTACATTTAGGTTTCTCTGACATGCCACATGCAAAGAGAAATGTGGAAGTGGTCCCCAAACCCAGCCAGAGACATCCTGTCCATGCTGGAAGCAATCCTATTCCCACTGCCTGGGTGTTTAGGAGCCTCGGCTTCTCCACTGTCCTGATGCCTGCCTTACTCTGCTGCCCGTTCCACGGAAAAAATGAAATGCCAGAACATTTTATTTCTTTTAGGTGTGAAGTCATATAACCACTGGCCAGTAATGCCACTTCCATTCCTCTGGTTCTCCCTCCCTTTTTCTCTTCAGCCACCTGTTCCCACTTCTCCCCACCCCAATGCTCACGCCCTGCTGTAGTTTGGAGGAGCCTTAAACAGGAAAAGGGAGATACTGGTTCCCTGTTTGATCAATGCCCTCATTTTCAGTTGATATTTAGCTGCTGCAAGATAAATTGCCCAAATCAAATTGACAGAGATATCTTCAGCTTTGGCAAAACATTCCTGCCTATTTTAATTGCTTTTAATGAGAACACTGAGTGCAAAAATATTTTGCAGTGCAATTTGTGCTTGTGTACAGGCAAATACAGGAGAGTTTCTGGTAGACATACTTGTTTGTTTTTGTCATGCACACTGTGAAGCAATATTATCCTGCTGGGGCCATCAAATAGGCAATAGCTTATTTTGTTCTTTAACTTCTTACTATTTTAAAAAGCTGTAAGAGTAATGAACTCCTCTCTGCCTTTGAAGAGCCAGCCTGCTGAGTCCTCAGATAGTTGGTAAGTGGGTTCCTGTTGCTCTTCCTAACTTATCTTCCTTCCCAGCCAGCTGAAAACTCAACCGGGTCTTCTACAGGAGAGGGAGAAAAATGTGGCAAATCTCATACAGTTGCTAAGCTCACACCAGTCTGGCATGAGCAGATGGAGGAAAAAGAACTATTTTCCTGCAGCTGGCATAGAGACTGGTACTGAGACAGTAAAGGCTGAGCTGTGTCTCTGTTGCCCTATTTTTTAATGTACCTTGGCCCCATAGATGGGAGTGTTATTCTTATATAAGTATCTGGCACGTGCCTGTTACAAGATATGGAAGGTAGGGAGGACTCAACTGCATCCCAGCAGAGTCAGAAAGGCTGGGGGAGGCCTGGGAACAGCCTGAGACATCTTCAAGTAATACATGAACAAAGTAAAGGCCAGGCAGTGCAGTGCAAGAGATGAGGTGGAGACAGACTCCCCTGCTAGAGGGTATTTGCTGTTTCTGCTGACCCCTGGGAGTGTGGGTATAGCCTTCTCGGCTAAGGTGTACACAACTGCTCTCTGCCCCTCACACCAGGAGAAGGCCATGAGCTCTGGGGAGACCCACAGCTATGGGGGACAGGCTCCACCTTCACCCCTTTTTCCATCAAGACACCAAGACTTGCCACAGCCTTCCCACCACTGATGACCCCAGATGAAGCCAAAGCTCATAAGGATATCCCAGAATAGCTGGAGCAAGGGCAGTGGTGGTGGTGCTCACAGCCCTCCACAAAGCAGAGGTGGGACTGCTTGAGGCAGCAGGCTCAAGCATGCCGGCACCACGGGCTTTTCCAGAGTCTCCCCCGTCAACATGGACAAAGCTGTATGATGATCAACCAGACTTCTCAGAGCTGCTCCTGTGTTTAGGTCAACACTGAGGCTTGAGGTGGAGAGCAAAGAAAAAGTGATTGCATCCGATGGATGGTGACAATTCAAGTCAGGAACCTCAGTCGTGTAAATATATCAATAACTGCTTTGTTTATGTTGGCTGAAGTAGTCCCCTCTCTGAATTGTGGCATTCACCCAGTATTGTGCTTTTCTGAAAACAAACATCCCACTTTCTGGGCAGATATCCCATGGTACAATGTTTTGCCGCCATGCTCTGAGCATGCTGGCAATGTCATACCGTTGCTATGTCAACAGGCGACGAAATTGAGCCCTTTCCTCAGCTTTGGGGTGCCGTTCCCATCTGCTTTCCCTACTGGAGGTGTGCTTAGCGTGGGGCTAGACCCTGTCTCAGCCCACATGGGATTGCTGCCTACCCAGACACTGCTGCCATGGGGCCGACCATCCCGCCATCCACTGACTAGTGAAAACACACCATAAATCCTGCCAGTGTCCATGTGGTCATGCCTACTTTCCTAGCTAACTACCTTCTAACTGGGGTGGTCAGGGGCAGCCAGAGCCTGGGTGGCAGTGGCCATATTTGCTGTTCTAGCCCACTGGTCTTCAGCTGTTGGAGGGCTAAAATGAATACCCCATGGGTTTCTAGGATAGGGACATTTGTTCTGCTCAAGCTCTACTTACGGTCCTACCAGGTACATGTTGTGCTCTGCCCCACCAGCCCTACCACACTGCAGAAGCAGTGGTCCATCGGTGAAGTCCATTCTCAGAAAGTTCACCCTCTGACTCAAGTTGATTCCCCTTCCCCACCACCCCAGTGCTGGCGGGACTGGCAGTCAAAGCCATTGGTGAGAACAGCACTTTGCATGGGAAAGTGTGCTTTTGATGGCTGCAAGGATCATGACAGGTGTCTCCTTGCGAGAAGCACATGCTTTGGGAACAGCTGAGACCTGAGTCTTGGAAAGGTGAAAGAAACATAGTGAATCCAAAAGGCTCTCCTACGCAGACAAGCCATCAAATTCAGGTGGAGGCAGTAGTTAGTCATTCAGCCTGCAGTACCTGTGGTCATGGGACAGAGAGGGCTGAACTGGGAGTGGGACAGTGCATCTGGCCCCTGTGCTGCTGGGAGGCTGTGTTTACACTACAGTAGCCTTCTCGTTTGCCACCTGACCTTTCCAGCCTCATCCCCTCTCCTTTCTGGTTGACTTTTGACTGTCCTCAGTTAATCTCTTGCCATGCCCTTTCCTTTCCCCTTTCTAGCATGTTTGCTATTCAGCAGGTTCACACAGCAGTAAATGATTAACCAGCAGATCTGTTGCTCAGTCTCTTATTGGAACGCAGCAAAGATCTCCACTAACTTTGTACATAAGGTGTAACGGAGAGGCAGGGCTTCTGCCACAGCATCAAACAAGCCTTGGCCTGTGCTTTAAATACAAGTAATAATAATAGGAAAACTTTTAAAAAAAATCACATTGACTTGAGTAGGGAGCCAGCCAACCTCAGGCATGCTGGGGACAACATTATGCATATGCCACCCTCACATGGATAGCAGGGACACACTGAATAGCTGGGCAAACTTCAGAGCACTGCCACCGAGACTAGCAACCACATTTCTCAGCAGGGAGGGCTGGGAGGAGGCAACCACACCTCCACGCCAGCCCCACATGAACCAGCTGTGTGGAAGGTCTTGGCTTGGCTTGCGCAGGAGGTGAGACTGGGGCTGGGGCTGGCACAGCAGCCAGCTGAGCACCACTGATGCGGGAAGAGGAAGCAGGTGCCACGCAGGTGAGGGAAGATCTGGCAATGCAGAGAGAAGAGCCTCTCCAAGGTGACCTCCCCTCCTTCAGAGGCAGCCGGAAAGCAGCTGGTGGGAAGCGGAAGAGAAAAGAGAAAACTTCCCCTTGCAGGGTGCTTTCCTCCCTCTAACAAGGTAAGCCAGCAAATGACTCAATTATATACTGAAGAACAATGAAAGAAATGTTTACAAGGTGCCTTTTTAAATGCCAAGAGTTATAAACCAGTGAGTGGAAGAAAGCAGGACTCAAGATTCCCCGGTGCCCAATTCAGGCAATGCTTAACTACTAGACTGTGAGGTATTGGAAGGGCTCCAGTTCCTCTTCTGGCAGCTCTCCTCCCAAATCACAAGCACAATTTTTCTTTTTCATTCAAAGAAATAAATAAATACCATCCTTAATTGTGTTCTGTGTAAGTGCCTTGAAAGGAGAAGAGAGGGGAAAGGAGGAATAGCAGTTTTGCGTATCATGCCTGTCTTTCCAAGCTCTTCCAGGCACTGGCATGTACGTAGGCCCTTCCCTGGTTACAGGCATATATATAATTAGCACAGCACATTATGCATTGCCTTCCTATTTGCCAGCATGTTCACCTCTGTGCAGGACAGCACAATGCCTGAGTGCCACTTACGTGCTGTCGCCAGCCTCAGCTGTCCCATGTCCCCGGGTCAGACTCCTGAAGGTTTGCCTTAAAGAGCAGAGGCACTGAGAAGAAAGATAATTGGGGCAGTGGCCTTATTTGCCTTTCAGTTTTCAAGCTGTTACCTTTCACGTTGTCAAGTTTTTCTCATCAGCATAGATGTCTGGAAACCAGCTTTTTGTAAAAGTCAAAACTGTTGTATTATAGCACGACTTCTGGAGCTAGAGTTGGCAGGAAACCCAGCTCCCTTCCACCCAGATAGGGGAGCACTAGCAAGGTCCCTCCTCAGCTGCTCTGTGACTGCAGAGGGGAGATGGAAGCAGAAAGAGATCCCCTGGACGGCGGTGGGCAAAGCTGTGCAGCTGCATGACCTCGTTGCCTGCCTGGGCGTGTAATTCCTGATCAGGGCAGCGTGAACTGGGGGAGTCCTGCCCCCTTACCCTTCCGTGCCTGGAATGGTGTGTCAGGTCATAGTCCCACCAGGTGCTCTTGGTTGGTGTGGGGGGTCCATGCTGAAATGTGTCAGAAGATCAACACGTTTTTCCGAGGGGTTTCATGAGCCAGATGACTTTAGCAGGGACAGGCAGTATGAGAGGTTTAAACATCAGCACACAAGTGCCTGTAACCCAAATAAAAGGGAATGAAAGCACAACTCAAGAGACAAAGAGGGAAGAGAAGAGGAGGTGAACATATGATCAGGGTCTTTGAATGGCTTAGAAACCCCAACAGCTCCTTTTGGGACATGGACTCTCCTAGTCAAGCTTACCTGAGCAGCACCCTGGGGACTTGCTAACTGGGGACTATCATGGCTGAACAAACAGTGGAAGATGCAAAGTGCTCTGTGTGGGGTAGGGGATTTAGTGCCCCTCTCTCCTGCTCCCTCTAATCACTGGCCTTGTGTCAGTGGGGCAGCTTGAGAAGGTTTTACTACCTATATAGACAGGTGGTGTATGCAAGCTATTCCTTCCCCAGCCACCAAAACTCATAGGTTAGTGCAAGGGGTTGTACCTGCTCTGCGGGGGTAGTGCAGGGCTGGCATCAGCTTTGAAACTATTCAGAAATTCAGGACAGCAGAGAAGCATGAGCCTTGGAGACAGACGGGATGGCACTGGAGCTTCTGGACATGTCTGCTGTTTACGCTGCTACTGTACTTGCCGACTCTGAACCTAATAACTTAGACTTTGCTCACTGGCTGACTTTCCTGTAATAACTTAGGAATGATATGCAAAGAGCTGGGCACAACGGCTGCTGCAGCTGCCCGGTGGGACCACAGTGCCAGCATAGCTCTGCGGAGGAATGGGAGCACGGTATGAACATGGAGGCGGGATTGTGAACTTCTGCAGCTTTAAAAAGTGGACATTAGGGTGTTTATAGGTATAAACCACTTAATAGGTTTAAATCTTTGAGGACCCAAGACTTATTTTCAAAACCTGATAGGCCTTAGAAACCTCTCTTGCTGAAAGCCCTCCCCCTATTCCACTTCTGAAACGTGGGTTTAGGGTCCTAAGTCACTTTGTCACCCCTGGAAATGGCTTCTCTTTCATGGCTGCTTGCATTGTCTGGGGGAAGGAAGCACTGAAAGAAAGTTCTCAAATGCCCCATATATAGACCCAAGATTTTTGTACCGTCCCTCTTTTTCCCGAGTTTCCTCCCAAATGCAGGGATTCTACCAGTCGCCTTGCAAGAGAAAATGTTTATCCTCATTTCTGGGACTCTCAGCATTAGATGTGTCTCCTAATGTGTAGACTGCGGTTGTAAGTAATAATTCTTACTTATTCTGCTGCTGCTGCAGCTCCGTTATTCAAAAAGCAGCCAAGAGCACCAGCCACGCGGTGGCAGATAATTAAAGACTTTGGAACAGTTTCACTGGCATGGCCATCCCCTTGTGCTGCTCCCATCACAAACTGTAGCTCTTCCCTACCTCCCCTTCCTATACTTGGGTAAGCTGGCTTGGCTTTGCATGTGATCAGGCACCAAGCAAAAATAACTGCATACCTTTGCATGGCAGAGGTTCCTTCTATCAGGGTGACTCAGCAGGACAGCCATGCATTCCTATGCAATGTCCTGGAACAGACCGCCTCTTCTTTAGACTGCGTTGGGTTTGGGGTGGGACTTGGACCTCCGGAGCAAGGTTGGTGCCAGAGAACAGCTTATCCTTAATTACATTTCCACGATAGGATTTGGCTGCAGAAGAACAAAAACCAGTGAATTCAAGGTGATAGAGCCGATTTCCAGGCAAGGTAAATCAGAGTACTGGGAACCTGCAATTGAGCATAAGTTCTGCAGAGATAGAGATTTCATCATCTCAGAAATAGCCCTGGCAAAGCCCCAGTAGACAATGTAGCTAAGTTATTCTGTGGCTTTTATGTTCTTTCATGTGGCTCCTGGATAGCTAAAGCCTAACCACAATTATAGTCATTTTATTTTAAGGAATCACACAATGGCATGGCCATCTACTCAGACATTTTGGGTGGCCCCTAAGAGGGACATATTGGTGGCATTTTCGGTCATTGGCATCGTGGGATGGCAAGTTTCCTGCAGAACTATTTAGTGCAAAGCCAATACTTTTTTTAAACGCTTATAGTCAAACCTCCAGCTTCTTTTTTCTTATAAACTTTCTATATTCATTATTTATATCCTTTCGCAGATGCTGGGGCAATGCTTTGAGGTCCTAGAGGCTAGACAGCATTGGGGATGCAGGAGCATTTGTTAAAAGCATATCTGGAGGGTGTTTGGGTGCCTGGCAGAAAGCGGGAAGTGTCCGGGAGTTCGTTTTTCGGAATTGCTCTCCAATGGCGCCAGTCTGCCTGTTTGCAACATTTCACCCGGTTTTGCAAATCTGACAGCCCTCTGGCCAGCGTTACGTGTTCTGCCACAAAGTTTTGCGAAACATCCTCTGCCTCTTATCGAAACAACAACAGGGTAGAGTTCTGCTTGTGGTAAAAGTTCACAACACTGAACCAGCCAAAAAAAAAAAAAGAAGATGTTGGAACAGATCATCACCTAACTTTTTAGTGAAGCTGCACGAATTTGCACCACCTGAGGATATCGTGCCTTGGTAGTAATGCCATTCTGCGTACTTCCCTGGCCCACTAACTTCAGTGCTGACTTTCAGGGGATGTGCTCCCTCCCTCACCACACTCTGATGAACTGAAGAGCTGATGATCTCCCGTCTGTCTTGCTGTGGCCATCACGGCGCTGCTTCATTCCTAATGAGTAGCCAGCTCTTAATGGCTCAGCCTGAGCACTTCTGCTTACAGACCTCCCTGAGGTTTTTTTTTTAACCATCTCTCAACTTGCCAGACCAATTTCTTCAACATGTGTTTGCACACATTGACAGATGTCCTCCTAACCACTGGTTAGGACATTGACATAGATGTGAACAGGGTAAGCTGTAAACACCCATGTCCCAGTTTGTCTTTCCCCTTGATCTTAGTGTGATCTGAGTTTCACTTCCAGTAGGTGTCACAGTGAGAGGTGAAGAAAGGAGAAGACAACAGAGGTGAAGCTTGGCTGTTATTCATAGCGACAGGTCACACGTGAGTTATGCACCATCAGAGACAAACTGTGCCTTTGAGACCAATATGCCAACTCTTTTACCATCCAACCACTCTGACCTTCCTAAATCTCCCCCTCCCACCCTCAGTCCCCATGCTGTGATTTATGCCCTTGCTCCATTGTGTCTATCTGTTCTTTGGGACAGGTTTGTACAGCTGATGCATAATTTATTACAATTAGGGCTTAATCTTCACCTCTTGTTTGCAAAGTCCTCATGAAAAATAATAATGATCATGTTAATAAACTTCATAGCACTTGGGAGGATGTAGAGGTAGATAGGTCCTTGCAGGGTATAAACCTGCCCTACAGAGGAGGGTGGTGGTTATGGAAGAAGTCATGCTGTCTGTGGTGAGGTCCCTCACTGACACCCCTCATCCATCATACTGCTTTCTTGAGGTTCCCCAGTGGTCCAAGAAGACAGAGAGCCTCCTTAGAGCTCCCACACTACACCCCTTCCTTCTTGAACCAACCTCTAAAGAAGTGCCAGACCATAATCTGACAGGGAAGCTGAGGGCCTTGGAGATTTCAGGCTTACCCAACCACAGCTCATGTTTGCAGTGCACAAGCATGCCCTTGATGCCCGTGGGCAGAGGAAGGCTGGGCCCTCCATGAGCAATCCCATTCCTGTTAACTGGTTTCTGCTTCCCCACAGAACTGCAGCATTTGTGCAGGAGAACAGGTGATGTTTGGCTCCCTGGCTAAATCTAGAAGTCTGTCTTCAGCAAAACCCAAAGGCTTTTAATGAGCAAGAGAAACACAGACTTTTTTTTTTCCACCAAAGCCAGCTGCTTTCTCGGTGGCTGGAGCTGCCGGTTTGGCTTTGCCTTTGCATAGACTGCTTCAGAGGGGTTTGTGGACAGGGCCACATCAGAGACAGGTCTCCCACCGAGGTGGTCTCAGAGGCCCTCTGTGGTGTGCCGGGACTTTGAGATGGTCCTGTGTTCTGTATTAAGCTCATGAAAAGGAGACAGAGGATTTAAATAGCATTTATTCAATTTCTTTGTGTGTGTTTTTTTCTTGAAATAAAGGCCTTTTCTCTTTTGTTTTATTGGAAACACACCCACAGCAGGGTGTCCGAAATCAGGCAGGGCTGTGCTTGGCAGGCACCCATGGGGAAGCAGCGTGCAGTCCAGCAGGGTTGCTCCTTGGGTGCATTCTGTGGTTCTCCATCCCCCCTTTGACTAGTCTGTGTCTCACATTCACCAGGTACCAAATGACACTTGGACCCCCCTGGCTAACTCTGCCCCTCTCTGTCACGCCAGCTGCCATGAGATGGGTGTAGGTCTAATTCCACCCTCTAACCATGTGCTAACAGGCCACCCCAGATCACCGTCCCCTCAAGCTTCTCTGAACACATTAAATTTCCACCGAGCAGGATTCACCGAAGTCGCCTCCCTCTCTGCAGGGCCACAGGAGGTGCCAAGTTACTGTAAAACAGTGCCTGAGATAGTGCTCATAACCACGTTGCACCCAGAGGGTCGTGATCTGAGTGAGATCAGTCCCTCTTGCACTGGGCTATAGATATATAAAAATATATATATATATTAAAGAGACAATCCTTGCCATCTGTGTGAACAGATGATGGGAAATCTTGTGATTTCTAAATATTATACTTCTGTAATATCTAGCTATATGTAGTAGGGAAATGCAGAGAACTGGTGCAGTGTCCAGTCACATCCCATCCTTCCCCTGCTCCATGGAGAAACTTTAGAGGTTCCTCTCCTTTCATTCCTGTACCTTGGTCTTTGCAAGTGTTCTGGTGACTAAAAGCTGTCAGTGGGAGAGGGAAGTGGCTCTACTAGGACATGTGCATTTGTCTACAGACAAGGAACCACTCCTCTCCTGCTGCATGAGGAGCCGAAAGCATGCGCTCATCTAGCATAATCATCCCTTGAAAATTCAGTTTGTGTCAAACAGTCAAATAGCAAACCTCAGAGCAAGCCAGCATGGGCAAAGACCCCGAACAATGATAGATGGCATTCTTTTGCCATGCAAACATCAAGAAAGCAGCAGCCAAAAGCCATCAAGTCTCTGCTGAATCATTGATGAATGTCATTCAGGCTTAATATGGTGTCTGGAGCAAGACAAGTTGGCTCTTCAGAGCTGGTACGGGAACCATCTCTGTATGTCAGCACAGTGGACGGCCCACTAGCTCCATACCTCTAATTCAGGTGCTGAATGCAATCCAATTGAGCAAGGTTCCGCAGGGCATCAACAAGGGGATGGATGCAAAAGTCTTGTTTGTTCTTTAAGGCAGCCAGTGCCGACCCAAGGTCAGGGAATGCCGACGGGGAGCTTTGCAGCAATTTAATTCTGTGGACGCTGGCTGGAAAGGTAGGCCCTCCTCCTTTTATGAATGTTTGGGAAGAACTCACAGCTGGAGCAGGATGTAGAACCCTGGAGCTTCAGTGCTTCTGTGCAATGAGTGAGATGGAGCTGTGCAGCTTCTGCTGCGATGAATTAGCATCAAGTACCTAGCTGCCGTTCTGGGAAATTATTCAGATATACTGAGGTGTAAACAATCTCTTCCTGAAGGAGGAGCCCAGGAAAGCAGCTAGATGTCTAGTCTTGTTCTTCCCTCAGAATTAGGACTGGCCCATACAGGGATCTGAGAGCAAACTGAGGGTGGCTCAACTGAGATAAGGCATTTGTGAGGCTTATTAGAAAGGTGAGTATTAGAGGGACACAGCAAGCACTGTTGTTGTGGATACCTGCCTGGCTCCTGCATAAACAAGTGTATTTATTTAGATATGTTAATATCCATTGCTGTAGGAAAAGCAACCAAATCTGAATGCTCAGTCATTACCTGCTGCAGGGAAAGGGTACATGCAAGAGGAATTTGAAGGGAGTTCTTGCTGCCAAGGAAAGATGAAAGGATTTTAGAAAGAGAGGCTGTGAAAACAAGTAGTACTGGAGAGCTTATCCATGCATAAATGAGATGGAGCCTGAAGTGACGGAGAGTCCCCATTGCTTCCTTAAAAACACAAGGACAAAACAAAAAGAGTGGCTGAACAGGATGTAAGGCAGAAAACAAGATCTCATGAAAACTATTAGCAGTCAGGGAGGGAAAGAAAAATGTCAATGTATGCAAATCAACTTTGATTTGATGCTTACCCCAATGTCCTGCTACAGAGGGATAAGCTTGCAACCCTCCCCCCTCAAAAAATGGAGCAGGCTCCCAGCTCTCTGGGTCCATGCCAGACTGTGAAGTTCACTTTCAAAGACAAAGCTGACGCGGAGACATTTGACAGGACTCATGCTTCTAAATCACGTGGATGCTTTTGTAAACATTACTTCTGGGTGTACTTAATATCTCCACTATTAATCGGGTTGCGGGGAGTTAAAAGCCCATTAATGGCATTAACAAATGCTATTTAACTGGCTGAATTGCAAATGCAAGTTTAGGCAGAGAACAAATACAACGTGACTTTGGAGGAGCAGAAAGCCAGCCAAAAAAATCCCATTTCATCTTGAAAAAAACCCCGCAAAACAAATACCTATTAATCAACCCGAAATACACAGCCTATGAGAAGGGAGGAAAAACCTTGGCAGATGTGATATTGAAAGAACTTGCGAGTGTGTTGGTTAAAGCCAGATGTGGGGCTCAACGAATGGAAGGTGATAGGTAGGCCAATACATGGAGCAGATTTGATAAGATCTTGGCATGCAGTGTGACCACAAGGACGGTCAGTGGAGTTTGGTCTTGCTGGCACAAAGAGCATGCAAAACAGGACCAGGAAGTTGTGATCTTGCTCTGAAATCAGTGGCCTACCAGATGAGGGAGATGGTGATAACCTGGATGGTCTTCAAACCAAAGCAATATCAGGGACTGAGGGTCTGGAGAAATCATCCAAGCCTGTTTGGGTTTTTGAAGAGTGCAATGGGAGAACGACCCAAACCTGCTTGGTTTGGCTATGTATTGGCTGGCTGTGTTTGTAGGGGCATGTTAATACCTGTTCACACTTACTGGTTTCTGAGCAGCCAGGACAATGAGTTTAACACGGTGCTTGCTTGTATGTAAAGATAAAAAGGGGAGGAAGTTGGGTTAAGGGAAAATGTAACCTGAATATTGTGGGGAAAAATTAAACAGTGAAATGACAAGAATAGGAACAACTCCCCAGGCTCTTTGCCTGGGGCTTTCAAAAGTACGTAGTGGCATATATCCTATAAAGTCCAGTTCTATACTGTTGCAGAGGACAAATGGATAACCAAGTAATTATTTTCTAAATGTGTTAACTGCATAGTATTTCAGCTAGATGGATACTTATTTTTATATTATCAGTGTCCCTATTACCTCTTAATAATGACATTAAAAAACCACTGAGGTTGGAAACATGAAATGTTCAGAAATAAGAAATGCTAAAGTCATGATTACTCTTCATGCCTTAATTCAAACTTCTATATGCATCTGCATTGTGTCGCAGTCACAGGATCATCACTGTACAGGACAGATCGTCACTGTGCTTGCTGGGTAACTGCTCAGAATTTCTTCTTACCCTCATCACTTGACCTCAGACCTTATTTACTGCACACCACTTAAGCTCTGCCTAGAACACAAACTGGTTACATTTCCTCATGGGCTTTCCTGTGACACTTTCACTCTAAATCTGAGCAGTTTACAAACATGAACAGATTTCCCCTTGCCACAGCCCTTATGAAAAGAGGAAGGAGCTAGTACCGCTTCCATTTTACCAAAGTGGAACAAGGATAAAGACATTAGAGTTGGGACCACTAACTCTGGCGGTTCACTTTACAGCTACACAAGTTTGCTTTTTTGGGATTTTTTTTTCTTGTGTGTGTGCTGTATATGTTTAGACTTTGGCATGTGACTTAAATCTGCAGAGAACTTACCCTCCAAGTGACTATTGTGAAAGACAAAGTTGCAGATATATAACAAACCCAATTGTTTTCTGTGAATGTGAGAGCTGGGCACTTACTGAGAGAAAAGAACACGAAAAAGAAAAATAAAAAGTATTGAGAGGACTAGGGAGGAGAGCAGGGAGGGAGAATGGTGTGTGGACAAGAAAGTCTAATATTGTGGAAGGTTCATGAATAAATAAAATGAGCACTTGAGAACCTCATCGGGCAGGACATGGAGCTGAGATGACAGAAGGAAGGTGAGCTAAGCAGCCCCTCGAATATCCTTGTTAGCAGGTTTTGATACTGAAGCCACCCAAAAGGAATCACTGGCAAACCTATGATGGCCTGCTATGAACTACCTCTAGGGGCAAAACGCATCCTTGGCTGACGAGTGGGAGTGTGGGGCAGGGGATTTCTAAGAGCAGCCAGGATTTCTTGAGCCTTTAGTACCAGGGACTCCCATAATTTCATGTTGAAGGCACAGCTCGCAGCAACTTTGCTTGCAATGCAGAATGCTCGGCACTTTTGCCAGTCAGGCCCCAGGTGTCCGTAGCTTGGCAAACAGAATGGGAGGTAGTGGCCAACTTAGAAAATGCTTATTTAAGTGACTTGCCAGTAGCACACAAGGACTCAGTGGTAGGAGCAGGGCTAGGCAGCGTTCAGCTGCATTAATGACCCGACCATCTCTTCTCCACCTCCAATCCCCTTCCTCATTTCATACACACCCCTCCAGCTTGGCAATAAAGGATGCAGCAGTCCTGTGGGAAAAACCCAACAAAACGCTACGTGATCATGTAATTAAAGGCTGTACTATAACACATAGGCACAAAGGAGATGAATTAATGTTGTATGGAAAGCCTCCGGACCAGCATTTCCTCACTCTGCTGTGCAGTCATAATGTTCCTTTAACACAGTTCTCCATGTGCTATTGCATAGGCTTATGGGGGGGAACCACAACGAAGTTTCAGAGCTTTCTCTCTTACCCCTTAGAGAGTGTGCAGCGTGGAGACGAGCTGACCCTGGAACAGGTCACCGGGCGATAGGGAGCTGGAGATCCGCAGCCCTCTGCCACCTGAGGTGACGGGAGGGCAGCGACCCATCGGCCCCGCAGACTGCAGGGACAGGAGCACGCTGGGCTTGGTGTTGGAGCCTGGGCTGCCAAGGGACATTGAGGCGTATAGGCCCAGATTCTCCAAAGGAGAACTTTTTATGACTTTAATGCTTCTGCTCTGTCACTTAGATCCTGAGTGATGTACCCCCACGTACCATGGTACTCCTTGCCTCCATCTTGCTCCTTCTCTCACTCATACTCAGTCTCCTCTCAGCTCTGGCTGGTGCTTCATGTTTTTTTCGTTCCTTCCCCCCAACTCCTTCCAGTTTGTGTCTCCACTTACCTCTGCCTTCGAAGGCAGACTGGGTACAGTTGTCTCACAGCCAGAGATCTCAGCAGCAGTGGTGGCAGAGGCAATCCTGCTCGATCCTCATGTCCCCATGCAGGAACATGTGTGTGCACCTACATGTCATGCATGGTGGCACAGAGGAGCTGGAAGAGATGGGGCACAAACCCAGGAGAGATCGAGGGATCCAGGAAATCCAGGAAGCCTTCAGGGAAAGCAAGTGCTTGGCTTGCCTCTTCTCAGACAAAATGCAAATGTTGGCTTTTCCAAGGCTTATAAGGTGGCCAAACAGGGGTAGATTGTAACGAGGCTGCCAAGAGCACATCCTTGATACGAGGGCAGCCCTGTATTTGGGTGCCTGCTCTGAGGCATGGGAGTCACAGACCAGTAAGAATTTTTCACCAGGAGGGAAACAATGCATTTTTCTTCTCCTTGTTCTCAGAAACAGCCACATCACTTAAGCAGAAATGCAAAAACAAATGAACAAAACAAATTCAGCTTGAGGCAGACACCCAGCATGGGGAATTGCAGGCCAGATGGTTAGTGTGACAAAGTTATAAGTAACTGAAAACAGCCTTCTAATAAGAAGTATTAGGCAACTTCAGCATTAGGTGGTACCACCTCTACTGAAACCCCATCTTCCTCTTTCTCTTTTTAAAGATGACTTTTCTAAATTCAGCACACCAGCAAATTCACTGAAGAAACACGATGATGGCACAAGAAAAGCCCCGTGGTGTAGCTGTTGCCGTTACATCACGAATGTGTCATAGGACAGCGAACGCCTTTCCACCACTCGTCCTGCTGCCGGGTCCCACTCCCTTCTCCTCCTCTTGGCCCTGGCCCCTGGGCCCGCTGCCTTCTCACCCAGCCCGCGGCCAGTCCCTCGGTTCCTGTCTCTTCCCCCTTGTGGCAGCTGCCTGCTCAGCCTCCCGAGCCACCTCCTCCTTGCCTGTCCCACTGCTGGCTCTGGCAGCATCAGCTTGGAGCCCACACTAATAAGCCCGGCAAAGCTCCTTACGTTGGCTCCCTGCCTCCCCTTCCCCTCCCCTCTGCTGTCAGTGCGCCTCACTGGTCTTTTGGAGAAATCTCTGTCTTCCTAATCTACTGTAAAACAAAAGGGATGGGGCCAAGGTCTCGGCTCCTGATGATTGCTGCTGCTCTCTTGACTTTCTCCAGAGCCGAGGCTGGGTTATCAGTCTACTGACTTTAGTGGGATGACACTGCTTCACATCACCCAAGGATGAGACCTGCTTTTGTCAGTGGACCAATGCCAACTTGCACCAGCAGAAAATCTGTCTTGTTGGCTTAGGTTTCAGTGTGGCTGGGCTGATCGTTGTCAGAGGGTTAGCCGACCCCTGACTCCAAATTAATGCAGAAATAGCTAGACAGAGCTACGTACGCCCTCCTTGTCCACTTCACTTGCTTTCTGCTTCTTTCATCCCAGAAGCACGTGCATATATAGGGAGTAAACGTGTACATGAGTTTTCAGTTGTTGTGTGCACTGATGCTTGCTCTATTTTGTTCTTGGAGGATTCCCCTGTCTCAGGAGATGCAGCACACGATGCTTTTACTGTGTTTGCATGAGCTGTTCCTGCTTGTTCCACATCATCAGGTTATGTGCTGACAGGTGGAGCATATGCTCTCAACAGCATGTCTGTTGTGACTAAATCATCTCCTGGGTCATCAATTCAAGGCTTACAGTGTGTTCTTCCAGTTTCAGAGGGAACTGTTGTCTGCTTGTGTTGTTTATACCCCTTGAGAGACTTGGGCAAATCAGGGCAACCATGTGCAAGACCTAGCATTGTTTTCTTAAGCTGTGCAAGCATTTGCTTTCTTACCTCCATTGCTCTCTGCACGCACTACAGGCATCTGCTCAGTCGTACAACATGTTGGGTGAAGTAGAGCTCTTGAGTCACTACTTGAAGCATCTGTGTAGAACTTGGTCACTTTTAATAGGCCCCCAAAAATGCAAAACCTAGATTAATATCAGTATATGCTACAAATGGTTAAACTTTCTGTGTTGTCACTCAGCCTTGGCAGTGTTTGGTAAGTCATTTCACACAGGTTGTGAAAATCTTGTCATGAACTTACAGACACAACATTTATGAGAGCCAGAACTTTAAATGTATCATTTTAAGGTCAGCATCTGTAATAATTAGGATATTTCTTTCTTTCTCTTTATTCTTTCTTTTTTTTTTAACTGAAACTTCATTTTGTTTAATTGAAACCTTTTCCCACTTGCAACTTCAGTAAGTGCATGCTGAAATAATTCCTGATACTCAGTGACAGCTCTGTCCCAGACAATTATATCATCAGTAGACACTTCAATTTTTACAGGGTTTGTAGCATCTGTGCAGTGAAATGTTTTGGAACCTGCCCAATAAATATATCAAAGGTGTTCAACCCTGGGCTTTCCATGCCAAAGGAGGTCTGAAAAACCGTATCAGTCCATCTAATCTGCTGAAGAATTTGGCTTCCACCAACGGAGTCAATATTTCAGTTCAAGTGGAAATTTTCTCTTTGCGTGTTCCTGTTCCAGGGGCCATTTAAGGCTGAATCAGCTATGCTCTCCTCCATAATTAGAAAGGAGCAAGCTTGCTTGCATCCCCTTCTGTTTTGCAAATACTGCCACTTACTGTCATGCAGTATCTCCACGGCCTTCCTCTGCAAGGCTGGAGGAATGTTTTGGATTGTCCGGATCCAAGTTTCCATAACATCTTCGTCTTCACTTGGATTCCAGAAGTGCTTTGCCATGACTGAGGTGTCACTCTCCAGACGCTGTCCAAAAGCGTAATAAGAGACCATCTCGACTCCCATTACATTACAGATCAACAAAGAGAAATTAATAATTCCTGTTTCTGTTTCTGTGGAAGGAGCAAGTGTTGGCTCACTGTCTCCTGAGTTGTCCTGTAACCATGAAGTCATCTTTCCACCCTGTTTCATTGAGCTTACTTTACCAGAAAACCATTTTTTCTTTCTTCGAGTCAATCAGCATCAGCATTTCATGGCTCAGGGTTGTCACAAAGGTCATCCACTCTTTCTTTCTTTCTTTCTTTTCTTTCTTTCTTTCTTTCTTTCTTTCTTTCTTTCTTTCTTTCTTTCTTTCTTTCTTTCTTTCTTTCTTTCTTTCTTTCTTTCTTTCTTTCTTTCTTTCTTTCTTTCTTTCTTTCTTTCTTTCTTTCTTTCTTTCTTTCTTTCTTTCTTTTTCTTTCTTTCTTTCTTTCTTTCTTTCTTTCTTTCTTTCTTTCTTTCTTTCTTTCTTTCTTTCTTTCTTTCTTTCTTTCTTTCTTTCTTTTAACAACAACAACAACAACAACAACAACAACAACAACAACAACAACAACAACAACAACAACAACAACAACAACAACAACAACAACAACAACAACAACAACAACAACAACAACAACAACAACAACAACAACAACAACAACAACAACAACAACAACAACAACAACAACAACAACAACAACAACAACAACAACAACAACAACTCCCTCCCTCCCTCCCTCCCTCCCTCCTTCCTTCCTTCCTTCTTCTTTCTTTCTTTAACAACAACAACAACAACAACAACAACAACAACAACAACAACAACAACAACAACAACAACAACAACAACAACAACAACAACAACAACTTTCTCTCTTTCCTTCTTTCTTTCTTTGAAAACAAGATTAAAGGCAAAGCATGACTGCAGACATCACACCCACCCTACTGGAGGACCCTCTATTTTCTGCTTCCAGCTCAATGCACAGCTTGCAATCATACAAAACGATGGGGTATCTTCTGGGTGATTGTCAGAAGGAGTTACACTCTGGCAGCCTGTGAAAGGCATGTGGATGCTCTGATATTTGATATTCTTTTCCTTTCTGTTTGCTATAGCCATTTCCTTTCTGTTTGCTGTAGCCATTTCCCTTCTGTTTGCAGGGCATTTCTTTCTTTACGACAGTGTTTGTGCCTATACCCTACTGAGTTCCCAGTCTAAGATCATCTCTTTTAGTTGTTGAAACTCCCTGTGGAAGCCAGTGGAATTACTGCAGAGTTACACTGCTGCCGCTACAAACAACATTTCAGTCAAAACCTTGTCCTGTGTAATCTCCATATCTCAAAAGTGACCTCCTTGTTCATTTTTTCTTCCTTTGTTTTACTAGTTTACGGGACAAGATTCCCAACTGATGTAAATAAGTGTGACTTCACCAAAGTCAATGGATGTAAATCGGCTTATACCATCAAAAAATATAATATAAGGTCTCCAGGGAAGGAATCTGTCACATACTGAACTCAAAAAACTCCTATTTGAAATGTGTAAAATTCCTCTTTGTTTCTTTTTATGTGTGTTTTATTTTCCTTCATATCTCCTCTCCTCTTTTATGTAATCAGGGGGAAAAAAAGTAAAAATCAATGGCTGAAAAACTGCCGTGTCTCTATTTTTCCCACTCACAGGGCAATTTGCTGGCTTAATAATTTCCCAAACCTTCCTGTGTCACTCCTAAGTTTCAGAGCCACTGTTGGAGCTTCTTGTCATGGTTATGCCAGTCTGATGATAGCTATTTAAATTGTGTGGCTTCTTGCACCCTACCATTGGACAGCCTCATCAAATCCTGAAAAACAAATTTTCACTCTGCAACATTGTGCACAGTAACTTTATTTTCAATGAAAAACTGATTTGGGGATGACTCATTTGGGAGAAGAGAAGTAAATGGCATCTTTCTTCAGTTAGGCTGAGCAGTCCTCCCCTTTCCTGAGCCCAGGAAAACCCGAAAGGATGCTGGGGCTGCAGAGCCTGCCCCTCCAGCAGGTCCCTCCTCACCTCTCTGGCTCTGCTTGTACCAATGTGCGTGCAGGTGCAGATGCGGCGTGGAGAAGCAGAAAGACTTTGTCAGGACCAAAAGAAGGTGGCCCACTGCATTAATATGTTTGTTTACCTTCTCGCCCAGGGTACGGCAGATCTGTCGGAAATTGGACATATGGGCAGGGCTCGGAGGCTCTGCATGGAAGAGGGTGCAGAGAGACACCTCGTAGGGGAAGGTACCTCTGGGATTTATGGAAACATTCACAAGATGCTAATTTGTTATACTCCCAGCTCACACAGTGAGTGAAAAACATCCTTCACAGGGGAACAGTATGAAGACAGATGACCAAAATGCTACACAGCATGGAAATGAATTGTCACCCTCGTGCTGAGGCTCTCCTACTGCCTCCTGCACATAGCAAGCTGAGAAGGTAGAAGGATACGCTGGCGTTAAAGGTAGCACAGAGAAGTTCATATTGCCTCCTACCTATTTACCATTCTCTGAATCAACATCCCCCTTCCTTGGCTCCAAAATTAAGCCACAACTTTAAACTCAGAATGTTTAAAGAAACAAGGGAGAGAAATAAGTGTCTGGGCCATTCTTCAAAAGCCCAGTGTAAACACTGGGTGACCCATTCCTTGTTCTTTTCCTAACCTGGCTGAACTCTGGAAGTAAGCAATAAACAGCAAAGGTTAATTAAATCCATTTCTAAGTTTAACACCCCTGGCTCCCCACCCTGTCCTAACCAGACTTTGGGGGCTGCGTGTTATGGGCAAATATAACCTGGTTTGAATTCCAAAACATGATTTCAAGCTTCCTTTAGAGACAAAGAAAACTGATTTCTATATGCTGAAATGAGTCATTCAAGACAGGGAACCTAATTAGAGTTGCAGCAGCAGCTAATTTCCCCACCAAAAAGAAATTTTGTGCACTAAAGAATGAAGTGCTAGTTCCGGGCAGCAGCACCAGGCACTCAGTGTAATTATAATTTATATGGCCCTCACTGCTGTAGTAGTTAGGCGCTTGACAAGAACCAAGGGATTTACTCTGAGGTAGGGAAAAGTTTTCTTCTCTTTTACAACCAGGGAACCAGAGATGAAATGATCTGCCCCAGACTATTCAGTGGATTTGGCCAGGCTGAACTCAGGTCTCCCTAAGTCCCTCACTAATGCTTTCAGCAGGAGCTTCAGACTCTGCTTTCGCCCTCACCTCTGCCCTGCCTGCAGCCCTGAGAAATTTTGATCCTCCTTTCGAGCAGGGCAGTAAAGGGAAGGAGCAGCTTTCCCCTCCACAGCAAGGCCAGTTCAAACCCCAGATTATTTGAGTCACCAAATTCCCAACAAGACATAGGAAAATATTTCCCAGATTTCAGAAGGTGAAGGGCTCAGGCTCCAGTCCACCAAGGATACCAGGATGCTTTAGCTGTATCACACCCCTTTTCTGCAGAACTCAGACCTGACCCATACCTGCCACCATTCAGATGCATCACCAGGATGCCAGGTACCCAAGCAGGGTTAGATGTGAGCATACCTGGCTTGCAAAACTACACCACAGGCTGCCTTCTCTCCTTTTTTGGATCTCCAATAATTGTATAATTCAAAGTTTCTCTGCAAGTCCAAGAGGAACTTTACTTCTTGGAAAAGAAGCAGCGTAGAGCTGGGGTATCTTTGGGAGTGGGTTAGAAATGTTGCTTTGCTTGAATGAAAAAACTCTTCTTTAGGAAAGCAAAAGCCAGGCTGCAAACCTACAGAAGAAAGTCTTGTCTTCCTGAAACCAAGACACTTGGGGGTCTATGCTGGGGTGCCAGTACTGGCCAGAGTTCCTTGGAGGCCAGCAGAGGCTGCAGAGTTTGCCACTGGCCCTGAATTACATTTTGAGCCAAGTGGGAAAAGGTCAGATCTGTTTAGCAGTGGGGCTAAAACGCCTGTGAATCCAGCCTTGGGGCCTCAGTTGCTCGCACCGGTGTGGGAGAACTGGGAGGCTTGCAGCAGGGCTGGGGGCCTGTTTCCACCGGCTCTGGGCTAGCTGAGGAACGTGTGGCCGCTTGGCGGTTTGGCGTAGCACGGAGGCTCCTTTCAGCCAAAGAGCTTAGCGCTGCCTGGGGCTTTCCTCCGGGCCCCAAATCCTCCCTCTGTCTTGGGGGCTTTGTTCAGTTTTGGAGGTCAGCCTAGAGCAGCTATGTACAGTTTCACTTTTGCCATCAGAGGATATCTGTGTTGCAGGAAGCTCTTACAATAATTCTGTAAACAGGAATGAACATGTTTCCCTGATAATGTCAAGTGAAAAATCCCATAATTTTCTCTTCCTTAATGAGCAATTCTTGCCCTTCAGTGTCTCTGACCTGGAGCACATGTTATTACTGTCGGGTGACAGTGCTGTAATCCCATTTTTGTACTTGATTTATGAAGGCAGGGCCTGGGGCTGCACAGGGTCAAGGCCCCGTTACGCTAGACACTGTACGAGCTCTTAATGAGGGAGAGAGTCTGTACCTCCGAGAGGACAGACAAAAGGTGGGAGGGAAAATGAAGGCACGGCAGCCGAACCTGGAAGGGAGCTGATGGCTCCTGAATCCTGGAGCAACAGCCCAGCTGCTGACTTTGTTGCCTTATAAATATTCCTGACTTTCCGGCAGCTCTGCTGTGGTTCTAGCTCTGGCGCCAGAAGAGCCTAGTATTTTGCAGTTGTTTCACCTAATGGGTCAAGCAGCAGTTATTGGATGCACAGACAATAGTGGCTTTAAGCGACACATATGAACTTGATTATGGTTTGCTAGGGGGAGAGAACCACATCTTCTGCTGTGCTTCAGGCATGACTCAGGGGATGTTTTTTTCCAGCTCCTCAGGTTGGGAGTGCCTGTGTGAATATAACCACAGTGACACACAGAGCCAAAGGATGGATGGATCCAGCAATTAAATAGAAAATCTGCTTAATTAAATAAAAAAAAAAAGTATGCCTTATTAATGACCTCAGGACAGATGCTGATGAGCTCTGCATGGTGCCCCAAAGGTTAACACCGGCTGCCTGTTACAGCACTCACGTGGACAGGAAACCGGGGCAGACGGCAGAGCACGGCTTTCACATTTAATGGGATCTCCCTCCTCTCCAAGAGGAACAACTCGAAGCAAATGGACCATCCAGTACTGGCTGCAGCTCGTGTGTGGTCTGTGAGCGCGACGCGTGGATCCCGTAAGGACTCCTGCTGGAGAGATGGCTTCTGCGAAGCGTTTCAGCGGAGATGAGAGCAGCCGTGCTGAGTGTCGGTGGAGAACAGCACCTCAGCTGCCTCCTGCCACGCGGGAGCTCAGGGCAACATTGGTCTGCAAGTATTTCTTGGTAAACGGTGGGGACTGCACTGCAGAGAAGGAGATAGGGTTAATTGCCCATCCTCAAACAAGGCCTGGAGATTGCTGTCTTTCCCTTGCCCCTTCCCCAAGGCCCACCCTAACCCCCACCCAATCCCCTTGGAAAATCCTCCCTGTGCACTAACAACAGCAGAGCACAGATGACCCATGCCAGTCTTTTCCTGACCAGCCTGCTTCACATCTCTGTTATGCAGGTTTTGCCTACAGCAGCTACCTGGGCTGGACAAACCCTCTTCCAAGAGCCTCTTTCTGCACTGTCTTTCCCCATCCATCACCAACAGCAGAATTGGGGAGGACCTTGGGGTGACCACGCAGAAGCCTCTCTCCTCTCTGCTCTGAAAGCAGACTAAATTTTGGGAAGGGGAGAGGGCAGAGGGAGGAAGGAAGAGCAAATCCTCTTTCACCCCACAATGTGCACAGGTATTTTCTGCTCACTTCCTTATTCTAAGCTCTCCCACTTCACTTCTTTCCTCGCTCCTTAATAATTCCAATAAATGTCAGGTCCGATCTCACTTAATGAAATATATACCTATTAAATGAATGAAGTGGAAAAATGACCCACCCTGACTCCCTGCCTTGAAACCCAGCTGCAACGCACGCTTTTTACCATGCAATCAGATTATTTTTACCAGGTCCCCAGGAAATTTCCAGTAAAATAAACAAACTTGAAAAATCCTATGGTATTCCCAGCTTGCTTCAAGGAGGAACCCTGAGATGTTATTCAATCCTTGGAGCCATTTGTTTCACGTGTGATCCCAAACACTAACCAAAGGCAACATAATATGATAGGTATTTACAACATATCCATTATCTTATCAGAGCTTCAGGTACAGCTGTAAATAGCCTGTTCCAGCTGGGCAATCTGCTGAGTTAAATGGGTTCTACTTTTAGAAGCAGGAACTGGAGAACATGTCCCATTTAAGCTCAGATTCACTTGCACCCGAGGGACGGAAACTCAAACAGCAGACCTCAGCCACAGAGGAGGTCCGTATTCCGTGAAATGTGGCTCCCTCCATCTGATGCAAAAGGCTGGGCTCGCAAAGATCACGCTGCTCATACGGGCGCTTTGTTGACAGAGTCCTGCTAGCGGTTCACCAAGCGTAGAGAATTGCTGCTCCCTGGACGGGAGGTAATTTTGCACAGCCAGCCAAAGACAAAAAGAAATGCAAGGCTGAGGGTGGAAGAAAAGAGACCACATGGGAAGCTGCGAGAAGAAGAAAGGGAGCAGGCAGAGAGCTGGTGGATGGGGGAAAGACAAAAACATGGAAAACAAGACCAGAGAAAGAATAATTGTTAGGGAAAAAGCTTTTCTGCTGCTTCCCTGGCTATGACCAGCCTGAACGGGACACGGTGTTTATTCTTTGCATGCTGCCACACAGCGTGTGCCAGGCGAGAATGGCTGGTCTTCCACACCAGGAACCCTGGCAGCAACATCTCTCTTGTATGGTGTCAGAAGGAAACAAACCTGTTAAAAGTAGATTCAGTCCTTAGGCTTAAAAAGACCCTGGTGAGGAATCAAAAGAATTGGGTTGCATTGAGTCTGAGCTTGTCTAGAAGCAAATGGTATTTCAAAGAAACAGAAGTAAGAAGGTTTATCTCTGATGCATGGGAAATCAGCAGCCCATTCCAGCATGACGGAGATTACTCTCCGGTCCTTCAGAAACATCCCAGAGGCAACCGTACAACAGACGTCCTGTCAGGAGATACTGTTGACCATTTTTATCAGCTTGCTGGCTAAAACTAAATCTTGCTTATTAATGGTGGTTTGGCAGCTGATCCGAGAGTGGGCGATTCGTGGAGACTGACCACAAGGGGAGGTTACTGCTAGAAGTGGACTTGAGTTGACAAGTAGCACCAGAGATTTGTGAATCTAGTGAAACTAGCCCTTGGAAGTGTTAACAAGCAGCGAGCCAGTGGTAGTGAATCTACTTAAAGATGCATACCAGGGCACAAAACCCAGTGCCAGGGTAAACAGAAAGCAGGGAACAGATTAGTTTGCAATAAACATGGAAGCAATTGCAACAGAAAACAATGAGTCTGACAAAGGAGATTTAGTTACAAACTTTCAATAAAAGCATCCCATTTAACAAAAGTATGCTGCTTTTGGCAAACGGCAAAGACATACAAAACCAAAGTGCATTTATGCACATATGGTTGAGGGGACGAAGCCTTGGAATTGATAGGTTTGACGATGAGACAAAAACTACGGTTCTTCAGGTTTCCATTTACATGTACCCAGTCAGGCTGGAGAGGAGGCTGCTTTGTGACATTGGGGTGACATGGACACCCTCAAATTCTGAAATACTGTCAGTACCAGAGGAGACTTTCTACTATCATAATTAAGACAAAATGGCAATGCACTCATAAGCAGTCACACAGGACACAAAGAGTCCGTGTTGCCAAGCTATATGGGATGTTTACAGAAGGGCAGATGCTAATCAGGACACAGAGAGTGGAGGAAGCCTAAGTCACACAAGTATCTGGGTTGAATCAAAGTTTACAAATGCAGATCTATAACTTGTCCATTGAACAGATGCTGCATCTCTTTTTAAAGAGCTGCTGGGTGGCCTTTAATGCTTTGAGATGGATTAAAAACAACATAAATATACTCACTGATGGGAATAACCAAGTGACTGACAAACTGTGCAAGAATTGAGTCCTACAAGGACAGAGAGAGATGGTAAAGTTTACCTTAATTTTGGGTATTTGCTGAGTAAGTAGATACCAGTAGGGCAAAGTGAAACCTGCAAAGACCAAACCAAACATCTCCTCCCCAGTCTGAGATGATCTGGGCAGTGTCAGAACTTGATGATGGGTTGAAAATGTCCTGTAGCTGGATGCAGTGGTGTAATGCCTAGCAAGTAGCTGAGGAAAGGGAATGGCAGGGAGTCTTGATGAGGAACGCAGGCAGAGCTGCTCCCGGGAGGAGTAAGCATCTCGTGGAGTAAGTTTATTGTGCAAAGGGAGGAAGCAAAGATCTTTCTGGAAGGGGAAATGGGTCATCTTTGAAATGCAGGCATGTGGGAGGAAGGCATTTTAGGAGCACAGGTACCATGGGAGGTGACCTTTTGCTGTTCATTTAGCTTATGTAAGATAAAATGCCATAACTGCAGGGACAAATGGCTGTTGTACTGTCTGGCAATGTCACTTAAGTAGCCAGCACCCACTGCCCACAGCAGACCCTTGGGATTTGAGCTCACGGTCGCTGGTGAATGGGCTGCTTTGAGGACACCGGTTTTCCACGACGCTCCTTAACAGGAGGTACAAAGCCGGATCCCTCCCACGTCGGATATTCTGAGCAAGGGTTTTTTTCCTCAGAAATGGTTTCCGTTGGTGGCTCGTGTCTCTAAGGTCATCCGCAGAGCGGGGTGCTGTCAGATGGGGAAAACAGCAGAGCGAGCTGTTGTATTTCACCTCCCTCGTCCCCTTCCTGGGGCTGACAGGGTCATTGCCCACCCTCAGCCCTGCAGCGTGGGGCCAACCTTAAGGTTGTCCCTTGTGAGAGGGTTTGAGGGGGCTCCTTGGAGGCTGCAGGGCTTAAACAGGACAGTGCGGGGCGTGGGGTGGGACTGACATGAATATAGGGCTGTCGGGACTGTGTCTGAGCAAGGGTATTTTGGGGGGTCATGGTATGGCCTCGATCTAGAGTTGTGTCTGGAATGGGAGGACCTCTCACTCCTCTCTGAGAGATGGAAGAAGGTCTGTGCATGCAGGGCATGGCAGGGAGAGGCATGAAGGTAATTTGCAAAGGGCAGCCAAAGCATGAAAAGGGAACTGTGTGGTGGAGCCAGGATGACGTGTGCCTAAATAGCGGACGTCAGCATGTAACACAGTCAGGTCCTTCACAGGGTAACACAGGGAGCTCTTTTAAACACACACATACATGCACGCACAGAAAGAACAATTTATGGTTGTGTCAGACGCACGTCTGGGCTTCTCATTAAAATTAATGAGGTAACGTCTCCGAGGCATTCTGAAACGGATGCTGCCCAGAGAGTGCGGGAAAGACCTCTATCACTTTGAAATAGCTACTTAGCAAAATCAATTGCAATTTTTACTTTCCATGACCATGCATCAAACTCACGCCAAGAGTATTGGCTACTGTGTAAACTTATATGCAACTGACCTTTCTTCAGACACCTTTGTTACCATGACCAAGATTCAATGGCCAGACTCACATTGAAAATATATGTAATGTTATCTCTCTAGGAGAGGTACTGGACTGTTCTTATTTCTTATCATTTATGGATTTATATGGAAGTGGAGACTTGATTGTTATTAATACTTCTTATCTTTTCTTTTGTCTACAGAAGCAAAGAAGTGAGGGAAGGTGTAACAGCAGAATGGTGTGCAACTGCTCTTCCCAATGACTACCTGCACCCTGGAACTGAACCCACAAGACCTCAGTCTTCCTATTCGTCTGTTGTCTGCAAATAGCTGTGAAACTCCCAGCCAAAATGGGTATCGTACTCCCTCCCCTCCTTTCCTTTAACCAGTGGCTGGTCTATGAAGAAAAGAACAGCTTGTTTAACGCAGCAAATCTGCAGTACAAACCTTTATTACTTGACTGAAACTAACAACTCTTCCATGGCAGCCAAAATGGGTGATCGATACAAATCCATGTGACAAAATATTTTTTCCATTTTTCATTTAAAAGACTGAGCTTTTTGTTGCAGTGCCTTACGTTAAAGTTGCAGAGTTGATCACTTGGTTAGGAGATGCCAAGCATGAGGAATGTCTCTGCCTGTGCTCAGGAGACATGTTGCTGCTCTCTGGTTACATGAGCACATACTGTATTTTGGTATGACCTCTGCCTCCTTCAGCACACAGGGCTGGCTGATCTGGGAAGGAATCAGGCTATGGAGAAGGAAGCTGCTCTGGGTCACCTGCCCTGAGTGCCACCGATGTCACTGGTGTGGCTGTCACAGCAGGAGCAGTGAGGAGTGTCTGATAGGTGAGGCAGAGGGATGCTGCGCTGGAGAAGCAGATGCTCTCCTCCCTGTCTGGGCAGCAGTAGAGTCTGCTCAGACTTTCTCTGTTTGTCACTCACTGTGTGCTGTGTTTTTCTTGTAGACAATATTTGTGGCAGTGCTGAGCACCCACACCTGGAGGGGAAATGAGTGGGAGCTGCATGCTGAATGTATAAAATGCTGTAAGCTTGTCGACAGCTTTGGGAAATTAAGCCCTGAGTGCCTTCATTTTGGCACCCGCAATTAGCGAGAAACTTCTGGCAACTCTGATCTCTCTCTTTTATTATGGGGCAGCACCATCCCCTCTCCCATGCATACTATGAAGAAAAATGCATATATTTTTTGAAGCTCTCTGGTTTGAGGCTAAGACCACGAGGAAATTCAGTAATGATGTTTACAGGGCTGCTTGTGGAAAACAGGCCTGCAGGCCACACACTGGGTAAGGAGGACAAAAAGCTGAGCTGAATAACCACGCAAACAGTTAAAGCAGCAGAAGCCCTATGGAAAAAGAGTATGTGCTCATGGAATTAAGTGCTGTACAGTGCCATTCACTCAGGGTTGTGCATGTAGATTGCAGAGGCAACATGAAGTCTGTAGACCCCAGCTTTTGACTGGTAGGCTTCACTGGATGCACATTTGTTTAATGTAGCTGTCTGTATGCAAAACCCTAAGAGGATGCAGTGCTGGAAAAACATTGCCTTTCCCACCAGCTGAATATCTTCCCCATGCCTCCTCCCTATCTCATGTGCTATGTGATTTACTGTTACTTAAATCATGGAACAAATAAATGGCTTCATAATGAAAGTCCCCAATCAAGATGCTCTGTTTTGTATTTAATAATTAGTCCTAACCCTCCTTGTGCCTGCAGATTGGCTTGTTGACTACTTGCTGTTTAGCTCCTGCTGTCTCAACCTCTCTGTTTTACTGCATGAAAGAAACAGACTCTGAAGTTTATGCTGACTTTTCCAATCCATGTATTTCAGGAAATGGAATATGCTAGTTTCACTCTTTCTGCATATTTTCAAAGACAGCACAGATCCTCTTCAACATGATATACCAGTAATTTAATTTAAGCTGGAGAATTATCTTGCAATATATATCATCGATATATTTGAGTTTCATTTTGTTTCAAACAGTTTGATAAAATTAAACTGGACCTGCTTTCTGCAAGTGTCCTGGATATTTTCCATTCCTGTTGTAATTGTAACTTCCACTTATTGTACATTAAAAAAGAGGCAAGGGAGAAATCTCTGGTACCCCTGTAGTCTGAATGTCACTGAACCTTGGCCTGCTTCTCCAAACTTATGAAGAGTTTAATAGTATCAGACACATGGGAGCCTGCAGTCATTTCATTAATAACTCATACAAATGCAATAATGCTTGAAAAAGAGAAGCATTTCCTGACTTCCTAACCCAAGTCAGTACAAACAAAATTGCTAGATAATAGGAAATGATGAAGAGTTAAAAGTGGTCCGTCATCCCAACCCAAGTCAGCCGGTCTTGCCCTGGCTCTGGTTCTTGCAGCACCAGAGGGTTTGCGTCCCTTTCTGTTGCCATTGCTTCTGTTCTTGTGTGAGCAACTGGTCAAGTCCTCTGTACCCACCTACCCTCTGGCAAGCCTGTTCTTCCTCCTCCACTGGCTGGTGTTTTCCCCAGTCTCTTCTTCAGGTGTTCTTCACCCTCCTCATCCAAAGATCTGTCTATCAAGTGATCTTGACGTATACATCTGTAAATCTTGTGTCGTACGGCACCTTCCTTCCCTTCTCCATCAGACCCATGTATTGGTTGTATGAATTCCTAGCTGACAGCTCTCCTCTTCCCTGAGCTGTGAAAGGTGGTATTTCATGGCAGCAACCATGCTGTTCTGTCAGATTTGAGGATAACATTATCTCCCTGGCAGCTCATGGTGTCATCCTAATTGTCACTGAATCTCTTTGGGTGTTCTCACTGCTGCTGTCTTCATCTCCTCCTCTCCATTCTTCAAGTAAATAGAAACCCCCTTCTCCCATTCGTCCTTGGTCCAGCCTCTGGGCTCAGCAGTTCCCTGTCTGCCAGCGGTGACCAAAGGCAGGAGGTGTCCCTCCACAGTCTCTGGCCATCTCACAGCACACGGTGCCCGCCTGCTGCAGCAAGACGGCACGACGTGCAGGTGACAGGCTGCCTTCAGATCCCCCGCACAGCCACTGGCGAGCATGTGGGGTCACTTGTCGACCTTGAACACGGACCTGCTCTTCAGAAGCAATCTTCAAATGGGGAGTTACCAGCACGGCTGCACGGCTCCCACTGCAGAGGAACCCTGCCAGTGGCTCATGCCTGGTGAGGTGCTGAGCACAGCTACCCTGGCCATGCTCATGCCTCAGCCCTGCTGCCTGCTTTGGGACCGGGCTTGCTTGTTCTGCTCCCTTTCTCCCATCCTCAGAGATATCCCCCAGCACAGACTGCCAGGTTGCCCTGGCCTATTCGGTCTGGTTTTGAGAGCCAGAGGGAGGGATGAGGAAAGATGAGTGGGACAGTATTCAGCCATTTCATTCCTGTGCAGCTGAGTTTAAGAGAAACCCTCAGGCCCTATCTGCAGAGTGGCAGACCTGTGCCTCGGCAGCAGCCCAGGACCCGTGCCTGATTATTTCCTATTTGAATAAGTGCTCTGGCATAAGGATGTGGATGCTGGCAAGACATCTGGGGAAGGATCTTGGATACATCAGCAGCCCAGATTCCCAGGGAGAAAAAGCGTGTGGAGTGTTGTGTGGCAGAGCCGCAGGCTACAAAGAGTGCTTGTGGCTTTGAGTCCAAGGCAAACAGACCCTAAAAAGCATTCTGGCTGATGTGTCCACATTGCCAGGCCAGCCCTGCTGGCAGGGGAGCCGAAGAGGAGAAATCATGTCTCGGTTGTATTGTCACTGCCCTCGCCATGGTACCCAGGCACCTCGTGCCTTCGGAGGTAGAGGGCTGCAGGCGGCATGGCAAATAAACACTGCTTGCCCCAAGGAGAGGACGATTTGCCTGTCAGCGAGCTCCTGCTAGTGTGCTCCCATGGTTCTAGTTCCCCAAGCAATCCACTCTCCAAACTCTGCTCATACTAGGGCTCAAACCCTGTTAGACTGCCCACCGCCCCTCTCCTCGCTCCTGGGAGAAGGCGTTAGCGGGAGTGATGATGAGATGCCATGGCTGGAAAGACTTGTCCGGCCACACTGCAGCTCTGGTTCCTGGTGGTGGGCGCTAGGGACCAGTGCATGCCATGGAGACCTATCCATCTGCTCAGCTGTTTTGGGGCTGGCCTGCCCAACTGCACACGCAGTGGTCAGTAGAGATCACGAGACACCCTCTGGACTGAGACACCCCGCCAGAACAATGAAGCATACTAAGGTTAGTGACTTTCTCAAGCCAGCGGCTGGGAGATATCCAAGGAATGCAATGGGAATATGACTCTGCTGGGATGCTGCCAGTGACTTAGGATCACATGCCTACACGACGCTTAATATGCCAGGCAGTGCCTCTGGGCATCTGGTGCCAATCAAGGCCTTCAGCCCGGGGGCCAGGCACTGCACAGTGCAGAGTTTGGAGCGGGGAGCCGGAGTGGGGCAAGCAGCCTCTAAGGGGCTGGAGCTAGCCACCCTGGCCTCATCCTCTCCTCCACCTCCCCTCTCCAAGGGTTTCCTGCTGTGCCTTGCCTGTGGGCTCCTCTGTGCACCCTAGCAAGGTCCTCCATGAAGCTGTAGGGTCAGCTCTGGCCTTTAAACATCACGCAGGACCGCTGGTGATTGTGCCCGGTGACCACCGTTTCCTTTGCCTCAGAGTATTTCAAATGAGATACCTCTCAGGGAGGTAACGTGACCATGGAGCTAGAGCTAAGTCACTGTGGGCAGGTATTGGAAGAAATCCTTCTGCCTTGCTACCTGCTTTGGGGCTGAACTGACTTGTTCTGCTTTCTTTCCCCCAACCCTCAAGAGAGATTTTGTCTACAGAGTGTCTGGGCTCTTATCAGCTTTGTTAAATGCATCTTACCTGAGACTGACAGCACCCTTTTCGTCCCTCCAGCAGCTCCTTTCATATCATCAAAAGGCAGCGGGTGTATTATCAGGCAATGATTTTGCTAAATCATGAGATTACCTCAACGTAAATGCATATTTCTAATGGTTGAAGCTCCAGAAGAAAGTTTAATACTTTGAACCTGGTGTGCCTGAATGCTTGATATCAGCATCGGAATGAAGAAAATGCTTTCCTTCCAAACATATTTTTGAAATCTTGCAATTTCTACCCAGACTTATGTTTTTGAGTGCCTGAACCGTGTTTTTTAAATGTTTGTGGGTGGCAGGAGCACAGATTCCCAGGAAAGAAGTCTCAATAGACAGAGGGTAACCTTCTCTATTATGTGATTGTCCAGGAAAAGGCTTGTAAACACAGAACATCATTTAATACAGGGTAGGAGGAGCAGTTGCTTCCTTTTGTTAGGCTGTGAATGACAGGTTGTTCTTCTGACAGCCCCAAGACATTCAGGAGTATGAAACTGTGCTCTCTAATAAATACAGAGACAGGAGATACCCAGAGAAATGCCTCTAGTGGAAGCTTTTGGTCCGGTTGCTATAATTTATTTTTTTAAGTAATGTCAAGACATTAAAACATAGCATGAGCCAAAAAAGATTTGTTAGCTGTCTTGGATCAGGGACCACTGTTTCAGACTGGTTTTATGCAGGTCTCAGCACCACGGGGTCCAAACTGCTAAAGTTCCTTTCACAGCAATAATACAGATAAGAAACCCTGCCTAATGGGCTGAGAGTATAAAATCCAGGAAAGCTGGTGGCCACGGGAAAGACATCGGTGGCAAAAACATGGCTGCAGTGAAGAAGGATTAGAACAGCAAGTTTTGTAAGATCATAGGTGTGTGGTAGATGTCCTTCTAGAGCTGCGGTAAGGAAAGTCTGCAAAGGAGACATTAATCACCACAGAAGGAGTTAAATAAGCTCCGCCAGAGGCAACAGAGAAGGAGAAAACCATGACAAAGTGTTGTCATTAGCTTCAACAGTCAACATGTCATAAAAAGGGTGAAGTATTTGTAAAATTCTGAATGACAGAAGTCCACAAGGTGTGTCATTTTAAAATAGACACAGGAGTGCAAACAGAGCCCTGCACGATGTTAACAGAGTTCACAGAAAGTAAATGGAGTAAAATCCCATTGCACAATAGAAGGGTGTCCAGAGTGTGCAGTCCTGTCAGCCTGCCAGCGATGTGAGATTTGGGTATGTTGCAAAGAAGCCATGCCCTATAGACATATGTACTGTGGATGCTGCTGCTTTGTGGGTAGCCAGCTCTAAAATAAGGTAAGGACTGGGCACAATTAAAGGAACAAAGGAAAACAGGCTTGACAAAACCCTTATTGTAACAGAGCACAGGCAATTTCTCTCAGGTCCAGGGGGATTATTGCACTCAGTTGCAAAAGAACAACCATGCATTAATACCTAGAAAAGCTCCACGGATGGTCCTGGCTGGACGATGGTGTGCAACAGAGCTGAGGCAAGAGGGAGAAGTCAGAAAAACTCCAGAGACTGGGAAATTATGGAAAGGCAGTTTTCCCAAAGGACTTCAAGAGAACTGAGCCTTTGCTTAAATCTGAGATAACTGAATGCAATAACATCATGGCACTGTATCCCCGCGGTGCAGCTCCTGTGAAGCCAGCCCAGCAGGCAGATCCTTAGGCCGGGGACAGTTGTGTTTGCTTCAGTGATGCGAGTGCTTCTCCGCATGGGGTCACAATGAAGCTCTGGGAGGGACATGCCAGCTCACAGACCCCATCTGTCCAAAACAGGGTACCTCCTATTGCTAAAATTATAATCTGGCTGCTAGTGAACAAGCCCTGTGAATAAGCAAGTATTTGGTTATCTCCTTCAGGCTGTTCACTCCTTGCATTTGGCAGGACCTCGTGCGTATTACTGTCGTCGTTTTGGATGCGCACTTTCTCCCTTTTGGCAAGTTCTTCTGTGAACTCAAGAGGAAAGCAGGAAAGCCGTTCTCAGATTCTGCTTAAAAGAATTTTCAAAGGCCAGGACAAGCTGCTAGAGGGAAAATTTGTCAGAATGTTGATTTTAAGAAAATCAGTTGATGTCAAAATTCAGTGCAAGAGGACAGATGCTTTGATGTTGGTAAACCAGTTCTTGGTCCTTAGATGGAGGGAACTACAGGAATACAAAGCATTATTATTAAACCAAACACTGAGTTATTCAGAGGCATAAAACAATGAATTACAAACGCGGGGGGGCAGGCATCAAACCTTCCTTGCAGTAGCACACCAGTGCGTCACTTCTGAATGTGCTGGGAAGGCTGATGACCTTCCCAGCCAGGGGAACGCTGATGCAGTTCACATGAGTGTTCCTGAGCTCTCAGGCTATTTATCCAAGATGCTGAATTTACAAGCCACTTTCCGATGGAAAGAACAGGACCTGTGTGAGGCTTCTTAGCTGAGAAAACAAACAAAACAAAGAGGAAAGAAAAAGAAGAAAGAGACCAGCCCTCTGGCTTCTTTATCGCTTTCTGCCTTAGGACATGTGCTGTGGTCTTTAAGAGGATGCAGCAAACCTCTGTGCACCTCTGGGGTGTCTTAGCATGCCCTTGTGTCTGCTGGGACTCCGGCAAAGGTGAAATAATGCCAGGAGCCCCCTTCACCCCCTCCATCTCCCCTCCTCTTCTGCCCGATGGCTCCCCTTTGGATGCAGCAGTTAACAGGGAGCCTATGCCCAGATCCTCAGTGCAAATCCAGGGAAATCCACGCACCAGTGTCACCCTCAGGTCTGTGAATCGGTGGGGTCCCATTTGTTTCCCTGACACCTCACAGCCCCCTGGGAGCCTTGCCAGGAGGTTCTTGACAGGGCCCAGAGGACCAGTCACCAGAAAGCACTTCCCAGCCTACGCCAGAGGTAAAAGGCGTTGTTTTCCTGCTTGCACTGTAGTGTTCACAGTCCAATTTACAAGCCCCTCTGAGCTATTAGTAGCACAGTCGATAAGCCAGGAAACATTACAGAAGTTGCCCCCTGCATCTGTGATTTATGTTCCTTGCTAAATATAAAGCTCTCAAGGCTCGGCACATCAATATTTTGGAATGGAGCACATGGAAATATTTGATGGATTGGGGAGAACAGATCTCTGTGGCCAGTCACTCACACTTGCCCTTTTGTGAGCAATCTGTCTTTCCCTGCAGCAGACAGCGGAATTTGGGTACAACAGCTGGAGTTTCAGTATCTCTGCATGCTTTATTCGTGAGGGAGCCTGGATCCGAGCCATCCAGGCACTGACCATCCACAGATGCAACTGTAACATCAGCGTTGCAAGAGCCTCTGTGAGCTCCAAGGGGCTTTGTGGAGCACATACCTCCCACCCCAGACCGCACGCTCCACACTGTAGCCTTGATGGCACCTCTGTAGAGCACATTGGGAAACAAGTTGTGCTACAGGGACTTCACATCTTCCCCTGGCTGTGCACTGGGATGGTGCCTGCTTAGCTGAGAGGCTGGTGTTCCTAGTCTGGCCTCTTTGGGCTGCATCTCTGTAAGAGTAGTAACAATGACCACTGAAGCCCAGTAATTCCCAGTCTTCTTATAATGGCATAAATCTGGGACACGGAACGGTGAGATGTACCAGTTCAGAGAAAGGAAGAGTGGCCAGTGAATAACCGCCAGCGAGCAAAGACTCCCTGGATTGCGCAGGGCAGGCAGAGCATCCAATGTGTACACACACCATTTTGTGAGCTGTAGGCTTATATCCCCAGCTGCTGTAAGTCATTTTAGCTCTGCTGCAGTCAAGGGATTTTTTTTCTAGCTGAGAATCTGGTCATGGGTGGAGCTATGCCAGATCTGCATCACCCTGGATATGGATCTAACAAGCAACATTTCGGATCTACCATAGAGGTATCCAATATTTCGGACAAATCGCTCAACGCAGTGCCTGTTTTATCAGCCCACGATATGTTGTTTTCGTCAGAGGAGGAATGTAGCAGAGGAAAGGCGTGTAGCATTTTTAGTGTATCAGGTCTATATGTGTGGCAGATGTCCTCTGACCTGTCAGATGGTCAGGCTGAGCCGCAGTTTAGGAACCTCAGTGGAACAAAGTAGAGTGCACTGTGGAAAACACACAAAACTTCTCAAAGTTAGAAAAAAAAAATCAAAACAGCAACCCTTTTTAGAAACCCTTTCACAGTTCCCTTTTGTGCATTCTTTAGCATCTAACATTTATTTTGGAGTGGGGCAGAGAGGTGGATTGGCTGCTTGCCTGCCTTCTGGGGTGGAGAGCTTCGCATAAAAGGAAGGAGAAAGAGAACATCAAAACCAGATTGAGGGGAAAACAAAGTCACCTCTTTGCAGAGTGAGCTTACGGTTTTGTGCAAATTCGGGATATAATGGTTATTTTCCAGCTATTACTATTCTGAATTTGTCCTGCTGAATTGTCTAGTGGAGTGGCCATGACAGAGTAAGAAAGAATATGTTTGTTCTCATAGAAGGAAGACTGAATTTTAACATGAAGTGGGAAATAAAAGGTGTGTGTAGCTAGTCCTTTTGTGTGGAAACCACTGGGTACTGGTTTCCTTGCATGATTCTCCATAATACTGTGTATGAATCACTGCTTCTCAACACACAAGTTCAAGCTGGCAGTGCAAACCTATTGTTCTAGCTGATCGAATTTCTCCCATATATTTGATTCTGCAGCATACCAGAGTGCCTCTGAGATAAGGGCTGGTTCAGCAACCATCCCAGCAGGGGAAAGTCAGATTGCAGCCTGGAATGCCAGCCCTGCGAAGGGGGGGCCTCACCAGAGCACTGGAGCGTAATAGCATCTTTCTGGTCATCAAGCCTACCATTCAACAGCTAGACAACTGTTGCCTTCTCCAGCAGGAACACGTCCTCTGTGCACCACCAGACATAAGACATAGTATGACTATGGGACGCCTCCTAACATGCTGAAAATAGTCCTTTAGAAAAGGATCTGTAACTAATGTAAAAAAGGACCAAAAGCCGCAAGCACAAAGTACAAGAAAGCAAGACTGGTGTAAGCTATGGCTCGTTCTGTATTCTCTTGCACTAGCAAAGGACTTGTTAAGTAAAACTCCAGTAATGCTCAGCCTTTCTCCTGGAGAGTTGTACCAAATCCCTGCAGTGAACTGTCACTGGAAGAGCTCTTAGAGCCACTTGTTTTTTGAGTAGGAAGCGCAAGACCAGACGATCAATTAGCAGAGCTCTAAACTTCCATATAAAATGCCCAGCTTCCTCCTACCATGCCTACAGCCTGCATTTTGGCCTGGGTGCTTGTTGCTGTACAGTTCAATGAAGCCTCCAATTCCCCTTTCCCAGACAGCAATCTGCCAGCCAAAGCAGGTACAACTTAGTCTCAAAAATGTCAAAGAGAAAATCACACTACAGGCAATGTCAAACTGTTGTGTTTATATGGCCATCTCTGCTTCTATTCACTATCACTGGACAAAAAGATGCCCTCTTCAGTGCCATCATGAGTTGACATTACTTGCCAGATCATGAGAAACAGCTAGGCAGTTACACTCTTATCCCTTCGATAAAAACTGCAGCAGAAGGAGACCCCTTCCAAAGCTAAGAACTACAGAGCTTGCAGGTATGGCAGAGAGAGACTCTTAGGTTGTTAAGGTCAGAAGGGGATCATTTAGTTTTAACTCACACATACCACAAGCTACCGAGCAACCTTGAATTTGCACTTGCTTGGATTACAGAGGAGCTTTTAGAAAACAGACAGCCTTGATTGAAAGATTGTCCATGGCAGAGAATTCATCACAACCCACAGTGCATGGCCCCAGTAGCTAGCTGACTGCTGCCTTGCTTCTAGTTTGCCTCTTTCCATGCCAGATATATGATCTTGCTTTGTCTTCACAGGCTTTTCAGTCTAGTGGATAATTATCAAATTTCTTTTCCCCTAAAGATGTTGATCAAAACATCCCCTTTCTTTTTTGTGGAGCTCACCATAAGTGTCAACTCGATGCCTAAGCGTGGGATCCATCTAGCCTAACTAGCTACCTAAAATTACACCTCTGGTCTAAGCCGGTTTTCTGGCCTCCCTCTAAGCTTTGGAGAAGTATAGGCTTTTTTAGAGGGCAATTTTTCATGCCTAGAACATATGTTACACCTCTCTAAGGATGGATGAGACTTTATTATTAATGGAGTTATGTCTTCTTCCAGGCCATCAATAAAAATGTTAAATAGCAGAGGGTCTAGAGCTGATGTCTGGGGGAATTCTACAGGAAATAGGTGAGAAACCGCTCCCCATTTAGAAGGACACTTGAAACCCTACCTATTAGTTGACTGTTAATCGTATCAAGGGTGCCTTGTATTACATATTTCCTTAATAAAAATATTGTGTGATACCAAGCCAAATGCGTCACAGAAGCTTAGGTAAATCACATCAACTTTTCCTTCCACTGACTGAGTCTGTAAATCTCCTAAATCTGAGATTACAGTCTAACCTGACACAGATTCACTTCATGGCCCTGTGGGTGAGCAACAAGGGAAGGTGCTCCTTTCAGGAAGTTGTCTTCTGAGGCCTGAATATGCCACCTCTACCATTTGAATAAAGACAAATGGTGTTCAAAATCTCTGTGCAAAGCATACCTCTGTGCACTTACATCTGTTATATATCCCTGAAAATGCAAACTGTGGCCTCCAGTCAATCACATGCTTTTGATTACAAAGATAGTATTTTTAAGGAACTGGAATGTCTTGAGCATCTCGTCCTCAGGGCCAAAGGTTGTTCAGCTGCAGAATCTTCTTCTGAGAGGTCAAGAAAGCCTCCTGAGACACAGGTCCCAGAAGTCCAGTGAGTGTCCAACCAGGGAAAACTCAATCAGGGATATTCACTATTACAAACTTCTTTCTCCTATCCAGTATATTTGGGTTCTTCTTTGCTTATCTTATTTCTCCCATGAGTCAGTCTGGGCTTTTTTTGTGAATTTACAGTGGTTTGGACCTTGAATGCACTATTCCAAAAAGAACTCATAGTTTGGAGGCAGCTGGGTCCTGCAGCCCACATATCACCAACTTACAATTTCACATTTTGTTAGCCTTGCCTTGAGCCTAGGAAAGATTGTGCTGTTTGATTGAAGAATAATGTCCAGGCAAGCATCTGGCCTTGATTTGAAGACATCAAGAGATAGAGAATCCAGCACCTGCACTGGCTGCTTAGTAGCTAAGCGCCCGCACTGTAATCCAATTTATCTGGCTTCAGCTTTCAGTTGTAGATCCTTGATCTTCCTTTCCTTCTGGCTTACAGAGGCCTCATGTCTTTAAATCTTCTCTCACTCTGGCTTTAGATAGGCAAAACAAATAGAGCTCTGTAAGTACAAGAAAGATACTGATAAACTGGCAAGAATCCAGCAGTGGACCACTAAAATAGCTGGCAGCTGGGACATATACGGTGTGTGAGGAGAGGTTGAGGGAACTGGGATTGCTCAGCCTGGAGAAGCAAAGGCTAAGGGGGAGCTGCCTGCTGTTTTCCACTGCCTAATGGGTGGTGGAGACAGACTTGTCATTGAGGGGCACTATGGAAGGATGAGAAGCAATGGCCACAACTTGCAGCAAGGGCATTTTCTGACTGGACATAAAGTCTTCATTGTGGAGAGTGGTAAAGCACTGCAGGTTGCCAGAGATTTCAAAACTTGGGTAGACAAGGCCTTGAGCAACCTGCTAGCTTTGGAGCTGGTCCTGCTTTGAGTGGCCTGAAGCAGTCCCTTGCAGCCTAGTTTTTTTTTCTTTTCTAAGTCACACTCTAGAAGAAAATTTTCTATATCCATAGAGACTTCTATGTGGTTCTTTTCTAAGCACCCTCCCTCAGAGTTCAAGCATCTTCTAAAAACTGCAAGCAGAACTGACTGCAGCATTCTGGGATTTTTTCAGCAGTGCCATGGAAAGGTCACCTTCTTCTATGAGCCTTTTTATATCTCAAGGGATCATATTAGCCCTAAGAGAGCCCTAGACTTGGTAAGTTCCATTGTCCTCTTCTCTCCCTTGATAGTTTTCAGAATCATCCCTTTCCAGAATGTCATCCTCAGGCTGCATGAATGGCTTGCGTTCCCTGTTCCTAGATGCATATATTAGCATTTGCTTCATTAAACGTGTTGTTTGAAGGGCCTAATTTATCAAGTGATACAGTCAGGCAGTGTGATTGCCGTGCCTTCAACACTGTTTACCCATCTGCCAATCTTTGTGTCATCAACAAATGATTACCAGTGGTAATTTCAAGCTTCCAGCTCACTGATGAAAACGTTGACTAGCACAGAGCCTACTACCACTCTCACCAGCGACACATCCTCCTTCAGCAAGAGCTCTCTGTTGACAGCTGCTTTAAATCTGTCAGTCACTTTGTTCTTCATGCCATTTCACCTGTGCTTTCCTGATGTTTGGTTATGCTAATTTGTAATCAGGCTGTTATGCAGTGCTAAGGGAGACACTTCATCAAGGACTATCACATAGCAGTTGACTAGTGACTTTACTGGCCATTCCTGTAAACTCATCAAAAGAATGCTATTATATTTATTCAATGAGACATACTTTCCATAATGCCATGTTATGGGAATTAATTGCTGCTTTTTTTTTGTCCTTTTATTTTTTATCAGTTGAGTCCCATGTCAGTTCCATTTTGCTTGGACTGGGGTTCGGGTAAGTGATCTATAGTTACCTTGCTCATCCAGCTTGCCCTGTTTGAACTGGCATCGTGCTAATGTTCCTTCCGTTTTCTGGAATCTGCCATTTCACAAGACACTTTCAAAATTAATCCCAACAGGCCTTGGCTAACAATTTTATGATTCCTGAATGCAGATTATTTAGGTCTGCTGATTTAGAAATGCTGTTTTTAACAGATGTTTAACTTCCAAAGATGTTTAACACCAAAGGAGGAATATTTACTGAACAGCTTCTGCCTCTTCATGTTATCATTACTGCTTTTACTATCTTCATCCAGTAATGAGCCTAAGTGATTACTGCAATTTCCTTTGTTCTGAATATCCTTTTGAAAATGTCCTTCTAGTTGCCTTGGGTCCTACTGGCTGTATATTTTCCCCTAGACACTCTTACCATTTAAAATCTTCAGTTTTAAAACTCTGAAGTTTTAAAAATCCATTCTTTTCTCATCTGTTTACTGAAAATTCTTTTTTCATTCCTTATTGTTACTCTCAACTTTACCACAAAGTTTTTGTCTAATCTTGCGGTAGTTCTTTTTTGTAGGCTAGCAGCTATTGGCCATCTAATACAATTTTCCTGGGCATTCCTACTTTCATTCATGTTTTTCCTGTCTCAGTTTTTCCCCACAATAAAGTTAATTCCTAATTTTCTTTGGGTTTGAGAAATTAGCTGTTTTGAAGTCCCGGTGCACGTATAACTGTTAGGGACAGCCCTCTATTTGCCCATATTCTGTGATTCTGTGATTCTGATATTGAATATAATCAGGTCATCCTCACTGTTCCCTTGACAACCGTCAACTCTCAGCCCAGTAATTAATTCATCTTTGTCAGAACGAAGTCCAGAAGAGTAACCACATCATGGCTCCTCGTGTTAGAAAACAGCCTATAGTTTTCCCCAAATCAGGATGCTTTCTCAGTGTCTGTCTGGAGCTTCCAGCATATGGAAGTCCCCTGCAACACTGTCTTTCTTTCCGTGCATTTCTCATGGAGGCTGTGGAGTAATTCCTATTCTATGGTCTGATTTTATGGCATGATTCACATGGTCCATTTTCACCGACTCTATCTTTCCTAAGCAGGTTATAACCAGTTATTTTAACATTCCGATCATGCAAATTGAAACCAGCAGATTTGAGTAATGCTGATTATATCACATTTCTTCTCACTAATGAGAATTTCCAATTCCCCTTGCCTGCTACCCAGACGCCTAATGTCTACATAAAAGCAAATGGAAAACGTCTTCTCTTCACATTCTTTGTCACACGATTAAATCATTTTGCAACATGCCAAGCTTGTTTGTAGTTCCTTAACCCACAGTTCTTGCATTGGGTAATGCCTTGATTGCTGCTAGACTCAGGCTAGGAAGATTAACTCTCCCTCCTCACCAGCAATATGTCTGTCATCCTGTTTATACAGGGGATGTGACCTAGTGCCCTGCAAAACCCAGACCGTCAACGTCACCTCCCTCAGCTAACCCGTAGATAGTTCATCCTCGCGTTCTGTCACTGATGAAGCTAAAGGGATTGTCAGTAGGTTATTTGAACCTTGCTCTTCTTTGGCTCCTTTCCAAGGGTCCCCCAAATCTTCTGCTATCTGTGCTGCTCCATGTGATGTTTAATCAGGAATTTCCCCATTTACAGTCACCAATGAGACTTGCTAGAAGAATGCACAATCCAGTACCTATTGTGCAGTTATCCCTGTTATTTTCTCCAGGGATATGACTTTCTACCCCATTTTCTTCATGCCAGTGTCCTCATCCATTTCGCAATTTGATTTCATTGGTGAGTTCAAGAATCCCTCTTAGCTCATTTTGCAGAGTTACCATCAGCATGTCCCTCAACAAGTTCTTGACTATTATTTTTTTCTGTTTGAAATTCTTTCTTCTAACCAGCCTCAGGTTCATAGAAATTGTCCTAAGTATCCACATGCAGTACTTCATGCCATCTACATGTCATACTGAGTTTGGATTTAATTTGCGTAAACGTAGCAAATCATGATTATTTGGATGTAAGCAACCACTAATCCAGTCACTGATCAGCTCCTCTTCTCTGCCAAGATCAGGTCATATATGAAACTACTGTGTAAAGGGTGCAACGCTTTCTGAATTGAGAGACTGTCACTTGTAGTTCTGAACAGTGCATGGATTGCTATATATTAAGACTAGCACCCTATGTCACTCTGATTGAAGTACCCTAAAGTGTTTACTGGGATCATTGGCTACTGTTTACAAGAACCTCACATCTCAAAAGAAACTTTAGGTAATTTCATTTTTGGGTAAGTGGCTCTAATTGCCTTTAAGGAGGTGTGATTTCCAGAGCGCAGTAGAGCCAGACTGTGCTGGAAGCAGTTCTGTCTGGTCTGGCTGGAGTGTTTGTTTAAAATCAGAATTGTTTCCTGAACCATTGGTTAAAAGCTGTATCATCACACTCTTCACCAGGCTGCTGCCTCTCCTGGGAGCTGTAGTGTCCATGCCCAGTTTGACTTAATGGTGACCTCTCCTCTCTAGCGCCAGACATGGGACTCCATCCATAGGGGAAGGGGCTGAGTACAGGCTGGATCCCTTCGCTCTCAGCCAGAGGGGCTGGTTTCTTGTCTCCAACTCCCTTCATTCTCTGACCCAGACTCAGATGTCCCCAGACTAAGTAGAGGGAAAATCCTTGCCCCAGCCTCACTCCATCCTTGGACTAAACCATTAGATGGCTTGGGGTGGCTGCTGCCTGTCTCAAGGAGGAAGAGTGGGATAGTTCAGAGCTTTCTTTGAAGTCTCAGCAGAGGAGACTCTGTACCTGTCTTCTGTGGGGCAGCTTTGCTATCCATAGTGGAGAAAAGCCAGTGATGCTCATGGTGCACGCACATCCTCTCCTTCATCCTTCCTGCATCCTCTCCTTGCAGAATCTAATCCCTCCATGTGATGGGAATGTAGTAGGTCACACTAAGAATGGGTCACTAAAACAGCTGAGGAAGATCTTGGGACAGAATCTCAGCTCATGCATTTAAATGACTGTGATATGAAGGGCCCATTCATACAGCTTGAGCATCTGGTCCCTCGGACGTTGGCAGCAAGATCACAGCATGGGATAATTTTCTCTGTCCTGTTCTGGCTCTCCTGTCCAGAATGTAACATGACAGTAACTCCCTCATCTTAGGAAGTCCCTCCTGGAGATTTTCTTTCACTGTCCTGCTGAACTAGTGGCATCTGAGGATGTGATCTGAAGGTCTGATTTGAAAAAAACATGTTTGAAGTTGAGTTTGTCAACCGGGCATTTGCTGGTGAATCTAGAGGCCATGGAAGACTGGGCTAACCTCAGGTGTGGAGTGAGACTATGGAAATGTAATTGCACTTCCGAGACTTGAATAGGTCTTCCAGGCCATTGTCTTCAAGCTGCAACATATGTGCACAGTGACCCTAGAAGGACCTGGATCCTGGCTGTTGATAAATGGCACTATTTAATTAATTTATTTATTTTCTGCCTGTTGCGACATTAGCCAGGGAAACCTGCCCCACCAGTTTTGCCATTCCAATTCTCCCATTCATTTCTGGCTTCTAGCCGCACTGTAAAGTCAATAGTAGTCAATGAAACAATAATGGGAGAGGAGGACCAGGATTAGAGGCAGAGCTCATCTCTCATCAGTAGACGTGTGACTCCAAGGCTAAGTGTTGGCTTATAATTATTATTAACAAAAGGAATCTGGGAAGGAAATGTGATCTTCCCTTTGTGCGGTGTGCATGGTCTACTCTTGAATATGCTTCCTGGGAAAAAGATATAACCCTCTGCACAGTGAAGAAAGGCAGGGTCTCTCTGCTGAACCTGTGGTTTTCATTTGTCTGGTTTCTGGATGACTGAATTACGTTATGGAAAGTTTTTTGCAGTTTCTAAGTCCTTTTGTGAATATCAGAAATGTAAGCTGGTCAAAGAAAAATAAATCAAAGTTGTTGCTATTATCCCTTCCCCAACCTTACAGTTTGCTCTAGCAAGGATGTGATTTATGAGAAATTCCCTGGCTTTATTGTGGAAAGTATAAAATGGAAGAGTATATCCATTCCCTTCAGCATGGCTTAAGATGGTATAGCTGGAAGTTGACTGAGCTGAAATCCCAGAGTATATAGTGCCAGAACTCAAATGGCCTAAAAATACACACAGTGATTTCCTGATGTCCTCCACACCCACCAGTACAGCACTAATGTGCTGGTCATGGCACAAGATGCTGCATACGGCAGTCTGCTAGGAAAAAAAACACATTAAGGTTATTTTTTTAATGTAAGATGTGCTTCAGTGCAGTTTGAGCACCCTAAATGATCCGTGGCAGGAGGGGTTTTGCCACAGTCCTGAGAAACCACCTCTTTCTCAGGTACCACTACAACATTTGGCCAGATGAGTCATTCCTGTACACTTGAATGTCTGGGGTGAGGCTTTTTTGCAAAGAATCTTTTCTTCTCTCATCGAAACCCTTCAGGGCAAGGATTAACTTTTGTTCTGCTGTGTTTGTACGGCACCACACACAATCTTGCATGGTCCTATACAGCACAACCCTTCACAGTCCACTGAAGGGCTGCTGCTCCTGGTCACAGCTGACTTGGAGCTTGAGTTTCCTTAAATGTTCCTGACAGAACTGCTAACTTCTTAGGGATCTGAGGTGAGATATGGATGTCCTAAAAGCTATGCACCACATTAAAACACCACCTCATTTTGGGTAGTAGCTTTTGTCCCTAAGAGGTGTAAATCTGCATGGCCACATGGTTCTTTGGTGGGGCCTAAGTAGTTTTTGGCAGCTGATACCTGCACCAAGGAGGTTTAGCCTTCCACCTTCCTCGCAGATGAAGAAGCCTTGATGGAGAGCACACAGGGGACACCTCCTGTTTGCCACAAAGACCACTTTCTCCACCATACCCTTCATGGGATTCTTACCAGGGGCCAAAGTTTTCAGGAGCAGGACATTAAGTAGAGAAAAACATGATCTAGGAGTACGTTAAAAACTTGAGAGCTGCCCTTCTTAAATGATGTCTTGGGCTATGCTGTTTGGTGGGATGGTAGCTACTGGGCATGCAACGGTCTCTTTCAGAGATAAATCTTCCTGAGAGAAACACAGAGGAATTGAGAAAGTTACCAGCGCAGACATTAGCATGGAAATATGTATAAAGATGGGACTGGAAGTGGTGTATAGGTAGGAGAAAGACAGAAGATATCACATGGAGGGGTTACCAGGCTTTTGGTTACATGCTCAGTTTAGTGGAAATGAGAAGGAAAAGTCTTCTGCTTTTCCTCTTCGCATGCTATCCCCATGGCCTATATTTGTCATCTAGGACTTGAACAGCAGAGAAAAAAATTTGCATTGCAGTAAAAATAAACTGGGTTTTTTGTTATTGACTATTTTTATCAAATGTTTAAAATGAAGCATTGCAAAAAAATGAAAATCATACCCATTCTTTTGCCAATTTCAATACAGATAGAGATGGGCTGAACTATTTTTAACAAAAATAAATACCCCTCTTTGAGGTCTTCCTCTGAATTTCATACCAGGACCCTTTGTGTTCCCTGGCGTGAGTGTTTGATCCAAAAATACACAAAGATCTGCCAAACCACTAACTACAACCGAGACAAAGTTGAGTAAAAATGGAGCCAAAAAAAGTTGTGTGTGTGGCTTTTCTTGAGAGGTTAGATCACTTTTATGTTTTTGAAATATGTGAATATATAAATATATATAAGTATATTTATAAATGGCTTAATGTTGCTTATCAGGGGAAACTGCACAGGTAAAAAGAAGGATATAGAGGAGACCAATAAAAAAGGCAGGGGAGAGAGATTAGAGGATGGAGAATGGGGCAGGGAAGTTAAACTCAGCCGCTCCATCCTCAAACTGAGAAAAAATGACAGTTCTGTGATTCTTGGTGGAATTATCCTGTAAAACCCCATGACACAATATGCGAGCAAACGACAAATTTTAGAGAATTACTAAAAGGAGCTGACAGTTCTAGTGCTGATGTGAACTGCAAGACTTGAGATGGGAAGGACTGGAAAATTATGTATTGGGAGGGGGTATAAACCCTATGGCATCTAACGAGGCTGTTCCTAAACCAAAGGTCTTCACCCCAAGGCGGTTTGCAAGAGTGCATCCACCTGGCAAAAATTCAATTGCAGAAGTAAGGCTTTCAAGCAGAAATGGGGCTGCAGGCTGGGAAGAGAGGCTGGCATTTGGGAATGGCTGCTCCTAATGCTGGAAGTAAGAAGGTATTGCTCAGCAGCTGAAGCTGCTGCATTTATTCTGTCCCCAGCTGGAAAAAAAGGAGGCTGACCAAGGAGTACCACAGCTCTGAGGAATTATGACTGCTATATACTAACAAAACATTTAACTTCTGGGAGGGCACCCAAAAGGAGAATCACAAAACTTTCACAGAGAGTGGGCTATGGGCAGAAATGAGGTGTTACCTTGAGCGACAGCGAAGCCCACTTGTGAACTATGTAGCCATGTGGATTTACACCATCTAAGGATGTAAGCCCAGTATCCAGGATGAAATACATTTTAAATTGCATACATGTCTTTTGGTGTGCACATATTTGACTTTTAATTATCTGGCATGGAATAAGTGAAAGCAATCTTTCTTCTTTGTGGCATACCAGAAGGTCCTGAAAGGCACCAAACGAGGTGACTGTCTGCCAGATGACATTTCCAGAGTGTGGTACTTTTATTTCATTTTTTAACTAAATGTCAGTTTTTACTTAAACTGAGAGTTTTGTGTTATGTTCCCTCTCAATGACCCAAATACTGCTTTGTGCCACAGTTTGGACCTGACATTCCATGGACTATATTCTCCCAAACAGCTTCAATGATGCCTAGTCCTCATTCAGCCAGCAAAGAGCTAGAGGAAGACTCTTTCAAGAAAGTAACACAAAAGATGTTTTACTGGTCATAGCAAGGAGAGCTTTTAAGCACAAAAACTTTGTGTTAGGTATATAACTTGCACAGTCTTTCACTGGGAATTGGGATCCTGTCTTCTGTTTGCATTTGAAGATGGGTCCTGACTCAAACATATTCAGCTAGAGCACTTCAAATAGAGAAAAAAAAAAATCAGCATGGGGAGGCAGGCTTGTTTTCTGGTACAGCATGAACGCCAGCTTTATCTGGATGAAAGAAGACAGAGATTAAGTTTAGTCCCTCAAAAGGATGGTGAATATCAAACATTTCTGCAAGGTTTGGATAAGCCTCATTTGTTTGGATTCTAATCTGTTCTGCATGCAAAAATAATTTTCTCTCCACAAACATAAATGTTCCCAAACCCCGGTCCCTCTTTACCAAAGCTAATTGTTAGACCTAGAGACCATGGACCTTCCTCAGCCTCTCCCTTTCCTCCACAAGGCTTCCCTATCAGCCCCGAAATCTGAGCTCTCCCAAGCTTTCTGTTTTCCACACTTGCATTCTCACTTTCATGGTATTTTCTGAAGCACACCCCACCACAGCTGGTGTAGTTTCTACTTGGGAAAATATTATTTTACTATTCTGCTGCTGGATACCCAGAAAAGCTCTGCAAAGACACCTTAACCTGCACGGAGAATTCCTTTGGGAAGTCTACCATGGTCAGTCAGTCTTCCAAACACAGTTATTAAGGCAAGAGACTCAGTCTTCAAAGCCTGGGAAGTGTTTGATATACCAGAAGAAAGTTATTTCAAATTGCTCCACAACTCCCTTGTCCAACTGTGGAAAAAACCATAGCACAGGAGGAAGGAAAAACTGTTCCCTGTCTGTCCCATGCCCCTGCTTGCAAGTAGCTTGATCCTGAAACCAGATTTCACTGCTATGTTGCCATCATAGTGGGCAACATCTATTTCCACAATCCAATTTTTCCCCACACCTTAAAAAAAAAGGAAGCTTTAATGAAAAATGGCTTTTTAATCTGAATGACAAAATGCTTGCAGAAAATGTCTGCTTTGGTAAGTAATGCTTTGGGTTTCTTCTGCTTTTGAAATGCTGCCTTTTCAGAACAAGGGACCTAATGGGACACTGGTGGGTGGCAGGCCCATGGATGGACTGACGAACAGTGGGATTTACCAAACACTGGCACCTTTGCCTACAAACAGATACTTTATGATTGGGCCCTTGCTAGCAGGTGATGGTAGGAATGGTAGATCCCTGGGATTATTTTACAAGGGCCAGATCCCTCTGGCCTAGCTTTTGCACAGTGGAAAAATGACTTTTCCTCTAAGCTGGGCTCCCAAATCCTCCCTGGAAAAAAGGCACTTTCTGGTGGTGGCTCCTCCTGCTCCAAGCTCTGGTCAATGGATGATGGAGACCTGAGGAAGCTCCTGGAAAAGCCTGGGAAAGTGAAGGACATCGGAGTGCTACCAGATAAAGCCCGGTCAGTGGAAATGTGGAGTGCTCCTGGATAAGCCCCAGTCAAAGGCGATGACTCCAGGTTGTGGTTTCCAGCTCTGGCTGCTGAGGCTGCTGTGTCGGGGCTTAGGTGTTTGCATCTTTCTCTTCTCCCCGGTCCCTGCCTTCCCGTCTGGCTTTTCCTCCCTTTGTTTACTCACCTGTGAGATATATTGTCTCAAGGCCAGACTGCCCGCTTCCTAGAGCAGGCAGCGCTGCCTGGGTTATGTGTTAGTACAATGATGTGCTAATCCTTGTTTGGGGTAGCTGCACACAAATGCAGGGCTAATGATAATCCTCTCCTTCCACCGCCAAATACAATGGCTGGCACCCTGACAACAGGCTGATAGGTCTGTCGAGTTTTGTAATAAAAAGCAAACAACAAAACACAGGGGTGAGCAAGGACATGGCAGGTGGTGCCCTGGGCGAGCAGCAAGGACCTCGGGGCAAAGAGCCCTGAGGGGAAAAGACGGGCAGCCCTGTCCCCTTGTTCCCTCCCCTCTGTCACCCTACCCCAGCCCACCACCACCACCACCTTGCCCTTCGGTTGGGCTGCTGGAGCAGGAGGACAAGGAGGCGAAGGAGAGAGAAGTGGCACCTCACCACCTGAGAAGACCCCAAGTGGGCAGCCAGGAAGGACGCAGAGAGAACTTCTGCTCTCCCTTCTGCTTCCACCCCACCTCCTGTCCCTCCCAAACACTGAGGGATTGCCTGGGTGCTGGCTGGGGTCTCATTTCTGATGCGGGTGTGGAAAGAGGACAGGTCGGTTCAAACAGTGCAGACGTGATGTTCACCTGCCCTTCTGCTTCCTTACGTCCCCAGGAGAGTAACTGGCTGGGTGCTACGATCATCTGTACTGCAGCTAGGCGTGTGCAGGTCTGTTGTGGATGGAGACACGTGTGAGATTAAGTATGGAGAAGTCCATGACCACTGCTTCATTCTGGCTGAGAGAGGGAGAGGGAGCCAGGGATGGAGATAATATTGTGCCATTTAGGGCACAAAATGGAGCTTTCAGACATCAGCTCTGAGTTTTTACATATTGGGTTCACACGGTTTGGGCTGTCACTGCAGTGAGCGCTTCCCAGATTCAGCCTGTGCCCTGTGCTGCAGCCGATCTGTCCTCTGGCAAATGTGTGGAAAGATCCCGTCATGTAGGTGACGATTTCAGAGGGGGTCTGTGGGAAACAGACAATGACATTGTTCTGTCTTGGCCCGCCTGGGAGCCACTCCGCTGCACAGGTACTGTACATAGCATATGGGATGTTAATTCAATTTTCGTGTACATTTTGGAGGAGCTGAATGTGGCCTTTGTCTAACTCTTTGGCTTACAAGGGCTTTTTCATAAGAAATTCTATTTAAATGGAATAGAAAACTTTCTGATAGTTACCAAACACCACAAGACAATAGCGGGCTATATCTGTTCATCATCATCAGCCATTCATTTATCCTAGGAAAGAATTTCTTGGTGATAATCCTGAGTGAAGGTTTGCTTGTTCGCATGACTGGATGAGATCCAGCGTCGATAGCACCTTGCTGAACCCTTTGGAGTGTCAAGCTGAAATTACAGCAGAGACGTAACGAAGCTGGGGAAGCACGAACAAATAACCCCATCGCAGCTGCACTGTAAGCTCTTCCCATATGAGGATATCAAGAAGAAGAACAGATGGGCAAAACACAGATATGACTCCAGCGAGAGGTACAGCAAAGACCAAAACACATAACTTTGGAAGGGAGGAACGGGAATTTGTTAGAAGGGATAATAGGAAGCAACAAGCTGGTGGAGAGTGTTTGTGGTAAGAGTGGGATGCAGGAGGGCAGCACCACAGCAAACCAGGGGCTGAAGGAACCTAAAAGCCCACCTAGTGCTGCCAGGCCCTGCGGCTTGGCTCACCTACCCTGTACAGCTGTGTGCATCACTTCCTCTTAAACGTGCCACCGCCTCACACCCTTAGCATTAGAAAGCATTCCCCAGTCTCTAACCTGGCTCTCCCTCGCTCTGCTTAAGCTCATTAATTATTATCCTGCTCCTGGAGATGTGACAATTAACTTATTAAGGGATGCTTTTGCCTACACACAAACCAACGGTCGCAGCCATCCTCAGGAGAGAGGAGGGTGGCTCTGTGCAGCCATCTCGGTGCCAGATGGAGTCCAGGTTTCAGGTGAAATTCTGCCTAAAAGAATGGACTGAGAAAGGAAGGTTTTTTTCTTAATGCTGTTGGACATGTTCCAGGGCTGTGTAGAAAAACCCCGAGTTAGATCCTGAAGGAATTAATACATCAGTCAGCTCCAACAAAACCTTCTAGGGAAGTGATAAGAAGGCATAGTAAATATTTTACCAAGGGCCAGGCAGAAATATCTGAACCACGCTGGGGCACATTAGTGGCTGAGTTCCTATCAAGAGCACCTACCAGAGCAGCACTCCGAGGACAGTGCACAACCTTGTGTAACCCCAAGGAGGTGTCAGTGCTTCTGTGGCAAGTGTCCATCCTGCTGCAGGCAAGCAGCTGGGGATGGTCCAAGACTGCTTGTGCTTTCCTTCACCGGTGCCACAACAAATAGTGTTCCCCTCTCCCATGCTTGCCCGGGCTTCCAGAAGAGCTCGCACTCTCCTCTTGGTTGTTAGGTCGTTTTGAAAGCGTGTGCACTTTGTCACCTCTTGATGGGAGCTGAGACCTCTGAGTCCCTATGTGGGGAGTGCGCTGGAGAACAGGGGGCTGAAAACGTAAAAATGCTCGTACCTGCTGCTTTCAAGTAACAGTGGGGGACCAGCAGGCTAGGAACAGTGAGAACTAGGCAAGCATGTTGTGCATAAAGGGCATGGGATCAACTGACAATTACTTAAAACCAGAACTATTCACTGTCTAAGTGATTGCAACAGGGTGGGTTCCAAAGAACCCAGTCTTCACAAGGGGAAGCTGGACCTTGTCGGTCTGCCAGAATGAGGCAGCAAACTGGTAGCTAAACTGACTGAAATGATTCATTAAGGGATTGTCAAAGCTTACTGACAAAAAGCTGTCAGGGAAAAAAAAACAAGTGTGAAAGAGTTAGGTGAATGACTACTTTTAGATCAGACCTGGGGCTATGGGCATGCCTACAAGGTACTTTGCAGCTAGATACAGATATACTGTCTGAACTCTGAACTGATCAGATGCCATAGGATAGCACTGACCCTACAGTAACCTGAGCCTGGGTTTTTCAAGGTGATAACTCCTTTAAAGCAGCTTCCATTCAACTCTGTGCACAGACAGGTCTTGATCATGCTTGCTCAGTGCCTGGGCAGAGTGCAAAGTCATGGATGGATGTAGGCTGAGAGAGAAGCTTAATTAATAGATACAAACAAGGTTTAGCAGGCTTTGTGCTGAATCAGAGCACAGGGAAAAGGGCATACTTGAGGAATGTGAAAAACAAAAAAATATGTAACGTAGAGAAGAGGAATGTCAGTACACAGTGACTTGTGGCCGTGAGTCCCAGGGGTCACCCCTTGCTTAGCAGGGTGAATTGCTGGATGCCAGTGTAATTAACGTGAATGGCTGAAGATACAGTAGCAATGGTTAAATCCAAAAAAAGTAGTAAAGCTGCTGAAAGGTACATAAAGATTTGCTTCAGGGCCTGAGACTGCCTGCATTAGAGATTAAAAGGCAGATATCTCACTGCTGCCTACAGTCAGGGTTGCTGGACCTCCCTTTGGGGCAGGAAGGACATCAGTACCTGGGGGACTTGGTCCATATTTGGAGCCAAATGGAGTTCAATACTGGATATTGCTCCCCGCGCTCAATTTGTGTCCGGGCAGAGTCAGGTTCCCCCCCTCGCTGGACCCTGGTAGGCAGCTGCCCACGGTGACACGGACTCTGCCGCTGGCTCTGCCTGGCATTGATGCTGGCAGACAGGCTCCAGGGCCAGTGGCCACTTGGACGGGCTCCCTCTGGGCTGGCCCGGGGGAGGCAGAGCCCGGGGCCACTGCCATGGTGGGCAGCGGAGAAAAGAGCTGCTGCCTCCGCTCTACCTGTCTGAGGGCTTAAATTTAACTCTTGGGTCATCCAGAGCTGCCAGCATGGCACCTTCTGCCAGCATAAAATGGGCTTTAAAGTGGGAAGGGAAATGAGTATATAACACAAACAAACAAAAATTGGTTGACCAAGAATTCAGGGAGCGCAGTATAACTGCACACAAAACTGACTTTTGCCTCAACCACCAATTTACCTTGTCTTGAGGGCACTGGAATATGTTAAGAGGCATCCAGTGGCCACAGACTTCAGCCGCCCGCAGCCAGGGCCTGGCGAGCGGCGCCAGCACTTGCTCCTCCTCAAGCCCTTCCCAGCTGGCAGAGGAGGTGCCCTTCAGTTCTGAATCCCAGCCCCTAAAGGTGGCCCCGACAGCCCCCGGGCTGGCCCTCCCCACCTTCTTCCCTTGCTGAATGCCTCACGGGTATGCCTGGTGATGGGTCCTGGGGCTCCCAGCAGCAGCCCCGCTGCAGGGCTTGCGGATGCGAGGAATTGGGGATGCACGTCCAGAAAGAAGCAGCGGCCACAGAGCACGGCCCTTGCAAAGCATGGCAGGAAAGCAGGAGATGAGGGTTGTCAGGGAGAGTAATATATTTAACTCCCCCACCCGGAGGAAATGTTCTGTGGTGGCTACACTGCAGGCTAAGCAGTCGTGAGACCGTAAGGGAAGAAATGCTCTCTTTTTGCAGTGGCAAGTACCAGAGAGAGGACTAGGGCAGCTCTGCCATGCTTAGCAGTCTGGAAACAAGTTGCTCTCATCAGTGATGTTAAGCACAGATGCATTTAGAAGGCAAAATGTTAGAGCTGAGCTTTGGCTTTTGGTTGTGGGGTTTGTGATATTATTTTTTTTGCTTCCTTTATTTGTACTTCGTTGCATCATTTTCCCTCTTGCTGCCCTCCACCAGCGCTGCCCTGAGGAGCAGGCTGACCCGTGCAGAGCTCCCTGGACCCTGCCGCACACCCAGCATGATGCAGCATTGATAAACAGAAGATGAGGGGGCCCGAGGGAGCCATGAACCCCGCAGGGGAGATGGCGGTGTTCTCCAAACCCAGCTTCTGCAGAAAGCTCAGTGTCCATGATGTCCCCTGCTCTGCCTACAGGGAGATCTCTGCGGTCCTGGGAGCTAATTTTAGGGGCTTTGTCGGTGACCGCCGAGCTGACTGTGAACAAGGGCTCGGAGGTGTTCAGGGAGTTTGGTAGAGGTCTGGCATTTGCAACCCTATTTCCAACTGGTTCAGGCTGGAGCCTTTTAAAGACACAGCTGTCCCCGAAACCAGTGGGGAAAATGTTGCTAACCCTCCATGGCCGAATCGCAGAAGCTACGGGTTGTTGCAGCCCACAGCTACAGATGGTTAGCTTTTTAACCCAAGCTATCTTATCTCACGCTTTAGACTTCGGAGAGCCCGGGTTCAACTCTTGGCGCCTCAGCCAGGAAGCTGGCTGCCTTGGATGCTCTCCAGCGCTTATTTACAACACACATATGCAGCGTGGCCATTGATTTATACTCCAGGCAGCCTCCGCCCCAAAGAGGCAGATTTAGAAGCAGCGTCTCTTCAAAGCGAGAGCGCACTCTGCTTTGTTCTACCCTCAGCTGAGCCTGCTCACATCTGGATGCTCAAACCTAGGTAGCAGTGCTGGGATTTTCGGCAGAGCCCCCAGCAGGATTAGACGTCCAGCTCGGAGTAGAAGTTCCCTGTCTCTTAAATCAGTGGCTTGGTGCTTCACAAGCACTGAGACTCTGCAGACTTCGGCAGGGCTCTCTAACTGCTGGGAGTCTAATGCTGCTCCTGGACAGATTTAGGTTCCTAACTTTAGACCCCCGCTTTGAAAATGTTGGCCTTTATGTTCCGAGCCCGAAGTATTTCTGCATGGTGACACGCTGTCATCCCTTCTATTCTGGCGCCCTACCGCCTACTCAAACACACCGGCCACGTTAAAACGGCCAAATCAAAGAATTTGTCTTTTCTTCCCCCTCTTGCCATCTTTTACATATGGACTATTTCTGTCCCAAGTCACTTGGTCTCCTGTCGAAATGAGGCTCGCAAACCTCAAGTGAAAAACGTCCTGTTTATTGAAAGAAGGGGAAAGCCAGTGCCGAGGCCGAGAAAGCTTTGGCTAGCTGATCTCTGCCCCCACAGCAGGAGCTGAGCATCCCGCTCCGCCGAGCTCTTCTCCCAGAGCCCCCACCCTCGTGGCTCTGCTCCACTGGCACAAAGCCTGGCCAGAAGCAGCCTCACACCTGCTTTTCTTCAGCAGAAGATCTCCCTTTTCTTGGGCGCATGAATCACTCTGTGACATTTTCAAGGATCTGCCTGGCACTTGGGATCAAAGGCTCAGCACCTTCCTTGCGTGTGAACTCATGCCAGTGTTTTCATAAAAAAAATAATTGTGTGCCCTGTTCAACAGACCTGGCTAATGGCAGGTTCTGAGAAGCACCTAAGTACCTGGTAGCGGAGATGTAATAAAGCCTACTATACTTAGGCCCTTGCAGGCACTTCCAATTATAAAGATCTATTTTCAGACCGTTAGAACTGTCCTTTTTTAAAATTGTTCTTAGCAAGGAGCCTCAGCCTTGGGTTATTTTTTTTTTTTTTACATTAAAAAACCCCATGCATTGTTTTGCTTATTTTGAGCTGGGCATTTGAAAAAAACCAAACAGGTTTGCTGGTGGGAGAGCTATTTTTTGTGTTTGTGCAAGTAAAGAAAGGTGTGTTTATAAAAATGAAAGTCCACAGAGGATGCAAAATTTCCCTTTCCAAAAGACGATTCTTAGCATGTTTTCTGAGGTGCTTTTGGGAGGAGGCTGCAGGGCTTGAGGTCTTGCTTACAGACAGAAGGTGCTCTCTGAGGTAGAAAAAACGCTCAAGAGAATCGCTGAAGACTTCCTACGCCCTGTCTGGCCCCATGCTCACTTGAGGCAAAGCAAGAGCCAATTGCCGGTGGGGAACGTTTTCCTCCTCACTTGATGATTTGGGAGTATGATCTATAAAAGACCAGACAGAACAACGCCTTCTGACTTGAGGAGAAAGAATGGATACATAAAGTCTGGAGCATTTTAGCTGCCTTCTAAAAAAAAAGGCAAAGGAATTTAAATCTCTTTTTTTTCTTTTTAATAACCTAACCAGTGAAGACTGGGAAATGCATAGCCAAAGACCAGGTCTGCCCTGAGAGCTGCTGAGCCAATTCTGTAGCAAAAGCGCACTTCAGGCATAAATGTCAAATGTAAATTTAAATTTATTTTACATTGGTCACGTCCTCCCCGGCTGCGTTATAATTTAGTGGGAAGGATGCTGTATTTGGGATGGACATGAAAGAGCAAGATGTGCAGCCTGATGCGCAGGCGGGGATGCAGCTCATGGGGGCCCAACGCCTCTTCCCCTGCCTCCCCCCTTCTCCGCAGGGGCCGCAGGAGACCTGAATAGCAGCGGTGCCGGTGTGTCTCAGCCACGCAGGGGGCCCTGAGCCCAGGCGGTGCACAGAACTATATGCAGCAAAGTTGTTTTTTGCGTGGGCTTGCTCTGCAGTGAGGTAGAGGGGTCACAGGAGTGCAGGCAGTTCCCTGCCTCAACAGGCAGCGATGGCCGGGCACTCTCTGGCGAGCGGTGGTGGAGGTGTGGCTGAGTCAGCGCGGGCGGCTAGGATGTCTCCAGGCGGTGAGGAGCGAAGGGTGGTGTGTTTCTGCCTGCTTGGTGCCACACAGCACTGTGAGCGACCTGTGAGCTCCGGGCCAGACGCAGAGCAGCCCGTTGGCTTTCCCACCATGTCCATGCTCACATGCCCTGCCCCATGGGCTTCTGGAGTCCACGTGGACAGAGTCAGCTCCGAACTATCTTTGCTTGCCAGTGTGGGCATGTTCGAGCCCCTTCCGTGTCTTGGTGTAGAAACAAGGAGCTGGCAAAAGAGGAGAGGGCCATGGCTTGCTGAACTAGCCCTGGGAAAGCACTGTTGCCCATGCGGATGGGAGGCTGGGGTTGGAACAGGGCACTTATGGGGCCAGGAGAATAGAGGTCAGTGTACCTTGGGGTGCGAAGGGTTTTTAGAGGTAGCACCAAGAGTGGTGGTGATTTAACCAAGTGGTGATGGATTCAGCACAGCTGGGTGGAGAGGCCTCTGGCAGAGCTTTGTCCCATCTCCTTCCAATCCTTGGCTGCTGACCTTTCAACAGCATGCCCAGGAGTCAGGGGGGACTAGTCCAAGTGGCTCTATCCAGTTGTTGCACTGCCATGGTATGGGGCTGCTGTGGGTTCCTCACAGACCACCAAACAGGAGAGACACCCAGCAAAAACAAGACCGTTGCCAAAGGCAGAGGTAACCACGTGTGCTTTTAGAAGCTCTGTGGCAGCCGCGTGCAGGGAACAGCAGCACTAATGCATAGCCTTCGAGATGGTGTGATTCCCTGTGTGCATGAGGTGGATGTGGGCTCCCAGCTTATCGCTCTTTCTCCAAGTGCTCCTCTGCCCTGGGAAGCCTCTCCCCAGGCCATCTGCGAGGCTGCGTGCAAGGAGCCCTGCTGAAACCCATGTCAGATCCCGCAATCCTGCAAAAAGGGAAGCGACTCACTCCAGCACTCCAGACTTTGGGCATCTCTTAGGAGCTGGGAGCTGTTGTGGTGTTGTGGTAGGTTTTGAACATAACTTAGGGAGGAGACGTAGGGAGAACGACAGCTTTTACTGGATCAGATGTTACGGGTGGAGAAAAACAAGTGAACTTTTGTCCATATATGTCCTCCTTAGGGGTGTCTGAGAGCTCGCCTGTTTTTTCTGCCTATATCTGTTGGTCCAATAAAAGCTATTACTGGCCCCTCCAAACCTTGCTGTGGGAGCCGAAGGCAGCTTGAAAAACCAAACCAAAGCAACAATGCGTAGTTGTCTGTAATCAGAGACAATATTCTCTTAGCTCAGTTTTTCACAGTGAAGCAGGATAAATGCTGACATGTTTCCCACAGCTGAATTCAACTTTTGGCACCAAAATGTGGCAAAGCAAAGAGCACCTTGTAGTGTCTATGACCGGTATTGCTAAAGCTGCTTGTGCGCTGGTCTTCTCCTCGGCTCTGCTTGACTGAGTACACGGCGGCACATTGTAAAGCGCTGCTTCCAAGAGAAAGCAGCGGAGACTGCCTCCAGACTGCAGCCCTGAGTTTATATTTGACCGACAGCGATGTCACCTTCTGCTGTTCCTAGGCAGACTAGGGGGCATCTCAGCCGGAGGAAGAGAGGAGGAAGGAGACCAGAAACGAGAGACACAGGAGGAATCCAGACAGATACGGTCCAGCTCGGTTGGGCTAAGATCTTCTTGACTTGGCGGATGCCTGACCCGCCAGGGGATGGTCAGCATGCTCAGAATGAGGAGGACGACTGCAAGCACTCACACTGTCTGGCCTGGCAGCGGGGAGGTGACCTTGACAGACTGCTCCAAGTGCCAGGGCAGCCGGAGGCGGGAGGGCAATTGGACCCGAGTCAAAGAGCATGGATCACTCCGGAGGGAGAAGGAGGCATGAGCCGTAGCAACTGAACTTGTTTATAACTTGTGTTTCTTGGTATGTGAATGACAGGAGGGCAGGAGGTGTCTGAGACAAGGAGCTCCTGCATGCACACAGAGTATCTGGTTTAGCAAATTAGCCTCCTTGTTGCCTAAAATACCCTAATGTATATGTGCTTTACTATCCTCTCTAGTCATTATAAATACATTCACATATATATATACATATATATATATATATATAAATATATATATATATATATAAAAGTTGGTCAGTTCCACTATGATATGGGCTGCATCCAGTCACATTTCTTCTCCAATAACCCAGACAAGTTGGGGACAGTTTGCTGCTTACTCTTTCGTGTTCCCAGTGCTCTGCAACCAGTCCTCATTGCACAGATGTCTGCATCTACTTTCCCAGGTAATAACACGCTGAAAGCATAGGAGCTGCAGACTCTAATTTCCATCCAAAAGACTGTGATGAAAACCTGGAGGGGAATAACTCTTTTTCCAGGCTGTGCAGCAGCAGTACAATTTAAGCTGTATGTTGCAAAGGCGATTTAAAGCATGTCTCACTTCCTGGGAAAAAGGTGCTCAAAGATAAACTATTCCTTAAAACCTGAGCTAAGGACTTCTAGAAGCAAAAATACTCTCTAAGTTTTATTTTAGTATAGTTGGATGTGCAGCTTGTTCCAACCACCAGGATGCTTTTAGATGCATTCATGAGTAAAACCCACTTCCTTCATCCCTGGGACAATAGGGCAATAAATGAGAACATCTCTCCAGGGCCCTGCGTGGTCTGGAGCAGCATTACTCAACCTGCAAGCCAGACAGCAGCCAGGCCAAACAACATGCAGAAAAGCAAAAATGGAGGGAAATAAAAAAGGTAAAATAAAATGCATAGCTTTTGGCCCGAATTTCCATCAGTGAGAATGTGAACATTATGGCTACACTGCAGGAAACAGTTGGTGGTGTTCAAAGAGGGTAGGTGACCAGGGGAGAAGGATACCCTTACCACCAGCAGTTAATCTGCAGTTCACACAACTAAGAGCAGCTGCATGTGACTTATACCAGGGAAGAGCAACCTGAGACCATTGCTCCCATTTCTGCTCAGGGTTCAACAATACCATTATGAAGTGCCTAATTCAAAGTCCTCTGAAGCCACGAGAAATGTTTCCTACCTACCTGCTTGGACAAATGTTGGTTGTGGATCCATCCTGAAGGACTGAATCTGAGCCATTTTCCTTGCCTCACCTGCGGCAGGCCTATACAAGCTTTTAGTAATACAGTGCTTTTTAAGAGTAATTCAGTCTGGTGGAGAAAGGTTATAGTAAAACTGCCTCCTGCTCCTAAAATTTTCTCCATTATATTACTCATACTCTTTAAAATATTTTACCTATTAATTTTTCTACTTTTTTTTGTTTGAGTGCTTGACAGTGCTGCCACAGGCTGTTCCCTCCATAGTGGAAATTGAGACATACCAGCTCTATGCCTTGAGAGCCAGCAATTGAGCTGTGCCTGAAGTAGGCTGGAGTGGGAGGCGTCAGTCATGCCAAGAAGCACCAGCCAGGAGGCTGCTGTGGGACAACATCTGGTACCACTGCAAGGAGCTAGGGGATGGAAAAGCTAGGGGTTTATGCACATTGTCTCATTCTCTTTTTTTTTTTAATATTTATTGTGCAGAGCACATGAGGCATCAGAAACAAAGCACAGCAAACAAACAAACAAACAAACAAAAAAACCCAAAGTGTGGAAAACAGTACTCCTAATGGAAATCACATCTCAAATATTGAGGTTGGGTGGGGATGGATGGTTGGTGTCTCAAGAGTTGGAGAGAGGAAACAAGCAGGTGAGGAGCCTGTGTCCTCCACCCCAGCTCTCCTGCCTGCAGCAATGCAAGGGGAATGAAGGCAGCAAGGAAGGGTGCTCTCCCCACAGGGAGGTGGCACTGTGATGGCACCACAGGACTCGGCAGGGTCCCACAAGTTTCTGTAGGGCAGAATTGTGCAGCCTTCAGCGCTCTCCTGGGATGCTGCAAAGAGTCCTCTCAGCCTGAGATGGAGCTTGCTGTGGGGAATCATAGAGGGCAGAAAGCTCAGAGGAGGTCAGGAGGTGCTTGGGGGTAGACACCACCAGGACATTTGCTGCATTGCCCAACTCAGGAAACCACTTTGGTGCTGTTTGCTGAAAGCTGGAAGAATATTTGAATGGAAAGATGACTCTTTTCTGGTCTATGTCTATACATTTTCCCTAAGCGTTTCCTACCAGGCAGAAAGTTATTACTGGGATAAACAAGCCACCAGCCTGATCTGATGTACCTAATAACTTTTGACAACCGTAGAAAATAGCAAGGGATGACAAAAAGGCATCCAGTCCCTTTCTGACCTGCAAGGCATATCAGCTCATTTCCATACATCTTTCCCAGGGACCTTTGATCCCTTCCTACCACGAAGGAGGACTGGCCTCTGGCACTACCAGCCCTAGTGTCCTACCCCAGAAAATGACATCTGGCAATGGGATGTTGCTGCCAGAGGAATTCAGCCAAGCTACACCCTCTTCCTGAGTTGGTCCCAGTAAATAAGGTGACCAGGAATAGGCTACAGCTCAAGGGATTAGATTTGGCAGGCTGTAAAACAGTCTTCAGAGTGTAGATGGGGCAGCCCTGATTTGTCTCTTTTAGGAGATCCTGCCAGTAAGGCAAGGAGCACAAGCTCTACAGGCAAACTGATACTTCAAAAGAGTACAAGTGGCCAACAGATCCAGGCAAAATGGCAATCACTTGGAAGTGATTTTTCTGTTCCCATGGGGACCTTGCTGGTCTTGGAAGTCCTTGGATTTCAGTCAATGTCTTTGGCAGATGGCAAAGCTCTTCCAGCAAGCTTTCATGTCTCTTCCAGTCTTTTGGCTCCCCTTGTTTAAGGTATTCCTCCTTAAAAGCAGACTTGGCTTGTTGCTTCTCTTGTGCTGGTTTCTCACGTTCTCTATTTCCATGTGGAAGAGCTGTCAAGCGTCAATGGCTGTGCTGGAAGCAATCCTGCATCCTCACCAGCATGGAGCTCTTCTAAATCTGTCCCCCCTTTGTGATGTGTTCCTGTTTTCCAGATATTGTCTCAGAAAGGGGAGTCCTAATCCATTCCAAGAAATATAATCATAAATGCTGTTATTAAGTTGGTAAGGCAGAATTGCCCAAAGACTCACAATCATGTAACACTTCCCCCGCATCCAAGTATAATCTCTGCTCATGCTCAGGGCATCTCTGGTAATTGCAGCTTTTCCTACCTCAGTTGAAAGGTGAAATGGGATATATCTGGAGGACAATTATTCCAGTCCTTCCTTAAAACTCATCCTTTACTATGTTTGCTAGAGGGAATAAGCCATTGTTACTGGTACTTCTGTGTCATTCTGTCTGCTGAGAACCTTCTTCAACACATACTGTTATTCTGCCAGGTCAACATCTCTCCTGATGCTTTCTGCATTTCATTCACCTGTTAGTGTTGCCTGTTTACTGTAGAACACCTCTGCCATGTAACACGTCCACAGGCAACAGAGACTTCGACTTTTTATGCTGTTGAAGGCTGCACAATGCTCAAAGTCATGACGCTAATTGTTTTAAACCACATGCTTTTTACAACATGTCTGCACAGGTCTTTGCACAAGAGTGGGGCATCTAGATGTCCTTGCCATCCAGGCAATAGCATACAGTGTGGTGCCAGCAGGAGCAAACTCCAAGGCTGCATGGCAGAGCAACAGGTAAGTAGCAGGGGCCTGAATCAGCAGGTTCTGCTGTTCCCTATTTCAGTTCTGCTTGTGGCCCTGTAGTGATGCTAGGGGCTATCCATTCTCAGCCAAGAAGAACTGACAGCCCTTTGGGAGAAGCTTCTATCAGTAGATCTGGCCTCTGACAGATTTTCTCTAAAGAAAATATAAATACCTTGGACCAGATTGTCACGGCAGTGCAGGTGAGCAAGACCCTGCCCAAGCTTTACTGCCCCACTTAAAGCTCTTCTGAGATGCATCTGTATCTTGGGCGTGAAAAGTAAGGGCTATGCATATGACGTGTCTCTGGGGAATGTGTGTCCTGGGAGGAGGCAGAGACCAGCAAGAATCATGGCTCCACCACTGTCATTCCCTGTGGAGCTGCTGGAAACCTGTGCCGGTCAGACCTGGTTATTGTTGGCCATCGAGTGCCCCGCCATGGAAAGTGGTGCTTCAATACCATGGATATGGTCTGTGGGAAGGTGTCAGTTCTCACAGTGTTTTCAAAGAAGTTACAGGTCTTTCCAGCTTATTGAAACATTTGTTTTGACTTTCCTAACACAGTATAAAAGCCTTAAAGTTTTGTCTATTAAATTGCCATGCCATAATATTATGACGGGTGATGGCATAATAGTCTTACTGTTTTGACTCTAAAGCATGCTATGACATGGGTCAAGCTGATGAAATCAAAATGAAATTAATGTTTTGTTTTGACAAGGTTGTGTTTCTGTTTCATTTGTTTGATAAAGTCAAAACAAAAATGTCAGCCGGATTTTTCCAAAGTGCAGTCTCAAAATTACATTTTCTCATTCAGGTGTGGATTTTGAATGGGCACCATAACCTTGTTTTGTGCTCAGATCATAGTGGGAAAGTTGTGCATGGATAGCACCTCAGAGTAACAGTTCAGTCCCCAATTTGCTGAGGACTCTACTTGTCTCTTTATCAGCTTTAGCAAAGAGCTTTTTGCAAAAGTACAGTCTTGGCCTGTGGGTCGAGCGTCATACTTTGAACTGTGCCACCTTCTGCTGTTGTAGTTCCCAGTCACCCATCCCTTTTCTTTAGTCAGCTGGAACCCAATCCAGAAACAGGCTGAGAAGAAAGAGCTCCCGGAAAACTGAACTTTGTGACCTTCTGGGCCAGGAAGCCTCCAAAATATGGAATAAACCTGTCCTAGAACAGCAGGCTCTCTGTAAGAGGCCAGTAGTGCAGACGTGCTCTGCGTGGCTGCAAGCCTGGTCCATCCCTTATTCACGTGGCGCCCAGAACTCACAATCTCTTAATCCTGTTTCTAGCCCTTGCTGCTCACACATGATGTTAGGCAAGTGTCTGTGCCTGCTTTCCCCTCCCCATCTTTGCCTAGTTGGACTGAAGTGTCTCCGAGACTGAGACTTAATTGCTTTGTGTACAAAGCACCTGGAGCATTGTGGGGGTCTCAATCTCTGCTTCTGGTGACTGGTAATGTATCCTTTCTATTGTGCAGTTTTCTACTCTGAATATTGGCTTTCATGGTAATATATTTATTTCACTTGTTTATTCCATCTCTTGTTTTTTTTTCACCAGGGTTTCCCTTTGTTTGCCTGGTTGTGCTCTGATGCACAGGTATTTATCTAAGTGGGGTCTGCTGTATTTGTACCGCCCAGGTGGCATGTGAGGTGCAAACATCAGACACCTCTTTACACATCCCCAGGTTTCCTGAATGATTGATTAATAGCTTTCTCCCTTATCAGCTTTTCTTTCTCATAACTGGGGGTCAGCTTGCATGGGCTAACACCTTCAGGGAGGCCCTATTTCCTATATACATCAGCTTTACTGACTTCTTATTATCTCGGTCCTATCTGAACCTTTGTTCAATTCAAGAGGTAATTAAACTCAAAGCCAAAGCAAATGTCAGGGTGATAATGAGACAGATAAGATGAAAAAAACTTTTTTTTTAAAGACCTAACACATACCTGAAGTGCCTGTTGGCACATAGCCAGTGGAAAGTTTCCTTTCTCGCCTGGATATAGTCAGAAAAGTGACCATGTAAAAAATGGCACCACCTCCCTCCAGGTGTGTGCTGCTGAGAACAGCACCTACCTGGCAAAGCACTCGAGCATATAAGTATTTGCCCTGAAATTGTTTGCTCGTGTGCTTAAATTTAAGCACGTGCTTAAGTGTTTTGTTCAACCAGGGCCTCAATCCAATGCAGCTTGAGTGGGTGTAATTCGGCAGGTGCAATTCCATTCATTTCAGTAATGCCAGCGGGAGCCCTGGCCCAGAGTGACTGCGGGCTGTATCCGCTGTCTTCACTCTGCTACTCCTACCCAAAATCCAAGGTGGGTACCGGCCCTTGCCGTGCCACCCAGTTTGCAGGAGAGTTCAGAAATTACACGGTAGCTCCTTTGGGCTGCACAGTGCCATGCATCACCTGCTGGGATCCCCCTCTCTCTGGGTCCTTTTGGGCTGGAAGGATGGGCATGCCCTCTGCTGATCACTGCTCTGGGCTAAATTTTTCTCAGCAAGAGCTCCCAGTGCACAGGTACCTGTTGAGGTTTGGGGGAGATCGTGGAGGGGGATGTCACAGGCTCTCCCTGCATCACGGGCTGTCCACGCTCCCTTTTGCCTTTCTGCATTGAACAAGTTTATAATCTGAAGCAGACCTATAGTGTAATTATCAGGGGCTGGGGTGGAGAAGCCACTAATCAAAAAGAGCTGGAGTTTTCCTAGGGAGCTTCAAAGCTCTCCGCAAGCAGGAGAGCCTGTGAAGGATACACATGTTGCTGGCTAGGCAGCCCCTGATAGTTAAAGTTTTACTTAAGCCCATGTGTTTTTCCACTGGGTATTTTTATCCGCTGAAGTCTACTGTACTTGGCTACGTACAGTAAACACATCCCTGTTGTTCCCTCACATATGTTTACTTTGCAGCTGGGGGAGCACAGCTCACCATGCAGGCTGTTGGTTGCTGACCGAGTAAGTGAAAACAAAGCACCAAAGCGCCCCAGAAGCTCCAGTGTCTCCTGCCTCTCCTTGATGGCCCATCTCTTCCCATGGCCCTCCTGCCTTTGAACCCTGCTCCCTGTGTCCCTCCCAGGGCAGGGCAGGTGCAACTGAGAGCCATGCCCTCCTCAGCATCCCTTTTGCTGTGTGACTCCCATTCTGCTCTGTGGCCTCACCAGCAGCATTTACCTCTTCCCTCCTGCTCCCAAACCTGCCAAGAAAAAGCAGTTGTCCTCATAAGCCTCTCATGGGGTGGGGGAGAAGCAGATTTATTATCTCCTATCTGACTGCTGAGGAGCAGAGGCAGGAAGAGAAATGTCTCATGCTGATGTGATGCAAGGAGCCCATGATGAAGTCAGGAGCTGAAGACAGGTGTCCTCTGCATTGGTGCAGGACTCACATGTGGCCTTTCAGCAGCTCTTCCACCTTCAGTGTTTTGAAGTGGGTGCTAGTCACCAGCGTGGTGATTCCACAGGGCTCTGCAACCTGAAGGAAGACATTGAAAGTGATGACACCAAGGTCAAGTAATTCCATAAGCAGCAGAATTTATTAGTCTCTCTCTCATGGCTCTGTCCATTGTGGATTCTTTGATAGTTAACAATATGTCCAAGCTCCTCCCAGAACCTTTCCTCTGAGAAAGATGAGCGATTTTAGTCCCTCTCCCTTAACTAGATGCCAGTTTTTACAAAGCAGGTAGAAATTCAAGATGTCTTGAAGTTCCTGTTCCTTTGCTGATGGGTTCAGAAGCTGGGAGGGTGCGGGGTTGCTGGCACCATAGTTGCATGAACCTTGTTCCATCAGGATACCAAGCTAAAAATTACTTTCATGAAGCTCTGAAAATAAGCAAACAAATAGCAAGCAAGTGAAGGAACTGGCTGGGAGAAGACAAGTTCAGCAAGAAGTACTGCTGTTACAGCCACACTTCACCCTGTGAGCAGGCTCTGTGCTTTGGGTGAAGCTTTGGTCTATCTAAATAACAGGCTGTCTCCTCCCCAACATTTGTGTCTGGGGAGTTTTTGACTGGAAACCGGTACGTTACAGCTGCAGATGCTTCTCTCCTGCTGTAATATGAATTATAATAATTTTTTAAATGCTCTAAAAATAATACTTTATGCCCTCAGCCATTCATTATTTATTGACTGACTCACTTCGGAAAACAGATAGAAAAGTAGAGTTTAATATTAAGACATGAAGAAAGATCAATGTCATTTTGAATACACATTGTGAATACATATTTGATTGTATTAGATTATACATATTAGGTTGAATACAAAAAGGTTACATAAAGCACCTATCAGAAAGGGCACAGATCCCAGACTGAAGTCTTTTGAAACTGTTATCATATTTATTACTCATAAGGATAAGTCTTTTTTAAACAGTTTTAAAAAAGAACTGTGGTCAAATAAGAAAGAATCACCCCTTCAAATAAACAACTAAGCCCACACATTTAGCAGATGTGGTTCTCATCATGTCTGGGACAACACTAGAGAAGCAAAACAAAATTTGCCCTGACGTTTGCTGCTTGAAACCTTCTCCCTGCATGTGGGATGAAAGGCAAGCAGGCTTCACCCATAGAGGTGGGAAAGCCCTTTAAGTCCCTGCTGCCTGTCTTTGGATGGGTTGACCAAGGTATTGCTGGTCTCTCACGGGTGTGCTGATAGGTGGCGTGTCCTACCTGAAGGAAGCCCCCTGTGTAAAGAAGGTGAGGGGTCTTTCCCTGCTCCCCATGTCTTGCTCCCACCCAGAGCAGATCCTGGCGCTCCTGAGGTTAGGGCACAAACCACAGCCTCCCTGGGACGGTGACTCACTGCGAGACATTACATGCTGACAGGCAAAGCCAACAAACGCCATCCTGGGAAAGGCGTGCGGATGCGTGGTGGGTGGTAGACAACAGCAGGCCACCTCCCTTTGGAGGCAAGAGCGGGCAGTCAGCTGCAGTAAGTGGGAGTGGGGCGGCTGCAGTACTTCAGACACTGCAAGGACATTCGGATGATGCTGAGGGCAAAGGAGCCCACTCACTGCCATAACCAGCGGCTCTGCAGAGATGGGTAAAACGTCTCTTTGGGGTCACAAGATGACCCTCGTCAAAATGCCTTTCACCAAATGCCAAAGCCCAGACAGGAAAACTTCATTATCCTTCTATGAACATGTTTCATGGCTGCTGCTGCAGCTGGGGAGGTTCCTGAGCAGTGGGCATATCCCTACAAAGCTCTCCTCTTTTTAGCTCCAGGTTTTATCCTGCTTCCAGCCTTGTGCCATGGGTTGAAAATTATAAACCAGCTGAAGTCATGTCTGTTCCATGCGTTCCCTTGCTTCTAGACCCTGCCCAGTGTGGTGCTGGGACGGTGCCCCCCAGTATGGCTGGACCGAGTTCATTCTTGGTGTCAGGGAGCTACACATGAAGTCTGTCTGGCCCAAGTAAGCAACAGCCCCCAACGGAGGCTGTGGAAACAGGGGAGCTGAAGACTGTGGAGAAGAACTGAGTAACATGAAGGCCAAAAAATAAAACTTACTGTAACTCCTCCTCCCTTTTGCTGCTTTTCTCAGTCATAAAAACTCAGCAGGGGATGTTTAAAATGCCAGTCATGTAATTACTCGTTCAGTTTGCAATGCCTGATATAAGATTTCAGCAGAGTAATGGGATCCAGCTTATACTGTTGCAGTGTGTGTACACAGCTCAGGGGAAGGGGAATTGCACCTCTGCTCATAAAAGATCGCATCAGGGCACTCAGACCGAGATGAGCTAGCAGGGTCCCACAAACATGGGTGACTCTTCCATTGCAGTCTGAAGTAAAAGAAGTTATTTACTTGCTGAGGAATCAGGAACTGAAGAAGGAGACAACCAGCTGCTTACACCTGGTATTGCCAAACTGGAGGTTTTGTGGAGTATTTCATGGCCACGTACACAGCCTTTTCAGCACAGGACCACCCATTTTTAGGTAAGGGTGAGATGCTGAGGACCAGACTGTGAAAGGTACCCTTGCCTTTTCCTAGGAGTATAGAAATTTGTGTGTATGTATAGGGGAGGTTAGCTGCGAGCACCAGGAGGTCTGGTCACACAGCTGCAGATACATGCAGGCAAAAATGAAGATGTAAATTTCTGCAGCAGTGAAAATGGTGGGATCAACATGCAGCTGAAAAACTGAGACAGGCAGCATGCCCGTGACATCCACAATTTGGAAGTTATAAGCAGAATGAGACGCTGCATGGAATCTGCCATTCACCTGATGTGCTGCCAAAAGTGGTATTAAAAAATAGCATAGACTCGAACATGCTACGGGGCTTGGGATCAGATTTTCTAGGTTCTCGTGGAAAATCAAACCAGCATTAGTTTGATTTTCCAGCCCATCTAGGGTTTGGTTAAGGAGGCATTTTCCATGGCTCTGTTCTCTGGCCAGGAGCAGAACGACAGATGTGCGAAGCTGTGGAGCGGCTTCCAAGGTGTCTCCCAAACACAGCATCCTGCTGTCAGCCCTTAGCAGAGACATTGCTTCATTTCACTCCTGTTTCCGAAATCTGGAAGGAGTCTCCCTTCAGGCCTCTTTCTAGGACTGCAGAAAAGAGCTTCAGTAAAGAAGTAGGCAGTGCATAAGCCCCTGCATTTTACTTTCTGCTAGTATATTGGGCCAAATCTCAGCTGTTCAGTAATAAAAGGTGATCCCCTATGGTGGAAAGGGCAGGGTGTGGGGAGGAGGAATGTAGAGAAAGGGCTAATCTAAGGGAATGTAAGAAGTTTTTAAGCCCTTCTTCCCTCATCTTGCTTAGACATCCTTATTTTTCTTGTAATGGGGCACATCTCTTGCCCAGTTTCAAGTGCTCCAAAGTCTGGCACATCATCTCCATGCTGCTCTCACTTTAACAGAGGGCACTTTGCAGTTTCAGTTTTACTTTACTTCTCTTTGGGTGAGTCAGCCCCTTTCACCAAGATCTTTTATTTATGATCACGCTGTCAAACAGACAGAAAATAGAAATCTATTTCAATAACTGCAGAGAACTTTCCTTCCTGAGAGCTCTGAGCCTGGAAACTTGGGGGAGGCTGCACTCACAAAAGTCTTCTTCTCCAGGGCTGAGCTCTGGAGTCAGCTGCTGTTGCTTATGGCTTTGGGGAGAGGAAACACCACCTCACCCTTCTGCTCCCATAGCTTGGTGTCCTTGCAACTGCTTTGGTTTTCATTTTTTAACAGTAGTAAAAGCTATTGATCTCTTTGGCTGAATTGGTAGGATTGGTTCATTTGTGCATTAGGTGTCTCAGCAGAGACATTAGGCTTGGTCCTTGGGAAAATGAGGAACAGAAGTCTTTTCCTCTCTGTGGCAGCAAGAAAGGGCTCAGAGAAGATGTGTAAGAGCCCATGGTGGTGCATTGGTGACCTCCCATGTACTGGGGCGTCATATGCATGGACCAGGAAGCTCCAGGACTGCCAGAGAGAAGTATGAGGAGGGAGGTTCCTCAGTCTCCTTTAATCGGGAGTGTGAGGGGACACTGGAAACCTGAAAATATTTTCTTCCTTTAAAGTCATACCAGGACCTACTGTCATGGCTTCGTACACTATCCATATGCTGGTCCCTGTTGCTATCTAAGACAGTTTCCTCTAAGGGAAACAAATCTAGCTCTTGAACCCTTGGGGGTGAACTGGGTAGCCAGACTCTTCCTGGACTGTGGACTTGGACCTGCTGTTAATACAGCCTCAGAACCCACCTCAGTCAGTGCCAGAGGATGTCACTTCTGGCTCAAGCCTACCAGGATGTTGCTGAAGCCAGCGTTATCCTGCCAGATTTTTTTTCTTTTGTTTTTCTTTTTCTTATTTTCTCCAATAACAAGAAACTTTTGAGGAAAGGTTTCTTTCTTTTCCACTCCTTGGGAGTTTGGTAACTAGTCACAATACCAAGCCAGCAGCCAGAACCACTGAGAGGCTAAATACATTCAAAGACAAGACTGAAGGGATTCACTTCTGTTCATTCCTAGGATCCTCTCTGCAAGAAATGTAGGAGCGAACCCTCCTAGCCAGACCTACAGTTCTGCCAGCTCATCATCCCTATAGAGACCAATACAGATGTTTTACAGGAAGGAATTATTTTCTTCAGCAAACCCATTAAGAAGACTTTGGCTTGAGCTCTGAAGGTTTTATATCCTTTCTGTGCCTCTTAGATGCCTATGTTCTTTGCCTAACAGATATAGTGGTGAATCCTGGGGAGAGGTAAACAGAAGAGATAAAGACTCTGAAGCCCAGAGCTTGTTTGTCTGGTGTCTGTTTAAATGCCGTACAACAAAGCCTTATTAGCACAAAGCAGCAAGGTCTGCATGTGGCCAGAAGTCTCTCCTGCCTGTTGTCTCTGCATAGCCCATGTACTCAGTCCTTATCCCTGGTTTATACAGCTGGTCTGAGGACCACCCCAGGTAACAAAGAAAACATCAGCTCTTGAAAGATCTGCTGGGAATAGGAAGATGTCGTATTATTTACCCGGTTGGATTTATGCATGTGTGTGTATGTTTAACAAGGAGCCCGGTGCCTGCTGGACTCCTGAGGCTGGAATTTATACAGGCCAGCATTTGGCTGCTGCAGTTTATCTTGAATGCAAGAATAATAAACTCAGCTGACAGGATGATGTATGCAAAGCATCTTCTCCTCCCACGGCGTGTGGTAGAGGTGTCTGGTTTGCAGGGAGTCCTATTATTAAGTGATTAGCCTTGCAACATTATCAATATCAGATTGCTTAAGGGCTTTGGGGGATCAGGGATACAGTAGGACTTGATATCCATCCATCATGGTGACAGTCAGATACAGAAGGTGGTGTGAGAGCATTACCTGCGTAGGTGAAACAGATGCATGGGTTTTCACGTGAAGGCTCTCAGAAATAGTTGCAAAAGAAAACAAAGCTGCACCTTTGTTATGTTTGGTTGGGTTATGAGATAACTTCTGCTACATTGTTTTAATGGCCCTCTTTGTCTCTTCCTTGCTTGTTCTATTACTTGCTCTCATTTAGCAAGAACAAAAACAAAAACATCCCAAGCACCATTGAATAGGGTATTTTCTTGACTTTTCAGGCAAGGCTGATTTATTCACCCCTAATTAAGTTTCAGCATCCAGGCAGCTTCAATCTCCTCTTTGTGCTTCTGCCAGTTCAGATGGTAACTCTGGGATCTTAGGAAGCCTGGGTCTTTGGATTTTTTTTCATCACCTAAAAGGAAGCTGAAAAGACCGTAAAAAAACCAACAGCTTGCTGTACTGGATATGTTTCACCCTGAATAATCATTACGACCCACATCTTCAAAGGTAGATCAAATACTTCAGAGGATCTGACTGTAACTATTTAAATTGCATCCTGCTCACATCATAAATAATGCTTACCCATTTTATAATGCAAAAGTCTCTTCACGGCCACACCTCACCGTACATGTTCCCTCTTGTCGATACTTTTTATCTCACCCTAGCTGTGACACCAAAATCCCCTAGGAAAGGGCTTGCTATTGCAGTTCGTTATATAAATTTTCAGTGCTGTATACATGAGTGATTACAGTGGATTGTATATCTATGGGAATTATTCCTCTCTGAACTGCAACCGCTCCCCTGACACAGGATGACTCTCAGAAGAGGAAACATTAGACCAAGTACAATCAGGCCAGGCTGGTGCTTGTAAGAAAATTTGGGTCTAATCCATCATGTCTACATGGAGCGGGCTGGAGTCTAGTTTCTAAAACCTTTCTAATTTCCTTACCTCCCAGTAAGTCTTCAGTGTCCTGTGGGACTGACTAAGATTTGATCATATGTTCCTGGGAGGTAGAGCTTTTAATCCTGCGATTTGGACATGTAAGCAGACACTTCCCTGATCCCACCCATCTCAAAAGTGAAGAGGGAAATGGTCACAAAGAATCCAAGCCCCTCCTGACTAAAATGCTTGTGTGCTGTCTGTCTGTGCAGCCATGCTCTGCAGGAAAGCTGAAGGCCAAGTCTCTCTAAGCATTGCTTTGGAGCTTGGAGCAGCATTTCAGATGCTTGCAGAAATTCATAAAGCAGTTATGGAGGAAGGCAGATGGAGTGAACATAGTGGAGACCACAGTCTTACCGAAACTGCCCTGGTAGAGGAAGGCTTGAAAACCGAAACCTAAACACTGACACCCCACTTCACAAGGGCATTTTCACCCAAACAGTGACACTGGCTTTCTTCTTACTGGCATCTGACACCCCTCTAAGTGGGCATGCTGGCTTGCTCCTTTATTGGGACCCATTGCTGTCCCTCTAAAGTCAGGACACTGTTTTGGCTTGTCCAGGACTTCATTATCCGTAGGCACTGTTTGGGTATAGAAATTTTGCTGCAGCTACAAGAAGACACTGCTATCTAACATAGAATATTACATTGCCTGTCAAACTAGAAGGCCAGTTCAGGTATCTGAAATCCCGTGCTCCCTGCGTTGCTTCCCATTTCCAAAAAAATGTGGGAGCTCCTACAGCATCAGCTTGCCTCTACCTAGGAGAACATAATTTTGGGGAAACAGGACCTGGTCCTCTGAGGTCAGTGGAAAGTCACCCATCGGTTCTAATAGGCTCTGAAGTGGGTCCTGGAGGGACATCATACAACTCAGTGATGTTACCCAGACCCTTCATTTGCATTTTGTCTTGTCCTCTGTTTCCTGTTATCTGTTTTCCCTCCCGAGTGTGGAGACAGATTTATCCTAGCAATTTACAAAATATCTTCTGCTCCTCTTTTGTGAAATCACTTGTATTATTTCTTCATCCCCTGACTTCCTTTGCACAAAAACCACCTTTGCTTTTCCTTCACCATGTTTCCCCCTAAACCACCCAAGTTTCAAACCATCATTTTCAAACAACCAGCTCCATAAGCAAGTCACAGTGTTGTTTTTTCCACGACAAACTCCAAAGAGCAGAAGTTGGTTGGCGGGGCAGGATCAGCACCACTTCCCTGTTGGTCTAGGTTTTGTGCCATCATGTATCATATTCGACCAGTCCTGAGTGTGGCATCACACCCCCCACGCCGCGCACCCCACACCGTGCAGAGCAGGAGAACGGAGCTGAACTCCCACCAGCAAAGTTTTATCTGAGCTTTCAAATCTTTTGCACTGTGGGCAGCTTGGAGCAGATTGGATCCTAATGGACTGTGAGGCCAATTTGGGCTTGCTAACTGCCTTTGTAAGGATAAGAAATGAGCTGGGACAGAGAGGAGCAAAATGCTCCAGAATATATATTTAACTCTCTGCTAGCACTTCTGTGGAAGAGCCAAAACGGATATCACTGTCACTCCAATTTCCCTCTTGTCGTTTAGTTTATTGTCCCTGCCCCACAAGCCATGCTCGCCGTGAGCGTGCCAGCATGCCACTCCGCTGACCTCCATGGAGATATGCTAGCATGCACCGAGCGGGGCTGGGGCCCAACACTTTTCATGGGGCGTGCGTCCCATGCGGTGGCTGGTCACTTGGGCTGATGTTGTTGGCTTCATTCAGTGAAGAGGAGACAGTTCACAGAGCCAGCGGGAGATAGCTGCAAGACCTCCCGGGGCCATGGAGGATATGCAGCAATGCCCCACAAGCAGGCGGTACAGCAGAGACCATGTCCACGGCTCGGTCTGCACCATGTCTGGTGTCTGTGGGCAGCAGAAATGAAGCTTTGCTCCCTGTGCTTATAGGAAATAATCTTTGTGAATATAGCACACGGGAGGGCTCTGGGATTTAAATACAGGCATTTTGCTAACAAAACATGGGGCTATGCCCACCAAGTGAAAATTTCACTGTAGGGTTAGTCAAGCTGAAGGGACCTCATGCTGTTAGGAGCCCACATCCCACAGCACATGGTCACCCAAAGGAGCAGACAGTGGCCGCAGCCAAAATGTGGAGAAAAGTGTAGTGTGTGTGGAGAGGAAAGAGAGGATGAGAAACCTATAGGAGGAGATCTGTGAAGCAGGGTTGATAGCTGTATTACCCAGGGTCTAGGTGCAGCAGCTGCAGGGAGAAGGAGGAGAAAAGGAATACAGCATTATGTTCTGAAAAATGCCTCTCATTGCTGCTAGTCTATTCTGTTTTGACTCTCTGGCATTGCAGTCAGGGAATGTGATTTTCCTTTGCAAAGAGTCATGATGTGCCTGGTGATGAGGCAGTGATTTTGCACTCTGAATTTTTCTCCCCTTTTTCCACCATAACTTTTTCAGCACCTTGATCACCACATTATAGTCAGGGTAAGTGGGACCATGCACATCCAGAAGTGTATTACCTCCTGGCAGCAGGCCGAAGGGCTCCTCTGCTTGGACAAATGGGTCACGTGGGTGCAGAATAGTGCTCACGGTGCCAGGTCTCAGCCTGGCTGGCTATAAGGTGTGTGACTGCAGCAAGAGCACAGGACTAGCATCTTCATTTGCCAGCATTACCCATTCCGATTGTTCTGAGGATTAAGAAGAAAAAAATTCCTGTAGCTTCCTGTTTCTCCTACCCTAATGGTTTGATCTTGCACATTTGGAAATACTTTCCCCTCTTGGAGCTGATTTAGCATGCTGGACTGCTCCTGCAAGTGCCAACACAGTGTGGGGAGAAACAGGTAAGCACAAAGGAATGGAAAGATGTTGTCTCCTCTCCTAGCAGGATTCTAATTCTCCCTTGGCTTAGACATCCTTGGTAGCATCAAGGTTTTGGAGATCTCCTCTGGAAACCCAGTAGAATAGATGCAGGATTGCTTTACCCAGACTGATCCACATCCAAATAACTTAGTGAGTGTTAAAAACATCTTGGAAAATGCTATTCCGAGCCCTCTTGATGCATTCAGTAGCTCCAGAATATATTTGTAGTGTTCTGGGGTCATGGAAACAACATTCTTTCCTTAAGCTTTTGGGTGTGCTGGATATTGTGGGTCCATGCTGTGCAGACAGCAAGCACAGATGGTGCTAGATATACCACTGATCTCCATGGAGTGCCAGTGACCACCAGCTGCACAGTCAGGGCGGTGGAGAATCAGCTGATGGACTCCAATCATTTCTGCTCATCTGTTGTCATCTTACAGGTGTCTAGCAGAAACTCAGGGCAGGAACCACCTCTTGGTGCCCATCTTGTTCTTCCAAGGAAGCCTCTCTTAAACAGGTGCTTTCCCATCTCCATCATCAGAGAAACACTCGAAGAATTGCAATTACCTTGCTGGAAGAGTTGAAAATCAGTAACTCATGCTCCTACTGCTCTTGCCACCTTTCAGATAGAGGGTTGTCTGTGGACAGCCTAGTGCTGAAGATCCTGAATGGCATCTTGGATTCTGTTCTGTTCTCTTGCCACCTCTGCCTTCTTCACAATAATTATCTAATGCAAGACACATTCCCAGTGATGGAGCAAAGGATGGGGTCCAGGGCTTCTCTCCCTCCAGGCCCAGTCTCCTGTCTACCAGGCAGGCTAGTCTAAGGCTTGGCAGCTGGGTTCCCCTCCAGGCATTGGAAGACATGGTGCTGAACCTTCCCGTGGTAGGCAGACAACCAAATGCAGGTCTCTCTCTTGCACACATCACTGTTATAAACATCAGATTATGATATGGGCAGCCTCCCCTCCCAGTTGTTCTTCTGAATGAACTGGTTGTGGCATTTGTGCATTGTGCAGGAGTGAATGGCAAGTGCTTGGGTCCATCCCCTAGGCTGGGACATTTGGAGTTCTTCCTCAGCAGGTGAGCAAATGCATAACCAAAGCAAGACTTTGCTGACCCCTGACCCAGTGTCCTGTCCTTCTCCCTGAAACGAGGCACACAGAGCACTGCCACTTCTGCACCTCGCTGCCTCTTGCTCTGGGTGAATCAGTGGCTGGATGCCTCTTCAGTGACCTTTTGAAGATGGCCACTTTCCCACTGCCTGTGCAAACACCACAAGTCCCTCTCCCCTCACAAAGGATCCCAAGGAGAAGCTACCCATCTCCCGTGTAATCCCAACTGCTCTCCCTACTCTCTGTACCTTTTCTGAATGGCTCTACACTCTTGCTGAGCATACGAGGTTTCCCGTACATGCAGGGTGGCTGGGGTGAGCTCATTACAACTTCCCTTCCTTGGCTAACGGTGTCCTGTTGCTTCTAGCTGCTTGCAGTACTGTAGCTGATAGGACGCCTCCAGCACATTTTCTCCTTGCAAGCCTGCAGCTTCCTTGCTTGGAGGCAAGCAAAGGAAGTCACACAGTCATAGTGTGAACGTTTGAAAAACATTTATAGAAAAGGAATGGAAAAGCAAGTCAGTATTAATAAATTACAGAAAGATAGAACATCTGCACTAAATTATTGCAAACTCAAGTGAGAGTGGAAAGCTAAATAAATAAAGAGGAAATCATGTTAAGGAAGAAGATGAGTAATAGAAAAATTCTCCTTCAAAGTGCCACCAGTTAGCCTTTTTGTACAGCACTATATACAAACAAACCTTATGGAGATACAACAGGGGTCAGAAAGCTTGACGCAGCTGTCTAACAGCTGTCTGCCCTATTTATTCTGCTCTCTTCTGACTCTACATTATCTTATGGCTTGGCTAGTGCGGTGCGAAGAGAGGGACCCTGAGGTTTGGGGTTGCCTTGCCCCATCAAGGTGGCCGGGGGATGGACTAGCTGAAGGCAGATGTCCTGTGCAGGCAAGGACGATGAGGTAGGTACCCACACACAGCAGGAGATTAGGAATGATCTTGGAGAAACCATGTGGCAGGCAGGATGTTTGAATGGCCAAGGAGCTCAACAGCTCCTGGCCTGTGAAAAAAAGACTTTTTTTTCTTCTCGTTCTGTTGCTATGTCTGCTTCCAGTTCAATGTGATGGGGCACAGAGGTGGAGCAGGTGACTTTCAAGGGTCCTTCCCAGGCACATGACTGTGATGTGTCATATATTCCCTTCATTCAGGGATGTGCCTGCACAAGAAGTTCAAGTTGACATAGGTACAAATGGGAGAGAGGTTCAAAATGTGATAGAGTGCTTCTCTCTGTCCTAAAGCAAGGTCAGCTGTACCATTCCTGATAGAGGTATCTGTTTATTGGACTTAAAGACCTTCTGATATGGCTATTCCATATCCTCCTCAAGCAACCTATTAATATACTTGCTACCGGAAAACTTTTTTGAATGTCTAAATTGCTGTTCTTGTAGCAATGGAAAACCACAGATTTGCTATGTCTGTACAACTAAAATAGTAGATCCCCTTTTACTTTGCAACAGCCATCTACATGTTGAAAGTATGTTACCGTTTGTCCTTCAGTCTTTTCTCCCTTAAACAATCCTGATCCTTTCATTCTTTTTTCATAGACTGCATTTTCTACATTTCTGGCAGTTCTTGTTCTTCACTTTTGTGGAAGTGTGTGCCTTGAGCTTAAGGAATAATATTTCCATGAAGGCCTTCCCACTAGTAAGTAGAGCGCAATATCACTTTTCATGGCATGCAGCCTTGAATTCCTGTTTGTACACTTCCATGTGATAATTTGCCTTTTCCACACCAGCCTGTCATTGCTGTTTCAGGTTCAGCTAACCCACAAATCCTTTTCCCAGACACTCCTTTCTAACCAAAATGTCTTTCTGCATTTTTAGCATGATAAAATTTATTACCTGTGCAATCTCCAGAGTCTACCTGAACTTAATCCCTTGATCTTGCTCTGTCATCCCATCCACTTTTTTCAGACTATTTCTTCAACTTGTTAAGATCATTGTGGAACCAGATGTTTTGCTAAGATGCATGGTAACACAAGAGCTTTTCCTCTGTGCATAAAGTCTTGTTTTCCTAAATACTGCCAAGTCTGTTCTTTCCCTACTCCAGCCTTAAATCTTACCTCTTTTTCATTGGTATTAACTCTGCTAATTGCATCCTCACATTTGACCATTTTAGATGCAAAAAAAAAGACATTAAACACTTTGATCTGCTCCTTGTAATCTACCCATTGTCTTCTCTCTTCACAGAGCAGTGAGTTAATATTTTCCTCCGTCTTCCTTTTAGTGAATTATTGAATTCTGTTACCTTTGGTGCCTCTTGCTAATTTAATTTTAATTTTCCTGACCTTGTTTTACATGGCTATGTTCATACTCAACCTTAGACATCTGATTTTGTTCCTACTTGTTGTGGTTCCTTTTTGTCTGTGAGGTCAATGAAGAGAAGTTAGTGCCTTTTCCATTTCTGGTCTTTCTTCTGCATCTGCACTTCTGCCTTTAGCATTGTTTCTTTGGGGAACTAACAACTCTAAGTCCTTTTTTTCGTGGTCGTTTCCCACAAGATATTATGTGTCAGTTTCCCAAGCTTATTGAAGTCTGCCTGTCTGAAACCCATTGGGTTGGTTTTTCTTCTCCTGACTTGCCTCTCCAAGAACCACGAAACCTACCTTTTCATGGTAACTCCCATCCACATTGCCTTCCACCTTCCCTTTCTTACGCTGCTTCTCCCTCGTGCTGAGACTCAAACCCAGAGAACCTTTTCCTTTACTTCCTTTCTGGGTCTTCGGAATCCAAACAAAAGTTGTGATAAGCCTATGCCATAAAGGTGCTGGAGAGTTTGTATGCTGTTGAATTCTTTTTTTCTACAAATGTCGCTAAATGTAGCTAAAATCTTCCACTTCCCACAAGACCTGTGCTTCAGATGTCTCTGTTAGTTACTCCCAAAGAGCCTCATACCTCTTATCTTCATGGATGGATGGCCTTTAATAGACTCCAATAAAGTCTGACAATGGTATCCTCTTTCCACCTTTGCAGACTTTCCGCAAAGCTAACTCCATCCGTCTTCTGGATTTTAGAACAAGCTTACACATACTAGGCTCACAAAGTGACATCTCTTTTCTCTCTCTGCTGTCCATTCTTCTTGAACAAGCAGTATCCTTTTCTGTTAGCATTCCAGCCATAAGAGTGGTTCAACCATGTCTCTATTATTTCAGTGGAGCTGCAATCTTGATCCTATATTAAAACTCCCGGTTAGAATATAGAGAATGTTTATTAAATACTGATTTCACCATGCTTCTTTCATTACTATGCCAACATCTAAGATGGATGCACTATCCTCTTGTTTCTTCTGTGGCATTGTGACAAATAGCCTTATCCTTCCTCGTTTTAAGGTCTTCCTCTAGTTTGCTGTGGTGTATGTGTGAGCACATACTGACCATGTGGTTTTCATTCCCTGCACATTGTCCTCATCCTGAAACATCATCTCTAGGTAAGAAAGATACTTTTTGTGAGGTTCAAACATTATTTTGGTTTTTGGGTACTAGTGCATGGGACACTCACTACTCCAAAATCTTTCAGTCCACCATTTGCTCACAGGAATCAGGAGTAGTGACTCTTTCTCTAAACTGAAAGCAGTTGCCTTAAAAATAGATTTCTCTCAGCTCAAGAATGAGGTTTTAATAACAGGGATGAGTTGAGGACATAAAGATATTACTAGGAGTAAGTGAAGATGAGGGAGTAAAGTGTCTGTCTTACTAAGCAGAATTTAATCTATTTATTTCCCTCAGGCTACGAAGACATACAGCTCTTTCAAGTCATTAAGTGGGAAGGGGATGTAGCATGCCATGCCAGCAGGAATGCTCACTTCATCTACATGCAAGAGTTTTTCCTAACCTTGGTGACCACACAGCCCAGACCCAAAGTTCTCAGCAATAACACAAATGGAGGGAATTGTCAGTCATGGAAATGTTTCAACACATTCTGCGTTGCCCAGAAATGTAAGAGACCATCTGGAATTAGTGTTGAATATTTTTGCTAATGACCTCATGATAGAATACTGAGAATGTTTATTAAATTTACAGATGACACCAGGCAGGGATTACTTGTGAGTCTGATAGAGGACAGGATTAGAATTCAAAATGATCTTGCCAAACTGGATGAATGCTCTGAAAAAAAAATAGAATGCAATTCATCGGGGACACACGCAATGTATACACTTAGGCAGGAATAATCAGCAGCACAAGCCCATAATGAGGAACCATTTTTAGAAAGTTTAAGAAAAGGACAGGGAAGAACTCTGGTGGATCACAGAAGGAGTTGTCAAATGAGCCAACTGTGTTATACTTCTGTGAAAATGTCAACTATTATCCTGGGATGTATGAGTGGGAATAGATCTTGGACAATACCTTCTACTCAGCACTGGGAGGGCCTCAGGGGGAACACATGGTCCAGTTTTGGGCACTGCACTTCTGAAAAGGTATGGAGTGTTTGGGGGAAGGCAGGACAGGAGCAACATAATAGTGCAGAGGACTGGAAAAATGGGAATTGCAGAAAAAGTCTGCATGGAGGCTGTTTAACAGTGGAAGAGACATGAAATAACCTTCAAGTAAATAAAGCTTCTACAGAGAAGAAGGAAATGACCTGTTCTCCCAGCCTGAGAACTAAAAGACATAAATGCAGGAGGAAAGATGCAGATCAGGCATTACTAGGAAAACTTTCCTGATGGGCAGAAGAGCGGTACACTGGTAGGGGTTTTCTGGGAAAAGGTCTCCATCCTGGAAAGCCTTTAGACATGCATCTTCGTTTAAGGTGAATTGCAGGTACAGACAGCTTTGGGCAGCCTCTCCAAAAGGTGTGGCTAGCTGAATGCACATCTCTGGCCTATGAACCACCGAGGTAAAGCCAATATTTAAAATAAAGAAGCTTAAGGGAGTTATCCACTTGCATCCTGTCTTGAATCTAAGCAACCTTTGAGCACGTCCCTTCTTTAAAAAACCCAGACATTGTTCTATGTGCTCAAAATGGGTATTCCCACTGCACCAGGAGCCTGTTGTTCTCTGTCACTTGGGGATGTTTGATGATGTTTTGCTTGACAGCTCCTGAATGCCTCAGGTATGCCTAGGCGGAAGACACTTGCTGGGCTGCAGCTGACCAGAGCAGACCGCAGCTTTCCCCTCTCTCCCTGAAATGCTGATGTGAGCAGGGACCAGGGCAGGTGTGAGACACAGGGCAGCATATCAGCACCAGTTTCCACCTGTGTGTACACAACATGAGCCCCTCATTTCACCCTCTTGCTGCCCTCCTGTCTCCAGGTGAGCAAGCAGAGGGTCAGCACAGGATGCAGAGGAGTGTTTTCCTACACCTTACCCAGCGTGGAAGGCAATGAGGATAGGTAACGCTATCCTGCCAGCCAGGCACACTGCAGGAAAAGTCCTGGTCTTTTGTGTTCTTCAGAGTCAAAGGAGCAAGCAGTAGCCTGATCACCTTTAATTGGGTAAGACCTGGATTTAGGGCACTGGTGATGCAGAGATGGTGCCTTCCCAAAGATAGTTTAGATTTGCCTTTCTTCCGTTTATTAAAAGTTATCACCTCGGCATTGGTTCTGTTTGGTTTTCAATGATGTTCCAAGTAAGTAATTTTAAACTCCTATGATTCACATGATTCCTGACTAATGGTTGCCCACAATGGAAAATTCTAGGAGTTTCGTGATGAAAACCATATTTAGTCTTAGTAGTATCCATATATATAGGGACTGGTGGGAATAAAGCAACGAAAAGCAATACACTGGTAGATAGGAAGTGAAGCTTCTAGAGTGAGACTTTTTCATATGACATTTAAAGGACATGCTAGAAATATTTTAGTGGGGGATCAAATACCAGTGTTCTCCACATTTAGGTCTGCTGTTTGATCTTTCTTCTTGGTCAGGTTCTAGAGGGAAAAACCACACACACACACAAAACATCTTCTGTTCATCTCCTGGATTTGTACTTGGGGCTCCTCCTCCCCCTTCAGCGCCAGCCCCTCCCAGGTTCCACATCACCACGGGGTTATTAATCAGTTGTGATACCCACATGACCTCCAGTTTCAGCTCTCTTTGGTCCCTCTACTCCACTAGCTGAACTATTTCTAATTGGCTAATCAGCTTATCCGGTTTGGCCCTTGATGCAAACCAGGTCTAGACATGATCTATTCCTGGGAGGCCCCTGGGTTCAAGGGGCCAATCTCACACCCTGTCCATCACTATTGTCAGCACGGTACCCTATCTCAAAGACATGCCAATGAACATTAGTGAGAGATTAAAATGACAGCCTTGGTTTTCTTACATGCCTTTTAATCATCGTAACATGCAGTCTAATGTTTCACTCTGTCTTCCTTTCCCTGCAAGAGCATGTTCTCAAGGAAGAAACCAGGAGGGACGAGAGCGGGTCAAAGACCACAGCAGGGTGAAAGCGGTGGAAAGGAATTAAAATGGAGGGTGGGGGAGGAGGAGGAGGAGGCAAGAGACAAAAACCAAGTCAGAATCTGGCAGCCAGACGCAGAGCGACAAGGCTAGAATTTCAATTCCTTCATGTGGCTCCCATGGGCTGACGTCTTATAGGTACTGCTCACCGCCACACTGGCGTGCCACCAACATGTGCCAACACTGGTGCCTACAGCGGGCTGCCCGACATCCATAGCCACACACCTGAAAGGTGATTTGCACAAATGCTGCACATCTCAACTTGTCCTGAGAAGAGCTGGGAGGCTTGGCTACTCTGAAAAACTAAGCTGTCTTTATTCAAGTGCCTGCATATGAATTTAGTAGCTGACTTTTAGACCTTTGGGTTTCTGAAAAAGGCTTAACCTGGTCACTTATCTGCAACTTTATGCAATTATTGGCCATTTAGACAAATGACAATCAGAGGGCTCCATGCAATAAGATTGTGTCTGAATTCCTTCTTGGTCTCTCCGGCAGTGAATAGTTGGTGGCTCTTCTTAAACAAAGCCCCATTCTCTGCAAAAATGTGTCAGTGTAAAAGGCGGATGCTCCTGTGTGAATATCTGCTACACAGGCAGGCATAAAAAAGGTCTCCCCGTGTCCCAGTTGGAGAGCTGTGTGGCTGTGTTAACAGCATGCACAACCAAAGTTAATGACCTCACTTGCCCAAGACTTCCTTGTGCTCGGCCAGCTCTGAATGCAGACAGAGCAAGTTCACACCTGTTTGCAAAATACCATATGGACATCATCTGTAACAAACTTGCTCAGATGGTTCATTTCTAAGGGGCATTCAAACTTTTCCTAGATGTATGTGTATTTTTTCTTCTCACAGTCATGCTTTTACTGAAAATTTTAGCTAATGTAATATCGACTCCTTAGCTTTTCAACTCCTTGGTCCAAAACTATTTGGCTGGTGGGATGTGTGAATTCCTTTAGCCAACCAGTGGAGCATGTAATTAGCTCTATATGCACGAATGAATTACGCATATGTTTTGCTATGTGGCTTCAGCTGGTAACTAAGCATGAGAAGTTTCCAGCTAGAAAAGGAAACCGGTGAGAAAGTTAGGAAAGGCTGTGAAGCAGGCAGTGCACAGGAGGTCTCTGGTTTTCCTTGCTCCCTTTCTGCTACATACCTGATTCTGCCTGCATCCTCATTTTTGTGCTGTGCTTTCTATGGGATACATGTTCCTCAGTGGACTCTGGAAGCATCCTGCAGGATGTGCTCTGTTTCCAGTGCCTCACGTTCTACTTTCACACAGCACCGAGTTTGGGTGACGTTTCCTGACCTGATAAGGATTAAGTTTGCGCAGTTGCAGAGGTTAGCACAAGTCCTGCTCACACAGCCCAGCCTGCCTAAGCAGGAGATGGAAGCAGAGCCTTGCAATCACACCTGGCCAGTTTATAAAGTTACTATCCCTTGTCGGAGACGAGGTATCCGGCTGTGTGTGTGTGTTGCTGGTGCTGTTACAATACACAGGCAAATGGGTTTGCCTGAACCGCTTCACAGTCCAGCTACATCATGTACTTGCAGACAGAGTTTACCGCGAGGGCAGCTGTCTTACTGAACAGTTGCACTGCTTCGCTCCTTTTTGTCGTCTGTTTAGCATTTCTTTAAGGACGCGAGCCTTAAAGCAGGTCAGAGGTGAGGGGAGTTTCATATTTGGCAGTCTTTTCTCAGTCTTTTTAAAAGTGCAGAAATTGACTCATGTTGAGTTGGCCTTCTCTGAACAAGGGGAATGTAACCCTGCTGGTAGCACCATAGTATTATTTATATAGCAAGTTAAAGTACAGAGTTCAGACTTTTTTTTTTACATTTCAGGGTGGAAAAAAATGATTAGAATGTTTTGCATAAGCAGAATTTACCCTGTCTATTTCAATACTCGATTTTTGTAACGCACCCTGGCATGTCAGAGCTACTATTTTTTAATATAAATAATACCCTAGTACACAGACTTTCCTCCTGTTAAAATCCATCCTGCTCTTTAAAACAATACCATGCCCAGATGGAGTAGGATGGATAGAAAGTAGCATCGTCAAAGAGTGGATCTTTTAGCAGACTATCAGATCTCACCCAATTTCGTGGGGAGAGTAAACCAGAAGTGGATTCAATGTAAACGCTCTTGTCTTTCACCAGTGGTTTGTACCGAGCTGCTGCACCCAAGGCCCAAACCAACGCTGCCTGAAGTCAGCAGAAGTCTTTGCGCCACCTCTCCAGTCCTCAGGCATCCAAATGAAAGCTATCCAGCTAGGCAGCACAGTCGTCGTCTCTTCCTCTGACCTCTGATATTGCAGACAAGGCCACACATTTTGCAGACAGGGAAAGGCTGAACAGCAAGCATTGCAGCTTCTTACAGATGTGGTTAGATTATCTTAATGTATTTAAACAAAGTGCAATGTCAAAGTAGCATAAATACCATATTTCAGCAAAATGGCTGCTTCTCCAGTGTTCTGCTTCCCGATGCCAAATGAAATACTTCTCACTGTTTATTCACAAAACTCTTTCTTGCCCACTGAATTTTCATATTACTGGGTTGGGCCAAATAATCAGTTTCCTTTTAAAACAGAAAAACCATTAGTGCATTCCAGTAGGCTTTTCATGTTACGTTAGAAACCCTTAGGAGTGCAGTGTGATTAGCCTATTTTGTTTTTAATTATTGCTGATTGGGGCCTACCTGTGGGGAGACTCTGAAAGGCACACAAACAGCCAACTGTGCACACCGAGACATCTACAGAGCAGCTAAAGGAGGAAGCTTGAAATGTATGGTAGCCGTTTGATATATGTGGCATTTCTAGCCTTTTTAAACAGGATGCCCTTTGTGTTAAGAAACACACCTGCACCACTTCAGAGATTAATGGGCAATTTCTTGGCAGTACTTCTGGATATTTCAGTTGTCCATTAGGATGATATGACACTAAGGGAGAAACTTTTTGATCAGCTTTAGTTGAATGGTAATCTCTTCTCCTTAAAGTAACCTGGGTTTCTTGGGAAACTTACAAGCCTCCTCTAATGTCAGGACAAGGAGTAAAGAAATGACAGAGGCCCCCAAAAGTATACATCCTCCTCCATTAGTCAAGTCTCTTCTGTGAATTAGTTAACTTTAAAAAAATCATATTACTAAGTATTTTATCACAGCAAACATTTAATCAAAGTGAAAGGAAGAGATACTAGTCCCCTTCTGGAATGGGATGGAGACTGCCAAGATGTGTTTTAATTTCTTAAGAAAACAAACTATGTCAAACACTGGGTTTTAAGCAAGCAGATGCTCATTTATCATTCGTTTTGTCTGTGCGTGCACTTGGGATCCTGCCGAACACAAGTTTTCTGAAATGGAAATGACCATATGGCAAATACCTTAAAACTGAATTCAACATGCCCTGCCTCTCGTGTGCATTATTTTAATGGTGCTTTTCTTCTTCTTTTTTTTACAGCATTGGACAATGGAAACAGAACACGGGCCTTCATGGGAGTCCGATCCATTGCAGAGGCAATCTATGGCCAGTGCTGTATGCTACCAGCAGAGTTTGGACACTTTGCAAAGGTCATACTTTCACAGCCCCGCTTCTTTGCGAGGTTCTCACTAAAAAAATCTTTGCTGCTATTTTAACCCTGGTCTTACTGTAGACATCCCAATTGGGCCTGTAGACCATGCTAGAGGGCCCACAAGAAGTGGCCTGCAGCTGCCCCAGAGCTGTGCTGGAGTACTCTGGGCTAAGAGCTGAGTGTTCGGCATGCCAGAGATGTCCAGGGATGACAGCGGTTCATTCACTGGTCCCAAAACGCCTGGGGGTAGGAGGCTGGGAGGGTCCCGAGGAGCCACCAGCAGGACTGGGTCTGACTGTGCTGACCAGTAAGAGAAGAGTCTCTGCCCTGTAAGTCTGCCGCCTAAAGGAGAGTGTGCTTGATCTGCTGTGATAAATCTGTGCATTTTCTGTCTCAAGTGAAAATAAAGGGGGTGTCTCTCGTATCCCTTTCTCCTCTCAGCATTGCTTCCACTAAGCATGGACAATTCCTCACCAGGTGTTGGGGGTACTCCTCATACATCACAAAACAGCTAAAGCTTGCTGAAAAAGGAAAACATGAGCAAGCAAAATAGAGTAGCTTTATAAGCCCAAATTCTTCTAATTTGCAGGTACAATTGCCACGGTCACTGGCGACTTACATGGTAAAGGCCGCTTCAATTGCAGACTGGTTGTTCGAGAGCAAAATTAATGCAAGTGCAATTATGACCCCAGGTCCTGATGCAGAACAAAGACACATCCAGATAGCCACACATCCACAACTGATGGCCACACATGTCACTGGAGACTGTAGCTTTCACCTTCCTCATAAAGACTCAAGTGACAGTCAAGAACCTGAAATGCAGCTCAGTGACATCATTTGTAGGTACCTACCTTGTCTTAGCCAGGACTGCTCTGCTTTACAGGGGTGCTTCCCTGGTCAGCAGAGCATAAGCCTGTCCACCTGTTGGTATCATCCCTGTCCTGCCCCCTCTGCTGCCTTGTTCTTCTGCCTCCCCTCTGCTAGTGGTCACAACTCACGCACTCATCAGCAAAGAGCTTCCCTAAAGCTCTACAAGCAAGAAGTGACACTGGCAGGCATTAGGGCTGAATGCTATCAGCGTGGTGTACTATATATGACCACAGTGGCTGGCATCTTTGACACCTTGGAAAGCCATACTTGAAACTGTAGCATCCCAGAAGGATCCTTTGCTGACCTATGCTGATGCAAACAGCAACAGCAGAGGCGCGTTAAGTCTGCATACACAGCTAGGAGTTGTGATGCTCTATATTATTAGATGCCACAATAGTAGTTAACTATAAATACCATGCACACTGCATGTGACACAGCTGCTCACCTGGGATTGAGCCCTGGGTTAAGGGCAGCAGGGATGACAGCAAGGAGAAGGGACCCGCGGCTGTGTTTCAGCTCTCCCCTTGCCTGCTTCCAGAAGAGGTGAGCCTCAATTTCTGCAGATCCAAGTGTATGGAAAAATACTTGCTGTCTGGAACGTTCCCAGTCTACCAGGGAAGTAACCAGACACTTGTCTTCTAAACAGCATTGAAAACCTCAACTGTGGCTGCCCATGAGGAAATTGGCCACATTAGTCCTGATACTGTCCTATGCAAATAAAGGCATACTGATACTCATTATGTTACTCGATTGTCGTCTTCTTTTTCCTTTTTTTAATGTGAGTTTTACATTTGATTAACCATTGTAACTTTGGAAAGCAATTCATTTAGGTATGGCCATATGTCACGTCTCAACGAATGCCTTTTGAACTGCAACCTTCTCTAAGGAAATTGGTTTTGTACTTTGAATTATCTGCAAATCACATTCATATGTCTGATCTTTTTTTTCTTGTGATATCATCTTAGCGTCAGCACTCAGGAAGGTTAGCTGACTGATAGGGATGGAAAGTGCAGCCCATCATTAGAAACACAGGCTGTGTTTGGTGCTGATAACTGGGAAAACTGTCCTAATGCCTTCAGCTCTGTCTTCCCTTGCTTTCTGTGATAGTTACTCTGTTGGGTAACTTTCCACTCTACTCTTCAGAAAGGACTTGATTTTTCAGCCAAGGGGGGACAGACCTGGGAAACAGAGGCTGGAGATGTCACAACTGACAGCCAAACCTCACCAACATTTGGAGGAGGAAATCTAGATACACTCAAGGAACAGCTCACTCGCAGAAGAACCAAGATGGATTCATGGAGAAATATCTTAATAAGATTAGCAACTAGTGTTTGTTTCAAAAGCCAGTAGCAAGTGCCTGGATAGATGGTAAATATTTCTTTTAAATAAACAATCTGTATTTTAATCACAAATATTTGTATTATAAATAACTGATCTCAGGGCTCTACCTGGAAAAAATATGGAGGCCACCAAGCTTTGCACTAACATGACGCCACTGGTACAAGGAGGCTGTAAAGGTCAGAGGCGTCCCTTTGCCAGTGGAGCGGCACACCTGTTTTGGGAACTTCAGTTCCCAAAACTGTTCTGTCCTTGCGCAGGACAGAACGTCCCTCAGGCGCAGTCAAGCACTTGACATCTGATGATCTCAAAGTGCTTTGCAAAAGCGAGTTAATCTTTCACATTGCCTAAATATGGACCTGGTCCATGGTGAAGTGTCCTATTCAACATGTCCATGAGTCAACGACTGAGCTGAGGATCCAGGTCTCCTACTGGCTTCCTATCATCTTCTGTGCGTGCCAGACCATACGCTCCCTCTCGGCAGCTTGCCATTTCTCTCCCAAGAAAGAAGGTACTCCTATCTGCACTGCTTTACATAAACAAGTTACCAGACTTCACTGCTACGGGGACATCTGTAGGATCGTGTTACCTCGAGCCTCAGGATCACACTCCAGCTCCAGTCCTCTGATTGCCTTTATTGCTCATAGTCTGGCTCACACCTAGGCTGAGCCCGCTGGTCTGCAGGCCAGGGACATACAGGCACAAGAAGAGTACTGGCCAGGACTTGGATCCTGCCCCCACAGGCAATGTGGGTCCTAGCAGGCTGAGCCATGCCATGCCTTGGATGCTCTAGCCCAGCAGTGAGTCACTGTAGCCCAGCAGTAAGCCATAGGCTGAGATTCAACATGAGGATTCAGAGAAGACCAGGAGGAGAACCTGGCTCACCCATTAATTTGTTAAAGTTTGGCCATCTTCTGCTGTCATGCCTGGGAGTATTTCCTCAGGAAATTTTATTTTTTCCTTATCTCATGATTTGGTGTTTGTTTGTTTAAGGTTCCTGAAACACAGTCCAAGCAGGTTGAACCTTGTGACTTGTGGCTGACTGAATACTGCTTTGCAAACAAATGTGCCATGACCACAAACTGAAAACAGTGGGCTTCAGTCCCAGGAAGATCTCCTTTTGCTCTCCCTGCAAGCCTAGTGGCTTGCCTAGTGGAGTCCATGCCTGCACACATCCAAAGTCCTCTTCTGGAGAGACAAGCTGACCTTCCATCTGACATCACAGCCTTCTGCTAACTGCCAGCCTTTCACAGCCACAACATCATTGCTGTGACATGAACACAGTCCCCTGCCCTGTGGCTCAGTGAAAAGGCAAACATGAACTATAGGGAAGGATTTACTACTCTGTTTTGGTTGTCCTTTCTGGCAGCTGGTGGCATTCCCACCATGTCCCCTTGAAAGTCCTGATCATTCTTGTCAGATTCCCTCTGTGTTGGTAATTCAGTACAACAGCAGCACCTGTTATCCCGGTCTTCTCCTCCAGCGCTGGCTGCCTTGGGCTTCTACAGAGGGCACCTCCTGCCTCTGCCTCCCATTCTGCCTCACAGAGAGGGCACGTCTCTGCTGGTCAAGGAGCGCATTCAGCATACCAGATCATGCTCTGTTCCCTGCACCCTTTCTGTGGCTGCATTTCAGCTATTTGATCTCTGGGTACAGCCCATGACGTTTGCAAAGCCTGGAGTCTCCCTCTGCCGAAGGACTGTCTCCAGCTGTGATAAGCCAGGCGGATTGTCTGAGGCAGCTGGCTTTGGAGACCAGGGCTGGTCTCCTTCAGAGACCTTCCTTCTAAGACCTCCTGTGCAGCGCTGCTCTTGTGCTGACCTCTGCCATCAGTGCCCCTGCTCAGGAAGGCCCATGGACCTCCCCGGCTGCACCACAGTGACATGAAGTCTCCCTTGGTATTGTCCTCACTACTGCAGCCCAAGCCTTTTAATTCCTGGAGATACAGGAGAGCACAGGACAGGAAGATCAGGAGCCAGCAGTTTTAAACTGTCCCCTGTCCTGAATGTATCTGGCTTTTTAGAGGAAATTTCTGTCTCGGAAACCGTACTTATCTCATTTTCCCCTCCTAAATAACTCAACAACAATTCCCAGCCTCTCAACAAGCGATAGGGGTGAATGTAAATGTGTTTGTGCCTCCCAGTGTGCGTGACCTGTCGATGCTGTGCACAAGACTCTGTGTCCACCCCCTGACTTGCAGTTATCTTGGAGCAGCAGCAACAGTGAGTGACTGAGCTTGAGCCGATTACTTCAAAGGTACATTTTACCCCCTGAGGATGTTAACACCCTGACAAATCAACAGCAGTAAAGATGCTCCATGTGCACTTTGGCTTCACAAGACTACAGTCATGTCACTGTTCTTGGAACAGATGATGAGACCTATTTTATATATATACATTTATTTATTTTTAATAAATTATGTAAATGCATATATGCTCAATATAAGGGAATTATTATTATTATTATTCCTTTCCTAACACCTCAATCAGCTTATTTTTCAGAAGTTCTCTGGCATTTGTAAGGTTGGCTTCTCAGCCCCATCTGTCTGATGTATGTTCCCTAAAGCGGGGGAATGCAAATCATCAGCCCCATGGGGGCCGTAAACTAAATGCTTTAGGCAGCCCAGAAATCCCTTGCTCTCATATCCACCCTGACAGTAAGTGTCAATGGTCCTGTGAAAGGGTTATGCGGGGTTACCTTGCTCCCAGCTGACTCATTTTCTCACCTGGAGAAGCGAGGTCCCGGGGCAAATATCTGGGGGATTTGTAGTTTCTGGGCTGAAAGGGAACTTGATGGTGTCTTGCATCACACAGTTTGATGGTTTGGGAAGTTTGTCTTTGCACAGACTACAGACCCTGATTAATGTGATGTTGTTGCTATGGTCATTGCCCTATCATGCAATGTTTTCAATTTCTGCCTTTGCTGACAAGGCCTTTAGCACCAGCCTAAGGGCAACGAGTAATAACAGAGACGAACAGAGTCATAATGACCGTCCTCCCAGCAAACAATTGATATGCTAATGACGTCGGTGGGAATGCAGCTCATATCTACAAAGAGAGGGACTGGAGAATGGAAATAGGACAGAGCAAAGAACAGAGGGGATTAAAAAAACGATTTGAAGAAGACTCTTGTGGGATTTTTCCAAGGACCTGGAATAAGCTTCGTGGAGGAAAGGGAAGAATCAATCCAGTGTGATTTTCGTACTGGGAGCAAGTCTGGTTTATCAGCTGAGCTAGCCGAGGAACTGACCCAAACTCAATATTACCCCAGCAGAGAGAGGACATTGAAAGAAAGAAATCTATGCAGAGCTTTTTGATTTGTATTTTATCTTCTGTGCACTTCTGGTACTGAGTAAAGAGCTAAGTTGTTCCTGAATCCCATCTCAACCCCAAGGCACGTTACCTTTTCAAACTACCAACCACATGCTCCAAACGCTTACAGACGAGCACCAGATCTTGCAGGTACCTGTGGTCCTGAAGAATGGGGTGCTTTGAAAGTGGCAGCTGGAACACGAAGCAGTTGTGTTTGAGGCTCCACCTCTACACAGAACAGCAACCAAAGCCAGTGCCCTAGACACGTTTGAGACAGGTCATGGAGAAAAGGGAGCTGCAGTCTACCAATGTAGACAATGCAATGGGTTAGGACCCTGGGAATAGTTATGTGAATGCCTAAAGAGATCTGCTCTAGCCAAGTCACGGGCAGTAGCGTTTCACACAATCATTCTTTTTTTATTTGCCCCCACAAATAATCTGTGATTGAACCAACCATATTTTTTAGAAAAAAATCCACTGTCAACCAAAGGCTTCAAATAATGGAAAATCTGGAAGTCTCATGAGAATCTACTCCAGTGCTAACAGCTTCACTCTTAAAGGCTTATTTCTGCTCTTAATTTTTCACACTTCAACTTACACATTTCAGAGTAAAGAACCTCTCTTTCTAGATACTCTCTTTGCAAACACTTTTTAACCCCAATCAAGTTGTCTCTTAGCTGTCTCTTTGATCAGCTAAATAGATAGAGGTCCTTAAATCTCTCTCTGCAGGGTGCAATTTTCTCACCAAGAACCATTTTCATGCAATCTAGGATCTGAGCTAAACAAAGCTGAGGGAAGAACTTTGGCCAGACTGTGTTTTGAGAAAAGACTTAGGAGATGGACTTTATTATCTGATTACATTTGGTGTTAATAAAAACTTGACTATACAGCGATAAATTCTGCAGTTTTTATTGTTTTGCAATGACAAAAACTTGAGTCATCCATTGCACTTCTCTGTGAATTTCTTCCCTTTGAAATTATTATAACAAGCATGATTATATTACATCAATATAAATCAACAGTGATGTCCTGTCCTGGTTACAATATATTGACGCTTTATTCACAACATCATGAGTTTCTTTTTAGGCATTTTCAAAAGTATAAATCTCCCTTTCAGGGTTCTCAGTAGCAAAATTAGCATTTGCTTTTTGTCCCTGTGCTCACAATTTTTTCATGGTTGTCAGTCCAAGTATTTGGCCTTCAGAGCTGTCTGACGGGAAGCATAAATCAGGTATATAAAATCCAGTATATAAAAATGCGGATTCACTTATGTGCAAAAAAAAAATTCCTTTTTGCAGGTGTAAAAGTGGAAGTGAATCTGTTTAAAAGTGTGGTCACTGCTTTTTCACTTCAGAAAACTTTGCAGCATTATGTTACTACAGTGGGAAAATTGTTACTGGTCAGCTAAAGGCCAGTAAATCGTAACATGCTGCTGTGTCTCCATAGAAGAAATCATGATCTCATGATGGAAAAGTTCACTGGGGTATATCATTACTGGAACGTGTCCTCTAAGAACAAGGGCAGAAGCTCGTAATGGATACGGTGCTGGCACAATGGCACATGAGCGTACTCTGCTATCCACATGCCTCTGCACTGCTTCTCCTCCCACAGAAAGGTCAATGACAGAGAAGCGAGAGGATTTATGTACCCACCACCCTACCAAGAAATGCTTTTAGCTAGGTTGGGCCTGGGCTGTAAACAGCACCACTTATTTCAGCTAAACATTATTAAGGTCATAAAATGTCTCGAGATTCATGCAAACTTCATGCCAACTTGGCTGAAGCCCAGATGCATCTGCTGTGCGAGCCTCCTGAGAACAGTTGGGGAGCTGTGGGGGAACATGACAGCAGGTGGCATGCTGAGCTGGAGCCTGAAAGGGGTTTTTTGGGAGGTTTTGTGTCTGGTTTCGGCAGTCCAGCTTTCTGTGGGAGGAAAGCACTGCAAAAAGAAAGCACTGCAAGGAAGGTCTTATGGCCTCTTGAGTTCCTCTGTGCCTGTGAGTGGCATCTCCAAGTCAATGGCTGGCGCATCCTGCTATTTGGGATCATCTGAAAGTGCAGGTGCATTGCTCTGGAAAACAACAGAGACTGTGGTGTTGCATCAGAGTTCAGGACGGGGCGTGTTTCGCAGTGCCGCTGGCTTCCACGTTCCCGTGTCCAAGGTTTGCCCAGTAATCTCAGAAATGATTTATTGTGCAGGCTTTCTTTTGAGGGCAGTGGCCTTTCATGCTCAGGAAGGTAACAGCTTGTTCCCCTCCCTTTGCAAAAGCACAGACTGCCCCATTTAACCAGTAGCGGGGCTCAGCGCTCGTCCTCCGTTCCCCCTTCCAGCGGCAGGGCACGGGTACGGGGAGAGGCTCGGCAGTGCAGCCCAGAGGCTGGGGCAGCAGCCTGGGGACGGGTCAGGGATGGGTGGCTGGCTGGTGGGGGGAGCCAGGGCGGGCAGCGCTGCTGCAAGGCATGCAGAACATGCCAGCCAGGATGGAGCCAGAGGGGTGAGGGATGCTGGAGCCAGGAGTGCCAGGGACCCCCTGTGCACCCCCGGGGACGTCAGCTCTGACCAGGGCGTCCTGTAGCACAGGGGGAGATGGGAGGCCCTCCCAGGCCCATGAAAGGTCTGCGCTCCAGCAACAGGAGAGTAATCAGGCTGCGGCAACCTGGCACTGTAGGTGACATGATGACATGCTTCCAGTTCCAGCAGACATCTTCCCGAAAGAGATTTTGTACGCTAATCCCTCCTGCCTCCATCAGCCAGGCCTGCAGCTGCCAACCTGCCAAGTCCCCAGTGGGAGTAACCTCTGGTGCACTGATAGAAGGGGATAAAAGCACCTTCCCAGCCTTCCCTGGCTGTGGTGGGTTCTCCCCAGAGCCCCCTGCAGCCAGCCCCGCAGTGGATGCTGATCCCCTCTCCAGGAGGGTGATGCAGTCTACCCGGTGAGGATGGTGGCAGGGCCCAGGCTTGCCTGGAGCCCAGCCCAGTGGTGGGGTCACTCCAGCCCTTTGGGAGCAGGGAGAGAGTCCCCAGCCCACCACCCCTGTCCTGGTAACTCTGGCAGCATCTGTCCCCTGTGCTGTGCTGGCCAGCGTGTGAAACAAAACTGGGCACGCTGGTGACGGACAAGGCTCTTCGAGGGATTATCACCCCCTGAATTACAGGCAGGTCTCTGCTCCAAAGCTCAGTGAGCAGAAGTGGGTCTGCTCTCTCCCATAGTGGTCTCTGAAGTTACCTTTGCACAGCCCATGACCCCTGGGGCTGGCACAAATATATCGCACTGGTCAGAGCAGCTCAGGGTTTGCTCAGCCATACCACAAAAGCCTCCTCTGGCAGCCGGGAATAGCTGGAGTAGACCATGGCTCTGGTCATGGACGTTTGTCCAGCCTCTCTGCAAAGAGGATTATAAGAGCAGTAATACATAGCTCTTCTGTTGATATTCCTGTCCCATGGAAAATTTGCCAGTGACCAAATACTCAGGCGTATGAGCTCCTCTGCTTTACTGCAGAAGATCTGAAATACAGTCAAGTTTCAGGTCCCTTGTGTTTTGATTGGTTTTGCTGTCATATCTTAAGAGATAACTTCTTACTTCTTTAAATTACATGGCACCAACCAAGCAGTGTCCCGCTAAACAAACAAACAAAAAAACTTGTTGCAGCAAAATGTTCTTTGGCTAACTCCACTGACAGGTTTGTCTCTCCTTCAGAAAGCTGTTTTAAGAAAATGAGTTTGGTTTTGCAGACAAATCGTGTCTGTTTAGTAGATCTGTACTCTAATCAGGTGAGGTAAATGCCTAGAGACTAGTTATGGGGGCCGTATAAATACCTCCATAGATAGAGGCATCAAGAGATAAAATGCAAAGATATTTATTATTTTATGAGGCTCATTCCTTTCTCTAGGATCTAAGGAGACATGCTTCATTGAATGTCAGTAAAGTGTCTTTGATGTAGTGAAAAATCCATTAGTTTTGATGGGTTTGATCTTTCCCAAAATAACTGTACATTGAAGTATTGTCTATGGTGCTGGTGACCTTTAATGACACATTACAAGTCTCAAGTGGCCATACATGGCTGTGATACAGCAAGGGCTCTATGTGGCTTACAGAGTCCTGTAACACCGGAGCTCTCCAAAGTATTAAGTGTCCAGCACAGTCAAGGCACTGTGTAAATTCTACGTGTGTTTCATATCCAAGTGCTTTCTGCCATTTAGCTTTTTGGGGATTGATCGATACCATTGCAGGTACCGGGTGTATTTTCTGAGCTTATTGGTTGCGGAGGATACCACTGCCTATTTCAGAAGGCGTACATAACTCGGCATTCAAGCCCTTTGGGCTGCTGAGACAGACAATGCTAATACGTGGAGCAGATGAGAATTGCATTTGCCAGGGCTGGCCCAGGGAGCGGGCAGCCACCCAAGGTTTCACCGCCTCAGTGATGTCCTCAGAGCTGTAGGTGAGGGGGTAGTCCCAGTTGCTTATTTTAGGTGGCACAACAGACGGTTGCTTTCAGAGAAAGGCAGATAGCTGTTGATCAGCAATCTGTCCTGCTTGCACAGCGGTTTATGAATGGGAGAACAAAAGGACCATGCTGAAATCACCCATGAGGGGACATGGCTGGCAGGGGAGCTGGCTGGGGGAGATCTGCAGTTCAGATGGGCAGAAATGTTCCCTCCGACAGCCCCTTCTGCAAGAAGTGAGAAGGAGGTGGCAAAACATCCATGAACCTCAACACTGCTTGCTGGTGAAAATGTTCAGAGAAAGTTTGTTCCTTCTTCTTGGACTTTTAATCAAGGTTTATGAAAAGGTCTCAGAGAGAATAGTCTAATTTTTTAGTGTAGGAGTGTTATACTCCAATTATAATGTTTTGCTGTGGACTGTTTTGCCAGTTCAGGGTCATTAGCTACTATTTAGTACTAGGGATTTCTCTAGGAATAGAAATGGTTAATGTGTTTTGAGGTTCTTGCCTCTTGGTGGAGGGCATGCCAGAAGGCCAGCAACCAGGGATGAGACATGGTGTGTTACAGGTTTATTTCAGTCATGATCTTCACCCTCCTGCCTATCCTTGGATTAAAGAAAATGCTGGGTTTTTTTCATTGTGTTTGTTTCAGTTGCTGATTGCTGTTAATGACTGCAAAGCCCCACCCTTTCTATTAACGGGTCAGTGCCCAAAACATGCCTACTGTTAGTCAGATCTGCATAGTTTAAACAGGTGCTCTTTCTAACACACAAGAAATATGAGCTGACTTTTTAAAGTCAAGCTGTCCTGCTCATAGCTTAGGAGCAGGTCTCGCTTTTGCGAATACTCTCAATGGCTGTGAATTTAAGTTATGCAAATCCCGAACAACTAGTATTTGGGAGGTGGTCCCTGGCTGACTCTGAAACAGCTGCTTCTGATGAATGGTCCAGTAAATTCTCAGCTGATAAGGCTACCTGAATTTAAAGCAGCTAGCAGGCAGAGAAATTGCTGTCTGCCATTGCACAATGTGATATGTGAATGGATTTTTTTTTCATTTCAACCCTTTACCCTAAGGCTGTATTTATATCAGGAGAGGGGACTATAGCACCCAGGTACGCTGCCCGGTGTGGTATGTGCCTTCTGGTACTGTGGCAGGTGAGTGGCTATCCCACATTCACTCCTGCTGAAGGTTGAAATGTGCTCAGCAAGCTCCAGCAATATGATGAGCAGTTGATCTTCACATCTGCTCACCACCAAGAGCAGGAGGGAGGTGTGGCAGTCAAGTGACTGGAGGAGGACTCAGGAGATCCACCTTCCTCAGAGGGAACCTGCTGGCCTCGCTTGGAAACAGCCGAGGTCCCTGGCCCCCAGGGACACTGCTTAAGCCAATGGGAAGAGTCCTGGGGGGATGACTTTGGGAGCTAAGGGCACAGAGCATGGGAATGAGATATGTGCCAGCAGGTGATACACACCTCATCCCTGGCCAGAGCCAAAATCCATCACTGCTCTCCAAGATTAAACACATTTGCAGGCCAGAGACAAAATCCATCACTTCTCTCCAAGATAAAACACAATTGCATTTGCTCTTTTTACTTACACTGGTGGAGGAGAGGCCATAGCCAGTGGTCCCAAAACATCTCCCTGAGAACCTCTCTGTGGTGGTATTGTTATCTAGATTTCTACTAAGGTAGTGGGTGCAGGGACTGTGTGCCCTGGCACACCCAGAAGTCCTTTAGATTACTTATGCCTTCCTGCCAAAAGTAGCACAAAACTTGCCCAAAGAAGGAAGAACAGCACTCTGTCCCTTCACAGCTGCCCCCAAAACAAGACGGAAAGCTGTCTGTCCCAGCACTTGGACAGCTCATGAGAGGGATCAGGCATTTTGTAGGAGATTAGGTGTTGACCCATGCAGATCCAAGCTGAGTTATGGGGTGCTCTTCAGCTCAGGATAGCACAAGCTTCCCCCAGGACAGGGAGGGACAGAGGCTTGTGCTCCTTTGCAGCATCTTTTCTCCTTCGTAGCCTGGAAGCACCAAGATATGGGGCTGTAGGCAAGGCAGGGTGAGGAGAGGATGGAGAAGAGACTAGTGGGCTGTGGGTGCGGAACAGCATGCATGGAAGACTGCTCCCCTGTGCTCCCAGGCATGCCTGCTGAAAAACGGCATGACCAGACCAGTCCGGCTGAGGAGCAAAATGGCACCAGCTACACACACGTGCACAGCACTATGCCATGTGGCCAGTGACTCCGATGCAGCTGGTTTCTACACAGGTTTATGCCAGCTGGCAGACCTGGCCTGGCCATGCCAGCGCAGGGGACTCAGGCAAGAGGTCTCAGGCAAGCGGGAGTTAAAGCAGGAGATCTGTAACTCAGCTAGCAGATGCTTTACTAAAATTTGCCAGCTCACATCTGCCTGCAGGGCAGATGGGCAAGGGAAGCCAGGGCGAATTCTAAGCAGAAGGCGGGCAGCAGCATGACAAAGTGTTGCACAGCAGCGGGTGTGCAAGGTCGGATTAACGAAGGAGTGGGGCATTTTCCAGAATTCATGTTCAGTGTGCTTAGCTTAATCCACTGTTTTGCTCTGTTTCTTCTCAAGCACCACATCCCACCAGTTATGACAACTTTTCAAAGCCCTTTTTGGGGTGAGTTCTTTGTTTGTTTTATGGGTTTTTTTCCCAAAGTACTGCTGAGGCAATGTAACACGGCCCAGCCCTGCGTACGTGCTGCCCCATTCTGGAAGATGGAAAACAAAAGCTAAAAGAGGATGGTTAACCTTTTCTAATTGTCGTAGCACAGGACTAGTTGCCAGGAGGAACTTGAGTGCTAATCCTACTTTACTCACCATGTGACCTTTGGGTAAATTACCTAATTACCTTGTCCTTCAGTCAGCGGAGCCTGTAAAGAGCAGGTGTTTCAGTGAAACCCAGGATTGCTGAGACAACACGTGGCCTTAGGAAATAACCAGAGAATAAAACCCGCTGCACTTTTTTAAAGGTGGCATTAATAAACAGAATTAAAATGTCCTGCAGTAAGTTTAAGCCTGCCTTCTTGGTGGTGCACCGGATTCAGCCCCGACTGTAGTTGCACGGAAGATCATTCTGGATGGCATTTGGTATTTGTGGAGGAGTGACATAGAGTGATCTGGTCAAATAATAACTGAGTCAATTCTGTTCTGCTGGAATTAATTTCCTCTCCCTGGACATGTATGGATCCTGATTTTCCCTGGCCACCCTGCCAGGAGTGCCTTCCGAATCCCACCACGGCTGTCCTCCACGATGAGGTGGGATTACCCCTCTTTATCCTTACATTTGAAAGGAGCTTTCAGGCCAAATTAAAAATGCTCAGTGCAAAGAGGTACAGTTACCCCTTTATTCCAAGCTTTTTCCCATTCAGTTTCTCCCTCTTTCTGCATATGTCTTTTTTATTGACTCACTTTAGCCGTAGTTGAATTGCTTTTCTTCCTGAAATTATGCAGTATTAGGTACATAAACACTTCTCCTTTTTGCCAGTTCTTCATGCTGATGTGAAATGAAAAGATAGGAACAACCATCCCCAGAGATCATCCTCTCTCTGGTGAAAGATCTTTCACCCTGCATTGGAAAAAGCACTTTACAGAACTATTCACTCCCTCTTTAGCATCTGATGTCAAAGAAAATGCCATTGTATCTCTGCTGTGGATTACAAACACATCGTTTATTATTATCTGGCAATCAGGAGGCAAACTTGCTTCCTGGGGTAGGTATCGCTTGTTTTCCTGGTTTGATCTCTCTTTCACTTAAAGAAGGAGCTTTTCAGGGACATGCTTTGCAAAGAGCCAGTCTACACTCTTCTCCTCTTTCAAGCAAGTTTGGTCCTCTCAGTCTTTTGCTACAATGGTCCAGTACAGTGTGTATTTAAATCTTCCCTTTCTATAATATGGACTGGGCAGCTGAAATGCAGCCTTGGTTTGGATGAATGCATTCTGCAACCAGATTTCCAGAATCAGGTTTTGATGCTTGCTTATTCAAAAGTGCCCATAACCATGAATGGTCTAATTGAAACCGGAGGCGCTCGCTACAGACTAAGGAACAATTCAATGGGATTAAGGCAATGCAGAATCTGGGCTGTTCTGATTAAATTTTGCAAATATTAACTGAAAAATCTTGGCACAAATCCTAGCCAATATGTATTTGAGCAGTTCCCCAAAAGAGAGTGGAGCTGAGCCTTGCCTGAGGTGTAGCAGCATGGCTGTTTTAACACGTCCTTCCATTGTCTTCACTTGACAGGAGCTAAGGATCTTGGCTCATGAAGGGCAAGCTCTTTGAGGGATGTTAAGGTTAGAGTTTTGAAAGGGCAATTTCCAGGGAAAAAAAGTCTGCAACATGACAATGAATCCAGACAGAAATCCTGCTGCCTTGAAAACTGACTCTAGGAGTGAGAACCTTTCCCACAAACCCAAAGAGTTCCTGAGGGCACATCTGCACCATGCAATGAAGCATGCTGCAAAGATCCCAGTGCTGGCCACAGAGCTAATGGCGGGACCAGGAGCAAAAGAGCTGTGTCAGTGTGGTCCAGTGACCAAGCCTATCCTCTCTGCTCAGAGGGCAATATGCCTTGATTTCAAAAGGGAGCTCACCGCCCTTCAGGCTTTGTACTGTGCTGAATGTACAGACTAGTCTGGGGTTTGCTCTGAGCTTTTTGGAAATGGAGTATAGACATACTGGCATATTTCCTCATCCGAAAATAAACCTTGGGACATGAAAGGGAAGCACTTCCTTTTCTGTGACAGCAGGACAATGCCACTTGTCCTTTAATACTTTGCTAACAGACTGTTAGAGGATGCTTTGTTCTTCACATGCTCTTCAGAGCACCTCATCCTAAATCTATCCAGAAACTGAAGCAGCAGCAAATTTAACAACACATTTATCAGGAAGTGTCTCATGCAGTGAGTGAGTCCACTAAGCCAGTTCTAGTGCTATTTTTTTGTTGGTTTGGTTTTGGGATTTTTTTTGGCTACAGCTGCCTATTAGGTTCCAGGCTGAACCCGAGGTGCTGATATTCATCTATGAATCTGCTGCTTCTCAGGGAGACTGCCAGTCTGACCCAGAGCCAAGTTTTCCGGAGGTGCCACAGCAGGAGTGAATAAGGTCATTCGTGGTGAGGATCCCCCAACTTTGAAACTACTCTCCTCTGTCCTTTGGCCTGGAGTAACCTGTTGAATCAATCTGCGTCCACTCGTGAGCATCAGACTTCAAGAGGATGTTGACCAACTGGAGAGAGTCCAGCAGGCAGGAACAAGAGTGATCAGAGGGCTAGAAAACATGAGCTATGAGGAAAGACTGAAAGAGTTGGGTTTGTTTAGTCTAGGGAATTGAAGACGGGTAGACGTGATAACACCCTTCAAGTATGTGAAAGGCTACTGCAAGGAGGAAGGATAAGCTGTTCTTCATGTCTGCTGGGGACAGGAAAGGAAGTAACAGGCTTAAAGTGCAACAAAGGGATTTCAGGTGAGACGTTAAGAGACATTTTCCAGTTGTGAGACTTGTGCACCGCTGGGATGGTTTGCTTTGTGAAAGCGCTGCTGTGGGTAGGCTTTAGCAGAGGCTGAGATAACTATCTCAACTCCAAAACCTTCAGCATGGCTGATCCTATCTGGAGGCTGGTGGAAGGGCAAGGTGACCTCTAAAAGTTTTTTCCAGCTCAGTTTTGTATGGTTTCTGTTATCGACACAGAAAGTCACAAAGGTGATTCTTAATTCTCTGGTGGGTGTTTTGCAACCAGGTCACTATCTGGTTTTACGGATTGTTGTCTGATGGGAGAAGGGATTTAGGGGAGTTGTCTGTCCTGAAATTGTTCAGAAGAAAATCCCAAAGACACCACAGGTACTCCCTTTTAAGGGAGTTACAGATGCAAACAAATAAGCATGAAGGGCAGGTTTTTCAGCTGATGTGAAAAATAAGGCTTCCTGCTGGATAGACCAGCTGCCCTCGGCAACATCCTAAACCATCCTTCCAGTGGTGGCCATCCTTCCAGTGGTGGTCACTGCACTGAGGTACACCTTGATGCTCCAGCAGACAGAATCAGAGAAAGAGCCGAACACTTCGGAGCAGCCAGGAGTTGCTGAGTTTCTTTATGTAACTCAATAAAAGGGAGAGAAACAAAACAAAAGCAAAACCTGACGCACACAACAATCCCTCCTTCTCTGGTTTCATGGGGAAGCAAGTTCCAACACTGCCAAATCAAAGATTAAATAAAAAGAAAAAGCCAGGGGCACGCTGCCATGCATATATTAGACCTGTGTAAAACAGCGGTGTGCACACCCTCACAGATATAAACACTGTGAGGCGAGCAAGGGTTTAAGACCCGGCAAAGAAGCCACCTTTTCAGCAGGTTCATTGGGCCTGTATTTTTAGCCCTTCCTTTTCTGTAATCCTGTCCATTTTTAATGAGGGAGCATTATGCATCCAGCGTTTGCCCAGCGGAGTGCCCTGCTGTGGGTCAGTGTGGGAGGACGGGGAGGCTGGATGGCAGTGGGGGCCGGGGGCTCCCTGAGCTGCGGCGGCCCATGATGCTGCTCCCCAGGGAGATATTGGAGCTCAGCTTCACTGCAACGAGCCAGGGACCAACGGGTGGAAATCTCCTGTGCAGCTAAGCTGGCGCAAGTACCGCAGGCTAGTTTAAAATTAAAAGGCATTTCAGACATCCCCACAGAGAGCAGCTCTCCCCTGTTTCCGAGTTCAGCTCCTTTCTGTTGCTCCTCTGTGTCCTTTTGTCCTCTCTTGTGCCTCGTCTGGAATTTAGCTTTGAGACGCGCGCACGAGCCAAGGGGCAGCAAGCTCCTTCGACCTTCCACTTCATCTGCGACAGACCCATTTTTAAGTAGGAATAATGATAAATGCTGATGAGGTGCGAGATTTGACATTCATCTGGGAGTGCAGAGGCATGCAATTTCTAATTTCACCAAAATCTAGAAATGGGTGGGTATTTTTTTCTTTAATCTGCAAAGTTTTGAAGGTCAGCAATGCATTTGAATTTCTGTAGCTTTCAAAGGTGCTTATTTTTCCATGGATTTGCTGGTTGCATAGATTTTTAAATCCATCTTTCTCTTCTTGCAAAAACAGGAATGTTAAATTCTTGATTTCAAACTAAACATTTTATTTCAAGCAAAGTTTTCTTTTTTATTACTACTTTTGAAAAACTCAAAAGTTTTGGGTTTGTGTCTATGCTGTGGCTATGCTGATCAATGGAAATGGCACATAAAAAATCTAGAATAAATGCCAGAAATGAAGGCTATGGAAAAAAATGGAAATACTTTCAAAAATACTTTCAGAGGAACCATTATGTCTTTCTCTAATTATTTGACAAAGGTTAGCCAACTTAATGTAAATGATCCATACCCTTGGTTCTGTCATTGCACCTAAAGGTAACTTTCCACCAGGGAGAAAGTTTCAGTTGCAGAGGGAGGTTTTGAGGGGTTTATATATCGGGCCTCTTGAAAATTAGGAAATCAAACATGCATCATTTCCAAATGATGCACATCAATCCTTGTATCCTTCCTGTTGCACATCTGCAAACATACAGATCTGGTAGAACAACGTCCCCAAGATGGCAACTCCTGTGGAATTTTTTCTCTCTCCACACCCCTCCCCAGGCAGCGGGAGGGCTTTCTGTGCTCAGAGCACCTGTGCTTGGTGCTCTCAGTCAGTAGCCTAATACTTCGGATATGCATGTGGCTTATGAACATTTTTGCTGATGCACAGAGTGGGGAGAAAGTTTTCCTGCTGACCAGTCTAGTGCTGGCACCAAGTCAGGGCTGGGATAACAATGCCATCAGACACGTTAGACAGAGAGGTCTAAGTGAGGTGTGTACCTCACTTAGGTGAGGTACAGAGAGGACAGAGACGGACAGAGAGGTGTGTACCCTGGGCAGTGGGATTGCGACTTTCATGTGTTGTCCAATGAAATAAGTCAAATAATTTTGCTGATCACATTCAGTGTTTAGTTTCCTTTTGGGACTGTGTTTCTGGTGGATCTTTAGAGGGGTACTGAAGCATTCAGTTATTTTGATATTTGGGGTATTCCTCCCAGTGAGACCCTGACACCTAACTCCTTTGTGTTCTCTCACAAATGCAACCGATGTGACTACAGGTCACATTGTGCGTGCCCATCTTGTCTCTGGCAGCATGGATCACCTGGATCCCAGATGGTTGGGAACCATGCACGCCAGGGCCGGTGCAGGGTACATCTGGTACACCCGGGGTTCAGGCACTGCATAAATGCCTGGTTGTTCTTCCCACCGCTGCTTGGGTCAAAGGTTACCGAGTTCAGCTTCTCCCTCTGCTCCATGTACGCAGGATGTACTAATGCTTTAAAATGCCACTGAATGAAAGGTGTTTTATGGATATAGGGTATTAAGCCTTTGTACAGCACTGCAGCTCACGTGTTTACTTTTAGCAGCCCGAGTTACTGGAGCAAGGAATCTTTCAGTGCCTGTTGCCACATGCACCGCAAACTGCTGCTGCCCACACAGCTGCCTCACAAATCTGGCTCGGGGTTTTAGCCTCATGGCACTGCTTCAGATGCCAGGTGGAGGGACTTCTTCTTCTCTTATACAACTGTGTTTGGGTAAGGTTCTTTGCCTGGAGAAAATCCTGCAGGGGAATCCCAAGCCTGATCTTTCCCTGGCTGCCACTCCTGTCAGCTGCACACCTAGTACTGCAGCTCTTGCTGAGGCAAAACATCTTTTAAGGTTGTTGAGGAATTCTGCCTGAATGGATATTGCTAAATCTGCAAACCTTGGCAGGAAGCACTGTTCATCTGGGACAGTGATGGGACATTGCAGGCTTAATGCACTACAGAGCAAGACGTGGGGCTGGTAGAAGACTGAAGTATACTGGCTGCTCTCATATCCCACCGGGACCAGTCAAACTGGAATACCCCAGTACGGAGCCCTTGACTTTAGATAAATGACAGGGCTGCAGTCTTCCAGGTGACTGAACTGTCATGTGCCTCTGGCAGAGGTCAAGAGAAAGTGAGGCCAGCCCAGGCAGTAATATCTAAGGCACCTGAAATGGAAAGGAACATGATTAAACTGATTAAATGAGTCATGCCTATGTGATCCTGTGCTGCCGAGGTAGGCAGAAAAGCCCACCCCTACCACTCTGAGCTGCAGATAGCAGCATCTGGCAAGACTACTTAGTATAGGTACCAAGATGCTGATAGCTGTGCTACTTCCTAGAGAAAGGGTGGCATTCTTGCTTCACTGAAGCATGACAAAGCAAGAACGGTCAGTATTTGGCCTGCGCCCAAGTGTCAGGCTGTCTTATAACTGCCATACACGCAATGACTGCATTTTCATGAAACTCCTGAAGTGGAGGGGAAGTACAAAGAAACCAGCAGGATTAGGCCAGTAGATGTGCGCTTCATCTGTGCATATTTCCACAGGCAAGACTTACATCACTAAAGTAGCTGCAGCTCCTTTTGAAGCAGCCACAGGAGGACAGGATAACTGCACTTCTGAAAAAGATAAACTGCCTTAAGGTGGGTTTGACAGTGCTGCTGGAGGACCTATGGACCAGCTTATGAGGCTGCCAAGAGCTTGATGTGTCATGACACAGACTCAGACTAGTCAGGTGGAATTGGAGACTGACCTCAGCTAAAGACAAGTATTTCAAGGGCCACCAGGCTAGACTCAGTGGCCTAGCAAACAGGACACCAACTGGGATTGTTTGGGCTCTGGTTTTGTGGTCTGGGTGTGTGACATGGCATAAGTCCCATCACTCTCGTGTGCTGTCTTTTCCCCATTTATCCTTTCTCTTCGTTGCTTACACTTGCTGTAACTCTTCAGGCCAGGCACAGGCCATTACTGAGTGTTTGTACCAGGGTTCACGTGCCCTTTGATGCCTCCGAGAATGCAGTTACCAGTTTAGCTTCCAAGTATTTTTAAATCCTTATAATACACAGAGCTGTTTCTTTCCACTCTCTGTTATCTTTCCACTCTCTCCAGTAAAAGTACTGGAAAGTCTTTCTGTTCTTGTCCCCTGATGATGAATGGACAACCATTTCCAACATGGTCACCTTTTCAGCTGACAGAGGGACAGAGACATCTCCCCAAGGCTCATCCAGGGTTTTCATCTCCATAAGACTGCCTCAAGGGACACGAAGGCTGTGTTCATCACCAGCTCTTATGTCACTTTTCTAAATGTGACATAATGAGAGAAGGCTGCCTTTTTGGGAGCAAGAGGGAGTTGAGGCAGGAGACCACTAGCTCTGCTAGCAGACCATTTACTAATATTTGCCAGCTTACATCTGCCTTCGAGGCAGATGGGCAAGGGAAGCCAGACTGACATCTCCAATGGCTTCCCTCAGACCATGTCTTTGCTTCAGCCAGAGAGGAGACTGCAGCCCTGAGAGATCCAGCTCCTTCTGGCTAGCTAGTGCATGCATAGGCCATGAGCAAAACAAGCCTAGGTAAAGTACCCCGAGTATAAAGGCAGCCCACAACATCTATGAGGACTCCAACCGGCTAAATGACAGCTATCTCAGGTATGTCTACCCATGCTGCTCTTGCATTTCCCGGCTGCAGCCTGCATAGCCGGAGAGCTAACACAGACAGAGAATCCGGCTCCCTTGCTCCCAAGTGTCCAAGGAATGACCCAGCCATCTGCAGGAATCATTACCGTCCTCCGCAAGAGGGGACAAGGTCAAACCAATTGAATGTTGTCTAAAGAGGATCTTGGGGAGGGAATGTTTTCATTACAACAGTTCATCTTTCTTTTCACAGTTCATCAAAAGCAGGCCTTCTGCATACACACGCAAGACAAATAGGACTGAGGGGTGATGACGGATACTGTAGGCCCGCGGTGATTGGGATGACCCTCCACTCACACAGTTGATCAAAGGCAAGTAAAACAATCAGCCAGACATCAGCAACAATGTAATATTAAACTCCCCAAACACCTCATTTAATTAAGTCGTTATGACCAAAATCTCCATACCAGATCTTTTAAGTTACACACTCTTAGACCTTGCCCTAAGATAGTAGAAAAGGACTTCCGGAGGGAAAACGGCTGTAAAAAATTATTAATAAAATAATGTCTCTTCTCTCTGCCCCCCCCCAGATCAATTGCTCTCTGGAAGGATATACTTCTGCCTGATTTCCCCAGGCAGAGCTCAGAAAGCTGGGGTGCCTCATGCCCAGCACTTGTCCCTGCTTAGTCTGCTGCAGACAGAAATCAGGGCAGAACAAAGCTGGTGTTTATGATGGCATCTTGTTGTTGGGGTGATCGTTATGACATCACAAACTCTACCTCTGTGAACCTGCTGCTGGCCTTACAAGTCTGAGCCAAAGCTCACTGGAGAAATGTTAGGCCCGTGCAGGTGCAGTGCCAGCACAGGAGGGGAGGAGAGGTGAAGGGGAACAGGCATTCACCAGGAATACATCAATGTGGAGGGTGCTTGCAGCCTTCAGCCTGGTCCTCAGAGAGTAAAGATTTCTGAGCCAGACTCCTCTCAAGAGCAAAATGGGATGTGAAATGCAGATGTCCTGGAGGTGGAGCTGGAATTTACTCTATAGTCAAGAGCATCTGACCTGTTCAAGCGGGTCCAGAGGAAGCCCATGAAAACGATCAAAGAGCTGGAACACCTCTCCTACGAAGAAAGACTGAGAGAGTTGGGGTTGTTCTCAGCCTGGAGAAGAGAAGGCTCCGGGGAGACATTATTGTGGCCTTTCAATACTTAAAGGAAGCTTATAAGAAAGACAGAGAAAGACTTTTTACCAGGACCTGTAGTGACAGGACAAGGGGTAAGTTTTAAACCGAAAGGGGGTAGATTTAGATTGGATATAAGGAAGAAATTCTTTATGATGAGGGTGGTGAGATACTGGAACAGGTTGCCCAGAGAGGTTGTGGATGCCCCATCATTGTAAGGGTTCATGGTCAGGTTGGACGGGGCTTTGAGCAACCTGATCTAGTGAAAGATCTCCCTGCCCATGGAAGGGGGGTTGGACTAGATGACCTTTAAAGGTTCCTTCCAACTCAAACCATTTATGATTCTTTGATCTTCAGAAGATGTCTCAGTCCCCTTAAACACCCATCTTTGTAGGAGATGAATCCTCCTCTGGAAGCTTCTCTTTCCCTTGATTAGAGGAATCTGAGAAACTAGCTTAAACTAGCTGGATAAATGAGCAGAGATGAGCTCCATCCTTTAGCTTTGTAGTAATTATTGTAAAGACATCAGATACTGTAATGATGACAAATAGATAGACTTTTAATTCCTAGATGAAAAAGATAATTTTTTTTCTCTCTGCTTTCATCGTTGGCTTAAGGCAATCTAATTCTGTACTACATCTGAAAGGGGTGACTCAGCCCTACATCATGTGTTCCCACCCCATCGCCTGTGCACCTTGGTGATCGTGTGGTTGAGCAGTCAGACAGATCACGGGATGCAGACAGATGAGGGAACTCTTCCCTTGTTTCCTGTTTTCTGCTGGGTGGAGCATTTAGCTGGATCAGCCTGATGTGCTCAATTTCCCAGATGCATGAGCCCTACAGCTGGCACAAGGGAAGGGATGGGAAGTCATGGACAGGGGCAGGAGAACAATGCTACACATTTTGGCAAAAGCCAGACTTACATTGGCTCAGGGTGGTCGTGAAACCGCACCTAACTCACATGTGATCTGGTAACCCAGTGGTGAGAGATTCTCCATCTCATTACCAGTTTCCTGAGTCATCTGAGCAATGGTAATTGCCCTGCTATTCTTTTACACTTCTATAGAAAAGCATGACAAGCAGAGTAAAGCTTGCCATGTGTGAGTTCATCAAGCACCTGAAATGAAACCTGTCAAGGTGCTGTGTAGCATTAAGCAGCCAACTTCAGCACTTGTAGTAGCACAGTCGCATTCGCCAGCACTAAGTAGGGAAGAAAGCTGCAGGGGAAGGAGCGAGGATCTTTACCCTGGAAGTTTTGAGACAAAGGAGAACCAGAATTCCTGGAGCAGACTGTAGCTAGTGTAAAGAAGACCTCTTGGACAGGCTAAGGATGTGAGCCTGTCCTTTCTGATTGTGTACCTTGGCAAACGGGTTGCGTCCAGAACTGTAGAGGTTGCTCACTCTGGAAACAGAATATTTTACTGTCTGAAAACAATATGTGAATATTTACCCGAATGTCATACCCCAAATGCTGGCATCCTTAGAAAATCCAGATGCATTTTCCAAGTGTCAGAACTAAAGAAAAAAAAAAGAGGAGAGGAGAGGAGAGGAGAAGAGAGGAGAGGAGAGGAGAGGAGAGGAGAGAAGAGAAGAGAAGAGAAGAGAAGAGAGAAGAGAAGAGAAGAGAAGAGAAGAGAAGAGAAGAGAAGAGAAGAGAAGAGAAGAGAAGAGAAGAGAAGAGAAGAGAAGAGAAGAGAAGAGAAGAGAAGAGAAGAGGTGTAGCAATTCAGGAGGCGTCCCAAAGAGGAGCCCCCAAACCTGTGGTTATGTTGTACTGTGCTAAACCATATTAGTTAGTTAAATTTTCCAGAGATTAGTTCCAAATCCCTCACAACATGTTTGGTAAAAGTAACAGTAGTCTAAAAACAGGGTCACTAAAGATAAATGACCTTTATCTACCCTACAGCTCTATCCACTTATGTACACCTCTATCCACTTTAATAAACCACCAGGTGACTTAACTGCTTTGACAGGTTTATACAGTTAGGTCACTCCTAAAACTAGTTTCTTTAGACACTGTGCAGCACTATTTTTTTGTTTTCCAGCTTCCCTGAATTGCTATGCTAAGCACAGACCTGCTGCCTTGGGCAATGCACACACTAGATGTAGACCCTTGCTACCAGATCAGCTGTACCTGGAGCATTTTTATGTGTGTATTACCATGGCAGCCAAATCATGCATAGCCACCAAAGGCAGAATTGTTTATAGCTAGAATGGGACTCACTCACAAGACAGAGTAAAGCTTGAGGTAGCAACTACATCTGATGATCCATGCACTAAACTCCTGGTGGTGTCAACGGAAGAGCTTTCTTTCATGAGCATTTGGCGGGGATCTGTTGCCATGTAGTTGAGGCTGGATTCAGTGACTACCTTGGCTGTGTTCCCTGCCTTTACACTTACCAACCTAATGTCGGTCCAGAGCAAAGCAGTGTGGGGAGAAGGAGCTGAAGTTCAAAAGAAAAGAGCCCTCTAAACCTTATCATTAAGTATTCCTCAGGGACTTGGGTTTCAAGCAGACTCTCTGAGGGTTGCGTAAGTAAGACCAAAGAAACCCTGGACTGTGCATGCAAAAATAACACAATGAAAGCCTGAAGGCAGACAGCGGGATGGAGGACACAAATCATCCTCCACCAGCTTCTGGAGTGGTGAAATCTTTCCTGTGAATAGCTCATTGCTGAGGAAACGGGCTGTCCTAGAGGATCAGCTAACAGTCAACTGGGGTCTCACCCTTGTCAAGTAGCCACAGAGATAAGGGGTATCCAAGATGGCATTTCTACTTTACCTCTTGTTGGAGCAGTTTGAGTTTTTCTACTAATAGAGCAAGGAGGGAAGGCCTACTTTTCTGGCTCAGTGGGGAAGGAATTGCCTGAGGTATAAGCTCTGCTCCAGGGAGGAGCTCATTAATTTTGCAAATGTGAGTCCCATCAGCAGAAGTCCTAGAGAGCCACTCATGTCTGGGGTGAGTGCATGGGGGTGCGAGCCCAGATCTGGGAGGTGGCCAAGATGTTGGCTTAAGACGGCACTCACTCATCACCATGCTGTATTTTCAGTTGACTTAAAGCTTTCCGGTGACTGGAGGACATTTTTAAAAATGTTTTAGCAACAAAACAAAGAAGCCAAGGAAGAGACTTGTTTCTAACCAAACCAAAACATTTGGCAATGATTTTTTCTTTCCTTTTGTTTGGCTGCTGAACCAGTTACTTCTGCAGTATTAAAGACAGTGAACTATGTCTCCTGTGGTAATAAGTCATCCCCCTCTCCCTTTTGGTTGCGTGGGTTCAGGAAGGGCAGCAAATACTCTGACTCTGTAGTTCTGCAGAAACCAAAGCCGATGTTCTCCGCAACGACTACTGAGTACACTGCCTTGGGCTTGGCTTGGTTCTATCCAAGGTGTTTGGGCTGTCTCCCACTTCCTGAAACATCCCACTCATAGAAGCTAGGTATCTGCAGCCACTTTTTGGCACAAAAAACCTGACTGATGAGTCAAGGTTCTGGTAAAGGGAATGATGTCTCCTCTCCATGGACAGGGATAAATGGGGATGCTGGCAGCAAGGGATGTGCCCAGCTACCTGCCTTCTCCTGATTGCTGAGGGACAGTCTCCAACAGGATCATGCATTTTTATTTGTTCATTCTTCTGTCGTCCATCTTGTCTCATTTGTGGGACAGATGAGCACTAAGAGACCTAAACTCAGTGCTCAGTCCTCAACAAAAATATTATTAACATCATTCACCTTCCAGAGCTCCGCTCCAGCTGCTCCACACCATATCCTTTATTAGATACTTGTATGAATAATAATATCCGCAGTTAGACTAGCTAGGATTGCAACAGAAAAGGAAGTTAACCCTCCTGCTTCAGGGCACAAACTGATTCAGAGAGGGCAGGTTTGCCAGCCCTGAGGGAAGGAGTTCATACAGCCTTCTCCACAGCATCCAGCACCAGCCCCATCCCTTCCCTCCACTCCTTCCTGGCCTCTTTTCTTGACCTCTTGTGCTGTCTTTCGAGATTTCTGCTTGCTGCCAGCTTTCACCCCTGCCTCAGGAGGCAGGCTGTTCACCCTGTTGCATGCCCTTTCCCCACCTGCAGCCGGTTACAGCTCTCAGCTGGTTCATCTTGGTTTTTGTCAGTTGCGCCTTGCTACCACTTGCAGTGAAAATTTCCGACTCTCCTGCCTCAGCTCTGCTGCTCCCTTCTCCCTGTCCTCAGACCTCCGCACCTTCCCCGCTGCCTTTTCCTTCTCCCTCTCCCCGAGCGCAGGGTTTAGAGGCCAGGCGAGGGGTAACTGCAGAAGCCAGGCAGTTTCCAGCCCTGGTGAGCATGTGGACTCGGGGCTGGACCTGCTGAAGCTGAGCTCACACGTGCTGGTGGAGGCACCTCCACCTGGCAGCACTCGCTGCCCGCAGGAAGGAGGCGAGAGCCTCCCTACCTGCCTCAGGCTCCTCTTCCTGCACCCTGAGAGGGATGATGCGACACTGAGGGTCTCCTCAGCCCCCTGGTCCCACCACCAAGACCCCACAGGGCTCTTCTCCCTGCCCACAGTACCATGCTGAGGTGTGGCCCACGGCTCTGGTATCAGTTCCCTCGTTAGCAGGGCTGCCTCCTTCCCGCCTGCTGAGGCTGGGTTATGATAGTGTGACAGGTACGCTTCACACACCCCCCACACCCCCCCGAAAAAGATCGGGGCTTTTGGCATGGCGATCACCTGCTTTTCGCACCTTTTGTGCTCTGCCGTGCCCCAGGCACGTACGCACCTCGGTAGGGGGAGCAGGAGAGGCGGGACCCCTTGCCACCAGACAGGGCCCACAGCCAGTGAGGCGCCTTGGCTCAGAGAAGCTTCTAGATCATGACCAAATATGACCACAGCTCAGATCCGACCCAGGGTATAAATGGGGTGCCGCCGGAGACCCCCTTTGAGTGTGCAGCGGGACTGTGTTTGGCACCTCTCTCCTTGGGCTGGGACGCTGCCTGAGGAAACTTCCCGGGATGGAGTGCCTTCACCTCCCTTGGTGAGTGATTTCTCCTAGATATATCCTTGAGTGAGCCCTCACCCCCCCCGGGGTGAGCAATTATATCTTCTGGGTACTGACGAGAGAGAGAGTGTTTCCCCCCTTTGTGAGTGAGTGAGTGTGTGTGCGCACTTTGGATCATCATTCTTGTGTGGAATTCTTGCCGTGCAGTAACAATACCCTGACTGACACCTCGAACCTACTATATGTTAAATGTTATCAGTGTTGATTGGTTTCGGTTTACCCCTGTTTCTCATTGGTTTCTGTTGCATGGGTTTGGCTGTTTTGTGAAATAAAGTTATTTGAGCATGTCTGTCACTTGTGTTAGTGTACCTCTGTGACAGAAAGCTGTTCCCGTTTGCCTCAAAACACTGAGTTATAGAGGTATGAAGATTTTTGCAACATGCCCATCTCTGCTTTTTCATTGGTGCATGGTAAGGTGACCAGAGAAAAATATTCCTTATTATCTCCTTCAGATGAAACATACAAACACCCCTTTGCCTACAGGAAGCTGGATAAAGATGAGAGCTACTGTCTAGTGTGCTGGCCAAAACAGTCTCAGTTTTTACACATTCTCCCCAAACCCCTGCCTTTTGCTTATATTTGGATTGTAATTTGCCTGGAACTGCAACCATCCTTCTGTTCTTTTTGTATAGCACCAAGCACAAGGATCTTACTGGGTTAGTAGGGTCCTTAGGCACTACCCAGGTATCGCTGATGCTGACTTCACTGGCTGGTCATATCAGAGTACATAAGTAAGCCAGGGCTGGAAGAGGAGTGACAGAACAGCCCATCACCCAGTCCTCCAAGGTGGGACATTTTTCCTCTTCCTCTTCCCTGCTGCTATAGAAAGCATAATGTTATCTGCTGCAAGAGTTTCGCTGAAGGAAGTTTACACAGTCTAATTCTTCTGGTGCATGTGTTGTGCAGAAGGACTGAGAGTAGATGCCCTCTCAGGACTTGCCGTTCCATTTTGAGGTAGGAGACATGATAACAAATACTAAGTGAAGAAAACAGACTCACCCAGTGCATCTCAATGCAGACAACAGACTTAAAAGCCACAGAACTTGGTGCTTCCCATCAGATATCTCCTAAGCTGCTCTCACCTTGCTCTCATTCATTTTTCTTTCTAATTTTTCCCATATCATAGGCAGGAAAATGTACCAAAGCAGAAGATGGACTCCTTCCAACTCTCGTCCCTGCCTGCTTTCATTCTGTGTTTTTATTCTCCTCTCTCCTATTGAGAGCATTTAGCCACAGACAGAAAATGCAGCAGGTCCAAATGGAAGCCTATTACAGACCGTGGTTTGCCATGCACATTGTGATAGGCCTGGAAAAGCGTGGTCACGTACCCTAGAGGTGAGGAGTTTATAATGGCCTGATCCAAAGCCCTGTAAGGTAAATGGCATCCTTTCCACTGGCTTCAAGGGGCTTTGGATCATGCTGTAAATAGTCCAGCAAGATACTGTACATGGATATGATAACTATTTATAGGGCTTATGATAGATAAGATGCGTACTCACCATCTAAATCTAGCCACTGTGTCATCTAGGGAGAGACAAATCAGGGCTGATGCTTAGTGGAATGAGAGATATCAGTCATGATGAGGGACCATTGACTGACGTGTCACCTGCTTCCCCAAAGCAGAAGCACCTGAGATCCTTCACCATCTACTGCAAGTGCCCTTTGTAACTGATAGCTTTGTTCTAAAGGAAAGTTGTCAAACACAGCAAAGTGATAATCTCAGATTTATGAAGTTTTTCTACAGCAAACGCCTCTAGAGCCTCTCATGGTGATCCCAGCCCTCTCAGAGGCCTGTAGTATTATATCTTCCTTCGACTGGATCTCTCTAACTGTGGCCGATGACCCCACAATCAGCAAATGCTTGGTTTTGTTGGTGCAAGTTAATGCGAATTACCTTGGTACCCAGGATTACGTGTGTGACACAGGCTTGATTGCTATCATCAGTACCCAAGGTTACCAGATCTGACAACATCAGAATAGAGTTACCTGCGTGGCACAGCCTATTCATATTCACATCTGTGAGCAAGCTCCTCAGCAGCGTTTATAAACACGTTTCCCCCTCTGAGCAGAACACAGTGTGCAGATGTTATGATGCGAATGAATTTTTTCAGACAAAGATGTTCTATGTCAGAGGTGTTCTATGTTTTGATGTCAGAGGTGGGTGTTGTTTCCCGTTATAGAGGGATTGCCAGCAACGGTCTGATACTTTACAAATCTTCATGTCGAAGCGTAGGTGGGAGCAGGTTGTCCATACTGTTGTCGTTAGATTTGTTATGGTGGTGCCTAATGATAAATCAAGAATAGCCCCATTGTCTTCAGCACTGCATAAACACAGAGAGAGAAGCAGACAATCCCTGACTCAAAGAATTTACAGTTCAAACAAAAAAACCCTTGGATTGGTTGAAATGCTAAAGGTTTTAGCACAAAAACCTTGGAAGTGATACAGATGGTGCTCATGAATGCATGGAGAGACCTACAGTAAAATCGTCAATGGATCTATAGTCCTGGTTCTCTGTCATGAGGAAGGAGAGCATAGGGGCAGGAAAGGGGGGTAAAAGAGAGGAGGAGGTCTACGACTGTGAATAGTTGGTGTTCGTTTTACTCCCTCAAAAATGACACTGGCAGACATTCACTTTGGTTATGATCAGCACAGATTTTAAAGGCTATTTCCACATGCAAAACTCTAGAGCCTTACTTAGCGAGATCCCATGTAGTAACAAGAAAAGAAATCTAGCTTGTTCGAGACTTAGCATCGATCCCAAGATGTAGGAATGACATAGACATGCTAGGCTTTGAGGAAAGGCACATGCAATTGTGCCTGTCCTGCAGAAACAAGCAACATCTGCAGGGTGTAGAAGAGCATCTCCTTTCTTTGAAATCCCAACCGGAATTTGTGAGACTCGGCCAGTGCTTAAATGGATCTTCCATCCTACCCATCTGACCAGCAGGCAGGCAGTGCTGGCTGTTGTTGCTCAAATCCTGGGTAGCAAGTCCCAAGTATCAATACCCAGGGGTCTGTGTCAGTGTGAATCCTCTTGACTGATGACTCCAATCTCATTTCTGCAAAGCATGCTCTTAATTTCAGGGATCTGCTTGCATCCATTGGTGTTCCTGAAAATACTGGAGGGCATACTTATTGTTAATCTTCAGTAAGTCTACATGCAAGTGCTCTGCTGAACAGAAGTTTCTGGTCCCTGGACAACACAGAGAGCCATGCTGGGGACTGTAGAAAAGGAGGGTTTACAGAAGTCAGCTGTCTCACACTGATGGTGGCACTGGCATACATGCATTTGGGGTTCTTATGTCCTGAATGCATGCAGTAAGTCACTACTGTCTGTGTATGCAGTGTCATGGAGTGGTAGAGTAGATTTGTTTGTTCATTTTATCCTTGATCCTTTGAGACTTTCTAGTAATTCTGTGCTGTATTTTTCTGTTGACTTAGTTAGATAAAATTCCTCTAATAGGAAAATAAGTATGTCTTTTGTGCCGTAGCCCTGACATCCTCTGCAAGGGATTCTGCATTGACTGCAAATGATCTCAGACATCATGACCCTGTAGTGACCACCCAACTACCGATGTCTGAAGAGCTCTTGGACCTTGATAACAGCCACATGAATTGCAACCTCAACTGGTTGTTGTTTCTGCAAGTTTAGTCTGGCAAAGTTTATACCAAAGCTTTTACTGACAAGTTTTTCAGGTTTTTGTTGAGGAGCCTGAAGAAAAACTACTTCGATTGTAAAGCAAAGTTTTCCAGGTTTGGGTTGCAATTTTCAGTGCCCAGCTCCTAAAAAATGTAATTGCATTTCCCTTTGAACAACTGGAAACCAAATAAATATTTTTGTTTGACATAATCTAACATGGATTTCTTCTGGAATGTTAGTTCTGCCCACAAAAATGTTCCAGTTTGGGGTTTTTTGGGTTTTTTTTGTTGTTGTTGTTGTCATTTAATTAAAATCCTGGACTAGCTTTACTCTTTTTTTGATGGTCCTTCCTCTGGCCGAAGTTGTTCTTTTTTGCAGTTAACATGCACGCATCCAGTTAAGTTCTGAACTCCTCTGCAGTGACAGACCACGTAGCAGAAGCAAGTGTGTTCCTCTCCACAAGTGGGACAGGGGATCCCTTCTCCTCCTGTCACCTGTGCAGAAGCAGATACTGCCTCTCATTTCTTCCAGTGGTTAGAAGTTATTCACAGTTTCAAAAGCCTCTGTAATGAATAGCTGATTGTGAATGTTTATGTTCCACTTGCCTCTACAAGGGGGAGTGTTTTCATGAGGAGTTCCCATGTGTCTTCTTTAATATGGGACCAAGAGCATTAATCTATTTAGGTGCTTGTTACAAAAATATCATATGCCACCAGTGCCTTTGGTTTAGATATTGACTTAACATGAAGCTGGAAAATGACAGCATATGATTTGTGCCTCCCAGACACATAATATTGGTGACAGGTATTTGTAGTTGGTTACACTCTTTTTATTGATTCATTTTCTGTTGGTCAATTAGAAATGGTCCAGTAATCTGAACTGAAAAGCACGTTTGAAATGCCAAGCCAGTGTGGGTTTTCCATCAGTCATTCCATAGAAGGCTATAAGAATTTCAGGTTACGGTGGCCTGAGGTCAGGGCACTTCCAAAACCTAAAAGCAAAAACAGGCCAGGCAAGTTCTGAACTTCTGGAGCTGTTTCCCAGCCTGCGTCTCACACCTTCCTTGATTGTAGATAAATTCTTCTGTCTTATCTGCTTTCTAGAAACTTTCCTCAACATGAAAAGCCATGGAGTATTAGTGAATGCTGATTTATGGTGCATTAGCACATGCAGCATATGTTTCTCTAACTCCAGAGAAAGTCTGTCTCTGTAGTGCTTGGAAATGGTCTTTAAAAGCCCAAGGCAGTATTGCATACATCAGCGTGTGCTCTCTGTGGGTGAAATTCGGCTCTCTGTAGTGAGATACCACAATGCTGAGTAGTTGTTAAATTCTGTTCAAATGCCAAGATGCATTTCATCCTGTAGCCTTTATTGATATGAGAGCAGATCAGAAGTCATGTACCTTGGCATTGATTTGGTATTGGGAGTAAATCAACATCAGCTTTGATTGCTCTATATCACTCTGTATATTACCGTGCTCTGAATGCTCTGCCAGGGGATTAATCAAAGACAACAAAGAATTAACTACATGTCAAACGTATAAAAGGAGGGGTTTTAGGAAGCCATCTCTTTATCCAGCTTTGTGAAAACAAAGCAATGCGCAAAGGGAGACGTACAAATAATCAGAACTCCTGAGGGGGGAGGACAGCTGGAGAACAAGCTTCCAGTGAGACAACCAGCCAAAAAGGTTACCTTAAAAGCTTCCTGATGATGGAGCTTGCTGCACTTATGAAGGATGTGACAGGACGCACTCACCTGTAATAGCAGGGGATTGGAATTGTCAACTGGGAATGGCTCTTCTGCCCCTTTTCCTATCATGAGCTGGCTGAGGCATTGCAATTAAACTCAACACAACAGCTGTAAGTAGGGAGAGCTGTAAAAATACAGTCAGGTGCAACTCTATCAATGAAATAATAACAGCAGTCAACGTAGTGTGAAGAAAGCAGGGAGCAGAATAGAGAATTGCTGCACAATAAGAGAGAGGAGGGCAGCAGGCCAGTTTCTGGACACAGACCAGTATCTTGTGATGCACTGTGTTCAGAAATCAATCATTCCATGAAGCTTAATTCTTGTGTCAAAAATAAAAAGATCATTTTCAGTTCAAATGTCTGTCGTCTCAGCTAGGTTTGCAATGCCTTTCCAAGAGCTGAAATGATCTCAGCTGAAAGGTCTGATCTATGAAGAAGATCAAATAAAAGGTAAAAAGACAGATTCATCTCCAGTGAAAGGTCAGTGAAATTTGTCACACAATTAAAACTACTTCATTTCTTTAGAAATCCTCCGAAACCAGCCTCTCTAACTCAGTGTTATTTCCAGCCTGTTCACTGCTTCCTCTTATCTTTATACTACAAAAAGTGACCCTCCTGCCTTCCAGACTTGCCTTTGCTGAAGTTTATATTCATCCAATTAAATACTGCATCGTGCAGCTCTCAGCTAAAAAAAAATCAGCCCATCTGTTTTTTTCTCTCTCAATGAGAAGTGTTCTCAGGGAAAATAGCACATCTATGTCGTGAAGGGTGGGGGCAGGTAGTAAATCCCATCCATGATGAAAGCCATGTTCTGTATTTCCACACTTGCCTTTTGTTACTCTCCCATCTTGAGCACTCTCCAGACCTTAGAAACATCAGGGTCAGGGCTGAAGACATTATTCTGGAGTTTGACTGATGGCAAATTTGTGAGGATGGAACTTGCTACCTGACTGGTGACCGGCTTGTCACTACCATTGAGGACATCGTGTGTTGCCTTTTCCTTTCGTCCTTTTCCACCATTTGTCTTTCCCTCCTGTGCCCTCAATGAAGGGGCTCAATAGAGGGGCTGGTCTCAATAGGGGGGCTGCCTCAATAGAGGGGCTGGACTCAGGCCACCCAGTTTATGAGCCTCACCTGCTGCTGTGTCAATGTCACCCAATGCTGGAAGCAGTGGCTGCTGTCTTCTAACACCTTGACTCTGCACCATGGGTGTTGAAGTGCAAGCTTCGCCTGGAATAGCTCAGCAGAATGTGGAGTGGCGTGAAATGAGCTCCTGGGGCCCCCACCATAGGTGGATCTGGTCCATCAGTTAGTGGGGGACTGTGGCCCAGATTGGGAAGAGCTGAGGGCAGGGCAGGCACAGGTAGATGGAGAGCTCCAGCTCAGATCCAGGCCGGGGAGAAGTCCACCTACCTCCCCAGCAGTGGCAGGGTAACACGGAGAAGAGTTTGCTGAATGTCCCTTTTAATAGCCAGTTGGGGATCTAGCTGATTCTGCAGAGCCACCTCCAGTGTGGTGAGTCCATGGCAGACTTCAGGCCTCTAATACTTCTAGAGACCTTCTATGGCAACAGCAGGAGCAGAGTAGCTCCCTGCTCTCCAGTGAAATAACACAGCCAGTGTTTGAGTGATGCACAGTTTCCCTCATGTGCATAGAAGCATGAGAGAGAGGGGGGCTAGATGAGCTACAAGTGACCTGGGGAGTGATAATGAAATGTCAAGAAAGGGGGACAAACCCAGAGCAACAACCAGATCGGAGGACAGAGTGCTACCTTCCATTTAATGAGGTGCATCTCTGATTTGTATGATCAACACTCATGGACTAAGCAGAGGAATCCACCTGCCAATGGGTTCAGGGAGCAATGTCCCCTCCTCAAGAACCTACAACGAAAGGAAAGTCTTGCACATAGACATAACCTGTCCATCAGGCTGACTTGATTTCTGACTGGGCCAGGGAGCAGAAGGCTTTTTGTTCTCTCTGATTTGTCCTCTGCTAGCATTTGCTTTAGGTTCTTGTCAAAACAAGACCACATGCTCTGTCCTGTTTAGTTTTGCAATGTTTTCTTTGGCCGCTAGCAACTTGTTCATCAGAAGAAACAATACTTCCTTGGTCCATGCCCTAAGAAATCCTCTCCTGTAACAGGAGAGATCTAACAAAGCCCACCCTGTCCACCAGACACCAATAGAAAGAAAATAGCCAAACACACCACCCTTCTGACAAAATGTCATCAGAAACCCACTTGGGAGAAGCTGTGCAGGAAGTTCCTGGGATCAGCTTATTGGGGAACAAGAGGCAGAAAAGGTCTGCTGCATTAGGAAAAAGTAATTGTCCACATGGTCCAATACCAAATCTACAGCTAACAGTGGATGCTCAAAGGAAGGTGCAAAACCTTTCCTAATTTACCTAAATACCACGCCAGTAGGGATAACTTACTCTGCCCCTTTCATGGCTGATAATCTTGTGCCCTGAAGCTGGGCATCAATAGTGCTTGTGATTTCATCCTGGCTAGCCTGGGCTTTGAAGCCACATGTATTGCTAATGTTATGTATTGTAACTGCAGATGCTATTATTCATGCTTTATTAAGACACAGTCCATTCCCTGAGTTACAGCAAGGGTAAATTTAATCCCATGTCTATCACGCTTTCAATCTAAACTGTTTGCTTCAATAACATTCTGCAACATGGAGTCCTCTACAAGTACCTTATGCATTGCCAGAAAAAGTATTCCCTTTTATCCTTTCAAGTCTATCTTCTTATAATAAAAAGAGTCTCTTGGTCTTGTTTTATGGGAAAGGGAAGCAGGAGTGCCTGTTGGAGTCACCTGTGTTACTGTGTACTCCTGTTTCCTCTCCTCATGCTCTCATCCAAGTTTAATTGCCCTGACAATGCTTCCTCCTTATATCAAAGCTCTTCTTCCCTTCAGGCCTCCTGCATTTTTGTGGCTCTCTGCATAGGCATATTCTATTACCACAGCTCAGTTCTCTTAGGAGCAAGGTGATTTGTGGTCCAGACACATCCAAGCCTTTCATACTGAAGGTTGCCTGAGGTCCCTGCGCTGACTTAGCTGCTGCCTTGTATCCCATCATGAACTGCCTGTTTGTCTCTCCACCACCTGCTGCACCTGGTTCTAACTTTGCTTGGGAGCTTTTTGAGGACAGAGCCTGTCCTTTACCAAGCACGTGTCCCACACTTAGCCCCATGGAGCACATCGTGGATCTCACAGCACAGGGCAAGTGGATACCCTTACCAATATAACACAGGCAAAGACAGCTCTATAATAGGCAGCACATCCTCTTTGCATAAGCAAAACCACTGGCAAATACAATAGGATCAGGAAGAAGCTTGCTGAATGAAGTTGCATTTTACTTAATATCAATGATGCTGGCACCAGTGCAAATAACATTTTCTTCATTAAGTTCTAAGCACTTCCAGTTGTGTCTCATCCTATTTTCCTGGTCAGTTTTTTATAACCAACAGTTGCTCTGTTTCGAAAGAGAGGTTGACATGATTCCTTCCCAGATATATGGAACTAATTCTGCAAGTGTGTGTTCATGAATAGACCTGAACAATTATTATTTTTGCAGAGAATAATACATTCTCTGGAAATGTGGTTTTAGTTGTCCTGAAACTATTCACACATTATTAGTACTGCATTTCCTGGATGATGCTAACTGGGGAGAAAAAAAAGAAAAATGGGATTAGCTTCACAAATCTGCAAGAGGAGGTAGTGCTCTTCAGATTGAACCACTATGTCTAGTCCCAAGAGTGTAGGATACCCAGGTTAAACTCCCACCCAGCAAGGGAAGATGCATCCCTGCCTCTAGGCTGCCTGGAGCATGGCTATGGGCAGCAGGACACAGAGGAGCCCCCAGGGTGTGAGAGTGGTTCTCAGTCTCCCCTCTCCTGTTCAGTTCTTCTGACATAAAGCTCATAGTCCCTCCCACAAGGAAGGGAGCATGTGCATCCCATCTCCTGGACAGTACCATAATTCAGCAGGATGGAGAGGGATGTCTTCTGGCCCAATCAGTATTTAAATGAAAATATCTTCAGCAGGAAAGGCGGAGAGGTGGAGAAAACAGCCTGGCCCAGAATCCCTTAGAGACTGGGACTCCTGGGTGAGGGGGTGTCGGAGCCCCATGCTCAGGGCAGCTGCTTGACTCCAGGCAGGGCCTTCAGCCTAACCTAGCTTTGCACCAGGCTCCAGGGCCTTGGGAGATGGGTATCTCTTATTGCCCTCTCTATAACAGATAAAAGGCTGCGATGGCAATAAGTGCTCCTTCCTCCTGCAGTTGCATAACCCACCCCCTCTTTGCCTTTGTTCGCATGTGTCCATAACTAAGCATTTCATTTTGGATCACATGGAACATTTTGTGTCAACTGAAAACAATAAGAGTGATCCCCCTCCTCCGCCTGTGAGTTAAACCCCCAAAAATTTACATTTGTTTTTCTCTGGATCTAAATTATTTTCCAGTGAGGCTGCCAAGCTAAAAATCATTTCTTCATGCAGCTCCAGAGATGAAACAAATGCATCTTCTCTCATATCTACCTGATTCCCAATGAGAAACAGGGCAGGAGGCCCCCAAAACAGCACAGCCTAGCTTAGCAGGAAAAGCTGTTGCTAATGTCTGCACAATAGGCACAAAGCAGAATTTCAGGTATGTTGGAGCAAATAATGTGTGGCCTTTTGGAGCAGGATTTTGTTGCAGAATCCAAGGGGCCTGACTGATTTTGTAGTCAGTATAGCTGGGAAGATGGAGGTCATGTGGGACTAGATTGAAAAATAAGGATTTACAGGAAAGGCAGCACCTCTTTCCTCTTGCTCTACCGAACTGCAAGAGGAGATCCCAATGCCATCTCCACTTTCTTCTTCCACCACAGTGACATAAGATCCCTCAAGAGCCACCTCTGAGTGTAATTCATTAAGTTTACTCCCCAGTTCTTTTGATCAGGCATGCAAGGGATGCTGCAAGCCTCTGTGAAGCTGCTGGACTATGCCATCCTGAGGTTTTTATTATACTTTTTGGCTAGGAGATGCAATCTTTGCAACCAGAAGTAATTTTTACTTTTCAGGGCAGGGCTGCACTTTGCAGAGAAGAAAGACTGTGAAAGCAATGCATTAAACTGGCTGAAGGGATAAATAACACTCTAAACCAAAGGGCAGCTGCAATTACTTTCACTGTTCTAATCAACGCCCCCAACATGGGACATCAAAGCAAGGCAAACCGAGCACAGAATTCAGCGTGTCCCTGAACTCAAGGCTGCATGACAGGGACAGCATAGAAATTTCCTGATTATATTTCACAAGCTGGCAAATCTCAGACCTGCCCTCAGAGGAAGACTGGCCCTGAAGGCAGGAAGATGCGATGGGACACACTGTTCTGTGCAACTCCAAAGGGAGTAGGTGATATTTCTGCTTCCATGTGGCACACTGTCTTGTGAAATCTCCAGTGAAGACAATCAAAGCTTTGAGAGTGGGACACAGCTGCTTTTGGTGGGCTTCCCATGGGTGAGCCAAAAGCTGATGGCAGGAGGCACTGGAGAGTGAGGATGAGTGGGAATACCCTTCCTTGACATTGTTGGTGGAGCTCTGACCCCACCACTGAATGGGAATGCTTGGAAATAAGCTTGTTGCATTGACATGGCTCAGAGGGATTATCTCCTCCTTGACCTTACAACCCTATGGCTGATGAGCTTACCAGGTGCTTTTATCTAGCGCCAGCTGACACTGCCAAGGGGTTTTGTCAGATCTGCTGCTGTTGAGCAGAATACCGTTGGATGGATTCTCCATGCCCATTCTGTTTTATAAATGACTTGGACAATGAGGCTTTCACACCAGGCAATGGGGCTTTCAGGCCGAGAGTCAGGGGAGGAGGACTGAATGAACCCACACTCCCGGTCCAATCTGGTGACCAACAGGAGCATGGATCTCAGTAGCTGAAAGGACAGCTGAACCTTCCAACTTAGGCACAAACGCCTACTATAACTACATATAAGGGGTCTAAACATGAGCAAATATAATAACCATTCAGGTTTAAATGCAGTGCTCATGGACAGAGATGTGGCTGTAGTCAATCTAGCTCTAACGTCCACCATCAGTGCTTCCAAAGAAAAGGATGGGCTGCCAGAGCAGCTGAAAAATCAGGACTGGCCACACTAAACCACCTATCATGCTGCCTTAAGAAGCCTTGCTGAAGTTCCTAGGTGTACAGCAGCAAAAGTGCATTTTTCTGTGTCCTTGTGGTCAGCAGAAACTATGCCTAGGCCAAAGAAAAGGTAGATGTGAACACACTAGCTAACTTCTTGGACCCCAGTGTAGTTCAGGCAAACCATTGTCTTAACCTCTCTTGTACACATCAATAATAACAGTAAATAACTATGATATAACCGTTCTTGCCAAACCACAAGCAATCTGCTTCCTTATAATTCATCACAGCAGCAGGTCCATTCTCTTCCCATATTATACTCACAGCAGAGAAGGGAACCATATTGCCTGGCCAGAGTGGGTTTAGACCATAATTCAAGATATATCCAGAGCCTGTTGCTGTTTGGGAGTGACAGACACATGCCTGTACAGATTGCATCTGCATAGCCAACGTTTCCCTTTGAATGCCTTGGGCATGATTTAATCCCGATGGGTTAGTTCAGTCTTTTAAGGCACCCTTCAGCCATAGAGGTGACTCCTAACCCTGCTAGTGAATCCTGATAAAGGGTTTTTTTTAACATGGACAGGGTTTCACGGTTATTGCTTTCGTTACAGTAAATGTAGTGCTGGCAGCACGTTGTGCTGAACAGACAGCCCCAGAGCCTTAAGTCCTCTGTATCTCCACAAGTGCTACAACATGAGGAGGGGCAGCGTTAGCTTCCACTACAGCGACCTGTCAAGTTGCCTCAGCCTCGGCTCAGCAGGGTCACTTCCAGGAACAAGGAGATAATTCAGCCATTATGACCCCATCCGGCTCTCCCGTTCTTTGATAAGCCTCCTAACAAGGGTACCAATTAGTGCCAAGTATGATGGGGGATTTTGCAAGGCAGGCACCTGGGAGCTGAGCCGAGCTGGGGAGCGCCGGTGGCCATCAGCACTGCACTGGGAGGTGCTTCCCCTCAGTGCTCGCAGGCACAGGGTTACGGGGTGATTTCTGGGGAACACCCCACTGCTGCAGGAGGTGCAGGGAGGGCTCCAACTGCAGGCATTTTTCCTCCAGGCTGGTACTGAGCTCCCACTCTCTTATTGTGTCTGAGACACTTCCTTTTGGATAAGAATCAGGCTCAGAGCACTTTGCTGTCACAAAGGGTCCCATAGAATATTTATGGCCTATTTTGGGAAAGAATAAGATGGTAGCTCTTACATCCTCGCCACATGTCCCTCTCATCTCTCTAAATCTCCTCTGTGCTGTTTTATTTGGATAACGCAGCATTCACAACGTGCTTTCCATTATTATATGCTGCTGTCCAGCTGTTCAGTGTCAGGCTTTACTTCAGGCTTCTTTTCTCTCCAGGCGTGTGTCTTTCTTTGCACATTTGATTCACTGATGTGCAGCATATGCTCCGGGGCAGCTCTCTTTCATGGGCAAGCACCGGACTAATAGATGATCTCAGGAATTATCAGATCAATTCATTAACCTTCTGAATAAAGTTCTCTATTGATACAGCCCCTCTTATCAGGGAAGCCTTGGGTATTATTTATTCCACAAAGTGGAAATGCTGCTCTCCCCCTCTCCCACCCTGCCAAGGTTACGGCCTTACGTCAGCCCCTGCTGTGGTGACCTTGAGGGTACTAACCCTTTGGAAGCACTGGGCTTTTTCCCTGTTGGTGCGTGCATGGGCACGACTCCCACGTTGCATGGTGATCTTCATGTCTTGCTGCACTTTACATAGACAGGGCTTTTAGCATGTATTTGCATGTGGGTTATTGGTCTTCTCTTGCTGTAGCATCAGCAAGATGTTTGGCATCAGAGCAGCCTTAGTTCAGTGATTATCGGTAAGTGGGCTTACAAGCCTGGGACTGAAAAGGTTTGGATTTGTCAATAAGGGAGAGCTGGAAACAGGTTGCTCAAAGAGGTTATGGAGTTTCCATCCATCATGAGAGATGTTTAAGAAACAACTGGACATGGCCCCAGACAACCTTCTCTAGCTGACGCTGCTGTGAGTGGGTAGGTTGGACTGGGCAATCTCCAGAGGTGTCTGCCCAGCTCAGCCACGCTGTAGATGTGTGATTCTGCAACTTTGCTGAGTGTGTTTACAGGTGAGGAGAATTAGAGGCAGCAGGACAAAGGGAATTTAGGGGATTAGAAAGGGCAGAGCAGCCCCAGTTCGGGAGTGAATCTCCCACTGTTTCCTCCAGAAAGCACATCCTCTGGAGAGAAGAGACTACAGCGCAAAGCCAGAAAGCCTAGGGCGATGTTCTTGTGAGGCCTGGAGACACGTGCATTTGCAACCCAGCCCTGTCTGCCCACCTCTCCTCTTCAAATCTGTCAGCTTAATACCTCACAAAAGGCTGCAGATTTCTCCCTGCCCTTATTGTAATTACTTGGATTAGCACTGAATCATCTTTTTCAGCTGTAATATGTGAGAGACACACAAGGTATTGTTGTGTGCCTATTTGTTCTTCTATTTATTCAGTACATGAAGCCCATTAGCTAGATCATCATTCACTATGGTCTTTCTTCTTCCTATTACTCTAACAATCTCCAAATGTCATTTTGAACGTTTTGGTCGTAGTTGCCAGTTGTAAGGCTCCTGAAAAGTTCTTGGCACTTTTCAACTAGCAAAAGCTAGCAGTGTCCCAGCTTCCCCTTTATCCTTTCGAATAAAGGAAAGAGTGTGTATCACAACTCTTTTCTTGACAGGTTTGCCTCCCCACTCCCAAGGTCTATGTGGTTGTTTGGGGAGGGAAGCCTGTTCTCATTGCTGCCCTTCTGGGGTATGAATGAGGACAATTGTATTTTTGGATGGTATTTTCATAAAGCATAATCTTTCTCTGGTTTTTTTGTTTGGGTTTTTTTTTTTTTCCTTGCCATAATTTTAGCATGAAAAAGGAAGTCAGTCTGCCCAGGTGGAAATGAATTTCACTGAAGCAAGCCATTTTTATGGTGCAAAAGGTAACATTTCTGGTAACATTAGCCAGGTTTTACCTGCTACATTTTCATGGAAATTTCCTCAGGAAATTACATTTCCCCAGTCTGTTTTGCTATGGAAAGCTACTGGTAGCAGCTGTCAAAGAAAATTGCAAGTACCCACAAACATTGTCATTTTCAAAGGCAAATATTTGCAGAGCATAAGGTAAAGGCATGGAGTTAAGCCATCCCTTTGGAAGAGTTCCCGTTGGCTAAGGCACCGCTGCTAGTGAAGTGCCACTACTCACACCTTTTCTTTATATCGTGGCACACCTATTTTTCCTTCCTTCACATTATTGTTACTGTAGTAACTGCAGTCCCAGAACAAGTGCAGGGCCCTACCTGCTACACGTTATACAAATGTGGGTAAATAACTTTTAATCAAGTCTTATACTTCTCTTCACTTCCCCTTGGATTATCACCTGGGGTATGTTTGATGTCATGTTTCATTTCCATTCTGAGGTTTTTTGTCTTTGAAATAACAAGTTAAACCCACCCACCCCCAAACCAGAAGTGGTATTTGCCTTGAGGTTTCAGTGTTCATCAGCTGCCATTCAAGCTAGAGCAGCTTTCTCCCCTTCACGCACCCCCACCCCCCCGCACCTTTAAATAAAAGTGATCCTTGAGCAAGCACTTGATTTCAGCACCTACAAATGGGAAATATTGTGGAAGTCAACAACACATTGTTGTGAGCTCATTACCCAAACACCAGGTGTTGTGTTTGTCGGTGTACTTCAGGACCTCAGCACGCTGACATCCCAGAACACGTCTGAATCCCCTGGTACCTCAGTCCACCATCCCACGTGAACACACCTCAGTAGTCCTTCCTCCCATGCGAACACAGCCTCCAAGGCAAATTAGAAAAGTTAGCAGGAATTCTCTCAATTGCTTTAAGAGCTATACGATCTATGCGGTGAGGGATTCAAGCAGCTGGTGGGTATAGACTCACCAAAGACCCACCATAAAGTCCCTCACAAGTGTCCATAACTTGAAATTTATGATCATGGTGTGAGAAGACAAAGATCCATCTTGTATCAAGGCTTGTGTGAATGCGGGAGAGAGAGGGATTTGGGGACACGGGAGGAGAGAGGCTTCTGTGTCAGGGTCCTGCAGGACAGCTGTGTAATATCCCCTCTGTGAAGCTGCAAAACTCCTTAATGAGCCTGCCTGCTTTCTCCTGGGCAGCCATCAGGTCCCTGCCAAGACAGAAGAACACAGGCTGTGTGTCTTGGATCTGAGGGATGTTTTTTTTAAATCCAGCTACTGTGGTCGCACGTGTTCTTACTGTGGGACAGTCTAAGTACACAGGCTCTGGGCAGGAATTTGTCCAGGAACACAAGGTGGAAAACCTCAGTGTTTCTGAGAAGATATGCAGGGGTTATCATTATATGAGGGACACTCCCTTCAGTGTTGTCATGGTAAGGATAACATATGACTGTAAACACCATAGGCTAAACATCTCTGCATGAAATTAAAGGGCTGTGCATTATCTGGTGAAGAACAGCTGAGAAATTCAGCTGGGTTGGCAAAGAATGGCGTTCAAATTATGAGCTCCAGCCTTAATCCTCCCTTTTGGACGGGCAGCTGAAGTCTTTCAGGGTGGTACTGGAATCCAAAAACATAAGAAGGATAAAACTGTGCGTGAAGAGAGAACAATTTCTGGCTGCTGCCATGCTTGTGAACTCCCATCCGCAACACAGGTAGGGAGCACAGAACTGATGGAGCACCTGGAGGTGATGGTGTCATGGTTTCAAGGGTACTGTTAACATACACAGATGAAGATGCTTTGTGTAGGAGAGAGGTTGCCAGAAGTGAGGTCGGAGAAAGGTAGACTCCTTACAGCCTGAAGGGCATTTGAAAGAGAGTGTCACCAGCTGGCCTGAACTAACTACACGCCATGGCAGTTGCCATGCGAGGAACATCAAGGGGCTACAAGGGAGACTTGGGGTGAGGATGGTCTCTGTTTATTGAGAAGCACTGATGGGAGGCCACATCTTTAGAAAGACAGTCCCACTGAGGTCTGAGCTGAAGCTGGGGCCAGTGGTGACTCCTAAACTCTCCAGCTTACTACCCATGCAGACACTTCAGAAGATGTTAACACCTTCAACCCTTTCACAAGAACCATGACAAGCAATCCCATCTTTGCAGAGCGGGAATATGTGGCAAGTCTAGCCACTCTGGGAAGAATTGTTCAACTTCTCCCTTAGAAATACCTTTACCTTTCCTCCTGCTAGTGTGGGAAAGGGACACCTTTGTCCTAGGACTTATGGGAAAAACCTAGTAAACAACAACACTTTAATAAGAGTAAGAGAAAACACTTTTGGCAGTGCTGTGGCATTTGCTATAGCAGGATTTACTATTAGCTTAGTAAGATTAAAAGGGATCAGACATGTTATGTGAGTAAGAACTCAACATAAACTTTAAAGTTCTTTAGTGCTTTAGTCCTCCTGCCTGAGGTGTAAGTCTGCTGGTGTCCACAAAGACGCCCTTCCCTTACTCATCCTACAAATTGCAGTGAGATCTAAGTGTGGGCAGGGAGGAACAGAGCTACTAATGCATCTGGGCTGGCTGCTGCCAGGCACCCGGATGCCAGCTGACAGCTGCATAGACTATGGGCTTCCTCCAGGCTAGTCATCTCTCTGATTTCCAAGAGGACCAGAGTTTGAGAGGATCCCCAATGAGTCCGTGCAGGGAGACATCATTCCTCCTCCCCTCCGCGAGCTGGCTGCAGGCACGTCTGCCCTGCTGTGATATGCACATTTCAGATTGTCTGACCTTCTGCAGTCTGGTTGTTTTGGCTGTGCAGCCTTGGTTTATATTTGGTCTGGGCTGGCTTGTGCTTTGCAGATCAGGTGGGAGGGTTTAACATTGTGTTTCTGGGGATTTGGGGATTTCTTCTCGCTCGCTCTCCCTCTCTCTCTTATTTCTCAATGATTTCTCTGGCTGGGTCAGGTTGATCTGTGTGGGATCCTGGCAGTGCACCAGGGTGTAGCATAAGCAGTGCTTGTAACACTGATTGCCTTGTATACTCAGTCATTGGGCTGCTTGGGAGACGGAAAACCTTTTACAAAACAGCAGATCTGTCCCCATTGAGCACACTTACAGCAAGTGAAATGAATACAAAGCTCATCGCAGGCAAGCCTCCAGGTATCTCTTAGTCAGAAAATGTACCAGGATATAACCAGCCACACTGCAGCCTTCTCACACTCATGGGAGATCAATACCAATTGTATTAGGCTATGTTGCTTCTTTCTACAGGTTATTTTGCATTAGCTGAACTTTGTAGACATGAATCAATCCTCAATCACACACAGAGGTCGAAGTAATCTTTGCAAAGTCTGCCCAGCCCTGATTTTCCCCCCACTTTCTAGCAATTCTGGTTTGCTGAGTTATGGCCTGTTCTAGACCTAACACTCGCACCAACAGTGCCAGGTGACCCAGCAGAGCAGCAGGGGCAGCTGGGCAATCGCATGAAGACTGCTTGGTTCCTCTTGGCCACTTCCCAGGGCTGTTCTCAGGAGCAGGCTTTGCAAGGGGAGCCTTTGAGTTGAGAAACGCTTTTCTTTGGGACACTCCCGTCAATTCTTGTGTGCCATTGCCTGCTCCATTCCTCGATGGGAAGGCCAGCTCTGCTCCTGCAGATACCTTGGGAGCTTCTCCAAAGCATCCGTGAGGTATCAAAGGCAGGAGCATGGACAGTGTCTGCAGAGAGGTGGAGACCAAGGTCAGCAGAGAATTGGCTCTGTGTCATGCAGCAAGAAGTTCCCCAGGTTAACGTGCTGCTAGTGCCCAAGGAGAGCCAGAGGGTGCCGGGGGATAGCGTCCAAAGGCTGCCTTCCCAAAGGTTAAGCAGATGTAGGACAGAGCTTGCCAGGTGCTCCACACGTCCAAAAGCCAGTTTCTAATTTGAGATATTTTCTAATGCCCACTGTACTCTGGGGAACGCAGCCCTGGCAGAAGACATGAGCCAAGTGTGGAGTCCTCCGGCCACGCAGCCCCATGCCTCTGTCCCTGGCAGAGAAAAGGGACATTGTGCTGGCTGGGAGCAGCACGCCAGGGAGGAAGCAGCCTGGCCAGGGCACAGCGGGCCGCCTGCAGCCAGCGGTGTGCACTCTCCAGGGCACCCATGAACATGGTCAGAAGGGGATAGTGCAGCGGGGAGCTCTCCACACACCTCTGTGACAGCTTCCACCTTGCATCTCAGCCTTTGTCCCTACATCCTTAATGTGCAAGAAGATGGTGTGCAGGAAATGGGGTCCCAGCAGCCCCCGGGGACAGGTGGCATTACATCAGGCTGGCTGCAGCAGCGTTGTCGGACAGGCAACAGCATCGTGTGGCTTTTGTGCTCCTGTAGGCTTAGAGCTCTTCCGGTTTAGAAGCAAACGCTCTAAGCCGGGCTACACTTTCCTGTTGCTCTGACACCCAAAACCCGGTGTTAGATTTATCAAGCTCGCAAGGCAGCCTTGTGAGATGTTTGCCAGGACATGAGGCTAATAATTTAATCAGGTGAATTCAGACGGGGTCCTGCAGCAGCTCGGGTTGCATTATATAAGGGGATCTATGGGAGACTCTGCTGGGCGATAGGCTGGATGCTGCACAGCCTTCTCCAGGATGGCCATTAAAGAGAAAGTCTGCCTCTGCTTTGTACCCTGTCCAATGTCATAAAGTTTCACAAGGGGAGAAATGCATCTTCCTTCCTTTCCATAAAACTGCGGCAGGGCTTTGAAAAATAAAATGGGTTGTTTTTATAACAGAAAATCTTGTGCAGTGGCTGCCCTCTTCCAAAGCAACAACCAGACACCAGTGCAATTCAGTCTAAGAGACTGTGCACAGGTTTCCATCCAGCTTTCAAGCAGGTTTAGCAATCCAGCCAGCTGACCCTACTGAAGCGCTTCACCCCATAGATCTGCATGGACAGCAAAGTCTATGAGCACATGCTGTCAGAGGCTTGGGGCAGGTGGGGAGGTGGCTGGGTGACAACTGCTGCTTACATCAGGTGGAATACGAGGTCTCCTGGGCCTGGTGGTGGGTTATATCTCTGTATCACATGCTCACTTGCCTGTTGTTCCTCTGTGTGTTTTCTTAGTATCTGCACAACACTCAGTGCGTTCATACCCTGCCGCTGCATGGCACCGACCATGTAACTGAAGTGATTGCTGCAGCGTGTGACCAAAGGCAACACAACGCACAGGACATGAGAGTGTGAAAGATTTAAAAACTGCAGGGTGAGATCATGCTTCTGGAGGCAGCGCACAGCCTTGCTTTGCAACAGACGGAGCATCAGGCAGAGAGGGACTGGTGCGTGGGAATCGCAGTCTTTTGGGCCATTTGGACCCTGCTCATCCTTCCCTTCCTCGCAAGCGCCCCACTAATTCCCCACTGGTCACATTGAATCACAGACCTAGCAGCTCTCGGAGATGAGTCAATCTCTAGGTGGGAATTCAGGGCTTGCGCTTAGGTTCACGCTGTTATTTTAGTTTGTGGTGTTTGCTTCTCATTACGGTAAGCTCCCAGGAATGTCAGCACCAAAATAGCACAGAATCACAAGGTTACCTGCTGAAGAATGAAGTAAACAAGAGGGATATTCTTTCTCTCTGCTTCTCTTTCTTTTTTCCCCCCCCCCCTAAAAGGAGGCATTTTGAGTACCTGCACTGAACTCCAGGGTGGAGATTTCAGGTTTGGATTTTAAGTGCATCCAGACACATGAGGCGGTTGGGGCAGGCCTGGCCTAAGCCCCTCTGGGGAGATGTGCAGCCAAGGTGCCGTGGGTCTGCAGCAGCTGTGGAGATGCCATTCCTGCTGGCCCAGCCTTGCCAGGCACGAAGGTGAGGCTATGCCGGGTCTGGAGAGCACCAGTGCCCTGGCAGGCATCAGTCTACCTCTACCTGGTAACTGGGGCTGATGCTGCAGGATGATCCAGCAGAGGATAAGAGCCCTTTGGGGGAAGCCCCACATTAGGGATGCCGGACTGGCGGCACTGCTTCTGGTCCCCACTCCCTGGGGCTCATCCCAGAGGAGTGATGAGCAGGAGCAGCTCTGGAGCTTCACCTGCAGCAGAGAGCCCCTGGCCCTCTGTCAGAGGCACAAAGGAGCAAATACAGCCTCTTCCCAGAACCACGCTGAGGTCTCCCGGGATACTGGTGCACAGTCCAGGAGGGACTCAGAGCCGCGCTTCTCTGTATTGACTCCATGAGAAATGAGAGCAGGGGAAAAAAAAAAGGCGCCTGGCAGACAGAGAGGGGCCAGGAGTGACTTCCCTGTTTCTAGGAAGGCAGTGCAGATGGTGGGAAATATTTCACCCGTGCAGTGGCAGTGGTGCTAACCTGGCACTAGGGCGGCCGGGGTCCAGTTCCCTCCTCTCTCCCGGGCTCCCTGCGTGACCTTGAACATTGGGCTTGCACAGAGCCAGCCTTGGTACCGCAACTGCAAACAGCCTCCACCTGCAAGAGGACAAATGCATTCAGGACTGGCGGGGTGCTTGGAGACTTGGGGACTCCATTAGTATGCGGAGGGACCAGCACCCTCCTTAGAGCCGCAGCGGGATGCAGGAGGTTGGGGTAGAGCCACCACCTCTGCCGCTGGCTCTCTGTGTGACTTGGAAAAAACGTTGCTTGGTCCCAGTTTCAGAAAGGGCACTTGGGAGGGAGGGTCGCACAGAAATCTGCGCGCCTTGGCTCTCCATCTGCAAATTAACAGCTCGGGCTGCCAGGCTGGGGATTGCATTATGCTCCCGCTTTGCTGGGAGGATGCCTGGGGCAGCAGCGGAGACAAACAGTGGGGGTCCGCTCAGAACAGAAACCCTCGCATGGCCAAAGGGGACTGCTGAGGCAAACAACACTTTCCAGCGTTAGCTGCTCTCTTTGTCTCCCCTTCCACTTTTTCAAAAAGAAACCAATATACACAAGACCAGTGGAAAAAAAAACCCCAGCCTTCTCACAAAACCCAAATAGCCTGCATATAGCAAAAGTTTAAAATGGCAGCTTCAGCTGCTGTACCTGGCTGGGATGTGGTAGTTCTGTGGGATCACCCACATGCCTGATAGTTAAGATAAGCCAGCAGTTGTGGCCCTTTATCCCTGCCTGGTATACTAACAAAATGATAAAAAAGCCACAATGGTTTCACTGGCCACCCTACGTGTATGGCTCTGGGCTCCATGATGAAATATTATGACAAAACCGGGGAGACTCCATGCGTGAGGACCTGCAATGGTGGCTCTTTCTTTATCAGCAGGGAGGAACAAGCATGTGGGGTACCGCTTTGGGAAGATGTGCAACGGGAATTGCCTGCCTGTTCTGAGGGCAGGGATGAAGCATGGGATGCGGAGAAAGGTGAAGTAGAAAATAAAGTCCAGAAATGCAGCCTTGACATTTCCTCTTCGTAACTCTCATCAGAGAAACCTGTGGGGAGCACAGGCACAACACCTTACGACATGTTTGCACTGTGCATCACACTAAAATCTTTGCTGGAGTTGGAAATAAACTTGCTGCTGGATTGGGCAGGAAGGGGGTCACTAGTGCTTAATTTGGGGCTGCCTGGTGCTGGATTCTTTCCCTCCACCCCTTGCCACGCTCAGACTTGAACATGTTTTGGACAGAAGACATCTGCTTCAAAATGGTAACAATCCCTGTACTTGACCAGAGGCAACTGCAAGGTGGAGGCAGCTAACAGATGGGTGGAACACAAGGGAACTGTAAAATGGTTGAGGTTAGTGAAAAGAGCAGCAGCCCCAGCCGACACCAGCCCGAGCAATTGCCAGGTACGGGCAGGGTTATGTTTTTCTGTTAAATGTTACAGGGACTTCCTGTGGGAGGGGGGTGACGCATATCTCTATGATGCTCACGGGCCCAAACCAGCCAATTCGCAACCCAGCATTTTTGTGCCTGCAATTATGCGGGAGGATGGAGATGACTCATGAGATACTGTAGGACACAATATAACAGATGTCCTGGCTGAGAGTGCTGCAGGGAGATGCAGCTACCGGCGAAAGCCAGGCAGGAGATTTCAGTGTGACCCAGCTTTGAAAGAAGGAAGGTGTAGTTTCAGCTGGAAGGGCTGGGGACCTCACAGCTGGGCAGGAGAGGAAAGGAAAAGCTTGGCCTGGGCTTCTGGGTCTGCCGAAGAAGCACGTCCTGTCACGCCAGCTGACTCTTGGGCTGCTACAGCTGTGCAGTCGTTGGTGCCTGGTCGAACGTGAGCGTGGGAACGCGCACTGACTGGGGGAAGTGGCTCTGTCACCTTGGCATGGACAAATCTGACACTAAAGGGCTGGAGGAGGCAGCGGGTAGAAATGCAAGTTGTCATGTTGCAGTCACAAACTATCTACAGGTAGTTGTGGGGCCCTTCGGGAGGCACGGTGAGTTCACACCTTGCATAAAGAAATGGCCCTTGCAAAAAAGGTACCTGTAAACTGATGGCTGAACTCTGTGGAGAAACCCCATAAAAATGTTGTGGGTGATCCTGAATTGCTTTAGAGAGAAGCAGAAAACCAGAGCAGATGGGGCAGGATGGAGAGGTGGTGTGTGCAGGGAAAGCGGAGAGGAAACCAGTGACAGAGATGGTGGGAATGGAGCAGAGTTGCTTGTTAAACTTTATTTTACACAGAGCCTATTGCTCTTTCAAGTAAGTCCATTGCAGCACTGGGATGAAAGCAGGACAGAGATGCTCACATCCATTTTAACCACTTCCTCTCCCTTTCGGCTGAATAGCTGAGCTCACAAGATGCCACAAAGGTCTCTCTGCAACAGGATACCCATGCAAGTGACATGGAGAGATCTTGCTCCTCTTCTTCAACAGGCCATTCTCCTTCCATGGTGTTTTGTTCCCTTGGTGGCAGGTGGGGGAGGATTTCAGGGGGGTCACAGAAGGAGGAGTGAATGTGTGCTGGTACATGTCACCATGGAGGGCTTCCACAGTCCTCTGCCACAAAAAGGTCTGGAGCCTCCTTCCAGTTTTGTTCCATGAGGAAGAAACACTGCACCAAATCCTCTTTGATGACTCTCTGCTCAGCAGGTCCATGGCCTTCAGGATGCCTCGGAACACGGGCTGCTATCTGCCTGGGGCTTCCTAGCTGGGAGGCAGCTTCAGTGGCTTCAGACATTATCCGGTAGCATCTGTTTCCACACCCTTTCCTTCGCAGATGGTGCTGCCACAGCAATCCCAGAGTTCAAACTTACACCCAGCTGCTGGATGTGCCTGTGCAAGGCCAGGGCAGCCACAGCCAGGCAAAACAGAGTGAGGCCTCCTTTATTACAGTATATAAAAGCAAGGGATGTGTTTATGGAGGTCAGGAAGGGCTGGCTCAGAGCTTGAGATATTCTTCAAGGGGACAAGAGCCAGCTGCTACAGGAAGCAACCTCCATCTTGGTTCCCAGTTGCATGTCAAATGTAACAGCAACCACTAAACAACAGTTGATAACACTCATAGCACTAATAGCCTTGAGACATTGTACAAATGGTCACTGATTTAAGTATTTGCAGTAAAATCTGCTTGGGAAGCATTTTTTCCCCAAGTAGATTATATTTGGTCTATGTTGAAATTTTTCTTTCCTGTTTTAGGGTATAGTTCTTCCCTTTTGGCAAGTCACCACATGATTTCCAGGTGGGCAGGAGAGGAACGCTTGATAGAGATAGTAATTTTTAGGTCTAAAGTGGTTCTTATCATTGCCAAACACCTGAAGCTCCCCATAGTTTCCATTTTTGTCTGAATCTTGGACAACCTTAGCACAGCTTCAAGCTTTTGCCTTGGGTTTAAAGGTCGAAGAGAACCTTTGCAATAATCTTGAGAGTGAGCCTATGCAACACTGGATTTCACATTAAAATTTCCCTTATTTGTTTCATACGCAAATCAGCTTTATATACGTTGTAAGAGTGTAGCACATTCAGAAAGCCCTCCAAGATCCAGAGGAGAACAAAGTGGAGGTATTATTAGCGGAGAGCAAAGAGCAGAGCTCTGTAAGCAGGCGTCGCACTGAGCAGGAGGTTTTGAATGGTTTCCTCTGAGACAACTTTGGCTTCTTCTGTTACACGGTTTTAGTCAAGTGTTCAACAAATTATCTCATGAAGGAAGCAAATATTGCAAGAACAATATATCTCGTATGTCTTGCAGGGGTTGAAAACCACGGCATAGAAAGAGCAGCCTCAGCTCCCTAAACAAGTTAAACAGAAAGGAAAGGCACAGAGAGGGAAATCCTCTCTGACTTTGTTATGGAAATGTGATACAGTTTGACATTTTAATTGCGATTCTCCCCTTATTATCTGGCACACGTTCATAGTGCCCAAGATGTTGTTTAGTGAATCCAGCTGCCTCCTCCGCTCCGTTTGAAGTCCAGTGACTCCGCGTGATAGGGGAGTGTGAGAGTCAATGTGATTTGTGTATGAGGAAACATAAATATGTCACAGGAGTTTAGTCTTATAGGTCTGCAGAGTTTATACTCACAAAATCTGTTGTGCCCTTGTTTACACACCCAGATCCAAAGGCCTGACACACCCTCACTCTAGCTCAAAACTTTCATCATTTCTGCCTTCTTTCTAATGAGACCATTGCAAAGCATGTGGATGATGTTTGACCACAGTTTAATATATCCAGGAAAATGTGCTCTCAAATGTTAAGAAGAGCTTTAATCAAAGTTGATTCTTTGTCATTAGCTGAGATGAGCACATGTGAGGTTCTGCTGCCACATGTACAAACTCCTAGGCAGAGGCCTCTCCATGTGCCAAAAACTTCTTCACACCAAAAAGAAAAGGAAGGCTTGCAGATAGGTGAATGTTTGCACACCCCTGAGCATAGACACCTGAGTACAGAGATGCAGCTGTGCTTAAGTGCCGAACAACATGCCTGCTCTTCCCACAGCTAACTTCTGCCAGCCAGAATTGTTGAGATAAACTCATCTGTTTGGTGCTGTTCTTCACCTGAACTTCACCACTGCTGCCAGCCACAGGGGAAGACTCGGCATAAAATAGTTGTGTGCTTATACATAGCAGAGGAATGGAAAGCTTTACCCTCGGGCATATTTAAAAACAAATTATAGGAAGCACAGGGGTGTAACCTTAGGGAAGAGACTTATGGGAACATGGGATTAGAAGCAGGTGTCCTAGTCTCTGAGAGTGTCCTTTAAATCCCAGCCTGCAAAATCTGTGCACCTGAAAATGAGGGATGGTAACAGCCTCCCTTTGGATAGGAGGTTCTTTGAGAGAAGCAACCGTTTGAATAAAAAGATTCAGCCTAACTCACTTTTGGAGTTCAGCTGTCTCTCTGAAGGCACTAAGCTTGCACCGTGCCTTCCTTGGAGCCAGAAAAAACTGATTTTGTAATTAATTTTGCATGAATAAATGACCTAGCTAAGGCTACCACAAAAAGGCTTGGTGACCTTCCTAACCCCAGGTCCAGGCCATTCTCCAGCAGTGGGAGAGCTGGGAAGAGCGTTGGCAGGACACACTTGAAAAGTCTGGCTAGAGTTGAGACCTCTGTTACTGGAGCTTTACATAGAGGAGTCATCCGGGGAACATCCAGTTCTGCATCAGAGATAAATGCATCATCTCACTTTAAATTGCAGGCTGAGCCTTTAAAGCTCTCATGCTTCTAACCTTTACTTCTGTAGCCTCGACGAGTGAGATGGGGTGATAAGGATCCATGAGTCACAGTTTGAGGAACAGGAGTCAAAGTAACATTCTGTTCTGGATGCTCAGATTGAAACCTTTACAAGTAGTAAGACAATCACTACATGGGAAGTGTCAGCTGACTGCGGGTCCAAATCACTGGAGCTTTGCCTTCTTGGCTGCAGGAAAGATAGCTCTTTGCTACTGAACATCCCAAAATGACTTTTAAGCTGTATCCAATTATTGAAGAGTAGATTTAGAAAAATCACAAAAAGAGGACTTAGACGCACAACTCATGATTTCCAGGGGATCTGAACACATGGTTTCGCTTAGGGGTCTTTCCTGCTACCTTTCACAAGAAAATAGGGTTCTTCTCAGAAGGAACCTAGGAATAATACAGCTTGGGTATAGTGTCTAACAACACCATATGATGATGTGGTTAGCATGGGGACTGGGTACTAGGGCAGATTGCTCTTCTCATTACTTCTTTAACATTCATTCACCAGTTAACTGCAAAGTGATATGACTCCCACCTACACTAATACAGGCTCCCAATTGCACAATAATTGCAGATTAACGCAATAGAAATTGTGTGCTTTGTGCTAGCAGCCACCAAGTCCGAGTCACGAGTATATGGCATCGCACTTCACCCAGCAACCAACTGAGCGAGGGACATGGCTGTGGCGGGAGGTGGAGAATAAGCAGGTGTGGGTAAAGTAACCCTTAGGGAGCATTTCAGAGGGGCTCACAAGGTTTTATCCCATCTGTGGTGGCTTAGTGAGACACAGTAACCTCATTGCCCAGCTCTTAAACATTATTTCTTACTTAAGTCCAGAATCTTGGCACAGGGAGCCATTCAGTGGCCAATGCCAGGCTGAAGCCAAGGGTTTAGTGATAAGGGAACATGGAAATGAAGCCAATACTTATTTTTGTCTCTAAAGCACGCACCTCACCCTGTAGCAGAGCTCTGTCAGGGCTTACTTGTCCTCACGCTGAATGCCCAAATCATGTGAAAGTGGGAGACCATTCAGGAACTCTTTGCAGAGTGGAAGCTCTTCAGGAGGGCTTCCCTCTCCCCCCGCCTTCCCCCTTTTGTTTGAAGAAAGCTGCTCCCTGACGTGCCCAGAGCATGAACTCAGTTGGCACTTGAGCCAGTTAGAAGCCAGGCAGCTTATGAACCTCTCCTCTCCCAGCAGATACTGCTGGGAAATTGCTCTTGTCCCAGGAGCAAGCTCAGGGAACTACAAGCAAAGCTGTGGATTTGCAGCTGATCTGGGTGGGAAGACCCTCCATGCCTTAGATGGCCTCACAGCTATTTCTATCAGCAGAAATATTGCCTCCCCAGCCACTGAATCAGTGAGCTTGGGATTAAAAAGGGAGCAGTGTCCACCTGATAAAGATGATTTGCTTTTTCCATTTCCTCACTTGCTCTTTTGCTTTAATTGTGGGGCTCAGAAGTGCAACTGATTGTAATGGCTTCATGAGCTCCAGGAAACTGACTGAGCCACGGTACCTAGCCATGCCCAGGCTCCTCACCCTCAGCAACTGAGGAGTTTAAACGCGTTGGGTGGCAGAGGTGAAACCTGCACCCTTCACCTCATATTTGTGAGGTGCTCACGCACAAAATCCATTCCTCTGACCCAGCTGACACACAGCAGTCTCCAATGACAGACCATATGTCTGAGCCTCCCGAGCTGATTTAGGCTATTTCAGTGACTGATTTGCTCAGGGCAGAGGCAAACATCCTTTTGTGGTCCTAAACGGAGCCGGCAAAGATATTACCCAACCCAGCTGCCAGTCACTGCCTGCTGGCTGATGGTTACTCTGTGTGAGCTCTCCCTCATCTGTTTTAGTGCAAACAAGTTTTAGCAGTAGGTTAAGCTAAAACAGATGACTTTGTCCTTCCTCAGTTGAGGAACACTGCACCAGCAGAGCTTGGGATGTTGTACGAACTTCAGCAGAAGCACAGTTGCAAGTAGGTGTTGAGTGCAAATATCCTAAATCTTTTCCCAGTCACTTGCAAAGTGAATGTGCATCTTTGCTGTCAGTGGCAAAGATCATTTAGGCCACTGCACTGACTGGGTCATCTACCTAAACCGCAGGATCCTGCCTGGTTATTCGATATGAGAGGCGGACATACTCGGAATGCATTGGGAGCTGGCTTATGAAGCTGTGTTGGGAACACTGCAGGAGAAGCAGGTTTCTGCAGCCAGCTACCAACGTTGAATAGCTCTACTCCTTTTTGGAGCCCGCTAGTTAGACCCTTTAACCATCCCTTCCCACTTATTCCCTGCCTAACATTACTAGCTTCACTGACTCTCTCCCTCTCCTCCTTCCCCCGTCTCTCCTTATGTGATCACCTAACCTCTCCAAAATTAGTAGTGCTATGTTTAGCCTGTTCTGGCACTCCGGGCACTCCTGTGGGTGCTCGGTCGGTCTCACAGGGAGCCTACAAATTTCCACTGCTATTGGAGAGAGGAGTGTTTTCAAAACTGCTGACACCAGATCCCAGCGAGCGAACTAAACTAAGAGGCCAGAGCCTGTGAAATGTTCTTAATATAGCCTGGGCGAATAGCTCCCATCTTGTGTTACCGAAGCCCCGCAGTCATGTGTCCCGGCAGCCTCGTACCCCTGTCAGGCAGGAGGGCAAGACCGTGAGGTCATTTCCAGCAGCTCTGCTTCTGTGACGTCATCACGGGAAAGCCGAGCAACTACTCGTTTTAGGCGTGGGAAGTCAGAGGAAAGGGCAGGCTCAGGATTTAAGCTTTGCTTTCTGCTTCCATGTGAGCCATGTGAGCCAAACATAGTTTTGGAGGTTACAGGGGGGTCATCTTCCTCTTCTTTCCTCCTTCTTGGAGGCCACTCTAGCTGTATCACTGGCAGCTTTTTAGGACTGCTGGACTGAGGCAGCTTTGCTCCAGCCTTACCGGAGTATGAAAGAGCCATCTACAGGTGATGGGAGATAAGGCGGCACAGCCCTACCTTCTTCTTCCCTGATCAGTGGGAGGGTGAGGTGCTGACCCGAGCTTGTGGCCTTCTCCCCTGCATTACACCTCCTTCCCGGGGTCAGAGCCACTCTTCTTGCAGGGCATCCTTGCATTATGTGAATGGCTCCAACTTCCTTCAGCCCACGGTTGCCGACCTCAGGATGGGGAACCACCAGGTGAGCTTGCTGGGAATGCTGGCAATCCTGGGGGTGGTGAACAGTGGGAGGGCCAGAGGGAACATGCTGCTTGCAAGCCACCACGGCTGTGAAGGCCCCTTGGAGGCATTCCTTTAGCAGCCTTTCATGTCCTTCCAGCGAGGCAGCAGGAGACCAGACCTGTGTGGCCAGGAGACTGGATTTGGCAGAGTGAGAAAGGGACCATCATGTCTCAGTCACCAGCCTTCAGCTCCAGCTCGACTTGGGCCATGCTCCAGAGAGTTTTGCTGGCTGCTGCAATGTTCCTGCCTGCAGCAACCTGAGCGACCATCATGCCAAGGCACCGGAGGGATTTGGGGGGCCCCTGGAGGAAACACAGTGGTCATGCACAGGCTGCTAAGGAGGCCCAGCCTTGTATTGGAAAGAGGGCTCCAGATGGAGAGCAGTGATTGCAAAATGTTTAGAAAAACCTGTGAACTTCTCCTAGTCAGAAAGGCTGGTGTGAGTTGCTGTATCAGGCAGAAGGACTAGACTGGAAGGCCAGTTCCACTTAGCAGTCCTTGAGAGATTTCAGATAAATCTATAAACTTTTTATACAACCATTTTTTCCATCCACAACAAACATAACAGTTCTTTCTTTCTCCCCCTTGGGCATTTCTACATAGACTGATGGTCACAAGAGACAGAAGGAGAACTCTGGACATACTCAGTGCCTAAAATATACTGATCCCAAGAAAGGCATCTGCTGTTTCTTTACCACAGATATTTGCCTACCTCCTTTTTTTTCTTTCCTTTCACTCACTTGCCTCCAAGATCTCCTCTTTCTCTTTGTTTCCATCCAGAACCTCCCCCCACTGCCCCCACCATCCCTCTGTCCTCTTCCATTTGTTTCCTACACATTATTCTGATTGAACCCAGCTCTGGCTTGTGAGTGCCGTAGGCCCCAGGGGCTCTGTCTGACTGACACATGACATATTTTAAAGAGTGTGGACTTAGTCCCAGCGAGGTGAAAGAGCAGTAGTCAGCATGTATGAGCTCTGCAGCATAATAGAAAATACAGCTTTTAATTAAAACTGGTATTTCAGGACCTCTGCTGGCGGCAGCTCTGCTGAAATATGACATCGCTGAAGCCCCGCAGATTGTAGTGTGACCCCATCTCCAGGAGCTGCAGCTCCCGACATCAGCACCAGCACTTGGAGTGATGATGGAAGTGCTCTGTGTACTGGCTAAACACCTAGCTTGGGCTGAGAGTACTCCCATAGCAGGATGGTGACTGCTTTGTAGCCTGGACTAACGGACCTGTGTGGCAGGTCACAGCCATGGCGCTGCTTTGTGCATTGTTTCCAAGAACATCCCTTTAAAATTATGTGAAATTCAAACACCGTGGGATTGTGTCCCTTTTGTCACCTACATAAATGGGACTAGACCCCAGGAGGCTGGGAGCAAGGTCTTCTGACACCTACCCTGTTTATTTGACATAGGGTAGCACCTGTTCTTACAACTTGCTCTGCCAATATTTCATTTAATTTGTTCCTTTCATTTATTGTACCCCCTGCTGCTGACTCCCTGAAGTGCTCTCCGCGAGGACTGCCCTGTGGCTATCCCAGGAGGACACAGCACCCAGGTTCTCCGTTCACTCCACAGCCCCTCCGTTCGCTCCACAGCCCCTGTATCACCACAGCTGCAGGGAGGGAGGACCAGGGATTACAGCCCCAGGTACAGGCAAGCCTCTGTTATCACCTTGTTACGCTACAGCCTCTCCATGATACAGGGGACAAGTCCCTTGGGCCTCAGTCTGCAATGGCAAAGACAACTTCCTCGATCTTGGGGTCTGCACTGCCTTATTTCACGAGGTGCCGCAGTGGAAGCGGATGTCTCCTACGGGACGACTTGCAGGACCAGGATGGCATCTCAGTGAGAGAAAGCAGCAGCAGACTGGGCTTATTATGAATAATTCTCTTAAAATGGAAGCAGCGCTTCCCACCTGTCCCTGGATACCTTACCTCCCTGGCACAAGCGGAAAGGGCACAGGGGACCTCAGCTTGCCCAGTTTGGTTCCTGCACATCCAGTGTCCTCATGCAAGGAAATAGCCAAGCTCTTGGTGAGCTGTACTAGCTTGACACAGCACTTCCCATTTCCCTCTGTCCCACTTCAACCAGACCATGGCCTGTGTCTAGGGCATGACTCAGAATAGGGTATCTCACAACCCGAAGTCACAATGTTACCTTCTCCTAAATTTTCAAGCAAAAGAACATTGGCTCCACAGGTGGGCTGTGAGGTCAAGGAAGGTATTTCCCACCAAAGGTGAAGCAAATCGTCCCTCTGTCTCATGGGGTGCATCTGCCAGAGGCCAATCGTTGCATTAGCATTTAGACTTCATAGCAAATCAGAGGGAGAAGAGAAACTAGGGGTTAGGGTAGAATAAAATATAGTTTATTGGGCACGCCTGAGAGCTGGTGCCCAGAGCCACAGCTCATTTGATAAATAGTAATTTTTTAGAAGTTTATAATATTAGGGTGGGTTATGGGGAACAGCCCCATAATTTGGACCCAGGAACACCTCTACCCACCAGCAGAGGAAACAAACAGCAGGCAAGAGCTGCCAGCAATCCCCCTGACCCTTCTTCACCAGCACTGCCCTCCCCAGGTCCCCGGGGCTTCTCGGTGCCAGGCCCTGGGGTGGGAGCATGACCCTCCAGGTGTGAAGAGAAGCCAGAGGCAAGCAAAGGTGGCTCTTCTCCCTCCGTGGGGTGCTGCAGAGGGCTGGCAGGGAAAAGGAAGGAGCACCAACAAGTCCTCAGGCTCCTGCTGGCTGCTGACTCAACATGGGACTGAGGTTTCAAGGTAGGAGCTGAAGGTCTTGTTTGGATTTGCTGGGGAATAACGATTTCTACAGCTCTGGAGGTGGGGGCATTAATGAACATTGCAGGCACGTAATGGCGAGAAGACCAGGGGACTGCCATTTAGTCCCAGAAGACTTCTTGAGTGGAGACCCTTGAGAGCTTCCCTGGGCTGTGTAAGGAGGAGACCTGCAAATCATGGGGTGCTGATCGTCTTCCCGCTCCTGCTGTCGCTGAGGCCCGTTGGAGGAGGACCATCCCCAGAGGAGGAAGAGGAGCCTGACATTGTCCCTCAGCACCTGTCCTGCAGGAGATGCGCAGGGGTACTTTGGCTCTCAGCACAGCTCAGTGAGAAAGCAGGAAGAAACCCACGCCAAGGGACTCCTGTCCTTTTTATCCACAGATCTAGACCTTTCGCACACCAGCAAGCGTGGAGTTAAGACTGCAGCCGAGATGAAATCCAAACATTTGCAAGTGTGGGAATTCCCAAGGAGAGCAACCAAACTACCTTCACTCTGCCCTCGCAGCAGTGCCTTTACACAGCCTGAAGCCGAGTCTGCCTTGGCCAGCTGCAACAAAGAGTTTAATCTTATCAGTGACCATAAAAACTCAAATTCCTCTTAGCAGAATTGCTGATGGGGATGGTAGTGCCAAGCCTGGCTTCACCGCAGTCTTGCACAGTCAACAGGGGGGAAAAACGCTATATCACAAATTCCTGAATCACAAATTCCTATATTGCCCCCCACTCTGCGCAGGGAGAACAAGCCCATTGGTGACTCGGCACTCGGCAGGGTGGAGCGGGATCCAAAACATTTTTTTCCTCTGTCACTTAGGGGTAGGATTTTTATGTTACTGAAGTTAAACAGGTACAATGCTTCCTGCAGGTTCATCTAAAGTGCTGCAGAGGCACTCAGCTCCTCAGCATGGCTTCACTGGGAGGGAGAGGGGCAACCGGGTCCCTGTGGACAGGAGCTCACAGCAAAGCTGTGCTTCTCTCTGCAAGGTGCATGAGCTCAGCAAGGGTGGTGTACTCCTGTGGAAATAGCTTGGCAATACCATTTTGGTGCTGAGAAAGCAATGCGTCAAGCAATCCTCTCCCATCTGGGCTGTCTTCCACACATGTGTGCAGGTGCTGGAGCTGGGGCTCAGGTCTCAGACATGTGGCTGGGACCTGGGTTACACCTCAGTGGCTAATTTTGGTGTTATTGTTGAGCAAAAAGTTGCAGAAAAGCTTCTTTGTCACCCACAGTCTGTCACTTGGAGCTGTGAGGCCCATCCCGCAGATGCTTGGACCTCCCGCAGGAGGTGGTGAGGACCACCACCTCCACCAGCACCACGGTCACCATGATTGGCTCCTCTCCAGCCTCCCCATTCCTTCCTTTGGCCCTTTCTACCCCCAAACCTCCCACACGCATGGACCTTGCAAAGGCAAGATCAGCTTTCCTGGGCTGTACTCAGCTGTCCCTCCCTCGTACACCTGCCACCACCATCATCCTTTCTGCTGTCCCAGGTTCATCCCATCATCTCCCTACTTGTCCTCTCTTGAGGTATTTATCTGTCCCTGCCATGGCCCCACAAGCTACGCCCAGCCCCTCCACGCTTTCAGAAGACACAACCATCTTTGTGTTTCCCTTGCCTGTCCTGTATGGTGCATTTGTTCTCTCCTCTCAGCCCGTTCACCCACATGTGTTTCCCTCCCTGTGCACACAGGTGGTCTTTACACATACACTTCTCATGCAGGGCTGTGAGACAAAGTCTGAGCTCTGCTCCAGCTCAGTCTGGTCTCTGGTAGAGATGCCTCATCCAAGAGCGGAGGCTTCCCCTCTGCTCTGGAGCAGACAGCTCCTCTTGCAGCCCACAGGGAAGACCCCCAGGATACCTAAGGACAAAGCACCCACGTGTCAAAGACCTGGAGTGACTGTGCAATGCACACACACTTGGACGTCCTCTGAGAACAGGTCTGTAAGCATTGCTCCCGGCTCTCCAAGGTCTCACTCCTGATGCTGATAGGAAGTCACCCTGCTTATACAGGGGAGGCTGGTGGAAATACTTGGCATGCACTTCAACTGTTTATAAGGCTGGACTATCTGCCAATACACATTGTGCCTCTCCCTCTGTCTGACTTGGAGTGGTCTACAGTTCTCATCACCTTTGTATGTCAACACCTGTGCCTTCTGGCTCCTTCCCCTTGCCTCACCCTTTGTACATCTTGGATTAGAGCTGCTCGGCACAGGGGTTGGCCAGGACCCTGATGCCCAGCTCCTGCAACATCTGGCTGCTTTGGGAACTGAACCGTGGAGAATATCACAGAGGCACACAGTACTGCTTGCAACTGCATTCAGAAACGTGGCTTCACTTGCAGAAGTGTACATCTAACCCTTGTGTTGGGCAGAGGGAGATAATGGGTGTCCTTCCTCCCACTATTGCAGGCTCAGAGGTGACAGAGAGCCACCCTAATTAGGGGCTACAGAGATGACGCTTCCATGGAGAACAAGTTTTATTTATGAGCCAGATTAGGAGGCATTAATTGCTTTCTCTCCTGGTTTCTGCTCAGAAAGGTACAGTAATCACAGGAACATTTTTGACATTGTTGACATAGCTTCCCAGCCCTCCTGCTGAGAAACAGGGACTCTTACATACTTCAAAAGGGCTTAAAGGCTCGGGTTGTGCCACCACAGTAGTAGTGCCGATCTAGGACTGGGGTGGGGGGAATTTGCATTAGAAGGATTAAATACCAGGGCTATTGTGGAATTTTAAACTGATGTTTTCCGGCTGACCACAGGCCCAGAGCTTGTGTGTGGCATGTTTGAGCCTCAAAAGTGCTCTTGATCCTCTGATCTTTTATTTCATAACATTTCTCCGCACTCCCTCCCCTCAAATGTATTTTGCTTTTCTTTTGGCTGCTGAGCAGACACACATTAGCAAAAGGAACATGTTGGATTGGCAGTACTGAGAGCAATCTGAAGCTCGGGAAAGCTTTCTTTGCATGTATTGGAAACACTGAGTGTCTGGGTTACTCTTATAGTGCGGGGCCCTGGATAACAACAAAGTTAAAATATGCCACATCCTGACCCATGTGCCCTATGAAACTTTGCCACAGTCCTGCACAAACACCACGGGATGTTCTTGCATCATATTACCTTCTGAGTTGTGTCTCTTGCTTGTGGTTCATATAAAACCCTCTTGGCTTTCATAGCATGATGCTAAATGAGACGTTTCTTGCAGCTACATCAACATAATGGGGTCTCCGCTGAGACAATCCGTTTCCAAAACATCAGTCCATGATATTCCTGGCACTTCTCAAGTACCTCGCTCTGCAGGAAGAGGTTGATCCTGTGAGGATGCTCAGCCTCTCACACAACTGGATCAGTTGTGTTCCTGTGCCAACCTGCCATCCAGCTGTCATTAGACACAGGCTCAGGCTGCACACAGATTTTCTGCTGTGGTAGCAAATGGCTTCTTATTAGGTCCTGCAACCGACTCTGAGTTAGCTCTCAGAGTAGCCACCCCCCTGCATGATATCGTGTAAGAAAAGCATGGTTCTTGGCAGGGAAAGATGTCTGGGGCTGGGGTTTGGGGTTTTTTTTTTCTGCTCTGCACAGAGGTGAATACTCAGCCTTCCAACATTAGCCTTGCCACGTGCAGCATCCCAAAGTTGTACGAGACTTGCCTTGGCTTGTCTTTGAGGCAGACACTGGAAGCTGTCTTGGCCCTCAGCATGCAGCGTTGTGGTTCAGTGTGTGAGCAGGGTCTGGGGGGGAGGCATGTGCCCCTGCAGGCTGGGAGCACTGGGGGAGTCCCACTGCTGCTCCCCCCCACATCACAGCCAGCAAGCTTCCCTCCACTGGAGGCCATGACAGTTCCATGAAAGCAGGGGCCCACAGCGTGCTCCCAGCTCTCCCTTAAATCTGGCTGCCTCCCCAGAGCACAGCCCTGTGGTTTACAGGGCACAGGCACCCTCTGTAAGCAGAACCAGTCTCTTTCCACTGCGATGCGGCCCTTTATGGCTGAAGGTCCCAGTCAGTGCCAGCTAAAATTGCTGAGGACCTAATACACAAATATATATCTGTTCCTGTTCTTTCTAAAATCACTCTTGCTGGTGTTTCTAGTAGTTATTATAATTCAGCGAGGACTTGGCAACTCATCAAAGCTAGCATTTTCCCTTAGTCTGATGCAGCAAAGTAATAAAGAGCAACCACTAAAGATCTTGGACCAGTGACACAGCGAGGCAGCAAGGGGAGTCCAAATTTTTCCCTGCAACCGTGACTCAGCTTTACAGCCTATCCCCTGCAGGGTAGTTTCCCCAAAGCAATGGTTGTACCACAGCCAGCTATCCCTCTACCACACCTCCTCATACATCCCGGGATGAGTCCTCCATGGGAAGCTGAGAGTGCTGTCATGGAAGCAGCAGTAGCTAGAGGCTTCAAGAGCAGGTGTGCTCTTGTCTGCATTTGACAGATGCCTGTTAATTATTTATACAGCACGAGAGGTGTACTTGATGCTAGACAAACAGCAAGCAAGACCAGCCTCTTTCCCCAAGGAGCTTTCCATGCAGATTATGCAGATACCAACAGGCAAGGCAGGATCAGGCATGACGGAGTGAGCCAACCATGCCACGTAGGAGGAGGATGGTGATAAAAGGAGAGACAAAAGGTGCAAGCCATTTAGAGGAATTGGAAGGAGATTATTTGGTGAAGGGAAGATAAATTGTTTTCTACTCACGGGGAAACAAAACAGAAAGAGGCAGCAGGATGTTAGAGATACCAGAGAGTAATGAGTAGACATACCAGCTTGGGGCTTAAAACCGGCACAGTTCCTGCCCTGGCCACCATATCTTGCTTGTGCAATAAGGCTGTAGGAAGCTGGGAGTGAGCAATCCTAGAGATGGAGTAGAAGGGGCTGCCATGAATTGGCCTTCTGCAATATGCACTGATGTGCAGTATGTTCTGGATGTGCAGCATGGAAGGACAAGCTGTAGCTGGGGAAGTACAGGCATGGCAAGATCTACACTGGGCTGCCTGTAGAGAGCTATATGGGCCTGTATACTTGAGACCACTTTGTCTCATAGTGGTGTTGATCAGACCCCCGTGTCATCCCTCCATCCAGGAAGAGGGGCAGGAAAGCACCAACGAAACTGCAAGGGGGGCACAAAGTCACCACCGCCTCCTCATAGGAGACACAGCGCACAACCCAGCCTGCTTCACTCTAGTGGCTGCAGGCTGTAAGAAGAAGAGCTGCTGACAAAAAGAGGTCCTTTAAATCAATAGGCAATCCAATGGCTTTTTGATTCACAGTGCCCTGATTCAATATCCTGCTGGAACAAGGATAAGTCTCCATTTGATGGTGTACTTAGTCAGACGCCCTTTTGGAATCCTGCACTGACCACATCAGACCATGTAATTTCTCTCCTCCTTGCCAGGATGCACTTACACGCTGGCTGCTTTAATAGTTGAGGTGGCACTTTTATTTTAAGCACTTCTTTTCATTGGCTTCTGCAACCTTCTGAAACCATTCGGAGTTGGTTTTTTTCCCCCTGGGCTGAAATTTCTCACGCTTATGCTCAGCCCTGGGTGATGAAAGTTTGACGATAATCTGTTGCCAGTGTCTCGACTCAACAAAGTGGTGATTTTGGGCTGGAACAACTGGAACTCCCTGATAGAGTGATTGGAGGAGGCATGGAACAAATTGCGCCTCCTCATTTACTCCACACACTGTAATTTGAGGATTCCTGGGTGTCTCTTCACCACCGCCTCAGCTTCCAGAAGTCCAGAACACCCTCCCTGCTTCAGTCCATGCTACCTGCTGATCCTACACTCATGAGGTCCTGCTATACGGTTTACCCATGCAGGTCACTTCATTTAAGAGACATTAGTGAAGTGGTTGATATTATTAATCAGAAGCAAAATCAAATAGAGCCCGCAGGCTTAGCAAGCCAAGTCATTGCAGGGTCACGCTGCTTTTCATTAACTTCTTTTTCCTCTGGCACAAACCTTGCTAATGTATAGCCCCTGATTTTGCAGAGTGCCCATCCTTTTCCCAGTGTGCCCCCCCTGATTTCTTACACACAGAACACAGAGCTTTGCTTTCAAATCCCGTAGGACAAATGGGCCTATTCACAGGATTAAGTGCTGCCCAATGTGGTTTCCAGAGCTAGCCTGACTGCAGCACAAGATCTGGGACTCTTGATCTCAGTTGGCCTCCCCTGGGTGTGGGGACGTGATCTACCTTTGTGTAGGTTCTCATGGCTCTCCTGCTCTCCTTCGTTCCCTTTTTTTTAGGGTCTCTTCGCCTCACCTTTTCCACTCCCCTACACGTGCTAGTGCCAGGAGACCCCTTCAACAACACCTTCCCCTCCTGGCAGCTAAGCCCTTGGCAACATGATCCCAGCTGGGTACTTCATCTCTGTACCCCACTGGTAGCTCAAGATCAGTGAAGGGTGACATCTGAGCCCACACCCTACCTTACAGGGCCCCTGTGTGCCCTGCAACTGTTGGAAAGAGCCCTGCTGGAGAGCTCCATGAAAGGCAACACCAGGCAGTGGCAGAGGACTTTTCATCTCATTTCACCCTGTGAAGAGCCCAGCTGAGCAGATACCTCGGGCCGAATGTCTGTGAAGAGAGGGAGGAAGAGATTAAAAGCCTTGAACCCCTTGAAAGTCATGAAATAGTCTGAAAGCGAAAGCATCTGGCGTTGGCCAAATGCTAAGGGGGCACGGCAGGGAAAAGTATCCAAAACCAGGCTAAAGTCAGAAGGCGGCCAGAGCACATGCATGCTCCCCTTACCCCTCTTGGCACCCTCCACTGCCTGGAGCACCCATTGCGGGGCCTGCTGGGAAGCAAGCCGGTTTTGCAAAGGGCAGGCTATTAACTTTGAATCAAAAGGAGCATTCAGGCAGCCAGCAGGTCTGGCGGGAGGGAGGGCTGGGGGGAGCACGGCGCCCCATCCTCCCCTGCTGTTGGAGGCCAGGCGGTTCAGCTGGGGAAGGGGGGAAAAAAACGACTCCAGTGTCGGGCAGTGAGGCTTGCTTTCCCTTTATAGCAGCCCTGACGGCTGAGCGAGAGACACCGCAGGGAGAGCTGAGTTAGAGGGGCGAGGGGGGGCCAAATGTTGGCCTGCAAAGTCAATAGTAATTTAACACCCTGCTGACATTTTTAGTTGGCAACGGGATAGATATTTAAATCATAACCTTCTCTCTCCTATACCCCTCCTCCCAACCAAAAATAAATAAATAAACCCAGCAGCCCCTGTTTTGGCCTGCCAAGAACTTGGAGCATTTGCTGTGCGCTCCCTGAGCCTCACGTCGGGCACCGTCAGCTGAGTCTTTCCTTGACATCAGGGATGCTCGCCACCCTCCAGCTTTTGGACGGGCGCTGAGGACCAGGTGTCGGCGGGGCCGGCCCTGGCAGCTGGCTGGGACCCGAGCGTGTGTCCCCGGGTTGCTGTGCAACCGGAGGCACAAGGGACAGCGCGGCGGTGCATACGTGCTGTTTCGCCCATGCGACAGCCAGCTCATACCAGCCTCTCTGACCCCTGGCACAGCGTGCACGGGCCCCAGCTGGGCTGGTCGCCTGTCAGGGGGGAGCAGGAGGAGAGGGCAGGAGTTTGGGAAGAAAGTGGGGAAGATGGGGGGGGAGGGAAAAAAAAAAGGTCTTTTTGAGTCTCAAGCAGAGCCCTTAAAGAGCAGCCAGGATCTGACACCAAAGCCTTTTCCACTTGAAACTGATGCCTGAAAACAGGGGCAAGTCCTACAACCTGCCTGCTCTCTGCAAGTTACAGAGCCATTGCCCTTCAGCCCCTCAAGCCTTCAATCTCCTTTCTATGAACTTGTTCAGACCCTGGAAGAAATGGAGCTCATTGCAGACCCATCTCCTGCTTGGTGGGAATTGCCCCAAATCCCACAGATCTCATGTTCTGTCCCCTTACCCCACTGCAGAGGACAGAGGATCGGCTGCCGCATCTCCCTTACCCCCCTCCTCTTGAAGGAGTGCCTTCTCCTCGCACATGGTACTGCAAGACAGCTCTTTCCCCAAGGGGGCTCTCTGTCAGACTTCACAGCTCTGGTTTCTGTCTGCACCCTCTGTCCATGCGTCCTAATCCACAAGGCAATGAATTCAGTGGAAAAACATCCATCAGCTGCAAGGACCATTGAATATGCCTGATATCAATTAGGATCTAATTTGTCTAGTCTTATTATTCACGTATGAGTCCTGAGATTGAGACTCCCAGCAGTAAATGGGAATTTTTCTCCCTCCTGCACCTGGGTTTCAGTGTTTTTGATCAAACTAAATAGCCTGGCTTGCACTTCCACGGCTGCAGCCCCTGCCTGCCGCCACTGGGCTGGATGTAGCAGAGAAAAGCACTGTCTTTGGGAAGGGGGAAGCAAGAAGGGGAGCTAGCTTGGAAGAGCACATGCGAGTTGTGAATGTGCAATGGAGATTTATCCCGAGAGCCTTTTCAATGAGATGACCTCCAGGTGAGCAGCAGGAAGAAGGTGCCAACAGAGTTCTCAGCAAGGAACCTTTGCTTACACCCGTGGCAAGGTCTGTGTGCTTTCACGGAGCTGGCAGGGACTGAGCTACTCCCCATCAGCCTGCTTTCCCTTGGAGTGTGCAGGCCATTTGTCTGAAAAGCTGAGAAGATAAAAAAGGGAGGTGCAGACAAAGAACTAAGTACTGCCCAATATAATGAGGGGATCAGCTCCCCTCAGTTTCCTTTGCACGTTGGCATGGCTGATGGGGAGCTCAGGGCAGGACTGCAATTCCAAGAGCCTTTAAATTAAGGCTATAGTCCAAAAAATGCCTGGACATCAACCTGCTGCCAAATGCAGGTGCTGACTGCAAATACTAGGGCTAAAGCTGCTGCTTTTGAGTAGCTGAGAGCTGGATTCTGTCCTATTCCCTCCCTTATAGTGCAGCAGCAGGAGAGCTGCTTAGTGCAGCCCAGCCTTTCAAATGTTGGTGCCTGAATGCAGGTTCCAAAATATGTGTGGAGCAGTCCTTTTCAGAAGCTCAGTGATCTGGATGAATAGCGTCAGATGTCCTCAGAGCTATTGAAAATGCGTTCCAGCTGCCTAACTCTGGGTTTTGGAGCCAAATTTGAGGTGAGGAGGATGGAAAAGTTTGGTTTCACTTGTTAGCAAGTCCTCCAGTTCGTACCCAGTGGAGAAAAGGGACTAGCAAAATTTAGGATGGCTACAGCAGAAGACAATAGAGACAGAAAATCGGTCTGTTAACAGATTCCCACCCATTCTTTTTGTAAGCCCATAAATAAATATCTCTCTAATGCCACTGTTTGTTTTTATTCTTCCTGAAAATGCTCCTCCTATTGTTTTTACCTCATCCCTTGGCTCTCTTTGTAATCCCTCTAGTACATTCTTTTCTTAAAGGAAATCTAGTCTGAACTGAAGAAAGGTCATGCTCCATGGCCACGTGGTAAGACATTCACCACACCTCTCTTAGGGCCTAGAGTACAGTAGTGGGTTATGGCATGGGGTTGTGGGTTGTGTCACTGATTGAATGGAAACAGAAATGGCTATAGGACTGTGCGGCTTTTTGTCCATCAGACGTGTCTTACTTTCAGGAATGGTAGACATGGAAGGTCAAAGAGTTCCTTTGAATCTTAGGACAATGGGTCCTAGCAAATGCTTTTTTTCTCAGTGACCATTTAAAATTGAGAAGTCTTTTCTTCCTGTATCAGTTTTGTACAACTCTTAGTTTACAGTCACCTCCATTCAGGGTCAAGGGCACGTTTTGGGCTTATGCTGAGCTTCATATACCATGGGGCTTCACCTTATGGCCTGAGCGGACCCCAGGCGCTGCTGAGTGGACAAACCCATATGATGGAAGCAGTGGCTCTGAGAGGAGGTAGACTATGGTTGTTCAGGGCCGTACCCAGGTGAGTGCCACCCTCAGATCAGCTAACGATCCCAGCCCTTCACATCAGAGAGAGCCTCTCGCTTCCTGTGTCTTACTGGGGCAAGCACCACACATCAGCATTGGCTTTCTGAACTAAAATCAGTTCAGGATCTTTGCCTGCAGATTCCAAAAAAGACCCATCCTTGCTTCCCTCCTTCCAGCTCCCTTCCTGTAAACAATACCTCCCCAGGGCCAGCGGGATGGCAGAGCTCCCAAGGGAGAGGTGGTGGTGGCGAGGGCATCCCAGACATCTGGAGATGACCTGCTCCAGGGGAGAGGTTTGAATGCCAGCTTTCCCATGGGAACCCAGGAGACATGAGCAGAGGCACCACCCAGCCTGTCTAGGGACCAAAGTACTTCTTTCAAGTCCCTTCTGCTTCCATAAACCGAGCTGAGAGAATGTTGCCCGAGTACCCCAGTGGGCTGGCTCTTACACGACACCCTCATGATGTTCTCCAGGCATGTCTGCTCAACAGAAATTTATCATTTTGCCTAAACAAGATGAAATGAGTTTGTACCTCCACAGACTCTAACCCTCTCAGTCCTGGCTGGTCAATGTACCAACAGATACCACTATTTGAACCCTTTAGAGAGAGTTTCACGGGCAGGAAGGAGAGGTCTTCGTGGCAGAGGACCCTTGTGGGGGTCCACAGTGGCATTCTGAACTTGGTATTTTCTGAATTATTCTCATGCGAACACAGTCCCAGAGGAGAAAGTGACATAAAATCAATTGCACAGGTCGATACCTGTACTGATGTATTTCCTGGTGACAGACCAGATGGCCAGTTGACAGTAAACAAAGTCTGAACAAAGTCTGGGCATAGCAGGAGGTTCCAGATGGGGACCAGAAGTTCAGAGCTCATCAGAGCCATCTCCACATACACATTACAGGCACCAACCAAACACTAATGAATGATTAACAGGGCTGTTGTGCATTAGCCTCAAGTTTTTGGTTCCCTCCCATTATTTCTGGATAATTTTTTAAAAAGGCAAATGATAGGGAATTCTTCTGCATTTGGAGAAATTAATTAGATTTTCAGCTCTCTGTGGACCTCAAACAATCCTGAGAACCCTGTTTCCCTGCTCCCTGAATGCCTCAGACCACAGATTAGTCCTTTCAGTTGAAGGCTACTCAAAGGCAGTGCACTTCAGAGTCCACAAGTCTTAAGCATCCAGCTCTTCCCTGAGGCCCTACAGAGTAATGCAGCAACCCCTTTCTTCTGTGAATTGAATGATCCTTATCTTCAGAGTCCTCAGTTCTTCATACAGTTGGAAAGAGAGATGAGACCTGGGGATGGAAGCTTTTACTTATAATAAAGAGGTGGAAAGAGCAAGGAAATCACTTGTCTTATTGCCTCCTTCAAACCCTCCTCCTGCATTTCCACTTTCCCTTCAATTCCTGTATCTTTCACCTGTGGGTAGTCTGGACATCCACCTGCCACTTCCATTTTCCATGCCTGCGGTGCTACAGCACTACAATATCAGAGATATTCTTTCTTTCTTGGGTGCTGCCCACACTTTTCCATGGTGCAGTCACACTGCCAGGCCTGTAACAGAAAGAAGGGTAGGAAGGTTCGTCCCTTGGAGAGCCTCCATCTATTTTGTCAGGCATCAGCCTTAGCTTTCAATAATGGCCTGAAACTGAAGGGATTCTGATATCCAGCTGTGTCCAGATACAGCACAAGTGGGCAGAAGTATCCGGAGCTGCAATTGGTCTTGCCTCTTCTATTCCAACTGGGGTCTTCATAGCCTTCCCCTTGAACATGGGCATCTAGATCTAGAGAAGAGCACTGGTCAGGCCCCCAGGAGCAAGACTGAGGAGGGCACCAGAGGGGACTGTCCCCTGGGATCTCAGCAGAGCACAGCAGCTCTGCTCCAGACAGTGTCATTCTCATTCTCTGACCTTTAGTTCCCCCATTCAATAACCTTATTCATTATACAACAGCAGGATTAGACAGTGCCTGCTGGTTGGCACGCTCTGATGGGCATTAATACCTGCTGGCACAAAAGCAGGCACATGCCAGTACTCCTGTGGGCTAATGAAAAGGCACCATTTCCACTTCCATTTCAGCACATGCTGAGGTTTCCTGAGAGCCAGCATTGATCTTTGTGTCCAGGAGAACATGTGCTGCCGTCAGTCCTGCCTTGCAGCTCCAGGAGTCCTGCTGCTTAGGGCAATGGCTACCATCAGAGAGCTGGATGAGGCTAAACTGGACCCCTACTGAATCATTGTGGGGCCAGGGCTTGTCAGCGCTGTGTCACACAATGGAGACTTCCAGTGGCACGTTGCCTTCATGCACACTGGGGCTATCCTGGCATGCCTCAGGCAATGGAGTGAGGAGCTGCACCAAGACAGGCTGGATGGTGGAGCTGCTCACTACTTTTTGGTTCCCACTAGGAGGCTGGCTTTAAAATTCCTCCTTTTGCCTTCCTCCAAGTTCTGCAAGAGCTTCTTTGTGAAAAAAAAAAAGGCTGGAGGACTTCATCTGCAGCCCTCTAGGAACTCCTCCATCACCTTGACTCCTTTTGGGAGCTCTGCCATCCTGTTGAACCATGGAGAAGTAATGGTGATGGAGAGCTGAGAGAAGTGGGAGGAAGGAGAGGATGTATTTCCCTGGCACACTCGTCGTATATAGCCCTGCTGCAATGCCCCCACCTAGAGGAACTGGCCGCTGGGACTAACCTCCCAGAGCAGTGAATAATGTTTGACTTGGAGGGAAGACAGACGGAAGGAGCTGTCATAGAAATGTTGAACCAGCTACAGAGAAGAGATATCCTGAACTCCCAGTTCTACAACCCAACAGCAAGAAGACATCCCAGAATGCTGCACATGACCTTACTGTCATCTTATCAGATTAGCTTGAAATCACTGCCTCAGGGTGCTATGGGGCACAAAAGCTAAGCAAGATTTTTTTTTAAGAAGAAGGTAGTATTTATAATGGTATCCAAATGTTCTGTTGGAATAGTAACTATTTAAAACATGTCAAACTTCCAAAAGAAAAATGTGCCTTCTTCCTTCTGATAAACTGGTCTCAAGGCCATGGGGCTGAGAAGGAATTTGCCCCCAAGCTTGGTTAGTCCAGAACCAACCACTGCAGAGTATCTTGCAGGATTTCTCTGGAGGAACTGATAATAATCACATTTGGAGTCAGAATGGACGACGGAGCTATGGAACCATTAGGCTGATTCAGATGTCTGCTATGACCAGAATGGACAGCATCTGTCCACGTGATCCGTGAATATTTAAGTTTCTGACCTAGCTGTGATGTATGGAATATAAAAACTTTGAAAGAGTGGGGTACTAAGTGCAGAAATGGGCATGACAGGTATTAGCATGGAGGGATTCATATCCTGCAGGTGACAGATCTGATGTTGTATGGCAAACTGAATTTAAAGCAATGCTCCAAGACTATTTAGCAGCATCCTGGTGCTGCTGCAGTTCAGTGTGCCAGACAGTGGGTCGTTTGAAGCCTTTGTGAGTGGGACCATCCACACACACGCTTGATGACAGCCTCCCACCCCCAGGAAGTCTGAGGGCATGAAGACTTGCTGCCCAGCTCTTTGGGTGTGGGAATTTTGTTTCAGTTCCACGCATGCAGCTCTGCAATTCAGGCCCTGCAAACAATAGTTTGGCCACTCCAAGAGCAGCAAGCATGAAAGGGGTGTGACTGGAGCGGCCCTATTCCCAGAAGCCAGGCCAATTCTCTAATGGGAGCTCAACCAGCATCTCCGCTCAGTGTCCAGGAAAGCAGTTTTGGCAGCATCTCTGTAGATGTTTCCAGTTCAGGAGAAACTGCTGGTAGATTTGCGACAGACAGCATGCAGATCACAGCTGCATGCAGCCAACAGCACAACAAGCCCTCCTTGCCAGAGACACTCCTCCAGCATGCTTGATCTTGACTTTTTATTCACCGTAATGCATTGGTTTTGGGTGTCAGCCCCTTTCACTCCCCTCTGCCTCAGCAGCCCTTCATTGCCAAACCATGCCACATCTCCTCTCTGCCCAAACCCTTCTTTGCTCTTTCCCCCACAAAAGGATTCCCCTTTCTCCTCTGCTTCAGACTCATGTCCCTTAGAAAACACCCTAATCTGAGTGTTTCCTAATAGAAGCATGGTGAATATAGGAAATTGTTTTGCTAAAACAAAAAGCCCTGCTACTAACCTGCATGAGACAAACATCCTCTCCTGTAAATTCTTTGGGACAGGCACCATTTCATCCTACCTCTCAGAGAGATCCCCCAGCACAAAGCCTCTGTGTGCAGCTCAGTTGCAGTTAACAAACAGGAACTATGAACTGAGCTTGCAAGGGATGAAACAGTAAAACTGACCTTACTGGAATAAGTTCATTCCCCTTTGCAATTATCTGGTGACAGACTTCACCTCAGGCTGAATAAATATAGTAGTTCAGTTTCCAGAGCTCCAGTTACTATTTCATAAACGGTGCTCAGTTGTGACTTGGCCTGGCTTCAAACAGGGATGGGTAGGTTAGCTCCGATTGATTTGTTCTTGAAGTAAAAATTAGAGCTGGTACAATGCCAGGATTGCAATGTCCATGTACAGCACGATGTCTCTGAGACAAGGAATGTGGCTTTGGACCTCAAGTCGATAGCTGGGCTCTGACACCAACTCAGCAAGTGATCTTCAGAAAACCACCATTCTTCAGGTTTCAGTTTCCTGAAGGAAAAGGGGGGCATCATAATGCAGTACCACAGGAGCCACAAGAGTTTCTTCCCCTTTCTTGCAACCAGTATAGAGTTTCACTTGTATCACTACATTTAGGGTCAGCTTCAGGTGGAGCCCTTCTTTCAGTGGAGCCCTTCCTTCCTAAAAGCACTGTCCTCAAGTGCTCATGAGCATTGCTTTGATGGAGGGCACCGTAGACATCTAGCTACTAAGCAGTCCTCTGACGGAACAAAGCTTTCCCTGCATAGTGCTATTTGGACCAGACAGGACAGTATAAAACATGACAGCAGAGGCCTAGGTATTATAGATATTATGTTTGAAATAAGTCAGGAATGAGCCTGCATACTTCAGTGAATATCTGTTCCTAAAACATGAGTCAACACCAACACAAACATGGGGGTTTTAACCCTATCTTCTCCATTGAGATTCCAAAAACCAGTGACTAACAACACCTTTACACAGCAGCATAAGTCCAGAGCCAGGGGGGACTGAGGACAGCTGAAGGATGTACTGGTGGAACCAGGGCTGGAAAAGCTCTGGCCCAGCTGAGAGGTCCACCGCAGCTCGGGCAGAAGGCCAGATGACAGAGCTGTGAAAGGCACAGGGCTGGAAGAATGGTGGAGATGTTCCAAACTGGGACAGAGGAACAGCAGCAGCAGCAGAGCTGCACGTGAGGCAGCGTGGACTGACATGGGAAGGGATGCTGTCGGGCAGAGCCACAGGCACAAACGCTGCATGCGCTGGCCTGCAGCCAGGCAGTGCTGCAATCGGCCTCTCACCACTGTCAGCAGCTGGCGAGGCCACAAATGGAAAGACGAGCCAGTGCAGACAAGATTGCGAAACCCACCACAGATACATGCAAGGAGCATAGACACCTTAAGTCGTTAAGGGAATGAGATATTAAGGTGAGGCTTCACACGCCCAGTCTCCATGCAGTCCTCAGCACGTACCAAATTGTGCTCGTGTACCGTTCAGCCCTGCTGAAGGTAATGCAAGGGCACAGTGGAGTACTTCTGCAGGCCTTGGAGCTACTTGCAGTTCAGCAGCAGCTCTGGGGAGAGTGGCAGCTCTGCCGTGTCTTCATGAAAGCCTGCTTTGCGTAGGACTGGCTGCTTGAGACTCAGGTAAGGAGCACAGGAGGACAGGGCTGGTGTTTAGCCCCCATGACGGGAAAGTGCATGCTCTGCCGGAGGGGTGGCCAGCCTTCTGCTTCTGCAGAGCGAAGAAACAAAATGGATTGTGAGAAGGAGACACAAATGTTAAAAATGCTCTGTATAATCCTATCTGGAGATGTTTACTGTAAATACCATGATGAGTGCACCACATTGCTTTTGGCACTGCTAGCTACTTTTTTTTTAAGCACGCTTATTGGTGATAAAAATCCAGAAACACTGACACAATCTCAAAGTTATCCAGAGAGACTCAAAATATCCCATAGCTGGCAAGATGAAACAAAAGCTTTGATGTACCAAGGATGCCTCAACACCAGCAGAGCTGCAATTCTCTGGGTTACGGCATCCCACAGGACAGCCCGCCCATAATTGCCACTGAGCCTCTGCGCAGTCCCAGCAAGCGGGATCTGACGTAGCCCTGGAGGGGACAGCCTCTGCATGGAGACAGCCACTGCTTGCCCACGGCCGCAGGCACTGGCAATACCACCGTCCCCATGGGCCCCAGGGTCCCCTTGGCTGGCAGGGCTTGAGCAGAGGACTCTGCTGAGCACCAGGACACGTGCCTGCAGGCCTGGCGCCATGGGCAGCCGCTGAGAGGCCTTGGAGGCCAACCTCAGAAACCCTCAGGACTGCATTTGGCTCTCAAGATGCCACTTATCTGACCCTTCCCTAGCCAGCTGGCTGGCAAGCCAGCTTCTTCTGCAGTTTCAGTTGCTACACAAGGCTGTTCTCAGCAGCCTGGGGGCAGACGCTGGCCAGAGCTTGTATGGAGGGGAGGACAGGTAGGGAGACCCTACCAGAGAGCAGAAAAGCCAAAAGAAATTTAAAAGCTACCCATGTTGGCAAGCAGCAAGAGCCCAAGGTTCATTTTCTCCAGTTCATCATGGTCAGCTCTTGCATTGCTTGTGTAGGCCTTGATCCAGCATCAGACCTAGGACTCCAGCTAATCCCACCCTTGGGGTCTCAGGGTGGCAGAGAATGTCAGCTCCCAAGGAGAGGACCCATGTTTCTTTCCATAGATTTTTTTGGCCATGTGCCTTGGGACCTCAGTGTACGACACTTTAAATAGGTCTGAATTGGTTTTTTTCCAGCCAGTGTTGAAAGTCCAGTCCCTAGAAGGGTGGGCACTGAAAATCCCAAGTAAATTTTGAAAATCCCAACCTAAATATATAACCAATTAATATTTATGATATCAAAGTACTGCAATGAAGGAGGAGAACCCTGATGGCTATTATACAGCCCTGCTCATTGCAATTGCATTGGGAACAAGTTCTGGGAAACCCCGTTTCCGAGTGGGGAAGGGTCTCTCACTCGCACACGCATGTGCAGTACTGGCAGTCATGTCCCCCCTAGCTGCAGCACCCCAACCCCATCCTGGTGTCCTGCATGGAGGAGAGCTTCACTCATCGCAAACATCTCTCACGGACTGTCAAACCCACGTACGAGTTGCCTTGTTGCTGGAGGTCAAGGAAGGTAAAGACTTCACATGAATATGCTGGAAACAGAAAACAAACACACACACAAAAATCCCCAGCAAGAAAGGACAAGCCAATCTTAACAAGCAATTCCGTTACCCGTAAATAAAAAGGAAGCAATCACAACAAGCCTTAAGCTTGGGGGAGCCAAAAGCCGTCTCTCGTCTGTGGGTGACTGATGGCTCGCGGGCTTTCCAGCACAAACTTGCCTGGTGTCATTTGTCACCTGCGAGGGGTAAGCCGCTCCTGAAGGCTCCTCTGTGCTGGTGTGTGTGCGTGCGTGCATGCAACTCACGGAATTTCAGCAAAGACGCCTAAGAGGATTGTAGTCCCGGTTCAGCTGAAGACTTAGGATTCTGCATAATGTGTTAAGAGGAGCTTAATGCAATCCTACTACTCTGCCACAGAAACCCTGAACAGCGGCCTGTCTGTTCTCACCTTTCCCCATCTGCTAGCCAGCTGTGGAAGAGCTGGCTTGCCCCAGGACTATTTAAAGGAGCAGGTGCACAGGCAGAGGTTGGGATTCTGCATCTGTCTTCTCATGGGAGCAGATTTTTGTGCTCAGTACAATAAAAAGTCATTAGGCAGGACATCTGATGCAAAATTCTGATGGTGTGGAGAATTCACATTTTTGCATAATCTGGAGGCCTCTGGGAGGTGTCTGACAAGATAGGAGGGTTCACAGCCCTGAACGGGGGGTATAGAGCCAGAAAAGAGTAGTTTCATGTCTCAGTGGCAGGAAATAATCTAGAAGTGAGGAACAGAGCCCTTGGCCAAAATTATATCATCCAGGAGGACATGTGCTGTTGTGGAATAAGTTATCATGGCTAAGGCAACATAGTTAAGTGTGCACTTGAGATGAGACCAGCTGGCTGAGAATTAGAGCGAGGATGGCAAAGGGTAGGGAAAAGGGAACAGAAAGGCAAGATACTTGTAAATCAAACCTGAATGTCAGGCAATAGTGAGGTCAAAAGGTTTAGTGAGGGTGTTTCCTTCTACTCAGTTGCTGGGAAAGTTTGGGTTTTGACAGCTAAGCCAGAGTCACACACATCCTTATTCTGAACTTCTCCATGTCATTGTACCCCATCTGCAAAACAAAGCTATTGTGAAATCCTTTTTTCTAGCTTCTGCTTATCTTCTCCCTAGATTCTGCTCAGGTTATAATTGCTCAGTGCCATGGACAGTCTTGTTGTATGCTTAGGTACAATGCACAACTCTTCTGGAGCTTCCAGTGACTACTTTAATATAAATAAAGAAATAATAACGCAAATTAGAGTTTCCCAAAGTTGGCACACTGACCAGGATACTAGCACAAAGCAGACTGGGAAAAAAATAAAGGAAGAAAATGTATTAAAACCTGGTTGGCTCACAGATAGCGAAAAATAACAGTTTCATCTGAATGTGGCTGAAGGCAGGGGAAGGAAGTGGACTGGAATGTGGGCTATTCCCTATTCTGGAAGACAGCAGAATGCTAGGAGAGCATTTCCATCCTCCATATGCTGGAGAGTATCTGGGTAGAAAACTGGAAAAGTAAAATGGCAGTAGGAGCACATCAGTGATACAAAGCAATCTCTGCTGTTCATAATTGGGCGACAATCAGGTGATGCATGTTATAAGGTCTGTCCTAGATGAATATGGCAGAGAGTAGTCCATATAGACAAGCTTTACGTACTTACGAGGTCGTATTCTGGAAAGCAGTGATTCTGGGGACCTCTGATGGGTTATGCAGATAATTCGCTGGAAGCTGGCTCCAGGTAGAGCAAGAAAGCCTAACTTATTCCTCCTGGTAGCTAATTAAGGAGATATGGAGTAGCAGAAAGAACATGATTTTCCTAGTGGCATGGCATTGACAAAACATCTACCAGATGACCACATTCAAGAGGGAAGCAGAATGACTGGGAAAGGTTCAGAAATGAGCTCCAGGAATGATATACAATCTTTAAGATACTCTCTAGCATGAGAAACTCTTCAGGATCCCATATAGTTTATCAGAAGAAAGTTAGGGACACTATGATGTTTTAATGATCTACTAAGAAAAAGTGCATCCAAGAGCAGGAAGGCCTATTACCTCACAAACGAAATCCTAATAAAGTCCAGTCCAGAAGATGGAACCCATAAAATTAAAACTGGAAGTAAGATGCAAGGGGTTTTTTTAAGATTTGAGGAAAGGAATAACTGAAAGCATTTCCTGAGGGAAGTGGTGAATTTGTCATCGCTTGGACTCTTTACGTCCAGTCTGGGATGATTGCTAAAGTACGTGGTCTAGTTTACCAGAATGTATTGGATTTGATAAGTAGTGGGGAAGAACAAAGCGTCTGGACTGCCAGCTGGCCAGGCAGACCTTTGAATGTTGGGTTTTGCAAGTGGTGTGACGAGATCAGCCACTGCGGTCCTTGTGGCTGCAAGAGTCAGATCTCGTAATGCATTTTCCATCTGTGATTCTGAAAACGGCTTTCATAAACAGCCAGTGAGGTGGGCTGACCCGCTGTGGCTGTGACCAGAGAGTCTCCTTCCTCTGTGCCTGATCACAGCTAAAACCTTTGTTGACAGTGCCTAATGACCACACTCCTTCTGAGGACACAGACAATGAGAAATGGCCTTGATGGGATTTCTCCACAATGTCCAAGCTGCATAAAGTTTGGGATGCAGGCAATGCTGGAGCCAGAACTGGAGTCTCAATTGAGGTTTCCTTTATCTGCTGCCACTGATTTCATCATCCATGTGTTATTTTCTCTAGAAATCTATGCACAGGGTGAGATGGAAGCAATGATCTTTTGTATCGCTTGAGACCATGACTCAGCTCTTACACTGCATTTTGCTGGGGCCAGCATTAGGTGTAGAAAAGTAAATGTATAAACAATAACTATCATTTCAGGGTGTGCCTATCGAAGAGTCAGGTCCAATCAGGAAACTTCAAGGAGACAAGAAGATCGTATGGTTAAGCAACAGTAACGGAGAGCACCATACTTGGCTTCAACTCTGAGGTTTGCCATTAATGCTCTGCAATCACATACATGTCCTCCTCCATGCTTGGACTTCTGTAGCAATGAGAAGAGTTGTACTTCCTGTCTCTCACCCTTTGGTTTACAGATTCACAAGTCCAGGGGCTGTCTCGACGTATGCTTGTGCATTGCTTGGCAAAGAAAATTACATTTTGAGTTTCTGTACTTTTTTTCTAAAAAAAGTCTAATAATAACTCCCATGTCTGCTGAGTATTGTCACCATTTAGGAGGCAAAACGTATTGCCTTAGGTGAGATTTTGGTGGAACCAGAAAGACTATATTGATGATTGCTAAACTGTTTGTATTTCCCTCTACCATCCCTTTCCAATAAGGCCAAAGATAGGTGGTTCCCCCAGTCTGTTCTGTAGTCTCTTGGCCCATACAGTTTTAAACGAGCCCAGCTCTCAGACTGTTGTCCACTAAAGACAACTTCTTTCTCCTCTTTTTGCCCATTTCTATCTCCCATAATCCTCTGTTCTTCCCTGCTTGTGTCATTTCGATATAAGTATGTGAGTCCCTCCTGCTTCGGAGTGATTTAATGTGATTTTGTTCTGTGTTCAAGCAGAAGCTTGCTACAAGGGTATGGAAATCATTGGGAGCTTTTCCATTCATTTCCATGAGCTCTTGGACCAAGTTCACTGAAATTTTCAGTTTACTTGTCTTATCTTTAGTGCTGAGAGCTGGTTTACTGTTGCTGGCAGGTATGGAGACCAGACAGTCATTCCATAATGCAATTTCCTAGGAACTCCACATTTTAAAATGTTTGCTCAGAAGCCAGCGGGAGGGAAAAATAGAAATGGGATGAAACTGGGGAAGGAGAGTAATATTGGTGCTCAAAACCCCCTTTGTCTAATGCTAATGAAAAAACAGTTCACTGGAACATTTACAGGAGCAAGAAACACCAGATGTCTCACATGCTGGGAAGAGAATGGCATAAACTGCCTCTGGAGAAGAGACTGAGGTTCAGTGAAAGATTTTGGGTAGTGAGTCACCATTTGTTAGTGAATTCTTTCACATATCAGAGAGGATAGAAATATTCTGCCTTAAATCAGTAGAAAGCTACAAAAATATCTACAAAATGCTTAAAAGACCTTGAAGTAACCTCGTACTTGTCACTTCCCCAAGATGTGCAGTCCTGCATGATGACATGGAGAAAAGAAGTGTGCTTGCCCCCGAAGCAGAGGTGGAAGAACTATAAGAACCGCAGCATCCTCCTTGGGATGCTGATGGATAAAGAGAATTCAGGAGAGTAGAGGTGAAGTTTCAGGATGGGGATGGGAGTTCCAGTCAAGCTGAGCTTGTGTTTGGACCCAAGTCAGAAAATTCAGCACAGGCCTCAAGGCACCGTCTGAGTCCATGAGAGAGAAATCTGGGCTATGGAGAATGATCTGTCAGTGCGTGGACAAGGGACACCATTCTTTATCATCTCTTCATAACCTTTAGATCAACTTTACAGATCAATGAGTGCTCTAGAGCCTTTCAAACAGATGGTGAGTAAAGCACGTGTGGTTCCCAGGATCTCTAGGAAAAGCTCCTTACACCTTCTCACGCTGTCTTGGACATCTCATTGAACTCCAGCATTTCTTAAACATCCAGTCTAGTTACAGAGGGTGGAATAAGAAAGATCTTGATTTTGCTTATCAGGAGAAAGCTCTTCCCTTATCTCTGCACTGAAGCTCTTTGCTGGGGCTGGAGAGCAGTTTGCAAATGCACAACAAGGTAGGCTGTTGAGAGCTTGTCTCTCAGCACTCCTACTCACAGGGTCTTGGGAAGCCAGGCTCTGCAGCACACAGGTTTCACTCTGGGTATTACCACCATATTCCAACACAGCCAGCTGATTCTGATTCAGCAGTGGTGGCTTCCAGAAACAGAGGGGGTGCCCAGCCATCTCCAGATGGGTGCTGAATAGGAAAATGAAAATAACTAAATAAAAATCCCTGGAAACGGAGATGGTGACAGCAAAAAAGGGAAAGTAACTTTGTTATTCACCAGGTTATTACCTTGGGAAAGGAAACAATGTAATTGAATATTCCTCTGGACCATTCATCTTCATTCTCCTAACTTGATACCAATAGCTGCCAGGTGGTGCCTGCGCAGGCCATTCAAATCAGATTATGTTATCATAGTTCTCCCGTCATCGCCAAGAGCAGGATCATGATCATGAGGAGGAAATCTAGTTATTCAGGTACATGTTACCTTATCAAAAGTTTGAGCAAAGTACATTGAGCTGTTATAATGGGATTAGAGTTGGAGTTGTGTTCTCAGGGTTGCCATGACTGTGTGATTTTGGTGCTTTGCTGTCGGGCTTGGAGACTGCAGCTCCACTCTGGCCAACCACAAATAATCCAGACCATCATCACAGAGGAGTGGGCACCATCATGGACTGTGGCCAAGAGTGTGAAGCTTGTGGAGATTATTTTTATCTGGGTACAAATGCCTGAGGCAGACACTGAAGGAACCCATATGAGAGGTATGGAAGGATCCCAATGTCTACTCACACTAAGCAAGGCAGCAATCAGGCAGAGCTAGAAGAAATGGCTCTGTTAAACCTTCTAGACTCTCTCTCAACACCCAGTCCCAGCCTTTTGCTCCAGTATTAACAGATGTTCCCCCAGGAATCTGGTCTTTTCTCTTTAGTCCCACCTGTCCCAATAGGGTACAAAGAGGTCTGAAGGGTTTCTTCTCCAACTGCCAGGAGTTCACGAGGGTTGATGTCCTCCTCCACATTCTCACTGAATAGGAAACCACTAAAAGTGCCTATTACAATAGGCACTAAAAGGTGTTTCTTAGATACAGACAGTGAAGGGCAAAAGCAGCGGCAGGCAGGTGGAGCAGACTGTAACGCACATCCTCTTCCTGTACTGCCTTTACAGATGAAGAAGTTTCTTGCTCCAGAGCCACCAACACAGCATTTTTCAACACTACCAAAGTTATTTCAATATAATGACTGTAAAGGTGAGTTTCTCTGTCTGGGATCTACTCTTATAATTCAGCAACACACCTGCTTATCCAGGAAATGGTATTAGTGATAACTCACAGACAAAAAGCGCAGATTCTCCCAAAGATCTTGTCTCAGTGGAACCTGCAGGGTGCAGGGCTCTCGGTGAGTCCTGAGCATGTTTGAAGCCACGTGTCTTGTATTTTAAACTTTGCACTTTAGTTTTTCAGGTCCCACCAGTCTTCAGGTGGTCACTCTTTACCTTTTAGTATTGTGACTGGTGCACGGCTAGCACAGGAGGCATTTCTAGCAACAGAGAAAGCAACATTTCTTCTCCAACTATTCCTGCGCCTGGAATAACACTGACATTTTGGAACCACTTACTAGGTTCCCATTCTTAATCTCCTGACAAGGAGTCAAAAGTACCTTGTCAAAACTGACAAGGGGTTGTTACGGCCCCCTCAGAGAATGGCCAAGGCTGACATGTCTCCACACACACATTTCCCAGGAGGGTTTATGCCACGAGGTTCAGCCCTTTCCTGTTATTACTGCACTTCTAAACCAGAGTGACTGCATCAGCCCAGATGTGTGCCTTCTGGCCATTCCCAGCTTTTGGTGGTATATACCTCACTGAATGGTTAGGGAAAAAAAGTCTAAACACCTGCCAAAATCCCCACGGTTCCATATGTGACTGTTGAGTAAGGAAATGCTGGCAGTCCTGCAGTGCCCCAGCAGAACACATCCCTATCCATTCCCTGAGTCACTAAACACACAGGCTGTTTTCTCCTAACCTGCCACTCCATGGCAAACAGAAATGTGACATGCACTGTGGCAGGAGATTGCTCCCCTTTTGCATCAGCACCTGAATGAAGCCAACTGAATGAAGCCTAATGTGCATCTGCAAAGTGCTCTTGTACCTGGGATTAACTCCAGGAGAGCAGTTACACACTTTAACCTTCAGCTGTCATAAAGCCTTTTTTACACACTTCCTGTTCACATTGTTCTACAAACATTGTTCACACGTTGTTCTACAAACCTGTCATGTGCTCAGGGATAAATCCCTTGATGCAGAGATTTTACTTATTCCCCTCCCCGCCCCATTATTTTAATATATTTTGTAATCATTTTAGTCAGCATTTTTGCTTTGAAAATGCAGATTTTAGGTGGGTGTGCTGAGAACACCCATGCATTCATGAAATGCATTAATTTCTGTTATGGGTTAAATGGGTACAAACATGCAGTGCAGACTTGTCCTTGGGACAGGATTCCCCCCGGGGACCCGATGGCTCAGGGAGCGAGAAAGGAGGTGAGGAGCCTCCCCACTCCAGGGTCTTGGCGTCAGCCCAGGCTCTGCCCATCCTCTCCCAAGGGATCCACTCCCAGGAGGTGTGCGGTAGAAGGAGCAGGGCAGCGGTGGGGTCCTGCAGAGACGGCTGGAAGGTGAAATTCATCCCCTGTGGGGAAAGGCGGACGCGTTAGGTCTGAAGTGACACGCGGGCCTCCTGCTGGCTCTCTGCACAGGGAGCCAGCCACAGCGAGCTGCTTTGTATGAGATCCTGGCCCTGCTCACAGACTGCCATGTGTCCAAGAAAATCCTCTTTTTTCTCATCCTCTCTCTCTCCACAAAGAAATTCTTCCACAGAATTTCTTAGAATCTGAGGACGTTGGCCATTTAGCTGAGATTTCTGGCCGCAGCACAATTATAATTGGTCTTTCATGGACAGGCTCAGTGTGGAGGCCAAAAAACTGCAAGGGTTATTAATGACTGAGTTCCCTTCTACTTCCTAACGGCCAGACAGGCAGGAAAGTTAGAGGGGAAGACTTGGGGCCAAGCCACCCCTCTCCTCTCGTACACACTGTCCTGGTGCTCCTGCGCCTTCTTGCAGACTCGGAGCCGTCCACAGCCCAGACACCAGACGGCATGGAGAGCTGCAGGAGGCGGATCGGGGTCCGGCAGCCCTTCTGGTGCTCAGAGACCATTTGGGGGACCTTCTTCCTGCAGCCGAATAGCGCATCAGGGTGAAGTTAGCTACAGCCTTTCCAGAGGCACCTGGTTTGCCACAGGCAAGGTTGGAAGGATAAAAAGACCCAGCTGGAGTGGCAGACTGAGACACACAGAGTCACCGATCCTTCCTTCTCCTCCTCTCAAATAAGAAGAGCATCTCAGGAGAGGTTTGACTTCAGCGAGAAACTTATTACGATTATTACATCCCCATTTGACAACAATCACATGGCACGGTGCCATCTGGCACCAGGAAGCCATTGCTGCTTCTCCTTCATTGCCCAATAAACACTGTGACAAGAATACAGCCCTTGTTAGGCTGAGAACCGAAGAATGGGAGAGGAGAGGCCAAAAACACCTCCTTGAACAATCACTATCAAGTAAACAGAGCTGCACTTGGGACACATATTTTAAACATATCGTCCCTGAGATTTCTGGGGAGGGGAGCTCTGTGTACAGGTTGGGAAGGTGAGCGTGTTCGCACTTGGGCATATTTCTGTGGTGTCAAACAGGCTAGTGGCAGCTAAGAGGAGAGTCCGTGATGCCCTCGTTTCACAGGGGAAGATAAAAGTCCATGAAGCTGAGAATTTAGGGATGCATGCCAACATAGCAGCCTGGGTAAATTTGGACTGGCACTCCACGCTGGTCACGGCTGCGCTCAGCCTTTGATAAGGGGTTGTCTCACAAGAGCTCCTAGCAATCTAGTGTCATTCCAGCAAGCAACTTTGTTATCAAAGGTCATGTCAGAAATTTGGAGATGAGGGAGGGAAGCAGGCCCAATAAATGTAGATGTCACAGGACATTGTTTATTCATGTTAATGTTCCTGAAATCGTACCTGCCACTGGCAGAACAATTGTATGGAAGCATTGGGAAAAACTGCTGTTTGTTCATCAGCAAAATCGTGCATGTCAGCATGCTGCTGTGGTTGAGTAATTTTGCAGTGAGGTTTGTACAGGGGAGCTAGCACTAGAGGTTTGGGAGAAGTGGATTTCAGAAGGACAAGGGCCTTATCCAGCTCTATGAACATGAGCCACTTGTACCTACAGGACAATCTAAAATAACCATCACCACAACACAGTTATTAGGTTTGTCCAAATGTGCATCCTTTCCCTGTCAGTCTGTTAGGCCAAGATGTTCACTTCTGGTAGCTGAAACACTGATTTTACCCAAGCAACATTTGCACCAACTTACCTGAGTGAGGTCAGGACAAGATTTGACCTGTGCAGTAACTGCCTGGTTTGATAAAAGAGACAACTGTTGCATTCTTGTCCTGCCCTGGCTTCCCAGGGCTGGCCAAGAGACTCTGTAAGGGGATATCTCACAAGGGCTCTTTAGGCATCAAAGTTTGGCATCTCCTCCCTAGAAATAATTGCCCAACTGTTGTCTCTCCCATGATATGGGTGGCCCTGCAGTGAAGGTCCTACATTTGGTCCTGTTTCTGCCACAGTTTTTCTGTGACCTTTGGCAAATCTCTTAACTTCTGTTACATCTGAGACCACTTCAGCTTCACTGCCTGAAACAGGCTGGGGCTCAGCTGAAGCTCCATGAGTCTCCTTGGACAAAGCCCACCAGCTGCTGTCTCCTGAGCAGGCTCATCCCCGCAGTCCTGCCTGAGATGACAGCAAACAAGCGGTGTGCTGGAAGTGCCATGGCCCTTGTGATACACATGCAATCAAAAAGGCAGAGACCAAGGATGAGTCCAGACCTTTTTTCTAGTCTGCAATTTTCAGTGGGCTAGTACAGCCTCCTGTACGGCTCTGCCTCTCCTCCTGTCCTTCCTTCCACATGCTACTTATCCAGGAGAGTACAAAGGCTCTATGAAATAAGAAGTAAATGGAAGCAAAAGAGATCTCTGATGAATACCCAAAGGATCTGTCAGCAAAACCCTTTTAGTGGCCATTTCTGCCTCCACCTCCCTCCCCGGGCCAAGCATCCTCTTAAAAGAGGACTGCAGGACAGCTATATATGTATGTATGTATACATGAGGCCTAAGATCATAGCATGGCTGCTCCACAAAGCATGAAAGGGAGAGGAAAAGGGAGGGGGGGGGTAACAGCTAATATTCTCCATCAACCTGTCCTCCCATGCTTTAGCAAAACTGCCACTGTGATCATGCAAGGCAGTAAGGGAGGCAGTGTGATCTGCCATCATCCACCCTGTGCCCCTGTGTTAAGATTAAATTGAGCTGTCAGTGGCCAAAGGCAGGTGGTGAGACAGCTGGAGCTCTCTGCCTTGATCTATTTTAGCTTTACTTGCTCCTCTCTTCCCTACTTGCATTTTCCTTATGTAATTTTGAATTATTAAAAATGAAATTTCCTTGGTGATGGGTTTGCATTAATCTTGGGATCCGATTGTATTGTTACTCTTAATTTCTTTCTCAGAGAAAAGATGGTTTTGCACACGGATGGGGAATCGTTTGTTCGGGCATGACATTCAACCTAGGTCCTGAGCTAAACATGTGATTTTTATCAGGATGCATGTGATGGCTAGGTCCTGAGTGAAAGATGACATGGGAGCTGTGAAAGGTTGTCCACAGCCGGCACATGCTGAAGCTGTCTCTCCAAGCAGCATGATACCCTGCAATGTGTTCCAGTTGGGTGGATTAGGCAGGGAAAGAGCGAGGCTGGACAAAAGGCCAGCCTGCAAACACGCAGTTGTGGCACTCTCCATTTGGAGCAGGAATGGCTGGTATGAACAGCTGGTTATCATAGGCAATGTCCCAGCTTCCCTGGCTCCAGTCAAGTGTGCTACATGCACTGACGGTTTGGCCCCTGTGAGCATGGGAGAGCAGCACAGGCTTTCTGAATGATCAGTGCTTGCCGGGTACATCGGAGATCTGGAGGGTGTGGCCAGAAGATGGAAGTGTAGGACCTTGCTTATTCAACCCACAATTTATCACCTCTTTTGAGCCCACACCAAAGCAGCCCCTTCCTGTTCCTGTACCTCCTTTCCTGCTCTGCTAAGCCTCTGACCCCTCCACAACAAACACTTCATCGTTGGGACCCCTAGACCCTAATCCCCTCAGCAAAGGCACACCATGCCACCCCACATCCCCAGAAATGCCCTCCACCTTGGGGAAAAACTCATGCACTGAGAGTGCCTGTTTGGTGTCTTTGTCTCAGAAGGCCTTTAGACCCAAGGACCTCATCCCCCCTTGCACTACTGGTACCCAATAAATACTCATCAATAACACTACTTAGTGGTTTGTCACATGTTCTGACTACTAACCCAAGACCAGAAAATATTTGACCCTGAGTGATGTTTTCTTTCTCCCCAACCGTACTTTGTAGTATCAGGCTTCAATCTACGTCCAACTCAAACTTGAGCTAAAGAATGTGGTGTTGCTAATGTATAACCAGGGAGTGTGAAGCTGCGTGTGAGAACAGCACACACTACCAGTGTGAGAACAAGCAGCAAGCACCTCATTGTGCTGCCGCAGAGCATTGTTTAATGTACTTTTTGCAGGACTGTATCTGGAGACCTCAAGTTGAAGCTACCTCCATATGCAGCTGCCTGCCCATTCCAGGGCCAAGCACATCACAGAGGAACTTAAGACTCTTCCCTTCTAGGTGTTTGGTTTTAATCTGCACTGTTCAAAGGTGCCAAAGTTGCCTGCGCTGTCGTCAGTTGCCTGACAAACCTGTCTCTTACCCCATACCATTCTGTATGGAGTCTGTCTGGGAGGACATTTAACAGAGAGCTCCCTACGTCTATGGACCCGGTATCAGAACTTGCTTCTCCCTTGGTGGGCTGCAGCTGGATTTGCTAAGCCTGCTGTTGGCCCCATCCCACTCCTCTCACATGCAAAACTTTTGCTGTGTGTTGACCTGAGAGACACTGGGGCAAGGGGGAAGCAGCTTCCAGGATGACTGTAATGGTGTATTATCATGCACAAAAGGCACTTCCTACATTTAATGACTGCAAAGGCATACGTATAGTCATTTAGCGGGAAGCAATTCTGCAGTCCCACAGACAGCATGCATGTGAACCCACTGCACTCCCCAGCGCCAGCTAATGTCACCAGGGCTTGACAAACTGGCATCTGCTCGCAGTGGGCGAAGGTGGTTCAATTAAAATTCCCTTGGATCAGCTGAGGCACTCCAGTTTGGCAACTGGCTCAGTCATGCGAGGCCAGTGTGGGTGACCGGCGTTCACAGTAGCACTGCTGCAAACAGTGCAGAGGATCACTGATGTACTATGTGCTTCCACCCACCATGGGAACATTTCCTAATACCCTCCGACAAACCCAGCACGCTGCTGAAGGAGAACAGAGTTTGCCTGCAGCTAGAGTGCCCAAATCCAAAATACGTGCAACAGCCAGCCTGCACGAGGCTAGGCAGAGGCAGGGAGATTTTGCACGGTGTATCCAGAACAACCAGATGGGACAGTTTTCATACAGAGCAACCGAAGCCTGATGGCAGGCCAAGGCAGCTGACGGGTGAGCTGGGCCTCGCACAAGAGGAATGCAGCATGAGGAACCACCTCGGGGCACTGTGCGAGGAAACGAGAATGAATTTTGTGGCTCAAATGGTCCTAGGAGGCATCTTGGGAAGCACAGAGGCTGGGAGTACTCTCTGCATCCCATCTGCTACTAGTAAAGAGATGTCTTCCTATATACACATGACCATGGTGAGCTGGGATAGTCCTGCTGTCTCTGACAGATTTGCTCTGGTTACATGCTGCCCAGGGCCAGCTCTGCAGAGACTAGGGCCTGTGATGTGACCCAACCTTTGACAAACTACCCAGGACAGGAGGAGGTCAGCTAGCCCCTCACGTCCCCGTACTGCAGTTTTTGGAGCTCTGCTGAAGGTCAAGCCAAGGACGGATGTACCCTGCAGTGCCTAAGGGCCCAGGCAGCTGCCCTGCGATGACTGTGGTGTCTGCACAGGAGACAGGATTGCTTGGAAAAACTCATGTATGTCATGAAACCAGCTATGGTATTGCAGAACGATAGCACTGGAACTCTTGAGGCCTGGCTTCTGTCCCCATCTCTGCCGTGGCCTTCACAGGGTGATGCTGGGCAAGTCACATCCCTCGTCTGTGCCTCCACCTGGGGAAATGTTGCTCCCTTGAGTTAGAAGGAGGATAATGAGGACAAATCTTTGGGCTCCAGGGCCGGAGGGTCCCTGCAGCCTCAGGTAAACAGCAGATGAGAACGCCATCGTTGCCTGACACAACACCAGTGTATGGTGTCAAAAGATGACATCATGGGATATGAACAAGCATTTACCCTCTGAAAGAGAAAATAGCAGAAGCATGTGTAACTGTTTGCCTTTCGTGCCAACATATTTTCCTTATGTAAAGAGAGGCCCTGGCGGCCCTAAGGAGGCTGAGAGATGCCCATGCTCCTCTGGGGAGGAGGAACTATCAGGCAAGGATGCCAGCGTACCCGCCTGGGTAAATTTGTGCAGGCACTTCACATTATAATAGGCTTTAGTATCTGATAACAGAGACCTGCTGGAGTCTGGCATGAGGACAGAAGGAATCGAAGGTCATGCCATGAATTCCAGTTATGCTGATAGGCATCTACAGCCAGAGGAAGGAGCTCAAGAACAGGAAGTGTAAACTGGTGGGGAGGGCTGGAAAACAGAAACTGATTCAGGGATGACAAGTATGGGACGTTTTGGAGCCCAACTGGACAATTGTGTGCATATGTTTGCCATGGGACATAGGCAGATGTTTTCCCTGATGGAGTTACCCACAAACTCTGCCATTACTGGTTAAACAAACAGAGTGAATACACTGCAATAAATGTATTCAATAGCTGGCACATGTCTCGCCAGAGGCCTCTCCCTGATGGAGAAGCTGATTCATGACACGGAAGGGCTGACCAGCAGATAGGTAGAGATGCAAACATACAGTGTGTACCTTGCACTAGGTGAACTGTCTGCACACGAAAGCAGCTGAGAGTGTATGTGACACAGCACAAAGTTGCTCTACCCGCTGCCTGCTTTTGCCTCATCATCCGATCGCACACTGCAAGTCAGTCTGTCGCTACCGCTTGCCTTGTGCCTTACGCTTAGCAGATGCCTGGGTGGCACAGTGCTCTGTGGTGCACACCAAGAGTTCACACATGGAGTGAGACTCTGCAGCTGTGCACCGAGCTGGCTCGGCAATCCCTGCACAGCACAGCTCTGTGCCGGGTTGGCTGCACAATTCTGGAGGCAGGAAGAGGTTAATTCATTTGGTCTTCCTGTAGAGCCTAACATAACTGGAGCTTTAAGGTCCTATGGTACCCAGATGAATAGGATGGTGTGGGATGGGATGGGATGGGATGGGACGGGATGGGATGGGATAGAATAGAATAGAATAGAATAGAATAGAATAGAATAGAATAGAATAGAATAGAAAAGAATAGAATAGAATAGAAAGGAACAGAAATTAAGGATGAGGAAGCAGAAGAAAAACTCCTAGCAAGTGGATGACACTTCCAGTTGTATCGTATGTTACCTCATTTATTTCTACTTCTTCTTCAAGGAGATGATTCCACTGTTTTCACAACATTCTCCTCCAGCCTCAGACTAGATGTGCTCGCTCTGCCTTTGCTTTTCAAATCATGACTTCTATTTGGGTTCACCTGCTTCATGGCTGTTGCTTTTTGCCTCTGCACAGGTACTGACAAGGGCTTTGCTGACATTGTCTAAAGCAAATTTTGAGCTAGGAAAGATCTGGTAAACAGGCAGGAGGTTGAAAGAGAGGTACAGCATAGGCAGGGACACTACAAACTGCTAGGACATGTTATCATCAGAGCATCTTGTTTCTTCGCGCCTCTGCTGAGAATGCCACAAGCACCCTTGTTAGTGACACACGTCAGGCAGCAACAGAAGCTACCTGCGAGGAATTGCACTAGGCATTGTTTTGTAGTGACTGAACAGTCACCAATCTGGACCACTGAAAGCTTGCTCCAGACTCCTGGCAAACTGGCGGGGAAAATCTCATTGAGTTCAGGGAGGTTTGGCTTCAGCTTCACAGAGCACAGCCTCAAACTGAAACTTCAGATGCATAAAACCCCACCCATGCGGTAACTACAGGGAAACTGGACTAAAACGGATAGATTTGAGCCTCAGTGAACAGATTAAATCACCCATTTAAATTAGCAAGCAGGAGAGCTTAATTTTAAATATTAAATCAAAATTTCTTGTCCATTTATCCTTTTTAATTATTTTCCCTAAAGAAAGCTTGATACTCATCAGGCTGTAACCAGTAAGACTCTGTTGACTTAAAACCACATACAGCCTGTCTACTAACTTTGGTACTTACTGTTACCAGCAGACAGCTTTATCTACACATATTTACTTACAGCTTTACATGCTTTTATTAGGTCGTGATTATTACATTTTTCTATGCTAGAAAATGGTGAATTATGCATTTTCCGTTTATTATAGGATGACTGTTTTTCTTTAGAATTGATTCATATCAGGCTGCGTTTAGAAAGAAATCTCAATCCACTAAAAATGTCTAAAACCAGTTTTATTAAACTCTTAGTTTATTACTTCAATAAACAGCCTTAATTGCAAAACAGAAAAGAAAAAGTAATATTAAACCAAGGAAGTTGTATCAGTGGCTAGTGGGTTAAACAGGTTGTTCCAGAACCCCATATACCCCAACACTGTAGATCTGCTGGATCTTGTCCTCTCATCCTCATTTTCCTCATAGACCAGAGGAGAAAAACAAGCTTGTCTGCTTTTTCCAAACCTCATTCAGTTTTTCTCAACTTTGAATGAGCAAGTCATTGAATCTAAGTTGTTGAATAAACTGAAATGGAAAAAATAGTTGCCTTCTACTCATGGAAGAGCAATTGCTCTCAAAAGTGGATTTAGCCCTGACCAAGCCTCCAGGTGCCTAGGCAGTAGTTTGGTTCAACTTTCTGAAATGTTTTGGCAGGAAGCATGTGTAACTTGATATTTAAAACAAAACAAGACAAAAAGAAGCTTTTTATCAAATATACTAAGCTTCATTCCTAATACAGGTGGCCGTTGTTCCACATTTAATTTTAAATAGCTCTATTTCAAAAGAGAGAAAACGTATTTAACTTAAAATTTTTAAAATTATTAAAAGTCTGTTGTTGATATTGTATGTTGTCTGTGATGGATGTCAATAATAGTGTGGGCCTTACTTTCCCTGCCCAGTGACCAGACTACTTTAAGCTGCCACTAGGAGACTGTGGGTGGCTTCTGCATCACAAATCACTGCCTCAGAGACAAAGTTTCCAGCTGGGAATTACAACCTCCCCCCAGGATGGACAGAGCTGTCAGAACAGGCACGTTCTCCCGTTCCTTTTATCCTCCTCCACCCACCCCTGTTTTTCCCGTTACAATCACTGGGGAAGTCTTTCCGTACTGTTGCATGACTGGAGAAAGAACCTGGAAAATATGAGCAGAGCATAAACCGATGCTGAGATGCCTGTTCAGATTGGCAAAGCACCTGAAACAATAGCTCAAAGATCCTCCACCCCTGGCCCCTCTGCCCATCCCAGGCAGGAGGTCTAATCCTGTGGGAAAGGGGCAGCCTCTCCCTGCGGGACACTGTGGAAAAGGTTGACACACGCTGTCCTAAAAGGTCATAATACTGTTCTGTTTTATTGCCAGTTGGCATTAATTAGCTTGCTACGGTCCTCTTTCTGAATTGTCTCGACTGAGGAGTCTCTGTTAGTGATTTATACTTGGCACTTCCCTGATAAAAGTTTTTCCACTCTAATTCAGCTTGAGTAAGACTCCTCTGCCAACTTCACTGAAGTGTCTCACCTTCCTGCTTCTGTCTCTCTTCATAGTAAATGCCATGGGAGAGGCGAATGGAGGATCTTTGTGCCAGTAGCCTGTCTGCTACTCTTCCATCACCAGTGCTCAGTCATCTTGCCTGGTGGCGACAAACATGTCACCATTAAGAGGAATTGCTTTGGGGTCAGCTCCTCCTAACCTCCAGCTTCACTGGCTTCAGTGAGATGAATCTGTGTTATGCCAGCTGAGGATCTGTTCCTTCAGGAAAACAAGGCCCATCGGAAAGACTGCACAGGAAGGAAAAACAGGGTTTCTTAAAAGGTTAGCTAACACTGCTTTAGCTAAAGCCAACCACAGCCCAATTTCTGGAGGCTTATGGCACGTAAATCTTGGATTAACTCAATATTCAGTAGAGCTTTGCAGTCCACTCGTAACACTTTCCAGTTCAATGTGAAGAATTGGGTCTCTCATGAGCCTCTTTTCAGCATTTCTCCAAAGCTCTGGATATCCTTCTCCAGCGTGGGATTTGCAGGAGACGCATTATGAGCAGGACACTAATCTGCTCCTCCCCTGCAGCGTGTGGGGAAGGGAATCTCAGATGGCCTCCTGCAGCATTTGATCCCTATTTCCTCCCTAGGATAACCTGGTGGAGACACCAATGTGCAGCCATTTCAGCCCAGACCCCAGTATTTAACCACTAGAAACATTCTGGTGTCAAGTTTTCACAGATGTTTTTCAGTGGAAGAATATATCCTAGCTCCTAAATTAACTCAAGCAGATGAGGCAGTATGGAAAACCACTGCTCTCAGTCATTGCTCTCCAGAAGTTTATATACATCTCAGGAACCATGACAGAGGGAAAGCCAGAAGCTCAGCCTGTTAAGGAAGCATGGTACCCACATTTTTAGTTTCCATGTTCACTCTCTTAATTTGTTTTAATGCCTGAGAGGTCTTCTGTTTGCAACTCAGTGTAGGCTTCTGGCTGGAAGAAACCATTAACCATGTCTGACTGCCTCCAAGCAGGACGGAAACAGAAAGGTACGGAGGGAAGATTAAGATCAAATTCCCAAACATAAAAGGAAATTTAAAGCAAAAAATTGAAAAGTGGAATGGCATGCTTCATCTCTATCATTGATAAAATATTTTGCAATCCTGGAAAACTTAATAGCTTCTTTGGCATAATCTTTATGACCTTAAAGGGGTGATAAGGAAGGTAATAAAAAACTGTTTCTGAAAGGTTATGCGTTTTCCTAGTCAACTCAGTTTTTCCTTCTCACCTCCAAGGCTAACATTCAAAAGGAAGCTTGGCACGTATGGGTTGTGTTGGAACTTGGAAGCTGTTTATTTAGCTTCTCCCCAGATACTACCTGTGCAACCTTGCAGAGCAGGGCAAGAAAGGGAGCCCTGTGGAGTGGCAACGGCGTCTGAAAAGTGGAGGGTGCATAACTCAAACTGCTCAAGTTTATTAAAACAAAATAGGTCAGTGGAGTTGCCCAGAGGGTTACGTAAGGCGGAAAGTAGCACTCCACAGGAGAGGAGAAGGGAGCCTGTTAAAAGGCAAAGCCACTCCAGTTTGTTTATGGCCGGAGATAACTGCCTTGTGGTGTGTCTGTTCTCCATAGCTGACAGAGTAAATCACACTCTTTATCTCCACAGCAGATGAGAATTTGGACTGGGCTGTTGTTTTGTGAGCTGCGGATTAAAGCAAATGGGGCTGTTATTTATTATTATGACTAGCATTATTATTTTGTTCCTGCAATCCCTGCATTTCAGTCTCTACATAAGGAATTTCATCACTCGCCAACAGTATGCTTGTAGGTAATGTTAGGGATCATAATAACAGTAAGGATACAGGCTTGATCCACCTGAAAAGGGTATAGAAGAAAGGTGGATTGGCAGTTGTGTACAGGCAAGGGAAACGGGCAAATGTGCTTTGGGATCCTGCAGAGCAAAGCTGGGAGCTGACACTCTCATCCCGGCCTGGAGGTCAGCACAAAGGCATCTGGGAACTGAGCAGTGCCCTGTGGCCTGCCGATGCACCTGTCCCAGCACCACAACCTCCCTCTGTTCTGCCTGCTCCTCCTGTGCCAGAAATCCAGCTTTGTATCTTAAACACCGCCCACTCCATCCCGGCTCCTCGGCCCTTGGCATAGATAGGGCAGGGAAGGCCTCTCTAACAGAGGTGCCAGGCAGCCTGCAGCTCTCACATCTCAGTGAGGGTACCATCAGTTTTGGTTACCCAAATCCCAAGCCACTAGTGGCAGTATTCATCCTTCAGATGTTGTCCCTTTTCATGCCTCCTCCTTGGCTCCTGTGACACATTGCTCCTTCCTTTCTGCAACCTCGGCTCAGTGACAGGCCAGAGCCGCTTGTGTTGAGAGCTCTCCCCAAAATCAGGCAGAACCCAGGTCTCGCTGAAGATCATACAATCAGAGAACATCTGATACCACAGAAAGCACCAACACTACTTTTCATGTTTTCAGGTCTGTAAGAACGAATGAGAGCTCTTTGCTTGTATTCAGATTGTCTGATCCAATGACACCTGCCACCTACTGAATGGGCCATGACCTAGGAAGCTTCTCAGCAGCTCCAGGTACAGGTCCCTGGGGGGGAACACGGACCGCATGCCACTGAGCCATTTGCTGAGAGCTGGTCAGAGAAACAAAGGAGCTTTTTCTTCCATGGGAAAATGCTGAATCATCAAAACCCACTTTTTTCATAGGGCGCATCAGTTTTCATGACATTTCCAGGAAAAAGTTTCTCTGATGCAGGATAGAAAGCAGAAGGTTATTTTTATTCTAGGGGAGGGCAGAGAGTTGAAGGAGACAGACGGGGAAAAGAGGCTACAACCATAGTCAACGCACTGGCAAAGCAATGTGAGACCCAGTTCGAGTTTTGCTCTGCCTGATCCAGAACCAGGGCTGGATCTGCCCAGCTGAGTGCTCTGAGCAAACACCTGCGTGCTAGAGAATAGCTGGAGGGGACAGGAGGGAAGGTGTTTCTCCCTGTATAATTTTTGCAAGACATGTTTGAAAAGGCCTGGGTTCATCTCATGTTAGAATAGCAGTTCTGACACCCTGCAAATGTCTGTACATGAGGACTCAGCTCTCCTAGCCAGATCGATGGTTTGCATTCTCCTGCACCTCATCTGCGTCCTTGCAGCTCACCAAGCAGCAGCGGCATCTGTGCCACACGTCAGGGTCACATCCCTACAAGGACAAAATGCCCTGGGATAAGACGTGAGCCCTCTCCTCCAGTCAGAGCACCGCTTCCTTTCTTTCTTGTGCAGAAACTTTCCTCTTTGTGCAGAAACAGCCAAACTCTGCCACGCCAGCATGGAGCAGGCTCTCGGCTGCAAGAGCAATGGCTTCCTACGTGCTATGCCGATTTACCCCAGTGGAGGATCTGGGCCCCTAGAGCACAGCAAGGATGCTCCTGCCCCAGCACTCAGCCCTTTCTGGAACAAGCCCACAGAAGCACTGCAAGTTCCTATCCCAGCCTATCAGAAATGCATCAAGCAGCTGCTGCAATATCCACCTGGCACACAAGCACTGCTCTTTAGGGCCACTCTCTTCCCCCGACAGGTCTGGCCCTGTCTTGTAGGCCCTTGCTGCTGGGTGAAATGTATTTTCTTTTGGCACGTAGATGCCTTTATTCAGCTGGCTCTGCTCTTTTCCAGGGATCATCCACAGCCCCTGCAGCTCTCACTCTGAGCTCTCTTCCTTTTTGGTGCCCCTGGAAGTGTGGCCTTTTCTGGTTCATTTACACCAAAGCTCAATTCAAAAGGGACCTGATGTGTATTTTTTCAGTGGGCCAGGCTTTGGCAAAGCGGAAATCCTCCTCTGGTGTGGCAGCTCTGTTCTCCTAACAGGTAGCCATTTCCATGACTAGTACGGATATTCATTCATCCTCGTGTGTGACTGGGAGCCTTAATTCCTGGGAGGGAAGAGCACAGCGTGACTTGTATGGTCCACAGTGTTACAGGCCTTTGAAACGCTGCATTTTGCAGTCCTTCAGCTTCTCGCAGGCTCCAAGAGGCCAAAATTTAAAGCAGGTCTGTGCTCTAGTGAGTAACTGATGTAATTACGCTCACTTGTTACAAGGGGAAGCTTTCACAAGAGGGGGAGGCGGTGGCCCCACGCCAGGAGGTGTGTCCCCGATGACAAGCCGCGGAGCCAATCACAGCCCTGAAAGATCATCACATTCATACCAAAAAGAAAAGAAACCGCCCCAGGGTATTTATATTGAGGAAGGGGGGGGGGGGGGAAGTGTTGGCAAAGAAAGAGAAAAAGAGACTGAGAACCTGCAACTTTGTTAACTAACTCTGCAGCTGAATTCTAAAAGGCCAGGCTGGTCCCCCTACAAATCTTGCTTCCCATCCCCTCCTCTCTCTCGAAGCATCTCTGGAAATCGGTCTGTAAGCTGGAGTGAAAAGTTCAGCTGCTTGGAGTGGTCCTTCTTTCCTCCTGGCAGGCAACCTCGTACCCTGGCCTGAGCAGAGCTGATCCTCGAACGGGCTGGGGAGGGTGAGCCCCAGCAGGCAGGGTGGGCAACGGTCCCCCGGCAGCGATCTCTTGATACCAGCAGGGCAGGGAGCGGGACCGGCCAGGAGCCCCGACGATTAATAATTACCTTCACAGCACCCAGCATGCTGGCGTGGGCTCCCAGCTCCCTGTACCTATGTTAAACAGCTGGGGAAAGAGAAGGCAGGTTTAGCTTTAACCAAGGGGTAAATGGTCAGCATTTACAAATGCTGAACCACCAAAAACCAGCCAGCCACAGGTTATTTATTCCACTTACACAAGAGGACCGCGTGGTCCAAAGGATGAGGGGGTCCGTAGCAGCCTGGAAAGCCTGTTTTCTGCTACTGGCCTGTTGGATGAACCAGGGGACAAAAACGCTTCCTCTCCCTGAGCTGCGTTTCTTTCCTGCCCGCCCTTTCTGCTGCCTTTTTCTGTTTGGACTGCGTGTTCCCCGGAGTACAGACTGTCTCTGACCGCGTTTGTGTGGAGCCTCGCACAATGGGGCTGTAATCTCACCTCGGTGCGAACATACTGCCATTAATAACAATAAAAATGCCCATCACACCCTACAGCGGTTGTGGACAAGGGACGAGTGGCACCAGTCCTGCTCCCGCCAGGGCCCTGCTGGCCGAGGTAGGCCGGTGTCCTCTGGGGAGCTCGCAGCCCCCTCTGCTCCGCGGCTCTGGCTGCGGGGGGAAGGCGGCAGCGGCCCTGTGCTTTGCCGGGAGGTGGAAAGAAAGGGTCCCTTCCCCGCCCGGGGAAACTCCCAGCCGGGCTCCGAGGCCGCGCCACACGGCGCTGAGGCGGCCCCGGGGCAGAGCCACCGCCCCGCACGGCCAGGCCGGGCCGCGGCATGGGCCGGGCCGTGCCGGGTCGGGCCGGGCCGGGGCGAGGCGCGGGGCTGCCCTGCCACCTGCCGGCAGCAGGGGCTCCGTGCGAGGCCGGCTGGGGGTAAGGAGAGGCGGGAGAGCCCACGGGCCTGCGTGGGAGACCCCCCACCCCCGGCCGTGAACCCCCCATCCGCAGGCCTTGCCCGGGTCGGGAGCCGGCGGCCACAGGGCTAGGCCCGCCGGGGAGGGAGGCAGGGCTCGGCGCTGCCCCCTGGGAAGGGGACCCTGGCCTGCCTCACCTGCATGCCCAGCTCCGCCACCATGCATGTCCTCGCCCTCGCCGGCCTGGGTCAGAGCCCAAGGGCCCCCAGGGCTCTCCTGACCCTGAGACGCAGGGGTTGCCTGTGGCCGTCCAACCCGCGGGGCTGCAGAGCTGCCCACCGAGGGCCAAAGCACTGGGGCAAGCGGTCGCCTGGAAGGGGCAGAGACAGCGGAGGGGAGAAGCCTGAGTTTCTCTCTGCCATCGTTGGTAGTGCTGTGCTGTCAGCCCTGGCTCTTTGTTCCCTCTCCTCCCCACCTACTGTACAATCGTCCGACTGTTCCAGGCACGCACAGCGCTGGCCACTCAGCCCCTCCCCTTGCAAAAAACACGAGACCAAAGAAACTCCTCTCTCATCGGCATCCGATGAAAGATGGGGAGGAGACCTTTCCCATGCGGTACTGGGCTTTCAGTGGTATTTCTCTGTTGGGCTGAAGTATCTCTCCGGCTCTGACCCAGGCAACGAGTTCCTGTTGCCAGCTGACCATCCTCTGGTGTCCATGCTGTGTGGTCGTCTTGGGGTGGGCAACAGGGCTCCTTCTGAAACACCGAAAGACTTGGGGCATGGGGATGGGGGAGAGCAGAATGGGCACTTCCAGGTGGGCGCTTTCGGTCCAGCTGGAGGCCTCAGGGGCTAATTGCAATGCCCTCATTGACATGGGTGATGGCTTCTGTGGAACGATGTAAGCTCAGTCCAGAGGTGCCCATCTTGTAGCAGCTCAGGAGAGAGCCGATGTTGTGGGCATCAGGCTTGTTGTCACAGACACTTGTCCTTTGCCAAATGTGGTTCTCTGACCATCACCGCCCTCCTCTGCTCTGCAGTCCCTTCTCTCCCTTCCCACTAGACTTTCAAGCTGCCTCCCTTTAGCATCGCTCCCCCTTCTCCTCACCCTGACACTACAGCTTACTCCCTTTCTCACTAAAGACCACCCATTGCCATGGTAACATTGCCTTTTACAAAGTTGTCAAGCAGACACAAAGATATGTTTCTCCCCTGCTTTACAGCCCCCCTCCCCGCCATCCCAGTTAATAGGCCAGGACTTTGCCTGTAGGGAGGAGGTGGAGGGCTCTTGCATTTCATTTTCATTGTGGAGGGAGAGGTTATTCCAAGCCCTTTGCTCCCTAAGTGCTGAAGCCTGTGGCCACCGGAGGGAAAGAGCTGTCATTCATGGACCACCTGAAAGCCCTTGAGGGCAATGGTGCCACAGGCAGACACTGGTAGTGCAGATACTGGTAACACTGGCCCTACACAGGGGAACAGCATCTGCCAGTTAGAGGGGACTGGCCCATGGAAGGCTTAAAGGAGGGGACTTCAGACCTGCGTTTGATTCACTATGAACAGAAAATCTCTCTGCTGTGATTCTGTTCTGCTACTGCCTCCCCAAGGAGCTCTGGTTCTCTTCCCAAAATGATTTCTTCAGCTCATGGAGATGTAGCTAACTGGGCTGTCTCCAGGACTGTGGGCACCCCTTGCTGCCACAGCTACACCATGAATAGTGTTGGTACTACCTACGTGACAGTACTGGCACTGTCTAATTTAAAATGACTCTGAGTACACCCATGGCTCAATGCAGCTGTGGCTATGACTGCACTATAGACAACAGCTTCTACTCATCAATCTCTTGTTGACTTTTCTTTCCCTTCCCTTCTCTCTTCTATACATCTCCTTCTCCTCTCTTGATGGATCTGCGTCAGGCCTTTGCAACTCTGAATTAAACCTTTCCTTCTTCCTCCTTCTCATGGCTTTTCTGCTCTTTCACTTTGGCCATGAAGTTCTTTCTGCTTGAAACCAGTGAAGGATCCCCTGCATCCCCTCGTCCGTTTGTCAGTCTGGTCCCTCCCAATTTATCGTTTTTATCGTATAGTTGCCGTACCAGTCTGTCACATCTTCTCATACCTTCCTTCAAGTCCTCTATAAGTCTTCACCTCTTCCACAGACTCGCTTCTCCTGAGTTACCTTACTACCATCAGCACTGAACTTTCTGCCCTGGCCAGTCCCTGCTTCACCCCTCCAAGATGTTTGTCTAGAGGTGGGTTTGTAGTCACAGTGCAAAGCCTTGGGCCACTCTGCTGGTGTCAAGTACTGTGACTTGCCACATGCTACTGTAGTGCATCTGTGCTGGGCTTTTGCACCGCAGCTGTGCAGCAGAGCTTGGTCTCAACATCAGGAGCTGTTTGCAAATATGCTGCTGAAACTGCTGACTGCCCCAAAGCAGGAGTACATTTACAGCACCTGAGAACTGCCTTTGAACATTCATATTCAAAGCAAAGGTGTTAAAATAAAATAAAATAAAATAAAATAAAATAAAAGGCAACTGGCCTAAGAAGAAGAAGGAATGGTATACATAATGTTTATGCTTTCGCAACCCTGAGAGACAAAATGGCATCTAAAGGAAAGGAATTTTATCTCCTAACATCTTTTGCAGCAAATGGGAGAATCTGAAAGGAAACTAGAACTGGTGCCACTAAAATGAAGAAAAGCAATAGAAACTGTTCCTGATATACACACCTGGATGCATCCCAGCAACATATTTCAATAAAATAAAAATAAACATGTAGGCGATTCCAGGCTTTAATTATCTTTGACAAACTCCACTGTTAAAGTCCCTCTGACCAACTGCAAATTTTGCATCCTCCTAAGCATGAGTGAGAATTAGGAGAAAAATTATGGTAAATGAGGCTGTAGCAACAATGGACTTTCCCAGAGGCTGAGAAAAGTCCACAGAAAGGAAAATCTGCCAAGCTAGAAGTGCAAAGGCACCCCTGACCCCGCTGCTCTCATCCTTACATGTTCCTTCCCCGGTGAAGAAAACTGTAAACTCAGCAACACCCATTACAATCAGCAGGGTCAAATCCAAACATGAATTTTGTTTGCAAGTCAGAGCTTGGCCTAAATCGTTCTATGGTCCACCCATGTTCCAGCCATTGTTCTAGTCCAAACGTTTATCAGCACTGTGCTCTAGTCTTCTGCTTATTCTCTTGGTCCTTTTCTCTAACTTTTCTTTCCATTCCAATTTTTCCTGGAGATCTTGCAAACACTCCACCACAGTCTGTCGTGAGCATCCACTCCATGCTAATTTTACAGTCATGATCCTTTCACTATTGTCTGGTCTCCTTCTCTCTGGCATGAAGAGCCTTGGCATTCCTGCAAAACTCAGGCATTGCCATGCCAGTTCACTTCTACCAGGGAGCACTCCTCCCATGGGATCTTATTGGAATACCATGCCTTAGGTGCAGAGTTCTGGTAAGCACCTTCTACCCTCCCTATAGTCACAGGACAAACACAGACCTCTACAAAAAGCAAGACAGACCTTAGATGACCTGGATGTTTCTCTGGATGTTCATCTCTCTCCACTGACTATAAAGGAAAGCCAAGGCCTTATGAGCCCCCCATCTTGTGTTAAGTGGGATGAACTGAAGTCTTGCTGGACACTGTTATTTTCCCATTGCAGCTTTTCTTCCTCCCTAATAACAGATAGGCCGTGATCCCATGAGAAAAGCCTCCCAAGAAACAGGATACCTTTTCTCCCCATCCACATGCCATTGTCTGGCTCTCTAGCCTAGCTAGAGTTCAGATAGCTGCTGTTCTCCCAAGGCAATGAGATCTGCTGTGTTCAGCTATAGCTACTGATTTTTAGGCAGGACATTCAGGACCTGTATCTAACCCAGGTGGGTGCTGTTCCTCCACTTCCCAGCTATAGATTCCTTGGAGTAATCCATATTGACCCAAACTCCTAGGATACCTCTCACATGCACATAGGATAAGCCTACATCATGCAGTCTCAGCCTGGATGTCACGGGCCTCTTCATCAGCTAGGACAAACCAGCACAGTTCCAGTGCCTCCAGCAAGGCTGTGCTGATTTACACCAGTTAAGGAGTCAGCCCCCTTGCATTGTAGAGGTAATGCTAGCCCTTAACTGCATAGCACAGATCTCCTGGGCTGCTTGGAAGGATCACAGTCCCTCTTGGGCTGCCTTCTTCACTTCTGATTGCTTGTGAAATCATTATGGCTGGAAGAAAGTCACTGTTATGAAAAGACACGTACTACCCACAATATTGTTTCTAACTTTGACAAGCTTGCCCCATCCTATATTGCTCCTTCAAGCTCCCAGCCATGACAAGACACTTTGGCCCCTTCTCTCAGCCTTTTCAGAGCTACCCTGGGAATCTGCAGAGCCGCTGGGTAAGCAGCAGCATAAAACATTCAGCCATCACTAGGCAAAAAAGTCTGTCATGCTCTGCAGGAGGGAAACCATTCAACTTGTGTGTGGTGGCACCCCCGAGCATACAGAGGCTGCACATCCAGCACAAGAAAACCTGATCAGAAGAGCAGTGCTTAAAGGCCAGTGACTTCTGATCCTTTTCCCTGTCACCTCCTCCTATCCAGCATCACTGACTTCCCCAGAGCTGCCTCTCCTCTCCACCTTTCCTTCTCCTCTTATGAACAGACCAGCAAAAGGCAGTGGACTGTCCAAGAGTTAATTTGGTAAATTGATCCTCCAGGCTAGGTCAGATCATACCTGTTTCCTGAGCACAATTTTTAAGGCTTGTAAAATAATCGTTTGGCTTGTTCTGATCCCAGTGGCAGGTGCATCTCTGAGCAGCATGAAAATATTTCAAGGTCAGGATGTGATACTGCTTCCTCTGTTCTCCTCTTCACACTGAAAGAGGCCGAAAGATCCTGTCTGTTCCCAGGCATAATCTCTTCAAATACCTAATCAGAAATTATATAGAAAATGGAGACTTTTTTGGAAGTGCACAGCAGAAGAGCAAGGAGCAACAGAACAAGTTGTAGCAAGAGAAAATATAATTAGATATTAGGAAACATATTTTCACAATGAGGGTGGTCAAACACTGGAACATGCTGTCCAGAGATTGTGTAACATCCAGCCCTGGAGATCTTCAGAGCTCAACTGGGCAAAGCCCAGAGCAACTTGATCGAGCTCTGAAGGTGGATCTAATATAAAGATTGGCTGTGCTTTGAGCAAAGGCTTGGACCAGATGACCTCCAGAGGTGCCTTCTAACCTAAATTATTATATGAGTTATGAATCTGTAATTGCAGGAGCCAGCTGTGCTCCCCTATGTCACAGTTCCCTATGCAGCACCCTGCAGCAACTTCAGAATCTTCTCTGCCAGTTCATGCTGTCTCAGTCTTGAATCACTTGGGGAGACTCATTAGAGAAGCCCAGGTGACTCCCAGCAAAGTGGAAGCTTAAGAGACTGCTCTGACAGTCTCTGTTGCACTCCCTCAAACCATCTGGACAGCCCAGAGCAGGGAGTGGTGGAGCCTGGATTGGCAACAGCACGTCCTGCACAGGGAAGCACCACGTGGGTCATGCTGCCCATGCAGGCATGTCTCTTCAAACGTGTCATGGTACCATCCCTGGCCCCACGGTACTCATTCCCCTGGCTGACCGTGCTCCCCTTCTGCAGGAGGAGGTCTGCTGGAAAGCAGAATGAAATCGCTGAATATGTAAGGTACTGTCCCCCTCCTATGCTAGGACACTTGCAAAGTGTTTAGGTAACACCCTCTCCAGGTGAACTCCTGTGGCAGTGCAGTGTAGATATACCTAGAGGCTCCTCCTCACAGGAGAGAAATGGTTAACACATGGGACACTGGGTCCCAGAGGCACCTCAACACTTTCAGGGTTATTTTGGAGGGACACTCCCCCAATGGTCAGAAAGGAAAGGCAAAAGACAAAGGCTAAGAGCTCCATAAGCGTCTGCTAGCCATGCAGAAAATCCCTCTAGGGTTGCTCTTTCCTGCTGCCTGAATCCACTCCTCTTCCTTACTCCTCCTACTCTTCAAAAAGGAGCCACATCACCCCAGGGAGTGATGATAGCCTACATCCCAAAGTGCCCATGTTTTAGAATCCCTTAGGATCACCTTTTGCTTAGGTTGCCATGCTGCAGAAAGAAATTGCTGCCCTCTCCTCAGTGTCTCCAGAGTACATGCCTCTGGGGCAGTGATAGAAGAGCCAGGAGAGGCAGGGAGTGGTAGAGGCTTGAGAGGTGCCTTTGGTGTGGGTACCAGCTACCATTTGGGGTTTGGGCATGGACCATTCCATGCAGGTGAACACATGTATGTATTTATGTGTACATCCCATTTCCCAGCCATCAGCGTGCAGTATGTTTCCCCACCACACCCGACATCCTCCTGGAAACTGTGTGTGCTGCTGGGTAAGCAGTACAGCCCCAAATGAACTCAGGTTGGCAACTGCTGGAGGGACAGAAACACCTAGCTGGCTTTCTCCACAGAAATTGCCATTCAGCCACTGACTTCTCAGTCTGATCCCCAGGGAGATTTATAAAATACCTTCAAAAGATGAGCTGGGAGCTAGAATTTGTAGTCCCTCTGGAAAGTAAACTCATGGACTCAGTAAATATACTGTTTTATGACACAGTACTGCCCATTCCTTACTACTATTCATCCCTCACCCTTTCACAGGTGCTAACCACCTTTTCCTCAAACTGCCCAGTTGATTACCAAAACTAAACTAAACTCAAAACATTTGTTCTCAGCCAGTTCCTAGCAGGAGTTTGCTGATTGTGGTTCAAAACTGAAAGGGAGGCTTTTGTGTCTGAAAGTTTTCCCATTTTTTTTCAAATTATATCATTTGATCAAAAGAAATTGTCCCTCCCTACGAGCCTGATCTGCTTCATAGCTCTTAGGGTTTGGTGGTTGCAGCAGTGTTATTGCTAGTGCCATGGAGAAGCTGTGCTTGCCAGAGGAGCCAACCTGATTCATTTGCTGAAGAAGGCTTAGACTAGAAAGCGAAGAAAACCCTAAATCCACAATGAGGGCCAAAACTGTAACACAGGCAGAGAGGGGACACACAGTGACAAGGCAACAGGCAACGAGGGCAAAGGAACTGTGTGCACATCACGTAACTTGGGAAAACACATACTGCATGGTGGGAAGTGCTTCAGAAACAAGGGCCCTTAGACTTTTCCATCCAGCCCTCCTCCAGCTGTGACGGAAAAGAAGATGGCACAAATGGCCAGAAAAAAGGAAATGATCTCTTGGATCCTGTGAGGATGGAGAATAAAAAAGAGCAGCTGAAAGGGGTGCTGCAAGGGATCTGAAGTAGCATTACAGGGCCTGGGTGGGATAAATGAGCTAGCTGGATTGTTAGTGCTGTGCGATTCAATCTATTTAGACGTGACAGAGATCGGAGCAGGGATACTTCCCATTCAGGGCCTTTCCACACGCTGTGGAATATCAGCAGATACTAACGGGAAGTTTAATGGCTAGAGTGGGATGAGCGCACACACACACATATAATAAAGCAGGAGAAAAATCAGAGCTGGTGTCTGCTGTGAGCATGCACAGCTCAAGAAAGAAATCAATAAATTCCTGCCTAGTCACACAACACTAATGGCAAGGTCCCAGTGCTTGGTAGTCATGGAGGATTTTAATTACAGTTCCCACATGTCTGCTGGGAAATGCACAATGCTAAACACCAGCCAGCAGGGACTTTCTCAAAGAGCTTCAATACCATTTTCTGATGCAAAGCGCGGGAGAGACGTGTTAGGCTGATAGCTCAGTAAACCAGTAATGGGGTATGGAGCCTTTCACCTCGAGGTCACCTTCTAGTGACCCATGGTTATTACTATCTGATTGCTGTTGCCTGTGTGAAATGAGGTGAGGAGCTTGGACCAGTTCCTCGCGGCCAAGTGCCTCTATCGCACAAAGCCCACCGCCGCAACTGGTGCTAATTGGCCCCCCTGGTTGCCAGCCTCCACAGAAGGACGGGGCGCCCTGGCTCCCTGCTCCTTCCTGGGGGGCATCCCTGGCCAGGCATCAGCCCGGTGCCCCCAGGGCTGGAGCTCGGACGGTTGGGTGGGCTGGAGCTATGTGAGGGTCCTTTCCTGGTGGGGAAGGCTCTCTGGGAGGAGGGCGATTCCTCAGCGCAGGGAAGGATTAGGAAGGGCCGTCTCCTTTAAGAAAGAGAGAAGCCCCCCTTTCCGCAGGCTCTCCCAGCTGACGCACAATGGCATGCCACCTCCTCGACTGCACAGAAACGATAATCAGAGGTTCAGCAAACAGCAGAGAAAGAGAGCTGCTCCCTGCCCTCCCGCCCCCCCATCGCATGACTCGTGTCACACGAGATGAGGTGGCAGATGGGTCGTCAGGGCCGCATTGGCTTCTTTAACCCCTTCCTCCCCCTCCCAGCCCACTCGCAGAGGGGTGTGTAGGGGGAGCGGCAAAGAGAGGAAGCCCTGGTCCAGAGGCTGGTTTTGCCTTGGCGAGGACTCCAAGCCGTTTGCACGGAGGGCCGTGCTGTATCATGTCAGTATCACAGCGTTACACCAGTTGCCAGTTCAAAAGATCGTATCTGTGCTGAGGTATTTGGATCCATCCCATCTCAGTCAGCAGCTCTTCCAGGCTCCCACGTCCAGACAGGGGAGATGTATCTGAAAGGGATGCGGAGAGTTGGCACATGACAGAGGGATGGAAAAAACCAGGATGAAAGCACCTTCCTGTCCAGGGGCTCCGTCTGCTTTACTATGTGGGCATTATTCACACAGGTTGGCAGGGAAAGCTCCCTCTCTCCCCCTCCACCTCAGCACGGGCTGCCAGTATTTGCTTAGCCAAGTAAACTTCACTGGCCCAACGCCTACGAGGTAGTGCTACCCCTCTTGCAGGGGCAAAGCCTGTGTGACTCCTCGGGGTCTTTTGCCACCCGTTTTCTTCCAGGATGCTCTGAACTCCAGCAACTTGAGGAATGGCTGCAGGAGGATGCACCTACCCAGTACCTGCCTGTCTTTGGTGCCTTTTTTTTCCAGCTGTGATATGTGCTGTCAAAAAGAAAGAGCCTGGAAATCCAAGCTGAGCTCTGCTACTGATTACATTGCTTCAGTCCAATCCCATTACCCCTGGTCTACAGGGACCTGGAGTTATGCCACTATTTATTACCAGGCATTATTAACATTAGAAATAATAGTTCCTGGCACAAAGGTTAAGGGGGAGTTGGGGCATCGTCAGTGAATTCTGTGGCATTTCCAGCATTCTTTGGGAGTGCAGTATTGTTGTTCTGTTGTGTCACATTTATTATGTGCACGCTGCTTATACTCGATCCCTTTGGCACATTTTAAAAGGCCACACCATGCAAAGGGATGCTGCTCAGGAGGAGGTCATGTGTGCTCTGTTAACGCAACCAGTGCTTTGCTTCTGGAGATGTGTTTGGTATATCACCATGAACCATGGTTTCGCAATGCCAGTGCCATCCAGAACTGCACAGCTTTACAGCTGCCTTTGCTCCTGCCTTGCAGCCTCCCCACTAGCCTAGCCCTGCCCCCCCAGGTCTGCTCTGTGCCTTGCTCCTGCCCCACAGCCCCTGCTGTGCCCTTCTTCCAGCTCTGCCAAAGCCCTTTTCTCTCCGTTGCTATAATTTTATTCAATAGCAAATTCTTAATCTTTACTAAATTAATGCACTGCAGTAGCCCTGACTCTTGTGTCATCTTCCACAGGAAATACCCGGCTGACACTGGACAAAAAATACCCATGTCAAGTGTCTGCTTAGAAGCAGAAACTCAGTAGCATAGGGTAGGGGTCAGCAATCTTTGAAGGGCCACATGCTGCATTGCAGTTTTCTAGCCTAAGTTACTGTGAGAATGCAGTTAATCAGTGGCATCTTGCCCTCTGTGGGAAGCAGTGGGTGCCCAGCTCCAGCTAAATGTTGAAATGAGGAGAAGCTGGGAGCCCTGATCTCTCGTGGAGACAAGTTCAAAGTGCAGCGGGCAAAGGTTACTGCTCGCTGTGTTTGACAGCCTGCTGGCAGGCTGCCCCTGCTGCCTCCCACCAGGAAAGGGCTCTCTTGCTCACCCACCTCTCTTTTCCTTCCCACACCTGATTCTGTCATGAGATGCCGTAGACTGAAAAGCTGCTCCAGTCTGGGCAGGAGGGACCGGCAAGATTTTGCTATGATCCAGTACTCAAAGGCAGTGTCTGTGTATACAAGATATGTAACTTGCTTTCCTCCTCCATGTCCAGCTTCCCAGAGGTTCACATGCAGACTTTGGGAAGGCAGAGGCTCTTCTTCACCCTTAAAAAGTTCCTAGATCTCAGCCAGTACAATCCTGATGCAGTGAGCAATGCTGTCAAGTTAACAGCCCTGGGTTTTCCAGAACCGCACCCAACCACCCATTTAAAATGCCAGTGGCATTCCTTCCCTCGTAAAAACAGACATCGCCAGTGTTCCCAATCCAGAAAAGACCTGTGGATTCAGGGGTCCCACCAGAGCCACCTGACCTCTGCAGGAATCTCCATGGACCTCTGTGGCCCCCGGACTGTGCTCTGAATGAGCTGGAGTCCTGCGCTTCAGAGAATATGGTGCTCTGTTTGCTCTTCCTCCCTTGCATTCGGAAAATGGGTTGACGAAATCTGCAGACAGTAGCTCCAGCTGCATGTAGGGTTTTCAGTGCATTTTCTGCTCATGCAGCTTCTCCGTGAGAACTGCAAGTCCCTGTCAGACCATGCCATGCCTCGAACCAGAGCTGGAGTCAGGCTTGGCTGCTCCAAGCCGCCAGCGCTGCTGCTGGGTGCGAGGCCAGGCTGGAAGACAGCTCTGACAGCACAGCACCGAGGGGTCAGAAGCGGACCCGGGGGCTCACCGGAGGAGCGGGGTGTGCTGGCCACAGTCTGTGGCAGTGCCAGGCTTGCAGGAGAGGGAAAGGTGCAGAGGCTTTCCCCTGGGCGCAGGTTTGGTTGGTGGTGACACTGGAGCAGCCCGAGCCGCCTGGCAGCGCGGGAAAGCCTTGCTATTGTTCTCTGGTGACAAAAAGAGACCATGAAACAGATGTGCCACAACCCGGGCTCTTCGGGATGCAGATCGCTCCGTAGCTTTGAGCTGATCAGCGACACTCACTGTCTCCCGCCCTCCTCCCCATCCTGCTGTACATGTGTTTCAAAGGACAATTACATTTGTATTTTACAAAATACACTGCTCGTAAGAGGAGAGGAAGCCACCACGCTCCCTGCCCCCACTGCTCCAGGCCCCCATTAAGTCTGTTTGCCTGTGATTTCTTCCAACTGACAGAGCCAGTCTGTTAGCAGTTAAGTTAAACAGAGCTTGTCCTGTAATAACCCCGTTCAGGCTGCTAATTGGTACCAGCACCTAGCCCCTGCCTGCTCCTCGCTGCTGGCAGGGCTTGGCTCCGCTAGCTCCTGCAGCAACCCTGCTCGGGTCCGCGAGAGAAGGGATGTCACCTGCTGGCCTTTGCTCCGGGATGGGGACTTTCCCGTCAGGGCACAGGCGGCAGTGGCGGGGGGAGGCAAGCAAGGACGGGAAGGAGCTTTGCCAGAGAAAGCAATGACCATGTCCCTGGATGCGCTCTGTTCCCCGCTGCTGTAATTGAAGACAGCAGTTGCTCTGCCTGATCTGGCCATAAAGTCATCCTAATCCTCTCCTTATGACATCACAGTGCATTGCTGTGGAAACAATGATGACATCCCCGCATTGCCACAGCAACATATGGCTTCACAGCGGGGAAGGCAGACAAGGTACCACACGAGCTGGACACAGCTGTATGGTGGTGTTTGAACATTAGGCCTTCACAAGGTCCCATGAGGTGCCCAGCTTCCCTGGAGATGCAGCTATCACTGCTACCAAAATGCTTCAGGGTTATCTAATAACACACAGCCCTCATGCAGCACCATGTGCTAGGAACAATTCAAGCTAAGCAACAGGTGAAAATAAAGATCCTGGGAAGGATTGCATTTGCAGTGCTGCCCGGTCCCTTGGAGAACCCCGATGACAGGGCAGTTTCCATAGCCGAAATCAGAGAAGTTTTGGTTTTTGGTGCTCATAGCGCCTAGGTTCAAATCCTTTGGATGACCTGTGGGAGTACGATACTATTTCACTTCCATGAGAAACTGTATTTTACTGCTCAAGATAATTTTAGGCATCACATTTCAGACCCCTGCACAAAATAGGCAGAATGATTTTTGCAGTCATTTGCCTCTCAAAGAACATACTTGCTCATCTGCTCCGGGATCAGCAACACCCACTATTTGTGAGGAGCCACCCCCACTAACACACACTGAATTTCAAATATTTGCTGTTAAGTCACAGGACAAACCAAAACACAAAAAAAAAAAAAAAAAAGAGGCGCTGACGGGATTTTTTCGTCGATTAAATCAACAAACAGATGCAAGGAGAAACGCAACTGCATAGTGAGTGCAGTTCAAGGAAAAGAATGAGAGGGCTGAATCTGACAGGCTGCTCATTGTGAAATATCTGTGCCACTCCTATATTATTATTAGTCATTTGTTGTACATTTCTGAAGCGGTTAACTCATTAATCCTCACAGGGCCCATGGGAGGTAAGACAGTCATTACCCATTAAGGGAAAGCCCTGGTTGTCAATGGTGCCAAATGTTTTGGCTGCAGGGAGGCTGCTGGATAAGAGGATGCTCTGAACTGTTGGGAGGTAGGGCTCTGCTGGGGCAGCACAAGATCTTAGAAGTTCTTCTCATTTTGGCTGTATCCAGGGTCAAACTGGTCCATGTGCTGCCCAGAGAGGCCTCCCTGCAGCATGGAAGTGCTTCCAGGCACTGAAGGAATGATCTGTGCCTGCATCCTTCTCTGAAGGCCTTTGGTGTGATCCTGAGGGAATGGTCTCAGACCCCAGACACAGGAGTATCTGTCAGGCCTGATGATGATCCCAGTAACTCCGGGGAATGACAGGAGCACAGGGTCTTTATCCTGAATCCTGCCACATCTTTACGTTGGCTCCCCAGGGAAGCAACTGGAAGAGCATCCTCATGCACAGCAGCCCTGCACCGAGGAGACCCTGCATACCCCTTGGCCCCACAGAGCAGAGGAGGAACGCGGCGTGCCTTTCCCCACCGGCGTTATTCAAAGGCCGGGTTCCAAGATCCCACCCTGCACACATTCTTGGGAGGAAAAAGAAATGTCTCTGTTCACTGCCCAAGTGCCAAGGAGTGCGTTGATGCAGCCCCCTCTGCGAGAACAGTGTTTGGTGCTGCTCACCAAGCTGCCCTCAACTCCGTTAGGCAGGGTTCCCAGCTTCCCCAACTCCCAGCTCCTCGGTCCTGGAGCTATCCATGGTTTGTGCAACATGCCCAGTTCTCGTGATCTTGCTCATTGCAAACATCTGACTTCATGCATGGTTCCCACTCTGGCACTGTAGCGTCTAAATCATCCCGTACACATCACAGTTGTTCAGCTCAGACCAAGCAGCCCCAGCTTTCTCCCAGCTCTGAAAGGATACTAATGATCCCTCTGTGCTGCTCGGTGGTGTGGGGACACAGCCTGGGCTCTCTGAAGGAAACAGCATGCTCATGAGCATTGCTGGACATTAAGTGGGTCCCACCTGGTAGACACTGCTCCGGAGATGGCTTTTTTGTAAGGCTGCATTTTTGTGTCACAGTGCATTTGAGATGTGTGCTGGGATCCTTAGAAATGACAGACACCACAACTGTGGAGAAGATAATTTATTTGTTGCAATTACTTAACCGACTTCTTAATTTAAGGAATTTTAGGAATCTCTGCTCAGGGGAGAAAGCTCAGAAATGGGAGATGCACCCTGGACCTCCAGGGAGTGGAAGAGAAACTTGATTAATTTAGGAGCTGGCAAAGCCCTGTGGTGTGAGAAACTGTTCAGGAGAGTCCCAGCCAGCTGCAGCATCTCCACACAGAAGTGGCCAGCAGCTTCAGTGGTTGGACCAGAGGGAAAACAGCAGTCTGGGCTGGCTGTGAAGTCCAAAGCTTTTGGATCTGAGGAGCAGAAGCTATATGACCAGCACTTCCCATGTCTCTGAGCTAGTGGAGTAGTTTTAGGCGACCTTGATATGAAAGAGCAGTGAGAACTTGCAAGCCAAATGGTTCTCATTAGTGGTTAATTTTCTTGGTGTGAGGGATAAAAGCACAGAAAGAGCTAAAGCAGCTCCCAGCATTTGGGTGGAGGGGAGGGGAATGACTACAGAGGATCACCCTGTCCCCAGGCGGTGACTCTAGAGCTTGGCATGACCCTGCAACAGGGAAAGGGGAAACTGCCAGCTCTGTGCTGAGCTTGGCAGTAAGTCTAAGACTCTGCTCCCAATTAAAAAAAGGAGCTTAGAGATGGGGGTAGAGAGAGAGAGACCTGGCAAACTGAGAGGAAGGGCTGGGGGAGAGGACTACTCCAGCAACCTGTAGATGCAGGAGGTTGGGTGCACAGCAGTTTGAGCATTAACATGGGCTGGAGAGAGGGGATTTGAAACCAGAGCAAATAAATATGCCAGAGCATCTCTGGTGAGCAAGCCCCTGGCAGCTGGGGAGAAGAGGCTCCAAAACCAGAAGAGCAGATTGGGGCTCTATGGGGTGATGGTGGCATGGAGTCCTCAGGCTGTACTGCCTCCCTGTGCTGTTGTCCCAGGCTGAGTGCCTGGCATCACATCTCCCAGCCTTCAGGAGCTAAACAGGGAGAGACCTGGGTGACAAGGGCATGAATACACTGGGCATGCTTTGAAAAGCTGCATGAGCAGGGCGTTTCTGCAGCTTGTAGGCTCGTAGAGGTCTCATGGTTTTCTGAGGATCCCTCAGGCAAGCTGATATACCTAGGCTTAGAGCTGAGATAGCAGCAGCTGGTGTCCCAGTGCTGTTTCCAGACCTCTTCCTTTAGGTATCTGGCCCAGGATTGAATATAACCAGCTGGGAAGCATAAAAAAATTACATGGAACAACCCTTGCACCCATTTTCTGGCATTTGAAGAGCCATCAGCCTGCCATCAAGTCAGTGGTGCACTATTGCAGGTCTCAGATCAGTCCTGTTAACTGGCAGCCATTGGCAGGCAATACTCTGATCTTTTAGTGTTGAAGAACCAGCATTAAAAGACAGTACTCTGGAGAATGGTCCCAGGGCTGAGGAGTGAGCTGATGAAGGATTGTGTCCTCCTCCCAATGGCCAAACGGTGATGTAGCAAATCTCCGCTGCACCCCTCTTATATGGTTTGGAGCAGCTGCGAAACAACTGGCTGTGCTGACCTTCCAAACAATAGTTAAGAGTCCTCTGAAATATCTAAGAAGTGACTCTGTTTCTTGGTGCCCTTGCATCCAGCTGTTTGCATGCTTGGGCAAATCCGCTGCTTTGGGACCCATCCACTTGAAGATTTACGGTGCAGTTTTGTTCACTCTTCTGAACGCCTAGAATTTTTAAAAGACAAGGTGGCAGCTTGCAGCAATGAGGCCTAGTCCTTCCAACCACAGCGGGCCAGCCCTGTTCAAGCCCTCCTCGCAGCTGTGAGCCGTGACAGACTGTAAATCTGAGGGCTGGAGTGGGAGAACAGCTGGGTGGCCATCAGAGATGGCTGGGAGGGGAACAATGACGGGGGAGCCGTCAAGGGCACTGCCTGGCTTTTGATGGGTCCTAGGAACTGGCAACGTTCAGCAGATGTTAATCTGCTCTGTTGGCAATTCCCGGCAATCAGCTTCCTTCAACAGCTGAAGGAGGAAGAAAGTTACTTTATCCCAAACCTGAAGGAGCTGGTGTGAAACATATCTCTAGCTTGTTTCTGAATTGCTTTAAAGTATGAAAGGGGAAGGTAGGAGAGGGAAACATAAATAAATACACACTGAATATTCACTCTACACAATAAAAACTCTCCATTAACTCGTGTCCCATTTTCAAACAGATTATTTACCTTTGAGTTTTCTGCTTTCCTAAGTTTGTGATTTTGAATTATTTGGAGAAGGTATTTTAGTCTCTTGAGATCCCACAGGCACCCATCAAGATAGTCAGGCATGTGGTCTCACCACATGCTTGTGGCTCCTTCTGCTGGAGGCTCCACCGGCCTGTTAGATAGCTTTGCATTTGTTTGCAACCTCCCCATAAAGAGGGGATGGAGTATTGTTCCCTTTCTACAGCTGAGGAACCTGAGAACCTCAGCTCATGCTGCACATCTGTGGCTGGGAACTGAATCCATATCCAACGATCCCAAATGCCTTAGCTGTAAAAGTCTCATTGTGAAATCCTTTGTTCAAGCTGTCTTTTCAGTTGTGTGGTGCTGTTTCTGGATTCGATGGACCACCCTAGAGCACATGTTATCTCCTAAACCCAAAAGTGAATCTATCATTTAATTACCGTCAGGGCACGAACCCTATTCACTTGCTGGGCTCACAAAAATTCCTACAGAAATGCTTGTCAGCTGCAGAGAAAATGATGCCCAGTTAAAATTTAATTCACAGTTGGAAAAAAAAAATCCTCTGATGATTGACCATTTGTATCACAGCTGTCTTAAGGGTCACAGAGACTAGGGACTCGCCATGCTGCGTACTTGGAATAGAAGTCAGGCCTTGACCCAAAGATTTAATGCTCAGGCAGGGTCCCACTGGAGGAAGCAGTCTGCGCTCCCTGGCCTGAATGCTGCGAACAAAGGCACAAGTACGGTGGCTTTCCCAACACCGTGCTTCAAATCCAGCTGATTCAAGTGCAAAACTGAAAACTCCTGAGCCCCATTCCAGCGCCTGACCTGTGGGACAGTCCTGCCTCTCTGATTTTTCTAAGCTTTTAAATTGGAGCAAGCGTGCAACATAAGCCAAAAGAGTCCAAGGGAAACTTCTCACTCACAGGTAGCCACAACTATGTTCTGCAGATCCAGAACATGCAGAAGTGTTCTCTACCACCAGAGTATGCATCCCTGTCCTTGATCCTGAATGTACAGGCTGACTTTTAATTAGCAACATATGGCCCAGAAGACTGGCAAGATGTCTCTGAATTTACCTCTATCTTAACTGCATCACAAAGCTGTCTCCTGGGCTTATCAGCTCCGAGCCTCTTGGCACATCTCATGCTAACAGAGCGAGGCTGCAGCTGGCAGTTCCTCCCAGGTGCTTGCCAGGCTCTTACTCACCGGCCTCTGAGTATCAGGTGCTGCAGGCAATGCCTCACGGGAGTACCAAACCAGTCCGGTGTTCCCATGTGGGAGAACGGGATGTTGCACTGACCCACCTCGGTGCCGGCAAGTGGAGGTGCTACAAGGCGGGTTTGTCTGCAGGGGGACAGGGGTGGTGGGAAAGGGTGATGGAAAGGACGGGAGGTTCATACAAGTAGCATCCACAGGGTGAAGCTCAGATCGGGTTTGCCATTGGGAAATCCCACTCTGTTATTTCAAATTATCTTGATTCCAGTTCAGTTTCTGTGTGGGTGGAGATGTATGTAAATGTGAATGTGAGCACGTGTACACACAGAGCAAAGCCAGCCAGACACCTCTACAACCGTCTGGCTTCCACCGCGCTTGCTCCTGGCTCCGCTGTGCCAGACACTGATGTGACCCTGCTGATGAGCGGCCACGATTTGTCAGTGCAGCCCGTTTTGCCATCCCTCATGCCGGCTGGGAATGCGAAACGGGGAGCTGCAGGGCCAGGGGCTAGAGCACATCCCTTCCCCACCCACCCCCTTGCTCCAGGAGGGAAACGGGCTCTACCAAAGCCCTCACTCACACCAGCCCCGCTTGCCTCTCCATTTTCAGTGCTTGCTGTGTTTCTTCTCCCTGTCTAATTTCCCTGGGCTCTCTCTGGGAGGGAGTGTGGCCAGGCTCACTTCCTTTCGTAAAACAGATGTGAGATTTGGGACTGCAGCTCCTGGAGAGCTGGGCTATGCTGTCCTGTGCCAGAGCCCAGCTCTGCAGTGGCCTTGATGTTGCAGGACACAGCGAGTTCAAAATGGCAGGGAGGTACTGCTGAAGAGCACATTTCCCTTGCTACACTGGGTGGCCCAAACCTGCTGACAGCTTTAATTTAAGAAGCTGACGGTGGCTCTCTACATGCAGCGTCTGCTTGTTGGGTTGGCTGAGCTACGAGCACATCCCCTTTGCTCTACCCTCCCATGCCATAGCCCATCTGGGGTCACAGAGTGCCTCTGCCACCATGGGAATCATGCACCCCCAAGCTGCCCTCCTCCACTTGTCCTTTTCCTCTCCTTTTGCAGCCTAGAGAGCATCCCAGGGAAGGTCCCAAGGGCTGGGAGCCTGGCAGCAGCAGGCCGACAGCATCCCTGCTTGCAGGAGCCTCAGAGGCAGAGGATGATGTCCAGGGCCCTTCATCTCCTGTCCAGGCCCCAGGCAGGTGGGAGCAAGCAGGTCTGCAGCTCTCCAGCTGGTCCTTAGCACACACGAGCAGCCCTACTCCCCTTTCTCTACCCAGCTCCTCAGACACAAACGTGCAGCAGGAGCAGAATAGGGTCCATGTATGCAAGAGGCTGAGCTGGAACAGGCGCTGGGGCTGAGACAGTCTCTGGCTTTACCTTCTTGGTGATTGCTTTTCTTTATTTAGTATCTGTTCCTGGAGGGCAGCTTAATCCTAGAATTTGCCTTTCTTCCCGTTAAATGCCACTACTCAGACTCTACACATCTCGGTGCTAACAGACTAAACAAGATGAAGGACCAGGAGTGTATAACTGTGATACTAATGTATGCCACAGCTTACACAGCAGATAACTGCTCTTAGCCAAAAAGGTGCTGATAAATGGCTCCCAGAGGAGGTTTCTCTCTACAGGAGCAGCATTTCGCACCACCAGCCACTGTAGCGTGGGGAAAAGTCCACATCCTTACTCCCCGGGGGTCCTACCATGTGGTGTAGGTGACAGACTTTGCCTTCCTGCAGCAGCCCTCGAGCACAGCAGCAATTTGCCTTGCTTGGAGAAGTGCATACACCTCATGCTTCCTCAGCTTGTTTTGACGCTCTTCTATGGCCAGACCATATTTAAAGAAAAGAAATCAGTTAGTTCTGCCAAACCGAAGGGTTGACATTTGATTGCAAGTTTGGGGAAGGGAGATAACATGGATTTTTCTTCTCAGTCATGGCTAGCTAGAGTTTGGTTCCGACACTTCCCACCAAGGCAGTGCAGCCTTTCACAACAGACTGCTTTCTTAAGCCATCTTTTTGTTTTGGTTTGTGTGGGTTTTGGGGTGGGCGTCAGGTTTCCTCATTAGATTTGGGAGCTGTGTGGTTGCTCTCAAAACTGCCAAGTGTGTCTCACAGGCCCCCTTCCCTGCACACCTAAGTTAGGATATTTCTTGGTATTTTTGTTTTCAGTTGCTCAGGGGCTGAGAGAATGCCAGTGAAATAGGGCAGAGCTTGATAGAGAATTAATTTCTCTGGAGGGAAGAGGGAACCGCAGACGCCTGCCCTTCTATTCCTGATTACCTTTGCTTTCAGGAGGTCAGCTGAATTGTGGGCATAAACTTACATTGCGGTTTGCAAACTGATACTCACCAGAAGTGTGTTCTGGCGTCACAAAGTATTGTGTTTTGGTTTCTTCTTTCCTAGCTCTTTTATGGCTTGGTAATAACTTGCACATATGTATCACAGAAACATTATTTATACAACATTTTCACAGCATCGCAATTAAAATTACTTGGCAGAATTCCCGTGAAGATGTCCCTCATGCGGCAATGACCAACAACTCATTTCAAACTTGGACTTCCTCAGTTTCTTCTGTATGCTATAGCTGCAGGATTTCTTCATAAGCACTGATTGAAAGATTCATAGTCCTCAATTCTGTGTATGTTGAGAAAGGGGTGGGTGGGGGGTGTTTTGCGCAGTGTACATTTGCTTGGCCTCTCTATCCACTTGGTTATGGTCCCCCCCTTTCACACGGTACATGACCACCCCATGGAACTCACTGCTGCAGGATATCGTGGAAAACAACTACCTCAGTGGCTCCAACAAGGCACCAGACCATGAGGAGCCTCTCATTGTCAAATACAATGGTCTAGCCAAAGCTCCATCTCTGGACATGTCTGCAGTTTCAGCTGTCAGATGCTAAGAGGGCCCACAAGGGAAAAGATCCCTCTGTCAAGGCCCAGTTTTTACGCTTTAGTTGCTGTCAAAGCCAGGAGGATGAACTAGGTGGACTTTTGATCTGACCCAGTATAGAACTTACTTAGTTCAAATTTACACTGGCTGGGAGTCAAGCTTGGTTTCTAACATAGTGTGTTGTGCAAACCTTGCTCTCATTCCCAGTGCTGTCCCCCCATCCAACAGAGGTTAGTGAGTTTGTATCTCGAGGGAAAGGGAGAGTGCTTCCTGACTGCAGTCACGTTTGTACCATCAGGTCTTGCCCAAGCCTGCTTCTGAGATCTTGCCCAGAGAACCGTTTATGCTTACTTCCAAGAAATAAAGTGCTTAAACCCAGCTGACCTCAACAGATGGCTTGGAGTGAGGCTCTACTAGCTCTCTCTCCATGGAGTGTGATGGCTCTCTCCTCATTTTCTCATCCATCTTCTGGGTTGTCTCTTATCCACAGTTAAATGGGTACTGGGGTCTAACACAGCCTCTCTTAGGCTCTCCCATCCCACTGGTTCAATCCCGACACAGAACCAAAGAGCTGCTAACTTAGGCCCACAAGTCAAGAGGGGCTTTTCTCTGCTAGACTGACCTAGGAGAGAAGAGTCAGTGGACTCAAGAAGAGCTTTTCAGCAAGAAGTAATGGGATACACCCAGTTTTTCAAATCCCCTTCATAAAGCCCTGAAGTCAAAGGCAGCAGCTGGGGGACTTGATCAGGTGGGACTGTCTGGGGCTGTTGGGATTTCTGTCCAGCCATTGTCCAGGCTCTGCTGCAAGTCCGTACTGTCGCATTTGTTGGCAAGTTTGTATTTTTAGCATTTTGAGATCCCTTGCATTATACAACACTCCCAGATTTCCCTGATCTGGAGCTTGACACGCTCTCACCCAGACACAATAATATTTACCTGTTTATCCACTTTCCTCCCTGGCAAGGCTGCCTCACCGGTCAGCAGCCCTTCTTCGCTGTCACGTGCTGGTTTCTTTAATGATCTAGAAAGAAGATGTACAATAATACAAGAAGGATGTGTAATGAGATAAGGAAGATGTATAACGAGATAAAAGTGATGCAAATGCCTGCTGGACAAGAAGGGACTTGAGGAAGCTCAGGGAGACACCCCTCAGTGGCTCAGCGAAGAGGGATCCCCATTGCAGGAGAAAGCCCAGGATGATGAAAATAAATTAAGGCAGCCTGACTCGTGGGCTTCATGGGGCTCTCAGTGATCTGTAGCAATGCTCGGGGAGGAGGCTGGCCCTGTGGGCATGGTGTAAAAGGGCCTGGGAAAGCACACTGCTGAGGTCCCAACACCCTTATATCAGCCGGCGTGCAGCCCCTGCCGCAGGTCTGCTCACCCATCGCGAGGGAGGTGGCGCGGTGGGAATGGCTGTGGGCTAACTCTTGTCTGGCAAGACCCTGAAAGCACCGGGATGCATTGCCTCAGAAGGGAGAAGAGCAAGGGGTCATCAGTACGAGTGTGCTAATGGTCTCACAGGGGACAGCTGGGAATACCTGCCCTTTCCCTCATAACCACAAAAGCGGTGGAGGAAAAGAAGTTAAAGGGTGGGGAATTCCAGTGGAATAACACACATTTTAACACCAGCCATGAACTTAGGAGTGCTCAGAAGGGGCCTGAGTAGCTAGAAGGCACAGGGCCATTGCGAATAGCAGTAAGTTATGCAATTTTTCTTCCCATTCTTATTGCTGGCTTCTGAGAGTTGGTCTGGGGAGTTCAGTGAGTGTCCCTCTCAGGGGACGGGGGAGTATTGTCTGACTTAAGTTAGCTCTGTACCATCAGGCCAGCTTCTGTAATTTTGAAGGCAGTCAGCAAGGCTCAGAAACATTGTAAATAATGACCACATGTGTCAGAAGGGGTATGAGTTATCCTGCTCCAGGGCCTGTCTTTGGCTGCTCATTGACTGAGCTGCTTAGCTGGAACGGATACCCATGACAGAGGGTGAAGGGCAGAGATGTGCTCACTCCACACTCGACCCCGCCGAGCCCTGACATCTTTCCTAGAGCACTGGTGCTGGCCACTGTTGGATGTGGGTTGGAAAGAGGTGCCTGGTGGGATTCACCCCATGTGCACATTTCCAGTGCTCCCCTTTCTTTTCCTTCTCTGCTGCTGCAAGCACAGTTGCAAGCTTTGGTTAGTACACCCTCCATGACCTTCCAAGCTTTACTGTCTGCAGCACCTGAAGAGAAACCCGGAGCATCGTGTATTTGATTGCCTGATTCCACCAGCTACAAGCCTGGGGGTAACCTGGCTGTCATGGTGAGTCTGGAGTACCACCTGGACCTTCAGGGTGTAGGAAGAGGGTTTGGTAGTGGCAGAGTGATTTGAAAGAGGCAGATGACTGCCTGCTCCAGAATCACTAAGGGCTGTGTGTTGAGCCAGCCTGGTGGCGTCAACAGCTATAGGGACTGCTCAGGGTTGTCATACCCTACCTGTCTGGGGACTCCAGTGAGGCTGAAAGCTGGCACTTTGCTTTATTACCCAAGTGCTATTTTCTTGTGGCTTTCTCTTAACTGTAGTTATAGCCTGTCTAGTCATTAGCAGCTCCGGGCTGTCACACAAGCAGAGGGAAGACTGCTCATCACTCATCAAATGCAGGGCTTATTTGTGTGTTTTCAGTTTTTATGCAATTTTTAAAAGTGCAAACAGATGTCACAAGATTTTTATCTCCATTACCTTCGTATGGTTTTTATCCTCATTAAGCTTGCAAAGAAAAACTACATGCAACCAAGTTTTCGGTCCAGAAACTGCAAGAAGCCCCGTGAGACAGAACAGCCCAAAGCCAGGTAGCTTGGTTACACAAAAAGCCTAAATACTCCAGGACTGAAGTGTTGTACAGACTGGGAATCTTAACAGCTCAGGCTGACCCAAGCTACAGAAAACTGTCTTCCTTTTTCATACCCTCTTCTTTCATTTTCAGCTCAGACCATCTTTGTATGAAATTCCCTCCTCTCTCTTCTGGTGATCTGCCTGCCTTCAGTGCATGTTCTGTCTGCCCAAAACATTGTCTCTTCAGATTAGCCCCTGCGGTTGGAAAGTGCGTGTCCACGTGCTACAGGCACATGGACTGGGGCAACAGGAGCTGATGGGCTCCCCTCAGGCATCAAAGAGGCGGCGGTGGGTCTGGCTGTCCAGGCACCGTGTCCAGCCTTTGCTGTCTGGTAGACAGCCCAGAGGTAGGTAGAGGATCTGAAGTGGACTGGAGGGTATTGTAAGGGTAAGTATGGGAGACACAGGAAGGGAGTTACAGCATTGCAATCCAGTCATTGAAAGCTAGGCTTCAATAACTCTGCTGCTCCCAGCCAACTTCACCTACCCGAGCTCATGTCTCAGAGCAGCAGCTGCAGCTTTACAGGAGACCATGCTGGTGTTCCTCCTCCAACGAAAATATCCTCAGGTCTGCTTTGAAGTTGGAATTGAACAAATCTTCCTTTAAGCTGCTTTATATTGTATCTAGTTCAGGCATCAGCAGGAAATCCATCTGCATTGCTGCGTTACTGTGCCAGCAACCAGGAACTGCAGCAGCATCCAAAGATGAGGTCTTATCTCTCTACCCATGTCACCGACTTGCACAACACCATAAAATGGTACTGTGCCACAACACACAAGGGGGCAAAAGAAACAGATCTCTTCACTGTTCTGCCCAGGTGACAGGCACTATTCATACAACATTGCTCTTTAGAGGCTTTGACTGAGCTGCACAGAGCCTCCTACAAACAAAGGGGACGGGGCAGATTCTGCCATGAAGCACTCAGCGTGTAAGGAGACAAAAGAGTGATGGGATCAGAGAGAAAACAAAAAGAAAGCTTTTTTTTTCAAGATCACAGAACAGGTCAGCAGCATTAGGTAACACAATGCTGAACTAAATACCCAAGTGCAGGTGCTTCCTGTAGGACTCCTTCTGTAGCTAATCTAGTCTACTTGAGCAGGTTTTGTTAGAGAAATATTTAGGGAGATATTCACTGCTTTGATTTGGGCTCACAGGCACATCAAACATGTTGCAGCTGTGTATCATTGGAGGTGAAATAAGCAACTGACAGTGTAGAATGGGGCAATCTGTCAAACTCATAAAACCCTTTTTTTGGGTCCCATTTCTAGGAATAAAAGAAATATTTGTGTAATCACATAAACTGCTAAACATTCTCGCATCGTTATGCTGTTAACTCCCTTCTGTACCAGACAGGAAGGGCCATTAGACCTTTTTCCAATCTGATTTTTGATAAGACTCTTTAAGACCCCTGTAAATCTTGTCAGAAAAGGTATTTGGCATTAAAAAAAAATTGCTTAGGTGAGAGAGCTGGAATGCGGGGTGGTGTTTTACGGAAAGAGCCTGCCCTCACTTTCTGGAGCATTCAGTCCATGTGCTACTACATCTGCCAAGGCAATTCCAGAAGAGATCGCCCCGTTGCCCAGTTTCCAAAGCAAATGTCAATTAAAAAAAAAATCCTTTTCTTCTATTTTTCATTCCACTAAAATATTGAGCTGGACTATTGTGAAGGGATGCATGGATTTTGCTCTGGTTATTTGCAGAGCTGTTTCACATCAGGATCATTGTTTCATCAATAGAAATGTAAATCACAGCTGAGCCAGTAGGAAAGGTGAGACAGCTAAGATGGCAGGAATCCATTGTTTCAAGCCATTTTCTCAGAAAGCTTTTTCTATTTCTTTTTCTCGACAACTCATAAGTTTTTTCTATTCTTTTTTTTCCCCCAAAACATAATTAACTTCATCAGATGTTGTTGGTTTTTTTTTTAAAGGAAGGAGCCCAGAGATAGGCTGCAGCCCCTCCCAAGCGCCTTTCTGTCTGGGAGCAATCCGAGTCCCAAATATTGAATGTTCCAGTCTGGCACGCTGAACGACACACAGATATCAGCTGTGGTACAAGTGAAATGCTTTGGTGAATCACTGGACGGTGCCTGAGGCTGCTAACAGTTTGGTCGCATCCTATTGTTACATTAGCAGCCCTATTAAAAAAACAGCCTAAAACTTAATCCAGTGTAAAAAGAAGTAATAAACTAATTTAGTGCAGACCTCCTAAGAGTAACAAAACACGCCCTAAATCTCCTTTTTAAGATCAGCTGCATTATTTTTATAAACAAGTAGTCATAACTGGCCTTTTTAAGGGTTCAGAATTTGCATCCTGGGTAGAGAACCACTTAAAAAAGGGAAACTCACTGGGCTTTCTCTATCTACACTTTATTCCCAATTCACCTAGCTGCCTAGGTTTTTCTGTGAGCAGAGGCATGCCCCATCAGATAGCACCACTTTCATCATTTCCATGCAGGGCTCTCCCCACTTTCCAGACGTGGAGATTCCTGGGGAGGAGACAGGCGTCTTTGCAATCATCCAGGGGATCATGCAAGAGCCTGGATGTGGGCCTGTGCCTCCTGCTGAGCAGTGGGATCACAGTACCGTCTTCTCCAAAAATGAGCAAATATCCACTCAGGCAATAACCAGGTGGACTACGCTCCCCCCACAAAGGGGTGCAAAACACACTTGTTCAAAAATCCAGAACAAGTGTTTATCATGGACTACACATGAAATAGAAGCAAGTTTCTGGTTTAGAGCTTGCTGCCTAAACAACTCAACATGAAATGAAAGAAACTGCCCTTTCCAGAAAGGCGGTGACAGTGTGTGTGATAAATTTTTGGCTTTTAAGGCCAATGAAGGCTGTGTAGTTCATAACACAGACCAAAACACCTCCCCACAAAGCAGGGGCTCAGCTATATCCACACTTTACAGAACCTTGTGCTGCATTGGCAGGTAAAATGAATTTAAATAAGGGAGAGGCATGGTTGGTGTATGCTTGAGGCTATAATGCAATGCTTAAACTTGCACATACGTAAGGAAATATAAGCCTACTGAAGAAAATGTGAAGCTGACACAGCAAGGTGGCTGCAGTCTTGGCTCGCGTAGCCAGTGGAAGCTGACCTGCAGTGAAGGACATCTGCAGAGGAGTGGAGGATGAAATGAGGTTCAGTGGCACGTGGGTGCCTTTTCATACATGGCTTGTTCAATCCATTTATTCCATGTTGGCTGGTGTCACATCTCCCCAGAGGTTTCAGGGCTCTTCTCTGCCCCAGGGTTTCAGAGCGGTTTCAGCTGCAGAGTCACAGCCTGCCTTCACCAGGCAGCTGCAGCTGCCAGCCTGCCATCAACTGCAGCATCTGCGTCCCAGCCAAACTCCTCCAAAAGCGTCGCCGGTCTCTTCATTAAACAGCTTCCCCTTTGGACTGACACAATGTCAGTTTTGCCATGCCTGTGTCTCCCTACCCAGCCAGGGGCCAACCTGCCGCAGCCGGAACAGGGGCTGCCCTAGCTGGGACCTGGGACAACCTCCACAGCTGGCACGAAATGGGTGCCAGTGAAAATACTGCGGTTCACACCACGGAGAGAGACCCTGCCCCGTTATTCTTGAGCTCTGTCCCTCACTTTCTCTGCACGCCAGCTCCTTTCCCATCTCACCATTTCTTCAACCTCCATCATGGCGCAAGCCTCCCCGGCTGGCCGTGCCCTTGCAAACAGCTCGCATCAGCAGCACCCTGGCCACAGGCTATATTCTTCATTCAAGTTTTTTTTTTTTTTTTAATTAAAATACTCACAGTAAATACATTAATTAAGAAGATAGAGCAAGTAGGAAACATGAGGTGGGATGGAGAGATTTGACCAGCTATAAATAGCAGATAGAATAAACAGACAACTGCGAATTATGGGCTGCAAGGCTGGGCTTAGCGTGGAGCCAGCACCTGCTACTAGGAGACTTTCACCAGTTTATTTGTTTGCTTTTAAAATAAAAACTGTTTACAATGATGAACTCCAGGCTGACAGATTTGCCACTTTCTGGGAAAACGTTACCACTTAATGATCACTTGCAGGTGTTTTTCCTACCTGCTGTGCAGTACTTGCCCCACTCCGCACGCCAGAGGCAAGGTAGGGCTTTTGGCACGGACTCCCCTTACCCCAAACCCTTGCGATGTGCTGGCAGCCTGGGCAGCTGCCTGCAGATGAGCAGGATGGGTCACAGCACATTAGCTGAGCTTACGGGAGGCTTAGGGCGTTTCACGGAAATGGAGGTTTTGGGAACAGGCGGCGTGGTTAGGCGAGAGGAGCGCAGGGAGGGCTCTGCCCTCCGGGGCGCACAACAAGAGGGGACCGCAAAAGGCCCATCAAGGGAAACATGCACTGACGCTGTGGATGAGCCTTGGAAACATTTCTGAGCAGGGGAAAGAAGGGATGCGAGGCAGAGGCTTGTCCTGAGATGGCCACAGAGCCTTCACGGAAAGGCTTCCCAGGCAGCGGCGACAGTGCCTCTGAGCAGCCCCGGCAGGCGCTGCTGGAAGCACTTACAGGGTGCAGAGGCTCAAGCATTTTGTTTTCACAGGAGGGCAGGTTGTCACGGACAGGAGGGATCGCCCAGTACGGCTCTCAGGGCGGCTGGCACCAGGTTGGTGTGCATGAGCAGCAGGCATGTTCCTGCAGATGCCGCGGTGACTTCTCCTGGCCCCAGGCCTCCGCTCAAAGACCGTTGCCTGTGGCTGCTTCCATGCAGACTAACCCCGCTTTGCCCCAGGCCTTGAAAGGACGCATGCTTCTCTCGGCCATGCAAGCATCACATCGTGTTGAAGGTGACTGTGCTCACCGCCACCCTGGGACAGTCCCTGTGCGTGAGGTGTCTGGGTAAACGGCGTATTTTTCAGTCAAGCCTCTGCCTGAATGAAGAAAAGGCAGGAATTCTTAGCCTGACTAATGCTCTGCCATACATCATTGGCTGCTGAATTTCAGCCATCACTGCAGTTGAGCTCAGTACCTTGGTTTTATCTCCCAGAAAATCAGCCGGTGGACACAAAGCCATTGAGAGATGGGGAGCCCCAGACTCCTCCCGCTCTGTTTCGATGTGTGCCAGCACCCCCTGTGCAATGTGCCTCATTTCTTATTTACATTTGCCTGGCTTTAAATTGCAATCCCTGCTGCTTGTTACGCCTCTCTGCTAGATTAAAGAGCCCTAAAATGTCACCCTTTCAGTGTTATCATCTGCCCTCTGCTATTACCGCCTCACAGTAAATAAAAGGGACTTCCCAGTCATTATTTTATACCCCACAATCACAGTGCTTTTTTAGATCAATTAGTTTTCACTCCTCTTATCTGCATTCAAGCCTCACCTCCCTTTCAGTGTTTCCATTGCCTGCTCAGGGACCTTTCCTATGTCTCCTCTGACCTCTGGGAGAGGAGCCGAGCTGACTCAAAAGGGGGGCTTGGTGAGAGGACATCCGATCTGCTTACGGACCAGCTGACCTAATCTTGAACACGGCCAATGCTTTTGTGCATGTCTGAGCTTCTCACTGCGCATCCTGGGAAGATAACGTGATTGCTTGCTTGCCTGTAAAGTTACATCCCTTTTGGCACGATCGGCTTGTACAAGACATGTCTGTTTGTGTGACTTGGTACTTATCTATAAGGACTTTCATCTTCTACCTTGTACCCAATTACCTTTCAATTACCTTTCAAACTTTTAAGTGAAACCATTTTATTTTAAACACTCTCCCTTTCTTTCTCGGAGTACATAAAACCATCAGGGCAAAATCCTTTCTGCAAACAACTGCAAAAACTAACTTGACCGGGGGTGCTCATTGGATTTTCTCCCTCTCTCTTCTAAATCAGTATTTTTTCATTTTGGCAAGAACCCATCCAATTTCCCAGTCACTTCTTGATAATACATGTGATCCAGAAATTAATCTTAAGAGGGTCAGACCAATTTCATTGTCCAGCTTGAGAAAAGTTTAAAATCTAAGCTATTAAGAATGCATAGTTAAAAGCACATTGGAAGCCATTGAAGGCCAGTTTGGACTACATGCCAGCGAAATGTCTTTTAAGGGCTGGTAGGACATTGTTTAGCTTTCAAATATAGGTTTTCAAGCCCCGGGTATGGTTTTATGAAGCAGAGGCAGCATCACTGTTCCCCAAAATATCCTAACCTCACCATGTTAGAAATGGAGCTTTACTACTTCACTTTGTTTCCTAGCTACCGACAATTTTTTTTAGCTTAGTAGTAGAAATGAGCAGTGAAATTTGGCATTCAGACTGCAACTTCATAAATTCTTTTTTAAAAATCTCATACATATATATATATACATCTGTAACAATTACAGTTGCTCGCAGAGTCACTCTTTTCAGAAATGTTTCAATTACTAACCTTCATCCTGGATGCCCACTCATTTCTGTCCCGCAGCCCCTGCCAGCCCAGCCCCGGACCCCCCAGCTCTGCCCCTGCCCCACAGACCCCTCCAGCCCAGCCCAGCCCAGCCCCCCAGCTCTGCCCTACACCCCTTTCCCTCCCCAGCCCCATCTGCTGTCGGAGCGCTCCCTCTTCTCTCCTCTCACCCTTCCCAGCTCTACCAGTCCCTTTACATTCATCACATTAAAGAAAACATTTCATGGTCCTCTCTTTTATCTCCTTCAGTGAACAGTTAATCAGAAAAAATGCTTTCATGTTGCTAAATCAGGGCCAGTGGGCAAAGCCAGGCTGACAAGAGACATTTTCCTCTGCCACTAACCTGGGCTAAATAGTATTAATTACAGAGGCTGGGCTTTGATTGCTGGAGTGTGGTGGGGCTGGTGAGAGCTCTCTCCTCCCCCTCTGCTCCCTCCCACCACAGACCCACACTGCGACTCACTTACCTGCCTGCCCTTTGCCGCATCCCCGTCCCGTGCCACGACACAACTGCAAGTGGGATCCCCTAAGTCTTCGTCTGTGCTGCTCGGGCAGCATCTCTGGGAGAGTCAGGTCCCTGGGCTGGAGGTCAGGGATGGGCTTCCAGCCCAGCTGGGTGGTTGGGGTATCTCCGTCCCTGCCTCCCCCATGCCTGTCTGTCCAAGGCGATGCTTTTTTCAAGGCAGGGGCTGCTTCTTCTTATGTGTTTCAGAGAACCTGAGAGAAGGGCTGGGAGGCAACTGGAGAGACATCACCCCATCCAGCGTTTCTCAGCCTGCAGCCTGTGGGCCACAAGTGGTCTGTCAGATGTCAAAATGACTGCAGACAATTTGGGGGGACAAACACAGCCATCCTCACACATGCCAGAAAAGGAGCAAAGACAACAGACAGTGGGAGTAGAAGGCAAAGTGAGGGCAACATGATACAATTCAGCCCTCCGTGGGGAGGTCTAAAGGTGTTTATTGCTCTTTCAAAGAAAGAAAGGTCAAGGAACACCAGGCCAGTCTAGCCCTGCAGAGATGAGTGGTCCCTGTCTCTGTGCATCTCCACTGACGTTGTGAAGGAAACGACAGGAGCTGGACATGGCTTGAAGGCTTCACTTGAGCCTGTTGCCGTGACCCTCCCTGTGTTGGCAGCAGCATCCCCAGGTCTCCCAGGTGGGCAGTGACAACCTCACATCGCACCGGCAGCATCAGCAAACAGCTGGTTAGCTGTGCCGAGCTGGCTTTCCGCAAATTATCAAAACAGGCCGAATCCGCAGATGCATGAATCACAGCTGAAACGTGGCTGCTCTTTAAGGGCAGATTGCCACTACCCGCTTTCCCCATCCCTCTCCGAGCTGAGCAGGGGTTTATGAAAGTGACCACAGGAGGAATTTGCACAGCGGTCACTCTCTGTTTCAGAGACCTTCCCTTGGGATGGGTGGCACAGCCGGGTGCCTGAGTCAAGCCGTGGTTTAAGCCGATTAAGGTGACCATCCCTGGTGACACATGGTGACAAGCTCTGCTCCCATGTGGCTGGTGGGCAGCATGGTGTGAGCACAGCACGCCAGGCAACAAGCACCTCCAGACTCACTACAAAACTCGGCTGGAACAGCCAGGCAGGCCAACATTTTTAAATGCTTTTTTCTTTGTTTTGAGTGTTCGCTGCTGTATATCGAGACCTGTTTCTCCAGCCAGCACCACAGCATGGTTATAGCTGCCTTTCCACCACATAAATACCCTTGGTGTGAGCCCAGCTCTGTGCTCTTTGCAAGTCGGGGTCCCCTCTTCCCTTCCTATGATACTGCAGACCCGAGATCCTTCCTCCTCCTCCGTGCTGCAGCTGGTTTCCACAGACTCACCCTGCCTCCCGAGTCGGTGCTTTGCTCTGCCCTGCACAAGCACAGAGAGAAGCAGAAGTGGCAGATCTGCTCCATTTTGCCCCAGTCCACACTTTGATCTTCTCTGTGCTCTTCCCAAGGAGACACAGACCTGGTCTTCCCAGACAGCAACAACAGGTTGGAGTCTCCAGCAGGGCAAATCAGCACAGGGCCTTGGAGATCCACTGGCACGGTCTAACCACTTAGTCCCGTTTGCTCTGAAGAGCAAAGAATTGGAGAATTGGGTGAATACCTAGGGTGGTCAGGGCAAGCAACCAAAGACAGCTAAACCTTGATATACCGGTAGCTTCCATGGACCCAGCTGCTCAAGGCAGGTTTAATCCAAGTTCTTTGGGAACAGGGCCCTTTGGACTATCTGGATCTCTAGAGAAAAAGACCTCAGACTCTTCAATAGCTTCATTCACACCTTCAAATTGAAGTGCAGCACTTACAGGATGAAATATGCGAGTAAGTAACCCAACCAGGTAGTTGTCCCTGTGCTGTTCTTTTTGATATTCAGATGTATTTTAAGCTGACAGTGCTGTATTTACAGAACACAGTACAGCAGTTACATGCTACGCTCTGGAAGAGCTGTTGAGGGGACAGAAATTGGCATTTTGATGGCTAGGAGGGCCGTAAGGAGCCCAGGGGATAAGCACATTCTCAGCCAACATGCAGTAGTGAAGAAAGCTAAGGCTTGAGTTGCCGTTGCTGAGTTTAGAGTTAACAGCCTCTTGATATGAATGACAGTTCAGAGCCCTTGTTGCAGCGTACTTCAGACCACAAACAATGCGGCTGCATCTTTTTGTACTAGCTTCAAATATTTAGAGCTCTCTTCATTGCCAGAAAGACACAAAACTTTTCTTCTTTCTTTTTTTTTTCCTTTGTTACAGTGAAAATGTAGAAGATAAGAATGGCCAGCCTGGATCAAATTAAGCCTCCATCTAGCGCAATGTTTTCTGGTGGGCCAGTTTTGGTTGCTTCTGAGAGAAAGGCAAGAAGCTTTGCAGCAGTGGGATAATGTGCTTGCCAAAAGAGTTTCTCCCTTAGAAGTTGTCTCTCTTGCTTAGAAGTTGTCTTCTGCCTTGAGGCGGGATGGTTTATGTCCAAAGCTACTTGATTTTACTTTGTTCTTTGTTTGTTTTCAGTTCTTCAGGCTGTCACTGTAAATAATGGATCTTTGGTGCTGGAACACAATTCTCGGACAAATATTGGCTTCCATGGTAAATTCCAGGGCTGCTGAATTGCAGAATAAATCTTACGTCCATTGAGTGGGTGGCTGGTGTCTTTGGGGAAGGTAGAGGGTGCCGGTACGGCACCTCCCTGTCAGTCCACAGAAGGTCATAATTCCTTGCTAAAGTTCTGCATGTGGAGGGCCAGGCCATCCTCCAGCCTGAGCAATGAGCCAGACCTTCCTGAAGCTCTCCTGAGCTCCACACTTGGGAATCTGCTACCACATGGTGGCATCCACTCTCTCTTCCTGGCCCTAGGAACCCCTCCTTGGCTTCCAAGAGGTAGCACGTGTGGGAAGAGCACTTCTGAGCTCTGCATTGTAACTACCCCACCAAGTTTCCAGGGACCCATTCTGGAGCTGCTAGAAGCTTTTCCAAGAGCATTATTTCCTGTTTGGAGCTAGACAAAAGCATCACGGATGCTGGCAAAAATTCTGAGAGGATCTCAGGTGCTTTGGGGTCAGTGGGTAGGATCTGTAAATGAAAGACCTTTACCAAACCTGGCGGCACTAGACATATTTTCACGAAGCAGACCAAGGTCTGCATCTGTCTGCTTGCATTTCTGCTCTGCAGCAGTTGCAAGGGAAGCACCAGGCAGGAAAGGAAACTATCAAGATCATTCCTGTTCCCGACAGATACTGAAAAGCAGAAAGGCAGTTGGCACAAGAGCTGGTGGAGAGCATCGGTCTCTCTGGCTGTGTGCAGCACTGTGAGTTTTCAAGGCTATATTTCACTTCGTGAGGCCACAGGTTGCTTTGTCCTCAGTCAGGCAGCCACGTGCAGTTCAGAGAGGATGCGTTTACAAGGCAGCTGCTCAAAACAAGGCTGGCTGCTTCCTTCCGGATGGGAGGTGGCACCTGTGGGTGGAAAACCCGTGGGAAGTGCCCTGGGGCCACTTTTGCTTTGAAGACTGTGAGGCAGCATGCTGAGCCTGCTGTTCCCACCGTGCTGCTGTGTCCAGTGCTGGAGATGGCAGCTCTAGTCAGCAGGCTTGCCTGGCTGGCAAATGCAAGGAGCCATCCAGCCAAAGAGGGAGGGTGGCAGGGCAACGGACCTGCCCAATGGGTCCCCTATGTAGGGCCACTTGGTTTGCAAAGGACTGTGGGGAACCTGGCCCAAACCAACGATGCCCAGAGTCTGGAGACAGAAGGACTGACGTCTGGAGTTGACGGCATTCCTGGTCTCCTCCACATCAAGAAAAAGTTGAAGTCTGTCCAGCAGCAGCTCCTGGATGCAGGAAAAACACAGATTCTGCGAGGATGGTGAGTTACCATGGACCTTCTTCCCATCCCATCACAGCCCATGCCCAGTTGCAAAAGCTGCACCTCTTTCCTCTTCCAGCTTTGCCCCCACTGTGGTCCTCCGGCAGTGAGAATAACGCAGGGCAGCACGCTAAGCTCTGCCTGGGGGGAGCAGCACAGGATGGGCACGGTGACACTGGGAGCAGTAAAGCATGAGAACGAGGACGGGGAGGTGTGACCCCCCGGGAGGGAGAGGGACTGCCAAGAAGCAGAACGGGGAGGGGGAAAAGGAATAAGGGTGCTGTGGGCAACATATTAGGAAACTCTGTGCCATGGTGAGATCTCTATGTTGGCAGGACACTGCTGCCCAGAGGCACTTAGTACTCCGGCTTGCAGAGCAGGGATTCGAGAGAGCATCTCTCCAGCAGGCCAAGAGGACATCTTCATGATATATAACAGAGCTGCCCCGACTCCTGCTTCTGCTGTTCCTCAGCTGCCCGAGCTGTAGGGGAGGAAGGGGTGGCCAAGGAAGGGGATTTTGTAAATGCTGGCACAAAACAAGCAACAAAGCTGTTGCAGGCTCAGCCACTGTCATTCCATATGGTTTGGTGTCCTGTGGCAGTACGTGCAGATAGGAGAGAGGCTTTGAGATCATCAGTATCCAGCTGTTGAGCATGCGGGCCCCCAGGAAGAGCCCTGGGTCCGTGCCACGGCCTGTGTGGCTGCAAGCAAGCCCACTCCTCTTCCTCTCCCGTGGAGACTGGCTAGCCCTCTGCCCCAGATCCTCTCTCCTCATTGCTGCTCTCTGCCCTTGCTTGCTGCATCTTGTTTCATGGAAGAGGATTCACTGTGTGGGGCAGAGGCCACGTCTGTGCCCTGGGGGGTCCTGCTCTGCCTGGGAGACCTCAGATATTGGGGTAACTGGCCTAGGTAATTAACAGCAGTGGAAGGTGCTGGAGAAGTGCTAGGGCCGATTAGACACGCCACAGCAGAGGCTCTGGGTGAACACATCAAAGGAGGTCTCCTTTTCATCTCGCTGCTGCGAGCAGACAGCTCTGAAGCATCTCTTCCAAGGACAATACGGGAGAGAACTCTAATAACCTTACAGTGTGGAGCCCTGCCAGCGCTCCCCGCGGCCGCTCTGGCGGCGGCTACAGGGGCGCCTTCTCCGCTTCCACCCTAATTGCCCTTAATTGGCTCCTGCCTGCTGGCAGCAGAATGGCAAGGGCTCTCCAAGGATCACTGCGCCGGAGTGACAACGCTTGGAGAAGGATCGCCCGTCCCTGCCTTGCCCCACCTCCCTCCCGCTCTCCCCCACCCGCAAGAGCAATACAAGAACCTTCCAAAGTGTGAGATTTTCTGTCTCCGAGTGACTTTTTCTCTCCAGGCCCTGCTCCCTGCTTCTCTGGAGGGGGCTTTGACGGGCAGCCGGGGCAGGGGAGCAGTGCAGGGTCTGTGTCCTGAACGCAGAGGGGTGTGTGCACGGTGGCACGGGGCTGAGGGGGATATAAGCGTTGTCCCTTCATATAGCGCTGAGATTGTCTTGCCCAAGAGCACATGTCAGTGCAATGAGCCCTGCTGCTCTGCTGCTTGCCAGGGCTGCCTATGCCGGTGACCAGAGCTTTGAGGTCCCCCATGCAGAACCAGCACCCTGGGGGACTCAGCCTGTCCCATCCTGCACAAAATCCCACTTTCTCTAGGGAGACGTGCCGCTGTCCCGGGGCAGCCGGGCGGGAATGGGGCTGCGTCCCAGGGTCATGTCCTGGCTATGGCCTGCACTGTTTTCCCGGGAGAGTGGAGGGGAGGTGGGGAAGGCTCCTTTCTGCCCCTGCCCCGTGTCCCAGCACTGGGCGAGGGCACGTGGAGCAGAGGGCCTCCACCACCCCCCTTCCCCGGGAAGGGTTCTCCAGGACACGCTGGCTCTCGGTGCGTCTGGCTCCGGTTTCCTGCGGCAGACCTCCCTGCGCTTTCCCCTCTCCGCTTGACACCCGCACAAGCCGTTCCCTTGTGTCAACAGGAGGGTGGGAAGCCGCAACACGAAAAGCACCTTGTAGCCCTGACCAGGCACGTCCCCACCGGGCTGCCTCCCCACGCCTGCTCCCAGCCAGGGCAAACCCTTGCTGCAGCAGCAAAATATAGCCGAGCATCTTCCCGGTCCCTCGTGGTTACCTGCATCCCGGCCAGGGCCAGCCTCCGCAGGCAGCGGGCATCACGTGAGTGACATGCTCGGCGGTGAGCTGGCAGGGGCACGGGAAGGCAAACACGACACAAATCCAATTCTGATGGAGGGAGCTGTGATGTCTTTCCCACTGAGGTTATTTTTAAACTGTTTATCAAAGGCTTGCTGCTCTTGGCAGCGGGGTGGTGGGCTATTTTTGGATGCCTGCTTCACCTCTCCACGGAGATGGGCTGGCATAAGCTCGTCCCTTCTTTTGCCTGGCACCCTCAGACCTCCTGCAGCCTCTGAGGTTTGCCCCGCTAAGGTCACCGCTGTACGCTTACTCACTTGTGGAGGGCCTTTTTAAGCAGGAGGTCTGAGCTCAGGCACAGCCGCATAATTAGTCCTTATTAGCAAAGCTCCTCTCATCCTTTCCTGCTATCAGTGGTGACACAGCTGCTTGGGTGTGGGCAAAATACACACTTTTGCCTGCTATTGTCCTTCAGGAGGGTGACATTTGTCCTGACCTAAGCCTGCCACTCTGGAGCTTTGCATTCACGTGGTGTCTCTGCTACTGGCTCCCCACTTGCTGCTGTCATGTCACTTTGCCCGTCTAGAAGAGCAAGGCCATATTTCCCTGCTCCACTGAGTTGCTGGGACAAGTAATTGGGGCAGGCTGACTGAACACTCAATGCTGTCCTCACAGGGCCTCTTCTCTGTGGATGAGTGAAGGACACGACAAGTTTCACTGAGGTGTGACATTGGGAAAGGTGGCCTGGTAAGGTGGAGCTCAAAGCAAGTGCAGGGAGACAACAGGGGTGCATGGAAGTGCAGCAGCTGTGTGTTGGAGTCAGTGAAAATGCAGACTAAAATGGCAATGCAAAGCAAGCCATCAGGCTTTGAGGGTAATAATAGGCTGCCTGAGTCTTGACTGTGTAGAAGAAAATCAGACCTTAAAAGAAGCTCACTGGCACAGTGCTTGGCCCTGACATAGCTATCCACAGGAGCCCGAACAAATGACTGGCCTCATTACCGACCCACAGCCAGAAGCACGGCTTGAGATACTCTGGGCTCACATAAAGAAATCAGCACTGTCCACACTGCCCTTGCGGGTACCAGGGGGAAAGTCTTGGAGAAGTTTCCCAAGAACATCAACAAATTCAGGGATTTCCTTTTGCTAACAAAGCACAAATCTTCTGCTGAAGGAAGATTTTCTACATTCAAATATGACTTTGGAGAGCCAAAGGTATGTGTCGGCCAGGAGAATCTCCTCCAGGAATGAGGGCAGAAGAAAGCCAGTGCTGGCATGTGCAAGATTTTGGACTCAAAGAGAATGGACATGTCTTTTCTTACAGGAAGCAACTGGATGAAAAGGTGAAAAACACTTTCCTTCAAAACTGGCAGGACTGGCTAGATATATCCTTCAAGCTATACAAGCATACACAACTGTACCCTCCAGCCCTGAGAGTTAATGGACAGACAGATTTCTCTAAAATGAGAGATTGGTGGGAATCTACCCATCGGCACATGCACAGGAGAAAATGAGGGGGAGCCCTTTGTCATCTGTGACAACAGCCACCCAGTCATCCCTGGGTGACTGGGCACCAGTCACCTAGCTGGGCACCATCTCCATGGACAAGATCGTCGGAGGGGGCTGATAATGCTGGGGGGGAGGAGATCAACAAAGCTCAGGGGGAAAATCCTTGGGGTAAAGAACCAAGGGGTAAACATCAAAGGAGAAACATGGGTGAGGGAAGGGAGATGCGCCTCCACGTTGAGGACACGCAGCTATATCCAACAGCACCCACCAGTGCTGGTGTGCATGTAAGTCCGCTGTGCCAGCACAAGGCAATGTGTCTGGGGAAACACAGTAATTCAGATTTCTAAGCAAGTTAGGAATAAAATAGGCAGGTCACTAACCAGCTCCTGCAGACGTGCACCAGGGGAGGTGACCGCAGCATGTGGCTGGCTGCAGGAGCCAGCACCGTAAACGTGGCCAGGGCAAACCTGCTGGGAAGGACGTGCTCATGGGGTGAGTCTCTTGGGCGCACTGAGGCTGCTGGCAAAAGGAAACGTTGCTGGCATGAGGTCTCGCTGAGGCAAGTTGCCCCCTGACATCTGTGGGCATGTGGATGTGAGCAGACATTCCCGTGGTGAGTAAAGGTTATGCCACGTGGCACAGTCAGACAGGCACGTTCACCATGAGAGGGTCCAAAGGAAAAATCATGCCTTTGGCCCTTCCTCTTACTAACGGGGAGGGAGTGACTATGAACAGTAGGATGATTGGGAAGTCTAGGGCAGCGGCCACGAGAACCTGGAGCCTGCCTGGATGAGGGATGAGTTCACTGTTCCCAGTCAGAGACCTCAAGGGGACAGACTTTTTGGAAGGGGGAAAAAAAGGAAGGGGAAAAAAAAAAAGAGAGAAAAAAATACAGTGCCAAATGTGCTGTTGCTGTGAGTAGGATTCACAGGTTAATGAAAGCAAAACTCATCCTGTCACTCTATAGATCCCCCTCAAACCTGGAGTCAGATCCCATCTGGTTGCCTTCTGCCCTGGGCCACCTACCAAAGAGAGATGGAGAAAAATGCATCAGAGGGCTTTGCACAGCACCATGGCCAAGAGTCTGCTGTAGCACCTTTGCCTTTCTGGGGGCATGACAATACAGGAGCAGGTTTCCCTGATACCAGTGCAAAGACCTCAGGCTGGAAAAGCCCTGAGTTAGAAAGCTGGGGGAGAAAGGACTTGGTGCAAGCTGGCGAAGAGCCAGGGATCTGAAGGAACAGTGGGGAGATGGCCATCATCTTGGACATCACAGGGAACACTAACAGACATGACTGCAAGCAACCCCTGCACACTGTCAATGTCCAGAAGAGTCCTGGTGTCTCCAGACCTAGAAAGGTCCCTTTTTTACCTCCCTCCGTCCTTTAAGCTGTCCACACCAGCCAACATATAAGCCCTGCAAGCTTCATCTGAGCTCTTTGTGCCACAGAGCTCCTCGTCACCAGCCACCGCCGTGTTTTGCACAGCCTCCTGACTGGCTCACCACCTACCCCAAAGCCTGAGCCAGGCCACCCAGCCCTGTGTGTCACAGCAGGACCCTGAGGTGACACAGGGAAGGAGGAGAAATGATGGCTTAGTTCATGTTGGAGAGTTCCAGGGGTCCCAGTCCCACCCGGCAGCAGTACCCCTCTGCTTTGGGCAGCAGGAGCAGGGACCAAGACACACTCCCAGGCACAGCAGCTGCTCAGAGAGCCCACGGGGGACATGCTCCCCACCTGGCACGGAGACCGTCCTCTCCTCCTTTGTGGCATGAAACAAAGCGTGGAGGGAGGGAAGGAAGCGACTTCTCTGGAAGCGATTGTGGCAGCGGGATGAGCACCCATCTCCTTGCAGACAAGCGGAGGAGTGACAGCCCCAGCCCTTCTCCCGTGCCTCCCATTCACTGCTGGCGTCCCCTCTTTCTCCCCCCTCTCCCCCGCCTTCTGCAGTTTGTGAAACTGGGAGAGAGGAAAAAAAGAAGGAAAAAAAAAGAGAGAGAGAGGGAGGAAGCGGATCCGGGGCACTGGCTGGCAGGCAGACAAGGAGCGCGGCAGGGGCGGCTGGGAGCCCGGGACGCGCGGCCGCTGCCAGGGCCTTCTGGGCTGCGGGGCATGTACGTGCGGTCAGCAACGTGCGAGCCGGTGTGTGCCGGGGCCGGGAGGCACGTGCTGCTGCGCCCAACGGCCCGGGCTGGCAGCCGGTGCGCCCGTCAGCTGAGGCTCCCCGCACGCAGCCCCCATCAGCTGGCAGGCAGCGGGGCGGCTGACGGGCGACTGACTGCTCATCCCCGGTGGCCCCCTCCGTGCCCCGCCAGCTCTGGCGGGGGCTGCACCTGCCCCAAGGGCAGCACGTGTCACCCCGCACATCCCCGGTGGCCCTTCCAGCCCCACTGCCAGCCGGTGCCATCCAGGTGATCACAAGTTGCCAAGCAGGCGGGTGTGCTTTTCTATCACGCCAGCCCGCCTGCCATTTTCGATCTGAGAGAGAAATTGTGACCTCCTCCATCCCAAGGCCACATGCCTCCTTCCGCTGGCCTGCGGGCAATGCCGCGCTGGGGATCACGCTGCTGCTGCTGCTCCCTTCTGCCTGTGCCAGCAGTTTCAGAGTGGATCCCAGCCCAGCATGGCTCCCGCGCCCTTGGTGAGTCCACAGAGCACTGGGGCTCCCTCCCTCCACTCAACCCCCTGCAGCCCGGCCGCGCTCCTGCACCCCTCTTTGGGAGCATCCTGCTCTGCTCCCACTTCTCACCCACCAACTGGGGAGCAAAAAGAGGTCTCACTTGCACCCCCCACTCAAAAATGTCTCCCCAAATGCACCCAAAATTCATATTCCACACTCAGACACAATTTCCCCTATGTTAATATCAAATTCACACAAAGGGGAGGGGAAGGGAAGGGAAGGGAAGGGAAGGGAAGGGAAGGGAAGGGAAGGGAAGGGAAGGGAAGGGAAGGGAAGGGAAGGGAAGGGAAGGGAAGGGAAGGGAAGGGAAGGGAAGGGAAGGGAAGGGAAGGGAAGGGAAGGGAAGGGAAGGGAAGGGAAGGGAAGGGAAGGGAAGGGGCAGACACAGTAGACCATTTAATAAGATGTAGTTTCTTTGTGTGCACCTCTGTGCATTATGTCATGGGTCAGCTGGGAGTTAACTAAGTCTTAGTCTCCTTCTCCTCCTCATCTCCTGAAAATGAATGAGGTTTCCAGCTGTTTTGGAGACCGGAGAGCAATCTCCAGAGCCGGAGGTGTGCTGAACCCATGAGTCAGCAGCAGTCGGTAACGGTTACACACACGTGGGTGACACCGCTGGGGTAGGAAAGTCCCTGTAATATCACGCACTGGACAATAGGCACGTAGTAACTTGGCTACTCAAACCATCCTTGGCGCGATAAAGAATATATCAACACAGAAACCAAGGTGTCCCTACGTCCCAGAGAGCACGTACTACCCCAGCTCTCTGGGGAGGTAGTACCAGCGCAGCTATGCAGGGATAGAGCCCGCAGCAGCCTCTCTGGGTCACGGCTCTCATGCCGGTGGATGTCAGCTGCATTTCGCTGCCGTCTGCACCTGCATTTGCTCACTTTTGGTATAGCCAACCCATTTCAACTGCTCCTCAGGGTAAAGCAGACCCACTGAAATCCTCTGAGGAAGATGTTCACCCCACAGCAGACAAACCCAAGGGGAACTGGTAGCACATAGGGCTGTGGGGGGTGGCTGGTGCCTTTTCAGGGTACTGAGGTGCTCCTGGGCAGCAGGTTACCTCCTTCACTGGGTGTCACTTGCAAAACAGCCCATTGGGGTATTGCTACACAGCCCCGGCTCTTTGCATGGGAAACATGAAAAAGGCCACAGGCAGGGAGAGGCAAATGTCATGGGGAGGCAAGAACACCAGCTTTTGAGCTCACACCAGTTGTGCTTGTAAATATTTTATTCGTTTCTCAGTTATTCACTGTAGCAGTCCACTACCTAGCCTCTGGCTATCAGAGGACAAAAGCATTAAAGAGCGTTAAGTGTATAAGCAGGCCTGACACATAACAACTGCTGCATGAAGGCAGCACTTTTCATCTTCATGTCCTTACTGCAGGTTGCTAGCCCAGCCCCAGGCCCCCGGCTCTGCCCCTGCCTCTTGCTCCTGCCCTGCAGCGTGCCTGAAGGCCGTTTAACACATCACATACACAGTGGATTTGTAATTTATACTCCCAGTCCCAGCAAAATGTTAATTTTCGGGGGGGGGGGTTGGTGCCAAATAATAATCTAGGTTTATTGAAGCAGATGGGTAATTATGTATCTATAAAACTGGACAAAGCTAGATTGGTGATGGGCTGCCATCACATTCCCCAGATGAAGCAGATCTCATCACATCCTTCATTCACCCCATCCTGCAAACTGCCTTTGCAGTGTTCAGCGAGGAGGGGTGAGCCTTTGATCTAGGGGGCCTGAGCTGAGCAGCTAAGATCGGTAGAGATGCAAACAAAGTCCAAGCTCCTGGGTCCAAACCAACCCTAGAGAGCTCTCCAAACATAGGGGCTGTTCAGTGTTGTGCTTCTGGTGGAAAAGCATCTTGGCCTGTTGGCCAAGGCATGGCAAGGTCCAACAAAAGCACACTGGACTTCACTTCAGACTGCTGGGCTGTGACAACAGGTGACGTGACAACCTCTTTGCCACCATGGGGCTAAGCGAAAGGCCCTGCTCTCCCGTACAGCTCTGCCCATCCCGTGCCAGGTGCTGGCTGGCTCCAGATAGCTTTCCAGCTCTGTGCCCAGCACACCCCCTCCCTTCCTTGCCCAAGCTGTTGAAGATGGGCACCACCAGCATTTCCTTCCTCAGCTTCTTCATCGCAAAGGGCATGACCAGGTGAGCGCAGAACCTGTGCCAGCAGCAGCAGAGGACGTGGGAAGTTCCCACTCCGATTTGCAAGAGCCTGTGGCACACAGGCAAGGCTGGCCACTGCAGAGACTTGTTTCTGGTGTCTATGGAGCAAATTCAGCGGGACACTGCTGAGACAGGAAAGCGGGACTGCAGAGAACCTGCCCTCCCATGTTCTCCAAGATCTGTTTGTTTGACAGTTCTGTGCTTTCTGCCAGAAAAGGTGGGTGCTTACACCAAGTGGATGTCAGAGGAGGTTCAGTTCTCCCTTTCTGCCTCTGGAAGCCAGTCAGACATAACTCTTCTGGGAGCATTACACCTGAAGGCAGGTGAGGGAATCTGGGTCTTGCTGACAACACAGAAAAAGGAGATGCAAAAGATGCCAAGCTTGTCAGTCCAGCCAGCTGACGAGGGCAGATCCCCACCTGCTGTCAGTTATCGTGGCTTCCCCTGTGCCAGCAGCCCTTCAGCAGGCACAGACTTTTCCCGGGGCAGTGCTGCTGGGAGGCTGCTGTTTGCCCTAGGAAATGGGAGCAGCAGCTTCTCTGACTGTGTCTGTGTGGAGACCTCAGCCAGGGCATTGTGCTCCAGGCTTATCGCCTGCCCGGCCGTTTTCCTGCTTTCCCCAGGGGCCCTCAGCTCTGTCAGGGCATTTCCCACCCCAGACCCCCTGGGACCCTCTGCCTGCATACCGGCAATGATGTCCCCTCTGTGCTCCACTCCGGGCAAAGGTGGGGACGGCTGAATCCCGTGGCGGGGGAGCTTTGTGCTGCTGGCAGGCTTCCCACCCGTCCTCCACCTATTCCTCGCCTTCCTACCAGCACCGCTCCAAACAGCAAGGAGAGAGCTGCCTGCGGGAACAACAGGGTGTATTAGGCTGAGGCTGCTTACTGGGGCTGTCTGTCCAAATGCCTTGAAAGTTCCTCCCGTGTCAGCCCATGCTTGTCCCTCTGCTGCCAATTTTGGGATGCTACACCTCTGAATTCAGCGCTTCGTCCCAGAGGCATGAGCACAGCGAGGACCCCCGTGCATCTTCCCTGTCTCCTCCAGGGAAGCAAGCAGGTCGCTGTGGGAGAGGAAGAAGAGGCACCAAGAAGTAGCAGAGGGAGGAGCTGGGATGAGTAGAAAGCAGGGATGACAAGCGAAAGAAGTGACGGGGTCAGATAGGGGAAGGGGCAGAAAGAAGGAGGCGAGTTAAGGGGTAAAGTGAAAGTACTAGAAGGGAAGAGGTCGTTCAAAGGGAATTACAGGGGTTGTTTAAACCGAGAACTACCTGGGACAGAGACTGCCTCCATGGTTGCCCAGCCTCTAGGCCTGGATCCCAAATGAGCAACAAATTAATAGATGTGTGAACTCAAAACAGAGCTTAGAAAGGAGATGAATGGGTGGGAATTACCAGCATTCGGAAAACCGAGGAGACATCCAGACCCAGAAAGGCAAACATAGAAAGAAGCAGGAAACGCAAAAGCAGCCAGGTCTCTGCACTGAAATCCCTAACACAAGGAGGGAGAGTGAAGGAAATGATGAAGCCGAGCTGGCACACTGGGAAACAGCCTGGCCCCGCCATGTACCGCCAGCGCTGCTTCGGGGGAGCTTAGCACCAGAGCACTCCGTTTGGGAAATGCCGCTCTGGAAATAGCCCACTTGGTAGTGAGATCATTCATTCTTCTCAGCTGGAAACCTGACCCTGTCGCCAAACTTATTTTCCAGACTAGAAGCTGACGTTCATGGAAAACTTCGGCCCCAAGGTCCAAACAGTGAGATCCCGAGCTTGTCGGTGCCGGGGTTCAACACCTCGGCAGGCTGCACAGCAATCTCAGAAGTCTCTCTGGCCTTGTTGCAGCCTGGCTGGTGGCTCAGTCGGGGAAGAGGAGCATAGCCAGCGTGACTCGGTGGCTAGTCACGCTCCACGCACCGTGACCAGCTCCCAGGCAGCCCGTGGGCTGGCTAACCTTGGGTTTGCATGGAGTGCTCATTGGATGGTTTTCAAACAGATTTTATGGGGGCCAAAGCCTGGCAGTAAGTGGCAAGGGCGTAAGAGGGCTCAAATACCCAGTTTGATATTAGGTCTCCTGGCTGCTATTAAAGGGAGTTAATTCCTCCTGGATCTCCAGCAGCAGGAGGGGACATGGTTTTGGAATTCGTTTCTGGCTCCAAGCATCACATGAATGAGTGTGGATATGTCAAACACTTTCAGTCATGGCTTTTGTCACGGAGTCATGACTCTGCCAAACCACCATCCTACTTCTGAGGTTTTGGGTGACTTCCACTGCGCCATGCCGGAGATGTGAGCCATTGCGTCGGCAGGGCACCCCCCCACCCCGGCTCTGCACTACCTGCCATCCACGCTGCTTCGGCTGCTTTTCCATAAGCAGTCGGCCCCAATCCAAAGAAAACAGCAGCAGCGATGCCATGCCATTGCAAGCGTCTGCGGGAAAACCAGGCCTGCTGTGGGCAAGCAGCCTTCATGGAGCTCAGGGGGAGGCTGGGCACGCTCCAGGCCCTGTGCCTAATACTTGCCGTGGCACCCAGATAATATTTGTGTGCAGCTGGCAGGTGCTCACCTCGCTTTGGCTGGGGTCGTATTTGAGTGTGTGGTGAAGGTGTGAATTATACCCTGTTTCAGGCACTGCGGAGCACTTGAAGCACACCCAGGGCTGCAGGCATCTCCCCTGCCTCCAGCCTTGCTTGCAGGCAAGCTCCTGCAACGCCCTCGCCTCCCTGCCTTGCCCTCTCTGCAAAAAGCACCGGCCTGGGGGGACAGGGCAGCCCCAGAAGCCCCCGGCCGCTTCACTCTCAGGCACTCCAGGGGCAACGAAGGGACAATGCTGCCGAGCAGGAGCTGAACTTGGAGAGTCAGGAGCACACCAGTTGGGAGGCTGGAGGGAACCGAAATGCCAGGTGTCCGGATGGAGGGGTGGCCCCACAGGGGGGAGAGCTCCCGCTCCCACCGGCAGTGAATAACCATTATCCAGGCCGCCTACAAAGGCCGCTGCCTGTGGGCAGACGTGATTGCAGGCACAGACTCGGCTCCCGCGCTTGTGGGAACCCGGCGGAAACCCTCCCGGTTTCCCCTGGGCTCGGCTCAGCTGCGCTGGGAGATTTGCATTGGCAACGGGGCAGCGGGGAAGCTCGCCCGCCCCTTGCCCGCACGCTGCCAGCGTCCTGCCAGCGCCGGCAGCCTTTCGCCTCTGTGAACTTTTTGTCTCTCGTGTGAAAGGGGAGAGTTTTTCAAAAGAATCATTTAAACATTGGCATCTTAATTAGAAGTGGGCAAATGGCACGGGAGCCGTACCTTTGGCTCAGAAGCACACCTTTGCCCCTGCGCTCCTCTCTCGCCTATATGCGATCCCATCCGCCACCGGGTCCCCGGGGACCTCAGCTGGCCGAACCCCTCGATCCAACCTGGCAGCCCGCAGCGTGCCCACAGCCCCCCGCCGCCCCCAGCCCAGCTGTGCGTTATGCACAGCTGGGTCAGTGCCCCCTCCATCCCCTCTCCCAGCCTCCCGCTGCTCTCCCAACCCCAGGACCCTGCCCCCTTCCTGCCCCCTCCCGGCCACCCCTCGCTCCTGACCCTGGTGTCACCTGTAGCTGCAACAGCTATTCAGCCTATATCCATTACTAAATGAAGAATCCTCTGTGAAGCAGCGGAAAAGCCCCGGCTGTACAATGCGCCCGGACTGAAAAGGGAAGGCTGTTAACACCACTTGGAAAGGGGCCTGCATTTGACAACAAACACGGCCAAGTTTCGGGCTCCTTGCTAATTAGTCTATTAGCTATATGTGCAGAGAAAGCCTCTCGCCATCCAGCGCCGCTCCGCTCTCGCGCTTCAGGCCTGTCACCTCAGGAATCCCCTGCCCCGTCTCTGTGGCGCGGTGCTACGTAGGCATCACACCAGCGGCTGCCTGGCCACTCGCCTGCGCCTGGACAGGAGAGCCAGCCGGAGACGGTTCCTCACGACCGATTTTCTCTAAGGGACAAAAGCTGCTTAAAAAAAGGAGCCAAAGCCCCAGGTGCTGCTGGGATGCTGGGCTGCAGAAGAAGAGAGCACGCTGCAGTAACCCATGGACCCACGCGCCCGCGGGATGGATGTCCCCAGCCTGATAGTGCTGGTGGGAGCCACCGGGAACAGCCCTGCGAAGAAGGTGCTGGGGACAACCCGTCCCCCTGCCAAGCCCCACACCTCCCAGCCATGCTTGGGTGCCAGCGGAGCCGGCAGCCCAGGGAAGAGGTTGCTCCCTGGTGCGCCTTCAAGTGGGGAGCGAGCAAAACCATCGCTGTTCCCCCTGGCACACGAACCCGCACGCCTCTGCACCCCCAGCCTTTCGGCACCTTTCTGGCAACCTGGCCAGCCAAGCCAGCAGAGAGAGGCTCCCAGTGCTTCAGCAGCAGCTGGGGAGCATCTGTCCGTCCATCTGTCCATCCAACTGTCTGTCCAAGGAATGGGTTAAACAGCCCATGCCCCACCCCGCGAGGCCAGCCTGGGCTTCCAGGCATGGAAGGGAGAGGCTTACAGCTGGGGCTTATTACGGGGCAGCCATAAAGAGGGTGGAGGCGCTTCCTCCCACACTGATCAGAGGAGCTTTGCAACTGTGTGCCCTGGAGCCAAAGGATGAGGTCCAGGGCTTGTTTACCACCTCCTGTGAAGCAGGGGAGTTTTGTCCAGGCCAAGGAGAAAGCTGGCTGATCCCACCAAGAAGCAATGTGTTACATGCTCCCCCAAAGTGAGGAGACCACTTGATGACCACCTGGTCTGCTTTGGTTGACTTCTCCAAATCAGGAGGGCCTGATTTGGCTGGCCTGCCTTGAGATATTTATTCATCTAATATTCCCCCCACCAGGAGACAAGAAGGGATACTGTGTTCCCTAACCTTTTACTGAGGGTCTCCTGCTAACAGAGCCTGTTGACAAGCCATGGGGACAGATGCACCTCTGCTGCCTGAAAACATGGAGCTGCAGCGGCAAAAGGTCCGATTCATTCCTGCCCTATGCAGGACTTGGCGAAATCAAGGGAAAAGAAGAGGCAGCCTTTCTGACTTGGCCACAGTGCACTGAGCGATTGACACCAAAATCTCCAGATGCTGAGCTCTCTCGGCTCAGGCAGACTGTCCAAAAGACTTGGAGATCTTGGAGAAATTTAGCAAAATCCTGAGGGATGCACTAATAGCAGAGGAACTAAGCAGCTGCCATTTTGTCCTGGGGATGGCATGTTGCCTGGCCATCGACAGATGAATGGAAACCCACGCGCCAAGGGATGCCGGAAGCACAGCCTTTTCCCTTGGAACAACAGGGAGCTCCACATGAAAAACGGATGACTCACTCTCCTGAGCACCACAGTCAGATGTGGAGGGGAGGAGGTCGTGGTACTCCTCCAAGCTCAGCCCCCAGAACAAACTTGCCAGACACCAAAATGAGAAGTTATGAGGTCTTTGGCTGGTATGGCTGGTCTCCCTGCTTCACACCCTTGAGCAGCAACACTGTGCTGGCTGGTAGAAATCAATAGCGTAGATGCAATCCCCTTTGGTTTCCAGTGAAAGCTGGGAACGTCTGGAGGGCCGGTTGTAGCTTCTGAGTGTTGCTGGGATGGTCATGTACCTCTTCATCCAGCAGAACCGAACCAACTGCCGGAGCAGTTTCATTTTGGCTGAGCAGGACAGCCAGAGAAGGTACTTTCCAAGATCAGAGCTGTGTTATCCACTGTGACCCCTTTCTCCTCCCTTCCAAGTACAGGGGATTTTGTACTCCCTGCGGTATGGCCTTATCAAATGCTCTTGAGCTGCAATATGAAGTCTTGGAGGAAGCTATTCCCCTTGGTTTCATCCTGCACCATTACACAGGGGCGATTCAGCCAAGGAGGTTGGAAGAATTATTTATTAATGGGTCATGAGATCACTGAGGTCATTCTTCTGTGAAATCACCGAGGACCAGAAAACAGATTGTTGGCCTCAGGTTCTTGAAAATCATATAAACCTGTGGGGAATGTCTCTGCTCCAGCCCTCATCTGCTCTTGACAGATGTTTACACCACAGTGGCCTCTCTCGTCTCAGTGCTGTAATCCAGGCAATGGTCAGCCTTTGCATTGCCAATGCCTCCTTTAGTGCGTGCGGTGGGTTGGCTTTTCTGTGTCAACGAGGCTTAGGGTCTAGTTTTTCCATGCAGCCTCCACCCAGCCTCTGTGAACATGCTTACCCTCTGGCAGAGGCACCCATTTGCTTGAGCCAGCCTTCACAGAGCACTTGAGTTTGAAGGGGCGGTTTGTATGCTTCAGCACGAGGCTGAACCAGCACAGCCTTAAGAGGACTTCCCATACAGACTATGGCACCAGGTCTGTGTGAAAAGGAAGGTAGCTCAGGTCTGCTCTGAACAGCCTTCTGCAGAAGTCTGGCACGGCTCTGAAGGACTCCTGTGGGTTTGCTTTCCCACTGAGCCCCTGGAGGACTTGCCAGCTTCAGTGTGTTCTCCTCCTGAGGGACTGCTGCGAGGTCTAGTGCAGACCAGGCCCTCTTTCTCCTGCCATCATGAAAGCTCATTGAAGGACTGATGTTTACTCCACGCTTGCAGCTTACCCTGTACTAGTGGTTTAACTTCAGCCACAACAAACAGTAGGCTTCATCCACCACTTCTCTAAATCTTTACTTGTTATCTAGCCAGCACCGGATGAGGGACCCGTTCAAGAAGTCTTCTCATCTGATTCTTGTAGACAGCCTTTCTGGTTGATCCCCAGTTCTGCAGAGTCAGGAGTCTCCACGGTGCCATTAAACTACTGCATTTCCCAGCAAGAAGCAACAGCAGCCTGCTGTCCTCCGTCAGCTGAAGGGTAGGGTTGTCTGAACAGTGGGTTAAGCTTCATCTCGGCAGCTGACAGCTTGCTGGTGTTGTGCCATGTATCCTGCAAGGCTATCCACTTTTTGAAACAGGGAATATGGTGTGGTGTCTGGACAACATGGCAATGGGAGGAGAATCACTGTTCATTGATTTTCAGTGATGCCTTTCTTGTCAGCCTGCAAAGACCAACTCACTCCTGGAACTGCATGGCTGCGCCTTACCATGTAATGGTGCATGACCAAAACCAGGGCACCTGAGACATCATCAAATGTGTCTCTGCCAAGGAGGGATACTGCTATCTAATTGGGCCTGACAGGTATTTGTAGCACCTTAGTTTTGGAAATTACTAGAGAAGGAGATTGTGTGGTCTCTGCAAGGCACTCTGTCTTAAGAGGACAGGAGCCCTTAAGGGCTTAAGGAGCTGAAAAGTTTTTCTGGATGTCTAACCTTATGTCTCCTGGAGATGGAGAACAATCCATTCTGTTCCTTTTTCAGACACTTTTTACAAATCTGAAGGTTGTCATGTTTTCCCTTTCCTCTTCTCCTAAGCAGACTAAACAAATGCAGTTCTTTCAACCTTTACTTATAGGTCATGGTTACTAGGCTGCTGATCAGCTTCCATGGACTCTAATAGATGTAAGCCATTCTTGCACTGTGTCGCCCAAAACTGGATATATCCAGAAAGTATGAGGCTTTCCTAATGCTGCATAAAGTGGAGTGATTGCAGCACACATGGGGCTTGTGGCAGTCTTGTTTATATAGCCTAGTAGGGATGTTTGTTTTTCTTCACATCTGTGTGTTGTCAAGTCACTCAGTAATGACACCCATCACCACAAAGACACCCACGTCCTTTTCTGAAGGCCTTGTTGCCCCCTTGTATATGCATACAGCAAATTATCCTGCTGTGGCTTGCAGTTGCCCTTATGAATTGCATCCTGTTTATATCCATTTCACCAACGTCACAATCTGCCTGAACTCCCATCCTGATCTCCAAAGTGCCTGCAGCCACCACGTGGCCGATCAGCAGCAGCAAATGCAATATGCATCTTTGAAACCAACACCCAGGTTGATCATGCAAGTAGCTCACAGCATTAAAGCCAGGACACATCTTCCTCATCTCCCTCCAGCCTTGCCCTCCAACCCTGATGTAGAAGCAGATTAGGCTGTTGCCAAATCCATGTTGGCTCTTACTTCTCACCTTCCTATCTTGGTCAGTCTTACAAATAGGGCATCTGCTCCAGGGCCCTTGCCGGCACTGAAGGCAGCCTGGTAGGTCCGCTGTCCCGTGGCTCCATTTCCTTTACTCCTTTAAGAACAGGTACTAGCCCTCTGCCTTTTTCCCCTAGTCATCTGGAATCTCACCCCTTCTTAGTAAGATAATTACTACCACATTTGAGACCATTTCAGCAGGCCCAGGTAATCCAAAAGGAAGGGAGCGACTCATCTGAGGTCACCAGCAAAAGTTCGAGGGAAGCGGTGACTCTGCCCCAGCCGGTGGGCACATGGCTCCAACCTCTCTGCCCGGCTGAGGGAGCCCGCAGGTGCGAGTCCAGCACCTCTTGCAGCGCGAGGAGGGTACGTGAGCCTGCAGACAGCATCCCGCAGCATCTGGCCTCTTTACGTAGCAGGGAGCTTTTGTTAACATCAGGAGGTTGGCCAATGAAGGGAAATTTTACAATTGCACCACACAGCTCTGTTGACTCAAAAGGAAGAGTTAGCTTCAAAGCAAAACAGGCTCCACGTAGCCAGGCTCACGTAGTCCAGCCAGCTGCACAATGAGGCGTTTCAGCAGAGGGCTGGGAGGCTGCTGGATGGATGCGCTACATTCACGCGGGGCAGATAGCAGCTCTCGCTTGGCAGCTGGCAAACGGGCAGCTCCCGGGAGCCAGAGAGCGTGCTGGGAAAGGGGCAGGCAGAGGGGGAAACAGCGGCTGCCAGGTGACTGCGGGGAGGCTGCGGGTGCGGTGCTGACATCCTCTCCGGCAGGCAGGAGCTGGCAGCTGCCTCTGGGTACCCGGGAAGGGACAGGGGACGAGCGGGCTGCCGAGTTCCCAGGCCCCTCGGGGGACGTGACGGCAGTCGCACAAAGTGCAGCTCTGCGCATCAGTGAAGGGGGCCGCCCCAGCCCTGTCCCCCCCGCTCCAACCGCACTCTTTTCCATTTCTTTTCCCAGACAGGGGTGGCCCAATTATTTGGTGAACCCTTTTGCCTTGTCCTTACCTTTAGCCATGAATGAATTTATTCTTTGCCCCGCTTTTTGGTCCAGCGGTTTTCCCAGCCGGGCAGCGAGAGAGGCGGGGGGGAGAGCACTACACCCACCTCTCACTGGCTTCTCCCCTGCCCGCCGCAGAGCCAGGCAGCCCTGCACACCATTAATTACAGGGGACGGAAATGCCCCGTGCCCGATATCCGGTGGGGCTGAGTGATGACAGCCCGCTAATCATTTCCAGAATTTGTGATTGGAGTTAAAGGGCCGGGTTCTCCTTCGGCGAGTGTGGGCAGGAGAGCTGGGGGAAGGGAACGGCCCCTGTTTGGGTAGGGAAGAGACGAAGCTGCACGGAATATTGCTGCGCTGCTGGAGCGATTCAAGCACTGGCCAGCTGAGAGGTGCCTTATGCGCCTATGGACAGCCACAGATGTCCTGTGGGACATCTCATGATAGTGAGCAGTTACAGCTTTGCTGGACACCAACCTTCCCCCCTGCCCATCACACGCAGCACCTCCACCACCCACGTGGTCCCTCCCCACCTTCTTACACTCCTGGGAGAGAGCAGGTCCTGCCTCCGCTCTGCCGGCCCTCCCAGGCAATCAATGATGCCTGCTTGCCTGCTTTCCCAACAAGCGCCTGCATGCTCCCTCCCTTCTCACCCGCTTGTGCCTGGGAGAGGCTTCCCACACACCTCCTCCAAACCACTTTCTCCACTGCGGTACTGGAGGGCGTAGGGAGCCCGGCCACTTGCTTTATCCCAGCTGGGGACTTGCCCCGCTGGATTCCCTGGTGCTCCCCACCTCCCCGCTGGCTGGTGGCCAGGACTGCTGCTTGGCTGCCTGCTCTGGGAGATGTACATCCTTGGGAAGGAGCCATCTTTCATAGTTTTGTGACTGAGCAGGACCCAGCAGCACCCCAGGGACTCTGCTAGCATGAGGACTGCTCGGTCAAAAATGGCCCCATCAGCTCCTGCACTCCAGACACAAGGTGTGGCCGAGGGGTGCAGGACACCAAAGGCAGCAAAGCCTTTTATTATTATTCTTGTCACCAAGAGACAAGCACTCCAGAAGAGAAGCAAGCCTGTGCTTGCTGACCTGGCTCGTTGGCCTGAAGCCTCTCGTCCAAAAGCAGCCCTGAGAGGGCCTCTGAGATGGTGCCCTTTCTAAGCACAGACCAGAACTGTTTTCTCCTGGGAACAAGGCACTGCCCCCATTTTCCCCCCTGCCCCTTTTAGGGGCTTCTCACATCTTTGCCTGAAGCTACAGGTCTGGGCTATAAGGCAAGGAAGACCCACGTGGTCTTTCCATACGCCTCCACCCCGGGCCCCAGCTATGAAGCTCTTCTGAAGGGAGGCTCAGGGCAAAGTCCTGGGGAGATGAGCTGGAGAGAGCTGTGAAAGGGAAGCCAGCAAGAGGGTGGGACGCCTGGAGGGCTGCAAAGAAACTTTTAAGTAATTGTGTCAGAGGAGGAAGAGATTGGGCTGTGGAATGGAAATTAATGAGCTGACTGCAGGGCATGTGCAGGATGGGCTGGAAGCCTCAGGAGACTCCTGGAGCTGGGCGGCCAGCTCCTGCAAGAGGGACATCATATGTAATACCTTTGTGTCAGTGCTACGCAAGGAGCTTTGGCAGCAAGCCTATATATTTTGGGATGAGCCTCACTGCCTGACTTCCAGATAAGGATTTTACAGAGATTACTTACTCCCAATTTCAAACCACCGCAGATGTGACATGTTTCCAAGCTTCAGGTGGCCACTTTTTCCCAACTGCCCCGGGCAGGGCTGGGACATCCTTTAGCAGAGGTCATCAGTGTGGGAAACTCCTTCCCTGCCTAGCCTGCCAAAAGCAGGGTTTGACAGCCTTCTGCAGACCCCGTCTACCCCAGCAGGGCAAGGACGATGTTTGCAGAGAGCCTGGGATGAAATCGCAGTCTGGGAGGTCTCTTACTCCTCTTTGCAGCCTCAGAGCTGAGCTCAGTGCCCGGCTAGGATCCACTTTATGAGCCATTGCTGTTTGATGTGAAATCTCCATCCTGAGCCCAGGGCTTGAAATAGATACAATTACAGATTTGATGAAATAACCAAGATAAAAGAAGGTGTCTGTTGGATGCCGAGCCAAGCCCTGCCCAGGATCATGCCAACACATACATTTTGGAGAGCAAACATGCATCAGGAGTGGGAATTAATTACCCAGCTTGTTTATCACTGCTCTCCCTCCCTGCCTCTCACGGAGGCTCACACCCCACCTCAGTGCCAGGCTGCACGTACGGTAGCAGGGCTCTGACTAAGGCTTGCCTAGGGATCCCAGGCAGCGCGCTCCCATCTCCACGCCCCAGCTGCCTCCGGCCCCGCCGGGCTGGGTGCTCGCTCCCGAGCCTGGCAGGCAGGGCAGAACCACGGGGCAAGCCAGGCAGGAGGGTGGCAGCCGCCAGCTTGTGCCTCTCACCTGCGCCCATGGGACGTGCTCTGAGCTGGTGCCAGCTCCTTGCAGGTGGCCGTCGGGGATGCAGCTCACTGGCTAAGGGGGCCGAGCAGAGCTGCGGGACGCCGGGGTGCTGGGGCAGTGCTGGTTAGCTTCCAGGAGCACGACGGTAGTTGCTGAGGGCCCGGGTGGCGGTGGGGTGTCGGGGGGTGATGCGGACGAGAGAGACGCAGATCGGCCCTTCTCAGAGGGAGAGCGAAGCAAGGCGGGACCCCAAGGACCGAGCAGTGGCGTGGCACGCCGGGTGTTGGGACAGGCCTGCAGTCGCATCCTGAGGGACAGGGATGCTTGGAAGTCGGGGCGGGTTTGCTCTGCTCTGACTGCCAGGGCCACACTGAGGGAAGCTTCCTCCCTCCAAAGCCTTTAGTCCCACTTGAGTACGTCCCTGAGCTCAGAGCAGAGCTGCCATGTGGGTGCCAGAACAGGACTGTGCGCCTGCGGCAGTGGAGGTGGCGAGGGGTGGGGGAACCCAGCCCAGACCTCCCCGGCTGCAGGGTACCTCCCCCAGGCTAGCCCCATCTCCTGGGCCCTCCCCTGGCTCCTGATGGGCTGCGTCTCCCGTCACCCCACGGTCGCCTCTTCCACCATTGGCCACCAAGAGCTGAGTCCATCGGTGTTGTTCGGATCAGCCCGTCCCAGGTTGTTCCATCCGGAGATGCTACTGAGGAGCTGGAAACAAAGGAAACCCCGTACCACTGCTCAAAGATCCCCCACACGCTCTGAGAGCAAAATCCCTCTGCCTTGTAAGTGAGATGCAGCCACTTTTTGCAGCTTGTTTAGCAGACAGCACCCTGTGTTCACCCTCCTAGCACCCCACCGAGGGGTTAGGGCAGTACTGAAACAACGAGAAGGTGGTCCATCGCCCATGTCTTCTGGCTTAAGAGCCCCACAGCTTTCTGAAACACCTCATGCTCTGCATGCCTACAAACCTCTGCAAACACACTGGGACTGCAGCTTGCAGAAGAAGAGGGCTCGGATCTTAAGGAGACCTTGGGCAGTGTTAAAATCTTGGGAGACAAAAGACCAGGCTTGGATGTAAAACACTCCAAGGAAGAGAGAAAGCTTGTAACCAGCTCAGGGAGAGCAGGTCGTGGGAGGACAGGGAGCGTGCTCTGAGGGATGGCACGGCACAAGGTCTGCACGCACACAGCAATTCCTGTGTGCAACGAGCTCTTGGAGCAGCGGCAGGGAAGGGATTCAAACATGAGTCAGATGGGCGCTTACTTAGAGGAAGGAAACAGTCCAGAGGACAAACACCAGACAGTCAGGTGGAGAGAAGGGCCACCACCTCCTCTCCTGAAACGCTGCTCTGGCCCTCACGTACCACAAGTTCCTGCAAGAGGAACCAGTAGCAGCACCTGGGGGAAGGGATTTGCTCCACCTGCCCAGCTGAGATCAACAGAAATGGGGGAGCTCCTTGACACGCTGGCTAATGAAACATAGCAGCAGCCCAGGCACTCACTTTGTGAACATGTCCTAAAACACCCTGGCCGCCATGTGCCCCTTGCCCTCCAGCGACGTCTGCGTGTGGACTCAGCACGGCCGCAGCAGGCAGCCCAGACGGTGTGCGATACGAGGAGTGGAGACAAGGCACAGGGACTGGGACAAGCTGGTGAGCTGCCCAGTGCAAAAATTCCCCCCTTCTCCCCACTCCGTGTAAGAATTTACGGCAAATTTCTTGACTCCTTTGGTATCTCCCTCAAACACACAGCAGGGTACTGATGGAGAGGACGGGCTCTTGGGCTCATAGGATGTTTGTTCCAGAGAGCATATGTGCTGTCCTTGCAAATGGCACAGCATGCTGCGAAGGACTCTCTACCAGTCCCGAAGGATGTACCCAAGCTAGCATTAAATCTAGCTGGCTTGAGTGCCAAGAGCAACGAAGCTCTGGTCCCACAGACTTCAATATGAGTCATTTACCCCCAGCACGGAGCCTGGACCATGTCCTCGTGGTGACTAACTATTGGCACCGCTAGCTCAGAGGTGTCTATATATGTTCTTTGCCTACCTAGCTGCTGTCCTTTCCTAGAGCAAAGTCATCCCCCCACACAAACAGCCCTTGGGCTCTGCCACCAGTGCCCTGCACAGGTCCTGCCCCTTGACGCTGGCTTGTTGCCTGCCCTTGCCTTGGCTGAGGGGCAGCGTAGCTGTGCTGCAGGTGCCCCAGTTCTCCCTTCCCTGGTGCTGCAGCCACTCTGTGGGGTCAATGAGTCTGTCCCGAGACAACGATGATGGCAGAAGTCCTCGTAATGCAGCCCACAAGCACTGCTGCTAAGCTGGTTGCCGCACTCAGTTCATGACCCATAGTGCCTGTCCTTTCTGGGTCCCTGGCATTTTGTTTTCCTTGTCAGGGCAGACTACGCCAAGCACTGGGTATTTAAAGAGACTCCCTCCCAGTCAGAACAAGGTTTCCTTGGCCGTCCCAGTCCCACCGGCTGATGGGCATCCCACACAATCAATACACACGGTGTATTTGTGTTCCGGCCCCAGGTCGTGAGCAGGACGAGCAAAGGGCTCTTCTCCAGGGTTTGCCTGGTGGTTTCACCCTCCTTGGTTACTGGGAAACAATATTCCATTGGAAAAGTGAAGGAGTAAGTACCGCTGTGTCCCCTCTGTGAGCAAACCAACCCCAAAGACACCGACCAGACTGGAGGGGAGAGACACAGGGGACTCCCGCACCTCTTTCCACTGGGAGAGAAGCAGCGCAAGACATCTCAGCCAAGCCGTGACTCCCAAAAGCCTCTTTCCCCCCCTCTGCTTCCCAATACTCCCACCAATGTCCCCCGCTCCCTCCCTCCCTGCCCCTCCGGGTCAGTCCGGCTGCGCTTGCTGCACGATTCAGTCATTTCCTGACATTCAGCACTGCGCAGGTTGACCAGGAGCAGATGTACACGAGCGGAGAGGAGTGGGAGCTCTAACACCGCATCCAACAGCACACTGACAGCGTGTCGGGCAAGGGAAGGGAAAAAAAAAAAAAAAAAGAAAAGAGAAGGAGAGAGGGGGAAGAAAAAAAAACCACACACACAGCTCAATACTTTCCATGTGCTGCCGCTAAGGAGGAAATCGCCTCCATTTGCTACGTGCAAAGCCGGGTGTCTGCACGGCGGGGCCGGGAAGAGAAGGGAGCCTGTTTCCCAGGTGGGGAGGAGGGGCTGCCGGAGGATCTGCAGGAGGGAGGAAGGTGCCTCCCACACCCACGCGGGACGGGGACGGCGGGCTGAGCTGCAGGTGGCGGGGGAAATACCAGAGGCCGGGGCCGTGTGGTAGGAGCGCTTAGGAGGAGCGCCAGGCCGGGCGCTGCCCCATTTCCCCACCGCCGGGCTGCCGGACGGGGGGAGCTGCTGCGCTGCCCCGCTTTCGGCTCTGCCCAAAGGGAGGCAGCCCGGGGGCTCCCACTCCTGCCAGCCCTCCCAGCACCAGGGGCTGTGGGAAACCGGCTCCTTAGCCAGCACCCGCTCTTGCTTTTTGAGCTGGGGGGCCAGCTGTGTCCCCCCGCCCCCCCCCCCCCCCCGCCGTGGGGTACCTCGGCGCTCTCTCACCCCTCAAAACAGGGGCGAGGGGAGGTGAGGACAAATTTCCCACCCCCCTGCCTCCCTCTGAACAGCGTGGGAGGGTGGGACCCGGGCCACAATGTCCCACTCCCTTCCCGTGACTGCAGCTCTGGCCTCTCTGCATGCCGGGGTGCTGCCAGCCTGTAGGGCCAGCTGCCTGCTGCTGTGCCCCTGTCCCCTCCCTGGCTGCCCAGCCGCCTCTGGTAGCTGCTGCCCCACACCTCGTCCCAGCTGGCAGCCTCCTCCTGCACTCCCCCGGCAGCCATCTCTTCTGGGGCAGGAGAGGAGGAAGGATGCTCCTGCCCAAGGTCCCTGTCGGAGGCACCCCCAGACTGCTGCCTCCAGGATGATGGCAGAAGATGCAGCACCTGAGGGGAACTGAAGACCCCCCTGGGATTTCGAGGGCTTATCCTGTGAGACACTCAGCGTCCCCCTCTGGAGCTGAGCACCTCAGAGGATGGGGGTCCCCTCTCTCCAACCACTCCTTCCCCACTCCCACCATCCTTACCAACACAGCAGCTACCCCTCCTTCACCCACACACTTGTTCCCGGGCTGGTGCCACAGGGTGCACCCTCCTCGCCCTACTCCACAGCACAGCAAGACGTGCTGCAAGCAATCAAAACCCACCCCTCCTTGCCTGCCCCAGCGCTGGGGTGGGGGCCGTCCCACACGCCGGCCTTGCCGGGGCACGAGAGCCTTGTGCCGAGGCGTGGCACCACATTACCTCCTGCACCCGGACCAGGAGGCGAAGTCCCTGATTAGAGAAGGTCTGCCACAATCACTCCTGCTCTATGCAAGCCAGGGAAAGTCAGTGGACTACCAGATGGGTAAGGTCGGGCTGGGGTGGGGCAGGGTTTAGCCTGGGGACCAGGGCACGAGGGGTCCTTCCCCCCCAGCCCTGGGCACCTCGGTGGAAAGCAAGGGGGTCTTTGCTGCGGCGGCGGCTCTCTCGCGCCCGAGCCCCTGCCTGGCACAGCCTGCAGAGCGCATGGGCTTGGCATCTCACTGGGAGACTCTCACATCCAAAGCGTTTCTCCAGCTGTGAGTGGGGACCGCCAGAAAGACTGGGAAAATACATTCCGCTGTCTGCAGCATACACCTCGGCTGTAAACTGTAAAGTCAGCCTGGTTCTGCTCCAGGCTGCTTAAACACCGGCCCAGACCCCTTGAGCGCCTTCCCCATCGTATCTGCAGGCTCCCAGCTGCTGAGGAAGTTACAGCGCTCCCAGCCCCTCGCTGGGAAGCCACTGCTTTGTCCCGATTTGACCCACGTCCCGGGGGCCTTGTCTAATCTCGTTTGCACAGGTGTCCCACAGGTGGGGAACCCTTGGAGTCCACAGATCTGCATCCATGCCAGCTAAAGCACAATCAAACTTTAGGCCATTGCTGTTCCCTGGGAAAAGACAGGATTAACAGGGCCAAGCAATGGGAAATCCAAATGACCCCGTTCAGAAACTGGGTCCGCTACAGGAAAGGCTAGAGTGGGGGGAGAATATTTTGAAAGCTGGTGGTCTTCATCAAATCCATCAACCGTAAAATGCAGGGAAGCAAGGCAGTATGCAGCACAACCCATGCTATTTTGGCTGGTCCACCCCTTTTCTCATAGTCCTGCTCATCCTCAGAAGACCCCTGTGACTGGTGCCATGACCTGTTGCAGGTTTTTGTGGGGCACACTGTGGTACAGATCATTTGGCAAAGCCTTCTGTGATACACAAAGGAAAGCTTCAGACTGACACACCAAAGTCTCCAGCACCCCAGTGGAGAGAGGAGCATGGCACTCAAGCTCTCAAAAATGTCTCTCAGTTCACCTCCTGACCCACAAGACCCTCTGAGGGTTATGCTGTCCGCAGGATGCCACAGGAATGCGGATCCTGGGAAGTCCACCCTGAGGCCCTCCCCGACCTTTTGCAAAGAGCAGAACTTACCTCCAAAAACCTCCTGACATGTGGGACTCTCCCCGTTGGGATGTCTCATGGTTCCCCTGCAAGGTGCCATGGCTGGAGACCTCCTGTGCACCTACTGCAATGACGTAGGCTGCTGGATGTAGGGTCGTGAGGTTGTGTGTCCTAGCTCTGCAGCTGCCAGCCAGCTCCCGCTGGAGGGGCTGTCCAGCTCTGTTGTCACCACCTCTGTGGTGGCTCTATGGGCCATACACTGTAGTCAAGGGCTGACGGTGCCTACTGAGGAAGGCCTAGTCCATCTATCTGCAGGATGGGTGGCCCCCTCAATCACATGGAGAGAGCAGAAGCAGCCCCAGAAGCAGCAGAACTGGGTGCAAAGCCATGAGACAGTGGCTCGGTTTCTCTCGGGAATCAGTGTGGTGCCCGGAGGAGCTAGCAGCCCCCAAGCAAAGCAGGGGGACTTCCAACAGGGACCCCAGTTCATCTTCCAGGAAGGTGCGGGGAGGCGGCATCTTCTGCTCGCTGGTGGTGAACGCACAGCGGGGATGATGGCACACCACGCTGCCCGGGGGGGGAAAGAGCTCTGAAAGAAGACATCCCCTTCTATTGGGCATCTCCCCTTCTGTTGGTTTATGAATTTATTTTTCATTTTCCCTCCCTCCTCCTCTTCCTCCTCCTTCTTTCCCCCTAATCCATGAACAAGACTCTCAGAGCTAGAAGAGAGGCGAAAACCAGCACAGCTGCAAATTCGATCAGCCGCGCGCTGGCAGGCAGGCACGCACAGCTGGGAGAGGGGAGCGTGCTCTCACACACACAAAGCAGCACCAAATGGAGCGCGTGGATGAAGGCCAGCAGAGGCCGGTGACTCACATGCCCCGGCCTCCATCAGCTTCAGACCAAGGAACATCAGCAGATGACCAAGGCTGGCAGGAGACACCGCAATGCCGGAGCCGTGCTGAGCACCTACCAGCTGCCCGAGTCAAGGATGGGCAAACTCTCCTGGCCTCAGAGGCTGCTCAACAGATTTTGGTGGCAGCCAGATGTAAAGCACCACGTTATCTTCTGTGGATCTGAGTCTAAATATTTATTTCCTCGCCCAGGTCCTGACATGTCCCTCCTCCCTCCTTCCTTTGTCAAAAGCCTCCATACCACCAGTAGCAAGAGGTGCTTAAAAGGGAGAGTGCCTGGTGCCACAGAGCCGGCAGATGGGCAGGAAGGAAAGCGCAGCTTGCTGCTAGCTGAGCACCGACAAGAATTGGAGAGCCCTTCACATGGCGGAGGTGGGGAGCAAGGAGGCTGTCGTGAAAACTGCAGCTGCCGCACTAGGAGCCCCTGCTCTCGGGGTATTCTCTCCCCTCCCCAAAACACCCCGGCAACACAGCAGGGCCTGCAACGGCTGCCAGAGCCTCCTTGCTCAGAGGCTATTTAGTCTCCCAGAGAGGAGAAAGCACGCTTGTGGAAGACTCCAGCAGCAGAGCAAAACCGGCACCTCTGAGGACATGCAGCGCCGTTGCAAAGGGCAGCACTGCTCCCCAGCCCTGCCTGCGCCCGCTGCAGCACCACCACGGCTGGGCCAGCTTCTCGCCTTCCTCGTCTGTGACAGCAGTGGCCCGTGCCAGGGCACAGCGCAGTGCAGGACAGAGAGGAGGGAAAAGGGCCCTGCGCTGATGCAGCATCCATACCCACCTCCCAGTGCATGGTGCTGCAGCGGGCGGTGCTAACTGGGGACTTCAGGCTTCTTCCATCCTCTTTAACACCTACACCGCTGCAGTACAGCTCTACGCCATTTGCTATGGCCTGGCGATACATCCCAGTGCCGGTCTCCTTGCAGTACAAGTTCCTCCCGGCCCTGGGCAGCATCACTTTTATTTGGGATGCTGACTCCCCAGCTTGACAGAACACAGACGCGCTGCAGAGCACCAGGAGGGAGGCCGGTGAACCACCGTTTCATCACACTGCAGAAAAATGGGAGAGGATCCTGTACAGACCTGAGCAGTGGTACAGCATCGCCCAGCCCTGCCTGCCCTTGGAGCCCTCATCTTCTGCGATTTCTTCTTGCACAGCCACACTTCCCAGCACGTCGGTCTGTGATGCCTGGCTCCCCTCTCTCCTCCCCTCCTCGCCCTGCCGTGAGGACCACACAGCTTCCCCCTGTGCGCGCAGGATGCAGCACCATTCAGAGCTGCCATGAGGTGTAAGTTTGAGGTAGCTGGAAAGCACTGGTATAAGCTGACCACCTCTCCTGTGCATAAGCAACCATACCCTGTCCGCCCCGAGCTCCACCTCCAAACTAAGGCTGGAGCCTGGGTACCGCTCACAGGTTAAAGATTGGACACTGCCATTCTGGTCTGGGGGGAGAAAGAAAGTGAAGGCAGAAAAGGATGGAAGTTTTAGGGCTTTCTCATACTTCTTTCACCCCGACAAAACACGATCTCCATTCCAGCAGCTCTGTGAAAGCAGACATGCAAGGGACAGGTGTTGCAGGTAGGTCTGCTTCTGCCAAGCACTACAAACATGCTGTCACTCTTCCCGTGCCAAGCACCGGTTTTCATCCGGTTTTAACTTGGACATACTTAAACCGTTTGGGCTGAACTTTGTCTTGCTGGTTGGCTGCCTAACGTTGAACTATCTATAAAAATATAGATATAAAATATATAATTTCAGCCAAAATGATTCATCTGCTTCCAAGAACATTGTAAGGGGAAATACTTTGGTTTCTCTTGCTTTTGTTACAGAGAAATCTGATGACCTTTTCTTTGAAGAGCTCTCGAAGCTGCATGTTTTTGGCATGCGGACTTGAAGTTTGGCAAAAGGAGAAGCAGGGAAGGCCTTTGGTTTAGTCCAGATGCACCCTTTGCTGCTGCCAAACTTAGCCAAGTCTTTGAAATATTCCGTTTCACATGTGCTCCCTTAAGACAGCCTTCTAGTGCTCACCAGCTAAATTCCCTGAAATTTTTCCCCTTTCAGGATGCGCTCCAGCCAGGGGCTGAGCAGGATTTCCAGATAAGCAAAGCTGTGGATTGCTGCAATCCAGACCACGAGTCCAGTCCCTCCCTGAGATTAGGCAGTTCCTGCCCCCTCACACTCCCCATCCTGGCCCAGGCAGCGTGAGCAATGCACGCATAGGGAGGTGGACAAAGGAGCCGACCGGATCAAGAGACACTGCTGGGAGGATAGAGGATTTGGGATGGGGATTTGGCTGAAGGGAGATTGGACTGGATCCGGGAGGGGAAAGGAAGTGAGCCTCCATGAGGAGTCAGCATGAAGAACTGCGACCAACCGAGAGCACGGCACAAGGATGCAGAGGACCCTGCAAGGATGCAACCCTGGAGAAAGCCAGGGTATCCCGGGAGCCAGACAAAACGAGGAGCGGGGCGGGAGGAGGGGGACAGACAGCTGCTGAGTATCACCAGCACAAAATGAGGCAAGAGTCCAGGCAAAACCAAGAGGTCTTGGACAGCATCGCAGGCAGAGGTGATGGCCAAAAGGTGTGCAGGAAGCATAAGAACTGACGTTTGGGGGTGTCAGGACAAGACCACATCTGCAAGGAGTTTTTTTCAACACGAGGCATGGAGGGGAAGCTGCATATCATGGAAATATTACTATGAGGGCTCATCTTAGAAGGGGGTGAATCAGTCCTGCACCTTGACATCAGGGTCCTGCCCTGCTAGTGGAAATCAGCAGAGCTCTGTCAGTGTGAGCTGAGGGTCTCAGAGGCGTGCAGGCTCCACACTCTGAAGACAGAGGAGGGAATTCATCGGAAAGTAATAAACTGTAAATCAGGACATTGTTTCCAAGCAGGGAGGGACACATCCTGCTTGGTATGGTGCAAATGAAACCCTTCAATGTGGCAGAGGCTCAGAATAGCTCCATTTGTTTATTTATTTTCATTGTGATGCTCTGGTTTTCCTTGGAAGCAGCCGCACTGAAATCTTCGCAGCTCCGAGGTCTCCGACCTCAGCTCCAGCCCAAAGGAGGGCAGAAGGTTTGGAGACCATCCAGGCAAACATTTGAAGCTTGCGAGCCTTGCTTTGCACTAGCATTAAGAGCCCCCTTCACAGTCATGCTTCATTAGCTCTAGGCACCAACGCAAAAGTCTCTCCGTGGACGTTAGCTGGCCTTTCATGGGACCGCTGTTCTCCACGGATGAGCAGTCAACACTACCAGTGCCTGCTTTTGCTTTATTCTTTGCTTAAGGAGGAAAATTCTCTTACCATTTTCTTAAAAATAAAAAAACCCAACACACAGAGAAAAAAAAAAGCACTTACACTCACAGAGCAGCGATACCTTTTCCTTTTTGCCCCAGAATCACCAGGACAAACCCTGCCACTTTTTCTCGGAAACACATCTCCTCTTCCTAATGTCATACCTAGGCAAGAGCAGAAAGTTTGCATTCAGGCTGTGTCAGCGGCACGGGGGTGACTCGCCCATCTTCCAGCCCGGGTGCCAGCCGGTGACTCATCTGCGACAGAAATCAGGGAGCGTGAAGCAGAAGAAGAATGGAGAAAGCAGCGGTCCATGTTATTCCCAGTGCGTCACTCCACCAGGAGATGTCTTCCTGTGCAGATGGGGTCACAGGCCCTGGCAGACATGATGGGCAGAGCTGGACCTCAAGCTGTGGGGAAACCTGCAGGGGAGAGTGTTTGTGCATGCGAGTGTCTTCGAGAAAGGGAGTGACTCTGGGCAGCTCTCCACTTAAATGCTTCCTATACAGAGCGGCTGGGGATTATCTGTTGGAGCTATTTCTTTGTATTGAATCTTTTACTCTGTTTTAACAGCAGGTTCTGGGTTCTGCAGGGAGCTTTTACTTTTTAACACAAACCTGAACTCCTGGAAGCCAGGCAGTTTGGCCAAACACCCTCCCTCCCCCAGGCCTTGACCCCGAAGCACCGGGGCTGCCTCCTGGTCCCTGAGCCCTGCCTTGCCATGCTCTGCCCTGCCCTGCCATGCTCTGCTCTGTCCTGCCAGGCTCTGCCCTACCATGCCATGCTCTCCCTGCCGTGCCATGCTCTCCCCTGCTATGCTATGATCTGCCCTGCCATGCCATACTCCCCCTGCCGTGCCATGCTCTCCCTGCCATGCCATAGTCTCCCTGCAGTGCCATACTCTCCCTGCCATGCCATGCTCTCCCTGCCGTGCCATACTCTCCCTGCAGTGCCATGCTCTCCCTGCCATGCCACAGTCTCCCTGCCATGCCATACTGTCCCTGCCATGCCATGCTCTCCCTCCCATGCCATCTCTCCCTGCCATGCCATACTCTCCCCTGCCATGCCATACTCTCCCTTGCCATGGAATACTCTCCCTGCCATGCCATGCTCTGTCCTGCCATGCCAGGCTCCTATCCAGCACCATGGTCATGTTGCCACATTTTGTTAGCAGGGTGCCCTGGCGCATGGTGCGATCTGAAGTCCAACCAGGGTGCTGGGCACAAGCCACCTGGACTGCAGCTTCCAGGAGACAGAGCAACATCAAGAAGATGTGAGCATGACTTTTTTATTGACAAGAGCTGAGCAGCTGGAGAAGGAGCGAAAACCAGCTCTGCGTTTTAACTTCCCTCTCTAGAGGAGGGCCAGGCGGGCATCCAAACCAGGGTAGTCCTCGGAAACTGCACAGCAGAAGTGGCTTCACAGGAGCATTTGGTGTTGGAAGAAGGACCAGATGACATTTGGCTGTTGAAGTCCTTCTGCCCTCAACTTCTCCTCCGCAGGCTGGCTCCTGCCAGCTGTTCCCCGTCTCTTCGCCACAGCACCGCCAGCTTTGGCCAAGCTGAGAGATGAGACTTTCCAGCCTCAAAGCTAGGAGCCTGCTGAGGGGAGCTGGACCTTAACCGAGATCCTTAGCCTCACAAATTTATCTGAGAGCTCCTCCAAGGGGCAATGGCACTGTGGAGGAAAAGCACGCCCACCGTCTCTCTCCCTCCACATCCGCAGGTGTCTGCAGAGCCATCGGACCTGCGGTGCTCCGTGACCTCGGGCGTCTGCTCCACTTTCGCTGGGAGGGACGGCCAGGGCGCTTCCCTGGGCGCGAGCAGCTCCCACACAGCGGGCCAGCGCTCAGTGCCAGGGGATGTGTGTGCAGAGCCAGCCGGAGGTAAAATGCGAGCCTGCTTTCTCTGAGACAGCCAGGGCCAAGCCCAGAGGAAGAGGCGAAGAAAGCCTTTGCTGTCAGAATCAGGGTTTACAACCAGCTGTAAATGGCCTCGGTCCCTAAAGTTCCCATGGTGACAGTCCTGGTGGGAACAGAGCTGTCTCCTCTGCCCCGTCCCCACCAGCCCTTCCCAGGTCGGGGGGTGCAGCCGCCTGGCGCAGCCCGGGTGAGCGCATCCAGCTCCAACACCCCCTGAGATGGGGAACGAAATGCAGCCCCAAATCTGGGGGAGCAGCAGCCAGGGCACCTTGTGTAGCATCCCTCCGGGGCCAGGCTGCAAAAGCAGCAGCTTTGGGGTTTGCTGCTTCTCATTCGGCCGAGTGTGGAGTTTGGTATTCGCCCCCACTCAGGCTCCAAAAGGCGAAAGGTCAGTGACGACAGCAATGGATGGACCAGTTCTCCCTGGGACACAGACACAGAGCACCTACCCCTGAAGCCAAAGGCAAGCTTTCTGGAGAGAAAGGCTGTTTGCAACCCATGATCTCTGCTATCAGCTCCTCTTGAATTCACCAGCTAGTTTTCTTTGCTGGTGCCTGGCCAACTTGACTTACAGCTCTTCCCAGGACATGATATTCCCCTGCTTGTAATATCAGCTTGCTTATTTAATGCATTCACGTGGGGGAAGGCCCACTGCAGAGGCACCAGTGTGCAATGCAGACCTAGGTTCTCTCCCAGGGAAGGCTTCCCTTTGACCTGCTGTGAGACCATGGGCAAATCCCTTAATCCTTCTATACCAAAGATTCCCATGCATTAAAAAAAGACATAGCTTTTCCCCTGCTCTTGCTCTGCCTTCCATGGTACTAGAGAAAAATCTCTTTCCATGTGGAGATGGATGTGTGCACCACATCCCACCACGGGAGCTACTCTAGACTCCCTCCAAGTGGGACTGGTCCCATCAGACCATCCCCAGCGTGGAAACTGCTGCCTGAGCTAATTACCCCAGGCTCCCCATATAGCTGGTGGGAAGAAAAATCTCCTTTAGGAACTCGATGGAGCTAACCTTTTTGAGATGTCTAGTTGAGGATGAAACAACTGATGCTGTGTAAGTGCTTCTGGCTGCTCATGAAGTCCAGGACATCTTGGTCACATTAGATGTCTCCACTGCAGAGCCTGAGACGTGGTCAGACAACTCGTGCTGGCCACAGAAGCTGCAGTTTGGATGCACAGATGGTGTGACTCCGGTGAGTGAAAAAGATTACTTTCCCCCAGTCATCTTTCTGAGCGTAATTCCTCTTAAGGCCAAAAGCCTTGCCTTGGCTGGTTACGGCATCGCTGTGCAACGAACGTGAGTCACTGCTGAATTACGACTCCTTGCTTGCTGAGTTTAAAACAGAGGAAGGCAGCTTAAGAAACGGAAGGGGCTAAGCATGTGAAAAATGTTCCGTTTTCAAAACTGCCATTAGCCAATTGAAAAATCTTTGTATTTGGGCTGCAAGTCTATGCCAAGTCTCTGTCTGAGGCTCAGTTCAAACACTCAGGCTATATAATCCCTTCCAGTCTGGGCTCATAATGGAAACGCCAACAGACCGTTAAGCACAGCAGCATTGCCAGGTTCTACTATAATTAAACACACACAGGAAAAGGTATAAATAACCAGGTTAAATTAAGGCAGGGGGCTGTGATTGAAGGGATCTCCGGGAAAGCCTGCAGCCTGATCGTGTGTGACTGGTTCAGGGGTGGTCGACCAGGGACCTGGGTTTTGCGCCTGGCCCAGGTGAGCCCTCTCCAGCAGATGCTGTGTATAAAAGCGAAGTCAACTGGCCATGATCACCTGCAGAGCGCGATGTCCCAGCCCCCAGGTCTGCGCTCCTGCCCTTGAGGCAAGCTCCTTTCTGTAAGGCAAGCTACACCTTGCCTTACAGAAAGCCAGGTGAGGGGGAAAATGGGAGCTTTGCTGCCTTCTGAGCCACGCTCAGCCTTGCTGGGTTTATTTACCCCGTTGGGGGGCCACGTTTGCTGTTTGCCACCTTGTCCTCATTTCCACAACAACCAGATGATGTGGCCTGAGGAAATGATGATGCAGAAGCCATAGACAGAAAAAGTTCAAAGTACAGCACAGAAAGAGTGGCAGAGGAGGCAGAGACTTCTTTTGGGGACATTGGTGCCTGGGGACCACTTCATCCACAGCCTCGGGGTCCTCCGAGGGAAGCACCTCTCTGCAGCACGCAGGTGTTGCAAAGCAGGTAGCGGAGATATGGCAGCTCCCGCTCTCTCTTCTCTGCGGATTGTTACCACTTCCACGTCCAGGCTGTCTGACAAGAAACCCTCCTGCATGTAGATGCTGCGGAAAGGTGGGACACCCTCAAACGGGACACTGGCCTGGCTGTACTGGCCAACATGTAAAGCCAGGAAAAAAGGCAAATCCACAAGCGAAAGGTTCCCATGCCTGCCTCCTTCCTTGTGCTGATGGGTGCAAGAAGTAACACCACGGGAATGCTGCAGGACTCTCAGGTAAGGCAGCATGGGCTGCAGGATGCACCAATGCCACCACAGAGTGCCATGCTTGCTCGGGACAGCGGTGCTGGCTCCTGAGCTTTTCAGCAGGATTAGCTGCACACGCACGTCCCTCCTGGTTTTCCTCTTATGACTCCCAGCTCGGTTCGACTGAGTTTTCTGGGCCAACTCTTCTAAATTTGTACAAGTATCCAGGGAGCTTTAGTAAATAACACAGTCAATATTTGTTTTCAATATTTGCCTTTCAAAAAGACAATGAGGCAGCAGCCACGCAGCCATGCACAAGGATATGGCCACGCGTGCGACCTCGGGCAATTGCGGAGCACACCCCGCATCAGAAAACTGAGGCTCGCTTTTCTATCTGAAGAAATAACTCCACCAAAATGAATGTGAAGAAGACCCCCCTCCGCTGAAACCAGATATACGCATGCTCCAGCACATATGTAGATTTGTGTACGCTCGTATATTTTTCTGACCGCAGTCATCAAGCATCAAATCTTGCACTTTCCAAAAAAAGAAAAAGCTCATTTCCAGCCTGCAAGACCGACTCTGACCTCAGCCTGTGCTTCCCCAGCTGAGCTAATAACGCTCCCAACCCCCAAAATATGGAGGCAGCTCAGAATGGAAATGTTAAAGAGCCGTAATTCCAGAGGATGTGAATGGCTAATTCTGTACATTCAAATGAAACAGAGGGGAAATATACTGAATGGAGCCCATGTATAAGATCATATGAAATGTAAAAAGACTTGTTGTTCGGTGCACACACTGCCTCTTCAATCTAGTTCTGTTTAAATGCCCATTCTTTTCGTTTGGCATCTCCTTGTCCCTCGATGGCTGAATCAAAAGAGGAACGAAATAATGACACAAAGATTTTAAAAAACTCAGCCCCAGCTGCAGCAGGGAGAAGCCTGAAGCGAAACGTGAGAGCGTACGGCTCTTTGTTAAGGTTTCCTTGGCTATAGAATATGGTATATGAAACGCCTGGCGGATCCCGTTTGGTCCTATGGAGGGAGAGCTCTTAAGGTGGCTCCCTTGGGTTTGGGGAGGGCTGCGGGAAGGCTTCCCCGCATTTGCAGGCAGCAAGCGTCCCACCTGCAGAGACCCCAGGGCCCGGCCGGTTCCCCCTCCAAATGCCCTGGGGGCCTGGGGCGCGTTCTCTGCAGACGGTGGGTGGTCCAGCCTTTTTTTGACTTTTTCTTCATTGTCGCTGCTGCTTTACATCAGGAAACCAAACTCAGTGCTTCTTGTTGGGAGATGGTTCCAATTTATATAGGTTTCCAGGAAATAAATATGGTTTTTTCCGTGCCTCTGAGGTATTTTGTGCATGCCCATCCCCAGCCGGCAGAGCCACGCACACAAGCAGCTACGAGGCGTTGGTGCCAGCAGTGCACAGCCCACGCTCCTTGGCCACAGCCTTTTCTAAACTCTGCAACTGGAAGCTGGTGAAAGAGTTGATGCCCCGATGACTGCAGGGACCCCAGTGTCACCAGCCCAGCAGAGCTGGGGCAGAGCCGGGGCAAGGCTGCCTGTTGCCTCCCGATCTCCAGCGCCCACGTCCATGGGAAAGTTCGGCAGGTCTTTGCACCAGATGTCCCCACCACAACCTCCTTGCAAATGCTGCAGGAGGTAACACCTTTTGGGAGAGGGCATCACGCAGAGCATCCACTTCTGGGAGGGGAAACCACCGTTTGCTCGGCTCTCTGGCTATGAGGAGCAACCAGGGAGAGAAGGTGCAGTGCAGGGTGGAGGAGGAGGCTCACGAGGATGGGGCCAGCTCTCCCTGCTGCCACCCAGCCACTTGGCCAGTGCCATGAACAGCAACACCAAAAGACATCTAGTAAGTGCCGCAGTGACCGGCTCCCCATAGCTGAGCAGCTTTGAGCCGTATTGCTTAATCTAAACAAATGTTCTGTGAACATCAACACTAATTCATTTTCCGTGGGCTGCACAGTTTACCTCTCAGAGGCTCTTCCAGCAGCTGCAGCTGATTTCTGCTCATGCCCAGCATGTCGTCCCCAGGACCCCCCACCTTCACGGTCACCAAGGTGGTTCTCAGCGTGTCCTCTCACAGACCCCAGCCCTTGGGACATGCTGGGAATGGATGGGGTCTTTCCATGGGTTCCCCGTGGGAAAACCCCAGTGATGCTGGGATGCCCTGAGCTCGCATCAGCCCTGAGGGCCCAGTGGCTGACCTGTGCCACCTGGATAGGTGCTCAAATTATTCATTGGCATTGATGGATTCTCTGTATTGGGCATTACTTGGGACAGACTCAGGCTGTGGGCTCCCTGTACATTGTGCCTACCCCATGCAGAGGAAGCCTAGATATGGTATCTCCTGTGGTCCTGCTCCAGCATCTCTCAGAGCTCTTGGCCATGGCCAGGCTGGACCTCCCAGCTCCTGGGCACCCACCATGGAGCCAGCGCAAGCCGAGTGCCATGCCCAGCCAGGCAGCAGGATGCTTCCCCGCAGAAAGGAGCACAGGGCTGCTCTGCTCAGCTCTTTGCCTGGCAGGAGGGCCTTTGCAAACCCCTGGGGAGACACTTCCAAAGGCATCAGGTCACCCCAGCGCCCTTGACTATCTTGGCTAAATCCCAGAGAGGAGGGGTGCCACGACCACCGCTCCCTCCTGACCAGGCTGCACCCCAGCCACGTGTGCTGCCAGCATGTCAGGAGACTTCTCACCTGCCTGTCCCCAGGGCTGGTGAGGAGAAGCACGTTCCTCCACGGCCACTGAAGCCACCGCATGATGCTCACACACGTGGCTGCCAGGAGGCTGGCACAGTGCAGGGGAGGACAGCCAGAGCAGCCATGTGATTCCCTCGCTGCTATTCCTGGTCCCCAGTGAGGCTGGAGGACTGTCACATGGAGCGAGAATCACCCGGCTGCAGCGTACAATCCAGGTGAGTCCAGCTGTGGTGACAGCAAATTCCTAATTAGTTCATTGCATCAGACCGGCCAAACACTCACAGTCATTACCCAAGGATGGCCTACGTGCCGGGCAGGGTGTACTCCCCTGATCCCTGCTTCCCAGAACGGGAGCGGGAGAGCCAGACCAGCTCGCCCTGGAAAAGGGACACGCTGTGTGCCGTGCCCGGCAGGCCAACCAACTCCAGGTCCCGCAAACCACATGGGAAAAAACAGCGAGACAAAGTGCCAGGCATGCAGCAAATGGCCCGAGTGTGACTGTCCTACATGGTGAGGTCTCATCCTGCCCCATGCATGGATGTGCAGTGGGTGTCTCTTACCCACGGCCACAGGGACCCAGGCACAGGATGGCGGGGTGCACACCAGCTCCCCCATCCTGCTCTCCTGCGCTTCGGGCTGTAGGCAGGCATGACCCACTCCCTTCCGACCGCTTCCTGAGGACGGAGAGCCTGGCACATGTTTGGAAGCCCCTCAACATGGCGGTAGTGGGGCGAGCTCCCTGCACGTTTGCTGGTACCTTTGCAGAGAGGTGCTCTCCCCGTGAGCTTGGCCGGACTCTGTGCGAGTGCTGGCTGGTGGGTCGGAGCCCTGCCAGGCGCCCGCTCCCGGCAGCATCGGAGGGCAGCAGCACCGCTGCCTCGGAGGTAGCACAGGCAGGTTTGGCAGGGAACTATGTATCTTGGAGCTGCTTTCCCCACGGCGGTAGCTGGAGCCAATTCTGAATACTTAGCTGGTTTAATATGCAAACAAAAATCCCTGGATTGTCAGCTCTTCCAAGCAAGGGACCATCCGAGTGCTTGGCAAACACGCAGGGTGTGGGGGAAGCTGTGGCAACCAAGCAGCAATAGCTAACGCTGGTCACAGGGCAGAGGTGAGAAACTGCGGGCCCAGCCATGCAGCCTGGGCTGGGCTCTGCTTCATGCTCACTCTGAAGTTTAGCTGCCCTCCTTTGCTCAAGCCAGGCTCACACGGGGTGGCAAGGTGTGCCAATCCTTCCTGGGCTTGAGCCCCATCAAGGCCAGTGCTGCTGGTGGCTTCGAGGCACCGCAAGGTGCTGGGCCAGGCAGGGACCTCCTGCCGACCACGAGCTGGAAGCATCCACGCTGCTGCAGGCTCTCCTGTCCTCCTGCATCCCCTCCTGGCCCCGGGGACACCTCACCCCGCTGGCTGGAGAGTCCCCCTCTCATCTGCCCTCTGGATGAAGGATCCTGCAGGATGCAGGATGCCACTAAAGCATGGGCTCCTTTAGTGTGGCATGCAGTAACCACTTCCCAGCACACAGCAATCCTACCTAACTGGTTCAGACAAGGGGTGATGAAAAACCCTGCGTCCCGCTGAAACCACTGTGGGATTTAGGACAGGCAGGTGGGATCACCCAGGCTGGAGCACAACCAGCAGGCAGGAACCGGTGCCCAAACAGTGCCAAAGGCACCACCGGATCTGCAGGGTACCGCCCCTGAGGTACAGCCAGCCATGCTGGGGGGGTCAGTGCCACAGCACCAGCCTTGTCCATCCCACAAGTAACGCAGGCGCAGCTGAGAAATGGGGCCCCAGCCGCTGCGAGTGCCGTGCTGGAGCTTTCTGCAGGGTCCCTCGCCCATGGCACAGGCCAGCTCTGCTCCTGCGCTGTGGCACGGGGGTGGCACAAGGGTAGGTACCTCCAGCAGGAACCCAATCAACGTGCTCTCGGGGGTCTCCCCCAAAGCTCCCCCTGAGCATCTCTGCACCTTGAGCGCTCCCCAGAAGGAAACTTAAGCCTCAGCAATGCAGGCAGCCAAAGCTGCCTCTGGAGGAAATGCTATCCCCCATGTGGCAGTGGGCAGAGTGGATGGGAAAGCAGCGCTTCCCTCAGCCCACTGCCTCCCGGCAACAGCAAGGGCTGTCCATGTTGAGCTGCAGGCATGGCCCACAGCCGCCCGGGCGTTAGAGGGAAGGCTTCGGGGCTGCGTGCAGTCACTGCTATCGCTGTTCAGTCACCCGCCCCACAGCTGTGTCAGCGATGCTAATGTCCCCGTCCCTAGAGCGGGAAATCCCGGCTGCAGCTAGAAGCGACCGACACACGCAGTCCCAGGTGATGCCTCAGAGGCCCCCAAACCAAAAAAAAGGGCTTTTCCTCTCCTTATCTCAAAGCACTGAGCACTCGTCACCCCGGCTTCTCTGCCAGCAAATGGCAGGGAGTTACTCAGCTTCTTCTCCCGGCTTTCCCCACCAAAGGGGACCTCTGACGCAACTGGGCGGCCATGGGAGAGCAGGATGAGGGGCTGCGAACATCCCCCAGGGCACAAGGAAGCTGCAGGGGAGGAAGATGTCCCAGCGCTGCCTTGCGAGGCCGGGCCTAGCCGTGGGCAGCGGGGAGAAGGGAGTTCGTTGACAGCAAAAGGCAGCCGTGCCCCTCAAAGCCCAGCCTGCTCCCAGACCCCCCCCGGCCCAGCGCCCCCGCCCCGGGGCTCCGACAGCTCTGCAAGGGGCGTGCGGAGAGCACCGCGGGGGCACGCCAGGGCCCAAGGCGGGCGCGGCAGCCCGGTGCAAAACGACGGGGCCGCGCCGGCCCCCAGGCAGGCTCCGCTCGGGGTCGCCGGTGCGGCGCGGTGCCGGGCTGCGGGGCGGGAGGCGGCGCCGGCATCTCCGCGAGGACACCTTAACGCCGGTGCCTGCGGGCCGCCTCCCGCCGCCCCGCTCCGCTCCTCGCCGCCGCTCCTCGCTGGGAAGCAGCTGACTCGGGGCGGCTGCCAGCGCTGCTGGCTGCTGGATCCGGCCGCTGCAACGTGCAGCCTGACATGTAAACCCGGGCAGGCCTATGCTAATGGCTGGGGGAGGGCGCCTGGCGCAGGGGCGAGGGGGAACGGAGGTGGAGGCCGGAGCCCAGCCAGCACATTCCCCCCCCTTCTCCATCACCACCTCCCCGCGTCCATCTGCATCCCCTCCTCCTCCTCCTCCTCCTCCATTCATAAAATCCGGGCGGCACTGCCATCTACCGTAGCGTGCGACGGCCAGCCCCACGCCCCGCTCGGCCCCGAGCCCACCGCCCCGCTGGCACCCCCGCCCGCACCCCTGGGCCCTGCCCGTGGGTCCCGCCCCATCGCGAGCCCTCATCCCAGCAGCACTCCCAAAGCCCCCACGGGACTTCCCACGGGGCAGAAAGGCAATCCTGTCCTCGCCCTTAATGCGAAGTTGGGGTCTCTCCATCCAGCCCCTCACCCCAGCCTCAGGCCTGCCCCAGCTGTATTTGAGGGGGTCTCCTCGCCACCCTCTGGGGCAGCACAGCCAAGAGCTGAGCGGTCAGCCCCACCTCCACCGCCCAAGCAGCTAGAAATCAGGAGGCGGCAGAGACAGCGGTCTCATACCTATGCTGTCTGGCCTCCCACCCTTAGGAAAACCCTCACCTCATGTTTTCAAGCACCTCCTTAAATCCACAAAGTCCTCTCTCAGCGCGGGGAGATAGCGGAGATAAAAGCCCAGCTTCTCCTGTAAGGAGCCATGGGCCTGAGGCTTTAAAAAAAAAGATGAAAGTAGCACGTGCCCACCAGGAGAAGGGTGAGAGTTAGCCATCAGCCATAGTCCCTGCTCGGGAAGAAACCCTTCCAGGGCCAAGCAGCCCCCTCCATGAGGAGACGCTGAGGGGCAGCCCCTTTCCCTTGGCGATCCTTTTCCCGTTCCCCACTGGAGAGGGCCTGGGCTCCCACCCCGCTCCGCTTACAGTGTTTTATTCTCCCTCCTCAGCGTGCAATGGGGCAATCCCTGGTTGGGTCTTATTCCACGTCCCTTTCCTTACTATCACCCACAGGAATAAAGTCTTGCCCCCCCTCCGCCATGTCAGAGCACCCTCCCCAATCCCCCATGCCCTTCCTTGCCTTCCTTTCCTCCCCTCACTAGGGAGGGTTATCCCCGGGCAGCAAAGACGGCAACCCCACACCCCACCGGGAAGTGAGCAGCCCTGCGGGGTGGCCAGGGCCGGACCTCAGGGTTCACGGCTGGGCGAGCAGGAGCAGCGGGCTCCCTGGCCGGGTCTCCCCCCTGGCAGCATCTCAGCTCGCACCAGCCTCCCTCTTTGTTCACTGGAGCTCCCCCCCAGGACTGAAGCCCCAGGGGAGCAGGAGAAGGGGAAGGTGGTGAATTTGGACCGGCCCAACAGAACAACCTGCAGGCGGGTCAGTGTGTGCAACGCGTGTGCAGGTGGGAGACCTCGTGCTTGGAGCTGAATGGGGAGCACTGTCTGAGCATCTCTACAGGGAAGAGAGAGAGGGAGGGAGGGAGAGAGGGAAAAAAATCGTGTGAGTGCAGCATTTGCAAAATGAGCTGGCGGTAAATAGCTGGAGGATAGACAGCGTCTCTGTACGTGAGGCACAGCACGGAGAGCTGCACCTGAGCGAGGCTGGGCCACTGCTCGCTTCGGCATCACACGTCACTTACTGATGCATCCTCCCCAGCCTGCCCTCTCTCTGCACCGGCTCCCCCGCCTCCGCCACAAAAATGCAGCGGGAAAAATGGGTTCCCCCCCAACACCCGGTGCAGCCACAAAGCAGAGAGCTGGGAGAGAACTTGATTCAAGGTCCAGCTCGTGCCTGCCCCGGTTCCAGAGGACATTCAACAGCAAGAACCTCCTGATCCCCTTTTCCTGCTGGGGACCCGCACTCCCCTGAGCTCTGCCTCTCCCCACACCCCTGCTCAGGCTCTTTCTTCCCCGAGCAACAGCAGCCGTGTTGCCAACGCTCCCTGCTTGCAAGTGTCGCTCTCGCTATCCAAGTCCCTTTGTTCCCCTCGCAGGGCAGCCTTCCTCTGCGTTTCGCAGCGAGAGGCTGAGGCCCAGCACAACTCATCTCGCCTGGGGTGTTCCAGGGGCAGGAGACCACCTCCCCTCCTCCCCCCGCTGTGAAAGACCAGGCAAAATTCACACAGCACCCGAAAAACACAGCGCCCTTCCTACGTGCCGTAGGAGAAGGAGCAGAAGCCGTCCTTCCCCCGTAGCAAGGCGCGCCCAGGGGTATCGGTTATAGCAAACCCCGCCAATTATTTGCAATTTTCCAAGGCTTCCTCCCCAGGCCCACGGGGTTTGCTGGTCCCACAGGCGTTAGCGAGCGGCCCGGTAGCCCGCGCTCCGTGGGAAGGCCGGCACCCGCCTGACACCGTGTGGCCGCCGCCCGCCTTGCAGGGACGCGGGGAGGGTGCCGGAGCCAGCCCGGGGATGCGGACCCCGTCGGTGGGAAGGGAGGGAAGGCTGCGTGGGAGTGGGCAGGCAGGGTCTCGCCCAGACTGACTCTTAGCAGAGCAAAGTTAACAGGAGCGGGGAGAAATCGCAGCCCGAGCGCACGCCTGACTCCTGCCACCCGCCATCCGGGGATAAAATGCTACACGCTTTAATAAAGCAGCACACACGTGTCCCGGCAGTTTCCGTAGGTGCCCATGGATTCAGCCCAGCATGTCCAGAAGGAAAAGAATTTCATTTTACTGCTAGCTGATGCCCCAGATGCATATGAGCGCACAAGACCTCTTGCTCTGTGGGCAGCGTGTGACAGCAGGGGGCTGCTATGATAATGTCTCAACAGATGAGAGGCCCCTAAGAACATCCATATGGCTTTCAAGCCCCTCAGAGAGTCCTCCTCATTGCACGGCAGGGCCTTTCCCCTGCCTTTCCATGGCTTTGCTCACCTCCTGCCAGAAGGCTAAATTTCCACTTCCCAAAGCACAAAAGTTGGGGTCTCTGCTGGGACTGTGCAGGAATAAAACCCAATCATCTGCACGCCACCAACAGCGCGGGATGCCCATTTGCTGCGCCCACCTGTGAGATGTGAGGGTCAGAGTGGCCTTGTATGGCACATGTCCCACACAGGTCTGGGTGGGGGACACGCTCCTGCAAGAGTTGAAACACCCCGGCAATTCCCACTGCTCGGAGCTGGCCCTGCGGCATGTCTGAGGCACCACCAGCAACTACGACACTGCAAGACCCCAGCCCAGGGAAGCTCCAGCAGCAGCTGGGGATGGGGCTGGCACTCATCCTTCCCGGGGAAGCAGGAGGAATGGCTCTACGTGGTGCCCCAGAGGAGTTACTGACCCTCAGCATCCTCTCCTGCAGTGACAGCTGAGGTCTGCCCTCATCCCTGGAAAAGCTGTCAGGATGCTGGGGGCAGGGGGAGGTGAAGGTGTTTGCTGAGAGAGCTTTGAGAGCCAAGCCACCTTGGAGCAGGCAGCCCTTCCTCCAGCTGCTCGCCCAGGTACCCAAGTGAAGCCCTGCAACCTTCATGGAAAAGCTTGTCTCCATTTAGGAGGGGAAATTTGGGATACCCTTGCTTACCTGCCTCCCTTCTCCATTTTACAAACCCCAACGGATGTCCCACCCTTACTCCTCTCAGGGCCTTGGAGAGAGACCTCCAAATCCCGCTAAGCGCTGAGCATGGCCACCAGCTTGGTTCTCCTGCAGGTGCATCGGCTGTGCCCAGGGAGCTGGTGACCCCTAACCCTGCCGTACTGCTCACAGCATTCACAGCCTCCCCCGGGCATCCCTAGCTCCGCACGCCCCTGCAGGGAGAGAGATTGTTTCTCATGCCCAGGCCTTTTTGGGGCAGAGCTCGCCCTCGCTGTAGAGCCTGTTGGCAGCGGGGCGGTGCGGCTATCAGCTGCTTTCTTTACTCCGACTTCAGTTTCTCTAAACTGGCTGCAGTTTGGAAAGATTTCGACATGATACTCTGCCCCAGCACGTCCCTCTGGCCAGAGCCCAGCGGGGAGAACTGGAGACATTCAGACAGCGCATCGCAGGGGAACCATTTTAATTAAAAGCGATGCTCTGGTCAGCGGGGCACAGGCTTCTTTGGGGATATGGGGAGGAGGAGTGGGCTGGGTGAGTGACGTGGGGGGAAGATGTGCCTGCTCAGGGTTAGCTCTGGACTCAACAGCTTTGCAAGGAAAGCGGGAAGCGGCAGGATGAGCTGGTGCTCACTTCCCAGCAGCCTCACCATGGGGCTGGTGCTCCTGGCAATGCTTACAGTGCCCTGAAAGCCCAGTGCAAACTGGGGGACTCCCCTCCCCGAACTCAAAGCATCTGCTGCTCCCCGGTACCAATCCCTCTCCCGGCAGAGAAGGAGGATGTCTGTGCGCTGCTTTTGGATGTTTGCGGGTACAGGGGCCTCATGCTGGTTCTCCGTCTCTGCCAGAAAAGAAAGCTAGAAGTTCAAGAGGGCCCTGCAGCAGGTGCGTTATTGCAGCGTGGTGGGGAGCCACCGCAGCCACAGCCACCTCCTGGAGGTGGGAATGACAACTAGCTCTCATGTCCCTTCTGCTGAGCTGCAAACCCTGCCATGCTCTCAGCTCTGGTGGCAGAGAGGATCCATCACTGCTGGGGACGTGCTAAGACCAGAAACGGCTTGTGAGGGGGAGTAGGGTTTAAGGAGGAATTAGGCAAAGGGATTTTTCCTCACGTAGAAGCACGGGATCCCCAGGGACTGGGAGGCTTGAAAGAGGGCCAAGTCCTAGTGTCCATCCCAAAGAGCCTCTCTCAGGCTGGCCTCCCGGCTAGAGCCTAGTCCACCCTGGGTAGCTGTGATCCTCCCACCTTCACCCGAGGTTCCCGGGATGCTCTGGAAAAAAGCTCCCAGACACCAAACCACATGGCTCTAAATCACCAGGAACATGTCTCCCTCCAAACATCTGCCAGGCCTGTTTTCTGCTCCCGGGACAGCTGTGGAAAGCAACAGCCGGGCCCTGCACGCCGCACCTGCCCACAGCCATACCCCTGGAGGAGTCAGAGGTGGAGCAGCCTCCGGCCCGGCACAGAGGCAGATGCCGTGATGGTGAGCGGCACCATGCTCCTGTCCCAGCGAGGATGTGTCCCGCCGCCTCCCCGCCTCGGCTAGCGGCAGCCTGGCCACGTGAAACCACAATTATATTTCAGGCAAAGCGGGGAGCATTTCTAGCCCGCGCTGCCGGTCGCTGTGAAGAGCTGTATTTGCCCATCAGTGCCGGTGAGACAGAGGGAGCGTGGCAGGAGGATGGGTAGCACGGATTGGAGGTGGGGAAGCTATGCCACCGGTCCTCTGCAATGCCTGGCGAGGCAGCGAGGAAAGGGTGGAGAGCGACTACGTGATGCTTTGCAGGGAGAACTGATCTTATTAATAAAAGCTGCTTCTTCCCAAGGCCTTAATAATCTCTCCTGCTGCAGATTATTTACAGCTGTGGAATTTAATACTCCAATGAACAAAGCTCCCCGAAGCAGAGAGGGAGCAAGTGGACTGTTAACCCTTCTGCATGGCACCGGGGGCTTTCGCCTCGCGTTTGATGTCTCAATGCAGCTGAGCCACAGGCTGCCACAGCCCCACCAGATCTCAGCATCTATGCGGCCAGCACCCAAGCCAGGCCAATACTTGGCAGAAAGTCAACCCAAAGCCCATTCAAACACCTGGATGGGGAGAACACCTCTTAATTAAAAAGCCAGGCCAGTGAGTAGTACTCGGAGGCAGAGTCTGGGCAGGCTGGGCAGGGCTGGGGGCTGTCTTGTCAGCGAGATGGTGCTGCATTAACGCCACCAGGTAAGCACTTCACCTTACAGATACTGGGCCAACAAACTCAGCTCCCAGGCTGAGAAGATTGCCAGCCCCAACTAAATTATCCACTCCACACGCTCAGTGTCAGGCGTGTGTGAAACTGAGTCAGTTAAGCCCTGGGAGCCTTGCTCCGGGTCTGTAACACTGGCGGGGCCACAAACTGCAGCACAGCACTCCCTCTGCCCTCCCCGGGACCAGAAAGCCCATGGTTGAAGTATATGCTTTAACATGCTCTGCAATGTACCCCCTGCCTCAGCTTGTCTTGAAATTCAGTGCATCTCAGGCTGAGGGCATAGGACCCATCAGACTTGGCTTATTTGCCTGAATGGTCCTTTAGATACAGCTGATTTGGAGGGAGAGAGAATGGCGTGGGCTTGAGGCACAGCCTGGCGAAAGCAGGGGTGAGAGGGATGCATACGAAGGACTGGTTAATCATACGGGCTGGTTGTCCCACCAGTGCCTGAGCCTGGTTTGAGTGTGTTCATTGCTGAATGCGATGGGCACAAGAGAGCAACCAGAGGAAGGGGTGGGTGAAGGGATGGAGAAAGGCAAACACCAGGCCTCACTCACACGCTAAAATCCACTAACCACCCCATAACAAAGTGGCAGAGTGTGGAGCTGTACATGCAGCCTGGTTTTGACCTCCACCTCTCTTAGCATGCCTGTACTTCAGACATTCCCCAAGGACCACACAAATCCTTGCTCCAGTTCCGTACAGCATGGTTTAAAGGGTCACAGTAGCATCCCTACCGTAAACTACATAACTATAATCCCTAGACATGATAAACAGCCCCTATCCACCCCACGTAGCCCATATAGGGAAAAACAGAGCTATGGCAGAATTCAGGTGGGATCTGCTATCCTCTCAGTCAGTAAAAGCCCGGCTCCTGAAGCGCAGGAAACACAGAGCTCATGCACCAGCTCACGAGTCTCTTGGGATGGCACCCCCTCTGTTTCTCAGCAGCACCCGCGCAGCCTACACCTGCCCTAAAACCACAGCATGTGCCTCCCAGGTTACACAGCCCCTTTGCTCTTGACTTGCAACACCCCTCCCTACAGCCCCTCTCCCAACCCGCGTGATGCCATCTGGCAAGGATCTCTCAGGGCTCTTCCCCATCCTTCAACCACCCCACATAGGAGCTGGAGGTTGTAGAAGGGAGCTCAGCCCAGCCTCAGGTGGCCCAAAATTTGCATGGCACAGCCCATTAACTCTGCATTTCCCTATTCTTAAAAGTCTTAAGGCTTGCTCAACTTTTTGCAGAAACACAAGATACCACCTGCCCGCCACCACTCTGTGTTGGCAGAGTTTGCCAGCAAGCAACGGAGGCTGCTTTGAGCACGTTGAGCGGAGACACAAGCAGTGAAGGGAGCCCAGGAAGCAGGAGAAGGACGGATCCTGCCCCGCAGAGCCCGACGGGTGTTTGGAGACCCTCTGTCGCAGGCAGGAGGCTGGCCTAGGTTCCCTCTCTCCTGCCCCAGTGCCCGAGCTGCCAAGCCTCCAGGAAGGAACGACCTGCGCGGGTCTGGGTTTGATGCCCCGGAGAGCCCCATGTCCTCAGCTCACCCCGCTGCAGGTGAGGCCTCCTGGGGACCCGTCCCTCCTCCTCAAGGCAGAGCCAAGGCACATCAAGAGCAAAGCAGAGCCGAGGCACATCAAGGGCAAAGCAGCAGACTTGTGAAGCAAGTTAAACCAGCTATTTACTGCTGTTAGCATCACAAAATGCAGATTCGAGGCTTCCTAGAGCTGTCTAGGGCATCCTGGAGAAGGGCCAAAAGCTGAGCATCAACCGCGGGGAAACAAGGACAAAGATAACATCTACCATCCTACCACCTCCTCTCCTCACTTTATCTACCCCTCCAAGCAATGAGTTTTGTGCCATCAGTGAACTGGAGCCTTTCCCACCACTCTCCAGACGCCCACAGGGGATCTTGGGCCTCGTTTTGAAGAGGAACATAGACATGGTTAGGAGCAAAGCTCAGGTGGCTGGGCAGCATGAAACCATTTTCTCTGCTCCAGGCATGCATGAATGCAAAAGACCAAAAGCTCATCGTGCAGAAGTAATAGCCCCCTCCGGCACTCGAGACGAGTATCACCTTTCCAAGCCTCCTGTGCGTCCCAGACAGCTTGGACCAGACCATGGGGCAAAGTGTGAAAGTCAGGACAAAACAGCACCTGGGGGGCCCCAGGCAGGGCTCCCCTAGGGATGGCCTGAAGCACAGTGATAAGAAATGCACTCTGACCTCTTCGGCTTTTGCCTTCCCCGGTGAACCAGGGGTGGTTTGCTGTCATCAGTGCCTCCAGGGAGCTGCTGCTGGGCCAGCAGCGTGGGCTGGGCATCACTCACCCCACTGTATCTCCCCCCACTCCATCCCAGCATAGGGTGCCTGTTTGGGTGAGCAGCACCAGGCTTGGCAGGACCAGGACATCAGGGAACACCTGAGCTCTTCCTACCTCCCAGATGCAGGAGGTGGAACATGCTCCCTGGCAGTGCATGCCGCCCCCAATGCTCGACTGCTGCTCTCTCAACCCACAAAATGTCCCTCGTTTCAGAGCCAAGAAGGCACCACTGTGATTTCCAATCCCTGCATCATATTGTCTCAGAAATGGGAGGAAGCTTTATTTTTACCTCCTCCGGGGTCAGTGCCCAATTTCACAAGCTAGAGCAACAAATCTTTTAATCTCAAGAGATGCATCTAATACGGGAAACCACATTGGGATGTCATGGTCACAACTGGGGTCCATCAGAAGAGGAGGTCTGGTTCAGAGTCTGGGCCACACAGCCATGGTTGTGAGCTCCATGATGGCCCTCTTTGGCCAGGGGTGGATGTCACGGGGCGACATTACCATACCTGGGAGGTTTCAGCTCTCAAGGGCTGAAGGTCAGCCACCATCCATGTTCATACTGGGGAGTCAGAGCAGCAGTCAGGAAGCCCATCAAAGCATTGCCCTTGGTTTTGGTACAAGGACAGCCCCAACTGGGGGTACTGCTATACAAGGGTTAGGAGATGAGAATTTCCTTGGGGTGGCCCAGCCCTGGCTCATTCCTTTTCCTGCCCTGCCCTGCCAGATCCTGGCAGAAAGAGCAGCTGGTGGGCTCTGAATGCAGCTTCACCTCCTCTCCCCACACTCCACAGGCAGCCTGGGGTACAGCTGCTGTAGATCACCACTGGAAGCACCCCGGTAGCTCAGACAGGATGCCCGCTGAGCCCTTCCCAGAGCTGCGGTCCTTCGGCAGGCTGGGACACTGGCAGAGCTCACCCTGCCGTGCCTCCAGCCAAGCAGAGGGCTAGCCCCACCATACAGGAGCCGCAGGACCAGTGCGTCCTGGCCTTGGCCCTGGGGAATATTCACCAGTGCCCCCTCTTACTCCACACCCAAGTGCTACGAGGCCATAACTATGACGAGCAGCTAGAGAGCGAGAAAGGTCGGGGGTATGATCTTATACCAAATTACCTTGGATTTGCTTCACAGGCTCTGCCTTGGTCCATGTTGTATCTTGGGGCTTGTGTGTTTATTTTTAAAGAACCACATTAGGTTCAGGGCATTTACAGCCTTCAGACAAGTTCAAAGCAAGCTCGCATTTCAGATGCCCAAGTGACAGCCTGTCCTTGGTGCCTACGGCACAGCAGCTGGCCACATCACTTCCCAACCTTTTGGGGAGGGCGTGTGTACTATTCATACTGAGCACGCTCACTCTAGCGGGCATGGAGGTGAGACTCCATGTTCATTTTGAGCTGTATTAAGCAGTGAAGCTTGCCGGTGCCCTGGAGCAATGAATTCCACGGGGCAACTTGTGCTTTGGGTGAAAGCAAAAATGGAAGAAAGCTAATTTTATTTCCTCTGACAGCCTATTTGATGGAACGTTGCCTCTACTGAGCTCTCAGAGAGGGTGAATGGATGTGCCTGATGTCCTTTCTCCACATCCTTCTTTCTATCCTTCTGTCATGAGCCCTCATTAATCTTCCTTCTCTCCAGGCCAGACACTCCGGAGCTTTCCAATTCTATTTTCTTGTTAGAGGGTGTATCTGCGACAGGCCTAGGAAAATTCCCATCCTCTACCCCGACAGCTTCTGAGATAAGCTGACCAGCCCGGCATGCACTAGCTCACTTGAGCCTCCACCACTGATTTACACAACAGCATTGAGACTAGATTCAGTATCGTTCATCACCCCATTTCTTATGCTGGAGAACAGGAGAAACTACTCAGAAAACGAGTTGACAAGGCTGCAGTCGTGCTAACTCACTCGCGGGAGAGCCCTTTGGGCAGCGACCACACAAGCTTCGACCTCGGGGCTCTGCCCTGGCAGCAGTGCCAGCCCCAGCCTCCTCCCCTCACCCCCAGCTCTTCAGCCTCTCCAGCCCCTCTGGGTTTCCCAGTACAAGTGTCCAGCCCATACAGTCTCCCTGATGGACGCTCTCCCCCTGCCCTTGTCTATCTTGAACAGTAGCTGCAGGATATAAACAAGCGAGGGCCCTGGGTCCAGCTGTTTCCTGGTCCTCTTTGCTCTCCCTGGGTCATGCAGATCCTAAACAGCACAGCCACGTCCAGAAGAGAAGCAGACAGCTAAAAAAATGACAGCCCTCCCTTGTCTCATCAGAAGGGCTCGGCAGGGTCCTCCCGCTGCCTCTCTGCAAGGGGCCGGGTGGAAAACGCTGCTCAGCCTGCAAACCCCGCTCACCGCCCGAGGCTTGGCAAGTCTCTCCCTCAGGGAGGAGAATTTGGCATCTGCCTCTAGGTGAAAGGCCCCGGCAGGGTGTTTCAATGCATTTTGAGGCGTTGTTTTGCATCCGCAGAGTGGCCCAGCTCCGGGCTTCCCAAGAGAGCCAGACTGTGCCTCCCCGCTGCCCACCCCTGCCCCCTGCTTTGCAGCCCCCTGCCATCCACGAGCCAGCATCCCGCCGCCGGGCAGGGAACCGTGTCCCTCCTCTCCCCGCCGCGAGCAGCTACCAGCCCTGTGGGAATCACAGCACCGCTTGCAGACCCACCTTTCCATTGATTTCCCTTGCCCAGCTCGCCCTCGCCAAAACGGGACAGGGGTTAGGTGTGACCCTGCCGCCCCCGGCCACTCAACACCCCTCCACGCAGACAGGGCTCAGCCCCAGTCAGAGCTCCCTGGCTCTCGCCGGGTCTTTCCCCAAGGGACTAGGTCAGGCTCAATCGCCCCAAAGTCTCCATCTTCCTCCTCCTCGCCGCTGCGGCTCCGCTGCCCTGCTGCGGGCCGGCGGCTGGGGAACGTGCTGACGGAGGGAGATTTCGGCTCCGACGCGTCAGTCAGGCTTAGGGGCCCGCCGAGCGGCGCGGGGGGCCGTGGGCAGGCTGCCGGGCACACCTTCATGCCCACATTGCCATCTAGCCTCCCGCTCTGGGATGTGCAGCTCACCGCCCTCACCCCTGCCAACTGAGCGACGCTCACCTTCGACCAAAGTCTGGCCTCTGGCTGCATCGCCCCCGGTTCGGCCGGGGTTTCGGCCATCTCCCCCTCCTCCCAGCCCCCAAAGTCACTAGCTGCCTCCCCCAGTTCTGTGGTCCATCCACCCTGCTGGCGCAGGGCCACGAGACGGGGCCGCCTGTCTCCCAGCCTCGGTCTCCGAGCAGATGGAAGACATCAGCTCCCCGCTGCATCCCTCTGCGATAATCTGTCTCGCCCGCTTCCTTTCGGGGACACCCCTTCTCACGGCCAGCTAATCCCCAGTGCTCGCCTGTCTCTTACCAGACCCTGGCCCTCACCAGAGAGCCCCGTTGCATGTCTTTTCTGGGCAAGCATCTCCCCAAAGGCCATCTCTCCCTACCCATGCAGGATGCCCTAAAAAAAGCCTCCTCTCCCCCAACTCCCATGGAAGAATGTCTGGGCACGAAGTTCCCGCCATCGCCAGGGGAATAGGCACCCTCTCGGGAGCTTCATCTGGTGCAAACCCCATATCCAAACACACGGGAACGGACACTAACCCAGGGACCCTGTCGGAGCTGACCAGGGAGGCACATTTGTAAGGGGCAAAAAGACCCTGGGAGGACTCTGCCTTTGGCTTCCCCTTCCCTCTGCAGCGGGTGGCAGCTCCCCCAGAGGCTGCACGGGAGATGAGAGAATTCCTCCTAAGCACCATCTCATGCTGGGAAATTTTCCCATTTACCACATAAAATTATGTTAATGGCAGAATAATAGATATAAATAGGGAGCAGGGGAGAGAATGACCTTCCGGGCAGCAGCTGAGGTAGGTGGTGTTTTGGTTTTTCTTCCCTCCTCTGAGGGAATCATCCTACCAGCCTGCAGCCATCCTTCAAGGAAAGGACCTGCAAGAATTGCTACCCACAGAGGAAATCACATCTGATTTCCTAGCAGGATGGATGCACAAGGAAAAGCCTCCCATTTGGGGAGAGCTCAGTCTCAGGCGGATCCCAAAAAAGGATGCCGCAAGCCGGAGCCGAGGAAACCCAGCAGCCGCTCCCGGGACACCACGGCCTCGCTGCTCAGAAGGCTCTGGCATGTCCGGAGCAGAGCGGGGGCCAGCCTGGAAGTTGAGAACAAGCAGGTATCATGCCCTGTGCCGAAACAAAAGAGAGGACCTGGGATACAGGGCCTGCTCAAAGGAAAAGAGAGTCCAGAGAACCTACGTCAGCCTGGGCCGACGCAGCCATGGCGGGGCCAAATTCAGTGGGACGGGTGGGAGCAGGCTAAGGGCTCATCCACCAGCCAGGCCCTTTCCCCTCAGAGAGATGCTGCTACAGGCAGCACCTGGAATTTTCCAAGCACAGAGCTGTCACCGTGGGCCGGGGATTTCTGCCGAGGCTACCTTCCTTGTTAGGGAAAGACGGGTAGAAACTTCAGGAGACGCTCTATGGGATATGCTTAGCTTAGCTGTCTGCATGTCTGCTTATTAAGCTCCGAGGTTAAGGATTTAGTTCCACATATCAGTTTACTTAGAAATAAAGCATCGCTTCACATTTTAATCTCAAGTATGCTGCATTGTCTTGCCCGCTTCCTCTCATGCCCTCTCCCCACGACCTCTTCCCCAGCAAAACGCTGGAAAGTTATTAGCAAATATTCTGTGAAATATTTAATAACCAGACAGCGGGGTCTGTGCATCCCATGAGAGACTCCCAGCCCTTATGGTCAGGACAAGAAAAACAAGGATTGTTTGCAGGCCCCCAGGTCCTACTGGGAGGCGCTTCGAGGCTGGAGTTGTTGCCAGGCAAAAACCTCACAGCAAAGCAGCCCTTTAGATGAGCTATAAAGCAGGCTAGCTGGGACTGAGGTATTCCAGCTTGGGATGGGCCCCACTTCCACTGTGCCCTCAGCCTTTGCACAGAAAGGAAACACCCCGTACAAGTGCCATTTGAAAGTGTATTTTCCAGCCCTGTGTTAGTGGAAGCCATCTTCCTCTTCTGTTCTCAAAGGATTTACACTGAGGCCGTCTGAGCTCCTTCTGTCTGCAGGAAGGGCATGACAGACATGTCAATTGGCTTATGATGTGTTTATAAAAAAACCTATCGGAGTATTTGTTTACGTGTTTATCGGGGCTGGGGGACCTTCAAAGGTTGCGGAAGGTTTTCTAAAGCAAGACCGCAGAGCTGTTAAGCGGCACAAACACTGCCCCTAAAAACGCATAAAACCATACACCCCTTTTCTACTCAAAACACTTTAGCCTGCTACAGGGGCGAGCTCTGAAAAAGCTGAAAAACACACCTGCAGTGGGCAGTGACGATTTACCCGCTGGCGGCCGGCACGGTGCTGACTTCCCCACCCCGAGCCGACCTCGGCTGGGGTCGGCACCCTGCAGCCCTGCACAAAGCCTCCCCGGAGCCAGGCCCGGACCCGCGCACCCACCGCTCGCTAGACCCCCCCATCCACCTCCAGCAGAGCCTAGCCAGGCCCTCGCCCACGGCCCCACCCTGCTCCCGAAGCCGGGGCGGGATGCGGGCTGGCGGAGGGCCCCGCCCGGCGGCGAGGAGCCGCTAGAGGGCCCGGCCTGCTCGCCGGAGGATGCCGGGGCCGGCCCAGCCCTCCCGGCCCGCCCCGGCCCGCTCCCCGCCGGCCCGCTCCCGGCATCGGTGCGCCCGGCCCGCTCCCCGCGCCGGCAGGGCAGGCACCGAGCACCGCCAAAGGGCTGGGAAGGCGCTGGCAGCACAGCGCTCCTCCCAAAGAAAAGCGCCCCGGGAGCATCCCGCGCTGATCCGGGAATAAATTCAACCGGGGGAAAAAAGGTGATGAGCAATGCCCGAGAGGCCAGGCCGTGCCACCTCCCTGTGACACGGAGGCAAAGCCCGCCCGAGGGAGGGAGGCCGGTCACGCTCATCGCTGCGACTGGCACGCACAGTTTGTTCACCATCCCGCTTGGCAAAATGGCATAAACATCGCCTCCGAGCACGGACAGTTAGCTCCTCCTGGAAGTTAACTGCGCTCAGATAGACTGGAAAGACTGACATCAGCCAGGCGAGCGTCCGCTCCGCTGCTATGCCAGCAGGCAGACACCTATGAAGCAAGAGGGCTGAGGGCTCGAAGGCAATGCCCGCGGGGTTCAGGACTCAGAGCGGCAGACCCAACATCCACCGGCCCACGGACAACAGCAAACAAGGAACGCGCTGCCAGCAGCAGTCAATTCTGCTTTCCCACAGAACTGAGCAGCACATGGGCTTGGGCCCCTCCAGTTCATAGGGAAGTTTTACTAAGCGGGACAGTGCTGTTACTTAAAGGTTGAGACTGAGTCTAAATCTGTAAGTATCACCTTATCTGCGTTACCTGGCGTAACGGAGTACAAGGGGATCCAGGGCTCACCTTTTCCATGGGCAATGTGGATTCCGCAGTGGGAAGCATGGGACAGATAGGTCTGCCAAGGAGTAACTAGTTAAAGTGTGGAATAGCTCAGCACTGCAGTCTTCAGATCTTCACACAGGGACAACACAGGGCCAAGGAGCTTTCCCAGCACAACAGGGAGGGGAGGTGGAAGGACAACGCACAGCCAGCCACCACTGCCACCAGACCTGTGGGGAGTCGGCTCAGGGGCCTGAAGCTGGCCAGACTTCCGCTGGCTGCATCCCCTGCACCCTCTTCCCCAGCACTGCTATTTCTAGGAGTGCTCTGCCCCGATGTCCCTTTACCTGCCACAAGCAGCGAGTTCCTCTGCTCAGCTCCATATAAAGGCAGCTGTTTGGCTCCTGGATCACAGCTGGCCCTGAAAGCAATACATAGCATTTGCCCACTATTGTGCCTGAGCTTAGGAAGCTGGACTACAGCCAGTCTCACCAACCGACATCACAGACGATGTCTGACACGGTCCCAAAAAGCAGTCCAAAAGGAAGCTTCTTTCTGTGGACCTTTCAGTCTGAACCCAGCCCTTGCATTACTTGGAGAACACAATTTCCTAAGGTTGGTCAGGTGGAAAGCACAGGCTGCATCTCAAACCCATCCCATTCACTTCCCCTTTCTACCTCTGCTTCCCCATCTCTGGCATATCCTGTTCGACCACCCACCACTGAAGTTCTACGCCATCATGCTCTCCCAATTCCAATTCCTCCTAAGGACTTTTCTTAGGCAAAGTCATAGAGACTTTTATTGAATGTGCCCAAGGCACCAACAGTTCATTATATATCTCTCCTACTCTTATTACATGTGAATCCCTTTTGTAGACCCCAGTGTCATTGGGCCAGGGACTGCACTTTGCATCTTGCCCCTGGGGAACCGGGAAAGGCAGAAATAAGGAAAAGAGAGCATAAGCAGTACAAAACAAGAAGGATTTTCACATTCTCGTTTTAATGATTAGAGACCAAACTAACACCACCAGAGCAGTAAGGGTGAAGGACCATTTCCCAAACACACTGCAGATGTTCTGTGAAAGAAATCAACCTTCTTTGGGAGAAAAACAAGGTATTTCAACATTTAAACTAGTTGCTTGTAATTCTGAAACAGGAAGAGAGACTCTTGATGAACCTCAACTTTTTCACGTTTCACCATTTTCTAGAAAAGGACCAAGGAACAGCTACTGTATGAAAGGATGTAAACAGGATTGCCAGAGACCTTTCTTGGCTTTCATACAAAGTTGCGGGCAATGGCCAATACTTTGGAGAACTCTCCTTCTCTCTGTCGCAGGATATAGGGTATTGGTGTTTTTATTCTAGTCCCTACTGGATTTCCGTTGTCTTCTATGAGTACCACATTGTTGGAATCAAATCTAGGCGTCATGTGGGGGCCAGGCATCTTGTGCCCTACAATTAAAGCCTTCTTCTTCTCTCCTTTGATAGCCAGAAGGATTGTATCTCCTACTTTGCCAACTCCAGTCTTGTTATACACATGGATACATTTTGGTGGCCGGTGGTATGGCGTGTTCCCCAAGGCACTGTTGTCCACCACTCGCACGCGGGTGAGTTTCTGTATTGCTCGGCATGCTCCAGTGATACTAGCAAAAGACAGAAAGAATGAGAGACAGATCTCCGCAATAATCCTCGGGGAGCAAGGGCAAGCCCAGCACAGGATCTTGTCGTTACACAAACCACTTGGAAGGCGCCAGCAACAAATACATACCATATGGGTGACACATTCACTGCATTCAATGTGCTCTTTGAAAGCCAGATGCTACTTTGGGCTTTGCACACTCTTCACTAAATGTCAAACATAAAATGACCGTTCTACTCTGAAACACGACTAAAAGATGGCATGAAGAGTGGCTTGCATTTACTGAGCTTTTTAGCAACTGCAGATGATTCCATTCAACTTCAATTTACAAGCAAAAAAATGTGCTTGCTTCTGCCACAAACAGCCCACAGGAAGCTAATACTCAAGTCAGACTCTTTCAATCTTGTACACAGTCCTCAGCAATACGGACTTTTCTGATCAATCTTCTTTTCAGTGAGGTCTATGAGGGTGTCTCATCTTACTCTGCTCTCAGCGAGACCTCTGAGGTCCTGCTGTGGCTGTGCTAAGGTGCCACCAACTAGAATCTAACAGATCATCACCTTCCCCGTGTGGGAGGAACCCCAAGAGACACAGTCTCTTCTGCATCTGTTTGCTCTGTGGGATTATCATGAGTAAGAAACAACAGAAATAAACTGCACAATACTAAGTTGTTAGATCTGACTCTGAATATGCTTAGGAACAGCAGGAATAAACTGAGAAATAATTCAACCTCCCTTTCAGGAACGGCTATTCTTTTATCCAGTAAGTTCAAATTCAAGTGATTTGTTGCTTCTCTTCAAAGGACGCCTAAACACAGACCATCGGAAAAGCAGGAAGATCCTTTCTACTGCTAAACAATGGCTTTGCAGTAAGGTACTAGAAACGTGCTGGCCAGACAGCTGCAGGAATGCCAAGCTGCTGTCAGCTGAACTACTCAAATAGACAGCATATGGAATCAACCTAACCGTTCACCTTGTTTTGCAGAGCAGGAGTGTGAACAGTAAACAAAGACCAATGGGGACCACCACCCCTTCTTGAAGACAAAGGACCTGTATTTGCAATGCTGCCTAAAAGAAGAGCAAGCCATCCCCTGCATATCAAACACAGTGTGGATGGACATCAGTTGAAGCAGACGTTTTTACATGCAGTAAAGGAAGGCCGGCTGGGTCAGTCTGCATTAGTCTAACTGCTCCAGAGGTGCAGTGCTGCCGTTCAAGATTTGTCTCCCACAGCAGAGGCCTTCCCCAGCTTTCTCCTCCAAGAGGACACCTCTCTCAGAAGTCACTCACCTCTGCAAGCAGCCACCCTCTCCCATCCCATCCCATCCCATCCCATCCCATCCCATCCCATCCCATCCCATCCCCTGGGAGGGGCTGTGGTATACCACACTCTCTGTCCTCTGCTTGCCAGGCTGTGGCTGCACAGCAGGGAAAGGCAGAAGGGAGGAGGCTGGAAAGGGGCAAAAGTGTTGTCGCAGGAAGGAGAAGGGGAAACCTAGGTGGGACCAAGTCCACAATGCAGCAGTAGCAAACTGCTACCCAGGTACCACTAGACAAGAGTAACTGCACAAGGAGGACTTTTTCTTTCCCCTCTTTCCTTCATTTCTACCACAGTCTTGGAGCAAAACCCCACCACATCCAAAGCAGGCCCACCACAAAGGAAAGGTTTCTCCATTAAGACTGCTGACATCCTGCAGGAGCACTGCTCACCTCTGTGGACTTGGCCTCCCTCTTGCTGTCAGTGTATATATATCCTTTAAATGTTTACTGGCCAATGCTCTCATGCAGCCCATTTACAGAGAAAGCCAGTAAGACTTAGATACCTCCTCGAGATAGCTCCTAGGACTATCACACAACCTAGCCCTGAGCATTGTCTTAATCCCCTCTCTAGACCACAGTCATGGGAATGACTATTCTCACCCTATAAACTGAAGCCCTGACCCTTCAAAGAGCTACATGCTAGAGATTCCCCATACCCGCACCAAGTGTACTGTGGGATTAGGCTCTAAGCTTTGTGCAAGGCATTGTAAAACATGAGGTCCATAAATTTAAGAAGCTTTAAATGCCTTGAGCCTGGAACAAGGACCTAAAGAAAAATAACAAAATGGACACTGTTAAGGTACAAGGCAATAATTTTTCAGGCTACTCTTGTTCTAAATAACTGAAATTATAAACTCTGGAATAATTTTAAACATGTTATTGGCTTTACATCAGCAGGGGCTGGCTGTTGCTTTTTTGGACTTGGCTGAGAAACACAGGCACTTTCAACTTCTGCTTGCAGGCCCTTGCATCGCCCTCAAAGGCCTAAAAGCCTCCTTACAAGCATACAAAAATGCAGAGTTCAGACCAGACTCAGACTGCCAGGAACCTGCATCTGTTGTTGTGTTTGGGCTCACTTTACAACCTGTGAAGAGACAACTATGAGATTTTGTTTTATTAAATTATCCTTTTTGAATTAGAAATACTGTATCTTATGCTTGACCTACTTAACAGCATCTCTTTCAATCAGGAAATTCTCCCAAGAAAACAAAAGCAAGAGCAGGATTTGAAAATTACCTGAAGTGTCGCTGGATCACTGTGCTGCTTAGATGGGTTAAGGATAAACACAACCGCCTATTCAGGAGAGCCATTTGGATTCTGGTAACCCGCCCTGGGTGAGAAACAAGAGAATTACGAACTCTGGAAATTGGACAAAATTTGTTTCATTTCATTTTCCGTATATGAATCACACACTAGAGTCTCAGTACCTCTTTAGACGCTGCAATCCGCAGCACACAGAGCGCTAACAGCATCTGCAGCACAATACAAAGCAGATCAACAACCCCTGCCTGAATTCAACAGACAGTATAATTCAGATGCGTATACTACAAAGCTGGATTCAGTATCACTGCGCTGCAGTTTCCTGTGCACAGAGGTAAGGGGCCTTCTGCATGCACTGTGAACCATGTAACAACAAGCAGGTTTGAGAATTTTGGATGTGAACCAATTTAGAGGCCACAGTGATCAGTAAAAGCTACCATAGTTACTTGTAAAAGCTACCAATGTTACCTATAAAACCGAGCAAAAAGCCAGAGATACTCTGCAGACTGGCGTCAGAGCTCCAAAAAACAATTTGCCAGACAAGAAACAAGACAAAGCTCCACTGGCGAGGGTGTGCTCCCTCTTAGCATACACAAGGTGTTCAGCAGCCTGTATCAGAATCAGAATCGCACCTCTGCCAATCTCGCCCTGTTAAGGCTGCCCAGATGAAACAGTTCCCTGTAACTTTATGGTGCATGCTCAACCCACACCGAAACACTACCCCGACTGCAGCAGAGCTGGCTTACAAGGGTAACCTCTGACTGCGTTTACCACACCCTCTTCCCTGACTACATCTATGGCAGTTCCCTAACCTCATTCTGTCAGTCTGATGGGGACCAGCTCGCACGCGAAATTGCAAAGGCTTATCTGAACCTGGATCACTTTGCCAGACATCAGTTAGGGAGTGATGACCCAGGCAGCTATGCCGGCAGATCCAAGCAAAGGGAGAAAACAACATGGACCTAGAGCCAGTCCTCTTTCAGGCCAGCTCAGGTAAAGCTAAGACTTTCCATCTGACTGCAGCTACCACTGTGTTACACTGCTTGCTTAGACCTTGGCAGTGTAACCAACACATGCTCTCTCCTTTCTAAAGTAAACATTAAAAATACATTGACCACTTAGCTTCCTTTGCCAGTTCTGATGAGCTTAGGGCCAAACTGTAGCAGTACATTGTAAAGCCATTTTCTTAACTTTTCTTTTAAAAACAAAGCTGACCTAACTTCTCTAGGGAGAAAAAAATACCCACAGAGCCTTCTGACAGATGATGCCACAGCTGTTCTTATTACAATCAAGTAAAGCCCAGGCTAAATCTTCACTCTTTCTTTATTGCTTTTATTTTTCCCCAGTGTGTTTGCTTACTTGGAGATGTATGTATTTTTTAGGGTTTCTGGTTGTTCTACAGAGCAAGTGTTACCTGACAGCAGGATGAGAAGTATTGGAGACATACACCACAGCAATTCTGTAGCAGCGCTCCCTGACCAAAGCACACGATACGCGGCAAACAGTCTCGCCTGTCATATATGCAGGTTTGGAAGAGATAAGCAACAGCCAAAGCTTACATTTATTTGCTAAACAAAGCCACTTTTCTGTGGGGTAGATCTCCAAATGAGTTCAGAGCTTCCCTTCAGAGCTTGCTTGCACTGTCCCCTCTCTGAAATGAGATCCCGAGAAGGCTGTGTTTTTGCCACAGCTCCTTACCCAGCTGTGTGATCCTAACAAAACAAGACCCTGTGGTATTTACAGTGCTGCTGGCAATCAAGATCCAATTACCTGGGCCTTGCTGCTGCTAGGATTTCTAAGCAAGGCCAACTATGTTGCCTTGCTGTAAGCCCACACCCCGCGTTGGCACGGAGGACAGCCTGTGTCCCATCCTGCGCTTGGGTGTACTGTTTCCCTGTACGAAATGCAAACCCAGTGGGTAATATTGCTCCTACTTCCTCCAGAATTGCACCAAGGCCCTGCATCCCTCTAGAAGACCCAAACAAGCAGCAGCGAGTCGGCCTCTCTGTTGTCTTTGACAGATGCTTCCTGGGGAGTCCAGCTCTATTCCCCTGGCAGGCATAGTGGCCTCGGTGGCAGGAGAGGATGGGCCTGCTCATCCTCACCACTACATAAGACCCATAGGAGAGGTCTGTTGGCTCGTGGCAGGGCAGGCACAGGCGCACACTCTGCCCTCTGTCAGAGGGACAGCAACGTCACGACCAGCATAGCTAGATGTGCTCAAGGCTGCATGTCAGAGTCCTAAAGCACTGCCTAAACTCTGAACTCATTCCCCACTCCTGGGAGGAGTCAACGTTTGTTTCTACCCTGTGGCAGCAGTGAAGGTTTGAAGTCACAAAACTACCAGCAGAAGCATCAACAGTGTTAAGTGTCCAAGGACTGTTTATTTTTCCAGATGACTCACCACCCCCTTCTTTGCTAAGAATTATTCCTCGGCGCATTAAGATGTGTCACAAGCTAAGAAACTTCGTATGATTGATTATTTGGTATGAAGCAACCTGTTAGGAACTGAGTAAACAGGGGGGATGCTTCCAATTAGCAGGAAAGTTCAGGGTGGGGGGAAGAGAGGAATGCATCTGTGGCATGGAGTACAGCATTCAAGGGTGCAAGCAGGTTCATGAACAGTGAATCACATCTTCAGCTATCGTAACACGCCAACTTCCCTGCTAGAAACGAACAGCCAGTAGCTTGGGTCTGTCTCCAGGTGTTCCTCAACCAGACCCAGTCCCAACTTGCTCCCTCTGCAACTGCGAACAGGGCACTGTTGTCCTCCGCCCTCGGCTTCCCCCTCTGTGGCGCGGCTAATCACTAAACTCCAAAGGGCACAGAAGCCACTCACTCTGTCACGCTGGGTGCTGCGATACAAACACCCTGAGTTGGTGCCAAAGTTGAAGAGCCACTATAAAGCGATGACAGCCATCAGCCCCAGCGCACCCAGCACCTCTGTCCTTCCCAGCCCTGACATTGCCGCACAGCAGTAGGCCTTAAGAAGGCTCAGAGGAGGCTGTACTTCACACAGGCACGGGGAATGCACATCACCCGAGTCTGCTTCTGAAGGTGGCTCTCTCCCCACGTCGTCAGGTTTCAGTGCTCGGAGGTGTATGGAAAGAGTACCCCCATAACCCTCAAGCACAGGAAAATTTTCAGGAATTCCCAGAAGTCTGCTATCGGTATCACCCAACTCATACAGGAGTGCACCCTACAATACCCCGGACGAACAAAACAGCACCGCTGCTTAGTACTTAATCACTAATACACTCCTGACCAAGGAATTATCTTGGAAGAGACTTTTGGAAGTCATCTAGTCCAATCTCTTTCTCAAGCAGGATTAATTTCCAAGTTGCTCATGCTAGGCAAGAGCACTATTTAAACAGACACTATTCTAAAATGAAAGGCCCAACACCAAGACAACTATTGATATAGCGTAGGCCATACATAGCTGCACCAAAGCGGTGATAAAGAACGGTGCAGAGCAACCTCTCTCCCAGCTCCTACTCTGCTGCCCCTAAATTCTAGCAGTGGCTCTATCTCATGGTTAGAGACTAATTTCTTAAAATCAGAATCGTAGAGATGCTTTGCTTCTCTCTGCTCCACATATCAGTTAAAAGTTAGCACAGACCTCAGACTGAGTTCAGACTAAGATTCAGAAAGGGTGAAGGAGTCTGTTAATCAAATATTCACTAAAATGACACAATTTCTACTTCACCAAATAAGTCTGAGCACGCAATAACCTGCTGCAGCAAACACTCCCTTCTCGAGGGCCCTTCAGCCATACCCCATTCAATGTAACAGACCAACATCAAATTCCCACACCGTACAACAAAGGAACTCTTCACCAGTTATAAACCTCTGGAAGTTATTTATCCACTGCACCATTTTCAAGTGCCATACTAAAGCTACCACCTTCACGGTTTTCCCTTGAGATTAAAGAACTAACTTATATTTACTGCAATCCTGAGTGGTTTTTAAATGGAGAAGTTCTAGAAAATTTAATCCCAGCTAACAGAAGCAGGCAACATAAAATATTTTCGTCAAACGCATGCAAACACACAAGTAGACCACCTCAGGGAGCTGATACAAAGCAAGGACATCTTCCAGACAAGGACAGGATTACATACTCACTTTGAGCCAACGTCAGGGCATACAGTAACAAGAAAGGAAGCCCTGTGTCCCCCCAACACACATTTCCATCACCTCCCTTATGCTAGCTCTAGCATTCATGTAAATCAGTCACAGTTTTCAGCTAGATCAGTTCCCTGATCCAACTCATCCTGCAGCCACATGAATGCTGGTGTGAGGGAATGTGGCAAAACACAAGACTGGGACTTCTCCTTTCACTGCCAACCCAGACTTACATTGTGACAGTATCTTTGGAGAAACATGGGGAGATTTGGACAAGAAAAGGATCTCTCTCATTTCAGCAAAAATACTGATGTGCTTCACAAGAGTGGTCTGTATGAAGCCGCACTATTAACACAGCCATGGGAGCACTAAAAAGGTCTGCATCTGAACATTCAAGAGGCCAGTGCAATGGCTCTGACCAAGTTTTTACCAGTGGTGTATACCCTAAAAACCAGCCAAGGTGCCATTCTTACCCTGCCTGCATCCTAGAGTAAATGTACTTTTAAATAGTGCTGTTAACTAGCAATACAGTATTACCTCCCTTTTTAATCACAAGTTTTGGAAATGACACCTGCTCCCTATATTCCCAAGATCTGTAGTTCCACAACCACTCAGCTATTTATTTTCCTTCTTTCTGCTAGTAACTCATCCATACAAACAGGCCTCAGGGAAAACCAATGGATGTTGCAAAGCAAATGCTGAGGCCTACTACCCAAAGTCTGCTGTCAATCATACAAAATAAAACAGGGAAAAATATTCTTCACTTTAATAGTAGTAACCTGATCTACACAGTCAAACCGTGGGGGCCAACATCCCCTTTATTCTTCTAAGAGACCAAAACAGACATGCTCTGGGCACCACAAAGATTTGAACTGCATCTGTCATCCATCATTAAAATGCAGGAAATAAATCCAAGACAATATGCACAATGCAAATACCTAAACCCCTGCTCTGCCACTGCAGGTTTATTTATAGACTGTCTGCCAGGGTGAGCTACAAGAGCCAACTGTGAACTACGGGACTCAATCCATTCACAGCTCTCCTCATAAAGGAAACAATGTGATTAAGGGCTTGTGTGTGTTAAAAATACACAAGATATTCATTACCAAGACATGACTGGTTTTACATTAATGACTGCCAGAAAGGCCAGGATTCACAAAACGGAATTAAGCCTTTTCGAATTCCATTTATGAATAGGATTAGCTATTAAACAGGATATTTATTGATCCAAGTTACCAACAGAAACTCATTACAGGTACATCTGTTAACAATTTTGAAGCAAAACACACTAACCTCATTTTCCAGATCACAATCAGGAAAGGCAGATAAAAAAAGAGCTGAGTAGCTTTAACGGACAACTTATTTTTGACATTTTAAGTATCAGAAGTCCCAGTTCTAAGGTACTTATGGCTCTTATCATTCTAGTATTCGAGCACCTTAAACAATTCTATATATTCATACTCATAGCACTGTACTAAAATAGGAAGGGATTATTCCCAGTGCACCAGCAGGAAATTAAGCTACAAAGAGGACAACTTCCTGTGTGAGGTCAAAGGAAAAAAGCAGTAGAGCAGGATTCTAATTCCAGAAGTTCTGCTCTCGTATGGTCTGTGGGGCTGGAGGTGAAGCCCAGTGAGGTCCTGCCTTGTCCATGTCTTTTGGAATTCCACATGAATGCAGAGAACTGCCCGCACTCCCATAACTTAATGCTGCTATCACCTCTCGAATGTTATCTTCACTACTTCTAAAAGTACTGAGGTCTCAGGAACAGGACAATAGGTAGCAAGCCACAAGACCAGAGTCTGTTCCCAGCCCTGATGTGGATGACCAGGTCCCAACCAGCAAGGTGCGATCACAAACCAGAGTAACCGCACTGTGGGGAGCTGTGGCAGGAAGAAGGACACAAACAAGAATAAAGAGAAGGTGGGGAGTTGTGGCTCAACCATAAAAAAAAAAAGTCAAGAACCACTGACCTAGGCTACTTGTTCACAGAACAAAGACCGACAGTGGCTCCAGGCCTTCCTGATAAAGCTACACCAGAAAAGGATGCCTAATACAGACAGAATTCAGGCTTAAGAGAAGCCTAACCTGGAGACAAAGGCACACTCATGCTGCAAGGCAGCACAGAGCTACCTGCAGCTTTGCTGGAACAAGCCTCGCTTCTCACTCAAAAACTTCCCTTAACTCAGTTTCTCTCCTTCCCGAACAAGACCCTCCCAGATAAGCTTGGAGAACTCTCAAACCAGACAAGTGAACACAGCTCAGATGAGCATCTGTGTCCTGCTTTTAAAAAGGCTGACTGCCCATCTACTTTTACTACAAGGAGTAAGTCTTTCACACTTATAAGAAACCTGTCATGCTGTCTTCTTCCCCAAATTACCTCCCCTTACTCACTGGACCTCCAAAGGAGTTTTTTGGAGAATAACCAGCAAAGCACAGACTACCGTCCACACTTCCTGAGTCCCCATGACACACACGAGTAAATGTCACGCTTGTCAGGACACAGGAATTTTGGTCCAACTTTGCCGCATGACTACTCGTACCCACACAAGCCTACTCCCGGCAGCAGAGCCCCACATGAATTCCGAAGCAAAGAAATGCTCTGAAGGACACAGGTGCAGGAGTGTCAGAATAAGGTTTTCTTCCTCCCCCCGGCCAGACTGCTAGGGCACGGGCCGAAGCTCAGGGGGAGGGAGGTCACCCCTCCCAAGATGCTGCCAGTCACCCCATCTGCAGTGCCCTGTGTTCAAGTGACACAAAGGCTCCAGGCTCTGCACAGGCCAGGCTCCAGCTCCCAGCTGCTTTTGCAAGATGTCACAACTACCTGCCCTGCTGTGTGCCACTCAACCCACATGCCATCTTCGGGGCCTGCGTTTCTCAGCCTTTTTAGAGCAGCAACCCACGCTCAGGGTTTGGACGTTTCAGGCCCTGTGCACACAGCGTCAGCGACCCCTGCAAACGGCTCCCTACGAGGGACGGGCGGCAGGGCCGGTACGCGGAGGGAGGCCCCGCACAGCCCAGGCGCCGCAGGGCCCACAGGCGAGCACGGCAGCCGAACACGCACGGCGGCCCGCTCTCACCCAGCGCCCGAGGGCTGAGTGGGGGCCCGCCCGCGCCCCGAGCGGCTCGGACACGAGGCCGAGTGAGGGCCCGGCTCCGGGGGAAAGCCAGCACCCCGGGAGCAGACTGGCCCGGCGGCGAGGCAAGGCCGCCCGCAGGCCGCCGGGTGCGCAGGCCGCGGCCAGCCCCGCCCGGGAGGCCTAAGGCCCCGCGACAGTGGCGCCGCGGCTCAGGGGCGGGGCGCCGGCGGGGCGCCCGCTCCGCTCCCCACCGCCCCAGCCCCCCGCTGCCGGGGCCGAGGCCGCCTTCGCGCCCGCCCGCCCCGCACGGAGCGCAGACCCCGGGCCCCCCACAACCCCCCGCCACCCCCCGCCGCGCACCTCCGAAGCGAACGCGGGCTCCCCGCCCGCAGGCCCGCGCGCATGCGCAGCGCCGCCGCCCGCGGGCCCCGCCCACCGCTGTGCAGGGCCGGCACCTCCGCGCCCCGCCCACCCGGGGCCCCGCCCCGCCCCGAGCCCAGCCGAACCGAGCCGAGCCGAGCCGAGCCCAGCCGGGCGGTCGCCGCTCGCTCCCGTGCGCGGCGCAGCGCGGCACAGCAGCGCCCGGCCCGGCGAAGCCAACGGGGGAGCCAGTCCGCGCCTGACACGGGGTAAGTGGGCCGCCGGCGCGGCGGGGTGCGGCACGGCACGGCGCGGCGCGGCACGGCGGCTCCTCTAGACCAGGCGGGCCCGGGGCTGCAGCCCGCCGCCGCTGCCTCAGTGCTTGTGTTCCCCCCCGCCCCGGCTTGCCCCCAGCAGCCGCGCCTCAGGCCCTCCTGAGGGCGGAGCGGGCCGGGCCGGGCGGCGCGGCCGTTGCGCGGAGCCCCGCAGCGGGGCCAGCCTGGGGCGGGGGGCGCCGCCTGCCATCTTGGGGCGGAGCGGGGCGGGGGGCGCGCCCGGGTGTGGCGCCTGCGGAGCGGCCCGTGCCCCCTCCAAGGCCGGGCCGGGGTGCGTGGAAGCGGGGTGGCTCTGGGCACCGGGGCTTCTCGCCCGCCTCCCGGGCGCCCGTCCTCTGCCGTCTCCCTGCGCGCCGTCCCTCGGCTGCGTAACATGGCTTCTGCGCCCCGGGGGTCGCCGGACCCATTTCTGCGGGGTGGCGCCGGCTCCCGTCGCACCTGCGATCGCCGTCGGGGGTGCTGAGGCCGCTTTTGTGCGTGCTCGGCCTGGGAGAGCTGCCTGCCCTCCTCCCTGCCTCTCTCCTGCAGGCACCGCTGAGACGGTGAGCAGCAGGGAGGGAGGAGGGATGTTTCAAGGGTGGGAGCAGCAGGCAAATTTCTGATATTGCCTGCCTGTCGTACCCTGGAGAACTTAGCAAAGAGCTATTAGATGGGGCTTGTGTGCGTGGTCATGCAGCCAAGCAGTCCCTTTCTCCTCTTGTCTCAATCACCAGCCCCTCCAAATCAGCAAACCATGGTTTTTCCTCCTGTCCTGGAGTGTGCCCTGGATGTCTGTATGTAGCTACCTGCTGGAGGCATTGTGCCAAAAATCTGTGACGTGGCTGCAGTCAGCCTGGTGCCTGTAGCAGGTTTGATAGCTCTCAGCTGGATGGAGACTAGGTGTTTGGGGAATTTGGGATTCTGGGCACCTCACTCCCTTGCTCTTCCCTTGATAGCAGGAGTTGGAAGCAAAAGGCTGATCAGTGCATGCTCAGGGTCTGCTAATTTAGTTGTGCATAATCCACAAGAAGCCCTGCATTTGTCTGTTACTCTGCAAGTGTCCTGCTCCATCGTGTCATCCTCCAGAGGAAGTATGCATGGAAAGCCACGGGCTGCAGGTTAGGAGCATCCCATTAGCAGCGGCAACAAAGCCACTGAAGGGTTGCACAGCACAGGTGCCTCTTGGATGGTCCTGCAGATGCCCCACCCGGGTAGGGGACAAAGCCTTTGCAAGTGCCTTGCAGGGACCGGTACCCTTCCCCTCCAAACACCTGTGCTATATGGTTCCTAATAGCCTTTTAGTCTTTTAATGTTTCTGAGAGAGCGGAAGGCCAACTACTCAGCTTGTAACCGACTCCAGGAGGACTCCGTTCAAACCAGAAATAGCAAAGCATTAAGGACGTTGCTTCTGATGGCTGCAATTAGCTGGTGTCTACCTAGGGAAGGCCTTTTTTTGTCTCGAGCCTTTTAGTAGTAGGAATATGCTGTCTTTACAGGGAGAGAAATCCTTTCTGCAGTTTTCACCTGGATGCCATAGGAACAAGATAAACATGAAAGAAGATGCCTTTGAGGGGGTTGGGAAAAGACTGGTTTGGCTCATGAGTATGTTTTGTTGCACTAAGTTTGCTCTATTTTTGTCTGTTCCTGCCTTCAGTAACCTTGGAAGGAACTGAAGCTACTGTATTTTCTGAGGGTGTCGGTTTTCTTGTCAAGAAGGCATTGCCATGAGGCTTTGCAATGCTCCATTTTCTTCCTCTTTGACTGGAGCACGGTGCAACTATCCTGAAATGTCCTGGAGCCATGAGTTGAGCCAAAAAAAGAAAAATACAGAGTGCTTTGCTTCTTGTTTGTTTTTTTTTTCCTTCTGGGCTTTTAAAATATCCTTGGTCATATTTTTTAGCTTTCTTCAGCAATAAAATGGGCTAGGAAGTCGCTTGGGTGTTTTTGATAAATTTTTACATTAAAAAAAATATCCTCATGAAATCGCTTTGTTCTGGGAACTAGGACTTTAAGAAAAATCCCAGGTAGTGTGAGATTCGCGATAAAAGCCTGAGATCTGGCAGTGCCTAGAGCTTGCTTTTTGTCCATTGCTAATTACGGTTTCCTTGAGCCCCAGGTAGCTGGAGTGCCTCGGGTCATGGGGAGCCCCGCAGCGTCCTGCCGGCGGCTCTTCTGCCACCCTCCCCATCCATACCGAGGTGCAACCCCAGCCTGTAAGCACCCCATCTCCATCCTGGCAGCCAGGGTTTGGCTGTACGCTGGGGACCCGAGGACTCTGCGGGCAGCACCTCCTGCTCCCAGGAAAGACACCCAGGACCTGTGCCGTCTGACGTGAAGCCTGCGGAGCTGTGGGGTGCCTGCTTTGTGCCGGAAGAGGCCCTGGGCGTAGGATACTCCGTGTGCTGTTAATTGCAGACGGCGCTGGTTATGGATCCTGTGGCTGATTTGCATATCAAAGCATCTGAGAGCTCCGCAGTGGGTAACGGAGGGAAGGATGACAGGGCTTGCTGGAGGCTGGGGCCGGATCTTCCCCGGGGCTTTTTGTGGTATAGAGATGAGACAAGATGATGGGGATGTTTGGAAAATGGAGATTGTCTCCATGTCCTTGAATGACAGCACCGTTAAGCCTTTTTTAATCTAGCAGCTGCTTTCCAGGGGGTGGGAACCAAGAAGAGAGGGAGCAATCCTTGGTGGCCGTCCCTCGGGCAGCTCCTGCCCTACCTCCTTCGCTCCAGCGAGAGCTTGCCCAGCAGCCCGCTGTGTTGAGCCTGGCAGCCCCGTGCTGCCCTCCGGCAGCTGTCCCCCCCTCCCGGCCGGCAGCTCCTGCGGCGAGCAGCCAGCGTGCCAGCCTGCTGCCTGTTCTCCACGCTGCATCTCGCACAAGGAGACGGAGGCCCTGCGTGGAGCCTGAAGCAAAGGGGCAGGTTTGCTACTGCCTGAACTGGCTCTGCAGGGTCCCAGGTTTTGCCTGATGGCTCAGGAGGCATTGCGGGGCGAGCAGTGGAGCCTCAAATGGGTCGTGGCCTCTGGGATGCTGTGTGAGTCAGAGGAAGGTTTGCCCGTGTCTGGTCTCAGCAGAGCTGTCTCCTGCTCCTCCCGGCTCTGGAAACAAGCCTGGGGAGCTCAGAGCTTGCTTGCAGGCTGAGCTGGAAAGGGAAATGCAGGTTTCCAGGCAGGGAGAGAGGGAGGGAGGGAGTCCCTCTGTCACTTTACTTTTCACAGGTGTGGTGCTGGTCCTGATGCTCTATCTTTGAAGGACCACAGCGTGGGGCAGCCGGCCTCTCTGAGGGTAGCTCTGTGCTCCTTGTGGGGGCACCTGCTGCCTGAGACTGCAGCCCTTGGCCTCTCCCATGCCCCGTGCAGCTCAGGCTCTGGCTGGGAAGGACTCCTCATGTCACCAGCCATATGGGGAGTTGGTGTGTGCAGGAACTGCCTTGAGCATGGCCTTCTCAAGAGGCACCTCTTTGCCTGCAGCCCTCGTCCTGTCAGCAGCTTTCTGGCTTGCTCAGGGGAGTGAGTTGGGGTGGGGGGTGGGCCTGATTCATTGGCTAGAAAGTTGGTTAAAAGGAGAAAAACAAAAATCAAGGAACAAAAAAGAAACGCGCATGTGTGTACGCACTCTGCAACAGAGGGAGGGCGAGATTCATGAAGCTGGTGCCAAGCTTGTAGAGCAAAGGCTTGCAGTATGAAATGGCTTTTCTCTGAGCCTGCAGGCCTGCGGTTGGCACTGTCTTCTCGCTTCATGTCCTTCCAGCATGGAGCTGGGTGTCTGCCCTCTGCTCCAAATACAGATTAGCTGCAGGAAGCCCGAGACTCTTGCTAAGCATGAGATGCAGAACGTTTTCCTCCGTGCTTCTCCGTGCAGCACTCCCTGCCCTTTGCAGGGTTATCTTTGCATGCTTGTTATGCATTCCCTGCACATCATTGCTAAGCAGTGGTGGAAATACTTCTGTTCTCCCCATGGCTCTTGCATGTTGATATTGCCTGTCTGCCATTCCCCCTCTTCTGCTTTCAAGTCCCTTCCTCCCCATCCCTCGTAAAGCCAGGTGGGGGAGTGGGAATGCTTTCCCAGTATCCCAGTGCTTTCCTTAGGCCAAGCTCTTATAGTGGCTACACAGGTTATATGGGCAAGGTGGGGATCCTGCTAGCATAGCCCACTGCATCTTTTGAGCAAGGTCTCCTGTTCTTGATGTGCTTTGGTCTAATTGTCGATGCCAGCAGCTCCTGCCCACATGGTTATTGTGCTGGGAAGAGAGAGAGGTCTTGTTTTATGCATGCTGTTTTTCCCCAGAGAAATTGGCAGTTGGTAGAACGGGCCTGGCTTAAAGCAAGGTTTTGAAGATTCACGTTTGTGTGGACCGATCTAGGAAGACGTTTGTGCTACTGCATTAAAGAAAAGGGCTGGATCTCTTAAGGGACTGTGTATTTGAAAGGCGGCACACTGCATCAGCACCAGGAGAAAGCAGCTGCAGGCAGGACTCATGTCTGCCTGTTTTCGGTATGTTCTGCAATTGCTTTCCTGAACCACCACAGCCATGCTGCCTCTGAGCAGCAAGCCAAAGAACCTCTCTGCCTTTCTCTGGCTGGAAGAGCGGCTGCTGCGGGTCTTTCCTGTCCGACTGTTGCCTGTTGCTCCCTAGAAGGACTGTCTGTCCCTGGAGCTACTCCTGTGAGTCCCTGTGGTGGGTGTGCTCATCCCCTCTGCACCCCTGTAATTCTGTGTGCAGAGCAGTTGCTTGCTTTGACACCCCTTCCCTTTTCCCTAGGGATGCTCCTGCTGGGTCCGTGCAGGTCTCTTCTCCTGGCTCAGTGCAGAGCATCGCCCTGCAGACAGCCAGCTGCCACCAGTGATGTGACCTCTGGCTCTGTCACACCAACAAGGAGGCCACGTGATGTTGCTCGTGGGGAGGTGTAGTGCTCCTGTTGACCTGCATGGAAGAGCAGCTCTGACGAGCTCCCTTAAGAGCATCCCACTGTCTCCTGATGTGTTGCTGACATGGGTCAGGGGGAGCGTGCTACTCTTAAATGGAATTTCTTACGAGAGTGCATTTAGTAGGAGAGTCGTGTGTTGGCCTGGCCCTGCTTTTGCTAATTAAATAGAGGCCTTTAGTAGGCTCTGTCTCAGGTCGCTTCAAAGACGGGGGGGGTGAGACAATCTTGGCGTGATCTTTTACTTAGAGGAAACTCAGATGGCAGCAGGCCTTGTCTCCTGCTTGAAATAATTATCAGCATCTGATGTCTTCTGCTTGGAGGTCAGAGAGAGCCTGGCAGTGACACAGGCTGGGGAGGTCTCTGTAGCTGACCTTAGGATACTTCGGCTCTTGAGCCAAAAACTTAGTGCCTTTGGGTCCCAAGGAAGATCTTAAAAGGGATTCATCCCTCAACTCCCTGTTCATATGGTCTAGACTCCCTTTGTGTGAAACCATGGGTCTCTGGAGGCTCTCAGGTGGTGCTGGTAAAGCCGACATCTTCCCCAGGATGACAGTGTATGCAAGTTGGTGATTTGGTTTTGCTGGGCTCTTGTCTATGCTTGAGGCATAGAGCTGGAAATGAATTATTGTGAACTGCGGTAGCCGCCCAGGGGCTTGCTATTACTCGCAACACAGAAAAGGCAGCTCAAGTTGGCATGCGTCGCAAAGTTATAAATCTGGGAGGAAGGAACCAGATTTGCGGTGGATGCAAGACTCAGTGTGAACTCCCAGCTAGGGCAGAAGGAGCTGATGCAGCTATTGGATGGAAGAAGGAATTGGCTCCTGACTGTGTGGAAAAGAGGAACAAATAAAATGTGACAGTAAGAACTCTGTCTTCACCTTGCAAAGAAGGTCGGGGTGATGGGGTACTTAAAGGAATTAATTTTAAAAAGTGAATCCAAGCACAAGTCAGAACAGGTGACAGGGCCAGTTAGGTAAATTAGATGTGGGCAAAGCCTTATGAAATTTCCCTGGAAGTACTTAAAGAATAGACTAAGGCAACTTTTGCATGGTGAGCAGCCACCTTAGAGAACATCTAGTGGAGGGAGATCCCAAGGTTTGAATCCCTTGAAATACAGGGAGAAAGAATGGGACTACAACCAGCCTGTCTAAATAAACTGGAATAAACAGATAAGCAGTTAGTGTTTATCCTGTTAAGGAGGTGGGAGAATATGCTGATTAAAAATCCATCAGCGTGCATTTGTCTGGAACGTACCACGTCAAGTCGGTCAACGCCCTTGCCTGGAAGGATGGCTTGCCTACCAGCTGAGCAGAGGTGATAGACGTGATAGATCTTTACTTAAGTCAGTCTGTGTCACTGACCCAAGTGTCAGCCTCGTAAACAAACAGGCAAGGGGTGGGAGATAGGAAGCGTCCCTCAGGTGGACCCACAACCGGTTGAAAAGCTGTACTCAAAAGGGTTCCTGTCCGATGAGGAGACCCTGGCTAGGCAGGGCTGGGGAAAATGTTGGTATTACCAGGGTTTGTGAGCAGGATGGGTTAGTGCTCTGCTGGAGAGGAGAAAAACATGAGGCAAGCCTTGTGCCAGGCTGTATGAGGAGTGACACCTCTAAGGTGCAGGAAGCAATTAGTGCTCTCCTCGACACAGATGAGGTGTTGCTGAAGGACCAGGCTCAGATGTAGATGCAACCCTTGGAGAAGAATGTGCGCAAACAAGAGAGTATCCAGGAAAGCAACAGAAATGATTAAGGTCTTTAGAAATATGGTGTGGGAGGAAGGATGAGAAGAACTAGGACTGTGTAGCCTGAGGAAGAAAAGATGGAAGAAGGAACTTCATGGTCTTCAAGGATGTACAGCAATGTACTTCTAGAAGACTAGTTGTGACGAAGATGGGGCAGGAAGTCACTTTACCTTAATGAGAGAGTTCAGACTTTATGGTTTTCCATAATATCAGTTGGGATGGTGAAGCAGAAGAGGAGAATATATTGAAGGGTTTTTAAATGTTTGGTTTTTTTTTTTTTTTTGGGGGGGGGGGGGGTAGAACAAATTAGCCAAAAGTCTGTAGATATGGTTGAGTTGCAGCTGGCTGTGCCTGAAGCAAAGAACCTCACCATGTGACCTGTTAAGGCCCCTTCAAGCCTGGCAGTTATGTGAAATGTTTGACACCTGGAAAGGCAGCAGTGAGTAGCCCTAGGAATGAGACTTTACTGCTGTAGGAGGTGCTGGGGAGACTGGTACTAAAATACTTTGTCTAAATCCAGTGTCAGTGCTCAGAAAAGGATGCTGAAAAATTGAAGAGAATGCAGAAAAGAGTTATAAAATAATCTGAGGTCTGGAGAGAAAGCTTTATGGTGAGAAACATAAGGAGATCAATCTGTTTATCTAATCAAGGAAAAGATTAAGGTGGGGCTTGGTTATCCTGCATAAGCATAACATATCTTATGACTGTGTGTCATTAGCTTGGTAGGGTAGAAATGCCAGGCCATGAAGAGTGGTAAGAAAAACCCATGGTGAGATGCGGGGGCTGTGGTCACCTTCAAAGCCATGCAGCCAGCTCTCCCTTCTCTTGCATGGGTGGAGGTCCCTGTCTTCACCTGTTACTGCGTTCTCAGTGCACCCCTGTTCTCTGGGTTCCAAAGCCCTCCTTTTTTGTTGCTCCTGCCTTGGTATCTGTCCAAGCCCTTTCCTTGAGTCTCCTCTACCTGATGAGGAGGCATCTCCAGTAACAGAAAGCACTAGCCTGGCCCCAACTAATGTAGGGTGATGCCCTGACAAACCTATGCCCACTCTCCGTGCATGTGCCTCTGAAATTGTTCCCTGCCTCTCCTTGCCCCAGCCGGTCATCCGCCTCTGAGTGATTTATAGCATCCCTTCCTTTGTGGCACCCAGCTTCTTTGTCAAACAGGTACCTGGGAGCAGCCAGCACCTACCACCTCTCCAAACTGGGGGCCTGGGTCAGTGAAATTGATGAAGGAAACCAAATGTCACCCTTGCCTCTTGTGCCTGCCAGCCTGTGGTCCAGTGCTCTGTCACTTATAGCTGCTGGTTTATTTAGGGTCATTACACCCGTTTTCAGTCCGTGAGGCGATGTTTCTGCCTTAGCCTGATGAACAAACCTTGAGAGAGATTGGGTGAGATGCGGCAGCAGATGGCTTGCTAAAATCTTGCTATATCCACGACTTCCCTTTCACCCACTAACGCTGTAATGCTGTTAAAAATAAAGATGATCCAGTGTGCCTGACAGGATGTATCCCTTGTAAATCCCTGCTGCCTAGTGCTCCTGGAATCTCACGCTCTCGTATCTTCATGTTTTATTATCGCCTAGGGTAGGAGGGGAATTTCAAAGCTAGTAGATAGCTCCTGACTATGGTTGTGAGTCAGGGGAAAGCAAATGCTTTGATGTGCTTTAAGGGAGAAGGGGGAAAACCCCCCAGTGTTTCACTCCTTTATTTTGTTTTCTCTCAAGCTTTGCTCCCATTTGAGGGGAGCAGAGCTTTGGTTTTAGGCGATAACCCTGGTAAGCATTTGTGTCGTCTTCTGGGGAGTTGAGTGCTACAGGGTGGAACAGCCTCAGTTGCTCCAGAAGTATCTCATGGAGTAGCAGCCATAGCTCAGCTCTCCTCTGGCGGGTACGGGATGAGGGACACACCTTTGCAAATCAAAGGCATAAAAACAAGGTGTGGTAGCAGTATTTGAGTGTGGTCTGGGCCATGTCTGTGTGGTGCATTAGGTGCCTCCTTCAAAACACCTGCAGCTTCTGGCCTGTTTTGATTGCTCTGCTGATACATTATTTTGGCAAAAATGCTCCTGCTTCTCAGCCTAGCTTATTCCACCACCTCAAAACACAGAGAAGCAGTTTTGCCAGTATAACTGCACATCTATCAGCAGACTTAGGCCTGTGGAGACATGTTGATCGCTTGGGTCTTTGCCTCTGTGTCTAACACAGCTGTGCTTGCAGACATCTCTGGGGTTCGCTGGGTGTGAAAGATCAAACAGGACCTCTAGTTGGAGCTCAGAAATCTAGGGAAGAGAAGGGATGGGGCAATCAAAGTAGAGGAGGTGTGCAGTTTTAATGAGCCTGTTTTCAAAATATATGGGAGTGACTGATGTATGGGTAGGAAAGCAGTGCTGGAAGTGTGTGGCGGGTAAATAGAGAACAAAGCAGGTTTCGGACAGCTTGGGGAGAGGAGACTTTGCTATTTGGACTGCAGCTTGTTATGTTCTGTCTCTTGTTTGCACTGCATTTCTTGGAGCAAGAAAGGGGATTTTTAAACCTGTTTAGCAAAGGTAGACTGCAGCCCACCCAAGCAGTGGTGCAGGTAGAGCTGTGCATTGTGGCCAAATGGGTGCATGGACTGGAAACTCCCAGCCTAGTCCTGAAAAGCTAGTGCAGGGGAGTGAGCCTGCCTGGCCTGTAGCAAGCACACTTGCCTGCTCTTCCCTCTGCTCCCCTCCCTCTCCCTGGCTGTTTCCAGCCTATCAATCATCCTGATCAACCTCTAATTGCCTCCCAGCCCACCCCAGCATTTCAGAGCATCCCTTGACTCGCAGTGCATTACTGATTGCGAAGCCTGCCCTTCCAATCAACCCCTTCTTGCAGAGCTGGCTCTGGAGGCTCCAAGCAGAGCTCTGGGACAACACCCTCTCCTCCTGCCCCAGCACCGGGGCTTGGCTGCCTTGTTATTCCTGCTCTGCCTCACCCCTTAGAGGTGTGTGCGTTTTAGTGCACCGTTTTGCCTGCAGGAGCCTCTTGCCAGGTGGATTTCAGGATCAATGAGGGTTTGAGGCTCAAATGTGGCTGGAGGGGGGTGCTTTGGGGTTTTTGGTGTTTTGGGTTTCTTTTTTTATCTACCCCTGCTGCTTCTTAAAGCACGTGTGTTGGGGATGGTGGGACAGGAACTTCTGCCCCATCCCTTGGTAACCCAGCAGGCGAGAAGGTCCAGGAGGAGGCCGTGCTGGTGCATGCTGCTGCCTGCCGTGCCGGAGGAGGAACCTCCCACTCCTTCCCCAGCGCTGCGGCACCGAAACAAGTACCAAAGGGAATAGCCGAGATGCTGTTTCTGTGCTCCTAATGCAGTGACTTTGGATGTTGGGGGAGAAGAGCAGTGGACCACAGAAAGTGGTCAGGCATATGTGCTCTCTTTGTTGGGATCCCCTTGTAGGGCTGGGAATTGGCCTGGTCCTAACATAAACCTGAAGTCCTCTTCGGGGAGGGAAGAACTAAAGGAGAAAAAGCGATGGTGGAGACAAGCGGCAGGTAGCCCGAGGCGATGTGTAGGAGCTCTGCAAGGCACAGAATGACAAATCCATGGATGGGGAACAGCAGCCATCAGGGCACCGAGCAGAGCACCCCACAGCACCACGCTCCTTGCAGGTACCTGAAGGTGAACGTTGTCTGCAGACAGGAGAGGCTGTGGTGGGGCTGGCAGGGGGTCCCATGACTCGGACCACAGGTGGACAGGGAGTGTTTTATTCCTTCTTTCTCACTCCTTGAGACAAACTTGCTGCTCGGTGTCACTGCCCCTCCCTTGAGGGCAGGGAACGTACCTGGTCCTGAAGACCCTCAACACTGATCTTGGGTGGAAGATTAAACCAGCAGTGGCAAAACTTCATGAGGTGCACTGCTGCCTGCCTGGGCATCTCCCTGGCTGCTCAGAGCTGACATGAAGTTTGTGCTCTTGCAGTTACCCCAGCAAGCAGCTGCGAAACCATCCAAAAACATCTTAAGTTTTAATCCTGTGGCTGGTGATGCTCTCAAGCAGGGACAGGACAGGTATTACTCACGTGGGAGAGGGGTAAATCCAAAATCCCTGGCAGACAGGGCAGTGACAGCCCCCTGCCACTGCCCTGGACCTTACCGATGGGAGCAGAGGACCATAGCTGCAGGATGTAGCCTTCAGTCCTAGTGACTCAACGGGAGTTTCAGCTGACTGTCGGTGGGGGTGCAAGCAGTGAGAAATACTTGTGTGCTGCTGGTATGTCCAATCTGGAAAGTGGAGTGTCTTTCTAATGCCCATGAATTAACTATGTGATCTCTCTGGGAGGGGTTGTATGTGATTCTGATGGACAGAAACAGAGACACGGGGCATATCAGCAGCATGCCCGTGGTCATGCAGCCAGTTGGGGTGGGATGCAGAGCAGAGCCGGGCTGTCCTGCCTCGTGGGTGCATGCTGCTTCACTGCCACTCTCTAAAACAGAGTGCTGATGCCTCACCCTGTGACTCGGGGCGGCGGGAATGCCGGAGGCGAGCTGGATGCTGGATGCGTGGTCGTGAGCCGTGGGGAGTGAGTCAGCACTGGGGGCGGGTGAATCGGTGCCAGGAGGAGCAGGTGGGCTGGGGCACGGGTGGGGATGGCCGGGAGCTAACCCGTGGACGAGTGGGAAGCTGGCAGAGAGTGGGGGCCCAGCAGCGGGTACCGGGGTGAGCCAGGAGGATGAAGGGAGCAAAGGATCATCCTGGGTACAGGCAGCACTGCTGGTGCCTCTGCCTCTGGCAGGGCATGGAGTGCAGAAGCCTGCACCCCCACCAAGCCCATGGCTTGTCAGTGGGGAGAAGCCGTGCCAAAGGGATGGCACATGAGGGCGAGCCGAGTGGACGGCTTATAGCTGAAACTCATCATGCGGTTGACCAGCAGTTCCTGGGCTCTATGTGTGATGATGTCCCATGTTCCCGCTGCTAAGGCAGCGTGCTCCAAGCACACCTCTGGACTCCAAGCTATGGCTGAACATGCACAAAGCCTCAGAGGAGGCTTTCTGGTAGAGCCCCCAAGACAACCCTCCCTGTGCCTGTTAGGAAAGATTAAAAACTCAGAAATTGATCCAGCCTGTTAATGTGAGTGCGCATCCTCACCAGCCTGTTTGGGGCTGGTAAGTGCAATGCCATAGGAGATGAATCCGGGAAATGACAGAGGGGAACAGAGCCAGGAGGTCCATTACCAGTTTGGTAGGATGGAAGAGGTGTTGGCTATTTGGGGGCAGGAAAGCAATAACTTTCTCGAAGATGGAGAGGAAAATGTGAGGCTCTAAAAATGAGCCTGGCATCAGGAGACGGCTGGGTGCAGCCGGGAAGGAGGAATGGAAAATGCGGTGGTGGCTCTGGGAGGAGCCAGGGGCTGGCACTGGTTGTTTTGCCTGGATGGGCTTCAAGACTCTGATCTGCCACCATATGGGTGTGCAGTTCAATAACATCATGCAGGGTCTGTTTCCAGCCACCCAGGAGGGGGTATAGCTTGGACACTGGAGAAAGTCTGCAAAATTTAAGGAGCCTTAGGAGGAGTTACTCATTTTTTGCCTTGTGTTGCTCAGGAGCATATTCCTGGACAGTATCCTGAACGTGAGATGCTGCCATGGGCGCCTGGGGTTGTAACCCCTTTCCCCCCCAACCCTGCTTTGAGACCCATAGCTTGTCTCTGCCCACTGCTGAAGGCTGGTGTCATTAGTGCCTCAGCAGTTGGATGTTCTTGGGTCGTACAGGCCCCCAAATCTAACTCTTCCCCGGGACGCTGAGCAAATGGCAATAACAGAGTGACCGTCCAGAGGGGAGGCTGGGTGAGGGTGAGCAGTGGGGGCTGCCTTCCCACCCACCTGCCTGCTGGAGGACTGCCGGCCAGCAGAGTTGTGGTTCCCCCTGAAGATGGGCCTGTGGTTCCCCCTGAAGCCCTGTCAAAGCGTTGTAGCAACCAGCAGCCCTTCATTGAGCTGCTGGAAGAGGGTCCCAGGAGCTGTCAGGAGGCTTTTGGAGACCTTATGTTAAATCTGTTTTTCAACACCTGCTGGCACTCAGTGCTTCCTGAGCCTGGAGCAGGCTGCAAGGGGATGCTGGCTCACTCCTGTGTGCTGGATCTCATCTCGCCCTTTCACAGGAAGATCTTCCCAGGTCTAATGTAAAAAAAAAAAAAAAAAAAAAGCTGAGCATGCCCTCGAGTCTGCTTGCATTGGTGAGGGAGCTGCAGGTGACCAGCCATGCTGCAGCACCCAGCCCTAAGTAACCCTGCCCTCATCTTCCCATGACAGGAGAAAGGTCCCTTGCTCATGGTGCCTTGACTCATCTTGTCCTCTGCTTCCAACGAGAGAGTGCTTGGTGTTGGTAAACAGCATGTTATAAATAGGCAACTGATGCTATATTGGGAGGAGTTTTCTCTGCTGGTGAGCGCAGGCATAGTGGGACCTGGGCCTGGAAGCTGTGAGCTCAACTGGTGGGTATGTGGAGGCACTGGTGGCCCCTCATCAAGAGGCTGTTGTGGATATGGCTGGGTGGAAAGCTGCCTGAGCACCAGCTCTGGTCCCCTAGCCCTGGGAAGCCATCCACAGCCTCCTGCCCCTACCAACATGTGGATGGGGGCATTGGAGAGGAGGCTTGAAAGCAGCTAGGATTCAGGAGGAAGGAGTGAGATGCACATGGCTGTGTTGGGCTACAGGTATCCCTGAGGGGCTGCAGGTGTTTCATGTAAGGACAAAGATACTGCAGCTGGCAGTAGTGGGGTAAAACTTGGGGCAGGGTCGCTGTCAGCTTCCTCCTGTTGAAATGGTTGCTGACTTGGGAGAAGATATGTGGCCAGCATCTGGACGAGACTCTGAAGATGGGCAGATGACTGCCCCGGGCTGCTTTGCAGTGCCCACCGGGGTGCTGGGTAGAAGGCACAAAGTGAGGGATCTCTCTTTGATTGCCACCTGGTCACACGCATGCACCTATGTTAACCCTAAAGTGCTGCTGGGGCTGTGGATTTCTGATGAGCTGCAGTAAATGATGAGCCCTCAGGTGTGTGTGTGACATGGAGCCCAGCAGAGCTCCATGCAGCAGGGTTGATCCTCAGGGGTCCCAGCACTGACCCTGATAGGATGTGTCCCCCTGCCACCAGACCTGGCAGTCGGTCCCTGGCAGCTGTGCCTAGTGGCTGGCACCACAGCCTTGGCAGAGGCCTGATTTCCGTACATGGGGATTCCTCAGAGGCTTTGACTGCAATGCCGGTCAGGTGGCATAAGCGGAGGGCAGGGTGCCAGGGGTGAAATTGCAGCCTTCCCGCTTGCTTAGAGGGCTGTGGCAGGATTGCCGTGGCAGGCCTCGGGTGTAAACAGGCAGGCAGGGAGGCAGTGGCAGGGCTGGCTGCCCAGGAGGAGAGGCTGGAGGAGGTGCTGCCCTCCTGCATCTCTGTACTTGCCCATTTCAGGACCTGGAGGAGCTAAGCGTGGCTGCCGGGTTTGCTCTGGGGGCAGCCGGGCACCTTCCCCTCTGGAGGCTGGCCTGGGAGGTGTGCTCCCAGCAGCAGCGTAGGGTGGAGAGGGGATGTCCCCACAGCAGGCAGCTGTGATTCAAGGAGGAGCTGTGAGTTGGCATACCTGGGATGCACCTCCTGCTGGGATGATGCTTAGGCAGGGGACCACTGACTGCAGCCTTCCCCTGCATCAGATGGGAGGGTGGCTGGGGGGAAGGAGCAGCTGGGCTTGCCTGGGAGATCTTGGGAGGGCAGTGGTGGCTTGCAAAGCGCAAACTGCATCTGAACCCTCTTGCAGTTTGAGGAGCAGAGGTTCGCTGCTCAATTGCAGCATTGTCTGGCCTTACTCTGTGTTGTTCAGGTTGTGTTTTAAGCCATGTAAACCTAATGCTGCCTAGTGCTTTCCTGTGAAGTATTAGGCTGGCTCCTCTGAGCTGGCTGGGATGCGTTGGAAGAGCCAGGCAAAAGGCATCCCAGGAAAGAGCCTGACCAGCATGTGAGATGAGGCAGTGTGGCTGCGCTTTCTCCATTGAGAAAAAGCAAAATGCCCAGTAAGAAGCTCCTGCCTTATCTCCAGCCTGTAACGTACGTATTTCCACGCCATGATCTGAAAAGCAAATGTTAGGAAGCCTCTTCTCCATCATGCAGTAATGGAGTTCGCCTCTGCCCTTGGCATCTGTAGATCACCTGCCCCAGCAGGAGTACAGGAGACCCTAGATCATACAGCTGCTTGGGGAAATTCTGAGGTACTCGAGTGCTTTAGTGCAGGAGACCTTTTCAAAATATTCCATAACAGCGATGGAGATGCAAAGGCCGTGTTGGCTGTGTGGTAGTGTTTGCCAACAGCCAGGCAGGCCCTGACACTACTGCTGATGATTGGTAGCAAGTCTGGCAACAAGGTTCAGGTGTGTCCCACTGTGTAAAAATGGGACAACTAGGTTGTTTGAATGTTTGTTGATTTAAATAGGAAAACTGAATTCACTGTATAACAGTTGACACTTGTCAAACTACTGTGTTTAAAAATTAAAAAAAAATGAAACTTGCTTTCCCCTCCTGCTGTGGGCAGTTTGGACACCATGGGAGGCAGCTGTGCCGGAAGGAGTTGGGAAGCCAGAGTACAAGCTAGGATGACAGGGTATAGGGGTTTAGATATTTGGCCACGATGTGACTGAAAGAGAACTCTGGCCTCTCAGGCTATGAATGCAAAGGAGTTACGTTGCAGAGCAAGGAGACCACAGTACCGTTCTCCCTCTGGCTCTGGCCTTATCTGTGCTTGGGACGTTTGGGCACAATATGGCTAGAAAGATGCTGACCACACAAAGAGACATCAGCCGTGGTGGAAGCAGTCAGAGGCTGGAAAGGTGTGCTTGGAAAGATGCCAGGTGTACAGAGCTTAGCTTAAGGAGAGCGGAGGCAGGTGAGACGTCTCCTGACAGCAAGGTATCTTCAGTCTCCTTGCTGAGAAGGGGGAGCAGTGTTTTTGGAGGAGCAGCCAGAAACAGAAGTAATGAAATTTGGAAATAGAATCGGGAGGAATGGCATGCCTTTCAAGCCTTCCAGAACCATTTCCTCATGAAGAGAAGCAAGCTTTCTGGTCTAGGATCATTTATTTAACCAGTCCCTATGAAGTGTACTGCAGGAACCTATTTCTCATCATCAAAGAAAAATTCTGGTTAAGCTACTTGATCTTTGCTGCCTCTACCCTGGGATGCTCAACTGGGGCTGGGTTGATAACGAGTGCACATAGCTGGGGTTCAGAGAATGGTCTTGGAAAACATCTGGTGCTTGAAGCAGAGCACAGTGCTCAAGTCTGTCCCTTTTTAGGTAAACACTTTAATTTAGCCATGTACTTAAGTTATGATTACTTCAGTGAGAGCATTTCAAGCTAAGTATGTACTTAGGAGCTTTCCTGAGCAGGGGTGATTTCTTTTGCATGAAGATCCTTGGAGAAATATCTTAACAAGCATTAGCCCATACAGCTGCCAAAGCTAGATTTGCACTGGGAGAAATACTAAGCAGTAACCTCATCTGGGTTATTAATTAGTAATTAATCTTGGAATGCCATAATCTACTAATTGTTTTTATACTCCTGCTCCTGTGATGTGTTTGGGAAGGCCAGGCAAACTTCACGCCTGTAAGGAAAATTCTGGGGGAACTGCTTGCTGTTCTGTTGCGTTGTATTAGAGGCCTCAGCCACTGCTTCAACAAGTGATTTTTCTTTTCGTGCAATACATGTGGTATGTTGTCCTGATCCAGAAATGAGGTATGGAACAGCATGTTCACCCTCTCCAGCATGTGAACCAGCAAAGGACGGTTTTGTTGTCTGAAAGTACCCTGATAGTCTTTGGGGTCCGCTGGCTCCTTTTTATTTGGATGTGCTGCACCTCCTACCCACCTCTGTGATGCTGCACTTCACATCGGTCCATACAGCCAGATGCTTCTTCCATGCAAGGGGAAAACCCAGGAGTGTGATTTCTTGGTGGAAACCTATGGCACGCTTTGGTGCATCCTGCCAGTGTTGTGCTGTGTGCTGGTTACTTGTGTCTAGGGGAGGGTTAGGGTTGTTGGGTACAGAGTGACCTTCAAACTTCAAGGCTTCACACAAGGATGGAGACACAAGGTCAGAGATGAGATTCCCCCCAGGCTTGGGGCACCTGGACCCCAGCTATCAGTGCCATCACAGTGTTTTCTTTTGCTGTTAGAAGTCATCTGTGGAAGCACAGAGTTCGAGGGAGTGCTTTGCGAGGGAGAGGTGGTCTCGGGGAAACATGGCCAGAATAAGCAATGGGTCTTGGCTCCCACTGATGCATAAGGATCAAGGCTGAAGGGCTTAGCCTGGCAGCAGAGGCGGTGGGATGGGAGCAGCGCAGTTCTTCTGGGCATGGTCCCTCTCAGGGCTGCTGTTGCAGCTCCAATCAGGCAGTTCCCCACTGATTTGCACTCTGTTTAGGGCGGTGCTTTCCATGGAAAGCAGCCTCCAGGTGTGCAGCCTGCCTTACAGCAGCTCCAGGCCATGATGCTTAGCTGCGCCTGGGTGTTCTCCAGACTCAAGCCCATGGAAAGCACCTGCTGCTGTTTTCCTTTCAGTGCCACAGCCTGGAGGAGCAGGGCCCAGGAGAGGCTGAGGCCACCTGGCAGGCATGCCTGAGGGGGCTGCCAGGTATCTGGTCTTAGTTTTTCTGTGTGATGCTGGTCCATCTGGGCAGGAGGGCTCTTCCTGACTTCATCTCCAGCAGCCCTTGGTGCACAGTATTTGGTGTGTTCCACATTGCTTCTGGGGTGACCTCCAAGCCATTTCCTTCATGTCAGGTCAGGATTTTAGTGGTCTTAGTAGGTGTGAGCACCCTGGCTTCAGCTGGGGCTGTGGGCAAGAGGAGCTCAGGTTACCAACTGCAAGTTTTTAGTGGACTTTCATAGCCTTGATATTTGCTCTTGTGGAGCTGTGCTCCATGGATAAACAGTGACTCAGAGCAGCTTGGGCCAGTTAAAGTACTGTTTCTTTGTTTGTCCTAACATTAAGATAGAGTCCGGATGACGCGAGGCTTGCAGTGCCATGTCTTACCAAAAATTCAGTGCCCTCCTCCAAGTCCAAGCAGCCTCTTTATCTCGCACACCTTTATCTGTGGGTCTGGGAGCCGGGCTGCTTCCCTTGAAGTACCACTTCAGTGTTCCTGGTCTCGGCTGGACGCCATTGTCTCTGTGCCCAGTGCCTGACCGGTGCTTTGTTCCCTGTGTTCCCAAGCCAGGCCCAGCTCCCCTTGCCAAGCCCAACGGGGTGGAGAGAGACCATTGAAAAGAGCCCGGTCAGCATCTCTCAAGTGCTGGTGGCTGGCTGAGAGCCCGGTGTCCCCATCCCAGTGCGTGTGAGTGACTCCTGCCTGCAGACCCCAGCCCCAGCAGTCAAAGGCAGGCAGAGCTGCCCTGAAAACTCAAAAAGAGGTGTTCAACCCTCATTCTTCCCAGCAGGTAAAGGTTATTGAGGAGCTGCCTCTGGATTAGATCCCTCTGGCAGCATCCAAGCAAACATCCTGCAGAAGAGGAATTGGGGCCTCTTTGGGCACTGATATGCCAAGTGAGGTCCAGCAGTTCTCTTTCTGTAGCATAGATGAGAGCTTGGGGGAAACAAGTGTCTCAAGGCTGTGTTTGATGTCCATCTCACTCTATGACCTTTGTTATTTATTCAGTGCCCAGCAGGAGCTCAAAATTGGTCTCTCTCGGCCTCTGTCTCCCTTGTTGGAGTTCAGTAGCGGCTGGAACAGAGTGTGTAAGGGGAACCGTGTGCCGTAAAGCCTCAAAGTTTTTCCAGCATCACAGTGTCCTAGTTTGGACATCCTTGTGGCCAAGGTTTCCCTGCTGCTCTTGGCTGTACTGGGTGCTGTGCCAGCCCTGTGCGTAGTGCCCTGGTGCTGTGCCGTGAGTTGGGCTGTGCTGCTGTTGCCGGAGCTCTCACTTCTGTCATGATTTCCCCAGCAGATGCAGAATGCTGGTTCCTAGATGTTCTCCTATAACTGTCCCGGCTTGCTGGCTGCATCCAGACCTCTTGCTGTGAGAGCCCTTTGCTCTGCTGTTCTTGAGGAACAATTGACTTCTTTTCTCTTCCTGCTGTGGCTGCCCAATCTCTTCCCAGCATGGAGTCGTAAAGGCAGCTCAGTTCCGCCTGCTGCAGGGCTGTGATTACGTTGACCTTTGTTGCTTGCCTGTGCTGTGGGTCCTTTGTAGACCAGTCCCGCAAGGCAAGCGCTACCCTAGGAGCGCTGTAAAGAAGGTGAGGAAAAGGTGAGAACATCCCCAGCCTGCAAAATGCAAACACTTGGAGCTGCAATCTGCTTAAGGACCTTTGGAAAGGATCAGCCTTTATTTGTTACAGGAAGGGTGCAGGTGCCAGGGTTTGGAGTAGATGTTCCTGTTGTTGTAGGAGCAATGCTGAGAGGCTGCTCCTGCTGGAGGTCATGCAGTATCCTGGCTGCTTGCCCCCCAGTGCCCACAAGGGAAGGGATTTCCCTCTAGGCTTCCTGGTTTTACATCCTGTGTGTTTCCTGCTGGAGGAGAGAGCCAGGCTGGTGGGCCCTTCCCTGCTAGTGCCAAGCTTTCTCACCTTCTGATGTGAAGGAGGGTTTTTCTGTGTGCTGCTAAGTGTTATCTCCAGGGATGCTGCTCTAAGCAGCCCGTGCACCTGCTTTGCCACCGTTCATGAATTGATGCAGGGTTTCAATTTTCCTGGGTCTCTATGGAGCACTTGCTAAAAGCAGGGGCATGAAGCTTTTCTGAAGTATCATTCAAGAGAGATAATGTCCCAACCCTGTGCATGCTGAGTGTGGTGTTGTCAGTGCTTAGGGCAGGAGGACTGGACAAGAGAGAAGCTTACTCCCAATAACCTCTGAGTGAGCAGCTTGCATGCTGCAGAATAAGGAGTAGGGATGCTCCCAGGGCTCACACAGTAGGTTATCCTACCAGCCCCTGGTGAGGAACCAGCTGTGGAGCCCTGAGAGGCGGCTTGGACAACTCTTGAGAGATGTTCCTTGCCACTGCTTGGCGACTTGCATCACTGAGGGTTTCCTTGGTGGGAAGTGCTGATCATACTGTGTAGGTGATTGTAATCATGCCCAGTAGACAAAATTCCTGTGTCTTTGAGCGCTGTGCTGCAAGGAGGTAAAGACTCCTGTAGTGCAGAAGTGAGGAGGAGGAAACAGTCATTGTGACCTTGAGACTAGCTCAAAAACCTGGTTTTATGAGACACACACATGTTTCACTCAAGAGGAAAAGCTGGGTGCAGGTGAGAATACCCAGTCTGTGACGAGTAGTAAGGGACAGATATGGGGCATGAGGGAAGGCAAGTATGTTAATACTCCCCTATGCACAAGAGGATTAAGATCAGAGATAAACAAGAAGCTCTAAGATGAGGTGAGCTTACTGGTAAACAAAGGAAAAAGGGATGAGAGCTGGGAGAGGTGCAAAGCTCCTGCTAAAAATGTGCACCTGTGTAAAACAGACAAAATAGCACTTGGTCACTTCAGAAACAGAGGGGAACATGGAAAAATTCAGAGTAAATAAGGGATCACCAGGGAGACTGGTCTGTGTTTCTGCCAAGCCAGATGTCATGCACCTGAACAGCTCTCCTTAACAGTACTTGACAACCAAAGTGATATTTGTGCAGTAAAGATCCTGTATGAATAGTCACTCTCACCTAAAAAATGAAGTATGGGAGAGCCAACCTGGGGCAGGCCCACAGATATTTTGCAAGGAAAGTGCAGACCATCAGTGCAAGTAAGTGCTGATAATAGACGTGCAGGAGATAACCAAGAAGGCAGCCCCTGAGGAACAGCCCATGTGCTACTGGGATCCATAAACCAGAAGCTGAAGACCACTGGTGTTGAGATGTGGTGGAGTCTCCATCCTTGGGTTTAGTAAATGTCCATTGGGAATTGGTAGAGTTGCTGCTGCTGGGGTGTTGGGTGACAGGTGAGAAAGCCATGTTTTCTGGGACTTACTCCCAACCAGGACTTGTTTGCCATATGGCCACTGCTCCGCAGAATATACAGCGTGAAGTCCAGCGCCTCATCAGTCTCGCCACTCAGCTTATATTGCGTTTGCTGTATCACTACCAGCATATGCCTACAGGAAACAAGGGAAGCCAAACAGTAAGCGGTATTTCTTTATAGACTATAAAGTACAAGCTGGCAGACAAACTTGATTTCTTTCTGATAGATTTACAGCCCAGGAGCTTGAAGGGAAAGTGACAGGTAGATATATTTGGAACTAAAGTGTTTGATTTGGTGACTCACAAAATCTAACACTCAAAATTTAATGCAAATCAGGTTGGCTGTGACTCTGCCGTGCAGACTGAGAGCTGATTGATGTGGAGAACTGTTGGATAGGTTTGGGCTTCCTCTTGATGGCAGAGGAGGAGATGGGCCCTTGCTGTGGACTAGGGTGGGACAGGTGGATGAAACCCTGGGGGTGTCCGTGTGGCGTTGAGACTCCATAGCATTTGTCAGGAGTAAAACAAGATGGGGCTGGGGACCTCTCCTCAGTGGTGCAGAAATGCCAGGTGCCATGGCTGTGTTGGTTCCTTGTAGCCGGATGGAGGCAGTCGGGCTGCCTTCTTGGCAGCAGAGCCGCAGCATGGTGTTGCGTAGGTGCTGCTGTTCCACCAAACCTCCCTGGAGGGGAAGGGGACACCATCAGCCCTTCCCTGATGGCCAGAGAGGGACAGGCACCCCTTGCCCAGGAGCACCCAGTCCAAAGAGATGTGAAAACTGAGGCAGGAGGGCAGCAAGGTGCGACATGGGAGTAAAACGCAGAGCCAGAGAGACCAAATAGCCTTTAGGCTGAGGACAGAGTAGCCAGCTGAGATGAGAAGAGCATGAACCACAGCGTACCGGGGTTTCGAGCTGTGGTACAGCCCCTCTTGGCATGGTACGTTATGTTCAGGGCACCATACGACTTGAAAGCGCTACTAGCAGATTGGAGGGAGTTCCTGTAAAAATGAGGCATAAAAAAGACCTAGCTGTCTGGAACTAAATCCGTATTGCTTGGCAAGGCAGATAGTTTCCAGTGGGCGAAGGCAGCATGAAGGGTTTTGCTGATGTTCAAAGGCAAGTTTTTGTGGTTGACTATCCTGGGTGATCTTGAAAGGGATAGAGTTGTGAAATGGACAGATTCCCTGGCCTTCATGGAAGTTAGCGCCCCAAAGCTCTTCTCCTTATTGAAAATCATGGATGAGAAAATAACCTCCAAGAAAGAAGTGTTATGTGGCCTGGTCAAAGGAGGACTGTCAAGATGAAGTTGTGGAAATCAAATGGCTTGATTTCACCTGAAACTTGAAGATTTCCCTGATGCTGAGATTCCCTAGCTTGTGGAGTGTTTTTTCCCAGGGAAGGGAGTTCTTCAAACAACCCTGTTTCAAGCCTTCGAAATGAAGGAGCAGCCCAGTACTGAGCCCCAGGAAGTAAGCAGGGGGTCTCCAAAGCATCTGTGTCCCTTTGGGATCACCCTCTACCAGGTTCAGGACAGAATACTGGGAGGAGTTCTCCTCCTTTTGGGTGGGGAAGCCACACTTCCTTCCCATTTTGCTCATGAAGTGATCTCTGTAGGTCTCGGTTGCCTTTAGGAGAAGATCAAACCCAGGTTTCTCATGGATCCAAAGGCTCCCCACTGTTAAGTCTACTTCCATCCCTGCCAGGCACTGTCCCAGCACAGATGAGTCACCTGCCTGGTCAGCTGTGCTTGCAGCTGTGCTGGGAGCAGGACCGGGGTGCCCAAGCAGCGGGATGTACACAGCCAGCAGTAGGCAAGCTGCTGCAAAGCAATGCTCTGAGCAGCGTGGGGCCAGCGGCTGGCCATGACAGTGACAGTACCTGCCAACACCGGGGCTGGGAGCTGATACACACAAAAGTTGTGGTGCCCTTCACTGGTAGATATGTGAGGCCTGATGCAAAGCCAGCTGCAAGGACTTTGGACCCAGGAGAAGGATGCACTTAGTTTTTGCTTTGAAGAAGCCGAGCCTGCCCGATCAAAGCTTTGGAGGCCCAGTGTCTGTTTGGCTAGCTCATACAGACAATGAAGTGTGCAGGGAGCTTTGTATGTTGACTGGAGGAGATGGAGAGGAGGCAGAGAGATGCAGGGCTTTGGCAGGCCCTCCTCCTTCCTGGTGATACAGGACTGATCCCCACTGTATGCTCGTCGGTGCTTTGCCCAGGCTTGTTTGAAATGCACCAGTAGCACATTTGCTTCTTGATGGTTTTTCCCTTGGCCTGCAGATCGCGTTCCTCCTCGCTGCACCCGGTGTGTCAGCACTTCTCCGGCCCTCAGCTGCCCGAAAGCCCCGTGCCAGGTCTGAAGTGTGGCACAGGGCAGCTTTCCCACCACTCTGTCTGCAGCAAGAGTGCTATTTATCCCTTTTCTTTGCTGCTGTACTCTGGGAAAGGCTTTCAGCTAATTTGCAAGCCCCCTTCTCCCTGTGTCTCCCAAGGCTTTTCCCTGCTTCCTTGCCAAGAGTCGTCCTGTTCTTCCTGTGGTCAGTTTGTGGCTGCAAGCGGTTTGCACAGGGCTCTGCTGGGCTTTGCCATCGAGGTGCAGGTAACCTAGGTGGCTGTTTGGGAGGGTGAAAAGGCTCCCTCAACCTTGGGTGCCAGCTGCTGCATGAGGGTCCCCAAGTGCCCAGTGCAGGCAGGTCTGTGCTGCCCTGGCAGGCAGGGGCTCAGGGTGGCACATCCTCCGGGCTCAGGTCCCTGGCGTCATGGTGCAGATCACCTATGGTGCTTGGGATGCCAAGGGGTCCCCAGAGGAGCAGGTCTGCAAGGTACAGGCTGTGCCCCCAGCACCCTCTGGGGCCAGGAACCAGAATGCACCTCACCTCCCTGAATGTCGTGTCCTAGAGATTTAGCAAATATTGGGTTGTTTGTTTTGGGTTCTTTTGGTTGCTTTTTTTTTTTAATCTGGAAATCTCTAGTATCCTAACCCCAGACCTGCTGGTATCTGGCTGCCTGTCTCTGTGCCCCCAGCCTGTTGTGAGACTGTCACATTTCCATAAACGAATGCATCTCTACCGGAGCACAATCTTGCTGTTCTAATTACAGATGGGGTTATTAACATTTACCGGTGAGAAAACAAATGAACGTAGCTTGTGTGCTTACGTCGCTCTGGCTGCAAGTGCAGGCATATGCTTTATTGATTTATATTTTTCTGTGAGCGTTTCTCAGGTCACCTCCTCATGTCTGGCTGACATCAGTGGTGTGGCTGGAAGAACACAGCTAGACACTTGCCCATGTCGGTGCATCTGGCTGTCCACCTTCTGCATCACTCCTGCCCAAGTCCCAGCAGAGTGCTTTCTCTTTCTTCTTTCCTCCTGGTGCCAGGGGTTTGGCAGAGGATGCAAGCGCTGGGTGTGAGGGGCAGAGACTCCAGGGTGAGCTGGCGAGGAGAATGGGAAATGCTCCATTTGGGAGGACCCGCAGTGCTATTTTCATTGCGTGCCCTGGCCACGCTGTGCCATGGCAGAGTTCAGTGTGGGGCATGCAGCCTCCTCAATGGGTGTCTCCTGGTCCCCTGCCCTGTAAGAGCCCCTCGGACCTCTGCCGGGTGTCACTGCCTGCCTAGACTGCAGGATGACTCCATGAGCATCCTGGTGCACACTCTGCAGGCTGAGACACAGCCGTGGAAGGGCCAAGTTAAGTCATCCTGGCCTTCCCAGCCTCATGCCACCTTCTTCCTTCTTTCCCTTTGCAATGGATGGATGGGAGTGTGGAGGCTTGCTTGGTTCCTACGTGGGTGCTCGTCCAAGAGGAAAACCCAGCGAGCTGTGCTGACCTGCAGGCCAAGGACGAAGGCAAGGCGGAGGAGGAGAGCCCCTGCCCTGCTGGGTCCACCAAGCCTTCCAGAGTGGCGATTCCCAGGCCTGTGTGGGCACAGGGCTTAGCAGGCAGGAGGTGGGCTGGAGGCTGCGTGCACTGCAGCACCCAGCGGGGTGTGCTTTAGGGACTTCAGCTAGGAAGCAGGATGCCTCTGCTCCTGATGTGGGGATAGAAACATGGGGCAGTGTGGACTGCTGGGGATGTAGAGGCTGTGGTGTGGGGCAGGGAGCAGGCTTCTCTGGAGCTGGGGGAAGCAGGGGGCCTGCCGTTCCTCCCTCCTTGTTTCCCGCTGCTCATAGAGAAGGGAATGGATTCCAGTATTGCTGAATAAGAGCCAAAAATGCCTTTTGGCAAGTCTTTCTGTGCTGTCCTTGCTGTTTTGAGGAAGTCAGCATTAAATGCACAGAATGCAGGAGGGGAAGGCTCCAGGGCTTGCATGGGACCAGGTTTGATATTCTGCTCTTACTGCCTCCTTGGGCCTGCTGTGTGCTGTGGTGGGAAGCCATGCTCACAGTCAGGAAAGTGCTTGGACACCTCGGGCTGGTTCCCACTGCCCCAGCCCTCGCAACAGCTTCCCACCAGTTCCCTGTGCCTTGGCTGTCTTGATGTGCAGGAGCATCTCAGCCCAGGTGGAGCCAAGCTCTCCCTGTCCTACAGCCCTTGAGGGGAAGGAGGGACCAGGAAAGGCACCTTTAACCACATCCCGGTACAGTACAGCCTGTGTGGTCACAGGGGCTCTTACCTATGTATAGGTGTAAGGAGGCACCCAGGGTCCTTCCCCAGAGGCAGGCAGTGGGATCTGAGCAGAAAGCTTTGCAAAACCATCTCTGTCTTGGGTGGAGGCAGGGCATCAGGTGTGTATTTGGGGAGGGGGGCAGTTGTTGCTGGAGAAGTCCCTTTCTCCCTCCCGCGCTGCTGGAGGGGATTTCCTTTCATAATTGGGAAGTATGCTGCTGTGCTGCAAGACTGTGCTTGCTGCTAGTGCCACCTTTCCTCCCCGCCTGTGCTTTGCTTAAAACACTGCATCCAGTGTTGGCTGCCTTCAGGACCAGCCCTGCACCTTGCAGTATGGGACACGTTGCAGCGTGCCCTGCCCGGTCGAGGGTGGGGACAGAGGGTCCCCTGGAGTGGCCGTCTGAGACCAAGGTGCAAACTGAGCGTGAGGACAGAGGTATTGCCAGGCCCATGGGTTGCGCTGTGCCTGGCAAGGCTGGCCAGCCTTTGCTCAGCTGATAGGCTCCTGGGAAAGGTCTTTGAATTAAGGATACTAGGTAGGCACTGTCGATTGAGCCTACAGAGATGGTCACCAAGCTTTGTCTTAGTTGCCTAATTTGTGTTGTAACCCCAGAAGAAGCTGGGCACCTTGGTGGGTCTGACCTGAAGTGACATGACGGCATGTTGCCTCTAGCCTGCTGCCGGGTGTGCCTGTAGCTGGGGGAGCTGGAAGGGCAGAAGCGCTCCAGACATCCCTGCAAACTTTCCCAGCCTTCCCACACATGTGAAACACCTCTGTCTCCATGGGGAGCCCCTTCTTGTGCTTACCAGCCAGGTGGGAGGCTGCATACCTAAGGATGGTGCTGGCTGCTGCTGTGCCATCTGGCTAGGGTGATGAAAAGGCAGTGTAAGCCTTGGGCATATGCCACAGCTTTTCCATTACTGGATGTTCTGGCTGGGTTACTGGAGAGGCTAGGAAGGTTTATCTCCAGTCCCAGTCCATCCTCTAGGCTTCAGAAAAAAAGTACATCTCTGGAACCTGTCTCTTTGAAATGTGGCTTAAATTACCCATAGGCTTGCAAAGTTTGTCTTGAACACGTAATGGTTTGTATAAATAATGATTATGATAGGGTCGTGGGCAATGTGAGCGTATGAACCTCGTTTCTTTTAGAAAGACGACCGGAAAATGAGGCTATAAAACATGCAGGAATGAGGTAAACCATTTGGTCTCTGCAGAGGAAAATCATACTTCCCTGATCTGTTGCAAGTCTTTCAGTACTTCAGTAAAATAGTAGGTAGTATTCGGCCAGCTTGTCTAACTTGGACGTTCAGAAAACCTCTAAAATTCCTCACAAAAGACTGTTAAGAAAACTGTCCGCTGGAGGAGATGTAGAGTTCTGGATCAAAAACTGGCTGAGGGTCCACAAACAAAGCCTAGGAGTGAATGAGGAATTTCAGCGTGACAAGAGCAGAGGGATGAGGTCCTTCTCTATTAATGACCCAGAAAAGATAATGTGCAGCAAGGTACCCAAAATCTGCTGATACCCTGGAGTCATTCAGATTTGTCAAGATGAAGCGACTCCAAAGCGACACCGTGTGAAGCGAAGTGGTGTGAGGCGATGAGAAAGTGGGTACTGAGAAGCGTGCAGCTGGGTGTATTGGAAAGAATGATTTGTTCTGGGACATGGCTGGCTTCTAAATTACTGTGGCTACTCAGGGCAGCAGCATTGTTGGCTGGTTGCAGAGATGCTTTTCCTCAATAAGCAGAGATGCTTTTCCTCAATAAGCAGAGATGCCATTGGAGAAGTAAATCATGCTCGGCCGCACGAGGAAGAGCATAAGGACAGATGCTGAGAGCATCAGGATGCTGTTCTGGCAGTCAAGGTCATTTCCCTACCCAGGATATCATATGCGGTTCTGGTCACCTTTCTGTAGGGTCAAAAGAGAGGATATATTGGGGATGTGCGGTGAGAGTGGTTAGAGCTGGAAGACACCTCGTGTCATGGAAAGCAGAGGGCACTTAATAGTAGTGAGTTTAGTAGGTCTATAAAAAGCAAAGGCTTTTATTCTTTGCCTTTTCTCATTATGCAAGGAGACCTGCAGGCTGTGGAGTTGCAGTGGGATCATAGTCTTACTCAACATCTGGAACTAATTGCTGCAAGATACCGTTTACAACCTAAAAGTTTACAAGATTCCCAAGAAGAGAAATGAGGGGTATTTCTCTTTGCCATGAGTCCATCTAGGCTGGCACTTCAGAGGTAAAAACAGAGGGGTATAACCATTCACGCTCCAAAGCGTGTGACTTTCCTTTGAGTCTCATCCCATCACTTCTTCCCATCCCTCCCCTGGAGCTTCCAAGCCTCTTGTTAATTCAGCCAGGGTGAATTATCCTGCCTGGCTCCCTACTTGGTTCCCAACTGTGATCTTGTGGCTTGACTTTCTTCTCCTACTTCTCTACTCCTTTTTTCTGCTCCCGGCAGCCTTGCTCCAGCTCTGTACCTGTGAATATCTCTTAACAGGCTGCTTGGTGGCTTTTCCAATTTAGCTGACCCCCCTCAATGCCTATACCCAGCTGGGCTTTTGCTCGTCACGGTGCCCTTTGATCGGTGCTTCAGCTGGTTTGCAGCTGGTCATCTGTACCAGCTGAGCTGGCAGGGATCACTTTGAAGCCGAGGACACTGTGGTGAAGAGTTTGGTCATTATCCAGCCAGTGTTGTGCTGTGATGGTGATAAATCTCTGCAGCCAGGCTGGAGATTACCAGGATATACCTGTGAGCTGGAGGGAAGAGCCCTGTGCCCTCTCTGCTAATGTCACCATCCAACACGGAGCTAGAAGGGCAGGGCTGGTGGCAGGGGGCATCTCTGGGACAAGAGGCTGAAACAAGCACAGGGCAGTGGTGGTGGCTTTCTCAGGCTCTGGGCAAGTGATGGCTCTTCTGCCCAGCCCACCAGGATGGCATTTTTGGGCTTGGGTTAACAGCTGTTGAGCATTGCCCAGAAGTGATGCTGTGACAGCCAGCCTTTCTGCATGGTACATGGTGGTAGTGAAGGATTTGGGGTTGTTGGCGGGTGCTGGATAAGAGGGGTGGTTCAGGGATCAGCAGCCTGGGTAGATATTCCTGTCTGTTATTGCTGCTTCCTTCTGCAGCTGATGGGGGGTTTTCTCTCCCCTGTTCCACAAAGCAGTTGTGTTTCTGCTGTCAATTTGTCATTTCTAGACGATGCCGGTGATGCTCAGTTTGCATTTATCCATTGCTAGCATGGTCTTCTCTGTGTTTCCCATGGAGCTGCTCTGCACGGGAGGGAGATCTCCCCATGTCCAAGCAGTGATGCTGACCCGAGCCCAGCTGTGGGTATTGTAGCAATTTGTGGAGGGCACTGAAATAAATAAAATATTTGACCAGCTAAATATTAGAGCCTAAGCCTCTTCTCTGCCTCTCTGATTGCATCTAAATGCATCAAAGTCAGAGGAAGGAAAGAAAGCAAGCAGGGGGTGTAACCAGCCCCTGATGGGTGCCCTGGGAGCTGGGGGCTGAGGCCCGCAGTGAGTGGAAAGTGGTGATTCAGCCTAATAAAGCTAATGGCATGCAGCCAGGCAAAGGAAATTGTGGGATCATGATGCAGCAACTGTCCTGTAGCAGTTTGTTTCCATCATCCGGATGTGACTTCATGTCCCCACCACCCCACCCTTTAATTCTTTCCTGTACTTAAATGTTCTCCCTGCTGAGGGGAAGGGGCTGAGACACCATGTCCTCAAGAAGAGGAGTAGTCCATGAGAAGGTGATGCACCTAAATAGCGTGAGAGTGGGGGAGCAAGGAAGGGAGCTCTGGAACTCTGCGTGGTGGGACCACAGCTGCTGAAGCACCCAGGCTCTTCCAGCACTCCCCAAACTCAGCAGGCTTCTCCAGATGACCTTGTCCCTGGACACTGGTTCCCAGGGAAATCCTGTAGCGCAGAGGAGCCTGAGATAGCAGGCAAGGTTGGCCCCTAACTCCAACAGGGCTATGCTGTCATCCAGCTGGTATGCATCTAACCAGGCCTTTCTCTCCTTTCCCCAGGGAAGACAATGAAGCTGTAGAGATGCTTCCCTACGTGATTGCCACCCTGGGCTCAGCAGGGGCCACCTGCAAAGACTCCGTATGCAACAACAGCACCAAGGACTACTGCTACAGTGCCCGCATCCGCAGCACTGTGCTTCAGGGGCTGCCCTTCGGTGGGGTGCCCACCGTCCTAGCCCTCGATTTTATGTGCTTTCTCGTAAGTCTACCCACTGTTGCTTCAGCACCTTCTCCCCTAATTAGCCATGAAGAGAGGACTGGTCAGGTGGTTAGAGTTGAGGACCCCAAATGCCATCCTGGACTTTGCTGCTGGCTGACTTTATGGCCCTGATCATGTCCCTTAGCCACTGTGGGCTTAGCCACTATTCACTTACCTCCAATACCACCGCACTGAGCCCACGGAAGGGTGTTGCAAATTTTTCTAAGGACATGGATCGGGTTAGATCAGTCCTGTATCCCAAAACTCCCGCTTATGATGCCAGGTCCCTGCAGCTTTACCCACCCAAAGGCTTTGCTTGTTCCTTCTTAGGAACTGCAGGACCACAGATGTTGTAGCCATAATCTTGCCTCCTTGGGACCCGAGGGCCTTTTGATCCTGTGGCTAACTTAGCTACTTTGTGTTGCATCCTGGACCTCTGCCTCCCACAGCCATCCAGATAGTCTGATTTTTAACAGCCCTGGGGAACCTGTGCTGTCCCATGGCCTCAGTGTGCTGTTAGCTGAGCAGTCCTGTCCCCTCCTACCCTCCCTGTTCCTGTGGCTCTGCACACGGAGGACAAGGACAGAGCTGGACAATGCCTCATCTCACAGCTTCTCCTTTGCTCTCTTCCAGGCACTGTTGTTTGTCTTTTCAATTTTGCGTAAAGTTGCTTGGGACTACGGACGCCTGGCCCTGGTGACTGATGCTGACAGGTACGCATGGGAGGGGGGCAGGAAAACAAGGCACGAGTGGTACCCTTCTTTGCTGCAGGGCAGAAGGGATAAATCCCCTTGTGGGTGCCAGAGGCAGCTGGGGAGGAGAGGCAAGTGTGCCAGTTTTATCCCCTGAGCTCCAGAGACAGGAAAAATCCCTGCTTACTGGCTTTCTTGTTACAGTATCCTTCTCCCAACATAGGGAGTGGTCCCTGCTGGCTCCATATCACTTACGGTCCCTACAGTGACAGAGGTGTGCAGGGGCCCTTACAGAGGAACAGCAGATGGAGGGAAGAGAGAGGGAAAAAAGGTCACAGGAAGTGAGAGGCCTGCCACACTGAAGGCTTTGTTAAGCCTCTGAAGGTGTCTTTGTGGCTCTGCTGGATGCAGTTCCTGTTTAAGAGCACCTGAAAACAGTAGGCTGCATTTCCAGGTGTGGTACTGCTGTGCTAATGCGAGTTTATCTCGCATCCCAAGCGCTGATGAGTCGGTATGGGTATGGATCCTTCCTGCCCAGTGCATTCATGGGCTACAGTGTCTGCCAGCAAAAGCTGGAGCGCATTGGGGATGGCAGCTCCACAGCAGAGTGAGAGGCTGTTCTCATTTTTGCTGTCAGCCGCAGGAAGGACAATGATTATTTTCTTCCAGTGTGGAACAAGGAACTCTCCTTGATTAAGCTAGAGGGGTTGTGCAGGTAGTCTGCCTCTCTCCAGGGATGGTTTGCTATGCCCGTGGTGCTTTGTCACGTGCTGGAGGCAAAGTGTGGCTTCTGAAGGCTAGCTGTTGTAGGTGGTTCTTCCCTTTGATCAGCTCCACGAGCTCGTTGTGTCCAAAGGCTTGGATGGGGCTGAGCTCCAGCCTCCTTCGGTCTTTTGACAATACAGATTCAAGCAAGCTGCTCTGGAGCACTCCTTGCACAACACTGGAGAGAGTAAGAGCTGTTTTCTTCCAGCGCCGAACCAGGAAATCTCCTGGTTTGGATAAGTGGTCCTGGATAGCGTTAGATAAGCAGCCGTGTCACTGTGGCTCCTCTGCCCCTCCTTTCCTGGCCTGGCTGGGGAAATCAGCAATGTGGGGGCCTTGAGGGAAAGCAAGGAGAAGGGAATAGCCATATGAGACCTCACTGGGGAGAGGGCAGCAGCTCCTCAGGGTTAAGCTATCTGAACCCAGGCCCTGGCTGGTAGCCACAGGGGCTGCACAGCTCTGGCTCTCAGTGGGGAGAGAGGGCTAGCCCTTCTCAGAGGCGATGCTTGAGCACCTTGGGTGCGAGGGATTGGGAGCAGTGGCTGTAGGCAGAAAGGCAGAGGGGTGCCAGCTGTTTGGTGAGGGAGAGCTGGTAAGCACAGGGAGAGGGACAGCATGGCTGTGGTAAGGGCTGTGGATCACCAGGACTGGGATCCTAGGGAGGAGCCCCTGCTGCTTGGCCCATCTGCAGGGTGGGATGAGCATTTCGGGAGGGTGGGTTGCAAGTGTGTCGGCTGCCTGAGTGGGGAGGAGAGGCATGGAAGGGGAGGTCAGATGGCAGCCAGGCAGCCCTGGCAGGCTGTCCCACCTGGCTCTGTCCCTTATGAGCTCCTTGGGACGCCCACTGTGTGGAGCCGGGCCACCTCCCCAGTGAAGCCAGCTTCCCTTTAGCTGGCAGCAAAGCATTCTGCCCCTGGGCCAGCAGGGGCTCTGGGTTGTTGTGGCTTGGGGCGGTGCTGGGCTCTGGAAGGAAGGTCTTCTCCAGCCTGACCACTGGCAGGTTTCTCTTCCTCAGGACGGTGTGGAGCCCTGGCGGGTGCGTAGCTCCCTGCGACGGAGGAGACCCAGCACCTGCTACCGTGGTTGTAACCTCTCCCTTTCTGTTTCTGTGCCCCCAGGCGCCGACGCTGGCAGACGGAACGAGAGGAGCGGGAATAGTATGTCGTTTTTTCAGGGTGTCGTTTCTTCTCTCTTTCTTGCTCGCACTCTCTCTTTCTCCTTTTCTCTTGCAGTTTTCTGTCTTGCTTCTGAACTAATCTGAGTGGCTGGGAGTTTGGGCTTGGATTTGTGCCTCTCGGTGGATTCGTGCTCTTCTTTTTCCCTCCCCTTTGTGTCAGCCACTACCACAGCTGGAGGCACTCTGGTTTTCCCCTAGTAGCCCTTAAATGCTCCCTGAGGGCAGCAGTGCTGAGGAGCTCCCAGTCCCAGCCAACGTGGAGGGTGCCACATCACATACCCTGCTCTACCTGCCTGTGTCCAGCTATCCCACCTTACAATGGAGAAAATAAACCCAGCTGCCTGAGCCCACAGCACGCTCAGGTCACCCAGGCGCAGGGGAGCCTCCGTTGCCTGGTCCCTCTCGTGCCAGGAGTGCTGCTCCCACACCAGCTGCAAGGGCAAGCGGGTGCTCAGAGAGGATCTGCCAGGCAGTTGCAAGACTTCTCTCTTCTTCCTTCACCCCACGAGGCTACCAGGACAGAGTCAAGTGTTGTCCCTTGCCACCTACCCCTGGCTGGCAGCATGCTTGGCAAGGCAGCACCTCTGTCCCTTCTCTCTCCCCCTGCAGAAGCAAACTTCCTGCCTCAGTGCTGCTGAGAGCATCCTCTAGCACCTTGACCTGGCGTTGCCCATTAAGCACTGCCATGGACCCTCCCTCCCTGCTCTTTCATCTTTCTTGCTGCTTTTATGCCTAAGAAAAGAGCATCCCCCGTGCCTTGCTGACTGGCTGGGTGGTGCATCCTGCAGAGGATACAATCAGCCGGCAGGACAAAGCCTGCAATGGTTGCTCCAGCCAGGCTGACACATGTCTGAGGCCGGGAGAGCAAGCTACAGTCTCGCTTCTCGTACTCCATCACTTGCAGAGCAGGTACCTGCCACTGCTACTGCCTTGAGAGGGTACAGGAATGCTCCTGGTTTTGTAGTTGCTCCTTGCCCCCAACGGAGCAGAGCAATTGGAGTGGTGAAAACAGAGGTGGTGGTAGCTGTGGTACATTGCACAGATGGGACCCCTTGCTCATACTTGAGTGCCTCACTAGTGGTTGGCCCTGCTTCAAGTGTGTCTGTCAACTTTTCACTGCTAACGCCTTGCAGGGGGAGTAAGGCAGAAGTAGCAGAGCCATCATGTCCTGAGGCTTCTCAGAGAGACCACCTCAGTTATCCTCATGAGTACTCGTCTCTCTCCAGGGGGCCACTTCTTCCTGCTCCTGTTCTTCATCTGGGCTTGCTGGAGCTCTCTGCTGACCCCCCCAAACCTACTGCTTGAGCTGGGACAGTGTTGGTAGCCAGAAACTTCCAAAAGCCTGTGGAGCTCAGTGAGGAAACCTTGTCCTGGCTGTGCTCCTCCAAGGCTGGTGGCACCTTCCCATCCCAGCCATTCTCTGTGCTGGGGTGCAGTGGCACATGGTGGGTTAGGGACACATGTATGCCGCCTGGTGCTCCCAGCCCTTGAATAGGCAGCATTGCTCTTGGTGCAGGAGGACATCCTCCTCAGATGTGTCCCTTTGCCTGAGAACTGGCAAGAGCCCTTGTCCTGCCCCTTGCCAGGGCTTGTGGTAGCCATCAGCACTCTTAATCAGTGACTCAGTCTGCACTGGGAGATTGTGGGAACCCACCTGCACCTCCATGTGTAAAGGCCGTGATCAGAGCCCTGCAGGGCTTGCCACCCTTGCACCACAGCAAGCCCTTTCCACAGCATGCCTGGCCTCCCCTCCTGGAGCCTGAGGTTATCCATGCCTCAGACCCCATCCTTCTCCCTCCCTGGCAGGGCCGACACCAAACCTGGGGCAGCAGGCAGGGTCCCACCTTAATCTTCTTGCAGTTTAAGGCAACCTTGCCTCCACCCACTCGCTTTGTTAGCGCTTTGCTTTAAAAAGCCTCCAGCTAGGTGCAGGTACCATTGGAGCTCCCTCTTCAGCTTCCCATCTTTGGCGAGGTTTGGCCCCCTCTGTCTTCTCATTGCTGCCGGTCATCCTGATTGTCATCTCTGCATCCTGCTGAGTGGAGCTGAGTTAACCTGATCATCTCGTAACATGGCACTCAGTTGTCCTCTCCGGTGCTGCTCTGCCCTCTGCTTTTCCAGTACCGAGGAGCCAAAAGCACACCGTGTCATCGTGCTGGGCTCTCCTTGGGGCTGCAGACAGCAGAAATTCACCCTCACTTCCTGCGCCTGGCTGCAAGGCCTCTGGGATTTTAAAGGGCTGAAGGTCCGAGAGCTTGGTCGAAGCTTGCTCTGTCCCTCCAGCAGAGCAGGTTGTTGGGCTGTGCATTCGCAAGGCTGCACACCACTTTCTAATCTGCGCTCCTTTAGTCCCATGACCTTCAGCTAATCTCCTTTCCCCTCTCTTTGTTGCTTCCAGTGAGGGACTCAGCAGGTGCTGCTCCGCTCTGAGGGAGGCCACGTGTCCCATCCTCTTTCCTTCGGCAGGGTCACGAGGGTCTTTGCTTGTTCTCCTTCTCATAGTGTCATCCACCTTGTCTCTAGCGCTTGTCTCTCAGTTGCTTCTTCTCTGGGTTCTTGTCCATCTGTTCCTCCTTGAGCCTATACTGGTTACAGGCAGACCATGTTTTCATCTGTTTTTTTTTCTTTGCTTCTAGCTTTCAGATCAGCCATATCTCTTCTTGTACCTCCAAGGTCCCGGCCTGCTGTCATCTTGCAAGTGCTATTTAATTGGGTCTCTGGACCATTTTCTTGTCTCCTTTGCCAGCTGCCCTCCGCCTCCATTTGTAATGGGAGCTGTTGTCTACCTTGGATGCTTCTGCTGTAGGTTCTTCATCTAGGTCCCTGCCTACATCTGGAGTAAAGCAGTCTGGGATATTCACCTCTCTTGCTTTCCTGCCCTTTAGCCTGCGGTCATTCACTTCTAGCTGCCTGCCCCGCTCCTGCTGGAGGGATTTCCAGGTAGGAGGCCCAGCTGAGGCTGTGGAGCAGGTTGGGCTGAGCCTGACTCCGGGCAGCACGGCCGCTGGGGCTCAGCTGCGTTCCTCCTCCTCCTCCTGGTATTCCCTGCACTGAAGCACTGAGGGTGGGGAGGACTGGTGTAGCGGGGATATGGCCCACCAGACTCCCAGCCTTCCTCTTCCCTAAGGCGAGTGAGGCCCTCCGGGATGGGAGCCGGTGCCTCTCCGGTGCACCGGGGCTGCCGCCTCGTGGCCGCACCGGAGCCAGAGGGGCTGCGGCACCCTCTGGTTCCCGCTTCCTCTCCTCTGGCTTAAACCCTGCCCTAAACAGACCTCAGCTCTCCTCCGTGGCAGCCGCTGCCAGCCCCTCCTCGCAGGGGCTGCTGTGTAATGCGGGTGCCTCTCGGAAGGCGCTGAGCGTGTAGCATCCGTGATCGAGCCTGTGGGGGCTGCCAGCTCCGGGTGCTGTCTGAGGAGGAGTCTCTGCTTACTGCTACCTCTGCTCTCTGATCTCACCTCTCTCCATCTCGCCTGGGGCAAACTGACCTGAATTAACCTCTGATCTTCTGGGTGCTCGTGGTTCCTGGCCAGGCTGCCTCCTCACATCTTCTAACTTTCTCCCTCGCCTCCTGCTTGTCATTTTAGCGTAGCCTCCGCCCTGCACTCCGACAACCATGACCGCTACGAGCGCCTCACCTCTGTCTCCAGTTCTGTGGACTTTGACCAGAGGGACAACGTGAGTAGCAGCAAGAGTCGAACACCTTGCCTCTGAGTGGCCAGGAGCCCATAGCTTGCCTGAACCAAGGGCTCTTCAGGAACAATGCTCTTTGCCCATCCCCAGGCCTTAGGTCCCACACCTTGTAGTGTGTGAGTGTGGTATAGAGCTCAAGGAGACATAACTACGTGGCTTCTAGGCATGTGCTTAAATAAGTAGGCTGTATATCCCTGTGGCTTAACAGACATCTGTCCAACCTATAATCTCAGCATTACAAACAGTACTTGCCAGGAGAATGGTGTCTGGCTCCTCCTCACACCGCTGTCTACCTCTACTGCTGTTTTCCTCTCTAAAGGGGAGGTGCAGTTCAGTAGGATAACAAGGTATGATGGATGGGTTGTGAAGCTCCCAGGAAATATTCCTCCCCTGGGTGTCCTTTGAGGAGACCTGGCTTGGCCCACTCTGCCTTCCCAGTCCCTGCAGAGCTCCTCTTGTCCAGGATGATAGCTAAAGTACCTGTATGGTGAATCTTCTGGGTGTCCCTAGGCTGTGGAGAGCTTTCATGCTAGCCAGGAGCCCATGGGTCACCTGGGAGGCTGAGCTGCCACTTGGCAGGGGATGGCCACATGGCAGAGTCCAGCCTGTGTTGTGGCCTGTGGAGTAGCACTGTCATCTCCTTCACCTGGGCCCATCTGTGGCTCTGCACGTCTGGGTGCTCGTGGTCTGGCCCCTTCCTGTCCTGATCAGAGTCTGTGGAGGTGCAAGGACGCCAGCTTGGTCCCCTGAGCCTTTGAAGGGGGGAGCAGGGAAAGGGGAGCAGAGAGTGATACAAGACCCTCCTGTCTTCTTTCTGTACAGGGTTTCTGCTCCTGGCTGACAGCCATCTTCAGGATAAAGTAAGTGCCCCAGGACCTGCACGTAGGACCTACGTGGGGAAGCAGCAGAGGGTAGTGCAGGGCGTTGGGACACCCAGCGCAGTACAGCTGCGTGAAGTCAACTGCCCTTGCAGCCCCTTCTCTGAAGAGCACAAGTAAAGTGTGTCCTCTGAAGAGGACAAGCAAAGACAGGACTTGATGAGGAGTCCTAAAGCCAAAACTAAGGTCACACAGTGAGTCTGTGACAGAGAAGAGCACCCAGCCCAGGTCTCCCCTGCCTCAGTCCCTTCTCAGAAACACTGTCTGCTGCTCTGCAGAGATGCTCCTCTCCCTGGGACTCCTGCTAGGGGCACTGCTGTCTGAGGACTGACTATGAACGAGGGACTGGAGGATGCAGGGAGACACCCCCAGACTGATGATGCTCAGGAGCAGTCTCCTAAGCACTTCTTGGCTTCAGAGTGCTGTGGGACAGTGTCAGCCATCCTGTATCTCAGCAGGAGAAGCAAGGCCTACCAGAAGGGTGTGAGGTGGGGTTTGCATGGGTCCAGCTGCTTGTCCCAGGGGGTGGAGGGCAGGGGCGTGGGGAGTGGGGCTGCAGTAAGCATTGCACAGGCAGGTTTCTGCCCAGGCTGGTTCAAAGCTGGCTGCCGGGATCCCTGCCCGAGGCTTGGCCACAGCTCTGTAGGGCAGAACCAGTGGTGCCGTGTGGGTTCAAACCAGGAGGGCAGCCATGACCCCGTGCTTTTCTCCAGCGCTTGAGGGAATGTACGAGATTGCCTGACTGCCTTTCTCTCCCCGGCAGGGATGACGAGATCCGGGACAAGTGTGGGGGTGATGCGGTGCACTACCTGTCCTTCCAGAGGCACATCATCGGGCTGCTGGTGGCCGTGGGTGTGCTGTCTGTGGGCATTGTGTTACCTGTCAACTTCTCAGGGGACCTGCTAGGTGAGAGCAGGGAGCCTCTGGCTGGGCTGGGGTAGCTGCTTTCAACACCATGGCCCAGACCACTGGGGAGCAGTGGAGGGCAGGATGGGACTAACGCTGACTAAGAGACAAACCCTGACTGCTGTCCCACTTTGTTCGTGGTGCATCCAGAGGGTCATCCTGGGCAGCTTGGGTTTTAGGGTGTTCTGCAGGTGAGATTCCTGCCATATCCCACCCCAGTGGTGCTCTGTGCCACTCAGCATAGCTGAACACGCCTCTGTATGCCTCTTTCTCTCTAGAAAACAACGCCTACAGCTTTGGAAGGACAACTATCGCTAACCTGAATTCTGGGTATGTGTGGGCAGGGGTAGGATGGTTAATTGAGGCCCTCGGGGGGTATTTTGTAAATGGCCACTTGCTGCAGAGCCTCGCCTCCTTGAAGGTTGCATTTTTGCCCTCGCTGTGAGGCTACTGTCCCTGCTCCAATTTCTGGGCTGAGCTCCTGGAACTTGGTTGTAGGGCATGTGGGTGCTGTGCCAGTTATGCTGCTCGTGGCCCCAGTGCCTTCAGGGCCTGACCAGTCATATACAAGTTTGTAGTGGCAACCTTGCATTGACCTTTGTGGTCTCCCTTGTGACAGGAATAACCTGCTGTGGCTGCACACGTCTTTTGCCTTCCTGTACCTGCTGCTGACAGTGTACAGCATGCGCCGGCACACCTCCAAGATGCGCTACAAAGAGGATGACTTGGTGAGCAGGATCTGGCTGCTCTCCCAGGCACACTTTCCCATGCCCTTCTGTCAAGTCAGGTGGCCTTGGAGAGAGTAATGAGCACCCCACTTGGGGCTGTCTTGTTTTGGCTGTTCTTTTATTCTGCGTGGACAAAGGGAGATCTCCTCCAGAGCAGCAGTCCTGACTGCCTGTGGGGAAACGAGAGAGGTCTGCACTGGGTGAACATGTGCAAAGGACCCCATGCCTTCCTTAGGGGTTGCTCCAGCTGCTTTTTGCCTTCTTCATTTCTTAAGGGTACCCCCTAGTTTCTGTTCAGGCAGCTGTGGTGTAAGCCCCCAGCCTGTCAATCTGCGGCGCACCAGGATGCCAACAGCTAGTGGAAGCATAGGAGAGGGGGAGCCCTGGATGCTAGAAGTGATGGGGCTGCCCTTTCCCATTGCTGACTCAGGCCTTGGGGGGGGTTGCTGCAGTCTGGTCTTTCACATCATCCACACTTACCTGTCCTTCTTTTTTTTTTTTCTTTCTTTCTTCCTTCCTTCCAGGTTAAGCGAACTCTCTTCATCAATGGGATCTCAAAATATGCTGAGCCAGAGAAGATCAAGAAGCATTTTGAGTGAGTCTCATTGCGTCTCTAATTAAAGGCTGCTCTGTAACGGGGATGTTTTTATTGGGGTAGTGCTAGCGTTACCTGAAGTGGCAATAATATATTGAGAGCAGAAAGCTAATCAAAATCAGTGAACACATTTTGGGCATCTCAGCATTACTTTTCTGTGCAAATTTTTATCTAAATGCGCATTGTCCTTGGTTTGTGCCTTGGGTTATGCCTAGCTATCTCCTGTGGAGCCATAGGGGATCAGTGTGGTAAGCAGTGGACAGAGCATGTCCTGAGATATAGTCAAGTTCAGAGGTTGATATGTGGGCAGGAGACACTCAAGCAATGACTGCAGGATGTTGTGCTGCTGTTTCTGCCCTGATCATGGTCCTTGTAGAAAAGTGTGGGTGTGTTTTTTGTTTGGGGTTTTTTTGGTTTTTTGGTTGGTTGGGTTTTTTTAACAAAAAAAAAAAAAAAGTCCTCTTCCATCAAGACCTCAGTGAACACACTGTCAGGGCTATGTTTAGAAGCACCATAAAGAAGAAATGCTTTGTACCCTTTGGGAAGCCTTCTGCCTCTTTCCAAGCCCGATGGTCCATGAAGGCAGAGAGGGGGTGTGGGATCAGAGGGGTGCCTTGCTGCCACAGGGCAAAGTCCAAAGAGGCTCCTTGTGCCAGAGCCCAGAGGATGTAGCGTTTGCCCCACGCATTGCTCCCGCTATAAGGGACAGCCTGCAGGCTCCCCTGATGCCCCCAGCAACCTCTTGCTGTGCACCCTGATGCTTGGCCCAGGGCAGGACGGAAGCCTTGGATGCATGGGGTTTGCCTGGGGGTACAGCCTTTGGTGCCAGGCGTGATGAGCTGGTGCTTCCCATCCACAGGGAGGCCTATGCCAACTGCACCGTCCTGGAAGCCCGTCCCTGCTATGATGTGGCCCGGCTGATGTTCCTCGATGCGGAGAGGTAACACCTGGTTTGGGAGATGTTAACACAGGGGGGATGGGGGCTGTGGGCTCCCCCTCGAGTCTGGTGACGTGAGCTTTTTCTGAGCCACCTTCTTTCTTTCTTTCCTTCCTTCTTTTCCCCTCTCCTGTTTCAGGAAGAAGGCTGAGCGCGGGCGAATCTACTTCACCAATCTGCAGAGCAAGGAGAACACACCGTCCATGATCAACCCCAAGCCCTGTGGCCACCTGTGCTGCTGTGTCATCAGGGGCTGTGAGGAGGTGGGGGGAGAGCTGGAGGTGTTGGGCAGAGGGGTGCACAGGGGCTTGGGTCCCTAGGTCTCTGCTCTGACCCCTGTCCCCCTGCCCAGGTGGAGGCCATCGAGTACTACACCAAGCTGGAGGAGAAGCTCAAAGACGATTACAAGCGGGAGAAGGAGAAGGTGAACGAGAAGCCTCTGGGGATGGCCTTTGTCACCTTCCACAATGAGACCATCACAGCCATGTGAGTGCAAAGGATTCTGTCCTTCCCTAGAAGGTGACTTCTTGCAGCTCTCCCCTTAAATCAGGGGAATGCCAGCACTAAGGCATCTCCCCTTGCTTGTCCCTGCCAGCCCTCTGTGTCAGCATCTCCCTCTCTCTCTTCTTCTCCAGAATCCTCAAGGACTTCAATGCTTGCAAGTGTCAGGGCTGTGCATGCCGTGGGGAGCCCAGGGCCTCCTCCTGCAGCGAGTCTCTCCACGTCTCCAACTGGACAGTCAGCTACGCCCCCGACCCACAGAACATCTACTGGTGAGCAGCTCTGTGGAGCTCAGCGGGCCCTGCCGATGGGAAAGGAGGACATCCTCCCTCCCCATCTCTGCTCCTCTGGTACCTGAATGAGTTGTTCTTGCTGAAGGCCAGCCTGGCTGAGCTAGAGGTCTGATCTGACTTGGAGGGGGAAAGCCTTCGGCTGGCGCCCCAAATGCTGTTCATGCAGGCTGGGTCATGGTGTGCACGTGAGGCCCCGGACCTGCCCTTCTCTCCCATGCAGCCATGCTGATGCCCTCCTTCCCCCCTCCCAGGGAACACCTCTCCATCCGGGGCTTCATCTGGTGGATCCGCTGCCTCGTGATCAATGTGGTCCTCTTCATCCTCCTCTTCTTCCTCACTACCCCTGCTATCATCATCACCACTATGGACAAGTTCAATGTCACCAAGCCCGTGGAGTACCTCAACGTAAGGCCTTCGGAGACAGGTGCAGGATGGGTAGCATGGGAACCACCCCGAGGCACAACAGCCCCTGCAAGGGAGGGGGTAGGGAGAGAAATTGTCAGCGTTCCCCAGGTCCTGTCAGCCTGACCAGGAGAGAGGTGCTGAGCCTGGCCAGGGTACAGTGGCAGCTGCGGTGCCGGGGACTCAGCGTCAGCAAAAGCAGCTGTACCTGTGGCTGGCACGAGAGCTGCTGCACCATGTAATATGCAGTCTCTTCTCTGCCTTGTTACAGAACCCCATCATCACCCAGTTCTTCCCCACCCTGCTGCTGTGGTGCTTCTCTGCTCTGCTGCCCACCATTGTGTATTACTCTGCCTTCTTCGAAGCGCACTGGACCAGGTAAGGACAGCCAGCACCAGTTCTCAGTCATACCAGTGTGCTGCCTGGCCACTAGACGCTTCTCACTGATGTAAAGCTCCTGGCTGGATCCTTCTGCTTGAAATCCTGCCTTCCACTCCAAGCGTGATGTTATGTTGCACCTCTTGGACACCTGGGGTCTGCCATGGACAGCTGTTCTGCCAATCCTTAGCTGCTGTTGTGCAGCATGGCTCTCTGAGCAGGGCCTGATGTAGGTCTACAAGAAGAAGAAAGCTGGGAGGAGTTGGGGCTGGTCACTGTGAGAATTGCTAGTAGTGAGGGAAGTCTTGACTCAGGTGGTGTGCCTGTACCCATGTGTAAGTCATAGCTTTTCCAAGGGAAAATCACCTTAGCTGCTATGGCTTCTGGCCATAGGGAAGGTATTTGAAGTGCAGAGTGCTAGAAATCTGCTGCTTGTGAGGCACATTCCCAGCAGGATGTGCGGTGTAGGCTCTGTTTTCTTCTCTCTGTTGCAAAGACTGGTGGGGAGGATGTCACTAGCTTTGAGGATTGCAGGTCAAGAGAGATGATTGCAGAGTCTCCTCTAAAGATATGAGGGCTGGGAGACCCTGTGAGACAAGGGGGGAGGAACTGGGACTCGAGAACGGGCAGACCTCAGACACGCTGGAGGGGAAGGGGGCATATTCATGTACCAGTAGCAGACAGGGTGAGATTTGGATTAGACACTGGGAAGTACTTTCTGATGAGAAAACGATGGGGATACCACTCCTGGGGCTGGTGGGGTGACAGTGAAGGGTCAACAGCCTCCTCTCTGCCCTCAGGTCTGGAGAGAACAGAACAACCATGCACAAGTGTTACACCTTCCTCATCTTCATGGTCTTGCTGCTGCCATCACTGGGCCTGAGCAGGTAAGGGCTGGAGTTGGGGAAAGCAAGCAGAGAGACCTGGAGCACAGGGAGGATTGAGATGCACCCCTGGCTCTTCTCCTACACTATTTCCTTTCCCCGCTGCACAAGTGCTGTGGCCACCATCCTGTTGGGGAGGTGGCATTTATTTCTGGGTGGGGGGTCAGGCCAGATGATACCTGGTTGGGTCCCTAGGAGCTCCTTGAATCAATCTGCGGCCACATTGACATGTGCCTTGGTGTTACAAATAACGCAGCAAAAACTAACATGGTCGGTGGACATGTGAAAAGTCTGCTCAAGGTCTGCTGGTGAAGGAGACACTCCCTACCTCTGTGTTCAGTGCACGCTCCAAACTTTGCACAAAATTAGCAAATTCCCCATTTGAGCCAGAACTGAGTAGGTTGCAACTGCTTGGCTGGGTGGAATTGCTAAGTGTAAGCTGTAGAAATACTGATCCATCTGGATGTGAGCCCCAGATCTTCCTGCAGGGGTTATAGAAATGCCCTGTGGCAAACAGCGGTGCATCAGCTGCCAGCTGTTGGCGTAGGCTCTCAGCACTGAACAGTGGCCGAGTAGGGAAACAGTGAGGAAGGAAAAACTCGGAGGTGGGACAGGGGTCCTTACTGTGGTAGGGAGTTACTTACACACTGCAGGGTGGGGAATCTACACCCCCCTAAATTCAGGATTTGGGATACAGCACCTCAGTGGTGAAGTTGGGTAGCTCCTGAGTATAGACAAACCCTCTGATAGAGGTAGAATAGTCCTCCATTCCAGTGTGTGACTACAGCAACGTTTCCCAGCCAGCTGAAAAATGCCTTGTTGCATATAACCTCATGACCTAGGCAGGTGAATGCTCTCGGAAGGTTTGCATTTTGACTAGATACCGTTAAACAGGCTGCGCTTCCAAGGACCCATGCTGTTGCCTCTGGAGCTCTGTACTCTCCCAGTACCTGAGGTGCCAGAGGATTGGGCAGTTTTATATTAAAAAATCAGAATTGAGGAAAATGGGATTTTTCTCCTATGGGATTTTTTTTTAATCTCTGTGCTGGAGGGTACCTTGTACCCAACCAGTTTCTTCTGTAGAGTCAGTCACCTGTTCCTTGCATGGATGTTGTGCCCGAACAGAAGGGAGAGGAAAATACTTTACTGATAGGATCAGGGCAAAGGGAGAACACCACACATGAGAGTGGGAAGCTTTACATCCCTTTTTGGGTGCTGCACTGTTTTTTCCAGTGTCTAATTTACGTAACTGCTGGTGACACATCCCAAGAGGGAACAAAGCAGTCTATAGCCAGAGCTTTGGGTCCTTCTAGAGTAGCTTCCACATATTTGCATGTGCATGTCTGTCTGTCGCTGCTTCTGACTGTTCCTCTTTTCTTCTTGCCCCCCCTCCCCCTCAGCTTGGATGTGTTTTTCCGCTGGTTGTTTGACAAAAAGTTCCTCGCCGAAGCTGCCGTGCGATTTGAGTAAGTGGAGTTGGGCAGAAGGCCCTTCTTTGCAATGGGGGGGGGGGTATTGTTGTCCAAAGGTACTGGGGGCTCCCAGCTGCTGCCCTGCAAAGGGGGAGCACCTTCTGCAGCCTGCTCTTGCTGCGCCTGCCCAGGTGTGTGTTCCTGCCGGACAATGGGGCCTTCTTTGTCAACTATGTCATCGCCTCTGCCTTCATCGGGAACGCCATGGACCTGCTGCGCATCCCTGGCTTGCTCATGTACATGATACGCCTCTGCCTGGCCCGCTCGGCCGCCGAGCGGAGGAATGTCAAACGTGTATGTAGTGGGGCTGAGGGGGTGGGTTGTGGCCCCCACCTGGGGATGGGAGTGCTGCGATGGGGCCCCAATGAGGCTTGCCCAATGCTGTGTGTACAGCTGGGTGTGTTGCATAGCCCCACTGAGCACCTGGGGTTGTGTTGACAGGTCCCTGTTCTCTCTTGCAGCACCAGGCCTACGAGTTCCAGTTTGGGGCTGCTTACGCCTGGATGATGTGCGTCTTCACTGTGGTCATGACATACAGCATCACCTGCCCCATCATCGTCCCTTTTGGTAAGTGGCATCCCTCTGCCTCCCTGTGTCAGAGGCTGGGGAGAGCTTGAGGCGGAGAGACAAGAATGGTGGGGTGGGGGAAATATTCCCTGTCAGTCAGAGGCACTGGGAAAGGGGCTGATTCCCCTCTCTGCTGGCATCCCTCCCCTCTCTCCCAGGGCTCATGTACATGCTGCTTAAGCACCTGGTGGACCGATACAACCTGTATTATGCTTACCTGCCTGCCAAGCTGGACAAAAAGATCCATTCAGGGGCTGTGAACCAGGTGGTGGCAGCCCCCATCCTCTGCCTCTTCTGGCTTCTCTTCTTCTCTACCGTGCGCACAGGTGAGCACTGGGCTGGGATGCCATCCCCTGGCCTCCTACAGAGCCGCTTCCCTGTCTGGGCTGTGGTCCTGGCAGCCCCCAGCCGCTGGGCACAGTCTGACACCATCTGACAAGTCCCTCTGACACCACCACTTCGGTTTTCCTTTGCCCCAGGATTCCTGGCCCCCACTTCCATGTTCACCTTTGTGGTCCTCGTGATCACCATTGTGATCTGCCTGTGTCACGTCTGCTTTGGGCACTTCAAATACCTCAGCGCTCACAACTACAAGGTGAGGTGGAGTGCTGGGTGGGGGTGCAGGACCCTTCTCCTTGGGAGCCCAGCTCAGCCGCAAAACAGCAGGGGCTCTGAGGGAGGTCCCAGCCTGCTTCCTGGCAGAGCCTCTCAGCCTTGGCTTCATGGAGGGGACGGTCCCAAGGCTGTCCCTGCTGCCCATATGGTACTCCTGTGGTGGGACAGCAGATGTGTTGCCCCAGCAGTCTCTCAATTTCTCCTTTCCTCTCCAGATTGACCACACGGAGGTGGACGCCATAGAAAACAGGCAGAACGGGAGACCTGCCACCAGTCTGCCAGCTCCCAAATCAGCTGTGAGTCCCTGTCCCCACCTTCATGCCCTGGTGCACTCCTTACCTGGGTTTGGAAAGAAGGAAGTAACACCTGTAGATTTTTTTTTTTTCTTTTCCCCCTCCCTGTCCAAGTACCTTGCTCCTCACCTCTCTGAGGCAGCACCTGGAGTCTCCCAGCAAGGGTGGGAGGCAAGTGTTGGGCCCTGCGCCCCTCATCTGAGCTGGGTGATGAAGTGTAACCCCCCACACACACGCACACCCCTTTTCTGCTGCTTCCCAGACACTGTGCCTTTACTTTCTGCCTCTCTCTTGGCCAGGACAGTAAATCATCTGGGTCAGTCTCCCTTCTCCTTCTGCATCTTTGAGCACTTGCCCATCAGCAAAAGCTCTCACCCACTGGGCTGGTCCTGGTGCCAATGTGAAGGGGTCTTCACGGGCATTGCCTTGAAGGCCATGAAAGTGTTTTGGGGACTCTCCCCTCCCCTGCCCAACTCTGACATCCCAGAAACAGTTTTCTGAATATCTGCTTGGCTCACTGGTGCTATTCCAGCTGCTCGCTTCCACCATTTCTAGCTGGGGTCTGTGCAGAGCTGTTCAGGGGAGTACGTGCAGAGATGAGGTAAAGCAGAGCCTCCTGCTCCCTTGGAGTAATCCAGGCTCCTTTCCAGTTTCCACGTACCTGAGGGCAGTGGCATCTCTCCAAAAGGAGATTCCCTGTAGGAGGCAGGCACAGCCTCAGAGGGACACATCCACCAGCAAAAAAGGGAGCACAGGCTTCCAGTCCATATGAGCTCCAAAGTGCTGAGAAGCCCCATGCTCGCCCAGCCCTGGCTCCCTGGGGGTGCCGCCTGTCCCAGGATGGTGGGGTTTGGCTAGAGCTGTGCTGCAAGCACCTCCACTGTTGCAGGACCAAGCCATCCCTGCTTTTACTCCCTCTCCTGGTACATCCCACAGAGTCTGGGTCCTTCCTCACCCTCCCAGCATGTCCCTGCACTCAGCCTCTTGCATGATGCTTTACCTCTTGTGCTCTGCTGCCACAAGAAGCTCCCTGAGCTCACATGTGTTTCTGCTCTTTCCCTACCCCTTGCCCACCCCATGCCTGGCGCCGGCAGAAGTACATCGCCCAAGTGCTGCAGGACTCCTCGCCGGAGGGTGAAGCGACAGAGTCAGAGGAGCAGGGATCGCAGGATGAGGAGCTCATCAACGCGGATGGCATGAATGACACGGATTTCCAGTCGTGTGAGGACAGCCTGATAGAGAATGAGATCCACCAGTAGGGACCTCGGAGGGAGGGAGGGGAAGGAGGCCCAGGAGCAGGGCAGGCTGTGTGCACAGAGACCTAGGGAGAGGCACCCAAGGGCGCTGGCCGCTGTCCTTGCCCGCCCATGCCCTGGGGCCGCTGCCTTCAGCGAGGGCAGGGGCCCTGCCGCAAACTCTCCATTTCCCTGCCCCTACACCCCTGTGCCGGCCCGGCAGCTCGGTGGGCATGCTCTTTACTAGCTACCTTCTTTAAGGCGTCCCCAGACCCCAAAACCCCAGGGGCTGGGGAGGAGGGGGACTGTGACCCCCACGGTGCTGCTCTGGACCCGCAGGGAGGAGGAAGGCTGAGTGCTTTGTGAGGAGGGGCACAAGAGGAACCTTTGGGGGCTCCTCAGCAGGCCCCTCTGTCCCCTGTCCTCCTGGTGAGAAACACTAATAACTTATTAGATTTACAGGAAGGTGACAAACAAAAAGCTTTAATCAGTGTATTGGAAGTCCCCCTGGGGAGGGGGGTGGCTTTTGTTGCACCTTCTCCCCATGCCCAGGTGTGCCCTCTCTCAGCCCCTTGCAGCATCCCCTTGGTGTGACATGCCAGGAGCTGGGCCAGGCACGGGGGGTGGTGACAGAGACCTCCCCCCCACGGGGAAGGTGACAGCCTGGCCTTGCGGTCAGGGGTGGCATCACCCTGGGGAAGGGGCACGGGGTTGGCGTGAGCTCGGCAGCCCCTCGCAGGGTGAGGGGTGCTGAGGGCATTTCTTGTGGGCAGGAGGAGGCGCAGGCAGCCTCTCCCCCAGGTCCTGTCCCCTCCTCCCCCAGGGGCATAGGCAGGGGATTGCAGCATCATTTTAAGTGGCTTTTTTTTTTTGCACATTTTACTCCCCTTTCAAACAAATTACCTTGACCCCTGCGTAGTACTGCGGCCCCCTTTGCTGCCCTGTGTCTGCACAGCAGGGTCAGGCCGGGGGCAGGGGGGCTGTGCTTGGGGTCTCCTGGGTGCTAGGGAGAGGGGAGAAAGGGTCCTGGACTGCAGGCCCTTGGCACCCTGTGGGGTCGGCACTGCCTGGTTGCAGCGGGGCACCATGGGCTGCCTTCCCTGAGCTGCCGCAGGGTCTTCCCCCAGCTGAGGTGGTCGGAAAGGGAGGGAGCCCTGGGAGAGCAGCCCCTGGGAGCCCTCTCCGAGCAAGACCACCATCTTCAGGAGCACAAAAGCCTCGTGGGGCTGTGCTGGCTTTCCTCACCTGCCCTGACTGGGTGTAGGCTCCCCTGGCATCACCCAGCCTGATAGTGGGGGGGCTGTTCCTCCCCTGCCTCTGCCCTTGCCCCCTCCCTGGTGATACCTGTGTCCCAGAGGCAGGCAGGGGACAGGATGGATGGGAGAGGTGGACTGGAGCCCCTGGCACCTGCAGGGAGGTCTGACCCTGTTTAAAGGCTCTTTGTGAGGAGGTTTCTGGTCAGGATCAGTTGCCCTCAGTTGCTTCCCCCTTCCCCTTGTGTAAAATGTAAAGGAAAATAATAAATCTCCCTGCTATTGAGCTATATTTATTTCCCTCAACTCCCTGCCACCATTCTGTTTGGTGCTCATTGCGGACACTACCACCCTCCCTTTGCCTGTCATCTGTGGGTGCTGCACCGGCTCGCTGGGGCCGTGCCCTCCAGGGTCTGATGGGGCTGGGTGGAAGGGGACAGTCATTTACCTTTTCAATCACCCGTGCTGGCCCTGGAGCTCCAAGCACTTTAATAGACCTGAACAAGTGAAGTGTCAGCCCTGCCCAGCTCTGCTTTGGGAAGGGTGGTGACATCCCATGGCTTTTCTCCCCCTCGCCCCCCATTAGAGGAGGGGAGCTGGACACACAGAGCAGGCAGGGGGCTGCTCCAGGGAGGACGCAGCTGACTTTCCTGTACACCTCTCTATAGGAATCCCAGGCCCGGAGGAAAGGGGGGATGGAGGGGAAGAGATGTGGGTCTTTGATGCATGGGGAGGGCAGGCCACCCTGGCTTCTGGGGCCCGGCCGGGGCTGGAGCATGCGTGGGTGCGGAGGAGCCCAGTGAGTGTCACCCGTCCCCTCCAGGGATGGGCTAGAAATGAAGTGAGCATGTGAGCTGAGAGATCCTGGTATGCTCCCAGGCTGGGGCAGGATTTTAATCCTGCTTCACTATTCTTGCATCCGCCTACTGCCCTTGCCTCTGGTCCAGCAGGTGGGCTGGGATGCTCCAGTCTCTGTAGGTACGGCTGTGGCCTGGGGCTGCCTCTGCGGCTTTTGGGGTTCTGCCTGCAGAGAGCTGTGTGTTCTGAGTGGCACTGTCTGTGTAGAGATGTGTATAATACCCTGTATATATTTGTGTACAAAAGAAAAAAGGAAAAAACGGAGCTATTGTTCTTGCAGTCTTTTCTTTGTGGAGTGGGTTGGGGGCTGGGACCTGGGAGGAGAGGACCCCAGCTGCAGCAGGGATGCAGGAGCATGCGTGGTGCAAAAGGAGGAGTCTGGGGCCTGTGTGAGCACAAGCCCTGCCCTGCTGCTGGGACCCTAGTCTGGCTCATGGGCTCTCCCGTCCTCTGGCTTGCAGAGGCATCAAAGGCTTTGCTGCTAAAAGCAGGTGGATGGGGAGCTGTGTGCACTGAGGCTGGGATGGGGGAAGATGTTTTGGGAAAGGAGGGGCATTTTGCTGGTGTCCTTGGTGGTAGATGTCGGCCCAACCCTACTGTCCCAATAGCAATTTACATGGCTGCTCCTGCCACCTCCATCCAGGAACCTGTCTCCTAGCCTGCTTTGGGTGGACAGCTAAAGCCTTTGGGAAAGGGTCAGGGGTGCTAGACCCCTGGAGCACAGCTTGGCAGGGTGTGCTTTCCTGCTGTCCCCTAAGCACAGGGGCAGGCAGCAAGCAGCCAGCCCCCAGGACTGCTCCCTGGTGCAGGCTGGAGCTGGGGTGGTTCCCAGGCGGCTTCTACATGCTCAGTAATTTGCGTACAGTGGCTATTGCTCAGAGGATGGCACAACGGAGAGGCGAGGTGTGGAGCAGGCCTCTGAGAGATGGACGAGTGACCCCAGCTCCATTCCCACCTCGCTGTGTTCAGGCTCTGTGGCTTCATTGTGCCAGTGGTGCAGCGCGAGCAGGGGACAAGAAGCTCTCCTTCCCCTGGCAGTCTCAGCCAAAGGCCTGGAAAGAGGCAAATCCTGGGCACAGACAAAGAGAACCAAAGACCAAAAGAAGAATGGTGCCTGCTGCCAAGTCCCTGCAGGCATCACTGCAAAGAGAAGCTTAAGGGAAGGGAACAAGGCAATTGTGCAGGTATTTGTGCAGGTGTTTGACGGAAACTGCTCCCAAGCACAAGGGGCAGGATATGGGACAGTCTGTGTGATGGGATTACACAGGAGCTGTCTCCTACCCCAGGAAAATCAGCTGTGAAAGCGGCTTTAAGGGCCACCGAGGGGTAATGAGGCAAGAGATGAACAGCAGGAGAATGGGGGGGGGAGTGTCACAACAAGAACAGGCGCTGTCCTGGGTGGATCTGAGCGGGCAGGGCAGTCAGTGGTGGTCAAGGCCAGAGAAAAAGCTGGCAGAGCTGTTCAGGCACAAGCCCAAAGCAGGAACAGGCCCTGGCATTGTAGGTCTGCTTGCTCCCCGTCTGAAAGCATGCTGCTGCCTGCAGCTTGGTGCAGAGCTGGCTGGTGACCCCAGCAGGGACCCCCCTACACTTCCAGCCTGCGGGCAGTGACGCAGCCGCCTTCTGGCTGAGGATAAGATGGAGCGGCTGCTGTGGCAACCCAGAGGAGGGCACCCCAAAGCCTTCTCCATGCCAGGGTGGGCAGAACAAGCTGCCTGTGGCGGGCTCTTCTAGGTGGGGATGGGGACAGGGCAGCTCTGGTGGGTCCTGGCCAGGGCCGGAGCATTCCCTTGTGGCTGTGGCAGCAGGACCGTGCTACAGCTGATGTTGAATGTCCTGGTTGCCCTTCCCTCAGGCAAGGGACACAGCTCCTGACCCCACATGCAACCTGCTCGCTGCTCAGCAAGGATTTGCCCCCCTGGGGCAAGGTGGGGTCGGTTGGAAAGCAGGTGCTCTGTGAAGCCTGGGGGAGCAGCTGGATGCCAGCTCCTGCAGTGGGGCGGTACGGGCACAGCCTCCCCAGCTGCAACCAGGCACGAGGGGAGGAGAAGGAGCCCCGTCGTTGGTGACACCCGTTGGGATCACTGTGTTCAGCCCTGGCACCAGAAGGATGGCAGTGCAGAGCTTCTTCCCGGGGCTGGGGCAGGTGGGGTTGGGCAAGGCCATGCTGAACTGGGCTGAGCTGAGCTGGTCATGCCAGGCCAAGCCATGCTGTGCTGAGCCACGTTGGCCATGCTGGGCTAAGCCACACCAGGCCAAGCTGTACCAGTCCATGCTGGGCCATGCCATGCCAGGCAAAGCCATATTGCACCACACTGGGCTGCGCGATGCCGTGCCAAGTCCTGCTGTGGCCGTGCCTGTCGGCAATGGTACCACCCAGCATAGCCGCACCGTGAGTCATAGCGGGCACGCACAGGCAGCCCCACTGTGGGAAGCCCCAGGGCACTGGGACCTGCTCGGGATGGGCCCTGCCAGCACCCAGCAGCAAGGGGCAGCTGGTGGGGTGGGTGCTGGCCATGACTGCCAGGGCTTGCATGGATGCTGGGCCGTGACTGCCTGGGGTTGCAGAAGTGGGGTGGTGCAGGCACAGCCTCCCCAGGCATGAGGGAAGGAGAAGGGACCCCCAGGGTGGGTGACACCCATTGGGACCACTGAGCTCAGCCCTGACACCAGGTCAACAAGCCCTGGGATGAGGCGCAGCGCAGAGCTTCACCCAGCTAAGCCAGGGTGCCAGCAGCATGGGGCAGTGCCATGTCACCCCCAAACCCTTTCCCAGGGGAAAGTCGCTTCCTCTTCTCCTTCCAGCTCCGGTTTCCGTGTGCACCGAGCCCTCTGCTCAGAGCAAAGGTGGAAGGAGCACGCCCAGCCCGGCGGTACCCCTCCATCCCCGGGAGCTGGGAGACGGTGACAGCAAACAGAACCGCACCAGCAGCCCCGGTAAATCCCCTCCCGGTAGTTGTGAGCGGTCTCTGCGCCTTTAATTCCCCCTCCCACCGCCCTCCCAGCTTTGCTCGCACATCCTGCCCGCCGAAACCCCACCTTCCGCGGGGCCGTGCCGAGCCGAGCCGGGCTGGGCTGGGCTGAAGCGGGCAGGGCGGTGGCGGCGGCAGCTTCCGTAAGTCCACCCCCCCTCCCCATCCCCATCTTCACCCCTATCCGACCCCCAGCATAGGGGTAGCACCGGGGGGGGGGTCCCCGCCGCCGGGCGGGCAGGGCTCCTCCGCCGCGGGGGCGAACGAGCCCTGCCCGCCCGGCGGCGGGGACCCCCCGGCTGCTTCCCCCGGGCCCAGAGCTGCTCCAGGCTTGCCTATCCCCCCATCCCTTTTTTTATCCGCGGGTTTTTTTGCATTAGATAACGCAGCCGCAGAGACCCGGAGGCTTCCCAGTCAGGGCGTCAAGTAAACTGGGTACCGCAGCGACTCGGGTTGCGATGCCCACCCCAAGCCAACGCCGCATCTCATCGAGGGGATGCGGGAACATAAAGGGGAGCTTGTGGGAAATGAGAATTTTTCTCACCTGGAGGGCTGGGAAGGGCCTGAGAGCTGCTTGCGCAGTGTGGGACCCTATGGGCGGTTGTGGCTCCTTGCCCCGAGCTGAGTATGCGGCAGGATGCGGTGTCTGGGCCCGGCCTGGCTGGTTTTAAGGAAGGGAGCTCCCCCTTCCTTCTATCTCTGGCGAACTAGAGGTCTGCAGAGATTTTTGGCTGGACTTCAGCGATGATGCTGTCCAGGGGGTTTTCAGTATGTGCGAAGACGCACGAGGTATCAGGGACTCTACGGGGACCAGTGTGTCTTTCTGCTCCCACCTGGAAGAGGTCAGAGGTGCCTCCGATACTGGAAAACATCATATTGTGGTTGGATGTTGCCCGGTGTGGAAAACTGCCCTGGGGGCTTGGCTTGTCTCTGCACGCCCTTTCTTCCCCCGTGGAGGACCTGCAAGTGTCCATCAGCATCAGCCTGGGGGGGTGGCAGCAATCGACCCCATTGCTTAAGGCCCCGCGTGGTTCCTGTCTCATCCTGGGGTCTGAAATGTTTTTCCTCGCTCTGCGCTTGCGTGACCTCCGTCTGCCACTGGGCACAACCTTCCCGAGTATTTTGAGCCACAGAGCTAAGAATAACTCGTGCGGTGCCCGTGTCTGAGCTGCACACAGCTCCCCATGGCTGCGGCCATGTCCAGTGCCGGTAGGTAGGGCAGGAGAGGGTGCAGGGAGCCTGGCAGGGGCTGCGGGCAGGGGGAGTTCCCCGGCCCTCAGCAGGCTGCGGCGTGAGTCCTGGGGAGGGGAGGTGGGAGCTGGAGGCTGTGCAGGTGGCTGCATTTGGGATTCTTCCTCCCGCAGCACCCCTGGGCTCTGGGCAGCGGCTCGGACTGGAGGAGCCATCCCACCAGCTCTGCAGGCAACGAGTGCCTCGCTACTGGGAGAGACTGTCAGGGTGCTGGCTGCAGAGCAGGAGTCGGAGGGAGGAGATGATGGAAAAGGGCTGAGTTCCATAGATTTGGGGCCATCATAGAGGAGAGAAGGGCTGGCGTTGCCTTGGAGAAGGATAGTGGGTTTAGAGCATCCCAGGGCAGGCAGAGTGATGGGGAGGAGCAGATTTTCCTCCTGAAAAGCTTCTGGTTAGGGCAGCCCCTTGGGTTAGCAGCTAGGTTTATGCCCTATGCACATGCCAAGAGCTTGCACCTTTTTTGCTGTTGCCTGCCTTCCCTTAGCTATCACAGCACTTCAGGACAAGGAGAGTCGCCTCTCCGGAGCCAGGCTGCACCCTGCTCCCCTGGGACGGGGCACCGGGGAGGCAGCAGGCCAGCACTGGCATCCTAGCCCGCTGCTCTGGGTGGGTTGCTGACTCCTGGGTTATTTACCCAAGAACTGCTCCACTGCCTCGCGCAGAGAAACCCGTGGAGTATTCAGCACCAGCCCCGCCAAGCAGGCGCCTAGATGGCTGGGGAGCGGGGCACGCTAAGCCGTGAACGCCAGTGGGCCCGTGGCGGTGGCACCTGCCCCGGGGCCCTGCTGCAGGTGACCCTGCTTGCACGGGGGTTGGACCAGACGGCCCCAGGGCCCCTCCAGCCTGGCCGGCGCGGTGGGCGCGAGCGCCGGCTCGTGCTGCGGGCGCCTGAGCAGGGCCGAGGGCAGCTGGGCGCAGGGAGGGGAGCTGGGGCTCGCCCCACCGCAGCAGGTGCAGCGAGGCAGGGCTGGGGGCCAGGCGAGCCCCGCAGCAGTGTCATCACCCAGTGTTCGAAGCGCCCGGCCGTGAGCCTGCCGGTTAAACCCCCCGGGAGGGAGGCCTGTGGCAAGGCCTTCGCCAGGGCGAGGGACCGGTGCGGGGGGCGGGGGGGGCTCTGCAGGGCCTGCCCTGCCCCGGTCTCCTGGTGCCGGGTGCCCCGCTGCACCCCGCATCCCTTCCCTGGTGCCTCCCAGCGGGCGGCCCCGCTGGCTGCCGGCGGGGCTTGACGCACCCTGCCTGTGCGTGTGGCGGGAGGGGCCGTCCCGCCTCTTCCTCCCCTCGTCCTCCGCTGGCCCCATAGATAGAGCTGCCTCTGCGCCCCGCTGGGCTCCTCCCTTCCCGGCCTTATTGACTCAGTGCTCAGGCAGCCGGGGCGGCTTTCGAGGGAGAGGGAGAGGGAGAGGCACCCGGGGCTGGGAGAAGCTGCGGGGCGGCCGCTGACGCCTTCCCGGCTGCGACAGGCGAGGAGGAGCCGGGATGAGGGAAGGTCCCGGAAAGCTGCGCCGGGAGGAGAGGCTGTGGGGGCAGAAAGCGCCTGAAATTCCTCCAGTCTCGGCGTTTCCACGCAGCAGGGACGGGACAGGACGGGAGAGCCGCGGCCTGGCTGCCGACCGGCTGCCTCCTCCCAGCTGGCCCTCAAAGCCGCTCTGCTCCTTTGGTGTCCCCTAAAGACAGCAGGGCTGCGATGGCCGGGCTGGAGGCCGTGGCTCGGAACAGGGCTGCTGCCGGGGATGGGATTTGGGGAGGTCCTCCTGGCTTGTGGGCCCACCTGGGAGATGCTCTGTGTGCCGGCCCTGCCTGCTGCCCCGGGGCAATGCTGATGGAGAAGGTCCCTGCTGTGGGGGTGGTGGGGAATTGGGGATCCAGCCTCCGAGCCTGGCACTGGGTGAAATGGCCGACGTCCCCAGGGGAGTGCAGGGGTACCAGGCCCTGCCTCAGCCCGGCCGTGCCTGTTTCATTGCAGGGAGCAGAGCTGAAGGTAGCGCTGCCAGTGCCCAGCCATGATGCCCTTTGGTGGGATGGCTGCCCGTCTGCAGAGGGACCGCCTGAGAGCCGAGGGGGTTGGCCAACACAACAATGCCATCAAGTACCTCAACCAGGACTACGAGACCCTCAAACAGGAGTGCATTGAGAGCGGCACCCTCTTTAGAGACCCCCAGTTCCCAGCCGGCCCCTCTGCCCTCGGATTCAAGGAGCTGGGGCCACACTCCAGCAAGACGCGGGGGGTGGAATGGAAGCGTCCATCGGTAAGTGCTGGGTTTGCTTCTCCTCGGGCTGGGCTGGCGTCCCTGCCTTGCAATGTCTGCACTGGCATGGTTTGCCAAGCTGCAGCCTGGCCCTGGCCTGCTCCTCTCGGTGCTCAAAATCCCTCGAGTGCCTCCTTTCCCAAGGGCCTAGAGCAATGCCCCATGAGTGCTCAGAAAAGCATCATGTCTAGCAGGCCCTGCTTCCTCTGGGCAGCAGACCATGGGCTTTAAAATGGGTGGGCTGTGTCATTGCTTCTAGGTGTCATGGCATGGATATGTCACCCTCGGTGACCGGGGCTTTTGAGGGTGTATATCCCCTGGTGCCACGACTGCAACGGGAATGCCATTAGTCTATCTAGCCGTGTCCTCCCATGGCTACAGCAGAAGATCTTGCCTTGCCTTACCGTGATGGCCTTGGGGTTGCAGTCAAGCAGATTTCCCTGGCAGAGGGCAGGTGGAGTGCATCTCTCAGGGACCGTATACCCTTCCTCCCAAGTCAGAGCTGCAGTGGGTGCCAGACCCCCAGCAGCCCAGGCCCTACCGAGATCCAGCACCAGCATCTGATTTTCTCCTCCTCCTGCAGGAATTAGTGGGTGACCCTCAGTTCGTCGTTGGCGGCGCAACCCGGACAGACATCTGCCAGGGGGCTCTGGGTGAGTGCTCGAGCTCTGTCCCCAGACCTTGGTCCGGAGAGCAGTGGCTGGGGAGGGCTGGCATGGCTGGAGAAGAGGTGTTCGTATAAGTTTGAGGGTGGACCAGGTTCACATCACCTTTCCCCAGGCCTGTGCAGCGCATTTTCATGGCAGCCTCTGCACAACCATCTCTGTACCAAAGGCTCCCTTCCCATTTAGTGCGGTGGAAACTGGAAGGCGGGGGACACCCTGTGCCTCCTGGTGTCTCTAGGTTAAGGCTCCACGAAAATGGGTTGATGTGTGCACAGCTTGTCCATGCTAAGATCAGGGGAGATGTCGGGTGGATCCATGCCTGACACATGCCAACAACAATGCCAGGAGCTGCTCCAAAGAGCTCCCTGCTTTGGCAAATGGTGAGGGATGGCAGCTGGATGACAGTAACAAACTGTCATGACAAAGTGCTTGTGAAGCAACACGGTGTGGCAGAAGGGAACTGAGCGGAGAGCTACGGAGTACAAGTGGTGATTTGTCATTTCTCCAGGGGTGTCTCCCAAGGCAAAGGCACTGAGACAAGGAGAACAGTGTTAATGGGCTGGCTAGGCTGGCAGGGCTGGCGACTGGGATTTCGTGGTCATCGGAAACAGATCTGGGTACCACCAAGAGTGTCATCCTGATCTGGATCAAGTTGAGCACTCGGTTGGGAGTATCATGTACTTTAGCACATATAGCATGCTGGTTTTAGGGCTGACCACATTTAAGGCATCCAGTAATTAGAACAAACTTGAGGTGGTAACTGGAGCACATAACAGCCCAGAGCACTGTGGCGGTGTTCAATTGGTCATTAAAAAGTCTGAAATGCCATTTTGTCAAACCACAGCCCTGTACAGGTTATCCAGGCTCAAGGCTAAGGTGTGACAGGCTTCAAAGGCAAAAGAGAAAGTGGAACCAAGGCAAAGAATTTAAAGTGCAGTGCTGGCCTGGAGCAGCACTTGTGGTTAAGAGCACTTGGAAGGAAAAGTGCGGTGGTGTTGCTCGCAGTTTGAGAAGCCAGGGCAGCAGCATTAAACCTCTTGCTTGATAAAATGTTTTTTTGCATGCAAAGTGTAACTCTGCTGCAGAACTCACGGTCTGACATGTGGAGGGCAGTCATACGAATGAGTCCCAGGAGGGTCTAGATAAGTGGCTGCAGGAGGGGGCTGTTGGTGCTGACTGTATGTGGTGGTCTGGACACAGGCTCCAGGTCAGGGACGATCGTTCCCTGTTGCCTACAGCTAATACTTCTCTCCAAGGCAGGCTGAACAAGCCTGGCTCCCAGATCCTCTCTGGTTTCTCCACGTGCTTTTTGAGCTCGGGAGCCCCAAATGTTTGCAAGGAGAGCACGCTGCAGGCACATCCACCACCTACCCCCCAGCTGGGGAGGTGGTGGGTGCTCACACCGGCTTCCTCTCCTTCCCCAGGCGATTGCTGGCTGCTGGCTGCCATCGGTTCCCTCACGCTCAATGAGGAGCTCCTGCACCGTGTGGTGCCCCATGGGCAGAGCTTCCAGGAGGACTATGCCGGCATCTTCCACTTCCAGGTGGGCTGGGAGCTCCTGGCCCTCCACGGCTGGTGGGCTGGGGGCAGGAGGGAGGGTGGTGGGCTGAGGGCATCTCTCTGGGGTGGGGATGAGCAAGTCATGTGATGCTTTAAGCTCACTCCACTCTTTCCTTACCCCCCAGATCTGGCAGTTCGGTGAGTGGGTGGACGTGGTGGTGGACGACCAGCTGCCCACCAAGGACGGGGAGCTCCTGTTTGTGCACTCGGCAGAGTGCACCGAGTTCTGGAGTGCTCTGCTGGAGAAGGCCTATGCCAAGTGGGTACCCCCACGGCGGGCACGTGGGTGGGTGGGGGACAGGACAGCTCACTGTGCGGAGGGGAGGGGTGTCTCTTCTGTCCCTGGCCCTGCTTGTGCTGGGTGCCTGGGGAACAGCAGTGTGCTACGTCCTTGTCACCTCACGCGTCCCTCTTGCCGGCTGGTGCTCAGGCTGAACGGCTGCTACGAGGCGCTCTCAGGGGGCAGCACCACCGAGGGCTTCGAGGACTTCACCGGCGGCGTGGCAGAGATGTACGATCTCAAGCGGCCGCCGCGCAACATGGGCCACATCATCCGCAAGGCACTGGAGAGGGGGTCCCTGCTGGGCTGCTCCATTGACGTAAGTGGTGCACCAGGATGAGCCAGGGGCTCTGCCCCAGCAAAGGCCAAAGCGAGGCCTCGCAGCCCAAGATTGTGTCAGCAGTCCCCTCACTGGGACACTGGGCGGGAGGTTACTTCTTTCCCCTCTTACCAGAGCATCCTTTACAGAGCCAGCATGGCAGCCCCTGGGCACAGCGAGCGGGGCTGCAGCCCAGCTGCTGGGAACGGGCTCCTTTGGGTGGAGCAGGAATGTCCATCTCAAGCATGGGCTGTTGAACAAGGGTCTGCCTATAGCTCTGGCCATGTCTTACATCAGTATCTGAGAATTATCTGGAGCAGGGTTTTCCATCCGTTCCCTCTCATGAAATCCTTTTCTTGCTTTCTGAAGTTTGGGTGGTTCCCTGATGGATATTCAGGGTCTTCTGGCTGGGAAACTGTCCTTACATTGTCCTCAGCCAGCAGCCTTTGAGCAGAGGGTGCTGGTACCTTCTGCTTCTCTTGGCTGGAGCAGTGCAAAGCAAGGGGAATTCTCCGCGTGGTGGAGGGAAGGGGTCGAGATAGGACTGTATGAATTTAATCATATTCACTTGAGCTTTGCTCATTCTCCTCAGATCACAAGTGCCTTTGATATGGAAGCGGTGACCTTCAGGAAGCTGGTGAAGGGCCACGCCTATTCTGTCACAGCCTTCAGAGATGTAAGTTGGCTATGTGAGACTTTAATAGCAATGAAATAGCCTAGCCAGTGGCATGGGCTCAACCTCCTGTGTCTGGTGGCCGGCAGGTGAACTACCGGGGTCAGCAGGAACAGCTCATCCGCATCAGGAACCCCTGGGGTCAGGTGGAGTGGACCGGAGCCTGGAGCGATGGGTGAGCTGGACAGATGGGACTTCAGTCCCGCTGCTGGCAGGCCAGCAGGCACTGCACACAGAGCAAGCGAGTGCATGGCACTGCCGAGGGGAAGTTTGCAGCATGCAGTGCCCTTCACATCGTCAGGGGGGGCAGTTGAGGGCCAGCTCTGAAGTGCTCTCGATTCACCTTGAGTAGTCCTCATCTAATTGTCTCTCTCCTGCTACTCCAGCTCCTCCGAGTGGAACAACATTGACCCTGGCGACAGGGAAGAGCTGCAGCTGAAGATGGAGGATGGAGAGTTCTGGTGAGTGTCAGAGCAAACTGCTGCTCTTCTTCAGCAGCCAGCCTGGGAAGGAGCAGAGAAGCCGGGGAGAGAACTCACAGTCCTGCTTCACCTGAAACACATGACCTGCGTTTATGAGCTGGCTTTCCAGCACCAGAGAGCCTGCTAGCATTTTCTCATCTGATCTAGTTAATAATTTTCCTCTCTTCAAGGAAATTCAGCCCAACTAAATGCAAAATAAACATCTAGGAAGGGTAAACATCCCTTCTTCCCCAAACCCAGCAGTGGGCTTTAAATGCTCAGGGTAAAGGTCTTGCTGTCACTTAATTCTCCCAAAATGTTGCCTGGGTCCGGAGCTGCTTGCGCTCTCCTCCCTCCCCCACAGTGGTGCCCTGGCCTCAGCCTCTGCCTGCCTCCTGCAGGATGTCTTTCCGGGACTTCATGAGGGAGTTCTCCAGGCTGGAGATCTGCAACCTGACCCCCGATGCCCTCACCAAGGATGAGCTCAGCAGGTGGCACACGCAGGTGTTCGAGGGCACGTGGCGCCGGGGGAGCACTGCTGGGGGCTGCAGGAATCACCCAGGTACCTCTTCCCCCTGCACCTCCACTCCTGGCCGTGCAATTGAGCCAGGTGTCTCATCCACGTGTCCTCTTCCTCCCAGCCACATTCTGGATCAACCCCCAGTTTAAGATCAAGCTGCTGGAAGAGGATGATGACCCTGGGGACGATGAGGTGGCCTGCAGCTTCCTGGTGGCTCTGATGCAGAAGCACCGGCGGCGGGAGCGGCGGGTGGGAGGCGACATGCACACCATCGGCTTTGCTGTCTACGAGGTAAGCCCTGCCCGCCCCGGCGCTGCTTCCTTGGGACCAGCTCAGCCCTGCCAGTCCTGCCTGGCCCTGGCACCCCAGTCCTAAAGGAAACCTTTCCCACCTGCTTTGGGCGGTCTGTGGGTTAATGTCCCCTGCCCCATGCTCCCCGCACTGTAAGGGATGGGGACAGGTACTGGAATGCTGATTTTTTTTTCCCTTTTCTCTCCTCTTTGCAGGTTCCTGAGGAGGTACGTCTTGAGCCACCAGAGCCTACCCCCTCTTGGAGGGGAGAGGAAGAGTGGGCAGGAATGGGTTAATGCACAAGCATGCATGCATGTGCACCCAGTGGCGTGGGAGCTCCCACCATGATGGCAGTGGTTAGGGTGCTAATGGGTGCTGGGCACCTCCGTGCAGGAGATATGGCTACTGCTGGGATGGGCAGGGCAGGGATGTCCTGCCCAACGGGGCTGGCTTTGGTCCCGCCGCTCCCTGTGGGTCCCCGCCGTTGCAGGGCTGTGGTCCACAAGCGCGTTCATTCCCCCAGGCCCAGGGCAGCCAGAACGTGCACTTGAAGAAGGACTTCTTCCTGCGAAACCAGTCGCGGGCACGGTCCGAGACCTTCATCAACCTGCGGGAGGTGAGCAACCAGATCCGGCTGCCCCCTGGCGAGTACATTGTTGTGCCCTCCACCTTCGAGCCGCACAAGGAGGCCGACTTCATCCTGCGGGTCTTCACGGAGAAGCAGTCGGACACAGCGTGAGTCCCTGCCTGGCCAGGGGACACCCTGTGTCTGTGAGCGGTGGGACATTTCCCCACCGCAGGCAGCCTGCTGGCTGGGGATCCCGCTCATCGTTTTGGTTTCCTCCTTTCTGCCCCCAGGGAGCTGGACGAGGAGATCTCGGCAGATCTGGCAGATGAGGTAGGAGCTGACACTTTGGTTCGGTTGGTGCTGAGGCTCTGGGGCGTGGGAGGGGGAACTGCAGGCAGGAGGTGGCTGCCTGTGTTTGGGATGTCACTGTGGCTGGAGAGGGGCTGGCAGCGTCGAGGTGATGGGGATGTGGGAAGTAACAAAGATGAGAAGAAGAAGAGCTGCCCTTCCAGTTTGAGTTTGCTGAGCCTGGGAGGCAGGGCAGAGCCTGGGTTTGACCACTAACCTCTTCTTTCTGGCCTGCGTCACCCCAGGAGGAAATAACTGAGGATGACATAGAGGACGGCTTCAAGAATATGTTCCAGCAGCTGGCAGGGGAGGTGGGTACGGCTGTGCCAAGCTCTGGGGGGCCCTGGCCTGGGGAGGGGATGGGATGGGATGGGACCCCTGGCCGTGAGAGCTCCAGCCCACCCCACGCTCGCTCAGTCCCATCCTGCAGACAAGCCTATCTCCGCTGTGGCCCAAACTCATGCAGGAAATGCAATGGCACCCTGATGGCTTGTGACTAAGGCAGAGATGTTTAGGCAGCAGGGGGGGGAATGTCCACAAGTGGGGTGGAGAGCAGGCAAGGGGTGATGCTAACTCTGCTCCTGCTGCAGGACATGGAAATCAGCGTCTTCGAGCTCCGGACTATTCTGAACAGAGTTGTCGCTAGACGTAAGCGCTGCCCTTCCCGCCCCTTGCTGCCCACAGCCCAGGCCTGCTCAGCAGGTTGGGTTTTGATGCATGTGCTCAACCTCCTCCTTCCTCCTCAGATAAAGATCTGAAGACGGATGGGTTCAGCCTCGACTCCTGCCGCAACATGGTCAACCTGATGGATGTATCCTCTTGGCGCTGCAGGCAGGGGCCAGCTTCCCTGGTGCTCAGCCTGCCAGCAGCAAGACTTCCGTGGGAGCTGGGGCTTGGCTCTTCAGCCATGCCGAGGCTCTTCAACCAGGGGAAGGAAGGAAGGAAGGAAGGAAGGGGTCCTGGTAGCTTCAGGGCCACCTGCCCTACACTCCTGGGCTTTAGCAGCAGTTTTTTTGGAAAGGGCCATCAGTTCCCCTGCTTGCTTTGGGCCCTGGCTCTGCCGCCAGAAGCCCAGCCCAGCCCAGCCCCACTCGTGCCTTCAACCTTCCCCTCCAGGAGGAAGTGCCCTGTGCTTCCCTACCCCACGGGCTCCCCAGCCTGACGTGCCATGATGCCACCCGGCCTTCGAGGTGCTACTGTAAGGGAATGAGGGCTATTGGGCTTCCTTCCCCCCAAACCATCCTGTCCAGCAGTTGAGGGTGAGAGGTATAAAGCGACAGGAGCCATGGCCTGTGTTCCTGCTTGCACAAGGACATGCAGCTGAGGGGTCAGACGAGGGTAGAGGAGCAGCTCCGAGCCCTTCTCCAGCCTGGCCCTGCAGCATCCCCTGTTGCTGCAGGCCAGCCCAGTTTTGCTCCGAGGACACCACAGGGGTGTGCTTCTACAGCAGCAGCACAGCTGCTCCCAGGGAGTTGCATGGCAGCTAGTTTAAGCGTTGCACTTTCCCCGCTGGGTTGCAGGCTCTGATCTTGCTGATGCTGCAGGACAGAGAGGGGAAGCTGGGGGGAAAATCGGGCAGGCCAAGCGTGGCCAGGCTTTTCTTGCCTCAGGTGTCTGGGATCTGATGGCTTTGCCTTTACGCCACGCCCTTTGCTGGCTGCTTTCTCCTTGACCCTCTGCTCCCCAGAAAGATGGCAGTGCCCGCCTCGGGCTGGTGGAGTTCCAGATCCTGTGGAACAAGATCCGGAGCTGGCTGGTGAGGAGGAGCCAGGGGCATGGTGCACTGCACAGGGGTAGCACCCCTCCTGGGGCAGCAGGGTGAGGGGACAGCCAGGCTGGAGGCCACAGGAGAGCCTGCCCTTCATATCCTCCATGATGTTTTTGCAGACGATCTTCCGCCAGCACGACCTGGATAAGTCGGGCACCATGAGCTCCTATGAGATGCGCATGGCTCTAGAGTCAGCCGGTAGGTCTGGAGAAGGATGACGCTGGGCTGGGGACTGGGGAGGGGGCTCCTGCTGTCGGAGCCCTGTCCCAAGTAGCTGGAGAAGAGTGAAACCAACCTACATTGCGTGCTTGGAGCCAACCTGTTGTGGTAGTGAGATGTGGCCCATATCTGTGCTGGGCTCTCTCCATCCCAACTGTGCCAAGCGCTGGAGCCTCAGGGTTAGGGACGCACACCAGGTAGTCCCAGCGTCTGTCCTCTGACCTGCAGGGTCCCATCCTGGTGAAGCAGGGGCCTGGGGTGGATCAGTGAGCTAACTAGTCATATGGCTCCAGGGAGAGCATCCCCTCTTCCTGCTGAGGCTGGACTTGGTGCCCTTGGGTGGGTTGGTGGCTCCTTTGGGTGGGGGCATGGACTTTCATAGTTACATCCTCCTCTCCTGCCTCCCTGGGGTGCTGACTGCTCTCTGCCTTGCAGGTTTCAAGCTGAACAACAAGCTGCATCAGGTGGTGGTGGCCCGCTATGCAGATGCTGACATGGGTGTGGACTTTGACAACTTTGTCTGCTGCCTCGTTAAGCTGGAGGCCATGTTCAGTGAGTGCTGGCCCCACGGCAGGGAGGGCAGGGACAGAGGGACAGGTTGCTCACCTTTGCTTTTGTGCCCCTGCAGGGTTCTTCTACAGCATGGACTCTGAAGGCACTGGCACTGCTGTCATGAACCTCTCCGAGGTGAGAGCTCAGCCCAGTGGTGAGGTGGGCCCAGAGGTGGGGTGGGAGACAAGGGGACAAGGCACTAAGGTGAATGGGGCACCTGGGGTGGGTGGTAGAAAGCCCTCCAGCCCCTTGGGAAGGGAAAAAACCCATAAAACATCAAGACGAGAAAACGGGATTGCTTCAGGCTCCGTGTTTCTTGGAGGGCTGTCAAAGTTGACACGAGGGCATGTCAAAAATGCACCAACCCCTGCTCATCCTTTCTCCCTCTCCTTCCCAGTGGTTGCTGCTGACGATGTGCGGCTAGGAGCCACGACAGATCTGCTGCAGCTGGGACACCCCAGCGGGCCAGGCCCCCTCCAAGTGCCTCCCCTTGGATCTGTGGACACAGGATACTCTTCCCCTCTTGCTCCATCCCACGCTGAGCCACCAGCCCTGCCTCCCAGCAAGCCTCACACCACCCTCTCCGGTGGACCAGGGGTCAAGGCAGGCAGGGGATGCTCTTCTCCTCTTCTGGGCTGGGCTTCTTTCCACTCTGCCCTCGTCTCTCCCCACCCCAGAACAGGTGGAGGGCAAGCAGCATGGGGTACCTGTGCATCCCTGCACCGAGCTTGGCGGGAGTGAAGGAGCAGGCTGGGGGCCGGCTGCAGAGCAGGGAGAGGCAGGAGCTGCAGGGGGAAGGGGGGGACTCGTATCACTTGCTCTAGTGCTGCCCCATCCTCACTGGCATGCGTTGCCTGTCTCTGCGCCCATGCCTGGGAGCATCAGCAGGTACTGCCTTGCTCAGGCAGAGGCAGCGGGTTCCCGGGGAGCCAGAGTGGCCTTCTGGGAGGAGGAAGGGCCATACTCTTCTTGAAGCCCTTGCACTGCACTCATCACCACTAAGCATGACCAAAGCATGGAGCCCACTGGCTCTTTCTGCGTGGCCTTCAACACATCCCTCCCACTTCCATGCCCCTGCCTTTGCCCCACGACTGGGTCAAGCCCTGCAACTTAAGCACTGAATGTTTGGGGGCTCCCCTACCACATGAACACATGCCACCCTGTAGTGCAGCAGAAGCTCCTCTCTTCTGCATGGGCACAACAATGCCACCACCGTCACAGCAGCTTGGCCTCCCCTGCCATCCCTGGGAGCTCCTGGGGCATCCACTGCCCCTGCTTATGGCCCACAGCAGGGCTGGTGGGGGGCCAGCACCCAAGAGACAATGCCTCTCCCAGAGAGGAGGGGGGGGTGGTTTGGGGGGTGTTCTCTTGCACAGTTGGGTTTTTTCCCCCTTTCCCTCACCTTCCCACACTGTAACACCCTCCTCTTCCCTTGGGCTCCTTCGCCCAGTGCGGATGGGCTCCAGTGCCAACATATTTGCACTTCTCTGTGCTCCTCCACTCCCGTCACCTTTCTTCTGGGCTAACAGGGTGGCTCCTGCTTGGTGGTGGGTGACAGCCCGTCCTTTGCCCTGCAGAGGCAGGCAGGCAGGCAGGCAGTTAGCTTCCCCCAGACCCCTGTCGTCGCTGGAGGATGCGCCTGCAGCAATAACCACTGCTGCCCGCCCAGCAGCTCCGCTTCCTCACCCCACTCACTGCGCACTCGGGAATAAACCGAGATCTGTTGGATGTGTGGCCCGGGGAGTGACTTGGGGGTCACATCCTCCCTCCGCTGGCTGTGGCCTGGGCTGGGGGGGTGAGATGCAGAGCCAAGCCCAAGGTACGCTGCTTGCCCAGCCTGGGCCGTGGGTGGAGAAGCACAACCAGGTACATGGGGATAGGGGGGTCCATATCCCTTAGGATTTTATAAAGCTCGCCTCTTCCTTTGCAGCGTGGTCTTAATGCCGACACACAGGGGCAGCACCATGTAAGAGAGGTGTAAGGGAGCACTGCTCTTCAAAGTGAGAGCAAGCAGCATGCTGTTAGCAGGGCTGTTCCGTTATCCTAGGGATTTTTCAAGTGGAGGAAAAGCCAGTGCTTGCTCCCTGGTGCCAGTGGGAGGAGGCGTGTGTTAGTGCCGGCCTGGGATGTGGGGGGCCGGGGCAACTTTATCCCAGCCTGTGCCCCAGGGATGTGGGTGCAGCCATGCTCCTGCTCAGCTCGGGGAGCCCTGGGTCTGGCCACAGTGTCCCAAAGGTCTCCCCAGGGCACCGCCGGGTGCCTCTGCTGCGCAAGCGGCTGGAGCAGTTTAAACTCGCCGCCCCTGCCTTACCACCAGCCCGGCAGTGGCTGAAGGCAGCCGGCGAGGCTGTTTGGCTGGCAGACTTTGCGCTGGGGTGGATTAATGTTAGTCACAGTTTGCTGCCCTGGCCGGCCCCTTGCCAAGGTCTCCTCTGCTGGTGGCAGAGGTGGGGTCTGCTCTTAAAGAAAGGTGTCTTGGGGAGGTTGGGGAGGGGAAAGAGGGTCTGCTTGGATAGGACGGAGTTAACCATGGAGCGGGTGGGAGTGGAGGGCAGCCTGGAGCTCTGGACCCTGGAAAGGGACCACAGGAGGTATGTGACCCTGGGTAGGGGCTGTGGGAGGCCGGTGGTTTTCCCTGCTTCCTTGCAGGCCATGCAGGTTAGAGCTGGAGGTAAAAACCTTCCAGGAAAGCAACAGTGGAAGGCCAGGTGGTGGGGCTTTTCAGTGCGTGGCTCAGAGCAGGACTCGCTGTCAGCCTGTGCCTCCTGCCCCTTGCTGGCAGCCCAGAGGGGCATTGCAGCCCAGCCGGCCCCAGGGGTGCTCGGCATTTGGAAAAGGAGTGTCTTCACACACCTTATCCCCCCCGGCATCTCAATATCCCTCATGTGGGTGCCCTTTGTGCCAGCCCAGCTCTCTGGGACCGCTCTCCCCATGGTGGGGCAGCACCCAGCTCTGGGGCGAGCCAGCCTGGCTCAGAGCACGGAGGGGAGCCGAGGTGCGAGGGCAGCTCCCAGCAGAAGGGAGCATCCCCCCAGCTGCCTCCCCAGGCTGCCCTCTCCTCCGGAGGCTCCCCAGGACTGGATGGAGGTGGGCCACTTGCACTTGGCTCATGGCTACCTGTGAGCTGAGCTGCCCTGTGTGGGGTGGGGGTACGTCAGGGCTTGGCAGCCTGGGGTCCCCTGTGCAACCCCAAAGCCCCTGCGAAACAAGGGCTTGAGGCGCAGGGACGGGACACAGGGAAGCATGCAGAGCTGTCATCGCTGTCCCAGCTGCGGGGCCTCGTTGCGCGCACACAGGCGCAATTGTAGGGCACAGTGACGCCCTGGCTTTGGGATGACAGGTGCCCCCAGCACAGCCTTACCAGAAGCCCCCTCCCTCCCTCCCTCCCTCCCTCCGGGCGCCAGCTGGCAGATCCCTTCCCTCGCTGGCCCCGGCAGCTGGCAGGCCAGTATTGGCGGGGAGTCAGCAGGCGGGGGGTCCGCAGCTGCCAGCTAATGCCACGAAGAGTAGCCTGGCTCTTCCCCCTCCTTGCAAGGGGGACAAGGAGGAGGCCCAGCGGAGTCCTTACGTGCTGGTGTAAGGTGAGGAGCAAGAGTGGCCGGGGGCCAGATGTGGCCAAAACCGCTCTTAGTGTCGGGTTTGTCTTGCCACGGGCACTAGCCAGCGAGAGCCAGCCCGCTCCTGCCTTTCCCACACCCATCCCGCAGGTCTGCGTTGGGTGGGAGTGCACAAGGTGGGCAGGCAGCACCCGTGGGTGCATGGCACCACTGCTCCTGCTCCCCAGTACCACAGCATCCCCTCCTGCACCCCGTGCCCCTGCTTCCCACAGCCTGGAGCCCTGTGCTCACCCCAGGGGTCCCCCCTCTCCCACCAGCTGCTCACGTCCATCCTCCCGGCACAGGAGGGGGGCAGGACCGCAGCCCGGCCCCACCTGGCCCCACCAGCTGCCCCAGCAGCCGGGCTCTGGCCCCGTCTCCCCCTCGGCCACGCTTCCCTCTGCCCCAGGCCCGCAGCCGCAGGAATGTCAGTCCCGTGGGCACAAGGGGCCTTTGTGTGAGCGGAGCCGGCGGGCAGGGGGCCGCGGCCCAGCCCAGCAGCCCGACATGGGGCTGGGGAGAGCTGCAGCCGAGGGCACGTGCGTGGGCAGCAGCTGCTGCCAGCACGGCCTCTCAGCTCCCAGCCAGGCTCGGCGGCATCCCCGCTGCCGCAAGGGCTGGCAGGGAGGAAAGCCCCCTCCCCACGCTCCTTGCCCCTCCGGCACCAGCAGCTGGGTGGCGGGAGCATCCTGCAGCCACTGCCGGCCCGGGGAGCAGTGCCAGCACCAGCACGAAGCTGGCACCTCCTTGGCAAGCCTCGGCACCCGTGCCAAGGGATGCCGTGGGCTCAGCCACCCCACAAGGGGAGCGGGAGGGCTGGGGCCGCGGGGTGGGGGCTGAGAGCACAGGGCAGCAGCTGCTGGATTTGGCCTTTTGCAACAGCTGCCGTCTCAGTGCCAGCAAATGGGGAATGTGCATGGGCCGGGGCTTTCCAGGGCCCGGCCACGGTGTGTTAAACAAATTATTTATAGCACTTGCATCCCTCCCCAGCAGGAATGGCCTGCGTTCCTCCTGCATGGGGCCGGGCGCTCGGGTGCCACCGGTGTCCCCACACCAACACCCTCTCCGGTCCCCACCGGAAGGGAGAGGTCTCCTCAAAGAAAGGACTCTCAGCTGCCTCTTATCTTCCACCCCCATTTCTGTTAGCTCCCAGTGCTATGCCCAGAGCAAGATTTGCAGAAAATCTCGCACACCTTATGAAGAGATGCCCGAGGGCCATGCCCTTCTTGCCCGCATCCCTGCTCCCTGCTAAATCCTCTGGAGCCTTAACCATGCAACAGCAGCTTTCAGCTTTGGCAGGTGCCGATGGTTGCTCTGTCCCCTATGCCTGCCCCTGAGGTGGCATGAGGGTCTCACCGTCCCGCGAAGCAGGAGGTCCTGGGAGCAGGCTGGGTGCTGGCAGGTTGCTGATGGGGCAAAGGCCAGGGATCTGGCCCCCTCTCAAAGCCCACGCCAGCTTTGCCTGTTGGCTGACGGGGCACAGGGCTGCTCAGCTGGCCTCCCCTCCGCTGATGGGCAGCAGCAACCAAGAGGCGTTGTGCCAGGAGGTAGCAGAGCTGTGTCCTGCCCAAAGGTGGGCACGTTCCTCCAACCGTGCCTCCTCCGAGGTGGCCGCCCAGCAGGTCATCCTCTCCCAGAGGAGACGCAGGCGCTGGCTGGCTCCAGCCCTGGGCTCTGCCCAGAAGACACGTGGGCTGTGAGCTCACCCCTGCTCAGCAGCAAGAAGGAAGGGGCTGGGCTTTGGGCAAGCCGAATCCCCAGGGCTTTGGCATGGCAGGGAGGAGAAGACAAGAGGACAGCTCTGCACGATCCTGCCACCACCCTGAGAACAGCCCCTGCAGCTGGGCTGCTTCCAGCCCTGCTCTCCCATCACCGGCAGTGCTCCGTCCGCAGGCTTCCCGGGACCCCGCGCCTGCCTCACACCACCCAGGGGCATCTCCTGCTCCTTGTTTGCTGATGTCCAGCTGCTAAATGACCACCTGAGAGAAATAAATGCTACGGAGGGGTACACAGTCCCTGTTTGCGCTTGGGAAGTGGATCCCAGCCCTCCCTGTCAATTAAATAGGGGATAATGGGTTGTGCAATTGGTATGATAAAGAAAATGGATGCCTGAAAGGAAGCAGCCTTGATATGTACCTGGCAAAAAAGGAGCCGGCCACCTGGTGAGGGATTTTGAGCCCCTTGGTGAAGAGGGATGAAGGATAGACAAGAAAAATGGTTGAGAGACAGAGCAGTGACTGCAGGAGCAGAAAGTCCTCCATGGATCAGAGAGATTACAGCAAGGCTCTACACGCCTTGGCCCAGGAAACACATGGGCACAGGACTCCAGTGCCCTAAATCGTGTGTTTGGAAGTAGATACTGGTGGGATTTCATTTTCTTTCGAGGTTGCATTCTCTTCCCAGCTCTGTGCCTGACTCACCAGAGCAGGAGGGTTAAGTCCCTCCACCTCCCTGGGCTGTGCTTTTGTCCAACTGTGAAAGAAGGCTAAAGCCCCTGACCTTCCAGATGGGGAAAGGGGCTCAGCAATGTCTCTGCATTTTTGACAGAGACAAAAATCTACCTCTTTACGAGTCCCAAGAGCTTGATAAACAAGCCCTGCCCCGCTTCTTGCCCAGTGCTGGGATGTTGCAAGCATCTGGCTCTCACAGCAGGATAACCCTCCTGCTGTTACCTGCGCTGTTACCTTCCCTGGGAAGGAACAGGTTTCTGCAGAGGCCACGCACTGGAGCCCCTTTGTTCCCAAGGGATTTTCCATCCCCCCCCCTTGCGTATCTCTGCCACTTAATGCTCAGGCACAATGCCCGCAGGAACATGCTGCAATACCTCTGCTGCAACAGCTCTGCACCTGGCCAGCACCTCTCTTTCCCCGTGGGACCGGAGGACAGGATTCCCCTGGTAGGCACGGTAGGATGGGCAGTATGCCAGCTCAGGCAGGGCTTTTCCTAGGAATAGATAAGGCTTCCTGAGTAATAAGATCTCTGCTGTCCTCCATCACTGCGGTCACTACCACTGACCAGGGACACTGCACTTTTTCATCCCAGTGGTCCCCGGCCCGCTTAGAGGTGAGACACTGCAAGGGCCCTCTGCACAGGGAGGGGATATTTCCGCTGGGGCTGTACTGCTGGGGAAATCGAGGCACCAAGCGAGGCAGCAACTTACCGGGGGTCAGCCGCAGCACAGTGAACCCAGGAGTCTCAAGAGCACGGCAAGTGCTGTACCCGCTGCCTCCCCGATAAAAGGGGGGAAGCTCCCTCCCAGGGAAGCATAAACCCTGACACAGCTGCAGCAAAGCTTTGGCTCCTGCTTCCTTCGCCCGGGCTCTTCCCACTCCCCACAACGCTGCCGGCACAGGGCCGGCGGCAGCACGCAGCAGAGCGGTGCGCCTGTGCCGGAGCCCTCTGACCGCGGCAGACCCGGAGCCCGGAAGGCTCTGAGAAACCAGTCCCAAGGGGCTGACGTCAGCCCCGGTCCTTGCAGCTCCCGGGCCTGGAGCTGAGCCGTCGGGGAGCTGTTTCTGGTTTCGGCACATAGTGTCTCTGTGCTGAGGCACAGCCAGCCCGCTTTCCTCATCTCAGCCATGGCTGGCTCCCCGAGAGGAATCCGCGAGGCTGGGAAAGGTCACTCTGGCTGAACTAACCGCCCCTGGATGGGACTCGCTGGGCAAGGGACAGCTTGCATCAGGCAGGCTGGGAGACGGAGCAGTAGCTTTCGGTCCCTCGTGTCTGTTCATTCTCCTAAATTCTGCTTGACCGGGAGCCAAGAGTAGGGCCTTGGCAGGGTTTTTGAAGGGAACAACGAGGGGAGGAAATGAAGCCAGACAGCCACCAGGAACAAAACAAAGGTTAGGCGCAGGAGGGAAGTGGAAGGGCACAGACGTGAGCCGTGGACCTTCCTGCCTGCGCCCTCGCCCTGGCTAGCTTGTGCTCCCCTGGTCTGCAGGGCCCTGGCTGCTTGCCCCAAGCAGGCTCAGCCTGGGAGCACAGCTGGGAAGCATGGGGCACCGGTTACCAGCCTGCTCTGGAGCCCCGCGTGGAGCCAGATCACAGCTCTTGCCCAGGGGAGCACCCATCTGCTCCTCGATGCTTCATGCCTTGGGGCATCCCTTGCCTGCTCTCCTTGGCGGTCTGCCTGGTCTGCATTCCTGGCCCTTGTGGGAGCAGGGTGGCAATTGCTGGCGCTGGCAAAGAATGACAGGCAAGCATATTTTGGACCTGGCTGCCTGCTCAGGGGCTTTGGCGAAGCCTTGTAGTGAAACGGGACGCCATCCTGCCAGACCACATTTCTGTGGTGGGCAGATGTTGTTCCTCCCTCACCCCCCTTCTTCCCCCGGCACTGCCACCCCGACAAATGGGGTCCACCCCGACTCAGGAGCAGTATCACTTACAGGGAGCATGTGTCTGGCCTGGGAGGAGGGGGCATTTAAATGGGCAGCTGGGTTTTTTGTTGTCCCTTGCTGTGGAGACGTTCCTGCCATTGGGCTGGCGGCAGGTCCAGGTGGGGGGAGCTGAGCAGTACAGGCTCCTCTGGGAGAACGGGCAGAGCGGTGTCCCGGAGCAGGAAGGATCCCACGGAGGGTAAGGGTGACCAGGGGAAGAGGCGGGGAGGAGAGCAGCCCCCTCCAGCGCTTCTCCCCCGAGCCTCCCGCAGGCAGCCCCCCGCTCCCAGAGGGGTGCGGACCCCCGAGCACGGCGCTCGGGCTCCCGCGTTCCGCTCGGGCCGGGAGGTCGGACGCGTGAGGAGCTCCTGGGCACCCCCCGCTCCGCCAAGGCACCTCGGGGGGCGGAGGGCTCCGGGGCCTGACAGCCCGCAGGCTCGGGGGCCAGCATGCCCGCCCCGCCGCTGGCCGCCCCGCTGCTCCGCGCCCTGCTGGCCCGCCTGCTGCCGCTGGCCCGCAAGCGCCTCCTGCCGCCGCTCCGCCGCCTGGGCCGCCGGCTGCGCTCCCGGGAGAGCCGCCAGGCCCTGCTCACCTGCCTGCTCTGCCTCCTCAACCTGCGCAAGAAGGTGGACGACTGAGGCCGGCCGGGGAAGGGAAGGGAAGGGAAGGGAAGGGAAGGGAAGGGAAGGGAAGGGAGGAAGGGGAGAAGGAGAAGAAGAGAAGGGCAGGGCAGGGCAGGGCAGGGCGCGGCGGCTCTCCCCCGCCTCCCCTGCCCGCCGCGGGAGGAGGGACCCGGGCAGGGGAGGGGACGCGCCCCGGCGAGGGCGGAGGGTCCGCCCAGGCAGCCGAGGCCGGACGGCCGCCCGCGCCTTGCCGCTCCGGCCATGGGAGCCGGGCCGCCCCCCGCCCCGCTGCCCCCCGCCGCGGGGCCGCCCCGCTGAGCGTCCCCGCGGGAAGAGGCGGCCCCGCCGCCGCCCGCCCCGGGGAAGGAGCCGGCGCCGCCCGGGCGGTCTCCATCACCGGCGCTCCCGGGCCGCGGGGGCCCCGCGCTGCTGCTTCGCCCCGCGGTGCCCGGGCCGGGCCCCCCGGCTGCCCCCCGGCTGCCCGGCGGCGGCGGCGGGGAGGGCGAGGATGTCCGGCAGCACGGCGAGGAAGGTGCAGCCCTTCACCATCAGCACCAAGCTCTCGCTGCCCAAGTGTGCCGCCGACTGCCCTGGGGACGCCTGCCCCGGCATCGCCCTCGCCTCCGCTCTGGACAGCCACCGCGGCCTCCGCCGCAGCCTCAACGAGCGCATCTCCCTCTACCTGGCCCAAGCCCGGGCCAGCCCCGCCGCCCCCGAGGGCCAGCCCCGCAGCCCCAGCCCCGGCGAGGACGGGGGGACCGACGAGGAGCGGCTGAACCGCAACTCCCTCGCCCGCTCCATTAAGAAGATCACGCTGTCCAACTGGCACGGGGAGGCTGGCGCGGGGGACGCCGGGGGACCCGGGGACCCTGCCCGGACCGGCGGCGAGAGGAACCACAACAACAACAACAGCAGGCCAGGGAAAGCTCAGTTCAAGGTAAGCGCTCCCCGTCCCCTGCGCCCTGCTCTCTCCCCGTCTTCCCTGCTGTTCCCCGTTCCTGGCTGCCAAGGGACGGGTAGGTCCTGGGGAGGCTGCGCCCCGGCGGGGGATCCCTGCTGCCCTGTCCCCGTGCCCTCCAGGCAGCGCTCGCCACAGGGCTCCTGGGGTAGTTGCTTTTCCTCCCGCCTCCCCCCCCACGCACTTCTCTGTACCGCCAGGCTGGAGGGCAGGAGGTCTTTGCGGGCGAGCTGGAGACGAGCTTTCCCTAGGGCTACGGTGACCCCGAAAAGCTCTGCCCCAGAGCCCGAGCTGTGGAGGGCTCCGCTCTCGGGATGCCCGCGATGGTGCAGTTGTGTGCGGGGAGCTGGGAACTCGCTCTCCCGTTTACCGGAGGGGAAACCGAGGCTGGGAGAAGGGAAGTGACTCAGGAAGGGCCACACGGCCAGGCAGAGCCGGGACAAGGCTAGGAGCAGGACCCAGGGCTACCGGCACCCCGCCCTCCGAGTCTGAGCGCTAGCAGGCCTGGAGGTCCGAATCCACCCGTGCCGGAGCCTGGGAGACCCCCTGCGTGGCTGGGCTGGGGCGGAAGGCAGCTCGAAGACCTCGCCGTCGCTGGCAAGAACAGACAGGAACTCCTTGGGATTTAACCCTGACCCGCAACAGCTGGTTTCCCGGCGGGATAGCGCTAGGGAGAGCCGCGCAGGCCACTGCCAAAACCCTCGTCTTCATTGCCAATAAAGGCCAGGCACGGCCTCACAAGAGCTGCCGCTTCCTCCGGCACGCAGGCAGCTCCTTGCTGGGCGGCTGGAGCCTGCGCAGCCCAAGGGGCATCGGCACGAGGACTCCCCTCTTTCATATAAGGTAGGGGCACGTGCTCGGCACGGTGGTATGGTGCGGGACTCTCGGGAGGCTGCCAGGATCGGCCCCTCCTGCCTGTCCGGCCTGCGGGGGTGGAGCTGGAAGGGGGGGGCCAGGCTGCAAGATGGAGCTTTGGGAGGGAGGGAGGGAGAGAGCCAGGGCGCAGGGGAAAGCGTGCGTTAGGCAGGATGGCAGCCGGAGGAGGGATGGGAATGCTGTCCCCTGGGCAGGGCACGTTAGGGCTTTCCCAAGCCTGCCCCCCGGCTCTCCCCCTTGCTCCTGCCCTGTAGGAATGGGGGACTCCTCCAGGATGAGCACAGTGCAGCCCGGGAGGCTCTGGCCCCGCTCGCCTCGCTTGCGGGAAGTCACTGGCACCCACTGTTCTACGGGAATGCGGCAAGCATATGTGCCACGTTAATTTTGCTTTGAACGAGGGAAAGAAGCATTCACAGAGGAGGCAGCTGAGGCCACTGCACTCGTTTCACATGTGGCTTTGCTCATGTTGTGAAGCCTGGGGTCCTGCTGGGGAGCAGTTAGCACAGCACCTCATGGATGCCGAGGAAGGCACGGCTCCTTCTCCCAGCCTTGGGTTGCTGCAAGAGTATTTTTTTGCCGGAGTGAGGACCCAGCTCCGGCTGGAGGGATGGGGAGGGGGGGCAGTCCCGGTGGGAGCAGCTCTGCGGGAAGGATGAAGTCATCCTTGTGCCGGCAGCCCTGTTTTCCTGCGGCTGATGGATCACGAGACGAGGACTTTAAATAAAGCTCCTGTGTCACCTGCAGGCTTGTCTCCCATGGCTGAGCCCTGGGGGGGGGGCTCATGGGCTGCAGTGAGCCTGGGACACTGCTGCCTAGAAGAGGGGTTTCCTAGGGTCTTATGACCTGTAAGCACTTCACGTTTAGCTCCCCGCCATTCCCTAAACGGGCATTCAAACATCTCAGCCCTGCAGTCAGGCAGGGGGGTGTCTTCTTCTCCTTCAGAGCTGCACTTCCCACAGCTGCTGGCACCCTCCTGGCCAGACGCGCTGAGCTCTCGCTGCGCCTGCCGGGCCGTGACTCAGCCTCGCTCCCTGCCCGCTCTTCCTGCTCAGGACGGGATGCTGTGGCGTGGTGTGGTGGTCTGTTCTCTGCAGCCACCAGCTGGGCTCTGCAGCCCCCTGGAAAGGTCCAGTGGTGCTGGTCTCCCAGGGGTTATAGGGTTGTTGGGCTGTTTGTGGGGCTCCGAGCCTTTCTGGTGGCAGCAGCTGGGGAATGCCATCCGCGTTGGTTCCCCTTGGAGACTGTCCCCAGTCTGGAGTGGTCCAAGTGGTGGTGGGCTGGGTCCGGCTCTGGCTGCTCCACCACCCCATTTGCTGCAGCCTCAGAGGAGACCAGGGAGGGGTTGTCAGGGCAGCACATGTTGCCCACCACCTCGTGCTGCCCTGTGCACGCTTGGATGTCTGTTATGGAGACAGCAAGGTGGTCCCAGGGAGGGAGAGGAAGGAGGTCCTTAAATTGGCCTGCTATATCCGACGGCCCAAAAAAAGATCCATCCGTAGAGGAGGAGAGTGACTGCCCTTGTGCGTGATCCAAGCAATCCCACGCACCTCTCCTCCTGGGGCTGGGCTCTGTTAAGGATAAGGTAACGTGGAGTTCATCCTGGACCTCCTCTCTGTGCCTGGCCACGGCTCCTGGACTTCCTTTCTTCTGCTCCCACCCTCGCCCCTGTCCCGCAGGAGCCCTTCCCTGTGAGTCAGCTGCCCCCTTAACTCTTGCCTCCTGGACAGGTCGAGGTCAGGGATCAACAGCTGAGAGGATTTGGGTTCATGCCGGTGGGGTTATTGTCCTCCTGTGCCCTCGCGCCTCTGCCCTGCTGTCCTGGAGATGGGTGCGGGGCTGACCCTGAGCATCCTTAGATGACCCGGGGCCAGCCGTGACCACTGAATGGGTTTCTGCTGGCTTTGGAGTCAATTTGAGGGGAAAAAGGGTGTGTGTGTAGGGGGGAGCTAAAGTGGAGAAGGTGCTGAGCAAAGCAAGCTTAGGAGCTCTTGCCACTTGCCGAACGCGTGGCAGGAGCTGTGGATGCTGCCCAGAGGAGCCTGGCCTGGATCTGTAAGGAGGGACGGGGAAGAGCCCGGCCAAGCAGTGTCTGGGTACTGCCGGCAGCCGCCTCTGGCCCAGGGCAGGGGGAGGTGGGCGCACACTCCTCTGTCCCCTCGGCTGCTGGGACGGTCAAGCACTTCCAGGCTCACGGCTGTGCCTTCCTGTCTCTAGGTCTTCCTCAGGAAGGACGTGGATGTGCAGGACGAGCAGCAGGAGGCTGGGAGTCCTCGGGCCGGTGGTTTCTGCTCTCCGGTGGACAGAGGGTCCCCCTTCTATGCGGTACATCCCCCTGCCCTTGCTGTTTAGAGGGTCTGACCCAGGGCCGCAGCTTGGGGCTGAGCAGGCGAGGGTGGCCGCTGGTGGTCTGCCTGGGCGCAGGTGTGGATGGAGCCTCACTGCTTTAAATGAGCGAGGGGACAAGCTGGGCATGACGGGGCGGGGGGATAGCCCCCAGGCCAGTGCCCAGAGGTTTTATTGCTTCTAAGGGAGCTGGCTTACGGGCTCCTCCAGCCTGGCCATGTCAAGAGACTGAAGATCCTGGATTGCAGGAAGGCCTGAGAATCTGTGCTGCTATTTAAAAAAAAAAAAAAAAAAAAAGACAGAGGATTTCTCTAGTTCTTGTGGTTAGGCAGAAAGGCTTTGAAAAGCGACTCCCATGCCATCAGCGGGGCAGCACATGCCAGAGTGCTTAGAGAGCCTGAAACAGTTGCCCGAATCCCACTGCTCCACAGGCTCCTGGGAGATTGCACTCGGGGGCGGCTGGGACCCCACGGGGCAGCTCGTACCCGGCCACCTTGGCGAGGGAGCTGCTCCTCCCAGGAGCAATTTCTGCCTGGGGAGAGGAGGCAGCGAGCCCTGCGCCTTCAGGTTTCTCCTGAAGATGCTCAGGCTCCTGTTTGCTGCTGGGTAGTGTGCAGCCGGGTCCCCGTCCGCCGGCAGCAGGGTGGGAAGCGAGTGCCCGGGCGGCTGTGCCGTCCCCTGGGCTGCATGCAGCTGGGTCCAGGGCTGAGCTTGGAGGGGGGCCAGCGCTTTCGCTGGCTGACCTTCGCCATCACCCCTGGCGGAGCTGGAGCCCTGACAGAGCATTTCGTCAGTGCCGGCTGCCCGTGAGGCCGAGCCCTGGGGGAGATGCCGCGCTTTCTGCCCCCCACTGCCACTCACTTGGGATGGGGGGCTCCGGGTGCCCCTGAAGGAGTGGCGGGCTGAGCTCGTCAGGAACCTGCCCCATGGCCCCCCATCCTGGCAGTGTCCCCCGGGATGACACCAAATGGATGCCGCAGACGTGAATGCTCCTCGCAGGGATGCGCAGCCTCAGGCTGGAGAGGCAGCGAGCGCCGCATCCACCTCCAAAGTGGGCGCGGGGACCAGCCCGGGTGCTGGGTGCCAGCCTGCCAGCTGGCAGCGACCCAGGGCTGAGGGACAGCCTGGCAACACCGTGCCAGGGCTGCGAGAGCCGCTGTTGCGGCCTTGGTAGAGGGGAGCTGTGCCTTCGGGTGCTGGGAGAGAACTCCAAATATGTCAGTGAAGCAGTGGAATCGGGGATGAGGCAGGCTGACATACTTTATTTGGGTTTCCGAAATGCTCCTGGGAGGGGATGGGAAGGGCTCCCTGGGGTGGCACGCTGACCCCCCCCCACCTCTGCCTGCCCCAGCTGGCAGGACCCCCGGCGTCATCGCCCCGAAAAGAGAGCCCCAAGGACAAGGAGCCCACAGTGGCACCGAGATGTGGTGGGCGAAGCGGCGCAGGAGCATCCCCCCTCCTCGACCCGAGCCCGCTGGTAGCCCAGTTCAACCGGGAGATGCTGCAGGTGAGGCCAGCCGGGGCGCCCGCCCAAGGGGCTGCGTGGGGAGCGGGGCGGGGGGGCCACCAGCAGCCTTTCATGTGAGCTGCAGGGTGGGGTGCACGGCGGGGAGGGCTGAACTCCCGGCCCCGAGCGAAGCCATGGTTGTGGCATGAGATCATGTTTGGCCGCCTCTCCCTGGCTGTTGGCCCCGGGGAGGGGGGGTCAGCCCACACCAGGGCCCTGCTTCCTCCCCACGTGCGCACATTCCTCCTCCCAGCCCCTGTCCCTCCCCAGCAGCGTGGGAATGGGGATGGTGCGGGGGGCTGCTTCCACGCCGTGCTGGGGAGGGAGCTTGGGTGCTTGCACAGGGGAGCTGAGCGCGAGGAGCGGAGGTGCTTCGTGCAGGAACGTCCCGCGCAGAGACCCCCAGTCTGGCCTGCCTGGGGGGCCCCGGCTTTTCCTGCCGGGCTGGGGCAGGCAGATGCTGGAACAAAGCGAGATGCCACTCGCCTTGCTACCCCCATCCTCGCTGTCGCCATCCTGAGCCCCTTTGCTGGCCTGTTCTCACTTGGGGCAAATGGGTCGTCAGCCAAAAGGGTGCCCTCTGGTCCCTGTCGTGGCTTTGGGAGGGTTTGGGCTTGGGTCCCCAAAGCCGCGTCCTTGGGGCTCTGGCAGAGGCACCCGGCCATGTGGCTCTTGCCACCTTGCAGGCAGAGGGCTGGGTGCGAGACAAGCTGCGGGACCTGAAGGATGGCTGCGACCTCCAGAACTGGGAGGAGGTGGCTCAGACCCTGCAGCGGGACATGAAGGATTTCGAGAACACGCTGATAAAGCTCAACCAGGTGAGGCCGGGCGGCGGCACGGCTCCCATTCCCCACAGCACCCGTGTCCCTAGGCTCTTTGCAGTGGGGGGGTCTCTGGGAGGCCCTGACGCTGAGCGGGTCCCTTGGCCCCACAGATGGGTGAGCAGCTGATGTGGCGGGTGAGCCCCAGCGCCGAGGGGGTGCGGAGGCAGCTGCTGGCCCTGCGGGACCAGTGGCAGCTCCTGAAGCAGACGGCCGCCAGCCAGAGCAAAGCCCTGGGGGGGCTGCGGAGCCTGCAGGACTTCAACAGAAAAGCTGAGCGGCTGGAGGCGTGGATCAGGCACAAGGTGTGGGGTGCGGGGAGTGTGGTCCGGGGAGGGGGACAGCCTGGCTGCCCCCCGCCTTCTCACACCCTCCCCTGGCCCAGGAGGAGAAGCCCTCCCTGGCAGCCCTCCTGCAGGAAAGCCCGGACAAGATCCAGCTCACCCGCCGCATCCTCGACTTGAAGCAGGTGAGAGGCTGCTGGGGGGCCGCTGCTATGCCAGCAACCCCGAACCCCACCGGTCTCAGGGTCCCGAGGCTGGGGCATGGCACAGGTCCCTGAGAGGGGGGCAGGAGAGACCGCCGGAGGATGCTGATGTATGTCTGTCTGTCTGCTGGGGCCAGGAGGAGCAGCAGTTCCAGAGTCTGCACGAGGAGCTGAACAGCCTGGCCCAGAAGCTGGAGAAACAAGGCAAAAGTGAGAGCAGGAGCATCTCAGCCCGGCGCAAGCACCTCAACAAAACGTGAGCAGAGGACACACGGGCTGAGCAGGGGCGAGCTGGGCGCAGGGAGCTGACGGGCTGGGAAGCAGGGCCTCCCAAACTTCCCGCCTGCCTCCCCTTGCCCCACCTCTGCACGGCTCCCCAGGGGGACACAGGCTGCCCTTCACCTCTCTCCTTCCTCCCATGCAGGTGGCTGCGGCTGCAGGGGACCCTGAAGGAGCACCATGAGGCTCTGCAGCTGGCCCTGGAGGTAGCCGCCTTCCTCCAGCAAGCGGATACCCTGCTCGGGGCCATCCATGCCAAGGTACCAGCCCTGGAGCCAGGGTCAGCCTGGTGCGGGACTGTTGCAGGGCCAGAGCGGAACTGGGTGGGCAGCACCTCGCTCTCGTCCCCTGCGTGGGGGCTGCTGTGGTCCCAGCACCCTCAGCCTGGGGCTCAGGGAGAGAGCTGAGGGATGGAGCCTGATATTAAACGGGGAGCCAGAGCAGTGAGCTCAGCTTTGCAGCGTCCCTTTCTGCTGGAGCTGAGGGCAGGGCCCCGTCCTCCTCCCACCGCTGACTGAAGCTTCTTCTTGCAGCAGAGGAGCGTCTGCGGTGTGGGGAAGCCAGGGGAGGGTGAGCCAGGCCGGGATCGGGACGTCAGGGACATAGCCAGCCAGGTGATGGTAAGTGCAAGGCTCTGCCTCATCCTCTGAGCCCCGGGGAGCATCCTGGCAGAGGGGGCTTGTGTGCCTTCCCGGGTCACACTGGAACCAGCAGGGCTGGGGGCTCGGTGGGCACCCCACGGCCGCATGGGGTGGACGGGGCTGTGCGATGGACGGGGGAGCCTCCCCGGGGGCAGAAGGGGACCAAGCTTGGCACCCACCACCTCTCCTGCTCCCGCAGGGCTGGTAGTGGGTTGCCATCACGCACTCGCACCACGGCCGCGGTGGCTCGTCCCTCGCCAGCCCTGTCATCGCTCCCCAGCTGCTCTCTCTCCTCCAGATGCTGGATGTGACCGTGTCCCAGCTCCTCAGCCTGCAGCCCAGCCTGGCAGCCCAAGTCTCCCCCAAGCACCGAGATGTCAAGGAGAGCTGGGCGCAGCTCCAGCAGGCACTGAGGTAGGGCACAGCCCGGCAGGAGCCCCAGGGCCCCAGCCCTGACCCCCCAGTGCTGGAGCCAGAGGTGTGGCGAAAGACCTGGGTTAGCCCCTGGCAGGCTGTCTCTGAGGCACCAGCTCCGCTTAAGGTCTCTCTTCATCCTCTGCTCCCCTGGGCCTCCCTTGTGCCCCTTTCCCAGGACGGAGAAGGCTCCGGTGCTGGCGAGCAGTTCCCCGGCGGGTGAAGCTGCGTCTCCGAGCGCCGAGCCCCAAGGAGACGATAGCGGCCGTGGGGCTGTGGGGAAGGAAGCAGGAGACAAATGGACAAGAGGCCCCAGGAGCACGGTGAGCACAGGTGTCTGCCTTCCTCCAGGCATCTCCAGCACCTCTGCCTCAGGAAGACGAGGGAGCTCGTGGGTTCGGGTGTTGGGCAAAGCCCAAGCTGAGCATGCCTGTGATCTGGCCTCCTGGCTTATGGGAGGTGATAAGTGCCAGGCCCGGGGCAAAGCGATGCGCGCTTTGGGCTGGCAAAGGAGGAATGGGAGCCCTGGTGCCGTAGGTGCCGAAGGACATGCCGGGGAAGATGGCGGAGCACAAGAGAGGGGAGGAGAGCAGCCCTGGCTCCCCAGCGGCAGGGCAGCCCCCTCATGGCGGGGACAGCAAAAGGTACCAGCTCATGGAGGTGGCTGTGGGGAGTGGGATGGAGTTGGAGGGGACGGGGATGCGGGTCCCCTGTGCAAGGGGGGACCTTGCAGTCCTGACTGTCCCCCTCTCTGCAGGAGGAGGAGAGAGGTGGAGGCCGAGTGGGGGACGCGGCAGCCGGAGGCCCAGGTGCAGGACGTCTGTCAGGCAGTGAATGCATTAATGTCTCCCCAAGACTCCCCTTTGCTCCCAGCCCAGCCAGGGGAGCCAGTGTCGGGGATCCCCTCCCCGACCCCCTCCCGCTGCTCGTGGGCATGCACGCTTGTGCGGTCCTGCCCGTCCCTGGTCTGGGCTCTAATGCACCATGTCTCCCTGCTCCTCGGCAGACTGCGTCCCCGCACAAGGAGAGCACAGGTCCCAGAGTCCCCCCGTGTCCAGTGGGGAACGTGGAGAGCCTGGAGGCAGCACGGACACAGCGGGAGCCCCTGGACTCCAGCGCCAGGGCTGTGCTCCTGGTGAGCCCCCTGGGGTGTGGGGTGGGGGGATACACCAGGCAGGGCCTGTCCTGACCACCCTCCCTGCCCCCCAGGAGGGGCCGGCACTGGGGGGGCCCCCGGGGAGCCCACAGGTGGAGGCCATGCTGCGGGAGCTGGGGGAGCTGTGGGAGGACCTGCAGAGGAAGCACCAGGAGAACGGCGCCGTGCTGCGGGAAATCGATAAGGTACGTGGAGGGAGGGCTGGGGTGGGCACAGGGGCATGCCCCGATTGCAGGAGCTTGCTGGGCATCGGCAAGCAAGGCCGGTGCACGCAGGGACGGGAGCTGCAGCGTTGGCACCGACATCTCCGGCTGGCCCCACAGCCCACGCGCTGCTCCAGCCGTGCTGCCTGAGCCGCTGGTGCCCGGGTCCCTACAGTGGGGTGGCAGCATGGCTCCTGCCCGCCCTGGGCGGCTCGGAGCCAGGCCGATGGGCTCCCCGCTCTCTCTGCAGGCACTGAGGCTGGTGGGGGAGCTGGACCGGGCCGAGCGGTGGCTGCAAGCCGTGGCCGGGTCACTCTCGGAGCCAGCCACCATGAGAAGCCCAGCGGAGCTGCGCCGGGACCTGGAGGAGACGGGCCAGCTGGAGAGGCAGCTCCTGCTGTGTGGCCTCAAGCTCCAGGCGCTGCGGGACGAGGCAGCGGGTGAGCCGTATGCCGAGCACGAGGGGGCAAGGAAGATGCAGAGGAAGGTGGAGATGGTGGAGGAGAAGTGAGTCCCGGGGGAAGGTTCCCCCTCTCTGGTCCCCTGGGTGGGCAGGGAGGAGGATGCTCGCCCCGAGGAGGTGCAGAGGGTGCTGGCACCTGTGACGGGTGCCTGTACCCACAGGTTGGCACGCGTGCAGGCAGCCCTGCGGCACCGGGCGGCAGACCTGCGTGACTCCCTGGTGCTGTCTGAGTTCCTGCAGGACCTACAAGAGGAGGAGGCGCGGAGCCGGCAGGGACCTGCAGTGGTGAGCAGCGAGGCCAGGCATCCCTCGGGATCGCCCAGCACCTGGGACCGGCCCAAGCGTTGGTCTGTGGCTGGCAGGGGGGACCCTGTGGGTTCCCCACTCCGGCCCAGCTGCCTGGGGGGTTGCTCCACATCTCCCTCACGCCCGGTGTTTCTGTTGGCTTCAGCCAGGGAGCGGGTGTTGTGGCTCGCAGGGGTCTTTCCCCCTGCTCTCAGCCCAGGCCGGGCAGCCGCCGGGCAGCGAGGACATGAGCCGCCCCTTGGGAGAGCTACAGGAGGCCGTGGAGATGCTGAATGATGCGGCAAAGGAGCGGGAGCGGGTCATGGAGGTGGCAGCGGAGACGGAGAGCTTGGAGCGCCTGGTAGGGGATGGAGGCAGGGGGGCTGGGGATGCAGCCAGGTGGTCCGCCTGCAGCTGGACATGCCAGCTAGTTGGCACAGGACGTGTGCCTCGGCTGGTCCCAGTGGGACACAAGGGCGTTGGGATACATGGGGACCGCTCTGTGCGAGGCTGATATCCCCGTCCCTCCCATGGCTGGTGCTCCCTGCCCTGTCGCAGATGCATGGCAGGGTGCTCCCAGGCTGGGGTGGGCTGGGGCCGCTTGGCGAGTGGTGGCACAGGGGATCCCACGCCGGGGCTCATCTCTCTTCCCCCCTGGCCCACCCAGGTGGCGGAGGTGTCCCCGCGCCTGGAGGCACTTCGATGCAGAGCGGAGTCGCTGGCTCGTGACATTGCGCAAGCAGAGAGCGGCTTCACCGTGGTGAAGAGCGAGAAGGACCTCCAGGGGCTGCAGGACTTGCTGAGCCGGCAGCAGGAGATGGAGGTGAGAGCCGGGGAGCACCGTGGCTGGTCGAGCCCATGGCGGGGAGGTGTCCCGGCTGGCTGGGGCCATCCCAGGGAGGCACTGGCCCCTGGGAGCCTAGGTGTTGTAGGCCTTGGCACGCAGTGGCAGGCCGGGTTGGAATTTTCCAGCAGAGCTGAGCCCTACCCCGCTCCGCTCCCCTCTGCCAGCGCAAGCCAGGCGAGGGGAGAGAGCTTGTGTCAGCTCCTGTGTGCCAGCACCCGGCTGCCAGCACCTCGCTCATCTTCCCGCCAGCGGGAAGGTGACTCACACGAGCAGAACGGGGAAACCGGGCAGCCCTCCGCTCTGCCCGTCCTCCCTGCCGAGGGTGGCTCTGTTCGCTCCCTGCGGCCCCTGTGCCAGCATCCTCCCCTCCGTCCCTGCATCCTCCCCTCCGTCCCTGCATCCTCCCCTCCGTCCCTGCATCCCAGAACGCAGGGGAGTCCAGCCTGGGTGCAGAGGGGTTGGACGCATCCTGAACCTCTTCTGCCTTGTGATCTTCAGCGTGCGGTGTCGGAGACCCTGCAGGGGCAGCTGGAGGAGCTGGAGAGGGCAGCTGCCCGCTTGCAAGAGCTCTGCCCGGCTCGGCTGTGCCCCGTCAGCCGGGAGGTGCAGGGGACGCTGTGGGCCTGGGCAGGGCTGCAGGAGCTGCTGCGGGAGACCCGGGCCCGCGTGCAGCAGGCCGGCCGGCTGCGGCACTTCTTCAAGGATTACTTAGCCATGATGTAAGTGGCGATGAGCCATCAGGGTTGCCTCTGCGGTGCTTGGGGGGAAGCTGGTGAGAGCATGGCGTTGCTGGAGCGTGGGCTGCTGGCGAGTACGTGGGCAGTGTCAGAGCTGTAGCCAGGCAAGACGATGGGGAGCCTGGAATGAAGGGCTGCGCCAGGGCTGCCTGCTGTGGGGCAGCCCCATGGCATCTTGGCCTGCCCTGCCAGACTTGCCGCTGCCCCAGCGAGCTGCTTCCAGCCATCCCTAAGCATGGGAATGGCTTCCCTGAGGCCTGCAGGGCTGAGGAGAGGGGCTGGGTCGTTCCTCAGCCCCCTCAGCCTGTCTTTCACATGCCCACAGCTCCTGGACGGAGGACACGCGGGCTCAGATCTTCTCTGAAAGCCCAAGCGGCCACGGCCTCCTGGAGACTCCGTGTGAGGAGCTGGAGAGGAGAATCGAAGGGAAGCTCAAGGAGTTTGAGGCGTTAGCGGCGTCGGGGCAGCAGCTGGTATCTGAGGAGCACTACCTGAGCGCGACAGTAAGGGAAAACCCTCAGCACCCCCCAAAATCCTCTAGGGACAGCGAGTGGTACGGGAACAGCCATGCATCCCCAGGGCTGCTCAGGGCAGGAAGGGGTTTCACCCCGCAATGGGTGCTGAGACCTGACGTGATGTGACTGACTGTATCCTACTCCCAAAAACTTCCTAAACTGCTCCGTAGTGAGGTGTCCTGGTAGAGCTACTGTCCCTGGGCCAGGGGTCCTTGCAGGTGGCCCAGCATCTCTCCTCCCCTCAGATAAAGGAGCGCTTGGAGGAGCTGCAGAGCATGCTGGGCTGGGTGCTGGTGCGCTGGCGAGCACAGAGGCACCAGCGGGACCCAGGGAGCAAGCAGGAGGACAGAAGGGACCCGGAGAGCCCCTCGGGCGCGTCCCCCACCAGCCAAGTGAGTACCCAGCCATGTTGAGACTGTCGGGGAGCAGGACCAGCCTCGAGGCTGAGGGTAGCAGAGGCACCGGACGGAGAGGGTGGTGCAGAAGTAGGGGAGGGATGTGTGACAGTGCCTCTGGGACTCTCTGGGGTTCAGGCAGGGCAAAGGGAAGATTGTCCTGAGAAAGTGCCTGGCCCTGGCAGACCTTCCTCCATGTTCCCTCTCTTGCCTCGCTCCCCAGGAGCAGCGTGCCCCGTGTGCTTGGCCTCGGCTGGAGAGCATCCACAGCCCAGTGGAGTTCACACCCTGCTCCCTCCTTGAGCCTGTGCAAAGATCGGAGCCACGGCTGCCAGCAGGAACGACCATCTCCCCACCGTCATCGCCCCTCTCAGATGCCCCATCGGGAGTGGAGCGGAGCTGGGGGGAGCCCAGCAGCTCAACACCCCACAGTGTGGGACCCCCTGAGGAGGCTGTCATCTGGGATCCTGCCGAGACCTCCACGCTGCTGCTGCCACCACGGGGCCCCGGTGGGCTGGGGGGGACGGTCAACCTCATCCTCAGCATTGGCAAGAAGGGCGAGAAGAAGGCGGCGCAGCCGGTGGCCAGCAGCGAGCGGCCGGAGGAGGAGGCAGTGCGGACGGTACGTGGGGGATGGTAGGCGGCTTCGGCAGAACCGTGGGTGAGTGCCCAGCGCCTGTCCCAGGGCCGGCCACTGCCGTGCCCCCATGCAGACCAGGAGGCTTTGAGGGCTGCGGGGTAGCCCCCATGCTGGGATCCCCCCGGCCCGTTTCCAGGCGAGCTGTTGGGGCTGGTCAGTCTCAGGAGAGGGACCTTTGGCTGTGCCAATGCCGAGCGATGCCTGAGGGCTGAGGACCAGCTTGCACCACCCCCTTTGCCTGTGCTCTCCTGCTGCTGCTCCTCGCCCTCTCTGCCCTCAACTCTCTGTGTCTCTCTCTCCCCCCGCTCAGCTCCCTGCCACTAAACCCTCAGGCTGTAAAACCTTTTGGAAGCGTTGCCAGGGGCTTTTAGGAAACACTTGGGGTAGTTTAAAGCGAAAGAGAAAGCCGCCTCGCCAGCCGGTGGAAGAGGTAACGTCCCCGGGGGAGGCTGCATGCTGAGCAGAGTGGCTGCATGGCGTGAACCCGCCTGCTACCTACCCACCTGGCCGTGCCGCCGTGCCCTGCCGGTGGTGGTCCCCCGGGAGAGGGGAAGCCCTCCCAGTGCCATGGGCTCCAGAGTGTGGGTGCTGGGGCATGCGAGGAGGGGGCTCGGATGGGGCTGGCCGCAGTTTGGCCCCCCCAGGTAAGTGGGTTTGGTGGCCGCGGGCGGCACGGCCAGCAGTTGCTGGGGGACAGCAGCAGTCCCTTGTGCAGCTGACTGAAGGGGGAAGATCTGGATGGGGCCACGTGAAGGTGCACGTGTTGGGGGGGCATGCTCCGGGGTGCATGGCTTGTAACCCCAGGGCTGGAGGCTGAACGTTTTGCTGGGGCTTCCATCCATTCATTGCTTCAGGCCCAGCACAGAGAGCTGTGTGCAAGGAGCCCTGAGGGCAGTCACGGCCGGCCCCCCCGTGGGTGGCCCGAGGGAGAGGGCAGGGGGACGGAGAGGCTGGAAGGCATCGAGGCAGGGTGAGGGGCTGCCAGGACGGTTGGGGGTAACAGGCTCCCTCTAGCCTAAGGGGTACAGGGAGATGCTCCTCCAGCTCCTGCCGGCAAAGCCCTTCGCTTTCATCCTTGTGGCCCCAGAAACCCAGGAGAGGGGCTGCAGCTGGGCTGGAGAGGGTATCTGTGGGAAGGGAAGGGGAAGGGGCTGCGCTCAGCCCCTGCCCTTGCATTCACCTGCTCTGCTGCCTGGGGGCACGCAGGGGTGGCAGGGAGAGGCAGCGGTGATTGCTGTCTCCATAGCCACCCAAAAGTGGTGGCTTGGAGGGCAGTGGTGCAGCAGGAGAGCCGTATGGCACAGGCAGCTCCCGCTGCACCCCACCTGGGGAACTCCGTCACAGGCAGGCATTCCCCTGCCTGCTTCTTCCCTGCCTGTGCCGAGGTGGGAGCAGCCCTTGGCGGGCTGAGGTGAGGCCGTGCTGCTCCCAGCTCTGCATGTGCCACTGGTGAGCGTTTTTGGCTGCCTGCCCCCCCAGCTCCCTGCTTGCCCAGGCGCAGCATGGAGAGGGGGTGGTCGGTGCAGGGTGGTGGAGGCTCTGGCCATGGGGGTCACCCCTCTCTCCTTCTCTGTGTCCCCAGGCGCCGGTGGAGGCCGAGAAAACCTCCAGCATGAAGCGGCCGCCCGCCATTGCCCGTCGCCCTCCAGCATCCAGCAGCGGGACTCCGGCCGCCTCCCACACCCTGCCCAAGGCCGGGGCTGGCTCCCTCTTCAACAGCCTGCAGCGGCGGGAGCGGGCGAGGGCTGAGCAGGCCCGGCTGCTGACGCTGCAGGGCATCATGGGCGCCAGCTCCCTGCAGCCTGCGCCCGAGGAGCGCCACGGCCCCAGCAACACGTGGCCTCAGAAGTGCGGCCAGAGGAAGGGGGAGCCGGGGACGGCCGCCGCTGGACCCCCGCTCGGGGAGCTGCTGCTCTACATCAGGAACCCACTCGTGCGGGACATCGACGCTGAGTGCGGGGCGGCCCCCCGGGACCCCCGCCTCCCTGACGTGAAAACCACGTGCCCCCACCTTTCCCTGGGCTCCGTGCTCAGCCTGGAGCTGCCCCGGGACGCGGCGGTCCTGGGGTGCCACCGAGGGGCTGCGGCACAGCGGGAGGAGGCAGAGGGGCAGGAGCAGAGGCAGGGTGGGGGGGTGAGGCCATTGGAGCCCACAGGCACGTGTGGGGCTGGATGGCAGGAGGAGGTAGATGTGGATGGGCACAGTCCCCAGGGGCCCGGTGAGGGGTTGGGGACGTACCCCAGGAGCGAGCGAGGAACGTGGTTTGAGGAGGTGAGCTTCAACCCTAGCTACAGCCGGCAAAGAGCGCACCGTGCCGGGGAGGAGCACTGGAGCCCGCGGTGCCCCAGCAGCACCGGTGAAGACCTCCCGGACATCAGGCCGAGCCAGCTGTCCCATGTCGGCGTGCCGCATGAGCGGGTCGGCTGGGAGGGGGATGAGCTGGCCGGCCGGCTGGGCCAGGACAGCAGCCCCGGTGCCGCCAGCAGGGCCAGGCATCGTGAAGCCGCTCGGCTGGAGCTCGGGCCATCCCCGGCCGGCATCCCAGGCCGGGCAGGAGCCGTCCCTGGCACTGCCCGCACACAGCAGCCAGCTGGCAGTGGCCAGCCCAGTGGGTCCCCGGCTTCCCCCGCTGCCCCCACCCAGCTGTCTGTCTTCGAGTGGGCGCTGGGGTCCCCGCAGCCCCCCAGCCCTGTGCCAGGCGCTGAGGAGGTTTGCCACCCTGCCCACGGGCAGTTTGAGGAAGAGGAGGAGGAGCTGCAGGCCATCTGGGATGGGGTGGGTGAGCGGCGGGCACCCAGCCCGCCAGCAGGCAGCCGTGCCCGCCGTGGGGCAGGGAGTGGGGCGGGCAGCCTACCCAGCCCTGACGCCACCGCCAGCGGGCCCCTCATCCTCTCGGCTGCCAACAACATGCTGGTGGCCAAGTTCACCCTTCCCACCGCCGCCCGGCTCCTTGGCCCGGCGGGAGAGAAGAGCCCTGGTGTGGGGCACAGCAGTGGTGGCAGCCCCAGTGGGCACAGGGCATCCCCCCACAGGGAGGAGCGGGTGTCTGCAGCCCCCCTGGAGAGCCCGGGCACCGGGGATCAGCGGAGGCATGTGGAAGAGAGAGAGGGCAGCAAGGTGAGAGCCGTGGGCTGGGGACTCTCCCTCGGGGTCAGGCAGGGGGTCGGGGGACACCCCAGGCAGCAGCTGGGTTACCTGCTCCAGCAAACGTGACCTGTGTTTGGGGACTCCCCGACTCTGGTGGCCCCTTTGCTCCAGCTGGGGGGTGGGGAAGAGCTAGGTGCTGAATTTGGGGGTCCCTGCAGCACGGCATTTCCCCACCAGCCCTCAGCCTTAGCAAGGCAGCACTTCATCCCAAAAGCCTACAAAGAGCCCAGCCAGAAAATTGTTCCTGTTGTCCCATTCCCACCTTGGCATCGCCCGCTGGGGATGGGTCGGATGGACCCTGCGTGTCTGGGGGCTGAGCTGGCACTGCCGGCCCCAGCGCTCCTTCACTCACCCCCTGTGCCCTTGCAGGGCCCCCCTGGTAAAACGGAGTTTCAGATGATGGAGGGGACGCTGGAAAGGAAGCACGTGTTGCAGACAGGAGGGAGGAAGGTACAGGCATGACTGCAGGTCTCCTTCGGGACTGGGGTGCTGGGACGTGGAGGGGGATCCAGGTTTCGGGGCAGGAGCGAAGCCAGGGATGCTCCTGGCAGTACCGTGGCAGTGCTGCTGGCCATGCTGGGAGGGCAGAGCCTACTGGGGCTGGGGGGCATTTTGAGTGGCAGGGGACCACTTGTCTTCTCCCAAACCCATTGGCATCACAGCTGTCCCCCGCTTGCGTCCCGCAGGCCAACTGCCGCGCCTGGGGCCTCTTCCACACCGTGCTGATGAGGCAGACGCTGTGCTTCTACCAGGACCGCAGGGACAGCATCAAGGTGCGGTGGGGGAGAGCGGGGTGGCACCGGAGGGGGCTGGCAGCAGGGTGGGGGGGCTGGAAGCGGGGTGTCCTCGCCCCCGTGGCAGGGGAGGGCAGCACCTACCAGCCCCGCTGTTGCTCTTGCTGTTCCCTGTGCTGCAGAGCTCCGTGGTGGCCCTTCCCCTCAACCTCTCCGGGGCAATCTGCACCCCGGATGCCGAGTACACCAAGAAGACCAACTGCTTCAGGCTACAGTGAGTCACCCCAACCCAGGGCAGCCGGGGTCTCATAGCCACAGCCCTCCATAATGTGTCCCTGCAGGGACAGACGCACACCAACACCCCCCGCCAGGGCCAGCTCGGTCCAGTGCCTGGATAAGGATTTCCTCCTTTCTCACCTGCTTCCCTTCTTTCCCAGGCTGGTGGGGGCTGTGGTATCTGCACCCCACCATCTGTCTCGTTGCTGACTTGTTCTCCCCCTCCCCAGGCTGCGGGATGGCTCCGAGTACCTCCTGAGGGCCCCCTCCCAGCCCCTCATGAACGAATGGGTCTCCAAGCTGCAGCAAAACTCAGGTGAGCAGCCGTTGCTGGCGGAGCAGGAGCCTGGCTATATGCAGCCACCATGGGTGTGCAGCCCCCACCAAGCCCTCTGATATACAGTGGGTCAGAAGAGAAGCAGCACAGCGTTGTCTCTGATTTATGCATCTTTCTAACCTGCCTCGGGAACGGCAGTTCTCTGCCAGGCAGGATTTGGAGACTTTGTTTTCACACCACATATACAGTTATAAATCAGGAATAGCATGACTGACGTCAGTGGAGCCTCAGCAGCAAAAAGCCAGTGACAGGAAAATTATAATTATGCCTTGGTCTTCCTCCATCTCCTCTGTGGGGCCTGGAAACCCCTTGCCATCCCTCCAGGCAAGGAGATCTGTAACATTCAGGTCTTGCCGCTGCTGTACCCATACCCGAGTGGGCTCAGGCCATGCCATGAAATCCTAGGCTGGTTGGCGGGACCAAGAGCAGGCGCTACAGCAGGAGGTTGGATGGGCCAGCCCTGCAGCATGGGCATCAGGGTGGCTCGGCCAGCTGGACCTCGGATGGGCTCCGTGGGACGGTCCTGTGTGCCTAGAGCACCCAGTGGGATGTTTGCTGTGCCCCCAGGTTTCCCCGAAGTGGATTACTTCCAGGCAGCAGCACAACATGTCGAGAGCACCGGCGGTGCTGGGGGGTGAGTAGCCAGGAGCTGGCCAGCCGGGTCTCGTTATGACAACTCTCTGCCATGCTTGCCAGCGTGGGCTGCTCCAGCACGGCATCGGTGGGCCAGTCTGGTTTGCTAAATCTCTGCTACTTTCCAGTTTCAGCAAGGTCCCCAGCCCTGGGAGCTCCCACCTCCAGGGACATCAGGTCACGACCGCCAAGAGCCAGGAGATCGTGGTGCTACCCCGCTCAAACGCCTGGCCGCAGCGGCCTCTGGGCAGCCAGGATGGCCCAGCCGATGGGGCAGTGGCAGCAGCAGGTGACTTTCCTGCCTGGCTGGGCTCCTGCTGTCCCCCAGCTCCTCTCCCCAGCCCAGAGAGGTGCAAGGGAGCCGGCTGGGGGAAGCTGGAGGCTGTCCGTCAGTCTTGAACTCGGTGGGATCTGGGCCGGGAGTCCCAGGGCCCCTTGCCCACGAATGGGGTTGAGGGAAGGACCCGTCACCTCCCTTCACTTCCTGGGATACTGGGATAACCACATTTCCCCGTCCTCTTTGGGGCTGACACAGGGATGTCCTGTGGTGGCCTTGCCTTGTGACATGTCTCCATTCTGCTTCAGAGGATGCTCATGGGGCCGGGCACAGGGAGCCGCAGTGGTCACCCAGGGGGTCCCCCGGGCTGTGGGACAACAGCTGCCAAGAAGACGACTACGGGCTTGTGGCCAACAAGAGGAGGTCCTACTCCTTCACCTCAGGTACAGCCCTGGTTTCACTGTCACTGCCAGGAGGTGGCACCACTGCCCCTGTCACCCGAAGGCAGGTGTGATGCTGCTCCAGCACCCACCCAGTCCCACATCCCTGTGCCGTGGGCTGCAGCCCCCTACTTGGGGAGGGCTCTGGAGGGCTGAGAGTGCCTGCTGGCACCCTGCTCTCCCCACTGACTGCTCCTTCTTGCAGCCACTTACCAGAAGATCACCCCCATGGCTGTGCCCAAGGAGCCAGTGGAGGCTGGGAGCAGCTACTCGGTCACGCTGTACATCGGGGAGCAAGTGCCGGCCGTGCCACGGGCACGCTGCCACTCCTTTGTGGCCCAGCCGGGGAGCCCACGGGACACACTGGGGGAGAAGACCCCCGGCCCTCCTCGCCCCAAGAACAAATCTGTTTTCAAGAAGTTCTTCGGGAAGAAGGAGTGAGACCCAGCTGAGGGGGGAGAAAAGCCCCAGCCTGCCCTTTATCCTCCTCTCGGGTGCTGTCCTGGCCCGGTCTGTGCTCCCAACACCAGCTCACCGCTCGCCGCCTCCCCGGGGGAGAGAGCCTGTGGCAAGCGGCTCCACTCCAGCCGGCCCCGGGGCTGCACCGTGCCCCAGCCACTGCCACCCCCAGCCTCAGCCCGGCGCTGAGCACCCTCCTGCCCACCTGCCGGGTGCTCTCCCTGGGTGCCGCCGGCTCCCCAGGCGTCTCGCTGACACGCAGCACAAGCAGGGGTAGGGGGGTGGGGGTTGTTTTTATTAAAAAACAAACAGATGCTTAGTCTGGGAGCTTCTTCCTCCAGCAGCACCTGCCAGTGCAGGAGGAGAGGGGTGCTGTAGGGTGGTCCCTGCTAAGGCGGGGGAGAGAGCTTCAGATGAGGGGCTCCGTGCAGCGGCTTTCAGTCCTGCTTGGGGAGAAGCCTGAGCCATCTGGTGCCTTTCACAAGGATGCTTTGTCCCGTGGTTCCTCTGTGCCTGCACCCAGCCCAGTTAATCCCACGGGGCACCTAGGCCCCTTTTCCCTGCCGCAGGAGCTCGACGAGGAAGCCGCTGCCTCCAGAGCAAATCCTCCTGCCTGCGCAGCCCTGCCAGGCCTGCCCTTCCTCTCCCGCAGGACAGCTGCCGCCCCAGGTCACGGCAGGCGGATGCTGCGTGCCACGGAGGGGGCCAGGGGAGTGTGGCCGGACCCTCAGGGCTTCCTGCATCCCAGATATTTTGCAATAACTTCACCGGGCTATGCCGGCTTCAGCTGCCCTGGTTCCTGCCTGCGCTGGGAAGGGGAAAGAGCAGCTGGCCCAGGCTGCCCCTGAGGGTGCACCAGCCCTGGGGGGAGAAGGAGAAGTTTCCAGGGCCATGGGTAGCGGGGCCTTTCTCCAGCAGGCTGTGAGGCTTGGCCGTGCACACCCCTCGCCTCCTCATCTGCACTGTGGGGCTTAAAATAGAAGTGCTGGCTGCAGCCCAGCTCTGCAGCAAGGGCTGGGAGAGGAGAAATGTGGGCGCGGGGCTGCTCCTCCCACCCCTTCTCCCCCCCTGTGGTGTCCCCGAGGTTGGGGACAGGGAGTGCAGTGGAGGTGGGCACACCTGTGTCACCTGCAAAGGGGCTTCCTCCGTGCTCCCAAGGAGGGGATGGGAGGAAATGCCGGCAAGGGGTGCTGCCGTGTGGGCGGGGGGGGTGTGCTTTTTGTGCTCCCCCTTGCACCTCCCCACCCTCCGCTCGGCTCCATCGCTCGTGGCTCTGGCACCTGTTTTCCGCCGGCACCGAAGCTCGGCCACCTGCGCTGCCTTAATGGGAAGAGGCGAGAGGGGGGCTGGGGCTGGGGCTGGGGCTGGGGGGATGCCCTGGGAGGGGGCCAGCCCCGGCCGGCGGGGGAGGAGGCCGAGGCATGGCATTCACGGCTCGGCCGCACATACCAGGAGAGCAGCCGGTGGGCAGGCGCCAGTTCATTCCTGAGCAGCTGAGGGGCCCGGCGGAGGGGGCAGCGGGCGCGGGGTGCTCTGCTGAGCCCCCCCCGCCTCCGGCCCCGGGGGGCCGATGCAGACCCGCCGTGGGGTGGGGGCTCAGCGAGCATCCTGCCACGGCCCCAGTCCGGCGCAGCAGCGCGGGGTGACATGCCCCACCAGAGAGGTGCCCCGTCCCGGGGACGATGCTGGCCCCCGCAGCACTGCCCAGGGCTGTACCCGTGCCGGGGCTGCGTTGCCGGCCCGCAGCCTCCCCTCGCTCCTTCCCCGCGCTGGCGCTCGGCCCCGCTGCAACCCGCTGACGAATCCGGCTCGCAGTTCCTATGGCAGAAGCCGCTTCCCCCCCCGCTAATCCGCCCGTGCATGCAGCCTCCACCTGCTGAGCCAGCGGGAGCCGTGCTCAGCCGGCCCCGGCCAGCGCCAGGGCTCGGAAACCCGCTCCGGCTGCAGAGCCCGCGGGGCGGCGGAGCCTCCGCACCCCGGTCCCGCTGCCGCAGGAAACCCCGACCCCGCTTGGCACCAGGCAGCGAGGAGGCTGCAGGCAGCATCAGCTGGCACCAGGAGAGCTGAGCCCTCGAGGTAAGGGCAGGGCGCAGGCAGGGTGCAGGCAGGGGGTGAGCAGACCAAGTGCTGTCCCTGCTGTGCCTTGTTCCCCCGGCTGCCAGGAGGGGGTCTGGCTGCAAGCCGCCCTCCGCCGAGCCAAGGACTTGCCCCCCATTTTGGCTGCACAGCAGTCCTGCTGCAAGGTCACCCTGCAGCCAGGGCCCTGTGCGGAGCTCCCGGAGCCATCACCCACTGCCTCGCTCCCCCAGCCCGGGGGAACAGAGGCCGAGGACCCCAAGCAGGACCCAGGGCTTTCCAGTCCCGTGGCTGCAAGGAGGGTTCGGAGCCTGGCCCCGCTGCAAGGGGGGAGTGAAAGGAGGGAGCAGCAGTGGTGGGGCTGGCTGCCGGCACCCTGCCCTCCTTGCCTGGGCAAACTCGCAGCACAGCGATGCCCTTCTCCCGGGGCAGGGACCCCCGGGGCAGGGTCCCCAGGAGGGCGCAGGGGCAGGAGGGCCAGCCGGCTGCTCCAGGAGGAGGGAGGGCACCGGGAAAAGCCAGAGCGCGGGGCATCCCTGTGCCGGGGCTGCGGCAGCGGGGTGACCCCAGCAGCATCCCTCTTGCAGATGCGGGTGCTGCAGCTGGGGGCGGCCCGGGGCAGAGCGGGGTGCGAGGCGAGCTGACGCGGGCTGGGAGCACGGAGCTGCAGTGCCGGCGGCACCGGGGCCGGCCCGGGGCTGGGGCTGAGGGCTGTCCTGCACCCGTCTGCGCTGTGTCCTTGACGTGGCAGCAGCGCGCTAGGACCTGGCGAGCCCCAGGCAGGCATGGCTGGCAGCGCTCTGCCTGCGCGGTGCGGGATCCTGCCTTGTCAGCCGGCAGCACCGCGGGAAGGAGCCTGCCAGCTCTGGAAAAAACCATGTAAGCAAGCGTGGCTGTGCCCCGGGCCACGCCGGCCCGGGCAGGAGCTCCCAGCGCTGCGTCCCGCGGGCAGGGACGCGCCGGCCGGAGGGCTGGGGACTGCTGCCGCGGGCTGTAAGCAGGGCACGGGGTTAAGGGCCGGTGCCAGCTGCCACGGGTGGCACCTGTGGGTGCTGGGGAGAGCGGGGACCCCAGCAGCGGCGGCGGCTGTGCTCCAGGGAAGCCCTGGCACCCGTCCCATGGCAGTGCGGGGCAGCCGGGGTTGGGGTGCTGGGGGGTGACAGGCTGTCCGACGAGTGCTTTGACCCCAGCATGCTCACCACCGCGCTCCTGCCTGTACTGGGTGCTGCTGCCTTCCCCTCCCCCTCCGGGACCCCCCACGGGGCTGGGCAGGGGACCTGTCCCGGGAGATATGGCTGGCACCAGGACAGTGCCATGGGGCAGCAAACGCCCTCCCCCCCCCGCACCAGCCAACGGGGTACGGTGTTTGGTTACCCTGCCCGTGGGGATGTCACCCCAGGACTGGCATGGCCACATTTGCCAGCCCCTGTCACCTTCTTGTGTCAGTCCCAGTCTTCCCTCAGCGCTGGCTGCCTCCCTGCCCGGCCAGTCCCATATGTTCCTGCATGGCCCCCCGGGGTGCCTGCGCCGAAAGGGACACGCTGGGGAGCCCTCCCTGTTCCTGGAGGCCCTGGGGCTGTGCCACCCCTGGGGCTGTGCCACCCCTCGCCTCCCTGCCAGGGCTTCTTCTGTAGCCCTGTCCACCTCTTGCAGGCCCTTTGTCCCCATAGCCAGGCACTCTCCCATGACCCTTTCTATTTGTAGGCTGACTGCTGAGAGCCGGCAGCCTGCCCTCTGCCCTTGCACTATTCCCCATCCAGCTCCTTCCTCCACAGGCGCCATTCCCTGGCTGCCCTCAGCGTGATTTGGCCCGGTGCAGAGGTCCCGGCTGCCCCTGGGGCCCGAGGCTTAGCCCGAGGCTTGTTTGCAGGAGCCTGACCTTGCGTGCAGGGGAGAGAGACGAAGGTACAGGCAGCGCAGGGTTCACGGCATGGCCCTTGCCCCCACATCCGTGGTGCCTCTCAAGGTCAGGGCGCTGCTCTGCCGCCCCGATAAAGGTCTCACACAAGAGGTGAGAAAAGAGGGTCCCCGCTGCTGCTCACTGCTCCTATCCCTCCCGTGCCCTGGTGCTGCCTCGGGGAGGGAGCGGGCTCTGCAGGAGCTGTGATGTATGGGGAAAGGTGGGGAGCGAGGGAAGCTGACATGGCCGGGTGGTAGGAGATAGTGAAAGTCAGCTGCCACAGTCCCCAGGCCCGTGCAGGAAAGATGATGGAGGAAGTGGTGGAGGAGCACGGCCACGTGCTGCTGCTGTCCTGCTTGTGCTGTGCCGGCTGTCTCGTGCACAGGCATATAAGGAGCCCCCCGCTCCCTGCCAAGAGCGGCCGGAGCGTCCCTGAAGGCGAGCTGGGCAGCACTGGGAGCAGCAGGACGGGGGAAGCAGGCAGCAGTGGCAGAGCAGCCTGTCCTGCATCAGAGCGGGCAGCCCTGACCTCAGCTGCCAGTAGCAACAAGCCACTCTGGGGCTTACCGGGAAGCCAGGCTTTTGTGAGCTCTTTTTCTTCTCGAGAAGCCTGGCTTTTCGCAGGGATCCCAGCACCTCCATGACTGCAGCTACAAAGCAGGGCCAGCAGCAGCACAGCACTGCTGGGCACCATGCAGCAGCTCAGCCCTGCTGCGAAGCTTCCCAGCGCTGCCATCCCAGGACACAGCACTAGCAAAAGCCAGGTGAGGTTTTTCCACCTGCTTGCACCCACTGGAGATGGCAAGTCCTGCAGGGATAGTGGAGAAGGCAGGGAGTAGGTGATGCCTGCAGCTCCTCCTCAGAAGGAGGGTCTTCATGGGAAGCCAGGCACCGCTGTTGTCAGGGCTGACTTTCCCCTTCTGGCTTGTCAGAAAGGAGATTTACTGGGTCTGGGTCGCAGCGTTAGCAGAGCAAGCTGTGTTTCCCCAGAGACAGTCTGTGAGTCCCTGTCAGCTGAGGATGGATGTGTCGAGCCAGCCTCAGGCCATGAGCCCCTGGGAAGGTAACGCCAGGAGCCCCTCTTGTCCCTATGGCACTTGGCAGAGGCACAAGGATGCTCCTGGCTGCCTTATAGCCCAGGGCAGTGGGGAGAAGCAGGCAAGCTGCCTTCTGAGAAGTGAGCTACGCCGAGGAGATGCACCTTGTGCTTTTCCCTGTCCCATCCCATCCCATCCCATCCCATCCCTGCAAGACTTGGGGCTCACAGGGGACCAGCCAGGACCCCTTTCTCTGTGGCCTGCAGGTGAGCAGCAAGCAAGCAAGCACAGCCCCGCAGGACAGGTATCGTGCTCAGGGCGACTGTCACTGTGTTGTGTCCTCACGTGATCCATCCTGGGTAACAGCAGGACCCTGAAATCTGCTTCCTAACACCATCCCTGCCCTTCTGTATGTTACGTTACCTACAGGCAAATGCTGTCCTGCACCGTTTCACTGCCTTCAATCCAAGAGCTGGGGCTTCTGCCCTTGGACTTCCCTGCTTACCCCCCAGATTTCCTGGCTCTCGTTCATCCCCAGTCCGCACTCTGTGGCACAGCCGTGGGTTAGCACAGCACACACACCAAGCCCTCTGAACTGCTGCCCACACTTTGGGGTGCCTGGTCCCACTTTGCACACACAGATCCCAATGCCAGCAGTGCCCCCATCTCCCCGCTCCAGCCCACTGCCTCCTTATCTTCACGGTGGGCCTGGGGACCCAGCGCTTGGGCCCACGCCTGCCCTTTCCCTAGTCCCCTGCCCAAGGGGTGGCTGGGGATGCTTCCCAGCTTGGAAAGGCCAGATCCTCTCCCACCAGCCATCAGCTCCCCACTTTCGGGAGCATGCCACTTCTGCGCTCCCCCCCCCCGCTTTCCCACCCTCCCTCCCGCATGCCGCAAAGCCACTTAAGCCTATAGGCCGGCTAAGCCCTTCCCCGTGGGCTCCCCGTGTTCCCCGGTCACGGGAGAGGGCCCACGGCTGCCGGCCGGCCGGCCGCCCACCCGGGGGCCGCCGCGCCCCGTGCCCGCTGCCAGCAGAGGGCAGCACCGGCCCGCACGACTCCCGCAGTGAGTCCGTGGGTGCTCTGCTGCTGCGCCGGGGGGTCCCCAGCAGCCCCCAGCACAGCCCCCAGAGCCCCCAGCACAGCCCCCACAGCCTCCACAGCCCCCAGCACAGCCCCCAGCACAGCCCCCAGAGCCCCCAGCACAGCCCCCAGCACAGCCCCCACAGCCTCCACAGCCCCCAGCACAGCCCCCAGAGCCCCCAGCACAGCCCCCACAGCCTCCATAGCCCCCAGCACAGCCCCCAGAGCCCCCAACACAGCCCCCTGCAGAGCCCCCACAGCCCCCAGCACAGGCCCCAGCTCAGCCCCCAGCACAGCCCCCAGAGCCCCCAGCACAGCCCCCTGCACAGCCCCCACAGCCCCCAGCACAGCCCCTCTCGGGCTCAGGTGGCTCCGCAGCAAGAGCGGGCAGGGGCCAGAAGCAGGTGCCTCCCCTTCCCGGGACAGCCAAACTCTGCCAGGGCCCCCCTGGCAGCACCAGTGTGGGGCACTGCAGGCTCCTGGTGTTGTCTCCCAGCCCCACGCGTGAGGAGCGCAGGACCCCCCCCCCCGCGAGGGTTTCCTTCTCCCCAGGCCGTGTTGGCACATCCTCTGCCCACAGGTGGATGCTCGGCTTTGCAGAGGGGCCAAGGGAGGGAAGGCAGTCACTTGGGTGATATCCAGCGGCCAGGCTGCTGGTCATGGGTTCGGCCTGCCCTTCTTTTGATGTCTCATGGTTGCGCTCCACTGGGTGGCCTGGGGGCCACGTTTCGGCTTGGGAACCCGCGGAAGCATGACTGGCAAGGAGAGGAAATGATGAACGGCTGGTACTGTTGGAAGCTGTGGGAAAGGGCCCTCCTGGAGACCTCCCTGGGGGATGTTTGGGAGCATTCGGACACAGCTCCACTGCTGATTTGCCCAAGGGGGAAAGCATGATGGGACAGGCTTAGTCTCCAAACAGGATTTAGTCAGCCGTGCCAGACGTTTGCACAGAGCTGAATTCCTCCACGCCAACCAGTGACTGTTGGGCCAGGCACTGACTGGGGCCGGCATGGCTGTGAGAGCTCCTGGGGCTGTGTTTGGAGCCCTCGACTCTGCAGGTAGCCATATGCCATGGTCCCCATGGTGCCGTGGCCACAGAGCCCACCTGGGGGGCAGGCTGGCTGGGAGAGCAGGCGGGCACCTTGCCCCTGCTCTGCCGTGCAGGGTGGGCAGCCTCTGGCCACAGCAGCACCCCCGAGAGCCAGAGCACGGCTCTGCCCGCTGCCACCAAGGTGTCTTGGGAAGACTGATGGGGAGCCATGGCTTCAGGCTATCCCTCAGGGCTGGGATTTGGCCATCCTCCAGAAAGGCTTCTTCTGCCTTTTAGAAGGTGCTTGGAGATCCAGGGAGCCGCTGGGTACCTGGCTCTGGCGGGGCGTGGATGGGCTTTGCAGGGGGGGAGCAGGACCACACAGCGGCTGCCACCCCCCTTCCTCCTGCCAGGTTCCCTCATTCCCAGCCGCCCGCGGCTCCCCCGTGGTGTTTTACAAGGGTGGCTGGGTGCCAGCCGGCTCCTTCCTCAATGGCTCTGCTCTGTCGCGGGAGGCTGGTGCTGCCGGCCAAGGAGCGGGATGTGCCCCCGGCACTGCTTCAATGGGCCGGATGACCTTGACTATAGTGTGGCCCCCTCCGCCCACGCCAGCTCCATCCTTCGCCAAGGACATCCGGCATGAGACCATGACAGGGTGACACTGGGTGCTCGGAGTGGCCCATGCCCCGGGGCTGCCATTTCTGAATGCCTCAGGGCGTTCCTGCCTGCTGCTGTGCCAGGGGTTAACCCTGGCTCCTCCGGTACAAGTGGGAACCTGCACTGTGTGTCCTGAGTTTACCCAGGCCTCAGCTTGGCCCCTGGCAGGTGGAAACTGCCTGCTGCAGGGGTAACATTTAACCCTTGGCCGGTGGCTGCGTGGCTGTCACTCAGTAACTAGGCACCCAGCAACTCCGCAGCTAATTGGTGTCATTAGGCAGTAAATGCTTGTAAGAGTAAGCAAATGGGCGGCTGGAGCTGAGGAGAGGGCAGCAGCGGCACAGGGAGGGAGGGAAGATGTGCGGGGAGGAAGGCAGAGGGATGGGGATGCAGGAGGGAGGGATCGCTGCGGGAAGGATCGCACCCAGGAGGTGGCAGGGACGGGAGACCCTCAGCAGTGGCTTGGGCAGAGGGTTTGTGTGTCCCCCAGCCTGCCAGCTGGGAGATGCCCCACGTCCCAAAGACGCTACCGCCCCACAGGACACCAGGCCCTCTCCCCTCCGGCAGTCTCAGAGGGACTGGAGCTTGACTGGACCCCACCGCCCACGCCAGCCCCTGGGAGCCCTGTGGGCATCCCGGGCCCCTTGCTGAGCTGCGCCCGCTTGGAGGACAATGGGGTTTGTTTCTGCTTGCCCAGCTGGAAAACACCCACGGCCCTGCCACCGGGCTGAGGCGCTTGGGGCCGAGGCCCTTCCCTGCCGCCTCTCGGGGCTGTTTGCTCACAGGAGCTGCGAGTGCTTTGGGGGTAGCGGCGTCACCCCGTTGCATCTCGGTGTTACCAGCGAGGGGGATGCTGAGCATGGGAGGTGGTGGGGCCGATCAGCAGCAAGTGCCTCCCTCTCCTTGCAGGTTTTCAGCCAGAGCTGCTCCTCTGCTGGCAGCGAGCTCCTGCTGCCCTCAGCCCACTAGTGAAGAAGTCACGGGCATCTGCCTGACTTTATCCCGGCAGGTCGGGTCATGTGAGGAAGCAGAGGGACGGTGGCGCGCTGGAGGTCTGCGTGGCTCCCTGCGAACGGTGACGTGCCCGGCTGGATCTCTGTGCCACGGGCAGAGCTCGGGAGGGGATTGCAGCCCACTCCTTCCCCACCTCATCCCAGCCAGGCTCAGGCCATCAGGTGAGCATCACCTCCGCCCTGCCACCTCTCATCCCGAAATGCAGGGCAGGGCACCGAGGTCCCGGGGGGTCACCATCGGGAGCCCTGCAAGCAACGACCAGAGAACTCCCACCCCAAAAAGGGTCTGCCAGCAGCTCTGCAGCCAGGACCCTGCTCTGGGGTCAGCCAGGGCCAGCGAGGGAACAGCAAAACTAAAACGGTCCCTGAGCCATTTGCTGATCTCATCAACGGGCTGAGATGCTTTGTTGACTATCAAAGCATCCAGGATCGTTGCAGCCTCATTATAACTGGATTCCCAGGAGCCTGTAGTGTTTTTTTTCCCCCCCATTGGCTAATAGGTTAATAACGTGCTGGCACTTGACAGAGGTCCAGCATCTTCTGTGTTTCCCTCCATGTGACTGATTAAAATGCCCCTTCTCCCCCTTTCCCAACCTGGCTGTGCTCCGCTGCCTTGTCACACGTGCAGAGAATCGGATACAGCTGCTAATCTGCTTGCCACCCAACTCCTGCCTGCCTGCTCAGCCTTTTAAGCACACTGGCTCTCTGTTTCTCTGCTCCGTGGCGCTGAGGGCCAGCACAGAGGCTCTCTGAGCTGAGCTGCCCATGCCTTCCTCAGGGACAGGGTGGGCAGCGGCCGACGGAGGGAAACACTCTCGCTGTGGGTCATGCTTGCAAAGGGAAGGGTGGTTTTGTGATGGAAAGGGGAGCTGGACGGTGTGCAGCCCCCTGACCTCAGCCCTGCTGCAGGCTGACGGCCTCGCCGTGCCTCAGTTTCCTCCACAGGCACAGGCAAATTAGAGGGAAAGGAAAATCTCATTGTAGGGGAGGAGAGCTGGCGGGTTAATTAATGTATAGTTGCAAAGCGCTTGCAAATCTCTGAGGAAAACATTCAGTGTGGGTGCCAAGTGTAAAGGATCCTGGAGACACTAAGTGCCTGCAAATGCTGCCTAGCTCCTCAGGCCCTAAAACTCAAATATTGCCCAAGAGGCACAGAAAATATTCCTTCAGCTCATATGCTGCATTACCCACAGCCTGGAATAAATCTCCCTTTTTGCTCTTGCTTTCCAAACCAGCTGTTTGTTTGCTTTCCCCTTTTGGATTTCATTGCTTTAGCTGAAGCAGGGAATTGCTACAAGGCGGGGGGAAAAAAAAAAAGCAGCTTTTGTGAAATGTTTGGCAGCAAGCGTCTCTGAAGGGAGAGCACTTTGCCAGTTTGTTCTGCCTGTTACACACTAGTTTTGAGCAGAGCGTACAAATTGGGCTCCAGGTGACGGCGTCGCAATGCCTGCGGCGCACATTTGAGGTTTCAGAAAGAAAACTCAAAGGGCTGGGCAGCTTGAGCCTCATCGGCATGTCCTGGGGAGCATGTCCGTGGGACTCCCGGCCTTATGGAAGGGAGAGGCTTTGCTGGCTGCCTTCCTCCAGGAAAGCAGGGCTCTGCCTTCTTCCTTTGCTCTGGGGAGCGCAGCAATCTGCCAACAGCAGCAGCGTATTTTGGCACCACGCTGCTGCTTCGGGGATGGGGTGAAAGAACAACAAGCCCCCAGGCCCTGCTTGAGGCTGCCTTTTCTCCTTGCCCAAATTACGCAGGGGAGAAAGATCTAGTTCTGTGTGTCATACTGGTGTTGTACAGTGGTGGGCCTGGTACCAGTGCTGGGCAAAGCACCAGCTGTTTCCAGTTTGGAGCAGAAACTGTTTCCGTAGCTGTTTGCTTCTTCTGGGAGGCTTGTTACTATACTCGCAAAAGCCAACACAATAACATGAGTCACTTGGGAGCAGAGGGCTCCGCAAAGGCAACGCGTCCCATCAAAATGAAGCTTGGCCCTTCAGCAAGGGCGCGTGTTTGCGGGGTGATAAGTGACTTGTCACCGGCCGTGCGATTTGTCACCTTCCCTCATGGAGGAGGTGTCTTCCCCTGGAGACCACACGCTGGCATTGGTGTCGTGCAGCCCAAGGAGCATGCATCACTCTTGAGGGTGGGTGTGCTCCCCGGGGGGCTGAAGTGCCTTTCCTGAGACGAGACCCCTCAGTGAAATTTCCTCTGTCCTGAACCAGCCAGGGATGGATTTTAAAGGACACTCTCTCCCACCCTTAGCTTTTCTCACTCCACGGTGTCTTGCTCACTCCGGGTCTCCTGCTTGCCTGCAGCGAGGCATCATTAGAGCCCGTCCTGCAAGTTGGTGGTGGGTGGGAGCACAGGTCTGCATGCAGAGAAGCAGCCGGAGGCCCGCGCTGTACTTAGGAGCTGGAAGCTGCCTTTCTCCTCGCCACCCCTCGGGTATGCTGCTGGCCTCCTGTCTGCCTGCGGTCGCTGGTGGCTGCGACGCTGTTCAGCGCTAATGGATTTCAAACTCCATGTCTCCACTGAGAGACAGCTCTACTGAGAGATGTTGATTCCAGTGCGCGGGAGTGGCTGTGCAGACAGGACCAGAGCTGTGAATTAGAGAACATTTAATCCTGTACTTTGGGGATGGTAAGTGCTACGCACCACGCTGCTGAAAGCCTGGGGTGAGGCAGCAGCTACACCCACCCTGTCCTGAAGTGGAGACTTCCTGGAATATGCAGTCAAAGGTAAATTTTGTGGTGTTTCTCCTCCCGATGGGGTCTGAGGCTCTTAATGATGCTGAGAGCCTTGTCCTGGCTTCTGGAAGCGTGTGGTGGCGGTTTGGCTGGGCACTGCTGGTCTGGACCCCATGCTCGGGAGTCCCTGGGGGATTGGTTCCCGCAACTTTTAGCCTGTGCTAAAGTTGGAGCTTATGTAGAAAAATAAAATTGTAGCGATGCTCCAATTTTAGCTCAATGCTGCTGAGCGGCAAGCGTGGGCATCTCAAAGGGAAACACGGGGCCCGAGGTGCCGCAGCATCGGTGTCCCAGGGACTTCCATGGGGGCTCATAGGGCTCCATAGGTGATAGCGTGGCACATCTCAAAGCTAGAGAGGAGGTGACGTGAGACATCCCAAAACAGGTGACCTTGCTCTTCTATTTTGCTTTTTTTCCCCCTGCCTATTTTGAAGTGATCTTTGTTCATGTTTTTCCCTTTATGCTGGGGTGGAAGGAGGGACGTGAGAGGAGAAGGAGACGGAGAGGGAGAGGGAGAGGGAGAGGGAGAGGGAGAGGGAGAGGGAGAGGGAGAGGGAGAGGGAGAGGAGGTTTTGCCTGTGTTGCAGCTCACCCAGAAGAAGACCTTCCAGATCAAAAAGGCTTAGGGAAAGTAGGCTGAAGAAAGGCAGGCCCAGGGCTTGGATCTCTAATTGCCTGGGAGATGCAGCAGGAGCTTAATTGGAGATGGGAGCTTTTAAATTTAATTTGATCTGATATGAATCTTACATTTAAGACAAGAGCCTCCTGTCTTATTATCTGACAACATTGTCTGCTGCTCACTTCATGCTGTCAGTGCACCCTGCTATCTGACCCCAGAAACCCATAACCACAACAAATATCTACCACCAGTGCAGAGAGATCCAGTGGCAGAGGCTGCTACCGAGCAGGACAGTGAAGAAGTCGCTTCCAGAGAGTGATACTCTACAGTGTCATCACTGTGTCTCAGAAAGCACTGGTAGCTGTCTCATCCCTGTCACCACTGCCCTTTTCTCAGGCTTTATGGACTTTTTACTTACGTGGCGATGTTTTGCAGGTCTGTCTTAAAATACAAGCTTGGTGCTTGGATTCTGCAGGGAGATGTGTGTTAGAGATCTCGCTGAGAGATAGTGAGGGTGGGGATCTGCCAGAGCATTTGGGGGTGTTTTAACTTCTGATTTTAATTTCTAACCCAAACTAATCGCTGTCTGCAGAGAATTTTCCAAGGCTGTTTATTAATGGAGCAAACGCTTTTGCAGTCAAAGCTGCTGCAGGGACTTCTTGGTGCCGCTGCCTGCGGCCACACAGCATAAATTAACAGAGAGAGCCGAGAAGGGCCCTGTGCTCCCGGTGGAAGCACCTTGAAACACAGAGCTACATAAAAAAGGTTTCTACAGACAGTTCAACCACCCGGATATGAGGTTGAATTCAGGTGCACTCCCTTTTGCCGCCAGCCAAAGTACCCCGAGTCCTGCAGCGCCTTGGCACTTAAGCAAAACAACAGGCTTTTATCACGGCAGAGTAGATATCTATTCTGGAGAGATAGGAGCCTGGAGACGGCCAGCCTGAAAAACAACAGTTTAGAGTCCACGCCTGCCCTTTGGATACTGGATACACACGATACTCATATCCTCTGGATACAGGGGAATTGCTAGATTTCAGAGGGGTCTGTGCACCGTCTGCCTTCCCGGGTAGCACCACCATGAATGCACAGTGCAAAAAGCTGTCTTCAAACCTCTCTGCAACCCAAGCTATTTATATATATATATATATATATACACACCCCGCCGTATATATATACACCTCTCTCTATATATATATTTACACCCATAAGTGGTGACTGCCAGCAGAGGGTTTTTGTCTGGCTTAGGATGCAGCATGGGGGACAAAGGGTGGACCTAGCAAGCGGGGCCAGTTCACACTCCATGTAGAGCCATAATACAAGGTAAAGCCCCCTTTAGAGCTATAATATTTACTAATGTATGGGTATTAATGCAAACCCGGAGCCGGGTGCAGCTCAGGGCCGTAGGAGGCTCTCCTTCCACCAGGGCTGTGCACTGCTAAAGCAGCCGAACCCAGGGCTGCGAGGGCCGGGGGTTTCCACGCCGGCTGCGGGGCGTGGGGATGCGGAGAGGGGCGGAAAGGGGGGGAGCCAGGGGCGGGCAAGCCCAGGGGGAGGGCCGGGACCAGTAAGCGGCGCGGCGCGGCGTGGAAGAGCGCGGCGCAGGTGGGTTCACCCGTGGGGTGGGTACCGCTGCCCGCGGAGGATCGCGGAGCCTCTTACCCGGTTCTCTCCCCGGGGAGGGGGCGGGGGGGAGGCAGGGGGGAGAGGGAAAACCCGCCGCTTCCCCCACGCGGGAACCGCGTGGTGCTGAAGGCGGCAAAAAGAGGAGGAGGAGTTTGCGAAGCGGGGCGGGAGGAGGCGATTTCCCATCCGCGTCGGGGACAGAGGGCGCCGGAGCCGGCGACGAGCCGGGGGCAGCGGTGGGCGCCCGTATTTAAGGTATTGGCTCACAGTCGCTGAGCCTGCACCCCCCCGGCTCCCACCGAGGCTGCTAGCAGCGTTTCAAAGCTGCTAGGAACCTCGGTGGGAGCACCCGGCAGCTTTGAAAGGCTGCTGGGAGCCTCGGTGGGAGCCGGGGGGGTGCAGGCTCAGGATCCGGCGCCGCAGCGTGGGGGGAGGCGGCGTGTGGGTCGCGGCTCGGGGCAGGGGGGTGATGCATAGATGCTGCCTTTTGGGATGGGGGGGGTTCTTCCTCGCTGCCTCGCACGGCAACTCCAAATCCCCTTTCGTAGTTGCTGCCGGGGGGGAGAGCATGTGGTTGGGGATGCGAAGCAGAGCAGCCAGCCCGGGGTTTTGGGGATGCGAAGCGCGCTGATGCTCTGCTGCCTGGGATGCAGGACTTCACCGAGGGGTTTGTGCAGCCGTGTTCCGGCTGCCGGGGTATGCATCTCTGCCGAGCACTCGTGTGTGTGTGTGACAGCCGCTGCCGGGGTGCCGCAGCCCGGCACGCGTTGGGAGGGCCCGCTGGAAGGTGCGTGGGCTGGGTGCCATGTGCCGCTGGGTCCCCAGCAGGGTCCCTTTGGCTGGCAGCAAAGCCGCTGGGCCGGGGTTGCTCCAGGTCCTGCTCAAGAAAATGCTCTGCGTTGGCTGTGGGATGCTGCGGAAGATTTCAGTAAGCATTTCTTTCCGTTCCTGAGCAAGCCAGCTGCCTTAACGGAGAGCCTGGTCCAGGCAGGAGCACTGAGAGCTCTGTGTGGAGCCCTTTTGTGCTGTCCTCCCCACCCCTGTATTTAAATCTGAGCCTCTCACCCCTGCTAGGTGCTAATACTGCCGGACCAACACAGTCCCTGCCTGTACTCACCAGCGCTCCCATCTGCCTCTCGGGAACAGGCTGTGGAGCTGCGGGCTGTGTGGGAAGGCAGCAGCAGCCAAGCCCTGGGGCTGTGGGATCGCAGACAAGTGAGCCTGTATCCTTGAGCCCAGTGGATTCCCCAGGGCTAGGGGCTGCAGGAGGAATTTGTGCAGCTGTTGGCCACAGCTGGATGCGCTTCCCGGCTGCTCCGAAGCAGGAAGCAGCCCGATGGCCCCTCAGTTGCCTGTTGCGAGCCGACACAATTGAGGGACTTCTGTGAATGCCGACACGGGAAATCCCACTCCCCTCATGCACCGCATCCTGGCTTGGCGGCATCGTTTCCGCTCGCCAGCCCCTGCGGGCTGCCGGACAACCTCGGGCTCCCTCAAGCCTGCCTTCACTAGAAAGCTATCTCAGGACGTGACAGGCAGGGATGCTTTTCTCTTGGGTTTGCTGGTTGTCCGACTGTGGCTCATGGGCCATTGATACAGTGTCAGTGCAGTGCGGACACCACATGTGTGCCCTTGGGAGCACTCCTGCTCCCGTTGTTGCCTTTTGCTCCTGGAAAAGACAGGTAGGCTTGCTCTTGGCTCACCACGAAGGTCTTCAGAGAGCAGGAGCGCTTTCTGTATGGCACCCAGGGCTGTAACATAGGCCCCAGAAGATGGTTTGCAGAGTGGCTGGTCACCCCCAGCTGACACAGATGAGAGCTGAGGGTGCTTACACTGTACCAGGTACCTGGAGTGAAGAGGATGAAGAAATTCACTCCAGCCTGAACCAGCAAATGTAGTGCCAGCACACAGGGCAGTGTGGCACCTCCATCCTGCAGTTGTCCCTCTTGTCCCTTCCCCAAAGCTGTGTAATTAACTACTGGCATCATTTCCCCATCATGGCATCCCTGCCCTCATTATGTTGGGCTGGGAGGTATTAATGAACCTCTTCCTCTCTGAAGATGAGCCATGGGCTTTGTTCTTGCCCTGGCCTGACCTGTCTCCCTCCTTGTTGTGGTCTGGGGGGAAGCCAGGGCATGGAGGGCAAGGTACCCGTTCACCCACTCCTGTGCTGCTCCTTCCTCGCTCCACCTGGCTCCGCTCCCAGCTTTGCTGGCAGAGGCACGGCTAGGGAGCCAGAGGGAGCCCAGGAGAACCCGCCTGCCCTGTCCAGATGGGAAGGCACTGGGCATGGGCTTTGGAAAGCCAACAAGCAGCCTCCAGTGCTTTCTCTAGGACAGATGTAGATCTCAGTTGTTTTCATCCAGCGTAACATCCAGGTCCTTGGCAAGTGTTAAGGAAGCTACAACACCTTCTTTTATCAGCAGAGCGCTGTTTGCTTGCGGTCCTTGCCAGCTCTGTACCAACCCCAAGTGCAAATTCTGCTCACCTCCCTGTGCCTTCCTGACCCCCCCTGGCACCTAGCTCTGCCCTGTGACTGGTGCTGCTGGGCCTGCAGGACCGCGAGCTCTCAGGCTCGCACCTCCATGCTAACTTGTACTCAGCTGTGAGCAAGCTCAGGTGCAAAGCACTGTGTGGAGTGAGCTACAGGCATTTGCAGATGGGCAGGAGTCAGGGTTTTAAGAGCCACACAGCTATTAGGATTTGATTAAGCAGTGCGATAAAGACTAAGTGCTTTCTAGGTTAACAGTGTGCAAGACGTGGGATGGGGAAAGAAGTGTGCGGAGTAGGGATAGACCCTGGTTGGGTCTGGTTACATCAGGATGCATGGTCCGGAGGGACCCCGCTGCCCCCAGCTGAGGTTGCAGTACAGCACTGCACCCCGTCTCCCACTCCAGACCCCGCAGACATGGTCGGGGGTTGGCTTTACGTGGGCTCTGTGGTCCCTGTGTGGGAGAGGAGCCGTGGTGCTGCGTGAGGAATGTGTACGAGGGTTGTTGCTTCCGTGAGACAAGGGAAGCTGTTGCATAGAGATAGCACTAGCCCTTTGTAACTTAATTGCTGATGCTGGTGGTGTGAAGAACATCACTGTTGTGACATTTTGGTCCTGCTCCGGCTTGGAGCAGGCTTTTCCCTGGTCTCACCAATCCCTGAGAAAGGGGAGGCTCAAAGCACTGGGAATGCATGGCTGTCATACACCATCCGTGACACAAATTGGTGAGCCTGGCATTCTGGGTGCAGTGCTCGAGCCTCTCTTTCAGCCTCTTAGCTAAGCCATGGGTAAGCACAGTCAGGCTTCACCTCTAGGAGACTGGCTTTTTTTGAGGCTAAAGGGGAGCGGAGACCTATTACCTGCCTGCCGGCTCATGCAGAAGAAGCCAGCAGGAAATCAGGCAGATTTCTGCACAGCCTTCTTGCCTTCTTCCCACCACACCACTGCCAGTGGGATTTGCTTTAGTTCATTTCCTTTAGGACTTGTCTGATGGGAAAGCACCTCGCTGTGAAATTTCCAGCTGGAAATTTACAGAGTGAGCTGACCGGGAAGCTGCAGAGAGAGGAGGCAGGCAGGGGCTTGAGGTGGAGAAGAGCAAGGCTGGGGGGGATGCGGCTGGGTCGGGAGCAGCGGCGGGACCGGAGCGTCGTGCTGTTAGCCTCCTGCCCGGTGAGCAGCCCACTCTGGCCACGTACTGAGGCTGAGTCACAGCAGCAGGACTGGGTCATCAGCCTTGCTGTGCTGAGGGCAAGCCATCAACCTGAATGTGTATCAGCACCCCCGGACTGCCACTGAAATGGCCCCAGCCTCCTGCAAGGCTGCTGGGGAGAGGGGCGTCCCGTCTGGGCCACCCTGCTTGGCTTTGCCCGCTGCTGCCCATGCTGCGGCTCCGAGCGTGGTCCTCACCCCTGCCTGGTTCATCACGCCTCGCACAGCCACCCACCGACGCCATGCAGGGACAGGGAGCCGATTTACACCTGCGGCCAAGGTCCGGCTTGCCCAAAGGAGCTCAAAGACGGTGAGAGCTTTGGCGTGGGCAGCCCCGTTTGAGTTTTGCTACAGGTTTGCTCATAGGAAACCCTCATGAGAGGAGCTCCCTCTTTTTAGGCTTGGGGATTACCCCTGGAGAACAGCTCGGGGAGGTGGGAGGGACTGGTGGCACAGCTCCCTTCTTGGTCCTGGCCAAGGTCTCAGGGTTGAAGGAGCTGCCTGCCCTGCCTGCCCTGCCTTCGACAGGCCTTGTCTTTTCCTGGCCTCAGGACCAAGTTGGAGGCAATTCAATTTTTTTGCCTGGGATATCCTCCCTCAGTGCTGTGGATGAGCTCCAGATGGTATTTGCTCCAGACGGGACCACTGCCCCCTCCGGGAGCCTGCTGCTGCGGGGTACACGTGGGGAGCACAGTGCTTTCAGCCCATCAGGGTTTGTAGGTGTTGGGCTGTGGCTGAGGACGGCAGGGTTGGTTAGGTCTCCACACTGTCCTGATGAAAGCAGGAACATTATCCATTAACCACGGGAGGAGGCAGACCAATGGCAACATGACCAAGCTATTAAGAAGCAATCCACCCTCCCCTGCAGCTTCTCCTTCCCGTCTTCACACCCACTCCTCGTGGCAAGACAAGGCTGGTGTGACTGCATGGTGAACCACATCAGGGAATTGATCTGCCAGCGTGTTCCCGGATGGGGCTGTTACCCCGGAGGCAGCAGGTGTGGGGTGCCTGGGCAATGCGGGGCAGGAGCCGTGCCTCATAGGGGGTCGAGGGAGCTGCCATAGGGCCCCGCACTCCCCCTACCTGTGCTCTGCAGCTGGGCTTGCTCCAAAAGAGGAGCCTTCGACCAGAAACAAAACTCAACAGCAGTAGATTGCCTGGCTGTCGATAAACAAACGCAAGTTGTTCACCACCATGGCTGCGAGAGGGATGCGGTGTGCCAGAAAAGGTTTGCTTCAGCAGGGACCAGCCCCTGGGCTCCCTGTTGCCCTGCATTGCCGTGGGAGTGCATCGGGATCCCAGTGTGTTCAGGCACTCGGGCAAGCTCTGGCAGGACACCTTGCCGGATGGCCAGCCCACTCTGATGGAGGCTACAGTACCCTTGGGTCTCCCAGTGGGGAGTCTCAGAGCTGCCCTCGTCTCCTCTGCTCCCCAAATTAACGCAAGGTAGGCCGGGATGCCGGTGGAGCCTGCAAGCCGACACCAGCCTCTCCAAAGCACTGTTTCAGCACGAGCAGAGCGCTCGGGGGCTCTCAGGTGGGGCTCTCCATGCCTACCTGAGGCATCCCTGAGGATGCTCACGGTCCCAGGCAGCCTGGGACCTTGTGGCTGTGGCACACCGAGTGGCGGCTGGTTGCACAGATGCGGCAGTGTCTGCAGATTGGTATTTGGAAGGATGTGACTTGCCCTTTCCTGACTTGTGGCCAGGCTTATTATTGTCGGTCATGAGGGAGAGTCTGTTTTGCTGGGGTTTGGGCAGACGTGGAGATGAGCTCCGCACCTCCTGTTGGCTCTCCCTGCCTGATCCTACTCACATAAAGGTTTTCCTGTTTGCCGCGGGTTAGCCGAGGCCAGTGCTGAGAGCGGGAGGTTTGGGCTCTGACTTATTCCCTCCAAAGGAGGTGTCCACCTCGAGCCTTGCTCTGGCTGCACATGAGACCTTAGTCCTGCCAGGGTGTTTGGGGAAGGAGTGGGAAGTTGATCAGGGAGGAGGGAAGGGGGTGCCAGAGGTGACGTTTCCGCCCTGGGTGTTTACTCCAAGTCCTTTGCTTGCTGCATGCCGCTGATGGCGTGCTGCCACCTTGGCTTTCCATGCCTCGGTCCACAGACCATGTGCTGCCCACACGGCTCTTCTGGAGCTGCCACAGAGCGGGGAAGTGGCAAGCCTGGCTCTCAGCAGGCAGCATCTTCCCCTCAGCCTAATTTAAAATCAGCTGGGAAACGTGCAGGCGTGTGTGGCTCCTAGGACTTGTGGGGATGGCTTTGCCCTGCTGCTCCGAGCTGGCTGCAACTTTGGAAGTGACTGGCTTTGGGCAGGGTCCACGTGGGGGGAGCAGACCCATCCAGGGCATCCATCCCTTGTCCCTCCTTTTGTTTCTGGGGATCGGGGGGTGCCCCTTGGCTGGCACAAAGAGGGGGTGGGGGGGTGACAGACATGCCCCATCTCCTGGAGCAGAGCTGCCATGCCCCTGTCCATCATGAAATGGCTGCATTTAGAAGCCAGTTCGGGGTTTGCGAGATGCTGTGGCTCTCTGAGCAGCGAGCAGGATCTTGGCAGGACAGGCGGCTGGCAGAGGGACTGTGCGGGACTGTGGCGGGTGCCAAAACCTGCTTCCCCGCTCACCATCCCCTTTCCCAGTAGGGCTGCGGACATTTCATGTCGAAAGCAGCGGTCAGCCAGGGCCCCTGTTCCTGAGCTGACCTACAAGGGAAAGGCCGCTTGGTCTGCGGGGACCCAAAATAGCCCATGTATTTCTGTCCTGGGCACAGCTGACATGCGGGGGACGGAGCCAACCTCAACCCGTCGGAGGCCCAGCAGTATTTGGCCCCTGTGTGTCCATCCCAGCTTCTGCCATGGGGCTGCTGGTCAGCAGGGAGGAACTGCCCCTCCAAATTTTGGGAGCTGGGGAGATTGTGACACTGGGGGAAGATCGTGTTTTTCTGGCTCTGGTTTCACTCCTCCACCCCCTGACTAAATTGGAAGCAGCTGTGCAGCCCGGACCAGCCTCCGAAAAACTGCTGACTGGTGGCAAAACAAGCTCTGTCCCTGTGCCAGCCCCCTGGCAGGGCTGGCAGCCTGCTGCAGCCCCTCCACCGAGTCCCCTGAATGCAGAGGCAAGGCTCGCTCCGTCCAGCCCCAGGGATGCTCTCCCACCTGCCCGGGCGGCTCGGGCGAGGGGACAGCGCAGCCCAAGCGCACGTGGTTCAGCAGCTCCTGCTGGGTGCGGGCAGCTCTTGCTGGCTGAGGGTCCTGCCTGCTGCCAGCTCTGTGCGTTTGCATCCAGCACTGGCTCCATACGGGAAGGAGCTGGAAGGACAGAGCCTCTCCCCTGGGAGGCGAACGTGCCCCAGGGTGTGGGAGGCAGCTGGGTGGCAGCGGGCAGGGGGCTGCTGTGGGCAGGTGCTCTCGCTGCTGGTTGACTGCTAACTTTTCCTGCCCTTCCAGAAGCAGCCCTGTTTTGGGGATGAGCGAGCGACCCCTGGGCTCGGGCTTTCCTGGGGGAGAGGAGCCCCCGTAAAGTGCAGAGTGGCATTTGGGGTGGGGGAGCATGTTTGGGGTTGAGCCTCCAAGCCTCCTCCACTGGGGGCTCTGTGCATAGCAGGGGCTCCATGCATAGCTTGGCGAAGGATTTAGAGAGGCTTCTGAGCTTTCCAATGATTTCACAGCCCCCCCTGCCTTGCCCCTCACTGCAGGGCTGTTTTGAGGACCTCCTGGCTGCAACATAAGCTGTCCCCATCCTTCTCCCCCAGCCCCTCACCACAGGTTGCTCCGTGCTCAGCTCCCTTGTGGTGTTCCTGGCCTGACTCCTTCCCAGGTCTGCCAGCTCTGAGCTCAGTCCTGGGGCCAGGAACTTGAAGCAATGAAGGAGGAATCCTCTCCAGTCTCCGTCCCAGCACCCGGGGGGCCACCGATGGGCAGGTGGCCTCCTGCAGTCCTGCTCTTCCCCTCTGGTACTGCTCCCTCAGTGGTGACCTTGGGGTAGCCACGTGGTGCTGGTAGATATGGCAGAGTATGGAGAAACTCTCCTTGCCCTTCTCTTTCATTCCCCATCCACGGGACTCTTCCAGCCTGGCCCACCTGGGTTTCTTCTCGTGCATTCATTGAGTCCTTATCTTCAGACTTGTCTGGCCACAGGGTGTTTTAGTCTCGTCCCATCTTGCCATATGCTTCCTCTTTACGAGTCTCACCTCCACTCCTTTCAGCTGCAGACATGAGAGGGAAACGGGGACACGGTCCCGTAGGCTCAGCCCATCCCTCCGACGTGCTGTTTCTGCTGCCCAAGGTGCGGTCAGCCGAGATACCATCTGTACAGATGGGGATTCCTCTTGAGCAAGCCCCAGCGTGACTTTGGGGAAGCTACTAAAGCAGAAGAGATGCATCTGGCAGCCATGCCCCAGGGTGTCTTACCTAAGTGCTGCCCCAGCCCACCAGGGACCATCCCTCTTCCCACCCAGCTGGGTGGAAATGAGGAGTGTCACCTCCCTGCAGGAGAGCCGGGCTGCGGGCAGGCAGGAGCCAGCACTGTGCCTTGTGCTGTGGCATGGCTGGGATCGCCTCTGCCCTCTGTGCGTGGCTGTCCTGGTACGTGGTGACCTGTGCCACCAGCGCACCAAGCCCCAGGCTCTTGCATGCAAGGAGGATCCACTCCCAACTCGGGACTGCCTCTGGCCACTCCTTGTGCTCCCAGCTGATTTTTACATTAATGGTGTCCGGTTGTTCTCCCCAGGGGTCCTGTAGGGTTTTCTCCATTGGGAAGTGGAAATGTGGCTTCCTCCCATTGTGCCTCTTCCTGCCGCAGCCCCCCGGCCGACCCTGGTGGAGCACCCCTTCCCGCAGCACTCCCCTCCCCGTGGCCTCTGGGCAGAGCCAGGCAGCACCTCTGCTGGCCACATCGGCACCCCCGGGGGGCTCGGACCAGCCCTGGGGACATGGGCTGTGGGGGGCCGCTGGCTGCAGAGGATGCTGGGTGAGGATGAAGGTTTGGGGCAAGGCATCCCCTGGCTGTCCCCAAACCCATAGCGGTCCCACGGGAAGCCATGGCCAGGTGGCGTGAGCTTGGTGTGAGCCTCTGTGCCTACCTGTAGTGGGTCATCCCCCCTCCCCTTCCCACCTTCAGGCAGCCCCTGGAGGTGCCGAGAGCTGCCTGGAGGCACCACCCAGGTCCTGGAGGTGGTTTCTGCCTGTTTTTGGAGGTTTCTGCAGCTGCATTGAGTGGAGCCCTGAGCAAATCCCTCCCTCTGCCCTTGGGAGAAAGGGTCTTTATTTTTCTAAATTTCCAACAAATGGAGCCCAATCCTAGCCCTGGAAAAACGTGCCTCCTTCCCCACCCAGCCTGCTGAGAAGCGGGTCAGGGTTGTGGCTTGGAGGGGATGGTCTTTTCCCCTGGGGACAGCGGCCTGAGTGGGTGCCATCAGGGAAAACAGCTCCTCAGAAGAGCCCCTATGAATCCTGTCTCTGCAAACAGGCGCCAAGAACAGCTTATCTCTCTCCCTCTGACGCCTCCTCAGAAATGACGTTCCCCCTTAGCTCCTGCCCCCCCGGGTGCTGTATCTCCTCCTGCACCCCGAAACCATCGGCCTTGGAGCAGGCAACTGCTCCGATATTTGCGGGGCTTTTCCTGCCTCTCCCAATGCTGCGCCATCCCCACAGTCCCATGGCCTGAAGTGACCAGGAGCAAGGGTCTGGGACCAACCTGCGCTTCTGGTAAGCTTCTTGCTGTGACATTAAAATGACCCCCGCAGTGTTTGATGGGATGCTGAGCAGGAGCACCCATCTCCGCTCCAGGGGGTTGCATGGGTGCCTGGAGGGGTTTTTTCTGGCCCAGGGACCAGGGGTGCTTGGGCACTCACTACGTGCTGGGGAGAGAGGTGTGTGCCTTCACCATGGGGCTGCCATCGCTAGGGACCCCTTGTTGGTATTTGGCCAGTGATATGCCAGGGCTGGAAACCTACTCAGCAGCCCCGGTGGGAAGGTGGATGCCCATGGCCTCGTGGGACTCGGTGATGGGTGGAAGAGTCCCAGCTGCGTTGCCTGGGGGAGTTTTATGGCTGGCTCTGCCCCATCACTGCCTGCTCCCCTCTCCCGGGCGGGAAGCCCTTCAGGGACAGCGCTGGAGTCCCACTGGGCCCCGGGGAATTTGCTGCCCAGCCGGGTCGCTTTACCTGCTGCGGGCGAGGGCCCCTTGGGGAGCCTCTCTGAGCTCCTCGAACTCTCCAGATAAGGGACTTTGCAGCTGGCTGGTGTGCGCAGTTCAAAACACACAGCGGGGCTGAATGCTCCCCCCGCGCCTCCCCATGCCACCCGGCAGCTGAGATAACAGCTGGCAGCGGGTGCTGGGAGCGGAGGTGGCCTCCGTAGCTTCTGCTCTGTGAGGCATTTGCATGGTGGCTGCGAGTGCCGCAAGCCTGAAGGCAGAGATGGTCTAGAGCTGCCTCTCCTTTTGCCAACAGAGAAGTGGAGGGAGCAAGGTGAAGCGGGCTCAGGGTCAGAAATGGTGCCCAGCGTTGGGACGCTTCCCGGGGAGGTGCTGAGGAGGCATAGCTGCTGGTTACGGTGTGGAAACCTCTGTGGGTTGAGGGTGCTGCATGGGCTGCCTTGCAGGAGGTTTTTTTCTGCCTGCCAAGCCCTGGCGATGTAGAGGGGTTTGTCTGCATGCAGCGAGGCGAGGTGGCAGGCAGAAATGCCCCCATCCCGCTGCCTTGCCGAGCTCCCTCCTCAGGATGCAAGCATGAGCAGCGCCGGGGGGAGCGGATGGTGCAACAAGCCTGTTTGCAGAGAGGCAGGGCTCAGAAAGGAGAAGAACAAGAATAATAGGAAGTGCTATCAGCTGTCTGATGAAAACTGCTTGCAAAGCACATCAGGAGTACGAAGCCTGCCGCAGTCTGTTGGAGGGAAGGGGGACTGGAGGAAAAGAGGCCATAGCAGAAAAGCCAGATGAAGCTTTTGCCTCTCTGTCCGCTCCAGAAGAGCCTGAGCAGTTTCTTCCACCTTCTTTTGAGGGCTCCTCAGAGCATCCGCAGAGGAAAGGTTAGAAAGGAAAGCTAAACAGGAACAAGTCACTAGGGCAAAGCGATGTCCACCAAAAGGAAAGGGAGGGTGAACTGGCTGGCTGTCACGTGTGGCCTCTAGTCATTCATTCACAACTGCCCCAGCCCCTGGGGACTGGGAGGGGGGAAAGATGTGACGTTCATTTCTAAGAAGGGCTGGAGGGAACTTCGGGGAAAAGCTGACTGGCGAATCTACTGCATGTCCTGGGCGTCTGTGCAGGGACGGGGTCCGTGGGCAGGTGGGGAGAGTCCTGCCGAGGGGCCCCCAAGCTGGGGCAGCGCTTCATAGGGACTATGGGCTTGTGGCACCCACGCTGCTTCCCAAAAAGTATTCACCCAGGGCTTTCAGCCCAGTTTTTAAGGAAATTGGCTGGTCAAGAAGGAAGGTCCTTGCATGGCTCCGTAATTGGTATGAAAACAGGAAGGAGGGTGTAGGAGTCTGGAAAGAGATTGCTGCATTGGCTCCCATGTTTTTTCAATGCATTTGTGAGTGACCTGGAAAAGGGAATGAGCAATGAGATGACAGGGTTTGCTGAGGCGATTGGATTACTCAGGTTCGTAGGGACAAGTGCCAGCTAGGAAGAGTACAGACAGCCATTACAACACCGGGCGCTAGGGAGATGAAATTCAGCTTAGATAAATACCAAGTGATAGATGAGGGGTGGGGAAGCCCCAGTTCTGCAAACAAGTTTACACACTGAGCTGGCCACTTGCAGCAAGGCCTGGGGCTGTTTTGGATAGCTCTGTGTGCACAAAAACACATCAAATCATCTTTGTGAGTGACAAAGCAGAAACAAAGCAGGAAAGTCTTGCGCTGCTCTTCAAATTCACAGGGACCCCCTTGCAGTCCCTGTGTGCCACCAGCCCCAGCCTCTCTGGAAGGGTCAAGGGCAGCCAGGGAAGGTTGGGAGGAAAGCAACAAGGAGGACTGAAGGCGTGGAGCTGTGCCTGAATGACTAAGTGAGCTAGAATTTCTCCGTTTGGAAAACGTGCTGTAGGGTGGATACAATCCAGGCCTGTAAAGCTGTGGCTGGCATGGAGAAGCCACTCCAATGTTCATCCACCCTTTGACGGCGAGGGAGCCCCGGCCGAGGCCCTGCACGCGGGGAGAGATGCTGCTCTCATTCAGAGGCTCCCAAGTTAAAGGGCGAAGCAGGGATTTCACAGAAGTGAAACCTGCTGTGGGCTACAACAAACAGCATATCCCTCCCGGCATGGAGGCTGAGGGAGCAGTCGGGGAGTTAGTCTATGCTTGTGCTACTCTTACCCTTTCTTGGCATCTACTTTTCCCCCTGATGGAGACAAGCTTTTGAGCCAGACCAGCCTCTGATTTGACCCAGGGCCACAGGAGGGCTTGCGTTTGTCCCAGCGCCGCGGTGATGGTGCACAATCGCACACCCTCGTACGTCTTGTGAAATACAAGCATGTGTCCTCACAGCTGGTGGCTGAAGGTGGAGGCGGGCAGAAGGAGCCCAGGAGGCTGGTACCCTGGACTCCAGCACAAGGTAGGAGGACCCGCGAGCGTCATGGTTAGAGTTCAGGCACGCACATGAAATTTCATGGAACAGGCGGTCTCAGAGCGTTTCTCATCCTCCAGATGAGTCACGGCTACCAGGGCTTCATGTGACTTGCACACCCGTGCTAGGCTTGTTCCCTGCCCGCAGGTAAACCTCGATGGGCCCCCAGATCAGCCTTCCTGCTGGGAGGGCTCCAGTGTCACCCAGGGGGGCGAGCGGATGTAGGGGATGGGGTGAAGCCTCGTGAGGCACCTGGCCCTGCCCCGTCTTGGCCGCACTCAGAGGAAGTGCTGACCTTATCCCTGCAAAGTGATCCCCTACAAGTGGCAGCAGGAGGATGCGGGGTGCTCACCATTGGCCCTGCTGGCAGTCCCTTGTCTAGGGACTGCAAGGATGGTGTTATGGCTTGGTGTGGCATAAAGGGCTTTTCTTTAAAGAGCTGGTGTTTCTGGGCATAAACCCATAGCGTGCCTACCTGGCACGTGAAATTGCTCTTGAGTGTAAAGCCAAGTGTGCGCTGTGCTCACCTTCAGTAAAGGCAGCAGAAGCAGGAGAAAAGGCGATGTGTGGGAAGGGAGAGGTAGGGAAATCTCTGAAGCCCGGTGACAAACAGCTACCTGCAGGCGTGGCTGTTCTGCAGTGCAAGTTTTTCTGCGAAGGTTAGGCAGTTTTGGTGACGGCTGGCCCTGCCGTGGGCTCCCAGGGCTTTGCTGGCAATGGGACTGTGCGTGGCCCAATACCACAGGTGTCACTTGGCGTCTGTCAATGCCTTTGTGTGGCACAAATGGGCAATTAAAATTGTGCCATCTCTTGTTTGTACCTGCACAGAGGCGCAAGCCTGTGGTTTGTTAAGCCCACTCCTTGTTATTTTGCTCCTTCCGCTTACACATTGCTTTCGAGGGGATGAGACGGACTGCTCTACGCCCAGGAATGAAATGGATGTCCTTATGCCAAGGCCCCGCATCGCTCCTCCTTTCCCCTGTCCCCCAGGCTGTGCAGCCACCGAGCCGGTGGCCGGGCTAAACATCGGGAGACTCCTCCACGAGGTGGCTAGAGCTCTGCTGCGCCAGCCCGGTGGCTGGTGGGTGGCCTCCGTCCCCCGGTCCCTTACAGAGGGGCTGCTCTCACCAGGTGGGAGCAGGGTTGCCACCTATTGCTGGTGTTGGTTCGTGTGACCTTTTCTGTTTACGTAGGGTTGTTTGTAAGAGCCGGCGGCTGGATGCGTTTCCTGCCATAATGAGCGCTGCCCCGTGTGGCCCTTGGCAGACACCGGCTCTTTGTGGAAAAAATTAGGAGGCACTTAGCGAAGTGAGACAGAAAACAAACAGAGCAGGCAGGAGGCTGCAGCTGGGCAGCCAAGCAGTGCCCGCCGAGGAGGTCGGGCTCCTGACACAGGGATGTGGGCGCTCTCCGGACGGAAGCAGGAGGCGGCCGGGAAAGCAGTGTGGCAGAGCAGCACACAGCGCCCTGCCCCAGCACCCCCAATCCCCCCCACCTCCTCCCTGCCACCCCTGGCTCCTGCCACCTCCTCCACAACACCCTTCCCTTCCTCCCTTCCCTGGGCACCGCAGACGGGTGCCTGGGCAGCGAGACCCGGGCTGTGTGCCAGCTGTGGTACTCGACACCTCTCCTCCTCCTCCGCGGATGCCACTAGACCCACATGGCCCCAGCCCCCGTGACTTGAGCCAGGGCCTGATGCCTACCCCCAAGAGCAGGGGGGTGTGGAAGGGGGGGGACTGCGCCTCCTTCAAATACGCTGAACACGGGGCTTTCCGTGGCTCCGTCCTCCCCAGGTATGTCTGTGGGGTTGGATCCCTGCCCCTGTTTCTTGGGACACCGATGTGACCTGGTGGGGGGCTGGGAGGGAGGCCCGGGGCTTGGCTGGGCAAGGGGCAGCATGTTGAGGGCTTGCTGGGGACCTGCTGAGGGAGCTGGGCTTCTCCTGCCTGTTTGGGGGAGAGATCTGTTTGCTCGGGGACAAGCAGTGGCCCCAGCGGGGTTTCTGTGTGCAAGGGGGTGGCAGTCGTGCTTGCAGATCCCCCTGATAATCCCAGGTCAGGGCTTGGGGCGTCTCCTGCCCACAAGAGGCACTGGCAGGCTGCCAGGAGGGGATTTTCGGATGTTTTCGCTGGAAGCCCGGGTGGCTCACAAGGGCAAGGCAGGAGCTGTCATGCCCTGAGCTGTCTGTCTGGGAAGGCAGGGGAGCAGCACTGCAGATGGCCCTGGCGTCACGGGTGGCACCTGCCGGCTTGGTGGGGCTCTCGGTCCCATGCAGACGTACCTGTCAGCCTGCTCTGGCTTTTCCCAAGCAGCCAACGGGCTTCCCAAATCCCTCTCCACATCTTGCCGGCTACGTTTCAGCTGCAGCACAGCTGTAGGCTCCCCAGCCTGCAGGACCACGCCGGGGAAGGAGGCGAGCTGTGCGCAGAACCACGCGGGCACCTGCGACAAGGGACGGGCTCCGATGCCTTTAAATGCACGCCGGGGCTGGCAGGGACTACAGATCCCAGCATGCTGCTTCCTGCCTGCCTCCTCCCACGCCCTACCTGGCAGGGTGCAGGCAGGGATGCGGTAGCGGGCAGCGGTGCGGGCGGCCGAGGGGCATGCCCCGGGGGGGCCGGGGGCTCAGCGCCGGGAGCCGCGCTGCAGATGACGCCCTGGGAGAGGTGCCGGAGCACCCCATGCTGTGCCCGCCGGACTGGAAAAGGACAAGGCAGGCCTGCGGCTTCTGCGGGGCGGCTAATCCCGCTCTGCCCCAGGAAGAGGGGGGGAACGGGGAGGGAAGGTCCCGTCTCGGGGCTCCCGGGGCTGCGTCTCTGGGGCTGTCTGCGGGGAGAGCACTGCCAGGGCGGCGGCAGGGGCCGGGCAGGTGGCGATGGGGGAAAAGGAGCGGCGGGCACCGGGGAGGGGACAGCAGTGCCAGGGACGCCCTTGGCTTTCCAAGGTGACCCAGGAAAGGGCTGCGAGAGCCCCAGGGAAGCAGGAATTGGAAATGGGGGGTTTGCGTGGTTCTGGCCGGAAAGGCTGCTGAATTAAATGTGTCTTTTGTGCCGCCGTGCCCCGGGCGTTGGAGGGAGGTGGGGAGGGCAGGGGGTGCCGACACAGCCTGCTGCGCATATGCTTCGCTCACAGCCCGAGGATTGGGGGCAGAGAGCTGCAGGCTCACAAATCCCTTAAGAGCCTGCTGCGGAGCAGCTGGGCAGCCGGCACTGAGCAGCCTGGGCATCTCAGGAAAGCGGTTTCCCTTTCGGAGGGAGGGCTTGGTGTCCCTCAGCCAGCAGAATAAAGCCATGTGTCACAGCTCTTCAGCTGAAGGACTCTGAGCCGCAGGTTTCCAAAGCTGCTGTGCTGTGCTCTCACCATTTGCCGGCTCTGTTTGGCTCCCGGTACTATGGAGCACTTACCCGGCAGCACAGCTGGGGGGCTAAAACCAGCGCTGCCCCTGCCTGCCCTGCATCCCTCACTCCCCCATAAAATCCTCTGTTTGTTTTCCAGACGGAGAGCAGCCGCAAGACTTCGTGGGACCTGTGCTGACTCTTGCTGCACAAGATGACAGCAAGAGACGGTCCCCAAGATAGGTAATGCTGGGCTCTGGTGTAGGTGTTGGGAGCACATCCAGGATACCAGGAGGTGAGGGAGGACAGGGAGACCCAGCATCTGGGGACCCCCTCTCCTGCATGCTCACTGGGTACCGAGCTGTCCCTTCCCCGAGATGCTCTCCATCAGCTTTTCCATAGCAAATGGGCTATAAACAGTCCCCGGCGCTGGTACACGCCTGTGGAGCGTGACTCCCTCCCACCTCTGGCAATGGCCGCTGTGCATCTGGGTGCCACATGCTGAGGAGCAGCCAGCCTCCCCCTGCCTTCGTACCCTCCCAGGGAGGGCCTCCCACGGCCCCTCTACGGTGCCACGTCTCCTCCAGCAACTCCAGCAGCCCAGGCTAGCAGGGGCTGTGGGGCAGGGGCAGGGACAGGGCAATAAATTTTGTCCTTCTTCCTCCTGGTGCCTCCCACTGCGGGATCGGGGACAGTCAGAAGCGATGCCTGTCCCCTGCCCTGCGCAGCGTCCTGCTCCAAACCACTCTGTCCCCTCCGCAGGTACAAGGCTGTTTGGCTGATCTTCTTCATCCTCGGCCTGGGAACACTGCTGCCATGGAATTTCTTCATGACCGCCAGGGAGGTGAGGGCTTCCCTCCCGCTGCTGCCCATGACACTGATCATCCCGTCACATGTAGGGACCATGGTATAGGTGTGGCAGCACGGCACAGCATAGAGCCCCCGCATTTGCACACAGGAGACACAAGTGTGGGTGACCTGGGTGGGATGAGTGGTGCTGAGGCAGCAGGATGGCTGGGCATGGGGCCAGAGGGGGGACAAGGGTGGCCTGAGTGTGCTGGGGGGAGGCCTCGCAGCACCTCGGCCCCACCAGGCTCCTTCCCTCGCAGTATTTCATCAGCCGCCTTGCAGACCCAGAGATGAGCCACTTCTTGAACCAGACCAGTGGTCCCCCCTCCTACCTGCAGTCCATGTTTGACAACTTCATGACTCTCTGCGCCATGGTGCCCCTCCTCATCTTCACCTGCCTCAACTCCTTCATCCACCAGCGGTGAGCCTTGCCCTGTCCTTACCCCTGCCAGCCCCCATAGGGCCGCCCAGCCCTAGCCCGTCCTCCTGCCCCAGCACTGAGCCAAGCCGCAGCGTGTCCAGTCAAGTCAAAGGCAAAACACCGGTCTCTCGTGCTGGAGTTTGGCTGGGATTCCCATGGGAGAGCTTGGCCCCAGCTGCACAGGCTTTTGGGGGGTGGGTTTTCCTCACTGAGACCCTCTCTTGCAGGATTCCCCAGCAGATACGCATCCTGGGCAGCCTGGTGGCCATTGGGCTGGTGTTTTTAGTCACCGCGATCATGGTGAAGGTCGCCATGGAGCCTCTTCCCTTCTTCGTCTTTACCATGATCAGCATTGTCTTCATCAACTGTGAGTGAGGCAGCGGGGGGAAGGAAAGGGGCAGAGCCCCATGGCTAGGGCTGATCTCTCTGGGAGAAAAACATGAACCCACTGCGGGAGAGCCAAGGAGGAGGGGGACCTGCCTTGCCTCGCAGGGCGGGGGCCTGGGCTCCTGGAAAGGTGCAGTCCATCCTTGCCTTTGGTTTCTCATTTCTGCTCATCTTTCCCCTTCGCAGCCTTTGGCGCCATCCTCCAGAGCAGCCTCTTTGGGCTGGCAGGGCTCCTGCCTGCCAGCTACACAGCTCCCATCATGAGTGGGCAGGGCTTGGCAGGCACCTTTGCCGCTTTGGCGATGATCTTCAGTATTGCCAGTGAGTAATCCCTACCCTGTGGGTGACAGGGCCTTCCCAGAGCACTGCTACCAACAGGATCTGCTAGGGTCATGCTGGAGGGTTGGGTAGGAGATGGCAGCGGGGCCTCGCTCCTCTCAGCCCTTGTCATCTTCTTCCTTTTCCCCCCCATCTCCTCCCTTCCTGTGCTCCCAGTTGGCGCCCAGCAACCTGAGAGCTTCATTGGTTACTTCACCACGGCCTGTGTGGCAATCGTGCTGGCAATCTTCTCCTACATCCTTCTGCCTCGCATGGTGAGACTTTGTCATCCTGGTGGGGAAGGGCGCGGGGACATGGGACCTTTGCACATCACAGCACAAGGACCGTGGCCCACTAGCACCCCAGCCTTGGCTCCTACCAGCCTCCACCTCCTGGGTCAGGGCAAGCTCTCCTGTCCCGAGGGAGCTCTCTGGGATACCTCCCACCTCAGATACCCCAGTATCCTTGGGGTACTGTAGAAATGAGCCTCTGGGTGAGCAGGAAAGCATCAGTATTGGATATAAGTGGAAGGAATACTTTGCCCATATTGCATTTGCCTATATTGCCTATATCTGCTATTACCACACAGCCCCTGGCAGCCTACTTTCCTCATACATGAGTTCTCTGTGGCTGTCTCTCTGCAGGATTTCTTCCGATACTACTCCATGAAGGACAAGACAGAGTACCGTGTGTACAATGCAGAGCTGGAGACCAAGAGAGACCTGATTAAGAAAGGTGAGGGGCTGAAAGCAGGAAGAGGAAAGAAAAAGACGAAGAGCTGAGAGGAAGAATGAGACAGGAGGACTAAATTAGATCTCAGCTTTCGGGGTTCTGCTATGCCCTACTTGTGTCTCTCCCTGCAGACGAGCCCAATGGGATGGAGCAAAATAACTCAAAGATCATCCCTATCCACAACCCTGACGAGAAGCCCTCAGTCATTGCTATTTTTAAGAAGGTCTGTGAGTTCCCGGCAACCCCTGCCCTGCCCTTCATATTGGGGGATGGGCACAGGTGTAGGCACACTGCATGGGCAGTGCAGTCCTGCACTGGTCTCTTGCTCTGTGTTTGGTACCAGCCTCTTCTTTCATCTGTCTAGCTCTGGGTCATGGCTCTGTCTGTCTGCCTCGTCTTCACTGTCACCATCGGCGTCTTTCCTTCCATCACAGCTAAGGTGTCCACTGTTCTCGGAGAGGGAAACAAATGGGGTAAGTGTGGCCAGGGATGGAGTGGGGTAGGAGGAAACTGGGAACAAGGTAAATAGGAGAAAAGAAAGTGGGGCTTGAAGTAGTAGGTATGCCTGAGGGGAAGAGGAAACCACTGTGCATGATGGTTTGCATGATGGTTTGGATGCGGACACCCACCTGGCTGGGAGACCATTACAGCTCTTAGTGGGAAACCAGGAAGACCAAGACCTTAAAGACAGTCTCCGTGCAATTGGTGGGAGAGCCTGCAGCACCCTGGGCTTGTCAGTGACCTTCTCCCCCTTTTGCAGGTCTCTACTTCATCCCTGTCTCCTGCTTCCTGCTCTTTAATGTCTTCGACTGGACGGGACGGAGTCTCACTGCCCTCTTCACATGGGTGAGCATGGGGCAGGAGCAAATGCCCAGGCAGTCTCCATCCCCAGGCCCCTTGGCCACAGCTCTCACTGGGGCTTCCAGCCTTGGCTTGGAGCAGGAAGGAGGTGCAGAGCTGACTCCTGCCTTGGCTTTAAGTCCTAAGCAGAGATTTATGGGTCAGAGCCGAGAACCACAGTGTTGTCCTGTCCTCCTCCCACCCCTCTTTCAGCATGGCTTGGATGAAGCTGCCTCCTCCATTACAGCCTCTTTGTAAACAAACCTTCACTCCAGCTATGCAAACAGCCAGGCAGGATGGCGGCAGCGAAAGAGGGTGAAAGACAGGGCAGCCCAAAATAAAGCCTCTGGCCTCCGCACAGGACACAGCTGCTTCAAAGAGCCTTGTCCTGGGAGCAGGGCAAAGCCATGCCACGTGGGTCACAGAGCTGGCCCCTGCCGCGTCCCCTTGCTCTCATCTCCCCTGCTGGGCTCAGAGCTGCTGGGGCTGAGTGATGGGAGCTGTGATGGGGGTGGGTGAGGAAGGGGGCTGTCCTGTCTGTCTCTCTTCCTGCCCCTTCACCCACCCCCCAAGCGCCATTTCCCCCTGTATTGTTCAGGCTGTTTGTTTAGAGAAGCTCCTCAGCACCACACACCATGGGTTCTGTCCAGGCCTGCCTTCCCCACAGCCTGGAGCTGCTTCTCCCCTGGCCATCACTGCTGGCTGCTCTTGGCCTTGGCCACAAGCCGCGTTGCCTGGAGTCCAGGCCGCAGCCTCTGTGGTGGGATGACCCAGCAGGAGACGCTTCCAAAACAAGGCTGTGTGGAAAGTCTGACTGCGTGCGGTTTGGGCCTCATTTCCCTGGTTGGGGCCCCGTTCGCTCCTTTTCTCTTCCTCAAGCAGGAGAGGCTGCTGCTCTTGCCAGTTTGTCCACAGACACAGCAGCTGGCCTAACCTCAGCTTCTGCCCATGCTCATGAAGTGTCCTGTGCTACACCAGCGCAGGCAGATCCCAAAGCAGCTGTGGGTCTCTCCTGACCCCAGACCAGTGAGCCCTCTCATCTGCGGCCCTGGCACCCCACTGAGGGGACCCCAGACGGAGCCAGGCACGTCTCGTACCAGGGGCTGCCTTGGTCCCAGCTGCAGGGACAACACAGGGGGACAGTACCTCCTTCTTTGTCCCAGCCTCACATGTCCAGGCACTCTGTTAGGATCTGAGGAGACCGTAACTCAGTTCGTGCCTTTCCCAGCACTGTCCAAAACAGCCCCAGCATAATCCCTTTCCCAGATTGCTGGATCTCGCCCCGCTTGGCTGGGGAATGGCGTAGGAGGCTGAAGAGCTGGTTAAAGCCCAGTTTGCAGGCCGTGAGGTGCCAGAGGGGATTTACCTCAGCCAGCCTTGTCCTGCACGGTGGTTCACTGCAGGAGATTGCGTGAGCGTGCACAACACTCTCCTGCCTGCCTGCCTGTTGTTTCCAGCAAGGGCTTAGCAGTCGCTCAGAAGCCCAGCTCAGTATTTTGGCTCTAGTGCTGCTGCTCTCCAAGTTGGCTGGGATAGGACTTTCAGACCTAGTAGACCTCCTTACCACAGCAGGTGGTGATGCCAAGATTTGTTGGAGCAGAGAAAGTCTCTCAGCAACTTCGCCATCTCTGTGGCTCCTCCACAGCCCTGGTGCAGTAGGGACAGCCTCTGTATAGCCCCTCCTGGCATGCCATGGGATGGGGAATGTCCACTTCTCAGCTGCTCAGTGACCTGTGTTTTTCTCCCAGCCCGGGAAGGACAGCTGCCTCCTGCCAGTGATGGTGGCCCTCCGTGTCATCTTTATCCCTCTTTTCATGCTGTGCAATGTGCAACCCCGTGACTACCTGCCTGTCATATTCTCTCACGACGCCTGGTATATCATCTTCATGATCTTCTTCTCCATCTCCAACGGCTACCTGGCCAGCCTTTGCATGTGCTTCGGGCCCAAGTGAGTAAGAGCTGGGGACAGGGGAAGGGTTTGTTACACCCCCAGATACCAGCTCCAGCATGACTCCTGGAGTCTGGCTCTGCCCAGCTCTGGCATCTGGAGAAGGGGATGCAGGCGCAGAGGAGAATTGCCACACCACCTCAGGGAAGACAACCTCAGTGTCCCATCTCCCAGCCTTGTGCCTCCATATCCTCGAGATGAGGAAGCTATTGTTCGGGCTCTCTATTTCTCCCACCTGCCACACTGGGGAAGGGGCTGAATGCAGCGGGGATCTGGAGGGGAGCAAAGCGTGGCACAGCACCCACAGCAGGGTGAGCAGCCTTGCCCAGCGCAGGAGCACAGGTAGCACGAGGACCCCAGCTGGGGCTCAGCCAGGCGGGCTGCAGTGCATGGGGGCAGGAGTCAGGGAGGGGTGTCTCTGGTGCCAGGAGCTTCAGGGCAGCCTGCCTGATGCACTTTTTCTTTCTTTACAAGCCTATGATGTGGAGGTAGGCTCTTGGAGCCAAGGTGGATTTGCTCTTGCTGGTTGTCTGCTGCAGAGGAGCACAGCTTCTGGCTCCTCTTGTGGCCTCCTCCCGTCTCTCCGTTGGAAGTCACAGCAGGGCACAGGGCACGCATGCCCAAGGACGGGTCTGACACCTGTTTCTCCCATAGGAAAGTGCTTGCCCATGAAGCAGAGACAGCTGGAGCCATCATGGCCTTTTTCCTGTCGCTGGGCTTGGCCCTAGGAGCTGCCGTCTCCTTTCTGTTCCGAATTCTCATCTAGCAGAGGCACCTGGAGGGTGCAGGGACACCGAGAGACAGCTCCGCATCCTCCTCTGAGGCTCTGGACACCTCGGCGCCGTGGGGAGATACACCTCATGCCTGCCCCTGCCAAATCGCACTGCCACGGCAGACGTTACACCCAGGGACGGTTCCACTCCTGCAGGGTTGGCCTGGCTCCTGCCACAACTCGGCTGTGTGATGCCTTCAGGCCTATGTGCCTTCTCCTTCCCCATGCTGTGTGTGTGTGTAAGACCCCTGGGATCTCACAGAGGTCCAGCTGCCTCCCACGCTGCGTAATTTCCCCAGCTCAAGGCCAAAAGCCATTCTCAGCCTCCTCCTCTCTGACAGAGTTGAAGGCTGGTATCCAGTGTTATTCCTTCTCTTGCCCTTGTCCCCAAGGCACCTAGGGACTTGCTCTCCTCTCCTCTCCTTCCAGGGGGCCTGGAAACATCCCACACCACTTCTCCTGCTGGTGAGACCTGCAAACGGGGAGGAGAGCCCCCGCCAGCCTCACCATGCCTGCTCTCTGCTAGGCGCACATCCTCCTGCCCAGCTGCATGCCAGAGACATGGACATCTGTGTCCCACCCACACAAAGAGCCAACGCTGTGGCTCGGCTGAGGGAGGAGGAGGCCTCCGCACGCCACCTTTTCCCCCTCTCCTTGCCTTTGTTCCCTACCTTTTTTTTATTTTTGGTGATTCTGCCAGTTTTTTTTCTGCCTCCTGGTTGTGTGACGGGAGGTCCCACCATGGGCTGCAAGAGGAGAGGTGGCAACTCCCTTCCAACCCAGGCTGCCTTCCCTGCCTGCCTGTGCTGCAAGGGGAGGCCTGACCTCTCCCTTGGCTTTCCCATCCTTGTGTAAATGTGTCTGTACAGTTGCCATTTTCTATAAAAAGACCAAAATGCCCCTTTGGGTATGTGTGTGTCTCCATCACCACAGGGGAGAGGGCCGTGGAGGGGCAAGTGCTGAAGGGAGCGGGCACCGGCATTTCCTGGGCGTCCCCAGCATTCCCTGTAGCCAGCATCAGGCGGTGAAGCAGTGTGTGCATCCCCTGCACAGACAGGCCCAGTGGCTCTCCGCTGCCCTCGGGGTATGCCAAGGGACCACCAGCACCTCTGATGAGGGGATGCACTTGTGCATTTTGGGGTGCAGTGACCTGCAGCACATGCACCTTGGAGCTTTCCTTGTGCCTGGCAACAGCTGGAGTGCCACCTCCTGCTCCTGGGGGGGAACTACACCACGCCTCTGCCCCACATCATTCACAGCCCTCACATCCTCGGCACCCCCAGGCACCAATAGCCAAAAGTTGTGGGGCCCGGATGCCCTCATCCCACCCCCGGCTTCCTTTGCCGGTCAGGCCTGTGTGCCCACAGCCCCAACAGGGAGGATAAAGCATGAGGTTTATCTTATTGCCCTTAGGCACTAGAAATACAGCGTACCCAAACACCCGTTTCCAATGGGGAAAACGGGCCTGCTTTGCTCTCAGACGCTGACAGGATCCTTCCAGCCTGTCTTCCCCTCCAGAACCTGTGCCCTCCATCTTGTCCCCCTCCTCATCCGCAGCGCCCCTGGATACACCCAGCCTCAGGACGGCAGAGCTACACGGCTCTCAGCCTCAGGGAACCCGCAGCATGGAGCTGGCACAGCGGGCACCCCCTGGGGCTGTGCGGATCCCCGGTTCCCTGCCCGGGCCCGGAGCCTGCGGCCGATGAACCACCGCGGGCGGCACCACCCGTCACCCCTGTGGAAACCTCTGGAAGCGGCGTCGCACCACTATCTCCTCACGACGGTGTTCCTCCGCCGCTGCCCGCGGAAAATAGTCCCCCGCCGGGGCTCCTCGCCGCGGCGCTCGGAGGGCCGCGGGGACCCGCGGCCCTCCGAGCGCCGCGGCGAGGAGCCCCGGCCGGCAGCGGGCCCGGCAGCGGCATGGGGCTGAGGGCTGTGCGCCAGTCTCCACTATGGCCGCCGCCGCTAAACGGCAACGCTTATAGGCGCCACACCGTGTCCTGCCGCGACACCCGGGGCGGAGAGCGGCAGCGGGGCCGGGCTGTACCGTGACCAATGGGGCTGACAGAAGCGGGTGGAGCAGGCAGGGCTGGCGGGGAGGTGCGTTCATGAGGGCGGTGGGTGCCGCGAAGCTGCAGCAGGACCCAGGGCCGTTTTAAGGCGGAAGGAGACGGCGGGCGGTGCGACCCCCGTGCCGATAAAAGGCGGCCGGTGGGGTCGATAGCTCTTTCGCCGGTCTCGGACGCCTGTCACGGTAGGAGCCCTGGGCCGGGCCTGGCCTGGCCTGGTCTGGTGTCCCCGTTGTCCCCTGGTGCTATCGGCTTGTGGTTGCCTTACAGATGCCTGAGGAAGTGCAGCACGGGGAGGAGGATGCGGAGACCTTCGCCTTCCAGGCGGAGATCGCCCAGCTCATGTCACTCATCATCAACACCTTCTACTCCAACAAGGAGATCTTCCTGCGGGAGCTCATCTCCAACGCCTCCGACGTGAGCCCGGGCCCTGTTCGTCCCTGCGGGGGGGCTCCTTTCTCTGCCAGGGGGCTCAGGGGAGGCTGGTGTCTCTCGGGGGTGCCCGGGGAGAGGCTGGTGCCTGGGCGGCCCGCGAAGCTTTTGCTGGGGGAGGGAGGTCGTTGTTGAGTAGGAAGGCTGTGGCGAGCATCACCCTTCTCCCCTAGGCTCTGGATAAGATCCGTTATGAGAGCCTGACAGACCCCTCCAAGCTAGACAGCGGTAAGGACCTCAAGATCGACATAGTCCCCAACCCCCGGGACCGCACGCTCACCCTGGTGGACACTGGCATTGGGATGACAAAAGCGGACCTCATCAACAACCTGGGCACTATTGCCAAATCTGGTACCAAAGCCTTCATGGAAGCCCTGCAGGTGGGTTGTCTTTGGCTGCATGGGTTCCCTAGGGCCTGGGCCATAGGCTTTCACTGGGGTATAACCCCAGCCCTGCTGTCGTTTTTGCTGTGGGAGCTATTGGCCTACCTGAGTGTGCTTCCTCACCTCTCCAGCAGCAGGGAGGAGCTGGGGGTAGGGCTGGCTGCCTGTTGGTGCTTGCCCCTTTTTCTCTGCATGCTGACACAGATCTTTGCTGCTGTGAATCAATCACAGACATCTCCCCTCTCACTGGTCTGTTAGGCTTTCTCTGCTTTCACAGGCTGGTGCAGACATCTCCATGATCGGGCAGTTCGGCGTGGGTTTCTATTCTGCTTATCTAGTGGCCGAGAAGGTTGTTGTCATTACCAAGCACAATGATGACGAGCAGTATGCTTGGGAGTCATCAGCTGGGGGCTCCTTCACCGTCCGGACTGACCATGGTATGTGTTGCACAAAACCAAGCATATTTCTCTGCTAGAAGCACCCCTTTTCCTGGTGCTCCCTGGAGCTGGGCTGTGTTGTCAGTCATGCTTTGTTAACGTAAGGTGTCAAGTAACAGTTAGGCTTGAGGAGCTGGTCCCACTTGCTCTCTGCCTTTTAACACTATGCCTTGAAACGCTAATGTTTCTCTGCCCACGCTGTAGGTGAGCCCATTGGACGGGGCACCAAAGTGATCCTGTATTTGAAGGAGGACCAGACAGAGTACTTGGAGGAGCGGCGTGTCAAAGAGGTGGTGAAGAAGCACTCCCAGTTCATTGGCTACCCCATCACACTCTATGTACGTAAGGGAAGGATTGTGGGGACCTACTGGAAAGCTGGGGGCAGGGGTGGGTGGTGTTGGGAGCAGGAGCCTAGAAAAGGGCAGAGTATGGTCTCTTCTGTTCCCTTCTGTAGCTCCTGGCTGCCAAGTATTGAGCAGTGATGCTCCCAGATTCTGTGGCCAGAGGTGATTTGAGGCTGGGGGTGAGGTGGAGGTGGTGGGTATCCAGCCACACTTTTGGCCTTTGATCTATGCAGCTGGCAGTCAACTAAAACAGCCATGGAGGCAGGAGGGTTTCCTGCCCCTTGTCTCATCTTCTCAGACACAGCTTTTGGTGGCATGAGCTGTGGGCGGACTTTGAGGGCTGATTTCAGGAGAAGCCCTAGTTCCAGGTGTTGCATTTGTTGAGCCTTGTGTTACGTCAGGAGGACACCCACTTGTCTCATCTGGAGCAAAAGGATTCCTGGTAATGGTTGCTTGGAGCTAAACCTGAGCTCATGGCCCTGACTCTTCCTTGTCCCTTTCTCCACAGCTGGAGAAGGAACGTGAGAAAGAGATCAGTGATGATGAGGCAGAGGAGGAGAAAGATGAGAAGGAAGAAGAAGAGACAATATCCAAAGATGAGGAGAGACCCAAGATCGAGGATGTGGGCTCTGATGAGGAGGAGGAGGGAGACAAAGGCAAGAAAAAAAAGACCAAGAAAATAAAGGAGAAATATATTGACCAGGAGGAGCTGAACAAGACCAAACCTATTTGGACTCGCAACCCCGATGACATCACGCAGGAGGAGTATGGCGAGTTCTACAAAAGCCTCACCAATGACTGGGAGGACCACCTGGCTGTCAAGGTGGGTGCTAGGCCACTCTGGAAGAGACAGAGGGCCTCTTTCCAGCCCATATCCAGAGCTATCACATGGTTGTGCCTCAGTACAGGACTGAGGGCTCCCAGGCCACTAGGTGGTGCCTCAGCCTGCACTGCAACTCCTGTGCAGGTGGTGGGGTTGGCAGTGCCAGCCTAGAAGCAGGACAGGAGGGTGTTTGGCCTCAGAGAAGCATGGTTCCTCTGTCCAGGCCTGCTGGATGCCAGAGAGCCCTGGCACATAGGGGGCAGTGGGCTGAGGAGGGAGAAATGCAGGCTGCTTGGATGCTAGAGACCCTGCTGTGCCCCCTGCCAGCCTCAGTGCTGAGGAGCAGCAGTTCAGCCTGCCTACAGCAGGTCTTGGGGGAAGGAGTAGCACCACGGCAGCTGTTTTTCCTTCCTGGCTCTGCAGCACTTTTCCGTGGAAGGGCAGCTGGAATTCAGGGCCCTGCTCTTCATCCCACGCCGTGCCCCTTTTGACCTCTTTGAGAACAAGAAGAAGAAGAATAACATTAAGCTGTATGTGAGGCGTGTCTTCATCATGGACAGCTGTGACGAGCTCATCCCTGAGTACCTAAGTAAGAGCCCCTTGCCTCAGCCTCCCAGTGTGGAGCTGGGACTCCCACAGCCTGTGGTACCGCTCCCAGTACAAAGTGGCTGGCTGAGGCACTGGCTGGTGTGGACGCACAGCAGTCAGTGTCTTAGCACTTCTCCTCCTGTGATGAAGTTCAGAGCTCCTAACCTGACTCCTGTTTTCATTTCCCCTACTCAGACTTCATCCGGGGCGTTGTGGACTCTGAGGACCTGCCTCTGAACATCTCTCGTGAGATGCTGCAGCAGAGCAAGATCCTCAAGGTGATCCGCAAAAACATTGTGAAGAAATGCTTGGAGCTCTTCTCCGAGCTGGCAGAGGACAAAGAGAACTACAAGAAATTTTACGAGGCCTTTTCCAAGAATTTGAAGGTGAGCTGGGCACCCCTGACCTGTCTGCCTGAGGAGCAGGCTTGTCCCTGTGCCATGTCTTCTCTGTGTGGGTGATAGGGTAGAGAGGGTCTCGCAAGTGCCCCAGAGAGCCTTCTGTGGGCAGCTAGCCCCTCTGGTTGCCCTAGGCCCAGGGCTCAAATGGTTAGGGGGCAGAGATGAGCTGTGCCTCGGGGATGGCCAAGTGCGTGCAAGTCCCCTCTTGGAGACTTTATGCATCTCTTCTGCCCCCAGCTGGGCATCCATGAGGACTCAACCAACCGAAAGCGCCTTTCGGAGCTACTGCGTTACCACACGTCCCAGTCAGGTGATGAGGTGACTTCGCTTTCAGAGTACATGTCCCGTATGAAAGAGACCCAGAAGAGTATCTACTACATTACAGGTGAGCCAGAGCTCCTCCGTGCCCTAGTGAAGTGGAGGTAGGCTACCTGCCTACCAGCCCTAACTTAAAGCAGATTTTTTCCAGGTAGGTCCTGCTGCCTTCAGCAGACCCTCCCTGCTGAATCACAGCCCATCCCTGGGGGCTGGGGAAAGATCACCAGGCCTAGAGCTCTGGCTGCAGCCAGTTTTATACTAGGGGCTCTGAGCGACTGGTGCTGTTTGTCCTGTTGTAACCAGCTCTTACATCTTGGTGACATCTCATTTCTACACCCAGGGGAGAGTAAGGAGCAGGTTGCCAACTCAGCCTTTGTGGAGCGTGTGCGGAAGCGTGGCTTTGAGGTGGTGTACATGACTGAGCCTATTGATGAGTACTGCGTGCAGCAGCTCAAGGAGTTTGATGGCAAGACCCTGGTATCAGTCACCAAGGAGGGGCTGGAGCTGCCTGAGGATGAGGAGGAGAAAAAAAAGATGGAGGAGAGCAAGGCCAAGTTTGAGACCCTCTGCAAACTCATGAAGGAAATCCTGGACAAGAAGGTGGAGAAGGTGAGATGGGCAGGGAGCTCAGCTCAGGGCTGTGTCCTGGGCTGGAGGGAGGAGGGCTGGGCCCTCCACGATGTAGGCAAGTGCCCCAGCTCAATGCATGCCTCTCATCTCCTGCAGAGGAGCCGCTAAAGGAGACTGGAGGTCCCAGCATGCACTGCACCATCTTGCTCTAAGCAGCCAGGCTGCAGGTGAGGGGCACTGACCCAAATACGTGCATTGATGGGAGAGGGTAAGTGTGGGAAACATGCAGTGGGTGCTGAAGGTGCTGGCTGAGCTGTCCAAACTGGTCTATGCAGCAGTCCTGGAGCTGCTTGGAGGATCTCTGCTTGCTTTGGGGTGTCCCTAGGTGAACCTGGGGAAAAGACCTGGGGCATCATGTGCTGTGGCTGGGCCCAGTCCAGGGCATATGGGGCCCTTGCTCAGCTAACTCTTGGCTACATTGGCAGGTAACTATCTCAAACCGGTTGGTCTCATCTCCCTGCTGCATTGTCACCAGCACCTACGGCTGGACAGCCAACATGGAGCGCATCATGAAGGCTCAGGCGCTGCGGGACAACTCTACCATGGGCTACATGATGGCCAAGAAGCACCTGGAGATCAACCCTGACCACCCAATTGTGGAAACCCTCCGCCAGAAGGCTGATGCTGACAAGAATGACAAAGCTGTCAAAGACCTGGTGGTGCTACTCTTTGAAACTGCTCTGCTGTCCTCTGGTTTCTCCCTGGAAGATCCCCAGACCCACTCCAACCGCATCTACAGGATGATCAAACTGGGGCTTGGTAGGTGTCCATGGAGCTTCTCAGGTGTGGAGCAGGTCCTGAAGCAGGTTAGCTGGGCAGGCTAGCATGTAACTATCTTGGGGCAGGGGAGAGGCCAGTAAGGGAGCCATGCTGGTGTGATGTGCAGAATTGGCTGTGTAAGGTGGCTTGGGGCAAGTGGAAGCATGGAACAAGGTACTTTAGGAGGGCTCAGAGGGGGACTGTCCTGTTCTCCATGAGGCCAGGATCCACCAGCAGGCTGCTCAGATGACAAGCTGAGGCTTTTCAGTTCTTCACAGTGAATGTGAAAAGTCTGCAATGGGAGATGTGACCTATCTGGTGAAGCAGCTTGTGCTTGCACCCAACTTATTTCTCAAAACTGGCTTTTTAAGGCAAAAATGTAAATGAAGAGGTGCTGTGGCTTGGTGAAACTACTGGATGCTAATAGCCCTGTCCCTCAGGCTGTGGGCAGGAGTCACCCTTTGTTCTGGGAGGCTGTTCCTCTGGGATCACTTGGTGTCACTTGGAGGCCTCACCTCCTTCCTTTCCTCCCCTCTCCCAGGCATTGATGAAGATGAGGTGACTGCAGAGGAGCCCAGTGCAGCTGTCCCTGATGAAATCCCCCCTCTGGAGGGAAATGAAGATGCATCCCGAATGGAAGAGGTAGACTAAAGTAGGAGGAAGCCTATTCCCTCACCTGCCAGGCCTCTGCCCTACCTCATGTCTGCTTAGGAGGGGGGTCTGCTCCCACCAGCTGCTACTGACTCCTTGGTGGTGTCTCTTTTTTTGGATGTTTGTTTGGTTTTGTTGTTTTTTTTTTTATTTTGGCAGAGGGCAGGAGGGCATGATTCCCTGTTTGTCAGTAGTGAGTGATTCAGGCAGCCTGAGGCCTGTCTGTTCTGTGTCTTTCTGCTTGTGTAGGAACAGCTGATGGGGAGCGGAGGTGAGGAGGCATCAGGCTTTCCCCTCTGTCCCCCCCACCACGGGGTCTCCCATGTTCCCAGTAGGCATCAACACTGCCCTTGTTCCATCAGGGTGGGAGAGCCCTTCCTTTGAGCTGCTGCCTCTCCAAACCCCCAGGGTGTAGGATATTGTATTTCAGTTGGCTTGGTTATTTTTTGATTATTTTTCTGTTGTTTTGTTCTACTGGAATTAAAGTATCAAAGAATGTGGTTTACACAGTAGGGTCCCTTGTGTTTCATGCCTACCATATGGAGGAAGGGGTGTCAGCCTGTGCCTGAGGGTATCAGGCCACTGGTCTCTCCCCTGCCCTGACTGTTTTTCAGAGCCCTGCTTTAGCTGATCTCTACCCCTTCCCTGCCCAGCCACCATGAAGTGGGTTGGAGAAACACATGACCTGCTGTGCAGGTGGGGTCATCTCCAGTGTGCAGTCATTGTCCTCCCAGAGCACTGCGTGCCCCATAGCCTGGGAACAAACCTTTCCAATCTGTATGGGTCAGCTGGGCAAGCTGTGCTAGGACCTGGGCCTGCACTGCTGCTGGCTGGTCTGATCCGAGTGTCCCTGGAGGTGGGAGCTGTGGCTCAGGACTGTACTCGAGCTGCCTCCCTTCAGCTCTTAGGCCAAACTGCTCTTGCTTTGTGCTCTAAACTCCACCTTTCCTCCTACCTCCAGCCTGTCCTTTCTGGGCTTCTACAGCCCTGGGGGGTTTGGCAGTATCTGGCTACCCTCTGGCTTTTGCCTGTGTCCCAGATGACAGAGAAGCCTGGGGCATCACCTCTGATTCATCTGCCCCTTGCACTGAGCTGACACCCCATGAGTGGGGCTTGTCACCCTTGGCAACAGTGGCCTCTGGGGTTTGGCAGGGGAAAGTGACACCACCATCAAGTTCTGTTGCTGGCTGCTTGTCAGCAGCCACAGGCACAAAATGGAGCAGGCTTTAGCCAGTATCCATCTTCAACAGGGAGGGAGGAGGCAGAGCCTGCTGGAGTCCCTCATTGCACACCAAGGCACCTGTGCTGCAAGTGTGGCAGCTGTTTGGGTACAGGCTGCTAGGGCAGTGCTGGAGCTGACCTAGCGAATGCCTTCAGGGTGGTTTTCTTTCCCTGAGATACAAGAGAATAAAATTGTTTAAAAGTAAGATTTCTCTCTGGATAGGAAAGTTTTGCCAAATAACAAATCAGTAAAGTCAATCCTTCTTTTTAACTTAGAATGTTCTGGGGCTTTTTTTTTCCCCCACTAATTTTTTCTTTAAATCTACATTTAAATTAGAAAAGGGATCTCATTCCTAACCTGGCAGACAACCTATTTTTTTTAATCAAAGGAAAAAAAATCTATTCCATTTTCAGTCTGTCAGCAGATGGTGGGGGAAGACATTTGGGGGAATTTGTAAAGGAAAGATGAACAGCTGTGAAGGCTGCACAGGCACTTTCAAGACCTCAGAGCTAGGAAAGCAGCACTGGTAAAACTCTGCTGGAGAGCCAAGTGCTTTGAAGCCTGGGCTGTGCTCAGCACCAGCTCTGTTATCCCTGCAGGCTCAGCTAACTCAGCACTGTGAAAAGCAGCTCCTGTCCCTAGTCCTGTTCTCTTGTCTCTCCTGTAGCTGCTCCTGAGTCTCCCCTTTCTCTAGCTCTGTTAGTCCAAGGTCCTGTCTCTGACCCCAGACCTTGCCATGACCAGATTGCCTAGGCCTACAGACAAGGTTTTTCACCAGGCCTCCCATATGTAGTGGGATGTACCATCTGCACCCCAAGCCTCCCCTGGCTCTTGTGTGGGGCCTGTGGAGCTGGTGTTGGTGCAGATGCACCCCATAAAGGATGGGCTCTTCCAGGGCCTTGCTACAGCACTGGTAGCCCTGGTTGGCAGGTGCTCAGCAGGTCTCTGCACCATCTTTATCTAGCTATGCAGGCTGCGGCTACACCCCCTGGGGCTGCCCAAGCTGAACCACACAGGGAACCCAGGAGCCAAACCAGAATCAGGCTAACAGCTCCTCCACCTGCCCACCAGCAGAAGCAGAGGTCCAAACCCAGCTATGCTCCCCTGTCATGTGTGCAAGGATCTTGTTCTCAGCTGCTGTCAGCATCCAACCCTGCCTGATGCCTGCCTGGGTGAAGGCAGAGGCATCTATGTTTGGAAAGGAAAGACAGAGGGCTTTGCTGCCCCACAGAGACCAGGGATGGACACAGGAAGGGTTGGGAACTCTCTCCCCTCCTTCCAGGTAAAAAGAAAAAAGCCAAACCAATAAAAATGAACATTTACCCCCAGGGCACTATATGCAGCATATTTTTAATTTAATAAAATAAAAAGAGAAAAAAAAAAATTGCCTTTCAAAAGTACCAAAACCTGCTGGCTTGACAGTCAGGTTGTGTTGAGGAGAAAAGGGTTAACCAGTAAAACCCAGGCTCCTGGGAAAGAGCAGCTTCCACTGCTCTGTCACTCCATCCCCTGCTTCCTGTAGAGCAGGAACAAGGCACTGCAAGTGGGCTCTGCCCCATCTTGCAGCCCTCCAGGCACCGTGGGGCTCTGGCAGGCCCCAGGAAAGCCAGGGCCAATGCCTCCAGTTGGCAGGAAGAGGGGCTATTTGTGCTTCTCTGAATGGCGACTACAAAGCCCAGAAACTGTGGCACTAAGACACCCCGAGGCGATACTGGGGCTTCTGGGAAGTGCAGCCTTTGGCCTGTGGCAGCAGTGGATGTAACCAAAAAGCAACCTAGAACAGCTCAGCAAGCCTTGGGAACCGTACCGGCCAGCCTCAGTCTCTGCATAAAAATCAGCCTGGGCCAAGGGGAGCAAAGAAAAGTGTCTCAGAGCAGGGGCAAGGAACTGATAAACCAAACTGGGAGGTACTGGCTTTCACTGCAGAGTGCCCTCCCACAGCAGATCCCAGGCCTGTGGTAGGATAGGCTGGGAGTCCTTCCCTTAGCTGTGCCTGTCCTACCTGGAGCACCTCCTGGGAGGGGGGCTGAGAGCTCCCCTGCCCTTGGGACAGGCTCAGCTTGGGATTTGCCTCACATGGAGGTGTTTCAAAAAAGAAAGCTAGTGTTTTGCTTGCCCTTTCCTCCTGCTGAGCTCTGTAGTAGTGACAGAAATGGAGGAGCATTAGCCAGAGGCAAGACTGTGCCAGGGAAACTAGCTCCCTTGTTCATCAGTGACTTTGGAGAGAAGCCACAAGACAGAAGTCGGGCAGGAGTACCAGCAGCTCCATGCTGGTTTTCCCCCAGGATGCGAGCCCCAGGCCCATGCCTTGGCTGGAAGTCTTTGACCCATTAAGGCAAATGGAAAGGTTTGGAGCTGTGGCAGCACGGAGCATTCCCTGGGCTTGTTTCAGGCCCTTCCCCAGGAAAAGAAGGTGGAAAAGTGAGTCACTGGTCCAGCCTATCCATACCCCACCCTGCTCCTCAGCGGGTTCTGAGAAATCAAGCAAATGCCCCCGAGCGGGGGCAGGACAGCAGGCATGGCTTAAATGCCATGGCCGCAGCTCCTTAGACTTTTTGTACAGGGGTCTCGCCTGGCGGGATCTTCTTACTGCGCTTCTTCATGCGGCTGCGGGCGTAGACGCGGAGAAAGAGGGCCATGAAGACAACGGCTACGCCCAGCCCACCCACGACAGTGACAGTGTGCCCATAGATGAGGCAGGAGAGGAGGATGGCAAAGGCCTGGCGGAGTGTCATGATGATGGTGAAGACGGCTGCCCCAAACTGGTTGATGGTGTAGAAGATGAAGAGCTGGCCGCAGGCAGAGCACACCGAGAGCAGCACAGCGTGAGCCGTGAACTCTGAGTGGCGGGCCATGAAGCGTAACGACTCCAGCAAGGCACCCTGCTCCAAGAGCGAGCCCACCGTGAAAAGGCAGGAGAAGACATTGACGCCAAACATCATTTGCACAGGAGACATCTTGTAGGTGAAGAGGGCGTCCTGCCAGTTGGAGGTGAAGCTGTCGAAGATTATGTAGCCAGCCAGGAGGACTATGCCTGAGAAAGTGGTGACAGTGGACACATGCCTGTTGGGAGCACTGGAGAGCAGGAACATGCTGACCCCCACAGAGATGAGGGCAGCAGTCAGGTACTCCCAGTACTCGTAACTCTTGCGTGACACCAGTTTGCCCATCATCATCACTGGGATCACTTTGGAGGCCTTGGCCAGCACTTGGGTGGGGAAGCTGATGTATTTGAGTGCCTCATACTGGCACCAGCTGCTGAGGATGTTGGAGAGGGAGGCAAAGGAGTATTTGTACATGGGAGCCCCGTGGCGCGGCTGCTTGGTCAGGGCGCAGTACAGTCCAGCCACCGTGAAGGCCAGGATGCGGTTCATGAACACTAGGAACTGGGAATCCTTGAACTTCTCACCAGGGTCCGTTTCGGTGGCACCGTACGTTCTCGTCATCACACGCTCCTGGAGGACGCCCCACGTGAGGTAGGAGGCCTGCGAAGCAGGAGGAGCACAGGGAGAGTCAAGACCTGGCATGGCAGCTGCAAGCAACCACGGGAAGAACAGACCCCAGGAGATCCTTGCTTGCCCCAGCATTGCCTCATCCTCTGCACAGCAATGCTTCCCTGAGACACTAGGAGATGGGGCCACCCCCAACTCCACGCGTCTGAGGGAACCCGCTGTCCCATGGGGTTACAACCAGGAACATCCTGTCCCAAACAGAACCTGCTCAGTTTACAGCCTCTTCAAGGGGAGGGAAGCCTGCAAAACAAACATACTGGTGTACAGCAAGCAGTTATGTTTTAAGCTGCCTGTTGAACCAGACGGACAGGATCAGGGAACGTTACCAATGCACAGCTGTGGTTTTGGTGCCAGCTCCCTGCAGCAGGTCCTGGCAGTTCTCCCAGTGGCCCCTGCATTGGTTTTCACTTCCAGCTCCCTAGGCCCGGTTTTTCCATCCAAATCAATTCTAGTTTCAAACCCAGCAGATGGAATTGTCCTCCAGGGATGATCACTATTCTGGCTGTCAAACTCCACTACTTCTGCAGCCCTGGTGCCTGGTGCCCCTCACAGAAGTAACACAGACTTCCTCTCACCACACATCGCCTCCCAAGAAACTGAGGCACAGAGAGATGAAAGGACTTGCTGGTGATCCGCAGCAAGTCTGAATGGGCTGGGATAATAGGCCAGAGAGTGGGTGCCTTCTGCTGGCTGTGGGATGTGTGGGTTTTTCTATCACAATGCCCACATTTCTATTTTTAATCCTCATAGACCCAAAAAGCTGCCCTTCGTAATGATGCTCAGGCTGTGGCTAAGAATTAGGGAAACTACGATTAAAAAATCCTCTTTATCTGTAGCTGAATTCAGTATTTCTCTCCAGTATTCGGATCCAATCAATCAAGGCAGGATGCATCAGCCTCAGAAGGTGACCCAGAGGAGAGCCTGAGAGATAAGGCGGCTCAAACTATCTGCTGCTCTGACATGAGGGCCAGAACAAAACCAGCCCTAACAACCTGCTGAATCACAGAATTTTCCCTATCTGTGGCTGCAGAGGACTGCAATCAGACAGACAAGAGGTCCCAACCCGGATGACACCAGCTAAATGGACCTCCACAGCCCTTGGAAGTGACACAGCAGCCCTGGTGGACTATCCTGGTTGATCTCCCAGCCTCCAGCCCTGCCCCAATCAAGAACAGCGATGCATCCTTGGTCTTCAAGGAACCGACGGACACAAACCTGCTGCCCACCTCCTGCTTCCCAGAGTGGGATGGACACACACACGTGCACAGGGCCCCTACCTGTAGACCAGCAGTGCAGAAGAGCAGCTTGAAGACCTGTCGGGCTGTAGAGGACTCTGTGGGCTCCGCTCGGGGGGGCAGGGAGCCATCCTCCTGGTGTACAGACTTCAGCTCAGAGCCGAACACACATGATTTGATGACAGGGAAGCAAATGCCTCGGCCTGAAGGGGGTAAGAGAACACAGAGAAAGAATTAACCACAGCCTGGGCACCACAAGCCGCACCATCTTGAGAGGTGAAGCCTCCCTCCTTACTAGCCTCCGCATCTGCTGGCGCAGGGGCCTCAGAGAAATTTCTTTCAGGGTAGCACCTAGACAGCTCTGGGATGGAGCTCTGCGAGCAGCTCACTCCTGGTCTGACAAAGCAGGTCAGGGAAATGACCTGTCAGTGCTGAATGGGGTGCGGAGAGCTCATAGGGAGGCAGTATGTGGAAGGGAAGCTCCTGCCCTTACCTGTCTCCAGGTAATTCCTTCTCTTGAAGTACTGGATGAGGAGGAATCCTGGCACCACGATACTTGCATAGCCAGCAGCATTAACAAAGAAACGGAAAAGCCAGAAGTCCCCCCACGAGTCCTGCAAGGCAGGGGCGATCTCTTCACCAGTAGCCATGGTAGGGAGGGAAGCCAGCACGAGGGGAAGGCAAAATCTGCAGAGAGACAAAGAGGCAGGCAGTGGGCAACTGGCATGGCCAGCTCCACTCCGCATGCCTGTGCCACCCAGCCTGCTCCCCACCGGCAGGCAGCACCCAGATCCCACAACAGCAATGATGGCAGCATGTGGAGTAGGAAAAGCCCTCTGGAATTCAAGAACACATGCAGGACATTTATGTTTGCTTCTGTTAAGGGTGTTTGCTCTGGCTTGGAACACGTGGACTTAGAAACTTGGCTTTTCAGGATTGGAGAGAATGTTTGAACACTGTTGTAACCATTTGGTTTTGACAACGCCCTTACTGCAAATGCAAGGAGCACCTCACACCTCACCTTTTTAGGATGAACTTCAGCGCAGCTCCTGGGTGGAAAAAGAAAAGGTCATTGAATGGAAAAAGCGACTCCTACCTAGCAGCTCATGTTTCAAGCCTGTGGCCAGAGCTTCCCCCTCCGGCTGCACAACCTGAGTGGAGAGCTGGGGAGGGCTCAGGCTGCCAGCCTCCCCCACCTCCCCATGCAGCCCTGGAAGGGAGCGTGCCAAGGCATTCCCCACAGCTCAGAGGAAATTACCAGGGCTCACCCGTTTGGCAAGACAGCCAGAGAGCAAGGCTGGGAAGGAACTTTCCTACCAGCTGGCTGGTTGGGATTTTACCAGGACTATCCAATAAGGTATAGCTGATATTCTTCAGCTATAGCCCTAAAATGGTGACCTAGCCAGCTTTAAAACAGCTTTAATACTCCCTGAAGGAGTTCTTCCCTCCCCTGTCCCCTCCCTCACAGAGGCAAACCTGTGATATTCAGGGGCCACGCAAAGAACAAGAGCACCAGGTACACAACAGAATGAGCAAGCTGGCAAGGACTTCCTACACCCAAGGCCACCTGCATCCTCCCCTCACGCAGCAAGCTGTGGATTCCTGCATCAGGGCAGGTGGTTTCCTTGGTCCATGCTCCACCCCTGCCTCAGTCTCTCCTGTAGAAAAAGCCTCCTGATTGCCTTGGGGGCCAGGTGAGGGTGCTGTGGAGCTGGCTACATAAACATGCACCAGAAGCAGCTCTGGGCTCCTGTGACAGAATGGGCCAGAGATGTTAATCCCCCCCTTCCCCAAAAACAAGTGAGTCATAGGAATGTAGGCCCTGTGCGGTGTACCTGGCCTCAACATACTATAGCTGTGACCTCTAGTAGCCCTCACATGAAACTCGGAGACTTACAAACTTACAGCTTTAAAGGCAAGGAAGTCCCCTGCCATTTCATGAACAACAAGCCCTCCCCACCAACCTCTTGTCCCTTTGGGAAAGGCCTCGGGGGCTTTTCTTATCCTCAGTTGCTTGTGGCCAGCACCCCGGAGTCCAACAACCTGACCTAAGCAGAGGCTGTGTTTCACCCTGAAATCTCCCTTCTGTGACTTAAAGGACCCAGAAATTCCCAGCCCAGGGAGAACTGCAAACAGCTGGGGGTGGGTTTCTGTGCCTGCTTCCTATACCCCCCCCACTCTCCCCCATAGAAAGGGCAGTTTCACTCCTCCACCCCTGTCCTCTCTCCTGCTGCATCATTGCAAGCTGTAAGGGTCCTGCAGGATGCAAGAACAGGACTTGGTGCAGGCACCTGGGGCTGAAGTTACCCACATGCAGCCTGTATTAAGTAACTGGTTGATCGCAGCAGCCCTCTTGCCAGGGAGAGGGTGCAGAAATGCCATTTGCTTTTGCAGAAGTCAGATATAAACGGCAGGGTCGGTTGCTACACTCAAGGGCCACGTCTCCCTTCAACTTCACAGAGACCAAAAGCCAGCCGGTTCCGTTCAGCATGACTGTGCCTGCTGTTACCCTTGCTGGCCCCCTCAGCACCGCCACGGGCAGAGAACCAGCTCTGCTCTCCCACAACGACCATGAAGAGGAGGCTATGGAGGGACAATGGCTCTCTCTATGCCTGCACTAGCAATTCCCAGGCCCCAAGAGCTGACTCAGTGCAGCAGGCCCTGCCCTCCCCACCGAGGCTTGGAAGGAACAGGGACGCTAGTGTTACAGGTAGGAAGGGGGGGGCACGCAGGGCAAGCAGGTGGCACGCTGAGGCATGAAAGGAGCCTTAGTCTGGGGCCTGCAGAACAGCCAGGGAGCCGAGACAACAAACTCGGCTACTGTTCCCCTCGGCACAGGAGGGGCAGCCCTCAAATGCACCGCTCCAGAGCTGGGCTGGGCCACAGCCGACTGCCTCTGATGCAAAATTTGGGTCCTGGGCCAGAGGTCTGAAAAAAAATTCCTGCCTGCAGCCCCGCTACTCTCGAGCGCATCTCTAGCACCTCGACGGGCTGAGCTCAAATGCAAGCCTAGAGCTTAGAAGCCCATGGCCACCCACTTACAGCTGCCCCTGCCCCGCAGCTGGCTCAAAGCCGGGTCGCAGGGACAGCCTGCGACTGTCCCCCCTGGGCCAACCGCCGCCTCTGCCCAGGGGCTGCTAGCAGGGGCAACCGGCCTCCCGGATCTCCCCCGGCCGGCCGCAGGGGCACCCTCCGCGCCCCGCCGCGGCCAGGGCCTGGCGGGCCCCGGGGGTCCCCGGGCAGGGGAGAGGCGTGCGGGCAGCCCGCTTCCCGCTCGATGGCTTTTCTGCCCCGAGGCTCCGGGCGCCAGCGGCCTCTGCCCAGGGACCGGCGCCGCGGGCCCAGGCACGGGGAAGGGCAGCGCCCGGCCGGGTGCGGGGCGAGCGGGACGCCGGGGACGCCCCCCCGCCCGGCGGCCACGTCCGCAGAGAGCGGGCCGGCAGCGCGGCGGCGGCCCCCCGCCCACCCCTGCCGAGCGGGGCGGCTGCCGCCCGCCCTCCGCGCCCACCCCGGCCCCGCTACCCACCTGCGGCCCGGCCCCGGCCCCGGCCCCGGCCCCGGCCGACTCCCCTCGGTTCCGCTCCCGGCGGCGGCGGCGGCACCTTCGCCCGGCCGGCGCGTGGCGGCGCCCCACAGCGCCCCCTGCCGCTCCGGAGGGGCCGCGGCTGAGGGGCGGCCGCCGTGCCCGCGCCGGGCCCCGGAGCGCTGCGGCCGCAGGGCCGGCTCGGCGGCGGGAGGAGGGGAGCGGGCCGGGAAGGGGCCGGTATCGCTTCCCCCGCGCTCCGGAGCGGAAAATACTGAGTCAGGGAGGGGAAGTCACCGGCCCGAGGAGGCGACGGTTCCAGGCCCAGCACCAGAAGAGGCTTCCAGGCCCGACGGCCAGTCCCGGCCCCCGCCGCCCCCACCGCCTCGGCCCCGGACACGCTAAACCCGCGCTTGTCGCTCAGCTCCAGCCAAGCCTGACGCAGGGAAAAACCCGCTTGCGGTGCAGAAGCCCGTGACATTCATCCCTCTGTCCCAGGCTTCCCACCGTCCCTGCCCCGGGGCTCGGGGCCGCCGCCGCCGAGCTCCCCGCCCTCCCCCGGGCACACACCGCAGCCGCTCCCCGTGGCGGGCGCTGCCCGGGGGCCGTGGGGCAGGGTGGGACGTTCGCCCCACGCTCCCCCAGCCCAGCAGCCCTGCACCCCCATCCCGGCCCCAGGCGAGGCTGCAGGGCCGGCTGCAGCCACCAGGTGGCCACCCAGCAATACGTTACAAGACACTCATTTGAAAAAATAAAAAATAAAAAAAAGATAGTGCGGATCACTTGCTTCTGCCTTTTTCCTCCCCTTCCCACCCAGCTGCAGCCCTGGCCCCACCACGCCGCTCTGCCCTGCAGCGCCCGTCGCTCCCGCTCTGGGCCACCCGGGAGTGCCACACGTCCCCGGTGAAGGTGGCACCGGAGCAGCCCCAGGGGCACCTGCTCCTGGCAGGCGCTGGCCAAGGCCCATGAGCAGAATACGGCTTGTTTGCAGCAGGGCTGAGGCCCTGCCAGAAGGCGAGAGGCAAAGATTCCAAAGAAACGGAGCAATCCAGCCCAGGGCTGCTGAAGAGACCAGGCAAGCTCCAGAGAGGCCTGGGGGAAGCCTGGCTGCTTTCCTGGCAGCATTCCCTCGCTATCTGTCTTTCCAAGAAGGGAGGAGGAAGACAACGGCTCACTCCAGAGCATCTTGGGTGATTGCGCCATCTGGGATTTGCCCCAAACAATAGCAGCTGCTCCCAGGCAGCAAGTGGGGAATTTCCCCGGCTGAGGTGGGGTCAGGCGCGCTTCGTGTCTCCATTCCCACAGCACCTTCTGTTGCTGGTTCCCTAATGCGTTGCACGTGCTCCTCTGGCTTGGCGAGGGGGCAGGGAAGGGTGGTGAGCTGAACAACAGACGGGATGTGGAGATAACCCTGCCATCTCCTCTGCTTTCAGCCTGGGGGAATCTAAAACCCAGGGAAGACCCATGCCCTAAGTTTTTTAACACCCTCCCAAGCCAGGAGATGGGGCAGGATCTTTCTGTCCTCTCTGCAGAAGAGGAAACTGCGGCACAGTAAGGCAGCGAGACGTCAGGCACGACAGCAGAAGCAGGGATGCATGACCTGGTCTTCTGGCACCTCCTATGCTCTGCCTTCAGCCCCAGTGCCAGACACTCAGCAGGATGGCATGGGAATGGAGCGCCAGGCTGGGATCCCCCCGCCTGGGCTTTGAGCACTGGAAAGGCTCTGCAAGCGGGGAAACCCCGTGTTCCTGCTCGCCTTCTGCCGTGTGAGGAGGGGAGCAGGACCCGAGGGAGCAGGCGGGCTGGGGAAGCCTCGGCAGCCCTCACATGCCCGAGCGCCCGGGGTAGTGCTCAGCCTCCCCATGCTGCGGGGGAGTGGGGTGGGTTAGATCACATGAGACCTCAGGCGCCCCCGGCAAAACCAAATGTTTATTAGAGTGTGTGTTAACTTTCCTCACCCCACACTTATTCTGATGGTGTTTGCGGGTGCCAGAGGATGCTCCATCCACTGTACAGCGTGAAAAGGAGTCCACTCCTGCTCCTTCCCTGGGTAAGCTGGAGACCCCCACAAGTCAGACCCATGGCAGGGAGGGGAAATTCAGTCCTGCTGCAGGGCACAAATAGTAAAAAAACCTCCCCCGTGTAGTGTTCATAGTGCCACCTTCTTCCATCCGAGAAGGCAGCCTTGAGGACAACAAAACTTTTCCAATGGGGGGAGGGGGGGGTAATGTCTCCCAAAGTGCCTCTGCTCCCACTGAACTGCAGGCAGGCAAGGTCTCAGCGGGCAGCAGGGCAACAGCGCAGAGTGAGGAGGCAGCCTGATCGGCCAAAGGAGTCCAGCCGCTCATTCAGAGCACACAACAGGCTTCCCTGAGATCTTCAGGTCATCGAAGGGCAGCAAGGCGAGGAGCTGCAAAGGCCAAGGGTGCGGAGGTGTAAGGATCTAGGGTCGTGTCTCCACCAGGGCTGGGGTAGGGGCCCAGAACTGTCTCCCCAGCCCTTGCAGCCTCCCACCTCCCCGGGGAAGTGCCAAGAAATCCTGGCTGGGCTTTCCCTAGGGCTCGAGGCAGCAGGCAGTCACCCCATGCATCCCCACAGCCAACGCCTGCACCCTATAGGGGAGGACGGGCACGGCTAGAAACTCCTCCTAGGAGCTCCCCCCAAATCATCTGACTCCTGCACCCCCCAACACGCTTGCAGAGCCACAGGCCTCCCCCCATGCAGACTCACGTCATCGTTGCCATCAGCCAGGTCCTGGGCTGTCTCATTCTCCATGTTTCTCAGCAGGGTGTCAGCCCCCGAGTGTGAGAGGATGGCGGCGATGGCAGCATCCTTGCGGCCCACAGCCAGGTGGAGCGGGGTGCACCCATTGTACATCTGGGCGTCCACGTACGCCCCGTTGCGCAGCAGGAACTGGACAGCCCTGCGGTTGTGGCACTCCACGGCCAGGTGCAGTGGGGTCTTCCCACTCGTGCCCTCCTGCAACCCGCAGACCACAAGGGCGTGGGTGCGGGGTCCCCTCAGATGGGCCCCGCAGTACCCACCCGCACCCCCTTGACAGGGTGCAGAGGGGGTAGTCCCCACCCCAACTGCTGTCACGGCACCCAACAGCCCCTGAAGGACCTTTTCTCTCTGCTCCCTCAAAATTCAGTGCCTCCAAGCCCCACAGCAGTGCCTGCCCCGAGGCTGGAGGGAGTGCCCAAGGGAGCCATGCACCATGCCCAGCCTTACCCGAACATCGATGTTGGCACCGCTCTCCAGCAGCAGAGACATCATCGGGATGTTCCCCTTCAAGGTGCTGATGTGCAAACAGGCCAAGCCTGGGATGGGGAGGCAGGAGACATAGCCAGTCAGCCCGGACCACCCCGAGGCACGCCAACCCCAGCCCCGCGCCCGCTCTGCTGCGCTCCCAGATCCCTGCATGCGCTCCCAGATCCCAGAGACCTGCAACGCACGGTCTCTGCCCCAACCCAGCCACCGTCTCTGCAGCGGGCTGCCCCCAGGTCTCACCTTGCCAGTTCTGGAGCTGCAGGTCCCGGTGGTGCCCGTGGGGCTGGGCCGTGCCCTCCGTCGGGGCTGTGCCCCGCAGCAGCTGCTGGGCACACCACAGGCGCTGCTGCTCGCAGGCGAGGTGCAGCGGAGTGTTTCCATTGCGGTCCTGCAGCCAGGGGTTGACTCCCTTGTGGATCAGCGCCTGGATCACGCTGGGCTGCTCCAGGTACACGGCGAGGTGGAGTGGGGTCTAGAGAGGAGGTGGGGACAGAAATTAGGAAAGCGGGGGATGCCCCGCAGGACACCAAGCATGATGAGCCACATCAGCCAAGAGCCAGCCTGGTGGCACGGGCAGGCTGCCACGCAGAAGCCTGTCCCTGTCCTGGGGTTAAGCGTGGCTGACACCGGGGGGTGTGGATGGCTTGTTGCCCCCCTGCATCTCAGCTCAAGGATCACCCGTGGGGGCAGATACCACTCTCCCAGGTTATCTACCCTGCCACATTCAAGCCACGCCTGCTCCACCCTCCGGGGATGTCTGCAACATCCTGGGGCCTCGTAAAGGACCCCGTCACCCTGCGGTGCTGGGAGCTGGCACACCTCTCTCTCAGGGTTTCCCACACCCTTCTTCCCCTCCCTGAAAAGGGGCTGCTCACATGGGATCTTCACCATGTTCTGGAGTAAGCAGCTGGGGGGTCCTGGGGAAAGGGCAGATGGATTGGGCGTCTACCCAGGGAGCAGCCTGCAGCACCTGCCTTCCTCCCACCTTCTGCCTATCACATCTGCATACCTGGAAAAGATCATTTTGGATCTCCAGCACCTCCCTGGGCAGCTGAGTGATGCAGCAGAGTGCCACAGCTGGGATGCAGTGGATAATGGCCAGGTGAACCAACCTACAGAGGGGATAAAGGGAATGGGGGAGGGGAAAAAAAAAAAAGAAAAATGAGTCCCGAGAGCCATGCTCAGGGGCAGAGATCCTCCACTGCTGCATGGAGGAATAACCTCCCTGCCTCCCCCAGTCCCCTTCCCTTCCCACCAGCTCGGAGCTCCTCCACCCTGCCCTCTCCCTGGGGAAGCTCAGCAGCAGGGCAAGGCAGGAACACGGCCTGAGGCTCCCCAGGGCAGTCCTTCACCCCAATCCCCACAGGGAATGGACCCTCCTGTCCCCGCAAAGCACCGCAGGGTCCTCCCTCAGACCTCACAGCATACGTGGGGCTCGGACCCGGCACTGCCCATAGCCAGGCCTCCGGCTGTGGCAGGTCCAAAGAGCCTGGGATGCGTTTCGCAGAGCCCAGGGGCCAGGTTTGGCGGCTGCGGAGGGAGGTCTGGGCTCTGGCAGCTGCCTGGGGAATTCCAGTTCCCCGCTGCCAGCTGCGCACCGCACTTCTGCTTTTCCCTCTGCTAAGGCAGGCAGCCAAAGCTGGGCAGGAGGCCAGTGCTGGTCCAAGAGCACCTGTGTGGCACAGTCCCCATGCCACCCGACCTGCTGGCCCGCACCGATTTCCTCTTCTCTCCCCCACATCCTTCCCTTTTGGCACTGCTGTGGCAGGGCTGGCACGCAGCCCGCCGGCACAGAGGGACATCGGAGGTGTGGCTGTCGGAGCTCGGTGGCCAGCAGGGAGCCCACATCCTCAGGACTGTGGCCCCCATGGCCATGGGGTGGCCGGGCAGACCGGAGTCCCCCAGCCCAAGGAGAGGTTTTATTTCCAGCTGAGTCTGATGCCGGCCCCCGGCGCAGTCAGAACAGAAGTGAGAGCGTGACGGAGGCAGAGCCGAGAGGGAATTTCCAGTCCCCTCCACCGACCTGCCGCACTCCTGGGCCCCGCTGTGCAGAGGGACCAGCCCCCTGCCGCAGGGCAGCCCCCCAGGCCAGGCAGCCCCCCAGGCCAGCCCCGGCCATGGCAGGCAGCAGCGAGGAGCGGGCAGCAGCGAGGAGCGGGCAGCAGCTCCCGCTCTGCAGAGCATGGCAGGCATGAGCTGAGCCTCCTGCTACCTCCTCACGGCCTGCGCTGGGGCCCCTGAGTGGCTTTTTTTTATCTCCGTCAGGGATCAGCTCTGAACCAAAGGCCAGGCTCTGAGCGGGCTCCTGCCACCCACGCTGCTTGGTGGAGGCGGGCAGGGACGAGGGATGGAGGGCGAGAGCTGTGCCAGCCCCAGAAAGACAACCTGCTCGCCGGACAGCCCAGCTTTGGGATGCCACCTGCAATGTGGGGGATGGACAGCATCCCTCCGCGGGCAGGAAGGCAAGACCTGGCCCTAAAGCGTTGCAGCAAAGAAGCGGGGCTGGGGCTGACTTCTTGCCAGCTGCAGGGGGGACATGGGTGTGCTGAGGAGCCCAGAGGCCAGTCCCCAAAATGTCCTTTATCCACCTCCTGCCAAGCGCTGCCCGAGGGTCGAGCCAGCACCCGGGACGCCGGGCACCCTCAGCCGAGCCCCATTTTTGGTGGCAAAAGAAGGCCGGTTCTTCTTCGCCCTGCCGCCAGGGGAGAGGCTGACAGGAGAGGCTGCATCCCTGGGGAAGCCCCGGGTCACGCTGCGGCAGGGAATTCCCCGCGGGAAGGAGAGGCCACCCACATTTGCCTCCGCACCGCCATGGGGTGCCCCCCACCGCCGGCGCTCCCTGGGGCAGGGGAGGGGGCTGCGATCCGGGCCGAGCGGCCCCACGGGCAGGGTCCGGCTGCCCTCAGTGGACCATGGGGCAGGGGAACAGCCAAGGGGCCAAGGCCAGGCTAGCTGGGGGCAGGAGCGAGGGGCAGAGCTGGGGGACCAGCTGCAAGAATACCCCTCCTCTTGGCAGGCTCTCGCTGGCCGCAGCCCGGGTACGATCCCGGCAGGGTGATTCCCTGCTGGGTTTTGCATCAGGCCCCCGGTCCCTGCGGCGGCACCTGCACCGAGGTGTCCTTTGCCCGCTTGCAGGGACAGCCCCTGCTTCTCCAAACCCGCTCCCAGGCGCCACGTGCAGGAGGAGGCCACGGGATCTGCCTTTTTCAGGTATGGCAGAGATAGGACTGCTCAGATAGGGGACTTTCCAAGGCAATTCAGCTTGAACTTTAAACCTCTGCTGCTTTCACTTTCCAGAGCCATGCTGGGCTCCCGGGTGAGAGAGCAGCGTCCGGGGTCGTGCCCCCCCTGCAGCCAGCCCCCGCACCCCCAGGAATCCCCGCCAGCCCCTCTGCCATGACACACGCCACGCCGTGCCATCACGTGGGGACAAGTGAGGCAGTCACCCAGGGGAGGCGGAAACCCCGGGCAGCCCTCCACCGCCACCAGCACCTTGCTCTTCCTGGCTTGGGTGGCTTTGCAGCTCAACGAGGCGGTGGAGCCTTCCGGGGCTCCGCTGATGCCGAGCAAGTTTGGGCATCTATGCCACAGAGGTGATGGGGGTGATCATCCCCACCCGGCCAGAGGTCAGGCTTTCACCTTGAAGCTGGGACATGCCTGCTTTGAAGGATTGCTTTCCCCCCTCCCTCTTCCTTCTCTACCCGGGCACAGTCTCCTCCTGTGCTTTCATTTCTGCATTCGTTCCCCCCTTTCCTCATTGCCAGGCCTCAACTTCCTGAAACGGCTGCGAGAGCCGTGAGCTTGGGGAATCTTGGCGAGGCCACCGGGCTGGGATGAGCCCACCGAGAGCACGTGTGCACTGAGGCACCCTACGCCACGGGCAGTGATGCCAACCAGGAATCGGGATTGTCTCCTGCTAACCTGGGAAACCTCCTACGCCCAGGAGACCCGAGGCGCAGGCATCATGCCAATCTCCACTTTCTTCCGGCTGAGGTTACGAGCACACCTCTCTCTCTGCCACGGCAGCGGCGCGGTCCAGCCGCTGACGGGCTGCTGCATGCTGGCACGCACTGCTCACAGCTGAGCCCCAGAGCCAGGGTGCAGTGATGGAGATACCCGCTCGCTGCCAGACAGCCCTCCTCACCCAGCCACGGCCCCGTGCCTTTGCCAGAACAAGCCCTCCACCCCGCCACACTTGGACCCTTGCCCTTCCCTCAGCTGCCTGCACGCCTCTCCTCCGCCTTCCCCTGCTTCCCTGCTCCCTCCCTCCCTCCCCTGCTCCTGCCTGCAGCACTCCTGCCTGCAGCCATGGGACTTTTGGAAAGCGCAACAGGGAGTTTTGGAAAGGGCAGGAGGAGGAGCTGTGGACAGGGGAAATGTGGCCAGCCAAGTAGGACAGACTGCTGGGCTCGTTCACGGCTTCTCCGCTTGCTCACCACCTCCGTCCTGGCACAAGGGGCCTCATTAGTGCTCTGGATCGCAAAGGTCCCACGGGCACAGGGCATCCCTGGCACAAGGTCACCTACATATCACCAGAGAGATAACCATCCTGGAGCAGAGGGGTCAGGGCCATCCCTGGGGATGTCCACGGGTCTGAACACGCAGCACTGCCGTGTCCAAGGTGGTCCTAGTTTAGGCACAGAAGAACACCCATTTCCACAGTGCTGTCCATCTCCCAGGCTTCCGAGCGCCTGGTAGGAAAAGTGTCCATGTCTGAGGATGCCTGCAACTGGAGGCAAGGAGTAAGGGTAAGGGTGACACCCAGCTGTGACACACAAGCAGAACTGATGAAGTCCCACCAGTTCTCCGGCTATCCTCTTCCCTCCCTCTAGAAAAGGGGCTGACCATGCAGATCCCCCCATCTGTGGAGCAAGACACCTTGTCCTCAAAGCAGCCTCTCCCTTCACCATCTCACCCCAGAAGCGTCTAGTACAAGGGATCAGCATTCAGTAGAATTTGCTTTGACAAATTTTTCTCCCTCTCTAGATAAGATCCCTGTCTGTAGCAGGAACAGTTAGCTCCTGGCTCCTTATTTTGGCTGAGCAGAGCAGTAGGAAATCATGCAAACAATTTGCACAAGAGAAACTTGTTCAGGGGAGGAAATGGCCCCAGCAGCAATAGAGGAGAGCGAGGGAGGAGGAAAACAGTAGGGGAATTCCACGCTTACCCTGCTCTCCTGTTCCAGCCCTGTAACCTGCACTGCTAACCGCTTCCTCAGCCATCAGCAGGAACCTCTGCCAGCAGGCTCAGCAAGCACAGCTCCATCCTGCCCTGCAGCCCTCTGCCAGCCCAGCCCAGCTCCCTTCCTCCCTGCATACCAATGTGATGCTGCCCGGCTCCATAAAACTGTGCCAGCTGCCCTCTGGCAGCTCCAGGGGAGCAGCAGATCCCAGCGGGCTGTAGGCTCATCCCCATGTCCTCTGCTCCTGCCCTGGGTCTCCTGCTCTGCAGATTTCTTCTCCCCTTCCCTGGGCTTTGCCATCGGGTTCAGCCCCCCTGATCTCCAGCCTGGGCAGCTGCTGCTGCTCAGCTTGCTGCTCCTGGGGCCAAAGGCAGAGGTGGGAAGCGATGGGCGAGCAGGGGAGACAGCCTCCGCCTTTCCTGTGGTGCTCTGCAGAGGGCCCGGTCCAGGTGCTGGTGGATGAGGAGTGCTGGAGGCTGACTGGCAGGGGAGGCATTGCGAGAGGGCTGCGGGCACCTCGTTTTTCAGTGAGGTGGGGGAGGAGGAGGGGGAGGTGGGGAGGTGAAGGTGCCCCCGTTCCCCCACGTACTGTGCCCCTGGCCTTACATTGTCCCCACTCTGCACCCACACGTTTGAGCATTTTGCTCTGTTTCTGAGCAGGTGGTGGATCCTGGATTGCAGAAACACTAAACATCAGATGCACATGGACTGCCCCCTGCAAAACGAGGGGTCTGTCCTGCACTACCATCGCTGCAGGGATGAGGCAAGCCAGAAAGCAGGTCAGCCCATCCCAGGCAGGTGGAGCTGGTTTCACAGACATGGGCCGAGAAGCGAGATGAATGATAGCAATAAAAGCAGCAAACATCCCGAAAGGTGCACTGGCCATGGCAACTCCATTTCAAATGGAGCAAATTACCATTCTTGCTCATCAGGAGGAAAATATGTTCTACAGTTTCTGTACACACAAAGATATCTTTAGGTCAGAACAGCCTCTTGCAAGAGGACAGTGCCTGGACTTTGCCAGAGCCGGTCCAACACACCCTAACAATCATTTACAGCCCCACACACATATCCTCGCTGCCTCAGGATTTTCTTTTAATGAGGCACCAGCCGTGGGTCTACGATGTCTCAGGGCTTCAGCCCTGCATTTGCCCCAGTCAGAGGGACTTCCCGTCTCTGGGATGCAGAGAGCATCCCACGCAGCTCACTGAGAGGCATCCAGTAACCACTCTCACAGCTCAGACCCCACGGCCTCTCTTCCTACACAGTCACGTCTGACTCCTCGTTTATCCACATTGTATTAAAAAAACCCCGAACCAACAAAAATCAAAACTTTCTTTGTTAATTTAGCTGAGCTCAACCCTTTTCCAGCAGCGGCCAAGCCTGCCTGCAGAGTGCAAGGACCTGAAGCCCTCCCCATCTCGACTGATCTGTTTCAGCCAGGCATCAGGCTTCTGCATCCTAGGACATGGAAATTTCCAGCCATTCTTTCCCTTCCTCTGTTCTGAAGTTCCCTGTGCCTCTCCTCAGCTCCAAGGCAAACCTATGCAGGCGGAAAGTCTGAAGAAACTTCCTCGAGGCCAGGCTGAAGTCATCCGAACAGGGAAAAGAAAAAATCTCTTCTTGCCTGCACAACCTCAGAGGGCTGCCAGGACTTACCCACCTTTCGCCAAGGCTGTACGTGTGTGACCCCTGAGGCAGCCAGCAACTTCTAGGGCATCCTAAAGGAGCCTGTGCAGAGCTGCCTGCCCTCGCTTGGAGGGGCATCAAGCCCTCCCCTGCTCACCAAACTCCTGAGCACGCACAGAGGAAGAGCTGAGAGTCCAGGCACAAGGAGGTGGACACAGCAGGTTCCCTTCTCCCTCCGGCCAGCCCCATGTTAGGACTCATTTTCTTCTCTGCCCCACCACAGCGGTGTGCTAGGGAGCAACCTAGCACATGGACTTAAACTCCCCTGGCAATCGGGCAAGGAGGTTTCCAAAGCCTCTCTGGAAAAACCCAGAGAATCCCTGCTTCCCATTAACTATGGTCATCCTTCTGCTGGGAGCCAGCAACAGCCCAGCCCAGCCGAGCAGGGGGACTCCCAGCCTGACCAGCAACCAGGTGTGCTCTCTGCATCGGACTTTAATCCTTCTCCTAAAACTGTGTCTCTCCAGTCCTCTGATTCTGTTTTCTTCTTTCACAGTGGTTTTCCTTTGCTGTCACACGCCGAGCGTTCCCCCAGGCGCACACGCTGGGATCCAGGGGTACGGGGGTTCAGCAACACCCTGTTCAGCAGGGCAAGCGCCAAGCAAGCAGCCACACCGGAGCAGGCAGCCTGAATGGGGACAACCTCTGTTCCCCTGCACGGGGAAGATCTCTAGCACAGGGCTACACGAGATGGGAGGGTTACGACTGGCACACGCCGGTGAATGGTTAGAAGTGGCTCTTGGCCCCCCTAGATAAGCCTTCGCGCTCAATGCCTACCCACGCAGGCAAGGGCTCAGCAGGGAAGGCCCCTTCGCTACCGTCACGCGGAGGAGAGCTCAGAACATCAGCTCCCGTGGGGCCCCAGTTTTACTCGATTAACTGTTCCCAAGCCCTTGTTAAGGCATCTCAGCCCACAAGTCACCGGCACGTGATTTCTTATCAGCAGACGGGGCAGCACTTGTCTCTGGTGGAAGGAGGAAGTCAGGCTTCCTCCGCTCCCCTCCCTCCCCGAAACATGCACCCAACCAAAACTGCTGGGTCCCATTTTCCATCTGAAGGAGGCTGAGATCTCTCTCCCACAATTGAGCTGCGGACCCCTGACCTTCACCCCCGCAGCGGAGCCGCGCTGGTTTGCATGCAGAGCCCTGTGCAGAAGACGGCCACCCTCCTGCAGAGGCACAGCCAGAGAGCCCAGAGCAAGACTGCATGTGCTCTACTCAGCTGCCCAAGGGGCCCATCACCGTGGCATCAGCTACCGACGGCATAAACTGGTGTGTGGCCCGAAGACCAGCACGGGCAGAAAGGGAAACATGTTTTTAAGTTTAAGACAGAATATATAGTCCTAGAGAGAGGAAGCTCAGCCTAATTTCCCACACTGACAAATCAACTGCCTCTCCAGAGCTGGCAGAGGCTGCCATAAGCCCAAGCAAATGGAGGTTTTCCCTTGTGCTGGAATGCAACAGGCGATCCCGTCACACCCCATCCCACCTCGAAGGAGCTGGTCCCACACCCACCCCTTTCCCAGGACACTGGACTCATGCATCTGCCTGGCAATGCCGGAAAGGAGGGGGTTTCCTTGGTGAATCCTAACAAAGGTTGAGCTTGTCCGGAGGCCGGGCCACGGTGATAAAGCTGCCTGCAGCCTTCTCAGAGCTAGCCATGCCTGCAGCTGGAAAGCCCCTCTCTTCACTTGCATGCAGAGCAGTCCCATCGGGACTCCGTTCAGCAGAAAAGGAGCTGGTTTATGTGGAAGAAACAGATGCTTGGAGGAGACTGCTTGAGTGCACAGGGCTTGTCCTCTACCCGGTCGTGGAACAGGGCAGTGATACGTATCACTGCCCTAAGTGCACCCAGCACCTTCTGCCTGTCACCCTGTTCCTCATCCTTGACCTCTCCTGCCACGCCAACTCTGCCGCTCTCTCTCGGGGACTGATGTGCCGGTGCCCAATTACTGCAGCTCTGACTTCCCAGAGGCAGAGGGACCGCGAGTGGCACTGGGGGTTGGGGGGGGCTGACACGTGGGCAAATGATTCTTGGAAGACGTCACCCACACGTTTCACTGGCCATCACACCCAAATCTCCCCTGTTGGCCAATTTCCTTCCTCTAGAAGCAGGACCCTTTCTAATTTTGAGCGCAGAAAGAGCCAGTTTTAGCCCCATTGCTTCATCCTGCCTGGGTTAACGCTCCTCTGCCACGGAGGCAGGCAGGAAGGTATCCAAGGAAGATCCTGCTGACGCTCCAACCACCCAAGCACATGCTCCTCGCCTCTGCCTCCACCTCGTACACTTCCCCCACAAGCGGCAGGCTGACAAACACAGCCCCCTCGCAGGCACACCTCGAGGTGGCATGGGTGGGCGAGCCCGGGGGAGCTATGGACAGCCAAGACTTCTGCCAGATGGACAGCCAAGACTTTTGCCAGCTCCCTCTGTGTGAGCCCAGTGCTCCCCTCCGCTCAGTTACCAGCCAGGACATCTGGGGAAACAGGAACTACTTGGCCAAAACCCCTGAAGTTTTTGTATTTTCAGAATTACAATTACAGGAAAGTGTTGTTGCCCAAGTCTTCTGAAATATAATGGTAGTATGATTTTAATTGTTGGCCTGGAGCTGTTTTGTGGCAGACATTCAAGCAAGGCACACAAGGAAATGTGCTGCGAATGGAGATGAAAAGTCGATGGGTTTGTCTGGCTGGATGAAAGGGATGCAGCCTGTGGCCATATGATCCCTTTTCTTTGGGGACCTTCTGTTACCGGATGAGCAATTGGCTCCATAGACTTTAGCATTAGTATCAGCCCGACTTGACTTGTTTTTGCATACAAAACCGGCGGCAGTTCAATGAGTCGCTGGGCGCTCGCAGTCCCCATTTGCATCGACCAAGTAGTGGATGTTCAGCATTTCTAAATATAAATGCCGCCTACCTCTCCCACAAGGTCAGGAGGAGAGACAGGAATAGCAGAGGCAGAAATCCACAGCCTTGCCGCTCTAACCACAAGAATAGTTTTTTTTTCCCAGCGCTGGGAGCAGATCCCAGGAAAGCCGGCTCCTGCGCGGACACGGCCAGCCCGGAGCTGTACGAGCTGCAGCACCGTCAGACTTCTCGCTCCCTCCCTCGCTCTTTACAGATTTCCTGTTCTGAACTGCACTGTGAGTGAGAGAAAACAGAAGAGCAGCTGCAACTGTTTGGAGCGCTCTCCTGCCTACAGTAACCAAGGCACCACCGATTAATGTTTCCCTAGTTAATGAGATGCTTGCATTAGGCTCTGGCCAAGCAAGTCTGACAAGCAAAGGGCTCAGCCACCTTACAAGACAGCCCCAAGCAGCAAAAGCATCTCCAAGCAGCACTATCTACCAGACTCACTTAAGAAGAGCAAGCGGGGAGCCCTGGGCACACTGCAACGGACTAGCCCAGGGGGCTTTTCTGAGGCGTTACTTCTGCAGCTCTGCTTAAAAGACCCTTGGCTCTCTCCGTGGGCACCTTGGCTCTAGCATTACAGCTGGGAAAGGTGGCAAAGCTCCTCCATGCTGAGGAGCCCCAGAGCCAGCCTGTAGATACAGGACAGGACTAGAAAGCAGTATCCAGGCACCCGGCTGGTGAGCATGGGAGGCTGGGTTTAGTCTAACCTTGCTTGCCCCTAGACTTCCAGCCAGTCCTCGGAGCAGATCCCACAGTGAGCATTAATGAAGTAATTAGCAGATGCACAGGCTCCTTCCTAACCGGGAAGTAAACACTCGGGCTGGCTCCGTGCTCATCTTCAGCCTCAGAACTAGATAAGCTCTGCCAGGCAAGGACAGAAGCTCCTCGCTGCTCCTGCTGCTGAAGACACTTGCTTGCTTGTCTCAGTGCCTCTTAGTTTCTCTTCCTCTTGCACCATTACTCAATATCAAACTCCAGCCTGGGTTTGGGGCAAAGCTTTGCCCTTCTCATCTGCGAGCACGCTTCGCTCATGCTCCCTGTGTGCACTCATGATGAAAACCTTCCGTTGAGGGAATGTACGACAGGAAAGAGCTGTGATTAGCTGAAGGCACTTACCAGAAGCCAAACCAAATACCTCCAGCGTGATGCCTCTGCCCTTTAGAGGGCATTACGGATGTGGGAAGCCCCCCCTCATTATGAGAAACACTCATCCCCGTCACAGAGGCTCAGGAGGGCAGCCCTGTAGCAGGGCGTGCGTCACAACCGTGCCGAAGGCTGCGGTTGTGCAGGCGGGTTGGCAAAGCACGGCGATTTCCACCTGAGAACAGATAGTTCTTGGGTTGCTCGGCTGAGCGGTATCTGTGCCCTAACACAGCCATCTCAAGGTCTTGCCCTGCATAGCCAATCTCGTTTTGGGTCTTGCTTACGCACCATCTCACACAGCCAAGCCTTCCCCATTGGGGAGGAAACGTCGCGTTCTCTGGGGAAGAGACAGCGGGGGGGCTTGATTTGCTCCCACACCACCTTCTAGTTGCTAGCAGCCCCATCGCAAGTGGAAGTCGGCTTCCTCCGGCGGGTCCGTTCTGTGCCACGTTGCCTGGGGTGCCTCTCCCTGCTCACTCTGCTGGACCTGGCTCAGACGCCCCACTGCTCACCCACCCAGACCCACGCCAGGGTGCCAAGCATCCGTGTGCAGCGCAAGGCGGGAGGCTCGCAGGACAGGGGCTCGGGGAGTCCTTCCCAGCCCGGCTGAACGGGCGCTCCTCGGGAGAGGGCTGGGGACCACTGCAGATAAAGCCCAGCTTATCTCTAGGCACCGGCTCCACGCGGCGGGCCGGCTGCGAGGGGCCAAGCCCGGGGCTCGGAGGGGCCAAGCCCGGGGCTCGGGGGGCCCGGCGCTCGCAAGCCGCCCCCGGGAAGGCGGGCGGGCAGGGGCCGCGGTCACTCACGTGTCTCCGTCCTCCGAAACGTAGGTGAGCGCCTCCAGCTGCTGCCGGCTGAGCCCCTCGGGCGGCGGCGGCGGCTCCTCGGCGCGGCAGGCGGCCGGCAGCCCGGGCAGAGGCTCGGGAAGGGCGCCGGAGCCGTAGCTGGAGTCGAGCCGCTCCTCGGCGGCGGCGGCGGCGGTCTCGGCGAGGGTCTCGGCGGCGGCGGCCTCGGGGGGGGTCTCGGCGGCGGCGGGGGTCTCCCTCCCGCCCGGCAGCGAGCGCAGCGACTCGATGCCCGAGTCGCACTGCCCGTCCTCGCCCTCCCAGCCCGCCGCCTCCTTGCGGCACTCGCCGCCCGCCGCCCGCGACATCGCTCAGCGCCCGCCGCCCGCCCGCCTCGGCCCCGACCCCGACCCCGACCCCGGCACCGGCCCCGGCCCCGGCGCCGGGGGGCTCATGGCCGGAAAGCCAGCGAGCGGCGGCCGGCGCGGAGGCTAAGGCTCCGCGGCTCCTCCTCCTCCTCCTCCTGCCCCTGCCCGCACTGACTCAGCCGCGCCCGGCCCCGCCTGCCCGGGATTCCCCCCGCGGCCGCCCCGCCGCGCTGCCCCGGCACCCCCCTGCACCCCCTAAACGGGGGGCTGCCTCTGCCCGCCCGCTTCGTCCGGGGGCGGCGCAGGAGCAGCAGGAGGGAGAAAACCCACCCGTGGGCGCGGCACGCGTGGGCGAGGGCCGGCAGCCTGGGGCGCGCTGCGGAGGTGGCCACGCTGGGCTTCCCTACGCCGGGCAGTGCCCGCCGGTGCGTCCCGGACCTGCCTCCTCCCCTGCCCTGTTTGTCTGGGCTCTTTAAATAGCAGGCAGGTTTGCCAGGGGTGGGAGAGGGAGCTTGCCAGCCCCGGCGGTGCGTGGGTGAGGATGCTGTTGCGTGCGCAGGTGCTCACTGAAGCTGCAGGCTCTGTGGGAAATGGTACGGTGGATGTCACTTACTGGTAGCAGAGATAGGTGCGAAGGAGACGTTTGCTTTTCCCGTGTGCATGGTTTAACCCGTTTCACCCACCGAGACACCTTCTTGTCTGTCCTGCCTGTACAGGCAAAGGGAAAGGCCAGGTGGTCACTACAGTTACAGGTACAAGTCACTTGGTCTAGCTGCTTCCCGCCGCCTTGTTGTGTTGCAAATAGAAAGCCCAAAGCCCAGAGTAGCTGCCGGGGCTCACACAAGAGCAGCCAGGACGCAGAGATCAAAGCTGAAAATAGAAGCTCAAACGAAGGCCTAGCTCTCTGCCTGTGAATGATTGACCAGGCTGCGTTTCAGTGCTCTCCTTCCAACATCAAAACCATCCGGTTGTGTTCATCATGGATCTGCATAGACTAGACTTCATCTAGTTGCTTTCCAGTGTCCCAAGCAGTGAGCTTTCCACAGAAGACAACCTAGGTAGCTCTGAACGCAGGTGACACTTTAAAATCAGTTTCACTTGTTGCTTTTATTGCTTGGCATGCCTCTCTGCCTCCGCGGGGCACCCACCTTTCCAGTTCAGCCCAGCAGGAGAGGAGGGATCTCTTCGTGCCACACACCTGCAGGGGAGCTCACCTGGGAAAGCGTGGTGGTGGGTACGGGACCGAGTTCACACAAACCGCATGCAAAGTGCCAATGACTTCCCCCTCCTGTGCTGCAGCTGCCGCTTTGGGTTTGCGTCACTCCCCCAGCACTGGCCGCCAGGCCTTTAACCACAGCCTAGCTGCAGGCGACCTACCCACGAAAAGTGCCTCCGACCAAGCAGGAAAAAAGGGTTTGGGGTGTGAGGGCAGCAGGAGGCAGGCGGGGGAATTCTCTGTTGGCATCAATAACTTCTAGTCACAAGTTTTCCTCCCACGCTCAGGATCTGTCTCAGTATCTCCAGTTGTGTCCCTGGCACTGGCTGGCTGCGAGACTACAATTGCTAAGGGAAAAGAGCTTCTCCCACATCTTATCAGCTCTGTCCAACGGAGGTCAGGGATCTGGGCCATATATTCATGTCGCTCCCTCTCGCACCCTGGTGGTGGCTGCATCCCAGCTCCATGTGCATCTGCAGTTGATGTTCCTGACCCCCAGCCAGAATTTCTACACTTTCAGCTTTCTGTACCCAAGTGCTACTAGGGTACCCATCAAGTACCTTCCAAAATGCCTTTGCCATTTTCTCTAGTAACATACTAGATGTTGCTAGAGGTGCAGCTCCATCATGGAATGATTTCTTATAGACATTTGCATGGATGAAATCAGGTATTGGGAGAAATCCATGTTGGCCAAATCAGCACAAACCTGTGTAGTGATGCACAAAGATTTCACTTTTCTGTGAACTAGCTGCTGCTTGGCTTTGCAGCAAGTGGCAGTCACCCCTCGATTATCTTGCGATGTCCTGTTCCAGTTGCGGCATAGGTGCGGAGCCTGCTTCCAGGGCTAGCACAGGTCCAGGAGTGGTTCAGCCAAAGCACAGAGCCTGAGCCAATAAGCCCTGGACCAGCTCTGCAGGGAGGCAACTCGAGCTCCACCACTTGCGACTCTACGGTCCAGTCTACAGCAAGCTGTCTACACCTCTGACTGCAGAGCAGCCCCTGGAGGTGGCCTTCCTCTGCTGCTGATGTGCACTTAGCTGGAGCTAGTGATCTTGCAGCTTCCCTGAGGCAAGCCTTGAACTTTCTTGAGCTGGCTAGTGCTCTCCCAGGGCTGTGTTGCAGTGGTCTGCTGCAGCGGAGCTGCAGAGACCAGGCACTCCCCATTAATGTCAGCTATGCCACTCAGGCATGCAGGTCCAGCCGCTCTGCGCCCTGACCTTCCAACTACACCCACAAATACCCATCTCAGGCACCATCTCCTTGGCGTCTCTCTTCTGGCTGGGTGTGCTTCTACTATCCCTTCGGACAATTTGACTGGAAAGTCTGAAAGATGAACTTGGCCACTCTGCCTCATTATTTGCCTTCTGTCACTCATTCAGCAAGGCTTGGGCTCTGTTTTATGCTGTCTTCCCGTCAGAGAGCTTTTCTGCCCGGCCATGCGGGTTTTTTGGACTTACATTATTTTCAGAGGCTTTAAATAGAGGGAGTTATACATATACATATACATATACATATACATATACACATACATATACATATACATATATATATACACATGCACATGCACATGCACATGCATATATATTTTATATATATATATATATAAAAGTATTGGCAGGTAGTGGCGGAGGGAGTAAAAACATTTAAATATAATATGAGGCCAATTTTGATGTTCTGACTTGCTTTCGAGGATTTTAAAACCGAAACTCTAATTCTGGGCCCTCTCCAGTCCCCTTTAAGATGTGTCACTTAAAATGGTTAAAATTGCAGGGAAAAAATAAAGACACAGGGATCTATTCCCACTAGAGGTCAGTGTCAACGCACGCCACTCGAAGGCACCCAGAGCTACTCAAAATAACCTCTCTGGCAAGAAACTCGGCTCAGAAAGGCTCTCCCACCTCACTGCACTGCCAAGAGTATCGGGGCAGACCCTGGGCATGGGAAGGAATCCCCAGGCGACCTGTGACCGCCGGTACTGTCCCTGATAATGACCTGTCCCCAAGCACAGCCCTCTGATTTCCTAAGTGAAACCCAGCTCTCTGCACCCGACTTCTTGAACCCAAGCTCTGCCCACATCAGTTGCAGCCTGGGCCTGGCATCAGTGTCTTCTCCACTGTTCCTCAAGCTGTTAACTGGGTGAGATGAGGCTGAGAGAGACGGAGAAAGGGAGTTTACGCCCAGTCTGTGTCTGGTCTGAGGAAAAATAATGGTACTTTAATTGCCAGCTGTGGTCCTCCACCATGTTTAAGCAACACAGGTTACGTGAAATTGTTAAAAGCAGTTATTGCCATAGTAATTGACACCAGGCAATGTGACTGGTGCTGGATTCCCCCCATGCAGACTGTCCACCACACAGCTTTGGTCCCACACAAGCACTGGGCTGCCCCGTTTCCTGGGCATGCAGCCCTTTCCCCCCGTCCCCAGCAGCAGGAGTCCTGAGTCCAGCAGAAAGGTGCCAGACCCTCATCTGAGAAAGCTCCCACTGCGTTTTCCACACTGGAGATGCCTCTGGGCACCCTGAGCAGTAACCCAGACCTCTTCCTGGGACTCCAGCTCCAGCTCAGGGAGCTCAGCCCAGAAGCCACGTGTGCCTCTCGGCTGGGAGCAGAGGCCCCGGGAGAGCGAGGAAAGCCGCAGGAAAGACGACAGGCTCTCTCCTCCAACTGCTGTTCCATATATCTGACAGCAAATCAGCTCTGTAGTGCACGAAACTGGGACACTTTGCTTTCTGGCCTAACAGAGTAAAGCAGGAACATGACTTTTAAAGATTCAATGCCTAGAAGTGAGGCCAAGCTTTCTAACAGACCAGTGCAAAGCAGGTCCTCCTCAGGTACCCATTTTCTGGGGTAATCAGCCCAGAAAACACTGGCTGCCCTCTTGTGGTAAGTCTGGCTGAAATCACAGGGTCACTTTGAATCTCTCCAAGGATGCTGCTCCGGGCACCTGCTTGCTTTTGTAGTAAGGGATTGTTTCCAGTCGGAGTTTTCCTCCTTGCAGTCCATGTTGGATGCCTCTCGTCCTTCTGCTGTGCGCTCCCGTAACATTTTGGGACCCATCGCGCCAGTACGGTGACACAACCCAGAGCAGATCAGGTTTGTCTACGCGTGGTAGGTGGTCAGCAAGATGCCCAGCTAAAGCGCTCCCTGAGAAGGACACACAATTCCCACTGTTGCCCAGAGTCCTGCAGTGGACAGGGCAGCTTCTAGCTCCTTTTGTCATTCACTGTGTGTATACGTGTGTATGATGTGTAGGAAGTCAGACAACGAGGATTAATTCATTCTTTGAACGGGGATCACACTTAACTCACCCCACTCTCGGCCACGGCATTCACTTCCACAAGCAGAATGTGAGCGATATAAAGACGCACTAAAAATCCTCGAGCTTACAAAGTGAACGAATAAAACTCACAGATATTTTAACAAAATTTCATTCTAAATTAGATCCTCCTTGTGTAACTCCTGTCAGCTCAGTGGCTGCAGCAGCAATGCTGTCTGCTCACATGTGGGCAAATGCATGGCTGATAAGGCCTCGGTATGTATTTATTTATGTGTGTGTGTGTGTGCAGCTGTGTGTGCTCAGAGCTCTTGCAACAGAGATGGCAGATGTGGTTACAAATGGGGAGGGGATGGCAGATGGTCTTGGAGAACTGATAATAAAACCATGCTTAAATAGATGGTGAAACTGTGCCCTAGGTGAGAAATCTCGTCACCTGGGGCTCCCTTTATAGCTAGTGGAGAGACAGACTCACTTCCAGAGGGTGGCTCTGATACCCTCTGTCTGGCCACAGCGCTCTAACGAAGAGCGCTCCTCCCTCCCCGCGGAATAGCTGTGGAAGGCAGTGCTCCATCGCTGGGCTATCATTTATTCATGACTCTCTAAGCACAGTTTACCCGGCAGAGACTACCCAAGACAACAAAAACCGCAAGTCACCCAACCACCCCTCAGCTCACCTTGCCAGAAAGCGCAGGACGGGTGCTGACAACGCTGCATCCCAGGCTTCAGCATCACCACTCTGGCCCTGATGGCCATTAGAAAGGAGGATGGGTTAACTTCCATTTTTGAGTTGCTTCTGCTTGAGTTGCTTCCCGCCTCACCCCAGCCCCTCACTGTAGCCCTGCAGCCCCCCGCTAGCCCAGTCCTTGCCTCCTATCAGTGCTCCGAGTGGCTACTCTGCTGGTCCCTAGCAAGCCGCGCAGTGCTGCCAGAGGTATTACTCATGCAAGCTCGGCTCTGCTCTCAGGAGAGTTAAACCTCCCAGCTGCCAGACTGAATTAGAGCTTGTGTCTCTCCCTGCTTGCATCAGAGTGATTTGGGAACAGGCCTGGTGAAGCCATACTACTGTAAGCAAGAGAGGAGCCCAGGCAGGGGTTAGGACAGAGGGGTGAGCAGTATGGCTGGCTCTGGGCGGCGGGGAGGGGAGGTGGGGGTAAGCAAGCTGTCTGAAGTATTCAGGTGCTGAACAGGAGCACAGGGCACACAGAGGGCAGGTGGCCATCCCCTGGGATGGAGGAGCCCCGGCACCACGATTAAGTGATGAATGAGTCCGTGTTGCCCCAGTAACAGCTGCTCCCGGTGCATTGAAGGTGGGATCGCAGCCATTCCCCAAGGTGGGATTGCAGCCATTCCCCAGGACGTCATCCTCGCCACCAGCCCCAGCCCATGCGATGGCCCCTAAGTAATGCAGATGGTTGTGCGGTGGGCTTTTAGCCCCTTCCCCAGAACAGCCTCGTCTCCCCCGCCTGCCTGGGTCTGTGGGAAGAGTGGGGTGACGAGGGGATGCTTCCCCAGACCAGGATGCCTCAGCTCCAACCGCTCAGTGTAGAGAAGGCAAATTGCAACAGAAACCTATTTTCTGCTTTGAGGGAGGTGACTCCCCGGACCGTAACTAGGGATAGGCTAAATTCCCTGAGCCATTTGTTGCCATGCCTTATTCTTTTCTGGGGGTGATGGGCCAAAAATCTCAGGCAGAACAAAACATTTGCCAGGGGAGGATTTGGCTCAGTTTCCAGGCACTTGGGGTGGTCACCACTGCTCCGGAGTTATATCGGACAAGATGTCCTGAGGACTGTCAAACAGCATCTGGGCAGCTCTGAATCCACTTTCCATTTCTAGGGGGGATGCGAGGGAGGGCCCTGGGTATCCTGCTGGGCTGCTGCAGGGAGGAAAGCAATTTAACCCGAGCCACAAACCTCTGTGGAGCCTCACAAATAATTGTGCTGATGAAGAAATAGACTCTCATGGGGCTGGATGGAAAAAAAGCAAATAGCACACAGGCAGCCTGTTAGAAAGGGAAGGATCAGAGCAGGGATCAAAGAGTTTCCAACAACAGCAATTCCCATCTTTGAAATACACCCCAGAGCATGAGCTACAAACTTACCTACTTCACGAGGTTTCAGACTTTGCGCGTTTGTGAACCATTGGCATCTTGCCCATGGAGATGCGGACCCCTGTCTAGTGATGCTGAACAGAAACTAGTTCCCCAGCCACAAATTAGTGACCCCTACGGGTTCCTTCCAAAATAAAAAAGGGCACACCTGGATCTCCTCCCAGCAGACATGAAGTCTGAGTGTAGCCAAGGAAAACCTAACTAATGGCACAGATTTCCTTGAGGACAATGATTGCAGAGGTAAATGGCACCCGTGCAGTCAACACTGCCGACCAGCAATGGCAAAGGGATGTTGTTTAACCCGAGCAAGAGGCACGTTCCTTCACCCACACTCCCCTTGTTGCATTAATAAGGAGTAATTTAATTGGAGCGATGCATTCTGGAAGGCTCAGGCAGCCAGCATGAAATATCCTTGAAATTTCTAAATTTAATAGGCATTAGTTTCCAAGCTTAGAAAATCCTGCATCCTAACACGAGGGAATTTTCTACTACACATCTTCTTAAGAGAGAAAAAGCAGCAGACCGCTAGGAATCATTGATTGCTTTGGAACAAAAGACTAAATTTTGATCACATTTGGGCTATTGGACAAAATAAAGCTAAACCCAATGTTATGTGTGTGTGTGTATATATATATATATATAAAAAAGATGCTGTAAAATCCAGTTTTATATTTAGGCTACAAATACCAGCACAAGGATAGGTATCTGTGGTCACTGGTTTAAAATGCAGGCTCTGTCAAAATTTTTCCAGAAATTAAATGCAAATTTACTGCATGGGTAACAACTAAAAACATATTTAACCAGGAGCGAAAAGGCTATTTTCTCTACCTACCAGAGGCAGAAGTGTGAGACCTTTTCTGGCTTGATGCATTATGGAAAGTGAATGAATACTATTAATATGACCTAGTGCTTTACGTCTGCTTGGAACAGATATGAATGTCTCTGCAGGGTATCTGGAGAACAAACCTATTGATACCCCAGTAAGGGCACCACCTCTACTTCAGTTCTCATGTCTTCTTAAAAGCCTCCCTGCTTCTTCCAACCATTTTGTCACATCAGAAATGCCACAGTACCAGATGTCCCACTCTCTAACATGATCTAACAGTAGAGCACCCCAAAACCTACAGGAATAACTGGGGGGGGTTCTCACATATTATAGCAAAGATGTTTTTGTCTTTTGTTCTCTGGAGAAATAGGGGTTGAGTGTTTAGGGCAGTGTGTTATAATTAGGATGCCTGGGTTCTCCCTGTGACGGTGACACGGAACACGATCTTGAACGTTGGCAGCCTTGCTTCGGTTTCCAAAAGGCCTATGCATCATATAGCCTTATTTCTCCCATTCTTGGGAGGGTCCTGTGCTCTTTGTACCATGTTATTGGCCATGCCCTCGGGCTCCTATCTGAGGGTCAAAACCTGCCACGTGCCTGTTTCCCACAGAAAATGTCTGAGAACTTGTACAACTCCAGTTTGGACAGAGCAGGGCACAGGACTTCTTTGTGACACCTGAGCTCAAAAATAGCATAGCTGGTGATGTGTTTGGCAGTGTTGTCTCCAAGACACAGAAAACATGCTGCCAGGACCAGTATCAAAGATGCCTGATACAAAACCCCCTATTTCTGGCTCACCAGTAGCTACTGAATCCACTGGTGGAGGATAAATTGCAGGGCTCTGTGTGGGTGGCTCGATAGGGGTGGCAGTGGCCCGCTTCCCAAGGGTTAGTCCTAGCGGGTAACAAGCCCAAAATGGGCACACCGAAGGAAGCTGCTCCTTGAGTCTGTGGGTGTGCTGTGGAACTCCTTGCCACAGAACGCACGCAGCATCTACAAGTCCAAAGTTAACACAAATTCAAAAGTGAATGGACAAATTCCCCGGAGAAAAAGCCACCACGGGCTATTAAATGCAAAGACATAAACTCGTGTCACCTTTTTTTCCCTCTCCACCCTTCTGCTTTGCTCTTTTTGGGTGACATTCCCGTCTTTGAGAGAAAACCAGAGCTGTTCCTGGAGGGTGATCATCCCACAGGCGCCTTTTGGCCTAGCTGAGGGCAGTTCCTCCAGGAGTCCCTAGCACTGTAAAAAGCAGAAATGCATATACATATGCAAATTATTTGCAACTGTCTATTAGTGTGCGTGCGATAGCATACAGTGCTGCTACAGAAATCCTGGCAGCTCTGGGCTTGTGCCTCTTTGCCTTGCTCTGCCACGGTACACGTGCACACCGGTGAGCTCTCCTTGGAGGCACGGGATCCATCACGTGAAGATGGGTCTGAAACCCTCGAGAGCCAAAGTCTGCCTAGAGGATTGGGCAGGGGGTGCCTGGGCGGTAGGCAGCGAAATTCAGAGCAGGCTGCTCCTGCTTGCTGCTGTTCCCATGGAAACAGGGGAAAGGCGAGAGGAAACGCATCCCCAGCCTCTTTTGAAGACGAGCTCCTTCAGCAGCACCCCCGGCTGCCACACCTATTCCCATAGGAAGCAGTGGCTGGCAATTCCCCTCGGATGCGTCTCCCCGAGCGAGAGCACCAGGCCCATGGACCGTTCCTTCCCCATGGCAGGCAACAGAGTGGGCAAGAGCAAGCCAGTCATCCCGACGCCAAGGCTGAGCCTCAGAGCTCAGAAAAAGTGAAGCAATTTCCAGCAAATTCTGCAGCTTATGCTTTTCCCCAGTTTGGTTCTGGGGAAGTACCTGCAGGTACCCAAGACTGTCAAGGAAGCTGGGCTCTACCTGCAATATCTGGACCTAGATGAGGCTGGACCTTTCCTGAGCTCTGTGTCTGCGTGCGTCCCCTGAGGATGCTACTGTGAGTTTAGATGGAGGGTTTGAAGAGACTTTCCCACTTGTCCCTGCAACCAAGCAGGTTAAGTCTATGCTGCAGTCAGCTCTGTGGTAGCTAGCTGAGCACCCTTGGGCCTGGTGGAGATCAAAGCAGTGAAGACACTGTCTGACCTAAGATTGTTGCCCTGAGTGCCGGCATTAGCGCTGATGGTCAGCCTTACCCCCCAGACCAGCTGGGGCTGCCCATGGATTAGAAAAACACAGCTGGAGCTCACACAAAGCGCTCCTGGTCCTCCGAGCTCTCCCACTTCATCCTGAGGGGAGGAAAACCCACGGGACCCCTCGCCTCCCCATTGGGCAGCCCCGCTGGGGCCGAAGCCCACCCGGCCACCCCGGCCAGCCTGACGCCCCCTCGGTGGGGCTGGGAGCAGGACCCCTCCCCGGCAACGCCCGGACGGCAGCTCCGCTCCCGGTGGGGCTCCCGAGGGGCGGCCGCACCAGGCTCCCTGCCTGCCTGCCTGCCTGCCTCCCTGCCTGCCTGCCGCCGGCGCTTCAAGGTCACCCGCCGCCCCGCTCGGGGCGGGCGCGGATCCCGCCGCGCCCCCATCCCCATCCCATCCCATCCCATTCCCATCCCATCCCATCCCGTCCCATTCCATCCCATCCCATCCCGTCCCATCCCGTCCCATTCCATCCCATCCCGTCCCATCCCGTCCCATCCCCATCCCGTCCCCCCCGCCTCCGCCGCGGCCCTCCCACCGCGGCTCTGCCCGCCCTCCGCCGCGCCGGGCGCGGGCGCGGGAGCGGCGCTGCGCTGCGGCGGGGCCGGGGGCCGGGGGCCGGCGGGCGGCGAGCGCTGCCGCCCTGCCGCGGCTGGGGGCCATGCCGCCGCGCCGCCCGCCCGCCGCGCCGCCCCGCCGCCCGCCCGGCGACCGGCGAGGCAGCGCCCGGCGGCGGGCGGGATAATGCGGCTGCCCAGCCCGCAGGCACCGCCAGCGGGGCGCCCCCGCCGCCGCCGCCGCCATGTCCCCCCCGGCCTCGGCGGCCGCCGCCAGCGAGGGAGGCAGCAGCACGCCGGTGCCTCCGGAGGAGGAGGCGGAGGGGGCCCGAGAGGAGGTGAGGAGAGCGGCCGCCCCCCGGCCGGGGCTGCCCCCGGCCACCCTCCCTCCCCGCCCGCTTTGCATGCCGCGCTCGTTGACCGCCCCGCCGCGGGCCGGGCCGGGCTTTGCCCGCACAGGTACGGACCCCCTCGCCGGGAGCTCCTCTCCCCTCCTCCGGCCCCGGGGCTGCGGTGCGGGCCGGCGGGGGGAGGGCGAGGAAACCCGCCCGTCGGTGCCCGCCGCCGGCAGGCTGCCCGTCGCCGTGGCTCGCCTGTCCCCTCGGGCTCGCCGCCGCCTCGCCGGGGCTGGCAGGGGCGCAGCAGCCAGCGCCGTCCGGAGACGGGGCCGGGGCCGGGGCCGGGGCCGGGGCCGGGGGTGGCGGGGGCGTGGGAGGAAGGGAGGAAACCACAACAGAGAAGCGCGGGGCGCTGCTTGGGCTGACTGCGATGGGAAGGGGTTGGGAGAAAGGGGTGTGGAGGGAGACCCCCCTTCCTGCGCTCTGGCTTGCGGGGTGCCAGGAGGTAGCACGGCTGCCTGGGTCCCTGCGAGGGAAGACGCGGCGGGCAGCAGGGGAGAGGGCCTGGGGACGTGCTGGACCCTGGGGTTGCCGCTGGTGGCAGCTCGCAGCCGGAGGCAGGCTGGGGAGAGCAGAAGGTGCAGGCTAGGGCAGGCCAGGTAGCAGCACAGCCTTGCCTCCAGGTATGCTGCAGTCCCCCCCCAGCTGATGACTTCTCTAGCGTCCAGGCAGCAGACGCCGAAAAGGGCCGGGAGCAGGGTGCTCTGTGCATAGGGAGCAGCACGGGAGGCAGGTGTGCAAGCGAGCCCCTTTGTCTGCCCTCACAGATCCTGCTTGCAGCTTGGGCTTCCCAAGAGGAGAGAAAGCAACCGCACTGACTAGCAAGACCCACCTTACGCTATGGGGCTGGCGGCCCGTGGAGGGCAGCTAGGCAGCGTAGGAAGGGCAGCGTTCTCCTGGCGTGGTGGGTTGTCCTCGCCGGTGAGACCACAGCCCAAAGGGCAGCTTGGGGGGTTGCTCAGAAGCTGGCGCATCACTCGTCCTCTGCTGTTGAGGAGCTGCGGTTAGCAAGTGCTGCATAATCCTGGTATTCTCTGCCTCCTTGGTTTAGGAAGAACATGCATGCCTGTGCACGGTTATTCTATACATACAGACTTATATTTAGATATAAATAATTGCTGGAGAGGAATGCTGAAGTTCAAGGACTGGGAAGCTGTACAGATACCCTATACTCTGCTCTGCGGCTGTTCCTCTGTTCCTGCTTCCATTCAGCAGCCCCTGATGCCATGAGCCCAGGCTCTCCAAACGGATCCTGACCAGCGAAGCTAAACCGTGAGGCGTCTTTTTAGTGCGAGGACATGCTTGTGCCACACTGGGACATGATCTCTTGCCCCCAGTGCCCTGGCAGTGCTGGTACTACGTCCAAGAGAGCACAGTGGCTTTTGAGAGGTGCCAGAGCGAGAGCCGGTTTGGATGAAAGAAGCGTAGCAGGGGCAGTGTGCGGGTGAGTTTCCCTCGCCTACAGTGTCCCCTGCCTTGTGGGGATTACAAGAAGATCGTCTGGGCTTTGATTGCTCTGCGGTGGCTGCCAACTAGGGTGTCAGTATAATCTTACCCCGTGGGAGCAGGCAGAAAGGCTGCAGTCCATGACCTGCACTGGTTAGGCTAAGGGCACGCTTCCTGCGGCTAGAAGCTATCACAGACTTGCATGAAGCAGTTGGTGGAGGAGAGGGAAGCTACAGCCTCTCCTGACAGTGCCATGCCTGCTGGTGTCTCATCTGATGCAATGAGGAGAGACCTTAGTGGGGAGCTTGGATTCATGGGCTGACCTAGGGCAATCTTCTTGTCTTCAGAATTGTCGGGAGGGGAGGGTGTTCCTGCTCCCCTCTGTTGCCTGCGTAATTGTACTGCCAGTGTGATGTCCTCCTTTCCATCAGGACCAACTGCTGCTGCCAGCATTGCTGAGCATCCCGGGAATGTGGCTGAGTCCCACCTGTAAGGGTCCGTTGGCCAGGGCTGGCAGGGAGCCAGAGGAGATGTCTGGGGACTGGAAAATGGGAAATGAGCTCTGTCCTGTTGGAAGGTGCCTCATCTTGACATGTCTTGGGTCACTGTACCTCGGAGCCATGCAAGGCTTCAGCTTGTTCAGCTGCTCAGCTTGTCCCAGCAAGGCAAGTAGCAAGAGTTACTGGCTAGAGCTGGCTGTAGCAGGCTGGCTGAGCCCTTGTTCCCTGTTGGCATCACATGCATACACCTACACTTAATGACGGTAAGCTGAATCTCACTCAGCAATGCATTTCCACCTCAGAGGGTATGAAATGCCAAGGGACAAGCTCTTCAGCCTGGGAACAAGCAAAAAAATGTCCTTGTCCTGTTGCTCAGGTGGGATCCGATGGAGGGAACCGGTCTTCCTCCAAGTTGCTGTGTAAAATGGAGACCTTGGGTACCGTTGCAGGAGCTGACTGCTGGCAGGGTTCCCTGGCTCCTAGATGCTCAGCCTTCCCCTTTCCTCTGCAGTTGGCAACGCTGCCAGCCTGGGGCTGAGCCAGCTCTTTCTTCTAGGCAGGTAGTTCCTGAATCTGGACGGTAGGCATGTGGGGTGTGATGTGGGGGTTTGCTGGGACCATCCTGACCAGGAGTTGTCCATGTCTGTCCGGGGCCTTGGAAGACGGTGGCAGTTCCTAGAAATGACTCGATCCTCCCCACCTGCCTTGTTCTGGGAATTTGAAGTCAACGGGGACAGGGCTTCTTAATTTGTTGCATGAGGTAAGCAAGTCGGCAGGGCAGAGCCATGGAAACTGATGCTCAGGAGTCCCACTGGAGTCTCCTGCAAGCTGCTGCCACAGCCTAGCACTCGGGAGCTACCTGGGCCTTCAGGCTGCTGGTCTGGGGCTTTTGATTCATTTTTTCAGCCCCGTAGAGGGCTGCCTCTAGGACACCTAACCCTGTGAACCCCGGGGCGTCTTGTAAAGTGAGGGCTTAGCGTTCTGGGGATGAACTGGAGATTTCAGGTTGGTCTCTGCAGGGAGAAGCAGGTGAGAGGCAGGGGAGGTGAGGACATGGGAACACTTGTTAAATGGAGGGATGGTAGATGGGGCCAGGGCCAGGCAGTTTCAGAGAGGAACTTTGTAGAGCTTGAAAGATTTCTGGAGTTGTTTAGTGTTCTAAGTTGCAGGGTCAAGGTTGTAGGGGCGATGAAGGTATTTTGGCCCATGTGCTTGGTCAGGAGGGCTCTGAGCAGGTTTATCCCCTCGAGGCTTTTTTGAGACGAGGATTCCCCAGATCTCAAAGGAGTTTAGTGCAAGCAGTGATGGACGCCCTCTCTTCTACTGCCTCTGCCCTGTGCATTGTGGGCATCTCCGTTTGCTTCATGGCTGCTTGTAAGTCATCCCCTCCATCCCTTCCCGGCCATCCCAGAGCAGCAGCTGCAGGTGTGGGACTCCATCGCCTTTCGCCTCAGGGGCAACGTCGGAGGCAAATGCTATGTATGAGGGAGGGGAGGCTGTAGCAACACTCTACCCCTTGCCCTTCCCAATGTGTGTTACAGTTAGCGCCCAGGCGCTTGGTAAGGGTTGTCCCATGTGTTCTACATGGTGAACTGAAGCACAGAGAAGGGAGTTGACTGGGGTCCCACAAAGGGGTTGGTCAAGCCATGGCTGGACCAGTTCTGCCCTCTAGCACTGCAGAGATGTTTAGGTGCACCTGCAATGGCAGATTTGCTTACCACTCTCCAGTGCTCAAGCCTGAGCAGTGCAGGAGGCTCCTGGTGATGGAGGGAAACCCTGGTTGCAGTGAAGTAGGGCAAGCCTTTCGCCTTGTTCCATCAGACTGCAGCGGGCAGATGACGATGGCATTTGTATCAGAGCCTGCTCTCCTCTCAGTGACACTGTTCTGGGACAGAAAGGATTTCCCTTTCCTCAGCTTTTTCATCTGCATGTTTGCTGTGCTGGACTTCTCCAAGGCTGGGTAAGAGCTCGAGGAGGCAATCTTATTCAGCTGCTTCTGTGGGGGGAAGCCATGGAGCCAGTTGTTTGCTCCTGTGAGCCCTTTGCAGCCCGGGAGAGGAGCAGGGATGCTGCAGTTCCTACTGGGATTAGGCTCTGCAGCTGGCTCCTCCTCCGTCTCTGCTGTGCTTGTATCCCCTGTCATTGGCACTTGATCAGCTTTCAGAAACCCCACCAGCACAGCTGATGTGTATGTGTTTTACCTCAAAAGCCTAGGACAAAACTGGGTTGTAAACAGTTTACAGCAGGGGTTAGCGTGACCCTGTAAAAGCGCCGCAGTATCTAAATGCTGCGTAGTCCTAGGAGGAGACTAATGCGTGGACTAGAGCCCTGCTAACACAGTTCCTGGAACCAAGCCTGGGCTGCATCGCGCTCCCTGCCGCCCTGCCCCGGGCGGGTAACCGCAGCAGGGCTTGCCTGCATGTCCGCAAGGCGACAGCCAGCATCGCCCTTCTCCTGAGCAGGACGACGCAGGCAGCGCGGGATGTGAGGGGCCGGGGAGCGACTGGGAGGTGGAATTTGCTTTTCTGAGATGGGCCTGGCTGAAGACCTGCCTCCCTGGTGCCCCTTCCCCAACTTGTCAAATGAGTGAGCTGTACGCTTTGCTTTATTCCTTGTACTCCATTTGCAGATCCCCGCCCCCAACAAGGCACTGTTTCTGTGCAAGCCCTCTCACCCCATAGACACCCCAGGGTTAGCGTGTGCCTTGCACCTCCTGCTCAGAGCCCCCATGCTTCTCCTTCGGCTCAGCCGTCCCCTTAGAGCATCACAGCCAGGGCTGCTGGGGAAGATTTGCGATGCAGAAGGCAGCTGTGGGAGAGGAAACCTTCAGCCGCCTGGGTGGTGGCACAGCAGTCCAGTGCGGGAGAGCCGTGCTGTAGCCGAGCAAAGGCAGAGGCATCCGGGCAGGCTCTTGTAACCGCAGCGGGGACCTGAGCAGGGAGGGCACAGCTCAGGCAGCTCTGCCTGCTCAGTGCCCCCCCTGCCTCTCCTCCCTACCTTTTCTCTTACCTGGGGTTCCCTTCTTCCCCCGTGACTGTGAGGCTGCCGCAGTGGAGGGTTGCACTGGGAAGACCGGGGCACACACGTGTCTGTGCCGGAGCTGCTGAGCAGAACTGCCCTGTGCCCCGTGCTGTTGCCTGCAGACCAGCGCTACCCCACCTGCCTTCCCTGGGGTCTGTGTCTCTGTCGCGGGCTCTCATTCTCAGTCAGTTTGCCCCAAAGAGGAGGACTCAGCGCTACCAGTGCTCGGGACCCCCAGTGGGATGTGCCATCGTTCCCCTCGCCACCCCTCTGGATGTGCTGCGGGCTCCGCTCATCACAGGCTGGCTGCTGGGTGGGCGGGAAGGGAAGCTCCCTGCCTCCGGGAGAGAAACCTCTGTTGGAGATTTGGGCTGGATCCAGACCTGCTAGTCACAGTGGCAGAAGTCCCACTGGCATGGGGTGGACCAGGCTTTGGCAAGGTGTAGGGAGGAAAGATTAGCATGTGGGACTCTAGGGGACCAAGCCAGGGCTGAGGGGCTCTTCAGGGAGAGCAAGGGGAATTTCTTAGAGGAAAGAAGAGGCCTAGATATGTCCCTAGATCTGCCAGTGACATTGTGACCTCTGGGTCTTGCTTTAATTTCCCTTTTCATGCAAGAGTGAAAGTGAACCCCCTGCTTTCTAGCAGCGTGAGCCCATTAAGCTCTTTGGGATCCCTGGATGAAAGACCTCTCCAGCCCAGTGCGCTCAGGAATGGAGGAGGAATGGGGCCAGACTTGGACTTCACTGCCCTGAGCGGTGTCATTAGAGCTGGTGTTAGCCCCTGCAATGGCGGAGGTGAGCTCAGGAGCTGTGCTGCGTGCAGCTGGGGAGGGAAAGCAAAGCTGAAAGCTTCTTAGTGAGCTTAGTGGCATCTGCATGAGGCTGGGGTTCTTGCCCCCCTCTCTCAGGTCGCACCTTTGGAGATTGCTGGGTTGGATGGTGTTTGTGCTGGATGAAGTTTGTTGTGTAAGAAAGCAAATAACCTCTTTGCCTGTTCTCCCTTTGGGTGTGATACTGTCAGGTCTCACTGACCAAGCTGGATCAATACTTGAGACTTCAGGGTGTTGCAGAGAGTGACGGAGGTTTCCTTAAGTGGGTTTTTTTCCCAGGTCTTTGTGAAACCCTGCACAGTTCCTATGGTGAAGGCATCAGTGCAATCTCTTTTAAAAGTCCTATTGCTGAAGCCCTGCCCTTTCCTCACCATGAAAGACCTGAGAGCGGTTTTTCCAGAAGTATGGGCTGTCACAACCAAATTCCACTGCAGGCAGGGCCCTTTCCTGGCAGCCGTGACCCACCGCTTGCCCTCCCTGCTGCTGCAGATTGGTAGGGTACTCTTCTCTTCCAGCCTGAACACCTTTTAGGATGTTATTCCATGTTCGCTTTCTCTCCCACCAGAGGTGGCTGCGTTTCAGTCGTGGAAAAGTACTTTCCCATTCGTGTGGTTTGTAAAGCACCTGAGAAGCACTTCAGAGCCCCTTGGGCTGCCAAGTGTTGTGGTGGGAATCACCATTACCAAGCAGAGACCTTCCCAGCTGCAGAAGGTTTGTTTCTCCACCTTACAGGCACCCCAGGCCGCTTGTGCTGCCCTGGTAGGAGAAGTCTGAATGTTGCTGTCAGTCGTTACTGGGAAAGGGGGAGAGACTAATGCGAGTGGTGAGAGGCGCGATGGGGTGAGCTGTCGTGAGGTGTTCAGGTGGGACGACCCATCAGTTAGCGCTGCCTGTGCTGGTGGGATGGCTGCAGAAGCCGAGGTACGTGGAGGGCATCCCCCAGCCTCCATCTTGCTGTGCTTCAGTGTCCCTCCCCGGGACGTGGCAGTGGTGAGGGTTACTCCCTGTTGAAGAAGGGGGATGCTCGGGGTGCGGGCTGGCAGAGTTGCCCTCTGCCGCTCTCCTCCACGTCCAGCAGGGCTCCGGCCATCTCCCAAGGAGGGGCAGGGCACCGTGAAGGGAAGGGGGGTGACAGTTGCCCGCACTCTGGGACTGTCATCCTGGGAGAGATCCCGGCCCCCGGCCTGCCCGCTGAGGCTAGGAGCCCTACAGCTTCTGCTGTTTGTCCCCGTCCGCGGAGCTGCAAGTGCCACCACGGCACCCTGCTGCCTGCTCCCCTTCCCCCTGCCGCTGCAGCCTACTGACTTCTCTCTTGTTTTCTCTCTCCTTCTCCCCGGTCCCCCGGAGCAGCAGCGGCCAGTGAAGCAGTCTCTCAGCAAGTCCCTGTGCCGAGAGTCCCACTGGAAATGCCTGCTGCTGTCCCTCCTCATGTACGGCTGCATGGGAGCCATGACCTGGTGCCATGTCACCAAGGTGACCCGGCTGACCTTTGACAGCGCTTACAAGGGCAAGTCCATGATGTACCATGACAGCCCCTGTTCCAACGGCTACGTCTACATCCCCTTGGCCTTCCTGGTGATGCTCTACGTGGTGTACTTGGTGGAGTGCTGGCACTGCTACACCCGCAACGAGCTGCAGTACAAAGTGGACGTGGAGAGCGTGCACGAGCGCGTGCAGCGGATGCAGCAGGCGACCCCCTGCATCTGGTGGAAGGCCATCAGCTACCACTATGTCCGCAGGACCCGGCAGGTTACCCGCTACCGCAACGGGGATGCCTACACCACCACTCAAGTGTATCACGAGCGGGTCAACACCCACGTGGCAGAGGCTGAGTTTGATTATTCCAATTGTGGAGTTAAGGACATCTCCAAGGACCTCATTGACTTGGAGAGCTACCCGGCCACGCGGCTCCGCTTTACCAAGTGTTTCAGCTTTGCCAATGTGGAGTCGGAGAACTCCTACCTGACCCAGCGGGCCCGCTTCTTCACGGAGAACGAGGGCCTAGATGACTACATGGAGGCCAGGGAGGGGATGCACCTCAAAAACGTGGACTTCAAGGAATACATGGTGGCCTTTTCCGACCCAGACAACCTGCCTTGGTACGTATCCCACTATGTCTTCTGGGTGGCGGCTCTGCTGACCCTATCCTGGCCCCTGCGGGTGCTGAATGAGTACCGCACCTCCTACGTCCATTACCACGTGGAGAAACTCTTTGGGTTCGACTACGTGGCGGTGACGCCGGCCGAGGAACGCTCCTTCTGCCGGAGGATGCCCCGTGTCAACACAGTGGACAGCACCGAGCTGGAGTGGCACATCCGATCCAACCAGCAGCTGGTGCCCAGCTACTCGGAAGCGGTCCTGATGGACTTGGTGGGGCTCTCCAGCTGCACCAGCTACTCCGCTTGCCGGTACGGGGGCTACCGGCAGAACTGCGAGCAGTGCCACAGGACTATAAGCAGCTCCTCCATCTTCTCCCGCAGTGCCCTGAGCATCTGCAACGGCAGCCCCAGGATCCCCTTCAGCAGCAGCCGCTTCTCCCTGGGCCGCCTGTACGGCTCGCGACGCAGCTGCCTCTGGCAGAGCCGGAGTGGGAGCCTGAACGAGCAGAGCTGCCCCACCGAGCAGACCCGCCTCTCCAGCCAGGTGACTGTGGAGGAGGAAGAGCCCCCTCCTTACCAGGATGCCCTCTACTTCCCCATCCTCATCGTGCACCGCAACGAAGGCTGCCTGAACCATGACCACCGTCACCTCCACCGCAACGGGTCCTGCGTGGAGACCTCACTGTGAAAGCAGAGGGCGGTGAGATCTCGTTGTCCATTGCCTGGCCCGAGCCAGTGCAGGATTTGGGAAGAGGAGCGCAGGGGAGGGAGATGGCCTAGGAGGACATCAGGATGGAGCGGACACGGCATCTCGCTCCGGCAGCCAGCGAAAGCTCCCCCTGCCGTGGCTCTGACCTCCCGGAGGGGTGAGTGCTGATGCTCCCCCTGACATGGCACAGAACTCTAGACCGACCACCACATGCAAAAAAAACCCAAACCCAACCAAACCAACCCCAAAACCATCATTCATGGCATCAAGATCCAACAGGGGGAATAAAAAGACAGGCCTGATGCAGGGAGGGGGGTGCTTTGGCTCCCAGCCCTGGCTCCAGGCTGGCTCGTGCTCCGAGGAACCAGCAGCCACCAGAAAGCGTCCTGCTGCACCTCTGCCCACCCCGCTGCCCATGCTGGAGCGAGTCCCCTCGCAGGGTGGAGGGGAACGGGCCCTTTGGGAGCGGCGTGTAACTGCCTGTGCCTAAAGGTCTGGGGCATCCAGGCACGTGGAGCTGAGCGGCAGGTTAGAGCAAAGGCTGAAAGCCACGAATCCAGCTCTTCCCCTTCCCCCGACCGTTCCCCACCCTCCCCACTTTTTTTTTTAGACCATGCTCCGACTGTTACTCTGTTCTCACTGCTGGGAATGGCACCGCCTCCAGAGGATCCCAGGCTCGGCTCCTTAGGAAGCTTCGGCACGCCAGCTCTGAGAGTCAGCATCCCCTAGGTAAAGGGCTTTCTGTGTGGGATTACAGCAGACAGGCAGCACCGGGTAAGGGATGAATGTGCGAACCCAGATGTAGCGGAGATCTGCGGCGTTACTGATCCGCTTGCTGGAGGAGGGCTCAGCTGGAAAGAGAAAACGGGAGGCTCCCGGTGAGCTGGGGAAGGGGGAGAGGGTGGCAGTGGGACAGGCATTGTGGTAATAGGCGGCACATCAAGCGGCTGGGGTCCCGTCCTGGCTTTGAAGTGTGTCCTAATTGGTTCAGACAAGCATCGAGGAAGGCTCTGGTCGGTTCAGCTGCAGTTCACCTATTAATAATAGAGCAGCAGGTTGGTGCATGTCTGCAAGAGTGAATTTTGCATGAGATCAGGCTGGGTTCTGGCTGCAGACTCAGCTGCAGGCTCCTGGCAGCATGGTTTTGTCAGAGAGCTCTGAGGGGCTGGGAGGGAGAAATGCAAAAGCACCCTGCAGCGTCAGGAGCCCGGGCTGGGAAAATGAGGAATGAAGGGATTCCCTTCTTGTGGGACCCCGCTGTGGGTGCAGGACCTGCAGCTGGGAGACAGGGAGGCGTCTGCCGTGAGGGATGCTCTGCAGAACAGAGGCTGGGGATATGTTCGAGGGGAGCCTGCTTAAAATGGAGCGGCTTGCACTACAGAGGTTTTTGCAGAGAGGTGTCAGGCTGTGAGAAGTGAGATGGCTTCTCTGCAGCCCATTAACCCCTGGGTTCCTCTGCCTTGCTCTTGTTGGGGCAGGTTGGCCAGCTCTGAGCTCTGTGCTGCCCCTTCTACCCTGCCAGAAAGGATCTTGGTGACGTTGGGCAAGGAGCCTTCATGTCGCTGAAGCCGCACCAGTGACTGCAGCATGCAGGCACCCAGCTTTTCCTTCTCCGTTAACACATCCCCGGATCTGTTGTGTCCCTGTTCTCAGAAAAGCTGTCTCCTCTTCAGTCGGCTCTTTGGGGGAGTGCATGCCAAATCAGGCAGCGATTTCTCCAGACAGCACTGCTCCTCAGCCTCACCATGCTTCCCTTGTCTGCTGGGGCAAGCAACAGCTGAGAGCAGCAGGTCTTGGGTGACAAGAGCAAGTCCATTAGCACCTGGGCATTTGAGCTTGGTGTCTGCCTCCGCATCCCATCTCAGAAGGGCAAGATGTAACAGCAAACTGTAAGGCAGTGTATTTAGTCCAGCCAGTCTTCCTCCTGCCAACTTAGTAACGAAGGGTCTGTTTCTCTAGTCATGCTGCTGTACTGCTTCACCTCCCAGGTCTTGGGGAGGTTGCAAATGCACCCTTCCAGCACATCAGTCCTCTTTTGAAAATCACCTCTTGCTGGCAAGCCTGGAGCGGTCAGTGCCTGCAGGCATGGTAAGGCTCTGCTTGGCTTTGCCCCCAGAGCAGTCTGTTCTCCTGCTCTTTGTGCCCTGCGTGTCCTGGTCGGCGTCTCTTGCCCTTCAAGTCAGCTTGTCCTCCTGGATCTCAAGTGCTAGACTCCAAATGGCGGTTTGAACAGAAAGTCCCTTAAAATCTCACTCGGTTATGATTCTGTCTTGTCATCTGCCCTTACTCTTGCTACCAGACCTAGACGTTGGCTTAAATAAGGGGGTCCCTTTGAGAACAGAGAAGCATAAGGTCTCCGGTGTGGGCACAGCTCTGCGTTTTGTTCTTGTCATTATTGGCACAGATTCAGACTGGGTGAAAGTCGCTACAGCCCCCTTGGACGCCTGGGGGTTTCCTTGCTTAGTGATGACATTTGGCTTGCTGTGCACTTGTGCTTCTCTCTCCAAGGGCCTAATGTAAGCCAAGGCCAATGCTGAGGGTCCTCGTGACTCTGGGGAGATAATGCGTGTGCTTGTATGTCTTGGTGAATCAGGAGACGTTCGGTCAGTGGAGCTGCAATGGGTCATTAGTGAAGAATGTGGTCTGCTTGTCCTTCCTAACATGTTCTCTTTGAAATCTCCTACACATTGCTTAAATTAGGCTGCGATGTCTCGTCTTTCTATCTCCAGCCTCCAAGGTGCCTTGGACAGATGGATTTATCTAAGATTTGGCAGGCCTTTTAGCTCCCTGGGGCAAAGACAGTCCTCGGAATAGGGACAGATTAGTAGGGTCTCTGTGCCCCTGTCCTTTAGCACCTGCAGCAGTTCTGCTTTCAGGCACCTTGTCCTTGGCTCTTTGTGGGCCTTTTCATGAGATTGCCTCAACTCATTCTTCTGGCCCCATTTTCACCTATGAAATCTTATTCTGGAGGTGGTCTATCCAGGTGGACACATGTATCTTTGAGGCATGGCTGCTGCTCTGGCCTGCAGGATCCATGCAGAGTCTTCCTGCTGCTGAACACCTTCCCCATGCCCATAGTGCCAGCCGCAGCCAGGTCCCAGACGTAGTCCCAGTGCCACAGTCTGTGGCCGTGCCAGACCCACAGCACCCTGAGAAGAAGTGGGAGCTCTCTAGTCAGTGCTCCCCGCTGCACGCCAGGATTTCTCGGACATCCCTTCCTCATGTTCTTGGCCCTGCTGCCCCACTACACCTGGTGGAGCTGCACCCCCGGTCCAGCCTACTCCATTCTCGCCAGGCTGGAGACCTTCCTGCTCTGTCTTAGGCTCAGGAAGGCGGGTGCCATGCTTGGGCATGGGAGGGGAGCGGGACTGGGCAGGAGGAACAGGTGGCTTGGTGGAGCTGAAGACGACAGGCTGAAACTGGGGTTGTGCTCCCTCTCCATCTCCTTGCCTGCAGTGGCAGGGCAGCATGTCTAGCCAGGCAGGGAAGTTCATGGCAGACAACTAGGCTCTCCCTTCCCACCTCCAGCATGGGACTCAGCCAGCAGAAAGCGTGTGTGCGTGTATAGGTTTCCTCCTAAGCGTTGGCGAGGGACCCCAGCGCGCTGGGCTAAAGGGCAGCTGATTTAATTCTCCTTGCGGCTCAGGTTATCAGCACAGATGTCCAGAGACGGTCTGTCCCTGTTCTGGCGCACAGCCTCTCCATGGTGGAGTGGTCCCATCTCCCCCGGCACACAGACATCCACCCGCCACAGCTCCGGGCTGAGCAGCCGTCAGGTGCCTGCTCTTCCTGCAGACTTGCGTCTGCTCTCTGCCGTGTCTGTGTCGGTGACGATGATTCCTTTGGCAGCTTGTTCGATGGCCCAGTCTGCTCCTCTCATGATAGCCTGCTCCCTTATATCTAATCTGAATTCTCCCTGCTGTATCTTAATCCCATTACTTCTCCTCCATTGACTGGCGAGTCTAATTGGCTCTGCTCCTTTTCCCCATGGCCTTCCCGACACAAGCAGGTGTTATCTGGTCTCTGCAGCCTTCCCTTCACCAACCCCAGGGTCTTCTCTCCCCCAGGATCTCACTGGGCAAACCCTGGCTTGTGTGATGGTGCGGTTTTCCATGGGTAGTGAGTATATCCTTCCTGCTCTGAGCCTGGGCTGGGCCAGAGGAGAGGGCCAAAGGTGCAAGCAATGCCTTGGTCTGTCAGGATGGCTGTGTCCTCATTTCTGGTGCAGAAGATCTCTTCAAAGTGAGCAAAGTTGCCCAGAGAGGTGGTAGATGCCCCATTTCTGGCAACGTTCAAGGTCATGTTTAACGGGGCTCTGAGCAACCTGATCTGGTTGAACATGTCCCTGCTCATTGCAGGGGGAGTGGACAAGATGACCTTTAAAGGTTCCTTCCAACCCAAACTGTTCTATGATTCTATGCAAGTACACAGAGCTGCTGGCCCCTTACGCAAGGAAAGCGGGACAGCCAGCATCACCCTCTGGGAAGGTGAAAGACGGGTGCTTGTCAGTACGAGGGGGCAATAACTAGAGGATCTCCGCAGTCAGACAGCCTTGGTTTTTTCCATATGTCATTCACCCATTGCAGCTTTCCATGGGCCGAGAGTCAGGCTCAGCACTGCACTTGTCAGCAGGCTTTCCTCGCATACCGGACGAGTGAAGCGGGAACGTTGCCAGCTCCTCTTCCTGGCCCTTCACGGCACTAATACGTCCCTAGAAGAGAGCTAGTCCTCACTGCTGCAAGGCTGGACAATAAGTTTGGGCTATTTGGTGTTTCCCGTTGCTGCCAGTATACTTGCCGGGTACTTAAAAGCTCTCCAGCTTTCCTGAACTAGAAAAAGAGAGAGAATGAGCGTGTGAGAAGCTCTGGATTAGCTGATCTTCAAGACACATCACCACCCATTTATCCATCTTTCAGCACACACTGGAAGCTTCCCAGATAGTGCCTAGCACTTTGTTCGTGTAGAGCCAGGCGGTGACACCAGCCAGCCTGGTGGTACTTCTTGGGCCCACTGTGTGTCATGCAGACCACACCAAGGAGGGAAGCTTCAGAGAGGGCTTTTGGGTTGAGCAACTGTAGCGGCATTCGTTAGAACAGGGAGAGGGAACCTCAGCTTATGGCCAATGCCAAGCCTTCCAGAGTCACACACCAGGCAAATACTCAGGATTAGTGCTGGGGAAGCTGCTGTTTTTCTGATTTCGAACAAGCACAACCCCCTCCCTTTCGGCTCCCCATAAAATGCACGTCAGAGACCCAGCCCATCCGTGCCCTCTTTCTTGTCTCTCCGCTCATGCTCAAGAGGCTGCAGAGCTCTTTAGTAACTCTGATGGATGCCCGTGGGGAGGGGACTGCAGGAAGAGGTTTATTAAGTGGAAGTTGAGGAAAGTTAGGTAGCAGCTGATGTCGGTAGAGCAGTGCCTCCTGATTAGCCTGTGGGAAGAAGAATACCTTTTAAGCTCTCCTTCCAGCCTTTCCAACCATGGCTTCAGTACTGCTGTCTAATATCACCAGGATGCTGCCTTACTTTTAGCAGGGTACAACCTTGCTGCAATGTGCTCCTACTCTGCTGCAGTAGCTGTAGGGCATGGGTCTGAAAAATTACACCACTACCAAGAAGCTGTGTTACCAAAGAGCTAGAAGTCTCAATTTGTGATACGTGCTTCTAATCATGTTTCATTCATATTTGGTGGTTAGAATAAGGTCTGTATGAATATGGTCTGGATCCAGATCATCTCAGAAATGGGACATGGTTTAAGTGTTAGCTCTATTTGGTAATGCTGCCTCCTGTGATGCTCGTGGGCCCAGAGCCTCCACTGAGCCAGGTCTGTGTGGGGACCAAAGGCTGGTTCACAGGACTGGGAGCCCAGTGGGGACTTGGCGCTGAGCCCGCCTAGGGCTCTTTTCCCCGTGGGCATTCTGGAAAAAGGGGAAAGGGGCTTAGTCCCATTTCAGGTAGAAATGAATGGGCTATGTTCATTCCTAGTGTAGTTTTATTGAAGCCAGTGGTACTATACCAATGTGAGCTTGGCTTAGCAACTTCTCAGAGTGATCTGTCCTCGAGTCCAGACAAATTGATCTGTCACAGTGTTGCTTTGATGCATAGAGTTCGTGTTGGGACTTGGCCAACATGAATGCATGTTGAATATCTACTGTCTCTGTAAGCAGTGGGTTGAATTGTTCTGCTCTACTGCCTCCATCACAGCTGCTCCGCCAAGGGAAACGTTATGCTCATGGATGCGATCTCGTCAACTCCCTCAAAAGCAAGCTAACAAGCAAATTGACCTCCACCGCACTGGGAGAGGAGCCTTCTCCCACAGGACTGTAGCCTTTCCACACACGAGGGAAAAGAGGTCCCAAGGACAGAACTGAACCTGCAAGACCCATGGCCTCATGGCCTCCCCTTCCTCCTTCCCTCCTCACCTCGTCTGTCTGTCTTGGGGGAGGGACAGTTTCTTTGTGGAGTTCAGCAAGCTCCTCTTCCTGCAGCTCATAACCAGGCTCGACTAACAGGTACGTCATCCACCTATGCAACACTTCCAGAAGCTGCCGAGTTTTCAGGAGCCCATTACAATGCATGGCGTGGCCATCCAGCACTGAGAATAAGCACAGCGGCTGCTGGAAAGCTAAGTGGGTTTTATTCCTCCCCTCCTCCCGAGGAAGACTGTTTTTGTTGGGGCTTTTTATTCATTAGTTTGTTTTTTGTAAAATTCATTTGGGGAAATGAAGCTTGTGAGAAATTGGTGCCCATCCTGAACCCTCCCCAGTCCTTTGAACTTCGGGAACGGATGGATCACCTACTGTGATTGTAATTTAGCGGACTTTGTAGAGCAAAGTAACTTCACACACAGACACACGAGGTTCTTTCACTCTCCATCAGCACAAGCTGCTTCTGCAATCTTAGCTACTCACATTAGCGAAAGAAAAAGCCTAGCTAGAACGTGGTGAGATGACTTAGTATTTTGTATCAGTCCCATGGTCCCAATGTCCATTAGCAGTGCCGTCAGCTGCCGTGCCATGAATTCGGACTTTGGATGGCAGCCCACGAACCGGTCAGGGTGAAAAGTTTGGAAAAACCCAAGCCCGAGCCTATACGCGTCTCCAGAAGCAGATGCAGAGAGAGGATCAGCTGAAAGCAGCCGTCGCCTCCTGCTCAGCCCAGCCAGAAGCTGGTGGGCTCTGTTTGTGCTGCACCTGCCCTCCCAGGGAGAGCCTGTCCCCAGGGGCCGAGCAGAGGGGAATGCAAGTAACGGAGCCTCCGCCGAAGCAGCGTGCACAGCACCGTTCGGCCGGTTGGGAATAAAGTGGTGACAACTAGACCCCAAAATAACAGGATTTCACTTTGGAAATGCCAACGGCTTTTTCAAACTGAAATGAGACTAAAAGCCCTTAACAGTTGTGAGGAACGTTTCAGGTTGCCGTTCCTTGCTTAAAAAGTTTAATTTTTGACGTTGAGGTGGGTTTAAACACTCCACTTCAGCCAGCTCTGTTAGAAATGCGCAGTGCTGGTGGAAAAAAAATGCTCAGGGAAGACTGGGACGGTGGCCCTGTGGCTTGGCAGTGGGGTAGGCTGATCAGGAGTGGAGGCTGGAGTTTAAAGTCTTCCTCTGCCCCTGAGGTGTGACCTGGCCGTCCACCCAAGCGTGTGTGCGTGGCAGGGCGGGCTTCTGCGTGCTCGTGTGCAAGGCCAGGACCCGCGGCCCTGCAGAGGGTTGGTGTGTTTGTGGCTTTGGTCTGGTGTCGCCTGTCTGTCCTCGTGGTGAGGTGCAAGGTGATAGAGCAATGCTTGTTCCTCATGCAAGGAAACTCCTGACCTGTTTTTTGTGAGGAGATGGTGAGAAGTGTCACATTTGCTGCAGCGAGTGGCAGGGAGCAGGGATAAAAGCATGGAGCAAGCTGTGTTTGAGAACAAGCTAATCCCTTGCTGGCTGCCTGAAATGGGAGAGCTGCTGGATCTGCTCCCTGGCCAACACTGTCCAGCTCTTCTCACCCTCCCCAAACCCAGTGTGCAAACTGTCATTCCTTTGAGCTAGCCAAAGCACCCCCCTCCCCTGAACTCCTCCGAGGCTGGCATTCGCATCATTTCAGTCCTCTCCCTGCTAGTCGCCATGGGCTGGCCGTGAAACGCCAGTGGACGCGTGATGACCTCGGGTGTGCTGGTGCCCAGACCTCACCATAACCTGCTGGTTTGCCTGTGCAGGGCCTTCCAGCAATGCTCCCTGCCCTGGCGTGCCTCGTGCTTGCTTGGTGGAGAGACAGCACAGCCTGCAGAGCATTGCAGCGCATCCTGGCCTCATGTTTGCATCGCTTTATGCTTTCCCAGAGAATTTCACAGCACTTCTCTGAGCCTTTGTAGACAGGATAAGTTCGACAGAATGAAGTTAGAAAACAGAAGCCCTTGACATTTTGGTGGTCCTGATCTCCAGTGCCCCAGTGCTGTCCCAGGGGAGGAGAGGCAGGTCAGCTCTTGTGGTGGTGCGGGACCAGGGGACGGTGTCGTGGTGAAAGCAACGTGTCTGCTGGGGGAGTCTCCGAACATGGGCTCTGTGCTTCTCCGCTGGGACCAAGGGCAGCTTTGCTGTGGGCTGAACAAGGTGCAGCTGATGGAAGAGCTAGCTGAGGAGGGCAGAATAGCATGTACATGCTCAGCAAGACGTGTGGAGAGGAGGGGCTGTATGAGAACAGCTGTAAAAGGCTTTGCAGATGTGGTGGCTTTTGCGGGAGACACGAGGCAAGACAGGGCAGGAGGCTGCTGTGCTGGAGCGGTGGTGCTGCGAGGCCGGGAAGGTGGGAGGGAAACAGAGGGAGCGGGGCATTGGAGGGAGAAGCCTGGGAACAAAGCGGGCTTTCAAAGCAGGCTGTGCATGCTCTGGCCGAGGAGACAGGCAGGAGTATTTCCAAGCTGATGTGCCCAGGCCAAGCCTCGCTGCATTGTCAGAGCAGTGATGTTGCCTCCAAGCCCAGCACTGACAGCTCGAGCACGTGTCACCAAACCGCAGTGCTAATGCAGCCACAAGGTGTAAGTGTCACTAATGAATAAATTGCCGTGTGCCTTGGAGAGGCTAATCCATCGCAGCCGGGGACGGGGATCTGACAGGCTTGGCTATTTCAGGCATAGCCTGTAGGGAGGAGGAACGCTTCATTTCTGAGCTGTCCCCTCCGCCTAGGGAAGCCGATGCAGGACTTGGCTCTGCGCTGCTCCCCAGCTTCCCAGCCGCATGAGCTCGGGCTTCATCCCTCTGCGCTGTGACCGAAGGAAGAAGCAGGAGAAGGTCTAGGTTCGCCAGAAGTGCCCTGTCAGCAGGGCGGTGTGTGGCCCTGGCCGGGGCTAGCTGGCGAGGGAGTTTGGAGGGAGGCTGCTGCACAGAGGGCACGGGCGGTGCAGGTGGTGTGGGCGTGAAGCCGTGGGTCCCCAGCGACCAGGAGAGCTTCCGTCAGTTGTCTGGGGTGCAGGGCCGTGGCCTGCACTGTGCGTGCTTCAGGCCAGTCGTGCTTGGCACCGTGTTTTACGAACGTGCCCTTTACTCCCCAGTTCACTTCCATAGTTTGCCCCTGTAAGAGGCGACCTGGAAATTCCCTGAGCCTGCCCCAGCCCGAGCCCTCACCCCGTCCGGAGACAGCTCTACTGTGCTGTCCCAGGGGAAGCGCACAGGGCCCCCCATTTTCCCCCCTGCTGTTGAACCCCAGCCGCGAGCACCTCGGCTGGCTGTGCAGAGGGCCAGCAGGCACCCGGCAGGCAGGGACAGAAGCTCAGTGTGGACAAATCCAGCTTCATGGGAGCAAAGGGAGGCTGAAGGCAGCAACCATTTCCATGCACAGCCTCTGCCCATCCCCGCGGCAGCCTGCTCCTCCACCCCCAGTTGGTGCTCGAAATCAACCTGCCGTCCTGTTTACGACATATGCCAGCCTGACACCTTGCAAATCGATGCCTGGGTCGCTGTGAGCAGAAGCCACCAGGCTTGGGAAGCCGGCCATCAGCTCCTGCCGCCGCACGCGCTGTGCTCAGAGCAGCAGAAGCAGGGCTCGCCATCTGCTGCGGGAGGGAGCCAGCCGGGCGCCCCTGCTCCGGCCCGATGGGGCACCCGCTGGCGTTGTCTAAGTGCAAGCCCTTGTGTCATCCCCCCTCCTTTACTTCCCGGCTCTCCCCTGTCTCCCCCCATCCCTCTGGCACAGACCCATGGGTGGGGGGATGCTCCCAGCTTGGCTGGAGTCCCTCTGCTGCTGAGTGCCGCTCACGCTGCATTGGTGGATGGTGGCGGGAGGGAAGACCAGCTCCCAGGCAAGGTGCTGGAGGTCGTTCCCTCCTCCAGATGGAGGCCCACAGCTGACCCCCCTCCTCAAAGCCCTGCAGTACTCCTTAGGGATGGATCTCATGGGAGAGCTAAGGGGTCTGTACTGGCCCTGCGCTGGCACGTGCCCTTCCCAGCACAGAGTGACCTGCTAGTTACCGCTCTGCAAGGCAGTCCCACACCACGGTAACTGGAGCTGAAGCTGACAAGTGACCCACCAGCAACAGTGTTCACTCTCAGACAATCTGCTGTTGCTGTCAGGGCTTTCATTTTTACCAAAGTGTATGGCATTTGAAATGGTTTCAACCCATGTAAACTGGCAGATAGTGGACTGTTGGTCTTGGGCGTGGGCGAGTGGTGCAGGCTGCTTGGTTTGGGCTTTGCTCTTTGGCCAAGAGAGTGATGGGAGGGAAGGCAGAGGGTTCTCCAGGCAGCAGCTACCTGTCCAGGCGTTCCTGTACGTGGGTTTGGAGGGTGCTCAGTTGGTCTTAACAGTCTTGGCCATTTGCAGGAAGAGGAGCCGTCAGTATTCTGGAAAGCAAGTCAACAGTTGTTCTGGTGATGTTAAGTTTTCCCAAGCCCTTTTCTTTCCATCCCTGTTCCTCACTGGCTCTGGTGGCCAATTCCTCCTCACGTGTCTGCTAGCATGTCTAAGGGATCTCATTGCTGCCCTCCCAGCATGAGCTTTCATTGCACAACTGGCTGACCAGACACAGCCCTGTACTTGGAGCTACAGGCAGGCTTGCCCAGGACCAGGCCACCCCCATTAAGCCCCCACCCCACCCTTGCTGCTGGAGCTGTTCCTTCATCAGCCTGATGCTGATCTGGGTCTTTTCTGCTGTTTCTGAACACGAGTTCTCATCTCATTCAGGTGTGTCATTCAGTGGAAATATTTTGTAAATGCAAATAAAAAGAAATAAATCTATTCAATACCTCGGTCTCGAGGATGGGAAACAAGTAGAGGGAGATGCCCGGGTGGGGAGGTTTCACAGCTGCTGCTGGTTAAGTTTTCTTGTGGACGTAGCCCCTGGAGCATCCACAAATAGTTGGGAAAGGAGCCCAAGCCTCGCACAACCTGTGAGGGCTTGGGCTGAGCCCTGTCAGCACCCCTCGTGTGGCCGCTGCCGCCGGGGACAGCCTCGCACTCCATCCTTTCTGCTCTGTAAGGGGGTGACACGGCACAGGAAAGGTCCCGTCAGCTGGGGGCCGGTGGCCGGCGGTGCTGCGGGCATCTGTATCCATCAGGCAGAGCAAGGCAGAAGCGGGTATGTGGCGAACAAATTCTTTTGTGAGCACTGGGAAATGGTTTTTACTTTTCAACTCTGTCAATATGATCTAGCTCTGTCTGTCTCTCTATATATGTACAAACAGTATATCACAATGTTGCCTTTTTTGTTGGAAATATCAAAGTACAAAGATTGTAAACCAAATCGGTGTAATAAAAGTTTCAGATGATTCACTGAGGTGGCTGCCAGCGGTGGGTCTGTGAGCGCTGGTGCCAGGCTGGGAGACGCCTGAAGCCCCTGTGATGCTCAGAGGGCGGGAGGGGATGGAGGTCAGCCCGCTTGCTTAATTCCCTGCTGACCTCTCCTAAGGGGGGTGGTTGAAGGACCAAGGCAATCAGGTACGTGCCCTGTCCTGTCCTCAGGCGGCCACAGCCCATGGGGCAGAAGGAAGCTGCTCCGTTTCCCTCCAAGCCCAAGGAAGCTGCTCCATTTTCAACCCTGTGGGCTGTGTGGGCCAGCAGTCCTGCAAGGGACCCCTCTGCCTTGAAGTCATGCAAAACACAGATTTTTTTGACAGGTTTGCACAGAAGAGCACTACTAGTTAAGGTAAGCATCTGGTCGTAAAGAATTCACCTGTTGGCAAAGCAGGCTAGCACTGATCAAAGGCATAGCAACCCAAAGCAGGAAACCATGGTGGAGAGACCTATCATTTATTGAATTTATTTTTTTTTACTTTTCACCACCCATATCCGAGACTCCAGACAGATTTTGCTATAAAAACGAATAAATCCTGGAGCAGAGCAATAGCCAGAAAAAGCTGCTGAGGAACTAGAAACAACATTCCCTCTATCCTCTATGCATCTGACGTCCTCCTCAGCAAAAAGCCTAAAAGAACTGCCTGCCCTGGAGGTTAGGTCTGGACTAGGCCATTTAGATAGTGGAGCCTTCACCTTAGCTGCTTTGCAGGTGGAACAACATCCAGTTGCCTGAACTGAGGTTGCTGCTGGAGCACATAAGAAACACCACAGGAGGTGGGATTTAGGCTCAGGTGCAGTGGGAGAGAGGGCCCAAGAGGCAGGTTGCTTCTGTGATGCCACTACAGGCCCATGAGGTCTAATATCTGTCTCGTGTTAAGTCACAGGCTGGATGATGGGGATCTGGAAAAGGCTGCGATGGCGGCCACAAGTTGAGCGTTTCTCAGAAATACAAATAAAAACAAGCCTCTGAAGTAAAGTATCTCCAACACTGCACCTGCAAAGCTCATTGCTCTCTGGAACATTTTCTTCAGAGGGGTTTGGCAGGGGGGTGCTGCAGAGACCCCAGCCTGGCTGCTTCCCGGTTGGCCCACACAACTTGGTGAATGAGGTACTCGGTCTCCTGGCCCACCTCTGCCAGGCGGAGGTCGAACTCGGTCAAAGCCTTGTTATCTGCCAGCCCATCAAGCAGCTGCTTCCCACCATCCTGCAAATGGGTAAGAAGGAAGGGTTAAAGGAGGAGATCCAAAAGTGAAGTGTATTGCTCCGTTTCCCTCCTCCCCAGGGCAACTTCTCCTGCACTTCCCTGCTGCCGGTGGTGGAGAGCTCATGAGATGGTGCCAAAAGTGACAAAGGCCTTCACCCAAGCCCGAAATGTTGCTCACAGGAGAAGTACACAGGGAAGGAGTGTAACCTTATGCAGCACTTGGTGATATGACACATGCTAATGACTCCCTCTGGGTACCGTGTCAGGAGTCCTCAAGCTCAGGCTGATTAATAGCACGGCTGGCGATGATAACCTGAGAGGAGTCTCTGCTCTCCCCTGTCCCTGGTCCCCAGCTCACTGCTGCCTGGTGACAAATGCCCGTGGCTAGTGCGCTGCGCCTCGTCTCGGCAGTGGCGAGAGCCCCAGTGCTGGCAGTCTCCTGCCTGGATGCTGTTTCCCAGGCTGGGCTGGCTTTCCTGGGGGGAACATCTCACGCAACTGAGGTCCAGCCTGCACGGGACAGAAAACGCGATGCAGATAGCCTTAGGGAGGCAACTCACTTGGAGGCATTTCCCTCCCTTACCTGAAGCACTGTGTTTAGGGATGTGACAATTTGACTTTTTTTTTCCCCCACAGCTATTCTCTTTCAGGTACCAAATACACCTCCTGCCCCCATCTCCTCCATCCAGGTGGTCCCCTCATCCCAGCACCCTGCCTATTAAGGACACAGCAAAAAGGACCGGGAAGGAGTCTCTTTTTAATGGGGTACAGAGGTCAGAATTTGATGCCTCTCTAGCAAAGACCCCCACTTCCCCAAAGAAAATACCACCAGCCCACTTGTTGGGCTGCTGTGGAGCTTCACAAATGGGTAACGGGAGAGCTCATCAGAAGAAAGATGCTAAGCATAGAGATTATTATTTACTAAGCAAAAATCTTTCTATCCTTTCCAACCTTTGCCCCCTTGTATCATTAAACGCAAATGGTTTTCCATGTCCAGGATCATAAAACTCAGAACTCACAAAAGGTTTTCTGCCATCAAACCCTTTTAAAACCGTTGTCAAACACATTGATGCCAATATTCCTGCCAGCAGGGACAGCTGGTCTTGCTGTCTATTGTGACAGTGAGAAAAATTGAGGCAGCGCAGAAAGTTTAAAAGCCAGCATGATTGCATTTGGCTGTCTAGTTTCAGATTTCTAAAGCTCTTTTTAATCAGCAGAAGAGAAGCGGTCTGGTTTGTGGGCATGTTGCATACTGCAGCTCTTAGGGATGTAGTAAGATCTGTGGATGCTCCTCTATCTAGAAAATGGTTTAGGACCCGTGGTTTAGGAGCTACTTGCAAGCACCCCGACGTGACACTTTTGACCTACTGCACTGCTCCAGAGCTGCAGGGTGAGTTAAAGGAGCTCAACAACCGAGCCAATTTTCTAACAGTCTCCTCTGAGCGCGTGACGGACAGGAGAGATTCTGGGAAGGATGACACTATCTGTGTGCTGCTGAGTGACAGATGGCACAGCAGATCCAAAGTACAGAGGATATGCATAAGGCCCTTGTCTCATGCCGCCTATCATTATTATCTACTCCCACGTGTGTGAAGCGGCTGTGATTTTTCCCAGACATACTCCCTGGTTTTCAGTTTCCTGGGGGGAAAATCCCTCTCTGCCCAAAAGCCCAAAGCCTGGAAGCCAGCCCTGTGAACAGAGCTAGATGTAACGAGTGAGATAAATGCTTGCGTGCACAGAAGATGTCCTCCTTCCTGCCGTCTGCTAGAGTCTCTTCCCTGCTCGCAACTGATTGTTATCGCAGCAAGATTGCAAAGTGAGGGATGGATTTGCCTCTGCGGCTTCGAGGCAGGGCAGGCTCAGCATCTGCTTTGTAAGGCCACCATGCAGGCTCACAAACTGCAGGGAGAAGGGGTTTCTCTTACCAGCCCCAGGTGGTTGCATGAGAAGTTGATATTTGCCAGGGTAGTGTTCTGAGTCAGGACCTGGGAGAAAAGCGTAGCGGTTGGCTCGCACAGGTTATTACTTCCCAGGTGGATGGACTTCAGGGTGGTGTTGGTCAGCAGAGCACGGCCGATCGCCTCCCCGCCTTTGTCCTCCACGCAGTTGAGGCGCAGATTCAGGGAGGTCAGGGTGGAGTTCTCAGCCAGGGCTTGAGCAAGAGCCTGAGCCCCCAGGTGATGGATCTGGTTGTTACACAGATCGAGGGTTTCTAATCTGCTGCGGTTGATCAGTTTGCCAACAGCTTGTGCCCCCTTGTCCCTGATGAGATTGTGGGACAAGTTCAGCTCCACCAAGCAGGGGTGATCCAGCAAGTGACGGACCAGCAGCCTGGTCTTGTCATCATCCACTTTGCTTCGCGTCAGCTTGAAAACCTGTGGGGATAAAGGACAGGGACACTAAAACAGCCAGTGCTTTGGATGGAGCTTTGTACAAGACCTCAAGGGAGTTAAGCCCATGGTCCACCAGACAGGATTCATCTCCCTTCACATCAGACACCTTTAGCCAGTAGGCTCAAATAGTTGCTTTTATAGTGGGCAGATACTTCCAGCAGGCAGGGCATGCCACTGACGTCCCATGCCTATTCTAGGGAGAAATGGTTCATCTCCTGGAAATGCCTTTTCCTCTCCTCTGACTCCACGGGATCTCTGACACAGAGGGCTAAATTAAAACGAGATAAAGATGCCCAAATGTCTGCAGAGAGTAACAGCAGAACTCACCCCACATCACAGTTGAACACTGTCTGAACGAGCACGTGCACCGGTGGTAACCACAGTGCTCTCTGTGAAGGGCAATGTCCTGCATGGCCAGGGTACCTGAATAGCCACAGGAGAAGTAATTTCTCTTCTGGAAGCCAAGCAGACAAATATTTCCCAAAGCACACCAATCTGTGGGGAGACCGTTCAGCCAGCTTGCTCTGGCTGCCCTCTGGATAGCAATGCCCGCTGATGTTTTTGAGGGGCTGAGTATCTGCAGTGCAGTTGCCACAGAACTGAAGATGGTCTTAGTGTCCAGAAGGAAAACCCCTCACCACTCTAAGGCAAATGTGAGTATTTCCACATACTCTTCTTGGGGGGGTCTCTGCTCCTCTGGGGCATGTTGATGTGTATTTACTGAGCATAACTCCCAAAAACTCCTTATGAAAAACTCTCTCTGGGCTTCTCCTCTCATCCCTCCTAGAACTATCTGAGGAGTTAAAATAGGACTGCTGCTTTCTCTTGCGCTACAGGGAACAAGTTTTGTAGGAGCAAGTATTTTTCTCACCGACCCTCTGACAACCTGTTCTAACAAGGACATATGCAGAACAAGATACTTGGCACTAGCCAGAGAGTTAACATCTCTGCACTCTGCCAGATTGCAACTTGCAAAAGGAAGGGTGCTGCCAGCAAGCAAAACTGGTCCCTGGGTTTCTATCCCCAGGCAATTTGGAGATCTAGCTGAGGAAGGAAGGTTCAGTTTGGGATACGTTACTTTCAGGTTGTGGCACATCTTCACAGCAACAGCCAGGTTGCAGCAGTCCTGGTGGGTGAAGTTAAAGAGGTTCCACTCGAAGTTCATGCCGCAGTCCTTCACACCATAAGTGAGATCAAGCTCTTCAAGGTGAGGGAGAGCAGTAATGAGGACTCCCAGGTCATAGTGATGCATGGAGACCGTGCCGAATCCAAAATCACTCCCTGTATCAGAGAGGTCATCCCTCTCCTCCTTTTGATCCACCTGCACCGGTGGCAGGAACTGATCAACCTCCAGCTTCCGCACATAGTCTTTGCAGAGTGGGATGAGCTCTAGGACCTGGTTGGGGTCTGTGCTGTTAGGGATGAAACATTTCAGGATGTTCTCCAGGTGACGTTCGAAGAACATCCGTTTCCAGCTGTCTCCATAGTTGGAGATGTCGCAGACTTGCCAGCGCTCAGTGCAGCACCTCTTCCAGTAGTCCTCATCGCTTATTAGGTTGGCAGTCACAGCGAGTGGAAGGCCAGTGGAGAGCCTGTCCAGCACCTTCCTTTGGTGCTGAGGCAGAAGACGGTCCAAAATAGGGTTCTCTGGAGGGGATGAAGAGAAGGAGAGGTTGGTCTGGGCTGTAGGAACCATGGCTGGCACTATGGTTCTGCCCAGGCCCCCAGCTGTGTGCCCATGCCCTCCCCTCTGCTGATACTGTCTCTCTTCTCAGTTGCCAGCGGCTGGTGCAGGGAGCTAAGCTGGCAGAAAATGTGTAGGATTCATCTCCTACATTTCTGTGTAGGATTTCTAACTTTTACAATAAAACATCAGCATAATTGGGTTTACTCCCATAATATTTGGGAACTGCATCAGAAACTTAGCTCCCAGTTTAAATTTAGTTTGAATGCAGTTTATATTCAGAGCAGGACTTCTGCTCCCAAGAGAGCTAATTCAGCCTTACAGCGATGGGAGAGCTTGGCTTGTCATTTGCTGAACTTTGCTCCCTTTGGTTTCTAAGCATATTGAAGGATGATATTGGAGAACAACTGTCTGTGTGCTCTTCATGCAAGTCCTCGTGCCTTTTTATCTTAACTCAGGTGTCTGTCTTACCCCAAATTGATTCCTGTTCCTTTCCACCGAGACACGCTCTTAGCCTTTAGGTGCACCTTGTTTAAATAAAAGTTCTTTTTTCCAAGGAGCTTTCTCCCCTCAGTCTCTTTCCTGATGCTCACCCTAAGACTCAGCTGGTTCCTGTCTGGTGGAAGTTCTTTGTGGTAAGAAATGCCAGAGAAAAGCCGTGCATACTCACACCATGAATGCTTGGTGACATGTACACAGCAGTGCTGAGTAACAGAAATCATCCGTGGAGAGGCCTATCTGCGCATGGGAAATCAGATTTTGAGACACAAAGTGGGGTTAACTTTATATTTCCTCTGTCTCTGTGGCCATTTCCTTCCTAAGGACACCCAGGGTTTTACCACAGCCTCTTCCTGGAGTCTGTTCTCCAGTGTCCTACAGCGGCACTGCAGTGACCTTCTCTGCAAAGTCCCGCAACACAAGCAGTGGAGGGACACGTACGGGCAGAACCGGGCTCGCTTCACTCGGGCTCACTCAGGCCACAGCAGTGGGCAAGATGCAGCTGCACAGCTCAGGTAATGGCATGAGGGTCCCCAAGACACCGAGCACACTGCTTTTATGTGCACGCAATGTAGGTCCAATCCATTTGGCATCGGGCTGACTGACCAGGCTGACAGGACTGCAAGGGTGTCCCAGCTCAGACCCCCAGGTACCATCAGCTCCTGGCGTAAGGCAGCACTGAGCTCCTCTGTGCTGTCTTACAGTCCCAAAGTGGACACAGCCTTAGACCTGCCTTTGGTCTCTGCTGCCACTTCACCGAGTCAGCCAAAAAGACAGGTAGGCCCTTCCTTTCCCCTTCCCAGTCAGTTCCCAGATGAGACACGCTTTTTCTGTTTTGCTATGTTTCATCAGTCCACCTGCTTCAAAAGCACATGCCCTGCCTGAGGATATAACTTGTCATATCACCACCAAAAGCCATGGAGAAGGCCTGAGACTGTGAGTACAATACATATTCTGAGACGGCAGCTCCTCCGAGCAGGGAGCAATTCTCCATCTCTTTGTACAGCACTCAGCACAACGGGGCTCCGTCCTCGAGCGCTACTGTAACACGTGCATGAATCAAGAGAAGGAAACCGACTCGGCAGCCCCAGCCATGGTTGAGGTAAGTGAGTCCAGCAGAGCACGGAAGGAAGAAGAAACGATAGGACAAGGTTAGGGCAGAGTCACATCCTGGATAGCAGCCCAGAGGACTACAGCCATCCCTGGAGTGTTCAAGTACATACTTAGCAACTAAAGAGTTAGTTTGTTTAACTAGCTGCCTGAGGGGATGTTTCTCCCCATCTGTTCCTTTGGCAGGGCTGGGTACCACACTCTGCCTTTCAGATGCATCTGCCTGCCTTGTTGACCCTCTGCTCCCCGGGACTCACACTCTCTCTCCATGTGTCCCAGGGAAACGTGCTCCTGCTTACTTTCGAAATTGTGAACGATGTGCTGGAGGCAGAGCTCAGTGAGGTGCGGGACAGTGGCGAGGGACCACTCGGGATCCTCGATGATGCGGTGTGTATAGTACAAGTCAGCAGCGAGGCTGGCCTGGCATGGATACAGCGAGGGGACGGCTGTGCTCTTGTCACCCGCTGCTGGCTGCTGCATCCTGCTCAGGACCCGCTTCTCCTTCAAGAGGAGCAAGAGGAAAATTGCTTGAGAGTCACCACCACATTTTCCAGCTGGGCTGCCTGCAAAAGAAAAAGGCAACTTTAGAAAGAGGCCAGCGATAAGAATGGTCTGCTCACACTGCTCTCCTGTAATGCACTTGGCCCCTGCTCCTTGCCTGCCTCTTCTGCTTGGACTGGAAGCACTGCAGCAAAACAACTATTACTCAGCCTTATCTTTATACACTGCCCTGTAGCAAGAGGACTCTAAATACCACGCGTAATAAGCAGATAATAACATGGTGTTAATTCAGAGTGGTGTTGAAAAGGATGGACAGGAATGGATTGTTTACTGTCTTTTCCAATAAAAGAAACAGGTGAAGCTGGCAGGAGCTGGGTTTAAAGCAAAGGAAAATTATGGTTCTTCACACAGCCTGCAGCTGAACTAGGGAATTCCTTGCTACAGGATGTTATGGATGCTGAGAGTCTATGCAGGTTCCAGGAGAAGTCCGTGAAAGAGAAACCCCTTGAGAAGGATTCAATGCACAGAAACCACATCTGGCTCAGTGTGAGTTGAACACAGCTGGAGGTGGGGAGAGTGCTGGAGGAAAGAAACACACATGCTTGCATTGTTTTTCTATTCTTCTCCAGGCACCTGCTTCTAGCCACTGTCAGAGATGGGATAGTGGGCCAGACCATCCCCTGGTTTGATCCAGTATGCCTGTTCTTATGACTCTTTAAAGACAGATGCTTTACAGATGAATACACTATAAGTGTATTTGCTGTTTATTTTTTCTGCTTTTCCCAATTACTCTCCAGCTGAACTCCTCCCAAACATCCATTAACTGATGAGATAGGTCCAACTTATTCAGACCACACTGAGCCTAAGCAGATATGAGCTAAAAAGCCAGCCTGGAGCAGAAGGCAGGATGCCCAGTCCTATTAGCTCTGCGGAGCTTTCCCAGACCAAAGTTTCTCATTTGCTGCTTCCTACCCCAACCTCAGGACCAGGGCTCTCAGTCGTCAGGATCCCTCGTGTACGGTTATTGCCTGGAAGTCCTAATGGTTCCCTTCCCAGCCCACCAGCCTGGAAGAGGCAGAGAAGACACTAGGCAGGAGTCTGCCCCTTGAGTTCTGGGTTCAACAAGAGTACCAAGACTTGGTGAGCATGTCCCAGGGCATACAGACCCATGCTGATCCTTACTGGGGCTAACTGGACATAACAGGGCTGCAGCACAGGGCTGGGCGCTTAGAGACTGCAGGACACCTAAAAGAAGCATGAGGCAGATGGACGGATGGATGGATGGCAACGTCAGAGGTGAGGACAGCTTCCTGCAAGACCAAGAGGATGCCTCAGGGCAAAGGTGGCCTTGCACCACAGTAGAGTCAAAAGGATCCTGTGGTAACAACCTGGACAGAAGATAACTGCCATGTAGGATCTTGTGCCACAACATCCCTCAGCTGAACGGCGCTTTGATCCCAAACAGCTCCTCCTTTGTGAAGGGTGTGAGGCAGGCAGTGCTCGCCAGATGAAACGTCTTACGTCCTGCCCCTGCACCAGGCTGCTCCCTCCTCTTCTGCCCTCCCAGTTTGCGCTGCTTCGGTCAGCACAGGCCCCTCTCTCCCTGAAAGCTTTGTAGCTGGCTTTGCTAGTGTTCCTCCCTCTGCTCCTTCCCCCTCCAGAAGACATCCGAGGAAGGGCCTGCAAAGGAACCAGCAAAAGGGGGAAGAGAGGAGATCTGTGAAATGCCGAGAACTAGAGGAGAGGAGCAAAATGATTCATGCTGTACTGCAGCAAATATGTCAGCAAAGGCTTCTTCAAATGCACTCGGAGCAGGTCTGAGAAGAGTAACCCTTTCAGAATGAGAGTCAGGAAAGGGTGGAGATGTCCGTGGCAGGGCATCCTCCAGCACAAAGCAGGAGGACGAAGGGCACCAAGGGCAGGGAGGCTGTATTTCCTGGGAGCCACTGCTGTACGGATGACGAAGGCAAAGGCTGTAGAAAAAGGGAGCCTGATCTGAAGGAGGGTGAGTGTGGAAGGAGAAGGAATGGGTGACAGGCAGATGTGAGGACTGGGAGACCTTTCTCTGCGAAGCTCCCTGCCCCCAAAGGAAGGTGCTGTGATGGCGGGCCACCGTTGAGGGGGAAGAGAAGAGGCCTGATTCTCCACAGCACACTGACCCAGCTGAAACCCAGCTCTTGGTGCTTGATGGACTTCAGCAGAAGGGCAAAGCACAGCCAGATGGCAGTGAGGTGGCATTAATAGAGGAGAAGTGACTGGGAAAAATGTTTTCTCCTTGCTCGGTCCTTCGTACTATTCAAAAAGCATCTGTGTCACTCTGTCCCCCCGGCCAGTCACAGCTAATTGGAGCTTCTGATGTCTTTCCTGACCTTTTGGAAGCAATCGTTAAAGGCCAGCTGTTGGGGAAAGCCTAGGTGACCTAGGATTATTTCATGGCTGCGTTCCAGCAGAGGATCTGATTGCCAGTTTACTGATGGCAGATTGATTTTTAGCGGGGATGTAACCCATGGCGCATGTGGGACTGCTAAAGGGGCTCCTGGAGACCAAGCAGGAGACAGAGCTGCCCTCAGGCAGAGTCGAAACTCAGCTCTAGAAACAGTGCAGCCCCTCCATACACTGGATGAAGCTCGCTGAGCGAAGCTCGCTTGCAGCGGGAGGTCAGCCGGTGTGCGCTACCCAGCTGTGGGCCAGGCCCAATGTAGGGTAGCCCGAAAAGAGAGGCAGACAGCTCGGCGTGTCTGTGTCCGGGCTGCTGAGGAGCTTTCCCTCGACCTGAGCTCCACAACAAGTCAGCTCAGCTGACTCTGCCATCCCCACTCAGCATTCGGTGTGAAGCCAGCAAGAGCGAGGCTGCCGGCGTGTGACAGCCAGCCTGTAAGGCGTCTGAGTCAACCCCATGCCTGCAGTGCCGGGCGGGGGGGCTGAGTCTGACGCTGAGTCACCGCTCGCACTGCATCCATTCCCACCACCCCCAGCACGGTAAGCACACCCCACCGGGAGTGCTTGCTGCCAGGGGAAGGGCCTCTTTCACCGCTGCATCCCCTCCGCCTTGGCTGCAGGAGTCTCACCCAGCCGGAGCTAACACGCCAAGCCAGTTCCCGTAGCTGGGCTTGCTAAGCATGTATTTAAACACCGGAGAAGCGTTGTAATTCACTATCAATAAGCCAAGTCAACAGCGTTAATGCACGCTCCTTTCCACCCGCTCTACATACACATCAGTCACCTACACTAAAAAGGCTTTATTAAATGATATACAACAAATGAGGTCATGTAGTAAATTCCCAGTTTGTGTCATTTAACACCCAGATTAGGCTGGAAGGTAAATGATACTAAACTTCTTAAAAAAAAGTAATCACACTTCCTTCCCAGGAAGAAGCCAACAGAAATCCACTCACACAGCCAACTTACGCTGCTACCTAGCCTGCTTAACAAACCTTCTTCAGATGAACCTGTTTTGATCTAGAAATAAAAGATTTCTGCTCTTTCGATTCACACCAAAGCCCAGAGAGACCAAAAAAGAAGAGTTGCATGGAAACCGGTGACCTTTGGCTGATGCCTCCTACCAGCAGTACGGTGATCCAAGAAACGGAGCAACTGTAAATGCTGCGTTTACTGAAGAGTTTGTAAGTGCAGGAGAAATTCTTTCTGAGGATGGTTATGCCCCAGCCGAGGTCGCATTCGCACTGAAGCTCCATCTACCCAGAATTCGAGGAAGCTCTCACGTCACCGCAGCAGCACTCTGAAAATGCCAGCTGTTCTGCAGGTGTCCCGGCCTTTGTGCTGTTACGTCTGCTCCAGGCAGGCTAGTGGGGACATGGGCAAGCGATCCCGAGCGCTGGCTAACACCGCTGATCCCGCTGCCACCTGCAGGGACTTGCCACGCTCCCTTGCACTTCAAAAGGCTGATGCTGAGTGTGCATTAGGACAGCATATTGCAGGCTCATCAAGGGGCTGAGTCTCTGCAACGGGCTTTAAGTAAGTTAAAAAAAAAGTGTGCCAAATGAGGAATCTATTTCACTTCAGATGTAATGGCATTCGTCTGTAATGGGAGACTGGGCAGAACGAGGCCAGCCGGCCATTTGGGAGTACGGTTAATGTCATCGCTGTAATCCAGGCGCCAACACTGTGGTTCCTGGATATCCGTCAGCAGGCCCAGGTAAGGGTCGCTGCCCCGAAGGGGTGTCAGAGGCACGAAAGCACTTCAGGACCTGAGCATTGCCCACTGCGGCCCTGGCCACTCCGCGCAGCTGGCTCTGTGGCTCTGTCGTGTCAGCCCCCGGGGACTGGGAGAGGAGTCTCTCGCCCCGGGGGCAAGGAGAACATCTGGCTGCTGCTAAACGCCCCAGCCCCCGCCAGCCCCATCAGCCCGGCTGCCCGAAATGCCGCTGGCGCGACCCTGCGCTGCCTCCTCCCAGCCAAGCTCCCCTCCAGAGTCCCCGAGCGGGAAGAAAACTCATTACCCCGCCGGCTGGACGAAGAAGACGACCTGCAAGCTGCCGGGGGGGCTGTCCGCCGAGGCGCCGGGAGGGGGGTGCCGGCAGCCCCCGGCAACGCCGCGGACGCAGCCCGGGCGTGAAACGCGCGGGGTCCCTCCTCGCCCCTCGGCCCTGGGGGTTTCGTCTGCCGGCTCTGCCGGCTGTCCCTGCCCACGGCCGCGGGGAAGGGGGTGCGAACAGCCCGGCCTCCTCCCCCCGGCCCGGCCGACCCCTCACCCGCCGCCGCCGGTCGCTGGGGACGCGGCCGTTGCCGGGCGGGGCGGGGCGGGGCGGGGGCTCCTGCGGGGACAAAGCCGGCGTGCGGGGAGCCGCTGCCGGGCCGGGCACGCGTGGCAGCCCGAGCGGGGGGGCGCGGGCTCGTGGGGAGCTGCTCCCACGTCGCGTGGGGGGGCCGCGGGTGGGTCCTTGCCGAGCCGGGACTCCCGGGCAGAGCCCGCGCAGGGTGCTGCGCTCCGCGCCGGCTGTGACACGCTGCGCCTGCTGCCGGGGACTGCCCGGGGTGCCAAGAAACGGCAGGAAGGCAGAGGGATGGGATTTGGGATGGTGCTGCCCCGTCACCTCGCCCCACCGAAGCTGCTGAAACCCAGTGCTGGAGGCCCGCGACGCGGGGCCTTGGTGGAAGCCCTCTTCTCCGGCACGGAGAGGTGCGTGAGCTCACCACGAGGTCCCCCACAGCCCGCGCTGGCCCAGGGAGCTGCTCCAGGGGTGCTGGTGGGGACGTTGCCCAGGGTCCTGTACACTCTTGCAGCGGCAGCTCGGCAGCATGGAAAGAACAGGGCAAGCAGTGCTCCGTGAGCGATTAGGTACCAGTATTCAAAAGGTGAATGCTTTGCCGTGCTGAAGGTACTTGTTTTCTTGCACATTTGTATTTTAAGGCTCATCAGTATTCACAACAACTTCCTTGCTAAAGAGATGCTGTCGGTGCCTGAAACTGGCTTGCTTCAAGGCCTCACATTTGGGGCCGTTACCCCTGAATGACAGATCGCAGGCAGGTCCGAGGGGGAGGAAAGCAAATCTGAGAACTCCACCAACAGCAAGATCTTGGTCCATCTGCTGTGTGCCCATCTCTCTCCTCCTCGGTCTGCTCTTTTTCCATTCTGCTAGCGAGCACCCTCTTGCAGAGCAGGGGAAAGACCTGAATCCTCGGCATGGCAGCAGCTGCACACATAATGCTGTGGAACACAGAAAGTAAAAAAGGGAGGAAAATGTGCATCTCCTCTTTCCCATTTCTCAGATCTAAGCATTTCGGTATTTGCCAGTAGATTTTCAGACTGAAGCGTGGCTTTCTTTCGCTCCTTCAAAATGCTGATGTGCTCAGTAGCGGGTACATGATGAGCGTAGCCAGCCTGTGCCCTGTGGGAGCGTACACAATACTGGTGCCAGCTCTCATGACAGTCCTGCAAGTTCCCTGATAGCTGGCATTTTTGGGAAGCTGCACTGACTGTCATATAAAATATACCTCCTGGTCACGAAGAAGATGTTACAAACGTGATCCAAGATTACCCGAAAGGCTCAGCAACAACGCAATAAATGCAAAGACAGCTAGATTAAAAAAAAAGGATCGGGATTTTGAGGCCTCCTTTGTGAGTTTCAAAGATGGTGAGTTAGACTTTGGCAGCAATGCACTTCTTTTCTAGGTGTGGCCTGATTCTGTCACTCAGCTCCGGAGAAGACAGTGACACTGCCTGTGAGTCAACCTGTGTTTAACACAGCGGGGGTGTCAGAAGCCTTGCAAAGCCCTTCACAAACACTGGCCCCACACTGACCATGTTATTCCTGGGAACACATCTTCAGGGCTTTCGGGATCTTGAAAAGCAGGAATGAGGGCAATATAGAACCATAAATATTTTCCCTTGCACTGATTTCCGTGCACTTACTCCTGAATTCAGTTTGTGTCCTGAATAGCAAAGGAGATAGCCAAACCGGATCCACAGAAATAGCCCCCCTGAGTTGCCTCCACAATTGTGCTCAATTTCTGAGCTGAGCCTTCAACAACCCAGCAACAGGGGAGTCTTTAGCCCACCTCACAGCTAATATGATGCAAATACCATGTTTTGAACACTTCGCAATCCAATGGAGTTCAGCTGTGTCTGCCCAGAGTCACCGAATCCCAGAGACAATACTGCCCAAGTACTGCAGTCAGTTGTTGAAACAGATGCAATCAGGTGTTGAATCATATGCTGAAAACAAGTAGCGGTACCTGAAAAATGGCTGTGTTAACTCTTTATGCACCTTAGCATTTGTTTCCATGCATGTAGACATTAGCATGTGTTTCCAGTGGGGTGTGCAGTAGCAGTTGCTCCTCAAATGCCATGGAGGGTAAAACACCCATATCCATTCCCATTCCCCTGTTCACATCTGAGGTGGATGATGGGGAAAGGCACTGCTTCCTGGCCTTAGTGACTAGAGCATCATCCTACCAGCAAATCCCAGCTGCCCTCTGTATCTCTCCAGCTGCCAGGGCTCAGGTTTCCCCCAGACAGCGCCTATGGTGGTGTTGTGCATTATCAGCTCTGCCGTCTTTGCCTGGAGTTTGAGGACAGTGTAACAGTAGTCGAACTTCATATCACAACAAATGAATAGGAGAGGAGTCAGGTCCTGCAGTGCCTTGTGTGTGGGGAATGTATCCCACAAGGCATCTAATGCAAAGATTTGGGTGCTGCTCTGAGATAGGGCTATGGCTGTAGGATGACAACCTTTTTTAGTGTCCCAGGCGTGATGGACCAGAAGCATGTCATCCTCCCTGGCTTCTCCCACTCTGATTTCTTTGTCTCTTAGAGGGTGTTTGTAAGGACTTGCTGGGAGATGAGCTATGTGGGGATGAAGGCAGCACCATGTCATCCTGGGAAGGGGAAAGAAGGGAAAATCCTTGCTTTATCTGCCCACGACTTAAGCTCACAACTGGGTGTGATTTCTAGAGCTGGGACACCAGAAGCTCAGGCTTTGTCAGAGAGCTCCAAACCTCTGCTCCATCCCCAAATGCTCTTTCATAGCACCGCAGGCTGTGCTTGCTGAAGATCATCCAGGGAGAGAGGCTGGTGGCCTGTATGCAGCCTGTGTGCTGCAGGGACCTGCAGAAGTTAAAGACCAACTTGCCTGTCCGTGGCTGGCCTGGGGAGCTCCCTCTTTCAACCCAAACCTCCGCTCTTACGTTTCTTTTCTCTGCTGCTGTCCTGGTTTCTTTCGGTAATCGGCTCCAGCAAGAAGCAGAGCCTTGCTCCTCTCAGAGAAGATGCTGGATGCGGCCCCTCTCAAAATAGGCATCTTCCACTTCAAGTTGAGCAGCTGAGAGAAGGAGACCCAAGGGGAACCCTTGCCCCAGCAGCTTTGAGCACAAAGATTGCTGGCAGCCATGCAGTACTGGCCGTGAAACTCTGCTGGGTGTTGCTGGGACAGGGACTATTGCCAGGTGCCAGAGTGGGAGAGGACAGTGCCCAGGCACAGAAAGGTGCCTTTCCCTCCTCCAGGCTGCTTTGCCCGGCCACCAAGACACCCCGCAGCCAAGCGGCTCTCCTCTCCTCTCCTCTAATCTGCTTCTTGGTTCCTCCCTGGTGGGGTGGCACCAGCACCAGCTGTCTCCTTGGGGACTGCCCAAATGCATCTGGTGAGGTTTTTGCCCACGGCAAGCGGCAGGCTGTTTGTTTGCACTGGCAGCTGGAGGTAGCAGCAGTGGAAAGGAAAAAAAAAACCAACCCTCTGTGCACGTGTCCACCCGGTCAGCTCTGCTAGTGCATCTCCTACAGCCCCCTTTGTCCTCACATCACGCTGTGACGGCCAGAAGTCACCGTACTGGTTCAGGATAGCATTTTATTCAAGTCCTTTACGCCATGTGGGGTGGCTTCTCTAGCTGATGCCTTCAGCGAGGCACCCCCCATCTGTCAGATGCGGTTCATCTCTCCGAGGGGGAAGAATCGCAGTCGCAGCTGAAGGTCAGGTTTGAGAGGAGGCAGTTTATGTTTGATGTCTGCCTGACACCAAAGGGATTCACTAGGGCAGGAGCCAGCGAGGTTCGTCCTTGATGCCGGGGGAGTCCTCTTGCATGGATGGCTTCTACCCTTTCAAAGGAGAGTTCAGAGGAGCACAGAAAGTTGCCAAAAATGGGGGGCGCTCCACAAATTGAGGACTGAGGAGCAGAGCTCCAAAGCCCTGTCTCCAGGTCCTCCTTCAGCTGGCTCCCTGCAGCTCCAGCTGGAAAACACAGCTTAAAAGCAGCCAGCATCTCCTGGAGTCCTGGGGGAAGCGGCAAAAGAAACGGCATCCTGGGAGGAGGAAAAAGGCCCCTGCGCAGCCAGCGCTGAAGGACGGGAGAGCAGGATGCTCTCCGTGCTGCCGCTCCTCCCAAAGCTTTCCGCTCTCCCTGGGTCCCAGCAGGAACCGTGCAGCTGCTGACAGCTATTAATAGACGGGGAGAACGTGGGCTCTGTCTCCTACCGCTTCCTGGGATGAATGGTAATTACCCTTAATTAGACTGGGTTTGGTTCCACCTCCTACCTTCCAGCCCCCTTGCCTGTGCCGGCAGGGAGAGACTGGCCCATCTGCTGCCTGCGCCGGCTCTGCCGGGAGCAGGGCTCGGCAGCGGGAGCGGAGGCTCGTCTCCCCAGGAGATCCCGCAGGCCTTGCCCGGGGGTGCTGGGCACAGGGGAGGAGGCAGAGCCTGCCAGCTGTCGGGCTGCGGGAGCTCATCTCACCCCGGCCTCTCCCGTGGGACACAGGAGCCCTGCAGGGGGTCAGATAAATGCTCCCACCCAAGCCTGAGGGCGCGGGTGGGTTGGATGCTCTCTCTTTGAGATTGATTAAAGAAACAAGTCAGAGGAAGAAATAATCAGGGGATCTGACCTGTCGTGATGGTTGGCATCCCCACCACCATGCATCGCATCCAAGGTCTGTGAAAAGCAGCATCCTTCCCCTGCTGCTGGTACAAGCCAGTCCCAGGATAGACCTGGACTTGTCCCCGTCTCCCTCGGGGCAGAGCCCAGCTGCCGTGGGGTTAGTCAGGATACGATCTGCCCAAGGGGGATGTTTTTTTCCTTCTTACGCCGCTCCACCTCGGGCCTGAACTCTGAAGCAGGAAGGTTTCTTTCATCCAGGTTACTTTAGCTCAGGCACAAAAATAGTGTGGGAGGTTTTCTTCATCCTCTGAGGCTGTGCCTCCCAGGAATCACATCCCAGGAAGATGGAGGAAAAGGTGGATGGCTGCTAAATCTTTCCTGTACATCCCAGACTCTGGCTCTGGGGCAGGACATCCCTGGCCCCGCTGTTTGCCCAAGATGCCTGCTAAGGCTGCGCTTTGCTAACCCAACCTCTGTGCTGTCCTGCCCATCTGAAGAGCCATGGTGTCTCAACAGCCAGCCAAATCCTTGCAGCTCCCCAAAACTTTGGATTTATCCCTGCTTGGTTCAGCTCAGCAGCTGGTAACACTTTCCACTATGGGAACCCCTTTCCTTCAGTGACCCTTGCTGCTTGTAGCAGGGTGAGAGGAAAAGGGCGGACACACTGCCTCATCCTGCCAAGCTGAAGCTCCCCAGGCAAGACAGTTTATTTGCCTCTTCTTAGTTTTAAAATTATTTTTCCAGATCATATGTTTTCTTGACTGAATCATGAAAACCTTCCTGTGGGCAGGATCTGTGCCCAGGGACCTACTGGCTCCCGTTTGCAAACGCCTCTCTCCTTGCTGCTGGAGCCCTCTCTCCTTCTCTCGCCGAGATCCCTCCAACGTCAGGCCAGAAGACTCAGGTCCCTCTGCTGACTCCCACTCAGCCCCTCGTGTTGCATCCAAGTGCCAGATGGCACACTAGGCTCGGGCAGGAGCTGTGCCAGGCTCCCCTCCCTTTCTCTCCACCCTTCAATTTACAGAAAAGAGATGGAGAACTAGCACTGCCAGATTTCAGGCTGCCGTGTTTGCTCCAGCTTCCCTGGTCTTCAGCCCCAGCCGCGGTGGGATTGACGTGGGAGGTGCTGGCAGAACCCCAGACCAAAGGGTGCCAGGGAAGAGAGGACCTGCTCTGAAGCTCTCCCCTGTGCCCAGCTCCCAGGCTATGCTATAATTAACAAGCAATGCCTGGGACGCGACCGCAGCTGCTGCTTCCTCCACGCTCCCTCGCCCCTGCTTCCTTCCTTACTTGTTGGAAAATTTCTTGTTCGGCCGGGGTTACTCACCCCCACTGGGTAACTACCTGCAAAGGTAGTTACAGGTCTGAAGGTCTGAGGGTTTAGCAAGCTTCTCCCGGGCAGGACAAGCCCCCAGTGGCCCCTTTCTGAAATGAGGAGGAGGAGGGGAAAAGCAGAGCAACCGTCCTGCCAGAAAGCCTGTCTCAGAGGCTGTGGGCAGCAGAAACATCCTATTTGTGAGCCCTGCTGGCAGCATGGGGCAGTATTTGGGCAGCAAAAGGGACTCAGGGAGGATTTGCTCAGATATTCCCAGCCTTTCTGCTTCCTTAGCGCAATGCCTGCTGCTTTTGGCTCAGAACTGGGTGGCCCCTTGAGCAATCCTTCCTTTCCTGGAGGGACTCTGACAGTTTCTGCTGGCTCTTCTTGATACCCAGGGATGGGCATCTCCATTAGCACTGCCTGAGCTCTAGGGTCTCCACTGTCACTGCTGTGTCACAGCAATCCCCACGGCTCCTGGCCTTGGAGCATGCATCCCCTCACTGCCAGGCTGCTGCCACTCATCCCCTTCGAGGGGATGGGGGATGAGGAAGACATCTCCCTTAGGAGAGTCCAGGAGGAGACATGCACAGAAACAGGGCTAGCTGCAGTAGGTCAGGCCATGAAGGAGGTAATTAATACAATAACATTGGTCACTGAACACTTTTGATAGCCCTCCTCCTCTGCACCTCTGTTCCTGTGAAGTGGGGTGCTGTCGTGTCCTTGCCGAGGTGCTGGATGCGGCAGGCTCCCCTCGGCCGCGCTGGTCACGTTCCTCCCTGCCCTGTGGACTTGGCCACCAGCTGCAGGGCTGTCCGACATGGACAGCGTCACCTCACTCGGCAAACCTGGCAGCGGGTGCACGAGCCAAGCCGGGACGGCGTGCACGCTGCTGCTCTGGCACCACGGCTGCTGGGCTGCTGCAAGGGAAGAGAGGCGAGGAGAGGCGAGGAGAGGCGAGGAGAGGCGAGGAGAGGAGAAGAGAGGCGAGGAGAGGCGAGGAGAGGCGAGGAGAGGCGAGGAGAGGCGAGGCGAGGCGAGGCGAGGCGAGGCGAGGCGAGGCGAGGAGAGGAGAGGAGAGGAGAGGAGAGGAGAGGAGAGGAGAGGAGAGGAGAGGAGAGGAGAGGAGAGGAGAGGAGAGGAGAGGAGAGGCGGCTGCACTTTCGCCTGGAGGAGGGAAAGCATCTAGTTAGTGACTTCTATTCCTGTCTGGGCTTATTGCAGCCTTCACGACATTCAGAGCAGGTGTGAAGCTTTTCCCTTCCCAGGCTGGGGATGAGAGTTAGTGGGAGGCTGTTTTCCAGCACTCTCATGGAGATACTCCGTTGGTTTTGCGTGGTCTCTTTTTTCCCCGGGGTGGTCCATGCTTTGCATTTTAGCTTGTGACTCTGTGTCAGTCCCTTCCCTGCCCCAGTTTCCACCTCTCCCTGTTGTGCTGTGGTTTGATAAACCCAAGGCGCTTGTGACAGGGGTAAGTGCTCTAGAGGGATGCAGAGCGGGCTCAGGTCCTACAGCACAGGCAGTGCACAGGCAGATTTTGAAAAGCCCAGGGCAGGCAGTGCAGCGTCTTTCCCTCATGTGGCCACCAGAAAGCAGCCCAGAGGTCCAGGGACTTTGTTATATTTGAAATGAGGGCATCGTCCCTGCTTGCCTTATTTACCTTCAAAGTCAGCCTGGCTGCGATACCCCCTGCAGAGAGACACCTGATACCCCTTGCAGGAGGCCACCCCTTCCCTTGAAGGCTGGGGACGTTCCTCAGAGCCTGACCCACAGAAGAAGGAGACCACTGGGGAGGGGGGTGAGCTCTTCCAGCACCCCTGCGACAGCTGGGCTGCGTGGGCTGGGGAGGTGGGCTACCTGGGGAAGAAGGTGCCTCTTCCGTCTCTCAGGCCCTGGGAGTCCCCCAGCTGCAGCTCCGTACGTCCTTCATCAGCAGTTGCAGGGTCTGCTGTGGGGCAACTTGGGAGGGCAGAACGGGGGTCCTGTCCACCCCACCCCATCGCAGCAAGGACAATGTCAGGGCGGTCACCGTGGCGGGAGTCGGACGCTGATGGGACAGGACAGCCTGGGAGCTCGCGCGCCAAGGGCTGCTGAGTTGACACTGTCCTTTGGTGCCCTCTTCCCACCCCAGCGGAGCCCGGCACCGGCAGGGCTGGGGAGCTGCCAGCTGCCATCACCGTCCCTCCAGAGCCACGCTCTGTGACAGATCCGCTTCCCGCCGCTGCTGCGCCGGGCTCCCAGGCACTCCCTGGCCCCGCGGCAGGGTGTGGGGGCCATGGCAGAGCCCCGGCCCCCTGCATGTTCCCTTTCAGGGCTCAGTCGGTGGAGCAGGGGAGCCCAAGGCATCGTGCTGTGTGCTGGGGGAGCGGGGTGGAGGCTGCCAAACGCCTGTGGCTGCAGCTATCTGCCACTGCTTGTCTGCCTGTCCCTACCGTGTCTGGCAGCATCGCAGGCCAGCTCAGGGAGAACCACTGGGCTTCCCTCTTGCGCCCCATCGCTGCATTGGGGTCGCACTGGCAAAGGGACCTGGGCTCAGCCCTGGCGCGCTGCAGGCTCTGCTTGCAGCTGCTGAGCCGGGCTGGCTGGAAACCGCACGCTTGAGGGTTTGTTCAAGGGCCAGAGCTTGCCTGATGCCTGCAGGGTGCCTTTGAACCCGCGAGGAGTGACCCAGAGTGTTCCCAAGGACTTCTGAAGTGTCAGCGATGTGCCAAGCCCGGCTGCTGCCTCTGTGCCCGGCCTGTCCCTGGGTTATGCCCTGTGATGCTTCCTCCAGGCCAGTGTAAAGCCTTCCATCCCTGATTTCTAAGCCCAGCTGTACCCCTCTACTGTCAGGCATCCAGCTCTGCCTGCTCGGGCCAAGTCATCCGGCTTGGCTGTGCTTTTTGGCTGCACTGCTTGGTGGGTCTCTCCTTCTTCCACCTCCCTGGCCGGGTGCCTGGGGCTGGGTGTCCAGGGTGATGCTGCTCCCCTGGGCAGGGAACTCCAGCCACAGAGCCCTTGCTTGCGGTTTTCTCAGCAAGGAGCCACCAGCGTGGGAGCTCCCCGGCCCTCGGATGTGGACAAGGGGGTCTCTTCTCCTGGAGCTGGACTCTGGCAGGGAGTGGTGGTGCCCGAGGCAGGGACAGCCCAGACATCCCACCCCACGCTGCTGCTGCGGGGCTGTGAGAGCCGGCAGCTCTTGGGTTGCTCTCGGGGGGACCAGCCTGCTGCAGGGAGGTCTCCTGGCTCGCTGGACCTCTGGTCCGTTCCAGGTGGGTGATTCCTGTGTTTCTAACAAGGCAGGGGAAGAAAATTAAAAGCTCAAGTGAGCAATGCAGCCAGGCTGAGCCAGGAAACGTCAGAGATGTCTCTGTCAACACGGCAGCCGAGGCAAGCAGGCGGGCAGGCAGCTTCTTAATTATTGATGGTGCTTATAAATAAATGCTGGGACAGGGAGGAGAAGGTTACAGCGGAGCAGAGGAGCTGCTTCTGGGTGGGGGAGGGAATCCGAGAGGTCGCTTGTTTTAAAGGTCATTTAGTTTTGCATCTCTTTCCCCCTTTCTCTGTAAAACTCAGTGATATTTGAGTTGATGGATTATCTTCCTTTTGCAGCTTCTTCTTGCACCTGCCTAACCGGGCCAGCCAGGAGGAGGAGGAGAAGGCGGAGGAAGGAAAGGCGCCCACAAGTGGGGGCAGCAAGGGAAGGAAGGGGGAGGGAGGGAGGGAGGGAACGCCATCTGAAATGTGGGACAAACAGGCAAACGAGGAGACAACAAAATTAGTAGAGCAGCAAATCCCAACCCAAGTGTAAATAATTCCTCACCATGTGAAAAGAAGGTCTACGTAGGCTCAGATATATCTTCACGTTCCTGGAGCTCAAGCTCAGGCAACCTCTGATGCAAAGCAAGAGGGAAGTGCGTGAAACAAAGCTGGGCAAGGACTAGAAGGAGATGCAGGGATCTTGGTCGGGGACTGGAATAGTAACCCAGTGCCTGCGTAGCCTCAGGGACTTTTGCAGCAGGCTCAGGCTGGAGCGTCCTGGAAAGACCGGACTATCTGATGGCAATAGCTCTGGGATAGGGGTCCCACAGACAGCTGAAAATGCAGGAAAGGTTTTGGGATGGAACTACAGCAGGACTTTAAGGCTGACAGCCCCCACGGGAGCCTTTAATGATTATGGGTGGTAGGACTCTACAACTCACTCTGAAGCCCCCCCAGCTTGCAAGAGCAACACAGAGGCACTGGGTGCAGTACAGACCCGGGCAAGATGGAGCTCCTCCCAGTCTCTCCCACAGCAGACCTTGCAGGACAGGGTCTCCTTGTATCTGCTCTGCAGTCTCAGGGGAGCCATTACATGTGGTGGGCAGCAGCACCCCTGTGCCTGGGGCTGGTTGTGGGTGAAGCTTTGCTCATCGTCCTACTGGGAGCCCTGCTCTGGTTGCATGACAGCAGGGCGAGCAGCTCTGCAGCGTGTGGCTGATGCAGCAGTGCATGGCTCTCTGGACAGTGGATCTGGATGCAGACCGGGTAACACCACGACAGCCTCACTGGCACGCTCTCTGTGCTGACATCCTGGGCCCCCACCAGCCACCCTCTGGAAGCCTAAGACCCAGAATGGCATAAATAAATCAAAGTTCATCCCTTGATTTCCCTCCAGTGGGCTGTGCCCTGGTCAGGAGGGTGGGCTCAGTAGCAGGGTGCTCCTGATGGCTGTCGGGATGGTGGTGCCGCTGGTGGTGGGGAAGATGGAGGGGGAGCAGAATCCTTCTCCCAGTGCCGTGGGTTTTCCCAGCGCTTTCTGGAGGAGAGAGGAGCTCGGGTTGCAGCCAAGCAAATCGCCTCCCTCAGCAAGCAGCAGGGAAACGCCAGCTGCAATCCAAGCTGAGGAGCTGACTGCAAGGCGCCAGCACTCTCGCACAGGGAACCGGCTGGCCGTGAAGGGCAGGCGGCAAAGGCGAACTGCTGGGATTCCCGGTGAAAGGCCTCTTCTGCCTCCATGGGCTCTCGGCACGCTGCTGCGGATGGCGTTCTGCTGCGGTGTAAGCCCAGCTCTTTCCTCAGCAATGGTCCCTGGGAGCTGGGGGCTCAGAAACCCCCTGCCCCTCATTGCCAGGCCCAGGGGCTGCTCCTGCCCTGCCTGCATGCCCTACATGCTGCCTGTCCCACAGCTGAACACCTCTAGTGCAGAGCCATCCCCTCCTTTCCCAGGCAGCTGGGATGCAGAAGATGAGTGGCAGCACCAGCACAAGGTGGCCCTGAGCTGCTTCTGAGCGATGGGACGTCCTGCCTTGACATGAGTGTTCTGGGTTCATGGGTTCACCACTGCAGCCTTGCGTGTGCTGTGCAGCAGCTGCCTGTGCGTGGGTGCTGCTCGGCGTGGGCGCCCGGCTGCTGCGGGAGCAGGGAGCCTGCATGGAGGGTGGTGTGATGGTGAGAACCTACAAGTGTAACCCAGGAACCCACACGTATATGGATGTGTGGGTTTCTGGGTTACACATGTGTACATGTGTGACGTGACTAGCTCCGTGCACACTATCACTACGTGCATAGAATCAGAATCATAGAACAGTTTGGGTTGGAAGGGACCTTTAAAAGTCATCGAGTCCAACCCACCTGCAATGAGCAGGGACATCTTCAACCAGATCAGGTTGCTTAAAGCCCCATCCAGCCTGACCTTGAATGTTTCCAGGGATGGGGCATCTACCACCTCTCTGGGCAACCTGTTCCAGTGTTTCCAGGCGACGTGAGGGAAGTCACACCTGAAATCGTGTGAAGGGAGATCTGTGTAAATGCAGGTGCGAATCCTTACAGCGGGTGCTTGGGAGGCACGTGCTGGTGTGCGAGGGTGTCCCCGCACGTACAGGGGATCTGCTGCTTCTACCTACTGGTGGGCTGGTCCCCGGGGGTACGCCTCAGCCTGGGGACTGGGGGGCTCAGTGCCACGCTCGGCTGCAAGCCGGGAGAGTGCTTACTGCTGCTATCCCTGGGGCAAGGGCGGGGTAGCGGTGGCCGATGGGTGCTGGGGATACCCCTGCTGCTCCTCGTGGCCCACTGGCCACCTCCTGCAGGCACCGGTGGCAGGGGTGAGGTGTCCCAGCAGGGGAGGAGCTGTGCTCTAGTTCCCTGCACCAGCCCCTGGGCTGCTCTCCCTCGCTGCAGGGCTCAGCTTGGACATGCTGCGTTACACTCAGTGTCTCGGGGAGATGCTCAGCTCCAGCCACAAGGGACCGAGCCCCACGGCTTTTCAGCCTGTGGCTCAGCATGCGTTCGGCATCTTCTGGGTGGCTCGGCTCCACTACCACCGCTATGATCCTCGCACCTTCTTGCAGGGAGTCCCATGGGACCCGGGGTGCAGAGCCTCGGGTCCCTACAGCAGCCAGCCCCAGGGCTGGGGGTGGCAGGGGTGCGAGGGAGAGCTGGGCTTCTCGCAGGTCCTGTGTGCCAGCCTCTCACTCTGCAGCCCAGGCTATCAAGAGTGAAGCTCCTGGAGCAAAGCGGGTGAGAAGAGACAAGCGTGTACTTTCTGCTCCCCTTTTGCCAAAGTCAGGGAGTTGCTTGGGGTTGGGACTGGCAAGCCCTTGCATTGCACGTGCCCTTAAGGGACCTCGGGGTCCATCTGGACTTACGGAGGTGTTGCCAACCTGACAGCACCTGTTCACAGCAAAAAAAAGGTCATCTCTTTAATTAGTTTCCCGCTTCCTGCCGTCCCTTCTGTGTCTGTGTGTTTGGAGTTGTAAATGCGTGCCCAGGGTACTGCTCACACCTTAGATCCTTGATGACTGTAAGGGAATGTAGGCTGCTATTTTGGCTGGAGAGCTATATTTAAAACTCGTGTTTCATTCCCCCAGGCTCTCCCAGCTGAGCATTGCTTGACCTGCCACTGAAACGCAGCGTGTCCCAGGCAGAAATGTGGCAGCTACTGCGGCTGCAGCACAGGACGTGAGCGCGTTGTCCTTCTGCGGCAGGGAAAGGGGAGGATGGGACGTAAGTCTGTGCACTAGGGGTTCGCCAGGAGAACAGCAGGAAATGCTGTCTCCTAGGATGAGCGATGGCCTGGCATGGCTGCGGCTCAAAACCCAGCATTTCTACTGCAGCAACCCACTTTACCAACCTGGGGTGATATAGGCACCACAGATGCCTCCACAAAACCAGTCTTCAGTAGGATAAGATCCTTTTTCTGCTTCAATTACAGAGCAGGTTTAGTGCTACTGAACTTATGAGATCTAATAAGATCATGACTTGGTTATGCTGTGACCTCATTGATGACCCACTTAAATCCTTGCAGGCTCAGAAAGAGGAAAGGAAATACTGAATTTCATACCCAGAATGGCCAAGAGCAGCAAAGGAGGAGAAAGAAAATGGGCTCCAAGCTGGAAGGTCCCCCCAAGGCTGCCCTGGGTGAGGGAGGAGAAGAGCCAGTGCCATTGCACCAGGCTGCAGCCCTGCTCGCTGACCAGGTGGTTTATAACATTTTTGGGAGGCGGTGCAGGAGATGCATCACCCCTGGGTGCAGGGGGTGCTGCAGATGCAGAGAAGGGGCTGCAGTTCCAGTTGGAGGTGCAGAAGTGGAGGAACATGGATACCAAACTGGTGTGGAGATGGTATAGGACTGGCCTGATGCCACATGGTGCGTGGCTGTTGTAGAGCAACTCCCCCCACCCTGAGCAGGTCTTTGAGCTGAGCCCACAGGCAGCCGTGGGCATGGAGAAGCTGGGGAGGGCTGTACAGGTGGTCGAGTGCTCCCTGCTCAAGGATGTGCTGCTACCACCTCCAGAGCTGTTTGATGAGCTGTGGGATTTGGTCCTCAGCAGCCTCCTGCCACTCTGGGCCGCCTTTTGGAAAGCCTGGCTGCAGACGTCACCCGAGACCACCCACAGACCCCACGTAGCACGGCCAGATTGACACCCCTTTAGGAGCCCTGTAACCCTTGCTGGCTGGCATGCGTGCAGTGTAAGGCTGTGGTGGGCCTTTCCCATTGCCCACCTTCCACCATCACTTGGCCAAGCTGTAACTGCTGTCATGAAACCAACACCTTTTGGCTTCCCAAACGGCCTGGAATTGGCTGCAGGATGATTAAGCCTTCCTCTAGTGCCCCTGCTTGGGGGATGGGGCTTATTTCTCACTGTAGGGCTGGGTCTGTCACCCTGAGAGCAGGGAGCCACTTTTCCCATGGGACATGGGAGCAGGAGAGCAGAGCTGGGGTGCTGAGCCATCGGGCCTTTGCTGCTCACTCACTGCAGTGCTGCAGCTGAGAGCAGGGATGGACCTCCTTCCAATGGCCCCAAGGGCCACCACTCCGGTTGCCTCTGCAGCAGCAGCCCTTGGCCCTCCAGGGGAATGACGAGGGGGGCTCAACTTCCCCATCAGTAAAGGCATTACCTTGAAGGGCAGCGCGCAGCCCCCTGCCCCTTAAGGGGCCGGGCAAAAGTTTACAAGGGGTCAGTGGTTTTTAAGCTAAAAAGTCAGGCAGAAGGGGGTTAATTTCATAAGGCTGCTGCTGGCAAGCTCAGGCTCTGCTTTTGGAGCATGGTGCAGGAACAGCTCAACCCAGCATTCCTCTCCTCCTCACACCTACTCTCCAATACCAAAAGGAAACATCATCTCCTGTAGCAGCTATTAATACAGTAACACAAAAGCACCCTGGGAAAGTGCTTTCCCAATAAGACAGAGCACCCCTTCCCCTCCCCACATCTGGTACCGCCATGGCCCAAGTGAAACACAGGAGCTGTGCAACACCGGGCACTAATGCTGCTTTCAACCAACGGCACAAACCCTTCCCTGGGACTCCATGCACCCTACCAGACTCGGCACAAGGTGCCCAAAGTGCTGGGCTGGATGTTCCAGCTCTCCCCTGGGTTCAGGTTCCTCGCAGGGGTGTTATGAGCACCAGCAGCACCTCTGCATCCAGCAATGGAAATAAATTTGAGAAAGCACTGAGCTGCTCTGCTGCAACGTATGGGAATGCAGGCAAGGTCTGCAGTGAGCAGCAACCTGCCCCACTGGCAGGGTGATGACAGAAAGGGGCCTGTGCACCCCTCTGATGGCTGAACTCTTGGCAGCAGGGGCAGACGCCCAGGGATCTTGGCTCATAGCCCCCTGTGCAACAAGCCCTGCTTTAAGGTCTCTGGCTGGAAGTAGCATTTATTGAATGAGTAAGGTCTGCAGACCTGCTGCAACTGCTTTGGGGGAGCAGAGGAGGATAGCAGGGAGCACCACCAGCCCCTAAAGGGTCCCCATTCCTTCTGCCTCCAAGTCCTCATATTTATATCAGGCACTTAACCAAGCACAAAACCAGCTTCCTGGCACTTTGCAAAGATGAGGAGCCTTAGGGACCTCATGAGATATTGGGCTGGATAGCCACTGAGACAGGGAAGAAAACCCCTTGTTCTCTAGTGATGCCTGTAAGTCTAGCTCCCTTTTTCCCCCAGGTGAGCTGTTCACTGAAGAGAGAAGGGAGAGGAAGCTCTGCTCACAGCAGCTATTCACCCTGTCTCCCTCACACAGACAGCTAAGAAAAGTGGAAGTCTCTCATTAGGAGACTGGGCCATTCCCCACTACATCCTCTTCACCAATCCTTATCTATGCGACAGCCATTTCCTGCTCCCTATCCATCAGCATCACTGTGCTTCCACCCCTCCTCCTCCTTTCCCCAAAAGCATGCAGCTACTGCCTCCTCCACCTCCCTCCACAGTGCCAGGCAACCCTACCTCCTGGTGAAATTCATCCCTGTCAGGCTGCTGTTGCTGCTCACAGGGTGAAACCTTCTTGTATCACTATCCTGTTGCATCTTTGCATCAGCTATCATTCATGATCTCCCTTTATTTAGGTCAATACAGTATCTAAAATAATGGTGCTTTGGCTAAGAGTTCTCGACATCACTCTACCAATGAAGTCTGAAACGTCTTTGAGTTGAGCTTGCTGTGTCTGCGAGCACTCATGAAAAGTGACCAGTTTAGGAGGGAGACCTGCTCACCTTGAGGCTAAGTGTCCTGCTGCAGGGAGTTCCACACTGCAATGGTCCCCAATCACAAAACTCACCAGATCCATGGTGGTTTTGAGGTAGGTGCTGGTAAGCAAGAAGCCAGGAGGCAGTCTGAGAAGGAAGGAGCTACAAGGGACTGGCAGGAGGAAACATGGATAAGAACATTCATCCAAAGCAAAGAGGTAGAGGCTGGGATGATTTTGTTCCCTCTGTGCTTCAGTACTGAGGACTGGCTTTAGCACCACTCATTGCAAAGCCTAATAAGCATAGCCTGAAAAAGCTGAGCCCGCAGGCGGGGGGACTTCTCTCCACATTTCTAAATTATAGTAGCATTTTTAATTAGAGGGGTGTCCCGAGTTCTGCAGTAGGATGGGACTGCTTACAAGAGTGCGTGCTGACTTGTGGGGCTGCAGGGACAGAACAAACCCTTTTGCCAGAACAGAGCAGAAAGAAAAAAAAAAAGTAGCTAACAAGAAACATCAGAGGACCAAACACTCTCTACCATTTAATGGCTTTAGGATAACACTGTGCCATCTCCCCATGCTCTCATGGAGCCTCTTGGTGCTGGTCTTCTGGCAAGAACTGCACTGTTCCAGAAGAAGTAGGATCTGCTGCTGCAACTGGTGCTGTCTGAGGCTCAATCCCCGTATGTCCATGCTGAGAACAGGCAGCATCGTTCTGCCAGTGGGATCAGGAGCAGGGTCTCTGCTGATCCCTGATGGCCAGAAGCCAAATGCTCCAATGCAGTGATTGCAGCAATGTTCAGTGTGGGAGCTGCTAAACCTTTCAGATCAGCAGAGTGTAACACGTGCTCTGCATCAAGTGTCCACATAGCTTGCAGCTGGGCTGCATACAGCTGTCCTGCCACCAAAGCACCACAGTTATTTCAGAGTTTACTTTGAGCGAATTCCAGTGCAGTAGTCAGGGCTCCCTGCATGCCCTTGGCATTTCCACTGCCCTTAGCGACGACAGGAGAGCCTCCTGCCTTCCCTTCCATCTGTGTACAGACAGCCACGGCCCAGTCAGCAGCAGAGAACATGGGGAGGCAATTCTGGGGAAGGGACACAGAGCAAAGTAATTTGGACTGTGGGGCACTCTGCAGTCTGGAGGAAGAAAGGTAACAACATTCCCTCCTTACCCAGCCTGCGTCCTCACTAACCCAAGGCAGTCATGACTGGGAGGACCGCAAAGACTGAGCTTACATGTTAATGCTGTGTTCTGCCCCTGGGCAAACACGGCCTGGAGGATCCAGGGATATCTGTGCCCAGCAAAGACTGAAAGCATATCTGGTCCCAGTATGGTCATCTCAGGTCCTACCCCTGTGTGATTAACCACCAACACTGGGCAGAATCCCAGGAAAAGCCTCAACTGGGACCTGCTGAGCACTGGGTCCAGTCCCCCTTTGCAGGCAGGTTCCCCGTGTCTCTACTAGGGTTCTGCTTACCTTGGACACCTGACAGGCACAGAGCACCTCACCAGAAACCTGAGGGCTGAGCAGCAGGACTGATGTGCCAGGAGACTTGTCACACAGCTGGTTCACTACCTTCATTAGGATCTAGGACAGGCAGGGAGAAGAAGGGTCAGGCTACAGCAAAGGAAACTGGCATGCAGCAGAAAACGTGCCCAGCAGCTCCCTCTTACTGTATGCAGCACCTGAGGTACTGCTGGGCCAACAAGTAATGTGGATTACTCACAGAGAGGGAGTCAGCTGGGACGGTATCAATGATGACAGGCTGGTTGCAATGTTTTGCTAGTAGGCTTTGTGCCTTCTCTTCAGCCTGGAGGAGAAAACACACAGCACTTGAGGGGCTACAGGTGGCACAGGGTGGGCTGGATGGGGATATATGTATGCAACATATGTACGTAGGGAATGGAAGTGCTGCTCTGTGGGATAGAGGGGGGATGTACATTAGCAGAAATAAGACCAGCAGACTGAAATCTCTACATGAAGACCTGTACAACCCTCCTTCCTCAAAGGCAAGCAGAGATGAACCCCTTTCAAAAGTGGAATAGACAGTGACCCGATCAGTCCCCAGCCTCTCTCCTGGACCTATGCATCGCCACATGTCTCAGGCAGGCTCCTGTGGCAAGATGCTCCTACTTTAAGAAAAGAATAGCTCTTGCTGAGAACACTAAGTCACAAATAAGCATTTTCAAAGGGCTTTTAATGTAATCATGCAAATTAGAAAGACACAAACGCAGTGGGAAGCCAGAGCAATATCCATATGGCTGGGAGAAAGGCTCTGTCCTGCCACTGTCTTACTGCGTGACCTTGTAAAGCCCATTTTCAGGGCCATCTCATCTTCCCCACTTATAAACAGCAGTGACGCCTATCCACCTATTGGTGTTTGCCAGAAGTGCTGATATGGGGCTCTCCATCCTCACAGGCAGAGACACACGGGGATTCTGCAGGTGCCAAAAACCCAGTCACTCATTCACTGCATTTTAAATGATGGTCCTGGGTACCGCCAGCGAAATCAACCCAACAGAGGGCTTGTGTTGCACCACGTACGATTGTACGTGCTTTCTTCTGCCTTCTAATGGCACCCTAGTGACTGAGTGGCTGTGAAGTGTGACAGAGACACCAGGTCCACTGGTGTATGCCACACAGTGCTATCAGCAGGCTGCAAGTGAGTGTGCTGCTGCCACAGTACCTGCTGCATCTCCAGTTTCTTGATGGCCGTGTTGGCTGCTCGCTGTAGTGCTTTGAGGATGGTCTGTAGTTCTTTTCTTTGCCACTGGGGCATTGCAGTGCTAGCCACCACCTGCAAGACAATTTGCTGTGTAAGTACACTAAACTGTACCTAGAAATAAACTGCTAGCTCTCTGGGAGGTCAGGCTGGAGCCTGGCCTCTTCCCAGACCCTCCTATACCCCTATGTGATCAGGCCAGCCAGTCACTGGCGTGTAGCTTTCTCTTTTCAGCTGGGCATCTAAAGCCTGGGAACCCTTTTTCACTGTTTTACCCTCTCCACCACTGTCTTCTCTCACATTCCCTCTGGCAGCATGTGATCTGCAATGGAGGCACCTAGACACCGGTTGAAATCTTTGCGACCAAAGTGGCACCAGGAGGCAGCAACATGCCCTTGCTATTGACCATGGTAAGAAGTCATGTGCTTCAAGTGTATAGAGCCCACGCTGGGATCTTTCCGTACAGGAGTGTAATCCTTACTTTGGTCAACTGGCCCACTTCTTTGGACAGCTTCTGCATCTCAGGAATAGAAGTGCTCCTCTGCTTCATTCGTAGGGAGACAGAGTCCACTTCCATAGCCAAGCACTCGCCTGCTTCCCGGGCCTGGAGAGAAGGAGGGAGAGAAAACTTCAAATGCAGCAATAGAAAGAATGAATGGGGATGGAGAAAGCGGGGAGGCAGCAGGGCCATAACCACTGAAGTACTGCTCAGGATCCAGTGGGAAGACACCTACAGACAGAGGCTTTAAGAACGACTGTTCCCAAGAGACTCTGGCATAGAACGTTCCTCTCTAGATTTGCAACTAACACTAGATGGTCACACCCAGGGGACCAAGCTGTTGTACATTTATGTTTCCTCAGTATCTCACACCAAATCATCAGGATTTCAATGAGAAAAGCTTGGGAGCTCCGTTTACTTCTTAGTGCTCTTTTTTCACTGGCAAATGCAATCTTGAAACTAATGACTGAAGAAACAAAAGAAACACTAAAACTAAAGAAAACTCATTAGCTATTCAAGCACATTTCCTGAGGACCAGTTCAGCTGGTCTTGGTGCATTTCTTACTGCTTTCCCCAACACCAATGCTACCGTTAATAAAAGAGCTAATCCAAGCTTTTCTCACCAGTGAAAATCCTTATGGTTTGGAGCATTTCCTCTCTGACAGATTTCTGTGCCCATGATGGTCCTCTAGACTTTAGACCAGGACAGCAGAGAGTATATAAGAAAAGCTGTGGACAGTGAGGACTGCTCCGCCTAGCTAGGACACACATCCCTTGTTTCAAGTCACTCCCTCATGCCTGCAGTCTCCCTTGTCTGATTAACACATGCACACAGCTCCTCTCAGGGGCTCTCCAGGTCAGCACTTCCAGCAAAGCATGCAGATGTGCCCTGCAGCTTTTCATTCCTCTGCACCAAGAAAAGCCTTGCTAGGGACGCAGATGTACAGGGGACAGCCAGCCAAAAAGCAACAGATTTTCAGGGGGGGGCTTTGCCTTTAGTCTTCCCAGATCCACTGACAGTGAGTCACTCTACTCTGACTGCAGCCTTAAAGGAAGTGGGCAAGGTTGCAGGGCCCCTGACACTTCCAGATATTCAAAGGACAAAGCAATCTCAGGGACACAGTAATAGGTTGCTTACTTTTTATACAAACCCATCCAGACCAGAACCACAGTTTAGCAGGAAAAAGACAAAGAAAAGAAGCAAAAGGGCTGTAAGAATGAGGCCAGAGCCCTGTAACCATAAAACGCAAATCCAATTATGATAGGCAGGAGGTGAGCAGGAGGTAAATCCAAAGCACAAAGGATCACACCTTTAAATACTTACCTGGGGACTGAAATTTATAGTCTAGAGACTCCCTGATATTTTGTGCCAAGTTCTTATCTTGGAAAAGGGGGTCTGAGGGGGAAGAATGAAGGTCAAGGAGACAGGAGACTAGGATGGGGGGAGTGGAAGTAAATAGTGAGGTACAACAGCAGAGCTGGGTGCAGGCGTGAAGGAGGAAGCCAGATCAGGCATAGCAGGTAGCCTCCAGCCAAAGCAGGGGGAAGCTAATTGTCTAAGCAGGAGCTTACAAAGTTGTGTCCTTCGGGCATTGCCTTGACACAGCAGAAATCTCAGTTCCCCCTTTCTTACCTGTTTGGCTTGTCCCCCTGTCACTGCAATGACACGGCTAATCCCTTTAACAAGCTGACGCTCACTGACGATGGCCAGATCTTCCACAGCTCCCGTTTGTAGAAGGTGCCTACAAAGTCAGTAGGGAACAGGAAAGAAAACAAGCTGCTCTCTGGGAACAGAAATCAGGAAGCCTGCTTTCCTTTTAGACAAGTCTCAGGTCCAGCAGCCCCTCCCCAGTCCCAACAGCTTCAATCCTTTCCTGTCCCTAAAATCCTGATGGCACACTGTCAGGCAAGAGACAGCAGAGTTGAGGTTACTCCAGAGGAACCTCTGTGCTACCTGCCCAGCAGGCTGCTGTCAAATGGCACATAACAGCCAAGTTCTGCTTTGCTTTCCTCTCCTTTCCTTCAGCAGTGGGATGAATTGGGATTTTTCTCTTCTACTCAGCTGCTACTGAACCTTGTAGAAAGTAAGATTTTTCCTCCAACTACACCACTCTCTTGTCAGGCCAGCTCACCGACCGGCCAGTAGACTCCAGTCACAGGGTAGCTGTGCAGTCACAGGGCACTGACAACCTTCCCTTTCCTTCTTGGCTATTCAACACTGGATATGAAAACAACTACAGTGCCTCAGGTTCTCTTACAAGTAATAATTTCAGACAGCTTCACAAGAATTGATCATCTCTACTCCCATGCAGTTTCTTGTCCCACTACTCCCACATGAATGATCTCATGACTAGAAACTTGCTCATTTTCAGCTGTATCTGCTCAAAGGCCAATTTGTTCCTGGTTTTTGGGGGGTTTTTTTGTCAGCATTGTCCTAAGATTGATTAGCTCTTCTTCGACTCTCATTACTGCTAAAAGCAGAAGAGGGCAAAGATAATTAAAATAATCAGAGTGGTCTCAAGATCTCACAACGGTCTCAGAGTCTCCTGCTGGGTCCCTAGACCTCCTGCAACCCCAAAGCCAAAGCCCTGTTGTGACAGGCCACACACCCCCTTCCCACACTCTCCTGGCACCCTGTGGCTTCCAGGTTGGTTTCAGACTATGAAGCAAGGAAAAATGCTTTACATTTCACTACAGTTTTCTCACCCTGGGACTTCCAAAGCTTTGTAACTAGCCCACCCTGTCCTCATGAGATCTTTCTGGTGAGGAAACTTAGTTGCACAGGGACAGGCAGTGGAGCTTGCAAGAATGTCTCTACCTCAGCCACCAGTGCCCACAAACACACCTTCTGACTGCAAGTAAAAGTCACTTACGTCCCACAGCAGAGCTCCACAGAGGTCTGCATTGCAGCCTCAGAGTCACGGGTCAGCACGCTCTCCACAGGGACCCCAAGAGATACTATCCTCACTGGATCTGGATACCCCTGACAGAGGAGACAGGGATCAGCAGCTAACAACATGGTCCTTCAGGGGCACTTACAGACTAACTACATGGCTTCAGGTGTCTGCCTCATTTTTCCCCTATTCTAGAGTAGCCTCAGAGTCAGGGGCAGCACTGTTTCTCCCCCACAACCAGCCACCATGGGGAGAAAGAAACAATTGGCTGACACTACATGCTTTTGGTCCAAAGAAATGAGCAGAAAGCCTATGCATCACCAGCCTCTATGTTTTACAACACAGTGCTCCTGAGATCTCATTTCTGTCCTATTTTCCTTCCTGAGTTTTGGGAGTCACAAACCTGTTGTGCCAACATCTCTTGTGACCCAGATGATTCCTGCTGAAGGAAAAGGCTCATGAAGATGTGTGCTGCCATCCTGTCATACCTCATCCACTGCACGGAGTCCCTGAACTCTTCTTGCCAGCGTAAGGGGCACCTCAGCCATATGCACAACCTCATTTCGTTTGATCACATCCTGGACCACTTGCTCCACTTGCTGCAGCTGCTCCACAGTCACAGGGCCCTGAGAAAGTAAATCAGCTACCTCATGGAGAAGCCTCCTGAGAGGTACAGAACAAAGGAGGGAGAACTGTGGCAGGGCCCCCAGGCAACTCAGCCTGGGCACACCACTCTCCCCCTGTGTGTCATCGTCCCTACTTGTAAAAGGGAATTGTGTGCATCATGACCCTCCCGCCCCATCCTCCCATGAGGGACAAGGATTTTTGATCCAAGAGCATCAAACTCTTCAAGAGAGATGCTGCAATGAATGAGAGGTTACCAGGGCCAGTGCTCAGCCTGACCCAACAGCTTTCAGTTCCCACCTGGATGACCAGCACAGATATCAGATATGTGCCACAGCCAAGCTGGTGAATCTCTCAAAGACCCCTTTACACTACTCAGGTCAGACCCATGACCACTGGCCTTGCTAAGTCCTTTCCCTTCTGACCCCCATTCATCCCCTCAGCAAGCCCCACTCAGAGTCAGGTCAATGCAAAGCAGAGCCAGTCATGTTCAGAGGGCCAAGTTTCATTGCTCATATAAAACATGACCTGCTTCTGTAGGAGTGATTACAGTGAGAGGAGAAAAATCCCTGGAGAGAAGACCAATACCGGGATGTTGGTACTACTGAGAACAAGAAAACAGAAGTCCAGAGTCACCTTGGTATCAAAGTCAAAGCGCAGCTGCTCTGCTGTCACATGGGACCCTCGTTGCTCTGTGTTGTCACCCAGGACGTGGCGGAGTGCAAAGTTCAGCAGGTGGGTAGCGGTGTGGTTCGTCATGCAGGCCAGCCGCTGGGCCTGAAAGCATAGACAAGTTGGCAGGGAGTGCTGGTTCTCCAAAGCTTGGGGGAGCAGGGGATGGCATGAAAAGATAAGGGAAAGGCTGCATGTGAGGGGATGTGAGAAGATGGAGGGGAAAAACAACGGGTAGCACAGCTGTCAGATGAATTCATGTCACAGGGCAGATTTAACTTCTTTTCCCATGGGATCACTTCTGTAAAACAGCAAAGGGTAGGCTGGATACTTCTGGACAGACCAATAGCTCACAGAAGATTACAGAGTTATTTGTGAGGTCTCCTTCCCACTGCACATCACAATGAAGAGCAGTCTCAGGAATACAAGGGACAAGGCTCTGCTGTGCCCAGGTTACTCAGGACATCACAAGACTCTCAAGGCAAGGCTAGGAAAAGGTTAAGAGCAGTGAATTATCACCTCATCCACAAAGAGCTGCACTTGGTCCCCAGCACACAGGGTTTCCACAGCAGTGACCTCATGGATCACGTAACCACCGCAGAGACGAACTGATTCTACAGGGAAGAGTATGTCCTGAGCAAAGAGAGACAAAAAGATGAGTTAGGACACAGGGAACATCCAAAGACCCGTACTAGGTGCCTGTTTGATCCAACTAGGAAATATAACCCCCATTGATCCCTAAAAGACAGGGATGGGGTGGGAAAAGCAGGGACTAACTTACTGCCAATGTAACCAGAGTGCCTCAGGCCTTCCCTGCATCCAGCCGCTCACTGCACAACATGTTGAGGCTGTCAGCTTGCAGCGGAGGGGCAGCAACACCACCCATGCTGATGAATTTTCCTAAAAAGGATGCTTGTCCATGAGAAAATGGACAGCAGCTGCCAAGACACTTGTCTCAGGCATCCAACGTGCCATTTCTGCCTCACTGGGCTGGCAAGAGAAACTTGATCCCTGCTTCGGCTTGAGGAGAAGTGCTGAGCAAAGCACTATCACAGTCTGCAAGGCTAAAAAGGCAGCATCAGTGCTCAGGGGTGATTCTCAAGAGCTGGAACGTGGGAAGGAGAAAAATCTGCCCCTCATGTAACTTCCCAGGAGCGGGTGAAAGCTATCCCTCTGGCAAGATTGAAGATCATGCTGCAGAGGTGGAGGTCCTCCCTGATGCTTTTGGGAGGGATAAGAGTTTTTGCACTGGGTTTCAGGCTGGGCACTGCTTGCAGTCGTCCAGGACTGGCCAGAGACAAGTTACTCAGCTTGTGGGCTCTCTGATCGATTGCCTTCTCTCTGCATTGCAACCCCAGCTGGCAAGAGTGCAGCACATTAAAGAAGACTTTCCAGCATTCTCAAGCAAGAAGAAGTTGCAAAGGGCTGAGAAAGGCAACCAGAGCAGCAGGTCCACCTCTGTGAAGTTACTGCTACTTCTCCCTCACTCCACCAACCCCGAGGCAAAGCCAAGGGAACTGTCAAGAGTCAGGAGCTTGCAAATTAACACAGTAAAACAGCCCATCACTTGGGGAAGTCTGCCTGGCCTCAGTATCCATGGCGGCCTTGCGTTCAGGCACCAAAGGGTCTCACCTGCTGTCCTAAACGTATCATGTAGCCTCGGTCAGAGGCTTGCCCGCCCTGCTCTGCATAGAAGTTAGTCCTGTCCAAGATGACACCACAGCGTTGCCCTGCCCCAGCCTCCTTCTGGAGAGACTGATCTCTGTACAGCATCAGGATGGTGGCCTGGCATGGGCTGAACTCTGTCAGGGAGAAAAATATGGCAGCAATTAGTGCATACACCCTGTCAGATTGCAATATGAAAGGAGGGGTCACTTCCCCATGCCAACCCTGCCAACACCCAGTCTATGCTGAAAGCTGGCACTTTCCATTGCCTTGGTAGGAGAGGAACAGCTACTGGCAGAAAGGACAAAGGATCTGTTATTTGGAACCACGTCAACCCTCACTTACCTCGTGACAGACCTGCTGAGTAGCAGGTAACCAGGCCAGGATGCCCAATCTGGCTGCACATGAGCCCAATAGAGCAAGATGTGGCACATACATGTCTGCATCTTGCTACGCTGCATGCTTGGCCAGCCTGACTGCTTTCTATGAAGAGATGACTGGCTTGGTGGACAAGGGAAGACAGGGATGCCACCTTTCTTGATGTAGCAAGTTTCTGACATGCTCTCCTGTAGCCTCCTTGAAGCCAAACTTGGGTGACATGGACTGGGCAGGTGGACCATAAGGTGGGTGTATAACCAATTGCTCAACAGTTTAACGTTCAACTGATATTCAGTTACCAGTAGAGCTACTTGGTGGCTGATATTAGGGCCCAAACCATTTAACATCTTCATTAATGACTATCCATGACAAGATGGGATGTACCCATATCCTGCTTGTGTATGGCAATAGGTTTGTGGGGACTGGTTGATATATTGAAGAGCGGAGCTGCTTTTCAGAGGCATCTCAGCAGGCTACAGAAACGGACTGACAGAAATCTTGGGGTCCTCAGGAGCAAGCTGAACACAAGTCAGCAGGGTACCCTTGCAGCAAGGAAGACTGCCTGCCTGCTGGGCTGTATGAACACAAACATAGCCAGCAGGTCAAGGAAAGTGGTTATTCCCTCCTGTTTAGCATTTGTGAGACTACATGTAGAGTACAGGAAATTCTGGTGGTACGTAAGCAAAAAAACTTTTCACACTAAGTGTGATAAAGAACTGGAACAGGGCACAGACAGGCTGTGGGATCTCTGTCCTTAAAGGTACTGAAAACTTAAATGGACAAGGCTCTGAGCAACCTGATCTGACTGTGAAGCTGATGTTCCTTTGATCAAGGGATTGGATCAAGGGATCCAGAGATCCCCTCCAACCTCAATCATTCCATGATTCAGTGACTGAGGAGGTGGGACAGTGCTAGCCTGGAGATTCCAGCCAGCGTTGCTGCTGGGTTTTTTTCCCTCCATTATGCTCTTGCTGTAGTATATATAGTTTGAATTGCCTCACTTGATGCTTAATGTGGGTTGCCCCCAGCACACCGGGTAAGAGGGAGCTGGCTGTATACAGCTATCTCTAATTCTTTGTGACAGCCACACCACCTCTTACTCTCTGTGGTTTAGATTTATGCTTTCCCTAGAGCATCAGCAACCCCAGTTATCCTAAATGATAAAAAGCCTGCACTGGCATCTAGTGGTCTGCTGAAGAAACAGCAAGTGCACTGTTTTAAACCACCACCTAAAGTCCTTGCATAATTATTCTTCATTCTCCCTAGCACTCACACCCAGAAGCCTAATGGCTGGGGACAGACTTTTTCTAGCAGAAATCAACAGTCCCTGCTTCACCACTGCACAGTAATACCAACCCACAGTCACAGCCTTCCTGGGGACACACTAACAGCAATAAGAAAAGCACCTACTGTGGGATGAGGTACAGGGGCAGAGAAGATGCAGCAGCAAGGTGGACACGTTTGAACCACAAAGTACATGTTCTGCATGCATGAGGTTAGGCAGTAAAAGCAGCCTTGTAAGGGATTCCAGCGCCCTCAGACACAGCTCGCCTTCTAGGTGGGACCTGGCCACTTACCGTACTGCCCGTGCTGCCCAAGCGTGTAGGCATACTTCAGAGAATCATCAGTAGCAGGCACGTTGTTGCTCCGCAGCTGAGCCAGTGAGTGCACATCAAGGCGCGTGTTTGTGTCCTCCAGCTGTCCTGCCTGTGGGCCACCAGCCTTCCGCTACAGTGGAGCAAAGGCAGTTAGACTGGAGACACCTGGGGGCACTCAAACTGATAACTGGAGCTATAAGACTAGGAACAACTTCTTCCACCTTCCTGGAAAAGGCTTGTTTAGATCCAGGCTGATGGAGGCTACTGCTAAACCAACCCCATTCCGCCAAACCCCACGAGCACTCAATACCACCCTGTGCTAGCCTTGAGGCAGGCCACAAGCAACAGCTAACACAACCCTCCCAGCACAGCTCACTGTGTAGCTACGAAACTTCCAGGCCATTAAAGCTCAGGAGAGCAAGGCCTTGAACTGAATACTGCACAGGGTGGGCAGTGCGAGTCTTCCAGCACTACAGAGACTGAGGAGATTTTGTAAACTTCATAAATCACTTGCTGTTTGGGCGAAGCTGGCTCTGCTTTGTGTGAGGAGTTGGGCTACATGATTGACAGAGGACACTCCTAACCTATTAATTCTATGATAACCTCCACTCCAGCAACAGTCAGCATCATAAAACACTTGCACTGATCTGCAGAGAATCACCAGCCAGTACTTCTCAGTTCCACACCCACAAGCAAAGGCATTGTGACCCCACTGCTGTTTCAGATCCACTTCCCCTTCAGGGAAAGGGCACGTGGTCCTGTGGTGCATCCAAAGAGCCTCAGTAGTGAAAATAATTCTGCCTCCATGCTCACAGGAGAGAGGGAAGGCTCTGAATTATTCTGACAACGTGAGTCTCCATCCTACCTTTGCATCTTCCAGAGCAAGTTTGTTAAAAGCAGCTGAGTCCAAACTGATTCCCTTTTCTTCAAGCATCAAGTCAATCAGATCCAGAGGGAATCCCAAATTCCCATAGAGAGACCAGGCTACTTCAGCTGTAGGACAAAAGGAAGGACATGAACTCTGTGTGAACACAGAAAGCAAAGGCATCTCGAGATTTGCTTGGATGAGACCAATCTAGTGTGTGCCTTGGTAACTGGATTCACTTGTGTTGTGTGCAGCTGCACTGGTAATGGGGAAGGGAAGAGAAGCCATGCCAGTTTTCTTGTATGGGACTGAGTATTAATGATGCCCAGAAGCCCCATCCCTGCTAAAATTCAGTGCAGCATATCTAGACAGACAGCTGCTCTGGTTGGGTCCTGAGCTCCTCCTTTCAGCTGTGTCTTGTAAGGACCTAGTTAATTAGTCAATAAAGCAGCAAGGGAATGTTTCTAACTTTCCTGGTGCCTAGTTTATTGTGAGAACAAAGTACTAGAAAACAACTGCAATCTGAAGAAAGGAGCAACATCTAGCCCCTGGGCAGAGGAGCAGAAGTCACTGAAAACATGTGGGAGAGGCAGACATCCACCACAGTTTTGACTGGGAATGCTTGTGAGGGCCTGGATCAAACCATCTTTAAGTGCAGCTTGTCAGAGGAGGGAGACTCACCCGGGAAATTTGTGGAGGGCTCCATCTGCTGCACTGTCTTCTCAATGATGCGCCTCCCACGCTCGAGGGAGGACAGGAAAGCTGCCTCGTTCTCATTGATGATATCCATGATCTGCCCAAGGATCAGAAGAAGGGTTAGCCACAACACCTCAGGGAGTTCCCCAGCTCAGCTCTGCCCTGCTACCACTGGGCTCCCTGCTTCAGTCAGCTCAAAGCACATCAAGCAGGTGTCTAACAGGGGTGTCGTGTCTGCTTGAACCAGCCTTTTTGTTCTGTAAGTATCCATCACAACAGGGCTCCGATACAATACTAAACCGTGCCAAAGTCATTATGCCTCCTATCACCACTCCTGTCAAGGAAATATTGACCCTCCACCTGGGGAAGGCTGGAGGCTGACAAATGCTCCCTGTCAGACATTCATGTCTGTGACCCAATTAAAATTGTATGGGTGGAACAGCCAGAGAAATTCCTTGTCACAGTTGCTGTCAGCAGAAGCAAGCCAGGACTAGCCTTAAATCACCCATCCGCTTTGGACAAAAGGTACCCAGGCTAGGACAGGCTGTACTTGCACTCAACAAAAGAGCTACCCTAGCTTTTTTAGAACAACAGCTGCCTTGTGTACCAGGACAAGTAGTCCCTGGTAAAGATCTAGTAGAGCTCCCACAAGGAAATCTGCCGCAGATACTTCTCGTGTCCAGGATACAAACATGTTCCCAGCACATCTCAGCCCACCCATGAGAACATGGTTATGGAGGAGGCTATTCAAACTTCTCCAGCTAAGTCCCAAGGGAGGGCTGACTTCTGCCCCAGAGCAGTGGTTCACAAAGATAATGAGACAGGTTTTCTACATTGCTCACCTGGTCTGCATTCTTCGTCAGCTCTGGATAGGCATCTCCCTGTGGAATGAGCCTCAGTTAGTTATAATATCCTCAGCATCTTCCTCAAGGGATCTCACAGCATGCCACAAGCATTATAGAGGTTTCTCAGGCAGGTGAGTGTGAAGGGAGCCCCAGTGCACAGCCCCAGTGACAAAAGCACAGGGAAGAATGACACATGGACTTACAGCTGCCATCCCCTGGCTATCTCCCTGTGACCCGCCTCTCCTAGCCCCTGAACAGCATCTCTTGGCAAACACATCCGTTCACAATAGGAAGAAAGCATTGTCTTTTAGGATGCTGTAGTACTCACAGGGACCAATTTCAGATGGCTTTAACCAGATATGACAGCTTGGAGGCCATGGCCCTCGGCAAACAACAACGTGCACTTGCATACACTTGCACGCACACTTGTGCTGACTGTACCGCTGGTCACACTAGGCCCCCTCCCTCCCATCACAAATGATCAGGAGACAAGAGATTTTTACTGCTGTGAAGCATAGCACCAGATACACCCTCCTGGAGCTCCTTTGCATCCAAGATTGTCTCCTGACAGCACACAGGAAAGGGACGTGGGGCTGAATAGGACACGTGTGATACTTTCTTTCCCTCCAAGGCAGCAGTTTTTACTCACCAGCACTTCCACTACAGTAGGCACCAGAGAGGCCAGGAGCCCAGGTGGAGCGTGAAGGACTTCAGAGCAAAAGCGGACAGCCCTGCGCAGGATCCGACGCAGCACCAGTCTGAAAGCAGAGCCGGATTCCCCAGGCAGCCATGTGAGCATCCCTGCCCAGCTCCCACGTCCAGCACACCCCCAACACAGCTCCTCTGGCCTGATCTATCGACACAGGCCAGCTGCTCCCCACACTCTACACCCATCCAAGAATAAGCCTGCAGATCGGAACCTCTTCCAGGCTCTCACCTTCCTGCCTCCCCAAAGCTCATGCACTCCCTATCTTGGGCTCACTCCAGAACCTCGCCCTCTGGATGTCCATATTCCTTTCTAGACCTAACTCCCTCCACCCCATGCCATTTCCTTATGTCCTTACTCTGCTCCAGAGAGGCCTGGGTAGATGCCATCAGTGATGCACACACACAAGGTGCGCACGTGATCTGCCACCACACGGTAGGCCATATTCACACGCCCAACGTCAGCATCCCCGACCAGACCTTGGTATCTGGGCCCCCCGCAGCCCTAAAAGAGAAAGTAAGGAGATAGATCAGCAGAAATTAATGACTGCAGAAGGAAAAGTTTCAATGCAAGAGGCAGCCAGCTACACTTGACATTATGCTTCTCAACCACCTCTGAACCTTGTGCATCTAAGATGTACTCATTAAATCCTTCCAGAGCATTATATACCACGACTTCTGTACCTAAGACAGGTCAGCCAATGCCCTGGCACTGAGGAATTCAAGAAACTTTGCAAGAAAAACGGATCAGCAGTGCTGATAACCCAGCAGACTTCCAACCTGGAATTCTTGACAGTTTCCCTAGAATGCTGCTCTGGACCTGGCTGGACATACCTCCTGTCTCAAAATACTGCACAGTAACGTGTAGAGAAGGCTGTACTATGGTACCAGGCAAGCAGTCTGCATTCAAGGAGCTTTTGCTTAGCTGTGACTCTGAGCAGAAGCACCATCACCTTGTGAATGGCATCCAAGATGGGAGTGAAGAGATCTGTGTCGTAGTTGGAGCGTTTGTTCTGCAGAACTGTCACCAGCCTTTCCAGGCCCATTCCTGTATCCACATGGTGCTGCGGCAAGGGAAGCAGATTCCCCTCTACCTCTCTGTCAGCCGGCCAGGAAAAATAAAAGGCAAAAGAGAAGCAAGGGTCAGTTCAGGGCCAAAGAAAAGGAGCAGGTGAGTCAAAGAGAATGGGAGAGTGACAGGGGATGGAAACAGCAGGCTACCCAACAAAAGGAAGCTCAGGGACAAGACTAACAGCAGCCTGCCTCAGCACTGTCAGGTAGCCAGGATCTGACCATCAGATAGTCAGGATAGACTGTAACGTATAGAAAAAGGCCTTCCCTGAACAGGGGCCCAAGGCCTTCTCCTCCTTCTGCAGGTTTCTCCGGGCCACTGCAGACCTCAAGAGACCTCTGGGATGCAGCAGTGAGGGAGAATAGGCAGCAGAGGCTGAAGGAGGACAAGACAAATAAAGCAAAGGGGACCAAGAGCCACACTGGACACATCTCCACAGCTTCCCTCTTGCTCCTGTACTGCCACCTCCTGCAAAGCAGTGAGATGTCTGAGAATATATATGTATGATTTTGGAGTCAGACAAGGGGGAAAGGCTCTGGAGTTCAGACCAGATGCCTGGTACCTGCTATACTGCATGAAGACCAGGTTCCAGATCTCCACTACATCGGGGCTGCCCTGGTTCACCAGTGCTGCAGCATTTCTGCCACCACCCACATGGTCATAGTGGATCTCTGTACAAGGACCGCAGGGACCTGTGTCCCCCATCTCCCAGAAGTTGTCCTTCAATGGAAAAGGAAGCACGTGACTGGCAGGCACCCTGGAAAGGCAAACAGAGATGGCAGTGCTGGGAAAGCAGAACTGACAGAAAGCACATAGTAGCCCAGATCACAGAGAAAGATGGAAGGGAGGAATCCTTTCCGACTACTACAAACTCAATAACCAAACACATTAGGATTCCTTTGCTTCTGTTCACACAGAATTACTCTCCTTAGCAGGAACAAGCTGGACCAAACCAGACAGGACCCTACTCACTGCATAGAATGGCTGGCAAACTCAGTATGGCTCCTGCTGACGGAGACAGGCTCTCCACTGGGTCTGTGGAGCTGCCTTCCTCCCTGGAGGGAATTCCAGTGGAGCTAAGACCTGATCACAATGGACAAGGCTGAACACCAACAGTGGCACAGAGCTGGCTGCCTTGGGTCCAAAGCCTACATACAGCCTCTGGAACGAGTTCCCAAAGCACAGCAGTGCTCTCTGCAATGGCTTCATCCTCACACTGAAGCAGCCATTGCTAGCTTTCAGAGGAGAATGTACTCTCTGTAGCTCACGATGGAGAGGAAGCAAAGGATCAGAGATCCTTTACACACTTCATCCAGGCCAGACAGTTTTAGGTACACAGCCCCTCAGACTGATAACATCTGAGAAACAGCTTAAAGGTCAAGTGCCCCAGAGCACTCAGGGCCCAGATGACTTTTAACAGCCCAAACCAGAAAAAAAATGAGTTTAAAACAAAAATTTTGGCCCCTACATCTGATTCCCATCAACTAAAGAGCAAATGGGAGACTATGGAGACTGAAATGTCAGCACCTGCTGCTCAGAACCTCTTCTCTAACACACTTACCCCAGGCGGAGCCATACGTCCCTGCACTCCTCATCTGTGCTCAGCCCCAACGAGGAATCTCCGCCAAAATAAGTGACGTAGAGACGATCTCTGGGGATCTCGTAGACTTCTGTCAAGAGCTCCCAGGCCATGCTACATGCCTCCTCCTGAGCAGGCAGAGAACATAAATAAAGCACAGTAATCCAGCATGCATAGCGATGCAGGAAGGCTCTTTAGAATGGGAGTCAAACACCAAAGAAGTTAATTTCTGCTGCTCTCTCCCTTTCCAATTTTAAGGCGTATTGCAAAGAGCAGGATGAGGGTCAGGTGAGTGAGACAGCTCACTGTTGCCTGGGGAAAACTGACATTCCTAAATTGTTGGGAGACCTTCAGGATCACAGCGTGATCTACACCCACGTGCTTACCAGCAGAGTTACACAGATTACTTGCTTTCCAAGGAAAAAAACGTATTCACTAGCAAAACAACTAGCATCTTTTATCCTTCTTCCCTTTTCAAACTTTCTAGTGACAAGCACCAAACGAACTGGAAACCTCTTTTCACCATATTAAACAGTCAACACTGGCATTCATACAGAGGACTTTGATTTGTAAGTGTTGTTCACAGCTTTGAAAGGCAAGCGCTCTGAGAGTCTGCAGGGCACATTTAGTGATTCAGCACACCAGCTGACTACCTCTGCTCCAGGCTGCAGATCTCCCAAGAAGCAATTTGGAGCTTACCAAAATGCCTCCTGCAGACAGTCCTACGGCACTACGGCACAGAACTACAGCACTGCTCTGCAAGAAAGGCTGCATTTCCCCCTGGAGAGGGTTCGCTCCTATGGCCTCACCTTAAAGTAATCCCCAAAGGACCAGTTCCCCAGCATCTCGAAGAACGTGTGATGGTAAGTATCTCGGCCCACATCCTCCAAGTCGTTGTGCTTCCCTCCCGCACGCACACACTTCTGGCTGTTCACCACCCGCCGGTGCTGTGCCAGCTCGCTCCGAGGGTGCACCGTGCCCAGGAAAACGGGCTTGAACTAGGAGCCAAAGCAGAGAGACATCCGCTATTGCTAGATGCCACCCGGCGCTGGGGGCTCTGCCCGGGGCTCCCGAAACAAGGACGCGGAGCAATGAGAGGCGACCGGGAGGGCAGCGGCGCGGCAAGCCCACGCAGGAGCCCCTCCCACCGCAGGAGACCTCCGTGAAAGGGGTCACCCAGGGACGGGCCGCGCTCCTCCGAGGACGCGGAGGCCCCGGGAAGGCGGTGGAGGGAGGGCACCCGCAGGGGCGGGCCGCAGGCGGGGGAGAGCCGGAGCCCCGGGCCGGACGCAGGCCGCGGAGGCGGGGACAGCACCTGGTTCATGCCCGCGTTGACGAAGAGCAGGCGCGGGTCGCCGCGGGGCCGCACCGGGGCCGAGGGCAGGCGGCGGTGGCCGTGGCGCTCCTGGAAGAAGCGGAGGAAAGCGGCGCGGACCTGCCCCGCCGGCGGGCAGCCGGCAGCCCCGCGGCGGGGGCTGCAGCGCCAGCGCCACGGCACCGCCAGCAGCAGCAGCCGCCGCCGCAGCCGGCCAGCCGCCGCCATAGCGGCCGAGGGCGGAAAGCGTCGCGGCGGCTTCTGGAAGGGGCGGGGAGGAGGGCAGGGGCAGCGGCGGCGGGAGGGGCCGGCGGGACACGGACATCGGTGCTGCTTGCTGAGAGGACGACCGCAACCGCCCTCGCCACCTCCTCGAGCGCATGCGCAGCCTCTTCTCGCGCTCCGGGTTCGACTAGCCAGGCTGCTGGGCGGTGCGCGGCCCCGACGCCGTCTCTCGCCTCGCGAGAGCGCTGCTGCCGCCGCGATTGCTCCTGCCTGTCGCGGCGGGCGGGCGCCATGGCGGCGCGCGGGGCTTCGTGCCTGGCCTGGTGCCTCCGCCGGGTTGGGGCCAGCGGCGACTGGCTCCTGCTGGAGGCCGGCACCCAGGTGAGCCGCGCCGGGACGGGATGGGCTGGGCTCCCCGCGGGCTCCGGCCCCTCGAGGGGGCGGCCGAGGCACGGCCATCGGTGCCGCCCGGGGCGGGGGGGCGTTACCGACATCGCGGCCTGCTCCTCCCCGGGCCCGCGCGGGGCAGGGGCGAGCGGCCCTCGGTGCGCTTTGTTCCGGAGCCTCGTTCTTCCTTAACGCGCTTCCTAGGAGAGAAGAGCCCCGCCCCGTCCCGGTTAACGAGCAGCGGCTGTTAGTCGCGGTTCGGAGGAGCCGGCCGCTCGCCCCGGTGCACGCCCGGCCTCCCCGACGGGCGGCTCAGTGGGGCGCTGCCCGGCGCTCCCTCCCGCAGGCACAGAGGCGGGGAGCAGCGGCCGGTGGCGGGCGAGGGAGCGGAGAGCGGGCGTGAGAGAGAGCAGGCCTTGGAGTCCGATTTGCCAAGGCTTCGGTTGTTAATCTTTTGTAACATGGCCTCGCGTTTGACTAGGAGTTGTTGGTGTGACAGTCAGCTAAGTGGGGGGCAGGGACATCCTTAGCCTAATTAACAAGGTGATGCTTTGGCGAGGTTAACTACATAACGTCTTTGAGCTTTGTGGCGTAAGTTATTCAGGTGTAAACGAGGTTTTAAATCTGTTCCAGTTATGTTTCGGTATGGTACAGGAATAACCCTTTTTCCGTGATCGTGTTTTTTAATTGAAAAGCCCAAATGACTCCTTGTACTCTTTCCCTTAAACCCCGTGGGCAAACGTGCGCGTTGAGGATGGGATGCTGTGAGAGGATTGCCGTCGTAGTGGTCGAAATCAGGTGGTTAGGTGTTGCGGGTTCGTGCTGTACCTTATTCCTTTGTGCTTACGCATTGCAAAAGGTACCCCTCTTAACTAATCTTTCAGTGCTAAGCAACTCTTCAAGCAGACATATAGTTTTGTTGCTCTCCCATCACGGATTTGAAGCCGGGAGGTGTGTAAGTATGCTCAGTGAAGGACTTGAGTTAATACATCTGCAAAACGTGCAGCCAGGGCTCTGCTAATTGTGCAGAGAATCTCGTTCAAGGTGTTATTGCTCTGACTGTCTGCACAGCGCTACATTCCTTGTCACAGGCAACAGGGGGACTGATGGCATCCTGGTACTGCAGGCTTGCCAGGTCACACGCTGGTGCGTTAGGACAAACTGCTTTCAGTGGGGATTTAAATGTCAGTGCCAAACTGCACTGCTGAGGCGTGGGGATATGCTGTGCTCTGCCAGTACTGCTGTGGGCAGCAGCGAACTCCAGCAGGTGAGTGGTAATGTCTCAGCCCCCCGCCGCAGTTTGCTCAAGGAGCTTGATCAAGGGGAAGTTTTGTGACTGGTCCTACTTGGTCTAGCTTGTCTTAGTGCGTGGGGCCACACAGATGTGTGTGACCAGGCACTAAGAATTGTTCACATGGGTTAGGCATTTCTGTTGCAAGTGCAGGGACAGGTGCAAAGCTGAGTTTATAACTGAATCTGCCTGAGTGTTTGTACTTCTTACATGTGCAATCCATGTTGACAAAACACTAATATGTCTGAAGCATTTAAGAGGTAGGGGTTAAACGTGGTTAAGTTTGCTTTCATGGTCTTAGTTTGCTTCCTTGCATTTAGTTATGACATGGGAGTCAGAGTTCTTGCTTTCAACGCGAGGTGAGACCTGCTCAGGTAACGTGTAGTGAATAAATTTTTGTTGACTGCAGCGTCTTGCCATCTTGTAGGAATTGGAAGATGTGATGCAAATGAGTTGGGATTGCAGGAGAAAAGAAGGGCAGCCTTTGTCTAAGGCTACATTGGATCCATGCAGTTGTCTAATGATGTGATGAGCTGACTGAAAACTTGTGCAACGCACAGATGAATAAGAAAAGTGTATGTGATTATCAGATCTTGCAAAGGAGGCAGCGGAGGGAGGGAGAGCAGAGCTGTGCTTTAAATGGCAGCCTGCAGTTAGATCAGATTTAATAAGATACTTTGAAACAGTACGATTAAATTATGCCCCTTCTTCCAAAGATGCTATTAGAGTCTAATCAGATTATTTAGATCACTTTCACTACTGGTTATGAACTGCATGTAGCTTAGTTTCTGAGCCTTAAGATTGATGATGTGATTTACAAAAGTATTGTGCATTTAGGGCACGGTTACATGTGCATTTTTTTTTAATGGCAATTTTCTGGGCTATTTTTTCCTGCATCTTTCCTGTTTACAGACAGTTGAACAGATGCAACTAGCAAAAGAAGAAGGTAAGAAGTAATCTTGAGACCCACAAACAATTGTACTGGTTTGAAGAAATGGTCTTTAGTTAGGTAATGAATAAGGTGGGACATAGATGGATTGAGAGCAGCTTTGCTGCTGATGAAGATTTCCGTGAAACCAAGGCTGTAACCTGCCTTAGAGCAATCAAATTTTCCTCAGTGGGAGAGAAAGACAATACTTCAAAGTTTGTAGGTTTCCATTTTCTATCTACTTTTGAATTTAAATGCAAAAAACCCCCCTATATTATCTTGAACTCTTTGGAAATAGCTATAAATGTTAATCTAGATAGATTTCTTCTGTACTTGAATTGAAACCATATAAACTGAATTTACGGTGTTGTTGCTGATTGCAGTTACTAAACTACTTTATTTTTAGGTAACTATAGGCCGAGGATTAGATCTCACGTACCAGCTGGTGTCAAAAACCTGTCCCTTGATGATCTCTCGTAAGCACTGTGTTTTCCAGCAAAATGCAGAAGGGCAGTGGACTGTCAAGGATAACAAGGTACAGAGACTGATTAAAGACCCTGTACTCTCAGATTCACTGAAGAGAATGCCCTGTTTGGGCTCAAACAACGCATGGGCTATGATATAATATGAGTGTGATAGAAGGTCCATGGGAACGTCTTGTCTGTTGTACACTTCCAGCAGGAAGCTTCAGTCTGCTGCAATTGGGATGCAAATCGTATTGCTTTATGTAGATTTGTCTCTTGGTTTAGCATTTTTCAGACAAGGGTAGTCTTGCCAAGGGCACCTTGCAGTCTGTGAACCTGTTTTGTGTTACTCTGTAAAAAAAAAAAAAAATCCTCTGAATTTTGGCAGCATTCAAAAGGATAATGTTCCTGTACTGCTAATGAAAGGATAAACTGATACTCCTTATTGTAGTGACACAATTGCTTTAATTGTAATCAACTACAACAATAATCTATTGTTAGAAAAGCCATGCTTCATGTTATGTTCAAACGAGTTTCTTCTGAAAGTTGTCTCAGCTGATTAGAATAAAGTGTTGGCATCAGAGTCCTCAGCTACGTCTCACTTTGACTTCAGTAATCTGGTTTTCATATCATGATCTCTCCACTTTCTCATTTAGGCCGAAAACTAAAATCAGTAACTTGCTTTAAAACAGCACTGGTAGAACAAAAATGTTCAATGTGTCGTGCAGATTTGAAGGATGTTTGGGTCAACAGCAGATGAGTCGGAAGGAATGGAGGGGCTACTATTAAAATTACATTGCTCTTAAACAAAACTCTGTTGCAGTACTTGTATAAACTTGAAAACGTGCAGTTTTTGCATGATTGGAAACATCTATGGTGGATTAGCTACTAACACTTCCTCTGTGTTATCACTGCTACCATTTTGTCAAGTCGTTTTATTGAATCTCTTTGAGATATGTCAGTTGTTAATGATTCTGCAGTTCATCTTGAGCACAGATTAGTTTTGCTGTTTTTCAAAACTATTCCTTGAGCTAGTGTCTAATTTAAAAAACCCTTTTTCTGCTTTGAACATTATCTCTAGAAGAACATTTTCCTTCTTGTTTATATTCTCCCTGTATGTATGGATAGCTGTCTTTTTTTTTTCTTTAAGCAGTATAAGCTATGCTCCTTTTTATTTTCTAGTTTCTTCTTGAATTTCAGGTGACATTAATTGTCAGGAATAATTACCGCAATATTCTATGTTCTTGACAATGATCTATTGCAGAGTCTTGTCTTTTTATTGGTTAGTTCTTATTTCTGAAGCTTTTGGGCAGTTTTTTCCCCTTAGAGTTCATTCTTTTCCTTCTGCACAAGCACATATATTAATGTTGTTCTTAGTGCTTGTACACAAAATCTGTAGTGCAGGAATAATGCACGGTAAATAATATAATGCAGTAACTGTAATAAATAGGACACTAAGCCAATAAATTGGGTATTTAAAGAGGTGGTTTGCTTCTGATTGCAACACTGAAGAGGTTGGATATGTTTACAGTTGCCAGAAATAACTTGCAGAGGACTCTGTAACTGCATATTAAATTTTGCTGATTCTCTGTTCATTTTTAGAGTCTAAATGGAGTCTGGCTTAACAAACAGCGCCTGGATCCCTCAAAAGCCTATCCTATTGCTGAAGGAGACCGAATCCAGTTGGGAGTGCCTTTGGAAAACAAAGAGACTGCTGAATATGAGTATGAAGTAATTAAAGACGAATGGGAGAAAATCAGACCCTTTTTAGCCCAAAGGAGTGACCTGGGGAAAGCTAAGAGTTCGAGAACTAAACGTAAATTTAGTTTGGAGGAATTGGAGACATCTGGATCAGAAGGTCCTTCAAACTCCAGATCCAAAAGAGACAGAGTGTCCTGTGGCAGCGAACCTCTGGGTAAATCATGGGGAAGGGTAGAAGAGGCCAAACGGTTAACAGAGAAAATGGATGTCAAGCTGCCTTCTCCTGGACCAAGTGAGAAGGATAGTGGTCCAGTGCATCGTAGCCCTGTGCACTCTGAGAAAGCTGTGTCTGTCCCCTGTAAGGACCAGGAAGGCTCTGGTCTTGCGCAGTCATGGACTGGCTTGGAAATGGTGAGGAAAACTCTAGTAGATATAATGAAGTTAAAGGTCAAAGTGCAGGAGAAGCAGACAGCAGTTCTGAACGTGAAGCAGAAGCGCAGGAAGTGTGCTCAGAAGGAAATCCTGGCAATGGAGCAGGAGCTGCGGGAGTTGCAGGATCAGCTGTGCACGGAACAAGAGCATCATCAGCAGCAGGTGGAAGAGCTGGAGAGAACATTCTCTAAAGAGCAGCAGAAGCTAGAGGTATAATGGTGGTAATCTTTTTGGCCTGTGTCTTTTCATTTTTTATGGAATGCCTAATGTAAGACATTGATCCAAAATAAGATCTTGAATCATACAGTAAAACAAATAATGTTTGTGTGAATTACTCCTGTTAAAATTGTCATGGAAGTATTTCAGTTCCAGGCATGTGTACCAAAAGAAAGTGCAGAGACAGAAGGGATTGGGCTGCATGGGGAATTAGGAAAAAGGTGCAAAATAATTTTTTTTTTTTTTTTTTACAAAGAGGTTAATTACAGCAAGATAGTAAAGCATTTCAGTTAGTAAAAAAAAAAAGCATGTTTTTAAATAAAGAATCAAAAGTCTCTGCCTGATTTCCTGTGGTTACAGAGAGGACAAGTTGAAAAGTATTCACCTTAAGTGTGAATTTCTCTCAGTATATGGCTGAATTAATGGCCAGTTTGCATGGCAAATCCATTCCCTTTCCAAGCAAGTGAATTATTGTATGCCTTAATCCCTGGAGGCAGATTTTTTTTTCATACTTTCAAAAAACCCTTTCTTGCAATCTAAGCGTCTTCAAGCAGTATGTGTATGTTGGTAAGTAGCTTTTTTAGATAACAAATTGAAGTCTTTCTATTTTAGTTTGCTCAAAATCTGGTTTAAAGGAAGTAAGAATTCATCTTGGAGTGAGTTTCATAATTTGTCAGTTACTTCCTTTAAAGTCTGCTGCTAAAGGCAAGATACCTGTATCAGAAGTACAGAAAGTCTGGAGTTGTGTGCTTAGGCACAGTGGGAAGTTCAGCTGGAGCTGTAGGTGTGTCTGACCTCTTTGAACGTGCTCAAAGAGAGAGTTGCAGCTTTTTCTCATGTTTAAGCTGTTGCTGACCTCTTTGCTTCTATGAACATACCGATGCCTTTAGAGCTAGAATAATGTGGAGGTGTTCCAAGTATGTAACTGTAAATGATATATCCGTTTTAACTCTTCACAGTAAATGATAGCTCTGATTTCTGTTGTACACTTGTAACGCTAGAGTGGGACATATCAGGGTTTGCTGAAAACCAGCATTCTTTCTTTAAGCATGTCCTCTAAAGAGAGTGTGCCACGTAGTCATTTTCTGTCTCTTGCTTTCTTCAAGTCTTTTTCTTCCCCCCCCTCCCCCCCCCCCAGGGAGTAAAGTGGCAACGTGGGGAAGAGAATCTGAAGGAGCAGCTGGCCCAGGTCCTGCAAGAGGCAAGTAGTTATGAGTCTAAGTTTGGTCTAACTGTGTAACTCAGATATTTAAATCTTTCTGACTGCTGTGGCCTCTTGGTGCAGATTGGATGATCTTCATCTACAGACCAAATTTCTGTCAGAAAGTGGCAGACCTCACTTTGTGGGAGTTGCTGTTTGCCAGCAAATATTGTGAGAATATGCACTCAGATTGAAAGCATTAAGTAGCTGCAATTTTTTTTTTTTTTAATTTGAATTTTGTCCTTGGGCTGGTGGGCTTTTTTGTGAGGTCTGTCTGCTGGGTATCTGTTTTGGGGAAGTTGTTCTGGCAATTTTAACCAGATGAAAAAAATTCACTCTTGGTTAGGAATGTTTTTGAAAGACATTGCCACACACTTAGGTTTCGTAGGCTTTTTCCAAAAGGCCTTTCCTTTTGGAAAGCTAATCTGAAAACAGCTTCAGGTAACCCTGCATACAGGACAGGTTTTTGTGATCCTTACATGTCAAATGCAAACAGCTTCAGGTAACCCTGCATACAGGACAGGTTTTTGTGGTCCTTACATGTCAAATGCCCCTTCATACTCAAATGTCTCAGATGCACTCAAAATGGTGACCGTAAAACCTAGCTGAAATGGAATAGTAACCTGGGGGAGGGAATGAGAAGTGCCATGACACTGAGAAGGTCATAAATAACTGGCACTACATTCCAATTTTAAGTTAAGGCTAAACTGTCTTAACACCCCAGCTCATATAGACATGTGTTGCTCTTTTAGGAGGAGATTAGGAGAAATGAGTATGCTGAACCGCATGATTATGGCTATGTATATTTAATAGGATAGCTTATAATGGCACTGTTATAATTTCCGGGATGGTATTGTTACAGCATCATGCTTTGATGGAAGAACTGAGCCGTAGTAAAAAAGATTTTGAGGAGATAATTCGAGCCAAGAATAAAGAACTGGAAGAAACCAAGGTAAGGAATAACTGAATTCTCAGTTTTATTCATAAGTGAAACATGATACGCTGCAGCAGAGGAAATGGTTTATTTAACATTTGTCTTGACCGTACTTTGCCTCCCATCGTGAAAAACTCCTGTATTTTGAGGTGGCAGCTGACTCTAGTTTCCAGGACTGGGGGAGGATACACCTCACCCTGTTCATAAATTAGTGCTGAACAGTCATTACTAGCTCTTTCTCAATCATAAAGAAAGCCTGGAGCACCTGAACTCTGTGTTGTGCAGGAGAAGTGGGCCCATTCAATGCTTTCTTTAAAAAGAAGGAAAAAAAAAAGTGTGTTTGAAAAGTGAGGTGCTTCATTTTTAGTTAGAGTGCATTCAAGTAAAACTGCAGTGTTCCAGCAATCCTACAAGGGAGTGTAGTACTGAAACAACATGGAATTTGAATAATGAATGAGGTAAGCCACATTTCTTCCTGCCCTTGACACAAGGTGATGAGTGGAAAATAATCAAGGAGATCCTTTCCTGTGTCTTACTCTTGGAAATTATCACATTATGCACCTCTGGCTGATTGCTTTATGGTTTTTTTATGTTGTCTTTGCAACTTTGTTGCTGTTTCAAGTATAGCTTCAATTGGAATAATTTCTCTGTTATTTTTAGAAGACAGAGCAGGTACCCAGGAGCCTAATTTAACTCCAAACAAACAAACAAAATTATTGGACAGTTAAATGCAAGTAAATGTTTTGAATCTTATGCTTCCTTTTTTTAATATTTGAGGTATTTTGTTGGATGTTGTGCTCTTTACATCAGACATCAAAAGAACTCTTATGTTGGCTTAAGCCAAACTCATGCCAGGAAGAGGTTGAAAGAAATTCTAAAAAGATTGATCCAGCTGGTAGTTTCTTTAGGTTGAAGGGAATTCTGGTAATGGCTGCTGTTCTTGTTTGTCAGTTCTCTACAGTGGGTGGGAATATTCTCCATACTGCCGTGACTACAAAGAGGAGAGAGGTTACAGATCTGGATATATACTATATGCAGACTTGACATGTGGAGACTTGCAGTTGTATGATTTTCTGCTTGTCCTACCTTCCCCTGCACACGCACTTCCTGCCAATATTATATTGAGTAAAACCTTGTTCTTTGTTGATACATGACCATATGTACTTTTCCACTAGGAGGAGAAGGAAAAGGTGAGAGCCCAAAAAGAAGAGGTGTTGAATCAGATGAATGATGTGTTGGAGAATGAGTTGCAGTGCACAATCTGTTCTGAGCACTTTATCGAGGTATGTTTAAACCAGTATGGGTTTGCCAGTAAAGAAGAGACTTGAGAAGCTTTCCCTAGTTCTATTAAAGCAATAGTCAAGCTTATTTCTTTACTTCACTAGTTTAACACTCCCAACAGCCCCACAGTGAGTTGTGGGTAAGTGTTGGTCCAGAAATCCATTCTGTCTGCCCTAACTCTTCTCTTGGGCAGCAAGTTCAGCTTTAATGTCTCTACCTGCATAGAGCTGAGTGCTTAATCCTAAGATGCATATAGGCTTGCAGCAGTTTTGGGTGTTTTTGAACTGGTGCTCTGAGCTGCTGCTGACAGCCTGCCTGGGGAAGAATCGTTTTGTAGTGGATCTTGCTTTAAGTTGACTAAGGGTGGACTGCTTCAGGTTTAGATGTAGGAAAAGGTTAGTAAAGGAAAGGAGGTGCAGTGTTCAGTCAAGTCCTGAACCATTTATATTGTTCAGATGAAGTCTTTCTTTGAGAAATTGGCCTGCTTTCACTTGATTCTAGAAGTGATAGGCTATGCCTAAAATGTAGATTGTTTTTTCTGTTTGTGTTTTGCTAGAATTTCAGTTTCATTACATTCATTTCTGCTACAGGAAACCTGATGTGTTAGCCTTGTTATAATGACTTAAGAGCTAGCTGAAATTTTAATTTCTGGTTTCTCAGTAATTTAAGATGCTATTCTGCAGTATCTGAGTTTTTCCGTAATTTATTGTTTTCAAACTGGGGAAACTTGTAATATAATTAATTCGTTTTGTCTGTGTTTCTGACTTGCTATGATCTACGGTGAATCCATTACCCAACTTGTAAAACTTGTCTGCACTCTGGCATGGGAAAGTTTTTGTGTGTAACCCCTGTAGAGGCTAAAGAAAAGGGGCTTTGGGCTTCTCCCCTGCCCCCTTCCCTTATAGGAAGTGTTCATCTAATGTTTATCTGACTTCGGTATTTTTTTCTTGACAATGCTTGTGTGAGCATGCTCTGATAAGTATCCTTTTGTTGAATTCCACAGGCGGTCACTCTGAACTGTGCGCACAGCTTCTGCTCCTACTGTATCAATGAGTGGACGAAACGTAAGGTGGAGTGCCCTATCTGCAGGCAGGAGATCAAATCAAAGACACGCTCTCTGGTGCTGGATAACTGCATTGACAGGATGGTAGAAAAACTGGATGTGGAAATGAAAGAGCATCGCCTGACCCTTATCAGAGAGCGGAAAGGTGAGAGGTGGGTGGATGTGGCATGATAAGTACAATCTCTCATTCCATCTATTTTGACAACTTTCTTTGGCACCTATATACCAAGGAGATGCTTGGGGAATGCAGCAGAAACACTAGAAAATTAATTTTAAGGTATGTTGTGTAACTAGCTGTACTGCACAGTAAAATAAAATTAATAAAAAGTTTGGAAAAGGACTTCAGTATGAATTCCACAGTTGAGCAGGACAACTTAACCATACTAAAGGTTACGCTGTTTCAAAGAGATCACTAAATAAAAGCAAAACTGTATAGAATGGGCCTTGAAAAATTTACCAGGCACCTTTTGATTAAACTATTGACTACATCATTGCAAAAACTCAGCAGACCAGTGCCTGATGAGAAACTCTGAATTCTCTTCTGTGTGCTAGATTTGCGTAGGAAATCACTGAAGGGAACATTGGTGTACCATCTAAGTGTATGGCTGAACTGGCAGTTGCTCTGCCGTGTTAATTTTTGTGAGATTAAAGCCACTGTGGCTTAAATGCATAACTTCTTGCCTCGTTGTAGCTAAAAGACTGTGCATGACAGCGACGGCTTTAAGTAAAACTCCACTATGGGGTATTCCTATTCTGCTTCCCTCTTCCGAATTTGTTTCTAGAGCACTTGACACTGGTATCTGGGTGCTGAAATGTAGAAGCCTTTTCCTGCTACCCCTTAACAAATTTCTATTGCCGTATTCCATTAAGTAATTGTCTTGTTTTCCCCTCATAGAGGTGCGTGCATGATCCTTCATTTTGCAATGTGTCAAGCCTTTTACCTAATGAAAGGTGCTTTTGAAACATTTCAGATTCTCCATGGTGAGATAGAACGACATCGCGAAGCAGTGTTAGTTCAAACCTGAAATTATAACCTATTTAACCAACTCAGTCTGCTTCCCTCGGGAAACGCTACACTGCTCAGAGGCTGCCCAGCTCGGCTTCGTGAATTGCTTTCACCTCTGCAGAACTGACACTGCTCTTGTGTAATATGCGCATCTGCAGAGTATGCCATAGCACTATTGAAGTGTCTCATCAGGTAGCTAATGGTGATTAGATGAAGTGGTGCCTTCATTGGAGCTCACTTCATTGCTGTATGGTCAACCAGTGGTCTTCATGCTTGTTTGAACAAAAAGGAAATAAGGTCATAGCCTACCTTCATATGTGATAGGTGCTGTAATTATATAAATGACTGTTAGTAGGAAATCATTTAGCTTCAACATGACACACTTCAGGAGGAAGGATGAATTGTTTCTGTGCAGTCTTTTTATTCAGTGATGGAAACATTTTGATTGAGATGAAAATAACCATATGTCTATTTAAACATGAATTCCTAAGAAGGAACCAGCTGAAAGAGCAATAATGATGCAAGTGGCACTTGAGAAGCTCAGTCAGAGCTTCCCAAGAAGCCTTTCCAAGAGCCTTAGTAGAACGGGCACCAATAGGGCAGCTTGCACTCTTAAATGTATGGAGGTTTTGATGGGGCCGTAAGTGTCCTGAACCACCATTACTTGTTTGAGAGCTCCTTACCGCATTTTTTTCCTTCCCTCTTTCTTACCTGGCAAGGCACTGTAATAGTTAGCCACTTCCATTGCCAATTGTGTGCCAGTGAAGGGATGGAGAATGTCTCCTTCTTGTCTGTGCTGTCTTGACAGGAAAAGGCACATAGGAAACTTAATAAACCAAATGAACAAAAAAACCAACCCTTTGTTCTTTTAATGCTGAAAATTGAAAAGAAAAAGGCCTATGCCCTGCAGAGCTTGAAAGACCTATTGCAAACTGACAGTGAGAGGCTATAAGTTTCAAAGAGAACTAGTAATTTAGCATTTGTGGGTACAGTGGTCACTACTAACTTTTGTATCTGTGTGTTTTGAATGCAGAGAAACAGAATGTGTTGGTGAAACCAGCCACAGACAATGACAGCAGTGTCATCTCTTCCATCTACTCCATCTTGTCGATGAGCAGTTGTGACAGTGAGGACTCTGAGGAGGATTCTTACTATAATGAAAGCTACTACATTGTCTAAACACTATTACTGCAGACTCGTTTGCCTGTGCGCTGCCCAGAACCAACCTAATGGTGTTTGGTTGACTGCTGCTGGATGAGTGGACTGGACATCTGGAAGGAGAGACTCTATGAAAAGGCTGGGGCTGAGAACTAGCAGCATTTGGAAGAAGGATCTTATTTTTCAAATGAATGTACAGAAGCTTGATCTCTAAAACAGAATTGGTATTGTGAGAGAACAAACTGCTGTTATGCTAGATGGTTGACATACAAAACCTAGACTTCCACAATGGCTTGTGACCTGCTTGGTGTAATGTAACAGTTTGTATGCATCGCTGCCCTTTCCTTAGTGAATGACATGTTTAAAAATGTACATCAGCTTCCCTTATTTCACACAGCAGAGGGAATGGCCCAAGCTATTTGAGAACTTGGCCATCCCCACCAGCAGGCAGGAAAGGTATATCAGGAAAAAGTGCCAACGTGGGTTTTTCTCTTGAATTTCCTATGGCAGATAGAGTCATCCCAGGCCTCTGGCAGTAAAGGCAACAAAGGGTGGGTTATGGACCCTGTGAGCCTTAAGTGCTTAAATGCATCGTAAGCTGAGCTGCTGGCCATCCGTTTGCTCTGTTGATGTTACTCATTTTCTGGTAGATAGGGATGGAGAAGATTAAATCTTCCAGAATTCCTTAGCTAGTGCTCTTTTCATTATAGTATGTTTGGTTTGTTCCCTCTTCAGGCTTTTGCATAAAGGGTTTTAGAACTGGGAAGCAGTGTGTCCAGAAATTATTAGCAATGACTTCAGAAACACATATAGTTCTTGTCAGCAGCAGAGAGGAACCTCTGCTTCTTCAGAAGTGCAGCTATCTGAATTAGTGAAATGTCCTGTTGGCAGGGTAGGAAAGCAGCATCTGTAGGCAACCACAAGGCACAGAAGGAAGTATTTAGTTTTATTGTTTACAAAACATTGCTGTTGAGCCGTGGGTTGTACTACCCTCACAGCAAAACACTCATCCTTAAGAGACTGAGCAGGTCTTGCCTCATCCTATCACAAATTTGTCTATGAAGTTCCATTTTCAGTGGCATATGCTTTTGACTTAGCTGTTACGTGGAAAGGACTGCTTTACACTGTGAGAAGAGGATGGGGGGAAGCCCTTCTCACCTGTAATATTTCTTTGGCTATTTGTATGTACTTTCTTGTTTCTATGTTTATTTTGTTTAAGAAGGAAAATATAAATCCATTTCTGCATTAGTCTTCCTTGGTGCAACCACTGAGATGAATGTCTTTCTCCTAGTTGTCTTAGATTTTTTGAGAAAACAGAGACTATCTCATTTTAATGACTTTGCTTCATGTTTTGATTGCTGTAAGCAGTGTGGCTATTTTAAAGTTATTTGAAAGACTTGTGTATTCAGGAATTGATAAAAGACAACCCAACTCTTCAAGCCTGTGGCTACCCTGATGGTAATTTAGTAGATACAATCATACCTCTTATCTTCTTCCACTGAAGGAAGATCCCATTAAAAAGGTGCATGAATGATGATGTAGTCCTCAGGAAGCAGTGCATTCTGACAGATTTGAGTGGTAGGACTTAAGCAGGGGAGGTAGGCCTGATCTGTGGGCCTGGCAACTTTCTTAAAATCTTAGTGTAAAGTTTATTTTGTGAAGGAGTCACTACGTCTTGAGTTTTTTTCCTTCTCTTTTAATGTTTGTTTTCTATATGTGCTCTTAAGGTTTCTTTTGTGAATATATGCTCTCTAGGATGTCTGAGTGAAGAGGGTTCCTCAAACTGCCTGTGAAATAGGCTGATGTTAGAACAGGCATTCCCGATGAAGAGGAGTAGGAGGAAAATACTCTGGTTACCTAGGACTGCAAATTCTTCTACTGTGTGTCTCTTCCATGTTGCTGTGCTTTTTTTGCTTGTTTGATTTTGCTAAATATATTTATTTTGTTATGTTGGTGTTTATGCATATTGCAGATATGCTTCTCCTAGTAACAGAGTAGTTCTTTTGTGTGATTTCTGAGTGTGCCCTCTTTTCACTAGAATATGAAGAACATAAGTGGTATACCAAACCATTTCCACTGTTATGGGTAGGCGCATAGCATGTAAAGGTCCAAGGAGAGAGGTTAAGTAATAACGCTGTTCACTTGCAAAAGCATTTCACTGACAAAAGCAGACCTCTCCTCCCAGTTCACTAAGTTCGTCAGTAAAACTGCTGTTGGATACAGAGCTGATGACTAGACATACAGAAGTGTCCTGCGAACAATTGAGCTTCTGGAAAAGATGTCCATATTTCTAATACTGTGCTTGCCTTTGGTCTAAGGTCTGGATCCTTTCTTCTACTTGATTACATCTTCGTGATGTACATCTGAATGTCCCCTTGGAGATGTCATGCCCTGAACTGTTACCTGCCTTGGGATGGCATCAAACACTTCCAGTCTCGCATCCAGGATTTAGGTTACAACTCTGCACTTAGTCACGGTTGATGCACAGCAGGCTTGATGCAGGTTCAAGACTTGCTGCTTTCTGTTGGAAGATAGCTGTCATGTAGTGTGATGAACACTTTCAGAGCAATATATTGTTTATCAACATCAGCAGGGATAGCTGGGAAGGAGTGCTAATGGATTGTGGAATGGGACCATCACAGAGGGACGGTGTGCTTTTTAACTCCTGCAGATCTATGGATTCCAAGATGAGTCTGACAATTGCTTTTCTCTTGCACGTGTAATCTACCACGTTAGTGCTTGGTGAGCCTTAGCAACAACTGTCATTTAACTTTGCAGAACATCTAACAGGCAATTTAATAATCTAGCCGTGTCGTGTCCCGTTCCCCCCCATTTCAGTGTTTTTTTTTTCCAAAGATATGTTCTGACTAGTCAATGTTTTGCTTCCTGCTCATAGTCCTTTTCTCCTGCCAGTCCCTTTTGCCATAACTTCACATATTTAGACACCTACCTTACAGCAACTACACTTCCCAAATAGTATACTCCTGTGCCTTGGTGCTACCGTGTTTGTTTTGGTTTTTAAGATTAAGCATTCATGCCTGTGTACTGAGCTGTATGCCCCTGGGTTTCAAGCTTAATGCAAAGTACAAGACAGCTCAATTAGCATTTGAAATCCTCACGACAAATAATTATAGACATGTATTAGGCATTTATTATGCGAACAGCTTTATCATCACTGGCCTTACAAAACCTGTTCTGTCTCTGCTCAAGTAACGGAGCTGTAGGGAGTTAATGGTGCAGTGCCAGGCGGTGAGCAGGCTGTAGGCTCTCCTGTAGGCAGAGTTTCTTAGGACACCTGGGCTGCCTGCAGGAGTAATGACACTTCCAGGCAGCACGGCCGGGCCCGGGGCGTGCTGCCTGCCATCACCGCCGAGGCGGGGCTGCTCTTGGGTAGGCCTCCTGCAGAAGCACAAAACCGCTGTTTTTCTTAGAAAGTGCCACTTCTAAGGCAGTGGCCGAATTATTTGTGCGTTAACACACTTTATATACATTTCTATATACAATACATTTACAACAGTTGTATATATATATAACTTTTTACAGAAAATTTAAATATATTTTCACCCCTATGCACCCCTACCTCAGCTCTGTCGGGAGGGACTGAGGCCCCTGGCTACCTGCTTCCGCAGAGAGCCGGGCCCTGCCCGCGGCCTGCGCCCCGCCCCGCTCGCAGCGGGCAGGGCAGGGCAGAGCGGGGCGGCCCAGGCCCGGCGGCGGGAGGGGCGGCCCTGCCCGCCGCCATGCCGCCGCACCGCCGGCGTTGCCTAGCGACCCGAGGGGGCCTTGCGGAGGGGGCGCCGAGCCCGCTTCCGGGTTGAGGCTGCCCGCGGCGCGCCTGCGGGAACGGGCCCGGCGGTGCCCCCGCGTCACTGTCGCGCGCCGGCGGGCTGGGGAGGACCCGCGCGAGGGGGCGGGGCGGGGGCGGCGACGGCGGCGCCTCCGAGCGGGGAAACGAAAGCGCCGGTGGCGGCGCAGGATCGGGCCCGCGTCCCCCCACCGCCGGGCCCTCGGGAGACGGAGCCGGCCCGAGCAACCCGCCTGCCCCCGCTCCGCCCCGGCCTCTTCCGTGAGTGCCGCCCGGTCCAGCGGAGCGGTGTCCGCGGGCCCCGGTCCCGGCGCGCGCGTGTGGGTTAGCGCGGGGCGCGGCCGCCGGCTCCCTGCCGCCTGCCCTCGGCCGCCTGCCCTCGGCCTGGGGGGGGGGGCGCGGCTCGGCCCGCAGCCCGCCGCCGGCTTGCGTGGCCTCTGGTACCGGGAGCGGGGGGGCTGCGGGGCCCCCGGGCGGCCGGACCCTCGGGGCGGCCGGTGCGACGTGAGCGAGAGGCTGGCTGAGGAGCGGCCCGCAGGCTGCGGTGTCACCGGCAAGAGCTGTGCCCGCGAAGCGCTGGCAGGGCGGTCGGGGGGGTGCTGCGCGCTTGTCCGGCGCGGGTCGTGGAACCCCCTGCGGGTTGTGCTCCGAAGGGGCTTTCCCTCGGCGGCGTGTCGCCTGAGGGACCGGTGTCCCTTCGCTTGCAGGGAGCTTTGGGAGTTGGCAATCTAGCAGGAAAACGTGCGCTGAGGGACCCTCGGCAGGGTTAGGAGGGTGGAGATCTCGGGAGGAAGCTAGCAGTGCTGAACTAAGAGTGTGTTAAGCTAACATGAGAATAGCTCAGAGGAAAGAGAAGACTGCCCTCGGTTTGTTAGAGATAAGCAAGCAAGGGAAAAAAAAACCCACCAACATTGACACAAGAGCAGATAAGTATCAGTTGGCTGTAAATGAACCTCTGGCGGAAGTGAAAAGATGTCTCTGCCATAGCGCAGTGAAGTTGTGGGATGGTTTTGCAGCCAGAGTTGTGGGGATGAATAAAGGAATTGGTCGGAAGCTGCCCTGTGTATGTTTGTGGAAATAAGTTTGATAGCAGAGGGTTCGAACTGGTGACCTGGGGCATCTTTTCTAGCCCAGCGTTCCTATGTAGAATAATAAAAAACAGTATGTTTTTATTGCTTTTTATCAATAGCAGGGAGGATTAGCTAGTGTTCTAGGTATCTGTGCCTTTTAATTTTCACCTGCTTTCCTGTTCCTTGGTTCTTGCCCTCTGCAGGCCTTCCCAGCTAGCTTCTATTAACTCCGTCCTAAGCCTTAGTCCTTTCTCCAGGTTTATGCAAAGTTTATCAGCCGCATTCAGAAGCTTGATATCATGCCAGTGATTCCTGATGAAAAACACAAACACCCCCCAACTTGAGCACACATATTTAATAAAGTTCTGCTATAGAAGCCATGTAGGAAAGCTCTTTTATTAATTAACATTTGCAGAGGTGAGGTCAGAGGTGCTCTGAGTCTCTTGTGAGAAATAGGTTCTGCCTTGTGTGTTCTCCGTTAGATGGGTCTTATTTCCTTGGTTTTTTAGTGTGTTTGAATAAAATGAATCTTTGATTCAGTAGTAGTAGCCAACTGTCATATATTTAAGTTATCTAAGTGCTGACGTCTGGGTTGTCTTCATCTACTAGCATTTAATGGTAAGTAGGTTGTAGAAATGATTTGAAATTCAAGTAATCAGTAATAGGGAAGCTTCTGCATAGATTTTATGTTTATTTAGTTAGACTAGCTATTAAAAAGGTAGGTTCAAAAGAAGCCAATACTTTTACTTAGGGCAGACTGAAGTTGAGAAGCATAATACTGCATAGTCCATAAAATGATCTATGCCACCATGCTGCTGTGTCTTACCCTTCAGCATGCAGGAGAAAGTTAATTTGCTTAATGTTTACCAAGTGTGATCATCTTCTTTCAGCAAAAATGAAGAGAAGGACAGAGCCTGAATTTAGCAGCCCCCAAAAGAAGCAGAAGAAGAGGATAGAAGACTTGGGATTAACCCTCAGTTCTACTTCAGATGATGAAACTCAATTTAGTAATCATACTACTCAAGGTAAGGTTGGAGATAAGGTATATGCTACTGCGGGGAATCTAAATAATAGCTAGGAATTGAACCCATGTCTCCTAAATCCTAATTGATAGCCTGAACTTCAAGGCCATGCTCTCTCTTTAGGAGAAAAACTACATTACTTCTGTTCACAAACTTGGATTGGTGTGAATTTTTTTTAAGCTTTTTTAAAATCTCATGTAAGCAGTTTGGTCTGGGAATTGTATGAATTCAGCTATAGAAAATAGAAGTTTTGGACCATGACAAGCGCATGGTCCAAAGCTGTAAGGATTCTTGTAATATATGAGCAGCATTACTCTCTTCAGTCTCAGTAGTTATTTCTGTTTTGGAAACTTTCAGTAGCGAGAAGTTGTGGGTGTTGTGCCATAAAGAAACATTGTAATCCCTCATTGTTTAAAAAAATAAAAATAAATCGGTAATCTTACCACATTTTTGCAGATGGGAGAAATTGAGATGAATACAAAGGGTAGGTTGACTGGGACTCCTACATTGTAGCACTATCTCTTTTGCTGGCTTAGTGTGATTTTTGGGGGGAGGGGGGAGTTATGAGAGCTCACAGGTGTTTGGTTTCAGAAAGAAAAAACTGTTTCAGAGTTAACTAAATAAATTGCCTACTTCTTCTCAAGTTGGAGTGTGCTTTCTCACCTGGAGCTTGGGGTATACCAAAGGTGAGGCGAGTGCCCTACGCAGTTGGTATCGCTGTTGCGGGGTGCTTTAAACTCTCCTGGGATGGTACTTCAGGTTGCCTTATGGTCATGCCTGCTACTTCTGAGTCTTGGGATTTCCTGTGGTCATAAAGTGTTAGTGAGAAGGGGCCTGAACGCATAAAGAAGCCTTCACCTTGTGAAAATGGAAGGGGATGTGTATGGAAGATGAGTGGGTCAATTTGGGAGTAGTCGTAGTGACAGGGTATGGTGCGTGTACCTGTCTGGGAAGGCTGGAAGTGAGCGAGGAGGTTAGAGGTGCAGGGTGTGAGAGCTCTGGGGTAGGGAATGCTGTGTGCACTCAGGGCTGAGCTAAAAAATTCAAACCAATATTTTAAATTTTTTTTTCCCCCTTTTGATTATTCTGTTCATATATGGGTCAAAATAGGCTCTGAGTCTTAATGTTTAAGAAACAAGTTGATACAGTTCAAGGACAGCATTTTGGATAGGGTTAATTGTTTAGTAGTCTGTAACACCCATTATGGTTTCGGATGAAAGAAAGAAGGTTGGGGGAGAGAAGTGATTTGAGATCTGATCTCAGCTGAGCATGCCCCAGCAAATGTTAAAAGCAAGAAGAGTTGTGAAGGGACTTTTCCTGAGATGTAGGTAGTAGGTATTGTGTTTGAGGCACATCATGAGCCTCTGGAAAATAAGACACAGCTCAAAAGCAGGCAGCGAAGTTAATTGAAGCTATGTATTGGACAAGCAGAAAGCAGTAACTGACCCTAAAGCAAAATCCTTTGTGATCCTGTTCATACCTAAGAACTTTGTGAAGGAAAGAGAAATGTAGCTTGTGTGACAGATGTTTGAAAGTCAAGATGGGTATATAATATTGCAAACACAAGTTAAATCATAGCCTTCCTTGTCTCGAGCTGGATTGAGCACACATTGATAACACATTGTGTTCACAGATTGTGAACACACAATCTCAAGGATTGAGCACACATTGAAAGGATTTTAACTACAGTAGTATATTTTACTATGGTGTCTTTCATTTTCACTTCACTTTCTTGTAATGGCCTTACTTTACTAATTATCCAGTTGTTTCCTGTTACTTCACTGATGCTCAGTTTTCTGTAACAGGAAAATACAGAGATCTGTGAGTTGGGAGGGAAATAATGTGTTTTTTCTTAAATCAGAAAAACGTAAAAGAAGTTCAATCCTCCTTTCTAGGTAATTATAATGTCTTTTTTTTAACACTTCTATGGAGCTAAATAATTCTTTTTCTGTTTGTCACTTAAAAAGGATTAACTCTGCTAACAACAATTTTCTGCATTATCTCAGGGCAGCTTATGTAGGTCAACTTCTCCTAGTTGTATGAAGTAGCACAGAATGATTTCTAGCACTCAGTGAACAAGGGAGGCTCTAGAGGTAGAGGTCCAATGAAGAGTGTGGCTGTGCTTGCTGTGGATTGCTGCTCCGGTAGTCTGTATGGCCTGCCCCACAGCATTAACTTTAGTATGACTGATGTGGTGCTAGGCAAATTTCAGGAAGGAAATTTGTGCCATTGCTTCATCCTCATAGTGATATTACTACAGGAGAAGCGGAAAGACTCAGTGAGTTGTAGGGCCTCCCTTGCTACCCACCTGGTGTGGAGCAGGCTGTAAGACAAATATGACTACCACAATTCCTGCCCAGATCATAGAATCAGAGAATAGTTTGGATTGGAAGGGACCTTTAAAGTCATCTAGTCCAACCACCCTGCAATTAGCAGGGACATCTTCAAGCAGCTCAGGGCCCCATCCAATCTGACCTTGAATGTTTCCAGGGATGGGGCACCTACCACCTCTCTGGGCAACCTGTTCCAGTGTTTCACCACCCTTATCATAAAAAAAGTTCTTCCTTGTATCTAGTCTGAATCTACCCTCTTTTAGTTTAAAACCATTACCCCTTGTCCTATCGCAACAGGCCCTGCTAGAAAGTTTGTCCCCATCTTTCATATAAGCCCTCTTTAAGTACTGAAAGGCTGCAATAAGGTCTCCCCAGAGCCTTCTCTTCTCCAGGCTGAACAACTCCAACTCTCTCAGCCTGTCCTCACAGGAGAGGTGTTCCATCCCTCTGATCATTTTTGTGGCCCTTCTCTGGACCCGCTCCAACAGGTCCATGTCTTTCCTGTGCTGAGGGCTCCAGAGCTGGACGCAGTACTCCAGGTGGGGTCTCACCAGAGCAGAGTAGAGGGGCAGAATCACCTCCCTCGACCTGCTGGCCACGCTTCTTTTGATGCAGCCCAGGATACGGTTGGCCTTCTGGGCTACATCGCAGTTACATCCAGCCCAGAGGAAATAGGTTGGGGCGTCTCACGACTGTAGAGCAGCAGCGAGGACTATACAGCTCGTACGGGCCTAGGTTCTTCCCAAGCAGATCGCAGGGTGGAGCTGGGCATAGACAGAGCTTCATTGTTTGGTGCCCATGAAGGCTCTGCTGCATCAGTTTCAGGTGACTTTCAGGTGACAAGTTTATTTTGAGTGCCTGCTGTGTGTGGTGGTACATATTACCTTGATTGGACCGTTGACTTGATTAACTTCTTCCTCAAACCTTCGTCTCTGTCGGGGTATTTTTAAACTAGATTGGTGTCTTCTGACATTATCTTTCACTTGGGTTTGTATGCATCAGTAAACTCTAGATGTGAAAAACTGTCTCATTTGCTGTAGTGAACTTGTGGATCCTCACTACTGAGGTGGTAGCAGAGTCAACTGAAGTTTAATATGGGGACTAAGGGATTCAACTCTCTTCTTTCTGCAGTGTTGGCTATTTGGTAGATGCCTGTGTATTTGTGGATTTTTGGTTAAGTTAGGGATGCGTTTACACCTGTAGTTAGGTAGGAAACGGAGGAAAGTCCAGTATGTTTTATCAAGGTGTCAGTAATTGTCATTATTCTCGGGAGAGAATCTCTGTGGACTTTCTCGGCTCCTCAGGATCATTGCAAAGGTCAGGCACGCCACAGTGTGCTATCGTGGTCATGCTGCAGCCTGCTCTGCTGCTGTAATGGGGTTTGCCCAGCCCTTTGGGGGTCCTGGAATCCATTGGCTCAGAGAGGTTGTGTGTGTCCCTGAGACAAAGGGGCAGATAACTAGGTGTTGGTTCCATAGGGTATTTTATATTACACCTGCTTGCATCCCGTAGCACATTTGAGATATTGAAGTGTCCTCTCTGTGTGTGTGTTGAGAGGATTTAATGAGTCACACTGTATAGTTCTTAATGTGATTACTAAGATGTCTTTCTTCCATTTTCTTTTTATTTTCATATGCACTTTTCTCACTTTTTTGTTTGTTTGTTTTCAGAGTCTTCCAGTAGCAGCAGTGGGTCTGACAGTGAGAGCGATGAAAAAAGACCAGTCTTCAGCAATGAGTTCAAACAGGACTCTCTTGTGGAGGGTACTTCATCTCGCTACTCAATGTATAACAGCGTCTCCCAAAAGCTCATGGTAGGTCAAAATAGTTTTGGACCAAACTATTCAGACCTGATGAGAGCAAAGTGAAAAGACCAGTCTGTTTTAGGAGATTTTGGTTCTGATTCTGATCCTCCTTGTAGCAGGGTTCTCTGCTTCTTTGAGCCAGCTACTGAGCAATTGGGTGAGGCTGAGAGAGCTTGTTTGAAGGAGATATGTTAAAAAAGAAAGCTGATTCGTGTTCAAGGCCTAGGAGCAGGGAGGTGAATGTGAAGGGAAAGATCTCTAGGTCAGGCAGCTTGCTGAGCTTGAAAAAAGAGTCCTAGCATGTGTTACTTTGCAATGCTTGAGTTAACAAATGCCTTGTAAAAAAGGCCTTAACAAATTCTGTGATTGACATTAATTTGTTTGGTCTTGGAGGCTGGCTGGCATACCCTTGTAGAATTACTACCTTAATTATTAAGGTATTTCTTTTTTCTTTCAAGTAGTGCCACTCTGCTTTATGTAGGGCCGGAAATTCCTTGGGAAGGCAGGGAGTTATGAACGATAGCGACTGTGACAACTAAACTTTGAAGGCGATTGCCAACCCCTTAATCGCACAGTGTTAGTGTGGGGAAGAAAGTACTTTTAGGAAGTTCTAAGAAAATGGTTGTCTGTCCCTGTCTCATAGTAGTCCCAAATTCAGCAACGTTTTCCTGAGTTTAAAGGCAATAGTAGGCTGTAGAGAAGAGGAGTCTGGTTTTGTGCATGCTGTTACACTTATTTCCTGATGCAAACTTCATCACTGTGGTATCGCGAGTATCTTGTAATCCTGAAAGAATTTCCATTCTTGATAAAAGAGAAACAAAAATGTTATTTCCAAGGGCAGCAGAGAAGATGAGATGTATAGTTGCGTATTACTTGAAATGTGACAGGAAGTTTGGGACTCAGTGGGGGACTGAATTCGGGTCTCCTTTTGTTCTGTGCTGGTGCTGTACTCACAGGAGCAGGGGTCAGCAGTCTTTCCATGGTGGTAGGCCTGCTTGTACCTGCCTTTGCCAAGTTAGAAGCTCAGTCTTTTACTAGCAGCTGGGAAGTGCTTGCTGCTGCTAGGGGTGGGAACAGGGAGATACTGCCTCTCGAGGAGGCGGAACGCTGCTGACCAGCAGGATCATACCTCTACATGAAAAAGGAATGTTCAGCTCTTGCTGAATTCAAAACTGAATGGGATCCAGAGGCTGAGAGTTGCTGATTGTGCCTCTCTGTAGATAAATCCTGTCGTTGATCATTCAGAATCTGTCCACGTGCATTTTTGGCAGCGGGCTGCAGTTTGCGGATTCTAGCACAAGGCTGTCTTTCACTTGGAGAGTTCTCTCCTGAGCCAATTAGGATGTGTGCTTTCAACGACCACAATACAGGAGCTTTTGCTACTGAATTTGGGAGGCTTTTGTTTGTAAGGCCTCATAAATTTCAATATAAAGACTGATGTGATATCAAGTCTGGTTGAACAATTTGGTAGCATTAGGTAAGTAAAAGGAAAATAGTCCTTGATTACTAGATGTTCAAAATTCTGTCCTCAGAAAACTAGTGTTTAACAGGCTCAGCAGCTGTCACATTTGGTGTACATATTTCAAGGTCTGATTCAGAGCCAGGTAGCAAAGGGAAAACACCACGTACCTTTGTATAAAACCTGTCTGATGTTCTTGTGTTGTTTCTCATACTGATTGGTAATAAAGGTTTTGCTGCTTTTTACAGGAGGGACTACATGGATAATTTATTCATTCAAAGTGAAACAATCTTTAAGTCTTTTATTTACTTACTGTCTTGTAAATGCATACTGGAGGGAGTGAAATTGACTGCATTCATGCTTTTTGTTGTTGTTCTCTTGCTGCTAAAATTTATGAAGAGAAAAGCCTGGAAAAGTAGCAGTTAATGAACATATTTCTTTTAACCTAAGAGATGGGAATGTGTTTCAGGAGCAGTGTGTCTTGCATTCCTCCTCTGAGTTTTAGGTGAAGTTTTAACTGATGTTTGAAATGTATGTGACTGCATGTTCACAACAAAGAATATCATCACAACATGAATTTTTTCCTGTGCCAGGATCTTTTGTTTTACAAACCTTTCACGCTTACTGAACACGGTGATGAATGGCTCCAGGCTCCTCACTACTTCTCCCTCTGAGCAGGCTGTTCCTGCATTACTGAACCTCTTGTAATTTGCTGTCTTTTCAAACATCATTCTTTAGATCTGGTTCTTTTGCATCCTGCCTCAGTAAAGTGAACTCAGTACTAAGTTCTGAAAGCCACAACTGAGATTAAAAATGCTCAGTGCCTTCAAGTCACTTCAGGGTCATGTGTCATTTTCCCTGCTAGTCTTTGATCTCAGTAGTAGTACATAAACTCAAGTCCGCTTGCCTTAGTGTGCTCCCCTTGCTTTCTTTATAGGCCAAGATGGGCTTCCGGGAAGGAGAAGGTCTGGGAAAATATGGCCAAGGCAGGAAGGATATTGTTGAGGCCTCCAATCAGAAGGGAAGGAGAGGCTTTGGGCTGACCCTCAAGGGATTTGATGGGGAGCTCAATATTGATTGGCAGGATGAGCCAGAGGTAAGTACTTCCTATTTTGAATCCATTTTCTATTGCTGTGTTCAGGATTTGCCCTCTGGGAATGATGTTTAGTGTTGTCTGATACAATTGGCTACCATCAAGTGGCTCTGCTGGGTAGACTCAGGGCCTTATTTTGTCCCAGAACAGCATGGCAAAACTTGTTTTCTGTCACATGTATTAATGTTCTGGCACAAAATCAGTTTCAGATGGATTATTACTGTGGTCTGTAGGATTTGTTTCTGAGTTTGCAGTAGTGAATGTGATTGAAAATTGTTATCAAGCTCTTCTGGGTTTATCACTTTTATTTTGTATGTCATTTTTCATGCCTGTATAGATAAATTTTTTTTTAATCTTTTCTGGGTGTGTTTAATAGTGCCAAATAAAATGCTCAGGTGTTCTATTCCTGTGTCTTGTCAAGCTCGTCAACAGGGAAGAAAATTGGGAAGTAGAAATAGACGTTGTCAGGAAAGTGAAGCCCAGTTTTGACATTATTTGTTGCAAAATAGCTGCTGTATGTTTGTACTTAAAAAGAAAAAAACAAACTGCAACATTGAATCCTAGGGATCTGACAGCTGGAGAGTAAGCCAGCAGGTCCCAACCATTGTTAGTCAAGGGCAGCAATGCTTATCAAGTCATGTATGGTGCATGTTATAGTACTTTGCTCTCCTTTCTTTGAATTGTTTTCAGCATTTGGAAATAATATCAGAGGTTATTCCTCGAGGGCAAGGAATTTGAGACCTGTTCTGTAGACTCATTGGTTTAGGTCTCATTCTCCAGTGTGTTTCTACAGCTCACAACAGTTAAGTGTTACGTATGATTAACCCTTGTGGATAATACTACTATAATAAATATAAGAAGGTTAGTAGATCTCGGCAGCCTCTCTTTGTGGAGGAGTGGCACACACTTTGATCTTAACTGCTAAAACAATTCCTTCCCAAGATTATAAAAATTGTTTGAAGCCTGAATTAAGTTGTGGAATGAGGGGGCCTTTCGGAAAGAACTGGGAGAAAGGATGCATAGGGCACCATCAGGAAGTGTGGGGTTTTTGGCAGTTGTCTCTTTTGCAATGTCTCTAAAATGTACCTTTAGAGTACTAGGCTTTTGCTTTATGTCTTGATTATTCGTCACACTCTAATGAGATGAAAGTGGTGGGGGTTTTTTTTTGTGATGGTCTTTTTAATTTTTTTTTTTAATTTTATTTTAAATCCAAACAAATAAGACCTGTTTTAGACTAGGAGAAAAAAACTATATGGTTGGCCCTGAAGTCATGGCATAACCCCTTATGCTAGGATTTGGGAGCAATTGTTTGTTATATTTTGCTAGCAAAAATGTCTTTGACTCTTCCCATGTCTTGTGTTTGCAGCCCAGTGCCTATGAGGAGGTGGACTGGTGCCTTGAGTGTACCACGGAAATCCCTGATGCCCAGGAGCTGAAGGAGTGGATGACTGTGGGGAAGGTAATCTTTTTTAGATTCCAGTACTTACCAGCCTAAGAAGACGCCGGACTCCTCAGCCTGAAACAATTGCCTTGTCAAAGAGTTGTAGAATAACGTAGGCTGGAGGGAACCTCTGGAGATTGCTAGTGCAGCTTCCTGCTTAAAGCAGGTCCAACTAGATCAGGTTGCTCAAGGCTTTGTTTGGTTAACTTTTGAGTATCTCCATGGATGGGAATCTCACAACTTGTTTGGGCATCTGTTTCAGTGTTTAACCCAGCTGGCAAAAGAAAATTTCTGTATAGCTAATGGGCGTTTTTTTTGTGTTGCAGCTTGTGTCCATTGTCTCTTGTCCTATTGCTGTCCATCTCTGAGAATAGTCTAGATCAATCTTCTCTATTTCCTGCCATTAGGTACTTGTAGACAGCAATAGGATCTCCCTTTCTCCATTCTGAACAAACTCTTCTCTCAGTCTCTCCTCATACACCAGCTGCTTCTGCACCCTTGTCATCTCGGTGGCCCTTTTGCTGGGCTTGCTCCAGTGTGTCTGTCTTGTATTGGGGAGAGCTAAACTGGATGCAGTATTCCACATGAGGTCTCAAGATGCCGAATAGGGGAGAATAATTCCTCAGCCTGCTGGCTACGCTCTTGCTAATACAGCCTAGTATGTGGTTGGCAACTTTCATCACTGGTACGTGTTGCATTTTGAAATGACTGATACCATGTTTGCTAATTGCCTGTGTTCTTGTCCTGTTTCAGAGGAAGATGGTGATTGAAGATGAAACAGAGTTCTGTAGTGAAGAGCTTTTACGTAATGTTCTGCAGTGCAAGGTAAGTCCCCTTCTTTAGAGAGGAACTGAAGTTTTGGGAAAGCAAGTGAAATAAATGATTGAAAGGGGCTGAGCAGTTTACTTAGGTGATTGGCAGGAGCTCAGAACATCCTCTTTCACCTCCGTGCCACTAGTGTGACCACGCATCCTGGTTGTTACTGTCTGTTCAGCAACCTGTTTTGCACATCAGCCTTCGAAGACATTAATGAAAACAGTTTCCCTTTCTTATTTAGTTCAACTGAAAGGCTGGACTTGAATAAACTAAGGAAATAAGATTCTTTTCTTCTCTTGTGTGCTCCATCTTCACTCCCAGGTTTTATCACACCCTTGTAAATTGCAGTAGAGTGTGAGTGTGCATATATGTGTGAGAGAGATACAGTAGGCTGTGACTGCTTTTCAGGTGGCTAACCACGTTATCAGCCTCTGGAACTATCAGTACAGAATTCTTCAGTGTCACTGAATTTGCTTGAGAACTGGGGTGCCTTGGAAGAAGAGTGAATATCATTATGTCAGAAAAACATTCTGTGTTGGTGAACCAAACCCTGCATGGAGTTTGCTGTCGAAGGAGAGAGAAGCATGAGGATAGGAAATGCTCTTGCCTACCTATCCCTCAAGTCTGTGCGAGGTCCAGCTCAATTTTGTTTCTGTTTGTGCAGAGTGTATTTGATGAGCTGGATGGAGAAGAAATGCGTCGAGCCCGAACAAGATCTAACCCTTATGAGATGATCCGTGGAGTTTTCTTCCTGAACAGGTTTGCAGAACTTCTGGTAGTGTAGCCCCTTTCCCATTTATGTCCACTTTCAGCCTTGGGAGCAAAGGTTGAAACTTAATAGGTCCCTATTTATGTGTTCATAGGGCTGCAATGAAGATGGCAAATATGGACCATGTCTTCGACTACATGTTTACAAACCCTAAGGACTTCCATGGGGTGAGGGCCTCTATTTAACTTTCAAACAGCAGTGCTTTCTCAGAGAATGGAGAAGGTGGGGAGAAAGGAGAACCCTTAGGGTACTAGCTGGGAAAACAGATGCTGAAAAGAGACTTCTTTGGCTGAGTAGTGCAGTTTATGGTGTCTCTGGTTTGACTGATGGGAGCCGTTACTTGGTCAGTAGAATTTCCTCAGTTTCCTTTTGCAGAGGCCCTTGATAAAGGAACGAGATGCAGAGCTGCTCTACTTTGCTGATGTGTGTGCTGGTCCTGGAGGCTTCTCCGAGTACGTCTTGTGGAGGCGGAAGTGGCATGCGAAAGGATTTGGCATGACCTTGAAAGGACCAAATGATTTTAAACTAGAGGACTTCTACTCTGCTTCCAGTGAGCTCTTTGAACCTTATTATGGTAGGTAGTGCATGCATGAATGTTACCTGACGTTTTTGCTTATGCTGCAGCCTCTGTATTGGGAGCGGGGCTGGTATTGGTACCAGCATGGGGATCTAAGAAAAGCCTGTTTGGAGGGAACCATTTTGCAAGGTGGAAGGAGGCTGTCATCTGAGAAAGGGGTTGAGATTGGTGAGCTTGCATATCAAGTGACATCTCTGCACTTAATTCCATTCTGCCCTGGGAATGTGTGTCCCACTGTAATAACTGATACTTGAGTGCTTTGCTTATCTGAAAATTGTAGAGTGCTTTAGGATATCTTGACAATATTTTTTCCACTTCACTGATATCAGCCTGAAACACAGTGAGTGAGATGACTTATCATAGAATGGTTTGGGTTGGAAGGGACCTTAAAAATCATCTAGTTCCAACCCCCCTGCCATGGGCAGGGAAACCTTCCACTAGATCAGGTTGGTCAAAGCCTCATCCAGTCTGGCCTTGAACACTTCCAGGGAGGGGGCATCCACAACTTCTCTGGGCAACCTGTTCCAATGTCTCACCACCCTCACAGTAAAGAATTTCTTCCTAATATCTAATCTAAATCTACCCTCTTTCAGTTTAAAACAGTTACCCCTCATCCTGTCACTATGCTCCTTGATAAAAGAGTCCCTCCCCATCTTCCCGTAGGCCCCCTTTAAGTACTGGAAGGCTGCTTAAGGTCTTCCTGGAGCTTTCTCTTCTCTAGGCTAAACAACCTCAGCTTTCTCAGCCTGTCCTCATAGGGGAGGTGCTCCAGCCCCCTGACTTGCCCAAAGATCTGTTAGCAGAGCCAGAGATAGAAACCTTACTTGCCTGACTGGCAGTATGCTTCCATATCAGACCTCCCTAGCTCTGCTTTGATAATTGATTGTGGGCTCTTAGTAAAGATAAATAGAACAGATTTGGGCTAGAGGCTGTATCTGAATCACTGTGACTAAATGAGCTGCTTAATCCAAAGAGGTTCAAGCTAACATATTTTACCTTGCTTTGAGACAGACTAAGCAGGTGTACACAGACAATTGCTGCATCTCACCTCATGGATGGTAACTTGTTAAGCTTGCTCATATGTTTGAGCCCTCTATCTGCATAGTCCCTAGGAATGGGAAGGGAAGTAGAAGGATTGCTAGTGTTCCTGCTTCTTATTTCAGACTGTATAAAGGAAACTGGAGTGTGACTGTCTTGTAGAGAAGAGAGTTTGCTTTTCCATTGTTGTGCTTTTTCTTTTTTCCCTCCACCACTCTGACTCTTGTTGACTGCCACTTTTGACACCTGACCATGAACTCTTAGAGAATGGTTAGCGCTTCAGGATTAGATCTGTTAAAGAGAAGGTTCATGGCAGGGACAGCAAGGCAGATAAACACATTGTTCTAACGGTTGCAGCATTTGGATCTTCATAACTCACTGCAAACTGGTGTCCTTATGGAGAGGAGGAGATACGTGGAGAAATGAATAGCCCAATGACTTTGATGCATTTTCTTGATCCCTTTCTGTTTGTTATGCTATAAAGTCTAGTGAGATGTGTACAAACTCTCTTCCAGTGATGGGAAGGAAGTAGACTGCCGTGATATTTGTGGTGGTGTGCTTGTTTTGGCTGGGATAGAGTTAATTTTCTTCATCCCCCATCCTACTGGGGGGGAGTGAGTGAGCAGCTGTGTGGTGCTTAGTTGCCAGCTGGGGTTAAACCACGACAGTTGTGAAGAATGTTAACAAATTCTAGTGTCACTTCACTTACTGACAGGATGATTGATGAGGAATTTAGTTATCAAAGCACTATCATGCATCCCGATGTCTGCTGCTTTCTAGTCCTCCAGTTCAGTTAATAGAAGCTGTAGTTGTAGAAGATTTATAGGGACTAATACCAAATAGAAGTTCAGGCTTCTTCAAAGTCAGAATTGGTGAGCTCTAGAATACACCTTAGATTAGCTTTCTAAAACACCAACCTGGGGGACAATGTACCTCTCTTTTTAAAGAGCCATATGGGAAAACTGTAGGAATGTTCATGCACAAACCCTGTTTCCTTTTCCCTATTCCCTTTATAAACTTGCTTGACGGGTTTTTTTGGGGTTGCTTTTTTAAATTCCAGATTACACTGTGTTTGGAAATAGAGTATTGTGTTTCTTTGGAATGATTTGAATTCTTAGTAGAAGGTTGCCAATGCACAATGTAAATAATTTTGCTTTATATGTAAAACCATGTTATTAACAGGTGAGCTGTGCAGTAAGATTGAACCTTACATTTTTAGTAGGTTCAGCTCTGTGTTATTCCTACTTGGATGAGAATATTAAGTTGTCATGTAGTCAGTTCTCATCTCAGGGGAGGGCAGTGAATGATTTGTCTTTTGCTGAGGCTAACGTACAACTCATCATTTGAGCATGGTTATTATATGCCTTCGTTTAGCCTTCACCACACAATCTGAATAATTTTCCTAAATTAACAAGCATCTTCAGTGGTGAACAAGGGAATGTGTTAATGCTTATTTGCCTATCAAGGTCTGTGTAATTCCTGACTAAATGTTGATTGAATACAACAGATCACCTGCACATACTGATCTTTTGTCTGTACTTGCAAACATGTTAGTAATTGTTTCCTCTTTTCCCCTTAGGAGAGGGAGGGATTGATGGAGATGGAGACATCACTCGCCCAGAGAACATTACTGCTTTCCGGAATTTTGTTTTGGACAATACTGATCACAAGGGAGTGCATTTCTTAATGGCTGATGGGGTTCGTCCATTTATTTTTCTTCCTGCACTAATGACCAAAACTGAGTCTCCATATAGTGTAGGATATTTGACATGTGTCTGTAGTTACAATGTGAAATGCTTCAAGGCTTGCCATTAAAATTCCTGGTGGCAGTGTTTTTTATCTTAAAGAAACAGAAATTATCATGATTCCATGATTTAGCTGTACAGAATCCTTTGCTTGACCAACAGATTTGTGGAGATATTAACCATATGCTATGTGCTTTGCAGGGTTTCTCAGTGGAGGGTCAGGAGAATCTGCAAGAAATCCTAAGCAAACAGCTCATGCTTTGCCAGTTCCTTACAGCACTGTCCATTGTCCGGACAGGTAGGTTTTATCCATTAATCTTCTTCCTCCTTCCCTAAGGTGTGAGTGGCATTGCAGAAAGATGCTGTACAATTTTTATTAACATGCCACTAAGCCTGCTCTGCAGTGGCGTGAAGTTGCACAGAATTGAGTGTGTACACATACATCCTGAGATGGTTGGCACAAAGCTGAGAGACCTGAGGCAGCAAAATGAGATTGTCTTATGTCTATTTTGCCTTTAATTAAAAGCATGAGGTAAAATGCAGTAGTTTAAAGCTCTTACAATGTGTTATGTTACGTAGCTGTCTTGGGCTAAGGTCACTAGTGTGATAACTGGACAGTATATCTCGGTTTTATGGCACTAGCTGGACCAACTGCTTCCTGAATATTCTGGCAGGCTGGTTGGAACAGAGTGGTGTTTATCCAGTCCATCCTTCCCTCTAACTTGTGGCTTTTCTCCTTTAAATCTGCCATCTCTGTGATCAGAACAAGATGATGTCTCACATTGTCTTAGCTGTACCTCGTTGTTGCCAAATGATGGACATTACAGTTCTGTCTGGCTTTGATGGCTCCTGTCTTCTGCTGAGTTTAGTTAGCATTTGGCACTGACGCAGAAGATAAATGATGACATAATGAGCGTTTTTATCTTGTGCCCTATGTTTAGAAGTACCTGAGGCAATGATCTACTTAGCAGTAGTCTCAAATGTGATATGGTAAAAGGAGGAACCTTCTTTTAAGTCCTTCCTGTCTGGGTAGGTAATAGCTCTGTAAGACTGACTGCTTTTTGCTTGGGGAAATTGGGAATCTTGTTGAAGGCAAGGGGCAACATAGATTCTTTTTTTTTCTAGATGGCGAGTTATTCTCTTTAGGTAACATCTGTTAGTTTTCTCCTCCAGCCTGAGGTTTCTTGTTGCACATATCAGAGCTTCTCTTCTGTTGAGGCTTTTGCATAGCATGCTGCCATGCCATAGAGCACAGTTTGGGCCTGGAAGGGGAGGATGAGGTGGATGGATAGAAGGTTTGCTCGTGAGACAGCATGCATACTGATTTGATCCTGGTCAGGGAAATGCTTTTCTCTTTGCTGCAGAGATACAGGGAAGATGGTTCATGGAGCCCCATTGGTCCACTTCATGAATGTGTTTTAGACGCTGTTTAATTGTACAAAAACCACTCTTACCAGTTCTGCAGAAGAGGAAGTTATTGAGGTGCCTGGTATCTCTTTGTTTCTTTATAATCTGCTGGTATTGGTGTGCTTCCTCTCTTTTTTCCAGGAGGACATTTTGTCTGCAAAACCTTTGACCTGTTTACTCCATTCAGTGTGGGACTTGTTTATCTGCTGTATTGCTGCTTTGAGCGAGTGTGCATCTTTAAACCTGTGACAAGCCGCCCTGCTAACTCGGAGAGGTGAGATTCTTGAGCATGATGGACTACTAAAGAAACTCTGTCCTCTAAATACAGTGATAGATGGATTTGGGTAAGTCTAGTGGAAACTTTGTGACCTGCCTCAATTGGCAACTGTCTTGGAGGAGGAAACATTTTAGATGCTTAGCAAATTACCTTGACAAGGTTAAAGAAGATACTTGCCAAATTACCCTTCTGGGGAGAAAGCAGTGGAACTGAATATATAACAAATTCTGTTTTGCATGAAACAACTATAGTTCCAGTGAAGCTAGAGCATATTATGTGTGTTATCGTTGTACCTGTCAAGTTCCGCAGAATTGATTTACAACTTGAGGGAGATCTGTGGGGTTTTTCGATAGGGTTGAGTTTCTCAATCTTTCCAGAGCATAGAAGATGTATAATGACTTTGTGATAGGTGAGACTTCACCTTCCTAGGGATACCCAGGAGGAAAGAATTCCTGGGATTTGAGAAACTGTCCTGATAATGGGAGTGTGGCAGGAAAGTTGGCTATGTGGAAGAACTGAACCCACATGATCTCTCTGCCTTGCTCTGCAGGTACGTGATATGCAAAGGATTAAAGCTAGGGATTGATGATGTGCGGGACTATCTCTTCATGGTGAACATCAGACTCAACCAGCTGCGGAACTCTGATGTGGATGTGAATCTTGTTGTCCCATTAAATGTGATCAAAGGCGACCAGGATTTCTACGATTACATTGTCCAGTCCAATGAAAAGTGAGTGCCCCTGGGCAATGAGGGCTGCTGGCTGTAGGCAGGTTAACCAACATGGCTTTCAGTTGTAGCTTCTTGCACTCATGGAGGTACCTGTTGATGCTGCTACACTGCTCTGCTTTTGCTCCCTGAGAGGCTTAGCAGAGCAGAGGAACCCTGTGCAGAGAGAAATGAAGTGTACTGTTAATGACTGTTTGGCCTCTGAGTACTGTATAGAAAGGAAAGGAGGCTACTGCCTAGTTCTTTCCAGTGGTCTTGCTGTCACTTTGAATCATGTTGGCAATGATCCATCACTGTTCTGAGGATCAGACTGGCTTCCTCCTGTTGTCCCAGCACTCTTCCTTGTTTTGAATAGTAGAACAGTCTTGGTGGTGATTAACTTGCTCCCTGACTGAAACTTGTCCTCTCTTTCAGCCACTGCAAAGTTCAGATAAAGGCACTAGCCAAAATTCGTGCCTTTGTTCAAGACACGTGAGTATATTCCTCTGGTTTTCAGTGAGGACTGAGTAAACCTACTATAAATGAATTGCTTTGCCCTTCTTTAATGTGTTCTTGATTTGGGCTGGTACTTGGCTTGGCCTTTGGAGCTAGGAAAGTGAATAGTGCTTTTAGGTAGCTTAGTTTGTGTCTCTGAGTTATTTGCAGAAATGTGTAGGTGGCTGGAGAACTCCTGAAAGCTGACGGTCTATTATCACCCTTGTTGAGAAGGCTTCCATGCATTGCATGATTTCCGATTACCATAAGTGGGCCTGCTTCTTAGCAGGAATGTAAGCAGAAAAGTAACTCCCAGCTGGTATGTTCAGTTCTACAGTAACCATCAAGTTGGGTGTGGTTCATAGCTCTTTGTTTTCCAGGGGCAATTCAAAGCATCTAAGTTACATACCTAGACTTACTTAAAGCTTATGATGTGAATTTCTTGCATAAAACTAAAGCTATTGCAATGTATAGCTGTTTCCCTGGCATGACTTTTCCATTCAGGTGTCATTCAGAGAGAATACGTAGTAGAAAGTTGAGTGAGTCTGGTAGACAGGAATTATCTAAGAGTTAATCCTAACATTGACACTGTTTTTTGTGTAGCCTTCAGCAGATCTTCATTGCTATTTGTAAATAGGGCTATGTACCCAGCTCTTGGAGATTAGCATAAGTTCATACTAATACTTAACTTCTTGAAAATATTGATGCCCAGTGGTACTTTCATGGGATGGGGTGGTGGCTGCTCATCAGTAGTGCAGAACATGAAACAAAGCTAAACACGGGGATTGGAGATGGGCAGAGGGTGGGGAGGAAAGGCAGCATCCTCTTTTGTGTAACCTGTTGAGGAACAGTGTGTGTTTGTCATTCCCAAGCCAGACACTGAAAGATCCAAGTTTTATAGGGCTGGGATATGCAATGCTGCAAGAGCAAGGAGGTTTCACCATCTTAACAGTCTGCTGTCTTTCTCTAGGACGCTGATTGAGCCACGGCAAGCTGAAATCCGAAAGGAGTGTCTCCAGCTATGGGGGGTAAGTAAGCTGCCAAGCAGGGAGGTTGTGAAGGTGCCCTTGCTGTGGTAAAACAAGAATGGAGCTGCAGTACCGATTAGACTTGCTAGCCAGAGGTTTAATACGTTGTCTTGTGGGAAAGTCAGAGACCATTTCAAGCTGTTTATGTAAGCAAACAGGATGTTTCTGATTCATTATGTGTATGGCTTAACTGAGCAGGCTTCTTTGCTGCAGTTGAGAATATTTCATTGTAACACAGAGTGAACTCAGCATCTAGTTTCCAAGCAGCAGAGCTCTCCAAAAGGTCTTGTTTTATGAGTCTGCGGTTTCTCTTTCCTGAGCTTTTGACTGCAGTGGGGCGATAGATATGGCAGTCAGTTTCACAGGCTAATTGTGTGTCCAATGAAAGAGTATTTCATTGAAACATGCACGAAATCAAAGATTTAGCCTGAAACTTTCTGAAGTTGCCTGTTGTTTCCTGTGAGACGTGGTATGCCCACAATAAATTTGCAAAACATGTGAGACCTTTTATTTGCCAGATGACCTCTCCAGCAACTGGAATCCCAAGAGCAGGAGTTTCGGGTGGCAGGATGTTCTGTCATGTATTGAAAGTAGAAGGGTTCCTATGAACATGCCAAAGAATAACACCTATTATCAATCGTTTGGATTTGTTTTCAGATTCCTGATCAGGCTCGTGTTGCTCCTTCATCTTCAGATCCCAAGTCCAAGTTCTTTGAGCTGATCCAGGTGAGACCTTACCCAGAAGCTTGTTCTGAGTTCTTTCATACAAATAGAACTTTGCTCCATAGGAATTAAGAGATGAAGAAGCTTGTCGTGGATTATCATTTCATGTAGAAGTTGCATTTACCTACGTGTTGATGTATTGTGTCTAATCTGCCTTTTCCATACTTTGCTCTTTAGGGCACGGACATTGATACCTTCAGTTACAAACCCACTCCTCTGAATTCCAGTACACTAGAGAAAATCCGCCAAGTGTTAGATTACCGGTGTATGGTGTCTGGAAGTGAACAGAAGTTCCTCTTGGGACTAGGGGTAAGTGCTGAGAACAGTCCGGGAGTTTTACTGGTTCATTTCAATGCTACTGTTCTGTCTTGCAGTTTCATCCCATCCTTTCCTGTCCTCAAAGGCCAGAAAGGATCCCCATCAGCAGTCCCTGAGACTGCTAGTTATTTTATGTTTCTTTCTCCTGACTTCACTGTTTTTCACACTAATTAACTCTGTTTTTGTAATCGCAGCCTACACAGAGACCTGTACTCTTGCTAGTGTCTCTAATTATCTTCGCTGTCCTTTTAAAGGTGTTCTATTTCTGGTTCTTTGTGCGGGTATGAAAAGTCACTGGCAGATTAGAATCAGTGTTTTTGTTCCTTTCTGTAGAGATTAAGGTTCTTCCTTAAAACTTCTGACAAAGAAACTGCCTGTGACAGCCTAGGACACAATGATTCTGAGGGCTGCTCTACAGTTAGTCAGAGGTCTCTCCTCCACCCCTGCCCTCATGAAGCTTTGGCTGAATCTGACTCTTCCTTCTGCACACAGAAATCACAGATCTACACCTGGGATGGTCGCCAGTCAGATCGCTGGACAAAACTGGATTTGAAAACTGAGCTGCCACGAGATACCCTTCTCTCTGTGGAGATTGTTCATGAGCTGAAAGGAGAGGTAGGAGGCTATTCTCTCCCTTACCAAGTGGCTACAAATATAATGAGCAGTTTTGCTTATTCTCTGTAAGATACTGCAGAATAAATGTTCCATCTATGCCAGGTGCAAGGCTTTTTTTAGTTTTTTAGAGAAACTATTTTGGATTAAGTTCCTTCTTTCTGTCCAGTGCTAGAGATATGACCTTTTAATGTTATTTTGAAAACACTTTGGACCTGACACGCTGCTGCTGTTCTACGTGCAGCAACAGATGACATTGCCAACATGACTTAATGTGTTCTGTGGCTTTTTGGGTACCTAACTGCTCAGTAGTGATTGCAGGCCTTGGGGAAAAGATTCTCATGGTATATTCAAGGTGTAAGGTATTGCTGCCTGGGAATTTGCCTGTCCTCTGGCACCTCAGATGAGGATGCTGTAGTGCACTGGACTTTGTGCTGTGGTACCTGATAAGGCACAGAGAGCTGGTGATGGCAGCTGTGGTCCTGCCCTCTCTCCCCCCACTGAGACAGAACTGAGTAGTTGAGATACACCAGTTCTTGGAGGATGGCACGTTACTGTACAACGGGCAGCAGGGAATTTGAGTGCTTCTAATATCTGGAAAGGTGCTTTCTTCCTAGAAGAGAATGCTGTCCTGTCAAAAAATGGGCTGTAAATCAAAGCTGAAATAGCAACAGTCTGAGTAGTAAGTCTCTGTATTGCCCTCCCTAGGGGAAAGCTCAGCGAAAAATCAGTGCCATCCACATCCTTGATGTCTTGGTGCTGAATGGCAATGACGTTCGAAAGCAGCATTTCAACCAGAGGTATGTAGGATCTGGAGAAGCTTCGTCCTTGTATGTGAGTAGGAGTGACTGGGAAGCAGTGTTCACACTAAAAGCAGAATGCTGAGCACAGGTAGATGAGTGCATTCAGCTGAAACATTGCTATAAAGATGAACTGTGAATGAACCTGCTCTGAAGTGAAGTGTGTATAGCCTTTTCCAACTGTACCTTCTCTGTGTATGAGGGCAGGTCTAGCTCCTTTCTTAGTCTGGGGTGAGCCAGGCACAGTCTGGGTAAACTGAGCATCCTGGGAATATGAATGAGCATAGCTGATAACTGGCTGAGGGAGAAGGAATGAGCCCCTCATATGTTTCCTTCCTCAGGGACATGATGTCTCTACTAGTCCTACTTTCCTGCTGATACATCGATGTGTTCAGCAGCGTGTAGGCTTGTAGAGGAAGCTCTGGAGACCCATTCCTAATGGATAATAGCCAGTATCACTGGGCACTGAACTGGGAGGGCAGGGTAAAAAAAGTGTTACTCAGTACCCATTTGGCTAGCAGTGGAGGCAGTCTGCATGTACCAAAGTGTCTAAAGAGTTATTCTGCTGAAACTGTTACCTACCTGCTGTGCCAGAGATCTTGCTAAATTGCTGGATTCTCCTTCCGTTTTCATTCAGGATTCAGCTGGCAGAGAAGTTTGTCAAAGCTGTTTCTAAACCTAGCCGGCCAGATATGAACCCCATCCGGTGAGTGACGACTCCTTCCCTCAGCCTGGCGTGCTTTGGTTTCAGTGTGTCGGAGGATGAAGATAAGGAGCTGAAGGAGAGTTGAATTTCAAGCCGAAATTCATAGTTCTGTTATGTTCAATGGAAAGAGGCTACAAGCCCTTTAAATATCTAAGATAAAGGTTGATAGTGGAGAAGTTGTGCCCTTGTTTCACATATCAGACAGTCATGTTTTTGTCACAGGTGGATTGGCTGGTGTTGATTTCAAATATGTGCTGTAGTAGGTCTAGCACCCAGTTAGCTTAATCATTGCAAAGACTTCTGTGTCCTGAAGGGTCAGCAGCAGTACAGAGATGCTGACTGTTAGTAGATAAATGAAGTAAGTGCTGACCAGCATTTACAATCTCCAAATGGTTAGCCTGAGGAGAAGGCTTTAGTTACAATCCCAAGAAAGTTCCTGACAAAGGGCTTCAGCTTTGGTTGCCTCCTGACCTTCCATTTCATTAATTCTGCTACGGTGGAGCATAAGACCATCATTGTGCTGGGTATAGGATAGGTATTGTGGACAAAACAGCTTCTGTTTCAGAAGCTAGAAGTGCCATGATATTGTGAGAGAAGCTAGAGGAAGGGAAAGAGGATGTTATCCTTGGTGGCTTAATGAAAGATAATGAGTGGGATCTCAATCTCAAGACAAACAGACAGTTGCAATAACTGGGGGAGCTCAAAATGTTGGGGAGAGCTGAAGGTGAAGTGAGGAGGAGAGCTGTAGAAATGGGTTGTAGAGGGGTCCTTTACTGCTCTTGTGAAAAGGTGTTCAAACTGTGCTCTTTGAAGCCTCATGCTTGTAGCAGTGTGTGGGAAATGGGTGGTTGGGGTGTCAGATCAGAGGCAGTGGTTTTGAAACTTTCTGATTGTCTTTCTGTGTCTCAGAACAACAAAAGCAGTTTGACATAATGATAAGAATGATGACTCCAAATCATCTTTACTGATTAAAAAAAAAAAAGCAGCTGTGTTTACCTCAGGGTAACTAATGAGTTTGTGGTGTCCCTGAGGATAATAATGGTCAAGATGAGGCAGTTTAGTTTTACTGTGAGGCCAGCACGCTGAGGCCAGAACCTGCCTGGGGCTGACGTTGGTGAATTTACCTCATGGGAAAACAAAAGCACCCGACTTTCATTGTTCTTCCTCTTCCGTATACTCAGCCTGAGGTAAAAATGCACAGCTTCCTTAGCAGCGAGGACGCTCTATATACTGCTTACAGCAACCCAGCCATGAGCATGCGGGTGTCAGGTTTTCTCAAGCCAGGAGAAATAAGGCACTGGAGCAGAAGACTGAGGAGAAGGGTGAACCTCAGTCATGCCTGACCACCTCATGCTGTACAAAATGAACTGTTTGGCTGCTCCCTGTAGCTGGGACAGAAAAAGAGGACAGTATAAATTTTTTTTTTAATCACATTTTTGTCTTTTCCCCTCAGAGTGAAGGAAGTGTACAGATTGGAGGAGATGGAGAAGATTTTTGTGAGGTAAGTGACTGGCACAAATGAGACTTCAGGGCCCATTGAGGTTATCAGCCACCAATGCACAGGAATGGGAGGGATATGCTGATCTATGCTTGAGGAGTCCTGGAGAAAGACCTGTTAGAGCTTGTGCAGCTGGTGGCTGCTCTTTCTGGGATGCTGCTGACTCAGAGCAGCATCCTGCTGCGTTCTAATGCTGTAGATGTGGCTAATGCGCTTTACAACAGTAGGACTAGTAACGGTGCTTGAGTTTGTGTTTCTCAGGGGCTTGAAAGATTAAGAGTTTATATGTGAAATGGGAACCCCATTTGGATTAAGTGTGGTAGATCATCACAGATCCTTCATTGCAACACTGGATTTCTTATCTGATCTAGACAGCTCTGGCTGGTTTCTCTAGCTACGTGGGGGAGGCAAGAGACTGAATTCTCCAGGATGTGGTGATTTTGTCCTGTCGTGTGCGGTGCTGTCAGTTTCACTGTGACACTCTGGAGGGGGTGTGCAGGTGGCACCTTGTGTGCAAGAGGATGGTAAAGGAAGAAACAGGGAATCTCTATCACTGCCTTCTCTTAACATTTAGGTTAGAAATGAAAATCATCAAGAGTTCGGGGGGAATACCCCGGCTATCCTACACTGGCCGAGATGACAGGCACTTTGTGCCCACAGGACTCTACATCGTACGGACTGTGAATGGTAGGAAGAGAGTCCCCACTTTTATTTAACTTTTCTTTGTATCTTCAAATAAAACGTACTGACCAGGCTCGCTCCTGTTGTAACTCGGTAAAAAATTAATGGGAGCATTCCACTGGCAGAGATTGTTTGCATGTAATGAGGGTAGCTTGGATTTGGATAAGGTTTAGGTATTTATATGATAGGTTTTTCTGTTGCGGGTTGATTAGCTATTGTGTGGGTAATTCCATTTATTTACATGACCGATTACTTTCTTTTTTAATGAGATCATAAGTTTTCATCAAGAAGATATTTTCCAGAGTAATAGTACATAGTACTACAATAGTACAAATAGAAAATATCCTGTTTGGAATGTCAACTTTTAAATGCCGGGAGAAGGGAGTTTTCTCAGTGAATAGAGAACAGCTTGGGAAGCAGGTCGTCTTGGGGGAGGGAAGGAAGAAGGAGTAAGAGAAGGATCACAATTATTCTTACAGATTCCTCCTCCCTGCTTGCACTATATTTGTATTTATACTGTGCTTTTTTTTCCCCTTTCCATTTTCGGTCTGATCCCTGTGACTCTTCTGCAAGATCCCTGGACAATGGCATACAGCAAAAACTCCAAGAGGAAATTCTTCTTCAACAAAATGACCAAGAAAGCGACATACGACCTCCCTTCTGAATCCATCGCACCCTTTCAGTGAGTACGAGCCAGAGCTGAGGCTATGGAAGGATAGCTGTGTGTGAGCGTGCGCAAGTGTGTGCGCATATTTGGAAGGGAGTTCAGGCGTGCTGTGCTATGTTCCTGCAGTCGTTTGCAGTGCAAGCGCAGCTTGGTCACCAGCAGGGTGTGCTGCAGAAGCTGGCACCTTCTCAGACTTTCAGGAAACAGCTGATCTGGATTCGTGGATTTTGCAATTAATTGTTATGAATAACACACATCTCGCAACTTTGTTCCCCTATCTGCAGCAGAGTACAAGTTACTGAACCTCGCTGCACACAGGGAAAGGGAAATTGAGCCCAGCAACTGTAATTTGCTGCACCTCTGTATTTTAAGATGCTTGGCTGGAAGTTGCTAATCTAAAAGGAAATCCCAGTTCATTTAGCCCCAGGCTCTGGAATAAGCTGTAGGTAGCTGGGAGCTGTTTAAAGAGAGAGTGAGAGAGAAAAGCAGCAGCTCCTTGGGAAAGGATGGAGTGGCTTGTCATTGGACAGTCATTAACACTGTGGCTGCTGAACTCCATCTGTATCTATTGAGTACTAGGCTAAGGCCCTGTCTTAAGTACAGCAAATCCTGAGTCTGTGTGACACCTCAGGGCTCATGGGTGGAGATGTTCTGCACACCCTGCCCTCAGGTAGTCTCAAGAGATGTCCTCCACCAGCACTACCCAGGACCATGCCTCTGAGCGAGAGCTTGATATGAAATAGGGCTCCTGATTTTTCTCATTTTGAACCTCCTTACCTGCCTTACAGCAGTGCTCTTTAAGAATCCTTAAGCTTTCCTTAACCAGCTAAATGGAAGAACAGGCTTAAAAAGCAGAGGCACACGATGCTTTTTCTCTCCATGTGTTAGGACGGGGTTAGTTCTGTGTATGTACTCAGAAGTAGGCCAGCGTGAACCTGCATGAATGGCTGAGGAGGTGGCGGGAGTGCTTGTGTGGGACTCCAGAAGGGATGTGTTGTGTAGTGGTTAGTGAGTACTAATGTGTCTATAATTAGCCATTGACACGTGTCTTGTCGCTGTGCTAGTACTGCTTTGTTAGAACAGTAGCACTAAATAAGCTATGAATATTAAGTGTCAGTAATTGTACAAAACTAAAGGCTGCTGTGTCGGCAGTAATTAGCAGCTCTGTTTTCATTATGGCTGGGACTGTGTTGATGCAGTGAGGGAGGGCTGTGCTTGATGGATGGAGTGAGAGATGGCGTTGTAGGACCAGAACTCTCAGCAGCCAAGTGGAGCTCCGTTATTTCACATGAGAGGAAAGAGGGGATGATCCTAGCTGCTTTTGTACAGTGTCAAGTGCTGTTCATTTGCAAAGCTCCGTAGGACAGCTATTGCTGATTCTAGTAGGTTTGTGGTGGGTGATTTAGATTGCTGCTTGCTGCTGCTGGCAGACTTTCTAAATTCTTCATTAAGGCCTTTTCGTTGTCTGCAATGACAGTTTCATCCTCTCAAAAACTTGGGGGGAGGTAGGTTTTTCCCTAATGACCTGTCTCCTTCCAGCAAATACTGAACTGAATCTTGAGTGAAGCTAGAATTAACAAGTTTTGTTTCCATGGAAATCTCTTAGGCTTGGAGGTTGCTGTACCTTAAGGGCTGTAGAGTATGTAAGGTGAATGAACAACCTGGTCGTCTTCTAAGGCACCCCTTAGAATATCTCTGTGTGCTTCCCATTACAAGGGCAGCTGGCTCTGTAGTGCACTTTGTGGCTAGGATGACAGTTTTCCTTCCCCTCCCCTGCCAAACTAATCTTGCTCTCCTCTCTGCCCACAGCGTCTGCCATTACAGCCGCCTCTTCTGGGAGTGGGGGGATGGTGTCAAAGTGCACGACTCTCAGAAAAGGCAAGATCCAGAGAAGCTATCAAAGGAGGATGTCCTGTCTTTCATCCAAGCGCACTACCCCTAACCCTGCTCTCTCAAGGGGTGCAGGAGGGGTTGAGCCCAGCTTGGATTCTTCAGGGACTGATGAGACTGGAGAGGCTCCACAACTTCTATCCTGGTCTTTTCCAGAGCTGATTTCCTGGAGGTGATCGAACCAGGGGGTGGTATGCAGAAGGCACAGGACGAGGCTCTACCCTGGCAGTGTATATAAGAGTACGGCCCAGGTAGTGCCTGCTGCCGGAGTACCCATGGTGACTCCTGGAGCCAAGGCCTAACGCCCTTTTGTCCTGACCTACTGCATGCATGAGGCCAAGGGGCTGGCAGCTTTCTTTGCTCCTGTTCAAACATTCGGCAAGGTTTGTGGAGCTCTGTGTGTGCCAGAACTCTCCAGGCTTGTGCTTCCCTGGCAGTGTGGGAAGGAGCAGAGATGTCTTGGTGGCAGAGCTGGGCAACAGCACATTGAAGTAGCCCTGCATTGTTCCTGGCAGCGATCTGTCTCCTTGGCCTTGTCAAAGGCCTACACTACCCAGTGGAGGGTGTTAACTCATTGGGGAATGCTAGCTTTAGGACGCAAGTATGTATTCTTGTTGGTGTCTCCAACACTTCTGCTTATCAAGGCACTTGGCTGGCCACTGGCAATTCCTATATGATGGTATGCTGTTGGACAGAGGCCAAGACAGGTGATGAGTAGAGTTCCTGGAACAGATTTGATGTGTTCAGTGCCAGGGATTTCTCAGACCTCTAAAAGCTGCTGTGACAAGGATTTCCCCTCTCCAGGTCAGTGACTGATCCTGAGCCAGCAGCCTGGGGTTGATTTGTGAACATGTCTATGCCTCATGGTATTTCTGAGACCAAGGTGCTTTGATTGTTGGTACTCGACACTATTACCCAAATCTTCAGGGAGGAAAGCGAATGTGGGAGGGAAGACACAGGAAGGTTGGGATGCTAGAGGTCTTTGGAGGAAATTATGGGAACGTCTGACTTAAAAAAAACCCCAGGGCTTCAGTGAAAAGAGATCTTGACTTTGACCATGTTGGTTAATCAGAAGAAATCCTGTCCCCTGACTGTGCCCACTGGAAAGGTTACCAGACTTTCCTTTTAAAATGTCAGAGTGGGCTTTGAAACCCTCCAATGTCTCCTTTCACCCTGGAACTGCATCTGGGGTGAAGGCACAGAGCTGTGAAACTCTCAGCATGGTATTTGTGTGTCAACAGATTTCTCCATGCACTTCTGTGCTGGGCTCAAAGTTGTCTTCTGTTGCATGTTTGACCTTCACTTCTGGCTTCCGCGGCACTTTTGCCAGGTCTTCCACATAAATCAGAAGATAACACACAGTTAACTGCTTTTGGCCAAGCAGCAAAATTGCCCTTTTTTTTGTTGTTCTTGACTGGTTTTTAAACACAGATGGCAGTAGAGAGGAATCTGATTTAGGGGTTGTCTGAACTGTGCCTTAAAGAAAGCTATAGTTCTCCTAGAATCTATAGCAGTTGTTTAGATTCTTATTTCTTTCTCTCCACACCCATATGTATGATTTGAACAAGCTTTATGTAGCAAGACATGGAAATTTTCACTTGTAGGTGTATAGGTGCATGGGTGCCCTGCATCCCACCTGAAGAAGCCAGAACAAGGATGGCATGTTGTAGAAGTCCCACCTCCACCCTCCAAGGCCCAGCATCATGTGTAGGTTTTGTGTTCATTGTCAGCACGCAGTTGAATGTCATCCTGTAAGTAGGCTGTGAGAGCTTGGAGCACTTCCACAAGCAAATTATCTCCATATAACCATGTATTAATTCTCTAGTTTGGTACAAATGAACTTAATGGTTGCAACTCCTTGCACCAGAGAAAATTATATGCAGGCTTGATCACTGCAGAATGACACCCCTGGCTAAAGGAGCAGCACAGAAGCTGGCACAGTTGGTCAATGGCAACTGGAGGAGGCAAAGCTCAGGAGTGGATAGGAGTTTAGCTTACAAATAGGTAGCCCTGAATATCGTGCAGGGGAGCTATTCTGTTTCTTCTCAAGCTCTGGTGAAAAGCTGCTTTTTCCACATTGGTCATTATTAGTCCCCAGACAGTTAGGTCTACCAAAGCAGTTGAGGGACTGCACGCTGTTAATGCATCCTCTTGCTGACCTGTAGAGCCTCTCTGCTCTCAAGCATTGGTAAAACATGTATGAAAGAGATGGTGGCCCTTCCCCCCCCCCCCCTCCCAACAAGAGGCCTGTCACTGGCAGTTTTGTTTTGGCAAAGGCACGTCCATGAGGGATGAGGGGGAATCTCTCCCAGTGGGCAATAACCTCCCAACTGTGTGGTTTCCAGGCCTGTGTGCAGTTGGCTTTTTAAACCAACCAGTAATTTGAGTTCTGATGCTTCTTCAGACCGCCTTGAAGCTGTTCCAATGCCAGCCAAGCATGCTGCTCCCTTTTGCCAGGCTCCTTTGAGTGTTGTGTCCTCCACTCAGGGCTTTGGTCTCCTGTGGGCTGGCAGACAGAAGGGTGACTAGGAAGTACACTAGGGCGAGTGTAGGCCTCCGAGGGTACAAAAAAACCTGGTTAGCCTGCAGGCTAGCTTTTATGAACAGATACTTTCTGTTTACCCAGTTGCCTCCAGCTCCTCCTGATTTTAATTTGCTTTTATTTTTGATGCACTGAACCTTGATTCTGAATCCCCCTTCAAGAAGGCAAGCATGACCCACCATGCTACTTGCTTCCCTGCTGCAGGGTAAATACAGAGGGATTATGCTGGGAAGGGGGGTGAGGAAGGTCTTGCTGAAGGGAATGTTTATGTACATTAATTGCACAATGTATTGTTATTAGGCCGTGTACCATTTTGTGTTGACTTCTCTGCTTTCATTGTCTCTATTACCAATACAGCCCCTTTAGTTCACAACAGTGCTTGTTTACTTTGCTTCCCACAAAATTCTGGCCAGCAGTGTGTATTAGCGTGAAGACAGAAATGCCTTGCACAGTTACAATTTTCAAAGCGGTCCGGTTTTAAAGGCTTTCCTGGCAAGTCAGAGCACACTGAGGGCTACCTAGTGTATGTCACTGCATCAGAATGAGAGGGGACAGTCTATAGCACTCCCCTGCAGCATGCTAGGCTGCTTTTCCACTCAAAGGAAGCAAATGCTGAAGTAGATTCCAGGCCACAACAGACCAATAACGCACTGTTGAGACCTCACTGACCAGGGACCTTAAGTGCCTAAGCCAGTCAAGGCTTACTGTGGTACAATGTGTGCTAGCAGGGAGATGGCAGGCTGAGAATAAAGCAGTGGCTGAGACACATTACAAAACAGGAAAAAAAAAAACCAAACAGGAAGTTACAAGGTCAAATTATTTTATTTAAAGCCCTGCAGAGGTACTTCCATCCCTGGGAGCTGACAGTAAATATTCAAGTGTTGATTCTCAGAGGCACAAAATGGCTACCAAGCTCTAATGCACTGGAGAGGTGCCCAAACACCCAGATCTCAAGTTGGATGCTACCTGCTTGCAGAAAGAGATACCTACCTCCCATCTATTTTTGTGGAGGTAGGATTCCTTTGGTCCTGTAAGTCAGCGTGGAGGAGGAAACATCTTTGTTTAGCTCAGCTCTAGGAATGTGTGGAGTCTTCAGGTCAATTACCCAAGTTACCCTTTGATTTAAAGAGCTTGGTGTCCCTTCAGCTTATGGCTAAGTCACAGGAACCAAGAAGGTGGCACGTATTCCTACTGGGCTGGGCAGAGAGTACTTGTCTGCAACCACAGAGGTCCTCTTCAAAAGGGAGAATGTATTGCCTTCCTGCATCAGGCTGGATGGTCTTGACTGTGTTTTGGGCAAGACAGCACCACCTTGAGCTCTGCTTGACCTGATTTCCAACTGCAAGTGTGCTGTGATTTCTGGTTTCTCTCCTGTCCCCCTCAATTCTTGAAGAAAAAGCTTCCCTACAACGAGGCTTGGAGAGGATAAACAAGAACAGCAATTTGAAATGCTGATCCTCACCCTTGGGGGAGGCACAGTGGTGAGAGGAGGAAGAGCTCCTTGCAGGAGTGTCATTTGGTCAGCAGGGAGAATTCTTGAGTGCAATCACATTGTCCAGCAGGCGTAAATAAGAGCAATCAGCAACCCCATGGCCACAGCAAGGGCAGCATTCTTGCGATTTTCCTTACGAAGCACACTCAGTTCTTTCTCTGGGAAACAAACAAAAGCCCTTCCTGTGAATGTTCTTTGTGTTGCAGCTACATCTCCTTTCAAAACTGTCTTAAAAGCACAATGCTACCTTGGCCATGGGCAACTCTTTTGGGATCAGTACGCAAAGCTGCCAAGTATAAGATGTGCTGAACAGGAAGTAAACTAGCAGGAACACTTTCATTTGTTAACTCTCATCCTGTCAATCTCAGAAGCTGTGCTTGGGAATACTTCAGTACCAGATCAGTCCCTGTTTGCAAATGACCTTGTTCTAGGACCTTACTAAGGACAGAATGAGTCATTAGAATAATTGCTTGTTCCTTAAGAGAATTAAGAAGATAGAGAGCTATTTCTACTATCTTCTAGATGTAACAGCCTGGTACCTTTTCCTAGTGCTTAAATTTACTTAAATACAACTGTGGCCACATTTGAATGTTGCAGAATCTGAGTTTCCTTGTGCCCCAGAAGGATGTGTGTGGAACAGGTCTGAGCTGGGACACTCATTCTATTGGGGTCTGCAGCTTTTTAGAGACAGGTCCCTTTCCCTGGTTTACAAAAGAAGAAACACAGATGCAGAGAGAGGAAGGAAGTGGTTACCAAGAGTATGGAGTCCTACTGATCTCCATTTCTGTCTGCTCCCTTTACCAAAGATGAGAACCCCATTTTTGCTAGTTCTGTTCCACAAGACTTTGCTGGATGGTATAGGCAAGAAGCAAGGCCTACAGCATTACACATTGCATGGCCAAACAGCAATAATTATTTTGCAGGGCAAGGTTGAGTGCAGACTGTCTCCAGAGCCAGACTACTCTTGCTGAATTCAGCTGCAGTGACGGCACAGGTTACTGCTTCTACAGTTTGTGCTGGCAGCCTCTGGCAGGAATGCCCATGGTATCAAAAAAGGCTTTTAGCTGTTCTTTCTGCCCCTGTTCTTCACGTAGTACAAGCATTCTCATGCAAACACAGAGCAAACTGCTTGAATCTGCAAGGCTACAGAGGAGGTGGTAGGGGCAGGAGGTCACATAACCCCAAGCACAGCAGTGCCAGCTTAAACTGATGGAGCAATGCCACTGTCAGCAACTGCAGTTCATGGCCTCAAGTGTGTCAGCTGGAATAAGCAGAGATTTAATCAGAGGCCATAGCAGTGAGCTAAAAAGACTGTGTACAGATGCACTGTCTGTTCTGTTCCAGCAGGAGCAGCCATCACCATTAGGTGAGGCTGTTGCTGCTGTCTGAGGAGCCTGTCAGATTGCTCTGTTGATGCTAGCAGTGATGTCTGACTGCTGGTAAAAGGGTGGCAGAAATGTGCAGTCTTCTGCTGTCTCTAGTGGTAGGCCCTTAGGGAACAGCTTTGAATTTGTTTAAAATAACTGTTAGTCTTCTGGAAACAGTCCTTTAACATGAGTTAAAATTACAAGTTTGCTGGCCATACCCCAGGTTTCAACTCTCCAGGCCTAAAAGAACACTTGTGCTTCTTTCTCTTGTGTGAGCTCTGGGCCTTGCACTGCTGCAGAGTGCTGTCAAGCAGTTAACACACTGATCAACACCAGGAGTCTGAAGACATGCAAAGCAGCATCCCTAGCAGAATGGAAGTGCTGTCAAACGTGCCGTAGGCTCGGAGGGACTCTCATTTTAACTGTCTACAGCAGGACTTGCAGCAAGGAAAGACTGACTGTCTGGAATTGCAGGTAGCACATTAGTGTGAATCCCTATGCTCATGTGCTGAATGGCCTCAGTAACTGATGCAGTGAGAACCTTCCCCAAGGAAGGTATACTTTGCTACACTCCAGATAGCACTTGCCAGCTTGCTTAGCAAGCCTCTATTAAAAAAGAAAAGGAAAAAAAGAAAAGGAGGGGGGAATGTTAAAAGCCACTCAAGTCAATCTGTTGGCTAAGATTATCTAAAGACTGGTAATTTGGGGTATGTGAAAGGGACATCTTTCTCCCCTCATTAGCTGATGCTTATTTTTTTCCCTATGATAGCACAGCTCAAGCAGGAGGATCCAGACTCCTATTATAATATGCTGACTAGATTTCCCTCAGTCTAGCTCCCTTTGGTTGAACCTAAATTCAAAGGCAGAAGTCAGAGGTGGCAGGAGCTTGAAGACGAAGCTAAGCTGCAGCACTGATCCCATCCAGCCCAGAGGGACCATTTTTAATGAAGCTCTTACCATAGTTGTCAGCTTTGGTCATTAGTAAGTTTCTCTCTCTCTCCAGTGACTTTCTGTAATGAGAAGAGGAGTTCATTACCTGCGAGGCACAACACAGCCTATTTCTTTGCTTATATAATGGAAGAGAGACTGTCCCACTGCCAGGGATATCTGCTCACAGAATGAGCACCTCACCCTTCACTGCGGAGAGGTGACAGTTTAGAAACCCCCAGCTGTGCAAAAGAAGAGATGCAGCAGTTTCAGATTTTTTCCTTCCCCCAAACTGCTTCATATCTCTCCTTGTCAGTGTACGCAAACAGGCTAGAAAGGGGTCTATGTAACAGAGTCCCCTACAGTGTTCCCCCAGGTGGGGTAGGAAGTTCTGCCACAGCTACGGGATGGGGCAGAGTCCCTACATGCTCTCTGCAGGATCCTGCCCCTCCAGTACATCTGGCTTAGTGCTGGAACGCTAATTCTTCTCAGCGATTGAAGCCGGGATCACTTTGTCAGAGGTATCCAATTTACACAAATTGGTCAACTCACAGAAACAAGCTGAATCCAAGCCCAGTAACAGTTAAACAACTGTTATTAGACTGAAGACTCAGGATAATAACAATAAAGAGTAAGTCAGGCCAACCCAGCCCTTGTCTTAAACCGCACAAGATGATTAATATACAGTTTAAAATATAAATGCAAAACAAATTGCCTGAAAGCAGCAGTGTTTCCATTATGGCAGTGAGGACACGGTCACTCCTTTCAGACTGTGTGCATATAAATAAACATGCACTAACAAATTATCTCCTGGTTCAGAGCAGACAGAGAAGGCAGTAAGTGTAACAGAGTTTGTTCTCCTTGGGGCAGAGCAAGAACCTGTAGGAGGAAAGAGATCCAAATCTATGTGTACAGCTAGTTAAGTAAGGGATGGCAAGAAAGCAAGCTACGTCAGAGCAGCAGGAGAGGAAAGGGCTCTTAAAGGCAACTGGGGAAAGGCACTGTGGAGTGCAGCCAGGAGGAAGGGAGAAGACAGATTTACCAACATGACTGAGCTGCTACTTAGAAACTTGCCTTGTGAAAAGAGTCAAGGGAAGAGGCTTTGAGAATGAGACATGAAGAAACCATGACAACTGAACTTCAAAATGGGAAAGCAGAGCTCTCCTTTGTGTACTGTTCACTGAATCAGTAATTTTGATCATGGTACCTTCCTCCAGGGTTTTTTCGAATTGTCTGGATTAGGGCAACAGAATTTCTGTTTCCATCTCCATACAAGTTGTAAAACTCAGAAAAAGCCCCAGGAATCCATCCTAATTCTTTGCTCTAGGCCTGTATTTCAGAGAGAAATCATACAGATATATTCCATCCTGTCAAGTTACCACAACTGTAGGTTTGGGTGTTGGCCACCTAAACACCAGATAAAGAATACAGACAGTAAACAGAAAAAGAATTTAGGCCTAGAAAAGGACTGCTGAGATGAGGAGCTAGAGAGATGAGGGACAGGAGGAGACAGGACCCTGTCCAAATATGACTGGGGGTATAAAACCCCAGTAAAGTGCAGGGGAGAGAATGGAAAGAAGGAACAAAGAAGTTAAGCTGAGGCTGATAAGTATCAGGGTGTAGAGATGTCACCACAGCTAGCATAATTTCTAACTCGGTTGTGTAGGACAGTACTGTAGAGCAGACACCAGGACCACTCCCTAGGCCTACGATTGAGCTTCTGAGCCTTTTTTTGCTAGGAACAGAGCAGTAGCGTGCTGGTGACTGGAAGAATGTCCTCAAGCAGAGAGATTTGAGAATCAGCTGGGAGATCTAGGATCTCTTGCTTCACACTCTAGAGAAATAGCAGGTTCTGCCTGTGTCTGCTACAAAATCCAGGTCAAAGTCCTTGCTTGAGTCCCAGCTCTAGAAGCCTACAGTTGCCTCTTCTATGTCAGTGACATATTTCAGGGGAATTGTCCCTCTTCCCTTTCCCAAGGAAAAGCCAGCGTGTCCCTACATCCAGACACATTTGCAACACAGGCACAGATAGAGTAATTTCCCTCAGCCCCTTCTGCAGTTGCATCCCAGCCTGGTTTGGCCCTCAGTAGGAGTTGCTGCACATCTCCCCTGATTGAACTCAGGCAGCTTCAGCAAGGCTGAGTAGCAGTGTGCAGTGAACCTTTGCCAGACTCAGAGAGCTGTCTCCTACCAGGCCAGGAACCAGCTCTGCAAATGAACTGGAAGGTTTCAGGCACTGGTTGTGGTGCAGGATGGTGAGTGAAGCTGTTGGTAAGGTAAAGCGCTCTCCATATATCACTGAACTTCTCACCCTGGCAAATTCCCCTGGTAAGCTCCAAGCTGGGGGAGGAGAGTCTTGTCATGGGGCACCACGCACTCCCATCCCTTCAAGAGCCCTTGCTCAGTACTACAGCAGGATGACAGCTAGCTGAAGTGCACAGCCACAGCTGTGAAAGGAGGTGGTCATCAATACCTTCCTTCAGGGCTGAGCTTCTCCCTGCGCAGTTTAAGATCCACCTCCTCCATGCTCTGTCTGCAACGTGCCAGCTTCTCCTCCAGTCCATCAATCTGAAAAACACCACACCAGTCACCATCATTTCCTCTCCCAGCTAACAGGGATCCATCCCCACTCAGATGGGAAGGGTGGCAGCTCAGCCACTCCACCTCCTTCCTTCCCAAATCAAGGGAGGAACAGCCCCAGCTCTCTGCAGAGATCACAGCATTGAGAGCCCATCGCCTCCCAGATCAGTATTATACCCCAGGCAACTGTGACATCGTAATCCCAGACACAGCAAAGCCAGCTCTAACACTCCCACTTGTGTGGCTGGCCAGCACCTTTTTGCTAAGATCTGATCCTGTTCCAGCCTGTTCTAGTTTCTTTGCATGTGGCTCCACAAGCAAAGATGTGATCTAAGGCATCGTTATGCAATTAAAAGAGGATAAAATGAGAGAGACTGGCCTTGGCCAAAGCCTAAGGGACAAGGTCTTGATTTAGTGCTGTGAACGGACACAGAAGTTCATAGGATGTGACTACAAAGCACCCTCACAGCTGTATGGTTGGGTGAAGAGGGGACAAAGGGGAAACACTGATACCTACCATCTCTTTTACCCAACTAAATCCACAACAGCAACAGCAGTCTGCACAGTATGCTCAAGAGAGCATTCACCACTGCCTCCACACCTTCAACCTGCACCAAGTTTTGGCAGCAACATGTTCCCATGCAGAAAAACACTGGTCACCTCCTTGTGCCTCCTTGTCAGGTTTCCTAACAGCCACCCTCCCCCCGTGTCTTCTTGTGCAGAGGAATAACTGTGGGTAAGTAGAAGAGGGTTGATCTACTTGTGTGCAAATGGATTGCCCAGGAGGGAATCCTACCATGGACAACAGTTCTCCTGGGAATCATGCCTCTTTTCTGCCTGGCAACCAGAGCGTAGACATCTTTAGGAAAACTCTGTCTTTCAGGCCTGCTTCCAGCAGGGAAACAGTGGGACTAATCAGACAATATGAACACAACATCCTAGCCTGAAAGAAAATGGCCTCGGCACCCTGAGGTGGCAATGACCTCTCTTTTTAGCTACTTAGTGCAACACTTCTGCTGTGTCTGGTTCTCCAAGCAAGGCCAAGGCCAGCTAGATGGCTGGCAGCATGGCCTCTCTGTGGTGGGAACCTTCACAAACCAGAAGCTAAGAGGCAGCATGGTCCCTGGTAAAGTACTGAGGTGGAATGAGACAGCAGCTGCCTGGACATCAGCCTCAGAGGTGGCACAGAGCACAAACACTCCCATAAACAGTGATATGGGAAACAAAATCAAAGGTAGTGATCCCTAATTATTGCTGCTTTGGGGATCAGCTCCATCCTGAGCTCATTAGCAATCTCACACCTTCTGCTCAGGAAAGGCAGGCAAGCACTATAAATAAGCAGGATGGGAGAAGAGGCTTGACGTAAAGGGGAGAACAAAGCAGACTGTGAAAAGGAGTTTAGCCAGTCGGCTGAATAGTCTCACTGCAAGGAGCACAGTAGAGCTGGGGAGGAGGGCACATATAACAAAGCTCAAATAAACCTTTCCATCTTACCAGATAGCAATTTCAAAGTCCCCTGTTATTAGGCAACTCTGCCAATGCTGTTGAGATGCCCAGCTCCCCAGAGGCACCTGCACAGCTTCCCCTGAGCCCCAGGGGAGCACCAAGGCACATCACCTGAATCCAGAGCGCAGGGAATGGCACTTCTGTGTTTGGCAATGCTTGGGTTTGCCTGGATGGGGACACCAGTATTTTTGAAGCATGTTAACTGAAAATGCATTTGGTCAGGGCAAAGATAATTGTCCTTCTCCATATCCAGCTGCGCCAGTTACGAATGTTAACTCCAGCTGCTCATCACTATCTGTCATCCACTACAGCCCAGTCAGTGCGATACATTGCCCCAGTCTGCTTCAGGGCCAACCAAGGGCTTCAGCCAAGTCACCTCTGACCACCCTTACCTGCAAGTTAATTTAATGGCAAAGTGCAGTAGAGTAGAGGTGGGGTGTCCATCCAGTTCAATATAAGAATGACCATCTCCCTCACCAGTTTCTACCATTTGCAAATGACTGTGTCTCTGCTCCCTTATCTGTAGGAAACCGTCACGTACACATGCAGCAAGAGGTACTTCAGTATGTGTTACCTGGCTCCTCCTTAGCCAGTAAACTTATTACAATGCACCGTGCCTTCTCTGGGAAGACTTTAAAAAATCATGTTAAATAATACAATTTAATGAGAGCTTTGGTTAGTCAGCTGCCAACCCCACCACTAAATTATCCATGTCATTGCACTTCCTGTCCTCTCCTCCAGAACTGCTCCTCCTGCTCAGTCTGCAGTCGCTCTCACTAGTTCTCTGCCCATACTTCCGTCATTTCATGAGACATAACAAGAGGGTATTCTGCCCAACTCTCCCAATGCTTTTACTTTCTGCTGACTAAAAATCTCCAGATTTCACATGATACCTTAAAAGTTTCAACTGGTTTTACTGCTCTTAAATCAAAACCAAAGTTTGGGTCCCCTGCTGGAGAGCAATAATTTGCTAATAAACCACATGCCCTAGAACTGCACCATCAGCTTTGCTGAGCTGGAGGCACAAGGGACAGAAAATAATTAAAAAAAGGCAAGGAAGGAAGAACAGACTGCTGAATGAACAAAATATTTTTCCTCCAGAATCTCACTATTTCTTTTCTTCAGGCTAGTCTGGAGCATTAGGGGTTGTAAGGAAGGACAAGAGTGAGGATTCACAGATGTTATCCCTTCACTGTACCTCAGTTTCCCTACTCATAAATTAGGACAATACTGTCTGCCTCCTGGAGGTGGCTCATTTACACAAGGAGCCTCAGACACCGACCCAAACTATTGGCAGAGCACTACCTTGGTATGTCAGTGCCATTGCCTCACTTGGGATTTGGGATCTACTCCTGCAAGCTAGGAGTCTCTCAGCAGCTCAGCCATCCAAGTAACTCTTCACTACAGGGCAAAGGAAAGAGAAAAATAGAAAATAAGCACAGGGAGAAATCAGAGTAACACCTGGGAATTACTGATTACTCTCTGGGCTGCTGAGGAAACTCCCAGGGGGGTCATAGGCTGTAAAGCTGTAGCACAAGAAAACCTGCAGAGCTTTGGCGTAATTCCCTGCAGCAACTCTCCAGGAGTGCAATCCTAGAAGCAGGTGCACACCGGAGCTCATTGTGGATGGAAAGCTTCCCCCCCTACTAACTAATACATGAGAAGGTTAGTTGGGGTGTGTACCTCGGCCTACTGGAAGCCTGCATGAAAACAAAGAGCCAAGCTCCCTTAGCTGAACCATCACTGCACTTCACACTGGCTTATCTTTTTAGTGGCAATCTCAGCACAGTGGCTTGTAAGTTGCAAAGATGAACCCTTGCTCCTTCTGCCTCTCCCTTCCATGAAGAGGATCCTCTGGGACAGAGCTGAAGTGCAGCATGCAGAAAGCTCACGTGACAACTCCTCAGGTTCACATGGCCTGTAGCAGGGACACAGCACTTCACTCACAGCAACATCTTTAAGTAGGGTCAGTTAAAAGGGGCATGTGAAACAGGTGCTTCACATCCAGGCAGCAGCTCAGGGCACACAGAGCTGCTGCCCTGCTCCTCAAGAGCCACTCCAGAAAGTCAAGTCCCAGCAGCTTTGGACACACACAGGGATCTAAGACCAGATGCCTCCCTTGCTCCACAAGGTATGACAAGGCACTGAGCCATTTTTGTTGAATTCTGGCAACACTCACTCGCAATCTGGAGACCTTTTTAAACCAGAGAGACCTGGAGCGGATTTCAATCCAACCTGACTTACATGCTTATTACAAATCTCATTTGTTGGGACCATCTTGGGCAGGGAGCCCAAAATGGCTCACATAAAGGAAGAGACAAAGAGAGAAGAGAAAAAGAAGCAGCTTTGCTTAAAGAGTTGAGCTGGATCCCTTTTAATACATTTTGTAATGAATTAAAAAAAGCTTTCTTTCCAGCAGAAAGGCTAAAAAGCGCTTTTCAAGAACTGGCATCCACCCTCCGCTTTTATGAATTCCCTAATTAAGATACTGGCAAAGAGCCATATCACACATACGTCGACATCCAACAGTGTTAGGTAATGAGGTTCTCGTCTTCTGACCCTCATAAAACGGATCAAAGCCAAATGAAGAGGTGGGGGCAAAGAAAAAAAAACCTTCCCCGAGCAGTCTTCTCATGTCTTGTCACCTGCCAGCACACTTGAGCCGTTCTTTTCACAGAAGAATTAGTGGTTCCTGCATCCATGAATTTGGCTGGATTATTAAAATCAGTCCAGCAGAGATGAGTTTTGTTTAAATTCAGATGCTAAATTGCAGTACATGGACACAATTCCATTTTCACCACGCTCTTGGAATCACTTTGCATGCTGGCAAATCATTTTGCAGATGCTGTGCCTACAGCATGCTTGGAAATATTTACCAGGCAAGCTACTACACAATAGAGGATGACCCACCAGCAAAGTCGAAGATAAACCCTGCAGATCAACCCTCTGTGTTGGTAAAGGAGAAAGGGCTGGATCCTACCTGCATCTCCTCCTTCAGCCTTGCAGAGACTATCCAGTTAGTCAGCCCACCCTGCCTCAGCTCAGACCAGTGGCTCTGCAGGACAGCACACAGACATCACCACACAGCACCACCCACAGTTTTTTTGAAAAATCCTGTAAGAACAGCATTACTGAGTAAAGACTACATTGGCCTTTTCCTTATTCTTTATGCTCTTGCATAGACACTGATCGGCCACTGCCTTGTCAGAAGCAGCAATACACGTAACAATACTCTCTCCAAACACACACTTGACATTTTGCTGCTCAGGCACTGCCTGAGCGCAGGGTGTTCTCTTTGCATTTAATAGCCCCACTTTTCTGCTTCCATGAATTATTTTCAATTGTTGTCTGAGCCATAAGTATATTTTTAAGGGCTACAACATCCTCTGGCAAGGAATTTCACAGCACAGCCACAGGTTATGGGAAGAACCAACCCCTCCCATTTCTTCTGAGCTTGTCAGCTGCTAGTTTCATTTAATAGCCCTAATTTTGTATTGACAGTGAATGTTCATTCTTTGTTTAAAGTTACAAATAGCATGATATAGACCTATACTGGGTCCCCTTGCAGTCACGTTTTCAAGCTTAAAAGGACCTGGTATGCTTAGTTGTTTCTTGCTTAGAAGTTTTCCACACCTTTGATCATCCTTGTCACTCTCTTAAGCTCATTCCATTTTCACTGTTTTGCTACAAAATGGACCAGTCTTCCCAGTTTCATTTTCCTGACGAGTTTCCTCAAGAAAGTTCTATGCAGCTCAGCATTGTCAATAGGCTGCCTGTCGAAAGACTACAGAGCTGTATGAAAGGAGAAGTGGCATGAGTTTAAATCACTACAACATTACGGAGACACATTTATATCAGTTTAAAACAGGTCATATCAATTACACCTGCAATTTGTAAGTGCAAGCTAATCTGATAAGTGCCCATATAGAAAACTGCATTAATTTAGCATCATGACTTCAGTTAAACAAGCATGACTCTGCCTAGATTAGGCCTTTCAAAGCCAGCCATGCATCATGTCATATTAAGACTCATTTGGAAAGTTTTCTTTACAATCATAACAGCTCAGAAGGTAATACTGAACCGGATAAAAGTTTAAATTACAAAATCGATATCTTGGTTGTCACACATTCTGACACCTGAAACACAGCCCTCTCTTCCTCTCGCTTAAAGGGATTTTGTTTTCTTCCTCCCTAACTTCTATTCAGTACCTTTCTCATCACTGCAAGGGGGAAGGATTTTATCTTTTAGTAGTATCTTTGCACTGAGAGGTTAAGTTTTCACCTATAACACACTGAAGAAGAGTAGTTCTACAATCCTTTCTAAAAGTAGAGTGTTCTATCATGACCACTTAAAAAAAAAAAAAAAAAGATCTAAAGCTATCACAAGTCCCCAAACACTTTGCAAGAATTTTCTGTGGCAGCTAAAGCCAGTCTCTTCTAATTCTGTGACCAGCATGTCCCTGCCAGGCTCACCTTTTTTACCACCTCTCCTTTTGTAAGGTAGACCCTTCCATCTCAACTGTCCTTGTCTGTCACATCTCAAACATCAACCACCAAAAATTCATTATTTCAATTCTCCCCGCTAGGCTCACTGAAGAGAAGCTTGGACAGTCAGCACACTCCCCCCTGGACTCCCTTTGGTGGTTATACTTGGGTTAGAGTGCCCAGAAATGTCTGTTTCTCTAATGAAAGCCTAACTAGATGAAACAGACCAGAAAACTACTATAAACTGAACTCCCATTCATATGACACAGTAGGACACTCATTACTCACATTAGGACACACGTTACTGCCTGATGAAGCACATATGACAAGCCCCAAGTCCTTTCCCTGACCTTTCTACCCTGGATATCTTGGTCTGTTGTGCATGTGCTCATCTGAAAGAGTTCAGGACAGAGAGGTGACCAGTGAGATTTACTAGATCGATTTTGTCCCATTTCAGCCATTTGTCAGGAAGGTTAAGGCTTTTGCCATCCCCGAAGTATCCAAAACCCACAGACGTGAACTATGGGCTCTCCCCTGCCTCCTCCAAGTCAGTCCAGATAGCACTGTTCAGTGCAGGAGCCAGAATGAAGTATGCTTCACAGAGACCTTAACTAACACACCTCAGTTTGTTAATACAAATATAAAGCTTAAACAAAGCTTACCAGCAGCCCTCTTGCCACTCAGGAGATTATGAAACACCCAAGCGCAACAATAAAAAGGCAGCTTTAGAAGGAAGGCATACCCTTAAAAACCAGTCTTTTCCCCTTCTCCTTGCTGTGATTTACAGGCACCTCATGTGCTGATTTACGTCTGGGTTACTCAAAAGCAGCAGCCTGTGCCCAGCACACTGCTGACTTTCACCACCGCACACACAGGCCGGGCTGTGCACAGATTTGCTAGCTAGGGGCAAGAGCTTGCCGCAGCACCCTCCATGGGCACATGCACTTATTGCCCCTCATTGCCTCTCCCTGCAGTGGCTCAAAGGCTCAGTCAAAGGCCTGGGACAGAAGATGCAGCACCGAGCTTTCCGCTCATGGGAGGGCCCGGCACAGGCAGCCCCGCCTCGGCCTCCTCTGCTGCCATCGCACATTAAGATGGCGGCCGGGCCCTGTGGCACCAGCACAGCGCAGCCTGGTCAGAGCAGCGTCCCTGAGCCCCCACTGCCCCGGCCCTCCCCGACACCCACCGCTCTCCAGGGAAACGGTGCTTCGGCAATGGCGGTGGCAGCCGCCTCGCCTCACCCCTGCCAAGCCCGGCCGAGTCCCGTGTCCCGCTCCACCGCCGCCTCCCCTCACCTCCAGGGCCACGCTCAGCCCCTCTCGCCTCCTGCCCATGGTCCCCGCCCGGGCCGTCGCCGCGCATGCGCAGGCTTCCGCTCTGCGCCACCGCCCGAGCGCGGCCACGTCCTCGCGGCTGCCGCCATCTTTGTGAGGGGCCGCGCTGTGGGGCCGCCGCCATCTTGGTGAGGGCGCTTCTACCCTCCCTCTTTCGGCTAGGCCGCTCGGGGATGGCGGCGGCTGTGGCCGAGGGAGCCCGTTTTGGTGTGGTTTGAAGACAGCCGAGGACGTAGGGGAGGGTGGCCCGCGGCAGTCAGAGCAGCGCCTGCTTCTTTGTGCCAGCTCTGCCTGCTCCAGCGGCGGTGGATGAGGGTTGGTTGGGGAAGGAGCAGCAGGCCGGGAAGCCGAGGTGGGACCTCTTGGTCCCTCTCAGACCTGTCTCATCCTGCCTCTCCACCCCTCAGAGCCCCCTGCTCCCTCGGGGAAGGGTATTGGCAGGGGTGTCCAGTGTGCTGTCTGGCCAGGCATGCCCTCTGGGCCTGTCAGAGGGCAAATCCAGACTGATCAGTGGGTTTTCCCACAAGGGCAGCGAGCTCCATCCTGCTTCAAGCTTCTGCGCTGCTCAGGCTACTCCAGCCCAGCTCTTGTATTGCTGGGGGTTGAGGCTCACCTAGGAAGAAAGCCATCTCTCAGAAAAGCAAGGCACCAACAGGACTGCTGTTTTGCTGTCTGTTATGATCACTGAGAAGTTCAGGTTGTCCTTGGGGCTTCCTTCCCAAACACTAGCTTTATGCTAAAGCAGCTGCAGGAAAAGCCAGCTGTTTGATCTACCAGGAGATAGCACTTTGTGCACACTAGCCAGTTCATTGCAAGATGCTAATCAGAATGTTACATATGCATGGAAGCTTTTGTCCTGACCCAATAAAGCTTTTTATGAAACACTGCTATCTTGCATTAAAAAAAAAAAAAGAAGCAGGGAACACCACTGAAGTGCATCTGTCTTCAGGGTAGGACATGACTGCTACATGACAGAACAGCAGAGCTATTTGCTGACCAAAAAATGGAAGGCTGGGCAGCAGCAGCATTTATTAGACACACAGACTGAATTTTCATTTTGGCTAAATACTCTCTGAAATTTTGCTAGGATGGCAGGAACGCAGAAGCCTGTCATAGAAGGAGGGATAATACTAATACCTAATTAGTGTGTTTCACTTTTCTTTAAAAAAAAAAACCCAACATTTTTACTATGGGAGGTGGCATATGTTGCTAACAGCATCAGTCTCATTTTCCCTCTGGAGAAAATGAGGGATAGCTGTACTTTTCCCTGCTTCCCAATCTGGTACTTGACTCTATGTTATGGAGCCTACACTGCTGAACCCCCAGGAGCCAGAACTCCCACCTCCAAGGTGAGACACAGATAACTGCTTTGCAAGCAGAAGCAGCTCAGTCAGAAGGCAGTAAAGAAGCTGAGTAGGACCCAGCCAGCAGCCCTGGGACAGCACAGCACCAGGGGGAGGGAGAGAATGAAGAAGCAGGAGAATGTCATTTTTTCCCCTCTTAGACAGAAGACTTGCTTAGTGAGTGTAAATACAATCTTAAAATGCATTGAGGTTTGAAGAAAACCCATCTGTTATGGTTTGCAATGGGATGAAATAGCCATCAGTTCAGTAGAAAGCATTTTCTCCTTTACAAAGGTGAGTATTGATTCAGGGGAGGACTGTCAATTCTCACATATGCGCTTCTCCACAGAGAGACATGCATATACCGTTTTGGGGGCAGACCAGTGTGACCTTTGTTGTCACATCTTTTGGGAAGACAGAAAAGGGGAACTGGTTCCTCCCTCACAAGCAAGATGCCATTCCCACCATTGCAAGCAGCAGTTTCCAATTAATGTGTTACTCGTCCTGGCCCTCCTGAATCCATCAAACTGATAACCTTATTATGCCTGTCACCTGGTCTTGGGTGTCCTGGTTCTGCCCTCAGCTGGCACCCTTTCTTCAGCCTTTCCTGTGTTACATCTTCATTTCCTTTATAATGTCATTCCGGTCATCTATGTGCTGACACAAGAAAGAAAACCTGTTTATTTTCCTCAGCAAATTTATAATCTTTTCCTTCCTGAAACCTGAAGAACAGATCTGGAAGTTTTTCACATGCAATGACATCAGCTTCTGTATTTTAGAATACCCACAGACATGAGTATGAATTTGAACTACTCCATATCAAGTGGCTGCTGAACAGGCCACAAGCATATTTAAACTGGAAATCAGCTAAATTGGAAGTTTCTAGCTGTGAGAGCAATCAGATTATGCCAGAGGGGTGAGAGGAAGAGAATGAAATAGTTTTTAGTAAGCTCTTGAATGGGATGGTCTAGCACAAAGCCTGTAAGAGGAAGGCGCAGGATGTGATGATGTATGGGTGACCACCAAATAACATATCCAGTGATGAGACTGGATAAGGCCCTGGTGAGACCCTGCTCAGGGTTTCTGATTAGGCTATCCCTACTGTGTTGGGGGTCACATCCCTGCAGCCAAAATGAGTGATGAAGTGATGTTAGAAACTAAAAATTACACAAGTGTCAGTCTGAAAGGAACATTCAGAAGCCACTGCATCTGTGTGCCCAGAGGCAGGATCAGATATACTGATGCCACCCAAGCAGGTGTTTGCCTTACCTGCCCTTAACACACACCAGGGATGCCACCACCCCCTCAGTACCTGTTACACTGCCCATTGACTGATATCTGGGAAGGTTTCCCTCCTCTTTGTAACCTAATTGAGCTTGTTGCATCTTGACCTATTCTCAGGAGACATGGGGAACAATTGATCAGCATCTTTCTTATAACATCTTTCTTATATTTGAGGTTCATTATCGTATTCCTTCTTCTGTTTTCTCTCTGCTACACTCAATCCTCTTCTTTCAACCCTATGCATTTTGCACCTCTTAGACTGTTTGTTACCTTCCTCCAGTCCAAGCCTAGACTAAACCTCTCTTACTGAGGCTCTCTAACTTGGGGGTATTGAGAAAGCAAAAAACTACCTCCTTTGTCTTATAGGCAGTATGCCCTAGTAATACAGCCAAGAATGAAATTTGCCTTTTTATGTAATGCCTTCAAAATGGTGATTCATATTCAGTTCATGGTCCTGTAACTCCTCAATCCGTTTCCTCAGTGCTGTGGTCTAGCCAGCTGTTCCCTGTTTCTTTACTGGTGCATTTATTTTTTTCCCCTTCTCAGTGCAGTATTTTGCACCGGTTTTATGGAATTTTAGCTGGCTGATTGTGAGATGTTTCTCCAATTTGTCAAGATAATTTTTTTTCCTATCCTGCCTTCAGTTTTGCAAGCTTTTCCAGACTTGGAGCCAGCTATGTATTTTATAAACATACTTTATTTCATCATCTAAGTCACTGAGGAAACTAGTTGATAGATCTGGCCAGGCACCCCTGGGACTGATCTCTGTAAGTCCTCCTGGTCGGATGGCAAACTACTGATAACTTGTTTCAGAGCGCATACCCGTGACAAATATCATACAGGATTGTTTCAAAAAGCCTTACTATGCATCAGGATAGCCTGCATTGCTGGACCTGCTCTCTCCACTATTCCAGTTACTGTGGCAAAGAAAATTAACCGGTTTGACGTGATTTGTTCTTGCCTTTCTCTCTGCTGGCTTTTTCTTATCACCTGATTATCTTTAAGTGATAACAAATTGATTATTTAGTAACTTGTTCCACATTCATTGAGGAGATGGAAAGGTAATGACTGAGGGCTGGGAATTCAATGTTTTCAAGAAGGTTTAGGGACACTTGCTGATTTTTATCAGGGCAGTGCTGACTTTGAGGGTAATTTAATAGAACAGACATTAAGTCTTCACTAGTAATTAAGTATTTACTAGTAAATTAAATGTCAGGAAACGTTCCCAGAATACAAACTCAATCATCAGAATTAAGTGTCAGCACACCCCCGGCATGATTTGGCTTGGTCCCACTAGGACTGTCCCAGACAACTTCCAGGCATGATTTGGGAGTTATCATAGGCAGAGGACCATTCCCAATAGGCTTTTGCATGAGGTCACTCTGTTTCAGAGGTGAAGAGAGTTTAATAATATGGACGTGAGCCATTTGGTGCTAGTTTGCAGGATGTGTCTAGGAGAATGTTCCTGCGCACTCCTGATTTACTACCTTCCTACCTCTTTTTGCCTTCTCCATCTGCAAGATTCACTGTGCTTTGTAAGCACAAATGAATCAGTCCTCTGACTAGTCGGAGAGGAAGCTGAGGCCAGACATCTCACTTTATAGGTGTGAAAAGTAAGGCAGCATCTGGCTCAATCTCTGCAGCAAGTAAGTAGCTGGGCTAGCGCTGAATCCAAGGGCCTGACCTCTTACCCTTGGCTATACCATGGGGAGCAGTCCTTCGTCCCCCAAGCATGTCAGGCAATGCCTCATGAACCATGAGACAGGAGGGGACCTTCCAGGGACCTGAGAACAGGTTTCCCCAACGTAGCGTGTGTCCAGCTCTAGCCCAGTGCTATGTCTCCTCTCCCCTCCCAGTCCTGCTGTACCAAATGCGGCTGGTCACTGGGATCACAGAAGGAAGGAAGTCACTGCCCCATGTCAAGCGAGAAGCCTGTCTTCAGGGGAAAGCTGAGGTGAGAGCAGGCAGGGTGGGTCTTCCTCTGTCCGTACACTTGCACCTGTGAAGAGATAGAGGGAAGCATCTTGCTGCTGAGGGCAGCCAAGGATGGGGAATCCCTGGGACAGAATGACTCCCAGCACAAAGCAGGAAATGTCACCAGGGGCAGAGGTTGTGCATTGACCTCCTGGAGGAAGAAAAAACTGAGTGCAAGGGAGGCAGACAGCAAGCTGAGAGGTGCCGTGAGCTAGAACTGAGCTATGGAGCTTTGTTTTTCCCCCACTTCTCCCCTATAGGACCAACACATAAAATCCCTCCTTTCTCCCCAAGCCGTATAAGCAGGGATGAAATTGCATCTTTGTGATGATGACCAGGGGACAGAAATTCTAGTGCAGACATGTCTGCCCCTAGCAGGGACAATTGTAGAATTAAATGCCACCAGGGAACAGAAAAGCAACAGAAAAGACTGTCAGATTTCTCTAGGCTGAAAGATGCTCCTGTAGGGTGGTTTTTTTTTTTCCTCTGGGAAGATAAATATAGAGAAGCCAATAGACTGCATCTTCAGTTTGCGTGCATCATGTTCTCTGCTCCCACCTTGATGGGCTCCACACAGATTCTGGGAACAGCTTGAGATGATAGAATTAATTAAATGAAATTAATCAAAACAACCTACCCGGAGACAAAACTGGCATTGGTGAAATGCAGAGTTGGGCCAAGAAGGGATTCTGTAGCCAGGCCTGATGCCTGCCCTCATCAATAGATTCTGTTGGGATGAAATCCCGTGTCCTACATGCCTCGGTCAAACCTGAAGGGCTCTGAGGAGTTGTGTGCCTCATGCAAGATCATGACTGTCCACGCAGTGCAGTAATTGCGGTGGGAACAGATGGAGTCCTGCTTTTCACAGAGCCAGGCACAGCGTGTAATCATAGATCTCGCTTGATGCTGAATGAAGCTGAACTCCAAATTATGCTGTGTTAGTGTGGAGGACATGGGAGAACTGAAGCAATGGCTTTTAGAGATGTGATCTAAGAGGGATCCATGGGTGCAGTGGGTACGCTCCACTCTGCAAACCTGGGAACAGGGGTACAGATTTGCCCAAATGAATTACTGAAAATTGGAAATTCTCCTCTGCTTTAGTTTCTGCCCATTCCCCCAGAACGTGTCAGCCCAAGTTTTCCTATGCCAGGTGCCAGTTTGGAGGCATTTTTTTTGGGCCTGTCCCAGCCATTTATGTTCTTTGTTTTATGAAAGCATTGCTGTCCTCCCAAAAACATGCTGCATCACTTCGAGGGTCTAAGAAGCTGTGTGGGCATAGTTCCTGTCTATTGAGCAAGGATAAGAGCACCGTTACAAGAAGAAATACCTGATCAAGTGTGAAGTGCTCAGATATATTGTGGGGATGAGTCCCTTATAAATATCTGAGAACAGAGAGAGAGGCCCAAGCAGCTTTATGAAGTGCTGTGTTATTGGGGCCACAACCCCGTGGCTGAGTTTATTCTGCAGCCAGCAGAGGTGCATCCATCACAGAGACGGGCACCGTGGTGCAGAGGCAGTACAGGGTCCCGCTGGCTGCCCGGGAAGTCACGGGAAGCTGTATATTTCTGAATCCGGGCATGGCTGAGTGGAACAGCGTGCCCTGCTTTTAACATTTGGCAAGTATTAGGGGAGGGAAAACATGGCCATCGCAGTTCCCCAGGACAAGTTTGCTTCTGACCTGCCTGTGGGGTCTTGGAGAGTCTCTTGAGGAGACCCCCCTGGGCTTCCATGCCACTTCAAAATTGGGTGGCTGGCTTTATAGCCACGTTTTTAACTTGGGGTCCCTCAGCTACATTCAGAAGAGGCTAAGCCCTTTCCTGGAGATTTATCCCCTTGAACAGGCTCCAGGGAGCCAGAAAGTACTTATTTGGCAAATGGACTGCAGAGATTTAGGGTGGTGAGGCTGGCCTGGTGAGGCAGAGCTCACACGTGCATCTGTGCCGGCATCAGAGGCAGCAACTGCATTTCTGGTCCAGTGCTGGGCAGCTGGTTTCCAGCCCAGTCATATGGTGACCACAGTCTCCGTTCCTGCCCCAGTCACCCCGTTTTCACCTGCTCTACCTCCTTTGCCTGGCAGTTGTTAGGAGTTAATGGGCCGGTGCCCAATTCTCTTCTGTTTCCATCTTGACTTTCCCACTCAATTTATGTGTGGCAGTTCCCCATCTCCTTGTCCCAAGGGCATTAAGACCTCCAGTTTAGGTTGATGGTGCTGTGAAAGGCATGAGGAAGCTGAACCACACCTGCTGTTTGTCAAAAGCACTATGTTCCCTATCCAGATCCCATGTGGGATTTGTCCTACAAGCTTCCAGGTGCTGTTAGAGTAGTGAAGTGCTCAAGGATTTTGTAGCCTTGCTGACAGAGGCAGGAGAAGCCAAATCTGTGCCTCTTCCTACACTGTCTCTTCTGCAGGCCTGTCATGCGGTGGACAGGCTGCTGAGTGCTGCGGCTGATCCAAACAGAGCTGTCACTTGTTATGAGAGAGGACAGCCATGTAAATGTATTCCCTGGCTCAGACACCTTGCTGCGAAGTCAGCCTGAATCCGTCCCTGTCTGCAGGGACAGTGAGGGACTTGCCCTCTAATGTGTCCTGTGGTTTTCTGGATGGCGGGATGCTCTTTGAAAAGAAAGCGCCTAGTATTTATGCTAAGCACTGTCCTTCCCAGTCACCCTCCTGCTTCAAAGCCCCTCTTGCTTAGCTTGGTGCTCACTACTTGTGGGCCGGCTCCCGTGCTCCTAGGAGGACATGGCCGACCCTTTGCTTCTCATTTCCCCTGGGCAATGGGAGAGAGGCTTGTGAGGACAGGGGGTGCTGGGGGCTCCCCGAGCCGGGAGAAGAAAGGAGGTTGCTCCTACACTGAGATGTCTGCAAATGGGAGTTGACAGCCCTCTGCATCCTTGCATGCTCTTGTGTTGTTTAGGCAGAAAGAGAGTGATTATATCCTTCCAGGTCTCTGCTGAGCTCCAAGGGAACATGCGTCTTGCTGCCTGTGACCAAGGGGCAACGAGGGAGTCTGAAAATAGCATTATTTCTCCTGCTATCATTCCTGCTTCCTCAAATTACTTCCTGTGTGATTGGTGGAGACAAATGCTCCAGAAATGGGAACCTGGCAAGGAATCTGAATGCCCCCAAGTCTGAGATGGCCAAAGAGCTGAAATCAGACAGACAGACACACACACGTCATTAGCCGCTAGCCTGCATGTGAAATGAATTGAGATTTCCTGAGCTGGGATCCAGCTGGCGCCCTAACGAAGACTTCCCTTTGTTCTTGCAAGCAGACAATAAAAACCAACCCAGATACAACCCCAGCTTCCCCAGGCATTTCTGTTATATAAGTAGTCCAGGTCTTGATCAGTGTTTCTTTGATTATCTCTGTGCACCCACATAAATATACCATGTGTGCCTACACACAAAATCCATCTATTTATCCACCCCACAAACCATTTTGCTGGGAGACAGCATGGTCTCCTGAATTTTTTATGGCTCTGCTTAGGTTGGAAACAATCCAAGGGTCAAACACTGTGCTGTATCTCCAGTCACCTTGCCAGTCAGTGCAGAGCATGGGTCTCTGATCCTTTCTGAATCTCTGATCACCCACAGGGCACTAAATTACAGCTATTACACTGCAATTCGCTGTACAATTTTATTCTTTGATACACTACCTGCCTTTGTCTGTCTGCATAGCAGTGAGAGCGCTATGCATTATTTACCAGGCTAAGTACACTGCTGCTGCTAGTGCCGGAAAAAAAAAGATAAGAGAACTGAAACAGGCTTGAAATATAAAAAGATGGCACAAATACAGCTTTCTGGGAAATAGTTTTGCGATTATATAAAACTTCCTGAGATTTTGCAGTCCCTTTTGCCTCCCTGCACAGGAGTGTGTCCATGGCCTCCCAAAGCTCTTCAGGAAGCACAGAGGTACTGGGGCAGATGGGGAGTCCAGTCTGGCCAGTGCCCTGGCTTCAGGAGGACCCCATGGCAAGCACTGTGCCTGATGGGGAAGGAGAATGAAAGGCAAATGGTGAGGAGAGTAGGATGCCGCTCCTCTCCTCATGGGATGCTCCAGGGCCTTAAATTGGTCTGTGTTCCTTCTGTTTCGGCCAGAAATCCTTCTGGGCACCAAGAAGCCATTCCTGTGTTGCTTCAGTTGATATATTCCAGCCTTTCTCCAACCTAACCATGGTTTGTGTTCCCTCCAGGTTGTCCCTTGAACCTACTGGGGCAGGGATTTGGGGAATACAATCAGTTTCAGAAGATTTCCATTTAGTGCGGAGATGATCAAAAAAGGTCACAGTCCTCTACTTTGGCAACCTGAGAAAGGCAGGCAATAGCTGGGCTTTGCTGCCTGGCATTGACTGCTGTGTCCTTTGGGCTTTCTTTCGGGGTGAGGCAGCTTTTGGAGTGTGCCCGGGCAGAGCTGGCCAGGTGATGCTGCCCTCGGTTGACCTGCTGAGGCAGCTCCAGGCTTGTCTGCAATGTAGACTGCTGATGGAGGTGCCAAGGCAGAGCCAGCTGAATCCTGGCAGGAGGGCAGGAGTGAGTGGCAGAGCCAAGGCCAGCCCAGAGAGGGAGAGCCTGGGAGAAGCAGGCTTGCTGCTTCTGTCTGATGAGAGGAGGTGGGATGTGCACAGTGAGCAAGTTGTTGCTTTCCTTCCCAAATGCCCTGCAGATGTTCCCTTCGCTTCCCCCTCATCAGTGGCAGCAACAGCCCGACCAGCTTGCCGTGGCTCTGGTTTAGGCACTACACAGAGCGATGGTCAGACAGCACCTTATCCGTCAGGTTGTGAGTATGCTGGGTGCTAGCCGTGCAGGGGGAGTGAAAGCAGCTGTGTGCAAGCTGCCTGTAGGCAGAGCTGAGCAGAGTCACGCACTCAGACCAGCTCCTGGTCTTTTATTTGTTGAGATAAGCTGCAGCCAAAGTGGTTTTATATCTAGTCTGTGGTCAGGAAAATGTTTGCTCACTGGCTGAATGTCATGAAGCAAATGTAGAGGGGAGAGAGAGCTGGGTCTCTGATCATTGCAGAGCTTGTTGAAGTGGCATTGGCTTGTATTGTGGCAGTCGGTGCTCTGATTGTTTCTACTCTCCCCAGTGTTTGGGGGCCTTATTCACTTTCTCTCCATCTGCTTTCCATCTGAGCTGGCCCCATTATTGCTCAGCAATACAAAGTAGATTGCAGGTTGCTTTCTCCGTTCAGCCCCCAAAGCAGTCCTTACAGGAGATGGATTTCTGATTGAAATCCTCCCTGTCAATTGCTGCTGTGATTCTTCTGACACAGCATGAAGACACTTCTCATGAAATTGGTAGCAAGGGAGGGCTGTGTTTCCACGAGGCTCAGACTCCCACTTCCTTCCTTTTCCTGGCAATGTGACACTGTCCCCATTTCGGAGATGCTTCGCACCTCCGTCAGCTTTTGCAAGCCCCTGAAGAGGGAGCGTCAGAGCAGCCCGTGGAGAAGTGCCTCCAATCCTCTCCCCTCAACAAGCAAGACTGAGGGCTGTGCCCCCCTAGATAGGCATCTTCCTGAAATCGGTGCTGGGAACTGAGTATTTTCCCTTTCCTGCTGAGGTGAACCAGCTCTGGGTGGACCCCGAAGACTGTGTTTCTGACACACAAAGCATCAGTCGTCTTCCTGTCCCTTGCGAGGAGCTGGGCTCAGGCCACCGGCTGTGGGCTGTGCTGGGCAATGTTGCCCTTCCTTGTGCCTGAGCAGTCCTGACTGTGGGAGCAAGAACTGAACCCAGACTTGGATGAGATGCTTACAGGGTCTCTGCCCTTGCTGAGAGCCCATTCCAGCTCTCCTGTTACAGCCAGCCTCTCAGCATTGCTTCAAGGTTGACAGTGTACTTTTTTTAGCCCAGTCAAACTGTGTTTCAAATATGGGATCCCCTAGGAGGCCAGGTGAACCTGTGCCTACGGGTTAAACACAGTTTAAAGACTGGATGGGGTGCCGTGTACAAGCTGCGCTGGGGGGATGCGGGAGCATCCTTTTTGTTGCTGGTTCTGGAGGCTGCTCTGACAGAGCAATGTGGATACAGTCTGAGAGACTTTTTAGCTTAGCTAGGAGGCAGTTCAGGCACAGTTTGATGTGCTCCTGCCTTGTTTCAAGGGTGGTACCTCAACCATCAGGTGTGAAAGGGGAGTTCCCTTTGCTGCAAGGTTTTCCTTTTGTGGACAGCAGAGGCTGTGGCTGTGTGAAGCAGGCTAATAGTCTTATTACCTTTTCCTATCAGATTGTCTGGCTGATTAATGGAAAGAAGTTAAATGTCAGCACCATTTTCTCCATTCTGTCCTTCACCTGAGGTTCTCTACTTGTGTCTCGGACCTGAGGAAAGGTTTAAATGTCCAAAAGTTCTTCTGTCTTTTCCAGCTAGAGCAGTTGGAAAAACGCTTCTCCTGCCTCACATATTAGGGATAAAGCAGCTGCCCTGGTTGGGCTCCTCCCAGGAAGAATATGACCGCTCCATGCTCTTCTGATGGCTCTGAACCTGGGGCAGCTTGCACATCTCCAAGTTGAGGCCAGATACAGCTGGCTGTGCTGCTCCGGGCTGTGTCTCACAGCCATTGCCTTGGCTGCGAGCGCGGCATTGGCAGGCAGGAGGGAGACCAGGACGTGGAAGGAAGCAGTAGGGGAAAAAGGCTGCAGAACAAGGCATGCATTTTCTTTTCTAATTTGGGATTTGAACTGTGTGTGGCACATGCAGGTGGGATTTGAATGCTTTTTGATGACTTTACAAAAGGACTCCACTGTTCCCACATTTCACAACCTGGAGAGAGACGGCAATTACCCAAACTACTTAGCTCCAACCTCCAATGGCCAGTCCTTGAAATGACATCACACATATTGCTTCAGAGATGCTGTCAGGGTTTGGAAGAGGCTGGAGAAGTTCCACGAAACAGGGGAAGACATCTATAGGGGAAACAAATAGACAGACAGAGCCATTTTGTGTACCAGCTGCTGCTGAAAATGACAAACATGGCTTCGCCATATTTTGCGCTCAGGTGGAGAGTACTCGGGTGTTTTCCACACGTGTTCATCTCTGCAGTTTATCTCAGAGGGGAGTGCTTTGTCTCGGTTGACATGCAACCCAGTGAACACCATGCCTTACTGACCTCACTCGCACTGGCAGATGCTCTTTTGAGGGCTTTACGGATAAACTGACCTGTATCTTACTGGCACATGTTGAGAGCTTGGCCCAGAACACCAGTCTCTGATGTATTAAGGTTGCTGTAAATTCCTTTAAAAAAGGAGGACCCAGGCTGGGACTGGAGACATTGAAATACCATGGAAGTGTTAGTTCCTGAGCAATCCCACACAGAGACGCTCTCCTGCCACTCTGCTCCTGTGAGTTTGGTTGCTTCCCATGCGGGGAAATTTGCAGATGGAGGTAATTTGGTTCCTTCCCTGAAAAAGCATGCCATTGCCCCGCTTCACTCTTCGGGCTCTGGAGGTCTCTGCCAGCAGCAGAGCTTGCAGTGGATTCGAGACAAGGAGCCCAGGAGGGGATCCCTGTTCTCCTGGGATTTCCCACATGCAGATCCATAGGAGTGCACTGAAGGCAGCACTTTCCTGTGCAGGCTGTCCCGACTTTGGGCAGCCCTGGCAGCTGACAGCTTTGTCCAAGCGCCCTGCGTCCAGTGGTGCCCAGCGTGTGGGCAAGAAAGAGACGACATGATGGGGAGTCCAGCTTGTGGCAGCCCTAACTCCATGTTGACCCTGCCTGCTTTTCCCTGGCGGCCCTGAGGGACTGTGGGGAGTAGTGGAGCATGCGGGTGAGCTGACGTCAGGGTGAGACAGCGGGGCAGGGGGAGCTGTGGCTGCGAACCCCTTGGCTCTGTGCTTCCCGCCGCGGGGGCAGAGGGGCCCTGGGGAGCTGAGGGTGCTGCAGAGCCCAGCTGCAGGAGGAGTCCACAACACCCAGCCCTGGGTGCATTGCCCTGGAGGAGCCTGGGGCATGGCTGGGACCTACCGTGTCCTTGTCTCTGCTGAGGGAAACGCTTTTTCCCCAGCAGGCGTATGTTTGGCATATGAAAGCAGCAGGTACGCCAGCTGAGGTAAGACCCACGCCATGAACTGTCTGCATTGAGGCAGTGCTCCTTCCAACTCCAAATGTGCTCAATGGGAGACCTGACTTTTAAATTAGCAAGAACAATTTTTTTATGACTTCTCTTGCAGTCCCTGAGCGGCTGCCAGCACTGCAAGCAGCGGGGACCCAAAGCTGCCATTTGAAAGCCCCGACAACGGGAGACTGGCAACAGAAACACTCTGAATGAGCTGCTTGGAGAAGCCTTCAGAGCCAATTCAATTCGGAGACTGATATTAGCTAATTTCTGCCTCCCAGTTTGTTATTAGGAACCTGGAAGGAGACACCTCACCCCTTTGAAATGTCTCCTGGCTCTCCCCCTCCAGTCTCCATCTCCTGTCACCAGCATCCCAGGCAACTCCAGGGAAATGACTGGAAAAGCTGTGAGTGGCAGATCCACAGGCCTTGGCAAGAGAGCAAACACCTGGAGCTGGTAGCGGTTCAGTTCAGAGGATAACATCCCAAACCATAGCGCTCCAGGAACACAGATGTGGGCAATACCTGCTATGAAAGCAAAATTTACTCAGCAGGATGGTAGTTGCAGTTCACAAGGAGCCAACACCTCATTAATTTTCTGCTGTGTGTAAAATAAAGCTGTTAATGATGTTTAGTCCTTCTTTTGAGCCTTCCCTTTGAGGAACTTGAAAGCATTTTGCAGACACTAATTAGTAATGGGTTGCAACTCCTTGGGAAACACAGCAAAAAAATAATCGGTCTTTTATACCTGGGGAAACTGAGGCACAAGGACAGTGCGGTTCCTACATGATGCCAGGAGAGCATGAAGCAGCAGGTGAATGGGTTGGAGGCACTGGGATGCTCTCCCTGTGTCCTCTGTTGTGGCTGGAGAAGGGGGGAAAACAACCAGCCCTGTTTGCTCAGAGCAGGCTAGTGCAGGAACGCAGGCAGCATGGCGTGATCTGCAGCCATCTCCTGAGACATCTGTCCCGGAGTTTGTAGGAGCAGCTTGCGGGACTATAGGAAATCCTGACCCTTGCCGTCTGCCTCTCTCAGCTTTAACTCTGGTAGCTCTGGCTGCCCTTCTCTGGCATAAAGCTGGAAACAGAGATGAGTAAAACTGTCTTGTCTATTGGAAGACAGGCTGGACTGAGTACCTGCCAGAATGCTTTGAAAGCTCCTCTGCTGAGGGTCAAAGCAGGAAAGGCAAGTGGGGAAGAGAAGAAAACCCTCCGTCACTGGCTGGCTGATGCCTCTCTAGAATTAGCACTTATTTTGTGCAAGCTTTTCTCTTCTCACTGCAAGCTTGGGACTTACCTACATGCCTCTATTTGGTGGGCTGCAAACCCAGCACATTCAACAGCAGACAAACAACAGACAAATGCCCCCTGTCCTGCCCAGCGAAGACACCAAATGGAGTACTTTTAATTGGCAGAGTGCTGGGAACAGGGATATGCTCTCCAGGTGACCGGGCACTGGTCTTCAGGTGAGGCTGAGTGTGTCTGAGGTGGGTTTGACTCCCTGCCCGTGCTTCAGCGTGGCCGCAAGAGAGACACATAGATGGGAGGCAGTCAATGACTCTCTTGTGGCCGCTCTGGAGGTTGGTCTTTCAGAGCTTTACAGGCACAGCTGGTGATTCGTAGGCCAGACCAACCAGTAGCTCATGCCACCTGCATAAAACAGTCTATGGGACTTTGTGCTGGTCCCTTGTATCGTGCCCAGCTGGGGGGACAGTCACACACATTAGCCATCAAAGCCCGCTCCCTCCGCTCCTCTCCACTGAGCTCTGTTCCTCACCGCCGGCTGGGAGGATTTGTTTCTTCTGCAGAAATGTTCCCGGCATTTGATTCTTGACTTCCTTGCCCCCATAATGACAGGCATGGTGTTTCCCACCTGCCCTTTTGCTGAACACCATTTCCGCAGGACCTGTTCTCCAGGGGCTCTGCTTGGGTAGTTGCCCTGAGACCTAGCGTAAGCCCTGATGTGAAGGACAGTGGGGTTTTGGACACGGGAGGGAGATGGGAAGTTATTTACTTTATCTTTTTCCAGTCTTACCTAAGTTCAGTAAAGCAAACCTTTCATGCAAGGAAAAGGCTTATTGTCCTCTGCTTTATTCGGGTGAGAAGAGATTCAGGTCTTCTAGCTTCTCTTGGAAGAGTCTATTTTCTATTTAGCAAAATCTTTGTCAGCTAATGTTGTTAAGGCCTGGTGAATGCATGGCAGCTTCTGTGTGAAATGAGTTTGGCAAGCTCATTTCACATCCTAGGCTGTAGGTATAGGTGTCAGAAATCAGGAGCTTGTCTCTTGCCTGGCTGTGGCCAGCAAAGAATCCAGCAGCCTTTGGGATCTGGGGTCTTAAGAACTGGGGCCAGATCCACTGCAAGGCAAGGCAGAGGGAGGGAAGCAGGCATTGTTCCTCCTCAGCTTCTCTGGAGACAAATCCCAGGCTTTCTGGAGATTTCAGCTGGCCGCCTTTGTCTGGGGCTACACAAGAAAGCCCAAGAAGAGGCATTTCAAGGTGTGACAGGCTCAATCTGTAGGCAGCGCAACAGCACCATGCCTTTGCTACCCATTTTAGAAAGGCTGACTGACTAAGGCTCTAATTGCTGATGAAAAGCCTACCCCAGGTAGCTCTTACCCTAATGTAGCAACAGCATGGCTGCAGTATCCTCTGATCCATTAGAGCCTTATCTGGAGTTCTTTATTCATCTTCTAAAATCCCTTCAATTCATGTCTTCCCAGAAGACGATCAACCCTCTTCTGACTTCATCCTGCTTAGCTGTGTATATAGTTGCCTATTGTAATCTGCAAAAACAGCCCTGATACCTTGCTGCTCGGGTTATAAAAAATCCACTTTATCCTCTGTAGAAAGAATATTTTTATCTCTTTCTTCTTTTTTCTTTAGACAGATTAATAATTTCCTGGGTTTATCACAACCCCCATGGGTGTTGGACTATTCCCCATGCCTGGTATATACACTGTACTGTTCTTTGATGCTAAGTTCAGCATCTCTTCCAATATTTTAATAGCACTTCATCACAAACAGTTGGTTTTTATTTGCTTTGCATTCTGCTCTTAGTTCCTTCCTATTTCTTTTTCCCCTCTAGTATCACATAGGTTTGATTTGTTCCCTGTGGGTGACCCTGTGATGTGACTTGGTGCATCCCTCAGCAATACCTGGGAGCAAGGGCTACTGCGTTCATTTGTGCTTGGTGCATGAGCGCAAGCAAGCATCTGCCACTCGCCTGGACCTGCAAAGAAGGGTTGCTTGGTACCTCACCTAGAAGCACCTGGCCCCACAGAGCCCTGGGTTAGGCACCTTGGCTTTCTGATGGGGAGAGAGAAGGTCACAGCTAACCCGGCTTTCCTCTGGGACTCGTACTTCCACTTCAGCCTCTGCAATCCTCCCCTGAGAGCAGGAAGCAATGCCTAAAACACAGCCTCTCCTCACACTGGCCTTCCACTTCTCACCTGTCCAATGCAAGAACCAGGAGCTCATCAAGCCATGCTGACAGCTAGCAGGTTCAAAAGAGGAAACATCTGTTCTTCACACATCATGTAGCTAAGCAGTAGGAGTCCTTGCCATGGGGTGTTGTGTGTGCTTAAACTTTGCCAGGGGGTGTTGTGTGTGCTTAAACCAGAAAGGGGAAGCTGGATAGGTTCATGGAGAAGGAATCCAAATTAGTTTACTAAATATACAGAAACCAAGGTAATTGGTTAGATAGGCTTTGGTGTGACCGAGGCAGCCTCAGGGTGTTTTCTACACTCCTCACCCCATGGGGGAAATGGGTTGAGCTGGGGTGGGGGTCAAGCCCAAACCTCACAGGAACCACCAAGCTGAACACCAGCACTGGTGGCAATAGGTCATTCCCCAGTCCTTCTCCGGGGGCAGAGGTAGAAGGCACGCTTGGGCTTGCCATGCCTTGGCCGTGCCTCTTACCTGCTGGGCTGAGCTACGGCATTGCAGGGAAGGCAGCAGCACCGTTTCCCCCAGCTGTGCTTTTCACGGTGTCTGGCTCTGGCAGCACGCTCTGAAAAGGCCTAGCAGGGGGAAGGAGGCAGGTGGAGGGTTGCCTGGTTGATGTATTGCAATGCTCTTAGCTGCTCATGGAGCAATAATTGTAGCTTATAGGCTCTGCAGGGATGTTTTAAGGATCTGCATTTTGTGCTCACACATGCTGCTTAATTCACATGTTAATTTTTCAGTTCCAAATGGAGATGGTATTCACCCACCTGCTTCCTTGGTGTGTTGGGCTGCCTAGGTAATCTTAATGAAATGTTTTGCATTCTTGGGATGGAAGATGGTCCACAGAGGCAAGGGCTGACGTGATCAGCTCTAGGCAGGGAAAGGAGGCCTTAGTGCGAAGGCCTAGGAGGTCTGTTACAACTCTTCTCTTTGGGATAGATGGTGAACCACATCCCTCTGCCACACTCTCTCCGTCTGGAAAGAAGGGATAATGCAACACGTCTCACAGGGAACCATCAATGCTGATCTCAGTGAGCAGCGGTAAAGGAGGCTGAGCTCTTCTGAAAGAGGGTAAATACTGAATGCAAAATGGCACAGAAATAAGTCCAGTCTCCTCTGTAAATCCATTAAAGAATCGTTAGCACCTAAGTACTCTCCAGCTTCAGGTAACTGAAGTTATTTTATAACTTTGGCTTTCCTATGAAAATGCTAAAGGTATGGATGAGGTCAAGATGATGAGCTGAAAACTGGCCAGCTCTTCTGTCAAGGAGGGATACTTTGGTGAGATTTGCAAGAGATAAAGCAACAGCCTCATCTGGCAGAAAGCAGGCTGAATTCTCCTTTCCTCCAGAGACATCAAGCTTCTTAGGCCTTGGGAACCAGCAGATGGCTGAACAATGCAGAGATGGAAATGAAAAGCAATTAAAATCCCTTCTACCAGAATGCTGGAATTATCATATGCGCGCAGCTCTGCCATCCCTCAGCCTGGTATCTGTCCTCTTTCTCTTCCCAGCACCAAGAGTTGCAGAGAAGGATGTGGCAGCCACTATGGTGGGCATCCATGGGCTAGAACAGAGCACGTGCCCAGGAGACATCTCCTCTCCCCCCTCCTAGTCAAGCAGCAGGGGTCCTACTCTGGGCCGGGAGGAGTTAAAATCCCTTCCAGAGAGATTTTAATCTGTCAAGTGTAACGGTGGATATTTTCATTATTCATATCAATGGCTTTTCCTGTTCTGAATGCTGCTAAGCCTCTGTCCTCGGTAAAATCTTGTGGCAGTGAACTTCACAGGTTAATTATTCATTGTGTAAAAATAGTCTCTCCTTTTATCAGCTCAAAATGTGTTGCCTTTCACTCTAATTGCATGTCCTCTGTTCTGGTATTATTGGGCGGTCTATGTGAGGGAATGATTTACTTCTGTCCATCCAGACGTTACTTTGTACCTTTTTTCCCCATCCCTTGTATTCATCTTCTTTCTATATTACCCTGCCTCAATCTCCCTATCTCTCCCCATTCAGAAGGCTCTACTGGCTTCTAATCGTTTTTGCTATGCTCCCTGTTCCTACTGTGTCATTTTGGAGGCAGAGCTGCCATAGTCAAACCCAGAAGACAGGGTCTGAAGCCTGTGTGTCCCAGGCTTCAATCCCACAGAATCAAATAGGGCTGCACTTGGGGGACACAATGACAGAGCAGGGACAGGCCATTATCAGGCCTTTGTTCTTTGCATCTCATCCTTTATGCACACAGATGCTGTGTTGACCTTGGTGACACATAGCCCAGATGCCATTGGCCTTATGGACACCCTTTGGGGTGCCACATCTGGCAAGGAAAGGTGTGCTTCCTATCAGCGTTGCTTGCTGTGCCCCACTTGCATCTTCATTAGAGTCCTGCATTGCCACAGCTGTGGTTCCCCAACACATCACAAGGCAGGAGGCAGCTCCAAAACAAAGTCGGCTTCAAAGTCACGTTGCTGTAAAGACTTTTTTTTTTTTTTTTGGTTGAGTTTGCTTTTATCTGGGTTTTTAAAATGCTTAGCAAATGCACCTTCCAGCTTTCTTTTCCATAATCATGTGGTCTGAAAATATAGAGGGAGAAGGCAAGCTGCGATGCTCAGGAAAGAGCGTGCCTCCAGGAAGTGAGGATTTGAGGCTCCCCCTTTTCCTATCCATTAAATAGTATAAGATTTATGGAAGAAAGGTGAAGGCTGATAACACAGGCTCAACTGGCTTTCCACAGTTTCCTCCAGGACTGATGAACACAGACACTTTTGTGTGATCTGAAGAAGTGGCGGAGGTACTCTTGCAGTAGAGCTACATAAAGAGAGGAGGAGATTGCTAAAGTCTTCTTGCTTCTGTGATCACTTGTTAATTCTATTACCCATATAGGTGCTGCTGCATTTGAAATCCCTCACCAGATTGACCACTGATTGTGTTTTAGCAGTTCTTTGAACCTGTTTTTGATCTTCAATAGCTGCTTACATCTTACTTTTGACTGCTTTGCTTTCAAATGGTGCCAGTCAGTGTGAGGAGTGTGGGTGGAGGCTTTTTGAAAGTCCGGATAAACCACCTCACTTTTCCTTTATCTGCTGTTTTGCTGACATGCACAAAGCATCCTAGCAGATGTGTGAGGCACGAATACTTTTGCTGAAGCAGTGTTGGTTTGTTCCTGTTGTATCACAACTGTCATCTAGATGTTTTATTCTTTGTGCTTTAATTATCTTTTCAGCTAATTTGCCTAGTTCAGAGTAAGGCTCATTGGTCTGTAATTCCCAGGATCACCACTAATGCCAATTTTAAAGATAGATGTGCTTTTACTGCCCTCTAATCCTCCTTCAACACAGTAGCTTATTTTAATGAAAGATCATAAGCATTAGAAGACCTGGATAAACCATTGAGGCTCTGTGCCTTCCTGATCTGTGCATGCATTAGGTTGTTCCTGCACCTATTCTCTCAGCCTCTCAATCCTTTGCAATCCCTTTTCCACTTTGCCTGAAAAGAGTGATCCTGGACTAGCCTCATCCTCTTACTCCCCTGTCTCCCAAACGCGTGCTGAGAGGGATGCTGAGGAGAGATCACCTTCTCTCCCTGCAGTGTCTTTCCTTGCTCTAGCAGTCCCTTTCAGTCCCTTGCAGTTGACTCCTGGCAATGCTTCCTGCTCCTGGCAATGCCTTGAACAGAGATTTCCCAGCCATTTTGATCCATGGACCGACAGTTGTGGTCCCCCAGTAGTAGTACAGACCAGTACCCACCAGATGTAAGGCCTCAGATGGCCAGCATGCATTCCTTACTCCTGTTTACATCCCCAAGGAGGGCACGGAGGCTGTGGAGGGAAATTGTCGCGTTGCAAAGCTCTTTTCTTCAAGGCTGAGTCTCTGCTATTGCTTTTGTGGTGTTCTGCGGGCTTTTGGGGCCAGCATTTCCCCAGGTTAGCTCCCCCAGGGCAGCAGAACTGCTGCAGGCTGGTGCCTAGGCAGGACCTGCATTTCAAACAGTGAGAGCAAAGGGAGGATAAACTGCGTGAAATCACTTTCTGGGTCTGCAGGCTGCTGCCATCTTGTTTCTTGCTTCCTTCAGTAGTGCTGAGCTCTCATGAGGTGAGGGGAAGAGCCCCAGAGAAGAGAAGGTCTTCAGGGTTTGAAGACTGCAGGGTTTGGTGGCTGACTCAGGTGGAGGGCTGGAGGGCTTGCTGGGGGTCTAAGCCAGGGGAAAGGCTGTGCTGTGAACGCTGGGTGAGTAAGGCAGAAGTCTTTCCTGTTGGAGGCTTGAGGTGGTCCATGGTACCTCCAAGCCCGGGTGCAAGAGGCTGAAGAAGCTTTGCATGGGCTATGTTGGGGGCTAGCACAAGAGTCTGTTGTTTTCCATCTTCCCTCAGCACTGCAAAGAGGGTGACACACATGCCAGGAGCCTTACAAAGGACCTTATAGGTGAATAAAGCCTGGGGAACATGTCTTAGTAAAAGTGGATTCTGTATGAGGTATAAGAGGAGACAGGTACCTTATCCTTCACCTCCTCCTGTGCTGAACTGCTCTTTTCAACCAGGATTGATTTATCTACATAAGAATGACATTTAAGGGCAATCTGTTCACATTTGGTACATAGCAATTTATAATCCATATCTGCACCTTGTTTAATCCTGCTGCTCTAAAGCAAGTCTCTTTATCATCAGCTGGAAGGCTCAGTAAGTGAAATGATACATCTTTGCTCATTAAAAACACAACTCCCCTTCTCTGTGATGAGTATGTAGCGTAAAACATTTTAGCATCCCATTTGCTTTTCATTTTCTCATGCTCGCTATCTGTCAAATGAGTCTTTTGCCTCTTAATATACTGATTTTGTATGTGTATGCATCTGCCTTTCAACAGCCTTCTCCATTCCTGTAGGCTGCTATATCAGAAATCCAGTGCTGGTTTCTAAACAGTGACTCAGATGACCCCCAGCTGAATTTTCTCCTACCTTTTCCTGGTAATGTCACACCTAGGGACTTTAATATATGTGTCTGAGACCTCCTAGTACAACATTTAAACATATACTCTGTCTTGCTGGCACAAGATAAGCTGTGGTGGCTAATCACACATCTAAATCACACCATGATCGTCAGCAGTGTCATAGCTAGCTACCTCTGTGTGCAAACCTATCTGGAGATGGGGCAAACATGGTTTAATACTATCATCTGCAGTGCTCCACAGGAGGCAACCAGCTCATCCAGCTTGGACTGCCTAATGGTTAGGGGTGGGATGGAGAAGGCACCAAACGTTTGGTGCCGAGCAAGAGCTCAGCACTCCCACTTCAGCCAGCAGAGATGAAGTCGAGGCAGCCCGCCTAGTCTGGAGGGCAGTGCAGCTCCCCAGAGGGAAATGCCCCGCAGTGAGCTATGCGGCTCTGCAGGCTGCATTGGCAAGGGTGGGATTTAGTTGCTGAAATACAGATGCCTTGTGCTGTTTGAGACACCTTGGGGCATCCAGGGGGTTCTCACTAGCCCCGCAGCCCCCTGAGGAGCAGCCATGGGAGGCTGGGAGTCCACAGAACCATCATACTAGAGCGGTGAATGGCTTAACTATGTGGGAAACATGTTACCTTGAACTCTTTGGCTGGGTTCAGCCTGATTTTGAGATGGGAAAATGATTATTAACCTCAAGTATTAAGTGGTCATAGTCACTGATATAATGACAGAAGGCATTGATATAATCTCAGGGTACAAACTCGGACAATGGTATCTAAACACCTTCACCCTGCTGCATGATGCCAAATTGGTTTGGATGTGGAGAGGAAAAGATTAAAAAAAATTGTAGAGAGCTGTCAAACTTAAAAATGAGAGTCCTTATGAATGCCATTAGAAATGCCCATTTTTGTAGGCACTGAACAAGCATCAGAATCTGCTTCTTTATTCAACAGGATTTCTAGTACAGAGGGGGGAAAAAAGCCATAAAATAAAGGCATGTTCTGATATCCCCAGCAGAATGCCAGATACCTCTTTTATACCCATCCACCTAATGCCTGCACACAGTCAGTGTCCTGAGGACATATACTGATGACACAACTTCTGGAGAGCTGGATTATCACACAGATACGTTCTAGACTTTCTTTCTGTGTGCGCATAGAAAATAATCTGGCAGCAACATGTAAGAAACCTGCCTGGGTAGCTAAGGGACAAATGAGGACAGCGTGTTTAATTTTAACTGTCGATGCTACACGCTGTCCTCATTTGTTCCTCAGCCAAGCTACTAGCATGTTTTTCTCTTAATTTGATCTGCTACTCCTAACCTACTTTATTTCTAGCACAACCTTGCACCACAACAGTTACCCATCTGCCAGCTGAACAACCTTTCTTAATGCAGGGAATAAAATAAAACATGTCCTTCTGTGCTGGAGTTCCTGAAAGCCCTAGGCCAAACCTGTGGGTGATGCCTGTAGGAAAAAGCAGTCCTGGTGCCACCTGGGAGAGTCTCTGAGCATCCTGCACCTGCTGGGCGTGAGCCACTGAGGGCTGCTGCCTTCTCATTCCCACCCCAGCCCTTCTCAATTTGCTTTTTGGCTAGAGGCAGCTGTATTAAACTATCAGCAGGTTCTCCCTCTTTAGATGGCCAGCTGAGAGCATCAGGTACCAGACAGCTGAGCGATCACATCAGAGTGGAAGCTGACTTCAAATGCTGGATGTGGTCAGTTTGGGAAGCACAGGTAATTTGCATTTCCAAACCCTGAAAGACTTGCATGCAAATGACAAGCAGCTGGCATGGAGCTTTGATACATCCTTCAAACTGTGAATAACATGCAATTAGAGATTAGCAGAGGTAGTATCTCTAGTTAATAAGGGCGATAAATGTGCTCTGGGCATGTACATGGCCATGTCTGACCTCAGCAATATTTAAAGCTTTTGAGCAACTTGTGAAGGATGGACAAATTAGCAGAGGTAAATGGGAAAGGTCATACAATGAAACTTGGGTTTTGCCCTGGGCAGATCATGGCAGAGCAATCTGATATCTTTCTTTGAGAAGGCAGCTGATTTTCCAGACAAAAGAGATGTGAGAGATCTATTTATGCTTCAAACACATTTTTGATAGGATGCCACTGAGAAACCAGTGGAGCTGAAGTATTTGGGGATCCGTAGAGCTGACAATTAGGGTAAAAAACTGACTCAAGAGGAGATGACAGCAGAGTGTGTTTCACAAGAGTGTACTGACCACGTTAAAGGGTCTAGCAGTGTTTCTTAGGGATGAATCTTAGGACTGACCTAATATTTTCATTAATGGAAGCACAGGTGTCCTCTGGTAGAATCTGATATGCACACAAAGGTGGGAGACATCAGCAGGACAGAAGAGGATCAGAATATCATGCAGCAGAAATTGGGTCACTTTGAAGACTGGAATAATAGAGAGGTAATAAGGTCTGATACTACAAAATGCAGTGTCAGAAAGTCTGAGAAATTGCTTATGAACAGCTCAGCTATAAGCTGGGGGTCCATGTCTTTGAAACAGTCAGGAAGGTGGAGATCCTGGGGATGCTACTGCATCATACTGACTGCCAAAAATGATGATTGGTTTCTCATCAGTGTGTAGAAATACCTGAAGGGAGGGTGCGAAGAAGGCAGAGGCAGGCTCTTTTCAGTGGTGCTCAGTGGCAGGACAAGAGGCAATGGGCACGAACTGAAACACAGGAGACTCTTGAACATCAGGAAACATTTTTTCACTGTGAGGGTGACCAAGCAGTGGCACAGGTTGACCAGAGAGCTGGTGGAGTCTCCATCATTGGAGATATTCAGAAGCCGTCTGGACACAGTCCAGGGCCACCAGCTCTGGGTGGCTCTGCTTGAGCAAGGAGGGTGGACAAGATGACCTCCAGAGGTCCCTTCCAACCTCAACCTTTCTGTGATTCTGTGTGAAAATGATACAGCTGGGAGAAAGGTAAATGCTAGTCCTCTCAAATATGATATTTCCTGCAAAGAGTGGGAATTACTACTGCCATCAGAAGGGCTGCTTACAAATAAAAGTAGGCTGGAAAAAGGCTTTGTAAGCATCAGAAAGCAGTGAGGTTCTGCAATAGTTTCTTAGCAGGTGTAACGGGGAGAAAAAGCTCCAGTGGGATTTAAGAAGGAGCTTGTCAACATATAAGAAGAATATGGTCATTTGCTTGCCAGAGGGAGCAGGGGATTGGGCTCAGGTATTTCAATTGCAAGCCTGTATTTTTAAACTGCCAAGAAGAATCCACCTTTTAGGGTATTTCTCCAAACCTGAAGCTTCAGAGAGGGTCCCTTGGCATCAGCAGGTCAGTGTTATGTTTTATATTCTTTCCTTTTCTAGATCATAATTTTTAAGCCCTTGCTGAAAGTTCACCTCTTCCTGTTGGCTTCCTAAATTGGTAAAAAGTACAGACATAGCAGACTTATAATACAATCTTCCGTGCTTTTCTAGGTTATTGTAAGTCTAGGTTTTGGGAAATCAAATGTGTCACTATAATTGGCCTGGGCTCCCTCCCTGATGCTCCCTGCTCCCTGCCAGAGATTTGTGCAGTGTTTCCTCTTATTGGAGGGTTATCTTTTCCCGTAATATACAAAATATCTTTAATGGTCGTCTCTGGGAAAATGTCCCGGGAATTCAGGGATTTAGGAAATAGGGATTCAGCAGTTTCATACCACTGGGCAACGTGCTAAGAAATGTAGCACTCGGATGGCATGAGCAGTGAGCTAAAGCCCCCCATTCTGCACACTGCACCAGGAAATGTTTGTATTCCCACTTTGAATTTTCCTGCTGAGGCATGGTGGCTCACACCCTTCGTGCATCGCCCTGCTTCCACCTTTGATCTCCTGGAGCTGTCGCTAGCCTGCCTGGAGGGGAGGCTGGCAGGGAGAGAGGCAGAGGTGTGCAGGTCCTGTGTCACTTGGAGGTGACAGGAGCTGGGGGAGAGGAGGGTCAGGGACATCTCTGTGAGCTGACTCCCAGGTGCAGGCTCCGTTGTCCCTCCCTCTGCTTGCCGTGCCTCTGTATACACCTGGCACGGGCCGTGGCATGTGCCTGGCAGTGCAGAGTCTCCTGAGCACCAGCCAGCTCGCTGCAGGGCTCAGAGCATTACGGAGCTGACGTTTCCAAGAGAGAAGCTGATTCCAGGCAGGTCTGGACATACTCATCCCAGCCTCTACCATGAACCCTAGGCCAGCCACTGCAGCCAAACTCTTATTGCTAGAAGTTCATAAACACAGGGAGAGAGAGGAAATTCAGGTACCTTCAACCAGACAAGGATGTGATCAGTGCGTCCTAGTGCCCAGCCCCACAGTCGGGTACTGGTTGGTGTTAGGTCTTATTTTGGGCTAATGGAGGAGCTGTGGCATAGAGTTAACTGCAAGCCAAAGGGAACAAAACACTGATGTATCTGTCAGCTGGGAAGGATAATTTCTTTTTTTTTTCCTTTGGTACAGAGGTGTGTATTTTACTGACAGCTTCAGATGTAAAAGAACAACAGAAAGATGTTTGTGCTGGGAGACAATAATCCGTGACACGCTGGGGATCTGTGCTACTCTGCTCTCTGCGTCATAGATAATGGCAATGTCACAGTGCATTTCCCCAGCCGAACAAAAACACCACCACAGCAGCAGCACAAATGCTGCAGCTCAGAGTAATGATGCCACTGCACTCGTGGCTATTACTCAGAGGTATCCTCCTTTCTGTGAATATGCTGCATGCGTTCAGCTTTCCTGGCTGTGGTACGTGGTCTGGCCAGCTGGACAGGCAGGCTTAGAGAGGCTGAGATGTCGGCTTTTGGTTCAGCTTCCTAGTGCTGCTGGGGACACTCAGAATCTGAAAAATGAGAAAGGATCCTGTTTGCCTCCCTCCTGTCCCTAAGGGCTATGGCCAGAGTCCTACCTGGCCAGGCTCACATCGGGGAACTGGGGAGTCCCCCTTGCAGCCAGTGCTCTGAGCCTTCTCCAGCCTTGCCTTGCTCTGGGACCTGGGGGCTGAAGCTGGGGGCTGAAGCGGAGGGGGGCTCAGAGCTGCCAGCCCTCCCTGTGCACCACACGAGTGAAAAGGGAGCAACCTGTGAGCCCGGCAGTGTCTGCTGTCTGGAAAAGGCTGGAGGAGCTTTTGAGGTCTTGTGTTCCTGAGCTAACTTCTTTTGCTTGACCAAGGGCTGACAGCCACATTTGTTGTGCCAGTCCTCCAGTCAGTAAAAAGGGGATGAGTCCACTAGCAAATATTTTATTGACCTCCTGTTTCCCCCCACTGTTTGCAATTTGCAGAGCTGTGTTGCTGGCTGACTTGTTCAAAGTGCTACCCTAATGCAAGCAAGTGACAGTGACAGGTAGAGGGTCACCCAGCAGATCCATCCAGTAATCTGTAGATTCCTCCTCAACGGGCTGTAACGTGAACGGTCCTGGCTGGATTTGATCCTCCCAAGAAGCCTGTGAAGGCAGCATGGCACCCAGCTTGGAGGTGAGGGGGGTATTACTCTGGCGGGGTGCTCCTGGTGCCTCCTCAGAAAATGGGTGCACAGCAGGCTCCTGGCCATGCACTCAACACTTCTCTGCAAGCTGCCTGAATCCTTGGCTGTCTAGGAGCACACAAAAGCTTTCCAGGTGAGAAGGACTGTGGGATCAGCCCGGGATGCTGCTGCATCTCCTAGCTTAGCCCAGAAGGGACTTAACTGGAGAACGAAGGTTCACCCATGTGCCCCGAGCTCACTGGTGCCTGCTAGAGCAACACCAGCGGTGATGCCTGAGCTTCTCATGTGCGGGTGAATCATGTTTCACTGGACCAGGTCTGGAACTTGCCTGTGCCCTCACTTAGCCGTAGCCCAAAGCCGCTCCAGGCTTGTCCACATCTGCACTACAAAATCCAGCCTGGGCCAGGAGACTGCCCCAGCATAGGCAACAGGCTGTTATTATATGGTGGATAAATGGAACCTAGACTGGGTCAAGCCTGGGTGCAAGAGATCCCAGGCTTGGCACCTCCCACAGACGTTGCAGGTCTGAACTACCAGCAGCACCATGGACAAAAACATGTGGATCACAGCGCCCTAAGGGCTCATGCTCCTCACAGGTTTCTTCTTGCTTCTCTCACAGCATGTAATACAGACTGACTGAAGTAGGAGAAGCTTCCCCAGGGATGAGTTATAACTTCAAGTTTATATCTGTTGCCCTTGGAAGAGTCCAGCACTGGCCAGTGCCAAGGAGTGGTCACACTGAGCCCGTTGGTTCCTCTTTTCTTGTGGAAGCAGGCTCAGCTGCTGCTTCTTAAGACTCAGGAGATTGTAGAGAATATTTCAAGACTCATTGCACCAAAGCCTCCCTCGCTTCAGAGCTTTGATACGCAAAATATGGAAACAAATCCGAGTTTCGCCTTTTCTAATTACTACTCAGTGCTTGAGATGTGTCTCTCACATTTCTGGCTGCCATGGGAAGGTGGTGATGTGGAAAGCTGATGTATATTAAAAGAGCGCCGATTTGGCTCCCTGTTGCTGCTGGCTCTGCTTCTCTCCATAGTGCCTGCAGTACACCCTGAATTTCTGTAGATGTTGCTGCATGCCTGCAGTCTCCCGGCACGGCTTTTCACAGAGGGAAAAGCTTCTGCGAGGCTTTCACAGCATGGCTTTTCACAGCATCTGGAGGAGGCTGCACTCAGAGGGACTCCTCTTTCCTCCCTGGGCTCCAGAAAGCAAAGATACAGGCGTGGAGGCTGATCTCTGCTGTCTGGCAGCGAGTCTTGAGGAACCAGCTAGCTAGGATGGATGGAGATGGGTGCTAAAAGGTCCCTGTGACTAAACCTGGTGGAGTTAAGAGTTTGATGAAAATCATTGCCGACCTCGCACGTGGGCAGCGTATCCGTGTTGCATTGCCTATGCCACTGGGTTCCTCAGCACTGGCCCCACACTGGTGGGTGGTGCCTGCTCTGAAAACATGGCTGTTCCTAACGTCATCCTTCTGTCTTGGGGAATCACAGGGTTTGCAGGTATTGCACTCCCCAGTGTGTCCCAGAGCAGCCCACAAGTCTGAGCCTGGCCTTCCTCAGCATTGCATGTACCCACCCTCTTGGGTTACAGGAGCCCACTAGCTCCGAAGCACAAGGTCTGGGGGTAGAGGGGATACCTTTTATGACCTTAGACTGCCGTGGCTTCTGCAAAGTAATCTGCAGGGTTACCAGCTGAAACTCATGGTGTGCAAGCCCATGCGCCCCCTGCGACAGGTCCTGCCCTGGGGATATTAGCTGAAGCCGGGTTAGAGATTGATGTGACTGCTCTTGATTGAGGGTGGGTAGGCAGGAATCAGCTGGGTCCTGGGAACTTGGAGTAAATCCCAGCAGATGGGAAATACTCCTTGTGACAGATGCAAGACCTTAGAAGCAAGGAACCTTCAAAGACGATTACCCTGAGATATGATCTGTGCCAGGCGCACACTGAGCGACTGGAGAGACTCTTGCATCAGTGCTCTCAGTGCCACGTATCGTTGGGCTTCTCAGCCCCACGGGATGGACAGAGTGGAGGTGGGGGGAGAGGGAAGGGAGTAGGGCAGCAGGCTGCAGCCGGGGAGGGAGTTAGGCTGCTGCACAGCTGTTCTCCCCTCCTACCACCTGCAGTGGGCAATGCACTGGGTAATCGTGATGGCGGGGCTCCTTCTTTCTCCATGCCCCTCCCAAATAAGTCCACCTTGTTTGGTTAATACAAGTCTCTGATCTGCAAACACAGGAGAAATTTCTCATGGGACAAATTACTTACTCTGGTTTAAGAAACCAGACAAAGAAAGCAGGTGATGGGTTTAAAGAAACAGCCCTGACTGAAAAGCACACAGCCAGAGCTGGAACAGAGGAGTAACATATTCACATCAGACCTGACCAGGATCTGCTGGGGTTGATCAACACTACACAATAGGCTTGGCACGAGTGTTTGGCATGTTTGTTTATAGGTATTGTTTCTTTTCAATGCTTATGTCCTGAAATGAAGGGTACGGTGTTTTGGAGAAGCTGGCAAGTCACTGATTGTCACTGTCCTGGAGCAGAGACAGAGCTGTGAGCCCTGAACTGAGACTTATGGTGCTCAGAATAATCAGAGGCAAGAGCAATGGGGATGCTGTTATAAAACTATGGCCCTGTCCTAAAATGATGGCAGCCAAAGGTCTCAGCACTAAGTGAAGTATCTGGCAAAGGTCGGGACGGAGGGGTTAGCCCTCCTCACCCTTACCTCTACGTGTCAAAGCAGCCGAGCCTGCAGGGAGGGAAGTATCAGTATGTTGAAGGGAGGGCAAATAGTTACAAGGCCAGAGGAGTTGGCGGTGCCACCCGCAGCAAGCACGGCATGGGAGAAATGCACCCCTCTGCTCTCCTCCGTGCAGTTGTCTCAGTCCTCTGCTCCCTGCTAGTGGCGTAAGTCATGGATGTCCTGAAGAGCCCAGCGGGGACCACGGGGCCATCAGACTGGGCTGCCCAACAGGAGAACCTGGCTGGCTTGACAAACCTGCCACTTCTTCCTCAACTCAAATCCCGGAGCTGAGGGATTTTTGTTTGTCCTGCCTGCCCCAGGCTTGTGAGGATGTGTGGCTCCCATGGAGACCGAAGTGCAGGAGCAACCAGCAGAGCAGAGCTGATGGCATTCACTCGAATGGCAGCTGCTGTGGAGGAAGCACAACAGGACGTTCATGCTCTGCAGGTGTACGGGTTCACATCCCATACAGGTGTACAGGATCCAGCCAAATGCCTGTCAAGCTCAGCATCCCAGCGGCTGGTGGTGCATGCTTGGGAAGAGTGTGAGAAGAGGACAAGTGTGCAGTGCAGCCTCTCCAAAATACTCTCCCAGCTCGCAGCAATCTGCAGCTCAGGGATGCCTTGACCAGAGCTGCTTGGTTAAGCCATCAATGCATTTGTCTTCCTTGAGTTTGGTCCACTGCCTTCTGAACCCATGTTGATGTTGAGCATCCCCAACACCCTGTGGCAAGGAGTCCAACAGCTTAACGAAGCATTGCATGAAGAACCACCATTTCTTGTTTGGTTTGGACCAGCTACTTCCTACACTCATTTGATGCTCCTCCACCTAGTTCTGGTATAAGAAGAGGCAGCAAATATCTCTGGCTTTGGCAAATGCACTGAAATCTTCCCAATCCAACCTAGACCCTGGCAGGTCTAAGGGCAGGCTTAGGCTGCGTTCAGCTTGCAGGCTGTGGATTGCCCATCACTTTTAGGATTTGCAAGTTATCTGGACTCGAATGTCACCCTACAGCTTCATCTTTAGCAAAGAGAGGGAGGCCTCACCAGATACATCTCCTCTGCTGAAATGCCAGGCTGGAGTCAAGGCACAAGCTGCTCAGGAGGTCCTTGCTCTGCAGGCAGAGCTTGAAGCAAGGCTGGGTGAGACCTCGGCTGTGCTGAGCTCCTGGTATCGCAGCCCCCCATGCCCCTGTGGGCTCCCTGTCTGGCTGGGACCCAGTGAGCAGATAGGATCCCTGTCTGGCTATGCCACTCGTGGGGCTTGAATACCTCACCCCAGACTGGGCATGAGGCAGAGATAAGCCCATTCTCCCTTGCATGTGCATCACGGGAGAGATAAGGCAGTCGGCTGACAGGACTGAGCTGCTTTCTGAAGGGCTGCGGGTGGGTGGAAAGCACCCACGCCCCATTCACCGGGCAGCAGCGGCAGCGGCTCGTCTCCCCTGGGGTCTCATGTCCTTTCAGCTTTAGCCCTGCGCACAAAGGGAGGCTGCTTTGCACGCCGGCAGGAGCTAGCCTGGCCTTTGAGCAGCACAATCACCCCTTTCACTGCTTTCGGCTGCCTTGCTCCCCTCTGCACCCCCGTGAGGGGCTGGGAGCAGAGCCCCGGGTGCCGGGAGCACGGGGATGGGGAGCCCTTGGCCAGGAGATCTACCGCCCTGGTTATTTGAAGCGGCTGCTTGGCTCCTGTCAGATCAGCAGTTCTCCTTCCTACCAAGAGCTGCAGCACTGAAACAGCGACACAGATACTGTAGGAGAAATCTTCTGGGGGAGAAATCTTGGCCCCATGCAAGGGCATGGTTTTCAGGTGGGTCATCGCCTCTCCTCGCCAGCACCCCCTGTGCCAGTACCCAGAGGGGCAGCGGGTGCTTGGCAGCCCTGCCAAGGCGAATGCTGTGACCTGGCTACCCCCCTGTCGGTTTGGGTGCCAAGATCTTGCACCCCTCTTTGAGACTGGTGCTCTGGTGTGCCCGTTCACCCCTCAGGGACAGGGAAAGGTGACCCGTCCCCTCTTCCTGGTTGGTCTGTGAGGTGACAGCTCGGCTCGGGGAGCACTGATGCTCAGGACACCGGGTCATTCACCCCCTTCTTTCCTCTTCCCTGTCATGTATTTCGGGGCCTCCATTCACTCTCTCCAGTCATTCATCCCCCTGCCCCAACATGTTGTTTTAGAAGTTGCCCCTTATCTTGGATAGTCCCCCGAAACACCCCTACTTCAGAGGGGTGCACCGGGGAGTGAAGGAAGTGGGGGCGCAGCCATGGAAGGCACGGGTAGCAGCATCAGTCGGGCTGCAGGGTAAGCAGGTCTTGGGGGGAAAAGTAGTGGAATTTGATTATTCATTTTTTTTCTTTTTTAAAGAATACCTTAGGACCTCTAAATCCTGCTTGGAAATCTGCTTCGTCAAAGGCCAGCCCTGCCTCCCAGAGCCTGGGAGTTTCTTTGTGCTTCTGAGCAATCTGCTCCTACACATGTTAAGAAGCACTTAGCGAGTGACTAAAACAAAGCCTCAGAAAGGGAATAACCTAAGGATTTAATAAACTGAAAATGAAATTATATAAAAAAATTTCCCAGGCAGTTGAGTTTTCAGTGATTAAGAAAATACAATTTCCTGTAATTAAATCTTAACAAGAAATGTTATTAAAAACACTCTGTCCCGGCTTTTGTAATAATTGCCCATTCCCCCAGAACAGTAAACAGAATTAGAGTCTGCAACACACACTGTAATCCATGTGTCATTTTGATCAAATTTGCCTTAATAACTTTATCTGGAGAGAAAAGTTGAATCACAGTGTCTGAGATGGAAACCCCTGCATGGCAAATGTGACCTGTGGCTGCTGCTGGGGCTGGGGACAGTCAGCGTGGAGGGAGTGCTGGCACCGGCCGGAGGTGGGCGACGCTGGCAGGGCTGCCCTGTCCTTGCACGGGCTCCCTCCACGGCTGCTGCTGCACCCTAAGCCCCGGGGGTTCACAGGCTCCGTGCTCCTCTCTGTGTCGTGGGGCATGTACCCCGCTCGTGGCTCTACCCCTCAGCATCTCCATCCCAAACTCCTTTGACACCCCGGCTCCCCCCGTGGTGCCCCAAACCTCCCTCCTGGGAAGCCCTGCTCCACAAGGGTCAGTTGCCCGTGTCCGTGCTTTCAGCCCCTTCCCACGTTGTCCCCCATGCCCGGTGAAGCGCACGCAGTGTTCGACAGCACCGCTGCCACCTGCATTTTAGGGCCGGTGCCGGGCTTTGTGCCGACACGTCTCTGTCCCCTGCTCCTTGGGTCCGGCTGCTGGGGGGCTCTGGCTGTACGGCTGCCACAGCCTTGCCCATGCTGCCCTGCCCTCCTTCCCTCTGCCTGCCCGTGGCTACAGCCCACTGTGCCGTTTCTGTCCGTGCCCCCCTCCAGGAGCAGCTCCCTCCTGCCGGCCCTCAGCTCTTCTCCCCTTTCAGGCTCCCCGGCGCTCGCCCAGCACCGGCTGGCCCTGGCCGCAGGCAGAAGGGAGGTTTTTCTCCCTGCCCAGTTGCTCTCTCCGGCACGGTGCAGCCTCTCCACCTCTCCCCAGGGCAGCTGGCAAGGCGTTGTGCATTTCCCCACCGCTCCCCTCCAAAACCTCCTTCCCCAGCGCCGGGGCTGGGAGTGAAAGTCGAGTGGAGCGCAGCGTGGGGAGCGCTGGCGCATCCTTCCCAGGCAGCGGAGACTAACCAGGAGCTCTGTCAGCCGGCTGACAATTTCCAGCCTAACCTGAAATCAGTCTGACAGCAGCTGGGCAGCCCACTCACCTGGGGGGTAATTTTTAAAGCCGGTAATTGGCTGTCATTGCTATTGTGTCAGGCTAGGCCGCTTGCCCTCCGGCAAAGCCTGGGAAACGGATGGGGAACCTGCTTGCACAGAGGATGAAGGTTTCTTATGTGTGCCGGGGCGGCCGCAGGTAGAGATGGGGCAGCAGCTGCCCACGCTGGGCAGGGCTGTCCTGGATGCTCCTGCTTTGCATCTTGCAGCGCTGGGGAAGAATCAAGTCCCTGCTATGAACAGGAGCTGTTTGCAACCACTGTGAAAGGGGAAGGGATCTTGTGAGCAGCTTTGCCGCAGAGAGCTGCTGGCAGATTTTTCTAGGAAGGGCAGAGAGACTTGGAAAGCGATGGGCTGGTACCAAAGGGAGGGGTGCGGGCTTGGATTCAGGGTGGTCTTGCTTCAGATGCTGTTCCCAGCCACAGGAAGAGGCTGGTTTCTCTTGGAAACGTTGTCCAGATGTGCTACAGGGCTGCAGAGCCTCTGACAGCAGTGGCAGAGCATGGCACTGAGCAAGACCTGGATCCACTATCTGCAGGGACTTCTGATATTTCAGCAGTTGCTTACATCCCTAGGTGGAGGTGACATGTAGAAACTGGGGAGATTTGAGGGGAGCAGAGAAGCTTTTGAACTATTATGCCATTTTTTGTCAAGGGCAAACATCTGGACATGTGGTACAATTCTGTTCAGTAGGACATTGCATTTTCCTACCCAGCTTCATTGCCCCTTTGAGCTGTAGTTTAAGAACTTCCTGTCCTTGTTCTCCTCTAGTGATCCACGCTCCCAGCTAGATGAATCCCAACCCTTGTGCCTCCTATGAGACCCTGTAGCCCACGGAGGCTCTCCTCATTGTATTGCAGGAGATACAGGCCAACCCAAGCAGAGAGGACTCAGCTTCTCAAGGAGACTCTGAAGCCTGAACTATGAACCCCACAAGGCTCTGTACTTACAAGGAAGCATGGGTTCAAGCCAGGAAGACCTAATAAACCAGTTGCACTCCATCTCCTGGCCTTGTCAGTAGGTACCTGGCTGTGAGAAGAGGACAGATCCTGCCAAGGTGATGCTGGCCAGCCAGCATGGCAAATAGGAGGAAGATAGATGGTGGAATGCCTCTATCTGTCTGTCTGTCTATCTATCTACCTACCTACCTATTTTTCACTCCAACCTCCCTTTTTCTACAGTTACACCAATCCATCCATCTCTCTCTAGCAGAGAAATGCCCCATTACACTGTTTGATGGTAGCATCTCCCTCTCTGAGTAGTATTTCTGTAGGGGCAATCATCACAGTATCAAGGCATCACCTGCCTACACAAGAAAAGGCTCAGAAAGTGCTCTGCACCTGTGAAATATGATGATGAACCGTTTTCTAGCTCTGAAAACCCCCAAACAAACATACAGCAAATGCCGTTTCTCTAAACAATGGCTTCTTGCAGAAACTAAAAGTTATTGGCTGTACGGGATCCAGCGGTCCTGCTACTCTGCAAAAGCCGCATGCTTCCGCTGGACTCAGTCCTGCATTATTTCAGGGAGGTGGGAGGGCAGACTCCGCAGCCCACATACTCCATCAGTGCATTTTGCTGGCCAATTTCTTATCTGTCAGAGTCTAAAATGCCTGCTGCTGTCAGAGCGTTTGAACAAACTGCCAAATCCTCACTCCGTGTCACACTGCTGGCATCTGTTGCTTGTTCTGGCAATAAACCAGTTTATACTGTCACGATCCAACCCAACGGTTCTCCTGAGTCTATGCGGGATGGCTCGGGAAGGCAGTTTCCTTTTTGTAAAGTTTTTATTAGAAACAACATTGGAGAGAGGAGTTTCTGTGCAGAGATGGTGGAAGCAGTTGGGGGATTGTTTTTTTATACTACATTGTGCAGTTGGTATTTTATGCGTTCTTCCTGCAGGGGATGGCCTCGATTCTTCTCTTCCTTCTGCAGGTGTAAATGAGGAGTCTTTTTAGTGGAGTTACCCTGCTGTGAAGCAGGTGTAAGCGAGAGGAAAATCAAGCTCCATCTTAAAAGAATTGGCAAAGATAAGGTCTTGGGAGCATGTCGGAGATTGCTGCTTCAGCAGGTACTTGAGGAATATTCTCTGTCAACCCAGACAGCGGGGCCGTCGGCAATAGAAACCATGTTTAAATAAAAACTTCCTCAGCTATTCAGTGGAAAGCAAGGCTACAGCAGGGCTAGGCTTCAAATACCAGGGCAGCCTCCATGGGAATCCGCTTACCTCTCAGGGGAGGGCTTGGTGCGACCAAGCAGCTCTGATGAGAAACCGGGGGATCCTGAGGCTGGTTTGAGTACAAAATGGCATTTGAAAACAGGCAGCTCTGAACCTTCCAGCAAAGGAGAAATTATTTCAAAAGAAGCAGTGTCACGAGTGAATCAGACACGCTGCTTTGAGCTTCTTTTGGCACTTCAGCACCTGAAATCTGCTGGGGGTTGAGTTGTTTCACGCTTGATGTGTCCACAGCAGTGTTTTCAGCTGTGACCCCTCATAGAACCGTTCAGGTTGGAAAAGAGCTTTAAGGTCATCAAGTCCCTCAGGTGTACGGAGGGGTATTGCAGACCTTTGTCTGGAAGTTGGGGTCCAAGGGCCTGGGAAAAGTTTGTTTGGATCCAAGTCAGTGTGGGGTCCTCTCAGCTATTACCTGCCAGAAGTACAGCTCAGGGCGATGAGATACTCCTGGTATTTCACCTTGTGCCTCTGTCTTTTGGAAGTCTGGCCTTATCGCCCACTCGGAAGAGAAGCGATTGGAAGCCCATCTAGCTCCAGCCACCGGAGTACGAGGGTTAATCTGAGTAAATGAAGGAGAAGGCGTACAGCTGGGCCACAGGCAGTGCTCCAGGAAACCCCTGGATGGGTTATCAAAGCTGGAAGGTTAACACAGACCTCAGCTAGCACTCGTGAGGAAGGCACCTACTATACCTTGTGCACACTGTGCCTTTGCTGGAGAAACCTAATGCTCACCTGCTGCCCTGGGCTACCACCCCCAGCACCCCTGCCATTATTAAACAGGACAGTGACCTTTTAGAAACTGATCCTAAAATCTTGCCCATCTAGTGAACCCGCTCTTGGAGACCCACCACTAGGAGATGTAAGTCAGACCAGAGCTGTGCTGATGCAAAGCTGCAGCATCGGAGGTGTGTATCCATCAGGAGACTGTCACCCTGATTTCTGCACTGAGGGTGTCTACCAGCACCGCTGTGGCTCTGCCCCGCAGTGTACAGGCTTCCCACCTCACCTCTTTCCCCTGGCCCCGCAAACAGCCAGTGCCTGAGCTCGCTTGGCTTGTACCTTACCTCCAAACTTCAGCATCCATTGCTCCTCCTTCTAGGCAACCCCGTTCCCTCTCTCCTCTACCTCCTCTAGGGAGGGAGAAGCATGACATGATTAAAAGCAGAAGGCTGGAAGGAAAAGTGGCTTTTCTGTAGTAGCAGATACAAACAAGAAGACCTACAGAGATCGTGTGCCTGGCTCAGTTTCATTAAGGTTTTCAGCTTTTGGCTGATGACAGGTGTTGAGTTAAATCACTCAGGTCATGTTTTATAGCCATAAAAAAAAAAAACGAAAAGAAAAAGTGAGAGATCATAAGCCATTTTCAGGGATTCCCCTCCCTTTGTGTTACTGCAAAATTTTAATTATCTCGCTCTGCACTTTGCACTGATCTTTGGACGTTAAAACTGAGACCTTAAGCTAAGGATCATGCTCTAATTTGGCATCGCTGTTGCACAGTAATACAGCTCCCTTGGCACTTTTTGCAAACCTTGAATTCTCCTTCTTAATCCTGCACTGGCTGTAGGGGCAGCAGAGCTCTCTGCTTTGGCTGTGGCTCTTTTGAACACCATCCACTGGATCCCTCCCTGTCCTAGGAGGCCGTGCAATCAAAGTGACATTCTTCAAAGTCAGCATGCCCTGCAGATGCATGCATGCAATTCGTAACCTTCCTACCCACCTGAATTTTTGGTATCAACCCTTCCTTCCCTTTGAGAATGCCTCAAGAACGATCCCCCTGTGGCCTTTATCATCCATCAGAGGCCCGGAGACCCTATAGAGTCAGAAGGAATGTGTAAATATCTGTTTCTCTCTACGTGGACCCAAAGCAGTGAAGGTCCGTGGGACTTTGAAGCTGAGGAACTCCTCACCAGAGGACATTAAGCTGCCAAAGTTTATATGGGTCCAAAAAGAGACTGGACCCAGAGGCAGCTCCCAACGAGTTCCTGTGCTCCTCCTCGGCCCTGACACCCCTTCTTTCTGGCCGATGGGTGGGCTGGGCTGATGCACAGCCTGCAGACACACCAAACCGGTGCGTGCACCCGTGTCCCGCTTCTCTGCCCAGCTGGGGGCAAGTGCGTTCCTGCAGAGGGGTGGGGAGAGCAGGCAGGTGCATGAATATGTGAAGTTGCTGCAGGTCAGTGTTACAGGGTGCATTTTCTGGAAGCCACAGCCAGCCTTTAAAGCACAAATGTGCCTGTCTGCTTCCGTTCATTTGAATTTTCCCTGGCTGTTTTTTTGAAGGCTTTGAAAGGGCTCTAAGTTTGTACTGTGTTATGCATGTTCAATAATGCATTTCCTGCTCACAATGTTTAAATTGTTATCTTCATTGTTATTTATTAAAACATCTCCAAGAATGTCTGGACATTCATGGCTGTGCATCTCAAGTGATTCATTAAAACACCCACTTTCCCTGTCAGAAACTCCACTCTTGCATTATACTGTGATCTCCACCACTGAGTGGGTGAGAGGCCCCATGTAAGGCGGGATAAAATCTTCATCCCACTGCACATCCGCAGGACAGGGGTGCCCGCGCGGTCCCTTGCGGATGGGTGTGAGCGTATACTTCCAGTTCTCCCCTCTTGGTTACAGGTGAGCCAGCTCTCCCCTAGTGTTAACCCCTGCTAGCTGGGCGCTGAGCTTCAGATGTCCTGCCCCTGTCTCCTCAGCATGGCTTAGGAATTTAAGTGTGTCCTGGTTTCAGCTGAGATAGAGTTAATTTTCTTTATAGTGGCTGGTATGGGGCTATGTTTTGGATTTGTGCTGAAAACAGTGTTGATAATACAGAGATGTTTTAGTTGTTGCTGCACTAGTCAAGGACTTTTCAGCTTCCCATGCTCTGCCAGGTGCAGGAGAAGCTGGGAGGGGGCACAGCCAGGACAGCTGACCCCAACTGGCCACAGGGCTATTCCATACCATATGGCGTCATGCTCAGCATATAAAGCTGGGGAAGAGGAAGGAAGGGGGGACATTCAGAGTGATGGCGTTTGTCTTCCCAAGTAACCGTTACGCGTGATGGAGCCCTGCTTTCCTGGGGATGGCTGAACACCTGCCTGCCCATGGGAAGGAGTGAACGAATTCCTTGCTTTGCTTTGCTTGTGTGCGCGGCTTTTGCTTTACCTATTAAACTGTTTTTATCTCAACCCTCGAGTTTTCTTACTTTTGCTCTTCCGATTTTCTCCCCCATCCCAGTGAGGGGGGAGTGAGCGAGCGGCTGCGTGGGGCTTAGCTGCCGGCTGGGGCTAAACCACGACAAAGTGTCACGCCTTGATAACCCAGCTACATGGCTTCTGGATTAGAGCTAGCTGGTGCCCAGCTCAGCAGATGGGCAGGCAAAGCTGGCAGGCAGAGTCTGCACTGATACCTGCAATAATCATGATGGAAAGCTCATGTAAGAGAGACGATGGTACTTGCAAACTCAGGGGAAGCACACTATCTTCAGTCAGTACTCCCCTGTGTTTGGCACTTGTGAGACCGCATGTGGAGTACCGGCTCCAGTTTGGGGCTCCCTGGGAAAAGATACCAACAAACTGGAATGAGCCAAGAGGAGGGACACTGAGATGGTTGGGGGCTGGAGCACCTGGCATGTGAGAAGAGTTTGGAGAAGCAGGGAGCAGTTTGCTGTCTTCAGCTATCAAAAGAGCCATTGCAAAAAGGATGGAGCCAAGCTGTTCTCAGAGATGCACAGCAAAGGACGAGGTGCACAAATCGCTCCAAGGGAAAGTCTGATCAGGCATAAAGGAAAAAAAGATCTTCCCCATGAGTGGTCAAGCACTGGAACAGGTGCCCAGAGAGTCTGTGGGGTGTCCATCCTGGAGATATTCACGGGAGGCTGGACTGGGTGACTTCCAGAGGTCTCCACCCCGAATTCTTACCTGGTTATAGCTGTCTTGACTCTGCTGCTTATTGGAGGCAACATTTCATAACGAGCCCTTCTCATAACAGTCCCTCTCTTGATCTCCAGACAGAGCTTGCTCCTCAAGTTATACCTTTTGCCTCCTGCCACCATTACACGAAACACAAATGGCCCAGGAAGATTTTTTTTCCTTCCCTAGTGCCCAGACTTGCTGGCAGGCTTCCCTGCCTAAATTTTGGTCTCCCAAATGCAGACTTCACCTTGCTCTGTTGCAGGTAAGACCTCCCTCACCCTAGCCATGTGTCCCAGAAGGAGCTTTGCAGGTTTGGGAATCAGGTTGCAGAGTTCCCCAAAGTCTCTAGAGGAACGACAGTGCCACCAGGTTTTGGCTTGTTCCCTCTATCCTCCAATTCAAGAGCGAGCAGCATCAAATAAAGCTAGCGGGAGCTGTGCTTGAAAGAAGCAAAAAGAGGCGTCTCTTCCCAAAAGAGGTAATTACTCTGCCTCACGCTGCTGCAGGATATTATGCTAAAGTTTCCATTAAGTCCAAAAGAGGAAAACCCATGGGTAGTTACCAAGCACGAAGAAACTGCCTCTGTTTCAGGGAGTCTCTGTGTTGAAAATGAGTGGAGAGGAAAGGGATTAAGAGCAAGTTTTGTGTACGCCTGCCCTGCTCTGCCACGGCCACTGTCAGGGACAGGACCCTGGGGTCCTGTGGGATCCTGTATACAGGTGTTCTTATGGAGGGAACGGCATCTTCCTCACCGCAGAACTCACCCCATTGCAAAATGGCTAACAAAAGACCTACTAACCGTCTTCTGTCAGGCAATTAGCTAAGACAACGAGCAGCCTTAGTTTCTGTGTTTCATGGGAGAGCGTGCCACTTGCATTCCCAGGCAGCTGTGCAGTCTCTTGCTCTTACCTGGTCAGTACAGATTTTTGAGGAAAGTGACATTTGACTATAGCTGTGCAAATAAGCACTGCTTTGGTTTGCTACAGGAACAGCAGCATTAAAAAAAACCAAACCCACAACTGGGGGTCATTGTGAGATTCATTATTTTTCAGTTTCCTGCTGAAATGAAAAGCAGAAAAATCATCTTGTGTTGAGTAAATGGCTCAGTTTGAAAGCAAATGTTCTGCTTAGGGATCTTAAAAAAAAAAAAAGTCTAATGGGCTATTAGAAATCTGTAAAAATAAATGGTTATTTCAACAAGAAAACCTGAAACAGCTAATTCAGAAAATGTTGAAAAGGAGCCTTTGAACTTCTCAGTTCTCTTCCCCTCAGTTGAAATAATTCACCGATTTTTGCAATGATCCATGACTTGGTATCTTTCAGTGAGAAACACTGACTCTGAAAATTGGCTCCTTCTCCTGCTCAGGACCACCCCTAAAATGTACTCCCGCTCCTGCCATGCTGATTTTCAATTGCTGCAGCTGCACTGCTGTCCTTGCTACTCTAATCGGCTCTCTGGCACATCCCTGAGACACTGCTTCCCTGGTGAAGGTCTTCTAAAAAAAAGCTGTCGCAGGGTTGTCTGCCTCATTTCAGCCTTCTCCTCCTCAAGGGCCTTTCTCACTTTGCTTCTGAAGTGACTGGGTGGCTTTAGATGATACACTTTCAGCTGTCCAGCACACAGCGCTTGCCACGGTCCCTGCCTTGCTGCCTGGCGTGGAAAGTGGCACTGCAAAAAAGCAAGAGCAGCAAGGGTTGCAAAAGCTTTGTGGGGGCCCGTGTCGTTTAGGAGGATTATGGCATGTGCCTCGTCTGGCCGGAGGTCCTAGAATCCCATGGTGCTCATGCAGACCCCCAGGATTGCTCCACATAGCCAGGCTCAGCTGCTTTAAAAGAGGACAGCGTGGATGCTGAGCATTTGTTTTTAATCTTGCAGTGCTAGGTGGCTACCATGATATGGAGCAGTGGGGTGCTGTGGATTTGGAGGTTCACTCAACAGCAGCACATTTCAAGCACAGGCAAGAGCGCTGGGTCTGTCCGTGCCATCGCGGTAGCTCAGGGCTTAACTCCGCACGCCGGCTCAAACTCCCTGGTTGCCCCCACTGTGGGTCCTGCACCTTAAACTTGAAGCCTGCACGTGGGCATGGACACAGCCAGCTCAAGCCCATGATGGGGTGAAGGTGGGCCCCGCTTGGCGGGCATGGGGAGATGAGCCAGGGCAGAGCGAGATTTTGCATGCTGTGCTGCAGATGGATTGTGTGTCCTTGGGAAAGTAATTTCCTCTGTCTGTGCCTTGGCTCCATCTCCTGCGAGTGGGGTGCATGGAGGGTAACCCGTTTCCCTGGGGGCTGTGAGGCTGAATTCGTTAGCGTCCGTGAGGAGCGCAGCGGTGTCGGCAGGGAAGGCTCTAGGGAGGGCAGGGTGGTGATTAGTCACTTGTAAACACCCCCCCACGCTTGCAGGGATCTGGGCGCTCGCTAAACTGGGTTCCAGGCAAGCAGAAAGAGTCCCTTCTCTCAGCTGCTCTTCCTCTCAGCCCCCTCTCACTTCCCAGAGCTGAATGCAAAATTAACACATTTATCATACGCCGCCTGAAAAAAAGAGAGAGAGATCAATTTAGAACAGGCTGTATTTGCAAACATCTGAGCCCAAAATAATGCAAACAGTTGCATGACAACTCTGCCGTTGCTTTTCATCCGAAGCCCTTCGCTAGGGTGGAGTGTGAAAAGGAACGCCTTGCCTTGCTTTTCGCTGTCCTCTGGCAGGTGATGCAAAACCCTCCCACACTCAAGTCTCCAGTGATTCCAGCAAAAGCTTTTTAAGGGGCACCAAATAGGATCTCAGCCAATGACCCATGACCATCACCGGCTGCCCCAGCGCCCGTGCCTGCTGCACGGTGCTTCCTGTGGTGGTTTTCTCTGCATGGCTGAGAAAGCTGGGGTGTCCTTGGTGCTCTGATCATCGGGAGAAGACAATTTCTTCCGCAGTGGACTCCCACTTCCAAACAGCTGGAAGAAGCTGAGAGTGACTGCATTGCCAGGCTGGGAGAGGCACTTTCTCTCCTGTAGGAAAAAGCAGAACCTGATTTTACCCACATTTCCTAATAACAATCAGAAAAAGCGGTGGCCCTGGAAGCAAACGCCCCAGCTCTGTGAAGCACGTACAGTGCAATAGGGACAAGTTCCTCTTCCAAAATGGCATTGCCAGTGCATCTAGCCATACCCTCCAGAGGTCCCTTGTGGGGGATGAGGAACAACCTGAGCTGCCACGTCCCTCAGAGCTCCCAGGTGATGCTGTCAAGAGGCTCTGCTTCCCAGCGTATGTTGTGGTGGGGTTTGTTTTGCTGTGGTGTGGGTCTGCCCCGTGGGGCTGAGGCCCGGGGGGGTATCTGCAGCGGAAGAGACTCGCTGTATGCAGACCTCGGGGGATCTGAGCCTGTGCGAGGGAAGGCGATGCCTTAGGAGGGCAGGAGATCCGTGAGGTGACTTGGTGGACAGTCGGTTAGACCCAGTTCCCTGCCGTAACTGACCCATGCAGAGACCCGACGCTGGAAGGGTCACTCTCAGGTGGGTTATTTGTACGGGCAGGAGTGGACGCTCAGGTGCAGAGGCAAGCGGGGAGAGCTGTTTATTTTTAATCTATGCCAAGCCTTCAGAGCCAACTCCCTTCGCCATGCTTCTTTCTCAGCTCTCCCTCTGTCCCACCCTCCCTCTTGTTGTCACTGTCACAGGCTCACAAGGATGATGGATGAAAGGCCTTAAAAGCAGCTGGTTTCACATTTCATCATTGTCACGTAATTCGCTTTCCTCTTTGCCTGAAACCGCTCCTGCTGCCAGAAATGCCCTTGGCATCCCAAGGTGTGCTCTTCCCTCACCGGCGCCCAGCCAGGGACGGCCCGTTGGAGTCGGGAGTCAGCTTTGCAGAGCCCCCGGACACCTTGAGAGGAGGGATTCATCACAGCCCTCTGCTTCCGACAGCTGGAGACAACAGCATTGACTTTCATCACAGGACGAAGGGGTGATCTGAGCGTGGCAGGGGCATCCGTGCAGAGGTGGCCAAACGGCTCTGATGAGAGAGGGAAGGGAGCCAGGCTGGGAGACCTCGGTGGCCCAGGGCACATGTGGGCATGCCTTTGGGACCGCTCTGTGCTTGTGCAGCTCTGCCTCCTGCTAGCTGCGGGCTGGGGAGCTCTGCTCTGCTCGCCGGGAGGGGTGGCAGCTGTGCTCCTGGTGCAGTGGGCAGGAAGGTGACTCCTTTGGGGGTTGGCACTGGGTGTCTTGGGTCCCCTGTGGCACCAAAGAGGGTTCCTATCATGGGCAGCGGCACCCTTGATGCGGGGGGCAGAGGAAAGCAAGTCCCACAGGGACCGCAGCGCTGGCACCCCTCATGCCCGTGGGTCACCACACCACGTCCCCCTGTCACCTCTGTGTGCCCAGGCACGGCCAGGTCTTGCCCCCTGTCCCCCCGCGCTGGCAGGCTCAGGTCCAAACCATGCCTCCCAGACGAGCCCTGATCCTCAGGAGGGATCTGGGCAGGGACTAGTTCGAAAATATTTCCCCTGTTGCTTCTGGGGTTTCCTCTGCTTGCAGTGCAAGCAGGTGAAAAGCTGGGTTGCACCCCCCATCGGAGACACCTGTGATTGAATGCCTAAGGAGGGGAGGGGAGGGAAAGGAGGAGAAGAAAATAAATGATTGAGTAAAAAAACCCTAAAGTAAAATAAGAATCCGTGTGAAGCAAGAGAAGACATTGTAAATCAAATCCTGCAAAAGGAGGCGAGAGCAAACACTTCAGCCAGGTCTGAGCCACCACCAGTTATTTATTCAGATAACACATTATTAGTGAGAAGAGACACTCACATCTGATGTATATCTCCCAGTCCCAGAGAAATATGAAAAGGCAGCTGGCTCTGCTCCTATCAGAACCATTCCAGATGTTTTCAGCTGGTGTCAGACGTGCTGCTTGGCATGACAAAGCAAAGGGAAAAAAAACAAGAGAGAGAAAGACGGGAAAAGAAATGTCATCATCTTATTTTTAAAACACAAAAGGAAAAAAAATCATGGCTTCCCATATTAAATGTTTCCCCTGGCAGCCCATGGTGTAGTTGTCATTAATAGCTGAAACAGCAAGAGAGATAGGAGAACACAGGGCTCCTATTTACCATTGTTAATCAAGCACTAATTGGTAGTTTAGACATTCTTAAATTATTGTGGGGAACATTTCAAAAGTGTCAAGAGCCCAAGATCCATTCTCAGAAGTGCCTCCCAAATCCAATTTCAACGTCTGAGTCATTTAGATGCTTTTGAAAATTTTTACCTGAATGGTCACAGCTGAGATTGGAGCATAAATTTTTGGTGCCAGGCGCTGCAGCACAGAGCAGCGGCCGTGCCCCGAAGGTTTTGATGAACGTGACGGAAGGTGCAGGAGGAAAGGCAGCCACCCTGTTCTACAGCTGGGGGATGAAGTTATGCAGGGATTAAGGGTGGCACCTATATTGCTTTATTAGATAATTCTGGAAACAACCCAGGCTGGTGCGTGTCCACACGCTAGCTGCGAGCGTGCCACCCCACCAGCCCTTGCAGCGTGCCTCTCGAGTGGCACTTGCTGATGCCTGCTGGCACCTCCAGGCTCCTGCCCAGGCCACAGCCGCTCGTTTTGTGCTTTGGTGGTTAACCAGCCCTGCTGTGAACCGGTGGGGAGTCTCAGGTGATGAGCAGGGAAGCGTTGAGCAAGGTAATGCCTTACCTGCGGAGATCAGCTAGTCTGTGGTTAACGCTGTCTGCGGGGAGGGGAGGCTGGAAGCTGTTGCAAGACCACGCTTTCTGCCTTTCGTTGGGAGAAAGGAGGAGTAAGCTGCGAAAGGAGCATCGAAGAAAAACACAAGCAGTATTGAGGAGAGGAAACATGGAGCTGGGATGCAGCTGGAGACAGTTACCATAGTTACTCCCCATCCCTGCAAGGAGGCTCAGGCAGCTGCCCACTGCTTTGGCACGCAGAGCAGAGGTATCTCCCAGAGCCCAGGGGTGCTGCTGGCAGTGGGAGGCAGCTCAGGGGGGGACATCAGTCTGCCTGCCCTGGGCTTAACCCCTTAGCTGTGCCGACCCGGGCAAGGAAAATGTCCCTGCCACCCTAAAGCTAGCAGCCTTGAGGGTGATGGGGCGCAGTCAGGCACGCAGGACCTGGGGGGTTTTGCTAAGGGATGGGCAAAGCTGCAAGAGTGCAAAGAGCATCCAGAGGTTGGTTGCAGACTTAGCTGGGCTGCTTGTGGTGTAGATGTGGGCCTGGGAAGCGGAGGGGAAAAGAGGGCTTGCCTTGAGACTCCTGGTTTGGGATCAGGTCAGGACTTCTAGGATAACTGGCATCTCCTAGTCCAGTTGGGTGATTGAGCTTAGATCTCTTTAGGGCCACTGGAAGAGGTGCATGGAGGATCCCATAAACTGTTCAGCCATCTTGATTATGCAAATTGTCTCTCTGCTTTTGGGGTCCCTGGTGCCAAAGAAAACAGCCAAACTTGGGCTATGCTTTGAGCCATCGATGGAATGACACAGAGCGCACTTTACCTGCACTCAGTATGAGCCTGAGCCCCAGAAAAGCCAGCTGGAAACTTGAGCTGCGCTCTGGGATGGCTATGGAGAAAGGGCAGTAACTTTTCCCCAGCAAGAAAAGGCCTTCGGGTCACATCAGCTGACGTGCAGTGACACCCCCTTGGCCACTGACTGGCTTTTCCTCTCAGAAAGAGTAAGAAGGAGAGACACATTTACCTGCGAGCAAGAGATAAGCAGCCTACAAAATGAACTGCAAGGCCCTGGAAGTTGCCTGTTCAGCTCCAGCCCGCTGACTGCCACCCACAGCACGCTGGCTTGGGGCTTGTCTCCTGATGGGCAGCCCCAGCATCCGGCAGACCCGCCCGCGCCGGCTGCCGGCACTACCCCTGCTGCTTCCCTTGGGTGCAGGGCTCGCCTCAGACCATGACGGGCTGGGTGCCTCAGTGTGGCAGGGCTCTGTTGAGCTCAAAGCCAGAAAGTTTGCGGATACAGAGATCCGATGCAGGGGTGGGTATGGTGCCAGGCAGCCCTGTCCCCCGGGAAGGGGGTCAGCCTGGCAGGTGGGCTCCCAGGGCTCAGCACCCTCCAGAGGCTGTACTGAGAGCCAGGTATCAGCTGGCTGGGACCGTAACCATGGCAGCAGCAGCTTCTGCATTGCAACATGGCTTGGGGACACTAAAAAAAAAGAAAAAGGACAAAAAAAAAAAGGCGGGGAGAAATTAGAAATTCTAATAATTATATAAGCTTGCTGGCAGATCAGGTTTGCTGAATGCCTTTCACCTAGGCAGGGCCCAGCCCTGGGCACCAGCTGAAGATGTGATTTCTAGAGGAAGCCGAGCATGTGCTCTGGGAAATCAGGTCGTGAGCGTTCAGCTGGAGCCGTGGAAGGGGCTCCTCCAGCTCCTGCGCTCCTGCAAGCTCTCATTACACTAATAGGGAGCACGGGGCAGAGACATGGGTGCCGGCACCCTTGCTGTGTGCTTAATAAAGTGCCTGAAGCTCCTCTACGTATGTTTATTAAAAAAGTGTCAGTGCCTCAGCGAAAGGCGGGGGGATGACTAAATTGCTGTTAAGCGACATGTTGAGACATGAAATCAAGCGGAGCGCTACATTTTTAAATTAGTTTTTGACAGTCCTTTCCCCAGCGTCTCACCAGGCTGTAGCTCCTGGGAGGATGCGTCCCCTCCCTCTCCCATCCCCACCGCAGCCCCCTCGGCTGGGATCCGCAATGCTAGTTTCTGCTGTTGTGGAGGTGGGATGGCCACGCTGCCTGATGGACCCGGTGGTCCTGGAGGCTTAGGTACCTGGTGGGAGCTGGGGAAAGCACAGCGGGTACATCAGCACGTGTGGAGGCTCCTCTGGGCTTCACCAGCTCACGTGGGCGCAGAAGCTGCTGTGTGAGCCGCCCGTGCCTGCTGCGCCCCAAGACGCGGCTCATGCTGGAGTGATGGGCGACGGGCTCTCTCTGGGACTCTCTCCCAGGGGCTGGGTGTGGTGACCGTGCCAAACTCCTGCTTGACCTGAGTAAGTGGATCAATGACGATCCCGAGTTTCATGGCTCTCTGCGATACGGCCATTCCTTTGCCAAAGTCAACTCTCGGTCCATGCTTACAGACCAGACCCAAGCCCAGCTGCCCATCCCTTGCCCCATCCACATTTTGCCATGCCCTTGCTCTCCCGCACTGTAGCAGAGGCTGGGGCGAGGGGTGGGGTGTTGCTGGGAGAGGGTATAGGTGTGGGGGACTCTTTCAGCAGTGCTGTAAGCAGAGTGAAGCTATCTGGAGAGGCAGACTTGTTCGTGTTGCCCAGCGCTTGCTGGAGGACACCCTCTCCCTACCACCCACCCCGCAGCAGAGATGAAGCGAGGGGTGAGGGATTCAGCCCAAAATCCCAGGACTTGGTTTGCTTCAGCTGGTCTGCGATTTTCACGTCGGGGGTTTAGTGTGGAAAAAGTGGCTTCACAAGTTAAGAGTCAGGGTTAGGAGCCTCATTAGCTGTCATGGGGAAGACAGCAGTGATGGAGCGGGGAAGGGCGGGGGAGCGAAGGGAAGTTCAGAGAGAAGCTGGGGACCTGCGCAAAGCACTGGATGTCTTCAGGGTCACTCTGTTCCTCCTTCCCCAGCCTGGCATGGTGCAGGGCCTCTGACGATGCCTGTGCAGGGCTTGCACGCGAAGGGAAGGGGTTGTGAGCGGAGGGCTGTGCTGCTCTAATGCTATAAATGCATGCGGGGCGATGTGCTGGTGCCCAGGGCGCAGGAGGGTGTCTGCCGCAGGAGCTGCTAGCTCATGGAGGGACAGAGAGGGGCAAGGCCAGCAAAACGAGGGAGGCATTTGCAGGGAGGAGCAGCGAGTCAGCAAGGGAGGTCTCAGGGGTGAGCAAAGGCACTGAGGAAGAGCGGGAAGCCTGCACGGCTGTCCCTCGCTGTGATACAACGTCGGGCACCCTGATGGCAGCGAGCTGTGTGTGCACGGGTGGGCGTGGGGGCATGGCGAGGAGTGGCTCCCCGAGGGGCAGGTCTGCAGCAAAGCTGGCCACCACCACAGCAGCACCCTGGGCTCTCGCTAATCCATCCGTGTCACATCAAAGTGGTGTTAATGCATCCTGCCCTGCTTGCACCGTCAGGGCTGATCTCAGCTGGCATTCCACTAGCTGCAGAGGCAAGAGCGTTTCCGTCACAGAGTCACAGCACGTCCCTTTCCCTGTCCCTTGGCCTTTATGTCCTGTTTGTCCTCCTTCATCCCGCATTTCTGTGTTGGGCAAGACAGTATTTTTGATCTTCACATGATCACAGAGGGCAGGAGGAGGAAAGACTGGGGGATACCTAGAAATAGCTGATGCAAACTCAGGGATATGCATGTACATGCCCAGCTAGGAGCCAGCCCGCGCATCCCTGGCTCTGGTACCTCAGCACACAAATGGCTGTGGTACCTCTCCTGCAGCGAGGCAGACGGGCAAAGGGCTCAAGGACACATGCCTTCATCCCTGGCCAAGCAGCAATGTCTTTCAGCTTAAACTTCCTGAAAGCATCACGAGCTGAGATCCTCCTGCTCCCTGCCAGACTTTCTCAGGGCTCTTGGGCTGCATTTCTGGGTGCAGGGAGCTCATACATAAAACTTAAAACCCCATCTGCACTGCATCCCTTGCAAGCTTCTTGGGTCAGAGACGTGAAGACGGTCCCCGGTGGGAAGAGAGGGGGCAGGCTGTCATCTCCGATGAGGAGGAAACTGCGAAGAAAGGAAGAGTTTCCTGCCTGACACTTCCATGCTTCTGCCATCCACAGCTTCTGTTATGGACTATTAAAAATTAACCAAATCATGTTCGTCATTAACACGCATTGCCTTTGTTCTCCAGGCTCCCAGTACCCATTTGCAGGGCTTTTGTTATGTATTTTTCAGCACTTTGTCTCTTTAATTGCTCGCATCTCTGTGATGTGCCGGGCTGTGCTTTGTAAGTCAGCTGCAGGGAACAGAGGGGCATTTTTACTGCTCCAGACTGGAAGTCAGTGACAGCAAAGGCTCTGCAAGGCCCAGCTATTGCAGCCGGAGCAGGCCCTGCAGTCTCTGGTGCCTGTGATAGATGCTCCTTGCCTACAGGGGGGCAGACAGCTCTGGAGTCTTTAATCCATTGTGGGGGAGAGGGAGGGAGTCTTTTCTCAAACTTAGGCTGCCTTTGCTCCTTTTCACCCCTTTCCTCCCACGCACAGTCCTGCTGCCTTTCTTGCTCTCCGCTCTCGAGTGATGTAGCCGTTTTCGGCACCCCGATGCGCAGCGTGGGGCCGGGCTGCGGGTGCTGCTGTGCTGGAGGCCCTGGGCTCAGCTGCTGGCTTCGCTGCAGCCGCTTGCATGGGAAGGAGAAGCAGGACCAGGCTGGAGGTACCCCCACAGCCCTTTCCTGATATTAGTCCCTTCCTCGGAACCCAAGTGCTGCCTTCGCTGGAGTTTAGCTGGGCCGGGCAGGCCTCCTAACAGCTTGTAAGGTCTGGTTCCCTGTAAAAAATGGATGCAGCATGGTAGTCCCAGCAGCTGAGCTGGGACTGAGCAAATGCCAGCAGGACGTTTGAGGCTGTGGTGTAGGCGTCGCTGTTGCTAAAGGGAGGTGGGTGTGCAAGACCACAGTGGTCGCAGGCCCTGAGATGCTTCCTCCTGCTGGTGGTCTGGGGGGACGGGGTGAAACCAGAGAGCGGGCTCAGTAGGAGGCACATAGGCTGCTCCTGTCGCCAGGAGATCTTTCCCTCTTGCTGACCCAGAAGGAAGCCAGGAAAAGAGGTTGTAGGATAGGGTACCATCGCTGAGTCTCCTGGGGCAGCCCGTCACTTGAAGCTACCAGTCACTCTGGCAGTCAGCTGGAGAGCATGCAGACATGGGTCAGCTCTTTCGGTGCTGATGCAGAGTGACTCTGCCCACAGCTCCCCAGTGGGATGCTGAGCAGAGTTGACAGGCAAAAGCAAAACATCTGCTTCAAACCCTTGTTCTTTGCAAGCTCAGCAAGTCACCAGCCAGGAGCTCACCTCTTGGAAGAGAGGTACCCAGGGGAGAGGTACCAGGAGCTGGGGGTCTCTGGTTTGGGAGCAGAGGAGCAGGAGGCTGTTTGGGACTGAATCCTTCCCTTTGGCAGCTTGGGCAGAGAAGAAAGGATTAGTTTCCTTTTGGGTATGGACGATGAGTAGCACTAAGGTTGGGACTCAGCTCTTTGATCAACAAAAAAAGCCTAGACACCACATTTCTGGGCTTAGTTCAAGGGTTGCTGACTATAGTTCAACAGGCCTTGCTATTAGGAAGAGCAAAGGCTGTTTCTTCTGCCTTGAACCTCTGTGAATCACCCTGGTGGAGGAAGATCTTTGGTCTCAACTACCCTAGTTAGTCTCCTGATGTTTCTTATCAGAAAGGTGGTAGATCCCCAAAGCATCCATGTCTTAACAGCACATCAGTCTTTGGGAAGCACTCAAGTCACTCTGAAGATGATGTAAATCTTTTCCTTGACTTCATCAGGCTTTGGATCAGGGCCAGACTCATCGTGGTCTCCACATGGCACGGTGAAGTGCCACCATGAGTAAAACAGTCGGGCAGGGACCCAGCCATGGTGGTGATGGCAGGAAGTTTTAAGAGGGGAAAGGCTAGTGTCAGCATTCCCCCTAAGAGCTTTAATGCCCAACATGTTGAAATTTAATAATTAAGGAGGTGATTTCACATGGTTTTTTTTTCTTAATAGTCTAACAGTGTGAAATAAGCCATTCAATAATTAATTGACAAAGTTGAACCGCACATGCCAGCACCCGAGCTGAGAGTGTGGGCTCAGCCTTTGCAGACAAATGAAGTGAGAAGTAATTGCTTGATGAAGAAAAGGAAGATATTAACATAAGATTTGTCAGGTCCCTCGTAGGAATTCATCATAGTGGGTCTGGGGCTTCGAATGGGATTTGTGCTTCTAATTCATCACTAATTAACACTCTAAATTGGCCCAGGCGTGAGGGGAGGGAGGGAGCTGGGGCGATTCTAGACTTCAATGAGAGCAAGAGGAGGGAGAGAGAGAAAAATCTTTATTTGTAGGGGACGATAAATGTTATCATTAGGAGACAAAAATGGACTGCTAGTACCGGACAACATCTGCACATGCGTGTTTGTCATCGGGGAAGCATCTAGCAATGTTGGCACCCACATGGATGATCCCAGTGTGTTTGAATGGGGACTTGGTTCCAGTGAAAGGGGTCCCAGCTCTTCTCCTGGCTGACTCCAGGCTCCTTCCTTCTCCTCATCCTCAGGATGCCACTGCTGTTGCAGATGTTACAACTGCTCTGACTGGCTGAGATTAGCAATTCAGCCTGACTCTGGTCCTCCGCTGCCCAAGCCTTGCTTCACATACACTCTGTAGAAAGAACTTGGTGCCACAGCGAGGGCTCATACGCGGTCTGAATGTGGCTCCGAAGTGCCGCTGTAATATGTTAAGTCCTCCCAGCTACCACCTAGAAATGGCAGCTCTACGTACAATAAGAGGTGGCACCTCGAAGTTGCCCCAATAATTTAAGTCTGCCTCTCCAGGTTATCTGTGTCTCTGCCTCTGTATGTGTGTTACACGGCTTGGGTCTCTCCTAATTACTTGTTACCATGTGGGACAGCTCCACCAGGAGAGACAGTGAGGGCTCAGTCAGTGTACCCAAACCTGGCTGTTAGGGTGCTAACTAAACTTGGGGTATGCTGTTCCCCTCCATATACTCTGATTCCCTGGCTATTAGAGGAGTGTCACCTTTTCCGTGATTTTTTCTTAAGTTTTTTTTCTTTACGAGAAAGCTCAAAAGCCTACTTCAGCATGTTAAAAACACTAAAAGCTTGAAAAGTGTTCCTGAGAGGGAAACTTATTCCTTCCCAGCTCCAAGTTTATTCCCAGGGCAACAGATTAGTAGTGTTTAGGGCTGGAAAGGATCACTAGCTTAATCAATAGATTAAAAAAGATCACAGCCATTAGTGCCAGACTTTGATTTTTACACTGACACTACATTTTATGTGGCTGCCTCCCCATCTGTGGGATTTTATAGCACTCAGGATACCTCTGTGTTACCCCAATCCAATTTATGCTCTAATCTTATACTATTCACCTACCTCTTTGCTATCCCTTATCTCCTTGAATGTTCCTGGGTCTGTGTCCTGCCGTGTTTCCATCACTCGCAGGATGTACCAGATGGAAAGCAGTCCCACAAGAGGCTGGCAGTGTTTGTGTGACATCTCCAAGGCAATGCAAGGGCAGTCTCTGTGCTGTGTGCTCTTTACTTCAAGACCAGCTACTCCTAATTTTGGCTAGAGGCTGACCAGGAAAGGATGATTTGTCTCCCTGGACACTACAGCAGGATCCAGCTTGGAGTTCAGAGCTAAGCCTCTCCACCTTGAGTGTGTGGACAGAGCACTGGCCAGGCTCGGAGCACCTGAGCCGGCTGCCAGAGTCTTCCTGGATGGGACTGCTGGGAACGGGGTCATTTCTGGTGAATAAAAGGTATTTCTCTGCTCTGTCCCTTTCCCTGTCTTACAGCAGCTGAGCTACTTCTCTGTCCCCACCCAGCGTATTTTTGATCTTTGGCTCTCCCGATGGTGGTAACTCTGAAGCACTCTTACGAAGGACAAAGTCGCAGGCTTCAGGTGAAACATACTGCTGTCAGCTCTGCTTGGAGGCAGGGAGCGCTGCAGAAAGGGCGGTGGCAAGAAGTATCTGTTGTTTGCAAAGAAAAAGAAATGGCTATAAAGAACAAACTTTTTTTCTCAGAAAGTCAGCTCCAAAGGTCCCCTGAACTTGTGTAATCTTTTTGCTGCCTCGATGTGACTAGATATGTGGGTGGATGGATTGGGATGCTGCAGCAGGACAGGCTACAGACAGAAATGAAGGCACTGATAAATTACAGTGTTTCTTTGGTGAAGTTTATTCCAGAGACCTTGTTGCAGCTTCTAGGAAAGCAGTTACCCTTGAGGGAATGCAGCAAGTTTTTAAAGTCTCAGGAGGCAAAACCTTTCATAAAAATGCAATTGACTTCCAGCCAGGACCCCTCTATGCACAAACATACCCCTTCCTCATGTCTTACGCACCAGAAAGGAAAATTTAGGTGGCAGATGTTTTTATGAGTTCTGGATTGTTTTGAGAGATAGCAAAGCACAGGCAAACTTCAATGGAGAGAGCCACAAGTCCATTCTCTGTCTTCCCAGTACAAGTCTCTGGATGACTTTTATCTAGTTCTGCTACAAATGGCTGGCAATTTCTGTCCCAACTTTAAATTAATTGGCACTGAGGATCTCTACTCTGTTGTTATGTGCCAGATGGGAAGATGAAAAATCCCCAAATGAGGTTTCCAGCTCCATATTTCTGTCTCTGGAGAATCAGTCTTCATGAGGTCCCCTTGGGCATTGCTGATCTATCAGAAAGCCTCCACAAGACTTTGTTTTCTGCTGATCAACAAAGCTTCTTCCAGTCAGATTTTCTCATTGGGTTTCAGGGTGAGTTGGAAGTCTTAACAGGGTTTGGACATCATCTGTAAGCCCAGAGCAGCAGTGTCATCTGATAAGTAACTTCTTGTAAATCTTCTGCCTTAGCTACAGCACGATTTCTGCTTTGGCTCTTGTAGTGATGTAAGTTATACCCCATTTCCCGTGAATGAATAATCAGACATTGATTTGAGGGGGGTCCCAGCAAACACTGCACCTTTTGTGACAATCCTCAGGACTCCGTGAGGTCAACATCTCACTTGTAGCTTGATGAGAGCACTGAAGCCCTTCTTCCAGAAAGCACCAGAAGATCCTGGATGGTTATCAACCATCAGTGCTATAACTTCACAATGGTGCAAAAGATGGTTCTCTCTAAAGCTGATCTGGGATGCACAAGTCAGTACTGATCCAGAGGGGAACCTCACAGCAGACTAGAAATACCTGTTACTGATTCCCCAAGGCTACCTCTTGTGGATCCTGGGTTCTCCTTGCAGGTTTCCTGTCCCAGAGCCAACTGAGGACTCAGCTGAGGATGTGAGCATCGCCTCAGTGTGTACACATAGTCCAGAGGGTAGTGCAAAGCTTCCTTCTTCAGTGAGAACAGCAGGTAGATGCAGCCCTGGAGAAAAAAACCCAACATCTCCAACTACTTCCACAGTGGGATTTTTAAGACAGCAGAGCCAAAGAATGGGCTCTGCTCTGTGAAACTCCTTGGGAGCTGTGTCTTGCTGCAGTAATGAAGGTGAGTGCAATCTGGGAAGAAATGCCTGAATAAAATGGCTCTGCTTTTGGTGTGTGCTCGGCAACTGGTGGGGAAGAGAGTGTCACGACTGCGGATATTCCTGTCCCTCTGGGTGGGATTTCTGCTGTTTGCCACGTGCTGTGTCCTGCAGCATTTGAGGAAGGTGTATGAGGATGAAGGTCCCTGGCACCTGGAAGGCAGAAGGTCTCCAATGAATACTTGAATCAAACGGGACTCAGCCAAACTGGGACCCATTGCACTAGGAGACACTGCAGATTAGGAGGTGGGACTCCGCTGGCTCACAGGGATGCTGGTCCCATGCCTGTCACGTCCCAGAAATGCTTCCCCGGTCTCACAGACAAGAGCTCCAGGACATATCTCAAAGTGCTGAAAGTCCTGAACCTTGCCCATCTTAAATGATATAAATCAGATTCCCACTTTCCTAGCAACATGGAGGCTGGAGAGTCCTGGTTTTATTATTGCTTTACTGTGCCAACAGCTCTACATCAAGCCTATTACATTTACATTCCTGCTTTCTGAATAAGGGAAGCGGGTAACAGTATGGTGTACCTGGAAAACGCATCTGCAACATTAGTTTAGGCTTGCGGCTCCCTGGAAAGACCCAGTGAACTGCAAGCAAAAGCAGTACATTGGAGTATTGCAAGAAAAAGCAATACATTAGCTTAGTACAAGCGATAATGTTTCCCCGCAATAGCCAGCTCAAGCAGCTCTAATAGCTTTCTACTGACTTTCTGCTGAAAGAATGGCTTTTAGCTCGAACAACAGAGATGTATCTTTGGGTAGGGGAGGTTCCCTCCTACCAGAGGCTGCTGTGAGCTCTGTGAGGGACACTCCAACACTTCCGAACTGGAAAATCTGCAATCGAAATAACCCTGAAATATCCACTTTGGTGACATTGAAAAGAAACCTTACAGCTTCATAAATCAAACTGCAGTGAGGAAAGGAGGCAGAGGTTGCAAAGCCTGAAACTGGAGGGTTTAACCAATGGAAGGAGCACCTTGCGCCGTAACGCCCAGATTCAGCTTTATCAAAGTTTTAGGAGTAAGCGATGGTGTCCTGGCTGTGTCTGATAGTAAGAGGATGGATGGCTTAGTAAAGTCTGGGACAGGCAGATCTACAGCTGAGCAAATAGGATTGAACATGCAATATGTATCAGGCAACTCAGCCTCTTTTCCTCCTGGGGGGAATGCCAGCCATCTGCCATTTCACTGAATCCAGTTAGTATTCAAAATAATGGGAGTGACACAGAGAGAGGGGAGAGAAACGTATTTTTTATAAGTGGCAGCAAAAGGATCAGCTGCAAGGGTCTGATCTGCCATGGCTTGTGGCAAGGCTCTGGCATTACCCCCAAAACTTCTCATGCCATGCCCAGGGGAGTGTGGCGTGTGGCACTGGAAGGGGCCCTCCCTTAGATGCATGTAGTATCTGCTTTGCTTCTGTCAGCTGCTTAGAAAATTGCTTGCCGTGAAGAACCTGTCCAGGAGCGGTCCCCATCTATCTCCGTGGGGACTGGTGCCTTCTCCTTCCTCCCAGTATTGGGGATGGGGCAGAGGGTGGGGATGCTGCCGGTACTTCACAGAGCCATGGGAAAACGTCAGCAAGAGGTGGAGGAACATCCCACGTGTGGTACCACAGAGCTGACACCGACGGGCAGAGTCAACAGAGGAAGGCCAGCCAGGGAGAGCGGAAAGGTGCCACCTGTGCCCAGGGAGAAAACTGTGCTGTGCCCCGGTCCCTTCCGCAGCCCCGGCTGGGGCGCAGCCCGGGAGGGACCATGGTGTGGGGTAAGGCACAAAGCGCAGGAGCCACCCGAACCTCCTCAGTCCATCCCCTCTTCTCCCTCAGCAAAGCGTGCCCTGGCCAAGAGGAGCCAAGGCGGAGCGGGATGGGGGTGTGATGCGGGGAAGGGGTGACCCCGCTCTCAGCCGTCAGCGAAGTTTGCTAGCGGTGGCAGCAGGGCTGTAACTCTCCCTCTTGTAAACACTCAGCGGTTCCTTCATTCAGACAGCTTTAAAAGGAAATCCAATGTGCGTTTACAAGCTCCCAGCCCATTAACGAACGGGTTCATAAAGCAGCGAACAAAGGCTAATCAATATGCTGAGTGCAGGGGAGAAGGAGCCTGAAAGCATTCGCTAATCAGGGGGATGCTGCCGGCCTTATAAATAAGAAGGGTCTCTCTCTGATGGGCCCAGGGAGCAATTCGGCACCTTTCATCTCGGGTCGCCAGTAAACGCCTCTCTCCAGTAATGAGCCTGCTGCTCCCCTTCCTCCCCAGCGCGGAGCAGAGTGAGGAGGAGGAGGCAGGCGGAGCGGCTGCTAATGGTGACTTGCCACAGGGATCAATAGACGGGTAGCAAATTAACTGGGCTCCCGTGGGAGGGGATTTGTCGATAAGCGGGGTGGCGGGGAGTGATCGGATGGCTGTGCTGCTTCGCAAATACCAGCCTGTAATGAACCCCCGAGGGGGTGGGAGGAAGGGGACCCTCCTGCTTGCCTGGGATGCTGCCTTGCCCTACCTCAGCCTCCATTAGCATACATACCGCTTTGATTTTTCCCCCTAACAAGTTCTCTCGCTGCCTCTCTCCCTCTGTGAGGTGCTGCTCCCTCCAACAAAACTCCCGTAGGTGCCCCTGGGAAGAGGGAAGGGTCCTTGGAGCCCAAACCCCCCATGCTCAGGGCACCTCACAAAGGCTTTGCCTTAGGACATCTCTGAACCCCTTCCTAAGAGGCCTACAGCCTTCCTGACCTGGAAATGTGATGTGCTTGAAAAAAAACCCTGACCTTTTTTCTTAGCCTCATGGCCATCATGGCACTGTGCTGTGCGGTGGGGAGGCAGGCAAGGAAGGTCTCAGCCGGGCGTTCCTCCATCAACCCCTTCCTTCTCCTGGGCCTGGGGGAGGAGAGACTGCTTCCCCGGGCGATGAAACTGGCAAAGCACGCTCCGTTCCCGGCCAAGCCTGGCGACTTGGTCGATCTTTGATTTTTTTTGTCAGCACTCCCAGAGACTGAGGTGTCCTCAGGCCCCTCTGCCGGCAGCCGGCTCAGGAGGATGGAGGAGGAGATTGATGCCAGCCAACTGCTCCACAGAGCAACCCCTCGGACGTGGGGCTGCCACGAGGCTGGGGTTACAAAGCAAGCGTCTTCAGAAGAAACTAATGCAGCCTGTCTGGACCATTGCTTGACCCTGAGCTGCTCCAGCTACAAAATTAGGGGAACAGCCCTTGGCTGGGAGCCCTGGGGGGGCCCCTGCCTGCACTCCTCGCCTGCACATGGGGCATTAGTCCTGGGGTTCTGCACCTCCGCTGGAGCCAGCAGAGAGGGCAGGAAGGGGGTAAGGAGTGATCGCCTGCTGGACCAAGCCTGGCTGGGAAAGGGCAGGAGCTGCAAGTTGTGGCACCTGCTGGAGGTGTTTTGAACAGGAAATTTGTGCACAAGTAGTGCTTTTAACAACTGGAACAGATTTCATTATCTTCATGGTCATATTAGGCAGCCCTGGCAGGAGGGTGGGTGGATAGGAAGGACAGCAGCAGGGGAAAACAGTGGGCTAAGAAAAGCAAGTCCTGAGCACATACAGAGAGCAGGATGACCCTGCTGGAGTGTGAGTCATGTCTGCAGAGCAGATCCATATTTAGTACCTCTCCTTCGCTGCAGACTTTAAGGCGCAGCGTAGCAAGGCATCTGTCAGCTGCTGAGACAGCCAGGGACTGGATTTCCCAGGGCAGGTGGCCAAGAGGCGGGTGCCTCGGACTCCTGGAAGCCACCACCGGCCTCTTTGCAAGGCGAACCTTGCGTTTGGGCAATGCTGAGCGTTCCTCCTGGAGCTGACCAAGGAGACCCTCATGGTCCTGGAGCTGGCCCAAAGCAGAAGTCATGAGAGGGACCTGGGTCCCGTTAGATTTGTGGGGGACACTCAAGTTCCCTGGGAGGCTGGGGAGCGTGTGGGCGTGTGTGTGCCGGAGGTGCATCCCTGAGCACACATCCCTGAGCACACAGAAGTGGGCGTCCCATGCCTCTCGCTCCTAATGCAGGCGGAGGAGGAAATGGGACGGAAGCCTCCAACCTCTTCTGTGGCAGGCAGCCCAGGCAGCCTTCTGACAGCGAGCGATCTGAAGGAGCAGGGGCGATCTCCCGGCCCTGCTGCCTGTGCTGCTCTGGCAGGGAAAGTTCTCGCTGTGCTGGGAAGGGCTGCCCCTCCTCGACTGCCTGACAGCTTGTGTCAGGGGGCTCATTTGGTGCAGATCCAGCAGCAAGTTCAAATCACATTTAATCTTGCCTGCACGCACAAAAGAGAAAATCCCATTGTTTCTGCTACTAGCTGCTTGACTGGCTGCCCAAACAAACAGGCAAGATAAAGTGACCCTGGGCATCTCTGCTGAGCTGTGGCCAAGGCTTGATTGATCAAATGAACCTGCAGACAGAGAACAGAAGAGGCCAGGGATTTGCTCTGCCTTGGCCATCCTCCCTCCAAACGCTGCTGGCACCTGGAGTGGGGTCCCCTAGGCAGCCTTATTGCCGGGGGGCTGGGGGACCAGTAACAGGACCAGCTTTATGGTGGGGGGAGAAGGGAAGGGAGGTCTCCCCATCTGGGAGACCAGGGCACCAAGTGATCAGCATGTTGCTTGCAGGAATAAAAACAGCATCTCTTTGGGAGGCAGCCTTTGTCCAGCCGCTGGGACTACAGCTTGTTCGCCTGCCCCCCGTCTCTGCTTCCCTCTCCGCTCGTGGTCAAAGTCCCCAGTGTCTGTGGGCATGCTTCGGAAGGTATGCTCAGGACCATGCTGTTAACAACTTGAAAATGGTCCTTCCTTCCCTCCTTCTGTCTCTCCCTCACTGCCTTCTGCACCCTGCTTTCTCATCCCTCCGTCTCTCCTTCCCATCTCGTTGCTGGTCTCCACCTGCCTTCCTCATCCCTCCTGTCTCTCCCTCCCATTTAATCTCATCCTCCCGCTGCAGCGGAGCTGTGCCTTTCAAGCAGCCTATTGAAGGGACTTGCCAAAGGAGCCATTAGTTGGAAGCAAAGCGGAGGCCTGCGATGCTGAAAACAAAAGGGGCGGTGGTGGAGAGCAGGGAGGGAAGAGCTGGTCTGTATTATGCAGCTCTTCTCTGCTGCCAAGTTCAGAGTGACCCCCTCGCTATGTATCAATCAATCAGCCACGCTGTGACAGCCATTTGTGAAATGAGTTCAAGCAGTCCCATTTGCATTCCCTAACGAAGACGGCGGCTCACAGAGCCCCAGCCGCATTTCCCCCCCCCTTCGGCCCCAGTATGAGAAGCATGAGCATCTGCCAGGGTTTCTGCTCCTCTGGAGGAGAACAGCTCTCACCGGGAGCGAGGAGAGAGGACGGTGTGGGAGCGTGAGGAGAAGGGACCTAAGAGAAATCTAAGGGTGACAGCAGAGGCTGGCAAGCTCCTGGCTCTTTCAGGCTTTTAGGAAACAGCTGAGAATGAGTGTATTGTCCCAACAAAAACACACTGCTTTGTTGACATAGCAGGGGCTGAGCGTGAGGCTATCTCACCTCTTGGTCACCGTTAGCAGTGAGGAAAAATGGTCTATGTACAAGAACGGAAAATAAGATTAGATTGGACTCCCTGCCTCTGTAGCAAAGCCCTTTGAGGTTAAAATGATGTCTGGCTTTGGAGGCAACTTCTGCTGGGGCAATTTGGCAGGATCTTCTGGGCATTATTGCTCTTCCTCCGGTAGCAGTGAAGCCTGGCTCCTTCCCCAGCATCATCCGAGCAGTTTCCCTGCACAAAGCTCTGCCCTAGCAAAGAGCCAGCGTGTGCCCTCAGGCCTGCTTGCTCTTTCTGTGGCATCCGTGGTCACGGAGTGCCTGTGCTTGGGCAGAGGGAGGGTGCCCGCAGGATGGCTGGAGTTCTGTGTTCAGAGCCTCTGTACTGAAGCCAGTAAAAGACTGTGATGCTATAGGTATAAGTCCATATAAGCAAGCGCTCAAGATTAAAAAAAGGCAGCATTGTATCCCTCTTCACCTGTTAAGTGCTTTGAGATCCTTGAATATAACATCTGATATAAATGCAACGTAATTATTATTTTGCAAAAAATTATTTGTTTCCTTCCATTATACCCACACGCACCAAGGCGTACGTTCCCATTGCCAAGCATTTGTGCATAATCTCTAGAGAGGGGCTTGTCTGATGTGTTTATTCAGTGTAAATAAGTTAAATGCTGGGGAATGAACAGTTCTACTAATTGAATTTATTCTTGTAAATTTAATGCCATTCTAGCCAAATGTGCCATCAAAAATGTGCATTATTTTGTTCATCTGCATGGTCACCATTGAAATTCAGAGAACGCATCTGAAATCCTAGTGCATGGCTGGAGGAAATGGTCTTTCCAGCAACCCATGGAAATACTGTGTGGAATTTCAATATTTGTATATCCAGAATGACTACTTGTGTTCTTATAATAGAAGGATCAGTGACTGCAATTGTAATGCTGAAATGTGCCCACTGTGAGAGAAAGTACAGTTTCTTAGTTTTTCTTACTTCTCGCATATGGATTCCTTTGAGGTTTAGAGTCCCTGTGCTTGTTCTGTGCCCAGAGAGGATTTTAAAGTAAAGAGGAAAGGGCCAAGGAAAATCTATAGGTTTTTCTATAACTGTGCTTTATGTACATTGTAAGACTTACATCCGGGCATAACTCAGCACCAGTCAGGCATATTTTGCTCTAATTCAAGCTGTTTTATAGCTCTTATGGAGAACTGACAGCAATGAATGACCTGTTTGTGAGGACACTATTAATTGATTTGGAAGTCCTGAGTGCAGGAGTTTCTTTTTATATCTGAGTGCTAGGAGGGTCTGTTATGTTTCTTGAAGCTCTTCAGCCATGTCTCACACCACAGTGGGTCATATATCTGCTGCAAACCCGGTGTGATCCTTTTGAGCCTGTTGCGTGGCAGTTCAATGAGATGGTTTGGAGGTGGAGGAAGCTCCTGCTAGCCCTGCCGTAGGAAGGAAAATAAAGCAAAGCAGGGAACATCATTATGCCATTGCCCACGTGCTGAGTAGGGTATACAGCTCTGGCTTCTCCAGCTCAAATGCGTTTTATATAGTAGAGCTAAAAAAGGCTCAGAGCAGGGCAGCAGCAAGGATGACCAAAGGTGGGGAATGGCTTGAGTGTGAAAAATGATGAACTGGGCTAGGACCCCCCTGCCTGGAAGAGACAGGTGAGGAGCTATGAAATCGTGAGTACCATGGAGAAGGAGAACAAGGGACAATTGTCCTGTCCCAGCATCGGGACTGGGGGGGTCAGAGGGAACTGGCAGGCGGCAGTTTCAGAAGAGACCAGAGGAGGTGGCTCTGCGGCAGGGGCATTGCTGAGCAGTGAAACGCCTGGGGAAGCGGGCATCTGGAGCATCCCAAGTGCGACTGGACAACCGTGAAGGAAAAATCCATCGTGAAGTATTGAACACAGGAATGCCACGTGTGAGCCAGGACGTCTCTAAGCCAAAGGGGGCTGGGAGAGTAATCTGGGGAAATCCCACGGCGTGCTTGCCCTGCCCTCATCTGCTGCTGGCTGGAGACAGGCTCTTGAGTGAGACGGGTCTCTGGTCTTACCTGATATGACTGCTGTTGGACTTTCATGTCCATTGCTCAGAAAACACCCTATGGCAGTCTGATCAGCTTTAAGAACACTAAACTTTAGAGAGTTACATAAGTATTAGCTGCTTTATCTTCATGCCATTAAATATCGTTAGGTCCCTACTATGGGTTTAGCAAAACCCCAACGAGCCAAGAGGGAGAAATAATTGCAGCCCGTATGCCTGAAATCATCCATCCCACTAAGGACTGCAATTCAGCTCACCAGCTGTAATCACATCAATTAACCTTTGTTCCATTTAACATTAGGAGGGCCATAGAATTACAGTTTTTGTAATTAACCTCCTAAATAGGGATGCATCCAAAACAAAGAGAGATCCCTATGTCTCCCAGGCCCGTGCAAAGGCAGGGGGAGAGAGATGAAGGTTATTAAACAAAATGAAAGAGGGCTTAATGCCCACTGAGCTCTGTTGTTGCCTTGCAGGGGGAAGGGCTGCTCTGAGGTCCCTGGGCTCGGGAGCCTCCTGGACGGGTGGCACCAAGGCCTTGGGTCCAATGCCAGGGAAAGGAGGGACCCGGGATCAGAAGCAGGGAAAGGGGGAAGCTCTCAAGGCCTGAGTAAGGGTGAATAAAGGAAGTTGCCTCCCCAGAAAGGTGGCCTGTGGAGTACCGCAGCCCCTCCAGGAGCAAGTGCCTAGCTGAAGACCCACGGGCTGCTTAGGACCTGATCTCTGCTGCCCCATCAGAGGGTCAGACGGCAGAGCTGGCCTCGGGGGGAAAACACGGAGCAGCCGTTTAAAGGGAAAAAATGGAGAAGATTCACTGAGCAGCAATGGGAAAGTAATTGAGCTAAACTGAAACGTAATTGGAAAATAATCATGGTGAGCAGCAGTTTAACACATTTTATTGTAATTTGAACAGAAGTTGCTTCATGAGTTTGTGTTCAGCCCCATCTCGGGGCTTGTGGTGTGTTGTCTATAGCATAGACAAAAGACTCTTTCTGTGGCTTGGGACTGAAGCCAGAAACAGACTCTGCTCCCCCATCCTCACTGCCACCTCTGTCTCCATACGCAGTGCTGGGGAAGAGCGGGAGGAGGAATCCAGTTTCTCCAGCGGCGTGGGAGAAGGATGGTGGTACCACCCACAGCAGGAGGTGGTGGCTGCCGGCCGGGGAGACGATGCTGGGAGACCCCACTTGCTTGCTCCGGCTTAGTCGAGAGTATTTTCTGTCCATGCTTTCCATGTGTGGTTTTGCTCCAAAGCTGCTTATGCAAAGTATTCAATAAATACCCCCTGAAACCTGGAGGAGATGAACAAGGTAATGTGAAGAATAATGAAATGTCCCTCAGCCTCCGGGGAAGCAGTATTGACCAGCCATGGAGAGAGCTCGTAATGAGGCCCACTTTACCCAGAGAGAACAGTAATAGCCTTCCCTTTTGCAGCCCCGCCTTGCCATCCCTGTAAATTGTGTTTGCTCAAGAAAACGATTTGTGCAGGAAAGGAGCCAGGCAGCAAGTGCGGACTGGAGAAGCCGATGTGGAGGGAAGGAGAAAGGTTGGGGGGAGAGTCATGGGCCAGATGCGGCTCCCCAAGGTCAGTCGCTGTTGCAGACAAGGTCTGCTGTGTAAAATGCCCCTCTGGACCCTGCCGGCCCAGGATCCCGGGGGCAGGAGACTTTGGGAGTGTGGGAGCCAGAGCTGGAAGCAGGGGGTGGATTCTGTGCTCCGTCAGTGCAACCCTCGTCCAAATCGTGTTTTCCCCTTGCCTCACCCACGTATCTCTGTCCAAACCTCTGTTCTTTGTGCAGGTGGTGCGATCTCTGCACCAGTCCCACTCTGCCCTGATGATTACCCCAGCTCCTGAGCAATGCCCCTGCCCCCAGCCCCTGCTCCGCTGCAGGAGGCTTGCAGGATGCCTCTGGATGCAGTGCACTCGCACGGTGGGTTAACTGGCCACTCTCCGCTGGCCCCTTTACCCACCACTGTCTGCTGTGGAGATCCCCTCAGCTGTGGCAGAGCATCCGGCAGAGCTTGCGGTCCTGGGCAAATGATCAGCCCCAACAGGAGTGTAACCCAGATAAACTGCATGCTCAGCGACCGGGCTGCAGTTTCCCACCCGCAGCGGCTCTTGCTTTGTAGCCCATGACCCAGGGTTCCCAGCAGCCTCTCCCGCACCACAGTGTCTCTCGTTTCAGCAGTTGTAGAGATTTCTAGAGCGCACCATCTACTCACCTGGTTTTAACTGTGCTATCTGTTTAAGGCAGCATCCTGCCTACCTTAACCTTTATTGCGTTATCCCTGTGCTTTCCATTCCTCATTTCCATTCCTTGCCCCCTTGTTATCTGGGGAGGCAACAGGTCTCTGTCACTTTGCCTAGCTTTTCTTCCTATTCATTTCTCTGCCTTTTACTGTCAGAGCTTCCTTTGTCCGCTCCCTCCTTGAGCAGCATCCCAGTTGGGACCAGCATCTCATTAGACTGCAGTTCCCTTTGCCTTGGTCCGGTGTACAAAGTGCCAGAACATCTCAAATTGAGCTGGGACTCTTGTCTCACAGACAGCAAGGTCACTGCAATCCAAGGAGCTCCTAAGCATGTGTGTATATGATGCAGCCCACATTCACACAGTGCAAAAGGTAGCTCTGCAAACTTTAGAGCTATCTAAGTCCTTAAGCTGGTGCATGTGAGCACCCACACACTGCATCATTTGTTTGGCAGATGGTGGGGGAATAAGGGTTTATTTTTATTATCATTATTATTGTATCATTTATTTCCTCCATGATGTCCAGAGAAGAGACTCCTTCCTGCCTCCATGGCAGATGAGAGAAGGGGGCAGAGGAAAGCACCAGACGGTGGAGAGCTGAGATAAGGCAGGAACCTGCTAAGCGCGGTTGGGAGATGTGAGACTTGAGTGTGTGGTGGATCACAGACATGTGATGGTGTGGTCTGCCCCAGGTGGGTTTCTTCCTCTCTGCTACACTCTGATGTGGTCCAGTATATGGTCAATCCAAACTGATATTTCCAAAACTTTGTGGTGTCTTCCATGGTCTCACCCTGGCCCTTGGGCCAAGGCGATTCTCCCCCTGAGCTGTGGACAGCCCCATGCTGGCACCCTCAGGGGATGTCCATCTCCCCCCTCCAGGCAGGGACCAGAGGGATTAGGTTTCACAGTGCCCTGGAGAAAATGCTCTGGAAGCTGTCAGCCTAAAGCAAATTGGAAGAGCCCTCCTACTGTGTTCAATCTGTTGATTAAAGCAGCAGCTGATCTTATTGTCATTCCTAACAGATCAGCCCTGAGTTTTCCAAGGCTGCTGCTGAGCCCATTGTTAGCTTGGCTGGTTGCAATGATCTGAATTTATCCTAAGGGTTTTTGGTTTTTTTTTCTTATGGTTTTGAGCCTGCTCAGAAAATAACTTCTTTCTCATTTTGTTTTTATTGGGGTTTCACGTGGAGGAACCTGCCAAGCTGGCAAAAAAACTTTGGTCATGAGTTGCTGAGGGATGCTGAAGCAAATCAAAATAAAACAAACTCCATGAAATCAGAAAAAGCTAAGCTAGGGCCAAAACAGACCAGATTCAAACAGACCCCATCAGACCAGCCCCAGCCAGACCAAAGAGACCTACCTTGACTTGAGCAAACCAGACCAGATATATTTGGGTTAATATTTGAGTTGAGTGGAATAGAAAGGCCTTTGGGCAGGGGAATAGAAGGGCATTTTCTTTCCTGCTTCCACTGACTCCAGGAGGAGCCCTGCTCTGCTTTCCCTGGGAAGTGGGCCTTCTGCTCATGTGCAGGGCTCCCTAAGGTGTGATAGCTACTTGGAAAGCTTGCCACAATGCCACAGCATTTCAGGGGGGACCACTTTTCTTTCTGTAGGTAGAAACAGGGCCCTGTAGTAAAAGCCAAGTGAAAGAGACTCATCCTTACCCATTATTTACTGCCTTAGGAATCTCTGGAAACAACATGGGAAATGGTACCCATCGGTATCACAGCACTGACTGTGACTTTTCTGCTATGGTTGATGTCAGATTCTAGCCTTGATTTCCTCCTACGTGGAGGTGACACACAGCCCTGATCTAAATGAAGGGGTTAAGAAGCTATGTGCCTATGCCATATGCTCACAACCAGCAGCACCCATTCATGGCCTTGCTGCACTCCACACAACGAGGTATGCAACGGCAATCCCAAACAGGAACAGTGAGTGTTAAATGGAACAGCTCTCTGGAGACCAGGTATTTACCAGACTGTCATTATCCATTGAAGTTCCTTATGATTTTTTTTCCCATAAACCCAAGGAAACAAACAAACAACCCAGCAGAAATAATTTTCTGCAGTCTCAACAGTTAGGATAAAATCTTTGTTTTTAGACCCTCTCTTCTTCCCCATGCTTCAAGTTGAGCTCGTTACTTTTCCCAGCTAATTAGCATGCAGCCTGCAGGTTCCACAGCATCAGCTAAATATAAACCATCCTTTTATTTTTTCCTTTTGTTTGAGGGCTGTTGACAGAGCTTTTTGTTCACTTGAAAGGTAGAGGATTAGCCATGTGAGGTTCATTCCTCATGTCTGTCTCCTGTCATCAGAGGACAGTGGGTCCCATCCATTAGCCAGGCACATGTCCAAGGCAATGCATTGGGCAAGGCTTCAGATAGGACAATGTCACAGCCAGACTCAAGGGAGTGAACTCCTGGGCTCTGCCTTGGCCACAGTCTAGTGCTGAGGACAGGAGCTCAGCTCTCGTCAGTCCTGGCTTTTCCTCCCTGCCTCTTGACTGTACAGAGAAGTTACCTCCCTTCAATGTGCTTCGTGTTCTCCATGGGGTGTTTTGGGAACAATCCTGCTTGGAAAGAACAGTAGGTGAGGTCTATGAATAGGACAGTTGCAGGAGGGTTGATCCCAGTCATCGACCTTTTGATTTAACCAGCTGGTACCTGTAAAATTCTATGAGGTTTTCTAAGAAATGAGCCTCTAGCAGACCTGGGGCAATGATACGTGTCCTCTCCATGTGCTTTCCAGGCTTCTACTAACAGAGCTGGCCTCTGTACCTGGCATTGTAATGCCTTAGGAGCAATGACATCCCAGACTGAGGAAGGATGAACACAGCCTCTGATGTTAATTTCTCATCATTTGGTGCCCCCTGTGTCCTTTTTATACCCATTAGGAGGACAGGGTGACATTAAGGGAGCCACAGACTGCATTTCAAAGCCTAAGGGATCCCATCTTGGCTGAACTGTAGCTGACATTTCACCCACCCTGGGCTTTAATGTGCAGGAAAGACCCTCTGGGCATGATACACAACCGTTTTATTGAGCACTGAAACACAGCATTCTCCAGCTGGGATAATAAAGGAGGGGATCTTTTTTTTCAATGGCTCCTGATGGAACACGTTATGAAACCCTTTGTGAGAGGCTTTAAAGAGTGCCTTTAAAATTAATTCAAATGGAGTGAGACTTGGCAGAGATTGAAGTGGAAGAAGAAGGTGGGGGATGGAGAACCTCCAAACCAAGGGAAATCATTCCCGGAGCATGAAGAAAGCTGTCTGCAGGATAAGATCTCTTTCCTCCTCCCAACCCACGAAGCAGGTGGCAAGACTCAGATTTCCCTCCCTGAAGTTGGCACACAGCCGGCCAGTTTAGCACCAAGTCGTTGCTCTGGCTTGGTCTGGTTGGTCCCAAAACATTCACTACCCACCAACCACAAACAGTTTGATGTGGACCCTCGGGGTGACCAGGTGATTTGGCTCTAGTGTGATCCCAAATGAATGTCCCTTTGGGCCTACACCATGTCTGCAGCCAAAAGGTTCCCAGTCACATCCATCCCACTCTGCTGGCAAGGCTCCTACTTATTCTTTGCTTCCTGTAGGAGGTGGAAACAAACACTGCCACCCCTTATAACATCTGTCCTTCTCCACTCTAGGGCTGTTGCTGTGACTTCTCTCCTTTTCTACCCAGTTCCACTTATCTACGGTTGGACTTGATGATCTTAAAGGTCTTTTCCAACCTATACAATTCTGTGATTCTGTGATCTCCTGTCTGTGTCCAGCACCACCAGTGATTTCAGCATGAAGAAGAAAGTTAAAAAATGGACAAGACCCCCCTTCCCAGCACACACTGTTTTGTAGGAATGTATAAAACCAAGGAGTCTGAATCTATCAGTTCAAGAGGAAAGACCTTCACCCTGTTGAGCTGATACCTCATCTTGCCTGTGTCCTGCTTGCTGATACTTCATCCCAGCAAGCCCAGAAAGCTGGGCAGTCCACCTTGCATCCCAGTCCCCTGCTGCTGACCCAAGGCTGTGCTGCCCTCACATGAGGACAGCAAGGGATGAGGGACAAGCCATCTGCTGAGGGGACAGCAGCATCGGCAGGCACGAGACAGGGACTTCTGTCCCAGACGTTTGTCTGACTGGTATCCAGGGCTGTTGGATGTCCAGAAACCAGTGCTCAAAGTGTTAAGACTGGTAGAGCCAGGGCTGATGTGTTAGAGGCTTTCTGGTGCCTTCTAGTTCTGCTGGGGAGCCTGGTGAAAGAGAAAGCAGGTGCTTTCTGATAAAGGCTTGTTTTCTGAGTCAGATTAAAGACTTACTATAAGGAGTAAGGGGATGAAATTTGAAGAAGGGATGAGCGTGGAAATCTGTATGGTAAGGTCTCTCCTACATGTTGAAGTCTTCTTCAGAGGGAAGAAATAAAAATTAGTCTGGAGGTGAAGCACAAGAGAGCTGGAGCCTGCTTTGGCCTTGGGAGAGGAAGTAAGGGAATAGTGTTTGGGAATCTCCATGCTCTGCCAGCAAAGCCTTATGGTGCAGTACAGGTCTTGTGTCATCTCTGGGCTTTCCAACAGCAGCACAATGGCACACCTATGGTACTCAAAACAAAGAGAGAAGCTAGAAATCCTGTAGCTTGACCACTAGCCTGACTCTGCCATCTTTTCCTTAAATCCAGCCTCACTGCTACACTAGAGCCACTAGTTTCAAAACCTCAGTTCCTCTGTGCCTGCTCCAAAGTACGTTAACTGTGCAAGCTGGGGTTTTCAAAGCTGGAAATATGCCTCGGGCTGTTTTAATGTTTCATCTAAAGTGGGTCATTCATTTCTGAGGAGAAGATTAGGGAAAAAACAAACACCACTGCTTTGACCACACTGAACAAAATTCTGACAGATGGGTGGTTGGAAAGTGCAAGCTTATATGTTGGAGATGGGAATCGATGTTCGTAAAATACCACTCAGCCTAACTAGAGCTGCCCCAGTGAAAAGCCATGCATCTTTGAAAACTCCCCAGCCCATCTATTTTCTGTAGAGACCGGTTGCAGCTGGACCGCTCTGTCCTCTGAAGGCTTGTGTGTGCTGAGCTTGCTCTGCCCACGGCTCCTGCAGTCCGGTTTGGCAGCACTTCTGGCATCTACAGGGTGATTTTTTTGGTGCAGCTGTTACTCTGTTGTATCATGGTAAAGTTTTCAGTCCACAAAGGATCCTACAGCACTACTGCTAAAAGATCTCTCCCCACCTCACTGTGCTCAGGAGTCTCCCCTGGGAGTGTGGGTGGGTGAGGTAAGGCAGGAGGCAGCTCCTGCTCTGAGAACTGCCCTGGCTGCTGCACATGGTGAATGTGGGGAAGGAGTAAATCAGGGGATTGCAAAAAGCAGAAGGATGATCTCACGCTGCCCACCCCAAGGGACCGGCTTGCTTTCTTCCTCTGTCACTGAGATCCTTGCTGTCAGGGGAAAGGTTGCATAAGGTAAGATGTTCATTGGGAGCAACTCGTTCTTCCTTTTCTGAGTAATGAGCCTGATTTGTGCTGGCCATTATAACCAGATGGACTCATGCTTCAAACACATAAAATCCCATGTAAACCCTGAAAAATCAGACTTTAAGATCTTTGCAAATCTAGCATCCCAAATTAATGATAATTTTGAATGAATTTGGCTTTGTTTCTGTCCCTCAGTTCATCAGGTATGAAGATAATAAAACCACCCAATTCAGCAGGGAAAGTGCTGATGAACAATTCATTAATACCTGTGGCACTCAAACACTATCATGAGAAGAACTTAGAAAAAGTTTTGAGGAAGGGCTTTGCTGAAGGGTGAATGAACTGGAGCCAGAGAGGCTGAGGCAAAACTGGGGGGACTGGAGCAATGGAAGTCAACATGAGCAGAGGGAAAAGACTACCTCTCATTGTGGTCCCTCAGTCTGGAAACCTTCTCCCTGGTCCCTCTGAGGAGAAAAGGCATGGGGGTACTTTTCTTGGGGTGCTTGGTGATAGGACTGGAAGGATGCTGAGGAACAACCATGCCCTGGTACCTAGGAACGGACCAGACGGGGCTACATCGGTCATCTCTGTCACAGCATCCTGTCCTGTAATTCCCTTCTAGAAAGGAGCACAGAGACAAATGGAGAGAAGAGACAAATGGTTCTCCTGGAGAGAATGTGGTCTTAAAAAAAAGGAACTCCACCAAGCCCTGGCTCCGGTCTGTGTGCCAAGGTGCAAGGCAGCACAATGTCAGCTGACATACCTGTCGCCATGCTGCTGGCCCCCATTGCTCCTGCTCCTTGTCCACCCCACACCCCAGCGTTGGACTGAGAGCAGTCTGCTTGTGCTATCAGCCCAAATGCAACTAGGGAAGGAAGAGCATGTGTTAAATATTAAGTAGCATATAGCCATTAAGCACTTTTGAGAAATTTCAGCTTGGGTGTAAAAACTTACTGAACTGCTAATCAGTGGATTATCTGCCAAGTGGTAGTTTACATCAACAGAATGGATTATTCGTTCGTGCACACAATGTGAGGCAAAATCATCCCCAGAGCTCTGCTCCTCAGATGGGCTCCCTCCCTCTGTTTCTGATCCCCACCTAGACAGTTTTCTCAACCCGCAACACTCTGTCTTTTCCCTTAGTGCCTCGAGATGGTAAGTTATTGAAGGGTTTAATTTCAAATATTGACACTGCAAAAGTAGGAGTCAGGTGTGGGAGTTTTCTGAGAGGTGGCTCACATATGCAAAAAAAAGAACAGGGTGGTTTGGTTATAATGGGGTGGTTCTTCAGCTGCTGGGCAATTCAAAGCATCTGACATACTTCTTTGTATGGCACAGTGGTAATATGAGCTCCCTCTATCCCACAGAAGTCCATTATTTATCGAAGAGATCAAAGTGATCTAAGTGATGAGAATAATCCATCTGGAGGGTTGGATGGAGGTAACGCACATCCCCAGGTGATCCAAGTGTCTGAACCCACATGACTCCGACTTCTTTCATGATATATCACCAGAGGCATCAGGACATGGATCTGCAAGTGTCTCTTGACTGTGCTAGCTCTTGGTGGACAGCCTAGGTCAGGTCAAGCAGTGAGCTACTACTTTGCACCAGGTTAGAAGTTACCTGCTTGGGAGAGAAGTATGCTTTGCAATAACCTGAGTAGTTTGAGCTAAAATTTGATCAAAAAAGTGCCACAGCAATGGGGTTTTCCACTGGAAAGCTCCAATTTATTGAAACCCAGAGTGTGTAGCAATAAGAGCTGACTTCAGTGAACAGGGAAAAAATATATGTGCAAAAGTATACATTTGTAGGGAAAGAAAAGTTCCCAGATTGTCAAAACCATGATGAAACATTTGGGGCTTTCAGTTTGCGGCAGCTTTCCATTCTTGAAATGTTAGTTAATTCATACGTAGAAGAAGGAAAAAAAAAAAGCCATGAAAGCTCTAAAGGTTGAAGAGGCTGTACAAATAAAGGTCTGTAGCCTTGGAGCTGTTGGAGCGGCAAGCTCGCCGCACAGAGCCGGGCTGTCTGGGGGGAGCGATATCTCCCATCTCCTCCTTGGAGCACCGGGGCAGGCTCCCAGCCCTGGAGCAGCAGCCAGCTGCTGGCCAAGGGCTCCTCCTGGGCCCCCTCCTTCCAGAGGGCCATTTGGCAGGGAAAGGACACGTTGCCACCGGGCAAAGGGAAAGACACTGTGGCTTCCTTCTCTGCTGCTTTCCCCTCCCGAGTCACAGCTGGATCTGTCCCGGTCCCTCTCCTTCTCAGGCTGAGGGGAGGAAAGAGGGGAAGACATGCCGGCAGGGAGGGCCGGGCGATAGCAGCCTGTTTGTAACCCTCGATAAATGCCACGGTGCAGCCAGCGTGAAATGAAGAAATATTGCTCCTGGTAAATATTTATTTTATATCAGAAATTAGCATACCAAATGTAATTAAAAACAACTTTATGTGCACATCCCTCTCCCCCCCAAGTCTGTCAAATGACATCTTAGAATAACTAGTCATAAAGAATGTGGCCTAATTAGCAAGCATCCCAGCCTACTGTTGCTGTTTGATAATTACCCTACAATGAGCTTCTGAAATTAGGATTTCATTCCCCCTCTCTGCCCTCCTCCAGCGCTGGCTGGTTTTCCTCCTCTCCACTTTTATTTTACCTTTCTCCTGGTGAATACCTGAGCGCCTACGTGCCAGAGCCACCTTTGAAATCCCTCGCTTTGCTGAGCTGGGGATCTGTGAGTGACACCTGTCAGCAGAGGCACCCCTGTCACGCGGGGCTGATTTTGGAAGGAAGGTGCTGGGGTTTCACCTGCGCTCCTCGGCTCCTCATCCTGGTGCTCGGGAGCTCGGCTAGGGCGAGAAGAGCGAGGGAATGGGAGAGCTGGGATGGGGGGAGACAGGAGGGAGGCATCGGGAGGAACAATTAGAAAGGTCTGAAGACAAACAGGAGAGCAGTTAATCCCGATCTGGCGTGCGGCTACTTAATTGCTCATCCCGGGGCTGCTCGGGGAGTGCCGGCATGCAGTGAGCCTGCCGCCTCCGTACACCAGGGCATGTGTGAGATAAAAACTTGTTTTAAAGAGGGCTTACAAGTTGTAAATCCATCAGAAATGACCCATCAGTGGCAGAAAAAAAAGAAAAAGAACCAGATGGCACCTTGTGAAAACCTTTCTCCTTTTGTTGCTAGAGTAAAAACAAGGCTGCCTTCCCCAGCCCCATGAAGGCTCTGAGACCAAGGAGAGGGGCTGCTGGCTGCTGGGAGCCCCAAGTTTGGGGGCAAAAATGGCTCATTTTCCCTTCCTGAGATTTTGGACTATCCCCTTGTGATCCCTGCTGCTCATGCTCACATGCAGCCCTGTCTCACCCTGGCCCCTTCCTTGCAGATCCGTCCCCCCAAGAAGCATCCACGGTCTCCTGGGGCAGGGTGGGTGGAGGACAGTCTCTGGGGCAGGTCCCCAGGAGACCTACTGAGGACTCACCGCCTGCCTCAGACATCTCCAGCCTGCCTGTCTCTGCCCGAATGAGCCCCTTGCTCCCCTTCTCTCTAGGGGAGAGGACAAGGTGCTTTTAGGACCTGATTCGTCAGACTTAGTTTAGACATTGACTTCAGCATAAGACAAATTACGTCATGGAAGAGTCTGTTTTCTTCACTGACTAAGCAGAGACCCCAGGGTGACTTGCTCAGATTAAAAAAAAAACAGCAGTGAAATGAATCCCATTCTGAGATCTTGTTTTCCCACAAATAGAGGCTATCCAAGACAAAGCAGAGGAGAGGGGCAGCTAGTATTAAAGAACAACAGAATTAACTATAACGGGAAGCATTTCCCAAGAGGCTTTTCAAAAGAGGCTTTTCATCAGCACACAAGAGAGGCATTGGCTTTGTCTGGCTTTGTCTGGGATGCTTTAGCAAGAGGAATGAGGGCATGAAGAGCCAAGATTTTGTAGAGAGCAGCAGCTGAAAGGGTCACACTGGAGCTGAGTTCCCTGGAAATTCAGAAGTGATGCTGAGGCACCCTCAGCTCCATTGGCACACTGGTGGTTTTGATAGCTTGGTTGGAAGGGGGAGGTGTAAGGGAACCAGGGGTTTTGGGGAGTAACCTTGTGCATGTCTGGAAAGAACAGGTCTATTCAAGCCATCCTGCTATCTCTAAGGGCAGAAGAAAAGCTTTGTCCTACACACCCCTTCCATCCCATGTGGGACCAGAGACCTCAAATCCCAGTGTTGGTCACTTGCCAGTGGTGTGCCTTGGGTACAATGACCGGCACACTGGGAGGTCGGCTCAATGGGAGCTGGGAAGAGAGGCTGTGATGAGTTTGCTGGGTCTGCAAATGAGGAGGGGCTTTGCACAGATACGCCGCAGTAGGGGCTGTGACCCTCGTTGTTGCCTGCCAATGCTGAGTCTCATTTTGTATGAAGTTTGAAACTGGGTTTGGCGTGCCCAGAGATGGTTCCCCAGCCAGACCTGCCCCGCCTGGGGCACGCTGGGGCTGTTGCATGTTTCCAGCCCTGGGGTCAGCTCCAAGGCTGGGCTCTGAAGGGCTGTAGGTGCCATGAGGAACATGAAAATCACCATGCTGCTGGTGGGCTGAGATGTGCTGGCCAGAAGGAGGGTGGAGGGCCGGAAGAAAGGGGAAGGGACCTGGCTGGCTTAGAAAAGCCTTCCTGAGACTCTGCGGTAGCCTCTGTCCCTGTGCTGGCGGTTCTCCGAACTTTATGGAGACCTCCTCTGATTCTTGGAGAGGGCAGAGAGGTTCTCCATGCTGACATTGCAAATGCAGCAGCCCCAGGCACTGGTTTCCTAATTGCTGTGCATGGCTGAGTCCTCTTGGGGATCCAGCAAGGAGGGCTATTGAAGATAAAGAAGGCTGGTGTTTCATTTAAGTCATTAGAGAGCTCCTCAGGGAGCTGGAGGGGAGACAAAGTGAGAGGGATGGAGGGGGAGAGGGAGGGTGAGGCAGCAGGAGAAGAGGGGAGTGAGGAGACAAGGAGGGAGGGAAGGAAGGTGTGGTCGAAACAGGATGGAAAGACAGTGAAAGTATCTGGAAGGAAGAAAAAGAGAAAAGGAGAGGGGAGAGAAGGGAGTGTGGGTGAGGGAGATGGTGGGGGGTGATGGAGAAAGGATGCTCCCTCTGTCAGAGGATGAGGAAAAAGGCCTGGTGCTTACCAAGAGCAAGGAGCAGGAGCAGTGCAAGCCCCTTCCCCGGAGCGTGCTGTGCTGGGGCCCTGCGGCCGCCCGCTTCTTCCACCCCTCTTCCCTCCCTTTCACCCTGCTCTTCGTGCCACCTCCCCAGTTGTTCTTCTCCCCCCAGTTCCCCCTTCTGCAGCCATCTCCCTCCTCTGGCTTGGGCAGCATCAGGCAGATTTTTAATCTGGGAGATTTTTATTTTAATTTCTGACAGCAGCGAGAGCAGCGCTTAGTCTCCTTCACCCACTCTTATTTTCCTTTTTTTTTCCTTTTCCTTTTTAAATTTTTCCTTCCTTTTTCTTTCTTTTCCTTCTTTCCTTCTTTCCTTCTCTCTCTCTCTGTGTCTCTCCCTGCTTTTGGACTCCTAAGCCCTTCTCCATCTCCTGCCTCCCCCTGCATGGAGGGAAGCAGGCAGCCGTTTGCAGAGTAAGGGAAGGAGCCGACCAGCAGCGGGGTGAGCTCAGCATCGCAGCCTCTACTCTCAGGAACTTCTAATTGGAAATGGTTGGCTTGTTTTCTTTGGAAATATTTTCTGGTTAAAAAAATGGCCCTTTTCTATACACTCTTTATTTTGGGTAGCAGATTGTTGTTTCTGTCAAACATTATGTTTTGTAGATGGAAGAAAATAACAAATATGTACAACAAATATGTACTCTCTTTTCTTCCCCTTTTTCCACATGGGTAAAAAGAGACAAAACTCTACAAAAATGCCATGTCTGAAAAAGTGACATATTTTCACAGATTATTTTTCAGAAAGTGATTTTTTGTTGTGGTTGAAGAGAAAAAGAAAAAGACAGTTTTGATTAATTCTGCTGACATTCTGAATAGACAAAGAGAAACATCCTCGCTATGGCTATTTCACTGCTACCTTGCAGCAGGGGAAACTGAGGCATGGGCAGCTTATGGGTTGGCTCAAAGGCAAGCTATGATGAGTCTGTAGGAGAGTGAGGCATTGATCCTGGCTTGCAGGCAGTGCCATACCTGAATGTCTTCCCTGCTCGCCATGAATCCCATCTTAGCAGCTCACCAGCTCTGCAAAGGGCTGGCCCAGGGGGCAGAGGGGAACACAGTTCTTGCTTCTCCTGAGGATGGGGGAATGGGAGAGGGGCTGGATTAACCTTGTCACATGTGGCTAGTTGCCTTACAGACAATTATCTCCTTCCAGTCTAAAGTGCACCGTGCTTTTTCCCCGCTACACACAGTATATTTGCACCTCACCTGCTCCGGGTGCGTTCCACCCCGGTGTCAGCTGCACCCTTGCGCTCAGGGCAGTGGGCATACCAGATAAGAGCTGTGCACCAAGGATGTTTCTGCAAATGAGGAGGCCAAGGAGGAATGGGAAGGAGAAGATTTAATTGGTGGAGCTCAGGATGTTTTCCAGAGCTTGCAACACAGACTTTCTCAAACACTGGACGCATCAAACCTAATTACTCTCCAGGCTGGCCTGCTCCTTAATTAGAAAGTGTTTTAAAGCCCCATGTCGACTCCCTGCTGATAAAACCGCCTTGCAGTATGAAATGAGAACCAGCTGCCCCAGCACCTTGCAGCACTGCCCAGACCAAGGCAGGAGCGCAGGGTGCCCGGTCCTCTGCCTGCAGACAAACCCCACAGGTCTGCAGCTTTGTGGGGTTCACAGGTGCCCTCTGCCTCTGGCCACCCCACCTTCCCTCAGCCTATTTCCAAACAGGACTGTCCTACAGGATGAGTTTGCTTCCCGGGAATGAAGTCCCCTGGATAGAAATCCCAGTTCAGTGAGGGCATGAGGGGTTATCGTGGGTTCAGTCTTGAGGCTGGGCAAAATGAGAGCAACAAGGGGCAAGCAAGGGAGATGCTCCCTGGCTTTCCCTGGCATGGAGATGCCACTGCATCAGCCCTCCTGTCTGAGCTGGTCCAAGCTGTAGCATGTCCATGGGAGAGGAGGAAGCGCAGCCTCCTGCCTCTGAATGTGTCCCCCTCCCCTGCTCCCCTGGTGTCATTTCTCCCTTGGCCGGCTCCACAAACATCTTAATTTCATGCCTGCTTGTCAGGGCTGCTTTGTGAAACATCTGAATGACATTAGCACAGTTTAAGAGTGTGACAGACTGAGGAGCAGCAGCCTCCTGTGATCGCCTATTCCAGATGGTTAAGTGACAAATCTCACTTCTGATATCTTAACTAGAGAGGTGCAGCAGGCAAATGTTCCCGGGGAACACCTCCCTGCCCCTCCTGCACCCCCCCAGCTCTGTGCCTTTGCTGGGACCAGGCAGTGGTTAATCCAGACAGAAGGAGACATGCAGCAGATGCCACGTTCTTCAGGGACCCTGGAAAGATTTTCCCCTCCCTCTGACTTGCTGCTGTCTCATCTCAATTACGTGCACAGCCATAAACAGCTCAGGCAGACCTAGTGCTTGTTCCTGCAAGCATCTTTTGCCCAGCAGCTCTTCTCACTAGGGTGATACTCTATCACATTACCTTCCAATGGTATTTGCAGTCTCATAGGCATGCTTCAAGCCTCAAACCATCGCAGGATGTTTTGGGGAAGAAACTCTGCATTAACACTGATAGTGAAAGACAAGCATTGCTGGGGGAAAGTTCAGAGTCAAAACTTGATGTGTGCGTGTGTGTAAGGAAAATGTAGCCCAGGCTGGTGAATCCCCTTGCTCAGGGTGACACTGCAAGCTGCTTCATTTCGACTGCCTTGCTGAGTGCAGCTTTGCTTTCCAGTGCCACCCCTCCTGGGTTGTGTCTAATTCCTGGACCACTTCTTACATTAGTGGAAGAGTCTCCTACTACTATTACCTCTGGGAGTGATAGAAAAGCATTGTAGGACTAGTGCTTACAGGTTCAAACTCTGCTAGCAAGTAAAGCTAGAAGTTTCTGGGTCAGCACAGGTAGGTGTGTGTGTGTGTGTGTGTGTGTTTTTATGGATTGCTATTCTACCTCCTGAAATGCAGCTGACCCCAGCTTGGAGCACAGCAGCTGGTTGGACAGGACAGGACAGGAGGTGGTAGGGCAGGAGGTGGTAGGGCAGGAGGTGAAGCAAAATACTGTAAAACTGGGGAGAGGTACTTAATGATCACCTACAGTTGGAGTTTTGTGCTTCCTCTGCAGTATAGCAGTGTTACAAGACTTGTAGTGAATAACCTGTATAAAATGCTTCCTTTTGTCCATGCAATTTAATGTGAGTTTCCCATCCTGGCTCAGGATCTGGATCCTGAGACGATGGTGTCCTTTCTCATGCTGTAGCAGCAAATGTATTCTGGGTCTGCAGGCCACAGAAAATACAACACGCAAGGTAAATATTGAGAGGCTATATGTCCTATGCTCCCAGTGCTGTTCCCATTGCTATAGTTACAGCCATGTGGGTGTTTGCTTGGTAAATGCCCTCTCCTCCCCTAACCCTCCCCTACCTAGCATCTATTCCCAAGCTCAGACACCCAAGGGGCAGAGGCTCACAGAGCCTTTGCTGCCAGCTCCCCTGGCTTGCTTGTGTCAATGACCTGGACAGGGAGCTGAGCAGCTTTACTAGTGCTCAAATGGGGAAAATTGTCCATCCTTCCTGCCCTGACGCAGCCTCCCAGCCCTGAAGTGAGGGCTCCCTGCCTCCCGGAGCAAGAAGCTGAAGTCATTGACAATAGGTCTGGGAGGTGGGAATGAAAGACAACAGCTGATCAGAAAATAAAACCAGAGAGTCTGGGGAGAGGAAGTAAATCCAGCTTTTACTGATCTTACATAAAATAGCAGCAACCTGGTAGTTAGATAATTGCTTTTGTAAAATGCTTGGATTTCAGTGTAATGGTTGAAGGTTTCCTGATGATGCCACATGAATAAATTTGGAGTCTCTGCAGGTACTGCTTTCCTCTCGGCAAGACATTTGCTTTTGGTGGCAGGTGACTCACAATTGCAACCAATGCTCTGGTCTGCGCTTGCACTCAGCTACTGCAGTCCGGAGGCAAGCCTGACTTACAGACTCTTGAGAAATGCTCGCAGGAGGCATCCATCAGCATCCTGGTCCCTGCCTGCCTTCCCCTTGCTGTGTTGGAGCACATCTGTTACTTCAGAAATATCCCTTGAGCCTCTTTGAAATAGAAATACATGGGAATTAGTATATGCTGTTGAAACACTATCTTCTGCCCTCTGCAGATGGGAGGCAGAAATGGGGTTGGATCCTGCTAGATTACTCTGGATGGTTGAAATGATTCCCAGGCTGGTCCCAGAAGAATGCTAGGCAGAAGAATGGGTGCAGGGGGAACAGACCTCTAAAACCAACCTCACCAGTGGAGAAATGTTTCAAGTTACACCTCAAAGAAGAAAGGAGATGTTCAAGGACCCAAGGAAGGTGACCTGGCCTGATTCAGTTTCTTCGAGAGGCTCTGGACGTGAGGAATCCCATGCCCCAGCCTCCGCTGGTAGGTGGTGCTGCCCATCACCTCCACCCACTGCCTCCCTCCCCAGCAATCCTGGAGGAAAGTGACAGGCAGAGCAAAGTGGAACCAGCGGGCCTCGGGAAGACAGCAGCAAAGTCCCCAGCCATGAGTAAACCGTGCATTTCTCAGTGCTTTTAATCTCCTTATTATGGTAATGGGCTGATAACTGATTGTGTAGTTAAAATGGAATTTGACACCAGGGCTGCAGTTTCTCTGACTTCAGAGAGATGCTGCAGTAAACAACCTGGTGAAGAGCTATAAGAGCTAATGTTCTGCTTCAAACCTGTGCTAATGGGAATCTGGAGAAGTGCAAGAGAATAAAGGGAAGCTGAATTTATGTGGATAGATGCATCAAATGGCCCTGGATAAAGAAAGCATTTCTTGGCCTAGAAAGGGGACAGTAAGAGAGGTCACCCTGTGGGTGGAGATGAAAAGGTATGGAAGATACAGATGCTGTGTGAATAAAAGCCTCTGGGGCCACTGGCTGCAGTGTACAGTGTCTGCATAGTCCCGCTGCAGTGGATGTACGCATAGCCTCAACAGGCAACTGGCCTAGCTGACACTGACGGTCCCATCATCTGCTTACCCCTGCAACCGCACATCACCTTCTCCTGGCATGGTTCCTCTTGGCCCAGCTGATCAGCCAGTGTTTTAACTGCACTTCAGCCTTTTCCTTCTGCTGTTTTATTAATTCCTGGCTGCTGTTTTTGTATTGTCTACTATCTTGCCTGCTACTGAGGTCTGGAGTGGCCCAGCATGTTGGCTAAGCATTTGCCCTCCATGGATTTCCCTTGAATTTTCAAAGTGTTTGGGAAGTTAGCTCTATTGCTTCACCTGATCTGACAGCTTTGCTTCTATCCTATCCTATCCTATCCTATCCTATCCTATCCTATCCTATCCTATCCAATCCTATCCTATCCTGTCCCGTCCCATCCCATCCCATCCCATCCCATCCCATCCCATCCTATCCCATCCCATCCCATTGCAGATCCTCCTGGTCATTGTAAGACTTTTCCAGCAAAGTACAGTACACTGACTAATGTCCATGGCCTGTGGTTTGTTCTGGTATCTTCACTCTTGCCAGTGGTTTGGCACCAAGCTGTATCTCTACAAAGGAGGAAAGGGATCTCTATCATGGTCCTAGTAATTAAGTTGCAGAAGTTAAGAAACATGAAGGTGACAGGGCTATGAACCTATCTTCTTCTCCATCCCTATAAGCACATTTCTCCCACACTATAGAAAAAAGAAGGGGAAGAACCTCTCTGCATTCACCCTTCTGAGATAGGTGACAACAGATGAGACAGATGGTGAACCCCTCTGAACTGCTGAGCTCCCAGTAGTTTTCTGGGATCCAGAAATCTGAGGAATTGCAGGTTGATGGCCTCATGGCTGCAGGGAAAATCCTTGTGTAGTCCTGCTGGATTTACCCCAATGAAGATCCCTATTCATGCTTTACCAGCCACTTAGACCACTCTGTTCTCCCTTTGAAAAACAGAAAGAAAAAGACCGTCATTGTGAGGCTCTGCTTTTACTTCTTTTTTAAACTCATGGTCAAGTACATTTGCGTGGGGGAAAAAAGACCCATTGAATTTCAAGGTCTTGGGCAGCAGCTATTTCCTCCATTAAGCAGACGGACGTGGGGAAATGAGGGAAAGCATATTGATTGATTTTACCAAGGTCCATTATAGGTCATGTGGATATTGAAATATGAATCTGGCTTTGACATTAGGCAGAGAGGAAGCTGGGCTCCGAGAGGATGCTGTAACGAGAAGGTGCAGGCTCAGTTTGTTGGTGGGCTCAGCGGGCGGGGGATGAGCAGTGTCCCCAGGTGGTGCCACATTCGAAGTGGCATCCAGACACTGAAGATAGTCCCCGAGTGGCCACGACCAGCCTCCCAGCCCATCCTCCTCCTCCTGAGGACTACGGGCGGTGTAGGTGTCCGTGAAGCCTCAGACCCCACCATGAGCACATAGGGATGGGGTTGCTCTCAGTCCCCAGGCACCCTCCGCCTGTGTGCTAGCACTGGGAATGATTCTAATATGACTCCTTCACAGGAGAAGCTTGGGGACTGCACTCAGCCTGTCCCTGAGTACTGGATGACTCAGATGCTTGATGAAAAAGCAGTAGTTTATAAAGGAGTCCACTGTAACCTAAAGCCTGAAAGATGTTTTTTCGGGGAAATACTGGCCGTCTGGTGCGATTACCTGGGAATGCCATATTTAGCGTGAATGCTTTTATCTAGCTGCACGTAGCACCCTCAGGTAACGAGAGGTGAATCTGCAGGCCTGCAGAAACCCCTTGCTGGCTGTGCTCTGCAAGTGCTGGAAAGCAAGCAGGTTTGAGGGGATTAAACTGCGATGCCCAACAAGGTTTGTGGGCTAGTTGATGTCTCACACCTACCCTTATTCTCAGCGCGTTGAGAGCAAAGAGAATTCACTGTGCAAATAAGAGCAAGTTCAGCTCCATTAGGCAAAACAATACTGCAAATCAAGCTGTGCTGATGCACACAGCATGTGCTAAGCTGTGGAACTCCTTGCCACAAGAAATTATCCTGCTAATGGTGAAAATAACTTAACAAAGCTTGACGACACATGTAGCTAGGCAAACCAGCATGCGTAGTAATACAATCTTGTGATCCATGGCATAAGAAGGAGTTTCTTTTCTAGCTGTTAGGTCTGGGGGTCTTTCCCAGCTTTTTTTTCAGCCTGCTGAACAAATACATCTTTGCTGAAGGCATGTTTCTGTTTGCACCCATTTTGGTAGCAGGGGATTAGAGGGAGGTGGCAAATGTCTGTCATCTGTGGGATGCTGGTTGGCTGATGTACCCCAAGTCAGAGACATGGGCTTGTGGAAATGTAGCTATCAGGAGTTTATGCGCTTCTCTCCTTCCCAGAGCTGTCAGTAAATCCAACACCACCATCTTACAGATCAAGCCCCTTAACCAGCCCGGCTGTTCTTTGGAAGAATTTGTGACCTTCTTCAGTCCTGACAGTCAAGAGCATGCCCTGCTCTTCTGCTGGGAGACTCTCCTTGTCCTTTTCTGTCTACATCCCAGCTCCCTCATCCCAAACCTTGCACTTGTCAGACACTGCCCATCAACTCGGAACAAATGGACGCTGTTTGCTGCCCGCTTGGCTGCCTCCTTCATATCCCTGTCACTGTGGTTGCACACCAGATTCCAGGCAGTGTTCCCTGGTGTGACCTGGGCTCTTGTCTCTTCCTTGCCCTCCACTGTGCATCGTTTGTGTCCTTGTCACCTCTCTGGTGCCACACTGCCTTCTCTCCTTGCCTTCTCCCTGGCCTCTCCTTATTAGATGTCACTTGCAGAGGTTGCGTTTGGCTCCCTCCCTTTACACAGTCCCAGGATCACCCACTAGCATTAGACTTTCCCTCCTTACAAGTCGCAGGCAGTCCCACTCCTTTTGGACTTAGCCTCTAATTTTAGCATCGCTTTTTCTTACAGCTACTCTTCCCATAAGGTCAGAAGAGTCCCTGCCCTGTCAGAGACTTTATTCTCTTGGCAGCAAGCAGATATTTTGCAGTCATGCAAGCCAGCCTTCTCAGAACAAAGCAACCTTTATTAGGCAATGGGGATGCAGTGATTCAGGGTCATTAGGCTAGGCTGGCATGGAAAAGCTCACAGGCACATCTGTGTCACGAGCATGTACCTGCAGCTCTGCCGGGCAATGGCTGGGGGTCTAGCTCCAGCCCTGCACTGGGCAGCAGAGCGGTCCCCCTTCCCTGGCTGGCACTGCTCCACAGCCATGCTTCCAGAGCAACACCGTACATGCACAGACCTGGATCATGCCTCTGCAAGCAAGCCCCTTTTTCTCTTCCCAGTTCCCAAGGTGTAGGGAATCCCTGCAGACTCTGCAGGGGTCTGTGCCTGGGGATGGCCCTAAGCTTGGTCCTTACCCAACGGTTATTGCTCTGGTTTTGCATTTCAGAAAACTACTTAAGTGCTTGGGAGAGCAGAGGTTACAGCAGAACCCTCCCCTAGCTCCTCTGGGAGAAAGATGTGCTTCCCTAAGCAGGAATTCCCTGGGTTGCTCCACATCTCCTTGAGTATGGCTTTTCACAGAAATTGCCTCTGTCGCCTCTGAGTTGACTGACACCCTCTGTGAAGTGAGCTGCCTTTTGGTAGCACTGCACTGATGGTATGACAGGGCTGTGTATTGAGGTTCTTTGGGAAGAAAGGCAGCCTATGAATTATTTAAGCACCTCTGTTTCCGATTAGCTTATGACTAACGTTCATTGCACTAGCCCCTGAGATGCTGCACGTTAAAACTACTGGAGAAAATATAATGGGTTGAATTGCTTCCTAGGTAGCAAGGCACACACAGAGCTTTTGTGGACTTTTGTGTGTTTGTTTTGCTTTTAGTTTTAAATAGGCACACTGAAAGAGAACTCAGAACGTCTGCTCAGGGATTGGGAGTCCACAGTGGGCCTGAATTGTTTTTCAAGGGCAACAGGGAAAAACGGGGAGTGAATACCACAGCAGACAAGGGAATTAGAAAGAAATCTTCCTTCTGGTGTTACATTAAGGTTTTAAAAGCCTTAAGACCAGGAGATGGAGCAAGGAGTAGATATTGCCCTGAGATAGGCCATGGAATGAAGGGTGCATGAGCAATACCAGCAAATTTCACACCATGTTGAAAAAACATAAGCAATAGTGTTGGTGGAGCTCAGAAGCTAGAGGCCGATGTTAGAGCAAGTTAATAAATGCCTGGTGTGTACTGACCTCTTTGTGGCCCATGGCTAGAGTTGGAAACCCCTTCCTGCTGGAGTGGATCTACGACAATCCCAACTACCTACCTCTTACCAGAGAGTGCGAGCTCAGCTACAACAACCCTTTTAGATTGAAGAGACCAGCCCAGAACCCGGCAGTGCAGAGATTTAACTAACAGTTTCATGTAGGATTCGGATACTCGATATTACAGTTTCCCAAATGATTCCTGTACCTATTAGCAGCCCCCCTTGCCAGGTGGCAGGTCTGTCTTTGGGTCATTGGGGACCACAGATATCTTTTTGTCTGCTTCCCTTCTTGCTATGGGTCAAATGAGTCGAAAACTCTCAGCTTGTGCTTCTTTATTCACATGCGCTGACTGTTAGCTACATGTCCCTCTGGATAACTGTGTGCTGGCTTATTAATCACCTGAGTTATATTTGCTAAATAACGGTATGGTTCTTGATCACAAAGCCCAAGCAGCGACAAAAAAGGAAACTTCATTACTCGTTGCATTATTCCACAATATCAGAGCCAGCTGCACCATGTTCCCAGTGGTGTGAGTTTCCGGCAGACTTTTCCATCAGCTGAGCTCCCTTCAGGTAAGACAGCTAGAAAAGCCACTTAGAACAAAAGTTTGGGGTCCAGAAGGAACACAAGGATATCCTCTGCTGGGAAACCCAAACCAACTCCTGCAGCCTCCTTCAAAACTTGCATCTGGTTCCCAAACTTCTTTTTTCTGCACATAGGTCTTTGTTTGGGTTCCTTCCCTCTGAAGGAACAGTATGGCTTGGGTCTGTCAGGATTATCTGTGACCCCACTTAGCATCAGGAAAAAAATAATTAAAAAAAGAAATATATAAGAACAAAACCAAGGGCTAAGGTCTCAATAACAGAATGTGCAATTCATTGCACTGATAAACATTGTCAGAGGGTACTTCATCTGCTTTTTTCATCTGGAATAGATGAGATTTCTCTTGTCCTTAAAATGGCTCTTCTGCTGTAAGAAGAGTCTGGGGTGATTATTTAACATGGAGGCATTTGCACAGCAGACATCTAAAGGGTCGGCAGGAGGGGGCAGATTTTGCCCCTGGTTACAGAAACGAATCATGAAGATGAAAGCTCTCACTCATCTCTTCTCCTCGCTCCTTTTTAAGGTTTTGTGGAAGAATAGCTTAGCTGCAGGAACCAAAGCGGTGTTTTCCAGAACAGACCCAACCAGTGAGTTTCTGATCCCCAGTTAGGCTTCCAGCTTCTACCAGAAGCAAAGAGACCTTCGAAGCATCTCCCAAGAGCTCCTCTATGGCCCTATTCATTTGAGGGATCCCACTGTGCAGTAGCTGTGCCTGGCTGCTTGGTGCGGGTGAGAAAGCCAAGGGAACGTCTGATCCACAGCTGGTTTTCCTGCCACCCAGAGGGTGCTGGAGCACAGGCTCTCCCCCCCGCTTCCCTCACCTCTGAGGAAGCCAGCTGAATCACAGTTCTGAATTTATGTGGATGTCTGTTGCCAGTCCTAGCTCATCAAGGCATCTCCTCGCTGTGCCGGCGAGCATTGGGCTTCCCAGCAGTTTACAGAGACTGCATATCTCAGACTAATGCAATAGCTGTGGGACCCACTTCTGCCTGCTCCCTTCATTAGCTTTGGGGGGATAACTAGGTCTTTTAAACCATCTGAAGTCTCCAGATGGTCTCCCCATAGTCAAGATTCCACCAGATCTCCTAAAATAAACAGGATCTTGCCTGGTCAATGTCCCCATGGGAAGCCTGCAAAACACATGTGAAGTGCTAAAGCAAACAGCAGTGGCTTTCTGCATTGCTGGCATGGTCTGTCGCGAAGGGAAGCTTTGCTGCAGGATGGGCAATCTTGTAGCTAAATCCTGAAATGCAGACTTCAGTGATGCCTTGACAATTTTTAGCCCTGCTTTTGTGACCGTACCACAAAGTTTTTGACACTGCTTTGTGCACCAAGCTTCCCATTGGGGCTGATATTCTTCATTCCTTGCCCGATTTCTGCAAGTGCTGCCTCATGGTCCACCCGTGAGGCAGCTGCCCTGCAGCACTAAGGGACCCCGTTACCTGTGGGTGTCCACTGAGGTGGAAGGTGCTGTAGCAGTGCCTTGATGGTGGCACAAGGGAGGCCATTGCTGGGGACCAGCTGCTCTCCCTCTCTGCCATATGTCTGTTTCTGTAGGCAGCCTGAGTGCAAATGCATTTTATTAAATAAAACCATCTTTAATTGAATGAAACTCCCAAAGCTGGTCGGACTCCAAAAGCAACGTCAGCTCCAGGCACTGCTTTCCTTCTCTCTTTTGACTTTTAGCTTCTTAAGTCCAAGCATCTCTCAGATATGATTTCATCTGCATTTTTAAGTGGCAGGGCTGACAGGGTTAAAACACTTCTGTGCTCAGTTCAAGGAACAGCATGGCCTCGGGACTGTTGCCAGCAGGATGCATGGGCGAGGCCATCCTGCGCCAGGAGGAGAAGAGCGTTTAGCTGCACGGATGTCAGCACCGCACCATGCTGCTTGCTTTCCTCACCAGAGAACAGCTCCTGGCCTCTGAGACCAGGAGAAAGGGCCTCTTGTCCTAGTCCAGCACTTTTGGTCTCCTAATGCTCCCTGTCACTGCTCCAGAGCGTGGAAGCCAGGCTGGCTGCGGAAGGAGATCCTTCACCTCCACAGCTGTCCCAGGAAAAGGATGGACAGAGCAATTTTTCTGCAGCCCTGGGGCTTTTCTCCTTGCACACATCCCTCCCCAGCCACCATAGCTAGGCTTGACTCGAGGAAGGTAATGTGCTGGACTGGTACAGGCTCTTCCTGCTCTTGGGTTTCTCTGTAAGATGTTCTTCCCAGGCCAGCAAGCCTTCTGTGTCCTATCTCACATCAGACGGTCCTTCCTCAGAGCAAGGCTAGCCCTGGAGGTACTGAAATGGAGCCCCACAAGGGAGAAACCAGTTCTGCCCTGGCCTGGCCATACAGGGCGCTTTTCTGTGATAATAACGCTACCTCGTGCATCTGTTGCTCTCTGTAGCAAACCAGGGGCAGAAGACGTGCATGCTGAGCGATCTCTGTTTGACTCATCTGCAGCCCCATAGCTCCTCTGCTAGCAGGGACCATCACTGCCAGCCCTGCTCGCAGCCCAAGCCGTCTTTACAGCAGCGCTGTCCTCGCAGGGTGCCGAGGGCAGGAGGATGCTGAGACAGAGAAAGGGCTGCGGAAAATGTGCAGTAGGCTAAAGCACTCAGAGAGATGTACAGTCTCTCTTTCAATAACATCTTAGAGGCATGGCACCCGTGTGTGGAAGAGAGTCTCCTTCTCCCAGTATAGCTACAGGAGCAATTTTCTACTCCGGTTTGTTACAGTCACTTGTAGCAAGGTCGTGAGTCTTGCTCGTGCACCCCTGGTGTTGCTGCGAGGTTCTTTTCCATAGTGACCCTGTTATAAAACATCCTACTGAACTTGTCCTCTCCTTGATACTATCAGTGTCACCTGCTAAGAGAAGGGACCTGTCCCTTTGTCACTTACAGCCTGCTAAGGTATCCCTCTCCCTGGAGGTCCTCATCCCCACGCTGCCCATGCTGTGCTGAACTAGCTGAAGCGTAGGCAGCTGCCTACCACCCAGCAGCTGCAAGGGACGCGTGTCCCGGAGATGGCCAGACGGGCTGGTACGAGCCTGGGCCATGCACAGGGTGCAGAGCAGCCTGTCTGGGGTCTGGGCAGTAACCAGACTCTGGCAGGACATTTTCTCCATTCATGTATCAGTCTCTGGCCACCACACAAAACCCCTGGCCAAGATCTTCCCACAGATATGCAGCGTTGGAGCATTACATAGCGATGTGCTCTGGCACTGTGCATTAGGCAACCTTGATGTACACTTAACTGTTGTTTTCAAACAAAGAAAGACAAAGGCAGTCATTAGCGCACAGACATTATCTCATCCATCCTAGCAGTACTCACTCCAGCTTCCTCTGCATCTCTCGTGGCACCCCCTCAGAGGTGCACAAGAGGGTGGCTTGACTGCCTGATTCCTCTTCATTGCACTTTGCTGCTGCTGCCTGCAGCCAGCACCAGAAACAACCTGTTGTCTCCCAACAGTACCTTCAGGCTTGGGATTAAAGTAACAAGAAGCCAGGAGTATTCCCCTTCTCTACAGTCAGACTATTGCCATTACAAGCCTTCATTTGTCTGGGTTGAAACTTGAAAGCGGAGCTCAGGGATCTGCAATCAGAGCCAATTGCTTCTATCACCTGATGCTTTCAGCACTCACCTGGACACAGTCTCCAGCTGTTCCTCCAAGAACTGACAACGCTTTCATAGCAGCATCATTTCTTGCAACGAAAGCACTTTGCTTTTGATAGTTGTCCACACTGTGCTTTTTGCAAGACTCCTGGTTAATGTGTTGTGCAGATCATACAATGCTGTCACAAATCTCTGGCATCTTTAGTACTTGTTTCCGGTGATATTCCAATTTCTGGAGCAGGTTTGGGGTCAAATCAGCCTCATTCTATAATCACTGGTTGGGGGTTGTTTTATTTCCCTGAACACAGAGTACCCAGTTCCTTCATGCATCATTTATATTCCCTGCACCCTGGCAAACCTCTGGCCATTTCTCTATTCCAGCCACGTTTTCAGAAATGTTCATTTTCTTTCAGATTCCCTTTATAAAAACAGAAATGCTCTATCATCTCCAGTGACTCTGAGGATAGGTGATTTTGTAGATTTTCCACAATCTCAGCAAATGCTTTGCAGATTTAAGACACTGTTAGGCTATGCAGCAGATTATAAATTTTAGCTCCTATTACGATCAGAAAATGCCAGGTTTTTTTAGATGTCATACATCGTTCAGTCTCATAGCATAGGGGGAGCAGTTTTCTCCCAAGCCAGTGGAAAAGCCTGTTTTACCCAGACAGCTGGACATGTTTAATCCTTTTTCTCTTTCCCTCTGCATGAATGGATTACTCACAGCCCTGTGCCTGCACCGTGCAGGTCCCTGTGCTGTATGAGTGGATCTTATGGCTCTCCTCATTCACCAGCAGCCCAGGAACAGGGTAGAGGTAGAGCTGAGCCACAAAAACGTGTGGGGAAGAAATGACTGTAAGTCCTGAGGGCTGGTCTGTACCAACAGCTTTGCAAAGGGATGGTTTTGTGCACCCATATGGGTGGAAGAGCTGTGCGATCAGCTCGTGTGATGCTACCCAGGCCTCCCCCCACCTTCTTTGTCTTGCAAAGTCACAGCAGAAGCTCTGCTGATTCCTGCTGTGGGTTTTCATGGCATGGGCCAGCACTCTCATCTTGGCTGGGACCCCAGTTATTGCCATGACTCAAACACTGTTAACCTGCCTGCAGGTTGCTAGCAAGCTGCTGCCACTTCCACATTGGAAAAATGACAGCCCAGGGGGCTCTGTGCAGGTTTTTGCCTTAGCTGGAGCGTCTTTAAGGAGGAGAGTGGCTGCAAACTGAGCAGGTGAGGCATTACATGTACTTTCTTCCTCCTTCCCCATGCTTAGCTTTCTTTCTGATGGCTGGGTGCTGCCTGGCTCGTGTAGGTGGCTGTTCTGTGAGCCTGGACAAGTCTAGCCAGGAGAAAGCTTCCCACCTCTTTAGATTTTGCAGGCTGGCTGATGAGGACCTGCGAATGCTCAGCCAAGTAGCACAACTCCAGGAAAGCTTCTGAGTCCTCTCACCACCTCCCGACTCCCTGCCTTCTGATCCCATTGCTTTCACCTTACATTTCCTCTGACAGCTGGATTTCACTCCCCATCAGCTCTCCTCCTCCATCTGCTTTCTGCAGCTTGCAGTCAGTTGACTGGAGAGAGGCATGGGGAGATGAGCGGGAGTTGGATGGACAGAGCAGGCTGTGAATGTGAGATGAATAGCCCTCAGCATCTTACTTGTGCAGATGGTGGGACCTATGGGTTATGGTATCGCTCAGTATCAAGAAGCTAGACACAAAATGCCTTCAGTCCTGTGTCGTAAGATGGAGGCATTGGGCTGGCCAAGTGGTCTCCCAGGTAGAAGCAACTGAAGCAGGAGGAAGGGCTTTTCTGAGGTCCCTCAGCCCCTGGTCTCTGGACAGAGGTGACGAGGGAGGTCACACTGCATATCCCAGGCCCAGTGTCCCTCTGGAGAGCTCTCTGCTCTGGGTTGATGTGCTCTCTGCTGAGCCATCCTGATCTCCGGAGACCTGGGAGAGACGGGTTAAGGCAGAGCATGCCTGAGCTGCAGGAGGCCCTGAGGCTGTGATGCAGCTGAGCAGAAAGGCAGCTATTGAGTCTGCTGAATGTTTTATAGTGCATTCAAGTACTGAGCCCACTATCAAAGCTGGCCATTATCCATTTAGAGCCTTGTCTTTAAAATAAATGATAACTCTTTGAGGATGAGCTGCTGCCAGGTGAAGGAGGGGGGTTGTATGTCTGATACGGGAAGAGAAACTATACCAAGAAGGCTGAGCACTCTCACCTGAAGGGCAGCAGAGATGGGAAATCAGCTCACAGAGCCTAGGTATCTCTCCAGACCGTGGCATCATCCTGAGCAAATTTCACAGCCAATGATACTTTTGCATTAAATTGGAGAATTTTGAACCCTACACTCACGCCAGAAGAGAAGGTTTGCTTATTGTTTTTAAACTGCAGAGGTAAATAAAGTCTGAGTCAGTACAAATGTTTGGGGGAGGAAAGGGGAAATAAAAAGGACTGTGCTGGGTGGGGAATGCGATGCCACAGGCTCTGGCATGCAAGGGGAGGCAGCATGGACCTGGGGAGGGAGCTGTGTTGTCAGGGAGTTAACTCTGGGATGGAGATGTTGTGGGTTGTGGGTAAAACGGAGCTGTAGGTGTTTACAGATGTGGGGGATAGGTGAGTAGTGGGGATATAGGAAGGTTTGCACAGATCTGCAGGGAGCTGTGGGGCTTGTGAGCCCCCCGGGGAGGGGGGCAGCGGTGGGAGGGGACAGCGTTTCATCTGAAGGAGGTGCATAGAGCAGGTGACCGGCATTTATACGACAGTAGTGCCCACTGTGTGCCCAGCCTTGCTCAGATATACAGAAAGAGACAATTGCTGCCTGGAAAAACACGAGCTGTGAAGCCAAGCAGTAAACAAAAGGCATGAGGGAAGGGAGAAAAGGCAGCCATTGTGAGCACGGGAGATGACGCACCGGACAAGATGAATGTCCCTTTAGGCCCTTATCTCAACCCTGACAGTGGCTGATATCAGATGCTCCAGAGAAAGCTGAAAAAACAATCTTCACAACACATTTGAGCATTGGTGTGATAGTATCCCCACGAGGGCTCTTCCTGCCAGACCCCATTTGCTGATCAGCCTACACATGGAAATCAGGAGACTGAGAGCTCTTGTCAGTTTTGCTCTGGCTGATGTTGCAGCCAGAAGGACTTTCACTCATGTAACCTCCTAGCCCAGCTGGTTTCCCTCCCCAGTTGCTCTATTCTGGGTATACTATGGGCTCCTCAACCCTTCTGGCAAGCGTAGACCTGTGAGCTATGTCCCTAAACCCTGTGCTCCTGCAGACGAGCACAGCCCAAGGTGGGGCTGGACTATACCCTTTCTAGCTACGTCTAATTGCCATGAACTGAGGGCTCATCCATTCTTCATCCCACAGGTTTAAGCACCTCCCTTCAGGTGTGGGTAGGCAGCTGGAGCAGCATGCCACCGCTCTTCTCCTCTGTGAGGGACCATTCCCAGAGGATGGGTTAGCAGGAGAGTGAAGAACAAACCAGGTGATCTCTGTACCACTGCCACGGACAGTCATGGAAGGACCAACAATGCTACGTGGCCCAACTGGAGGGTCTATACCAGCATTTACAGGTGCTCTAGACATTGATCCTGCTGCCTCCATTCTGCATGCAGCAGGACTGTTGAATAGGGAAAATAAATTTGAGGAAGGATCCCAGGAGCAGACGACAAGCATCTGGGATTGACTGACAATTGCTGAGCAAGTTGATGGAATGCAGCATTACCCTGAGAGACCTTCGACAGTCCCTAAGATGACGGTCTGTAAGATACCAGGGTGGGATCTACAGAGCTATTGTGCATAGACCTCTTCATGGAAAACCCACACTATCTGTTCATACTCAAAGCACAAGGAAATTAAACAACAAGAGAAAAACGCAAAGGAATAAAAGAACTTTCAAAGTTTTATTTGGCTGTAATTGACAGTTGCTCTAGGCTCTCTGCACAGGATGCTTTTCAGGAAGATTTCTCAGCAGCTTAGGTGGCCACCTACAAACACAGAGGTGGTGAAACTCTCATCTGATAGGTTTTCTGGGCAAAGTCCCCATGGATCTGATTAGATGTGAGCCTGGGACTGCCCTGAGAAAGACCTTCCCTCTCCTCAGTGCTGCGTGGGAAGTGGCAGCATAAACCACGGGGGACCTCCTGGCTCACAGCTAGTTCAGTTCCTCTGATGGAGACTGCTGAACATACTGAGAGGTGTGGGGCTTTGTTTTGGGACCTTCTGCCCCCTTGCACGCACACACGCACATGCATGTGCACAAGTGCCAGTGGTTTCCAAGTGCCATTTCTGTGATTTCCCACAGCTGCAGGATTACATGCCCAGCAAGCAGAAGTGTTTTTGTTCTGTCCCCCCGTGCCCTTCCTCAAAGAACTGATTTTGGTGAACACACCGCATCAGTTTATTGCTATTCCTTTATGTCCCTACTGTAAAAGCGGTGACCATGGATCACAGCTCCACTGGCCTGTTTAACGTTCTCAGGTTCACAGCACTACAATCCCCAGGCAGCAGTTGCAGCCTGCCAGCCTCACTGTGCCCACTCAATGGAGGTGCCCCAGGGAGGTGAGCGCTTGGCTGCTCGGCTTCTGTCAGCCCTCTGGTGCCTGCTCACGTCTCCCCTCTGATAGCTGTACCCCACGTGGCACATCATGAGAGGCAGGGGACCACGGGGCTAGGCTGGGAAACATGCCGTGAGCACGTGGTATGGTGAGGTCTGCCCCAATCCATCTGCCCTCCATGCCCTGCTGAAGCCCCCAGAGGAGGTGGCTTTCACTCCTTGACCACCTGCATCGTGGGGTCAGGGCTGCGGTGGCTTTGCATTGTCACCGTGTGGCACGCAAGCCCAGTGGAGGAGAGCAGGTCATTCATAGGAGTCTTAACACATGAGACTTGGCTGGAGACTCCAGCTGCATTAAAGTCCTTGGGAAGATAAATCGCTGGCTCTCAGGGATGATCTCTCCATGCACCAGCCCTTTCCCTCTTCTTTATCCTGGCTTTTGGTGTAAACCTTCTGGCTCTCAGGGAGGTAAGTAGAGACGCTTGAAAGCTATGATTCATGGTTTTAGGGTTACGCTGCCTGGTTTTTAAGGCTCAGAATTATTTGCTGCTGGGACACCACGTTCATGCTCCAGCAGCTGCTTCAGTGCCACTACGTGCAACGGCACTCGCACAAGAGACAGCACCCAAAGCAATGCCTCAGCAAGATCCCATCTCTCCATGGGTTATGACTGCCCTTCGCTGGGCAGCTAGGGGCAGCGGCAGCTCGGCACACTGCTTTTGTATGTGCAAGGTGAGGGCAATGGGTAGTATCCCTCCTTTGACTGCTATTGGGTCCTGGTTTGGTTTATGTGAGCTTTGTGGTTTCTGATACTTGGTTTGGAGCAACTGGCTCAGAATGCCTAATGCAGAGCAGTGAGCAAGGCCTATTCACAGACCACATGAATGCTTGCACTCTCTTTCCCTTTAAATTAACACTTTCAGGTTGTAAACATGGAGTTTGGCAGTCTGCAGAGATTTGGGGTTTTTTTGCTTTTTTTAGCGCCACTTAAGTGTAATTGTTTCTTCAATAAACATTGTTGGTTTGGGGTTGTTTTTTGGGGGTTTTTTGTTTTGTTTTTGTTCAGGGTTTTTTTTTCAGTGGTAGCAATGGCTACTTCAAAGCTACTTCCAAAACAAAAAAGTCCCAGAATTACTCAGAAAGTTTTTACCATGCTGGGAAAACCTACCAATGTTGCAAAGGCAGCTATGTCCTGACACAGGTTATTGACGCACACTAGACTTCATCACCTCCCACTTGCAAGAGCAAAGCCTACAGTTAATGCAGACCACAAATTCTTGAAGTGTTCCTTACATGGTTAAAACAGTCCCCCCAACATGTTCTCCCCTTCATACACATTATAAACCCCCCCAAAATAGCAGCTTGGAGCTAGGGTAATCCCACTGTCCACACAATATGGATCCACAGCTCAAGGACTGACTACACCAGCCAACTGTACACCACTGCTCTCCAAGGCTTGCTGTGGAGCAGGGGTGCCAGGGGAGTGAAGGTTGTTTCTATGCAAAGAGTTTGAAGCAAAGCTCAAGTCTCATGAAGCTGAGATTAAATGGTCTATTAACTTTGTGGAGCCAGTGGAGGATTTTGAGCTTGGATACTCTGGAAGTCAGAAAAGACATTTGGGAGAGATGGGAGAAGGGCAGGATTGTGCCTCTGGCAATACAACCGTGTAGAAATGTGTTTAGCTGGATAAATTGGGTAAGATCATCTCAGTGTCACAGAATAAGTGTCCATGTCCTAAAACCTCGCCTTCGCTGTTGGTGACCCACATGCCAAGATAGAGGACTGAATGATGGATTTGTAGCTCCCCAATTGCTCCTAACAAAGATCCCAGTACTGATCCATGTTATCAGTTCTGTGCATAAACAAGGGAATTCATCCTCTGGGGACTCTCAGTCTAGTTTCTTTCATTAAGAATAAATTAAATATTAAAAAAAAAAATTATAGGAGGAAATTAAAAAAAGTGTTTTTTTGATTAGAACGCATTTCTGTAAAGCTCTGATTGGAATAAGCAACATGTAGTGCAACGTATTTCAAATAGATATAAATAATGCCCTAAATATACCAGGCTAATTAGATGTACTTTCTCTACAAAACCACAATTCTAATGTTCCTGTCTCAGTGTAATTAAAGAAGCATTTACCACGCATTGGAACTTTTAATTAGGTCTAACATCTAATAAACTTGGAGTAAACTAACAAATATTTTCTTTGTCAGTGGGTAGTTTTTAATCAGTGTTTAGAGGTTTAAAATGTCAGATAGCAGACATCAGCGAGTGTCTAAAGAGCTTGAAGAGACATTTGAACATAACCTGGTAACCGTCATGCTCACCCTCGTAAGGACGTGTTGAGGAAACCGGTTCCCAGCCTTTTCCCTTTGATAGTTTAATTCTCCTGGGGGGGAATTACGCTGCAGGCTGTATTTGCACGAGGTTTGCTGGGCTGTGGAGTGGACTCGGGTCCCTGCTGGGTGCCGAGTGTGGGCTCCTTCCCCCTTGCAGCAGCCAACCAGAAGCTAGACCAGCTCCTTGCGCTCCTGCTGTAGTCCGTGGAGGAAAAGGGGGTTCATTCCCTCTCAAATTGGTGTTTAAGAGAGGTGAGGCTAACCCCCTGCCCAAGATTCCTCTCTTTCTCCATCAAGACAGAGCACCTTGGTGGCCATCCCAGATTAAATGTCTAAATTATAGACAGCCAAAGAGAGGTGAGAGGTCTCTCCCCACCCTGCTCCCCAAGAAAGCCCTGCTAGTAAGAGGTGGATATCTGGGTGAGTTTGCTGACATGTCCCTGCACAGAAATCAGAACATGGCCCACAGGAGAGCTACCACGGAGGAGAAGACATCTCCTGATGGCAATGGGGTTGCAGGAACTCAATGGGGAGAGCTCGTGCTGGCCGTCTGGAGAACTGTGGTCCTTTCCTCAGGAGGCGGGGACAAGGCTGGGGGAACTGGGACCTGGATGAGGAGGAGGATGGAGGGGCCAGGGCCACAGCTACAGCCACGTGCCACATGCCTGTGTGGGGCAGGGAAACGGACATGTCTCTGGTGACAAGAGGCTGTGAGTAGGAAGTCTGGTAGTCCATACTAAGCAGTTCGCTAAGGCTGCATTGAGGTTCACATGGCAGTAAGACAACCAGGAAAAGACATTACAGTGGCCATACGTGTGCACAGCTGGACAGCAAAAGTGCACAGGCCTGTCTCTGGGTTGACAGCTCTGAGGCCTGGGAAGGAGGACGTCTGAGGAGATGAGATCACCAGGACAGACTGCATTGGAGGAGAAGAGTGGGCAACGGAGGAGTGCATCCATCTGCTTTCCCACAGTGGGTCTTTCAGTGGGATCGGACCAGCGTGGACCCTTCAGGACTTGCCCTCTCCGTGAGTTTGCTGTGTGACAGGACAGCCCTTTTGAATCATAACCTCCTTTATCTGTTCCTCTGGAGGGCAGGGGCACGATGCCAGAGCAGCAAAGCATAATCACCGTGTAGCGTATCTACTTGCAGCACCTTCCCCAAGCATCCTGGACTGCCTCCAGGTACCAGTCGTGCTATCTTCCCATGTCCTGCATCTTCCACCTCCTTCTCGCAGTTATTTGAAGTTAGTGGTCCAGATGATGGTCTTCTATGACAGCTCCAAGGTAACTTTACTCCTGTGCTAACAGGTCCTGAGAGACATTCCTACCTGCTTACTGTCTTGGGAAAGGAATTCACCCCCATTGTCCCCAGTGGGGCTGCGGGACAAAGGGAGTGGAGAAACTGAGCCATGAAATAACTCAGAGATTTCCACATTCTCTGCAGAAGAAGAAGGGGTGGGGGGTAGGGTATAGGAATATATGTTAAAGGAGCTACTGAGGAAGCAAGCAGAGAAGGCAGGAGACACATGCACAGGGCAAAGGCTGAGGGAACACTGTCTGCAGAAGGAGAGTGTAACAAACAGAGGATTGGATGCAGTGGAGAAAACGGGGAGGATGTAAAGGAGGAAACTGGGAGGGGGTAAAGGCTTTCAGATTTGGCCATGGAAATGGGGTTAGGGCCCTTTGGAGGGGCAGGATGAAGCCAAGGTGCTGCTGAAAAATGAGGACACAAGACAGTGTCTGTTAAGGAGCCTGGAGAAAGGAAGACAGTAACGCTTGCTTCAGTACAGCCAGCAGGTGCCTGTGTTTTTGGAACAGAAGGTCATATATTTTGTGTGAAGTCTCCTACATCTAGAGGATGACTTTAATGTAGCTTGAAGTGTCAATAAGTGGAATAAGTATGTGCCATTACCAATAACAATAACAGCCCTGGAATACTTTCTACCCAAGGATCTCAAAGCACTCCTTTTTATGACTTATTCATTGACTCTTTATGTCCCCAGGGAGGGAGGGGATTATAATGATCACCCACTTTACACGTGGTGAAATGGAGGGTAAGTGGCTGAGCTGTGAATAGAGCTGTGACTGTTCTTCTCCGACAGCATCAATTTCCCAAGTCATTCGTTGGGAGGAAAAAAGCTGCAGCACCTGCCAGGAAAAGCCTCTGGCATCGCAAGGGGTGTGGAAGGGGTACCTGTCGCATCTTCCTGATGTGACTGCGGTGTGGAGAAGACAAGACACCCAGACACCTTGAGGGCAGACCCGAGTAGGCTCAGCCTTGTGCCGGGCAGCACGTTCCCAGGTGCTCTGGCTCCCGTGGCGTGGATCCCAGTGCCATTCGGAGGTGTCCCAGCTGCAGACCTGCTTTGAGAAACAGATTTACATGGGTGGACCCCAGCTCTCTCCCCTCACTCCTGGGCACACAGGCTGGTTTCTCGCCCACTCGCAGTGGGCAATTCATGAGCCAGACGAGGGTGGTTGGTCCGACCTGAGAGTGTGGAGAATATTTGTGGCCTGCTACATCCGTCTGGCTATAACTGATGTCCACGTTGGCTCTTATGCTAGCAGACCAAAGATTAAAGGGTCATGGCACAGGTCCACACAGCTATGGGTCACAGTGCAGACTATATGCTATAGTGTGTGCAATACATACAAGGTATACAGATATAAATGGAAATTTGAGCTCCTCCATAGGGTGCTTGGGAAACTTACCTCTATTTACTTACCTCTATTTATCTTTAAGAAGCCTCTTGGAACTTACCTGAGCACGACCAATGTGGTAGACAACTTCCTAAACAGTGGGGGAGATGGTTGTTTCCAGATACAGAGCAAAAGCTAAAAATATTTGTGTTGCAGTGGGAAAGGGCTCAATCCCTAACTGGACAGGATAGTTAAATGGCTTGGCCAAAGCCATTGAGGAAGTCTTTGGCAGTGTTAGTGAAGCCTCTCTCTTGCCTCCCGACCCTTTCCACCAACATGACTCCCTCTTTCCCCGCTTGCTGCCCTTACTGGACCTGGCTGAACAGAGACACGAGAAACCCGGACCATCAGAGCCAAGCTCCTGAAGATGTTTGTCCAGTGGGGCTGGGTCTGTCCCAGGGGCAGAAGGTGGCCTTGTCCTTGTCTACATTGGCCAGCTGCATCTCTCAAATATGTACAGGCTAAAGCGAAAAGCCTGAACTTGCCTTCTGCAGCTGAGGAGGGGCTGGGGGAGCTGCTGAGAGTTATTGCTATGGCATTCATGGAGCATGTTGATATGAATCGATATCTCACCATAATTACCTCATTTGCCCATTTTTCAAATTAGATAACAAGGTTGAATGCTCGACCAGACCATCCCTCATCCAGTTACATTTCCTCCTCTCCGTGGCAGAGGAGGGGAGCCCCTTTTCTATCAATTAGCAGGCCTTGGGGTGAGCGGGGTTACACCCTGAAAACTCACGGCTCTTTTTGCCTGTCATGCCTGGACATCGTCATCACAAGGTGGGGGGCCAGGCCAGACTGCCCGCTCGGGAGGACAGGGGCTGTTCATCCCGGCTGGCTTCCTGCTGAGATTGGAGGCGGAGAGGAATGAGCTCACGCTCTGTTCAGACGGTGACATTTCCATGGGGCAGGGCTCATCCATCATGATGTGGTGGCTGAGGAGAGCTGTTAACTGTTTTCGAGCTGGCTGCCTGCTTCCTGCGCTGCAGCCAGCGCTGGCTCTCCTGGGGAGCCCAGGACCCGCAGCAGCCCTGGGCAAGTGTGGGGTGGGGTGGGGTGGGGTGGTCTGGGGGAGAACCCAGCCCTATGAGAGGGATGGTAAGGAGGACAGGAGACCCCCACCATGACTCAGTGTTTGGGGAACACAAGGCATCCCTTTGCAGGGGCAGTGCTTCTGTTTCACCCCCCATGGCCAGCACTGGGGAGAGGTTTTTTGTTTTTTTTTTTCCCCCTTTGTACCTGCTCTTTTCTTAATGAGGGACACGCAGACTCCCCCCAACACGTTCCCCGCCTGCGTGGGTGCCCACGGTCTGCACCACAGACTGACATGAGCCCAGCTCTTACCTCGCATTGATTCCTGGCTGGACTCATCACCTCCCCATGCTGTGGCCGGGGCTTTTTTTCTTTCTGCTGCTCAGCAAAGTACCCACGCTCATCTGGGTGACCACTTGGCTTTTGTGAAAAGGATACTTGCTCAAAATTGCAGCTTAAACCCCACCCCACGTACCCTTGCCCCTCTCCATGCCCCATCCTCCTGAGCCAGCCTCCAGGGCAATACCTATTACCAGGTATTACAAGCAAAGCAAATGCTTGTAGTCAGATGGCTCATTAGCTCCCGCTTCTCTGGGGATGGCCCTGTGCCATTCCTCTGCTCTCTCTCCCCTGTGACAAGCAAAGGACCCCACCTTTGTCAGCGCTAGATAAAGAACAATTAGAGAGTCATTAATCTGCAGGAGGGAGGGCAGGAGGGCCACCAGCTGCTGAGCTGCTGTAGCACAGCTGAAGCGTGGTGTTCCAGGGGCAGGCAGGAGCGCAGCCTGGATCAGAGATGGGGGAACCATCTTGTGCATCTCCCTTGCTGTCAATTAGTCCAAGAGGTTAGCCTTACCTCCAAGGAGCCAGGAGACCTTGGAGCAGCTCTCAAAAATGCAAGCAGACTCTTTGGAGACTAACTGGGGTCTTTCACCTCCTTTTAGCTGCTTCTGAGCGATGTGCTCTGGAGTACAAGCAGGAGAGGAGGCGCTTATTTTGCCAGATACCAGGAGTCAGCAAGGCTTTACCAGTGCCCTGGAGCCCAAGGGGTAATAGAATGAGAGACCTGGGAGACATGGCCCTGAGGTGCTCTGCAGCTGGGAACAGACCCTCGTGTGGCAGGGTGGTACCTGCAAAGGCACTCAGCATGGGTGTCCCCAGCTTTCAGACCCTGCACGGTCACCTCCAGAGCCTCCCTGCTCTTGCATCCTTCTCCGTGCCCAGGTCCTTGGGTTGACACTCGTTCAACAGCAACCTGTAAGGGGCCACCTACCTTCTTCTGTACCTTCTCCTCCGGTGGGGACATGCGTGGGGAGGCATTTATGCACGTGGGGGGAGCTCGTGTTTTGCCAATGTGCTGCTGAGGAGGAACATGTACATCCACATGGGGAAGCACCCCTTACCCCTGCTGCTGCAGGAGGCTGATAGCGACTTCCATCAAAAGGTAATGGAAGGTGTCCTATGAAAAGGGAAGGGGAAGGCCAGTCTGGAGGCCTCCTCCAGGAAAGGCATCTCCTCCCAAGGAGAGGAGCAAGGGATGGGGTTGTTCTGAAGAGACGCTCTGCACTGCACCAGAATACGCCATGCGACGAGTTTGAATGGCAGCTGGTTATGAGCCTCGGGGGGGGCAGCAGGATTCAGGCTCAGTTATTAAGACCATATATCATGGAGACAGTCATGGGGAAGGCTGATGAGACGGGTGCGTGCAGGCAGGAATGCCGGGAGGGAGAGGTGGTGGGCATCGGAGGCACATGGCTTCTCCACATTGCGTTATTTTAAGAATTTTTCATTTCTATGGCGGTGCTGTCCTGTCAGTTTTCTCAGAAGAAAGCACCACATGATTTCAGGCTCCCTGATTTCCTGAAGACCCAGGCATGAATTCCAAGTTGCTCCTGTTCAAGAGCAAGGGAGGGGGAGTGGGGGTGAAACAGCATTGGCAAGGGGTGCAGGGCAAGAGCAAGAGGCAGGGACAGGGCAGGGGTGACGTACTGAAATACTAAGAGGAGCCCATATTTGGGGCAGAGAATGGCCAGGATTGGGGATGGCAATGTTTTCACTGCCAAAAGCAAGGCTGTTTTTGGTGAAGGGGGAAGTCAATCCATAGTGCTGCCTGCAGTGGGAGATGGAGCTGTTTGAGGTAGCTGGGAGTGAGGCTGTGCAAAGCCAGGTGAGCTGCAGACCTTGTGCAGACCACGTGGCGCTGCTGGCTTCTCTGCTGTCTAATCTGCTCCAGCGCCCAAGCCCTGCGGTTTGTGGTCAGCTCTGGTATCTCTGTGCTATGCTGTAGATGTGATGCCTGAATATCTGGAGGGTACAGCAGGCAGATCCTTGCCCACTTGCAGCTGTCCAAGCCTCCTGCATCTCCTTATGAGCCTCAGCCCTTTCTGGTTAGATGCTGTGGTCTCTCTGAAATATCTGGGCCAAGGAGAGGTAAACAGTCACTCAGAGCTGTGCAGCCAGTGCGCCTGGTGACTGCACTTTGCTCAGGGAGAGCCGCTGTTGGGCTCAAGGCAACTGCCTGGCTCTGGCTTGGCTCTGGCTTTGGTTTTGGCTCTTGCTTGGATCATCAGGAACAGCTGGAGCTGCACAGGAGACATATAGTGAGCTTTAGGCACAGCTCAAGTACTGACAGCAAGGTGCAGGGCTCAGGCTTGCTGCAAAACCTGTTCAGGACACTGGGTTAGAAGAGGCTGAGTCTTGTGAGTGTAAACCTATTGGAAAAAGGACACCCCAGTGATTCCCTTCCACAGTCTAGCTCTTTTCAGAGGCAGATGAAGCTGAGAGCAGCCAGGGCAGCCCATGAGAACATACAAACTGGCCCTGGCATTTTGGGCAGGTGAGCTGACCCCCAGGCTGACACAGGGCAGGAGCCTGGCCAAGGGCTGCAGCTCAGCCATCAGGCATGGGGTGGGACCCCCTCCTCCTTGGTGGTGCGGAGCGTTTTCTGATGCTCGTGCAGGCAGGAGGTGATACCTTGATCTGTTTTGTGTTCTCCTGCCAGACTTGCAGCCCTGCACCCTGCAAGAGCAGCCCTAGCTCTCCTGCTTCATCTGCTCCCAAGGAGAGCCTCCAGAGGCACGTCAGTCTGGCTTTTGCATGGAGCAATCTGTGCTGCATTGCTCTTCCCTTGCACCCAGGGGCTCACACGGGATGTGGAAAGGCCCTGCTCTCTCTGGACTCATGGCTGGGCTGTCATGATGGACGTAATCACAGGGCTGCAGGAGAAGTGCATAGCCAGACCATAGCCAGACCATAGGCAGCCCCTTACCCCAAAACTGGGATAAGGGGCTGCCACTGGGGGAGGAAAAGAGATGCTCTGGGGGGCTGTAGGCTCCCCTCCCATCAGAGGTGCCGGCAGCCCTGCGGTTTGCTGCAGAGAAACCCAGGAGAACAAAAAGATTGCATGTTTTCCTCCAGGCCAGATCCAATACCATCTGCACAACAGTCCTACAGCTGCACTTAGGCACAGTACTATCCCATACACCTTCATCACCGCTGCGTTCCCTTGCCTGTCTGTGGCTTACTGTGTCCCAGAAGAGGCTGCACGGCAGTGTCCACCTGAGGCCTTTCCATAGGTGTCTGCCGTGGGTGTGCCGGGGGCACCTCTGGGCTGGCCATGGCAGCCAGGACCCTTAGAACTGCTGCCTTCATGAAGAGCTCCCTCCCCAGCCCGCTGCCCCTCTGGCGAGCTGCAGCCATAACATAAATATAACTGGCAGCCATGTGAGATGCAGCACCCTGCTGCCTGGGAAATGTTGGTGCGTGCCCCAGTGGGCTCCCACTCCACGCAGACACGCCGGCCCAGCGAGCGGGTGAAGGCTGATCCATCTCTGTCAGCCCCGGGAGTGATGGCCCCCTCCAGCAGCACGCTCCCACGGGGAGCAGGGATGGGTGGGGCAGCTCCGGGCTCCAGCTGCCAAAACCTTCAGCCTGCCCTGGCATCCCCCTATACCCACGAGCTGCGAGGTATCAGGCGCTTTGCTAGCCTGTCTCTCCTCCAGGTGATGTGAAGTCATTAGCTAATTAATCCCCGTTCCCTCTCCGTGGCAGGGATGAGTACTGGCTCTGTGCCAAACCTGAGGGGTTTGGGGGGCGGGGGGGGGTTGGGGGGGGCAGGCAGTGATTTCGCCTTAAGTTAGATGAGGTAGCGGAGCTAGTGTGGAGGGCTCCAGCATCCTGAGCCCTTGGTGCAGCAGGGGACAGGGCAGCAAGCCCAGGGGACCAGACTGCACCATCTGCCTCCTCCCATCAAGAGTCCCCAGGGCAGCAAAGAGGATGAAGACACAGCCGTGAGAGTCTGAAGGGAGTCAAGGTGGCTGTCCCCACGTAAGGTGGGACAGTGCTGGTGGCAGGCCATGGAGGGAGGAGGGTTTCCCAGAGATCAGAGATCCGATGGGAGCAAAAAGCCAGGAGCAGATCTGTAGCTGGCATCAGCACAGGACTATCGCTGATAGAAAAGGGCTGGGGGAGGGAGTCAGGGACAGTCAGAGCCCTCATGGGGATGGACGTGTGGCGGGTATAAGGGACCACACGATGGAAGAGCATGACAGCATGTGTGGAGAAAGGCAGCTGGAGGGAAGTGCCCCCTCCATCACCAGATACCCAAGTATAATCCAGTCTAACACGTCTTCCCTTTCCCCTGCACACTGAGCTGATGGACAAGGCTTTCCCAGCCAGACTCATGACCCCGCTCTGCTCTGGGGCTCACATGGGCTGGCGGGATGCTGCTGTGGTGGGTTGTAGCTACAGTCTGTATCTCTAAATCTTCTCTGCTTTTTAGGTCACTTTGTTCTGATTATAAATCCTGGCCTTGTCGTACAAGCCATAAATCTTCCTCTCCAGTCAGCACCATTTATTTTTTTCTCTGGTCTTGTTAAAATAACAGGGTCAGAATGTTTAAAATCCAGTTTGTTGCATTTTCTGCAGTTTTGGCTCATAATAAGTATTCTCTTCCTCTCTGGGAAACTGCCACAGACTCATGGCCAGACAGGACTGCTTGGGAACTTGAGGGGAGAGAGGAATGGGGGAAAAGGGATCCAAAGGATGTGCTGAAATGATCTGTCACTCACATAGCCCTCACACGTATGCACAATCCTATGCGCATGTGTAGCACACCCAGTGCACCTAAATGCACGCAGCTTTGCCTTCCCTGCTTTCACACACCTACCGCCTTGCTGGCACCCTGTACCTGCCTTCGCTGAGGCACAACCTTGCACAGATCAGAGCTGCATCTCCTCCCTCCATCCCTGACCCCCCATATCCACCCCCAGATACCTCACAGGGAACCACACAAGTGGTTCCTATCCTCCCCCTTGCCAAGCAGGACTGTTCACCCAAACCCGGTCCCTGCCATCCCAGCTCGGTGCTCTGCAGCTTTCCACCCTCCCCAGTGCCAGGAGCATCTTCTCAGCCACATCTTTACCCAACTGTGTTCCTCACCCCTTCCTGCAAGATGCTGCTGGGTCCCCTCTGGGAGGAGCAGCACCTCTCCTCTGCTGCCTGCTTGGGGAGGGGGAGAGACTCTATGAGAGTTGGGTTCACGTGTTGGCACAGCAGGAAATAGCCTCTGCTAAGCACCAGGTACCAGGGCAGCCCGATCATGAGGCTGCCAACAAGTTGTGTGTGATGGTGCAGAGCCAGCACTCCCATGCTCAGCCAGCCTGGAGCCCACACAAGTGCAGTGAAGCATCCCTGTGTATCTGCATTACGGTCCTCTTCTTAATGACCGTACAACTAGTGTTTCTGCAGGTTTCATGTGAAGGGCTGTACTCACTTGAGCATGCAGTCAATACCTCTTTCGATCTTCATCACTCACTGTCTGGCTCCAGGCTCTATTTATTGCACAGCATCAAATCACGGAGCCAAAGACAAAAACAGCTCGCTCCCTTGTGGCCTTTTTGGTGGGCATTCCCAGTGATCAAGCTTTAACTAAATTAGCATTGCTTCTACCTTTGGAGGTGATATTGCTGTCTGCAGTGCATGCAGGCGGGGCTGAGCCGTAGCTGTACAATCGATAGTACAGAGCACCCTGCAGCAACAGCCTGGACCTCAGTCTAGTTTCTAATCTGCCGGCACATCCTCTTCTCCCTCAGGGAAGAATTGCGACATAAAGTCCAGAAATATATTAGTGTGTAGATTGTGAGGATGACCCCAGATGGGGTGTAAGGCATAGACGCAAACTAAAGAGTAAAGTCTGGGTTATCAGAGGTAATTCTCAATGGTGGTGCCCTGTTTGAGAGAGCCAGAGCCCATGCTTTTAGAGTATGTATCATTTTATAGCTGATAACACACTGAAAGATGTGAGTACTTCTGCAAAGCAGACCCTAGTGCTGGGACATCTGGAACAGGTAGAATTAACAATTAATGACAAAAAACCAAACTGGCAGGACAAAAGATCAGTGGCTGGAGCAGAATCCAGCTCTCTGGGTGATATTTAACAACCTTATGTGTTCCTTCTCTGGCTGCCCCCCTGCCTCATTTACCTCCCAGCCTGTGCAAGAAATGAAGCCAGGTTCCTGCAAACCGCAGCCTGCTTTCCTGCCCAGCCCCTGCCCACCCTCAGAGCTGGTCTGGCATGTGCGCTAAAGGAGGGGGGCCCTGAGGAGAAGGCATGGCAGAGCTGGACTCTGTCTCAACATGTGCATGATAAGGGTGAGCAGAACTTGTGCAGGAGTGACAGAGATGAACGCTATGTGCATGCATATATATGCGTATATATAATATGTATGTATGTTGCATAAATATATATCTATGTATTTGTTTAATAGTACTTTCTATCTTTAAGACCTGAAGTTCCACAGTAATTCCAGTATCCATCTCCCTCCAGACGCCCATCCGGAGCAGTTATTTTTCATTATGAGAGAGAAAAAAGGAAGCATTTACTAGGCATGGTTACTTTCCCCTAAAGGAACCAGCCATCCGCTTTGCCAGTAGGTTTCACAACTGCTAGCTGCGAGCGAAGCATAGGAGGCAGAAATGCTGGCTTGGCTTGGAGGACCCTTTTGCATTGCTTTGAGCCCTATCCCAAACTTTCTCCAGGCAGCCCAAGATGCCACTAACTCAGCATCATTAACATCAGCCCAAGTGGAGAGTATGGCTGTAGCTTATGTGATCCATTGGCCCACAGTCAGGGCAGGTACCTGGGTGCTGTTTTAATGTTTTAGCATCTGCGGAGCTTCAGCCAACAGTTGCAGCTTGTGGCATGTAAAACAAAACTATGTTTGGCGCTCACATCCAGTTCTCTTAAGTGTTGCTCTAACCCCAGTGCTGGGATGAGGCAATTTTTACTTAGACTCTAGCTGAGTAGCCCTGCAGATCTTGCGGCACAGAGAAGACGTCTTCACCCAAGAACATCTTAGGCATCATGTGGGCCATGGCTGGCATTGCCCATTCCCTGATGGGTCTGTGGAGTAGCTGGACCCATGCTGGAGACCCCAGGGTGGAGGGGAGTACCAGGACAAGGGGACCTGGCACCACACTGACAGCTCATGGCTGCTGGCTTGTTTCACACCTACTCATTTTGGAGCTGCTGCCCCATCTCCTCTCCTTGTGGGAGAGGTCAAGAGCAAGGGACAGAAGAGGACCAGCTTTGCTTAATGGCAGCAGGAGCTAGCAACCTCAATAGCTGCAGGCCTGGGGTGGGAAGGAGAGGTTTGGGAAAAGCAACAGCAGTGCTGGGTAAGGGCACATCAGGGGAGGGCTCTGCGCCACCCACCCCGTGCTCCCTTCACAAGGCTTCCCCAGCACTAACTGCCCCAAATCTGCCCGTGCCACATTCTATGCCCAGCCCCTGTGGTCAGGTTTGAGCAAAAACAAGAAGCCTTGCCCAGGGACCTAACCAGACGTTTTGGGAAGACCCAAGGGTCAAACACTAGCACGTACCTCAGTGTTAGGCAGCAATACGAGCTCCTCCCTGCCCCAGCCACTGTGAGCACAAATTGCAGGCTGAACCTTGTCATCCCGACCCGGCACAGAGGGACACACAGGCTCACCCACTCGAGTACTGCAGCTTTATTTGAATGAAACAATCCACGTTGAGAGTCTATAGGTTACACGGCGGGTGCGTCAGGGTTGGGGGAGGAATTGGATGAGGCAACGCTTATAAAACGTCACACCCTGTTTAAAAGGTTCAGTTCAGTCCCTTTGTGTTTTGTGCTTTTAACATTGTGGGCGGCTTGGTATCGTGGTGGCGAGAGGGTCCCAGCTCCGCTTGATGATGGTGATGGCACCCTATGAGATGTGGAGTGGGGATGGGACAAGACGTGGTGGCAATGAGGGAGGTGGGTGGAGAATGGGGCTCTGTCCCAAGGCCCCACCCAGGATACTGATGGGAAAAGAAACGAGACACTAGAGGACCCCCCCATCCTCCATAGTATCCCCAAATACACAGAGTCTGTGTGTAGCTCCTTTTACGGGGCTGTTTCTAAATGCTTCTGTCAGGTCAATGTATACTTTCTACTGGCCTTGGTGACCTGGAAGCATGAGGGTGACGTAGTCCCACTGGCACTGGATCCCACTGAAGTGGCTCACCGTTGGGCCTGAGCTGGTTCTCCCTGCCCCTCGCAAGCTGAGGACGGGATTTTGGTGTGATCCCCTTCTATGGGATCCAGGGATGAAGTCTACTGCTGATGTCTCCAGGCTGGAAATGAAATACTTGGTGAGGATAAGTACGGAGTGGGGGGATGGAGTGAGGAAGAGTGTGGGAAACACTGTCTGACGCTCACTTCTGGCCAAAGGCAGGAGGTGCCACAGTTGTTTCCCCATGAGACAGTCGTATATTGGGTGACCGCCCCCTTCCTCCACTACGTGCATTGAGATACGGGCAGGATGGTTCTGGCTGGGAAAAAAGACCCAAGTAAAACCATGCTGGCACCAAATTTTCCATCCCATCTAGAGATTAGAGATTGTCTCCATGCTGTCAGGCAAGGGCTGTGACCAAAACCACAAAAAAGAGCCACATATCTGTAGCACCCACAGCTTTTGGGGAATGTCCTGAGAGATTAATGCATGCTGTGGAGCCCTCTGGGGTGAGATGGTAAATCTAGAAGATCCCAAGAACTGGGAAAACAGGCCAAGCTCATCTGTTTGAAAACACTGACACTAAGCCCCTTTACCTGGCATTAACGCCACCAGTTACATCAATGCACTGAGAAGCTGGGGATGGGCAGCAGAGAAAGACAAACATCAAGGTCTGATGAGAGGAAAAGGTCACCTCCAGCAAACTCTGAGAGAGTCTTCTTGTCCCAGGGTGTTACGTACCAGGGCCTCCAGGAAACAACCAAATAAATGCACAGGAAAGCTCCTTTGCTCCCTGTAAATATCTTCCCCCATCAGCATCTGAATTTTCCCAGGGAAATCTCCAGTGCTCACAAGTCCCTTGCGGCTCAACCTCCGTGCAGTACATGCTGCCGCCTATACAAAAGACCTAAATACTGCCCCTAGTCAATGCTTGTGTCATTTCAAAGACAGGATGAAATCAGTTTTCTCCTCTCACCACAACTGAGGCGCTGTCTGAGCTGACCATGCTGCTACGGTCTCCGTTATTGATACCCGTAGCTGGTTCTCGAGAACAAGGCCCAGTGAGACAAGATATACCAAATGCCCCCACCTTGGAGGGTGCTCAGGGTTGGAGTGCGGACAGTGGGAGAAGGGACTGGACGGAGATGCTGCTGCCTCCAGGAGGGGCTTTCAAGTCCTGTCTCCTCCCTGCTGCATTGCTGGCAGCTGCAACACACCCACACCTCATTTTTCAGCTCTGATCCCTTTACAAGCTGCTAAGATAAACATCTTACCAGCGCTGGACCTGCACAGTACAAGCAACACCTGGAGACAGCTTAATTTCAGCACTGCGTTATATATCACAGCCACAAAGGAAAACCAGCTGGTGCCTGCCTGCAGAGGCTGCGATGCAGACAGGGAAGTGGGGCTGCACTTGCTCTTTGCTGCTTTGGGCTCAGCCTGTGCCCTGAGCACCTGTAACACTGAGAGCAAAGGAGTCACTGCTCACCCACGGTGGCTGAGCAGGACTGCTGACATCTGGCATGTTCCAGCTCCTACCCAGGGCCTGCCTTTGCTGATTATCTGAGGCATACCACAGTTATGCAAGTTTTGAACATCTAGGAGTAACTCTCCATTATAACAGCTGGGTTTTACGCAACTGAAAGCCACTTCGCTGCCTAAATGGCAGGACCAGAGCCCAGCTCCCTCAGCCAAAGTAGGCTTCCACTGCCTAGCAGCAGCAGCGGGTCTTTTATCTTCCTACAGGCTTGGCTGGTAGGCAGGACATATGCATACGCAGGGCGGTAAAGCAGCCAGGTACCCTTCACTTGGCTCAATGCTTCAGGCAAGGACCTGGCCGTCACAACATAAAGCACATCCAGTGCTGTGAGCTCCGGGCACCGGCACTGCTGGGTGTACCGGCACTGTGCGAAGGCTGTCCAGCTGTCCCTGTGTTATGCTGAATTTAGGCCACCCTGGGGGTAAAAAATCCCACTGTAAGCCAAGCATTCATAGCCAAATTCCCCTTTAGGACAACAGTTAATGGAAGCACAAAATTTTGCCTCCTTCCGCAGGAGCAAATGGTTTATAGGCCATACCAAATCTATGCAAAACCTGGATTCACCACAGACCTTCACAGCTCTCCACAAAAACCTCTATTCACCAAGCTCTACCTTTGCAACAGCTGCCAGCAAGGACGGCATCTCTCCCTCTCCCCTTCCCTTGTTCTCTGCCCCGTGCTGGAAAACCCTCACCATGAAAGGCAGCAGAGGGAAAGGCAGCGCTCATGTCCTGGGACCTGAGCACTACCTCCCTTTGCGGCTTCCCCAGGGGATCACCCGTGCAGGCACAGTGGGCTGCTCCGCTTCGTCACGCAGCGATGTGCTGAGGATCTGGAGCTGGATCGGCACATTTTACTAGTACAGGCCTGGCTGGGAAATCTGGTCTAAGGGCTTTTCTTTAGTCTCCGTCGCCTAGCATCTGAGCACCTGCAGGTCAGAGCTTGCTGTCTGCCACCAGTGAAACAAAGGGCAATGCAGCGTCGAGCTTGTCTTCCCCCTCTCCTTTTCAAGAAGAACATGAACAAGCTCTGTTCCATCCTCTCAGCCACCCATGGGGCTGTTGTGAGCCCTCTTTTGCCTCTGACGAAGCCAGGATGTGACCCACACTAGGTCCCTGATGGAGCCAATGCATGCCCTGAAGTGCTCCTGTCTTCCTGCTCCACCACCACCACCACCCAGGCAGCCCCACCAGCCCCTCAGGCTGTGCCAGGGCTGGGGGGGGCAAGATGGAGAGGGTGCCAGACCAGATCTAGGTGATGCAGAGTGTAACAAGTGCCAGAGGCAGTTATCAGTGGGACTGAGCCCCCCATCCCCTGCAGCCACAGAGCACAGGGACATGGTGAGCCTTGCTAACCTGCTGTCAGTCTCTGGAGTTCTCACTCCTTTTGAGGAAGGATGCTTGATGGCAAAGCAGCTGAGCATGTACCTTATACCCAACCCAGGGTCTAGACATCAGGCACACACCTCAGCCAAAATGGAGCAGGATGGCACTGCTCCTCCATGGGCAAGAGGTGTCCTGGAGACTACAGCTCCCTGCAAGCTGCATCCCCTCTTGCTCTGGAAGGGCAGGTTGGGTGAAAGTGGCCCTGGGCTGTCCTGCAGTACTCCTTGGGATGTTTAAGGCCTCCAGGGCACAAGTGGCTGTCTCTGGTTTGATGTGACCATACCAGGCTGTAAGTAGCCATCAGAAGATCCCAGAATCCCCCTGTGGTGGACTAGGTGGTGGCAGACGGTGAGCCAAACTGGCATGTGTCTTACTCCCAAGGGGAGTACTGAAAAACGCATATATACCACAGCTATCATTTGGGATGCCGAGTGTGCTGGCGTTATTCAGCTCCCTGCTGGAAACCACCAGCTGCCAGTCATTACCACAGAGTGTAAATTGGGTCCTGTTAAAATGCAATTTCCAGAGCTCTCCAGCACTTGTTTTTCTGCAAATGCCTTTTGTCTGCATTAAATGCCTTCCCAGGCTGAGTGAGATGAGCAGTTATCAGTGGGACCAAGCAAATACAAATGGCAGCAACACCTGGGTTCTCCTGCAGCCTGCACAGGGTCCTGCTGCTTGTTGCCTCTGTGAACAGGGGTGCACCTGCATTGAGGGCAGCCCGGAAAAGACAAGATGTCAGGGCAGTTTAATGGAGAAAGAGCGAGGGACCAAAACTGGTCTCTGCCAAAGCCAGGAGTGTGAGAAGGCCTCTCTTTTGCACAGGGGATACTCACAATGCAACTTCTCGTCCTCATTAAAAGCAGGGTCCTGCTCCCTGGGTGCAAGAGCTGGGCATTGCTTGGCACTGTGGTGCTGTGTCCCACCACACCCAGCTTAAAGCACAGAGCCCACGGTGATGCGTCCCTCCGTGCTCTTGCTAGGCTGTCCAAAGGCACCCAGGAGGCAAAGGGGTCCTGCAGCGTTTCCAGGGAAAGATGGATATCTGCATGGCTCCGACAGATGAAGGGGACTGAAATAGCAACACCCTGAAGCAGCAACTCCCTGAGCTCTCTGCTTTAAGGCAAAAGTGGGGTGAGATGACACCATTTACCCCATCTAGGAGGGAAAATGTCCTGGTTCCTTTGTCTGTCACTGCCTGGTGCAGGTGGGGTCCCTCAGGGCAGCGTGAAGGACCTCCTGGCTATTCCCACAGGCAAAACTCCCTGCCTCAGCCTCGCTGAGAGCTAGGGGGGAGCAGGGCTTGCTCCTGCCAGTGCCTTGCACAGGGACCGCTTCATGCTGGAGACAAGGCTCAGGGCAGCAATGGTGCGATGGAGGGATGCTTCTCCCACCAGTGCAGGCAGCAATGGTGCGATGGAGGGATGCTTCTCCCACTAGTGCCGCTTGCTGTTCCCAGTGACCGTCCCTCCCAGGCTGAGAAGTGCAGGGCACCAACCCAAAATCAGAGTGCTTTTCCTGGCACAGAGTGATAAGGACAGGCTGAAGAGGAGGAGGAATCCAGACCCTGCTCTCCTTTTGGTACTAAAGCATTTTCGTGTCGTTCTGGAGTAGTGCACCCACAGGATATCGTACAGAAATAAATTAAATTTCCGTACTTTGAATAGCAACAGGGAATAAAATACAATTTGTATCATGTTTACTACACTCATTCATACATCCATAAATTATTTTTGCAAGAAATTTACCACCCTAAACATCTGAGCCCCCCCTACTTTTCCCCCGATTGCCACCCTATTTCCTTCCAGAAGAAAGCTACTTCCCAGAAGAGGGGCTCCTGCTACAGCTGCTCTTCAGGCAGCACGCCACGCAGCTCTGCTGGGGCAGCTCTGCATGCATGCCAATCACAACACTTCACTTTAGGAGTTTCCAAACCATTTGTGCACTACACAAAGGTTTTCATATAGATGAAACGGTTTTTTTCACTCCCATACGGCTGGGAAGAGTTGCGCTCAGGTGTTCCAGATTACTTAACTCCACATCAAATCAAACATATTAGCTCCATTGCTTTCCAGTGGCTGATCTACGTGGAAGAAAAATAGTCTACTACTATTACCAGCCAGGAGTTGCTTTTCAGAACAAGCTGTAGGAATTGATGTTCATTATTGTTAAAAGCCATGGATTAAAGTCCTGTTGATGACCTGTTATTAGGACTTGCACTGAACCGTGGAAAATTATAATAAAAAAGTATATTTTTCAGAATACAATGAACAACTACAAAAAGAGGTTTCAAATGAAAGTTTCTTTGTAAGCCCCACTTGTAACTACACAGTAGCATTCACTACTTCTAATATCTACAACTTATACCCAGGAGCCTGCACACTCACATATTTCCTGTTTTATGCCCTGAAAAAAAAAGAAATTGAGTATATATTGGCTAACACCCACACAGCATTCTTCCTAATGTATTTGTACAACTACCAAGCAGAGATCTCCTTGTAAATAAAAGCAGTCTCTTAAATTTATATTGCACTTTTCTTCTGCAGGGACTTTCATACTACGTAGAGGAATAATCTCCACCATCACTGAAATGCAGCCAGCTCTGGAGTGGAATAAAGCAGCTACTCGATAGGCACAAAGCAACATAAAACATCAGGAAGAGAAACATAATGTTGGGACTGCCACAGATATTTAAGAAGACAGTCTGTAATTAAGTTTAAGGACTGTAATTTAGCCAGAACACTGTGAAAAGTGTGAGGGGATCTTTAATTGCAAGGGCTAAGGAGCATGGCTTTATATCTCACCCGGGATGCATTACCACCACAAGGAGAATTGCCCCCTCAAGCATGGGGTAGTAAACCACAAATACCACTGCCCTCAGAGAGCAGGGACGCTGCCTGCCCCCCACCCCGTCATTGCACAGCTTCTCATCCTTGCTGCTGAAGTGCCTCTCTCCTCTGCTACACTCTCTCAGCGCATCTGCCAGGGAAATGAGGTCCCTCCTTTCGTCCTCGGTACTTCTGACTAGCTGAGGCACTTGGGTTAATGACTTTCCTCCCAAACTCACCACCAGCTGCTTTCTAGCCAGAGATGAAGGAGCAGAGGTCTAAGCAGGAAGGGGCTCCCTGAGACTTTTACTGAAGCTGATGGGCCCATGCAGAAGGCTTCACCTCTGGCTGGGGTCATCTGCTTGCTCTGCCCTGGACCCATTGCCACCAACAGGCTTCTTGCCCCCTGCGCCGTGGGTCGGCTTGGTGAGGCACTTATATCCTTCCTCACAGGAGCTGGCAGCAGGGCACGGACACCCTCCCTGCAGGTGTCCCTTTCTAAAAATGTGGTGCCCCTTTGCTGACACTTGCCTCGCAGATAATGCTTTGTCCGTGATCCCGAACCTTCGGGCTGCACCTCCCCAGCCCCACAGCAGCTCTGCTGCCCACTAACATCAGCAAAACATGCTTGTGCAACCCTGGCTTGCCAGTAGAAGCAAGGCCACAAGAGTCTCTGCCTCAGAGCCTAGAAGGTGAGATGGTTGCCCTGGGCTATCTCTTACCAGTGGGGAAATGCTCCTGTCTCCACCTTCTGCCCAGAAGAAGCCCCCTGGAACCAGCAACGTAGCACAAATGTTTTGCCGCTGACAGATCAGGAGCCATCATGAAGCACCCAAGGGCCCCTGGAAAGCACCGTCTCTCTCTTAGGAGTGAAAGTGGACTCTTACCAGGAGTGGGGTGATGACTTCTGGCCTCCAACAAGCATGGAGGAAAGGAAGAGCACAGGACTGAAAGAACTCAGCTAAAAGATGACGGTAGCACTGGCTGCCCGTGAAAATGGCAACAGACAGCAAGAGGCAGAATCACTGTTGGCACCCACAGCATCCCACAACACTGCCTGGCCCTGGGAGACAGCCCAGGTCTCCCGGTCAAATATTCAGTGTGATCCGAGGTCTGGGCTCTGGAGGGAGGAATGGAGACGGAAAAGACACAGTCCTCATTCTTGGAAGTGGAGAAAAGCAACAGGAGCAAGGGAGACCCGTATCATTCCCTCTCACTGTGTTGCGAGACCTCCTGTGAAGGAGGCCCCCTTGTCCCTCAGAGCTGATGTCCTTTCTCTCTCCGATGGTGGCTGGGGAGCACTTGTGCAGATGAATGCCCTTCCAGGAGCTAGAGAGTGATGGGTTTCAAGACTTCAAACTGGGTCTCTTGGGAGTTAAATGAGAGCTTTTCCCCTCCATCAGTGGCGGAAGTGAGGCACCAGCTGTTGCTGGAAGCTGAGCAATGCAGGAGGCTGCTAGTACATTTGGGTGCTTTTAGACAAACACAGTTGTCTCAGAGAAGCTGATGTATTCATCAGAAATGGGTAAGGAGCCATGGGTACTGGGGGCTCTGGTGAGAGAGCTAGCTTATCGTACATCTGTGGTGCCCCAGATATGGAGTTTGGATGGGGTGTCCCTTGGGAGGAAGCGTCCCGCTTAACTGAACTGCCAGAGCGTGGGCTAGTAAACCCCAGTTCACTGTCCTGTGGGGTTAGTTCTGCCCTGTACAGGGAGGTAAGTCATGCCCAGAGCTGCTTCCAGTTGCAACAAGACTATCACAGCTCCCACTTGGCCAGTGCAGGGCAGACCCTTCTCCTGGGGTCCACCTGGAGCAGCATGTGCCTCCACCCTGAGGAGGTCAGGCCAGACCTGCTGCAGGTCTGCAGCAGAGAGGGGCACCAGCTTTACCCTTTCATGACGCCAGCAGGAAAGAAGTGAATTTCCCCCATCCCTGTTCCCCTGTTCCTCAGTGGCAAACGGGGCCACAGTTCAGCACAAGCCCCTCTTTTGGGTCAAGCTTCCTGCCTCCATCCTTCGTGGGGCACTTTCCTGCCTGTTCCACCTTTCAGCTCTTCTTCCAACTACTTTGGCAGTGGAAGCTGAGTGCCTGCGAGACTGCACGTGCTGACAAAATTCAGCCACCTCTCCCCTGAGCAGCGATGCTGTTGCCACACTTTGCCCGCTCTGTAGCTAATGCACTGCGTGCTAAAAGAGCTCATCAGGTGAGAGGGCAGTATCGGAGCCGCCCGAACTGCTGGCCCAGGGGCTGGGTCATGGGCACGGGACCTGCTGTCTGGCTGAAGAAGGTTCAAATGCCTGACTCTTCCCATAATCCAAAAAGCTTGAGGTGGGGGAAGTTAAGCAATGAAATAAAAGACCAAAATAAATAGGTAACAAAAGAGAGGCAAGAGAACCAATCCTGCGCTTAGGGCTGAGGCGACTGTCATCCCAGCATTCACAGGGGGAAGCCAATGTGCAACTGCTCCCCCCTTCCCATCCCACCCCACCCCACCCCATCCCTCAGCCCCACAGAGACACCTTTCTCTCTGCAGCTTTCTCTCTGCTCTCATAGTTTCCTCACCCAGCAAGAGTGCTGAGAGAGAGAAAGAGGCGCTCAGAGGCCAACGCTGCAGCCGGATCCAGCCGGGACTTGTCCACCAGTCAGCGTGGTCCATGTGATGGGTCCATTCCTGCTCCATCTTCTTCAGGCTGGTGGGTGAGAAGCACAGAGCGGTGGGGAAAGGCCAGAGCAAACCACACAGGGGGCAATTAAATACATGAGAGCCTGGAAGATGCGGATGGATGGAGACACTGAAGCACATGCGGTGCGAGGCAAGTTGCTCCGGCCACTGGCACGCAGGGCGGCTGCTGCCCCACGGTCGAGGCCGGCGTTACTGCAGGGAGCTGCAGCCGGAGCGGGGCAGCCCCAGGCAGCGGGAAAGCATGGGGAGACAAGGGGAGTACTGCGGTATATCATCCACTAAGCTGTGGGCTCTGCAGTAAAGAAGGTAACTGTTCTGGTAGAAATTTGTGCTTTAATATATTTTTGTTTGTTTGTTTAAAACAAGTTCCCACTTCCCTGAAGAAGCCCTGTCTGACATTCCCAAGGAAACATGGGGGTGGTTTTTTCCTCCTTCATTTGCTCTTCACATTTCTTCATTCCTATGTTTTGTCTTTCATTCCTTCTTTTCTGTGTGTTTCTGTTTCTTTCCTTCCTTCCTCTCTCTCTCTCTCTCACTCTCTCGTGCACGTGCTTTTAAAAAATTTTTGTCTTTATTTTTTAATTTGTTCTAGACATTATGACTTTCTCAAGGAGTGCTCCAGTTCTGAACCAGATCCCTTTGCGTGGTCATGCCTGTCAGTCTTTGGTAACATATGGACACTTTGGTGTGCCAGTGAGGAGGGGAGGAAGAGGAGCAGAGGTGGCTGAGTAGGAAAGGAGCAGGAATGTCTCGGTCCGAAGACAGGAGCGCTCGCTTGCCATCATCTGAGCAGCACGTAAAGGGAGAAAGTCAATGGGCCACAAAGACAAGGGCTGTGCAAGGCTGGGACACCACTTCCTGGAAGAGCAACCGCTGCCAGCCGAGAAGAGAGAAAAATAATTAGTGATGAGACAGATCCAGACCACATCAAACAAGTCAGCGCACATCAGTGTCAGCCTCTCCTCCCACGCCGAACCACGAAGCACTTCCCAGATCTATTGGAAGATCTTTCTAGCCTTCCCTGGACATTCTTAAGGCTTCCCAAAGTTATTTCTTTTCCAACTCAGGAGAAAAGGTTGAATCTTAGTTACTTTTGCAATCCAACCCTCCTTTCTTCCCCAGAAATTCAACTTGAGTCAAACAAAAGGTTCTGCTTGTGTTTTGGTTACAGCTTGGCCATCCTAGGCTGAAACAGACCTTTAACTGCACCTGAAATTTTGAAATTTTTAGGGTGTTCTGACTTTTTTGATGTTTTGTTTCCCCCTTCACCTTTGGAGTTAAGAAAATTGCTGAAAGTGACTCTTCCTGAACAAGATTTTTCCTTAAAAAATAAACAAGACAAATTGAACCTTGCTCACAAGTGCCTATCTGGCTCTGGTTTGCATACGCTGAACATCTGCTCTCCTGCCTACCTGAGGCATGTTATCGAGGGCACAGGCAGGACTAAGGCATGAGGCACATCAGTGATTCCCACCCAAGGACTAATGCCTGCGTAGTGCTTATGCACCTTGCTGTGGCTTCAACCTATGGTGCACCTCAGTGAGAGTGGGATTGTCTCCATTTCTGCAATGCTGACACCAGGATGATGAGGATGGACTGGAAAGCGGCTAGTGGGATTTAGCTCAAACACTCACTATCAGGATCAGGAGGGAGGTGATATACAGCTCGGGTAGCTTGCTCCCATCCTGTATGTGCAATACCCTGCCTGGCTGTCCCTCTCTGCTCAGAGGGCAATGGGAAGAAGCTCCAGGCCCCAAAAGGCAGATTTTTTTTCCTGGAGAAGGACTGACTTAACTCTGCAGAGGCCATTAGAGCCTGCAGAAGGTCCTTCCCTTTCCAAAGCTCCCATACCTGGGGTTTCCAGGAAATGAGATATTGCAGAAGCCTTTAGCTGCTTGGGGATGACAGCCCCAACCCAACATACTGGTGCAGACTCCAGCATGCTGGTGTCTGGCAGCACAGTCCCTACAGGATCTGGTTGTTCCCCTCAGCTCTTGCTAACTCATGACTGTAAAGAACAAGTTCAAGAGCCTGACTGCCCCTCTGCTGACTTCTGCTGATGGAGTCAACCATCTTGTTGAGTCCCACCAACACGTCAATGTACTCTGAAATTAGCTGCCATCCCTAGCACATGCGTTCATGTATGCACTCCCACCGACTCCTTTTCCTCTGATGCACGCACACTCTCACCCTTATTTGGTCCAATTGGCTTCCTTGGACAGTCCCCCTTTTTCAGAGTGACATCATCGATGGCAATGTCCCCCTCGTAGCTCGTGCCCCGGACACCTTCGAAGATGATCTGCAAGCAGAGCATGGGATAGAGCCCAGCGTGAGGCTGCAGTTGTGGAAGACCCTTCCCGTGCTGCGGGGCTCTGCAGAGGTGAGCAGGGCACAGACCAGATCTTATCAGGTTCCCAAGTGAATGATTCCTTCCTGTTTCTCCAGCACTCATAGGATCTGGAGAGCCAGACCCCACTGCTTACGGGACCAACCCCTGTCTGCTGAGCATCTGTAGAGTAATAAATGAGCATGTGGAGCTCTCCTTTATTAAGTGTGCTGCACTAACAAACCAACCAACACGGAACAGCGCTCCCAAGAGTAACTAAATTCTTATTTATTATTTTAAAGTACCCAAAAGCATGCTGGGCATTTTGCCACAGTGCCACAACTTACCAGCCTGCACAGACCCAGCTCTCACAAACAACCCTACAACAGCAAAGTAGCATGTTGGGCAAAAACATCAGCAACAAAAAATCCAGTAACAAAGCAGCCCACTTCCTGGGTACGCATACACGACTCGATGAGCAGATACAGAGTGCCCAGTTCATATTCATAAGCTGTCCTACAGTCCTAAATGGGGGGACAGTGGGGGTGGGCTCTTGCAGCACACGCTAGAAGAAACCTCTAGCTCTCAAAGTCACTTTACACCAACAGGCCAACATCCCCCAGCTGCTCAACACCAAGAGACCTGTCACACAGACCTGGTACCAGAAGGAGCTCTTTGACAAGCAGTTTCCAGACCAGCAATAATCAGAAAATGTATAGTGCCAAACCGATGCTTCCACGTAACAACGTTGGATGGCTTCAGAGAGAAGTGGATTTCTGTGCATCCACCAAGCTCTTGCCTTGCCCCAGTGACCCTGGGGTGGAGAGCTCCCAGTGCCCTCCCTGTGCCCGACCAGCCCCTGTGCCACGGAGGCAGATGTCTACTGGGAAGTCTCCTACAGCCCATGGCACATGGACGAGACAGGTGGCAGGTGGCTCCTTGGCTGTGGACCTGACTTACCTGGAAGGGCCCGGGTGGGTTGATGGGCACATGTGCTTGCTGCCACATGTTCCCCCGGTTCCCACTGAGCGACCAGACCTGGGTGTCGATGGCTCGCTTGTTCCGTACGCGAACTAGCAGGTTCAAGGAGCCTGCAAGAGAGAAACCGGGCACTGGCGTGCCGGGGCAGGCAGGCAGCCCTGCCTGCTGGGCTGGCCCCCGGCGTAGCGCTGGGGCTCAGCCTCAAGCCACAGCCGTATGCCCCAGCCAGCCCAGCCTGCAGACCCCCAGCAGTAACCTCTGGAGGGAGCCAGCTTTCTCCTGGGTTGATGGGCAAATGCCACTGGCAATGTTTCATCCATCTGGGCTATCCAAGGGAGGACACAGACCCAGATGAAGACAGAGAGGACAGGATGAGGAAGAAGCAGTCTGTAGCATGGCTGGGGTGGCACAAGAAGGGGGTGACAGAAATGCTAGCTGCAAAGGACCTCCAGAGGCATCCTGTCCAACCTCCTGCTTGAAGCTGTCTCCAGCTCTACATGAGGGCAGCATGGCTTTGCCTGGCCAAGTCTTGAAATCCCCTGAGGAAATCTACTTTTCCTAATGTCCACTATGAACCTCCAGCGCTACCAGTTGTGGCCGCTGTTCCCTATTATATTATCTAATAATATCGATAAGAGTTTGGCTCCGTTATCTTTGAAATTGCCCTTCAAACAGTGGGGGCCAAGGACTGATAGCAGCCTCCTCTTTGCCAGACTGATCAAGTCCAGCTCCCTCAACCTCTCTTCCCTAGGACCTCTGCTCCTGGCCCTTGGCCATCCTGATGTCCCTCCGTTGGATCTACACCAGTTCCTCTACATCCCACTTGAACTGGGGAGCCCAGGACACGTTTGCCTCTCCCCATTCACCACTAACACCTGACGTATGCTATGCAGCTTACAGCCCTCTCCCTGCCCTGGCCCTGGCCATCAGCTGCAGAAATACGACCTGTGTCCTCAGTCGCCGTTTGCCCTGGAAGCAGCCTTGGAGCGAGCAGCCGTTCTTTGCTAGCACTGGGCGGCATTGCCTGTACCACACTGCTTGTACCATCCCAGCCCCATGTTTTCAGAGGGACACAAAGACCCTGTGAATCAATGCTGACCTCAAGTTCTTTCAAACAAAGCAATTCCCAAAAGGTTTCATCTGCCATTAAACCAAAACCAAGGCCAAAAAATCTCAAACCATTTCCAGTTCTCACTTTGAAAACAGTGTCACAGCCCCCTACCCTCCACCCACAAACGAAACCATCTCAGTTTGTCTTCCTACAGCATCTTTTTAGTAATCTCCTCAGATGACTTTTTTTCCTTTTTGTTTCAGTGAAAAAACATTTTTAAACATTCACTCAGAGTTGACCTGAAAAACTTTTTCTCTTTTTTTTTTTTCAATTCAGCTGGCAAACCAAAAAATCAATCACAACTCTAGTCACGCTGTTGCTCTTCAGTGTTTCTGGTCTCCGTACACAGACATATTACACCTGAGAGCAGAGAGGCAATAATAACCCTTACTTATATGTCCATAGTCTGTCTGCGCTTGGGATGCTGCATTCCCGCCCAGGTACGCCCTTCTGAGAGGCAGCAGCGAGAGGTCAGGGGAAGAGACAAGGAAAGAGATTTTCCTATATAACGTCCCTCCTACATGATCCCCTGAAATTATTCATTCTTGGCACATCAGCTGTGGGGGCACTGTGTGAAGGACAAGGACTTGGAAGTAGCCCCGTCAAGCGCCTGGCTGTCAGAAAGCAAGAGATACATCACAGGGAGTTCAGAGATGCATAATAAAGATGATGAAATGTTTAGATTTTGAGTGGCTGACTTACAAGAAAAGGTTAAAAGAATGAAATATATGTATAATTTAGTGAACTGAGGAAAGAGGGGCATGTTATTGCCTGGAAAAATTCAGAAGCGCTAGCACTAGGGCTAGCTGAGAAAAATAGATGAAGGCCTGATGGGACAGGGAGTGTATGCAGTTCCCTTCCCTGGTGGCACCCAGTTTGGGATGCACACCACAGCCCAAGATAAGGAGTGAAATAACTTGTTTCTCTCTCTCTTGAGACCAGCTGGCACTGCACCACCTTGGGGAGACAGAGCTAAGCGAGTGGGATCTCCCTCTGGGAAAAACGGTGCCAGGGACGAGAGAAGTCACTACGGGAGCCTCCGGCAAAACCAGCTTTGAGCCACTGGTTTCTTGGTGTCCTCCCTGCCCTCAGGAGCTTCCTATGAGGGAAAGTCTCTCTAAGAAGGATACCTAGTCCTCATGGAGGCCCTTGGCCAAACTGATGGCCCACACAGGGACTACATAACCCCATAGAACAATGTCAACAGGAGTGAGTTCAGAGCAGCTAATTACAGACGCCAGAGCCAGTGAAGTGAGAGACTGAGAGTGAATGAAGAATTAATATGAAGCTGCTAGCAAGCAAAGATTAAAAACAACCGTTGTCTATTCTACCCTCATTTGGGGACTTGCAGCTAGAATCTGCCACGCGAGAGCCTAGCTGCGTAGCCAGCACTGGGACAAATCAGGCAGCAAATGAACTTTGATGCCCTAGGAAAAAAGCGAAGGCGAGATAGAAGGAGACCTAGAGGAGAATCTGGAATGCAAATTAGTGCCCTCAAAGCACTGGCTGTGAATGCCTGGCCTAAACCCAAACCAAGCCTGAGCATAACCTGGCTGATAGCTCCATGTCCTTGCAGCATCAGGAAAAAAGTTTCAACCTTTTGGCCCCCGAATTCCCTAACAGAACAATACTGAATACAGGCAGCATTCTTCAAATGGTTTGCAATTGGAAAGGAAGCTCCCGTATCTGCCCACAACCTGCAGTGTTTCACCACCCTTGTCTACACATGGAAAACTGAAGGTCAAAACAGAGGAACAGCATGCCCGTGACTGTCTTACAAATCAGGGTTGTGAAGGGGAGCCAGATCTCATAGCCCTACCTGCAATCCCTGCTAAGTTACAGAGCCTCCGTGAGGCTGGGAAAGAACCCCACCACCTCATTTTCCCAGTAATGCTGCCTCTGGGAATGTGCTTCTGGGAGACATGGCAGAGACTCTAGGACTTCAAACTAAACAGGGATGAAGCCTCTACCCCATCTGAACTGGGTCCACAGGCATTGTAGATGTTAAGATTGTGCAGGTCTTCTACTTTATTCCCTTCTACCATGTGTCAGTCTGCCACAGGCTGCCAGTCAAGTTTAAGCACATGTAGCCTGTGATGGAGGTACTTGGAAATGAACCTTCAGATCTGAGCTCCAGGCACAGCTATAAAACATTGCAGTCCTGGACTACAGAAAGCTCCAAGTCATCTTTCCAATTGCTCAGAGCTTCTTTATCTCCATTTTCCAGTCTGGCCCCAAAAGCCAACTGTGTGATGGAACAAGTGCTGCAGGACTTTGTGTTTTCCAAGGGAAAGCTTTGGGTCCAACCCACTGCCCTAAAATCAAACGTTGTTCCAGGATCCCCCTTACAGTCATGAAAGTCCATAGATTAAGTCTCAGGCTAAAAAGGGAGGTGGAGCCTACGTAGATATTGACATCCGTAGCTCCTGACCTCTAGTGAATTCACACCTGCCCTCACCCACCTCCATGCAACCTAGCAATACCCATCTCATGCCTTATTAACTATCTTCACTCCCTGTGTAGCTTTCAGCATGTCACACAAGTTCAGACCAAACCAGCCACCTGATGCTTGTAGGGTGCCCCACCTAGAGCACAGACTATATAGCCAAATCCCACTTTGCAGGAGGTGGCCAATGCACGATCCATGCATGTGTGGCGTGCGCGGAGCCCATTCACAGCTGTGAACTGACTTGCCACGTGATCCTTAGCAAACTGCTTTTACCTACTTTTATCTGCTGACACGGTATGATGATGATAATCAAGAAGGATAACAACACTCACTCACTTAGAGGGGAAGTCAGAAACACAGTAAACATTTTACGAGACCTAAGCAAGAAGACACTAGGGAACAGAACTGCCTGAGCTCTTCTGCTTTTCCAGTGGTCACAAACTGAAGAAGAACCAAAGTGGGACCTGCTCTCCAATGCCAATACGTCCACCAGTGGAGATGTGAAAGGCCCATCTGGGATGTTCTCCAGCACCAGCTGTTGCAGACACCCTTTTTGCCTGGTTTTATATTACAATCATGCCTAGTTTCCTGTATCAGAGTCCAAATCCAGCTGGCCAGTTTTGTTACCTATTTCTGTTGTTGCTCCTTCCCCATCTCCCCTCTCAGATGTGTCTGGCATTTCCTAAGGGCACCTGCTGATGAGGCACACACAAAGACAAGCCGTCTATCTGCTGCTAAATCTCTCCAGCTGACCAGAGACAGACAAACACAAGGGAAATCCCAGGACACCAGCAATCCTGTTGTTACCTCTCCCCATACAAGGCAATCTTTGCATTTGTCTTGTAATCTGTATTATTCCTTCTTCCCAATCAAAAGGGAGAATAAAGGCCAGTGATGAGTGATGAGGAATCAATTACAGGGAGAGTGAGCTGTACCTTCTGCTGGCTGCCTTTAAGACCAGAGCTGGCATTTCAAAAGAGTGGCACTCACACAAAAGAGCACCAGCTGGGCTGCCAGATACAGTAGCCCAAAGGATGCCTTTAAATGTTACCTTCTCACAACAAGAAAAGGTCTTCTCTCAGTTTCCACGGGATGGGGACTTCACTGTCGCATTGAATAGCAGTGTAGATCCAGAAGAGCCAGCGCAGGCAGCGCTGGGAGGGAGGCAGGGTCTGTAAGGGCAGGGCCACGGGCACAGCCCGTGCAGGATGGCAGAGAAGACAGAGGTTTCCTCAAGAGCTCTCCACGGGGCAGCTGGCGGGGGTTAATGGGGGGTGATGGGGTGGGGAAAGGCTGAGGCACAGCTCAGTTCACGCAGCTCGGATGGAAGGCATGCAGCCGGAGTGGCTAGGGAGCAAAGGGAGAGCAAAGCTGCATGCTGAGAGATGGGGTGCTGTGCCAAGGGCAGCAGAGCTCCGTGGGATGGGTAGGGAAGGCTGTCGGGATCCACAGCCAGGAGCTGGGCTGGCCGCAGGCTCGCACGCAGCCTGGTCTCGCTGCGACTCCCTGCTGCACTCCTGCAGGATCCCTGCTCCAGCACAGGGCAATCTCAGGAGATCAGCTATCCATGAGAAATCCTGGCTGCAGCCCCAGTTTAGGTTTGGCACCCAAGTGGGAATCCAGGGCTGGAAGCCCCCGTGGAAATTCCCATAGCATTTCAATTGCACGCAAGACAGATTGAGATAAGAAGAAGAAACTGATTCATGGCAAGAGATGTCCAGTGGATGGAAAGAGATACACGGTGTGGAAAGGACTCAGACCTTGTAGTACCTGGCAGAGTCACTTGCATACCCAATATGAGGGCTAAAACCAGGCCAGGGAGAAAAGAGCTCTTACCTTTCTAACGGGCTCTGAACACTCCCTTAAGTGTTGTTTAGTATTAACACCACTGATCACAAACTAAAAGCCCAAAGCTTAGTGCAGGCAAATCCCAGCAGTGAATGACAGTCCCCAGAAAGAATCTATTACTGTTCATAATCCCTGCAACAAACACAGGTCTCTCTCCCTCTCTCATTTAAATGGATGTTAATGAATAGCAGTCAGTGTCAGGCTGGTGTTCTCAGTTACAGTGCTGTGGTGGGAAGTTACTGCTCTGAGAGCTAGAAAGCAGAGGGTGGAAAAATAATCGTGGCACAGACAGAGATGGAGAAATAATATCAGCTTGTACTGAGTCATAATTTCTAGGAATGTAAGTTGTCTTTGAGCCATGATAGGATGTATTTACTCTTTCACAGTCTCTAATGATGCTTCACACATTAACATATGCGGAGTAAGACAATTAAAGCCTCTCGGCTGCTTTCCACTCCTGATTACAGAGAACTTTATCTCTACATGTCTTTAACTGATCTCAGCTAGGTGTGCAGGGTCCCCTGTGTCCAGTCACAGCGTCACTACACAGACCCCTTCCTGCAGCCACCGCTTCAGTAACTTCAAAGCAGGAGGGTTCAGAGAGCTCATCAATAGCGAGAAAATGGAGTCTCGGTCAGAGTTTGGAAAGCACTGCTATCCCACCTCTACTCACGGAGCATCCCCATAGCCTTTAGAGAGGCACTGAGCACGTTCAGTGCTATGGGACACTGTCCTTCTGCTTCATTACAATGGGGAGGCTATAGTGAAAGGGATCAGGGGAATCAAAGCCTCCGGTTTCCTGCTGTGGCTGGGACTTTCTGGGGATATAAACAGCAATATGATAAGTTTTGATTGGCAATGTTTCCCCTACAGCAAACCTGTGAAAATTACTTATATCTGGCTACAGGGAATTTTCTTTGGATCTCACTGTGGATTTAAAAAATCAAAGAAAGAAACACATTTCCACCCCTGACCTCCTAAACCACCATCAAATGAGGATGGGCTTGAAGCAATATCCCCTGACATGGCAAAGCCAATTGCACAGATTGATCTATGATCCATCACTATCTGACCTGTCTGGCATGCATATGAATTTTGGGATGGAGGGAATGGACCAGCAGAGAAGCAACAACACTGCACTGTAAAGAGGCAAAGTGGGCACGTGGCTGGACCCCTGGGGGGGACATGCTGGGTGGGGGGACCTGGGGCATGCAGGCAGTGGGGTAAATGCAACGGTATGGTCATGTCTGCCTCGTGATGAGGAATGCGAGTGCTAATGGGAGGAAGGCAGGCAAACTACAGCTACAGCTCCTTCTCTCCAGCATATCCCCACCTGTCTGTGTACATAGAGAGCAGATGGTGATATGGTAGGAGCAGACTTGCAATGGAGCTGTGTTTGAGCTCCTTTGCTCATTTGATCCATGGTCTAATTAGAAAAAGTGTTGGCATAGAAAGATGAATGACACAATACTTCCATCTTTGATGCTGTGTGTATAGAACAAAATCCTGGAAAATTCCCTCAGAGGTTGTTTGTGACCAGTAACAGGCTTTCTATGCATGGACGACAGGATGTGGTTTAAGGAATTACAAAAAGGGAGAAAAAAAAATCTTCACGCTCCATAATGTTAAATTTATGCTATCTCAGAAGAACAAAGGCCCATCCAATATGCAGCCAGAACAGAGTAGAGAGAGGGTACAGAGTCTGGCATTTAAAAGACAAGAATCAGGAGTCCTCAGGCTTTTTGCCAACTTCACGTCCGATTCATTATACCATCTTGCTTAATCACATCCCTTTCCCATACTTAAACATTTTGCAGGGGACAATGTGGACAGACTATGTCCTTCCCTACAGGACAGATGGGGTGTCTGACTCTCAGCCCCAAGCCCAGCTGTGTTTTCACAGCCCCTGAATGCCGCCGCGGGCAGCAGCTCTGCTCCCATGTGCCAGCTCACCGCACTGCTGTACTGCTCGGCGCCTGCCCACGGCCAGCGCAGGAGCCATCAGGGCAATTCACAGCGGATCTGACCCCGGGATCAGGCTAGGAGCAGGTTCCCTCTGCCTATCACCTGCCGAGCCACGGTCCCCCTTGCCTTCAGTGCAGACCCTCATCCTAATAGTGACCAGGTCCTCAGTTTCCCCACATGTCCTGGAGAGCTCCTGCCCTCTGTAGGCAGAGGGAGACAAGCAGGCAGGATGGTGCCCACCACTCTCTCAGCTGGACATGTGCTTGTTTACAGTCCAGCAAAGCGGAAAACAAACGGCATCATGAGCTGAGCGAGTTTCCGAACACCTGCGCTCCAGCACACGTCCCCCTCCCTCGCGAAGCCCGGCAGGGAGAGCGTGCACTCAGCCCGCGGGGACCAGACAGCCTCTCCAGAGCTTACTCTTCCCAGCCCCAGCTCCGGGGACACAAGCGCTTTCCCAGAGAGGCGGTCACTGACCCACATCAACGGGACTGGGAAGCACCCAGTAATCTCAGCGTCAATGATGGGAAGGACCTTAGAGTGTGTCCCCTGCTTGCTTACTGAGCAGGAGGTGCTTGAGCTGCCTTGCTGGTCTCTTTGCTCCCTAGCAGCCCTGAATGTGCTGCCAAGCCCTGTTCCTGCACGGGGATGCTCCATCATGAGATGGAGATCCCCGCTGGGGTTCATCCTGCCTTGCTACAGCCCCCTCCATGCTGGTATATGCAGCACGCTGTCAGAAGGCACTGTCCGTATGCAGAGAAGCTCCCATTTGCTCTGTGTCCTCTGTGCCATGATAATTCATGCTCACGCTCCAGGTCCTTGCGTGACTCCCTCCATAACCAGTATGTGTGATAATTTACAACATCTGTCTGTCCATGCACCTCTCTACACAGAGATTCTTTCTCATGGGATTTCTCACTCTTCAGGAAATACCACCAGCCCCAAAAGGGAGGAATTTGCATTACAAGAAAAACCATATATTTGTCAGAAATGTCTCCTGTTGTTTTATACTCTAAGCTTGCCTCAACAGCTTGTTTTTATCCAGAGATCCTTGTAAAGGCTAAGGATGTGCACCCTTAGAGACCTCCCCATCTAAGGAGAGGATGTAGCTATGGAAAGAAGTTCTCTTGGACATTTTGAGCAGAACTCCATCTCTAGAGATTGAGAAAAACCTGTACCACCCCTTATCTAGGACTTGCCCTTTTGCTTCTAGCACGGATCCCCCCATACAAAACCACACACAGGATGTAGCCTGCCTGAAGTCACGGAGCAGGATGAGATATATCCTGGTCTAAATGCATTTGTGCAGCTCCTCTTCTATCCATCCAGCCCTGAGAAAGGAGTTATGACCTTCCCATAGCCACTGCTTCTACCTATGTAGCCAGAGAGTTCGTCCTTGCCTTTTGGGAGCTCTCCAAGCAAGCCTGCAACAATACGATCTACGTAAATGCAGAGCAGGCAGAACCAGACTCTTGCCAGACAACAGTGTTGCATTCCTTGCTGAGCTTGAATAGATAAACTAAACAGTTGGATCAAATCCTTGTTTTCATCTGTTTAACAGAAAAAAAACCTTCATCGGCGGAATTCTGTTGGGAGGGAAGATGTACTAAAGGTACAAAGTGTCTGGTCAGGGAAAGCTGGCCGTAGTAGCAGAAGGAAACATTTCAGCAGAGCAAGGGGAAAGAGTGATTCAGGGGTAAGTTCAGAGCTGGTCACTTGTCAGGGCCACGGCTGTGTGTGAGCCCCGTGCTGCCTCTGACTCGGCCCCAGGCAGGGCAGAGGGAGCCCCGGGTGCTCAGCACTGAAATGGACGCTGCCGCCTTCGTTTCTCTGTGCAGCTCCTGGCAAGCAGGATGGGACGTACCGGTGGGGATGCACCTGCAAAGCCCTGCGTCCCTCAGTGCAAGGCGGGCAGCTTCTGTGGGCAGCAAAACAGCCCAGCCCTGCTGCCTTTATTGTGGCCCTAATCCTCCCAAACACGGCACCATCATGACCTTGTGAGCAACTGTAGGACTATTTCTGCACCATTTCTGGTGGCACGCGGGGCAGGGGGACAGAAGGCATGCGAATTAGCCTTTATGGGGCATGTGATGGGGAAGGGGGGCTGGCCCCAGCTTCAGCTGACAGCAAAGCCACCTGCACAGGGTGTTGGTATGTCCAGACAGGGCTCCAAAAGAGGCACAGAGGGTGATTTGGTGGGGTCAGACTCTTGTTTGTCCTGAGTAGGAAGACAGCCAGTGTTGGTCTTTGTCAGACACACCAAACTCTCTCTTCTCACCTGGCAGCCTGCATCACTCACCACTCTCCTAAAGTTGAGCACTGTAGATTAGAGCATCTAAATTAATCTATCTCAAACCCCAGAATGGATGGTCTGGATTATGGTCCTAAGGCCCTACAGAGGGTAGATGCCAGACCATCATTTCTCATTACAAAGGCCAAGTCCAAGGCAGGACTTGAGACCTACTTTGGTGAAGCAGCTGTGAAGAAGAGGCTCCATAGGCAGCAGTGCTGGCCAGCCCATGGACAGGATCATTGCACTTGCTCTGTGCCTCAGGACAGTGAGCTGCAGCAGCCCATCTTTCTTCCCCTCCAATGTTTTCTGGAGTCAAGCAGTCTGAAGGCAGCCAGGCAGCTCCTTCCCTCTTACTGCTGCTGTACCTGGTGGTCCCCAGAAGTGCTGGGTACTACCTCAGGGAGGAGAGGCCAGCCTGGGGGAAAATGGGAGTATGAGGAATGTAGCAAGAAGGAGACCATGTGTAGGCAACTTTTCCCACCAATTTTGCAGACTCAAGAAATGGAGTGAACCATAGTTGCTGTGAGGTCTGCTTGCTCCTTGTTCACCCTTTGTTTCGTGACATGCCCAGATGCCCCCAGGCAAATGCTCTCTCTTCTCCCAGCTTTGATAACGGACCCTTTCATCTTTGCCACCAGAGACAGCTGGGTCCTTTGCGCAATTCATGTGCTCTGCTCTCAGACTGAAGTCTGCTTCATAGACACTGCCAGGTTTAAAAGAGCACAACAGTCAGGGGGAGTCTGCCTGCCTCCCTTCTGTGGGCAGGCTTTGCAAAGACCTCAGCCAGAGAGGAGGGAGCCTCCCAGAGCCCCCAAAATACAAGTGGTGTGTGTGGGAGGGTTCCTGACAAAAACCCTGCAGAAGCAGATGCACTTATGCTGAGGAAGACTTTGCCTGTCTCTTCTCTATCCCTATTAACAACCTATTTCCCCATCATCACCCAGTCTGTGGTCTCTCAGTCCCGGGAGCCAAGCACAGGGCAGCTGCACGGCTGCAGGGCTTGCAGCAGATGGGCTCTTTTACTGCGATGCTGAAGCCAGCAAGACAGCAGGAATAAGCAGCTGAGATCACATATTCTTCCTGTTGAACTGAAGACACCACTCAAAATCTGTTCTCTGGCCTCCTCCTCTGCCTGACCCAAGGAGATGCGAGAGGTGAATGTTTCAGGCCTGGGAAGTGGTTTGCTGCAGGAAGGCTGTTAGAGTAGGCTGTGTTCCCAGCTTTGAGGCAGGATGCATTATAGCAAGAGCGTCCTTTCCGCTTTCATGCCTGGCTGTACTTTCACCAGAAAACTTCCAGGGGACTGTCTGAGACAGTGAGACTCTCAACCTGGATCTGCAAACTCCTTCAATTCAAGTGCTGGGGTGCCTGTCATCCCTGCAGAGCTCTCTTTGGGAGAGGCAGTCCCTCCTGGAAGTAATGGTGATGACTGACACTTGTTGAGCATTTTTTTTATTTTCTGGGAAGCATTTCAATACATGTTACAAAATCATGTCTTGTTGAAGTTCAAGAACAGATCGGGATGGTTGCACAAGTAGTGCAAGATAGTTGTGCACTCTGGCCCCCCAGCCTTTATCCTGTCAGAGCACCCAGGGGGGGCTCCAGATGTGCGCCGGGAATGACCAACTTCAGTCTCCACTTGTACAATTATGGCACTGGTGAAATAGTTAATGGTCCATGGAGAGAACAGAAGAGTGACCTGGGAGTGCTGAAGAAATAGCAGGATATGCACTGAGAGCTCCCGTTTCCTCTTAAGTGTCTGTTAAGTTTTGTTAGCAAAAAGGGTCTAGCAATTTCAGGGTCTGAATAATTGATGCAACACCTGATGTCTCAGGGGATGATCAGGTTGCAGTATATCCTTACAGCTACTCAACTCTGCGCAAGGCTGCTGCTGCTGTGAGCCAAGTCTGAATGGAAAGATGCTTTGCTGAGAGCCTGGAGGAAGGGAGGGGGGATCATAGCAGCTTCCCACCAGACGAGTAACAGCGACTCAAATCAGGTGAGCAGGAGCAAAGATGATCTGTGGGGATTCAGGGCATCTGCAAATGAATTGGTGTCAGCAATCTGTGCCCCTGACAGCCTTCCCAACACATTTTGCAACAGGAATGTGGTCAGATCATGACTGGTAAGACAGAAGAAAAGGACTTTTGAAGAAGGCAACACTTCAGTGGCTATCTGCACTGGGAACTTAATTTAGTAATGCACTTTTAGCAAGGGGTGGGGAAAGGCAGGGATCAGTGCACCCATATTCATGGCACTAAGCAGAATGCCTGCATCAACATGAAGACATGTTATTCATGGAATAAAAGTGATATATAGCCAATCCATATCTGAATACCTTTCCCTCCTCTCCATGTCTTCTTCAGCTTTACAAGCCAACCTCTTTGGCTTAGGGATGACTCAGTTCCACATCTGCAAGCCGTGTCAAGCATGCTGTTGGTGCTCTTTGTAAGTAAACATCCAATGAAGGTGTAGACGCATAGTATTTACTGGGCTCTGGCAAGAGTAACTGAAGGGAGTTCTCTGCCCTTGGTTATGCAGGAAGTTTGATTAGATGATGTATTGGTCCCATCTGGTCTTAATAATCTTTACATCTATGGCTCTAATCCAAAGTTCACTGAAGTCTTTAGAAAAACAATGACTTCAACGGTCTTTGGTTCAGAGCCACTGTATTGAACAGACAGAGCTTGAAAGACACTTTACAAATATGTGGTTATCTTGCCAGGTACTTATAATCCTTGCTCATGATCATGGTATTTGACTAACTTCCCAAAAAACCAAGCAGATACTACCATAAGAGACCACAATCTATCCAAAGGGTCCATACCATAGCCCACAGGAAGCTGCTGGATGTCTGCACAAGACATTAGTCAAATACACATCTATTGATGGAGGAATGAGTAAAGCCAAGAACCCATTTGAATAAGTGGAAAAAGAGTATTAAAAAAATGGAATAAATTTTTTCATTACAAACTGTTCACTTAACTCTAACTGCAACTTGTTTTCAAGAGCCTAGAGGGAAGTGAATCATACTCATTAGGAAAATCAGCCTCCCCTCAATCAATCCAGTGATGTAATCTCTACCATGTAGAGTTACTGCACTGGAGATAATGGCATGGATTTAATGAGCGATGCATTTGTATATAAGGCAAACTTTATATATCCAACAGAATGCAGCTACCTCCAGGGTGCCACCTGTATAACTGTGTGCAGTAGCAGGGTGCTGTGTTCATAAACAAGGTTTAGGTAGGAACGAGGGAGCTACGATGTTGAATCTTACAAAAAGGACGGCTTCATGGTTCAAATTGCTTTTACATTCACATAGCTGCTACCTATCAGTCTGTGTGACCTGAAAGCTCTGAGTACTGTCACTTGTCAGAAACAAGATGCAGCCACATGGCATCCATCCTAACACTGGCTCCTATGTGTGATCATCCACCACGACCTCTCAGACACATCTTTGCACTGGTTGCATCATCTGAGTTAAAGGAGTAAAGAAGCAATTCAGTTTGGCAGGCCTTCCAGATCTGTGTTTCCTACTCAGCAGGAGGGCGTCAGTGGTGACACCACCAGTGTAAGTGGCCTGCCTACAACCCAATTACCTCTGTGAAACAGCTTATGCCTTTCTTGAACTTGGATGCTGTGGCAAGTGATCTGAACAATCACATCTGATTGTTTCTAGTGACTCAGAACCAAAATCCCTCTTAATCAATCCCAAGCACTGTTCCTCACAGTGTCTTAGAACAGAATAGAATAGTTCAGTTGGAAGGGACCTACAACCATCATCTAGTCCAACTGCCTGACCACTTCGATTACCTCTCTAGGAAGCCTGTTCCAGTGTCTGACCACCCTCTCAGTAAAGAAATGTTTCCTAATATCTAGCCTGATCCTCCCCTGATGCAGCTTTGAACCATTCCCATGTGTGCCGTCACTGGATACCAGGGAGAAGAGATCAGCACCTCCCTCTCCACTTCCCCTCCTCAATAAGCTGTACGGAGCAATGAGTAGTTTACAATTTCATTGAAAGCTGCCCATCCTGATTATACATAGGCTAGACTTAGCTGGGGTGGTCATATAAGGTCTGTGTCAGCACTGAGCTGGAACAACAGCACCTTTAACTCTCCATGAGTTTCATAGATGCTGGACATATGCCAGAAAATAAGCTTGTTCCCTGATTTCTGGGAGAGGAACTGGCCAAGGTAAGACAATGACACTGCTAGTGCAGAAAGGAGGCTCGAAGTACAAAAATTGCAAGCCAAGAGCAGGGTCTTCAGACAGTGCATTCAATCAGGCCCAGCTCTTGAAGCCCAGGACTTGCCAGTTTCACTACGGAAGCATCTGAACAGTCCCATCTTGGGAGGTACCCCAGGGCAAGGAGGGGTCTTTGTCTTCTCCCCTCTCTGAGGCTGTATCTCATCATAAGCCTGTGTGCAGTGACTACTGCTATTAAAAACAGCAAACATAGTTCGAAAAGGGTGTACAAGTGAGCTCACAAATCAGAAGGAGGCTAAGAAAATGCTGCTTGGGTACATCCTACATCACTGCTTTTATGTAGGTACCCTTGTGAGCAAGTAAACTCTTTGACCCAAGTTTTTTCCTCATGATCACAGTCATTGGCTCACGAGATAGGGAGCTATAGTGTTAGCAATCACTGTGTACCATGGGGACCACAATGGCCACACAAAAAGCTAAATCCACTGTGACTGAAATTTCCTCATCCCTCTGATCAACCTTCCTCCTGCGGTCTGACCATGAAGGCATCTCTTGCTGCAGGGTCTGCAAGAGCATCCGGCAGTGGGCAGGAGGCTGTGCAGATCATAACCTGGCTACCACTGAGCTAGGAGACGTGGGAGAGAGGTGGCAGGGGACTGCGGTGGGAGCAGTCCGTCGGGGGCACTGTCCTCTCAAAGCATCCACCTCCCAGGCAGCCCCTGGGAAGGGAGGAAGAGGAGTCTGATGGCTGAAGCAAGGACTTGAGGATCTGCTCCCAGCTGCAATGCTGATTCACCAAGCCAACTCAACAAAAAGGCTTTTTGAACTTGACGACTGGTCGCTGCCTGCTGTGGCTAGCTTCCTCTCCTGAAGAAAGCAAGCAATTCCTCGTTTGATATATCTGAGCCTGCCACAAGCAAGACACTCTTGTTCTTGAATGCCTGGTGGAAACGGGGTTTCTTTCCTTCCCCTCCCCCTGATTTTTGTGTTTGGGCTGGCAGGACCGTAGGGCAATGTGAATGCTTGCTCTGGAGGGGCCCAGAGGAAGGAGAACCGATGACCAAATAACTCCAGAAGAATGGGAATTGCCTCCAGGGAGCTCCCCTTCACCCTGCTCTCTCATCAGCTGAGAGATATTCAACATCATCCTGCTCTGCTAGTCACTGAATATTTTATACTATGGCTACAAACGCTCCATTTGTATTCTGTTTCTCTCTTTCGTCATATCTATTATAAACGAGTAGTGTCTGGGAACTCTCCCAGGGAAGATTTGCCTGGATGGCTATGGATATTTTATAGTCAAATTGTGAGAGTAAACCAGCTTTCAAGTTCTGTAGAGGGGGGAAAAAGGTAATAAAAGGGTTATTAAAAAAATAAACAAATGTCGGGATTTTATACAGCTTCTTTTCATAGTGACAGAGCTTTGGTTTGCTCCACGATGGAGCTGGAGCTGCTACGAGAGGCTTGGGCTGGGAGATGTCCTCTTGCTGGCACTGTCTGCCAACAGGAGGAATTGATACGCTCTTGCTAAGTGCTATGGCTGGCTCAGCAGGGCTGGCATCTGGCTTGGTAGGACTGGGCTGGCACGAGGTGAGCCAGGGGTTGGGGCTGTGTCTGCAGGCATCAGGGATAGCTGGCTATATGGGAAGCCAGACATGGCCCAGGGTTGTAGCCACGCCATCTTTACCTTCATATTGTCGCATATATGATACAGGTAGGAGGCAAGGGTCTGCCTCCTCATTTGACAGAAGTCCTAGCGAGGAGCCCGGTATCTGAGAGGGGCCACTCTCCTCCAACCCAGGGCTAAAGAAGAAGAGCTGAAGAAACTTGCTTTGCCCTCAGGCAGGCTGCCACTTCCCCAGGGGACTCCGAGAGGACTTCGGCCACCAAGGGCATTGAGCCTGGCACCATCTGAACAAGCTAAAGCTTTCTGGCAGGGTTTCACAACCTGCGCACAAGCAAAACCAGCCAGGGAGTAACAATCGTGCATTAGAAATGTAGATTGAGCCATTTTCTTGCTGGTGAAACAGAGCGTGTCCCAAACGCAGGTTCGTTCGTGCGTATGCAGGGATGAGGACAGCTATGCCAGAGTGCTGCCAGCGTGGCAGTAAGGAAAAAGACCAAGTAGCATAAGAGTTAGTAAGTAGCATAGAGGGAATGATGAAAACCAGACAATTTTAGGATTACTAGGCATTCTGATTTTTCCTGGAGAGGTCTCAGTTTCACCCTGGTGCTTCTCTTCTGGTAGAAGAGAAGCCAAAATGATTACAGAACATCATGACTGGCCCTGAAAGAAACTCCAGAGTAGAGAGCAGATACAAGGCACTGAATTTCAATTTGCAGAGAGATATATTGTGGGTTCGCTAGACCAAGCCACCTATTCCACAGGCCAAGAGAAAAAGAACATTTTCTCATTTCTTTCTCTTTCATTCTCTGACTCTATCTAGTCAGTCTAATTTTAAAATAATTTATTCACTCTCAGCTCAGCAGCACCCATCCTAGAAATCATCATATGGCATTAAAGAGTCTATCCACCTCGCACAAATTTATCAGCCCCTTTGTGCAAGAACGGCAAAATGGGGAGCAGGCAGGGGCAGCAACATTGAGTATGAAGCGAAAAATCAACAGATATAAAAGGTGCCTGCAGCCGATGAATAGAAAATGGCACTCAGCAGCTTTTTTAGGACTTGGGAGTCACTGTGTCTTGCTCTGGGCAACTTGTGGGTGGAGCAAATGAATAAAGAGTTAAAAAGCTAAAAGCCAAAAACCTGTACTGAATTGATTCCCTGGCGTGTCCAGTCCACCCCATCTCCAGGCAGACCACCACATGAGAGCTGTAAAACAGAGCTCTCTTCCAAAAGTAACCAAAAGCCGACAGGCTTTTACTTTCCCTGTGAAATGATGTTGGAAATATGACACATAGCTGTATTCCTAAAGGAAGCAAAGCAAGAGAGGCCTCCTCCCTCCACATCTTCTTTCCTTGCCAGTCTCCCACCAGTCTGGGCCACCCTTCATTGCAACCACAAAGAATTAGATCCCTTTCAAAGCCTCCAGGAGAAGATGTGCAGGAATCAGGCAGCAAGGCTGACTGACCACAACAGACAACTGGAGGGAACAAGGGAGTTTGCCAGCCAGCATTAACAGCTGGACTCTGTCAGCTAAGCAACACCAGCAAGTCCAGGAAAACCTGGTGTGAACCAACACTGACAGTGCTCTTGCCTGAGCAACCTGCCACCGCTGGCGCGAAGACAGCACGGAGCAGCCTGTCTGCAGGGGGAATACAGGTGCGTGCAAACACCTCCGACCTAGGTGGACTCTGAGTGCAGGCAGCAAATATGAGCCCTCAGAGCAAAGACAGAGACGGAAAACTGCTCAGTGAACTGCAGCCCAGCCCTTACCCCCAGCACCCATGGGGTCAGGGTTTCAGCCTCGCCCCCGCTGAGAGAAGGAGATCCCAGATTTTGCAGCTTAACCTCTCTGCTGTGCCACATGTGCGCAGAGACCTGATGGCTGGACTTGGGAACACGTTCCCTCCCAATGACATCAATGGTGCCAAGGCAGAGAGCTGTTAATTAACCCCGTTTATTGAAGGGCGGACACATTCCTGCCTGGGCCCTGATTTTTCAGTCAGGCTCCAGTCCAGCAGGTGATTAATAACTCAGCGTGCTGTGGGAAGAGTGCATCTATTATTCAAATTAATGAAATTATAATCAAGAGGTGACGAATTAGCAATTGCTCCTTGACTGGATATGGAAACTCATTAGTGTGCCAGGCGCTTCTGGGGTGCTCGCTGCACTTGCAGGCTTACGGTTAGAGAGGAGGGAGTCAGGCAGAGCAGACAGCCCCTCGGCACAGCTGAGGGAACACGCATCCTGCCCACCCCAAAATAGCTGTGGCCACTAAAGAGCCCTCCGGTCCCATAAAGCCCCTCCACCTCGACTGTTCACCTGGTGACCTGCTGCCTGGAGCAAGGTGGCTGTGGCCGTGAGCAGGGGAAACGTGTGCGCACAGGTACAATGCTCTCTTTTGTGGAGGGTAGGGAGCCTTATGCTAGAGAAGGAGCGAGCCAGAGGGGAAGGGGTGATGGCTGACTGCAAGGTACTGTCCCGAGGATGGGCTGCAACAGTCTCACAGCCCTGACACTGCTGGGGTGTGGGTAAGGGACAAGTATCTGAAAGCAACAGCCCACCCTGGCACTTTGAGCACTGGAGTAGGACTCAAGAGTGGCTGGCCACAGGCACGGCTGGCGGAGCGGAGGCTGGAGGTCTTCCCCGACAGCCCGCACGAGGCTGGGGTTACCCTTCCCCAGAGGATACTCACCGATGTGCTTCCCGTACATGTGGTAGTAAAAGGAGACACAGTAATACTTGGCAGTAATGTTGTAGAGGGGGCTGATGAGCCGGGCTTTGTCTCCCGTCACCCGGGGCCGGGACGCCTCGATGAACATGTAATAACCTACAGAACGAGAGGGAAAGGTGGGGAAAGGCAGCGTGCGCTGAGTCTCCCTCCCTGCAAGCGATGGGATGCTGGAGGCTGGGAGACCACTCCTCCTCTGAGGGGTCTCCCTCACAGACCTTTGTGCAAGGTCTCTGAGACCTTGCTCTTCCCATCCGCTCTGCGCCCACTGTGATCCCGGCCAGAGACACTTGCAGGATGTCTGCAGTGCCTCCCCTGCCTCTGCAGCATTTAGGGGAGAGCAGGAGAGGTGGGCATCAGCAGACCCACTGTGAACACATGCAGCAGATGAGTCCCTGAACATGCGCACACACATCTGGGTGCAAAATGAGCCTTCCTCCGGCAGCCCGAGGAGCTGCAGAGCTGACTGCACTGTGTCAGGAGAAAACCAGAAAGAGGAGGGAGTAACCACTCCAGCCTAATTTCTCTGCCTCAAGCAGAGGGAGAGAGGATTCGGTATATCTGGCCTAAACAATATTGTTATCTAAAGAGAACAATACCAAAGTAGTTGTTAACAACCCAGGGAGGAACAGATTAGCTATTTAATTTGTTGGCATCATTTTCAATGCTTGATCAGGCTGGTGTAGTGAACACTAATGGGAAAAGCCATTTCCTTAGCTGGCCACTGGATGTTTCCCATTTTTTCTGAGGTCAAAGATTTGTGCTTGCACACAAATTTACTTTCCTCATTAGAGAAAGGGGAAAGTAACATCCTGCTAAAATGGGAGCATGTACTCCATGCACAGCTAGTGTGAGCAATACACAGTACCAGTCTCTTCCAGCTAGAGGTGAGGCACTCGCTGCCACCCTGCAGGCAGCTCCCGCCTGGTCTCTCCTGCTCCTGCTTGGTACTAAGGAGCTCTGTTTGCCTCCCGAGACCTTCTTTGAGTAAACAGCTGGCTAAAACCAGCAGGGCTGTTTCTACGCGTTAGAGATGTTCTCCTACTTGTTTAACCTTTTTTGACTTCAAAACAAGCATCAAATGGGACAAGGGCATTAGGCAGCAGGCAATTAGCTGGTAACAAGAACTAATGCTTGCACTATTCCCTTAAAAAAAGTCGTGGGCGTTTTAATTGTGTGTTTAATGCCAATCAGTAACATGCAAATTAACTGCCTGCTCCCTGCACCCTATGTGGAGGAGAAGCGTGTTGTGTGGAAAGCAGATCAGCGCTCCACCAGCTCCCAGAGCCATAGGACACCTGACAAGCCAAAAGAAATCCAGACGTGTGCCTACCCTCTGGCGTACCGCTGATGTCCGTGGGGGGCCCTGTGTTGACGGTACGCTTGGGATTCTGGGTCAGGGCGTTCTGCCGGGTCCAGTCGAAGTTGTCCATCTTGTCCTGCACAAAGCCACAGATCTTCTCGTCCTCAAAGCGGCAAGTGTTATCTGCGGGGAAGGGAAGGGGCTGGTCAGCTGCGGCTTTTCAAACCTCATCCCCAAGGCTGCCTGGGTGCTTGCAAGTTGCACAGCACTGCTATGCCACCTCTGCGGCTCTGCATCGAGCTGGGGACAGATGGGCAGCCCCCGACCTCAGGAGGAGGCTGAAAAGGAATATGTCTGTGATTAGTATGATTATGGAAGGGTTAATCCAGGCTGATAGATGTGATGGTCTGACGAAATGGAAGAAGGCTATTAAGGCTAAAGACAAAGAGAGATTCTGCTGGGAGGTCTGAGGGGGCAAACGTAGAGGAGGGTAAAAAGAGCATTGAAGGCAAACAGGCCACAAGGGCTTTTAAACCAGAACAACTTGATGGTAGAATAATTTCCCCAGGAGAGAGGAAAAAGCGCCAGCAGATGACCCCTCTTTGGGCTATATATCAAACTAAACTATGGCACACATGAAAAAAATCAGCTGTGGAGAAGAGGTCAGCTCAGTGCTACAAATGTGTCATTTAGCTAGAGTACATCCAATTTATACCAGCTAAAAGGCACATTTGATATTGCTTATGCTGGTTCCTCTAACAAAATAAGTCATGTAGGTAAAAGATTTTTATATAGGATCAACCACATGTGCAATAGGGCTCGGTTTTATTATTACCACAAGACAGTCACACCCTACAGCAATATTGTAAGACAGGTGAAAAATCTTGTGCATAGACATAAGCCAGTATGGACTTGCAGAGATTGGAATGAATTGGACTTGACCAGGCTGAAGATGGTAACCTTTGTGGTAAAAAGGTAGTTCCTGAGCCACAAAAACAAAGGCCAAGAACCATCTTTGCACTGCTGACACAGTAGGAGAGGGATGGAGGAAACAGGCAGAAGAGAAAGAGAAAACAGGTCCAAGACCTGATGTGAAAATTGCTTTGTGTTCTGAAAGGTCCCTGGGCAGAAACCGGAGCTGGAGAATGGGCTGAGTGGGATCTCAGACCTCGCGGGTGGCGCAGACTCGGTAAGCACAGGTCTCTCTACCTTCTGCCTTCACATAAGAGCAAGGAGGCGTGCTATGAAACTGAGAGATGAAAGAACACATACAGAAAGGGAAACAAGGCTCTTGCTAAGGGCTTGGGGTGTGCTAGAAACCTCATCCATGGCATGCTGGTGCAAGACTCAATTTTTTCAGGTTTACCCCCCACACTGTTCCTGTTATCATGCCCAGATGAAGAGAAGCCCAAATGCCTACTTGGGCTCCTGCATTCCTCTATCTTCAGTGGTGGTTTGCTGTGGTTCCTGGGCAGGAGGCTCTCTGTCCTGGCATGGGTGACTCTGGCAGGACATGTAGGGCAGAGCAGGGCCAGCAACCTATGGGCTGGGTGCCAAGGATGGGATGGGCAAGGGAAGCTTTCTGCAATGCCACGTCCAAAAGCTCCAGAGACGGTATGTTGTGATGGTAGGAGCTTCACACACCTACCATGCACACCAAAATCTGCCATCTTGTACCAGAGAGGAGAGACTACCCATGAAATGAACAGCATCTTGACTCTGAGATGCTGCACCTCCCGGTTCCTACCCTGCAGCTAAGGCCGTCCCCATCCCCTCCCATTTGGAAATGAAAATGACCATCATCCAAACAGACATCAAAAGCCTGCAGACCCCTGTGGTAGGGAAATGGGGTCTCCATGCTGTTGTTCCCCCTTCTTGCCTGTCTCTCTCCAGCATCCCACCAAAACAGTGAGAAAAGAGGAGGCAGCCTCCTGCTGTGGCCCTCCTGCTGCGGCAAAAAAGGTCTTTTGCCACCACAGGTTGGGCACTTGTGCTGCAAGCCATGGGCTTGGTTCATGGACCAGGGCAGCTGGGTTTTCTGTAAGCTCAAGGGGAAATGCTGCTCCTGCAAGCTGAGCACAGCCATCGGGAGCTCGGCTGGGCTGGCCACTTAACTGCTGATTAACCCTGGCTAAGTGCTTTCCGTTCAATCCGCTCATTTCTAATTAGCATCCTAATCCAAATTAGCCACTGCTCCGAAGTGCCAAGCACAGGGGGCCACATGGCAGCTGGAGCTGAAGGAGGAGGAAGGAGCGGGTAGTGGACGACGGGGCAGATGCCTGCGGGGTCTGAGGCAGGGCAATTGCGTGGGCTGGGCGCCCCTTTCGTCCCCAGCACAAGGAGATGGAGGGGGAAAAGGCTGAGAGAGCAGCTTTTAAGGGTCCTTCCTCAGCCCTCGTGGGTGAGAGGAGGGAGTTCGTGGCTGCATCAGACACGTACTGGTCCTCAGAGAAAGGGCCGGAGCCCACAAGCTTTCTGATATTGTTGGGTTGGTCTAACACTCCAGCTTCTCTCCATCAGACCAAAGACAAACATTTGTGTGGCTCCAGCTCACAGGCTGCCAGCTGCAGTTAGAAGACACAAGTTTTCTCTTACAATGGCATTATCCTACACAGCAGGATCCACCATGACTGTCCTTTTGCAATCAAAGGGACCGGGATGGTTTGCACCTCTGACCCCGTTGTGCATGTGGACCTTCAGAGGAGAAAGGTGACATCTTTCTCCAGCACAAAATTCCCTTATGAGGGAATATCAGGTGGAAAGCAGAGCTGAAAGCTGTAACACAGAGGCCAGCCAGGCAACTGATTGAGAGGGAGCAAACCCACAAAGGACAAGGCACAGAAACCAAAGGAGAGGCAGATTAAGGAGAAAGACCAGGCTCAGGTGGAGATCAGAGCAAGCTGTGCAAGACAAGAGGACTGAGGACAGTCTTCCCAGCTTAGTGCCAAGGCCTGGTCGTGCCAGCTGATGGACTGCTGTGCCTCATTTGTAAGAAGCCTCACACACCCATGGGATGAGACTGCTCAGAGAAGAAGACTCGAAAGCTTGAAGAGAGCTCTTTTAATGCCAAAACAGGCCCCTGACTCCGTCGTCTCCTCTCACTTCTAGCAACTCCTCTCACTAGAAGGCAACACTTCTAGCAGAGAGCATAAAATAGAGAAGGGTCCTATGCACCATAGATACCACAACATGATCAGGCTTATGCGCAACACCATTTGCTGTGCATGAGTTTATAACTACAGCACATTGCCTCTGCTTAGCTTGGGATCTCAAGGCACTTTGCGACAGCTAATGAACAAGGCTTTTTAACATCTCTATGAGGTAGGAATACCTCTTTCTATATATCTCCTGCATTACATGTGGGGAAACAGATGCGCAAAAGTATAGACAGACACATTTAAGGTCACAGCAGGCAGTGCCAAAGCTGGAAACAGAACCCAAGTGCTCTGACTCCTGGTCCTCTGGTTTAAAACAAGCCACAGGAAGGCAAAGCTCTGGTGTTTCTCCAAGCTAGAAGTGGAGGTGCCCAGAATAACTAGGAGATGTTTGGTGTGGTTTGGGACACCGCCAGCACGTCACCTCTGGATGGTTATCAGCACGGCTCACCACGAGAAACCTGGCAGATCTGGCTGAAAAGAAAACCTTTAAATGACCTGCTATGTCTCAGAGGCCACAGCAGTGATCTAACTGTTGACCTCAGCTGTGTGAAGCAAACCTTCTTGCAGACTCACACCATCTGCCAGGGATCCTGGCTCAGCAGTGCAGCGCAAGGGAAGCTTCCCGTTTAAAAATTAAAGAGTGGATTTAAATATTGAACACAGAAGTTGTTCTCTGGATTGTTAGAGGCAAGGTGGAGGTGGCAGGGGAGCTGGTTCCTCAAAGGCTGGAGTTAGCACCGTCTTCACCAAACAGATTTCCTTGGCAGGCTTTGCAGTGGCAGCAGCTCAAAGTGCAGAGATGTTTGCTCCCAGTTACAGACACCTCCCTGCGTTCCCAGGGGAGAGACCCTCTGCCGTGGCTATTAGCATTTCTTGTTGCTTTGCCTTCTTGAGAAACATAATGGAGGTTTTCATTTCAAGTCCTTAGGGGGAAGCCATTCCTGGTCCTGAAATTCTGGCTGCCAGATGAATGCAAAAAATGATAATCCTATTCTAGCTGCAGACTATGGGTGAATAGCAGATGGAGCACACTTGAATAAAATTGCCTTCATCATTTAGCTGTGGTCTGATGACTGAAACTGGCTTGGAGCATAAGGAACCATGCTCCGAGCCTCAGCTCTGTTGCAGACCTGCTGCATGACCCACAGGCTATCCCCTTCTCTCTGGAGATCAGTTCGCCATCTAGAAGACGAAGACAATGAAAACTGTAGTGCGACCTCAAAGTATGTTGGGATCTAAGAAACAGCATTTAACAGCCTTTTCCATGGTAAGTTTCTAAAGCATTTATAACCAGTAATGGAAGAAAGCTTCACAATACTGTAACTGGTTGGGTCATACTGGATTGCCATCTGCTTTAATATCTCCATCTGTGACAAGGGGACAATATGGCCCAGACAATCCTATTTGCCATCATGATACAAGGAATTGGTGACAGTCACCTTTTTTAACCTCTGTGTTACACACATTTGTGAGAAATGGGCACAGATTTGAGGAATCCAACTCTAAACACCAGGCTCACATCTCATTCCCACATGTTCATACCAGGGCAACAAGCTCAGATTCCTCTGGACTATGAGGCGTTATCAGAGACAAGACACACAAGCACTAGACAGTAAGCAATAAACCAGGGTAATCTACAACAACCAGCATCTGGTACTGATCACCACCCACTGTACTTGTCCATGATCCCAAAACATTTTAGCACCACACACAGCCAGACTGCAGATATATGAGAAATAGTGTTGCTGCTCTGGAAGGGCAAGACACACTGGCCAAGAGAAAAAACCCCAGCAATCCCATATGCTTCTTAATGCCCTCATCACCAAGGTTGCAAGGCTACATCTGCTAGAACCAGGGAAACCAAACCATCCACTGTTGATGAGCTGGAATAGCCTGCAGGGCAGCACTGCAGGGTTTGGGTTAGAAAGTGAAGGCTATAACCAAATGAAATTGCAGGGGAGAGGTAAGAAGGACAGAGCAGATTCCCCAGCATTGGAATTTAGTCATGACATTAAAATGATTAGTTATTCTGAGAGATCTTTAAGGTAATATCTTAGTATTAAGATAATTCTAAGATAGTTTTTTAAAGATAAATTCTGGTTTTTAGAACCAGATTAACTGATTTTTAAGAGTTACAGTCAGTCTTACTGCTAACCTCTAAATATTTGAAACTCTCAATGTGTTTTGTTCGCTTCCTCTGCTTTTACTTTGCTTTTGCTTTATAACCCCAGTACCTGGCTCTGTAACCATGCCACATGCATGCCTGCCCCAATGTCATTAACATCTTATTAGACTGAGAGAGAAAATGCGTGAAGAAATAATTGTATTAAGTGACTCTCACAGTTTGTAAATTAATCATCATTGTGCATGCCCTTGGATCAGGCTGCCAGAGGCATTAATCATCTAATCTTTGCCTTTCACTTGAGAGCTCTCAAAGTTTGCTCCCAGAATTTGGCTTGGCAGCCTAGCGTGAGGATTCCTTTACAATCCTGTCCCAACCCTTTTCCCTGGGGGTGGTGGTAGCAGGGGAAGTGGGAAAATAAGAGGTAGTGGCAGGGATTTCCATGTTACTGGGATGAGAGTCTGGGAACTGCCCTGTGGCCCAGAGACAGAGCTAAGGGCCTTTGGGCTCCTATTTCACTGGCAGCAGGTCTGAAAGGAAGGGGCATCTCTGAAAGCAAGTGCGGTGGGTGCAGCTTTAGGCAGTCAGTCTCAAGGCATGAACTCATGGGCAAGACCCTGATGACTGGCCCAGAGGTCCCAATATCCAGCACAGCCTGGGTAACTTGACTCAAGGAGAAACCCTAAGTGTTGGGTTTACTGCATGAAAATACAAGCATGGCTGAGAAATCCTCCGCCATAGGCAAATTTCATGCAGCCGTTCTGGTCTCAATCAAGCTGCCAAAGCAACCCCAGGTGAGCAGTCTAAAGGCTCAGTTTACAAAGGCCCCAAGAGATTGATACAATTAGGACCGAAGTTGCTCTGGCTTTACCAGTGATTTATGTAGTGTAAAAGCAAGTGGCAAAAGGCCAGATTTTGTCACTTCCTCCTGCGGGCTGGGATGCTTGCCTCCTCCAGCAAGTACTGAGGGACACATTCTGGAGTGGGTCCCTGGCAATACGCTCAGTGTTTCCCAGCGAGTCTTCTATGGAGAATGTTTAAAGAGGATCAGAAAGTGGGGAAAAGCAAAGCAAAGGGAATTGGGAATTAGAGCCACAAAATCCCTCTATGAGAAGCTCCTGCGCTCAGGCAGAGTATGGTTCATCAAACCAGCCTCAGACTGTGAACTTGCAAGAGTGAATGCCTCGTGGCTGCCTTAACAAGATAAACTGATTCCCAGCTGCCATTGCCTAATCCTGGCTTCTCCTTCCCACTGCTACCCTGCAGTGCAGCAGTAGCACTTGCCTACACGTACACAGAGTAACAGATAAAAAGACCGAATGCTGACTCAGCAGCTGGAAACAGGGAGAAGAAACAGCTACATGGAACCACTTGCTCCTCATGGGCCACGAGCAAGTAGTCTGCCCATCTCTGCCCAAGAGCTTTGCCTGGGCTTACATCCAACAATCAAAGCAAAGGGACTTTGTTTCATCCCCTGAAGATCACTCCCCCACTATTTACAGCATGCTAGAAATCCTCTTTTATGCTCGATGAGCACCATCATGTCCTTGTTAAAGACCATCATTCTGAGATGTTGTGTATTCTGCTCAAAATCAATGGGAACTCTGGGTGCTCAGTAAAGATGGGCCTGCATCTTGGCAGGAATGACCAGAAGGTAAATAAGCAAGTAAACAGTGATGACACTGGAGGGAAAGAAGAAAGGGACTGTGCTCAAGGAGTTTGCAAGAAGAACCAGATCTGAGCTGCAGAATGCTCCATATCAGCCTGCAGAGATGTCAAGCGGTATCTTTCCTGGTCAGAAAAGGATGGGGGATATACATTCCTCAAACGCAGATATTTTGGGGAACATTTAATAACCTGCTTACTGGGTGCAGATTGCTAGTATTAGGGGGAGGGTGGGTTCAAGATCACAGCCTATCCAGTCACAGAGATATCAAGTGTGAGTGGGAGGCATATCTCTGCTGTGTATCTCCTGGCAATAACTCAAGGTACAACAAATGGCATTACTTACTGGAAGCATTAGTGTATGCAATTTCATCCTCTTTTGGGGAAAAAGATTTGGAAAAGCTAGCTGTGTATTCCAGCTGTTTGCCTTTCCTGATCTGCTGGAGCACTTGACTAACACGCATTACATTCAAAACATAAACACAAAGGTTTTGTTGCTTACCTGTTGGGTTGGGATAGTTGATTGCTGGAAGAGGAAACAGAAAAACAAGTCAGAACAGCTAGTACTCCCTCAAATCGCAAATCACAATCAAAGTCTGAAAATAAAACAAACACATCAAGAAAGGTCATAGATGCACAAATCTCCTAGCAGCATCCCTGTGAAACAGCAGTGCTCAGTGTCTGCCTTGGTGATGGAACAAGATGCTGACTCTCTGATCCAAGCAGCAACAGACCTTAAGAAAACTCCACCTAAGGGGTGATCCCAGGATTGCACAGGGGAACCCTTCTGGCAACCCAAGCAGTTTCTTTCTGGAGCACCCACTGGGATAGCACCCACTTAGATACCAAAGCTTGGTATCTAAGAGAGACATCAAAACAGTTCAAGACACTGTGGAAGTTTGAGACAACAGGTATGCTGGAGACACCAGACACCTTGTCACTCCGCAGGACAAGAGGGTTGTGTGAAATCATGCAAGCATAGGAGGAGGGGGATCTGTACTTTCTGCTGAAATACAGGGCCCAAACTCCTGAGGGGGAGTAAAGAAATCATAAGGTTGTGGGAATGGGAAGAGTTGTGAGCTGTTGAGATGCTGGGGAGAGAAGCATGGTCAATGTATATCAATGAGATGACCTGGGATTCAGGGTACTGGACAGAGCAACAGGTTTACTAGTGACTAGTCAGGAAGGGAACTGTGCATTCAGCTCTGGAAGGCACTGAAACCCCCTGAAATCCTCTTACTTTTATGGGCATGTAGCTAATATGCAGTGTCCAGTGGCTGTCCTTTAAAATATGCCATTGTGCCATGGGAGGCTGCAGCATGGCTTGACTGGGGACTGGGGTTTTGGGGCTCTGCTGCCCACAGAGCAGAGAGTGCAAGTCAGAGCTGCCAAGTGAAGGATGAGCGGAGATCAGCCCTCAGAGGTCTCTACCTATTGCTCTGCATTGATGGCAACAGCCAAAACATAGCCAAACGTGATAGCACTGTGCCATCAAAACTCCATAGAGCAGAGAGATCCACCCAAGGGTCACAGGAGACAACGTCTATGCATGCCCATGTCCCTAGGCCTGAGGCTCGGACCTGCTCTCGTAGCCAGGACCGAGGAGGAGACACCTACGTTCCATGTACCGGATGATGCGGGCAGCTGTATCTCCAGCCCCAAAGCTGGTGATGGGCGTCAGGCGAACTTCATAGCTCTGAGGCACTTTCAGGTTGGGCAAGATGTGCTCCAGCAACAGGCCTTTCTCCATTTTCTGCACAGGAATGAAGGTTTGGATGGTGTTTCTCTGAGCCAGCTGCATAGGAAAAGAACCCACAATGTTACAAAAATCCTGAAACTGGAAACCTGAGGGATCCTATCCACCATCTAACACCCTGTTCCTCCTCTTCCTATACAGACAAGTACACCTGGTTTATCAATGAGATCTTCATGCAGAATTGGTTTGAAAATTCCCAGCCCTGGTACAGAACAGCGATCAGGAGCCTGAGCTCTCCCTGAAAGGAAGCCTTGGGGTCCTCCTGAGGAGGGGGGACAACTTGAACTACGGGTCCTGGAGCAACTCTGTGTCAGAACCAATGTCTCCAAGAGGGGAGAAATGAACCCAACTCACCTCCATTAGTGCACCAAGGTCCTGTGCACACATGGCATGGCATTTTGCCAAGATACCCTTCCGTTCACAATCACTGATGCAGAACTCATTCATTTGCTGCCTGGGCCCTGTGGCGTTTCATTTGGTGCCTCGCTGGGACCTGTCTACTGCCACGCTTCCTCAGCACCCTTCCACAGGATCCACCCTTGAATCCTAGCCGACGCTGCCTCTGCAGACCAGAGCAAGGGGTCCAGTTCAAGTCACTGTCCTCCGGAGTCACCCACAGGCTCCCTCTTTCACTGGTGCCCACTGAGGAAGGAGCTGAACCATGCTAGCTGACCACTGTTCTGGCAGCTAAGGCAGCAGGGAAGTTTCAAGAAAACAATGGGAAAAATATCGTTGTTAAGATCACCACCACTAAAAATGATGAATTACGTGTCAGTGAAACTTCCCTGCCACAGTCATGCTTGCTTGGCGGGGGAAGGACAAAAACAAGGACTGCATTGTGAAGATACAATTTCCTGCCTGTTGCTGTGCAGTGCCTGGATCCTTGTGGCAAGATTTGGTCTTGATATGTTGTTGGGGATGATGGTCCTGGTAAAAAGACCTTTGGCAGGGCTTTCCATGGCCCAGTGTTCACTGTCCCAGACACTAAGCCTCCCCCTGCCTTTGATACATCCTCTAGGCTGACAGGTTTCATGCAAAGGCAGTTCTGATAGGCAGGGTCAGTGTTCGTCATTAACTCCAAAGTTACAGGACGACTGGCACAGGGATGCAGGGAGGAAGGTTTACAGTAAATCTGTCAGTGTGGAGAGTGTGGGGCAAGAAGACGGAGTGAGGGCACAGCAGGAGCAAAGGCCGTCAGCAAGGCAGGGCAGGGGAGCAATGCAGCTGTGGCACTTGGTGAAAACAGGCACATGCAGTCCCTCCTCTGCCTGCCTCCAGCCCTGAGGTACACAACCGTGAGTTCAGACTCAAAAGCAATGGCTGCCACTGGAGAGCTTCCCATGCCAGAGCCCTGTTCATTTCCAACAAGGCCAGGACCCACCTCCTCACCTGAGCTGATCTGCCCACAGTTTGGACGGTGCTCCCAAATGAAGGGGAAGGGCTGAACCAGATCCTGCCATGGTACTGTGCTGGGGCAGGGACTGGCCTCCGGGAATCCGTGGCTGCATGTGGTTCTCACAGTGAACAACAACTTTGTACCTGCTTTACAGGTTGTACCTAAAAGAGACCTTTGTACCTAAACAGATCAGGGTGCAAGCTGCTTGAGGAACTGCTTTCTGCACCCTCCTCCCCCGGGCAAGATGTGTCAGAGGGCCAAGGACTGCTCCCGTGCCTTCCCCCAGCTCCATGCCTTCCCGCAAGGCACCTGGGAGCAGTCCCGGCGGGCAGGACCAGGGCAGTGCCTCTGGGAACCAAGCATGAACTTGGCACCGGGATGCTGCCAGGATCCATTCGTATCAACAACGCCCCATCTGCACGCACGCAAGCTGGGTCCTGATCCAACTGGCATGCCTACCGCTCAGCCCTCCCATCTGCCAGCCCTCTGCACCGCCACTCTGCCAGGCAGGAGCAGAGCTGGCTCCCAGTGGCAGCGATCTCACCTGGGATCATTAGCACCAGACCCCCAGTTATTTGGGAGGGGAGGAGGGTTCACAAGCAAGAAGCAGGAGGCTGGAGCAGTATGGCTCCTGGCATGGGGCTTTTTGGGGAGCGGAGCCTGACTGGGGGGGCTGGTGGCAGCTCCTCCCTGCAGGTTACCATGAGCCGGCGCGCTGGGAAGGCAGCCAGCAAATAGGAGGAGGTCAGGAGCCATTTCCCTTGTCTAGACATAACCTTTAGAAGAGAAACAAAATGGAGAGTCAGAGAGAAGCCTGAGGGTGAGATTCAGGCAGTGCAAATTCCACCTCAGCTGGGAGTTAGGTGGAATTTGGGTATCTAAAGCCTCTGGGAGCAATGTCAAATCACTTACTCTCCCACATCACCTAATCCAGGACAAACTGAGAAATCAGCCTCCAGTCTGGACTGCAAAGCTCTAGATCCCCCAGTTGAGTCTATCCTCAGGGGCACGTAGGTTTAACCGAATAAATAACTGGCTGCCACCCAGGTTTGGCTGTGAAACAGCAATTAATAAAGGCACATATGCCCTCCATGGGTTGCAACTGTCCTGCTTCCCAGGAGAGACCTGGATCACTAGGTAATGGGAAAGGCACAGCCGGGGCCTGGCAAGTACCTCCTCCTGGAGCACAGGCGAAAAGTTTTGCGAGGGTCTTTTCCCTCCACCAAATACCTTGGACCCAATTCTTCTCTCAGCCTGTGTCCCGTCTCTATTCAACCTGCTTCTTGGACAGGCACAGCAAGGCTGCCCTCCACACATCCTCACTACAGTCCCTACCGTCCTGGCATCCCGACAGAACTGGCCCGGGATGTCTTTGGAAAGACTGTCTCCTCTGGGTGAAAAGCAGCATGGGCCAAACTTCTCCCCTGGGCTAGCTGCAGCCGTCAGGAGAAAGGCCCAGGTGGACGGACAGCACAGTTTAAAGGGCATGAAATTAGTGCAAGGGAGAAAAAGGAGAGCAGATGCCTGCTTGCAGTCACCAGCACAGGTCCAGCAGACAGAGACATTAAGGCCAAGGTCTGGCTTTGCCTCCCCCTTCCTAAACGTCCTTTGCCTCCCTGATTGCCAGCAGCAGGTCTGTGCAGAGCTGCATGCATCAGTCCAGCAGGAACCCATTTTTTAATCCTCCGCTTCAATTGCCCGCTGCTGCCCTCATTCTCCTGCTCCGTGCGTGCTCTTCTCCCATGCTACCCGGGTATCTTCTTCCCTCCACCCCCTCCTCAGCCTCCTTCCTCCTTCTGATCATGCTGGCCCAGTGCTCCAGCTTAATATTGCTGCGGTGCAGTTAATAAAGCAGAGGCAGACGCAGAGGACAGTGAAACGCTGGCCACCTTATTAGAGATGCTGAAGCCTCGGTGGAGGATCTCACGCAACAAGCTCATTCATCACCAGGCTCAGGATGCTGCCAGTGGGGCCAGAATAAGAGCACAGCGCAATGCACAGCCTCATCTCTGCCTTCACCTCCTTTCATTTCCAATAATGAGAGGGAGGGGATGGGAAGGGAAAAAACAAACCAACCCACAGTTTCTACCAGCTGGCTGTGAATATCACACAGGCTGCAGAGGGGAGAATGTTCTTGCAGAACGGGTTCACTAAAAACACCTTACAGAGGGCAAAATCAGCCCCATGTGGGATGTATGTATTCACATGCACAGTGTGCAACCTGTTTCTTTCCCCTGTCACTTGTAAGCAGTAGTAGCAACCAAGGGAGAGCACACTCACATGCTCATATGTAATTAGCCATCAAGCCTCCGGGACCTGCAAACTAGGTTTGCCCTTTCTCATTCCGCACCATCACATTCTGTTGGTAGGTGTTGTCTGCCCAGTCCCCTGTCTTATCATTTGAGCTGGCTCGTGATGCTTAGAGAGTGCTTGTCCCTCTGTGGCCAGCTGAGCCGGCTCACAGTCCAGGAACACACACCCAGAGCCTCAGAGAGAAAAGCAGGATGCCACGCTGCCACTGGCCCCTGCTTCCATCCCAGCTGGGATGCTGTCACAGCAGAGGGGTCCAAAGTATGACACAGCCACATCTACATTTTCTGTTTATGTAGGCTATTAAAGGAAAAAAGGATGTTGTTTTCAGACTGAATTATGTTTAAGCCAGGTACATATCAGCTAACAGACATAATAAAGCCAAAAGATATTAATAAGCACATCTGTCAATAGTTAATGCTGCCGTCCTGCTCAACAAACCGCACCAGGGATTCACAAGGCCACGATAACCTACCTGTGCTGGGACTTGGTGTGACCTGCACAGCCACGCATGTGGTCTCACAACCAGCTGCACATTAAGCAGCTGCATGCTTGTTCAAGGGAGAAATTAGAAAGAAAACCTGTTTCATCACCAAGCCCCAGGGAATTGTTGCAAACACCAGCTAGAAAAACGTACATTAAAATCATGCAGATTCCCTAACAAGCTGATCGAAGCAAAGGAACTGCTCTGCAGGCTTCCCAGCTTCCCAGCATTGCTATTCACTCCTGCCACTCTGTCCTTACTTGTCCCACCTCTTCAGCAACTTCTCAGCTCAGGGCACGAGTGCCAGCTCTGCTTTCCAGTATCTCCCCTCCAAATCCTTTCCACACGCGCTCACTGTCTCTCCCTTTTTTCTCAGCCTCATTCAAATTCCCCTGGCTGATCCTTCCTGCAGCACAAACGAGACTGCCCGCACTCCCACTCTGTCCTCGCCAGCTAACTGCAGACACGGGGCACTGGGAAGGCTCCCAGCTCCCATCCCCAGCCAGGCTGGCCTCTCCGAAGGGAGAGGAGACGGCAGAGAAAAGCAGGCTGGTGTGGCACAGCAGCCTTGCACGCAGGGTCCCTCCCTCTGACAGGCTCTTCCTTGCTCCCTGTACAGCTCCACAGACAGATGCCGTCTCTGGCACGTGTGCAGGCGGGGCGTTAGGCTGAGTACCCCCACCCCAGCCCTCCTCTCTCATCTGTGAGAGTCAGGACACTCTGGAGAGCAGACGTGCACGGGACCAGGAGCCGTGGGGAGCCTGGTGGTGCAGGAAGCACGGGTATCTCAACTAGGCTTGAAAGAAGCACGGGGAAATAATTGGACAAAATAATCTTCAACTGCCTGTGCAGCTGGTGGGCTGCACTCTTCAAGCAACCAGCAATTAAGGTGGTCTTCAAAGCTCAGCACCCTGGCAGCGGTGGGTGCAAGGGCATCCATGTCTCTTGTGCCCAGGAGAACAGACAGTCTCAGCCAAGCTGCCCATTTTCTCATCAGGCATAGACATCCCAGTTTAGCATGGTCCAGGGGCCTGAAGAAGGTGACAGCAGCAGAAGGGCACTTTTCCTCTAACAGGCAATACCACTCAGGTTGTGAAAGAGCCTCCCATTTTTACCAGCTCAGCCTGCTTGCCAACAATCTTGGACACATTATATAGCTCTGTCCTAGGGGGCTGCAGGCACCATCTCATATCAGATATCCCCTGTGGCCGCAACTGCCATGAACTCATCCCAACAAAATCCAGCTGCTCCCTTCCAAAGGGAGTGTCGTTCACAAAGACCAGAAACAATCACACCACTGCCCTCAACATGATGGGACTGGCAGTGTCTGTGGCCTTAAACTGGTGACAGCCAGGAAAGATACTCCCAAGCACCCCATCCTAGGGACTGAAAGGGGCTGAGCTTTCTTAGGTGCTAGTGACAACTCCTGGGATGAACACGTGTCTCTGCAATGCAAAATACCCTGCTACCTCAGCAGACATGCCTTGCCCTCGATTTCTGCTCCAACTGCACCTCCAAAGCTACAGGATGCCTTGCAGAGAGGTAACTTCAAAGAGTTTAGATGCCACGGACTTCTTAAAGTTAAAAAAGTTTTTTTAAAAAAAAAAAAAAAAGGAAAAGATTATGTCAGGATTTACGTGTGTCAGAGTTTACAGTGTCAAAGATTGAGAGCAAGTTATCCAAGGGCAGACCCATTCTCTATTGCTGGAGAATGAGAGCCCAGGAGTTGAGTTCCATGGGTAGAAACAAGATCATTGCAAATTCCTTGGGAAAAGAGGAATGAAAAATGCTCAGAAACAGAGGCAGGAGGGAGGTGGGGACAGAGAATTTTAGGAATCTCTCCTGAACATGAGGCTCCAGTATTTTCCACAATGATGGAAAAACACGCCATAAATCTGTCCCTTCTCTCTCACTTCTTCCCATGGTCTGTCTGACACACAGCAACGGATTGAGATTCTGGTCCTTGATGTCACCTTGGCATCACAGGACAGAGCAGAGGAAGATGGTTTCTCTTTGACATTGCAATTGAACACCACAGATTTGATTCTTGCTCTCTGTATTTTGGAAGAGGGATAAAACCCCTCTGCACTGGCAGCCCCCTCCTATCCTCCAGGAGTTCAAAGAAGGGAAAAGCACAGCCACATTCAGGGACACAGCAGGGGAGGTACACTCCTGGATGACAGAGTCCAGTCCCCTGTCACCACAGGGGTTACCTCTGCTTATTCATTTTATAAATGTACCACATCCCATCTTAAAAGCCATTCCCGTTAGGCCTGCTCCTCCCACTGGACGGCTGTTCCAGAGCCTGACCGCCCTAATGTTCTCATTTCCAGCCTAAATTTATTCACAGGCAGCTTGCACCCAGTTGATCTTGTGACAATATCGTCCTTTAGCTTAAACGGCTCTTTTCCCTCCCTGCTGCTTGACCCCCTGGTGTTTTTATAGACAGCAATCACACCCCCTCTCAGCCTTTGCTTTGCTAGGCTAAACAAGCTGAGCACTCTGTGCTTCCTCTTGTAACACAGACTCTCACTTTCCCTGATCTACTCTATAATCCATTTCTGCATGATCCCACTTGCTGGAGGTGGGTATCCCAGCCCCGCATATAGGATGCAGTAGCACTTCTCCACCTTGCCTAGAAGTACTTCAGGCTTCACCTAGGAGTACATTTGCCCTTTCTCACACCTGCATCTTACCAGCAGTTCCTTGAAGTCAACTCACTCACCCACATCATTCCTCCACTTCAGTCATTTCCCACTGATGAGCTCCCAGCTTGCAGCAGATTGCTCTGATAGCACTCTCCACATGCATGACCTTGCATTTGTACTGCTGTATTTCATCCCACCTGAACCACTCAAGTAGTTTTCTGTCTTTCAGATCTTCCTTATGATATCCTGCTCCTTCACTGAGGTGGCATTGCCTCCCAACCTGGTGTCAGCTGCACAAAATTTCAGCAGAACAATCCTAATAGGGGATGCTGATCTGACTAGCTGGTATCAGCCATGGGGAAGATGCCTGCCCCCTCAGCAGGGTAGGTGCCATCTGGAAAAGCCATTTGGGTAAGTTTTGGGTAGTGGAGAAATTTGGTTTGAGTATGAAGACAGTCACTGTGATGTTTCTCTATAATCTCTCACCAAACTTCCTGTGCCTGTCAGATTGGATTAAAACATTTTCCTGGGTTAGTACTTCATCACCACCTTGAATGGAAATGATGTCAAGCATTAAAAGCATCAATTAAAGGGCTAGGATAAGTTTAAACTTGGATTTATTTAATTTTCCTTGCTTGATGACCATTACTCACTAGGAGTTTCCAGAGCAAATAATCACATTGCAAACATAAAGTTGGCATTTGCCAGACAAGCACACCAGTGAACTGAAATTCATGCCTATGTTGTTCATCAGTCAAGCACACAGGTTCAGATCTGGGGGTTAAGCAAGCATGGATGGCCAAAGCAAATCCATTATTCAGTCTAAATGAGGAGTCCTGGAAGCTTTTTCTCCTAAATTGTCCTTAGCAGGAGGCTCCTTCTCTGGGCTGAGACATCCCCAGCTCCAAAGAGAGAAGCAGCTGCGACCTTCAGTAGCTACTGAGGACAGCTGGAGCCACCTAAGCCAGGAGACAGTCTCTCTCTCTTCCTCTAACACTCGCAATCAGCTGCCCATCCTCATTAGGTGCCGAGAGCAGCAGTTTACAGCTTCCCAGAGAAGCCAAATTGGTGCTGTCATGAATTACTGTAAGTGCTTGTTCCACACTCTTCAATAATGTCTTTCATTAGGGGCTGATCAGAAAGCAATATGTATTTTATTAGCATATGTTCCCCGGTCTAAAAAGAATAGACCTAATCTTCACTCTGTCAGGGAGACAGTCAAGTAAAAGCCTTAACTGAGGCACAGCATGACTGGCAACTTCATGAGCCATAGGCTTACTGGGGCATCCCACAGCTGCACGTCCTGAGGAGGGGGAGCACAGGAGTTGGAGAAGAAAAGCGTAAACTAGCACCTAAATTTGGTGATAGGTGGAAAGGGAGGGAGAGCCACACGCTCCACAGTCTGTGCAAGGAGCCTGCGTTGGTGTCGCTGTGGTTGGTACGGAGCTAGACAGGTTACGTGCATGTCTATCTACGCTTGTTATCTCTCTCCTACTGTCTCACAGACATATCTTCGATCCTGAAGGCACATTCTGTTCAGACTGGAAGCTCTATACTGCTGCTGCTGCAAGATCCTACCTGTTCTTGACTATGCACTGCAGAGCCTGAAGTAATCTGTCTGCAGCATGGGCATACGCTGAATAAGGGACAACATCCCTCATGTTGCTTCACAGCCCCCTCCCGCCCAGAGCAATGGTTCCCATCTCTTTTGAGGCTCCCATCTGAAAATCAGCACTGCTCGGTGCCTTACTGGATCCAACTTTATATCCATGCCTGATCTCAGTGAGTAGTCTCCTCTTCCATCTATTCCCTTGCACTGGACATGACTGCCTGCAGCCAGACCCACATACGTGTTTATGTACCGTGCTGTCAGCACTTCTGGCTCCAAGAAGAAAAATCAAGCAGACTCTGCATAGCCCAGGTTTGCTCAGCTGCAGCTGGGTTGAGTTCTGAGACATTTTGTCTATAATATGGTTGTGACTTAGCAAGGGAGACATGCTCCACCAACAGGAGTTGCCATCTCACAGGCCTCTTTTTTTGGGTTCTCTACAGACGCTGGCAGAGCCCACCGTTAGGGCACTTTTACCCTTAAAAACAATTAATAAAGGATGGGGCTATTGCTTACCGGAGCAGAAACAGCCTGTGTGTGGGACTCTGGGCTTCCCAGTCTGGCACACCTAATGAAAGTATATATGTAAGTATCACTCCAGAGCCTATGGCCACCACCTCTAACTCGACTGCACTTCCAGTCCTGTCTCTATCAAAGAAGGGGTAGGCAGCACAGCATATGCAGGGAGAGCTATAAAGCCCTTCACATTACTCCATGCTGCCTGCATAAGTTTCATTTCTTTATGAAACACAGTCAAAACATCTATCTAGTGCCTACTACTGCCTGTTTGTCACTAGCTACGGGAGAGTCTACATCGCCGTTCCAAACCCTCCCCCCTTCACACTCTCCTATCATCTCCAACATGTTCTAGGAAGTGAGAGCCAGGAAAAAAACCCGAAACCAAAACCAAAAATGGAAACAGAAACAAAGGAAAGAAGAGGTGGAAAATTGGAGGGGAAACAGGGAAGGGGAAGAAGGTGCACAAAGAAAAGACTCTGAAGCAGTAGGAGGAACATGGGCTGACTAATGAAAACAACAGATGAGCAGAGAAAATGGGAGGAAGCTGCATCACAGCCTATCAATAGGGACTCTCAGAAAGACTCAGTAACTAGCATGTACCCCTTGAAGCCACCGAAGGAGTGTGGATAAGAGATGCACACAAAGGACTCACTTTTATCTTTGATACCTGGCAAGCATTTTTCATCCTGTGCTCAGCTTTGTAAAACACAAGCCAACAGCCTGCTGGATATGAACAAGCACAATGGTGTCAAAACAACATCTCAAGCCTGCAAGGCTGATATGAGGGGTATATTGGTTGGGGGAATGTGATTATCTCTTCTCTCACATTCTCCTTACCCTGAATGAGCACTGAACAGTGGTGTTAGGAGCTAGAGACAGATGAGATTTTGCTACTAGATGTGTTTTAAGATCATATGAGCCTTTCCAGCGAGATTATTTGTACTGTTCTTCTCAGGCACTGTAACTATTCCAAATGGAGCTAAGAGTGGGAAAACTGTTTGTAATTATTCCCTTGTACTAGGAAAACCAAACAATATTCTGCTTGCTCTCTTGCACAGTCAAGTACTTGAATTGCATTAGGAGCAGTGCTTATGAAAAGTGAATGTTAAGACAAAATCTCTGCTGCAAGGCACCTTATGAATGGCAAGCCACCTTGTAAAACCTTCAGCTACCCTGTTTTGGGCAGGTTACCTTACTTACTTTGCATAATCAGAGAAGAAAAATGGTACCATGAGGCATAACTAACCTGCCACCATTCATATTACCAATTTTCCCAACTAACTGATTGCAAATGATCTGTGGACCAGGGATAACCAGCTCAGGAAAACCACAAATCATACTGAAGAGCAATTTGTGAATGCAAAAAGACAGAATTAGTCAGACTAATTCATTAGTTAGGCATCGTTTGCTGAGCTCTTGTGGGCAAAGGGAACTCTCAATAGCAGCATTGGAAGATGTTAGGCAGACCTAAGGGGGAAACCTCATCCCATGGCTCTCAGCCATTTCCACTGAACTCACCTGACCCATCGGTGCCAGTCAGGCCTGTATCCAGCTTCTCTGGCCAGCCTTGTAGGAATCACTCTGATCCTCTGACAGGGCTAACAACATCCATGGCTGGGCAGACACATCCGCCTGCAGTGAGCAATGGCCAGGAGGAAACTCTCTTCCTTACCATTGGGGGGAAGCTCTGCTGTTGCCGACTTAGCCAGTAAAGAATACATGCATGAAATGTGGAAAAAGCTCCTTGTTTCCCACCCCCACCAAACATCCAGCTGTCCTGGAGTCTTCCCTTACAGCACAGGTAGAGAGGACCTTGTTCTAGCAGCAGGTCTCATCGACACATCATCCCCCATGACAGATTGCTAGGGATGAAAAGAGATGGCTCAACGTGCTGTCAGCTGCAGTGACTGACGTTGTGTCCCATTTTCAGGCAGCAGAGAGCACAGCTGAGGTAGGATCCTGCCCTCTCCGCTCCCAAATGCCCGTGGCAAAGTTGCTGCTCTACCCCCAGATCCCACACAGAAATCTCATTAAGCTTCAAGCACAGCTTGTCCATCAAACGCTATTGATCAGCCAGCTCTCCTTCCACCAGCACGTGGCTGCCACTCAATCCCCCTGCATGTCCCAAACCTCTCCTCTTCTCGCAGGCTAAAAAGGCAGTGCCACCTCTCCCTCCTCTTGCTTTCCCTGGCTTTGCATCATGATGGCTGTTCGAACCATCCCCCAAGCACACCTCCTGTCGATGCACTGGCTTCTTTCTTCATCCTTTTCCACCTCCCTCAGAGCTGAGTTCCACACAGCGTCACGCATGCCACTAGCACAACTGAAGGCAACTGACTTGAGAGCAAAAATGTAATCTGCCTATTCTCACTGCCTGAGCAAAAGTTCAAATAAAAAAAATTTTTTAAAAAAAAGAGCATCAGTGGGGGAGATGGGGGCATTAGAGCTGAAAAAAACACCTTTTCCTGCTACAGAGGATGGCTCAGCAGGTAGGTGGAATTGTGTTGATTTGATGTTGTCCCATACAACAGCAGACTGCGATCAGACATCAAACTGGCAGCTAAGGTAAGCAAAAAAGAAGACAGGACTAAAGAAGCTTTCTGGCAGGTGTGACTTATAAGCCATCCTACAACAGAAGGTCTGCTTCGAGATTCAGTCCTAGGCAAACACGGTGGGGCGAAGTCACTGCAGTCCCCAGTCCTAGTGCCAGTGAGACAGGACCAGCACAACCCGTACCAAGTGAAATGATGAACAGTAAAGGGATGTGCCATTTGTCACACCCCACAAGTGTTTTGATCCATGCAGCATCTCACGTGCAGCCAGGGCCACCATCTGCTGCTTCACAGGAAGTTACACTCCTTTCCTCGCTGCAGCTGGATGGGACTGCGATGCTCGAGTAGGGAGGAGGGAAGGAAAAGGGACTCGCACATCTGTTTTCCATGTGCGCTGCCTATGTCCCACACCGGGGCATCAAACTGGGATGTCTAGGTAAGCAGCCTCTCAGCAAGAGGATTTCTCGGTGGATGCGGCACCACGAGCCCTTTCCCTTTTTCCAGGTACCACCAGGCGAGTGCACCACAGGTCACCTTTTATCCAGAGCAGGATGGGGCCATCTCCACTTTACAAGCCACAACTCCATCCTTTAAGCTTTTCACCGTCTAGTATGAAAAGGAGTTAAGAGGACAGCCCTGACTGCTTTTTTAGCTCAGCTGTCATAAAACCTCACTGTATCACCTCCTCAGCTCCTGCAGCGTCCCCCAGCTGAAAACCCCACTGCAGCACTAGTGGGGGGATGCACAGGATGGGGCCACTGGGGCACGGTGCTCCAGTGAGCCTCAGGATGGGGGCTATGGACCCGGGCCTGTCGGCAGCCCCGCGCAAGGTGTTACCTTGGTGATGGCAGCGTTGCCCAGACAGCATGTAATCCCCCAGAGGCAACAAAATGTTAGACCCTTGGTTTGTGAAGCGAGTCCGGTCACCCCTGCCTGCCTTGCACAGAGCTGCCTTCTTTCCTAGCCCTCGGCATCCCCCTGGCCCCGAGGTGCAGCCCTCAGGCCGCCTCCGAGGCGCTGGCTGCTCAGTTTCCCAGGAAGCTTCGCCTGAAGCCATGGTTGTGTCTGCAGAAGAAAAAGGATTTCATTCAGGTGAACCTCCCAGAGCACAGGGCTGGGCTGCTGCAAGGGCCACCACCCGCTCAAGTACTCCACCACCCACTCGGGCGCACCGGCTTTCTGTGTTCATAGCCTTTCCTAACCTGGGGCCCAATAAATAAATCGGCTTATAATATCTAGAAGCAGAGAAAGTGATACTGCATGTGTCCATCTTGGTTTTATACTCTTCTCCAGACACTAGCTACTGCTGAAGATGGGAGGAGACAAGCTTTTGGCATGGATGTTCTCACTCCTGATGAATACAGGGCTGGGTGGATTAGCTTGCTCTGGAAGTTTGTCCTACGCTGGCTGCACAAACTAGCTGTTTGTTTTATTACAGGGTTGCTTACAAGCATTGGAAGATACATCCAGCTTCACTAGGCTGGTTCCTCATGTGCCAAGGGCCACGCACGTGGGTTCATCAAACCATGGTGGTGCATGAATGGGGGAAGCACAGTGGTGCAAGTTAGCAGTGTTCTCAACTAAACATTTATGTAAAAGACGATGGGCTGGTGCACTGCTTGCTCATCCTCCCGTTTGAGTAATACCACCCCTGCTTGGTGTGTGAAGAGAACAGGAGATGTCCCTGCCCCACTCCGTGCGCCCTTGGAGGGGCGTCCGGCTCTGTGCGCTACTGAAGCCAAAGACAGACAGCAGCTGACAGACGCTGCTGAAGAGGGCTCAGAGGAGAGCAAAAGAACAACTCAGAGGCAGAAATGAAGCAATACAGATCCACAGCCCGTGGGCCTCGGCATAAAACCTCTCCCGCTGCGTTGCGATGGCCATCAGCAGAGTTAACCTTCCGCTCTAATCACAATCATTAAATTCCTGCTAACGCCCCTGTCCTATGTCTGTCCAAACAGCTCTGTTATCTGTCACCTCCCCACACGGTGAGCCCGGCTCCCCACTGCCGCAGCTCTCATTAATGCTGCTCTGGCTGGCTGATGAGGCAAGTGGCAGCCGGCTCCGGAGCCCAGATGAGTTTTGTAGACAGCAGGGGATGTTTATCCAACATGGGAGGGATGAAAGTACAAACAAAGAGAGACCGTACAATTACTCAGGCATCGCACAGGGCCAGTCTCATTAAAGACGGTCTCCCTGACAGGAATTAATCTGAAGTGACAACCCAGTGAGCTAATTTAGCAAATGGGTCTGGGGCTTGGCCCAGTGCAAATTTCAGGGGTCTGTCTGGCAGGTAGAGCTGAGCCTGCTCTGAGGAGGGGAAAGGCAGGAATGTGTTAAGCTGGCCCCGTTCTGGCCCGAGCCCACATATCAGAAGGTACGGAGGAGATGGCAGCCTCAGGTCTCCTTGAGGGGCACAATGAAGATTAAACTTCCCTACTGCACCAATACCTTCTCTTTCCTCTTTCTCTTGCAGCCTCAGGTCACAGATGGGTTCCAGCTCATTAAGTGCGCAGTAATTCTGCCACTATCCCCTGTAACCGTAACCACCAGCCCAACTCGGATCTTTCCTCCAGGATGCAACCTGCTTGCTATATTAGATGGCTTTTCATTTCTCTTTAATGTTAAAGCAGAGCTCTGGGAGGGGATAAAATACACAGAGAGAAACAAGCAACTTAAAAGGCTTTTTATTTTTTAAGCAAAGATCTGGTTTGGGGAGGCTACTTTGAATCCCCAAGCAATGAAAAACATTTTCAGTTGGAGTGCAGTGCCTCAGTGCCTTTCTATGCTACAAGAATACATGGAAGAAAAAAAGCTGACCAAACAAATAGCCCAAAAGCCTCATGGCATCTACCCACAACCAAACCAGCCAAGGCTGTGAACTCATTAAGTTCACTGGCTAAGGTGAAGTAAGGTGGTCGGCTTTTGATCAGTTGCCTTGGAGCAAGAAAGGAAAAACCTCCCAAGCCGTCAGGACAGACATCTGTGAGGCCCCTGCCGCTCCTCAGTGGGGATGTTTTCCCCTCTGAATTGCCACTCAACTCAATGCCGCTGCCTAGGCCCACCTGACCGATGCACTCCGAGAAATAACAGCCTATTTGCCGAGACATACAACAGAGGCTTTACAAGAAGCTTGCTCCACGTTGCTATCGTATGTGCTTTGCCTGGGTCAGTGGCTCCAAGCTGTCAGGCTGTTTATTTGGTTTTAATCGAAAGTTAATTCTTATTCTATTGGAACTGGTACATCTGCTGCACCGCTCAGCCTGCTCTGCAGTGCCGAGAACAATCAGCTCCCATGGAAATGCACCCGCCTGTCTTGCTGGGAGCCCTCATGCATCGCTCAGGAAACCGAATTCCCCCAGTCTGCTTGCAATCCCCCCAGGAATGCCCAGCTAGCCCTCAGAAGCTGTTGAATAGGAAGGGTTGGAGGAGCCACAGCACCAGTCAATTAATAAGCCGCACTTTTACTGTTATCCAGCCCCATTTTCAGCAGCTGCAGCAAGCAAATTTAATTCAAGGGTTCCCAGGTGCCTTGCAAAGCATCCTGCTCCTTAGGGATCTTCATATTACATATGCCAAGAGCTCTTCATACAAACTGGGGAGAGCAAAATGAAAACCAGCAAAGCATTTTACAACCAGTGGGCATCCCAACTGGCTGCCCTTTGGATTGCAGCTCAGCAAGAGTTAACATCTCCCAGACAGCCCCTCACCACCCTGAGACTGCATGCTGCTGCTGTCCCGTTCATCCTTAAGATGCTGAAGAGCACCTGCCACCGACCACAGAGGCTGGGGAGCTCCCAGGGCTGGAGGAGAAGGTGGGCTGGCTGGCTGGGTAAGCTTTCATCAGCTTGATGTTAGCAAGAAATCAGTCATGACTGGCCACATGTAAGGCCCGTTTTATCCGAGGAGAATATTCCACTTCAATCCTAGCTCTCTAGGAGGATTTTTGTGCCACCACAGCTAGTGCCTGGAAGCCAGTGTATCCAGTGAGGAGGGCACAAAGGCAAACAGCGGCTCCTCATTCAGGCAGACAAATCCCCGTTCTTAAGAGCTCTCCTGTCAGCAATGCTTTTAAGCTTTTGAGCTTTTCACAGTTATATTCAGTAATGTCACCATGTTCTGTGGTCCAGCGATGGAACAGCAGGACAAGAAGCTTAGCCTAGGCACCCCAGCACGGAGAAGAAGGTGCAACAAAGCAGCAAAGCCTGTGGGACGTGGAAGAGGGTGATGGCCCAAGGGAAGGAACGAAAGGTCAGGAGCTGTCACAAGGCTGCTTGGAGCCCAAGTGAGACATCACGGGGCAAACACCAGGAAGGCAAGACAGGAGCACAGAGGCAGTTCTGGGAAGCGGCAAGTTGGAGACAAGAGGAGATGTGATCCTCTGGGACAAGGAAATGAAAAATACTCAGTGAGACCTCAGTATGGCACATGGAGGTGGAGACCTCACCATGAAATGCAGGTGTCTTTGTCGTCGGGGGGCCAGGAGGAGGCCATACCATGAAAGTCTTTTCCAGAGTGTTTCCTGCCTGTGCTTGATAGAAGTGGGAACAAATCTCCCCCGCTTCCTCCTCGCTCTGCCCTCCCTTATTCAGACCCAGGCCACTACGATGGCAGCTGTGGCCATTTTTAAGAGCCTACCCATACATGAGATTGGGCTACAGCAGGGCCATGGTATAACACTCCTCTAAAACACACCACTCAATAGTCACAACTATGTAGTGATGCTGCAAAAGAAACATTAACAGCAGTAACTGATGAGGTATGAACAAAACCGGGGGGGGGTTAAATTTCCACAGGCACTCAGTTTCCTTCATGTCATAATTTAAAGCAGAAACATGATTTTCCCTTTTCTTGATCCCTTTCAGTAGGAGCTAAATGAGGAACAGATCCGAGATTACTTTCAGGCACTGTGCAAAAGGAAAAAAACCTCAGCATCACTGGAGAAGGATAAAAACCACAAATTAGTTCGTTGAGTTGCAGTGCTGATAATAGCAAAACTCAGCTAAGAGGGAAGGGGTACTGTGACAAACTGCCTTCATTATTAGAGGCTCCCCTGTGTCCTATATTATTATTAAGCACTGACAATGTGCTCCACGCAGTTTGAGTAACAAACAAAGGCTGTCCCACCCCAGAGAGCTCACAATCAAACGGAGACATAAAACTGGAACCTACTGTGCAGTCCTAGAGGAAAGAGACACTTGTATCTTTTTAATTATTTTGTTTTCTATCTACAGTAAACAAACTTTTCCTTGCAAAATGCATTTGCTTCCAAGCTACCACTGAATGGCAAGAACCACCAATTTTAAGTGTCCCCATTTCTTAAAAATGTTGAACGCAGGCACTTTGCTGAGTGTGGATTAAAGTACGTGGCAATCCTGCTAGGTAAATGCACTCTTTAAAAACATCAGACTCTTTTCCCTAACCTTCTCCAACCAGTGATCTCCAGATTTCCCTCAGTTCTTCCTCCCCCTCTGGTATGATTTCTCTTCAGACTCAGAAACCTTGAAACCCACTTCTCTTCCCGTGCAGAGTTTATATAGTCCAAATAGCTTCATTACTGTGACAGTACAAAAGCCCTTCTGCAACACAAACAGCTGATGACTTTTTCCTGCAGTTCCTGCCTGGAGAGCTCTTCAGCTTATTCCCTTTATTTCATACGAGTGAGGAGGGGGGAATTCCACTCGCTTGAGTATTTGGCCTATAAAATCTACAATACCTACTAATGACTGTGGGGTTTTGTTCACATTAAAACCCCGTTCAGAACACTGAGCATGAACAGTCCGATGGGAGGTAGCGGGCTTTGAAAGCCCTCGATCATACCCAACACCAGACATAAAAACAAATACCGAGCTGTGCACTTGGCCTGCCTCTTCCATTCGGTGGGGAAGGTGCAAGACCATCAGGGTCTGGCAATTTCGTCACCTTCAGCTCTTAATCTGCAAGGAGGCATTGATGCAACTGCCTCCTGAGAGGTCCTCTTCCCAAGGGCATGCGCTGAGGCTCCAGAAGAGCAGACCTTACCTGCCGGACTTCCAGTCGGTACTTGAGGATGGGATCCACAGCATCGGGCTCCTTCTGTGTCCACTGCAAGACGTAAGAATAATTCTTGGATTGCTTCTGGCTCAAGGTGGGGTTGGGAGTGTCATAGTAAAACTCTGGGCTGTAAGCTTTTGCTGGAGGGGGGAAAAAAAAAAAGAGGGAGGAAAGTAAAAGAGTGGGATCAAGGGGAACATAAATTACAAAGAGATGCGGTGAGAGTGGAACAGCTCCACTCACCCAGCTCATCCACTTTCCTTTGACATGACGGACACCTTTACTATTGTAGCTGGTGTTGCACTGATGTGCCATCATTTCTGTGAATCACCACTGCTTTTACAGCCTAAACTACTGGGAGGGTTAGCAGCCCTGCAACACCAGTGGGGCATGACTGACACCAGAGAAGGTGGGAACAGCTTCAGTTCTCCAGCTGGAACCAGCTCTAATCTTTTCTCTCTTGCTTTGTAGTTTAGATTGAGGTAACAGCTTTAAACTGGCATTTCTCCTGTTTCATCTGCTGCTTTACAGAGTCTCCTGCTAACAAACCCTGAGGAAAGATCATTTGGCCAGTAGGTCATAGGAAAAGTGTTATTTATCACACAGGGACCATGGCATTAAAAAGGAGACCTTGCTCCTTCTGCACCTCCCCTGCCTCGGCAACACAGTGCTCCAGCCTCTTTGTACACAACAGTCAACTCGGCAGCAAAAGGGGATGCTGACCTCAGCCTGGGTAAAAACACCGGGAGCTTTTGCAGGGGCAGAGATGTCTTTTCTAAACCCACGTCTCCCCTTAAAAACAGAGGGCAGCAGGAGGAAGGCAAACACAGGAGAAACAATGTACCAGAGAGAAACTGGACGGTTTGGAGAAGAAGGGATTTCCCATCATTTCCCCAGCCACTGCTGTCCTGAACCACTAACAAACATGATTTGAAGGCTACTGCCATGCAGCCCAGCGGCTGGTGGACAAATGCACAGGGCCCAGAAGCAACTCAAGGTCTTACCCACCACTGGTTTTGCCGTGTTTGAAATTACCTTAATTTCACCCTGTGCGCTTCAATTTTTGGCAGGTCCTGTCCTGGGCCAGGCAGGAGCTGGGCCTGAAGCAAAACTCTCCTTTCTGGGTTCAGGTCCAACCTGGACCTGCACAGACCAGGAAGATGCCTGGGCAGCCAGGGATGCTGGAGAGCAGAACAGACGTAAACACCATCTCCCCAGGCAGTCTGCTGCGCCTTTCCACTTGAATCACAGACCCTGCCATTCTGTGTGGTTATAATTAGGCTCGAAAGGATTCAATGTTTATTTTTTATGAACTCAGATGGATAATATTGATGTTTATTTCCAAGTCCTTTTTTTCTTATTATTTTTATTGACTTGAATTTTTGCACAAGCAAGAAGTTCAGAACCACCTCAGAGACTAATTGCTGCTTATTCAACTTGTATTGACTGTGGAAGTCAAGCTTTATAATGGATTCCGAAATAAAATCAGAACTGATGATCATCATCACCTTGCATGATATTAATTCCTTATTAATTGACTCCAAGATGGAAACGGAATCTAAAAAAAAGCCTTCTAATGCAGCACATCACAATACTTTTGGAACTTCCTTTCTGAAACTTTTACCACTGCTGGGAAGTTTTGTCTTTTGCTTACAGCTGATGGGAAGAGCTGAAGGTTATTCACCCCACTTTCAGGGCTTTTCTGTGCTGGTAGCTAGTAGGAGAGCAGGTGGTGACCAGTATGGGCTGCCCTGACAACTTGCTCAAGGGGAGTGGGTTGGATGTCTCACTATCCTTCCAAAACATCCCAGAAAGCTAATCGCTCATCCATAGGAGAAACTAATCCCATCCTGGGCAGGTTTATGTACCCTGTTTCCAGTACATCTGAATACCTCACAGTCACAAAGGAGTCACTGCCTCCCTGTCAGATAGGAAGGTTTATGGTCCTTCTTTCACAGAGGAGAAACAGAAACAAAAAGAGACTATGCGTTTCCCCCCGCTCACTCAGGAAGGCTGTGGCAGACGGGAATTAAAACTCCAGCAGTCCTGAGACCAAGTGCAGCAGTCTAGCCACTGGATTATTTTTTTAGGTTGCTCTTCAGGCTCAGAAGGTATAGTTGATTTGTAGCTGTCCAGGACACAGGCAGAGATGTCTGGAACTGAAAAGCCACCATCAGATAGCAATGCCTTGGAAACAGAGGAGGGATGCAGGAAAATAAATGCTTGTTGCTTTCCTGATAAGTGCTCTCTAGGGATGAATGCTGCTTTCTGCTGAGGGGATTTTAACTCGTGGGGCACAGCATGGCACGCTGGGTGGCAATATGTTTTTGTTACTATTTCCAGCAAGAAATTCGGATCCTGGGAGCATTCCCAAGCTTGCTAGGGACAAAGTTTGCCATGGTGGCTCATAGTGGGATATGGTTTGCCATCATTTACTCAGTGACATGACAGCTAACAAGCATATGAAGAAAGGGTAGAGAGGGCCAGAGCTCTCAAGCAAAATCCACTGCCAGACAAATTCCAGGAGATCTCAAGAGGTGAGAGCAAGGTCCTGAAAAGGGGCCCAAACAGTAGAATTGGTTTGGGCTTCCCCATTTCTGAGAGCATCTCAGTAACAGCATACCTGAGCTTTTCCAAACCCTGGGAAAGATCTGCTTCAAAATCAGGCCTCTCTGGGTGTTCTTTATTCTCATTTGTTCAGCCCTGACTTGAAAAGTATTATAAATTGGCCCTGGACTGAAACCCCAGTATTTTGGCTGAATTTACTGCTTATTAAGGCAACTTCATTGGAAAGCTTGTCTAGAAACTGGTGCCCAAGTCAATTCTGGGGTCATGGGAAAAGCAGATTTAATGATCAGCTGGAGAGGCTAGGTCAGATGAGTGGTTTTAGATGCTATAACTCTGCCATCCTTCTTCACAGTTGCGGGTGCTGGAGAGGATTCCTGTTACGGTGCCTGCTGGATTAACAGAAAACTGAGTGGCAAATCCACTGAGTACTAGTATCCATTCCCAGCTTACGTTTGTCCTAGCAGGCATCGCGACACAAAGACAGCCAGGAGACACAGGGAAGGTACAGAAATACGTAATACAGTTTTTGTTTGTTGGTTGGTTTTTAAAGGGAAATTAGATGGTTTTGGAGGCTGCTGAGGGGGATGTAGAGCCTTTCACTCCCCCTTGGTCAATACTTATCTACGATACAGGTTGTTCAAGCTTGAAAGCTGATGGCAGCCTCGAGTTTAAGTCCTGTATCTTTCAGGCAAGTGGTCAAACACTGCTAAAACGTACCAGTGACTGCCCTCCCAGACTTGAAGGACTGCCTGAAGGATGGAGGCAGATCTGCCTGTCGGCTTACAGAAAGTCGTCCCTTTTGAACACAGCGCCGTGCACAGAGGAGGCAGTAGAGGTTGCTTGTACTGGCACCAGATTATTGGGAGCAAGCTTCCCACCTCCATGACCCCATACAACAGCTTGCTCCAATGTGCGCTCTGTGACTTACCAGACACCTGGAAGAGGCAGGTGGAGACCCCCACGTCGTTGGAAACGCTGCACTCGTAGCTACCGCTGGTCTCCCGGCTCACGCTGTCCACCTTCAGCTCCGAGTAGTCCTGCTGCTCTGCCAGGGGCTGCGCCAGAAGCGTCCCATTGAAGCGCCAGACGGAGGTGGCCACCTTCATGGGGCTGCCCTTCAGCATGGTGCAGCGCAGGGTGACGCTGCGCCCCACGCCCTGGCGCACGTCCTGGAAGGTCGGCTCCACCACGGGGGGGACTGGAGACCAAACAGAGCAACAGGCAGGGACGCCGTCAGGGAACAGCCGTCTCGCTCAGCACGGTCACCCCGGCGGTGCCTCTGAGGAGACAGGCACCTATGATTTCCAAGAGCATATTTATTTTCTAGTGGGAACCAGGCTTCATCAAACCAAAAGCAGCAATAGTCATCTGACATCCCCTTCTGACTGGGCTGGGGCCACCTCCCACCTCCCTCCCATTTATTAGGTAGGAGTGGCCTTTAGCAAGCACTCATCCCACAGTGAGACACTGCTTGGAGGAGCTACCAAGCCCTGCTCTTTCCTGTGAGAAGTGCAACTCCAGCAGCTGAGCGCCACAGCTTGGATTCAGTCCTCGGTTCCTAATCAGAATAACCATAGTCCTCATACCCAGCGTAAACTGCACCCCCTCAGCAAGCAGGTATGCTCCCAAGCAGTCACGTTCATGTTCGTCTGGTCAACATCCAACAGGGTTATCAGGGACACCGTGTTCAGATGGAGGGATACGCACTGGCTGTCCCCACAGAGCACAGATCTGAAGGGGTGTTAGAGGGCCTCTCCCAAATACATCAGTACAACACATCAGGGACTGGCTACGGGGACTCTGGGTCCTATTTTTATCTCTGGCAACAATTCCTCGATGTTGGGAGGTGAGTCATGTCTCTCCATGTCAGCTTCTTTGCCAGTAGTGTGAGAATGATGATGTGTGGCCACCTCCTTAGCAAAGGGAGGCTACTAAGTCTTGTTCTTTAGCACTTGTAAAAATTTACAGGAACCTCACGATTTCAGCACGGTTGAGGCAGAGCAAGGAGAAAGTCTGGATTGGTATTTCTTGAGTTATCCCTTATTTAATGCAATGGCAGAGGACTTCAGTCTCCACAGCCATCTGATGGACATGTTTCACTTGCAATAAACTCTTAATTAAAACACTACAGCATAGGAATAACCAGAAGCTCTCCCTCTAAAATGAGAAAGGCTTCCTGAACACAAAACAGCTGTTAGCCTGAATGTAAAAGAGGGAGAACAGATTTATAGCAGCTCCAGCACAATCACAACTCACCTTCTCCAGGTTCAGAGCACCTGCTCTTCCACAGACAACTTCTATGCACTGCAGATCTACAAAGCACCTGCCTCCTCTAAAGGTCCGCAGAGCCGCCAAGCACAGCCAGGCCCAAAAACCTGCAACACACAGCATCTGCAGGGCCACAGACACAGCTCCACCAGCAACCACGGGTCACACAGCATCCCTGCTGCCCTGAACACAGGGGTGCCTGGAGGGCTCCAGCGCACCAGTCCCTCCCCTCCCATAGCCTGACCCCAGCGAGACCCACCTACAGCTCCGTAACACTAGCAACATCTCCATCTTCACCACAGATGAAGGTGGTGCATGCACTACCCCATAGGTCTGCATGCACAGTGTCCCCTCTCCCAGGGACACAGATGCATCTGTGGGTACGCAGCGTACAAGCATTCCCTCCACCTGGCAGCCCTTGTTTGACAGTGGCTGATTGTTTTCTAGGTACCCGTTCTCAACTCCCAGCCTCTGGGCCCTTTGCTGCATTTAAGTGGATTAAAAGCAGCCCTTGACTGAGCTCACGTTGCCGTGCTGGGTGGCATGGTCAGCTCATTACAGATGGCTTTGCTAGCAATATGTCTCTGCAGGTGCTCCAAGCGCTGACTTGCCTTTGGCTCACATGTCTCCCACCTTACGGTGAGAATAATGTGAGAAGTTGTTTGATTAGACCTAGTGCCATGAATGTGTCATCTCCATCCCTAGCTGCCATCCCATTTCTTGGGTCACATCTGCTCCTTAATTGAAGCCGGTGGGGTCTCACATTATAATCAAGGCCAGCTGGTGATGTAGGGGAAAAAAAAAGATAAAAAGGGGAGAGAAAAGATAAAGGAAGGCTTAAAAAAAATGGCACAGTAGCTCCAGATGTACTCAAAGCAATCTATCTCATGAGGAGAAGAGAGGGGTGGGAGAGCAGCTTCCCTCACTGCACTGAGTGGCACCTGTGTACGGAGCTGGGACAGAGGAAGAGAAAAGGTCTGAAATCGGACAAAGTGCCCCTGCAAGAACACACGCTGCAAGGAAAGTGCCCCCCTGGGACTCACTGAGGGGGGGTCTGGGGCTGGTAAAGGGTCACAGAGGAGCAGGGCTGGGACAATCCAGATGCTTCCTTAGGTCACAGGAACAGCAGGGCAGCCAAGGATGCAGAAGATATTTAATCTTCTTCAGCTGGGAAATGGGATTTACTTGATTTGCACTGGGACAGGCTCTGGGCCTATGTTATCACCTTGTGAAGGGAACGTCTGAAAGTGCCTATACAGTAAAAATTGATTACATTTTCTCCTCCTGTCTCTGGCACTAGAAAACACCCAATGAACATTAACTCTGCAGGTAGTCCTGGAGCCCCTGGGTGTTCTGGAGAGAGCGCTGAAGCAGGTCATCCCATCGCTGCAAAGAATGCATGCAGTACTTCGGCAAGGGGCAGCTGTTGCTGAAGGCTGCCAGTGGATATGAAAGCAAAGAAAGGTCAACAGCAATTACAGAGCCAGACTTCAGCTCTGGCCTCCAACACCTACTGGGGAGCCCACACTTGTTCAAGTAGGTTATACACAAAAGAGAGACCACCACCAAGGCAGGGATTCAGACTGCAAATCCTAGCAGATAACAACACAGCCTTTTCTCATCCCTGGCTTAAATGCAAAAGAAAGTTGTTTAAATGAGCCGGTGCTCCTACTCCCCAGAACTGGGAACTGAACAGCTCCGGTACACCTGAGACGGTGACTGTCTCAGAGCAGAGACCTCCAACATGACTCCTGCGCAGACACCTTTAGGGAGCTGCAGGAAATGATAATGATTTTCCAGGTGCCTCTAATACCCGCAGGGAAGCAGCACCCCTGTAAGGGAGCTGTGCTGCTCAGTACAGCAGTATCTGGCTATTCTGGCTCACTAAGCTGCCATGGTGCTCTTTGGGGAGCTTGGGTATCAGCCCCAGTTTTTAACCCAATTCCAAAGGAGGGTCCTTGTCCAGAGGCTCTTCAAATGTCTTTCCACGTCTCCCCTGAACTCCAGTGCATGCAGCTGAAATGCTCTGTTAAGCAGCAGCCACGTTGCAGGCAGCAGGTTGCTACGCTTCAAGAGGGAGGTGAAAAACCTCCCTGCATATCCAGGGCTTCGGGATCCCCTGGTAAGAAACACAGCAAACAAATATAGATGATTACTGTTTTCTCTCAACACACAGCTTAACTCTAGAAGAGCTAGCTGGCAAGAGGAGTGACGAAAGGGGAGAAGGGGGCAGCGCATTACCGTTCTAGGCAACGTTGAAGGAGCAAGGCTCCTCCAGCAACCTTGTTAAGATGCGGCTGCTGTGAAACACAAGGCAGGGCAGCCTGCCTTCGTAGCAGAATTATTGTGCAACAGGAGAAAACATAATCACTCACCTGCTCGTTAGGAGCAAATCAAATCAGCCGAACACAGGCAACCTACTCCAGTGTGCCAGGCACCCTAAAGCAAAGCCGGGCTGTAGGCAGCTCCCTTGCTGTGAGCCAGAGCAGATGCTCTGCACTGAAGGGTTGCTAAGCTAGCACAGTGTTCATGATGATGAAGGGCAAGAGTGAGGGAAGCACAACAGAGAAATGTGAAGTGTCAAGGGCTGTTGCTTTGTGCCCTGATAACAGCTTATTTTCTTGGTTTCACTGGAAATAACCAGGACTGAAATGCTCATCCTGCTAGATGACTGAGAAGTGCACTGGCAGTTGAGCTGTGGTCAAATCTGTAAGTATTTGTTTTAAGTCTGTTTTTATTTTAGCCTTGAGGAAGGGAGGATTGTTCTTCCTTACAAGATCCAAAGTGCTTGCAGGAGAGACAACAGTCTCCTTGCACTGTTACTGTGCTGTCCTGCTTGGACACAGCTCAAGGAGGGGTAGTCAGTGATCCTTGCAATGCTGTCTGATTGCTGCAGGTTCCCATCAAATTCAGATGCCGCCAGAAGGCAGGGATGCTTCTTTCACCAATGATGAAGTCAGAGCATCCCAGGATGGCAGTGATGCACTATGGAAAGTTTTTCACTTGTGGGGTAAATGCAGAAAAAAAAAAATTAAGTGAAAAAGGTTTTTTTCACTTTAAAAAATGGGGATGTTGTCATGAGGCTGCTCAATCTGATATGGATGAAAGGCAGAGAAAGGCTCATATTGGAGTGGACTGATGCACAGAAATCAGTGACAAGCTTAAACACAAACCAGCATCTGCAGAACAGGGGAACACTGAGTGAACAGACCTTGCATTAAGAGCTCAGGCAAGAATTGAGAAGGTCAAAAATCCTAGACACCACAGTACAACATTACTATGCAAGACACATGCAAAGTCTGCTTTCCCACCGTAGCTTGAGGACTGTGAATAGCATATCCTGGTCAATTCCCAAATGCTGGCTTGTTTTGAAAGGGCTGTCAGAGCTGAGGAGCTCACTCATAACCGGCCTGCTGACTCACAGGCAGCCCTTTCGCCCCTGTAGCCACCCTGACCAGCAGCTGACAACAGCCGTCTCTGTAGGTGGTCAGCTGCCCGCATTGTACCGCTGGTCTATGCAGCTGCCATGGGCTGCTGCACTCTCATTTTTCTACAGGGGTTTACTTCCCGCAACACTTCCTCTGCTGCAAAGAGCACCACGGCGCAGCAACGTCCAGGCGGAAAAAGAGAGGCACAGGCAGAAAGATGGCTTGCCTGAGGTCACACGAACCAGCAGCATCAGACAGAGGCAGCGCAGGAGTCCTGTATCCTGACCCACACTTCAGTCCTTAGCCCAGGCTTCTTCCCCTGTGAAAAACACCCTCTACTCTACCCTTCAGAGGCACTCATGATTTACATTTTTATTTAAATCTAGAAAATGCAACATGTAACACAAGTGATGAAAATAGCAAGCCTTGCTAGATTGGAAAGCAGCTATATTTTCAGCAGCTCTCATCCCACTCTGCTGAATGACTCCCTCCAAGCTTAGCCATGCAATCACAGCGCCAGTGGGACTCCTGCTTGTAGTCTTCACCTTCTCCCACATGTGAGAGCTAATTGACCACTCACTTGCTGGATTAACATTGAAAAGGACACACAGAGACCCTGGTATGAAAGACTGCACTTTGTGGTTAATTACAATTATTAGCTGTGTTTCGTTATCCAAAGTGACTAAAGACATCAGGCAATAATTTCTCTCTCTGGAAAGCAAATCAGCACAGGGTGCTATTAGGGCCTTATGAGACCCATATGACTGCATCCAGCATCCATTTAAATTCTGATAGGTACCCTTCTGCAGTCATACTGGATGCAGTCTTCCCTAATCTTCTCTAGACAACCAAAGCAATCCCAGCAAAGGGTGCCTTCCTTATCCAGCCCCTGGTCCCATAATCCGGGGTAATAAAGATGTTACAGACATCAAAGATACTGCACCCCTGCTTTCACAGCAGGTAGAAAACTCCATGGTTTCAGCTCCAGGAGAGACCAGAGCTCTCTACCTGAGCAAGCAGGAAGCTCTTTCATTGTCACAAGGCTGGGAAATCACAGCTGAGCAATTCTGTTCCCTGCAACAGCACCCACACCCCACACCCCAAGAACACACATTAGGCACCAGCAGTTTTCCATGTGGAGACAAATACCCAACTAATATTTACAAGCCCAGTCTCAGCTGCTTGTTTCTGAGAGATGATATAATTGAGTAGTTAGAAAAGGGGAGATGGAGGAAGGCTGGCTCAACCTATTTCAGCTAAAAGCCAGAATCTTTTTCTTTCATCTTCTATGCCTTTTGCCTTTGCACTTCAGTCTCCCCATGTATAAAGAGACAAAATGTGTATTTTTTGCAAAGTGCTTGAAAGCCAAGTTGCAAGTATTGTTATTTCAAACAAAACAAATTTGTTTGAGTACATTTTCTGCTAGACAAGTGGGTGGAGGGACCGGAGAAGCAGGGCTCAGATCAGAAAAGGCTTAGTTCTGTGCTAGTTGACTGCTTTTAAAAGAAGAGCAAATGAAATGTATTCACTACCACCTTTTCTGCTTTCCTCTTCTCTGAACTTTCCAAGCCAATTAGCTCAACCAGTCTTCACCTTGTTTTAACAAAGAGGGATTTACTAAAGGATTTCCTCTTCTGTATGACGAACTGTGCCGATTAATACATGAGACCCCTAGCTCACTTTACAGAGTGCTTTGAAGAAAGTCCATCCTGGGTGGGAATTTCCAGACCTTCTGCCTCACAGATATGCCTCCTCAAAAAAGATCTGTCCCAGACATGCTGGAACTCCATTCAGACTCACTGCCCAATTAATTCATGCTAACAAGACACTACAAAGACAAGTATTCTCCCACAGAGTAAAGCCACCTCATTCCCATGCCTCACTTACCTTCAAGTGCCTGGTTTCAAAACAGTCTGCTCCCCTAATTGAAAAAGATAAGTGGGAAAAGATGGTGTATGTACAGAAGGCACATACACATTTGTATGTGAAATGCATGCTGATAATGCTCCCCCCCATACCGCCCAATTGGCAGTTATGCATAAGAGAAATAAAGAGGGCGAGAGAGTGGGCATTTCAGAGTTAATATCTTCAATTACTGCCAGACCAATGGCATAACCCAAATCTAGATTTTTTTTTCGCCACAGACTAATATGAAAATATTGTCTCTAACTCACAGCCAATTTTACTAGTTGCAGCATGGTGAAGCAGGATGATGGCTAGGGTGGATCTGGGATTCTCCTGCCCACCCACATACCCACAAGAGGGGAGCCCTCCATGTGTAGCAGTTGTCAGACCACCAACTCTCCGCTCAGGTTCTGCCTCTGTCTTCTAGAAGATAATGAGAAGTCAGCTCATACCCATGCATCCACTATCACACGCTCCTGTTTAACAAATTGGGCTGGCAGTGACATGCCGCTCCCAATAGCATATAAATAGTTTAGATCCAAACATTCACTAACAGGCAGCCAATGATATGCTTTCCCCAAAAGCATCCCATATGCATTAACTTTTGGCAGAGAACCAGTTATCTTACTACTCAATAATTCATAGGTGAGCTACTCAGCTGGGTAGTTCTGGGAATAAAGCAACTCATTGCCAGTGCAAACTAAGGAAAAGAAAAAAAAAATCAACCCACAAAAAAGAACCAAATGAGATTCTTCGTCCAAAACAGAGAATCCACATCTGTCCTCTTACTTCAGAGTTTATCACTAGTTTTTCTTACCATCTAACCCAGTTCCCTTGCTGCAGTTTAAGCCTACTGCAAGTCCTCCCCATAGGTGTTTTCATGCCCTAGTAATCAACTCTGTCCTATCCCCGGTATCCCCCAACCTCAACAAATACTAGAAGGAGAAAATTCTTAGTCCTCTTCTCCTCTCCCAAAGTCCCTGACAAGATGATGTTGATGTTTTATATGTGCGTGTGTGTATGTAGATATATCTTTACAATTCCCCTTTCTTTCCTTCCTCTGCTCTTCAGGTGGCAGAAGCACAGCTTTAGTTCCTATTTAGATTTTGTTTTCTCTGGGCAGAAACACTGTCCTAGAGTTTTAAATGCCAGAGGAATCACATGCAAAAAGTTTGGGAAAGGAGAAAATAAAAGAGAAACCTGAATCTACAGCTCTGGCTCTCCTCATGTGCCTGGCAGAGACAAGCAGAGCTCAGGGGCCTATAATGGGACAGAGATCAACAGGTACCGTTTGCAACCTTGTGAGCAGAAACAGAGTTGCCTGGCCCATCCCTGCATGGCCCAGCAGAATGCATTCCCTATGCTTCCATCCACAGTGTAAAGCAGAGAAAATAGAAGGAAAGCAGCCAATCTGTGATGTTCATCGTCCTAGGACAGGCCATCCACATTCCTGAGAAGGATTCTGAACAACTGAGAAAGGACTGATCATCCCCCCAGGTTTGACAGCAAACCTGGAGCTAGCTGGAACAGGACTTTATCCCTGTTCAGGTTCTTCACTGAGGCACCCAAGTTAGAAGAGCCACCTCCCTCCAAAGCCACTGAGTGAGAGGGACATCTCCAGAGGATGATTCGGTTGGCAGGAATCCCTAGCTGGCACTACCTCTCTCTGTCCTATGACTGCACAGGGAGCCTAAGGTGATCCCAGCCCTCACGTCTCTGCTAGGTGGGATGAATGCAGACCAAAGTAAATGCTTGTGCGACACCTGCACAGAAGTGGCCAGTGACACCCCTCTATATGAACCTCTCCATGAACTCTCAGTGCCTTGTTTAATGAGTTCATCAGGAAGCTGAGTCATTACACCCATCTGAAACTTGGGCAGCATGTCCTGCTCTTGGACAGGAGACACCTCCTGTGTTCGAGCTGCTGCGTGCCACAACGGAGCTACCCTGGGAAAGAAAACAGACACCAGCCTGCACGTTCCCCATAGCAAATATAGTGATAAATCTTTGGACTCCAGACACCATCCAATTAGTGCCACTCATGTCCAGAGCATGCAGCTGCTGCCTACAAGGAACTGACTGAGTTTCCCCTAGTCTGCTACGGAGGATCTCACCCACAACCAGAGGAGCTACCAGGCAGAGGTGACTGCTGACTCCAAGCAGCAATCCAATAGCAACAGGCTCCTATTCCATCACCAGCTGCCTGAGCAATTCAATCGCCTCCATATGTTTAGACCCTTTTAATAAAAGAACTGAAAGTTAAGAGCAGGGAGGCTGCACGAGAAAGTGCCTCGGAGGGCTGCAATCCTGTCAAAATGGAGAAGAGTCCCTGCTTTAGAAATGCAATGATTGTCAGGGCCACAGGTGGTCAGAGCCTTCTGCTCACAGCTGGGCTACAGCATTACCTCACCTTCTGTTTTCAGTTTGAAAGCTAAACTGGGAGCACTAGATGATCCCTCCACAGCTGCTTTCCAAACAGGCAGGCAAAGCAAGAGGCAGCATAACCAAAAGCAGAAATGTTGATTAAAAAATCAGTCCTGCTTTAATGATGGGGTGGTGGGATCAGAGAGATCCAAGCCAGAAAGAGCCTGGTAGGGGAAGGAGGGCCATCCAAGGCAACTAAGATAATCAAATCAAATCAAAAAGTGATCGTGCCCCTGTACTCAGCGCTGGTGAGGCCGCACCTCAAATACTGTGTTCAGTTTTGGGCCCCTCACTACAAGAGAGACATTGAGGGGCTGGAGCGTGTCCAGAGAAGGGCAACGAAGCTGGTGAAGGGTCTAGAGCAGAAGTCTTCTGAGGAGCGGCTGAGGGAACTGGGGTTGTTTAGCCTGGAGAAAAGGAGGCTGAGGGGAGACCTTATTGCTCTCTACAACTACCTGAAAGGAGGGTGTAGAGAGGTGGGGGTCGGTCTCTTCTCCCAGGTAACAAGTGATAGGACGAGAGGAAATGGCCTCAAGTTGCATCAGGAGAGGTTTAGATTGGATATTAGGAAAAACTTCTTCACCGAAAGGTTTGTCAAGCATTGGAACAGGCTGCCCAGGGAAGCGGTTGAGTCACCATCCCTGGAGGTATTTAAAAGACATGTAGATGTGGCACTTCAGGACATGGTTTAGTAGGCATGGAGATGTTGGGTTGACGGTTGGACTAGATGATCCTAGAGGTCTTTTCCAACCTTAATGATTCTATGATTCTATGAAATATTAACCAGCACTCCTTAATATGTTTACTTTGAATTCTTTGTCTGTACTAGTAAGCAAAAAGGACGCATGGGGCAAAGCTAGACCAGGAAGAGTTAACACAGTGATTCTCCATTTATCTACAGAGTGGAAAGAGGACAAGCTTCCCCATACAAACCAGGCTCTTCCTCAGCCTCCCCTCCAGGCCTAGTAGGGAATTTGGACCAAGGAGGAAGAACTCAGCATAGAGCAACACCCAGTTCTCCATCACTTCTCTATCCACTACCTCACAGTTATGCTGCCAATTGTTTAATATCCTGCTCCGCTAACTGTCATCATTACCCCATTTTTCCATCCTTCACCCTTGATTGATTTTGATTCATCTGAGGAAGATGACGACAATGAAAACGTAACTGTTCTGAAAGAGGCTGAAAGGATGCTAAAACTAAAAGATTTATGGCAAACGTTCAGTCTCATAGATGAAGCAGCTGAGGTCAACAGATATAGAAGCAATTTTTCCCATAAGAATTAATGTAACAAGGGGGGTGGTGCATACAGGAACTTAAGAAATGCATGCAATTTAAAAACACATGATCAGTATATATAGCATAGAGAAAAGAGAGGCAAAAACATTTTTTACTGTAAGAATTTTTGCTGTCACTCTCTGGATGGTTACCTCTTCATCATTGTCATCATCATCTTCAGATGAATCAAGGTAGATCAAATCAATCATGGGTGAAGGATGGAAAAATGAGGATAGGTTCAGGCAGTCCATCAGATGAAATGGCTGAGGTCTTTCAGAATAGTGACCGGTTCCAAAAAGCCAGCTGCCAAATAGTCACCAACTCTGCCATCTGAAAGCCCTGTCTTCCCCCTCCATCCTTCATACCGTTACCTGCATGCATTTAAAACGTGTGAATTTCATAAGTGCCTGTGTCCAACTCCTCTATTAATTAATTATGAAAAAAATGCTTTATCTGTCATATGAGTACCTGTCATAGCTTTTCATGAATGTATCTTCAGCGGATTGCCGGTTACAGAGAATCATCTCCCTACACCTTATTCCCAAAACTGCTAACCACCTATGGAGACAGCAGAGGATTTGGCAGTCCCGTTTCTTCAGGCCTGGATGATACCGCCTGTCTCAGAGAAGGGCATGGACTCGAGCTATGGAGGACTCTCTCCCCTGCTGGAAACCTCATGTCTGCTCTCTACGTTGCCACCACGTTTCCAGAGAAGCAGCAGTACACCAGCCTTGCTGCTGAAGCAGATGCAGCCCTGCAGCTCTCGTCTTTCCCTGCATTAGGAAGAGCACTGTCACTTCTGACAGCCGCAGGTGTTGTGGGCTCCCAGAAATCACTCTCCAGGGCTCAGGGTCTCCTCTGCAGCAGAGGGCACAAGGAAGGAAGCCACTGGCAGAACTGGCAATCATTCAAGGACAGCAGCCTGCTCCCTCGACCTCCCCATCTGGCTATCAGCTCTGTCCCATCTCCTCTGCACTTGGAGCAGGAGAGGGAAATTTATTAACAGCCCTGCTCACTGGATAAATCTGCTCTGACATTCGATTTTCCAGGCTGCTTCTGTGGCTGACCTCAAACCTGGCCAACACTACAGGAACCATTTGGAGGAGCAGCATCCCTGTAATGTGGGCACATGCCTAACTCACACAGATGCTTTTTCATGTTGACTGAGGAGGACTTAGGCTGCAGCAAAGGTGATATGCAGGACAAGTGGGAAGTACACACTCAATTTCTTCTCCTGATGCCTGGATTTTGGTCCAACAGATAAATGTCTGAAGCTGGCTCCATAAAGTTTCCATTGTTCACATTCCCAAGTCTTCTGGGACACAAAAAGTAAGGCCGTTATTTTCCTCATTCTCACCCATTGCATCAAGATCTGAAAGTGGATCCTGGCCTGAGTCAGTCCATCAGCAATTAGCAGCCCAAGGGGTTGCGGCAGCACACAGTGTAACATGGCATCCTGCTCCTTCCAGCCTCTCCATGACAGATAATAACACCTCCCAGAATCAGATACCCCAGGTGAAAAGGACATTTTAAACAAGTTTCAGCAATGTTTGCTGAGCCATCCCACTCTGGTGGGCAGAGAGAGGGTATAATTCTGTGTACATCTCTGGAAAGAACCTGTGTGGACTTAAATCTGGGAATATCTCTGGCTAAATCTGTGATAAAAGCCAGAGATGATGGGAAGACAGGCTTCTCTCTGTCCTGTTTGTAAGACTCTAGCTGGATCTGTATATCCTGATCTGAATTCATCAGTGCAAAAATGGCAGAATAACAGACTAACAACAGATCATAAAAACCTTAAAAATGCCATAGAAAGTAGGAAAAGATGGAGGAAAACTTCATCTAGCCAGGCCTTTGAGGGGAAGTTTGTGATAGCATCCTGCAAACACCAAAGGAGAAAAAATTATTCTGTACCCTCCACGCATGTATTGCCTACGGGAGTACAAACATGAACCAATTGGGTCAATGTAAGCAGAAGAGACCTCAGAACAAACAGCAATAAACCTTTTTATTCCTCATTGATTCTAGAAAAAAACTCATGGAAGATGAATGTGGGATGCAACTTTACAAGTTAAAAAATGAATCGTGATTAATATAGTTTTATGGGTCCTTGGCAGACAAACTGGGTAGTGTTTGAGAAAGCAACAAGAAAAGTAACTTTCTTGTCATAACATCCTCAGGCACTGGAAAGATCCTGGCTTGCTTCCACACGACAGACTAATTGAAGATGTAATACTGTTCAAATGCAGCCCACATTAAGCAGATTAAAAACACATTAACTGAAAGAGTTCAAAAAGAAATTTTAAATGGGTGTACGCACCACTGAGATCTCTCTAGTGAGAGGGAAGACCTTCTCTAGGAAGACCTCTCTAGTGAGATCCCATATGAACCTCTTAAACTGATGCTATTTCACATCTTCATCAAGGTCAAAGATCCAGCCGGCAGGTTGGCATAGCTAAAGCATATAAATTATAAAGTCCCCCATTCAGGCTGTGTAGCCAACATCGCACATGAACACCTTTGGTGGCTGAATGACCTTACATCATTTGCGGCTGGGGTGGCGGGGCGCAGACTTTGGCACAGCTCTGGGATGTGGCTTGTGCTTTGCTTCCTTCCCTCCCACACAAAGGCAGCGCTTTAATGTGCAATAACTGACAATCACCATCCTTAAGTGCCTATGTTAGGATAAGATACCAAAATCTGTAGAGGACACAAAATATGTAGCAGTAAATAACATACGAGAGAGATACTTCACACAGGACAGCTTGGTTTGCTTGATGGAATGGGCTTATGGTAACTGCATTCGATTTATCTTGGATAATGTAAAGGTCTGGAAAGAAAACTGCTGAGGAAAGAATGCATCACTCTTGTTAGGAAAGAGACAACTCCAAGAGGAGCCTGAGTCAATGTAACTCAGTGAACATCAGCTTTCAGCTTAATTCTTGTAGCCTGAAGATGTCCAGATCCTGGGATGATTAAGCCAAAGCTTACTAAACATATTGTGAGATGGGCATCACCTCTGCATCTGCATCGGTGAGATCATTTTTGAAAATCTGTTTAATACGGGTGACCACGCTGCCAGAATGATGTTGAAAAAAAAAACTGAGAAGAGGGCTATAAAAATGAATCAAGGGCTGGAAAACATGCCTTGCAGTGAATGGCTAAAGAGACTCTTTCTGGATTGCATACTGAAAAAAGGCTAAGAGATTACTTGTTCTGGTGTCTGAGACTACACAAGGAAGAGACTGCTGATAACAAATAGCTCTTTATGTGAGAAGACAAAGGCATAAACAGAGCTTGTAGTTGGAAACTGAAATGAGACAGGCTTAGATTAAGTCATGACAACTGAACCATGAGAGTAAAAAAACGCTGGAACAACTTACTGAGGCACACACTGAATTCTCTGTCACTTCAGTTGGTGAGTAGATGCTGCACTGAAAATGTACAAATAATCCAAGTTTAGATCCACAAAGGTAAACTCACCCTGTTCCTCAGCTCCACTAGTGAGAGAGACTATGCTTGGCATATAATTAACTCCCCTGTCTAGACAAAGAGCACAAAATGGTTAGAATGAGATTCAAAGAGCTTGTACTTTCTCATAATGACCAGGAGGCTGGAGTCCCAGAAGTTGGGATAGGTGAATCGGAGCACATAAGCTTCTCCAAATGTTTTTTTTTTAAAAAACAAAAAAAACAAAACAAAAACAAACAAAACAAACCAAAACCAAAAAACAACAACCCCCCCCCCCCAACCCCAACCTGTCTTTCCTCCTCTCTTTAAAACCTGGAGGTAGTTTCATTTGCATCTTTTCATTTATACTGTGAGTTGGTTCCTAGAAAGCTAATCAGAATGAAAACTTGCCCATTTCCATTCATAAACTTGGACTTTTGCAAGGCCTTATTACAAGCAGCCCAAGGGGAAGAGAAAAATCCCAAAATCACAAAAACCCATTTTGAGTGTTGCTCTGTCCTCCTCTGACCCAGCCAACTGCCACCATCTTCTCATCCCTTTAGACCCATTATGCTCTTTCCAGCAGACCACCTTAGATGGAGAGCTGCTCCTTTTCCCTCAAGCCCCAGTTCCCCATTTTACAGCATACCAGGATGTTGGCTAAAGGGACTGTATTATGCATAAGCTATGAACTGCTCAGAAAATCCCAGCAGACCTAGCACTATTAAGCCCATCTATATTGCATTAAGTTGTTATTAGCTACTGCATTCTAGCTTATGATTAGGACAGTAAAATATCTCTTTGCAATCACCACTTGGTAAGGAAAATCCCTGTTCAATGCAAATACCACTAGTATTTATTGTTCTCTTGACCTCAATCACAGCCACTGTCAGGAACCCCTGTTAGTTTTGGCACTCCAACCAATTCCTCCCATTAAATGCTTGGCTGAGTTGGGCCCAGAGTTGTACCATGTTTGCGACGGATGAGATTTACAGCACTTGGTTCATCAGATGTGAGAGCAGGTCACAACAGATCAAGAGCCTACAAAGGGTCGGCTGGAATGGCCTTCAGTTGCCATTCTTTCTTTAGCCTGCAGGGATTTATCCCAGATGCTTCTCCACCACAGAAATTGAGTCATTTTCAGTCTCTTCTACATCCCATTCATCTCCTTGCAGCTTGGCAAACAAGCAAACGTCTCAGAAGTCAGCTTCCTCCCAGTCAACAGTAATGAAAAATTTCCATGGTTTCCTGCGATCACACATGACCCTAGAAACAAGGACTCCAAAACCATACAAAACGCAACAGGTCTGCATGCAACTAGGAAATTTAAGCACGTCTGTCAATCCTGGGACCAATTAGGGTTTTGCAGGTTCATCACTGGGTTCATAAAAGAAAAACAACTGTTTTACCTCAAGTCCTGGGGCCAATTAAATTCGAATCAGAAGCAAAAGCTCAGATAAGGTAGGAGCGTGTGCACACACATGCTTATTTGTGTTTGCAATAGAAAGGCAAAGAGGAATGAAAATCAGGAACTATATGAAGTGAAATAGAGTGAGAGGGGTGCATGTTGGAAATGTGATCTCTTCTCATTGAGAAAACAGTTTCCTGGCTTCAAAGAAAAAACAATTTCTTCTCAGAGACTGGCCCAAGTGGAAAAACACAAACTAGTATCTGAACAGTCGTTTCCCCACAGCAAACTCCAAAAGGCCCTTATGCCCTTCATAAAAACTGAACCCTCAGCCTCCCAGTACAGTGTCCCAGCACAGAACTGGCAACAGGAAGACCTGCTAGGATGCAGGGTAGCCTGAGCACCTCTGAAATTTAATTCGCATGCAAACAGTTTCCCTAAAGGAGTGAATGTAATTGGTGCTGTTTCAGAGCTTGGGGTCAGGATGGTCACAGCTAAATAAAATTCAGAAACCCCCCCAGGATGCTTGGTTTCCTATTAGGGCTTCTGTTCACATCAGGAGTGTCTTGGGGTCTTCCCTGCATAAGCTCCGTCCTCAAAAGTGGCATTGCTATTCTGTGTGTTGCCTCCACGTGCCTGCCGCAGCCCTCCAGCCGGGCAGGAGAAAATAGCCTGCTCTAGTGCCGAGGTGCAGGGAGTAGGTGAGGAATAGCACGGGAGCCTGCTCCTGCACCCTCGTAGGTGCTGCTTGACGTGGTTTATGGCACAAAAATCATGGGAGAAAAGCAAAGGCACAGGCACAATGCCATGGCACCACAACACAGCACTCTCTGGGAAAGAAGCTGGGGGAGAAGAGCCTCTGCTCCCCTGGCACAGGTCCGGTGTCAGGTCTGATGTCCTATGCTCCCCTGCAGGTGTGGACAGCTGTTTTCATTTCTCTGTGCCTCAGGCTCTTGTGCAGAGGCTGAGACTTACCATGAGAAAATGAATTGCTTTTTTTGCCTGCTTGGTGTCTTCCTGATTCCCTTAGCAGGTTCTGGTCTGTGGCATCTCTCTCCCCACAGCTGGGCAGTCAACATGCTCACGTCCTGGTCACCGCCCAGAGGCAGAATTTGACAGAGACAGGGCATTCCCTCCTTTCCTGTCCTGTGACCCCAGCCTTAAAATATGAGAGCTGACAGCAGTTTTCTAACTCCCTCCATCTACCACCTTGCCCCATGTCTCCTGATGCCAGTGTCACCGCATACAGTCCACGCCTTCCCAAATCTACTTTGCTCAGGTGTCAGCAGCAGCTCTCTTTTGCTAGAACATATATACAAACCTTCCCATCCTCTTAGCTCTCCTATCCCCAGTCTTTTCCACTGGGTTTTCTCTTTCAAATATACCCACTACACCCAACCCATACAAGCAGGTACCTCGCCCTAACGCGTTCCCCATAAACTCAGATCCCAGTCCCATCCATCACCTCTGGCAGAGAATATCCCACCATCCCACGCTCCAGGATCCGTGGCCCTTTCTCTGCCTTGGTCCAGTTCCCACGTCCCCTGGACACGTACTGGTGCTGTGAGGACCAAGAGAGAAAGCTTGGCAACAGCTGCCGTGCCAAGCTCACCACCTCTGACCTGCTGACTAGCGGTAAGCGCATGGCAGAAGTACTCACAGTGTAGGTTAGAGAGGAACCTGCATCACATCCCCATGCAAACAGAAGGAGATCCAGGACAACCTCTCCCTTCAGCCAGGCTGCCTTGATGCAGTCTGGGTACCACCAGCTGTATCGCAGTTTGGAGACCTTTGATACAGCTGGTTCCACCTATGGCCTAAACCCAGACAACAACAACAGGGCTCAAAAATAAAGTGGTTCCTTCAGAACGGCAAGATGGGAAGCACTGGGAAAGTGCCCGACAGTACTTTGGCAGCAGCAGTATGCTCCTGTGGCTTAAAGACAAGGACACACTTGGGCGAGACCCAAACATGCACAGCCTTGCAGGATGCCCAGCACAATGCGTTTGAGAGGATTCTGGAGTTGTTTTTTATCCCGACAAGTTGATGTATAGCTAGGTCCTACAGGGAAAATAACTGCCACGGCAGGAAAACCTTAAAAGGAGTATCTGAATTAGAACAGTACAGCCCTGAAAGGGCCACGGTAGGTGAGCAATTGTCCACAGAGAGATGACCAAGACTGTCTGCCATCCACTATGTCTACACAGCTCGTCTCTCCTTTCCCGACAAAACTGTATAGCTTGGATGTCTCTCTCTCTCTCTTGATAAAATTAAGTTGCTCTTCCTGGGGAGTCTGGCCAAAAAACAGGATAATGGCAGCTTATGGAAAGTGTATTTGTTTCTCCCAACAATATCCGAGAAATGGATTAGCTGATTTAAACCAGTTCTCTTCTGAACAAACAAATTCATCTCTCTAGGCGAGGAGCTCTCACGCAAGCTTTTACTCAGCCTATCATTACAACTGCAGAGGTGTTTAGAGATGAGCAATGAGCTGCACAAAGGCTGAATGGCAGCGCAGGCAGGCTGCAATCTCACGTAGCAGACCCAAGTGCCCTCTTTAAGGAGGGCTCCCACCTTCCTGATGTACATTATCTGGGTATCATCCTCTCTTCTTTCACGGTCATTTACCCAGGGCACAGCGAGGAGGCCTCCCGGTACTTTGCATCCAACGTGTGGTGCCACAGACTGAACATGCCAGCTTTGCAAAATCTGTTCCCCAGCCTCCAGTGCTCTGGTGAATTCTCCCTGCCATCTGTGCCTTTTGCTTTATGTCTCAAGTCTCCTATATCTCCTGGCCACCACAGTGTGCAGACATGCTCTGTCAGACCAATTTCAATCAAAGAGGTAAACTGGAAAAGCTCTCGGGGCGCAAGGGAGACTTCCCAAGAAAATCTCAGTGAGCGGCAGCACATGGCAGCCAGCAGAGAAGAGACCAAGGTCCTGCAGAGCAAGGCCTAACTGCTACACACTGAGGGGAAAAATTCAGGCCAGACAAAATTCATAAAATCACTTTACCCTGTGAAAGACGTTTTCCTCCAAAGCTGCATACACCAAACGCTACAAAAAAAAGCAGCACTGGAAGTCCTGGGGCTTTGCTCCACAAACATAAAGGTGGCTACAAAGAAGAAGGTTTTAGCTAAGAATCCTTAGCCTGTTGGACTACCTGCCCCTCAATGCCACGAGGCTGGCAGGAGGGTAGGGCCAACAAGTCCTAGACAAACAGGAGCCATCCTCTTTTCAGCTACATTTGGTACAACCCCATCTTACGACCCAATTCGAAACCGATGTAAGTGCTGTCACAGCCTCCGTCTGCCAGGCCCCAGGACCAATAGATGGTAATTGTTAAAACAAATCTGAGGCCAGCTAAGCCTCTGTGGTTGTTACTGTGCTCCGAACCGTGGCCATTTGGGTTTACAGCCATGACAGAGTAAAACTGATTCCTCCTTCAGCCTGTCCTTAGACTGACAACTCTAATTAGCTGTTAGCAGCCCCGGCCTTGGGAAGCGGAGTGAGCAATCCTAACACCGTATTGCCGAGGACAGGGCTATGTGCACAAACGCAAGCTCTAAGCAACTTAATCCCAGACACAGTACTGCAAGTGGAAAGTGTGTTGACAACCAGGAACAAGACTCTCTGCTCTTAACGGGGGGAGCAAGGGGGTTCTGTGTATTGATAGAAACACAGAAATAACAGGTATACTTTCAGCTTAGTCACACAAACCTCTGTACAACAAATTAGGGGATAAACGGGGAGGATTTCCATTAAAGTGGGACCTAACAACCAGGTCAGGCTTTGTTCAGACTGGTGGTTCAAGGTCACGCCCATGACTACAAATGATTTTCTTCTTTTCGCTAATGAAGGTCTCCAGGTTTGCAAGCACTGAACTTGCAGAAGGCACAGTTTTCCCGTGGCTTTGAATACAGACACACCTTCCCTAGAACATCAGTTCATTCTTAACCCTCTGATGGTATAAAATGAACCAGAGCATCCCAGAGCTCTGGTTGGTACGAGAGCCCGAGGCTTCCCTCTCTTGGGAGCAAGACCTGTACCATGTGGAACAGCATGAATGGAAGGGCAGGAGAGCCCCAGCCACTGCAAGGGTAGAAAAATCACCTTCTGCCCCCAAGTTAGCTCCTGAACTGTGCTCCTCAGCTTGGAGGAGGGTGTCGGGATGGACTTCACTGACGAAAATAATAAAAAAAAATTAAAACAGTCACTATTAACAAATACACTCAGAAATGAAACCAGCAAAGTCTAAAATTCTTAGCAGATGGCTCCATACTCCAGCTCACGTAGTCAAGGAGCAAGACAGATAAGGCAGCTCAGTCACAGATATGGGTCAGCTCTAGCCACAGACAGTCTCATTTCTCTTAGACTCCCTTCACATTGGCAGGGAGAGCTGCAGGGAGCTCTCAGAAGCCAAAAGCCCAGTCCTAGCCAGTCCGTAGAAACATCTCCATGCCAGGAGTGTGTCTCAAGAGCACTTTTAATGGAGCAGTTAATATCCAAGCTTATGTTTCAGAGGGGGCAGGGCACCAGCAAAGAGCACTGACATTGAGCTATGGCTTCAGCAGTTGATCGAAACAGTTTAATGCATTTCCATTTCCAGTTGCGTGGATCCAGCAATGCTTCTTACTTATTTACAGTATCACCCCCTCCTCTCCTCCCTGCTCCTCTGTTTGCAACATAGATAACAGGGGAAATTGATGCTGACTATTGCTCCCTGATGTACAGCATTGCCAATGGGTTCAGCAGGATTTTAAAGAGGAATGAGTCAACAGCGTGTGACCAGGAATAACATTTGCCAGCATGTGAGCTTGAAGGGAGTCTAAATATCTGTGCCCACCTGAACATTAGTTTAAGTGACAAGGGCAACAGATGCCCCAGCAGGACATATTCTGGCTGCCTTCCAGGTCAGGGCAGAGCCAGACCTGCTGGTCACCAACCCTATGGCAATGCCTATGTCTAGGACTATGCAATGGCTCCTGATAACTGCCCCTCCAAAGAGAATCTCCATCTACTTTCCTGATTACACCTAATGTTCGTTATGCTTTGAAAATAAAGCCCAATAATCCACCTGCTGCTTAACGTGGCAAAACTCTACCTAAGGGCAATAAGCATAATCCTTTGGAGATCAGTCCTACATGACTGTGGACTATTATTTTGGATCCAAAAGGGGCCACGTTCGCAGGCCATGTTATTCCAGGGAAGGAGACACTCAGGTTAATTCCTTTTCTAGCCTTTCTTCCTGCCAAGATCTCACCTGCTGTGTGACCCAAAGATGAGAAACATAATCATCTTTCAGACTTGACTATCCAAAACAAGGTCAATCCTATGTAAATATCTCCTCTTCCTTCTTCCCTTCTTTTTCTGGGCACTTAGAGACACCAAGACTTCTGCCAAAGATAAAAATGGCACCAGCAAAAGTCTGCTTATCCAATAATCAGAATTTGGTGAACTAACTAACATCTCTCAACAGAGGAGACGGGTGCTCTGCTACCAGGCTTTGGTGGTTATCCAAAGAGGGAGTACCCATTCAGGTGATTGAACAAGGGCCTGAGACAGCAAGTAGTGAGTGCTGTGAGGGAGGATAAACCTATCTATGGGAAAATACTGGAGCAGATGTATTGAGGATCAGGGGTGATGAGGAGTGCAGGGTTGAGCTGGACTTTGACTGAGCTGTCCAGTAGTTTATGACATGCTGTTCAGGATTGACAAAGCATCAGAGCTGACACAATATCATTCAAGCAGGATAATGTACTAGGATTGCAATTTACTCCACACTGTTATATGAGGCTCTAACAGAGCAAATGTAATATTCACCGTGATAAGACAGTCATCTCAAAGGCCAGTTCTAGCAACAGCTAGAGTTTAGTCACTACTAATCTTTGTGACTCATGGAAAGGCTATTTTGACCAGGCTTTTAGGATACATGGCTAATATATTTTTCACCATTTGTTATTATGTACTTGCTAAATTTGTATCTAGGTAGTATCCTTTCACTGATCCACACATATTCTCCTTCTTTCCTCCTTTCATACATATTGGCTCAAATGACACTTTGTATTCCAAAACCCAGAGTGCTGCACATTTTCAAGCCCAGTGTGTGTTTTACAGCTTTACGCTATCTCACCTACACAGGGTGACCCAGCCCTGATTTTAAACCCACCTCTGCCAAGGATTCATTTTTCTGCTGGGATTTTCTTGAGCGAGTACCTGGTCCTGAAAAAAGCCTTGACAACAGCATCAGCAATAGCATTGATATTGTTAATAACAGCACTCTGCCCTTCCATTACTATTTTTATTTCAATATTTCAAAGTGTTATGTTTATTATGCCCCACAAATCCTTGAAGAAATGGGTCAGTTTTATTCCTGTTCTGAAGATACGGGACAAGATGACAAGACACTGCCACTCCAAGTGGCAGCCAGATTCCCAGGAGTTCTGACAAGCCCAATCTCTCGCTCTAACACATATACAACATTTCTTCATCCTAACCACAGAGCTATAAGGCTGCAAGGACTTTCATGAACTTATTAATCTTCCAAAGCTCTACAGTTCAGACCAAGAAGTCCAGGGAACAGACCATCCAGGCTGTCACACAGCTGATGATAGACAATTACAGCTTGTAAGATAAAAGGAGAACAACTTTTTCTGCTTGCAAAATACGAAAAATAAGAAAAAGCCCAAACACTTTTTTCTTTTTTTTTGTCAGCTGACTTGTCCTTTTTGTCTTCTTATTCTCTTTCCACTACTGCAGTGCAGTTGGCAAAGCCTATTTCTGGGCTAGTTTGTTACAATACAGCACTATATGCATGAGGGTGAGGGGAGAAAAAGAAAAGAAAAGAGAAACACAGAAACAGGTTCTGACATCTAATCAGATCTGCTGTATTGATTTTGCAACTTTAGCTTTGGAGCAAATCAGAGAAACAACCACATTATCACCCAGAATTCGCTCTTCCCTTGAGTGAACCAGTTCAAAAGGAGCTCACACCGGCACATAAACAGGCACGCCTGCATGCACACACACACACGCGTGCACGCACGCCCGTGTGGATGCACGCCCCATGTAAGCAGCTCTCCAGTGGAATGCGCGGGCTGGGGGAGGCGGGGGAAGCACTCATCACAGAGGCTGCAGGAGCCACACGATCCCCATTTCCAACAAGATGAGAATTCCAGAGCAAGCCACCGGACTAATGAGCTACCCACACTGGAGAGCAGCATTTCAATTAACCACAGCAGCCCCCACCACAGCACCCACCTCCTTCCAACTGCATGAACAAGGAGGAGAGGGATAAACAGGGACTGTGTTGTTTGCTGGGTTTTGGGTTTTTTGGGTTTTTTTTCGCAGGGGGAAAGGTGGAAGCCTATAAAGTGGACGAGGGCATTCTTGCCCTACTTTCTTGGTTCACAGTCTGTTTTTCATGCTGATGGAAGGAGCAATTGACAGCCCCGAAACCAAAGCTGCCTGCTCAGGCACAGAACAGGCAGTGCCACCTTAAGGTCCTTCCACAGCTTCCAGGCTGGAGGAGACAGCTCACGTGTACAAACACTCAGTACACACCCAGCTCCAACTAAGGGTACACAGAACGGATGGAGAAAGGAAGAGGGCCATTTGGGTGGGCTGCCACATGGACCATGCCACCGTTACTTGGGCGAGACCACAATAAAGCATTGCTTGGCCTTGGGAAGAGCTGTAGGAAGAGTATGTTGAGTTGCTCTTTACATAGAAATTCACCGCATCTTTGCCTTCTTGGGGGTCACATCAAAGGCTTTGCCCCAGAACAGCTTCTGGCTTGTACCTACCATCTTTCTTGTGTGAGGAGTCATGTCCTCCTCCTCCAGCCCAAGATTCAGGGCTGTGATCCCCCTCCAGACCACCTAGTAAGCCTGAATTCATCCCAGGCTCGGCACTGCTGCTCCCTCTGCAGGGGCAACGAGGGTCAGTGAGGACCACACAGCTTTCAAACACCAACACCAAACTGGGGACACCAGCAAGTCTGATGGTTCTTTGCTCCAGAGTGAGATTTTGCTGCATCTCCCATCGGTTCTTGGGGTGACCAAGAGTCACCCTCTCTGCCATGTTCTGCCGTGCCCCATACTCCTGACCCAGCCTGCCTTCCAAAACATCTTAAACCAAGACGCACAGTTCCACCCTGCTTAAGGGAAGCTTCTCCACACATACTTACCTGCATGGAAATCTGCACACATTTCCCTGTCCCCATCCTGTAATTTAATTCTTGCCATGCTCCTGAATGGACAGAGATAATTTTAAAAGGGGATCTTGGAATACTCAAAGTGCCTGCAGGATTTTGCACACCTCCGTTACTGCTGTGCTCCCAGTCACAGTCACATCTGTGAGCAGTGTGTCTGGTTGGCTTCACCCAGGTTATCCGCTCCAGCCTCACTTCTCTTCTTCCTGGGGAGCAAGCCTGGGAGGAGTGTGGCAGCACGTCTAATGAGCACTGCTGTGCTGTGCGTGGAGGCTTGTCAGTCACAGCCCAGAGGCAGCGTGCCCGGGTGCAAATTAACCTGTGCCCTACCCATCCCACGCCTGCCAGATCCACACTGCTCAGAGGACTCTGCGAGAGTTCAGCAATCGCGCTATCCCGATGGGATGAGGTCTGCAGGGAGGGCTACTCCTACAGTCACAGCTCTTTCCAGACCAGGGCATTTTTTTCGGCTGCCTTCCCCCTGTCTGATTCAAAGTCTTGAAGGAGAGGGCACAGATCCCTGCGTGACTCAACAGCAAGGGAGCTGAGTAGGCACTCACTTCTCTGGAGGGAGAAACCACTGCAGGGAAAGGGCAGAGACTCACCCAACGCAGACAGCAGCAGCATCCCTCCCTCTGCATTCACCTTTGTGCAGAGATTATCACCTTCAAGCGGGGCTGGGAGCACCACCCATCGCTGAAATCACTCAATACACCACATGCTAAGAATCAGTTTTCTGTTACAGCTTTATTGCATGGAAACCATTTGGGAGTATGCGGTCCCTATTAGGGTCTGCCTAGCACTGCTTTTCAGGCAAAATGGTTCAGGCATGTCCAGAAATGACAGCTGGGGTAACTAAGTTGAAGAAAGGGTTATGGGGTGGAAATGGTCTAATTAACAAAGGTCTAATTAGCAAAGGTTTGCTACCTTTTGAGTGCTTGACTTTACAAACTTACTAACATACCCTGAAGGTATTTTACACATATGTAATGCACGCAAACACACACCTGGTAAAGCTGCTGTTCTGCACTCAACCACTGATAGGGAAATGGAAAGCGTTGTATACAAACACACACAAGACCTCTCCCTTCCACTTGCAACACGCTGGCCATACGGTATCTTGCCCTTAGCCTTGTGTAGCCAGACCAATCAAATATAAACTGTTCAAAGGTCCCTAGACAAAAGAGATGTGTCTGCTCAGCCCAGTAAGAAAGGTCAACTCTGCCTGAAAGCAGCTCTGAGTGTGCCAACCCTGCTTAGCCCACAGGCTTTTGTGTACACAGGCATTCAGACAGGCACTCCAGTACTGTATGGTTATACTCACACTGCACGTTGAGCTGCACCAGGGCTTCCCGGGGTCTGATGTTAAAGCCGTTGTACCTGGCTGTCTGACACTTATAGGTCCCACTCATTTCTCGGCTCACACTCTCCAGGCGCAGCTTCCCATCATATGTCTCCATCGTCATTGTCCCTGAAGGCATGGGGGTTTCCTTATCTACTCGGGACCAGATGATGGGTGGCTTGGGCTTCCCTCGAACCTCACACTGCAGCTCAGCCCGGGACCCCTCCCGGACGGTGACTGTGGACTGACCCTTTGGGACACTGATGGTTGGTGGTACTAAAAGGGAGACAAGAAGGGAATCATTTTACAGTGAGTTTCCAGCAAGCAAGGAATATTCTTGAGATGCTTGTGTTCGAGTCACACCAACAGCCCTGAACATCAAAGGTTCCACACAGTGCAACCCCTACAGGAATATGCTGCCCATGTAAGTCATCCTACAGGGTCTGGAGCTGCAGGGCATCAAGGAAGATCCAACAGTGTATCCCAATGCCAACAGCAAGTACTAGCTGTATTGGGACATCCTCCCAGCTCCCACCCCTCTGCAAAATGCTGTCCAGCAGCAGGGCTAGCACAGAGGAACCCAAAGGAAAAAGCTTCTTTGATCCATCTCTCCACTTCTGATCAGTGAATTTCCCAAATGGAACTGCAGTCTTTTGGCCAAGACATATAGAAGTCATTATCTACCAAGGTATCTAGTTCCCTTATACAGGTCAGACCAAAACTGGGACTTAGAGGATTAGTGCTTGTAGATCGCATCTCCAGCCTTATCAGACATCCAGGATCCCCAGCAAGCAACCAGCGCGGTTAAGTGCCTTTGCTTACTTTACATTGCGATTCACAGTGCACTAGTTATCTCTGGCTCACTCGAGCAAGAGATGGGTCCCAGCAAAGATCACTTCTGGCATCCCTTCCAGGCCAGGCTGGGAACAGCTCACCCAGCAGAACTGCTGCTGAGCTGGGGCTAGAGCTGGAGGCATAGTAATGCTCAAGAAATATTCAGCTATCAACTGACAAACAAAACTTTGCTGATAAACAAAGCTCCAAAGACACCCAATAACTGCAGTAAAGGGTGCAGAGGTGTCGGTGGGAAGAGGTTTGTTGTTCATGTCCCCAACTCCACCAAGAACCGAGGAAGGGGATGTTTGTGCTAAACTCCATGTACTATTGACATTTTATTTGTATTAGGCTTCAGAGTTAACAGTTCAACTGAGGTAAACAGGGCCGTAATAATTTTCTGAAAGCTCCACTTTCAGCCCTTCCTGCTGACAGTGGCAACACTGGGATTGACACTTCCATAACTGCAAGGGCCACGTACTTTGTTTCCATTTAAATCAAAGTTTAGAACTACAGAGGCTGTAACAAGCTCATCTGACCAATGTTAGCTCAATTCAACTCCAGCAAAGGAGTGTGCAACAGTAATTGCACACATTACAGCCCACACCTGCTTTAAGAGCAAATTTAAGATGGCTCCAGCCCAATCTCCCTCTGCAGTGACCTCCATGTACAACAGGGAGGCCACATTTTCAATTTGCAGGTCTCCTGTGGGTTGGGGAATCTCATCACACCCTGTCCCGCGCAGCGCGAAGGGACGACAGCACTCTCGGCACACAGCACTGCCGGCAGCTGCTCACCTGGCGAGAGGCAATTTTCTCCATGGGGAAAAGCTGTAAATTGCATTTGAAGATTTTTTTTTAATTAAAGCTATCTCCTCAGAGCTGCTTAGTGGAGGCAGCCACCTTGGCGAGCTCAGGGTTCGCTCAGCAGGGAAACATGGAGCCACCGCTGCTGCCCTCCTGCTCTGATCTTGCGGTCTGGGGAAAACCTGCTGGGTTTTTATGTGGGAACCACATGTTGGAGGTGGCTCATGTCTGTCAGCTCAGCTGCTGCATGAAGGGCTGCTCCAGCGGGGATGGCCATTTTCATTCCCTGGGTCACAAAGCGGTCCGCCTGGCCCAGGATGCCAAAGAGAGGTGTTCAAACACCCCGGGCTTCCCTCCTTGTCCTTCCCTGTCAGCAGCATCCACATGAGCATGTGGGGCTCACCTTCCACCGGCCGGGCCAGAGCACGGGGCAACCTGCCACCACAGACACCTCCTTTGAGGCAGTGGCCGGCTGGCACCTGGACCAACACCTGCACCAACAGACACTGCCCAGCCTTTTGGTGGGATCATTCAGGGTCTCCCAGCCCTTTGCCACCTTCCTACCCTTGCAGTCTTAAACACAAATGCACTCTGCCATCTAGTGATCTTGGGCAAAAAGGATTGTTCCTGGCGGCAGCAGCCACACAAGGTTGGGAGAGCCAGCTTTGCACCAGGATTGGGGGGTTCCCTAGGTTTTATTCCCTGCTGGTACAACGGGGATGGTGTCTGCTGGCACAGAGAGAGCCCTACATGCCCAGGCTGCCAGCAGAAGTGAAACACCAGCCTTCGGTGTTTAGTAGGTCCATGGCACAGTCAGAGCTCAGTCTCCAGGCTGCTAATGAGCACTGGGCACAGTCCATTGGGAGCTGGCTGGCTCCAGCATTTCTGCTGGGAGACAGGGGCTTCCCAAAGCATCAAAAATGGTCACAGCACCTTCTGTTGGGGGGCTGAAGTGAGCAATGTCCAGAATCAAGACTGGGATCAGCCTGACCAATGGATCCAGCACACCCAGGGACTGAGAAGAAACTTTCCATGAAGGTTCAGGACAAAATCTGTGGGCAGCTGGGCCCCTTGAGAGTCCTCACCAGATTACTAGCCCAATGCTGCTTTGTGCCGTACCCTCAAGGTCCTGGAAAGGCAGCAAGATGACATGGAAGTAATGGAGAGTAGAGCTGGACCCACCACTTCCCCAGAAGCAAAAAGGCAGCCCTGAGACCCTGCATTTCAGTCCCCAAGGTAACTGACAAACACACTTATGGATTAGTCCTGTCCTCACCAAGCCATGGGGTGAAGCTTTGTCCCTGATTTTGAAGAGGGGAGGCATTTATAACACTTGGAGTCCTACAGAGAGTGCTCAAGACAGATTGCAATTGCAATCCAGTAAACATTAAAGCTCTTCACACAATTTGCTATGACAGATGATACCAATTTCCTGGCCACAGCTCTGAAAAAAGGGACATTCCTCATAAGGAATGCCAAAGAGAGGAACGAGCAGCTTGCTTTCTCTTTTACTCCCTTCTAAGCAAAGGGACGTTTGAAATTTGGTGAAATACCACCCCGTTTTTCTTCCTTCACAATTTGGAGGCTTCTTTGAACAATCACACTCTAAACCTGTCTCTGTAGCTTTGACTGGACTGCACTTCGGACTTTCCATAGGGAGAAAACATAAAGGAAGATCTGCTTGGTTCACAACACATCTGGCAGATGATCTGTAACTATTACGCATCTCCAGTCTCAGCCAAATGCTTGCCTGAGGATGTGATACTTCTTCCCACTGGGATTCAAGACACTCATGTAAGGTCCTTCAAAAAAGCCAGAGGGATGGGGGTGGGCGGCAGCTAGTGATGCCAACCACTCTCCTGGGGCCACAGAGAGGCTCACCTGTCTCTGACGAGATGTTCACCTCCACACTGAGGTCAGGAATGGGTGCTCCCTGGAAGGTAGCCATGCACAGGTAGGTGCCGTAGTCACTGAACCTCAGGTCAATAATCTCCAAGCTGCAGGTCACAGGCGGGAGCTCAGGGTCATTCCTGGTGATGAGCAACCGGTCTGAGAACCTGGCTGGTTTCCCATTCTTGTACCAGGAATAGACAACCTTCTCCTGAGGGACAGCATCCACGTGGCACGAGAGCTTCAAGTCCTGCCCTAACTGGATGGTCTCGCTCTCTTTGATCACATCGGGGGTGATTTGGAACGTGGCATTCTTCATGGCTGGGATGAACATAAGTACAAAACTGGTTAGGGACAGCAAAGTGTCTTGCATGGGACAGGACAACAGCTTTTTGCTCCTCAGGAAGGCAACATCTCCATGCAAAACCTGCCTCAAGACCTCCCCCAGTTATGTTCCCACAAGAGATCCCCAGGGCCTCACATCTGGCAGCCTGGGATCATTCTCTAGTCCAGGACAGTGCTACAGCCCTGGATGAGGCTGCAAGCAGTGCTAGCACAGCTGCTGGTCTGGGAGCAAAGAAGCTTGCACAGCGGCTTCTCCAGAATACTAATCTCTGCTAAGTATCACATTCACCCTCAGCTGTACAAGAACAGTCAGGAGAAATGCAAATCTAGCCTCTCCACCCTGAAAAACCATGCTCTGAGAAAAAGAGCAACTTACACCGCACCAGCAGGTTCACTGTCTTCTTTGCTGGGTTCCCCACATTGTTGATGGCCGTGCAATTGTAGTAGCCCGAGTCCTCCACACGGATCCTCCAGATAGTGAGGTTGCCTCCTTGCACAAGGCTGTTGGGAGGCATTGGGCCAGGAGAGTGAGACCAAACCACCTCTGGCTGCGGGTCACCGCCCGTCAGAGAGCACTGCATAGTGATGTTGTCACCAGGGTTGACCACCAGTGTCTCATTGACAGACAGCTTCAGAGCAGGTGGGGCTGGAAGAGTACAAAGAGGGACACTTCGGAGCTTGAAAAAGACCCACCCACTTGCCTGTGCACAGCTTCATACTTTCTAGGATTTTTTCTTGAAGATGGCTGGTTTGAGTAGGGAGAGCTGGAGGGATCCACGAATTCAATTACAAATACAAGGTGTTTGTGAACCTAAAGCATTATCATTACCATGTCTTTGAGTTCGAGCACCCTGCTCTGTTATGGTTAGGAAACACTGCAGGCAAGACCTCACACCGCTCTAGAATGGAGGTCATACCTAAAACACTCCACTGCTAGTGCTTAGAATTGGGGCATAAGATAGGTATGGTATTTTAGCAGTGTTTAGTGCAGGTTCTCTAGGCTTAGGACTCAGGTCAGAAGAAAAGCAGATGAACCCCCTTTGCACAGGTAGGAGTGGGCAACCGGTCAAAACTCAGTAGTGGAAAACCCAAGGCTAGAGGCTTCTTGACTCCTGATGCAAACAACTGCAACAAGGCAGAAGGGCAATGGAAAGCTGCTGTGCCTCTGCATTACTTACCTGCACGGCACCCAGCCCACGCCCCTGCAGACACCACAGTGCCTTCTGTTCTCCCTGTATGTAACTCCCCTGACTCTAGACAGGTCCTGCAGAAGCGTCACTAGAGAAAAGGCTCAACTGGTAGCTCCTGCTAGAGCACCTGTATCTCCTTTGCTGCAACACTAATGTATGAATCACGTTAGTCTGCTTATGCCTTGGACAGAAATAGCACACTGGACTGAGCCCTGAGAGAGAAAGGAAAAAAAAAAGGCAGGAGAAGAGATGCATTGTCATAAGGCATGGGAACTTCCAGGCACAAGCTGGAAGCTGCAAGCATGGATTGAGCTCAGCATGTCAGGACCCGATCCAAAGCATGCTGGGAAGCTCACTGGGATGTCAGTGTTTGCTAGACGGTTCTCACAATCCCAAGGGAAGCTCAGGCAGAGCACCAGGTGCATGCCCAGTCACAGTCTGCTCCTTCTGCCTGACCACCAGAGCTCCACCCTGACTGAGAAGTGAAGGAGAAAGGACAGGCTCAGAGGAGCCTGATTGAACCCAACAGCTGTTTGTGTTCAAGGACAGTTGGGATTAAAACACTCCTCCCATACACAGTTGCCATCCCAAGGAGGAGTTTTGGGGAAGGTCTACCATTAAAAAAGGACCTCAGCTATCCCATGATATGCCTCTCCCATCTCTTACACCCAACTAGATGCCTTTGAGAGGCAAAGCCTTTGCCAGGCAGCTGGCCCTTGCAGCTCAGAGCCTGACACAGAGGACCAGGACCTGTCTGCACCATAACAGACGATCAACAGCAGCTCTGCAGCTGCTCTTAACCTCCTTCACCTCCACAGGCGTCAAATACACTTCTCTATAGACCTGGGGGCTACAGACCAGGTCACAGGGATTGTCTTTCATGAACAACTGAACAACTGGGACTGATTCAAAATGTCTAGACAACCTCTCCTTGGAATATCCTAGTACCTGTTTGGGTTTATTTTATTTCTGCACCCTTCTCACTACAGCCCCCTCCAGGAACTGATCCAGAAAACTTCCCTTTGTATTCTCTATTTAATCCCATGAAAAGCCTTTTAAAAGCCCTTGTCAGCACCATCACTGGCTCCATCCAGACAGAGCTGAGAAAGTAGCAGTCCCCAGCACAAAGGCGGGGAGTATGTTTTGAGTAACAGCCATAATAATGCAAAATAAGACATTGTTCCATATTCATGAAGCCTGATTTAACAGCATCATTATTTCTGCCTCTTCTCTCCCTGGACCCTACGTTAATGAGCTGTGCTGGATTTGTGTTGGATCTCTGAATTACAGCCCATACAAACAAGGCGAGGAGGACTGCTCTCTCCTCAGCACCAGCACCATAATTTAGCAGCGCAACTACTGCCATGCTAGGATATTGCTTTGGTGCACTGAATCAAATGTCCTCTCCCTGGCCACGGCACATGCTATTTGTGCCAGAGGTGGCCAGCTGTGCCTAAGGAAGAAGGTGGCTCCTCTGCCACCTGCACTGGTCATTTTGAGGCCAGTGGTTGGAGTCCTTGAATTTCAGGAGGCCACAGCCTGCACTCAGAGCCTTTGACAGGTCTCTCTGCTGGAGTCTTGGAAACAGTGTGCAAGGGTTAACGCGCACTAATCGGCAAAGGAAGGATTTGTAAGTCCTCTCCAAGGTCCAGGTGGTGTCATGAGACTCAGTGAAGCCCAGGAAGGAAATAGCTCAACTCACCCTCGTAGTGGTCGGGCAGGACACATTCCTGTCACTAACAGGCTGTCAGATGAGCGTAGCTGATATCAAATAGCTGTTCCAGCCCTCTGACATTGAACTGGTCTCAGGTTCACAGGACACAGACAAGCTGACAGATGTAGCATCTTGCCTGGGAATCTCTACTCGTCCCTGTCAGGGCCAGAGAAAGGCTGAGACCAGCTTATGACCAGAGAGAAGATATCAGAGTTGGGGAGCACAAACCAGAGGTCCTGCAGGCTCTAGTTAAGAGTTAGGGATCTTGCAGTGTTTGATGTGCACATATCTGAACAACACTCATCTTGCCCAGCAGTGACATGTTCTGAGCAAGGCAACATGGAAGAAAAAGTGACGCGCTGGTGCAAGTACTGCCTCAGGGTAGGCTGTGTGTGCATGCAAGAGGGAGGCAGGGAAACTGCAAAGCTGCCACCCGCACAGCTCCAGGCAGCAAGCTCCCATGATGTGCCCCAAAACGGAGCCCTGGCTGTGGCAGCCTGCGTGGACTCCCACTCCTGTCAGCAGACAGAGGTTAACAGTCTAGAGACATTGTTATGCAGGAGATGAATCTCATTTATTTGTAACCTGTGGCAATTCCTTTTATTCTTGGCTCAGAAAACCTGCTGGCGGAGTCTGCCGAGTAGCAAGGGGACCATTAAAAACAAAGAGTCGCTTTCAATTCCCTTTGAAGTCCAATTTGCTGCAGTAAAACTGCATGAGAATTAACCAGCTGGGCTGCTTAATTTTGCAGAAATCAAGGAAGGGGAAAACGTCAGCCTGACCCTGCTGGAGCAGGTGACAACAGCCCAGTGCTGAGCTGGTCCTGTGGCTCTGCGGACCCAACCTGCTGCTCTAGAGCCACACAACAACAGCAAGACAGAGGAGGAGCAGGGGAAACCTCCTTCCCATTAAGGTTGCAGACCAAGAACCCATCCCCTGCTGCAAGGGCCAAGCTGCTGACACAGAGCTCGGGAGAAGCACATCTCCTTGCCAGAGACTACAATCTGCCCGAAGGCCACTAGCCAGAGGAGCCAAAGTGAGCCAGCTGAGGAACAGCAAATGAACTGGGAAGAGAAGATTCCCTTGGCCTTGCATGACCTGACCCACCAATTCCCCTCTAGGTCTGTAGTACTTGGGTCTATAAATATTTAAGAGATCGATTTCCATGCACCTCAGTGCCCTTTGGGCCCTCCTCAGTTGCAAAGGCGAAGGCATCCTGAGCAAAGCTGCTCAGGATTCTGGGCACAGCCAAGGCTACGAAGGCTGCTAAAGCATAAGTGCAAGAGGGAAAGAAAAGACCTATGCAAAAAAGGAGAGAATTAGAGATTTTTTTTCTTTAGAGATATTTTCTCATCTGTGCACAATACTACCTACAGGGCAAGTAAGCCAGATAATATTTCACGTTAAATATACTTGTGTTATTTAACACAAACCCTGCTCACACCACCATGCCAGCTTCATTTTCACTGCCAGCTTTTAATACAATTTGCTAGGAACACATTTTCCATGGCCTCTTTGAGCTTGTAGTGTCAGGCTCCACAGTAACTATGTATAAATATGCATCTATATCCAGACAACAGGAAAAAAGAACTAGATGTATGTGCTACGTGGTCCAGGTTCGGAGCTTAGGTAGGTACCTAAGAAGATGGTGTAAATTCAGCCATATCGCTGGCTTCTGATCTGGCTACAACCTGAAAATACATTTTCCCCAGTAAAGGGGCTGGACTGAAATGAAGGACAGTTTCCCTGTGCTTGGGCTGGCAGCGGGGAGTGGACATGAAGAGAAATTTGATTTTCTCACTCTTCAAAGGTAAAGACACAACAGGGAAGAAGAGCTGTATGAGATCCCTTTCATTATCATGAGCACAAGATAAGTTTTTAAAGGGAATATTCCAGCATTTGCTACAGTCTCATCCTGAGAGAAATTTAGGCAGTGGTGTGAGTTGCTCGAGACATGTTCCAAGATCTTACTAAATAGAGAATATTTTTTTCTGATATTAGCTATAGTTCACTTTCTTAAGCTCATTATTTTTCTTCTTTCTACATAAAATGATGCAACTGTTGTTCAGCACCTTGGGCTCAAGTCAGATCAATAAACATAATTTATGCAGTATCAACAATATCCCATCAACAGTTAGCAACATCAAAAGAGTTCTGTTTCCACTGCACAAAGATGACACAAGGGATGCAAACCACTTTGTGTTACATTAGAGAGGTGAATAATTCAAACAACTACAATGCCTTTCTTTCTGATCATGGAATACCCCAGGGCTGGAAGCGATTTTCTGACATTTACTTATTATTTGAGACTATTCATACATGTGGGGGGGTTGTGGGTAGGGTTTTTGGTGGGTGTGGTTTTGTTTTGGTTTTTTTTAATGGATGGGTTGCAATCAGGTCCTTGCGAGTATTTGGTACATGATACTCAGTTATCAGTCAGTTATTGCAGGTCAAGCAAGAGGCACCAAACTGATTCTGTTCGCAACTGGAGGCGTACTCAAGCACTGCCAGCATGAATATCAGTGTAAAATTTATTTATTGGGAAGGCACCAGAGATATTTGCTTTCCACAAACATCGGCACCAGCGGAGCCTGTTAGCTGGGAGGTGCTGAGAGCACAGCCTGGCAAACCAGGCCAGAATCACACACGAATGAATTATTCGTAAGAACTCCTGCAGCATCTGCCCCGCTCTAGACTGTATGAAATCTATTTTTAAAGTCACTTAAAATTATAAATAAATAAACCAGTGCCTGGATTAAAAACTACATAGTGCCTCAACACCTACACGTAGTCTGTTTTAATGATCTCACGGCAGGCCTGGCCAAGGCACCGGCTATCCGCAGAGATACAAGAAATTAGAGCATCCCTGGCCACAAAACTTCTGCGTGAAGGATTTGTAATCTTAGCAGCCATGTACCTGAACGTGAGGTGCTGCAGGCCCTGGACAGGGTGCTGTGTTACCCTCCGGGAGGGGTAACGGCTTGTGGAGCAGGCGAGGGGTCGGAGGGCTGCGGGGACCCTCTGCGTCCCCTCTTACCTGTGGTGTTTGTGAGCTGGAAGGTGATGGATTTGTCAGGGATGCTGCAGACGTTGCGGACGGACACCTGGCATGTGTAGCTGGCGTAATCCTGGGGCCGCAGGTTCTTCAGCTTCAGGACTTTGGTTTCACCCTGGGAGTTGGGAAAAAAGGGGGGGAAAAGACACAGGTATACAAAGCACAGCTCATCACTGCAAGTCCATAACCTGTCCCAAAGTGGACAGATTGCCAGCAGCTCCCGTCAAAACCTCAGGGAACTGTGCAGACTCCAAGCCCCCCTACCTATATATAAAGGAGACACAAAATGTTTGCAGTGGTAACTCCACCTCCAGGATTTCTCAAAACACCCAGCAACTGACTGACATTTAACGTGAAAGCACTGCTGAACAGGTCTAGGCATAATTTCTCATCAACTGCCATCAGAATCATCTTGCAGAACTTGAAAAACCTTAAATGTCCCAGAACAGACTCTGAGATCTCACACCAAGATGTCGGTAGGAACCCAAGGGACGTCATTGGGTCTCAACACTGCAAAACCAAAGTAAATCAGAGCAGATTCTGGCATTAATGCTGGCCTAAATGTGACAAGTTCAACAGTTAGGCTGTAAAAATTTGCGGTACAGGGGGAAAAAAGATAATTCAGAGAAATACTCAACCCCCCAAAACTTTCTGATCTCCCTTCTCCAGATTCTAATCTCATTTATGCTGGTGTAAATCCAGAGTGACTGCATAGACTTTGATAGCCTTTTCTCATACTACGGTAACAAACAAACAAAATCACTCCCTGGCACTCCATTAGTTACTGGCTTGTTACAGAAACAGGATCAAGTTATTAAATTAACAATAGATGCGTTCTGTAGAATTTTATTTATGGAATGTGGAAAGCTCTGAGATGCATCCTGTGGTTTGTACACCCTGCAACTCATATGTCTTCCCACGACAGCTTGTCACTGTTGTTCTCCTTGCGTTTGTCTAAATCTCTTCTGGAGAAACCATTCCATAATTGCCTGCAAATGTGAAAAGGTGTCAGCACGACAAATCCTCTTGAGGACAACCTCAAGGGACTGGACGATGAGCTCAGGCATGCTAATATGCAGAGAACAAGGATCTGAACTGAGTAAATTAGAAAGATAAATACCTAGGAGACCAATAACCCTATGAAAGTCCTGTCCCTTGAGATTTGTTGCTATGCCACACAAATTACAGCATTTACAATGTGCATGTCAACTACTTACTTACAGTGTCATATGTATCCTGTTTATTGATTAGTAAATGTTGGGTAAATGTGTATAAACCTTCAGTGTAAATAAGTTTTAAAAAGCTTAAACAGTAAACTCTTCACCTCCCTTTTAATGTAAAAGCCTACCTGACACTGATACCAGTTCACCTCTAAGACAATATTACAAATACCTGCGAAGGGTGCTTTGTTAAACATACTGCATTTGAGCTCCAGCAAGATTCTGCCCTCCCAACAGTGTTGCAGAGGTATGGTTTTTTTTAATTTCATCTCTTACCAACCCAAACTCACAGGTTTATGCTGGTGCTATGGAGAGGACCGTAAGGGCATGCCTGTGTGAGCACAGCAGTCCTAACACCCTCTCTCAGAGCTGGGAATGACCCATCTTGGTGGGAACATTGCCTGACAGGAGCTGCAGGATGCTGGGTCATTTACACGTTAATGCTGCAATATGGTGAAATTCTGCCACATGCCTTATTTAGCCAAAGAGAATATCTGAAGTCCTAAGACATCCTCTCATTAAGCAATGTCTCCTGTTAATTACACTGAGCTTAGTGAAAGCTGGAAGAGCCCATGGTGGCTTCCTCTAAGACCAGGGATGTCCTGGTTGGATGCAACATAGCACTGGACTAGACAAAGCTCTCTTCAGGGCCCAACAGCAGCACTGACCTACAGCGTTTCTGCAAATCTGCCGCTAACCTGCAGCTCTCTTCTCTCTCCTCATCCCCCTGAATGTTTCCATTTGGCTGCCCATTTCCATGACCTACAGAGACAGTGTGTTTCAATAAAATATGAACACAACTACATTAACTGAAAGGTTGCCCTGAGTATCGCTCAGAAATCAGACTCGGCCAGAATGTGCTCAGGGCCCAGCTTTGGGAGCGCGAGGAGGTGCGTGGGATGAAATGGGTGCCTGGGGAGCGTCCCTTTCTGCCCTCCCTTCCCACCCATCACTGCCTCGTGCTGACAAACAGCCTTGCTGGAAGCGCTGGGGCTGGTTAGCATCTGAAGGACATTCAGGGCCAGAGCTCAGCTTAAGATAACATGCCCAGAGTGCCTTGGCAAAAGAAAAATTCCCCTCTGTCTCCCACTGCGTGGGCAGGCTAATTACTGTGAAGAAAGTGGCGTTCAAAGGGGCAAGTCCAGCATAAGCAAGCAGGAGAAGCAGAAAGGATGTAGATACCCTGTCACAGGATGACAGTCAGAAAGTGCCCAGACAGTAGGGCTGCCTCTGTTACTTATAGCCATTAGGAAAAGCTCTTCATCATTTGCTCATGGATCCCACAGCAATTCCTGCCATTCACTCACACTGCTAAACAGGAAGCAATTCCCCTGATTTATGGAGCTTGGGCACTCAATTAAGAAAAAAAAATTAGTAATGGGAGACAGAGGAGACCCAATCTTGGATTGTTTGCTTGGATTTTAGTCTCAGCCATCCAACAGACATGTAACCTCATTGGGGAAGCTGTGACCTGCTCTCAGGGACAGTGACAAAAAGGGGAAGGGACTCCTAGGCTGTCACACTCCCTCCTGCTGCTCTGCTCCTCTTGTTCCCTGGAACCAACATACAGAAGTAGGGTCTACCAGCCCTTTCGGAGACAGCACTCCTTGCAGTGGCCACCACCCTCTCCCCAGCATCATAATCCACAAGGGAAAGAAACGCCATCCACTACAGAGTGCCCTGCATCAGCAAGACGCTCAACACAAGCTGGTGGAGGTCTGTTTTTTTTTTTTTCACCTGTGTGTAGAGGGGTTCATAGATGTCCACGCCATTGTCCTGACTGTGGGAAAGTGTCTCAGCTCCCCGTTTCCAGATGAAGCGAGCTGGTGGGTTGGAGTTGACAGTGCAGCGGAGGAAGACAGTCTTCTCCTGGTAGAAGCTGCCACGTACATCGCTGATGGTCTGGTGAACGGTGAGAACAGGTTCATCTAGATCTGAAATGAAGGTAAGGAGGGCCGCAGCAGTTGTTAGTGAAGCTTGGTCTGCACGTACAGCCTGCAGAGCAGATGATGCTCCAGGCGCCATAGAAGAGAGGGGAAGCTCCCACACATTTGGCTGATGACAGCTGCTGAATTAAGAGCTGATCTGAGGGCAGGTAACACAAACAATATCTAAAGGGAACAGACAGGAGAAGCCAAAATTCTCCCGCTCACCACACAACCTTCAGAGAATAGAAAACACGGTCTGGTTTGCAGATCCCATGTGGCCCTTGAGCAAACTGCCTGCCTCCCACATGCCTCTCAGACCACTGGGCTGCTTCACCTTCCCCAATGACACCCCACACTCCAAATCACCGCTCTCTACTTCAGTGAGAGGTCAGAAAGATCCCAGGAAACTCTGCTCCATCATCATTTCTTCTGCTCCCACTTTCCACTTCCCAAATCCCTCCTGAAATCATGGGGCTAAGCCCACAGCTGTGAGACGCCCACACAAAGGACATGACAAACCTTCAAGTCAAGGGGTGAGAGCAGAAGTCAGGACAAGATCAAGGAGCTGAGATGGAGAGTCATCTCCTAGACAGGAGCAAGTCTCGTGGGGTGCCACGGGAACATGAGATGGAAAACACCAAAAAGGTATGCACAATTTCTCTCTCTCCCTATTAAAATACCCTCTGTGTATTTTCTTCTTTTCAAGGTCTGTACTGACTCTCCCTCTCCAGCAACTTCTACTCACCGCATCCCTATCACCCAGCCCTAAACTGATCAGGTTCTTTTCTGTTTTCTCCCTTTACAGAAAACGCTTCTTCCAATTCCCTCACCATACCTGCACCACACATGCAGCCGTCGCAACTGGATCCATGATTATCAGCCACTTCACTTGCAAGGACACAAGCAATAGCCCTGCAGGGAGCATACTTGCTCTATCCACCCATGGCATGCTGTTCCCCAAGGGCTGCCCTCCTGCTAAGAAAAGGATCATTTTCTTGGGCTTTTGCACCAGACACCAATGTCTGAACATCAAGGAAGCATGGTGAAAACCTCAGAGGGGTTCTCCTCCCAGAACCACTTTGAGACTGATTGGGATTAAATGTAAAGTTGCCATTTGACAACATGGGACCAATTGACCCTCTAAAATTGAAATCTGTCCCCATGCCCTTAAGTATGTCTTATAAGGCATCTGTTGAGCTCAGCTGAAGCAATTCTACCTTTTTCAGCAGCCTTATGACCCCACCTTCAACTGCAAGGAAACTGAAGCACAGGCACCCAGTATCCCCTTGTGCTGCCAGCACTGTCTCCTGCACGCGTTAGCAGAGAGGAAGAGGACATGTGCTCATCACCTCCTGCTCTCCTATGCCACTTAATTTTCATGATATTTTATTTTAGAGATTTGTAACTTCAGAAATCTGACTCCCAGAAAGGAAGGGGGAAGCAAGGATGAGTTTCTGCTAATGCGTCATCCAAATAATGCATGTTCTCTGCTGAATCACAAGTGTCAACTTGTGGATTTGCATATTTTAATGAGCTGTATGCTTGGTAGACAGCAACTGTAATGGGACCTGAGATTTGTTGGTTTGACCACACCATAGCTCAGAGATATGAGTAGAGCCATTAGCAAAAAAAAAAAAAAAAACCAACCAAAAAACCAAAAAAAACCCCACCACAAACCAAATCAAAAAACAAAACCCAAAACCCAAGGCTGAAGAAAAACACACAGGTGGAGAAAAAAAGGCTCCTCCCCATACAGTGCTGTCTCCATGTAGCCATAGGGTGACTGAATTTTACACCAAATTCTCTTGGACCAGGACCTTGGGCACAGCCTCTCTTCTTTCCCCCTTTTTTGTCCTTAACCATCCTTTATTTGTTCACGCTTTACATGAGTAACTCTGTAGCTACCATCCTTCTGAGGCTCCATTTCTCAGCAGGATGCATGGCAAAACACTTCCCTTACTGACCAAAGAAGATATTCACCATTCAGGTCTCCTGGCTCCCAGCTACTCCCCATACAGAAAACATCTTCTTTTCGGTTGCTAAACCTTTCCTCCCTTGAATCTTTCAGCCTTCTTTTGTAGCAGTCAGCTCTAAGTCTAGCCCTCCTGAGAAAACCTAAAATAAGACCTACAACGATATGTATGTCCTTGATGTACAAGTAACGCCACTGATGTCAGTGAGCTGCACAAATGATAAATTTGGCCCAAGGCTGCTCATGGAGATGATCACGTGGGATGTTTCATGCACAATATAAGCTTGTAAACATCCATTCTTTCTTTTTCTTTACTTTCGCTCTCTCCGACATGGAAATACTCCAAACAGCAGCTGCCTCTCTGCCCGTATCTAACCAATACTTTAAAGCCTCACTTGATGCCCACTTGGGGCAAAGGAATAACTTGCTACACAGGTTAGTGTCTCCAGTTTAATATCTTCTTGGCACCAGTGGTGCTCTCTGCGCAACCTTGCTGTCTAATACTAAAAGTATGAGTGAGGACTAGCGCTAGCTGTCAAGGACACCAAGGTTCACATGAGGGTGATTACTTACCTCCAACTACAAATTGGGATGCGGGGAAAGAAGGGGTTTGTTTTCAAATTCTGGTTCATGCAGCTGAAGGTTGCCTGGGTGAGCGTTCAACAAAAACTGTGGCTTTTCCTATGTGTTCCCTTGTATCTACTGCAAATACTAGCAGAAAATAGTCTCTCCACCCCAAAAACCAAGTGAGCAGAACAGAGGTGCGTTACCAAGTCCATCTGCAGAGTAGATGTTAGTATGAGAAAGCCCTTGGCCACCCCATTAGCCCCATAGTTCTACAGGTCATAGCTGCACGAGGGACCACAGGACACTACATCGCTCTAGCTCCAGCCTGCACCCCAGAAGTAAAGGGAGCGCCCTCAGTGCGTAAAGAGATTCATGCCACAGTCCTGTTCTTAGAGACACAGGCCCTGGCAAGGTGTCATACTGAGGCTTGAGAAAAGCAAGTCCCCTTTGCAATGGAGAGTTATCATATGTCTCCACCACATGTAGGAGAAGAAATGGGCAGAGAAGCCAAGCAGATCTAGGTGGGTGTCAGAACTCCTCCAAACAAAGCTATGCAATGCCCATGAAGAAATGCTCATCCTGTCCAAAGTGGCTGCTGCTGAAGCAATCTATTTTCCCAGCCTGTAGGATGGTGCTCACGCTACGCTATTCCAATACAGAGTAGAGCAAGGAAGGAACAGAGACAGGCGCTGCTCCAAGCAATATAATACAGCTGTGGATCGTGAACCTATGAAAGCCTAAGGATGTTCAAGTCTACGGCATACTTTGTGAGGGTCACATCATTGTAGGGCTGGACAGTAGGACTGAGAGGAAGCAGTCAGGCAGCAGTTGCTGTCAGCAAAGCTCTGCCGAGACTCCAGGCAGGTACTGGGGTTTTGAAGCCTGGAGGTTGCTCCACTGGCAGCTAACCATAGTGCACCTCAGCACAGAAGACTGTCTTGCTAGGAGTGTGGGAACAGGTGGTGACAGGTTCGGGGAGAGTTCTAGCTGCTTTATCACGTTTTACATCTTTTTAGCATCAACTTCTCGCTGGCTAGGCCTTCTCAGAAGAGATGAGTGAGGAGAGGGATTTAGTGTTATTCAGGCTGGAGAAAACTGGAATAGTGGACAGCCAAGGACAATGAGCAGAACAGTAATCTTCCCCAAGAGAGCAAATCTCTTCAAAAGTTGCCTAGACCTTAAATCTTGGATTCCTCCCATATGGGGGTTATGGGATAAGTTTAATTTCCCTCCCTTTTGGCCACAGCAGCCCAAGAATAAACAACATTAAGCCAGCATGAGAAACCTTCAAAACTTGGGGCCCAAGGTAGAGAACCAATAACAGCATCTCCAGGACGCAAGAAGAATGGATGTTGCAACCAGCCAGAGAAATGCTGAGTCACTGAAACCAAGGGGTTCTCACAGATTCCTTCACGTTCACCCCTTCGCAGCTCAGCCTCCTCAGGTGCATCCCAGAGTCTTTTGCTCTGTTTCCACCATGCTGCAGAGGTAGCAATGGTGGGAGCAGGGCACTGATTTCAGGAATGCCCCAAGCATCTGGGGCACTACCAATTTCAAGAAGCATCGGTTTGCTTGAAGCATTGCCAGCTTCAAAAGTAAGACAAAGAAAGCAGAAACCATCTACAATGCTACATCCCAGACAAGTGCTAGGGACCTCTGGAAGTGACAGACATCACGGCACTTAGATAAGAGTGACTCACATGGACAGGCAGAGATATCTTTTTTGTGGATGGATCTAATCTCCTAGGGGTAAGGGACCCAGGAGACACCACACCAGTCTCTTTGCTCCTGAATCAGGTGTGCGTGGTCCTAGGGCAATGCAGCTCCCTGCCGGCCCTGCAGCGAGGCAGAGACATGCAGTAGAACTGTGGGAAGGTCTGGGTTGCCGCTAAACGACTTACACTGCACATCTACTCGAATGGACTTGATGGCAGGGACCCCAACCCCATTTTCTGCTTTACAGTAATAGCGGCCCCCCTGCAGCCTTTGGATCTTCTCAATCCGAAGGGTCTCGTTAAGCACTGACGTCTCTTGGAATTTGTCCGATGCGCTGCCAGCAGTTTTGGTCCATCTCACCTGCACGAGAAGAACGAGAGAAACGCAAGCAATCAGTGACACAAACTAGAAATCCCAGGGGACAGCAGCGATCCCTTTGCTCCTCTTCCCCCTCCTCCCTAGCCATTCTCAAAAATGGGCCCTACAGCACCACCAGACCTTACCAAAGTTCAACTGCTCATCTCAGTATGTCTCAGTAGACCAGGTGCTGATTCTCATCCATCACCAATCTCTAAGTCCTAGCGTCCAGGATAACCACTCAGTTCACCCAGACACACACTGCATATTTACCATGCCTGCTCTGGTCCTGTAAACCCAGGAACTTGGTTAGTTTTATACCACTATCTGCAGAGCCCAGGACGTTCAGCATTAAGCCTTGGGACCGCATGTGGCTGGTAGACCACAAAGCTACAGCAGACATCAGCTCACAGCTACAGAGCTTTTATTGCAGTCAACAGTCTTTCATCTTTCTCCGGACAGCAAGGCTATTTCTGCTGTTTGCTTTTCCAAGTAAGGGTGAGAAAATGCAGTTGCTATCTGGCTCTTGCCCCTTTCCCACAGGGAACCCCTGTGTATGTTATTTTTATAAGTCATCCTTTTGCAATACACAAGCTTTTACTTAGATTTTAAAGATACAGAAAAGGAAAAGAAAAAATCCCTTCAGATTTCAAGCTATCTTGCATTTTTTCTCCTTATGTTACATGCCTTAAGATCCTGGCTTGCAGGGGCAACAGAGCTGCATGATATTTCATGGTGAATGGTGGCAAGAGGACAGCACTCCTCAAGATTGCATGGTTATTCTTATGTCTGGAATGAGGTACAGCCCTAGCAGTGGTGGTACAAGCTTCCCCCTTGTTTTCTGCAGTCCAGAAAATGAAAGAGAGAGAAGGCTTTTCTCAGCCCATTGGTTTCCTATATCTGCAACCTCCCTTCTAAAGGTTCTTGACTGGTGGTCTCCCACACTGGTGCCCATCTAGACTCTGGGGCTGAGATCCAGCAAGATCAGCCAACAGAAAGGAGGTAGACTTTCATTCAACATTGGCCACAGATTAGATGGACCAGATACCTTGACTCCTCCCCCAGGTTTTGCCTAAAGCTCACTGCCACCACCTGATTGATGCTGATGCTCTACAAAGAGCAGGGGTGTCTACATCCCACTCCCAGAGCCTTAGGCCGAGCAGATTTTCAGAGCTAATAACCATGGATTTATTTAGCCTTTGTAGGCTTATTATGAAATTGTCTGAGGGCCCCAAGACTCTCAAGAGTCTCCTGTTTGCAAGGACACTTCAGACAGCTCTTTAATCTTTTCAATTTCAATCTAATGTAAGTATTTTGGCCACATTTTCATGCTTTAATGACTGGCTGATAGAAGGGAAAAGAAAAGATTAAACAAAGGTTAGGATAAGAGCTTAGTTGGGGAAGAAATCTATCCATGAGAAAGAAGGGAGGGCAGAGATAGGACGTGTGCCACGTTTTATGTGTGCAGGTTCCAGCCTCCCTGGTCACGCCTGGTTCCACGCTCTGGTGTCCCCTGTGCATGTCCGGGCAATGACAAGCCACAATGTTGCCCACTAGCATGCTGTCTGCATCGGGCTCTGCTCCAGCAATCTCTCTGGCTACTCAGGCTCTCAGGCTCAAATCCCCACAAGCTGACAGCACCTTCCCACACATTCAACATCCTTATCAGGGCCAGCCCTACCGTCTTCCTCGTTTCTGATGTACACAGCTATCATCTGCCCATCACTGTCACAAGCCTAGGCTGGTCACTTTTGCTGGCCTGGCTCAGACCATTTCCTTTTTTTCCAGCATCATTGTTGCCAGCATATGCTTTGATGGATAAACAATTTCAAATCCTGCTGGCTGAGTCTCTCTCCCTCTCCTTTGTTATCGCCTCTTAGCCGAGTAGCTCCTCAAAAGCAAGTCCACAGAGGTGTTGATTGGTGTACGCAGATGGACGGCTTCTCAGCACAAATATCTTTGGCAGGATTGGGGAAGGTAGCCAAGAAGGCACACATATCATACTTAGGTCCCTTCAGTGTTTTCTGGCACATCCAGCCTCGTTGTATGCACCAGCTGCCACTCCTACCACGCTCTGTCCCGGAGCGGGCAGATCCATGCTCTGGTCCAGTATCTCTGTAGACACATCCACACTAACATTGAACCAGCCTGCTTGAGTATCTGAAGGGTGGGAAGGTGGCTGCATGGGGCTTGAGGCTATGCAACCCTCTAGGGACCCTGGGGAAAGGTTGCAGCAGCTAGCCAAGCTCAGCTCTGTACCTCTCCGTTGAACTGTGACTGTGACCACAGCATGGATATATCCAGCACTGCAAGTCTGAATCTGCCTCTGGTCGGTGGCCATAAAGCAATGACCAGTGGGCTCTGCGTTGGGCTTGGTGAAGCGCGCTACAAACAACTTCCTGAACTGCCCCAAGCAGGTTCCCCTTGTCTGTACATTCAGAGAAGCTGAGAGACTGATGGAACATGAAGGACCAACTCCTATGGCCAGCACATGCAGGAAGCCTCCTCTAGCCTGTTCAGGCTGTTCCTGCTTTGTAGTAAGAGGGTTAAAGTTTTGAGCGTGGTTTGTATAATGGGTTCCGTTTGGGCTTTCGGTTTTTTGGGGCACTTCACATACTGAAGACCACTAGAAGGTCTGTGTTGGCTCCTGCAAAGCTTTGTGGACTGTTTTCCATGAAAGTAAGGCTAGATGCTTCCTAGCTTAACAAGCTAGTGCTTGCGCTATGGGGCATCCCTACTTGACTCCAACATGTAGGAGAAAGCTGGGCACCCCACTGTCCACAATTCTTCTTTACGTGGAGACTACAAAGAAGTGCCATGGGGAGCAAGGGTGACAGGCAAGACTGAAAACTTACCTGTGGCCGGGGGTGTCCTGTGACCAGACACTGCAGAACCAGCGTGTCCCCCTCCCGAATTGTGTAAACGCGTTCACTGATGTTGTCTTCCTTCACCACGCATGCTTGCCCAGCATGGATGATTTGGGCCTGAGCAGGAGCTGCGGAGAGGAAAGAAGAGGTAAAGAGGGAAACAAGCAGCACCCTAGCCCCTTATGCCCACTGCCCAGGGTGGCTGCTCCCACAGCAGGGTGGAAAAGCCACCTCTTAAGCCACAGAGGGGAAGAGCCAGACAGTGCTGGGTATGAGACACAAAGGCCTCAGGAGATATAAAATTGAGTGATTTTCCCCATCTCCTGGGTGGCTGGTATCAACTGCTATTTTAAAACCTTTGGTCCTGTTGCGATGAGCAACTCTAGGCACTGGAAAGCAGAATATGGAGCTTTTGGGGGGGACCCTCCTGCATGAGCTGAGGACCAAGAATTCTCTGCTCTCATCTCTCCCAGAGAGGTGTATGTGCAAGTGGTTAAAGCAGGGACCTGGTCAAATCACAACTGCTCTACACCTGTCTAAAACAGGCCTGGTTATTGTGATTTACCTTGCAGGGGGCTGGGATAACTACCGAGCAGAGTCAGAAGGGGTCCTGAAGCTCTGTACAGCTTTTAGCACACGTCCCTTGAACAGGCATAGCACACGCTGCAAGGAGAAAGAAGTCTTTCCCAAATTACACAGCAACCTATCTCAGCCCTAAGTCAGAGGGAACAGCCTCTGCAGAACCTGGGGGCCCATAATCTCTAGGGATCTCTCCAGCTAGGGCTCCAATCAGAGCCCAGTTACTGCCAGTCCAGCCAGGAAAACAAGTGAAGACCGGTGCTGTGGAAAAATACATGGAAAGAAAGTTCCCAGAACAAAGTTTAAAAACTTCATGCCCGCCAAATGGCAATTATGTCCCACTGTAGCCCTGACCAACAGCAGGGAGAGACAAGCTCTAAAAGAACAGCTCCAGAGTCCTGTGCAAACAGCCCTTGGGTCCCTACTCCAAAAGCTTTTGTGTGATCACTGAAGCGGCTGAGACGTATTGAAGGTGACTGCACAGCCCAACGGGACACCTGTGCTTGTTCAAGGGGAAAACTCCAGTCGCACTTCAACGAGCAGAGAAACCCACAAACGTGTCTAAGAATCGGTGCCTCAGTGAGAGTCCCCCTGGGACACTTCCCCGTCTTGCTACAACGCTTCCAGGTGACTGCAGTCACAGCTCTAGCTTGCGTTAGTGAAATACAATGCAAATGAACAAACCACTGAGGAGACGATCAAAGGGTTTAAATCAAGGAGCCTTAGCAAGCCTTCTGAAACAAGCACAGATTTCGCACAACCTGTTAAAGCTGAACTGAGCACCCACTTTTTTCTCAAGGTTAGTTGAGCTTCAAATACTACTTTTTTTTTTTTTTTTTTTCATTCTTTTTGGCATGACCAAAATGCCCTAAACCAAATCACCTGGGGAAGGGAAGTGCTCAGATTTATGCTGGTTTAATCCACCAGCAGCACAGACCTAGGGCAGGCTGGGCTCGGGCAGTGGAGGAGATCTGCCTTTGAGGTCAGCCTGCACAAACTGGTCTCACCAGAATGTACTGACCAAGCAGCAGTGACAAGAGTGGACACAGGGCTAGTGGGCAGCAAGCTGCTCTTGCTGCTGGGGCTCCACAGCCTGCCATGGCCACCCAGCACCCAGGCAGCAGCACTGCACTTGCAGCAAGCTACTCCCTCTTCTTGCATCTCTTCTGTCTTTCCAGCATGGTGGCACTTCGTTAAAATCATTATTACTGTCTAAACTGTTGACTAACAGAAATAACATGTGTATTTGAATAATATGATGGCACAAACACGGACGAATCCCTCAGCCTCTCCTGTCTTCCCCCTCTAGCAGGGCTCCCAGGAACGTGCCCTGCTATCGCTCGAGCATCACGGAATGCTGAAACCGACTGTCAAAGCTTCACTGATACAACTGAGCAGATGAGTGACCTTCCCCTGCCTGGGTGGCAGAAGAGTCTTGTTGAACCCAGGAGAAATATATGTGCTTACATACATCTGTGTGTTTGTATACATATACATGTATGGCTATACATACAGATATGTAAATACAACATTAAGTAAAATAGTGACTTATCAGGAAAAGACATCATGAATGCTTGTCAAGCGAACAGTGGCAGAGGAGTAATTCAGAAGCCTATATAACCTTTTCCAATACACCTTAATCCAAATGACAGTCTCTTATGCTGTTTCAGGCCTTTGATCAGTCCTTTGCAGACCTGCCTTTAACCCCACATGCGCTCACAGTGCCGAGACCCAGGCTGTAATGCTGAAAAATCCCTGCTCTGTGATTAAAAGAGAGACCCTGTCCCTTCCCATCCTGTACCATATTCCTCCCCATCCCCAATCTGTGCTGCCTGCATTTCAGTGGGGTCGTGGCACGCTGCAGCAGCAAAGCCCTTGTAACCTCTCTTCACAGTCTCTGGGCTGCATTTGCCAGCTGGTGGCTCTATTCTCCCTTTGCAAACATGACCTTCCTGCAAAAACTAATTTCCAGCCACCCCATGGAGAATCAGAATATTTATCTGCAACTCTAGCTCCCAGTTAAATGTTTCCTTAAGTTGCTCTGCTGTACCCCACACGGTATACAATGTAAGTCTTTCAACTTAGACTCTTTTCCCTTTGGCCATCCCACTTCCATAATTTAACTGGTCTTCCGTAACCCTTTCCTGCCACCTGCCTAAAGGCATTTCTACATGGGGAATTTCCACAGCAAAATCATTAGGTACAGTGGTACAGGATTCGAGGGGTTTTGTGCAACTATTCTGGTGCCAAAATACCTTATGGTAATTTGTTGGTGTCCCTCCAAGTTTGATAGAAATACCGTTTAAACTAATCCTTATTTGGCACTAGAAAGCATTACATGGCACTAGTCTTCAGCAAAATGACAACCCTAGGGATAAGCCCTGTGTCATAATTTTGTCCTCTTTTCCCAAATTCTCCCTGGGTCCACTAGGCTGTACTGAAGCTTACAAGCAAGGGTGTGCACATCCAGCTTTGTTCATAGGTGTCTTAACTTGTTTGTGTTACCATCACTAATACCTTTCAGCTATATTCATTGGAAAGGGACATCCTTTTAAGAGAACCCCACTGTTTAAGCTGTAACATCTCTCTTGCAATCGCAGCACCAGGTCCCCAGCAGAACAACAACCATTTTTCCATGTCTAAAAGCCTATATGAACACCTGTCTCTCAAAAGGGAGCTCAGAAGGCCTGGGGTTGTCTTGGAGAGAAAAGCATGGGAGTAGATGGCATAGGAGTCTGAGAAACTCTGCCTCTGGTTACAACTTGACATTAGTGAAGTGGTGAGGGCTGAGCAACAAACCAACCCAGCTCTTAGGGGACTGCATTAAATCACAAGGTCTCGGTTCCAGGCTCAGCCTGCCACAGCTCACAAAGGCTGGGAAAGTCACCTCATGCCATATTACAGATGGGCAGAGACATTGTGAGGATTAATTGCACTTTTAATGTGCTTGAACAGAAAGAATACATTATTGTTTGACATCATCCCAGGTCTCCTGGAGAATTTCAGCATGCAGACAGTTTGCACATTGCCAGCACAACAGGATGGCAGGACCGTGCCTGTCAGAATAAACAGTTCCACAGAAGGCCCTTAGCAGGGAAAAGAAAGGCCAGAAGCATGAGGCCAGGTGCTGGAGAGGAAGCAGTAATCTCAGCCACGCTCAGCAGTGCTCCACGAAGAACAGCCCTTGCACAGATACAACCTGCCCTGCTAAGTCCTGCTGGAGCAGAGTCTCTCTCCTCAGGCTGGCAAACCCCAAAGCAGAGGTCCAAGGAAGACCTCTGATGACCTCTGCAGGGGAAGAGGGGACAGGTTGCTCCCTACCCTTTTTCCCAACATTTTGAGGGCCAGATGCATCATCACTTCCCTTCCGCTTCCAGGTGACAGATCGACTTAGGGAAGGCTCCCAATACAAAGTCCTCCAGAGAAAGTGCGCCAGCCAAATATTGAGTGCCAGATGCTTTACAAAGGAAAAATTCAGGCTCTGAACCTGCAGCATTAGGCCCTTCCCCAGGAAAGGGCTGGCTTGCAATGCATTTGGCCTTTGCACTGAGATTTCCTACTATGCTTTCACTTGATATATTTACACATTAAAACAAAAGGAAATTGGAGTGGATAAAATAACTTTATTCCCAGTGCAGTGTACTGTACAATGTTGTTATTACCATAATCTGGAAAGTTTATGAGACTCTTGGTGCTTAGAGGTTGCTAATATCATTAAAATACAGAAAAGGAGAGAGAAATGGCCTTTTGGAGAGGACTGAGTAATCTGTATTTGGTTCACAGGTCTAGCCATTCATCTTTTTGAGCCTGAGATCCCATCGCTACAATGGCAATGATGAGAGCTCCTTCACAGAGAGGGTGGTGAGCGACAGATACTGCATTGACACTCTCTCAGTCACGGTCAGCAACCGCAAGGGCAGGCTGCTCACCCCTTTTTGCAGCACAGCATCAACTGCACTTTACTGCTGCCTTCTCAGCAGGCTAACACTAGCCATCACTGTTAGACCCTGCCCCACCACTACCTTTGCCACCTGCATATGTCCTGCAGATGGTCTCAAGTATGAAGAGCATCCATCTCCAAAGCTGCTGGCCCAATACCTGCAGCTACACACACAGGGACACTGAATCCACCCACCTCTGCTACCACCCTCCTGCAGGGTGGGGAGAGAGGACAGCTGCACCTGGAGCTTTCCCTCTTCCTCAGGCTTAATTTACCACCCTGCTTTGCAAGGCAAGTGATGCCCTCCCATACATCTGGTGTAATTATAATTCAGCCTCTTCTGCACATAAGCTAGGCAAAGAAGCCAGGGTCCTTCCCCATCACTGTTCACAGGCTCCCTGGACCCACATTCCTCGGTTACATGGAAGCAAGGATGGGGGGCATTGGCTGCTAATCAGCTGCTTAAACCCCTCAAGAACCTGCCTGTCTCCTTCCCTCACCCTTCCCATCCGGAGCAAGTGGCATGTAAGGGATGCATCTTGAAAGGAGTTTCCAGAAAGGGGAAAAATATACGGTGTTTATGGAGCACGTGGGGTTGAATAAGCATTTCATTACGGAAATCCACATGTGGCATTCCTTGCTGAACAGCCACTCTCAGTAACTGCCTGTCCATGGGTGGAATTGCCCTGCGGCACCGTTAGTTACAGACCCTGCTCAGCAAAGCACCCAGGGAGCATCTCGGGCCTTGAAGTGACTGCTTTAGGTAGCATTTTATCCTGTCTGTTCATACAATGCACAACTCTGCTTGAAGAGCAGGGGCATACAAACATGCAAGACCACTGAGGAAGAGGTCATGTCCTCTTAGCAGAGCACAAAGAGAAGCCAGCACACAAATAAAGGGAAGAGACGTGCTAGCAACGCTCAGCAGGAGAGAGGAAGGTCTAGTAGGATGGGAAGGGTCTGCAGGGGCAGCATCCTGACAGTCAAACAAAACACCTTGCTCATGCCTGCTCTGGGAGGGGAGGGCAGCTGCCTTGTTGGGTGCTCCGTCACTATTCAGCTGGTCTCATTGATTGCTCCACCGCGGATGAAGACCACAGGCTTTGCTAAAACTTTTGACAAAACAAATCAACTAGGCCAGCTCCAGCCCACAATGCAGGGCATGATATCGATGGGCCATTTGAAAAGGAAAATTCACACCAGCTTGAGGACGATTATGGAAATAATAATACACAATCAGTGTCCATTAACACTGTCAGCAGGGCTGTGGATCAATAGCGTATTAATGGCTGAAGAAAGACCGCCTGTACCTATCAGTAGTCAAGACCAGCACAATAGCAGAGGGAGAGGAGATGGCAGTGGGTGGGTGTAATTGAGCCCAGGCACTGGACGTCTTTGCACAGCCTGCCCAGCGGAACCTCTGTCACTGCCACTTTCTGAGCATGTTCCCTGGCTGCTTGCTTGGGAGCCTCCTCCTCCACATCTCAGCCCCTCCCAGCCTCTTTGCCCAGCACAACGGCAAAAGGTGCACAGCCCCGGCAGGGAACTTCCCATCTGAAGCTGCCTGGTACAGCTTAGCCTGGTTAGGCTCCAACTTTTAACACAAGGCCAGGCTAGTCCCATAGCAGAGAGGGAGGCAATGCACAAGCCCCCAGGGATAGCTGAGGAGCAAAGCACATCCTTGGTCCCAGGTCTCCTCCCACTTCTTGGACTTCTCTCTTGCCCAAGCTCCTCCTGTTGACTCTTCCAACACGGTGTGCTGCCTGGGCAGCTCTGTGCTACCACAAGGCTGTCCTAAAGCAAAAGCCACCATGAAGCCCTCCCTGCATGCTGACGCTAAGGGTTACAACTCCAAGCAAGACAGGTCTCCACTGAGGCTCTTTTGCTCCCATGGATCAGTGTTCTCACTGCAGCCCAAACCATGTACACTCAAGGGGAAAAAAAAAAAAAGGAAAAAATTCTGCTTACTGTACTCCTAGCCTAAAATTGCAGCAGGGAACGTGTCATATTTCAGCAGCAAAATGTCTCTGACTCCTTTGGTATTTGTACACTGATCATGATTAAAACACAAACATCAATCCACCCACAAAAGAAACACAGCCACTTCCAAGATATGCAAAGCAACCATGTCTAACCCTACACAACACTCCATAGCACTCTTGAGCAAGAAGAGAAGAGTGTAATTTTCAATGGGAAGTGCACAGAGAAATGACAGAGTTGTGGAAAGTAATCACAGAGCATGAAACTTGGCTACTTAAAATAGCATGGGATTGTTTTTGACTTCGAAGAGACCAAGACTATGTCTTTACGTCTCTGGCTGATTGCATCTCCAGAAAGAGTTTCCTTTTGCAAAGCTCAGCCAGATGATTTGCACAGCCTTAAAATAACTTTTTGCTTGATCAATGTCACTTCCTTGAAGCACCTTTATAGTTTTGTTTCTTTTAGAAAAATACCAGCAACAAAATCATGTGAGATGTCACGAATAGCAGGTACGGCCCCCAGTGTCTGCAACACCCGATCCCGAGACCTTTGTTCAATTTAAAACAGAAGAGGTATTGTGTGCCTTACTAATGTATCAGAGTCACCAGATCATCACTGACCACCCCAAAGCCCCAGCTCCACTACCTGCACTGGCTCACTAGTTTTCGTAGGTGTTCCCAAAATTCTCTTACGTAGGTCCACCTAACTGCAGAGTATCAAGCAGCAGAGCAAAATCAATCGGCAGCTTTGTTTGATAGGAATCGAGTGACAGATGTTACACACACAACATTACAGTGGCATAAACTCTGCATAACTGCCTAACTCATATGCCTGTGGGGAATTTGTACAGATGACTCAATGCCAGCAATATGAAGTAGGTTGTCTTCAAATCTTTAGGGGCTCCAGATATGGTGGCAGCCAGAGCCTGCACCTCAGCAATACTGTCCTGGAAGCTTCCAGCTTTGGTTAGGAAATGCAAAAAGCATGTCTGTCTCATAATGGCCATAAAAGACACTTCACCATCTTTCCCAACCCACCTCCCACTGTGCCAGCTTCAAAGACTGAGCTCTGTCTCTAAATCTTGCTGCAAAACCCAATGAGCCACAGAGCCATGCTCAGGTGAGGTGATCCTGCCAAGCTGAGTGCTCAAAGCATTGCACTTAAAAACCCATTTCTTGTCTGGTTGTTACTTAAAGCTCCTAAGCATTTTAGGGGAAAACACAAAAGAGGCAAGCAGCATGGGGGAGAAATCAGGCATCCTCTATCCTGGAGACCACTGACAGACTGACTTGTTTGTCAGCTTGTAAAATACCCGAAAACGAAACGGCCCAGTCAGAGAAAAGAGGGCTGCAAAGAGAGGAACTCAACTGGACATGGGCAGCACAGATACTCGCTTATCCTGCCCGTGTGCTGCAGGAACAGTCCCCAGAGGACAGGCCAGCACCAGGCTCCTTGGCAGGTTTGATTCCTTGCCTCCCCCACCAGTTCTTCAGCCTCCTGAGTCAATCTCCAGCTGCTCCATGCACCCACCACTCTCTAAAGGAGAATGAACAGTTACAGGCAGCCATAAAACCTGCTGACCCTCTGGCCTTTGTAAGCCCTTGTGCTCTCAGCTTCCAGCGTGCACATCACCAGGAGCCTCCGAGCAGCCGGTTCACAGGAGAGCCAAGCCTGCCTCGGACAGACGGGAGTCAGCTGCTCTTCACGCATTTCACGCTTCTGCTCTCCCTTCTCGCTCCTCCGTTGCAGCACGCAGGAGCCACTGAAGCCGCACGTCCCCATCCAGCCAGGAAAACACCTTTCACAGCCATGCTGCAGCTTGCCAGCACAGGGAGCAAAGCCCAACAGGCAACGTCCCCAGGATCTGCTGCTAATAACCTTTGCAAGCAAATGGGCTTTGCTCAAATGGTCCCAAGGGTTTTGCCCCTCTCCTCTTTTCCCTGAATTCAAGATCAGCTCGTTCCCAAAGTCACCGTTGGTGCTGCTTGTTCTGCTTCCTTTCCCTTTTTATACTTTAAGCCACTTTGGTACAACAGTGACTCTTCAACAAAGAGGTCCATGCGCACAGATCTATAAATCAGCATACTTTGAAACTCAGCTGTTGTTTCATTGCTGGACCATTTAACATAGGAGATGAAAGGAAAGCACAACACAGACGCTTCATCCCTTCAAAAGGGAGAAAAAAATGGCAATTTGCTAATCATCTGTTGACTAGATTAGCAGCAAAGGTCCACGAAGTCTAATCAATGAATAACTACAGGCTCCTTTTCATATCAAAAGGGGAAAAAACCCATCAGGCAACAGCTGTGGCTCCTGAATCATGAAAAATAAGGAAAGGCAAAGGGAGTGGTTTCAAACTGGGTTCCCTGGCTGGCAGGATGCTCCAGACTTTGCTGGTGAGGACTCCACCAAAGTCACACATACATGCTAAAACCCATCCCTGGAAACACAGGGAGACAGAATCAAGCTCCAAGTATACTCAAAACAGTAGACAAGAAAAATAACAAAAACCAAACCAGTATGCAATCAGAGTACACTAACACAAGCTGGGTAAGAGTATTTCCATGAAACTCCAGATGGTACTGTTCAAAATGCTAAACCTTGAGGCCCAAATTCTTCAATGCCGAGGCGGAAACTGAGGTCTGGTGAGCAGCAGAAGGGTTGGCAGAGAAGAGCTGGCGGAGGGGAGGACTTCTCTCTACATGGAGAGCCAAAGGGGACGTTGTACACTCAGGGCTGCTAACCCCAGAGGGCAGGTACACGGCTGTGGGGTTAGCAAAGCAAGGCACTTGGGGCTTTGACTAGCTGGTGCCCCAGCTCTCCTGCAGACCTCCCTGTCTACATGACTGAAGCAGCTCCACCATTGTCAGACAAGCTCCTGCACAGGCACAGAGCTCAGTGCAGACCACAAAGCTCATCTGGGAAGCTGGGTAAACACTCAGGCACTGAATCTATGCTGAATTATCACCTATCACCGCTCCGCTGCTTCCAGGGCCCCACCTAGCCGGCTCAGAGAGAGCTGGGGATGCGAGGGCAATCACGCTGTGATGGCAACGCAAACATTCCCTCCACGCAGGAGAGGAAAGATTCAACAAATGTCCATGTTTACCTGCTGCTATACCCAGCCTCCACAGAAAGCGAAAGGCTATTTCAATTGTGAAATGGAGTAAGGGTGGGGGGGAAATCACTGCAGGAGCCAGAGCCACAGAAAAAGACTGAAATAAAATTTCACTGAAAGCCTGTTTTATTCTCGCCATAGTTAGAAAGAGCTAGAAATACAAATGCTACCCTTAATTCAAGAATCTAAAATCCAATTTTGCTACTGAAAAGTGGTGGGCAGCAGGGACTCGTCTCTGTCCGGAGCTCTATGCACAGCAGTACCCATCCCACAGGCACCCCAGGTCTCCTGCAGCAAAGTCTTCCCAGGGGATGAAAGCTATGGTATAGCTGCCATCACGGAAACATGGTGGGATGACTCACATAACTGGAGTGCTGCAATGCATGGCTATAAACTCTTCAGAAAGGACAGGCAAGGAAGGAGAGGTGGTGGGGTAGCCCTGGATGTTAGGGAGTGTTTTGATTGTCCAGACCTTAATGATGGTGACGATAGGGTTGAGTGTTTATGGGTAAGAATCAGGGGGAAGGCCAACAAGGCAGATATCATGGTGGGAGTCTGTTACAGACCACCCAACCAGGATGAAAAGGCAGACAAAATATTCAATAAGCAGCTGGGAGAAGTCTCACAACCGCTAGCCCTTGTTCTCGTGGGGGACTTCAACTTACCAGATGCCTGCTGGAAATACAATACAGCAGAGAGGAAACAGTCTAGGAGGTTCCTGGACTGTGTGGAAGATCATTTCCTAACACAGCTGGTGAGTGAGACAACTAGGGAAGGTGCCCTGCTGGACCTGTTGTTTGTGAACAGAGAAGGACTTGTGGGTGATCTGATGGTTGGAGGCCGTCTTGGGCATAGCGATCACGAAATGATAGGGTTTTCAATTGTTGGAGAAGTAAGGAGGGGGGTCAGCAGAACTGCTACCTTGGACTTCTGGAGGGCAGACTTTGGCCTGTTTAGGAGACTGGTTGCCAGAGTCCCTCGGGAGGCAGTCCTGAAGGGCAAAGTTGTCCAGGAAGGCTGGACATTCTTCAAGAAGGAAATCTTAATGGTGCAGGAGCAGGCTGTCCCCAGGGGCCAAAAGGTGAGCCAGCGGGGAAGAAGACTGGCCTCACTGAACAAAGAGCTTTGGCTGAAACAGGAAAAAAAAGGAGAGTTTATGACCTTTGGAAGAAGGGGCAGGCAACTCAGGAGGACTACAAGGATGTCATGAGGTTATGCAGGGAGAAAATCAGAAGGGCCAAAGCCCAACTAGAACTTAATCTGGCTACTGCCATAAAAGACAACAAAAAATGTTTCTATAAATACATGAGCAACAAAAGGAGAGCTAAGGAGAATCTCCATGCTTTATTGGATGTGGGGGGAAACATAGTGACAAAAGATGAGGAGAAGGCTGAGGTACTTAATGCCTTCTTTGCCTCAGTCTTTAACAGTAAGACCAGTTGTTCTCCAGGTACCCAGCCCCCCTCAGCTGGAAGACAGGGACAGGGAGCAGAATGAAGCCCCCATAATCCAAGGGGAAATGGTTAGCGACCTGCTACACCACTTAGACACACACAAGTCTATGGGGATGGATGGGATCCACCCACGAGTACTGAGGGAGCTGGCAGAAGTGCTCACCCAGCCATTTTCAATCCTTTACCAGCAGTCCTGGCTAACTGGGGAGATCCCAGATGACTGGAGGCTAGCAAATGTGATGCCCATCTACAAGAAGGGCCAGAAGGAGGATTCAGGGAACTACAGGCCTGTCAGTCCGACCTCGGTGCCAGGGAAGGTTATGGAGCAGATCATCTTGAGTGCCTCATGTACAGGACAACCAGGTGATCAGGCCCAGCCAGCATGGGCTTATGAAAGGCAGGTCCTGTTTGATTAACCTGATCTCCTTCTATGACAAGGTGACCTGCTTAGTGGATGAGGGAAAGGCTGTGGATGTTGTCTACCTAGACTTTAGTAAAGCCTTTGACACCGTTTCCCTCAGCATTCTCCTGGAGAAACTGTCTGCTCATGGCTTGGATGGGCATACACTTCTCTGGGTAAAAAACTGGCTGGGTGGCCAGGCCCAAAGAATTGTGGTGAATGGAGTTAAATCCAGTTGGCGGCTGGTCACAAGCGGTGTTCCCCAGGGCTCTGTGTTGGGGCCAGTTCTGTTTAATATCTTTATCAATGATCTGGACGAAGGGATCGAGTGCACCCTCAGTCAGTTTGCAGATGACACCAAGTTGTGCGGGAGTGTTGATCTGCTTGAGGGTAGGAAGGCTCTGCAGCGGGACCTGGACAGGCTGGATCGATGGGCTGGGGCCAATTGTATGAGGTTCAACAAGGCCAAGTGCAAGGTCCTGCACTTGGGCCACAACAACCCCATACAACGCTACAGGCTTGGGGAAGAGGGGCTGGAAAGCTGCCAGGCAGAGAAGGACCTGGGGGTGTTGGTCTACAACCAGCTGAATATGAGCCAGCAGTGTGCCCAGGTGGCCAAGAAAGCCAATGGCATCCTGGCTTGTATCAGAAATAGGGTGGCCAGCAGGACTAGGGAAGTGATCGTGCCCCTGTACTTGGCACTGGTGAGGCCGCACCTCAAATACTGTGTTCAGTTTTGGGCCCCTCACTACAAGAGAGACATTGAGGGGCTGGAGCATGTCCAGAGAAGGGCAACGGAGCTGGTGAAGGATCTGGAGAACAAGTCTGATGAGGAGCGGCTGAGGGAACTGGGGTTGTTTAGCCTGGAGAAAAGGAGGCTGAGGGGAGACCTTATTGCTCTCTACAACTACCTGAAAGGAGGTTGTAGCAAGGTGGGGGTCGGTCTCTTCTCCCAAGTAACAAGCCATAGGACAAGAGGAAATGGCCTCAAGTTGCATCAGGAGAGGTTTAGATTGGATATGAGGAAAAATTTCTTCACCAAAAGGGTTGTCAAGCATTGGAACAGGCTGCCCAGGGAAGCGGTTGAGTCACCATCCCTGGAGGTATTTAAAAGACATGTAGATGTAGTTGCTTATGGACGTGGTTTAGTGGTGGACTTGATGATCTTAAAGGTCTTTGCCAACCTAAACAATTGTATGATTCTATAAAGCACAGTGGCTGCACAAGATCAGCTCTCAGCCCCAAGCCACTTGGTGGGGGACAGGCAGCCGTGGCACAAACCCCAGCACCACCACTCACTGGCAACCCTGGCAGAGATGCCAAGGACCCAGGGGACAGGAGAGACTTGGCACCCCTCTGCCGGGTGCTTATCTGCTCCCGGCAAGAGCAGGATTAGAGACAGGGGTGCTGATGATGGTACAGGGATGCTGCTGGGGATACAGCCCCTCGGTGGAAGGAAGCCTTTGTGCTCAAATGGGTTCCTGTACAGGCCCTCACAAAACACTGATGCTTTTATCCTCCAAGCAGTGCTGTTAGGTGGGGAAATGCTGCTATTGCATGCTGCCAGCTGGGGAAGATAAAGAAATTAAATGGCTTGTCCATCGTCAGGCAGGGAGCCTGAAGCACAGCCAGGGATCAATCCATACCCAATTCTAGTCTAGTGCCTTATAACGCGAAGGCCAAACTTTAGCCTTCAATGCTACCTAACACAGCACTAAATATTCACATGGAGCAGAGGAAGAAAACTTCTTGCGCAACACAGAAGGGTTTACTCAAGAAAAACTGTTTTCCTCTGGATTTTCTCCCATATCCCTTTTTGCCAGCACAAGGAACTTGAGCCTGAAAACTACTGCCAGCGAGCAAAACGGCCTAGGGAGGGAAAAGCAAATATGACAGCTCAACCCACCCCAAAGGAAGAGAAACAGCACCAAGAGGGAACACCAGCAAATTGTCAGCAAAGCTGAGGCAATGGGGGCTGCGTGACACCCCTGGAAATCAAGCCAAGTAATGTTTTATCTTGACAGCATCCTTTACATCCTTGCAGTGCCTTTGGTGTGCAGAGTCCTAGAAAGTCCCCAGTTCTTTCCCTCTCGAGTACCAATAATTAATAACCACAACCTGGCATACAAGCGAGCAATTCCCTCTGGTTCCGATAAGAGGAGCTGACATCCCTCTAACCCCAGACACCTCCATTGTTTTATTCTCTTTGTTTATTGATCCTTTTATGCACATAATGCAAATTGACATTTAATAATTCAGCTGAGTTAATGGTGCTTAAATATTAAAAGGCTTTTCTCTTTTAATTAGCTGTAGCAAAATAGGCAACAAAGGAGTGCTAGATAGATGCCATTTAAAATGCTCTAGTCCAAGTTCTCTGGCATTTTTCTAGGGACAGGAAAGAACAGTTCAAGGGAAATTCTGTACAAGTCTCCTACTCTTGCTAGGAAGGTAAGTAACCCATAGAAGCGTTTCCAGAGGCTTTGATTCATAGAGCATATTCATCTCTGTCAGCTCTTTGTTTTCCCTCCCTTCTGCTCTTCTCCTAATGAAGACAGAGGGGAGGGGAAGGAGGGGCAGAGACTAGAAGAAAAATCCTTCCCTGTAAGAAGTGCCGCCACTGGTGACTGGCACCTGCATGCCACAGTGCAGACGCGGATGCAGAAGCCTTCTGATACGTCACTGCAAGACCTGCAACCAGGTGGAAACAGAGCTAAAAGGAAAAAGTACACATAGCTAATTGAAGAGTTACAAACAGCACAGAAATCTTGCAATTATTCCCTGGGGCAAGAATAACTAATCCAGGAAATTAATTTAAGATCATACTGGAAAAAAAAATTCCAGATGTAGCAGGGTAAGGGAACACACATTTATGTCTCTTCTGTTCGTTATGTCAAGGGTTGAGAATGAGAGGGAAAATACACGTTATCTTTAAACCTTAGTCTCATCTCAGCTGGAGCCAACAGCAGTAATACATCTTAGTCATAATGTTGCAGTTGTGATGCAACCAGCACCAGCAAAGAGTTGGTATTACTTGGGCTGTTTTAACTGTGCATACCTCCTCTCTTAATTAGCTCTCATTTTAAGTCCTGGATTGGTTTGAGTTTGTGATAATGATCTCCCACCTGACCCAGAGCAGAACCATGTAGTCACAATAATTAGATATAGTAACTGTTAATAACTTAATTACAACCTATTTTGTTCAAATTTAGCCTAGACATAAGATTTCAATGAATTTTAATTACATGCCACATTTGAAGAGCCTGTGCTATTGCATTATTAAGTTAATTCCAGACAAAGAAAGAGACTGACAAACACTAAATTCTTTACTGAGGACACTTAAAAAAATTAATCTTAATTCAAGCCAATTAATAGATTGACTTGAAAATTCTCTGCAAATTCATTCTTCCAGTGAGGACCAAGCACTGTATGTCTGTAGAGGGTAAGCTTCATTTTTCACACATAAAGAGATCAAATTCCCAGTTTACGTGCAAAGTTGAGTTCATCCTTAACAGCAGAGCAGCTAGTTGCATTTCCACAAAACACTGAAGTCACCGCTCTGAACCCGCCAGGCAGGGCACCATGGCAAAGGGTGTCCCCACCTGCAGTGGCACCCAAGGACTTCAGGATCATGCGATAAGGCAGAGCACCGGTCCTTCTGCCCAAAAGTGACAGAGGTGTGCAACACAGCCTTGTTCACAACCAGCATGCCCCCATGCCCACAGGAGAGGGCAGTGGTGCACATACCAGAGTCAGCCCATTGTACTTTTAGGACTGATTTTAAGGTGGGGAAATTCAGATGCAGGAACTGCTACTTTAGCTCCCCTTGCATGCAAATGCTGGAGGAGGGTCTTTCATAACCCTCTTAGACTCGGGGTACCCCCTGCCAGTTACTTTGGCAGAACATGGGGAACCCCTCCTTGCCTCTATCAGGCTCTGCACACAGGGAGCATTTTCTGTCACTCTGCATCTGCCACATGCTGCACATGCAGTGAAATGTTCTTGACACCATAACAAACAGTTTGCATTGTTTCCCTTTAATAGATTATCCATCTACTCCTCTCCAGCTGTGCAACACATCTGGCCACACTGCCTCTCCTGGGCAGGTACTCCTCAGCCCAATATTCTGCTTACTGCTGCTCAGGAGACTTAGGAGGTGATGGATGAGTAAATGCCCAGTGGACAAGTTGCATCTCCAGGAGTTTTCAGAGGCAATAAAACACAAGCCTGTTTCCAGCCTCTTCAGCACCAAGTTACCGGCTTTGGCCTTCTGTAGTCTCATTTCCACCTGCAGCTATTCTCAGTAAGATAAGGCCACTCTAGGGATGTATGTGTGATTAGCTAACACAGTACTCCAAGGCTGTTCCCGCAAACGGGATGGGCTTTGGGCCACTACTACAAAGAGCTCTCCTCAACCATGAGTGCCAGGTGTTGGTCTCAGGAGCATCCCTCAACCCCTGCAAAACAAGAATAGCTCTGGCATTGCCGCATCCCAGCTACATTGATGGAGTTCATTCTGACAAACAGCTGCAGCAGCTCGAACAATTAATCTGTTTGGGGAAAGTAAAAAAAAAAAAGAAGGGAAAAAGGAAAATGGACTAGTAAAGAGTTTTGCAAAAAAACCCTGATTACAACTGAAACAGGCAAGGAGAAGCAAGGCAGGCTGATGCTAGCTTGGCTGCTCCCTGGTGAGAGACCGATAGCAATGAACTTGGGAGCAAAAGTTCCACAAAGCAAGGTTATGAATTTATTACTCTGCATCTGTGAGGAGTCAAAAGATCGTCTGAAACACCAGAGATTTGCAGAGGAAATTGGGGAAGCACTAATGCACATGGGATGGTGTTTAAAATAATTTCTCAGCTGGCTGACTGCACAGGGGGTAGGGACAGAGATTAATTCTCTACCCGAGATCATGCATTTGTGCAAACATTGTTGAGCAGCTTGTTCAACAGGGGATTCGGGGACTAACACAGCCATATCAAAGCAGCCAGGGTCTAGCTGACAGCCTTGCAAAGGAAGCAAGATGATCTTTGACACTAAGGAAATAAAGCTCTGAGAGACTGAAATGCTGACAGGCACCAGCCTCAAAGCCGAAGCGTGTCTGAAGAGGAAAGCTCTTTAAAGATTTTTGTTCTCAAACTCTCTTCTGCAAAAGAAAAGGCTTTGGCCTACTTAGGCAAGGCCAAGGGCAGGCTAAGACCTCAGCATATTTTAAAATCACTTATCCTCAGCTCCATTTGATGTTCTCTTGATATTAGTAAGAAATTTCATTTTATTTAAAACACTCCTGGGCCTTTGGCTGTTTGTGGAATGACACAGAGCAGCCCATCCCACGGAGAACAAAACAGTCCCTTGGTCTCTGAAGGGAACAGGAGGAAAGCAAGCTCCCAAGGAGAGCAAAGTCTCAAGCCAGCATCCTTTCCTAAAGACCTCAACCAACCCCATCTGCTGCAGAACACCCTTGGACAAATCAACACAAAACTAGACACTGGCCTTTCCATTTAAAAGGAAAAAAGTGTTTGAAGAGGGAAGGAGGTGCAGTTTCTGAAAACATGCACTTACTTGAACCTCCATAGTGTGCAACTTGAACTGCCATCCCCTAGATGAGCAAGTCCCTTGTGCTGCCCATCAGGCAAGGAATTGGTTTACCTTCTAAATGCTAGTTTTGCCCCCAGTTTCAGCCTGCTCCAACTTTCCACAAAGGGGAAAGACTCCAGATATGGTTATGTGCCAGAGGAGCGTAGCTCCCCAGTAGCCCACCAGACCAATGGCCGACAGGGATGGTGGAACTATTTCCCAGTGTTTGTCCCACAAGATGTCACCAATTACCAAGGCACCACCAGTTTGTTTCACTGAGATGTGCAGCACGTCTATCTTGGGGCATTTCAAAGCCCTATGTGACAAAAGATTGTTTTTGTTATAAATTACATTGGGGATACAACCAAGAACCATTTGAGTCTTGCAAATCACTCCTGCTAATCCTCATCTGGAGGGACACAAATAGGCCTGGACAAGCTTATGAAATTGCCTGGGGTAAAAAGACGACATGCCTTGCTCCAGCAATGGGTGCAACTGGGGCTGCTACTCCTTCCACAGGCCAACAAGCATGTGTACTGCTGAACACCCAAAAATGAGCCACTGTCACATATTACAGTCACCTTCAAACTTGTCTCCCTGTTTGATCATGTCCTAAAACAGGCAGGGAACAAAAAGTTCAGTTATCAGCCATGTGCTTTCCCTGTTGCTGCCTGCCAAGGAGGGGGGCAGGAAGCCAACTGGAGTAGCTAGGGAGCTACTCATGAAACACCAAAGGATTTCACACGCAGCAGCAGAAATGTTCCAAACCACCGCCACCATCAAGCACTGACAGCAAATAGCTCTTCAGGACGCTGTTAACCACAAAGTTTTTCAGCCAAACTACCCCAACTCCACCCAGGAGACATGGCATCCTGCATTTTTGCTCAGTTACATGGACCTAATGGTCTTCAGCTCATGGCCTTCACCCTCTACTGCTCTCATGTATCACTGCTCAACTATGACACCACGGAAGACAGAGTGGGAGAAAAACCCAGAAACTGAGAATAATCTTCAATGAGCACTAGTCAGTAACTGACTTGATGTGTGACCTTGGGCAAGCGCGTTCTCCCCTTGGAGTATCTTTGTCTCCCCATGTGTCATTTGAGTAATTGCACTACAGTGTCATGCAGGGTACTTTAAAACTTATTGTTTATACAACTTTTTGAAGATGCAAAACACCATATAAGTGCTAAGTATTATTGTGGTTATTACCTTCCTCACAGGGGGGTTATGAAGCTTCGTAATTAATGTTTGTAAAACAAATCTCTGTCATTGGATGAAGTGTGCTAGAGAAGTGCAAAGGATTAATATCCTCAGTAATCTGATGTGGGTTTTACTGTTCTGCGCAACACTTAATAAAAAATAATTAAAAACAAACCTAAGCTGATACGGATAGGAAGGATGAGGAGGCAGGGCCGGATGCATGTAGGGACAGCCTGCTCTCCATTAATTAAGCCCAATACCATCAGTCTCTGAGACAGTGCCAAGTATTTTCTTGCTCCTGGTGATAATCACACATTAAACTTAAAGCTGATTTTCGGTAACCAGAACTCTTGAGGACTCCGGAGAGACTCGCACTGCAGTCAGAAATACCAAACACGGCTGAAGCAGCACAGCTCTGAGCCCCACAACCCTTCACACAGAAACTGCTGCCGGGGGAACTGGATGGGCAGAGAGCAAACAGGAGCAGGTATGTATGCTCAGGGATCCCACAAGCACCTAGAAGGGAGCTGAAAAAAAGCTAGAAACCCACCCACAGGGCCCCACTCCCATACACCCCAAGTCCATGCTCTCCAGTCAACAGCCTGGAGGAGCAGAGAAATATCATTCCTTTGGCTGTGCAGGATTCAAGTCCCCCAGAGCACAGGCAGCTACCAGTCCCACACACAGAGAGCCACTAGCTCAGTGGCTCTCTTAAATACACGCCAACAGCTTTCACAGAATCACAGAATCATATAGGTTGGAAGAGACCTTTAAGATCACCAAGTCCAACCGTAAACCTAACACTACCAAGTCCACCACTACACCATGTCCCTAAGCACCTCATCCAAATGTCTTTTAAATACCTCCAGGGATGGCAACTCAACCACTTCCCTGGGCAGCCTGTTCCAATGCTCGATAACCCTTTCAGTGAAGTAAAATTTCCTAATATCCAGTCTAAACCTCCCCTGGCACAACTTGAGGCCATTTCCTCTTGTCCTATCACTTCTTACCTGGGAGAAGAGACCGACCCCCACCTCTCTACAACCTCCTTTCAGGTAGTTGTAGAGAGCAATAAGGTCTCCCCTCAGCCTCCTTTTCTCCAGACTAAACAACCCCAGTTCCCTCAGACGCTCCTCAGAAGACTTCTGCTCCAGATCCTTCACCAGCTTCGTTGCCCTTCTCTGGACATGCTCCAGCCCCTCAATGTCTCTCCTGTAGTGAGGGGCCCAAAACTGAACATGGTATTCGAGGTGCAGCCTCACCAGTGCCGAGTACGGGAGCACAATCACTTCCCTAGTCCTGCTGGCCACCCTATTTCTGATACAAGCCAGGATGCCATTGGCTTTCTTGGCCACCTGGGCACACTGCTGGCTCATATTCAGGCAGCTGTCAACCAACACCCCCAGGTCCTTCTCTGCCTGGCAGCTTTCCAGCCACTCTTCCCCAAGCCTGTAGCGTTGCATGGGGTTGTTGTGGCCCAAGTGCAGGACCTTGCACTTGGCCTTGTTGAACCTCATACAATTGGCCCCAGCCCATCGATCCAGCCTGTTCAGGTCCCTCTGCAGAGCCTTCCTACCCTCAAGCAGATCAACATTCCCGCACAACTTGGTGTCATCTGCAAACTGACTGAGGGTGCACTCGATCCCCTTGTCCAGATCATTGATAAAGATATTAAACAGAACTGGCCCCAACACAGAGCCCTGGGGAAACACCGCTTGTGACCAGCCGCCAACTGGAGTAAACTCCATTCACCACTTTATATTTATTATTTTTATATTTATTCATTATGAGAAATGTGGTTGCTGAAGTGTTTTGCAGTGTAACCACTCCCATGTGCAACAGAAATGGAGAAGCCTTTGGAAAGTTTCTTGGAGAACAATTACCACTAGAGAAGGAAAATTTCTGGCAATTGCTTTAGCTGCTTGAGTACCAGCTTTCTTCCCAGCACAGCAGATGCGGACAAAATACCCACTCACAATACCCCTGTACATGCATTAACCAAAACAGCCCTCCAGGTCCTTCATGTGACTGAGTTCCCACCACACCTGCCCTTGTACCAGGTGGTAGAGACATGGGCTATCCTGCCTTTACATACACAGGTTGCAACGGCAGCTCCCTGCCAGACTCCAAAATCAACAGGATGTCCAAGCCGCACAGATTTTTTGCACAACTGTTAATTAGGCTTCACTCTTATTTACTGCATTTGCCCACATGGTTTCTTCTAGTGCCAATTCTCTTTGGTTAACACCAAAGTGATAAAAGTGATACTGGTTTTCCCCCTGCATATGTGCATACAGATATGCCAACACTTTCCATAGGCAAGTGGACCAACAGCAAAACTCGAAGGAGCTACAGAAAGAGCTCGAGGAACCACACATTACAGACAGAAGAGTCCCATGGTACTTGCCAGGTCATCTGCAAGCCTTCCCTACAGCCTGCTCCACAGTGATGAGCCTGATCAAGCTTTAAAGTGTCCCCAGAGAAGCATCTCCACAGCTGCTTTCACGTTTGCATCAAGGAACTTGTTCAGGCATTCAGCCCAAGTTGTCCTCCCAGACAGAGAGTTTCAGACAGGGTGGAAAACAGCACCCAAAGCTTCTGTCTTGTAGCAGGTTTGTCATCTTTTTCTTTATCACTTGAAGGCACACAACAAGGGGCTCTGAGCTCGCATCACATATTACAGTAATAGGTGTGATTATCAACAATCTTGGTTGGGCCTGATACAACACCACAGCAAGGAAGACACACATCCTCTCTCTTTAGAGGGCTTCAAGTGATGATGGGAAGCAGACTGCACCACCACAAGAAAGACAACAGCCACTCAAGGAGTCCATGGGATGGGGTGGGAGCATGAGAAACTAAACAAACACTCCTCTTCACATTAAGAGGCTCCACTCAATACTCACTTTTAAATCCTGAGAAACCACTTCCCCTCTACATTGACTCACTTGAGACTCAAAAGGAATACAAAATGTGTGTGGCACTATGCAGTAGTGTAACCCCCCTTCTCCTCTCTCTGCCCGGTGCAAAGGATCAAGCCAAATGTCCCCTCACCACCTTCAGTTTTACAGGGGAGAAGCTGGACGGGGTGTGCTTCATTAGAGGATGATTTGCTAATCCTTGCTATACATGACCGATAAGGGCAAAGGATTAGCACCACCAGCTGCTCTGCTAGGAAGCACGACATGGAAAATTGGATGCATATATGCAGTGTGGAGCCATTAGAAAGAACTGCCTCAAACACCTCCCCCTCCCCATATTGCAGTTCATAATTCCCCATGCCGTGCCCGTTGCACTCCCCTTCAACACAGCCTTTATCCCTTGTCTCCTCTGCAGCCTGTTATTCCAAGTGCCATTTCCACCGCTGAAACACAAGCAACACCCCTTTCCCATCTGCACTGCTGTAGAGCATGTTACTCCCATCAAAACCATCCGGGGCAGCTGGCACACGCTGCAGAACGAGTAGAGAATTCAGCACCTTCTGCAGCTTGCCCGTAGCAGAGTGGAGATGCCAGACACCCCAGCTGTGAGAAGTCACTTTACCTCACATTTTGCTATCACTTGTCATATCAAAAAGACTTTATAAGTACACAGGTGGGGGAAGGGGGCTGCTTCTATGAGCAATAAAACACAGCTTCCTCTGAGGTGGAACATAGCTGGTTAACAGGGCTTAGGAACGTTATCTAATTGCTCAGGCTAGAAAGGGAAAAGCAATGTAAACTGATTTGAAGCTTCAGAGGGAATTAGGGAAGCAGAATATAATTACCTAAGTTGGAATTTGGCCAGTGGAAAAAAAAAGCAATTCTGGTCTTTAATGACCACAAACAATCACCAACTTAGTTTTCCATTCCTTTCCAGAGTGGTACAGGCATGCATTTGATCTCATTCACACTAACATTGCTCTTTAAGAAGCAGCTTTGAGGTAAAGAAAGATGCACTGGATTCACACCAACATAGCTGTCAATTACATTGCAGCACCATGCTAGAGAGACCATCCTGTCTCACATCACTCAGGTTACCTCAAATTTGTGAATATGCAGATTTTCAGTCCTTGAACTTCACAATTTTTAAAATCCCCCAGCAAATCTTCAATAAAGTAAGTACAGACTAACAACCAACTGCAGCCAACCTCTTTTCAGAATATTCCATATGTGTTGTCTCAAGACTTTTCACAAAGCACCCATGGAAGATTTTCTATGGCCTGCTGTTGGCTGCCATGGGTCGTAGCTCTGGGTCCATGCAGCAGGACAGCAGCACTGTCCTGGGCTTCTGCCCCAGCAGAAGATCTTGGTGGCAAAGGGCTTGGTCAAACCCTGCATCCCCAAAGCATGTGTCAGTACTGCTCTTAGCAGACCCAGTGTCACAGTGAGAAGGGACCAGAAAAGCGTGCATTATCAAGGCTGTAAAGCCTTCAATCTCATTAGCTCTGGCATGCTGTTACTTTGAAGCTTCCCTGGTATTTTACAAGCTGTGAGAAGCAGTCGAGCCAAATCCGGTCTGTTTTAAAGGGCAGCCAGACTCTCACTCAGGTCTGAAAGACTACACAGCTGCCTACAGCTCATGTGAAGTCCATATGTGGGACAGGTCATGGGTAAAACATCGCTCGCAAAAAGCTGCCAGCAATGCCAGACTGGACCTTTTCCACCCCCAACCTTGCAAGCACCTGCGAACAAGTGAAGACAAGGTTGGTGCCCTTCTGCTCCAGCCGACCCAGAAACAGAGGCAAAACTCAGCTCTGACAAGGTCTGAGCCTTGACTATGCCTGTTGTAGATGCAGCAGGAGCAGGCTGGAGCGCACAGAAGACCCTGGGGAGCAAAGCCCGCTTCTCCTGTTCCCCTGTGGAGGGGGGCTTGCCCCATGACAGTCATCACCAGCCCTAATTTTGAGAGCTTTGACAGGCAGCCTTCACAGAAAGAAAAATGTCACAAGCTAAAACACTTAAAAAACATGTACCAAAAAAAGGTAACCACTGGCAATAGGCTTTGCTCTCCATCCTGTCACACTTCAGTTCTTAACGGCAAAGCAGGGCAGTGGGAGACACTGGCATCTCCAGTCCACTGTAGGCTGAATGAAGTGCTGGTCACACACAATTGGAAAGTGTCGTGCACTGACCTTGGAAAAAGGTCCAGAGGAAGCCAATGATGGGTTTTCTGTCTCTAATACGTATGGATCCAATTCCACCTTCCGCTGCAAAATTGTAACATTCACTGCAGTCGATGGGAATTACACCTATTTAATAGACGGCAGAATTGATTTTGTGATCTCAGGTGTCTGGGCCTGCAAGATTTCCAGCCCACATAACTTTAGATAAAAATCCAGCAAACCCCAAGATAATGAAGTCTTCGAGATTCCACAAACACTGCCTCACTGAGCAAAGCTCAGAGGTGGCTGGAGCTCAATGCAATCACAAGCTTCTGCTAAATTACCTTGGGCCAGAAACATCGCAGATCAGGACATTTCCAGCCAGGTTAGGGACTAATGTCATGAGAATTGCTGCCTAAGGGATATTTTTATTGCTACTCCATCGCTCCTGGGCAAAATGCAAAGGGGATGATGTGTATGCAGAGTTACAATTCCCTTTTAAGAGTTGAGCCTAAGCTTCACATCAAGCTGTTTGACTCTACTCTCCAAGCTTTGCTTGTCACAGTGCAAATGCAACCATGTGTTTAAGGAGATCCTGTTACCAGACAGAAAGAGTGAGAAAGACAGCAGGAGCAGCTGTCACCTGCTGAGCGCGGCTTTGCAACTTAGTCGGTGTCACATTGAGGACTGTGAAGTGCCTGACAGGAGCAAAAAAAGGTCACGGATATATATTTTGCTAGTGGGTCTTGGCACCTTGATCTAAGCACCCCTGGGAAATGGGAAGACTCCTCAGCTTTGCTCCCCTTTTGTGCTCTCCTCGCTGAGCTTCCGAGCACAAGCCGAGGGCAAGAGGCTGCTGCTGGAGCCAGCAGGTGCCTGGCAGCTGGGGGGGCTTGATGGAGAGGGCAGGACAAAGACCTGAGGCATGAGGACAAGCATCGACACCTTTTCTCCCAAAACATTTGATGCTTTCTGTGGCACAGGAAGCCTCACCATGCTGGAAGAGCACATGAGGCACCACCTTCCCCCCAGCAGCAAGAGGGAGGAGAAACTGAAGGCACACGGAGCAACAGGCTGGGAGCTCAGCAGGGCTCACCTCACAGTGCCATCCCACAGCAATGCCTGCTCTAGACCCTAAAGGCTGCCCCAGCGTCCTAAAGATGAATTAAGAGCATTCAAGCAAGATTTTGGCATGCAATCCCTGTTCCCCTCGCAGGACGCAGCCTCTGCTCTCCTCCTCCCTTGGGAGCACTCAGGGAACGTTACTGCATTCAATTCAGCATCCCTTCTCCATTAACAGTAACTCAATACCCGTGGACCCTGCGGACCTGGGTGATGCATTGTTCCTGCTGTGCAGAAATTACGTTGTTTAGCAGGCATGCTGGCCACAAACTGCATCATTTTGTTGGCTCTTGGCCATAGTCATGGTGGCCCTCTAGGATGGGGAGCGGAGGCAGCTTCCAGGGAGCGGGCCCTGCCAACGGCCCGCTGCTCATCTCTCCAAAGACATGCAGCAGAAAGAGGTGCTGTGGCACCCTGTGGGAGCCTGCACCATACCTGGGGAAAGGGAGGTGGGAGAAGAGGGAAACAGACACATCATCTCTCCTCTGTGGAGGGCAAGTGGTTAGACTGAAGGGCTTTGGTTCACTGTTATTCCTCCCAGCCTTATGCAGGCCTCTCATTTGCAAAGGGACAGATGCTCATGCCCTCCCGGCAGGGTGGTCAGCAGCTGTACAAGTAAGGGAACTGGGCACAGAGAGATTAAGGACCATGACCACGATGCTCAGGGAGTCAGCAGTTCAGTCCAGGAGCTCACTGTACTCATTTGCTCCCATAGCTGTAGCAGTCTTCAGCAATGTATGGTGAGGAACAGCCTCTTTGGTGCTCACCCTTGCAACTTCCAGTCCAACAGCCCAGTTGCATGTCTACCAGCCTCCCACAAAGGGAATCACAGTACAGAAAACACCACAGCCCTCAGGGTACGGTATGGAGAACACGTTAGCACAGGCTGCCCGGTGCATCCCCACCCTATGGTAACCGCTCACTACAACAGCTCGTGCCACACAACACCCTGAGAGCCTAGAAAAAGAGGTGCTACGAGATGGAGGGGTTTACTCCACTCATGAGCAACCTGATGTGCTGCTGGAGAGATACAGCCCCTGAGGAATAACACAAGGGAGAGAAGTGATGAGCAGGCAGTAGGAGATGGAGACAGAAAGCCTTCTTTGTGTTTATTAAAATAGCGTCAGCTAGTCACCTCCTTGGCAGTGGTGGCATTTATGCTGTAAAGCAGTGCCTTGAGGCAGAAGCCAGCACTCCTGGAGTAATATCGGCACCCCTTTGAGAGGCACAGAGTGCAAATGCCTTGTCCCCGCAGGAGGCTTCGAGCATGCCCTTGCCAGTTGCCTCCTCAGCTGCAGGTCTTTCACTTCCAAAGTGCCCCAATGCATGGAGGCCCTCAGCCTCCTGGAGCCCTGTCTCACACCCCCACAGCTCTGCAGACTGTGCTGCCTGCCAGAAGGGGCTGCAGTACTGCACTGTCTGAAACACCCAGGTGCAGAGAGGAAGGAAACAGGGGAAGGGGCAGCTGGAGATGCAGGACACTGCTGCTGGAGCAGCACAGCGAACCCCATCAGCTAGACACGTGGCCAGCCCAGCCATGAAAGCCAGCTGGGGAGGCTGTGCCCCACAGCAACTGCCAGCACTGCCCTCCCATTATCCCAATAAAGCACATTACAGTAGGCTGGATGCTTCAGCAGGGAAGGCACAAGGCGTCCCACATAACTTCTTCAACAACAGGTTTCAGGCTACTAAACACATAACCTGCAATAGACTCCTATTCATCGCTTGAGCCAGATTCCTCAAAGTGAAGGTTGATCCTTGCACGTTAGCATTTAGTGCTTCTCCCTTTGCATGCTCCCTCCTTCCTCGTAAAACCAAACACATGTAGGCTGTTTCATGGTCTGTATCACCCAAATCAGTCCACTCACCACAGAAATGCATCCACGCGGGGGCAGAGCCCAGCAGCAGTTTAATGGTGTGTTGCAGTACCAAACACCACTTGAGTAGGGCAGGAGAAGGAGGAACATTAAATATGATCTCACATCAGACATTAAAATCCTTCTGCAATCATAAAAAAAAATCCCAGAACAGAACATAAACCCATGGTGGGGTTTTTTTGTTTGGTTTTTTTTTTTTTTTAAATCTCTAGGTAACCAGGCAAGCCAAAAGACTAGTGCAATGCTGGATATTCACACCAGCACAGTGAGCAATACAGCATTTCACCATTCACCTCCCATTGATGCTACCAAAGCACTGGGAGATGCTCCCATCTGTTCCCAGACCAGGGATTTCCTGCTGTATCCTGTGTGCTTGCCCCACAGCACTGCATAGGATGCTCACAGCTCTACTTCATGCAGCTGAGGAAAGACAGGGTAAATAAAAAAAAAACAGCCAACAAAGCCAACAGCTAATGGCAAAGGGATCAGAGTGCCCTTGCATATGCACCAGTGGCAACAGTGCTGCTGGGCAGACACCGTTACACCGGTTCCCACATAAAAGGCATGAGTTAGACACCCTGAAAAGGCAGCTTTTCAGTAGCTGTAAGGGACGGCTGGTGTGTCAGGGGTTGAGGAGGGTGGGAAGCAGCAGGGACTTTCAGCCCAGATGCAGCCCCATCCTAAGCTGTTAGCACTCTCATGGGTGTGAGAGTGCTCTGGGAAGGACTTGCCTCCGGAGGCCACTGGAACCAGCCAGGTCTGTAAATGGCTTTCCCAGGGCACCATGACAAGAAGAAAATACAGATTCACCTGGCTGGAGACACACACGCTGCTTTCCTTCCTCCAACACCTTCCTCCTTAATGCTGCTGGCTGCCAAGCCCAAATGAGGCAGGAAAATAAGGGGATTTGTTCTAATGAAGGGTAGGAAAAAAGGAATAACCTGCTCCAATTGTTTGGAGAGAATTAAGGTTACTCTCAGAGAGAAAACATCAGGGAGCAACATCAGACCTGACTGGGGAAAAGCAAGTCTCTGTTCACTTGGCAGATAGTATTTTGTTTAAAGACCAAAGAGCAGTTAGATACAGAGCACAGAACTGAGTTTTAAAACAGGAATGGATGTGGTATAAGAAGCAAGTTTCATCTTGTAGCATGAGAACTGTCTTAGTTTTTCTTGGATTGCATTTCTCAAACTTCTTTCCCCCACCCTGCCAGTCCCTTCCAGAACTGAATCATGCCTCTTCGGCACATACAAGGCTGGTGAAGAAGCAGAAAGCACCTGAGCTGGGAGCCCAAAAGCTTCAGTTCCTTGCCACATGCAGTGGCCAGAGAGACAGCGCTGAATCCACTGTGGCTGAGCTGGGCTAGAGCACATCTGCCTGGCAAATCTGCTCCCTTCAGTCCCCTCTGCTTCTCACACAAACTCTCCCTTAACTCACAGGGAGAGAATGGAAAAGTTCCCATCACTGCCCTTTCCTGGCTTGCAGGAAGCCCGTGTTTTGGCCATAGTCCACTGTGCAGATGACCACAATACAGACCATCCCCACACTGACTCCAATTTACCACTGCATTTGATGGGAATCTGTGGTCCGAGGCCTGATTTAAACCACTGCTCACACTAAGGAGAGCTGCCAGGGTGCGCAGAGAGGGCCCATGGAGGTAGCTGATCCCTCTGGTGTTGTGGCATCAGCCCCAGATGAGGAGGAGATGCAGCCCCTGGAGCCCGCCTGTGCAGAGAGGCTTGTGCAGCATGAGATTCAGAGCTGGAAGAGACTGAGTTGAGCAGTGCCCTCCCTTCCAGAGTCACATCAAGCCCCCTGAAACATGGGCAGGCAAGCACGTAAATAGGCAGATGCAAGTGAAGGCTGCAAGGAAGGCTTCCCCTAGCATTTCAGGGCAACTAACCCTGCCAGTGGTGTTACCTCCTAAAATAAAATACACCGTACAAGACATTAAAGAGAACACAAGAATACATGTCTACAGAGATGGCGGAGGGAAGCAGGTACTGTTTTCCATAGTCCTGAACCAGACAGAGCCTGATATGCTTTCTAGGAGAAACATGATGAATCAGTCTTGCGCAACAGCAGGGACACCAAGAGGCTGTTATTCTGGGGACCTGTCACAGGCTCTGCTGTGCATCCCCAGGGACACACTAGGTTTCTGTAGATACCTCGTATACTTTCCCAGTAGCCATTTCCAAGCCATACTCCACAATATATGCTACAGAACTTTAAACGTCAATTGGAGGAAACAGCTTCCCTCAGTCCTTATGATAACTTGTGAATACTATGCATCCCTCCCCATTCCACCTTCCCTAAGCAGGGGAGAGTCACTCACAGCATTTTTTTTCTCCCTACAACCAAGGCAAAGCAGCCCTCGACAACCTTTCTGTGTGGTCCTGCCCCAGCAATCTCCTCCTGCCAGGTTGCTGCTTGGTGCTGTGCACAGCATCCCCCACGGGAGCAAGCACACAACTTGATACCAGCTTAGCTCCATCTCCCCAGCACAGTAGCTTGCTTTCTTTGCTGTAGGAACCAACACTGCAGAGGACAGGCAAAATGTTAAAGGCAACAGAAACAGTTCAGTTCCCTGCTACGGCCTGTGCCACAGCCCAGGAGGAGGGAGACAGTGGAATGAAAGGGCAACATATCCAAAGTAACGCCAAGGACCTGCAGCTTGACAACTCTGTTTCATGATTCATTCTTCTTTCTGCTAAAACCCTGGGAACTGGTCACGCTGAGGGCAGGGATTGGACCAAGCAGTTGGCCTGAAAGGCTTAAAATCCTGCACCTGATGGGAGGCAATCACTGGTGCATCTCAAGCAAGTGGCACCTTGGATTCTAATGGTCTCCCTCTAGCCCACTTTGCTAGAAAGTCTGGAACAGCACTTGCTCTGCCTGTTGTCCAGCAGCCATGCTATAAGCTTGGGGCTTTCCTTCCCTGGGGAATTTAGCCAGCAGCCCTCTTGCAGCAGCTGGCACCCTTGCCAGCTGGGCAGGAGCCTGCCCTCTGCCAGCCCCCCCTCCAGCACCCTAACAAGCCCTCTGCTGACTATAAAAGCAGCAACAGCACACTCCACAGCCCCAATACTGCTAAATACTCTCCTAAATATTACAAAACACTGCTGTCATCCCCACACATGCTCCCCTCATGCCATCGACTGCAGGGACCTCTGCTTGACTGCTTTAAAAGTCTCATAAACTTTCCCACTCTTTCTCAAAGCTGGAGTTACTGCTCTCCCTGGGACCGAGGCTGGTTCCCTGAAAGTTATGGCCAAGTCAAAAATAAACTCATGGTTTAAAAAGTGCACAGATTTAAGATTTAAGATGCTTATTTATTTCTGCCTTCCTACCCCCTCCCTCTCTGTAAGTGTTCCTGTGACCATCACTAAATTAATGCAAGTCTAACAAGGCTGAGGAGAATTCCAGCCAATTTTAAAAGCTAAAACAGCATAAGGAGAATAAACCCATCCTATTACTCCCCTCTACTCTTACCCTTTGCTTTTATACAATGGAAGGTCTTCCTCTCTTCCCCTCTTTACTAAAAGGATTTTTCCACCTTAGGCTCCCATATTTGGGCAAGTAATGGAAAACAGGCAGCATGGTGTCACTGGTTAATGTGGAAGCCCAATATAGACTTAAGGATCAGGAGCTTGGTCAGCTGAAGTTGAGAGGTCTTCTCCAGTTCTTACATATTTCAAGATGATGTATTCCAAGACACAACACTGACTTTCTGGCCTTCTCTGAGGCAGAGTGCATGCTCCTATGCATAAAGAAGGGCTTTGTAAATCACCTCCCCATCTCTCCAACCATGACTTTACGACTGCCTCGTTACCAAGACAGACAGGCTAAACCCCAAACCTGGAGGTCTCAAGGCTGGCATGGGGACCAGCAGGAAGCAGTTGGCATCAGACCTGCTGGTGACCCGACAGACACTGGAAACCATGAGCCTTGCTAACCTTGTCAGATTTTTCACTATTATTGAGACTTCTGGCGATTCTTGATAGCTGCAGGAACTGGATTTAAGGGATGCTGAGGCTGTTTCCTTATCTGGATTACTTCTGAAGCAATAACGTAACAGGCAGCCAACTGGAAGGAGTGAGAAGGGGAGCTCCATGTCCTGATGGCAGCCTCAGCACAGCTTTTGGTGGCAGCTTGTTGTTATTCTGGCAGACCCCAAGCGACTTCTGGCAGACCCCAAGAAAGCGTTGGGATCCAGCAACTCCTGTAGCAGGCTCTTAATTCAAGCAGCAGCACCCACAGCGGCCCTTTCCAGCAGGAACAATCAGGGACAAAGCAGTTGTGAGCCCAGTTGGTCCAGGCTGAAGCCCACCAGTGGAGAGAGCCAGCCAGCCAGCCAGCCATCCTCAAAGGAAACCTGTACTGGCAGCACATGGAGGGAAAGTGTAGGCAGAGACCACCTCTGCCCTCTCTCCCCAGCTTTTTAAAAGGCTGTGAGGAGGGAAGTGGTTCAACCCTTTCCTGCAAACCTTGCCCTTCAGGGCAGGCAGATAAAGTGGACTCAGCTGCAGTAAAGAGGACTTCAGACTCCAAGACTGCTGCCAGGCTGGTACCTTACACCTCAGCATGAAAATTCAGTAGGATATAGGGGATGTGTACGAACGCACATGCCCTAATGGCACAACTCCTCCTAGGAAAGGGACCTCCCCTCCTCCCTGGGGCAGCTTTGACATGGCAGGTCTCTGCCTCCTCCCTGCCGAGGGAAAGCAAAGGGCTGCCCCACTCCCCTTGGCACACAAGCCTGCTGCAGTGCCCAGATAACCCAAAGAGACAGATGGAGCGTGCCCAGCTCAGAGTTTAATCAGGCTTTCTTTTTTTTTTTTTTTTTTTTACAGCCAGTTTCCTGGCTCAAGCTTGATTCCCACTTGAGAAGCACCACCCTGCAAACCCCCACGATGGGGCCCCCCTCTGTACACTGTGCAAATTGGAATACAAATCAGAGGAAAAAGCTTTCCTCTGTTTGAACAAATTGCTATAGATTCACCCCCGTCTCAGGTCAGAGCCCCCGATGGGAAATATTTTCACTGGCTGACTGCTAATAGACTCTGGAGCAGCCACTGGATCAATACCTGAATAAGAAAATTAGCCAAAGCACAAAATCTGATTTTGCCTTGTTTTGAATTACAGCAGGTTTGTGTTTATTTCACTCCCTTTTCCCTCCTTCCCTCTCTAGCATGCTTCCCCCATCCTTGCTCCCTGGTTACCTATCTATCAAATCTAGTCAGATTTGTGGCAATATAATAAAGTACGTGCAGGAAGATGTAATGCCTTTTGAAAAATGTTTACATGCATTAATATTTCCTAGTGAAACTGCAGCACTGCCACTCCCTCTGAGGAGATGGCTCAGGAGCAACAGTGAGATTTTCACATACACCCCCCTCGTAAAAAAGCCATATGTGAAAAATACAAAAAAACTGCAAACCAGGAGTGGGGACTGGCTGCACGGTCCCTCTCAGAAAACCCAAGGGGTCAGCAGCAAGGTTTCAACATTGGGAATTAAAAAAACGAAAAACAAAAAACCAAACCACACAAACAAAGCAGCTCAGTCCCTTCGTTCGATACTGGTAGCAATGGAGATGTGCAACTACACCTGGGCTAGATTTCAGATGCACAGAGGGCAAGACAGACACTAGAAGTCATCCCCGTTCTTTGAAAGACTTCACCAGCAAGGCAACAAGCAAAGTTGATGCCTTTCACAGGGGTTCAGCGCTGTGTTTCTGGCAGCTGAACACACGGACCTTCCCAACTTCCCAATCCCTTCTCGCTAGTTTAGAGCCTATTTCATTTTAATCTGGAAATGGCCTTACAAGAGAGGGAGAGGGAGAAAAAGAACACAGATACTAAGCACGTCAAAAAAAAAGCTACCAAACCAACTGTTCAGATAGGGCATGCTGCCCAGATAAAATTCAGTGGGAGTAAAATAATTCCTTCTACTTCCTACTCCAGCATCCCACTCTCCATGCCACCTACAATTGTGTCAAATAAAGACAGAAAGCAAAACTCCATCTTCAGCTTCCTGCTCCAGCACGTCACGCTGTGAAGCAAAGCCACCAACCGGGCGCCTATGGAGAACCTGAAGTGTAAAGAAACCCCAGAGCATTCAACGTGAGACGAGGTCCCCCTGTCACATTAGCACACCGCAAGCAGCTTCGAACTAAACAGGCTGAGTGGGACCTGACATCCCCTTTACAAAGCTTCCCTGAGAATCTGCACATCTTTCTTCCTACCCAGTAATTTATTGCTACACACCAGGGACATGACCCTCTTCTCTTGACATGGTGCACAGCACAGGGCATCTGCTGGACACTCCCTGCTTTCTAATCAAGCAAACTGATTGGGTATCTCAAGAGAGATCCTGCAAAATACATTTGTATGTATGTAATACATATATATTACATATGCACACATACACGTGTGTATACATATATGTATCACAAACAGTTTTTACTCCCTGTGGTATGTGGTCAATGGGTTTATTACCCTTTTCCACCATCTCTAACCCCATGTTAGTTTAATCTTTATGTTACGCTCACAAAAGAATACTAAGTATGACTATTACCAGAGATTATGCTGCACATAATGGAAAAATGTACAAATGTCTACCAGTGCATCTTCAGCTTCCCTGCTTGTCTGTGGCAGGCTACGCCAGGAGTGTGCTACTTACAGCAGTGTTTACCAAAGAACTTTAAAGAGGAGGATAGACCATAAAGCAATCCTTTCTGTAAACACCTTGTAGCAAGAGCCATCTCATTGGAAGAAACCAGGAAAGACATTTTCTTCAGAAAGCAACACTTACATACTGGATCAAGTCCTGTGAGGGACCACCAAAATGGTCAGGCAGCTGGAACATACAGTGTATGAAGAAAGGCTGAGAAAAGTTTAGGTGGTTTTGTTTATTGTTTTGGTTGCTTGTTTTTCCCCAAGCCTTAAAAAAAGACAAGGGAGATCTTCTTGCTATTACCTAATTAGGAGGGAGCAGGGGAGAGGGAAGATGGACAGAGTCAGGCTCTCCTCAGAGATGCATGGTGAAAAAGAAGGACAAAAGCCACCGGATGCAACACAGGAAATTCCCATTGGCCATATAGACAAAAATTATTCCACCATGAAGGTAGTCAAACAGCAGTAGAGAGGCCCAGAGAGCTTATGGACCTTCCATCCTTGGAGATGCTCAAAATTCAACTGGATGAGGTCCTTAACAACCTGCCTTAACTTCAAAGTTGGCTCTAACATCAAACTAGCCCTGCTTTGTTTAGAGGCCTGGACCAGATGATTTCCAGAGGTCCCTTCTAACCTCAGTTATTCCATGAGGTAACCAAGGCAAGAACATGCTAGATTAGCACCACCTAGACAAGAGGGTTTGCTCCGTGCCCTTGCCTCCTCCAGTGCGGAAGAGAGGCCATACCGCCTTAAAAATACACACCACCACCCCCCTTGACTTAAGCCAACAGATTTCAATTTGGAGATCTAGAAGCAAGGTAAAATACCAAAACCACCAAGGAGGACTGTCATGGACATTAGATTACTTAATAATGTATTTTTCTTTCGTTTGTTTGGGCTTTTATTTGTTTTGGGTTTTTTCTTTTTTTTTTTTCTTTTAAAAGATTTGTTCCATTATTGCTGACATTGACAGAGATGAAGAAGGGTTTTTATGGTTTAGGGCCTCTAAACCAGGCTGCAGTCCAGGCAGTAGGAATTTCACTGAGATTCAGAGTGAATCCTCAATTACAATCACTTTGGTGCACTTTTACATCTCTGGGCCTTACTGTCTCCCAGAAAAAAGTACAAGGAATGGAAATACGCCACAGATTAGATGCAAGCTCGGTCCCAAGGAAACAGAACTGTAGGGTTTCTTCTTCCTTTAAAAGCCAAACATGGATTTCCCTCTCCCCTCCGTATACAGTGTTGATTTTCACCATTGTGAAGTTACTCCACTGTTTCCCCCCTTGAGGACCATAAAACCCAGAAAGAGCTTCTGGGAAGGTGGCCACAGAGCTCCCAAAACAATGCAAAATGTCACAGCTTTCCCCAGGCAGGGATTCCAGGAGAATCTAGCCGATCAGAGAGACAAAAGCAGTTTTCCCCAAATGGATGAATGATGCCTTTGCTGTAGTGCCTGCAACCGTACTGCTCACTTAAGGCACCTCGCTGCTGCTGTCTGTGGGTACGCATGCTCCTGGGGGAGAGCCACCAAATACTGGAGAGGAGGAACAGACCAGCTACGAAAGGGGAAGAGTCACACTCCTGAGAGACTGGAAGAAAGGAAAGAAAGGTCACTCTACAGTTTAAGTAGATGAGGGCTTCACACAACTCCTTCCTTCAGTAAAAAGGACTGCACCTATCACTATTCAACCTAGCCATTCCCAAGTGCTGCAGAAGTACTGCAGTTTTACACTTACTACTCATGAGTTACCTGAGAAACAACAAAACGCTGACCCAGCAGCAACGCACATTATGAGCACACAAGTAGGACAAGGAGACAGCTTCCTCTCTCCACCCTGAGAAGTTTAGTGTCTGGAGGTTGTTCTGTCCTGGAACATGGAGAAGTTGAGTTTTGGCTTCATTTCAGTGTCAGCACTGGGCTGACAGGTACCCTGGAGGGTGATGAGAAGATGGACAAGTAATCTGGGAATGTATCTGCCCAGGAAAGAGGTAATAAACACAAAATAAAGGCAAAAACATCAATAACGCCTGCGTTAGGAATATCATGGACTGAATTCATGTGTGTAAATCTACACACTTAGTTGGCCAAAGAAGAAGGTGAGGCTGGCAAGATGTCTCTAAATAGAAAGGAAAGCAGAGCAAGGGAGCGCTAGGGATCTGAAATGCTACTCGACAGGAAAAACAAAACAGCCAAAAGTAAGTTTGCTCTCTCACTCTTGCTCTAAAATGGAAGCAGTGATGACAGTTCACACCAGCGGAGTAAATGCAAGAGCAAAGATTGTTAGTGGGGCTACAGGAGCAGCCCTGGAAGGCTGCAGCCCTGCCCCAGTTCACATCTGGCCTCGCACACCGTCCCCAAGACACCCAGGAGCTGACCCTTGAACCCAAACTCCCAGCTCCCTGATGACCACCAGGCTAGGTTCTCACCCCAGTGAGATGACATTTAATGTCAAATATGTATGAATAATTACAAACACATTAACAGGAAGGAAAGGAGAGAGACGAACACAGCTGAAATGTCCATCTGCTCTGGAGTAGTTAGCAGGGCAAGCGAAACGCATTATGCCTGGGTCTTTCTCAGATATTTCTCCAGGAGTAACAAATACAGTCTGGCTATGTTTGGCAGAAAGATTCACAGCAACTTTGGAGTCCTGTATGCATGCACACAGCTTCCACAGCGTACAAGGTATTTGGAAAATAAAGACCAAAGCAGCAGAGGCAGGGTGAGAACCTACGGCACTGCTCAGACCCTTACACCTCCCACACAGAGAGCCACCACAAACTAGCCATAAACCCGGGAGGTGGAGGACAGAGCTGTCGTGCAAGGCACTACCTGAGGGAAGGTCCCTTGGTTGCAAGGGCAGCTCCCCCCCCCTCACTCAGTGGCCATGTGCCACCAGTCTGTACCTAACTCATTAGAAGTCAACCATTCAGATTAAAACAGGAGAGTCAAGTTGCAAATATCTACCCTCCCAAATGGAGGCCAGTTACAAGCACACCTGGTCAAGCCACACACAAACACCACGAGGCAGATCGATACCCCAGCAAGGGAGAGGGACACCAGTGAAGCGCTCCGCTGTGCCGAGCTCTCCTGTCACCATTCCTTCAGCAGGTGCTGAAGATACACCGCGCTTCTCCAGAAGCATTCAAAAGCTTTGTGGCAAAGGGTCAGGAAAATACCCCTCACCAGCACCATGCCTGCTGCTTAATCTTATTCATACAAAAAGATCAAACCAAGCTTCCAGCTGCTGTTTGCCTTCAGTGCTGTAACTCAGTATAGAGGTATCACTGGCAGCATTTCAATGCCACTTGGTTTTCCCTTGCTGCTGCTTCAGCGGTAGGAACTGCTGTTGTATTTGGATATTTGCATGCGGGGAAGCAGGGGAAAAGGGCTTTCTTCAGTTGCAGACCTCTTGCAGGATTTCATTTGCATAATCATTTTATGTGCAAAAGCATACAGTTAGACTTTCTTTGCAAAGCCCTCTCTCTGAGCCAATATGTGTATTTAAACTAAGTGATAATGTATCCCTTTAATACAGCTTTTATTGTTCAAACAAATATTATTTTAAGCAAAGTGAGTTCAGCAAGGATTCTTAAGGTAAAACAACAGGAACCGAGGAAAAAGAGAAGGCAGAGGGGAAGATGGTGGGGACAATGGAACAAAGACTCCCCACCACCAGGCTCCTATCTCCAAAGCCGAGCGAGATCCTGAACACTAGCTCTATTTATGTCCCTTCCTTCTAGCTGTACTTTTTAAGGCCACCAGAAAAGTTAGGGAACAAACGTAGGTGACAGAGGCAAGGAGAAAAGATTTCAACCAGTGTAATGCAGTTAAGCAGCAGAAAAGAAAAATTCCTCTTATCCCAACACAACAATCCTGCAGGAAAGCAAAGGATGGGAAAAGAACACACCAAGCAACTCTTGCTAGCTACCTCCAATTCACTTTGAGAGCAAGCCACGAGAGCAACAGGCCTGCAGTCACTAGGAAAGGATACTCAACTAGTATCACATACCAGAGAAAAGAGTCAAAAACTTTTGGGGTAGGAAAGATTGTTTTTCCCATTATTCCAGACTGACCAACGAAAGCAGAGGCATGACTTGATGAGAGTTGAGCTATAGTTCAAGTATAGTAAGAATTATCCCATTCTGAAATAATCACAAGCATAATCCAAGTCCTCCAGAGTACTGAGGTTTGAAACCAAAGCACCCAGACACTTTTCAAGCCCAGAGAAATGAGGAATCCCCCCACAGAGACCACCATCTCAGGGAACAGATCCAGAAAGCCCTGACTACAAAGCTTGGCCTCTCTGGCAGCATGTTACCTAGCTAGCCCGAGTCCCAAGGCACAGCACTCTGGTTGTACAAAGCAAGCATCCTATTTCTTTATGAAGCAGGTTTGCACTCGAGGATTTTCTGTGCTTTGACGACAGATCTGCTGTCGGGTTCTCCAACAGCAGCTTGATGAAGGCGGCTCTGGGGCTGTCCGAGAGAGTGGCAGCCGCTCAGTGCCCACAGCAACCAGCCATCAATGAAAAGATGCTCACCAATGCATTGACGTGGGAACTGCCACAAAACTAAAAAAAGTCTCGAGTCAAAATTTAATGGTGATGGGGGGGAAAAAGCAAATGAACAACAGATGTCCATGAAAACCTGTAAACTACTAAGACAGGACACCACACAAAAAAGGAGGTTGCCTATCTATGCCCTCCCTTCACATCCAGATGGAAACACCTCCCTGAAATCACCAGCTTCATCTTTAAAATGTCTGTCCAAGGCAGACAAATGGCACCACCTTCCATTCACACAAGCAGAAGGCCAGGAGAAACTAAGAGACTTGTCCTTTTTTCTGTGGTTTGTTTTAAGGCTTTAAAAAAAAAAAACAAAACAAACCCCAACAACAAAAACCAACAACAAAACCCCCACCATATTTGGCTTACACTGAAGTCTTTAAAAAAAAAGTCATAAAGAAAAACTGACAGGGACAGGATCCAAGCCATTACATGCAGCATCTCAGGCCAGCATTTTTACCAGAGCAACAGCTCATCTGGATTTAACTCCCTTGCCTTAAAATTAAAATGCTATCTATGAGTAGCACAGCCGAGCCAAAAATTGTAGCCAGGAAGCGAATCCTCTAAGACTTCCCCCCACCCTGCTTCTAACTTCTGTTTTCACAGCGGATCTGAAGAAACACAACCATTCCTCCCGGCCAGACAGTAGCAGAGGCTGGAGTCAGTCTGGCCACCGGCTTTTGCTGGTGGATGACGGGCACAACGGCTGCCTGCTCATGCCCCCATAGCTGCATCATTTCCTTTTGGGCTCATGAGTAAAAAGTCACCTGTGTCAGCAAGGTGAGCAGGTGTGACAAAGCACATGCAAGAAATAACTCCTTATATCAGCAAAAATCAATCAGCCAAATATGCCGCAAAAACTAATTACAATGACTTTAACTGGATACGACAAAAAGGGAGAAATAAAATACAGGAAAAATCAGAAGAATTAGTTCAGCAAATAAGCCACTTAATTACAAGCTATCACCCACCCTACACCACCCTGGGGTTTGGGCTCCAGCCTCAGTGTTACCCACAGCTGCTTCCCCACAGGCAATGCTCACAGAGCATCCAGGACCATAAATAAAGTATATAGGAGTACATATGCAAAAGCAACATTAAATCCTTCTGTTTCTTGCAACGGGGGTGCTAAGACTAGCTCCCTTTTACGTGACCCTGGAATTACAGCTATGGCCCTCTGGGAGACGTGCAATCCTGTTCAGGCAAGGCTTCTGCCTGGCAGGGACGGCAGTTCTCACTTGCTCTTCCAATCCCTCATTTTCAACAGCAACAATGTCACGGGTATTATCATGAGGCCAATGAGAGAGAGAAATATTCTCACTCCTAGAATTTACACACCATCAACAGCATCCATTTCTTTTTGCTCTTTTTTTTTTAAATCTAGCAATAGCTAGACACATTTCTTTCTCATTTCCCTGTCTACCTCACCAAGCATATCATAGATCCTAGTACTTTTTAGCACCTACCCCTGCCTCCTCCTTCTGTGAAGCTTTTATTTAGTCCTAACAAGCAAAAAGCTCATACAGTGGTTTCCTTCCCCCACTCTCCTCACTACTTCCTCTAGACTTGCTTTGAGACAATCAAATGCAATTCTTCAATTAAAAGCTGTTTATTAAGAATTAGCTCTGCTGGAACTTTCCAGCATGCTGACCTACACAAGGAAAGAAAGTTTGCGATGCCGTGATGCAGACTTCGCTCCTCATTTTTCTTTACTGCTCTTTTAAGTGTCTGTACAAAACGCCCTGTTGACCCGTCTGAAGCTGAGTGATAAGCAGCTGATCTACTGTGTTTTACCGAATGTCTCTTATCTAAACCAATCTCCTTAAGCAAGCCATATGCTGCAAACATACTTTGAAATGTCTCCATAATAATCTGAGAAGCAGAACTGTTTGTCAAATAGCACACACACTACTGCTGGCCACTTGGAATAACCATCAGCCACAAGTAGGTACATATGCTCATTGTGATCTGCAAAAATCAGCATGGCATCTTTGCCAAGGCTTAGCAAATGCCAGAGTGGTTTCTAGTTTCGACAACTACCATTCACTTCGGCTAATTTCTCCTTTTACATAGAGCTTCAAGCCTGATTACCAACCACGAATATGTAACAAACTGCTCCTTTCAATTTGTTGTGGTGATATTCATGCCTTTCACCCAACATCCCAACATGAAAGATTTATGGTATTAATCATGCACATCATAGTAAACAGTCATTCTCTACTGTCGATTGCATTTTTATGCTGGAATAAGGATGAAAGTCTTGAGCTGCTTATCATTTGACCAGCCAGAAAACAAACTATTATTGTGCTATTTTAACCAAAGCTGGAGCTTAGTTTCTACGGGTAACGTCTTCGGATGCAGCTACACGGTTCAGGAGCTTGACTATCCCATTTTGAAAAACAATTTAGAAACTTAATCACAGCTAAATGCAGGGCTTGTCTACGCAAGGAGTTATTCAGGAATAGCTTTTCAAAATTAAAGATTAATTCTAGACCTGTTGTCTAGAGGCTCTCTTTCACAACAGCAAGCTGCATTAAGCCAGCTTGCATTCCTGCACTGCAAGCTATGCTTGCTTGAAAGATACCACGGAGCAAGAACAACCCCGGCATTTGTCTTGCTAGAGTTAGCAGCTACTGGATTGCGGTAGCTAAGCTGCTGCAGCCCTCGAGCTTCAAACTGCACCCCACAATAAGCCAGCTACTTGGGTTTATAGGATCACTACCCGGTTGCACAGCCAGGAGTTGAGTATGTTTGTCTGTGCTGCAATCCAAAAGCAAGCATGAACCTGGGGTACATAAGCCCCACAATTTATTTATCAAGGAGTCGAATGCAGTCTGTTGCTGCCCGGTGACCCCAGGTGCAGGGCGCTCAGCACACGCTGCAATGCCCACTCAGGACATTGCATCAATGGTTGGAGCACAGGCCAGGCTGAGCTCCACACGCTGTTACAGCTGTGCTGCAATCAGTAACCGAAACAGCTAATTTAAAGCTAGCTCAAGAGTGCACCACAAGTTACAGTCCTACTTTTTGTGTAGGCATAGTGTACGTGCACTTTAAGTGAATTTGTTTGCAAAAAACATTCCCCTAATCCCACTGTCTCGTAGCATTGGAAAGATCCTGTATTCTTATCCAGTTTCCAAGTATCCTCATTTGTAGAGGTATAGGGAATAGCAAGGCACTATCTTCCACTACACCTTAAAATGGGGATCTTCCCAACATGCAGCTAACACCACTGCCCACTTCTGAGTTCCAATTTCCAGAGATAAGAAGGTCATCTCATTCAGCAATTATTTGATGACTGATCAAGATAATCTCCTTCTCAAACACATACTTGCGAATTTTAATTGCTCTAAATAGAAAAGAAAAACATCTCTCAAAAAAAACCAAACCAAAACCAAACCCAAAAATCACCAATTCCTTTTGGCCTTCATTAGCATTTGGGAAACAAACACTAGCGATTTCTTCTTCCTATCTTCATACTTGTAAGAAAAATAGGAATACGGCTTAGCACATACTTAAAATAACAAAACGTGTTGGAATATTCAGACTTTGCTTTTGCTTCTTCAAAAGCTGTGCTCTGCTCTGGCATCCAGAATCCTTGATTCTGAGATAACTGGATCAGAGCCTGTTTTCAATGGCTTATTCCTTCTTATCGAGGATGTATTTACCTTGGATCTATCAGCCACAGGGATTGCACTTAATACCAGCTGCACTTTACCAGAGAGAAAGGATGGTTAAAACTTTGCTGATGTTCGATTCTCCATTCTGCCACGGGCAAATCACTTAATCTCCATCTCATTTCCCCACATGCAGAGTGGAATAACTGTAGGCAACAGAGGCATTGTAAAGGTGGAAGTTCATAGATATTACAGTGATGGGAAACACATAAAGCCACAGGAAATCCTACTTGCACACTCCGAGAGGGATTTTCAGGGTCTAACAACTGCAGTGGAAATACCCCAGACCAGTTAAGTTTTCTTAACACCCCAGCTGGATTCACTTGACTGAGAGGGGAGTTCAGTCTCCCATTCCCAGCTGGCTCTTGCTGCTCAGGTTACTTTTGTGAGCATCAGTTTCTCACATTTCCACTATCTCGAGGCATGATCTGAGTCAGAATAATCCATTTATTAAACTTAGCAAGAGACAGTCATTCTTCACTCTAAGTCTACAAATGTCTTTTTTCACCATGCAAGGCACACAACAAGCACCAAAAGGTGAAATGGCATTTGTAAGCAAAAGCTTCAGACATCTGTCTGAATCACATCTTTGTTTTTTCCTTTTTATTTCATCACAAAGGCATGCAAGAGATGCACAAGATTCCCATCCACATTTATTTTCAAACAATTTACGCCAATTAGTGAAGGACCATTTCCTTCTGAAACAGAAGCAGCAACGGCAAGCCGCTACTCTTGTATTAAATGTCCACCTGCAGACATCCTAAAGCCTTTCTCGCAGCTTGACTTTAGCTTTCAATGGTATGTCAGTTCTTCTTTAGGTGACATTCGCTAATTTGTCTTTGGAAACTGCCGTTCTCACTGCACCTTTGTCAACTCTTATCCTCACTCTGCCATCATTTCCATTTACACGAACCCACCAAAAGTATCTGCACGCCACTACAGCTCACAGCAGAGAGAAACCACAAGCCAGCACATCACAGCCAGACGGATTTTTAGTTACATCAGTGATATATCCCCTATGAAAGCTAAAGCAAAGGGATAACAGCCAACACCACATCCACAAGCGATTTGCAGCACGAGTGAAAGGAGCAACAAGAAAGCAAGAGGCTGGCCAGATCAATAAAAGCTGCTTGAGATCCTTGCTCACCACCTTGCTGCACCCTCTCCCTGGAGGTCTGCAGCCCAGCAGAGCCATGACCTGCTCACAGAGCAGTGCTGGTGACTCCAAATCACCAGGGCACTCCAGCACCACGGCTGTCCCCAACGGGCTGTCCTGCCTTATTTGCAACCACTGAAATACATAACTGCGTCTATGCTGCTGTTCATTACTAGCACGACACTAAGAACACAGAGTGCTTTACAGAAGCGTACAAAGGGAGCATCCTTCTCAGAGGAGTTTAAACATTACTAGACCATAAAGCCCTCTGTAGATTTTGGGAATACAGTCACACAAGCACACACTGGAGTAACCATATTGCCTAGGCTAGAAGAACAAGTAGAAAATTTAAAGAATTAATCATTTCTATTCAGCTGTCTCTCTCTCTACTTCCCTGGTTAACTTAGGTATCTCCCGTCGCCAGCCATGGACCAGAGTATTTGGGCATTAAAACTAAAGGTATTAGTACTGCACTGGTGCAAAGAGCTCCCTGTAGGCAGCCACGATGCTCAGAAGACAGCATTGCACTAAGTCGTGTTTTCCAAGAGCCAAAGCACAGCATCAATCAAATACCTCCGCCATGGCACCCTCAGCTTTGCTGCCTCAAGGAGATATACTGCAGCACTAATACCCTCACCTGAACGCTTCAGAGGCCCTGATAGCCAGCCACCACCTTGCTGCCTTCTTTTCTCCTCCTGCCAGAGCAAGGCCATGCATGAGGATCCCTCTTCCCTCGTATCTGTTCGGATTCCTTTAACTCCTTTAAACCCACCTTTTCTTTTTGAGAACCAAAACCAAACAAACAAAACCCCAAAAGAACAAAAAATAATCCCCAAAACACAACCACGCAGATATGTGAAGAAGAAAGAAACGGCGACTGCGCTTGAAAAGCAAATTAAGGATTTGAGAGGCCTGCACTCGCTTTATTGTTGTCCGTTTCCCATAAAAGATCATACAAGATGCTCCTGGAAGGTGAGAATAGCACTTTCCCACTCCACAAGAGTATTATCTTGTGGAAATAATACTCCAGAAGACATAATCTTGGGGGGGCGGGGGTGGGGGGAATCATGAACTGCTTGGGTACAATGTGACAGAGCTTCAGCCCCCAAAACAGACCAGAGAGAGATGCAGAGCAGCACGCAAGCAGCCAGCACCAAAAACCGGGAAGCAGCAGCTCACTCCCGGGCGTTCCCTCCCGCGAACTTCGGCCTCGCTCCCACGCGCGGGAAGACGCCGGGAAGACGGACAGGAGGGGTTTTCCTCCAAGTCCACCGCGGCGGCAACCGAGAGGCCGAGCTGCCTGCGGGCGTTACCTGGCGCTCAGCCGACGCCGCCGAGCCGAGCCGAGCCGGCCAGCCCGCCCCACGCGTGTCCGGCAGGGCGCGGCAGCGACCCTCCTCCGCCGGCGGACGGGCGCTGCCGAGGCGGCGTTTCGCTTTCCACGGGGTTTGCCCCGAGCAAGTCCCGGCCCCCCCCGGCCCCGGGCGCTGCAACGCCTCCCTCTGCCGGGCAGCGGCGGAGCGGCACGGCCCCGCCGCCCAGATGTGCCCCCCACCCTGCCCAGATGTGCTCCCCAGCCACAGCTGGAGAGGAGCGCGCAGGCAGGCGGTGAAGGAGAGGCAGCTCCGCTCCCCTTTCCCTTGGGCGGGAGGGAAAGCAGGAGTCGCCTGCAGCCGGCGCGTTGCCCCTGGGCAGAAGTCAGGGGAGGAAGCGGGGAGCAGCAGCCTTCGGGCCAAGAAACACCCCACAGCGGGCATGAAGACTCTCAGCCTCCCAACACGTCCTGTCCCGGCTAACCTGTTGGTAACAGCCCTTCTCTGACTTAACTTTTGTTGAGCCAAGATCAGCTGATGCCCAGCATCTCCCTTTCCGGGCTCCACTTGTCAAGTTCTTTCCTAGCTCTTCAATGCAGCACTTTTGATCGTCAGCTCCATGGGTTATCACACATTTAATTTCTTCTTTTAAACACTAAGAAAGTGCTTGGCTATAAAAAACAAACCTCTGTTGTTCCTTCAACCCCTTCCCCCAAATAAAGGATGGATGAAAGCTTTTTTTCTTTCCAAAGCAAGTACTTTGGATCCTAACAGAGTAGACATCTCACCAGTTAAACATGGACACGGATACATTAAACGTGCACATCCTCCTCTCCCACTTCTTCGCAGCGCATCACTCCCTGGTGGATCCTGGAGGCCCTGACAAATCTGCATTCTGCTGCGCAGTGTCAGCACCATATCCCTCCCCTTCCTCCGCAAGCCTGGGGGACACTGCCATATTTTCCCCTTCTGAATTTAAACCCGTGCAACACCAGCAGCTGATGACTGGCAAAAGGTAGCTGGGACACAGGCACTTGATGCGTTCGCCTTGACTGCTTGAGAGCAGAAATTATCTCAAAGTTTTCTTAATAGTTTCAGTCTACATAAGACCTGGGCTACCAGGTATAGCCTAAAGAAACCCACATTGTATAACCAGATGCAGGTACCCACAGTATCTCTGAGAACAAACCAACATTTTCCACTGTCTCTTGTCTGGAAGCAGCCCATCGCAAGCTGAACACTCATCTTCCTCGCAGCAAAATGCGGCCCCCTCTGAGGACACAACACAGCAACCCCTCTGCATAAAAAATACCCATGTCTCACCTACCCTGAAGAGAACTTCACTAGTGAACTGTCTCTCCAGAGCCACACAGGCAAGCCAGTTGACTGTGGACTTACCTTACGCTGGCTAACGTAGCCTTCTGCAGGTAGGGTTCAGGACATCTCCACAAATGGAGTAAGAGACACCCTCCACCCCAAGCAGTCTTTCACTAGTAGAAATGCATCTCTCTATATCCCTTTTGCCAGCCCATTGACATTGGGCAGAACATAATTTTTCCCCACCCCTCAACTCTGCCCTCCTCATGACAAGCCGTAGCCATGCAGGCAAGACTCTTGGGCATAGACTATGCTTAATGAACCAAGAGAGCACAGTATCTGTGGGAGGGAGGGACTGGAAGCCTGAAACTGCACTATTCAAGAAAGCAGAAGAGCAGCAACTCCAGTCAAAACACGGGCAAAACAGTAGGGCTTCTGGCTGATGGGAAGTGTCACAAGATCTCTGAGTTTCCAGCATGGAAGTCACTTTGCCTTGTTACTTAAAAATAAGAACAGCAGCCTCAGCAGTACAGCATCCCTTACTGCCACTGCTGAATTGCTGTCTGACTACTGAACCTCCAAGGCCATCTTCCACTGCATCTTCCACTTATTGGGAGCCACTTACTATATCTCCCTCCCCTATCTTTTAAGCTCATCTGAAATACATATATATTTCAAAAAAATCCAGTGCAAACCTGACACAGTGATAATTTTAAAAGCTATGCTGCTCATGTCAAATTATTCAACGTCTGTCTTCATGTTCCCACAAAAATTAGCATAGGATGGTGGTTTCTGATGACACCTATAGTGAAATATTTTGACTTCTACCAGCAAGTTGCAAACAACCTGTCAAGAGGATAATGTCAGTTTTCTAGTACTGCATATTAAAGCCAATTGAGGGCTTATCTGGTGTGTGAAGCTACTGACCTGACCTAAAAACAGAGGCTCTGGTGTCACAGGAGGGTGAATCTGACACACTACAGCTGGAGAACAGCAAGGCACACTGAAGCACAGGGCCGGACAGATTTAATGCCTTGACCTTAAAGAGCTGCTAAAGAACTATGCAAATCTTGGACCTACCCAGTCCTCAGGTGAGACTATTTCTATAGCCCTCCAGTTACAAAACTCATTCCTGTAACCAAAAGGCTACAGCCTAAGCCACCACAGATGTAAGGGCTGGACAACAAGGAGAAATGGCTGAGCACAAAGGATGTGTGTACGTGTGTGTATATACACACACACACAAATATAGATATATATACACAGTTTGGAGGACCACTGTGCTCATACGTCACATTTTCCAAACAGAATCAGCCAAGAAGTGGCTCACAGGAGCCAGCTCCACCGCTACTTCAGCCAGCAATCTGCTCACCCATTTCTGAGGGCAGAGGGTTGGGCACAGGGTGCACTGGGATAACAACAAGATAGCTGAAGAGCTCCTCATCTGGACTCCTGTTCCCGCTGGCAAAACAGCTATAGGCAGAGCAGAGGGACTGATCCAGGTCACCAGGCTCAAGGTTAACTTAGAGTGTGTCTGTGCCCCCAGAAACGGGCAGCAGAACACAGGCGCACACACACAGGTTGCAAGAAGGTGTGAGGCATCCTGCATTGAAAGCTCTAGGAAAAGAGCCTTTTACTTTACAGGTAAAAGGAGCAGGAAACAAATCATGTCATGTGTACCCGAAATGAAAAAGTGCAGATGTTTATGGCCTAAGCCCGGGATATGTTTTACCATGACACTTCTCCATCACAGACGCAAGAAAACATTCTTCCACTAGATTTTTTTGGCATAGTGGCATCTCATGGGTGATTCAGTGTGATAGTGTCTCTTTAAAGAAGGAGCTTTACTGGGTCATTTATTCCCCACCTCAGAGGCCAAGGCAGGGCTACTCCATACTGCAAGTGCTTCACCCCCACCAGTTTCAAGTGCCTGAAGTAATGCAGCCCAACCAGCCCCTCTGATCACGGTGCCAGGCAGCTTTCCCTGCTGCCCAGCCTAAACCTTCCTTTTATTCCCTTTCCATCACCTTGCTGTAGCCCCTCATCGCACACTGTGATGACCATTCCTGAAATGCCTTTTCTTCAGGTGAATTATCAGAGGCAAGGGACAAAAGATCCCACTGTTTTATTCAGCCTGAAAGGCTGCTGCTGATCAGCTGGACTGTGCTAGCTGCAAGACAACTCAGAAATGTTAATTATATACTGCACATGGAGTAAGCAGAGCAGCAGCCCTGTGCACGCTCTGAACCAGAGCTACGGAAGTCCCAAAGTCTGCAAGGCTGACTAGGAAGCAAGAGGCATACTCCTCCCTTTGGAAACACTCCCTATTCTCCCCTATCAGTCTAATTTATAGTCTTTAAGCATTGATAACTCCAAGCCCAGAAGGGCAAGTCACCTTTCTCCTTACCTCTTCCTCCCTCCCCTCAAATTCTGACATTTCCTAGAGATCTATTACAGCTTGCTCCTCATCTTGACCAGCAGCATTAATGCACCAGGATTGGAAGGCACATGCAGTTTGGGAAATGGGGTGCCACCAAAGGCTAATAAAAGTTGCCTCTTGGCAGCCTGCTGAACTGCCTTCTGTATCAGGCCAGCCTTGTCTTATTGCAACAAACAAGGCTGAAAGGATGGGATCAGCTAATGAGAAGAGGGTTTCAGACACACTTCAGTCATTACAACAAATACCAATTTATATAACGAGCCTCTTCAGGTAGCAGGCTAAAAGCACCTTGACTCCTAATTAAATTGCACCTCCATTGCAAATGCTCCTTTCCCAGAAACCCCCTTACACACATTTTATTTATACCATTTATCTCAATAAACCTCTCCAACAACTCCGCTCTCCTAGACAGAGGTCTTTTGTGCGCATCCATGTGGGTGTATTATTTAAAGGGTACATCACATGGATACTTTATCTCATTTAATCTGATTTAATCTCTGCAGATTTACTAAAATAAAATATATTTATAGACCCATATAGATGCCTCTCCCCATCTCCATCACCATAAATAAATATTCAAAAGCAGAAAAACAGATCTGAAACACGATACTTGAGTTCCCATAATTTCTACATTAAGTGCCACATGAGACTGACATTCACAACACAGAATGCTCAAGTACAGATTAAAGCTATGGTGAGAGACTAACATTTAAGACAAACCGAAGTGGAGGGGGGCAGTAGGACTAGTTCCTAATCCTGCTTTATTTATCCTTGCAAATACAACAGTAGCAATCCAGCTCTGCTTGAGCCATCAATAACAGCAATCTTGAATCCAAATAAACAGTGCTGGCTGCACAAGGCATGAAATCAGTGCAGGGTAGTGGACTGAAGGCAGGATTGGGAAAGACAATATGAAAACTATTAGTCACCACAGAAGTTTGCGGTGTGCTGATTCCACGAGACACTGCTCTGGGCTGCTCTCAGAGAGCTGCGTATTAGGGCTCCTGATGGTCTCAACAGATAGTTTGAAGAGGTAGGGGAGGGGAGAGGAGGGAATCGACTGGATTTCTCCTTTGCGTAAAGTAAGAGAATAGATAGAAGTAGTGTACCGTTTTGACTTAAAAGGATGCCTTCATTTTAGTGCATGTCTATATCTGTGCTTTCTTTTGTACACAGCTTCTCCGATCTCTCTCAGAGAAAAAGACAAAAACATCAGTAAGTTATTCTGAAGATTTAATTTAGCAGCAACTCTAGTAAATGCAAGTTCACTGAAGTGGATGAAAAAATACAACAGGCAACCTTCTAAGGCACATTTAAGCAAACATAGTTTTAAGCTCTGTCCCTCTTGCTATGGTCCCGAGCAGGGAGGCCGTTCTACAGCAAGTGACAGCTACTCAGCAGCAGGCACACTAAAAGAAAATTTAAAAAGTTCGGCTAGAAGCAGATTACTTGTTTGAAAGGACTAAATAACCTGCCCTGACTAGGTTTCTGTACCACAAACTCATTCTACTCCTCCTCTTTGTACCCTTCAGAGAGTCCTACAGTTTTCCTCTGTGCAGACTGGGAGAAAACACACATACTGGGAAGAAGAAAGAAAAAAGAAAGGAAGCTAAACACCCTCTATTTAAAATGGTTATTTTACAAAACAGACCCAAACTCAAATTAACATCCCAGCCCTCAAGGAGAAAGGAGGAATTGTTTCCATTAAAGAAATACATCATTAAAAAGTGACCTACAAAGACTTACCCATAGTCAGTGAGACTGAACTGAGCTTTGCCAGAGCTCACACAAGAGACTGGCTGCGTACTGTTAAAAAAGGGGGAGCGGGGGGGCTGGATTCTCTCACTGGGGTCTCTCTTCAGAGCTCAGAGAGGTTGGCTTGTTAGAGGCAGAGGCATGCCTTCCAGAAGGACTTTACAGCGACGCACAACTGAGTTGTAAGCCAAGATAAAGCCGGCTTGTTATGAGAGGCAAGTCTTGTGGGTTGCTTTTATTTATTTTTTCCCAGTGTATTGGAAATGCAGATCTTGTAAAGCAAGAACTAAGAGAGGGCTGGGAGAGGGAAAGGGGGGCTGCACGTCTGGCTAGAGTAAACCCCGGCTGTTCTCTCAGCCCAGGGCTTGTGCTCAGCGGGGCACAGGGTGCATCCCCAGCCTCTGCCCCCAGCCCTCCTCTCTGCCCTGGGAAGCCCAAGGGCTGCGGGAGCCAGACCTCTCCGGGGGACACCCGAGCTTGCCATTTGCCACCCTGCCTGCTAACAAGGAGGGGAAGTAAGCACCATAACCGCAAAAATAATAATAAACAACAACAACAGAGAAAAAAGTCAAGCAGCTCGACATCAGCTCTGCCACGGGCCACCCCCCACCCATCCCCTCGGTCTTGAGAAGAAAACCGGCAAAGTTCAAGAGGCGGCCTCACCCCCCGGCGGGGCTCGCCGTGAGTTGTGCGGGGGGAGCCGGGGCAGGGCGGGGAGCCGGCCCCGCCGGGCCGGGCAGAGCCGGGGAGCACCGCCCCGCCGGCCGGCGGCGGGGAGCGGGCTGCCCCCAGCAGCGAGGGAGGCTCCCGGCAGCCCGGCCCGGAGCCCCGGCCGGGCAGCGGCGGCCGCCCTCCTCTTCGGCTCCCCGTGCCGGTGCTCCGGCAAGGAAGCAAAGCCGCAAGGGCAGCCCGGGGAGGGGATCCTCCGTCCTCCCCCTGCCCCAGAGAAACTGCAACTCGGAGGTGCTCCCGCAGCCGCGCCGCCGCGTTTCGCACGCCGGCATCAGCGTGGCGTCCCCACGCGAGGCGGGCGGGGGAGAGGGGAGGCCGGGCCGGGCCCCGGGGTCGCTCCCCGCGGCAGCTCTCGCTCCTCCCGGCTCCAGCGCGGCCAGCCCGGCGGCAGCCTCGCCAGCCGTCCCTGCGTGCCATCTCGGCGGGCTCGTAAATCGGAGGCGGCCGGGGGTTACGGCGAGGAATTATGAAGTAGCTACAGGCGCTGGAAGCCCCTACTGCTGCATAAATCTCTCCGCTCAGGCTGCGACGAGCTTCGCCGGCATCCTTTACTTTCTCCTGCAGGTGCTTTTTAACTTTGATCCCATCGCCGCCGTCTGCGCCCTCGCCTCCCCCCCTCCCTCCCAAACGGCGACCGCGACAACGTCTCTTACCGTAAACCCCTTGTCCCCTGCTGTACGCCGGCACCAGAGACAGGAATAAAAAACAGATCATCTCCATCTTCAAGGCAGAGCCTTCATCGCCGGCGAAGAAAAGCAGCCAAAACAGCCCAGGCAGCATCCGGCGGGGGAGCGAGGAGCAGGCGAAAGCCTCCCGAAACGCCGCCCCATACGCCCCACTCCGCGCCGGGCACCGGCGCCCCTGGGGCGGAGGAGGGGACCCCCACGCCGGGGCCGGCTGGGGATAAAATGGAAAAAGCAAGAGGAAAAAAAACGGGGGAGAAGAAAAAGGAAGGAGAGAGCGAAGGAAGGAGGCAGGGAGGGCAGGGAAGCGGAGCGCCGCTTCCTTCCCGCTTCCCCTCGCCAGGTTGCTCGAGGATCTCCAGGAAAGCGGGCAGCCGCGCCCGCACTCGGGGTACGGGGGAAGGCCAGCCCGGGGGCGCCGGGCAGGAGCAGGGGCAGGGCCCGGGCCAGCCCCGCGCTGCTCCCCGGCCTCTGCGGGAAAGGGGGCTTCTTTGTTCAGCGGGAGCCGCCGAGCGCTGCCCGAAGTCCCGCGCTGCCCGAAGTGCTGCCAACTGGGGCCAACTTGGGAGAGCCCTCGCCCTCCCTCCTCCCGACGAGGCTCTGGCCGCAGCCCCAGGAGCGAACGGGGGGAAGGAGAAGGAGGTGGAGAAAAAGGGGGGGAAGCGAGGGTGGGGGGTAGGAGCCAGCTGCTGAAAGGCGGAGGGAGGGATAGGTGATTCTCTCTCCTCTTTTCCAGATCTTCTGGGGAGGGGACTGTTGTAATTAATCAAATCCAGGAAGGATTTTTTTTTTTTTAAAGCGGCTCCCAAGAGCTCCCCCAGCTGCACTGCATCGCCCCAGCCAGCCTGAAGGGAGAAGCAAACGAGGAGCCGGCAGACCAAGCACCCTCGCTCCACCTGCAGCTCAGCCCGGCTCCCCTCGCCTCCTCCCCAGCCGGCCAGGTCCTTCTCCCTTCAAAACTTTCCCCGCTGTCGTGTGCCGGGCTCGGGCGGGTGCTTCGCCTCCGCTGCTTGCCTGCTCCGCCCGCCTCGCAGATGATTTGCAGCTGTAGAGAGGTCTGTGTCTCTCTCCCTCGACGGCTGCCGGAGCTCCCGGTGGGAACTAACAGGGGCTGCACCTGGAAGGGAGCCGACGAGGAGGGACAAGAAGCTGGAGAAAGTTGGGTTACTCCTGCCAGACGCCGGCTGGAAACCGCTTGGCAGGTCCCTGCCCCGCCGCTTTTTTCTGAAGCGCCAAAATCTCCTGCAAAAGTTGCCGGGAGCGTCACCGCTCCCCAGCCGGCCCCGGGGAGCTGAGCTCCGCTCCGCTCCGCCGACCCCCGACGGGGCGTCCGGGGGCACCGCACCGCGCCGGCCCGGGGCCACCTCACCCCTCCCTGCCTGCCGGCTCTGCCGGGCGCGCTGTATTTTCTTCCCCCTTGGCTTTCCAGGTTTTTCCCCTCCCCTCTTCACCATTTCATTCCCCTCCGGTTAAAAAAAAAAAAAGGAGCCAATTAAAGCGGCCGTGCTCGGAAGAGCCCTGCCTCCTGCCCAATTCCGCGAGCCTCCCCTCGCCCCGGCCCAATTAGAGACCACACCGCAGGGCTGGGGAGAAAAAGGGACTTGCTTCGGGCGGAGAGATCAGCCGTCAGCCCGGGGTCCCTCCATGCTCAGGACACTCGCGGCAAGGTCGGCTTCTCCCGGCTGGGGCCTGAGATGTAAAAAGCCCAGGGGCGGGGGGTTGGGGGGGGGACCACCTCCTGTCTTGCATGGGCAGCGAGCCGGGCTGGGGGGCAGCGCAGGTCACCGAAGGGGGGGGGGGGGGGGAATCTCCTGTGCCGGCTCTGGCTGGTGCCAGCAAAGTTTTTTGGGCCCCCCCAGGTAGGTTGCAGGCTGGCGGGGCTGCCTTGTGCATGCTGCTCGGGAGCGGCGGGGCGGGGGGCCCCGGTGGGGCGGGGGAGCTGTGCGGGCCCCCAGCCCGCTGCGGGGGTCGGCGGTGCCCGTGGGACTGCTGGCCCCGGGCTGTGCCGATGCGCATACAGAGAAGCCGGCGCGGGGGAGCTGTGCGTTTCCCCCCGCGCAGGGCCCGGGGCGAGACCTCCGGCCGGGAGGAGGAAGGAGATGCTGCGCGACCGCCCCGGGCATCGGCACCGGCACCGGGGGGCTGCGCCAGCGCCCCGGGAGCGCCGGTGCGGAGCCTTGCTTTGCCATCCCTATCTCCAGCTGCTTTGCTAGGGGGATAAAACGCTGCTTCGGGGGAGCCCAGACCCGCTCGCCCCGCGGGGCTCCGGAGCCGGCGAGCCCACCCGTGCCTGGCCCGGGACCGTAGCAATGAGCCCAGACCGTAAAGCGGAGCCAGCGCCGTGGAACCCCTCTTAGCGGGGCGTACCGCGCCCGGGAACGGGCTCCGGCACGCCGCTCCGCCGGCGCTGGCCCCGCTGTGCTCCCGGTGTCGGGCTGATGCGCCCCGTCCCTTAGCGACACCGCGTCCCCTCCGCCTCTTCCCGGGGCTGGTCCCTGCCTGCCCGCCCGCCTCGGCCACGCGTGGGCTTGGCGGCCCCACGCCGGTCACGGCGCTCCTCTGCTGCGCGCTGCCCCCGGGAGCGCCCGGCCCGGCCCCGCGGCTCTGCCTCGGTGTCCGCTCGCCACGGTAGCTGGCGAGAGGTGCCGTACCCGAAGGGAAAGCGGATGGAAAGACGTACCCCAGCAGGCACCGAGTCGCCGTGCGAACAAGTCGCTCCCTGGATAAAAATGTAATTAAAAAGAAAAAAGGGAAAAAAGATTGTTGAGAGATAGGGCCCAGAGAGCGGCCGGCTGCTCAGTCATGCTCTAACAAACAAGCAATTAATAGATATAGCCGCTAATTAGTAAGCGGTTATTCCTATTGTAAATGGTGCTCAGCGGGAGAGAAAAGCGATAGCGTGCAGCAGGAGGAGAGCGGCGATACGGCCAGGGCAGCTTCACCCCAGTGACCAGCATCCCTCCGCGCTGGAGGCTAGGCAGGCGGATTTCCCACTGGACCATATTCCCTCACTTGTCAGGACGTCGCCAGTATAAAACTGCTTTGTTTGGCTTGGGGTTTTTTTCCCCTTTGTATTTTTTTTTCCCTATAACCGAGCGAAGGGAACATTTGCCAAGAAACTGTGGGCTTCGCACTCTGCAGTGTCCTTTCCAAAGATGACGGCATAGAGTGGGGCACTTATGAAAGCACCTGATGTGAGCAAGTTTATTTTTTAATACAATAAACCCTTCGCTGAGAAGGATTTAATCCTTCCTGCAGTGCGTGGTGGCAACATTAATAACGGGCGTATGGGTAGAAGGAGGCAGCCAGCACTAGGAGGACAGGCAGAGCAGCCCCTTTGCCAGGCACAGGGAGAAGCAGGAGCTGACGATGATGAGACAAAGTAAAACTGTCCGCATCTGCATGAAATGAGACGAAGTGATGTTTGCAGATCCAGGAAACTTCACGGTGATAAAAAAAACCATGGAGACAGGAGTTTTGTTTTTTTCTACTCATCATTTTTAGATAAGGATATTTATGGGGCATTTTGTAGCCTTTCCATTGTGGTTTTTTTTCAGGGATTATCATTAGATTATGGAATAGTGCCTCAGAGTTTGAACAAGGGTGAGTTACATATTTGGATGATGAATCTTAAAAAAAAAAAAAAATCCCAAAAATGTGTGCTTCACACCCCTTTTTGTGTTAACATTCAGTGCACGTGCTCATGTTTCACTGGCACAAATGCTCATGGAAAATGAATTTCAAAGTAAACTACCAAAGTATGTGAAATAACCCAGCTTTCTCTTAGCAAATAAAAGTATTTGTGCCAAAAGTACCTTTGAACTCATCCAATTAGGGAACAGTAAAAAACCATAAAGTGAGACTGTTTGTGAGCAGTCCGTTGAATTAAAGGGAAAAATAATTGGATAATAAATAATTAGAAAGAGCTGTCATCTGTCCAGGGATATTCTGAGTGGAAAAAAATACTGCCAAAACCCAAGTACATAACTGCATTTGCTAAATAAGGTAATTAATAATTATTGGTTGAGGCCTAATAAATCATAACATTCATAACTATGGTGTTTCCAGTGGGCAACAGCAAGCCAGCACACCCATGCACACTTGCTAAGCAATCTATTTGTTGTAAGGAAACCATACCCTGTAGTGATTCTACTTGTCAAAAAGCAAAGATGAGGGATGTCTTTCTTCCCCCCGGGCTGTTTCCGCAGAGCATATTTGTCCCGTCTTTCCGGCTGGGAGTCAGTGTCTCCGGTCCCTTCTCCAGACCCCACTTGTCAAATGAGTCCTGTCTCTTTGAAATATTTATACATACTACATCACCTATATTTCACAGCTACGTTAAGAGGTAGACAGTCTCTGGGACAGATGTGGTGTTCAAAGAGAGCAAATCATATACAGCACAATGTCACCAGGCAAGAGACGATTGAAGAACTGTGTGAGGCCAAGGTCCAGTTGCAAGAACATTAATTCTCTTTGTGTCAATGTTTTCATGCTATAGTCTGGCGCAGTCTGTCATTTATTTCTTTTCTGGGATGATGCAGCTATCTGTGGGCCCCACTGATCTCTTGAACTTGTGGCCTGACATTTCTGTCACCTCTTTCCTACTTATTTTCTTCTCAGCACCATGTCCAAAAATGTCTCCAGGATCCCTGAAGTTTCATCTCTTTCTCCCCTCCCTCCCTACACACAAGTATGGAAGTAGCTGGAAGCTTTGCTGCAGCATTTCCCTTGCTATGGCTTACTGAAAGGGAGTAGAAATAGAAAATAAGAAGGGAAAAGGAACACAACAGAGCACCTTAAAGGCAATGGGCAAAGCCAGGGTGACTCCAAATGCTACAAGAGAGGTGAGAGTTGAGAAGGGGAAAGCCAGAGGACTCTCTAGCACTGCAGCAGAGATGTTAGCAGGGAGACGGGAAAACAAGGGAATTCCATCTGCAGCACAGGTCTGCAATGAGGAGCTGAGCAGACGGGGTTGCTCCTGCAATGCTGCTGTGCCGAGCTGAGCTGGGGCAGGCTTGCAGCCGAGCAGCACGGGGGCAAGGGTCCGACCCGAGGCAGCGAGATAGGGCAGCAAGAGAGCCAAAGAGGGGGAACTGGGAAAGGCAGGGGAAAGCCGGTGGTGTGTGTGGGGAGGGGGAGCCCTGTCAGACTGCTATAAACAAACTAGGGGCAACAGCACCAAGTACTCCGCAAAGCACAAAGTACTGGAAGATGGGAAGGCAGGGCTAAGCTACAATGACAGGATGCAGTCAAACTGTCCGCTGTCTGTTTTCTTTCTGTTTAATTGGTCTTCATAGAAAACTGTAACAAAAAAAAAAAATTAAAAAATGCTAGTTTGTCATTCTGAGGTGCTGGAATCAGCATCTCTTTGGGGAAAAAAATCCCCCTAGCCTAGAGCAGTGCTTCCCACCATCCTTAACACTAGGCTGGTGCTGGATCCTCCTGGGTATCTCCTGCTTCCAGTATGAAGTATGCCAAGATAGGGCTATAAATCCCAAGGGCTCTGCTTCGCTGTCCTCAGTTCTCCTCATCTCCACTCCAGGGAATACACCTATGCTGTGTTCGCTTTCTACCCAAATGCATTTTGCAGCACTAGTAGTACCTCTGAGCCTCTTGTGTATTCTCTGCTTTTTTGATTAGCTTTCCTCATCACAGAGACTGTTTGGTACTGAAAGGAGGGATGAAGACAGAGTCCATCTCTATTCCTCGCCCAAGGTATTCATCCTGCCTGAGCTTTACCACCCTTCCTCCCTGCACTTCCCTGATGCAGCCGGTCCCAGGGCCGTGCTGGGATTGCTGGCTGCTGGTTGCTATTGTAGTGGATTTTGCTATTCCTGCCTTCACCCAATTATACGTTGACAAACTTCTGTTTCCTGGTTAAGGCTTATGTGAAAGCCATTGCAATCCCTTGCCCCTGTGCTCTCAGTGTGGGGCCACTCTCCTTTCCTCAGCTCAGGTGCTGACACACACCCCCCCCATCCCATTTCTTGTGCACTAAGCACAGAGGCTTTTAACTCAACCTTTTCTACCAATCTCTATGTTTTTTCACCTATATATCTAGTTTGCCAGAGATCCTGCTGGTTTTTTGCTCTTGTGCTTTAGGACAGATTGGGGATGGTATACGGGTGCAGACAAGTGTCTCAGCATCACTGGGAGCATCTTTTTCCTGTTTCACCCTTTCTTTGATCTTTTTTTCCACTCTGCCTCTTTCTCCTCCCGCATTCATGCTTTCTTCTTCTTTCGTACTCTTCCTTTCATGTGTAAAAAGTGAGTTAAAAAATGTCAAGCTGGTGCTGGTCAAAGGAACTTGTTCTCCCTTTCTTCCACTTCTTTACATTGCTTCAGCCCCCCTCTCCTAGCACACGTCTCCCAGAGTGCAGTGGAGAGGGATGCTTTTTCACAAAGAGCAGATACAAAGGGTTTGGGCATGATCCTCCCCTGTTTATGCTCTCTGCCACTGCCAGCAAAGGATGCATCGTTTGTGGATCTTGTTAGTGCCAGGCAGATGATCTGAAATATATGATCTCTGCCCTGCGGTGGAGGTGGTGGTGCTGGGGAGGGTAAAGGAGCTACTCCTGAAGCAGATGCCTTCTGCCAGAGGACTGTGTTTGAACCAGTTGTCAGCATGCCCAGGGGACTGTGCTACTTGAATTTCCCTTGGGAGGTCTTAAACACAACTCACGGGGATGATTAATTGACATGAATCAAAGTGAAATCTATATAGGACAACTCTCAGATAGGACCTTGCTGTTTAGACCTTGGTGAAGACAGCCTTTGGCCACAGACAGCACATTAAGTCTCCCATAGCCTGACATGATGAGGAGCCCATCCTGCAGAGTCACTTTTGTGGGAGTGCTTAGATAAGACTGTGGGCTCACGTGTCCTGAGACCACTCATTGGTGAGGTAACACCCCAGCTAGTACCTCCTCACTTCATTTGCCCAGTGGCCACACTCTTTTTTGGGAAGCTGATCTATCATCAATACATTGACTTGAAATTGCACACAAGAAGTTCCTCAGTCCCTGTTTGTCCCCAAACAGAGCCACCCTCACTTCAGGAAGGTGAGCATCTGTGGTTTGGGTGTAAAAAGGAAGCTGCAGAGAAAACTATTTTTCCACGAGAATCTCCTCTCACTACTGATCCCAGACCACAAGAGCTGGGAGAGATGGTTACAGAAAGATTCAACAGTGCCAGACAGACTGCAGACAAGAGCATGCAATTCAATACCTGCAGCAGCCCCATTGCTTTCTGGGGAACCATACATTGTCCATCAGTGGTGCAGCTCTCCACCAGCCTCTCACTGCAACATGACAACAAAAAAAAATTGAATTCCAAAGCTGTAAGTAGCTTACTGCCGGACAGTAGGACACTGCCGCTGTCCAAACAGCTTGGACAGTCAGACCTTTACCGGTGTGGGCTTCATTCCACCCAGGAGAATAGGCGTGCAGTCCCCAGCTCACCCGGGCATCGCCTGCTGTTTTGGCTGGACATATCTGAGTCAGCCCAGTTCCTGGTGGAGGTTCCTCCTGCTCTCTTTTTGGCACCTCTCCAACTGATCGCTATTTCCCTTCCCTACCACAAATTCACTCTCCTGGCCTGACCCATCTTCCCTCTGCCCAGATTCCTTCCAGGAGAATTACAGAGAAGCACAGCTTCTCCCTGGGTTTTGGAAATCCTGGGGCCAGGGCTGTTGTTCGAAATGTAGTGGCCCCAGGGCACCTATCTCCTCCAGAGGTACTCAAGGCTGGATGTGGACACTCAGGTTTTAATTCAAAATAACTTTTATGGCCTGTTTCACTGTCACACCTTGTTCTGCTCATACCTATAGCCCAGGCTGGCAGGTGAATACATCAGAGGGTTTCCAGGCTTAAGGAGAGAAGGCGAGGAGCTGCCTCACTGGGCAACGCATCTCTCAGTGCCACTGAACTTCCCTGCTTTGGATCTGTAAGCTGGTGAGGTCTGAAGGGATAGAGTGCTGCAAGTCTTACCCCCGTGAGGGAGGACTCTCTGAGCTCATCTGCTAGGAGACTGGGTCTCTCAGCCCTCATTTATGTTCCCCAGCAGTCTCTGCACAGATACCGCTTGTATATACGCTATTTAATCTCAGTGTTTTGACCCTGTATGACTTTAAGGAAACTTGGATGCCTGAAGTCCAAGTGTCAAGAAAAATGGAAGGAACGCAAAAAAAAAAAAGAAGTAGTTAGCCCCTCTGACTTAATCCAAAAGCCACCATCTTCTCATGACCCAAATCTAGCCCATGGTGCAAAACTAGCCCATAAGGCTCAGCTCCTCTAAGTGAGTTTGAGAATGAAGCCTCTACAGTTGGCTTGCACAGAAGTAGTTTCCTTGTTGGATGCTACATACAGTCTATGAGGTACCCTTACAAGTTACTATTGCCTCTTCATTTTCAGGTGTTGTTGACCACTGCTGGAGCACTCTTGACTCAAGAATCCAGTGGTTTTTGTCTTTGTGTGAACCTGTACGTACACACAAACGCATATCCTTCCCCCTCCTGTCCAGTGACACGCTACAGCTACATTTTTAACAAACCACCTGTTCAAGTCAAAATACCTTAAACAATTCTTTGCACAAATACAGAAGGTGCAAAAGAAATGTGCAAAGAAGAGAAAATGTTTGGAACTGTGCCTGCTGAAAGGATGCTTTAAAACACAACGCCCCACCCTGCAAGGGTTGCTGCTCCCTCCTTACCTTTGGGGTGGGTCTGAGCCACAGTTCCGTGTTGCCTGTATGCTTAAACCTAATCCTCACTTCCTTAAGGCACAGTGACACCCCTGTCTTTCCTCTATAACTTGATCCATTTTAGAACCTATGGTGAAAGACTGTGTTTCAATTTACCATGACTATTTATAACACAATTCTTTGGCAAACCAGAGTTAGAAGGGCCATTACTGTAAAACCAAGTAACATGAGATGGTACATACAAGAAATTAACAGAAAAACCCTATTGGGAGGAAATTATAGAAACACCAACTGCATTTACCAACTTGTTTTTCATTCGAGCTCCTCTAATCATTTCAGAAAAGCTGGGGCTGGGGCTATCTGGGGACACGATACAGGTGTGTGGGTGCTGTGCAGCACTGAAGCGCTGCTGGTGGAGAGGCACGGTTTACCAGCAGAGCTGTTCCTGCCAGGATCACCCATCTCCCCGCTGCTCCCAAGCAAAGCAACAAATGAATCCGCACTCACACAGACGGGTTTTGCTGGCATAGCTGCCTCAGTCATGAATTGCACCCCTGATCAAAAGCGAGTATGAGGGAGCACTCCCCTGTGTGAGGCAGGGGGGGATGAAACACAAAGTCGAGGTGTGACTCACCCAAATGCAGACAGCGAGACAGAGACACGAGCAGAGCTGGAACAGGGTATTTTCTTCCTCATTTCTCAGTGCAGCTGCAGACAGACAGCATTGCCACTGAACTGTGTATTCCGATGTATAATTACTTGCTTATTAGCTGGCTAGCTCATCATGCCAAGAAAGTTAGCGGGAATGTGGAGCAAAGACATTTATCCTCTCCCTGTCTTTCAGACCAGAGAAGAAACGACAGATCATACAACCTGCTGGGAACCTCCACCTCCTCCACCCTTTATAGGCTGGCAGAGGTTGAAGTGTGATTGATTTCTCAGTTACATCTAGTCCTCAGAAGAAAGAGAAAAAGAGCTAATCATGCTAGCCTGATACTAGAGCCAGAGACTCTGATGGCTGTGGCTATTACCGCTTCCAGAGTGACATGCTGGGCACATGTGCCTGGCAGGTGACCTCTCACGGAGCCGTGAAGATGTTGGGAGCAACCAGCTCTACCACACACCATTGCTCAGTACCGCACAGAGGGGGAGGAATGGAACATAGACCGTCAACCCGAGGTAAAGCCAAATACAGAGACACTGGAGTCAGGATAGGGCTTAGTTTAACTATTGTATAGGCAGCACTTTTTTTTAAAGCTTGAAAACGTAATCCTCTCTGTTGCAACCTGCCTCTCGGGGCTCACCAGGTGCTGCAGCATTTTCATGCACATCCCCTCGTGTCTCAAGCGTCGCACACTCACCCTGTGGGTTTCCAAGGAAGTTTCTCCATGCAGCTCCCCAGGTGGCTGTGCTCTGGTGAAGGGTGAAGCGATTCTCCTTGCTAAACCAACCCCTGCATCCAAACTTCCCCAGGAAAACCAGATGAGGGTTTTGAGTAACAGCAGCAGACTTCCCTATTAGAGAAGTCAAGCAGCAAAATTAGTGGAAAATAGCATAATTTTCATATGGACCAAATCATTCATAGATTACAGAGACAGAAGAAACACTGCTGGTCTGACCTGGTCTAATCAGAGCGCATTGTGAGGAACAACCTCCAGTCCTGATTTCTGAGAAGCCAATAATAAACCATTCATTTGTATTTCACACAGAGCAGTGCCGTAGTCCATCAGGACGCACAAACCGATATTCTTAAGGAACAATACACATTTGGGATCGGATTTACAGCTGTTTAGTAGCCCTCAGATTTGCAGGTAAACCGCAATATCTGACTTGCTGGAAGGTTTCATGGCATACGACGCCAGCACTGAGGAATAAATGCCTCCAGTTTTCCCCCTCTGGTTTTTCCCAGTCTCTGGCATCAGGACTGAGGGAGACAGGAGCCACATCTCCACCCAGCTTTAGGAGGGACTGGAGAGTCCCAGCAAGATCCAGGAGAGAGGGAGAAGCCGGTGGGAAGCCAGGGCAGGACTGGGTCAGGAATTAATGGGGGCGGGCAGAGAAAGGAGGGGGTGGGAAATGGCCTGGGGGAGGGATGAAAGAGGGACAGTGAGGCAGTTTGAAGCATGGGAAGAGAAGCCAGGACTGCTGGACAGATGGTGGGGGCAAGCGGACAACCGAAACTTGGGGAAAGCCAGGATGTAAGCTGGCACTGCTGCGGGGCAGGGACTGATGGCCCCGGGCTGGGCTGAAATGGGGTCCTGGGCTATGGGCAGCATGGGGGCAGGCCCCGGGGCAGGGGAGCTGGGCAGGGTCCCCAGGACCCTGGCAGCTCTGCACCTTCTTTCTGCCCAGTCAGCCCTTATTTTTCTCCATCCCAGCTTTTGGCACCCCATCACCTGCTTCACCCCCCACCAGACTTCCCTTACAGTCCCGCCCTTGCGGGGAGCCGGAGTGGATGGAGGGCCGATAGGAAGGTGAGGGAGGAAGAGGATGAAATGTGCCTCCCTCTGCCTGAGGAGCCGGTCCAGCTGCCCTGGGCATACCTGGTCTCGGGGATAAAATGGAGTTTGACCACCTCAGCTAAGAGGGGGTGAGCTCATCCCTGCTCCAAACATCCCGTGTGAGGTGTCTCGTGTTAAATATTCTTCTTCATTCACCATGTCTGGAAAAAGTACCTCTGAGCCCCCAAAACCAGCAGACATTTTGATGGAAGATGTCTGAGAAAGAATATTTTACAGGAACCAAGAGATGCCTGTCTCTCTGGAAAATGAGCATTAGCCGATCAAGAAATTACCAATAGAAATTTCTCATATTAGCACTTTTTTTTCTCCTTGCTTGTCTTGGTGGAGAATCACATTTCATTTTCAAACCACAGTTCTACATTTATCATCCCTGATTTAGTAAATTGCCTCTTGCAGAAGCAGTGTCTAACCTACCTTTATTTAAGACTTTGCAGGATAATGTGTTTATGTTGGACTCAGAGAGGGTCACAAAAAAAGTGGCAGATGCTGCAAACATATTTGAAATGGAGGTAATGTAAATGATTTTAGATTCAAAATATTCCTCCTCAAGTAACTTAACACTTTCAGAAAAGATTGTATTGCCAGTGAGACTTAAATCTAAAACCTTGAAGCAAGAGGAATTTTATTGTCTTTCTCCTGCTTTATTTTTTTCTTAACAGGGATCAAAATCAACCTTTCAATAAGCCTCTCTTTGTAGTCAAAATAGAAGGAAGTGAAGATACCTCCATAATCAGAGTTGGCTCAAGGCTTACCAGCAGGGTAGGCAAAATTTAATTTTGCAGCCCAAGGATTTTCTCTTCACCCTTGGGCAGGCAAAATTCAGCTGTGTGGCAGCAGCAGAGTGGGTCCCTCCTGGGATGTGTTTCTCCTTTTCTACCCCTTTGATCCCGCGCAGCTTGGGGGAAAAGGCTGGACAGTCAGCTTGTGCCTGCTGCAGCTACAGCCATCCCCATCTCTTCCAGCTCAGGCAAACCAGGGTGCTGGTTGCCCCTGGCAGGCTCCCACCTTTGGCAGCCGATAGCCTTGCCCGTGCCTGAAACCAGCCCTCTCTGTAATGAGGTAGAGAAGCTCGCATCTGCAAAGCCGAGCCTGGAATCATTATCTTATAGCTGCAAATGTAGCCTCCCACTTAAATGAAAGGATGCAGATAATTGGGTTATCTTGTATAAAACAAATTCTTCTGCCCTATAAACTGTAGCCAGTACACATGATGCATTGTCACTGTGCCAGGCTGGAAAGGGGGGTGTTGGGAACGGGGGTGGCTTACTCACCCCAAGCCGGAGAGGACTTCTCCTGTGCCCTTAGCGCACACACCTAAACTTCAGCGGATCGTGACGTTCACACATGTGCCCCCTCCCCATTTGAGCTCCATGGGGATAGGATCAAGCTGATGATTACCAGTGAAATCAATAAGGAAGGTAGAGGGCATCAACAAAATCATTAATAATTTCTCTCAATTATAATCTAGTTTCTTCAAATACAGCTGTTGCTGGAGCCTCCAGCAACAGAATTAATGATATGGAAAATTTGAAGGACAATAAACAGTATATTTGTGAGCTAGAGGGATGTGAACAAACAGTAAACAAAAAGGAAAATGTCATAGGGGTTAAATCTTTAATAAACTACTGCTCCAATATCGTTTGATAAGCTCTCCCTCAGACGTTTCACAAATATTCTCCCTTGCTTTCAGAGTCAGCCTGGTCTTTTTCAAGCCAAACACATTTCACAAGACAAAATTGTAGAGGAAGCGAAGTGGGCCTTTCAAAGAGAAACAGATTGTAACCTTATTCTTACTTTTTAAAAGCAATAACATGAATGCAAGATTACACATTCCTTGTAGCTGGGACTCCTCATTCCGCATAGGTACACAGCCTGTCCTGCGTTCAGCACGGAGCTCATTGGTGTTCAGTAATTTCTGCTGTTTATGAAGTGAATCAAGCAGGTACCTTTTGCAATTGTTAATACTAAGGATAATAATACACACACACACATATGCGTCCACCTACATAAGCACAGAGAGGTTAATACCGATCTAAAAATATTTTGTATGGCAGAAAGAACACAAAAACATTGTCAGCAGAGTTGTTGGAAGACAGCAGCAGTTAATGGGAAGTTTGTAGTCTTGGGCACATGAGTGCAGGATTTAATCTGTGTTCATCTGTCCAGCCTGGGCAAACACTGTATTTACCTCTTTTAAAGTACTTTATCAAGTGCTTTGGGATGAAAAAGGCCACAATCCCTGTACGTCTTAAATAAAGTAGCCAGAAATGCACATGAAAAACGCGCATTTATGAAGCCAAGGAAGGAAAGGATAAGTTTTCTTAGGCCTGGTTTCATGTCACAGGTGCATTTTTGTTACTTTTGGACTTGCCAAGAGTGACTCAAAATGCAGAATTCTAATCCCCCCAATACACAGAGACAATCAATCACTGATGAAGGGGAAATGCTGAATTCCCAGTATCTAGCCTTCTCCAAGAAAGCCTGTCGGCTGTGTAATGCAAACTAATCTGTTCCAAGCATCAGCTTTTTTGTATCTTGCCCTGGTTCACATATATACACACATCCAGTGGGGGGGGGGGGGGAGAGAGAGAGAGAAAGAGAAGAGGGTGGAGGGAGAGAGGCCACATCCACACATATCAATGACTGTTGGAAGAAAATAGCTAATACATGGAGCTGGAGTTGGAGAAAGGTGGGACTACTCTGCAATTCTCTTGGTGAACTGCAGCCGAGATCAGTCCAGAGCTATCAGAAATAAAATACTGCACAGAAGACAAAAATCAAGGCATGTTTTTAACCATCTGGGGGGAAAAATAGCTATAGATTCTGGCTGGGAGAAGCAGATGGCAGTGAATTACGAGAACAGGGCACTGCTGCTGTTGCAGCCGCTGCTGCAACTGCCACAGCTCAGCTCTTTTCCATTTGACAGAAGGGCCTCTGGGCAGCCAGAGATGAGTCAGACTCCTGTGTGTTGTACAGGCATCTCTGGAGAACCCTCGTTTTCCCTTTCATTTGTGTCACACTGCTTCAGGGTTTGACATGAGTCGCGCAGCCCCTACATCCTACGAGCACCCTTTCCCCTCTCACTGGATCTTTCCCAGTGTCTGAGCTGCAGCCAGCCCTGATGAGCACAGCGTGGCTGGATGGCATCATGCAGGAGGGATCCCTACAGTCTCCAAGCAAGGGTGCCATTAGCATCCGCCGAGTGTTGCGTCAATAGTCCTGAGCTAACGCCAAGCTGAGGAGAAGCAGCCATTGAGGCCATTCACGTTGAAGCCACCTTGCTTGCACTCCTTAGGAAGACCCACAGGCTCCACCTGCAAACCCAAGGATGTGCAGCAGCCACGTTGCAAAGCTTCGGGATTTGGCAAACCTACTTAAACCTCTAGGGTATCCATTAGCACTGGTGAATAGTTCCCATTGGGTCTGGGAGGCATCTCAGCCTCTGACCAACACTGGCCCCAACCCCAACAGACAGTGGAAGCAGAAGGACAGCATTTTGAACTGGAGACTGGCCAAAACACATAACCAGTGTATCCCACCGCACAACAAACTGCCAGCTGCTTGCAAAAGAGAAGCTATGCCAGCAATGGCACCCTGGATTGCTCTTTTTACGCAAGACTTAGCTGTTGGTTTGAAGCTGGTGAGCAGTTTCCTGTCCTCAAAAGACTATTTTAAGCTCCACAGAGAGCAGTTGTTAAACAAGCTCTGCTAATACAGAAGAGCAGCAGCAAATCCGTTTCACCTTCTTAGCTAGTGGCTTCCTCTCCTGGAAAAGAGATTCCTGAGGACAGAAACAACCAGTGCTGACTTTGCCACCAAGCCTGACCCGAGCCTGCCTGCAGCAGGCTGCTCCCCCCGGCATGTGGGAGGGGAAGGGGCACCTTTCTGGTGAACTGGTCTGCCCTCAAATAGAGGACTGCAGGCTGAGGGCTGTGCTAGAGGAGGGCAGATGAGCTGGGTGAGGAATTACTGCTCTCTGTGCTTTGATATCTTCTGGGAAAAATTAGGGATACTTAGTTGCTGTCATACAAACATTTTATGCAAATCTTTTCTTTGTCTTCTGCATACTGGTACATAATTTGCATCTGATTATCAACTTTGGGTCTATTGTTTTATTCTAAACGGAATTCCTGCTGCTGAAAGGTGTTGGATTGACAGCCCTGGTGAATAAGGTCATTTCTCTAACAAGGAGGTAGGAGAAGAACAGCATCCCACACAAGGCTCTGCCATTATCCCCCAGCCATGGCCAACAGCGAGGACACCAGCCCTTGGCCTCTTCTGAGTCTGCCAGCTGATGCAGAGTGGGACTGTAATGTGGAATCGCTGTGAACTTCCTACAAAGACAACCCAAAATCCTTCAAAAAAGAACAGCTAGTCTGTTGGGTTGGATTCACATTTGTGCTACACACACAAAGGGTTCCAGTACCTAGCTGGCTCTGAAGTCACACCCAAGGATTGTGAGAAAGTTTACATGGTGGGATCTTCACGCCCAAAATGAAAGCCTTTAACCTCTTGACCTAGAGGAGAGTAGGCTTTTGCTCTCTTGGGCGCATGCACAAATATTGCCAGCTGGATATAGCCCTGTCTCCAGCAGCAGCAACATGCTGAGTCCTTTTCCTGACTGTAGTAGGGCGTCTTGCCTTGTGTCGCAAGGCAAAAAAATTTGCCTGGGGTTAAAGTGGCTCAAGTCCACTAGTGTCAAGGGCTTGACTTCAGTTTACCCTGGCCGAGAATTTGGTTCAGTTACACCACATTAGCAGAAACTTTTTGGGAAGCCCCATGTAGAAATCAATGATAACCAGAGATCATGGGCTTTTAGTTCTGCAACACATGGATCTTACCAGTTACCTTCTCTGTATGTGGAAAGGTACTTTTCTTTTGTCTTGAGTGGGGGCACAGGGCCCTGTCTAGCACTGGGGAAGCACAGGGAACTATTCACAGTAGCTACAGGATGAGATGGGGACTGAACTACCAACCTACCCTGCAACAGAAGGATGCTTCAGTCAAACCAAAGGATGAGGACAAATGAATGTTAATCCTGATCCTTAGGCTTCAGCAATCACAGCACTGAACAGTATGCGTCTGTCCACTTGATTTTGGAATGGATGGCTGTTCTAGCTGTGTTTGTCCTGTCGATAAAGTATTCAGCCCCCGTAACAGCTGCTTCTGTAAGAGTGCCACATTAAGACAAATAATGCAGACTTAGTGCTCTTTACATGGATTGCATGGGCTGACCCTGCTGCAATATGCACACCCACAAATCTTCTCAGCTCATTACCTCATTGAACACGGCTGCTCCTCTGTAAGGACAGGAGCTGAGTGATACCTCGACAGAATTTGAACACGACATGCTAAGTCAGAGCTGGAAATAGCTGACTGAGAGCTCTGGGCCTGGCCTGGCAGGGAGGTGCACCCCATCAGAAAAATGCAGCCTCAAGAAGAACATGTGGCAGCCCTGCTGGACAGGACCCTTGGCTTTGTGGAGGAGGGGGCATAGCTTTCCTATCATTAAGACATCCCTCATTATTTCTGCTCATATCATTCATTGCTAATATTGTTCATATTAGCAATTTTTTGTTCATATTTTTCATATAGTTCTTTGCTAACACCCCCTTAGTATTTCACTTCTCTCCTTCTCTGCACAGCCAGTTCTGGGTTAAGAAGGCAGAAGTATGCATTGTGTAAATAAAGTTTGTTGTTTTCCTTTGAAGTATGTGGGAAGGCTTTGAAAACCCAACTGTAGCTGTTCCCAATAATCTCAACTTTCTGCTCTGTTTCTCTGGTTAACCTTGCTGACTCAAAACAACAAAAAGCATAGCCTGAAGGAAATAGTGCTCACTGCTTTCTTAACTTTCCAATGGCATTTTACCAGAGATATTTTATTTTTGTTAAGATCTTTGAAGTCCATTCCTCTCTTTCTGTGCGGATTCCCATTGAGGCCGAATGGCTCTTACCAGCCTGCTTCCCCAGGCATGGGATAGGAAGCATGACTGCCTTCCCCAGGTCATACCAAGAAGGAAGAGTCAGTGAGCAGGCTGCTGAGATGCCAGCAGTAAACAAGTCAACACAGAGACGTGTTTCATTTTCTTCCCAGAGGAAGGTGGGAGTGAGATCTTCCCTCACACGCGTGTGCCAATTAGAGAGCCAAGACGTCATCTATTAGGTCACCACTCTGCCCATCTAGTAAGACTGAACAAGCCTCTCCTTCATATTGCTTTGCAGTCAGCTCAAGAGGTCACTCTTGACTCAAGCAAACTTTCTTCCCCCACCCACACTTGCGTCCCCCCGCCCCCAGCTGTATTTACAAACTAACTGATGGAAACTTCACATCAAGGCAGGCTGCTGCCAAGCTTAGCTAAGATATCTGCCTGGCTGAAAAGGGTGAAATCTGCCAACAAGATCACTTGAGGGGAAGAAGACACCCTTCCTTATTCCCCTCCTGCTACAGTACTCCTGGTCAAGAGTCCATGTCCTCGCTCATCTGGGCCCAAAGGACTGTGGTTTGCTTGCCAGCCTCAGGCACTTTTCTCAGGAGGGTTTTCCACATGCTGGTCAGTGGCTTGTGGGACAACCATCCCATGCCTGCAAGGCATAGATATTGCTTCCGCTGAGGTACAAATCCTGAATGTGAAGAACGTGATGGAGAAGGGCATTTGTCACACTATGAAGTGCATACCACACCATCACACCATATAGCAGGCTGAAAATGGGAAAGACCCAAAGCTGGCAGATGTTGCTGCAAAGATTTTGTTGAAAGCATATTCCATGGACAGAGCAACAGGGTTCATCCCGACCAAGTGAGCAGAAATTAATTTCACTACTCCCTGCCTCTGTCTCATGTCTAAGGAAATCTCTATTTCTTCAGGGCAAGATGAAGAACAAAATATGTTCTGCCTCCATAAACCACAGCCCTTCCATCATAGACATGATGAATAAAGGGAGGGAGATAGAAGCGTATAAACAGGCCCCTTGAACATAATTGAAGAACCAGACTAATTTGGCTTGTCTTTATAAGAGGCCAGAGCTGGGCACTAGACTTACCCACAACAGATAAAGATGAGTAACTACATAATGAGGTTAAAATATTCATTAAGCTAATTGCATGTTAATTAAGTAAAGGATGCTATTAGGGATCCATTGAGCTCCATCTGTGTGTGCAAACAGGAGTGAGAATAATCACATCAGAAAGCAGAAGAGACGGTGACAGCTCTGGGGCTCCTGGCACACGGGAACCAGGGGTGGAAGGGACAACAAGTGGGGGCAGCTCTGGGCCTTGGGGGAGCTGGCAGCTGTGAAAAGGAGGGTGGTCTCGTGAGAAGAGGGGGGGCTGGTCATGAGAAACTCTAGGTGCTGTTGCCAGCAATCACGTTGTGAATGGGCATATCATTTCCCTACACTCCATTTCCAGATATGTAAAACAGGAACTGTAGCCATCTCCCAAGTGAGAAGATTCATGAGAAAACTCAGGAAAGGGTCTAGCCAAACTCACCTTCACTATTGTATCTGTTGATTTTATCAGAATTGCTTGCAGGGGCAGAGATCCATCACGCCAGAAAGCACCGTAGGACTCAAGCCAATAGGCTGTAAGGCACTGGAAATGTCAATTTTTGAAAATGGCCTACAAGAAGGCTAAAAATAAGGAGGCAGAAATTACTCTTCCATTTAAACTTCCTCTGTCAGCACCACAGAGGACAGTTTCTAATAAATACTTCTTCAAAAAAAGGAGAAAAAAATTCCATCTGACATAATTATGGCCAGTGCTCCATAAGGCAGAAGAGGGAAAATGCCTACATATTTCATGTTAAAATTCATTAATAATGGAACGCAAGGATTAAATTATATAACTGCCACCTTTAAGTTAAATAATATTTTCATCAGAAGGAAAGGGAGACGGGACAACTCCATAACCAACACGTTTATTTCAGCACATGAATAATTTAGGCAAATAATACAACAGCTTTTTAAAGGGGAGAAGATTCGATGAGGAGGTTGGGTTAGAAAGGACTTGCACTGCATTTGGAGATTTGAGCGACTGGGAGAATAATTCGTATTCAATCATTCATTTGATTAATTTGTCCTTTCAGGCCATTAATGGGCAGATTGTTCTTTTTGCAAATGCACTTATAGTTTGAAGTTACTGGAATAAATCTGGTCCATGGTTCCCCTTGAGTGGCCAGTTTCTTGCAAGGAATCACTGCACAAAACGGAAACAGGTTTGGATGGGGAGGTCATCTCCCAGTGGGTTTCTGATCTCGGACCAGCTCCTCAAGTACATTTTGCTATGAATCTAAATTTAATGTCTCCTCGTTCTCCTGCAATAATTGCTTAAAGATTCTGCTTCCCCAGCTAGACCTGCCAGCTCACCCCACTCATCCTGCATGGGTACAAAGTAGAGGGCGAAACTGGAGCAAACATGAATGAAGCAGATTCATTTAAAATTTCAGACCATTGTTCATGAAAAATTAGTTTATTGTGTTAACTTGTCCCCAGTGAAGCTGGCATTGATCCAAACTACCCTTCTGATGAGTGGGAAGGAGAAGAACTGCCTAAGTCATTCATATTTCTGTGGTGAACCCTGACAGATGACGCTTTATCCAGGGGCTGAATATTGTCATGGGCAAAACAAAAAAATCCCTGTAGATTCTGCTAAGTGCCCAAACATATGTGCTCTTCTCCACAGCCCCAGAGCCTCCCAGATACACTCTGGCTCATGAAAGATGCCCAGGAGAACTGGCACAGCCCTTCCCACAGGCTCCCAGATAAAACCAGCTGCAAAAGTTACCCAGATTTCTCTGAGCGGCTGGAGCTGCTGGCGAGAGCTCAGCGCGGGTCTTGGGCTGCTGATCCCTGCATAACAGCAGAGCTCTGGCGCCCAGAAACCATCCCTGTGCCTGACTCAGCAGGAAGCCTTAATCTTGATAATTTTACGGCTCTTAGAGGCCTGTGCCTAATGATTTTTGTCTGGGGTCCCTGCCTATTTCCAGGTAGATAAATGTCTGCATAGCGGAAACAGAAGCCCTGTTTGGCACTGAGGTGCCTGCCAAGCTAGGGATCTCAGCAGGCAGCCTCAGGGCTCGGTTCAGTCTCCACTCCACATCTAGAGAAGACTGTTTTGCGGCAGAAGGGACAGACAGCAAAAGAAACACAAATACACGTTGCCTCTGCTCTGTCTGTAGTAGGAACAAGCAAAGAACACCCGTCTCCAAGGATGCTAATTAATTCTGCACCATATTCTCTTCATTTAAAGAAAAATTAGAAATAATAAAAACTTCTGAAAATATTTGCTGTAGGTTTGAGATGCAAGTGAAATCCAGGGAGTTCATATGTGTATGCAAAAGGGAGAAGGAGCAAGAATGAATGAGAGCAGGGGTATGGGTGAGCAGGAAAGACTGTTATTTTATCTGAACTGCTTTATGGGCTAGATGACCTAATCAGTCTTTTCCATCTCTAATTTCTCTGCTTCACCTATCCCCAGTTTATCATTAAGGAATCACTTATGCAAATTCAATTAAGTATTTAACATTTTCCTTCCTGTAGCTCCCTGCCTCACTGACTCTTCATCCCATTTCAAATCTCAGCTGGCAACATCTCTTACCTCTCTGGCTCACATTTCTTTGCCCTTAGACTATTAACTCAGTAACTGTGTGATTTCATCCACTGAAATATTTTGGGTTTTCACTTTCTCACAAAGGAGAGACAAAATGAGGCTGTAGTGTATGGCATAAGCAAAGCCCAGCTCCCAGCTGCTGGGTGCACAATCATATGCTGCAAGAACTTAACACACTGGCCTGGCAGCTCTGGTGACCCCAGTGCAACACTGCATTAAGTCAGGAATGAAAAAGAGATTTTCCTTTCCATTGTTTGTGTTCATTTACTAGGTGCGGCATATGGGGCTGAGTTTAGCAGAGTGCATTCGTGAGCTTAGGATGGGAAGAAGCAGGCTATCGTGTGGGCTAGGGGAAGGGAAGAGCCATGCATGAGGAGTTCAGGGCTGGAATAGCAAAAGGTGAAACGGTTGCAGGATGTACAGAAGTGATGTGTAAGTGCTGCACCGTCTTAGCTAAGAGCTATGGCTCTTTTGGGTTTTGAGAAGGAAATTTTAACTGTTTAGCACCTTGGGTTTTATCTTCCTGTTCTTTCTGCCATTAGTCTTCTGGGTTTTTGCTCTCTCTGGCATATGCTACCCTTCCTTCCCATGTACACGCTAATGCAATTGTATGTAAACTTGCTCGAGTTGAAAAGCAATGTCCTAGAAAGGCTCAGGAGCAAGTCCCAGCTAAGTGCATAATTATATAGTACTTGGAGTAATTTTTCTTTCCCTCTGAAAATGCACATTGGCTCTGATTTTCCTATCTGCAGATTGTAAGCTCATAATTAGCAGTAAATTACTCACACAAGTGACAAATTTTGTGCTTTCAAGTAAACAGACAAAATACCCACAGTTTACAAATTGCCTCTTGGTGCCACAGACACCTGGCTTTTCCTGCTCCCATCTATCCCACTTGCGAGGGGGATAGGTGGATCAGAAAATGTCTCTTCAAGGAGCTTGGATGATGACATCAATTACTGAGTTACCACAAAAAGCTATAAAAAGCAACTGCTGAGCTAATGCTGGCCAGTCCCTGAGGATCGTGTGGCTTGGCTGGCTGCGAGCAGGAGAGAATGTGGCAGAGGCACCTCGGGAGCAGAGGGTGTCCCTGCAGCCATGTCCCCAGCCTGCCTGCCCAGAGCATCTGAGGACATCAATAAACCCTTGACGTAAGAACTGTAGAGGATGTATCCACCCCTCTCAAGCAAGGGGAAGCAATATGAAATAACACATGGTCTGGGAAGCTGCTGCAGAGCACTGGAGGAAGGTGAACTTGATGAGCTATTGTGGAGCAAGGGCCAAGGTAAGCACTGAGGGTGAACAAGCTTCTTAAAATCCAGTCTGGTCTTGGGCAACGCTGTATGACGAAGCAATACCGATACAGTTTGTTAATTGCAGTTAAACACATATTTAAATCACACTGATAGCCAGATGTGTTGCTGGGGGGATAGCCCAGACAGAGTGGGTGGACTTCAGGGCAAACGAGCCTATGATTTTCCAGTTTTAAGAGCCATCAGCTGAGAAATGGCTCCTGGAAGAAGCCCCAGAGATGGGTGCAGCTGGATGGAAAATCATCTATCCTGACTGGGCCTCTGTCTGAGGCTCAGAGAATGGCAACAGACCCATTCATCTGGTTAATGAGCAATATGTTTTCAGGGATCTGACGTGACGGTCATCAGTATCTCTACCACGTAGCAAGAAGGTGTCTCAGAAAAAATTGCCACAGAAATTATCAGAGAGGTATAGATAACAACAGAAAAGGAATGACTTCTGGGGTCAAAAGGTAGCTGTTTGGCAATGCGTAAATACAAAGGAGGGATTATTGGAACGTGCAGTTAGGAGCAGAGGAACAGAAGGAAAATGTGAGGAGAAGATGCTGTGTGAGGGAGGTTGTTTGGGTCTAGAGTAACTTCCAAGAACCAGTGTGTGCAGTGGCAGGGTAAGCCCTGTTCCCTGAGCTGGGACACTGTCATGGATGCTGCTGTGAAAATGTAGGCATAAACAAAGGCAAAAATCATATCCTAGTTTCAGCTTCATTGGAAATTTGGAGGGGAAACCACATAATTTACTCGGCAAGCAGAAAAGAACAAAAGAGGAAAGGAAAGGCATTAAAAATGGAACTGTAAAAAAAAAAAAAAAGGGGTGGGGGGGAGATTACATGAAAAAAAAAATTGAAACCAGAGGTTGTAGTTGGCCTGGTATCATAATCCTTTCGTTATTACATATTAATATGTAAGGGATGTTTGCAGGGAAAAGATAGGATAAAACAATTAATCTAGAGCATCCATCCAAATAGAGGCAATTCTTTCCTATGTGTAGTGTCATGGGAATACATTAGAAACAGGGCTTATCACAGAAGCATTCAGTCACATTTTTAAAGGTGGACTGAAATTTTCTAAAGTATATATTTAGGAACGCTGCTTAAGTCCTTGAATAATAGTACTTTGCACTTCTGTAGCAACTTCCTTCTGAAGGACTCAAAGGACTTTACAAAAATGAATGAATGAATGAATGAAGTTTCTCCAACCACTGTGAGGGAGATAACTACTCTTACCTTATTATACAAAGGGGAGGAGGGGAAAAAGCAACACAGAATAGTTAAGCAATTTGGCAGAAGTCGCACAGAACATCTGATGATCTGAATGAATTCAAGAATGAAGTTGCGAAGTTGCTACAGAAAGTACACAGCCTGGCTGATATCAGCTCTAAGGAGAATCAGGGGGCGGCAGATGTTGCAGCAGCCCTCTGAAAAAGGTATTTGGGAAAGCAGAGCAGGGACTGTTGGTTACCTGCGAAGGAAACAAGACTGGAAGGAGAAAATATCTGAAAGTTGCAGATATAACAGGGAGTCTGGAAGGGCATTTGCAAAACCACTTCAATCTATTAGCACTCTTTGAGCGTGTCAGCAAATATAGGACAAATGAAAATTGTCTGCCTGTTTTCACTTGGATTTTCAAAACATTCTCGACAGGACCCAAGCAAGAGGGTAGGCAATCAGGTACTCTATTAATGAGAATATCATACTGCGGAAAGCAGACAAGCTGGCTAAGTGTCTGAAAAAATAAATACTTAATTTAGCATCAAGTTTGCCATTTCCAACACGGCAAAATATTAGTAGCAGCGTGCATCTAGCTCCTAGAAAGATCTGAGTTGGTTTGTAGATTAATGAACAATGTGTTAAAGGTGAATAGTCAGTAAGGTGGCAACATTTGCAAATGGTAACTATTCTTTGTCAAACCTAGAGACAGATGTGAGGAATCAACCACGGAGCAGTGTAAAGTTTCTTGGTAACAAATGCACCTTGGAAGGATTCGTCTGAAGTATCCATACATGTTCCCATGTTCAAAATGAGAAAGATTTCATGTCCTCCTAGGCTGCAGCCTACATCCTCATAGCACCACTCTTCTCTGTGGTCAAACAGTGCTCTCCATTTGTTGGGGTGTGTATATGGAATAGGGTGGAGTTTCTTACTAAAACCAGTGTGAGATCAGTATGTAAGTGCATTATGTCCAGAACGTTGTGTTCAGTTCTGTATTCAAAGAAAATTATAGCAGAAATCAAAGGGGTCCAGAAATAGTCAACACAATTGTTTCAAGGCATAGCATGACTTCCATGTAGGAAGCAAATTAAATGGCAGGTGTATTTATTTTAGAAATCATATGAATAAAAGAGGCATTCAAAGTAGTTAGAATAAATAATGTAGAAAAGCAAATTCAACGTTCCTATTTACCTTGTCTTTCACACTCCAGCACCAAAGGCACATCTCATTAAACTGAGCGATAGGGAAAGTATTCCATCAAAGGGAATACTTTTCCTCAGGCATCCTCATTCACCTGTGAAAATCTCTGCTGCAAGAGATCTCTGAGGTGCAGGGTGTGGAAGGAGTCAAATAAGGAGGAGATACTTGTGGATACTGAAATTTTCCAGATTTACAATAGGAGAAGTTAAGATACAAATTATGACTATAAAAGCTTCACACTATAGCATGTAAGCCAACCACTAATGAGGGTGCTAGGGAAGATATTTCCCTAAGCAATGGTTATCCTTAACTCTCCAGTGTGAGACCCTGTGAGCCTTCCTTTGTAGCTTCTGATACTCACCAGTATCAAAGACAAAATACCAAACAAATGGATAATTGGCCAGATCAGACATGGCATTTCCCGTGTTCTTGAACCTTCTTCTCCTCTGTTTCTTTCTATCCTCAAGGCCACCCTTCCTGTCATCTAAAGTGCATGGAGGTACCGCTGAATCATTTAACATTTCTATCAGTGGTTTTTTGGCTCTTTTAAGCAATTGAACTCATGGTGCCCAGCATCAGGCTCACTGCCAATTTTGACTTGACCTGGTCACAATTTTGCAAGCACTGTCAATGCCAGAGCGACAGCTGAAATGGAAATTTTAATGATGTTAATGAATAAAAGCTTAAGCTGTGCTTCCTGCACCTGGGCAGCAAAAGTGCATTTATAATTACTTGCCAAACAAGCCTCCTGGCTGCATTCTATCTGCCCCAGGCAAGCAGTTAACTGAGGTTCTTTCTTTTCACCAAGATTATTTTTGAGTGAATACTTCTGCCAGTGAAAGGTGTTGGATTGACAGCTCTGGAGACTGAAGTCCTCTTATGTGACAGAAGTGAAAAAATCTGTAACAACAGTTTTTATTAGGTCACCTAGTTCATCCCTCTGTCAACACAGGATTGTTCTCTATAATATATTCTTGAGTGATTTTTTTTTCCCCCATTCCCCCCACCCCACTCTTAAATACAAATCTCTAGGTCTCTTCCATTTTGCTGCGCAGCTCTGATCCTTACAGTCTCTTCCATACTGATATTATAGAAAACCCCCTGTGTGCGTGAAGATATGCATGTGCATCTTCCAGGCTCCAAGAGTTCATCAGAGAAGGGGCAACAAGAGAGTTTGGAACCAGCTGGGACGATACTGAGAAAATGTCAGATAACAATTTCTGTGTGTCGATGTTTTCCCTCATAGATGCCTCCTGAAAGGAGACTTCAGATCAATCAAAGTTCTTTTCCTTGCCCTAATGCTAATACACTAGTGGTATTGTTTGGATGACCACCACCTTTTTACCAGCAGAGCACCCTGAGAACTCATCATGGCAACGTTGCCTTTGTTTACAGAGAAATAATTGAGGCACAGAGGGATTAAGTGACTTGTCCAAGCTCCCAGTGGGTGAAATGAGTCTACATTCCTTCCTATCTTCTAGCCCAATCCCTTAAAGCCTCTTTGGGGACTGGTTCAGTAAAACTCTACTACCAGTGAATCTGTGTCTGCATAACAGGGTGGTGGTCCCATACCAATGCAGTAAGACCAGAGAAGCCCTGGCCTCAAAGAGTTCATCCAAGGAACATAAAGTCCTAACCAAATCCTGCACTGCATAGATTTCCAGGCATTCCAATCTCCTCTTAGCCCCTTCTCCCCTTGCATATTGCCGGAGTGCTGGATTTATTGCCCCAGTATTGTAACATGATGGTATTTCTTCCAGGATAGGTCCTTCCCTTGTGTCAAACCAACAAACAGATGAAAACTGGAGCCTGCTTAGCCTCTTCTCGAGCTCTGACAGCTGTTGCTATTTAGTACATGAATGGGAATGGGAGCAGAAACTACACTAGGGATGACCGGTTTACAGAGATGCATTTTATCTCCATTCTGAAAGCTTGTATTTACAAATCATTTCAACAGCCAGTAGCAATTACCAGACACCCTTTCTTATCAGACTCCCTTCCTGCTACTAGTTCTTGTGCTAGAACAGACCTGGGCTAGACAGCTTCCTCCAGAGAGGCACCTTGAAACCCCTTAGCTTCAAAGGAGCATTATATCAGTATATAAAATGGCCAAGACTACTGTCCCAGGTATGATCCAGTTTGATTAGCATTTGGGTTCCTGCCATTTAATTCTATACTTTGGGTTTATAAAAGAACCTTAGCTGGCTAGTGTCAAACAGTAAGCAGGTGTGCTCAGTAGGGGAATTACTACTGGCTTATTCATTTCTGTGATAGTGCACATGGATGGATCCTAGACTGTGTGCTCAAAAACATGGGGCATCTTCTGCTCTCCCTTACACTAGAGAGCGTATCTCTATCACGCAGTGCAGCTCATGCAGAAATTTCCAGGCTTGCACGTCATGCCTTAGCTGTGGTTTCGAAGGCACAGGAGCTGCACTGTGTGGTGCTGGCTCCAGGGAGCTGGTCCTGCTGGGAGCAGTCTGCTGGCATTGCTATGCCACTTCCATGACCCGAGCTAATGTTTCCACGCAGCACCCTGCTGTTGGGCTCTCTCAGCACTCCAGCACAGCAGTGCACTGTGCCGTGTGGCCGTGCCCTCGGGTCCCTTGCCAAACTCATTGAGTTCCTCCCAGCTCATGCCATAGCAACTATGCAGCATCCAGCTGCGTTTATTGAAAAAGAGGGTGATTACAAGAAGATGCAACTGACAGTCTCTAGGAGCCTGAACAGGAGAAGGGCTGGTTCCAGAAAGTCAGAGCAAGAGCAGAGCAGGAAAGGAGCCTGCGACTGGAGACAGCCTCTATGGGGATTTCACTGTGCAGGAGAAAGGTATGTTCATGGGCCAGATCCAGCAAAGAAATGGGGGATAGTAGAAGTGGACCTATGCTGAAAAAGAGTCAGCAAGGCACTTAAAAGAAGGTGAGAATCTGGGATGTAAATACTGGTTGTGTCAGATGTCTGGACCAAGCCTGGCCACCTGGCCTCCTTCTGTCTGATATCGTTACTTTGCGCTCAGCAGAACAAGGGCTGGCCGGCTATGCAAAGACACCTGGAGCCCGCCCCGTCCTGGAATAGAGACACATGGCTCCCAGCCACCCTCACGCACCACAGAGCAGCCAAGGACAAGAGCTGCGAGGACCACCCTGGGCTCTTGTCCACACCATACCCACGGCGCTCATCCAGGATCACACAATCTTGTGCCCTGGCACAATTCATGCCCTCTCTAAGTGAACGATTTCCAACAGAGTAACACAAGTGATTCATTCTGTCTGACAGTCTTTCACATGTAAATATTTTATATTCCTATTGAATATTTTTGGATGATTATGAATTCTTGATGTGATGAGGACCTTGCTATGTATGAGATGCAGGCAGCGGCAAGGACTCAGCAAGGAGGAAAAGCATCCAAGAATGAAAAATAAGATATCATTACAAACTACAAATTAGAAAGAGCTGGGATAAAAACACAGGCACCTATCACTCTTCCTTCCTCCTCTGTCTGGACACTTTCAGAAACTGTCTGGAGCTCACATAAGGAGCTTTGCACGATGTGGAGTTGGCCCCCTCTCTCTCCTTCCCCCTCTCTCTCCTTCCCTCCCTCACTCTTTTCTTCTGATTTAGTTTTAGTTTATTCCTGTTGAAAGATGCAATACCAACAGCCCAAGGGACCCAAGACTGAAGTCACTCCAGGGTTTCTGATCTGTCTTCAGTTTGACTCTGTTTCTGCAGTGCACCCAGAAACCAAGACTGTGCCTCTGAATCCACGCAATGAGTCTAGACTGAAGGCAGAGAATTTCTTCAAAACATGAAAAGATTTGGAAAAGACAATGATTACTTTTATATCTCTGGTATTGATAGTGGCAGTAGAAGCTTCCTGTACGAGTACCAAAATGTCTCAGAGTCAACAGGAGGGGCCTTTGCTAGGTGGCAAGAGAAGAGCTCTGCCTCAATGGTCCAGTTAGTCAGAAGGACTTGCACACATGCAGAAATGAAGGGGTGAAAAATGATAAGTCTCAGTCAAACTAGGACAGAGCTTGTCAGCCGAAGCATATCCTCTTGATTTGGACTGAAATAACTAAAGGTATGAAGTAGAATTAATGTTGTTTGTCCCTATGTAGGCGTACATAAGCTTTGCTTCTCTTCTAACAGTCCTCCCCATGTGCTAAGAAAGGGACTGGTACTGTCAATCCTTTTCATAGTGCCCTGACTAGCAACACAACATCCATGTCTGTGGGTCACCACAAGCCAGCTGAGGCCTCACCTGCTGGCCCACATCTAAAACTACCTGTGCCTATCCAAAGGGCGCACAGTTTATGTTGTTGGTATATCTAGCAAGATTAGGAATAATACTCTTTCCAAAGTTTCTCCAGGATCCTGTTTGCCCCTTGTCCCTGGGCCCAGGAATTGCATCTCCATAGAAGTCCAGTGACAAAGAGCCACACTGCTATCTGCAGGAGAACCATCTCTCGGAAGCCTCTAGTGAACAGGAAAGATACTTTGCCTTATTTATGTGGTGACAGAAGAGAAGCTAGCATTGTCTTTGCAAGAGTAGAAGCTAATTTGGACAGGCCTAAACTAAGAAGTTGACATAGAAAATGCTTAGCTGCCCCATGACCCATCTTCCAGACCTGTCCACCTCTGCTCTGCTCATGCTAAGTAGTTGTCTGCAAGAACAGCCCCCATGACTGCCTGCTTAACATGTTGCCTGCAAAGACAAATCATCCCATTGTGCACCAGGGAAACATGGGCCACCAGCGAGGCGGAGTTCTCAGCTGAGCAAGTCCAGATAAGGATCGCACAAAGGACCCTGGTTATCCGGTTCCTGTCGTGCTGGTATCAAAGTCCTGCATTGAGCATTAGGGTTTCCATGTGTCCCCAGGGTGCGGTACACTGATTTTGCTCGAAGTGCAATTTAAGATTGATGAATTCACAGGTTTTAAATCAACTGCAAGCATCCGGGCTGGCCCCTTGATGGAGGCTATTAACTTAATGAAACTGAAAAGCTGTGAAGTCAGATAACAGACATTAGAGTCTTTATTTACCTAGAGATTTAAGGAGACCTTTCTGAGGTAGCACACAACTTCTTTTTTGAAAAGTGTAAGCTACTGCCTAACAGCACTTCCCAGGCACATGTACACACACAGAGACACACAGAGATGGGCTGCCAGGAAGGCACTGCGTGCTGACAAGTGCTTGTTCCCTCTCGTTGGCTGACAAGTGGCGCGTTGTGGCAGAAGAAGAAAGGCTTCTTTTAAAAGTACAGGTTCTGCTCCAGAGGCTGTCCAGTACCAAAGGAAGGACACCCAGCAAGCATCGGGGTCCCACATAGCCAGCCCCCCAAAAATGAAGCAGCCAGATGATTAATGGGTGCTCTTGACTGGGTATATGCAAAGTCACTCAGCAAGTCATCAGCCAGGTTGAGGGTAGAGCCCAGCTCTTTTGACCGCTGCACGGCTATGCTGGGCACAGGGCACTACAGCTTTCCATCACACACTTCAAAAGGATGAGCCAGAACAGATGAGCAAGCCGAGATTTAGTAGTAACTAGGATCCCCCTGCTCCCCACCTCATGGTTAATGCATACGGTGTAGCACGTGCGTGCTCATTCTGTGCACAAATGTTGACCATTTCAACTGCTATCCAAAGGACTCTCTCTGATAAGCTCAAACCTTATGTTTCCTGCCTTTCCTCTGCTTCCATACACAGCTACAGTGACAGGGTGCACGGTTCGAATGCTCCGGTGGCTGCACACGAAGCGGGAGAGGCTTGGCCATCTGGCTCATTGCTTTCGGGAGGGAGCGGGGAGCAGCAGAGCAAGCACCCAGCACGTACAGCAATCCCCAGGCCCCTGCTCACGCAGAGGCAGTGCTGCAGCCCACCCTGTGTGGCATCCTGCCATCACTGGCAGTACCAGGGAAAGAGCAAGGAGGACCAAAGTAGAGGATGGACAGCAAACAGATATAGTGACCCCCCCAGCCCCTCACCTCCTTGGCAGTCAGCTCAAGGAGGAGAGAGGGTGTTTGAAAAAAAAAAAAAGCACCAGCTCCAAGTCCCTGCCTTCACTGCGGCTAGCTTACGCAGGGCTGAAATCCCACCAGGCTTCACAAAACACACAGGTTTGTGATGAGAGCTGTTAGAGCTATGGAGTCGCCTCCTACAAGGCAGTAAGGATGTCCTGGTGCTTAGGTGACTTGGAAGAACAATCTAAGTGAACCACTGGTGGTTGGATGCATTTGTAGTTATGCCTCCTTCGTTCAAAAAGACCCCCTCTCTCACTCACTGAGGTGCAACCGGGGAAATTTTTTATAGGTCACTCCTATCCTGGAAACCCCACTGCAGAGCCTGGCATATCTTGCTCAAATGTACTTGGACTCCTCCCAGCACCAGACAGAAGGACTCTCAGTAGCATGTGATAGAGAATTTAAGTGTCAAAATAACTAAGGAGTATTAGGCTAAATGACATATGTTTCAATTTGCATGAGGCTGAGGACTATTCCATTTAAGCTCTTATGCCGATGATTTTTGCTCCTGTTCACCTAGATATAACCATGTCTTTTCAGGGAAAGTGCAGGGCTCACTTTCTGAAACAGTCTTTCTATTCAATTCTCTTCAGAAACAAAAAAGAGACAGTTAAAAGTTTACCTTTTAAACCCTTTCCAGTTTCCAGTTTTCTTCTCTTAGTGATGTAACACCTCTTTGGATTTTCCTGTGGGCTGAATGCATTAGTTAGTCTGTAGCAAAAGGACTACATTTAAATTCCAGAATAATCTTCCATCTGCAGGAAGTTGGAATCAAATATTATACCCAAGTTCTTGTTTATGGGCACAGAGGAAACACGCGCATATATATATATATATATAGCGCCAAGAATTCGTTGTTAGTATAATCAAAATCTTAACAGTGTAATCCAAGAATAACACTCCAGATCTGACTATAACAGAAAAAGGAAGAGTACTCCTGTACAGAAAAAAAAAAACCCTCAATAATAGTAATACTGCATTTTAAATGGTTATGCCCACACTTTTCAGTTTTCACCCCTTTTCTTGGTGTTATGTTCACCCTTCCACTGCTCTTCTGGGTCTTGATGGTGGTGGTTCTTCTTTGATGGGAAGGAATGGGGCTTGTCATGGTGTGTCATCAGCATTTGGAGTCCTTCGCTAGGAAGAACATGATGTTGATGATTTCTTCTTCCTCACTCTAGGATCCTGTTGGGGTCTTTTTTGTATGTCTGCTTTTACACTTTGCTCTTTCTTCATCAGTCTGCAACTCCAGATTACATCCAAATTTATTATGTATGGTGCATTTTACATATCCTAGATACTTGTTCTTTATTCTCTTTGTTGCCCAGAATAACTGTTTCTGTCCAGCTCCAGCTCCATTTGTCCAGCTGCATTTCTTTAACTGACTGTTGCTGAGTTGTTTTGTAGCCATGCAGCTTCCAGTGCCAGCCTGTGCCCCACCACTTGTCATTCCATACCTGTACTCTCCTAAACCACATCCTGTACCCCACTTCCCAAGGCCTTACATTTCTCTGTGCTACGTCATGATGTTAGAGTCAGAAATATGGTTATACCATGGAAAGATAAACAAAGGCAAAACAAACTAGCCGCAGGTAACTGGTCAGTTAGCAAAGCTGTTGTTAGGGCTAAACCAAGTAAAATAAATCTGAAGGCAGGTCAAGAAAAGCTCAGGCAGAGCAGGCCTGACAAACCTCGGCCCCGAGGTCTCGCAGACTCAGTACAAAGCCTGTGACCTGTTACTAGCAATGGCAATATCTTATTACAGGACTACAGGTTTGCCCAAGCTCTTTCTGGAACTTTTTCTATAAAGTAACTGGACTTTCAGCCAAAAGTGCAGAGCTTCACGCCTATGAAGCTGACAGAGATCCACCTGCTGCGCAGGCCCACTGGTGCCGTGTGGGCATTTTTTCCTTAGTATTGTTCTTCACTGTCACAAAAATCTTGAAGACCAAACACAAAGACAGGGAGCTTTTTCTTTTAAATCCCTGTGTCTCTCATTCCTCCTACCCGCTGTCTGCCACCTCTAATTAAAGTGCAAGGACCACGTCATGAGGATGGTGAAGTTGTATCCGGACTGCAAAATTTGTTTCCTAGCCCTGTCACCAACTTACCAGCTGACATCAGGCAAAAACAGTCTGTGCCCTTTGTTTTTCCCTTTGTAAGGAAAGGATGACATTGCTTGTGTATCTCTGTGGAACTTTTGGAGGAAGGACAGATAATGCATTGACCCAGATTTGCAGATATGCTCTGACAACTCAGACAGTGAAGGAAGTGGCTAAAACAGAGTAATTTTCTGACCAGTTTTTCACTCTTTGTGGTCCTGAGGTGGAGAAGAGAGAGCCTGCGGATCACCAAATGGCAAGCTTAGGTAGTCCTCGGGAGATTATCCCCCTGCAGGGGATGGTGAAAGCACAGTGATTCCCCACTTTTCCTCCCCACATCCCTCGCATGCATAGTGCCAGGGGTGGGCTGGGGATGATGCTCTAATCCACGAGACCTGTGCCAGCTGAGTACAGGGAACTCCTCAGCAGTCAGGTACCCATCCCCTCTGGCAGGACGACAGGATAGAGAAGGTCTGATGACCTTTCAGAGAAGCAGTAATAACAGCAATAAGAGGAGCCATCTCTCTTGCAGCCTGCCTCCCAGAGCGAGAATTTCTTGCAGAGGCTCTCATCCTAATTCACTGCTTCATGCCTCCAGGGCTGCAACTACAGAAGCATGCCATTGTGCTCAAAAACATTTCTAGTGCACAGCTGCTGGCTCCATTATTAGAAAATTGTGCATTATTCACTGGTGAGTGACTTGCATGTTAAAAGTCACCCACAGGGCCCTGTCCCCTGTGCACACAGGTTGGTGCAGCCTTTGGTTACTAAGATCCGGCACTTTGCTTCAAGCGGCTGCAGACCACGTTTCCCCTCCATCACTGCATCACGCTGCCCACCGCACTCTGGCCATAACGCCGTGTACCGGAGGGCTACTTCTGCTCATAGTTGTGCTGGTGCAAATGGGCAGTAGTCTTGCTGGGGATTGGTGGATATATTCCAGGGTGGGTGAAGGCAGAATTCGGTCTTCTCATTCTCAGACACATCTCCTGCAGCAAACGCAAAAAAATACTGTAATATAAGTAATTATGTCTCCTACATCTTACCCTTCAACGTTAGGCATAATTAGGGACCTGGGTGTAGTCCCATATCCTAAGTTAGGGTTGTAAATTTTGCCTTCTTAGCACAGCTGATAATAGGTTTTAGGGAAAAAAAAAAAAACCAAAACACAACACAAGAAAATTATAATCATTTCTGCCCCAATTCCCTGCTGGAGGCTTTTTTCCCTTTTCATTTTTGCAGAGCAAGAGAAATAGTAGACTGACTGACTGTCGCATTTCTTCTTTGGCAACTGGCCCCCCGTAGGCAGCACCCTTTCTCTTTTCCTTTCTGGCTGGGAATTGCTCCTTCCCGTGTCCTCACCGGTGCTTTTCGCCCTGCTTGGCAGAAGTAGCCGGTTCCCTGTGTGGCCCAGTCTGAAGTGGTATCACCACTGGGAGGGGGAATGGGACCCACTTGGCTTGAAGGCACTCTGGGCAACGGAAGGAGAACTCTGTAAAAGATAATAACCAAACCAAACCCATTATCATTTGTGAGAACAATAATTATTAAACCCACTGTGAACTACTCTAACCTACCCCTCCTTTCCCCAGTCTGCCTGGTTACACGTCCTAGGGGCAGAAATGCAGCTTGGAACAGGCAGCCACCCCAAACTGAGATCAGCTGGAGTTACCTGAGCACACGCCATGTCTGTGGGAGCAGCTGGGGGAACAGCCAAGCGCACAGGCAGACCCCTTGGGACTATATCCAGCCACTGCAGAGATTCAAGATCTCTGCCAGCTGCACTGCCCAGATACCTCGGGATAATTCAGCATTTACCCTGTAATACCCGAGGCGGATTTTAGGAGGTGTCACTTCTGTTTTGCCCAAGAACAAACCCAGAAAGCTAGCTACAAGCGAGCCCCAAAGAGGACTGCCTTCTCCCAGCTGTGAAGGAAAGGTCTGTGTTGCCTGCTGCTCAGGCAGGGTGACAGGCACATAGGGACTGTGCAGCCACGTACTCCTCAGAGCAGGGGAAGACCCCCAGCTTCTGGGTCTTTGAGCCGTTCACAGCCCTGCCCCGGCCCTGCCTTCCCCACCGTCTCCATCCCTGGAGGGGGGACTGGATGGTGCTTCTCCAGCCAGGCTGGCCCTGCCCCATGTGTTTAGTCTTTTCACTCTGCCATAGCTGGATTAACCCTCCCGCTCAGCTGGACAAGCTGATTAGTTAAAGAACTTGTTTCATCCCTCTCTAGGGCTTTATTTTTCATCTGTCATTTTCCTCTTTATTACCACAGTAAGCCTTTGCCTCTTCAGCTCTTTCCACGCTCCCCACTCACTGCCCCCTCCATTTCCCCTGCCATCAGCCCTTCCCAGCCTTTCCCAGCTGGGCTGAGGGAGCAGGGCCTTCCCATTTACCCTGGTGCGATACGTCCCCATATCCTTTCATCTCCTCCCGGCAGGCATTCCCTCTCACACAAGTTAATCTCCAGTTTATTCCTCCAGCGCTCTGCTTTCACGCTCCCTTCTGTTTCATCCCCCCGGGGCCACGTTGGCCCCATGCACAGGACCATGCCTGTAGACCCTGGTGCTCCTGCACATGCAAAGGTGGTTGGAGGCAGCCCATCGTCCTGGGGTCCGTCCTCACTGTGCATGGTAGGCTTGGGTCAGGAGTCAAGGAGGAACGTGTATGCAGGTAGTTGCCCTATAGAAAGCTTGCTCATTGGTGCTCGCTTCTGGCCAGCAGTTGCTTTGAACCACGAAACGGAGGCTCCAGGACCTTGCAGGCCATCGGAATGAGAGGGACTGACCCTGGCAGCCTTCCTCAGCCTTTTGCAGGGCCAGCAACACCACCCCCTCCACTTCCTTACTCATCTCAGCAGTTTGAACATGGCCTTATTTCTCCTTCTTGGCTCCGTTTAGGTTGCTGGTTACCTGATCCTGACCGTTGCTCCCTCCTCCTGCCACCTCCTCTCTCTGCTGTTGTCCTCCAAGTGGCCCTGCACGTCTTTCTCCATCTCTGAGAAATACAGATGAACCCTCCAAATGGTGGGCAAGTGAAATGTATCTTTAGGGAAAAAAAAAACCCAAAAAGAGCCTATAATTATGCTGCCCCTGTGGCTGCCAGCAACAGCCCTGATCGCTTTGATTGTACATTGTGACCCCTTTTGCCATGCTCCATCTGTTTGTTTTCATAGTCTGTGAATTTGCAGTAGCAAAAGGACCGTGTCTTCTTATTTGTATCTGCAGGGTCCCCTGTGCAATCTGCCCCAGTTCTGACCAGGGCCTTGCTCTACAGGAGACATAAGGAAGAATAACAATGAAGAGCGGGAGCTGCAGCCAGCAGCACAGCCCTACTTTGGGAGCAGAACAAGACAATTAAGGAAAGGATTTTCAAATAATCCAAATGAAGGATACAAGGGAATAAATATTTAATACTCAGTCATGCAGCTTCATCCTCTCTAATAATCCCTAATGTTTCTACAGCATCTTTCAGAAGGCAGCAGTGCATAAAGGGCAGATGCAAAATGAGGCAAAGATCCCCCCTCTTCCCCTAGTGGGATGGCGAGTGTGCAGCTACACCTGAGACACGAGGGAGTCCTTTCAGTGGGCAACCATATCCGTAACCCCATGGAGCCCTGTTGGAAGGATATATCCTGCTTAAGCAGTAGCTATGGCTATAGTTCCTATTCTTACTCTCCTTGACTCCACGGGCAGGATCACGCAGAGTTTAAGATTTGTAATATAGTAATACTCTGTTTAACATTAAATAAAACCAATTCATACTTTTTGCAACACAGTCCACGTTCCCCTCTGTCTGGGGACTCAGCAAGTGTTGTGAGGGGCAGAAGAAAGTATTCTTCATGTGGAGAGAGGGTGCACTGACCATAGCTCTCCTGCAAAAACTCTGCATCCCCCAGACAATTTCTCTGCCCTCCTCTTCCCCAGGCACTTTCGGGTGCCAGGCTCCACTCAGGAGTTCCCAGCACAGACCAGTGCCAGTATGATGAATACTGGTGACCAGGCTGGGTCAAAGGGGCATTGACGACAGTGGGAAGGGACAGACAGATTGCCGGTGGGTTGGACTGGCCAGAGAAAGAGAGAAGGACAGGCAGAGAGGCTGTGTGTGCATGTTGGAGGATGCAGGAGCCAGTGCCTGGGATACGTGCAGGTGGCAGTATTTTGTCTGCATGTGTGGAGAAAGGGGAGGATTTCAACATTCTGGTTTTTAAACCTTTTTCCCCTTGTTTGATTATCAGTTGCGATTATAAGCCAAAATTAACAAGCCATGCTCATGCCGGGCAGGTAATATCTGTGCGCAAAAGGAGACATATATACAGTAGGGAATGGGCCACCTGCAGGGTGTCTACAGCCCTCTTCCCTCTCTGAGTGCAAGCTTGGTCTAGTTTTCTTCTTCGTAGTCTAAGGCTAACCGCAAGCAGCTGGAGGGAGAGGGGAGAACTGTTACCAACAGGCTGCATCCCTGTGTCTGAGATTACATGAGTGTATTTGGGTGAAAAGAGATCCCAATGGCAAAGAATGGATCCAGATAAAATCTCACTCTGGGACCTGAAATGTTTATCGGGGATGGCGTTAGCTTCCAGAGGCTTGGACAAAGTTGCTGCTCTACCACATTCCCTTCACAAGCTCTCTGGATTATATAACCCTTTGCAATTTTCTGCAAAATCAAGCGTGCATATGGAGAAAGAACCCGCTTTGTAAGGTGTTCTTAAGGTGTTTTTCCATAACTCAGTTTCAGGTCCTGCATCCCAAGAGGAAGACAGGCTGGCATTTCAGAACAGCATTTTCCTTCAGCAGTTCCGAAGTGACCATGAGTACACACTGCATAGTGGCAAACTTGGGAGGAGAAAGGAGCAAAGTAAAGAATTGCTGCATAATCCAGGCTGGAAGTGACCTTCCGACTCCTGCTCATAGGATGGCTAACTTCAAAGCTGGGTTGGGTTACTCAAGGCCTTGTGCAGCTGAGTTTTTAATATCTTCAAGGACGGAGATCCCACAACCTCTCTGGGCACCTCTCTCATGACCACCCTCATGGTGAAAAATTTCTTCCTTATTTCCAGCTGGAATTTCCCATGCTGCAACTTGTGATGACTGCCTCATGCCTTTTCACCTCTGGGAGGAGCATCTTCACTATCAACCCTTTTAGGTAGTAGAAAACAGCAATTATATCTCCCCTTTGCCTTCCCTACTTAAGACTAAACAAACTGAGTTCCCTCAGCCTCTCTCTCTGCACCGTGTGCTGCAGCTCCCAACTATCCTGGTGGCCCTGCACTGGACTCCCTCCACTTTGCCAAGTTCTTTCTTTTACTGAGAAATCCCAGACTGGACACTGGGCACCAGATGCATCCTCATGAGTGCAAAACAGAGGGGAATAATCCCTTCCCTCAGTTTGATGGCCAGCTCAGCTTTCCAGATCTGCCCCTAATAAATCCATGTCCTGGATGTGTCCTCTGCAGTTCTGTGCTATGCATTGCATACATGTCAGAAAAGGGAGAGTTTACTGGTGAGTGTCAGGCAAAATTTATTTTTATACTAAAAAAATGAAAACATTTGAAATAATTAATGTTTGAAAATTACCAAGAGGAAAGAGATTTTAAATGTTCAGTAACATTTAAGGGCAAATTGTGTGTGTGTGCATGTGGGATGTAAGTGAGTACGTGGCTGAGTGGGTGTCAGTGGCACTAGAAAGGAATTCTTGATGATTTTTAAAATAAAAAACATTGAGGAGCTAACAGTATGAAATAGCAATTATTATGAAGCGTGATCTCATTTCTGAATCTGGTATGAATTTCAGGCTCTGCAGTTATTACATTTTGAATAAATAGCAATTAACATCTAAGGCTTTTCTATTTCTTTTCTTTTTTTTTTTTTAAACTCCTGGCTAACAGACAAACTTAAGCCATTCAAATACCTCCGAAAAGAATGTCAAGACCCCTACATCACCACTGATGGCAAAAAAAAATCCAAAGCATGTTGTCCAACTTTGAGATTTTGTTATATCTTCCTGGACTGACACACACTGATCACTCATGGGTTGTCATTTATTGCAGTGTGAAATGCCTGCAAATATCGTACTGACTTTGCAGTTGCTTTGTATTTCAGCTTCTCGTGGCCTCACTGCCAAGTTTAGACTTTTTTTCCCTTGTTTGTACAATAAGACCCGTGACAAAGTTTTGCAGACCATGTTCTACTGTCAGTGGCATCTGATCAGCTCCACTTTGTGCAATTCATTGCCAGTGATACAAGTGCATACATGAAGCCTCCAAATTGTGCCTGAAGCAGCAGATGTGGGATGCCCCCATCACCACTGGAACTTGTGAAAATGCAGTGTGGAAATGAAACATGGAGAGCTGGAGCTTCAGGTCACCCTTCCAGGGCTGTGTTGGTGCTGTAGGAGACATAACACTGAAAAACAATGAAAATGTAGTTACCAAAGAAAACAAACCTAATTCTCAGATGGTGACATTTCCTTTCACTGGAAAACCCTTTCTGACCTGTCTTCTTCCTCTAATGTCTCCAGTCAGGATGTCTGACATCTATAATTAGAAAAAAGCCTTGAAGATGAGACGAAACATCCACACCAATGAATGATCCCATTTTTTCAGTTTACGACCTCCTTAAAAAAATTCCAGTGTGTTATTTATTTCCTGTAGAACAAATGTAAGACAACTGACCACGTTCATGTTTCTTTGTTATCATCTGCAAGTCCTGTAGGAGCAGTCTGTGGACCCCCAGGAATCTGCAGAGCTCAGGTTGAAAACCATTGCAGTGATGTATACAGAATAGATACAGTGGCTGCAGAGCAGCAGTTGGACTGGTATTGAGTCAGGTATGAAAGCTTCTGAACAGACGAAATATTTCAGTATTAGCCTCTGTTTGATAGAAAGTGCTATTGCCGGAGGACTGATACAAGTTTCACTTCTAAAGAAGAAGCAGTACTACAGGACACTTGATCCTGAAACATATTAACCTTACTAAGCAAGTGGTGCAAATAGACTGAGATTGTGTGCTGGCTGTTCTTAAGATAACCACAAAAGATCTTCCACCCCTTTCCTTGGGAGGGTATTCCACAGCCAGATAGATGCTCAGTCAAGATTTGCTTTTAGACTGGATAATGCAGTTTACTGTTATTTTATCTCCCTGCCCCTGTTTTACATGTTGCCTCCATCTATACTTTTCAAACTCCTCTGAAACGTGCGGGGGTATGTGCAATCCCTCTGAGCGCGATGCTAGGGCTCCAGTTGTCCCTCTTCCTGTATGCCCACTTGCCTCCGCGTTACCCTCTGCCAGGCACAGTGGGGGATCTGGATGGAGGAAGTTTCCTGGAAAGTTTCCTCTCTGCAAGTGCAGGATATTCCTCCGCTGCTGCAGGGATGCACCCTCCGTTGCAGTTTTCAGAGGGCAGAAGCAGGGAGCTGGGTGGCGTTACTGAATCTCTAATTCGCTGCCATTAGCAGGGGTCACTTTCAAATGCTTCTCCCTTAATGAAGCGCTGGCTGTTCCTTCCTGGCGTTTCATTAAAGCGCAAGCGGGAGCAAGCAAAGATGCACTGGAGTGAAAACAGGGAGAGAGGGGCCCCAGCTGGAGCCTCTGCCCTCCCTCGGCCCCTTCAGCCTCTTGCAGCTGGACCCCTCCCCCAGCTCACAAAAGATTAAAGCAACTATTTTTTGTTTTGAGGGTTTTTGTTGTTGTTGTTGCCGCCTTTTCCCAATGCCGTGCCCATCGTTCCAAAGAGAGGAGTGAATATTTGATTGCAGTAATTAGTTAATCAGTAACTGGCATAATTTTTTCCCTGATTAATGCTTTGAATAATCATTGCAGCCCTATCTGTAGGCAGTCCTGTTATCGGAGTCACTTTGAAAACAGCTTTGAAAAGATAGATCTGCATCCTTACAGATAAAATTAGACAGGTCAGATGCTCCACCTTCCGAAAACTGCTCCTTCATTGAAGTTGGTCAGGGGAAAAAAGAGATCAAAAACGCATTCTCTTCTCCCAGCTCACTCATTTGCACTTCCCTGTAAGTACCATGCTGGAAGGACCTGCGGAATGAGTCCACATGGAAAATTTCAAGCTCACAGGGCAGATGGAGGCACAGGATGGGCCTTTCTGGAAATGAGGACCAGGAAAAACATTCATACAAAGACTAACCTATCTCTGTCCCTAGAGCTTTTTTCATTGCTCCAAGGGAATGCTGAAACAGAGGGACCACATGCTGATCTCAGGGAAGGGTAAGCTCAGTGTGGACTCTGTCTGTTTAGACATACATATATTTAGTATATGTGTATATATAATATATTATATATATAAGATATATATTTAATATATTTTTAATATATGTAATGCATGTTTTATATATATAAAACATGCACGCACAAGAAAAACATTAAAACTAACTTCATAGAAAGAAAAGGATGCAATCTCCTCCTCCCTGCAGGAGTAAGTCCAATTCCTAAAGCAGTGTTGAAGTTCAAAGTCAGCCTTGCTTTGGAGGGATGAATAGCACTCACTGGGGATTGCTATAAACAGGCCTGGGTGGGAATTTTTCAACTCCAAAAATTTTTTGTAACAAATTATTAATTCTGAAAAACTGAAACTCTCCAGAAGAACATCCCAGTCTCAGGAACGGTCTTTTTGGCTCCTGGGTGGGATTTCTAAGAGAAATGTGAGAGAGACAGTACAATTGAATATATGCAATGCTCAGAATGCTCAACAAGAGGCAGAGCTCAATGGCAAGGGTCCAACTTTCAAAACCATGGCCTCCCCAACTGAGGTGGGAAACCTGGACCCCAGTTTTACTCATCCCTGATCAGTGCTGAAGTCTCCTGCACATGAGCTATTCTGAGGGTCTGCTCCCAGTCTGTCATCTCTCACAAAAAAACATGGAAGACTGAAAGTTTTCACTTTTTTTCCCACTACGAATTGGGGATATTTCTGAAATCCTGAAAATGCTGGGAGGATGGGATACCATTTCCTGACAGCTCCACCTGGGCCACCTTGCAGAAATTATAACATCTGCAATGGGCACATCAGTAGTTGTGTGATGGGCCCATCAGCAGCTGTGACTTCATCATCAGGTCACAAAACCTAGATCAAGAAGACAGAGGGTATTTTCTGTTTATTTGACAGAACTCTATTGGTTTTTTATCAGTCACTCTAAGCTATCAACAACAGCCATGGGAGACTAGTGATCCTTGCTGTGTCTGTTATCAGTGGGTAGGTAAACACATCATGACCTGCTGCCATTTTTGCTAGAAGACAAGAGTGAGATATGTGCAGCAGGTGGAGAAAATTCCCCCTCTGTAACTGGAACTATCACCACAAGGATGAGCTGGATAGGATAAAATAGAGACGTACCCAAGCATCCTTTCCCACGTACAAGTTGAATCCCTTCCTTGAGCCAGTTCTCAGAAAACCACAGTACTGATGCGTATCAGGTGGAAATCAAAGGGATTTTTAGATTAAAGGAGAAGAGAGAAGCAGCAGATTTGTGTGAGGACTGACACTACATCATTCAGAAGAGCTGGACCCAGCTACACTGTGTGACCCCACAGACATTAGCAGGAAAGGGTTGAAGGAACCTCCTCTCTGAGACTAGGATTTCCTGTAATATGCACAAAGAAATATATTTAGTAATCTTACAATGTGATACCACAAGTAAATCAGGAACAATGCAATACAGTTATGATCAGGCCATCTTATCTTTATCTAAACTATGTCCTCAGTTATGTTAGAAGTAAAAAATTATATCTACTGGCTTCTTAGCAATGAGGCCATTTCTTCTGACCTTTTGCCCATAGGATGCCTCAATTCATTTGTCTCACACCTCCAATATTTCCTGGACATTTAACTTCCATTTAGCCTACCTAATGCTGAGCTGACAAAAGCTGTCTTGGTAATGGGTACTCATATGTGCGAAACTACTACCTATACTCCTATCGTATTCTATCTCTAATGATTATTGTATAATATTTCCTACTTTCTCTTATGCTTAATACTATACTTAGACCTACTAAAAGAGTCAGGATTAAATGACATGTGAACAGCTATCAAAATGGATAATACTATTCCTCTTGCATCAGGAAGACTCCCAGAGTGATATGGTCTGGCTAGCTGGTGCATTTGTAGTCATGAGAAACCAAGCAGGCAGATACCTCCTCATTTCTGTCTCTGGAGAAAAGAGAGTTGCTTAGAGCTGCTTTCTGGCTGCTTAGCATGCACTGGCCACCTATAGGGGTGAATAAAGTAGGACCCAGACAGTGAATGGAGAGGACCCTTGGACAACTGTGTTTCATTCCTGGACTTGGAAGAGCCAGGTGGCTTACTAGTAAAGCCAGTAAAAACTGTGAGATTCATTCTTGCTTTTATGATTTCAGAAATAGCTCTCATCTTCCAAAGACTGTTTCTGCCTTAATAATCGACTGGGTCCTGCCACTGTAGAGATATCTGCAGAGGGGAGAAGATGATCATTTACTGATGTTTACTCACTCTCCTCCCAGTGGGGACGCACCAAAGACAGAGGGTCATGGACTCCCTTATCTATTTATTTAACTAAGGGAATTTGTGCCTGGAGCTGCCCAGCAAACCCAGGGCTCCCAGACTGGGGAGAGCTAGGGCTGCTGTCCTGTCCCTGCTGGTGGCAGCTCCACAGCCCCTGGAGACTCAGACTTCACTGGAAATGCAGGGAGCAGAAGTGGTGTTAAATTTAGACCACATTAATTTCTGCTGTTTGAGGGAAGAGGGAGCAGCTGCCTATGCCCTGGATCCCACATCTGAGCTGTCTCTCCCTCACGCTTGGATGCTTGGGCATGCGGGAAGTCTGGGAAAGGACTAGGGCTGGCAGCAGAGGCAGGAAAGCTGGAGGACCTCTATCCACTCTCATCCCCAGGCAGAATCTCCCCAGGCTTGGATGTATTTTTAATCTGTTCCATCAGCAATAACAAACACAGTCAGAAGAAGTAATAACAGGGATTTTGCTGTGTATGAACTTGTTATCACAAAATGTAATCTCTCGATCAAATTAGAGCTGTGTTCAGACATTGTGTTCACTGACCTTGGGCTCATCAAGAGAAAGACATTTCCTTCCAAAGGTGGCCTGTTCTTCACTCAGCCACCTAAGCACTTTCCCCTTGTAACTACCTCTTTAATCTGTCAATGCCTAACCACACCTGCCTAACTCTGGCTGAGTCAACAAGTAAGGTCAAAGCAGCTTTGTTACTTCTGTGCCCAGGCCAAATTCCAAGCCAGAAGCGTTACAGTCCACCCTGGATTTATCTTATAGTTTCAGATGGCCAAGAGTACCTCTTCTTTTCATATTCTTAACTGATGTGTAGCTATGAACTGAAAAGCGACTGCTATACTTGACAGCAGGGCTAACTGAATTTCAGTGCTGGGCAGAGTAATACCAGTATGCATGAAGTGTAGTAAGTTGGTGAAGTTTGTTAGATATCTTGGGTGTTAGACATCTTGGGTGGAAGACATTTACTCATCATTTACCGAGGCATAACTCCTCAGGCAATCAGTTCAGGATGTCAGACATCCTCCATCCCAGAATGCCAGTGCTTAACAGCTCACAAGGAGCAAACAGCTACTGCACCTGCTTGCTTGGCCAGTGCTCCTTACGATGAACGTTTGGGAGGATTCCTTCCTGACCTCTAAGGCTGATCAGACAATTCCCTGATGCAAGCAGGCTGGGTCTTTGTCCAGTGCTCCAGCAGACTTGTCCCAACCCACCCAGCAGAAGTTATAGGGCAGAGGTACCAAATGACCCTGCCATGTCCTTAACTTGCCAGCATGCATAATTCATCATCCTCAGATAACCTGCAGTCCTTCCACCCTTCTGTATCAGCATTTGCAATGCAGAGCACTCCTTTAATTTTATTTATTGAGAGACTGATTTGCACAGCGGGGCATCACTTTGTTTATTCTCCGCTATCGTTGTTACCTTTAATGAAGACAATGAAGAATTTAAAATAATAATTAAAAAATATATCTCCCTCAGTTACCGTGGCAACAAGCTGGAGCTTTTTAATGCTGCCACATATTCCATCTGTTTCTTTCTTTTAAATGACAAAACAGCTTCCTCCCATACCAGCATTGCATGGAGGAGAGGAGGTTCTCAGGTGGAGGAAAATAGAAATTCCAGCTAACAAACAACACGTTACTACCCTGAAGGAAAGACACTTTCTAGTCAAGAGTGGTTTCATTCCACCAATGCTGTCTAACAAGGTTTTCTCTACACAAAAACGGGCACAGGTCTGTTAGCAGCCAAGCCTCCGGGACTTCTCTCACTCCTCCATTGCCAGGGCAATGGGTACAGTGGTGAATGTCTCCCTCCCTTATCTCCATCTCAAGCTAAATCAAACTCTATCACCTGAATGTCCTTCAGCTTGGTGCAAGTCTAGACCTGGGTATGACTCAGACCAGTTTGGAAGGCAAAGAGCAAGAGCATTCTTGTAATACTGTGAGAGAGATGTCACAACAACATGCTTTCCAATAGATTTGAGGGGTGTGGACTAGGGGTAAATAAAATATCATAAAATTATTATTTTCTAGCCTCAAAGTTTCCCTCACTACTCTCTCTCACCCAGATTTCCTGAGTGGACTTTTTTCTCTTTCTCCTCTTTCTCAGACTCTGTTTTGGGGCTTATCCCAGCCCATCCCTGTTCCCAGAAATCTCGTAGCTCTCTAAAATGAACTCTGGTCTTCTCTATTCCCTTGGGCTCTTAGTTTTGTTGGCAGATAAACCCTCTCCCCCTAAAGGCTGGCTGTCTGCCACTGCTCAGATGTATATCACACCTGCCTCCTGCTTAGTATCTGACTCACAGTTTAATCTGGAATCATTTGTTATACAAAGTCTCCATCTGCAAGATTTTGCTCTTACTTGTATGGATGTAAAGCCAGAGCAATTCTCCCAGATTTGGTGGAGATACTCTGCCTTTTATGCTTGCGTTACCAAGAGCAGGACTATGCCCAAAGGTTCCCCTTGGTCTTGCAACTGATGGTCCACAGAGGAACACCAATGGACAAAACTGAATGCTTAGAAGGAAAGCTGGGAAGTGACCTTACATGCACAGCAAAAGCAAGCCTTATCTTCAGAAGTATCTTCAGAATCAAAGAGGTTGTGGTCTCTCTCCCTTTCTCTCCAGCTTCGAGGGTTGCTTTTTTCCCCCTCTATTATCTAAATGTCTCCTGTAGTCTTCTGCCTTCCTTGGTAGTAGATTTTACTTTTTTCATCTTGTGCCCCAGTGTTTCTCCCAGCGTCTAGTTTAACCACCCGGAATTTTAATTTTAGACAGGCTGTGTAATGTTTTGGGGTTTTGCCTCTTCTCATACAGTCAGTTTATTGGTTCCTTCTGTCCTTCCGAATAAACAGCAGATTGCAGCTGGGAGTGGAGGGGAAAGCTTGTTGGCTGTTTCTCTCTGGGAAGCAATCTGAGAGTCCACCCAGTGATGGAGCAGCAACCAAGCCTGAAATGAGAGCCAGCACCTGGCCAGGAGAGGTTGATGCCTTTCACTTCTATATATATGGATCCTGGCTAGAGCCAGGTCTCCTCTTGACCACTACTAGCGGACACCAGAATACCATCATGATGGCAATCTCTGCTTTGGAAAGATTCAGGGAAGAACAGCAGAGAAATGAGACAGTCAATAGCAGGGATGTGTCTACAGAAAGCCTGGAGCTCACAGACTGGAGTGGAAGAAGGTGCTGTAACACTGACTGAAGTTGCCTCAGGACACGACTAACAGGACAGGCACCTGGTGGAGTTGAAGGGACAACTGTGTAGTGGTTGCAGTGTAAAGGACTGTGACAAAAGCAGTAAGACTGGTGTGAGTGGAGGATGAATAGGAAGGTCTGGGTATGGACACACAAGAAGGAACAGCAGAAGAGCTATAAGAACAACATATATTGATGGCACCAAAATGAGGAGATCACCAGGATCACAGCATGTCTACAGGTAGTTTCTCAAGAAACGCAGAAAAATAAAGGACAAACTAAAACAAGGGATACGATTTTTTTTTTGTTTTGATTAGCTCTGGTGTTCTAGCCCTGAAAAATGTCACTGCAGAGGCAGAAATACCATTAGCCTTTCTCTGCCATGCAGAGACTGAGATGCTCCTTCTCTCCTTCTTCTCCCCTCATCTTACCCCATAAGAAGGAGGTTCCCAGAAATGCTGTTAGTTTTCTGGAGAAGACAGGGAGTTTTGAGAGCAGCAGGGATGTTTGCCTGTAACCTTGATGAGCCATGGAGCCAGGGCTGGGGAGTGGTGAAGCTTGTCTGCTGACCAGCCCAGTGTGGGAAGCACGGTAGAGAGTTCCTCAGTGAAGCAAGAACTGGACACTGTTGGATGAGAACCAGAAAGGCTGTGTGGCCTTTTAACAACTGGGATGGAAGAACCACCCGACGAGTAGTACAAGATGGAAAAATTGTGCTGGTTTTGTGATGCCTTGCCTTGGGATTTCTAAGGGCAATGTGCAGTCTCTGAACGATAAACTACCAGCAATGTGGTTAATATCAGCCTTAAGAGATGCTGTGATGAAACCTTTGAGGGGCAGAAGGGGAAAACAGATCTGTAACATTTTCTGTAATATCACATGTGTGAGCCAGGAGTGCTTGGGGCAGAAATGCCACCATCCTGCCTTGGGCCTGCTGTTTCACAATTGTCCATTACAGGGGATTTTACCCTTCATCCTGAGGTGTTCCTTTGTGTCCATTGCAATAAACTGGGCCCTGGAGCCAGATGGTCCCATTAGCAGTCCTGATGCTGGCAAGACAAGAGCACAGCAGTTGGTGCTTTATTACTTCCTCCTTTACATTGTGTATAACTGATGGTTGTGCTGCTAAAGAAGGACAAATATGATAAATAACCATGGAAAAGAAATCTATGGAGATGGATATTCTACTGTAAACCATATGTCTCTGTCCAGGGCTACTGCACAGTCATTACTGAAAACAGCAGGGTAATAAAAAGCAAGATTTCCTACATTTTCAATAATGTTTTCTGACTACCTGAAATATCAAGTGTTGAGAGACTGGCTAGAATTTCAGCCCTGGAGGCCAGACAAAACCTCCTCATGTCACGCCTTCTGGGACCTTTCGCTAAGAGGAGGGAGCCATTGCTGTCGGCCAGTGCTTGCCTGGCACCAGACCGTCCTTCTCCTGCTGGTGGTGAATCTGCACTTCCAAAAGAAGCCAGTTTTCACTGCAATCCTGGTAATCATAAAACTAAATGTATTGGCCCTTGGTATTAGCTGTGCAAGGACAGAAAACTTACTCAGAGGAAGAACAAATACATAAATTGAGGAAAATACAGAATACTAGTGCCAGCAAAGAGTTAAATCCCCAGTTTCCCAGGATCCCTGATGACAGAGTCAACTCATCAAATTCCTTTCTCACTCACTGATGAGGATGTCCTATGGGGACACCCATCTACCAAACTCATGGCTAGGCATATCAGTTCAGGTATTCCTTTGCAGATCTTCTTCTAATCCCCACAAAATCACCTGCCTTCACTTTCTTAATCCAGCTAATTATTCACCTCAATTAACACCCATACAGGGAGGATTTACCAGAGGCATTTCTGCTCTAATAATGCCCTGACCATCATCTTTTGCCTCAAAGTCTTCTGTGACAGCTGTCATTGTTAAGCTTTCAGTCTACGTTGGCTCTCTGAATTGCTTGATTTATATCTTCTGCAGCAAATCCTTACAGGATGAAAGCTAAAAGTGCTTAGCAAAGCAAGGACCCAGATCAATGAAATCATGAGTAAACACAATATGCTCCAAGTTAGAAGCAATGCTGTCCCTTTACCTGCATCCAGGGAGACATGGTGAGTGGGCAGTTAATTAACTGTTGCCCCCAAACACGAATGTCTTCTGCAGTTCAAAAGAAATGATTTTTAATCTTACAAGTCTGAAATCCAAGGTTATAGTGTTTTATTGCCTTGTCACTCAGAGCAGTATGGGTAGGGAATCCATACAAATGGAAATAGTCAGAGTCATTTCCTCCTCTACCTGAGTAAATGGAATAAAGAGTCCTTCCTCCCTCCGAGCTCTGGTTCTTGGGCATTGGCAAGCTGGGAAGATTACCTTTTTACTAGCAACTACGGATGTAATGGGAGTTTTCAGTTGGATTTCTGCCCCACTGGGTTCGTTGAAGTGAAGCATTACAGAAGAGAAGAACATCTGCAATCCCTCCTTCCAAGCCTTATCATCTTCTCCCAGCTGCTAAGAGGAGCCAAAGGATTTGTTCCCCTACCTGTCTTCCCTGAGCTATTTTTCATAGTGGACAGAGAAAGGCTTAAATGTTACAGATAGCTGAAAATCTTGTGGCATCAACATGGAATGGCTGTTTCTGTTCATGCTAATAGCCCGAAATGAACAGCAGCAGAAGCAACATGCCATTGTGAGCCTCGCTATGGTCCCTTTAGTGTCAATCAACTGAAAAAAATGAAGCAACGTACCTGATGTCAAATAGAGTCCAAGGCCTTTTTGGCCCAAATTTCCCACTGTTACTAAGACTGCTTTGGCACCCTCAGTGGTAGCAATGGGAAGTGAGAAGGCTCATCCAGACAGTTGCCAGCGTTGTTAATGTGTTGTTTAGCAAAGCTGGACCTCAGTGGCTGTATAAGATATTTGTGTGTTATGCATAGTGAGGGGACCTTCAAAGCCTCTTGTGGTGTTTGAGACCATTTGGCTAACAGGTCCCATTAACTCAGCTCTCTGTGATAGCTGGGAGCCCACAGGTCAGTGTCGCATAGCCTTTTCTTCGCCGTATGGTTTTGGAGCAGCATTAAAGGTGACTAGCATCTGACTGTCTAACTGCTTTCTGTCTGTTAACCAAAGCAGTAGATGAATGCACAGCATCCTATACATGTGAGCTTTTGGTTGGAAGACCTCTCAATCTGGCCTTCTACAAGTCCTTCCACATATTTGGTCCCTTCATGCCCTGACTCCTTTTTTCTTACTTCTTCCTTTTATTAGAATGTAGCTGCCTCTGCTGGGATGAGAAACCAGCTACATTATACGTCTGCACAGCAAGCTGATTATTTTCATTCTCACATCAAGTAATAGCAGTAAATGCAGATACTTGGTGCAAGAACGTCTGTCACTGAAACCCATCACTGGAGCCCTGGAGCCCTCTGCTCCGCACCCTCCTCCGTGCAAGATAGGTATTTGCCAGCAGACATTTGCATGTGTCCTCTCCACAGCCTTCTCTGTAATGAAGTGTGTAAGGAGGTGTTCAGCCAGGCCTGTGTTTGAATTGTTCACCTAACAATAGAGAGAGTGACCTTTTTCAAAAAAAAACCCCAAAAAAAGGATCCAGTATATTAATACTTCAAGAGATGCATTTGTTGGAGACAGATTGCAGGGTGCTCCTGAGAAGTTGAGCTTGGCTAGTATTAAGTGTCAGGGCCTAAAACTCAGTTTCCATGTTTTTCTGCAGATATGTTTTTAACACCAACCATGATTATGCCTTGGACTGGCATCCTAGGAAAGCAGATGGGTTCTCCTGGCATCAGGTTTCCTGGGCTTTTGGCTGTTGGAGGCTACTGCATCCTGTTGTGAAGGGAATGTATTTTCCAGTGCCATAACGGGATTCTATCTATTTCCAAATATAATGTTTCCCTCCTAATTCTCAGGCATGAGGCACTGCCAGGCATGGCTCAGCCTGACACCATTTTACTACAACGCACATGTGAAAATAGCCTGATTTCTGCATTGAGTTTCCAAGCCAGGAATTAATTGAGCCAAGAACAAATAAATAATTCCTTGTTTATTCTTAAGCTTTGCTGCTGTTGTCAGGCCTTAACAGGTCAGGGAGGAAAATGGCTCTCTGTGCCTCAAAGAAAATATTACTATTACAGAAAATTAATAAATGGCAGGACTCCAGCATGGGAAAAGGTCTTGTCCTCCTCTTTGTAATTTACACTAGTGTTTAGGAATCTCTGCTCCTTAACTACAAGTGGCTGGACTATCACTACTACTTTTTAAAACAGTGGACAACTTTAAGCCAGAAATCACAGAAAAGATAAGATGCAGACCTTCCCTGGAGTTTTCTCCCACCTCAGACACCACAGAGGTTCCCCATGGGGAAGCTGTAGAGGTCACGCTTGGCTTTAGGGGCAAATCCAGGGACAACATGCCTGGAAGCACTGAGCTTGTGAGCTGAACACATACGTTTCCATGTGGAAGCACCTGGGAGTTAGTGTTCAACAGAGCATCATTGCCTCAGTAAAGCCACGGGACCTGAACCACAACCTCCTTCTGAAGCTCTTCTTCCTTTACCGCCACAGTAGGAGGCAACAGGAGTTGCTGGTCACTGCAGCTCAATATGCTCGCTTCATTTGTAGGTGCTTTCAAAAAGTTCTTTAGCTTGTGATTCCATTTCTGATCACCAGGAAGTTTACACTTGGCTTTACATCTTGGGTGAGAATCAATCTGAAGAGCGGGGACATATCCTAGCAATGTGAGCATTGCTTCTACATGGTGAACCCTGAAAGGAGATGTTTCCTTGGGGCTCAACCTCCTCTGTTGCAGGCTTCTTCTCTTTGGCAGCTGGGGAGAGTCTCCATGGCCTCTGTACCTCACAGCAGAAGATACGCAGCTCGGGAGCCTAGCTTGTGTCCCACCAATGGAGACATATGACTGCTAGCACCCACCTCTGGCTGGGCAGTAGCCTCTAGTCGTGTGCTTGAGCTCCCTACACTACAGGGGCACTGCAAAGGCACCCTCTTGGCTAAGATCGCTTTTAGGAACAGGCTTATTTAGAGGGGGCCCGTGGGGACACACCGCAGTCCTGCTGCAGCAAGGGAGGTGCCCAGGCCATCTCTCCCTGCTCAGGGCTGCTCGGGATGCTCTTCTTGGTGAGACAAGGGGGCTGCATCCAGACTCTACTCCATGCCTCTGCCAGCCCTCCCTGCCCATAGTGTGTGGCTACTGTTACTGCAGTGCTTTTACCCTGATATTTTACATTTCTATTCTGCTTTTAGTTTTAACATTGTTTGATGAGCAATGGGCCCCTTCCAGAGCGGTGGCAAGCACCACTGAAATAATTCACAATTGGTAGAGCTCACCTGTCTTTATGTAACACATAATTTTCCCCCAGCCTTGAGATGAATAACTTGTGGAGAAGAACAAAGTGGCCGTTTAGTGGTGTCCACTAAAATTCTGCAAGATTATAGGGCAAAAAGCAAAGTGAAAACCTGCACTAATCAGAAGTGTTAGGGAGATTTAAAGAGCGGGACTGTAATTAACCAGGCAGGAATGCAGCCCGGAAACCCTGTTTGGTGCCCCACTCTCTTTAGGAAAGGACCTGAATTTTCTGTGTGCAGCAAATAAGGGGTTTACCAGAATACTAAGAATATCCCCATCCTTATATGACAGCACATCCTTGGTACAAATAGAAAGGTATTGCTTGCCACCCACGGTCTATTGCCCTTGCTACTTAAAGACCCCAAGCACTTTGCATTTTGCCAGCCACTTGGAATATATATACTAGCTATAAAATGATACTTAAAGAGTTCCTGCACTTTGTACAAATGGCTATTTATGACCTGCCATCAATGTTGTTCTACAGAGAGGCATGGGGAGGGGGGATTGATGGAGCACTGAGCCTAATCTATCAGTCACTTTGCTACAAACTCTAAACAGATTTTAATTGTGAGGCCAGATTTACTCCAGCCATCTTTATAGCAAACATGTCTCCCCACTGAAATAGAGAAATACTTTATCCTGAATGCTCTTTTGCAATGTATATATTGTATCAATGTCAATAAAATATTTGTCACAGCAAAAATGTAAGCCTGTCTGCTGCATAACAGAGAGCCCCAATGGAAGGCAACACTCCCAGATTTAATGCTGACTAAACTTCTCAGTTTCACAGGAAATTAATGGGGCTGGGGAAGAGCCTTGCAATTAGAGTAGCAGGGCTACAAATTCTTGCCTTGCTGTTGGCTTTCTTTATTGGAAAGATCTCAGTTCCCCGAGCAGGACTGGGCTGACGGCTGGAATTGCTGGGAGCTTTTATTTCTCCTCAGAGCAAGAAAAATAAAGCCACTGGCATGACAAGCTTGCCTACACCTCCATTCCCTGCTCTGCCAGAGCACCCCAGGTTGTTCCCCACCCAGAGCAGTGGATTTACTCCCCGCAACCCCGTTAAACCATGGCATCACTGCTGAGACTGCCAACATGGGAGCCAATTAGGTGGTGCTACAAAGATGTTGATGCCTGTGGTCTGAGATCTATTGGCTCATCTCAAATATCCCCTGAACTGCCATGAAGTGGTAGCAGCTTTTAATCACTGCTGAGCTTGACGCAGTTCAGATCATTTCCTTGAGCTATCCAGTCCTTTTGTCCGCCTCACTTCCATGATGATTAAAACTCTGTTTACTGCAAGAAGACACTTTCTTTAAATTTTATTCCTTTCCTCATCGCTAGCTATAACAGAATTGCTCCTGAAGATCCTTAGGTTAAGTGACTTTCATGTAACACGTCCTTCTCCCATGGTAGACCTAGCCTGCCACCTCAGATCTCTGGACAGCCCAGCACAGTCACCATGCTCCAGACCTGGTCCCCAGCCCTGCCACAGCTCAGCTCTCTCTGATGCCTAGAGAGGCACCGAATTACACTGGTCTCTCTGCATTACCGCAGACAGACCCTCTCTGCTGCTCACAGATCTGTTTCAAACCAGGTAGAACGTTTTTTCTTTGCAATTCCTAATGCACCTGCTAATGATACATAGTGCAGACTAAAAGTGCCCAGCACAGCCTGAAAGATTGTTTAGGCAGGAGAGGTTGGCCTCTGGGTCTCCCGGGAGGGCTGTGCAGGTGAGAAACACATTCTCCACAATCAACTGTCCGGGGCATGCAGGCGTCATCTTTATCATCTGTGAAGGTGAAAATCCTACCAGTCCCATCACATCCACATTTGTGTTTTTCTCCTGTGACATTGTGGGTACCACTCATTCATCTGTTGTGATTTTCAGTTATTCACACAGCTGATGGCACAGGACTTTAGTCTAATTAACCTGAATGGATGCTGGCGTGCTAAACATTGTGCACTCTGATTTATAGAGGATACCTCAAACGCTTATCCTTGCAAGGCTTTTCAGAATCCAATTTGCTTTTCACTTTCTGCTGTTTGCTTGTTCCTTGGCATTTCTCTCTGATGGGCAATGAAAACAGACGCCTGGCTTTCACTTCAGTTTCTAGTCAGGTTTACTTTCTGAATTTTGTGCGCTAACAGAGTAACATTTGTGTTGCAAGCCCCCAAAGGGGATCTTTCCTTGTTTTTAAGAATGTTTCTTTTATGTGATTTTTTAAAATGAATTGCTGTGCAATATTTTTATTGGTCTGTGGTAGTTTTTGGGCAGGCTTATTTCCAGCAAAAGCTGTACTGGGGGTTAAGCCCTAGCCTTGGCGCTTCCCTTAAAATTGTGGCCCCTGGGCCATGGTTGTATGAATCTAAAACATTCATCACAGGCTTCCTGTGTGCATGAAGGGAAGAGCAGATACTGACAGTCTCGTATCTCTATTTCTGGCCAGCCTTGCTTGGTATCAGGGCAGCTAGTTCTCAAATCACCAGACGAACCCAGACTTCTGCACTGTGTGATTCAGAGAGGTCTGCCAAAAGAAGAAAATAGTAGGTCAGTGTTGGTCCTTCTGCATTAACCTGTCGATGTTCGTTGCACAGGCGAGAGCCTCGTCTCCTGGGTGATATTGAACAACCCAGGGATGACTCCAAACTCCTCAGGCTTTGCTCTCGCTGGGCTGGTGGCACATTTCACCCTTCTCCCGTTAGTGGTGAAGTGAGACAAGGGGCATATGGATGCGAAGATGAGAAGGGATCCCTGTGAGGCAGGCGATAGTTTGGCAGTTAAATTTACCATCAAAAACACTCTAATGTATTCTAGAGGCATTTCAAGTGCACTGCATTAAGCACAACTGGTAGTACAAAAACAGAGCAGAAATATGCCTTTGATTTCCTTGCCTGTGTTTTATTGCTCTAGTGTGTGCTCTGTAAACCACGTGAGTGTTTGCATCCAGGATAAGGCGTTAAGTGACAGTGCAATTCAGTGGGCAATGTTCCTGCCTCTACGCAGGAAGGTCGGAGGTTTGGATTTTCCTTCAAGCTCAGACCTGTTGGTAGGACAGCAGCAAAGCGCTGGAGAGATAAGTTGCTTTTTGGACCAAGCATTAAACACAGAAACATTGTGAGATGCAACAGGGTGAAAATGAGGACACACATCAGTCATTGCAGAAATGTTATAGCAGAGTATGTACATCTGACACATAACAAAACTTATTAAAATGACAGTACAAAGTCAAGCACTGAAAAATCAGGAAAAGGCAGGAATCTTAAGGCAACCATTAGTTTGCTCCCTTATGCGTTAACTACGTGGCTACACAGTGTTTTTCCTGCAGGGCCCTATTTTATTCACTGCACAAGGTAGGCAGTGCTAACTTAATAAATAGCATTTCGGTATTTCCTTTCTCCTTGGTGTTCGCTCTGCTGCCTGCACAGTTGGGTTCCTCATGTCCTGTGCCTCTCTCCCCTTTCTTGGTCCCTGTGCTCCCAGCCATGCTCCCTGCCCTTGTTGGTGTCCCATGCTAGATCCTCTTCTCAGACTCAACGCCGAGTCTTGCTGCCCCTTCCCATCAGTGCTTCCAAGACACCTTGTCCCATTAGTCTCAGCATCCCAACATCCTCCTCGACCTACATCCAAGGGTTGCCAGTGTCCCTGCAAGGTCCCACCATTATCTCCCCACCCACCCAACCTCAGCCACTGAGGACTGGCCTTCCACAAGACCCTCACCCAGCCAGCCCCAGTCAACCGCAGGGGAAGAGATGGACGGAAGGACCAAGGAGTCAGCACTGCATCCAGGGGCTGGGGGGGTTGGAGTGTGACATGGAGAGATGCCCTGCAGAGAGTTTGCATGCCAGCCTGGGCCCAGGGCTCTGCTGGACAGGCAGATCCCCAGTTCTCATCAGCCTCCAAAGGCTTAAAACACCCAGGGGATTCAGCAGCTGATGTCGCTCCTGCAGGCTGTGAGCCCGGGCCCCATCTGATCAAATGCAGAGATGTCCGTCTGAGCTAGTCATCTGATGGGCCTTTTGTAGTCAAGGTAGAGAAAACACAGCAGTCCTGGGGCATGATTCATCCGAAGCAGACACTTAATATAGGTCAGATGAATTGTTCCCCATGAGTGCCACTAACTGTAAACAGAAACGGAGCATATGAAGCTACGCAAGATGAAAGCCACACTGGTGGCCAGGAGGGGGAGATCACACCCTCACCTAGACACAGTCTCCCTCTCCACAATCCCAGCCCCAGCCTGCCTCCCTGATCCCACTTCCCTCACCCAGACCATTTTCCAGGCCCAGTCTCTTTGCTCCTCACGTCTCAGGCTTTCACCCTTCTCCAGATCCCAGCCCAGTTACCCTCTCTCCCTTGCTCTCACCAGCTCCCAGGTGAAGCTCCAACCCTCACCAGGTTCCTGTGCAAATCTGCTCCCCGAACATTCACTGAAAGCTGGTTCCACATGGCTACAGCCCTTGTACAGTAAATTCTGCATAGCCTGGGGTGTCAAACATGCCCAGGACTGTTAGGGGAACATTGCTTCTATAATCCAAGTAATTTCCAGTAGGCATGTCCAAACTGCAGTTTTTGGAGGCCAGATTTGGGGCGGGTTCATGAAGGGACACCTGGTGGATCCCCAACTCAAAGACTACCCAAGTGCTCAGTTTCAAGTCCTGTTTCCACAGCATGCAGGATACTGAACATTTAAAGAAAAAGGTCACCTTTATTTTTTAACATGGACAAAGGTATATTATTTTTCTGGCTTCATTCTTGAAAACTGCTACATCATTTTGGATGAAAAATTTACAAATACCATGTAAACATGAAAAATCTCTGCCCAGAAAAGGCCTTACATAACTGAAAATAAGAACTTATGATGGGAAATGCTGGACAATCTTAATTATATGTGAGGCTAACAACCTGCACATAAAGATGAGACACTGTCAGGAACTGATGTGTCAAAAGAAAAGATGTTAGAATAAATGCATTACATTAAAGAGTTGTAAATCACCAGTCTCTGATGGCCCAGGTTAAAAAATTCTGAAAGCACCTAAGAAAGAAATTTTGAAGGAAAATACATAATCTCTCAATAAAATTAGTTAGACAGCTGCAAGATAGCAAACATCAAGTCTACCATTTTCAGAAACACCAGGGTTACTTATCCCAGGAAATACAAATCAATACATCTTACTCTGATAAACAGGTTTTGTAATGAAAATTTAAAACATAATTACAGCACCACTGATTGAGATATGTTAAGGTCTAACAAGCAAATTTTCAACACAGAAAATCATGTTTCATTAGTCTATTGGACTTCTTTGGATTAAAAGGCAATGGAGAATCGGTTGCTACAGGCTATTGGATTCCTACAAAACTTTTGACAAAGTCTTTCTTAAGACAGAATTGCATAAACTAAGTAGCCAGAGGCAAAGCAACATCATAAACTAGAGCAAAGCTAGAAAGCAAGAGAAAATGAACAGAAATAAATGGCCAATTTTCGTTATGGTGAAACACCATTAGTGAGATACAATAAGGTTTAGTACCAGGGGATCATATTTTTTAACATAGTCATTGGTGATCTTGAAATGGGAACAAGCAGTATAGCAGCAAAATGAGCCAATGAGGTCCCTTTATTTAGCCAAGGCTGTGTAAGACTGTGAGGGCTGATCCGGGTGCCTGGGCTACTCAAACCTCCAGTGGGGCCACCCCCACCAGCAGGTCAGAACCCAGGGCTATGAACCTCTTTTAAAGCTATATTTGCCTACACTGCTTTACAAGCCTGCAGCTGCTGTGTTGCATCTTTCCAACTTTAATTCAAAGTACTGCTGGTCTTCAAACAAATGCTCCCTTAAAAATCACTGATATTACTTATGAAGCACAACCTTCCCTTCCGGGAAGCCATCAAGCACAACCCACGTTGTGCTCGCTCTGGACTGTGAGCATCAGCACTTGTACCAACAGGGGTCTTTTCCTGGAAACCTTTGCTTCAAACTCTGTAAAACTTCCAACGCATTTTTAAATAGCATAGCATCATGTATGTTTATAGCATTATAAAAATTAAAATAGTCTTTTTATTACCACCAGTCCACTCTAATCAAGGGTCAAGCCAACCCAGGTCCTTTGTCCTGGCACATTTGGATAGGAGACTCCTTAAACTCTGCAGGGGCAGCCAAATTGAAGCCAGTTGCTCTGTAAAGTGGCTGCTTTAGTGTCTCACGTGTCTCTGCTGTTGAATTCTCTGCTTAAAGTTGCTGAGGGCAAGGCACCTCTAATCCCAGCAGCTGGGCATGCATCCATAGGTCACAGCTCTCATGCTCTTGGGCCTGACCGCACTTTTTGCTGTGGCACAAACAAATCTCTTAGATAGTGCATATACTGGGTAATAAACATGCCTTGTGCTCCTAGGTATGCATCACTGCTGAGTGTGGGAAGCTGACGAGGAGACGCTGTTTCCCTTGGCCTCAGAAATGTTTCTCTGTTGGGATTTTCCTCTCTTCTCTGGTAGGTGGGAATTGCAACACCCAGGAGCTTTCAAAAGCTCTCCACCCACAACAGCTCCCCATAGCACTGCAAAGGGGTACGTAGGGAAGGAGCGGAGGAGGAAGAGGAGGCGACATAAACTTGCCAGGAAGCAGAGCCAGGAATGGGAAGTGTTTCCAAGCCCTCACCTGCAATGCAATATTCAAAATGGTCAGGCTGGTTTAGACACTGTACTTCTGTGATAAGGTTTGGAGGGTGCTCTGGAAAGAGCTGGACAGTCCCCAGCTTTGTATCTCTGCAGCATGATGGCAGTATGTTCTATGGCTGTTCATCTCCGGGCAGTGCCAGCCCCTGGGACACACACTGCCCGCGCTCTTGGATGGGGCTGTGTGTTTCAGAGGTGCTGCTTTCTCCTCTCTGTACGGTCATTTCCTTCTTTGCACACCGTGTCCTAAGATGCTCAAGTGGAGATCGTAGGGATCTTGGCGATCTGTCTGCTCATAATCATTAACTGTACGACATGCTGTGAGACCGCTTTCACCTCTTTTCCCCCCCTCTAACTCTCTTCCTTGCCATATAAGCCACCAGTCTTTCCTCCTGTCTGTACAATCTGATGTTTGAGCTCAGATTCCCATATGGAATTTCATATTTTCCGTGTTTGACTTCCACAAGGACCCTCCCCCAATACCACACTCTTAAGAAGTGAACATCAAATCGAGATTTTTTTCTGCTCTCAGACAGCAGAAAAAATAAATATTTACTCTTCCTCCGGCTATTTACAAAGGCAGGCAGACACTCCCCCGCCAGTGAGGGCAGGATGTAGCGAAAACCATACTTCGGGGCTCCTAAATAAAAGCAGCTCCACAGAGCGGCCGGCTGAGCTGAGCTCCAGCACCACTCCTCTGCCCCCCCTTTCCCTTCTCTCCCCTTTCTCCAAGTCCCCAGCTGCAAAGCAGAAAGGCAGCAAATCTTCAAAGGTCAAACACTGGTGCTGGCTTGCCGGGGCGGGAGAGTTTGGTGTCTGACTTGCGATGTGGGGTCATTTTCCTTAGTACCCAAGGCAGCATGACAGGCTGTTTCAAGGATGACACCTTAGAAGTAAGATGGATATTTGGGGGTCTGAGTTGGATGACAGCTGTCTAACAGATTGAAAAGAAGTGTAAGAGGACAGTCATGTGGCCCTGGCAGCAGGGGACCAGCCCCCTGATTAATATCTTCTCATGCAGGCTGGAAAGAAAGCCCTCCCCTCCTGTCTCCATATTTGACTGCCTTGGAGTCGGGGAAGCATTTTCTGAAGCTCCTCTGGCAGAAGAGCATCCCTCGCAGCAAGAAAAAAATGGTCAAAAGCAGGGCAGCTCTGAGGCATGGTACAGTCGGGTCCCCCTGGAGCAATGTGCAGAAGATACCAGCCTGAATGTGCACAGTTTAAAAAACTCAGCTGCCTAAAAGAAAATAATGTGCAAAGAAAATAATGAAGCTTCTGTATTTGTGCCATGAGTTTTGCGCAAGAGAGTCTGTATCTGGGATCACATGTGCTCGTGACTTTGTACCTGCTGTAAATAGTTGAGGTACAGGGGAGGAGAAAGAAGCCATCTTTCCCCATGCACAACTGAAGATTTTGCTAGCTAGACTCCACCGTGATTTGCAGGCAAGGGGAGGCGGCAGGAACTGCTGCAGCTTTCCATGCCGACCTGTTCAGCTGGATGGATGTGAGTCATGCAGCTGGCAGCGCACATCAAGGTATCTGCAGTCCCCTGACAGCCAAAGCTAGGAAGAGCATCTGCTCTCTCTTGCACTTAGACCCAGGATGGAATCGTGCCTGGCCATTGTCACACACTTGGGGGTGTTTTGGTTCTGTGCATAAACCATCCCGGGGGAAAGGAGACATTTCAAACACACCTTCTTGCCCTGGACAAGGGGGTTAAATTAATGCTTCTGGTGATATAAGCAGTTGAGACTGTTGGAAACTGAGGGCAATTCCCACCAATTTTTTTCTCTACTTTGCATTGAAAAAAACCAAGGACTAAGAATCAGTTTGGGATATTTTTTGGATCTGATTTTCTGAGAGAAGTTCATAAGTTTGTGGGGAAACCCAGCAGCTAATGCAAGACTCTTCCAATGCTCTGATGGGGCAAATGCTGGGGCCCCACATGTGGTCAGGTAGAGATCACGCACAGCAATCATTTGACTTTCTTGACAGTGTTATGAGTCCCAATTAGCAACCTCAGGCATCTTTGTAAAGCAGTGGTGCACCTTTTCTTTTAGGGCTCAGGCTACCACCTCATCCTGCTCTAAGTAATACCCCAGAGGAACCAAAATAAAGTTCCAAGATAGGCTCTGTCAAGCTGTCGTCCCTTCAGCTAAGCTATCAGAGATGTTCAGCCCTACAGCATAGCCACATACAACAGCTTTAGTTGGGCAAAATGTACTGAGTGGGAAGCTGGGAGAAGGTTTATCCTTTTCTACACCATTTTGTCAATGGTTTTCTCTATTAGACTTTTTCTTCAATAGGAATTTTTTCAATTTAGACCCTTAGGGATAGACTGCGCATAATTTTTCATACTGACTTAACTATATTAGCTTCAAAGCCAATGTAATTAAAGTAGTATTCCCTCCTCCTCCACAGTCACAGTTTAACTGGTATAAAGGGACTTATAATGGTACCGCTTACATGAAAATTAACTGCATTAATTCTTCCTTCACTGCACACCTGTATTACATCTGGACAACTGCAACATCACCAGGGGATGGACTGGGGATGAAATACTGAAACCCTTCTGACAAAGTTAAATGGGTCCAAGTGTAGGCAGGTAATACTAACAAGGCAGACCATCTTACACTCCGGTCTTATGCTTAGTGGGACAGACTGAGAATCGGCATCTATGGGTGTGAGGAAAAGGAATCTAGAAAAGTTTGATTTGGGGCACCGTGTCAAGAAAGCCCCAAAAGAACGTGGAAGTTACAGCTTCTGGTCTCACAGCAGCATTAGGATCTCCACTCCTGATGGCAGAGAACAATGTGGTGGTTTCAACTCCTGCCTCTATCTCCTCCTACACATGGCCCTATAAAGTCTCACGGCTCTTTGTTTAGGTGCTGTAGTTCGCAGCTGTCCCTCTGCCCTCCCTGCCCTGCCTTCCCACCGCCCCAAACTCCAGGTCTCCTTCCGAAGGAACTAGCTGCACCCCGCATCAGGCGAGCATCTCTAAGTCGCCACAGTCATCTTCCCTGCACAGATGCCAAACAAAGTGCAGCACCGTTTCACATTCGTCACTTCCCAGGCTCCTTCCCAGTCTCCCTGATTTGTGATTTCTATTTCAGGAGCTCTGCAAAGGAGCTCCACTGATTAATCCTCCCTCTATGAACTAAAAATAGCTGTAATCCCAGGGCATGGGGGAGGGACCCTTAAACATCCCCGGTGGAAAGAGGCAGTATTAATTCTGGCATGGGAGCAGCACTTAGCTTGCCTGCAGAATGACTTAATTTGTTTCTTAATGGACATGATGCTTTGCTGATAAAAGCCTTAAAGTGCCTTTAAAAAAAAATTAAGAAAGTGATTGTTCATTCTTTACCCATTGGAGATTTCATTTGTAATGTTTATGCTCCAGCCTGGAAAGCAGAAAGGGTTATGCTCCGGATAGGAAGTTAACACGTGTGCAGGCTCAGGTACTTTGTTAACTTTGAAAGGGAAGGGAGGAGCCCACAATCGAAGAAACACGGAGAGAGCTCGCTGTAGGAATTACTGTCCAGCCAGAACTTCAAGGCAGGGTGGGAGGGATGCCTAGATATTCAGGGAGATTTTTTTACCTACGACTGTGTGTGTTACAGGAAGAAGAGATGGGAGATTAAACCCTGCATCTGCATTTCCCTAAACTGGATAGCTAGGAAAGTTGGCTCCACCAAGAATCAGGTTCCCAAAAGCTGGCACCAAACACCGCTGCCTGGGCAGAGGGTGCTACCAGCCACTTGGCTCTTCCTTCTGATGCAGCCTTCAGGCGCTGATAGTTCCTTATAATTGCTGATATCTCAGGGAAATGGAGGAGGAGGAGTGGTAGGTCCTAGAGATGTGAATAAGGAAGAGCTTTTCAGATGATATATGACATCAGAATATCCACCAAATATTCAGAAATGGAAAATCAGATCACTGCCCGGCTCTAGATCCTGGCCCAGCACTTTGTTTTGGCCATTTCTGCAGGGTGAATTTGGCTGCTGACCACTGCCAGGGAGTCTATCTCTGAGCTAGATGAACCATTTGTTTAATCTAACTTGACAGATCCTGTGCTCCGTAATGCATGATGGCTGTTACATTTCTAGGGACCCCGGGCTTTCATCTTAGACCCAACATCGAGGTTTTGGTGCCCAGCCTCAAGCGCTGGGGGTCCTGCTTGCACTCCTTGCCACATTTGCCTGGAGCTGCTGGGTGACTGCGAGCCCCAGCACTGCCATTTCTGTACACCTCCATGGCAGGCAGATACTTTCTGGCATCCCCTTGGTATTTGCTATGTGCCAGAGATGGTGCTGCAGCAGTGTTGCTTATGTTTCCTGGCAAGCTTAGCGGGTCACCCCCTTCCACCTCCACTGGTCTGGGATCCCTTGTTTGGTTATTCTCACACTGGACTTCTTGGAGATGCATGGCTGACAGGACACCATCTCCTCTTATGAGTGGAAACCTCTTCTAATAGGATCAGGATGGAGAGGAAAGCAGCCCCTCATCAGAGGTTCATCCCTCTCTCCAGGGTGAGAACAGCAGACTGGGTCAGAAACGGAGGTCTTGGAGGTCAGAGTCACCCCACAGCAGAGAGCTTCTAGGACATGAGGATGGAGCAGCAGAGCTTTCAGGGGCTAGGACCAAAGGAGATGAGAAACCAGTGTAAAATATTTGAGCTCACAGAGAAAACTTGATGATCCAGGAGTATCAGCAGGATGAGGGAAGATCTTGTGGAGATCAGAGCTATAAAGGGCAATAAAGCAAAAGAACGTGACTAGCTCCTAAAAATAAAGCTTCTTGAGTCATACTGTATTAGCCCATCGACTTCAGCAGGAGAAAAATACCCTAAGTAATGTACAGAGCAACTAGGTACAGAAATTCTGGGCCAAAGCTGAAAGAGGGGGAAGGTGCTCAGGAGTCTTGGTTTTAGTGTTGCTCTGTCACGAGCACTCAACAAGGTTCAAATACCGGTGAAAGCTGTGTAGCCTCCTGCCCTGGTAAGCAGAAAGAGCACCCTTTTGTCTGCAGAGCAGGAAGGATGAACATGAGAGAGATGCAGGCACTTGGCACCAGGCAAGGTGAAAGTCCCCTGACATTGGGCAAATCCAGGTTGAAATCAATGCAGGAAGCCCCATGCTCTCCTGGGCTTCCCTTCCTCTTGCCTATCAGGTCAGTATGTTGTTACTTGCTTGTGCAGGAGAAACCATGGAAATCCCGTTCCTAGATGCACTGTTCTCTGGCACTGAGCATCCAGCCCAAATCCTGATCTCACTTTTACAGGCATCGAGGCAGCATTAACATCATCTGAGCAACTTCAGACTTAGAGTGGTGTCACCATGATCAGAATTAGGCCTTCAGTCATTCCTGGCATGAGACTCTGTCTCCCTCCCCCTCTTCCTCCCCTTATTTTCCATGGTCTGTAAGATAATTTGCTAAAAATATTGCAAAGTGCTGTTTATTCTGGCTGCCTCTTCAAGACCTTCCTGTGCCTTCACCTCTTCCCCACCCCACTCTGCAGGAATTTCACAAATCACTGCAGGTTATGCTCACCTAACTTGAGGACATGCATCACCTAAATACCCTCTTCACAAACTGCCTTTCACCTCAAGGACAATAAGAAAAGATGCTCCCGCTGGCTGGTCCGCTTCTTGCCTCACAGAGGATGTGTGAGGAAAACTCCAGACGCTGCAGTATATTGATCTAAATTAAACACACACACACAATCTAATTGAACTGACAGGAAACTGGTGTTTAAAGGCAGAAAATTAAAGCTGTTAATATAATAATGAACAGTTGTGCTTACTGTCTGTGCCTCTGACATTTCATATTGTCATCTCACCAGCTAATCACCGCCTCTCCCCCTTTTGTGGGAGTTAATGTGTTTTCATCCATTCCCCCAACAAGGTAGCTCTCCAATTGTTTGACAGTTACTAATATAGCCTACCTGCTAATGAGCCACCAAGCTGGAGCCATGCAGGTGATGGAATAAAAACCGCACACCGCTCCGCAATAAACCCGGTCAGGCCAGGCACAGCACACTACATGCCCGCTTGCTGCTTGCCTCGGCCCCTGGGATGAGGTAAGCCCCCCGGCTAGCCCCACTCACCCCCTCGGTGCTGCGGGGGGACATCAGGAGTGACTCCGTCCGAGCGGTGATGCTACGCTTCTGCAGGAGGAGGGGAGAGCCGTGGCCACTGCCTTTGGCTGGGGGTCCCTCCCCAGCTCGGGCTGGGATGTCAGACACTGGCCATGGATGTGGACCCCAGCCCAAACTGCTGCACCATCCGTGGCTTTGCAGGGCACCTGGCAGGTCTGCCCATGTAGCTATTCCCAGAACAAGTCCTGGAGGTTTTGGAAGCACTGAACTAAATACTGGTCCTGGCTTTTGTAGCAGTTCGGCTCCTCTAATCTCCAGCCGAGAGCTGTGAGGACTTCAGCCTGCAGCCAGTCAGGCTACTGGGCTGGGCCACTTCAAACAGTCTCTGCAAGTTTGCTGGCCAGCTGCCACCTGCCTGCTCACCCAGAATCAAGGGTGTGAGCACTGTGGCTTGACAGCTTTTTTCGCTCGGGGAACTGCGCTCACTGGTAAGGAAATATCTCTGCTCCACAAACGGGGAGCCTGAGGGGAGAACACGAGGACAGGCTTGCTTGCGAGTCAGTGGCAGGACTGGGAAATGGACCCTTTCCCTGGCCGCCAGCACTGCTAGTCTCCATTTCCACCAGTGGAAGAGGGAGAGGGGGAATGAGGCTCATCCGCCTTTAAAGACAACCCACGAGCTGATTTCCTCCACTGATTTTCCAATAAACTTGACTACATCGCTTGAGTGGATTCCTGACAGCCTCAGCATAACAGAAAGGGCACCGCACTCCCCTACAGTAGCCCCCACGAGGGCTGCACAAGCTCAAAGCCTGAGAAATAAATGTTACATTACCCAGGCCAAATCCTGCTTTGCCCTGCCCAGCAGTCATGTCCTAGGTGATGCGTAACTACCTTGTTAATGGTAGAGGGATGAGCTTGGAGTTGCCAAAGTGATTGCACCTATGGCTATTCATCATCATGACTGGGAAACACCTTCTTCTGCTTGCACAGCCCATGTGTGCAGAGTCCCCTGTCCAGCTGGGAAGGAGGAAATCCAGAAGGAAGGAAGGAAGGAAGGAAAAGCCACCATTCTCCTGATCTGTCACCATGGGGCAAATGGATTGTGTGGGGTTAATGAGTGGGCTCTGGAGACTCTCACCCTTGGGCCTCTGACTTGAAACATGGGGATGAGCAGGACCTTGAGCTGGTGCTGTGGTCACGTCCTTACTGAGACTTCCAGAGGACAATGAAAAAACCTCTGCAACATAAATTTATAAAAGCATGTGTCCTTTGGGGAAACTTTCTCCACCACCCATCTCATAGAAACTGGCTTCTGCCATGAAGTGTGGGGATTTATTGTCCATCTAATAAAATTAAGGGTATTCCATTATCCATATTCATGCCTAATTTTTTATTTTGGCTCCATTCTGTTTTTTGGACACATTAATTTCCGACAGCAAGGAATTCCACAGACCTGGAACTATGTATTACACAAAAACAGTTTCCAAGCTTTTTACGTGTAGTTTTTCAATTTAATGACTCATCTCCATGAAAGAAAGTAATTAGGAGCATCCAGTACACCTCCTCTAACCCATCTATTGTTTTATGCTTGCCTATCATGTCCCTTGCTATTGATCTCTTCTGTTTGATAGAGATATCCACTATTTTCCACCTCTTTTCCAAGTCTTTTCTGTCTGGTTACCAGTTCCTTTTACTTATCCTACCCCTTTTCTGAACAGATCTCCAGGGCTGAGTACAGTATTGCAGGTAAAAGCAACCCACCTAGCAATATCATAGCATTGCCACATAGTTGATCTCCCATCACATTTCCAGCTGTTCTTTGCTTTGCTTCGCCACCTTCCTGCATGCTGGAGGGGTTTCATGGAGCGCTCTCTACCAGAAGGCTCACTTTTTTCCTTCCCTTCAGTGAAGGCACAGCAATGTCATCGAATGGTTTAAATTATCTCTCCCTGCTCCTCACCCATGATGGCACCTGCACCTTTAGGAAACAGGTTATTGGCTTTGTTCAGGTTAGCAGTTTCCCATCCTCTGCATCTCTGTCCATGTATCACATCCTCTTTCAGTTCTCTCTGTTTATGGGGCTGCATGAATTGCCCTCCAGTCCCTGAGTTAGCCCCATGTACACAGACCCACACCAGCCGCTGGGAGCAGCGCTGGATGGAGATGGATGGAGACCTCTTCCCCTGCAGTTTGCCCTAAACCCTCCACTGAAGAGCCGCAGGAAACCAGTCTCCAAGCCCAGTGTTCCCACTACCAGAGATGTGAAGAGCAACATAAATCTCCGTTCCCCCAGGAGGGGATCAGTACTCATGGATGACATTCAGGCTCCTGCACGGAGCAACGAGGCAGTCAGGTAGCCCCCACTGCTGCTGCTGTACAGCTTGCCCGCAGCTCGAGCCGGGCGGGTTTGCTTCAGTGCTTGGGTTGATAAAATCCGGAGGACAGTCAGCAAAGTCCACTTAACAAGCAGGGACAGCAGAAATCTTGTTTCAGAGGGAGAAGACAGCAGGGCAAAGTGGAGGGCGACTGTCCTGCTGAGCAGAGCTGACTCCACAGCCCACCACCACCACACTGCAGAGCATCAGCGCGCTAGTCCCTGGGGATCGCTGCCAGCGAGGGGGATGCTCGGTGGAGATGCTTCACTTCTGGGCAGCCACGGCCGCTGGCACCACATGCTGCATGGTAGTCAGCAGGGATGGGAAGTGGGGATGGGGACGATCAGAAAAGCCAAGATGTGATGAGTTGTAGCAGTGAATCAGCTCTTCCCCTAGCCTGGCCCATCCTTGCCCATGTGAAACAGCTGGCGGACATTGGGTGCAAATCACAGCTACTGTGCCTGCCTTTCCCATCGGGACTGAGCCCAGTCACATCCCCCTACCCACAGACCCCATCCTCTGACAGGTAGGTAGCATCCAGGCTTGCCCTGCAATTTGCCACCCAGAGGTCTCTTTTGGGGCACTTTGCTCCTTACCCGGCCCACAGCACAACCAAGAGGAACACAGTGTCACCTCCCCCAGGGAAGGACATAATTTCCCATTGCCCAGGCAATAAAAGTATCTTTCCTAGTTTTATAGACACCTGCTGACAGGTTTTAAAAATAGGGGACCCAATTTCCATTTTCATGGTGTTCCCTTATATAATATAAAGGAGCTTTAAATTGGAGTGATCTATATTCATCTCATGGTTTCTTTCCACTGCCAAAGTGCTGTAAAATCTGTTGTAGTGTAAATGAGAATCAGGTCCAAAATATTCCTCTACAGCACAGAACAGTGCTGGCCCCTCCAAGGCTTTGAGCAAGGTACCTGGGAAGGGGGAGAGAAGGAGAAATCCCATGGTCAAGGAGGGAGAGAAGTAGGAGGGCAGGGAGGGAAACATGACCTTGACAGGTACATTTCAGAAATAACACTTTACCAGCTTGTGGCTGTGGATGGCACTCAGGGATGTGAATGCTCAAAATGGTCACGTGTGGGTGAATTAATGTGGGTCTAGGCTTGTGAGAGAAATGGGCAACACATCGGTAACACCTTCAGTGACACTGTGTATATATATGTGTATAAATCTCTATGTATATATACATGGATATCCCTGCATTTTGGCAGATCTTTTCAAATTTGTTTCAAGTACCACCGAGATCCAGTGGATTACTGATAATTTAGAGTTATCCTTCCTGTACAAGATAACCAGTTTTGCATGCAGTGTAAGCAAATATGTCAAGCAATTTCTTGGTTCACCCATCTGTAGCTGCCAGTCACACTAGGATTTATGTATTAACTGCGTTGGATCAAATGTTGCTCAAATGTTGGATAATTTGGGGAGGGAGGCCAGTGTTTTTCCAACTGAAAAGAGAACATGCTAGAAGATGAACAGGACTGCGAGCAACGGTATAGTTTTACTTTTTTAACCCCTGACAAAGGCCCCAGGCAGCAAGGCTGATCACCTCCCCGGTTAAAACCAGGAAGATGACTACAGTTTTGGTGTATACCCAGCTTACATGGAGGTAGCCACCACCACGGGCAGTGCTCCCCTCTGACCTCCTCTGCTATGCCTATGGGTGCAAAGTGATAGTTGTGACTCCTGGGCTTGGAGGAGGAGGAGGAGGAAGCACATCTGCCAAGAGTCAGAGAACAGCAACTGCTCAGCAACAGGTTTCCCTAACAACTGCCAGCCTCCACAAAAAACATCTTTTTCTTTCAGGGTGTCTATTCAGCCTCTCCTCTCACTGCTCACGGATGGACCAGCACAGCTAGGAGGCATTTTGTTTTTATGACCAAGATCCACAAAGGCTCCCAAGTTGCTCTATGCATTTATCCTCCAAAGAAATTGGTACAGCGAGAGGAGAACAGCAGTGTCCCATCCCTTGGACCCACACCAAGCTCCAGAGAAACTTTCTGGCTTGAAGAAATTGTGCTGAGTGAAACCCTGGGACATGCACAAGGCCGGTGGGTGAATGCTGGCATGTCCCAAGGCCCCCTCCCAGAGGTGGAGGGACAACCTCTGACCCTTGTGCCTTTGCTCTGATTGCGGTACCTCCTGCCCATCTAATTCCCAGTGGGACTCTGAAACTGCTGGGAAAACCGGTAGGTGGGCAAAGGGGAATCAGCTTTCACCTGACTGCCTCTCCCTTAGAGCATTGTGGAAAAAGTCAGGTAAAGGTTTCTGGGATGTTGAAAGAGGAAGGAGGGAAGAAGGGAGTTTCCCAACCCAGCAAGGGTGAAAGGACATGAAGTTTGTAGGAGGCAGCCTCCAGCCAAAAAGGAGGCTTTGTCTGAGGTCTCTCGTGCATTAGAGATGTGCAAAGTGCAAACAGGCTGGCCAATGCTTTGCAATAATGTCCTCTCACCACAGAGTTACTGTCACTGCAGCATTTGGGGTGAAAGACAGGACCATGTGAATGCCAATGGTGTGAGTAACAGACCAGGAGACCCCATTAACTCTCTCCTCTCATGGATTTCTGCTCTAAAAGAAATTGACAGTTGGCTTCAGGCTCCCCCTACAGAAAACAGCTTTCTGGTGTCCAACTGGTGGTCTTCTCATTCTGCAAACATCCATTGCTCCTTACCATCACACCCTGCATCTCTTCTTCAAAGAGAGGGGTCAGACATAGTTCAGAAGCTAGTCGAGTGCTGCACATTTTCCAGCCAGCTAAATTAAGTGAGTGGGTTAGAATTGGTCCAGGGCACTGGTACCCTTTGTCCTAGGGAGAAAAGCTGTGGCATTTGTCAGGGATTAAAGATACCACTAGCTGTACGGTTCCTGCAGGTCTTTCTGACTCTTTTGTTGAGCATAGATTCAAGGGCAAGAGTGGCTGTTCCCCGCAAACAGAGACACACCAGAATACCAATGCCATTTCCTGTAGCAGCAAAGTTTCGCATAGTGGGGTACTAATGCAGATTGCTGCTGCTTACTTTGTAGGACAGGCCAGAAGCGGAGTCCCAAATGATGTCATGTGCTTGTCTTCTTATAACTTTCTCTTGCTGAGAGTGGTCACATCTCCCTCCAGCCACCTTGGCCACCATATCCCGAGCAGAGAGATTGCTGTTGCCAGCTGAAGCGGACCTGACAAAAAAAACAAAAATCACAGCACGTGGCTCTTCCAGAGCAAGACCTGCCCACAGCAAGCCAAGGGATAAGCAGGAGTCAAGAGTGACTCTTCCTGAGCTCCCAGGCAAGGAGCTGCTCATGACAGGTTGTGCTTCCCAGAAGACTTCTCTGGTTGGGATCGTTCCTCCAAGGCTTGCTTTGCTTTTGCTATTTCCTAGCTCATATTTGACTAGTTAAAAGTTTTATCAGCCAGGGCCATAAATTACCATGACAGCTTCTGGGGAAACTCGACCCTTTCGTCTCCTGCTCATTTCCTTTCTGTCCCTCACCATTGATTAAACCTGCGAAGTTTTAGTCTTTTCAAAAGCAGAAACAAAGCGAATTCCAACCCTGTCTAATTGAGATGTGGGTAAAGTTAAAAAGCAGCCGCCACGCATGTATTTGCCTCAATTAAATCGGCTCCTTGATATTTCTGATAATTCCTTTTTCCTGTTTCCTTTTTTTTTTTTTTAAAGCAGCTTTATGATTTATGGCCACTGTGATGTGCTGACATTTCAGCTTTTTGCATATCCCACACCCCTGTTAAATGGCGGGGGCTCGAGCTCCTATTTGCAAGGAGCAAGAGGACCGCAAGTTGTACTATTAATTGATGGGGTAATTCAGCCGGGGTGCAGAGGGAGAGCTCGGAGCCCTGGTCCTGGCAAACATGATACCCCCCAGGAACCTCGAAAATGTTTGTATCCGATGCGCTCTGCACCTGAGAGCAAAGGGGCTCAGCTGAGTAGAGGGCTCAAGGCAGTATCAGTGCACTGCTTGAAGGTCATTAATTTGTCTCTGATGAGGAAGGAAAAAACAGTGAAAGCCAATGCTTTTCCAATGTGTGGATTGAGGGCTGTAACAGGCCCTGAAGAGCTGATGTTGGAGAGCAGGAATTATGTTTCAACCCATTAAGCTCTGGCCTGACTTCCAATGTCAAAAAGGAGATGGATGATGGTGCTGAGAGCACAGTTTCCTCACACAGGAGTTTGGAGGCCATATAATAAACTTTGAACTGGAGGGAGCGTGAGGAATATCGGGCTTTGCTAGGGGCTGCCTCTGTAATAACAAGAGTTTCAGACATTGTAACTGTCTCCCACCCTAAAGGGACTTCAACAAAGCTGGGTACAGGCATCGGTTGCTGTGCTCAAAAGAGAAGGGCGGCTGCTCCTGGAGGGAGAGAGTCACAGCGGTGGAAGACAGCACCGTGTGCCAGGAAGGTGGGACTGATCCTTCAATTTAAAGGAAGCATCGAGAGTCCGAAAGCAACGAACCCAGGTAATGTTTAACCATGCCCCTAAGGGTACATCCTAAGTTGCATGAGCGCTACAGTTGCTTGCAAAAAAGCCTCAAATTTCTGTAGGCAAGTTTCTTGGTCAGGTCTCTGCTAGGTCAGTCATTCTGCAGCTGGGGAGATCAGATAAGGTCGTAGCCCAAGATAGGCAATGAGCTTCGTGCACGAGCAGGGGAAAGCACAGCTGAGGGATGGGCGATCAGGATTCTCTCTTTCTGCCCCTGGCGCAGCATTTCTGAACAGGGGTTCCAGCCCAGCATTTAGCATCTGAGGAAGCATCAAAGCACTGAACACCCTTTCATCTGAACGGGAGCAGAATCAACTCCCTTGCCATTGAAGTGGTAGTTGCGCAATATGGTGTGTTCAGCAACAAACAAAAAGACACAGGTTAAAAATAATCCTCCCAGAAAAGGGCTGGAGAAGTTAACCTCGATCTACTTATCAATGCACAGCCCTACAATCAGTGGTATCAGGACAACTGAGGGGGCTGCAAAATGAGTCCCCTCATTTTGGGAGGGGGCTCCCTACAGGGGCAAGAATTTCTTAAGTCAGCTTTGTGAGCAAAGGAAACTTATGATGTAATGACACCCTGACAGCAAGCACAGCAGCAGCAGGTCTCTGCTGTCTCTGGATTTCTGTTCCTCCCTAGATGGGTGTAGTTTTAGTAAAAGTAATGCAGGCAGCCCAAGCTACCCCACATAAAATAACAGCAGTGAAAACAAGAGTTGAAAGCTTTGTCTGCTGTGGCCATATGGAGCTTGTAGATGATGTTCCCAGTCCTAAGAACAGGAAAGGCTTCTCTAGGAAATCAGGACACCTACAATCACCATGTTGCCTAACTAGTGCGGAGATGGAAGAAGTCATGCGCACTCTTTGGGAAGACTTGTAGAGCAGCAGCCCTCAGAGAAAGCAGCAGTGCTGGTAATTAGCTATTGCAGAGAGCGCTCTGGTTTGGCACCACAACAATAATTATCCCACACTGACTGGAAGGGGAGCAAAGAGCAGCAAAGCAAGGAGGAGAAACCCCCAGTCTATTCCGCATTGCTGCCTCTCTTTCCAAAGCACCAGCAGAGACATACAAGAAGAGATGCAAGAGCCCCTTCTTGGGCAAGTGGTGTCCAAACCCCCTGTCTTTCCTGCTGCCCTGCCAAACCCAACCCCGAGATGTACTGGACAAGTAGTCTCCAACCTAACTAAAACAAGGAGTGAGCAGCAAGTGTTTTCCCTGAACTAGAGCAGCTCCCAAAACAGGGTTTGGGAGGCCTGGGAGGTCCAACAACAAAGGATTTAAGGAGACTTTGAGAGGGGGCTCAGAGCCACGAGCCTCAGAAGGGGAAACACCGGAGGGAGGCGCTGGCACATCTCACCTTGCTTGGGGAGTTTCTGGTGTGGGTACATGTCTGTGGAGACACGCAGCTCTAACTAACCCTGCTGGGGTAGGAGGATGGACCAGCAGATCTCATGAGGTCCTTTTTACTCCCATTTTCTGCAGCTGCTATGAAAGGGGCCTCTTTGTAAATAAAATAAATCATCGTCTTAATTCTTCCACAACCAGAAAACAGGCTTAAGCAGAGCAAATAGATTTAGATATAAAACCCAAGGGACAGGCAGCTCCATTGGAAGCCATAGCTTTATCCAGTAACCCCAGTCACTTCCTCCCTCCCCTGCTGAATAATTCAGAGCTTCATTTTCTTATCTGCTCTAATCTGGGTTTGTACAAACCGGCCCTGCTGTTAAGTAACATGAGCGAGATAAAGAACAACAAGGCATCTTTGTGCAGGGGGAGCCTCAGCAGGCAACATATACCTCCTCTTTGTGCTGCCACGCTCTGCGAGAGAGGAACTGGCATCTTTCCTCCGCTCTGGCACATTTTGCTTCCCTCCATTTTCTCTCCATGCTCCTTTCTCCCACAAGGATTCGGTATGTGCCTAGGCTGGCCTCTACCTGGGAGCAGGGAAAGCCAAGCAGCACTTGGGAAAAAAAAAGGAAAAAAAAAAAAAAAAGCCCCAAGCTCTGTAATAGACTTTTCATGACATTTACTAAATCTTTTAGAAGTTTTCCTTCTTTCTGCACTAAATATCAGTTGCTTAAGATAATCTGCGAACCTGTAGAATGGCCATTAGGAGCTCCCTGGTGACTAGGTTAATTCACAGTAAATTACAGTCACTGCCAAGGAGATTGCAGGGAGGTTAGGAGGAGATTGGAAGCGGCAGGCAGTAAAGCACTGTAGCATTTACCAAAAAAGAAAATAGAACAATAATCAAAACTCTCCCTTGTAAGGAACAAGGAGGCCAGGCATTGAATGCACATTGGAATATGGTCATTTCCAAACTCTGACAGATGCTGGTAAATACTGGGACCAACACTGGGCAAGTTTTCTGAGTGACAGGCGAGCAGTAGCCAGTGTTACCATGCCCGGGAAGCATGAGGAATAGCCTCTGAGACCACCCTTTTCCTGACAGTTTTTTAATGTGTGTGCTGGTTTTGGCTGGGATAGAGTTAATTTTCTTTATAGTGGCTGGTATGGGGCTGTGTTTTGGATTTGTGCTGAAAACAGTGTTGATAATACAGGGATGTTTCAGTTGTTGCTAAGCAGTGCTTATATTAAATCAAGGACTTTTCAGCTTCCCGTGCTCTGCCAGGTGCAGAAGAAGCTGGGAGGGGCCACAGCCAGGACAGCTGACCCCAACTGGCCAAAGGGCTATTCCATACCATATGGCGTCATGCTCAGCATGTAAAGCTGGGGAAGAGGAAGGAAGGGGGGGATGTTCGGAGTGATGGCGTTTGTCTTCCCAAGTAACCGTTAAGTGTCATGGAGCCCTGCTTTCCTGGTGATGGCTGAACACCTGCCTGCCGATGGGAAGCAGTGAATGAATTCCTTGCTTTGCTTTGCTTGTGTGCATGGCTTTTGCTTTACCTATTAAACTGTCTTTATCTCAGACCACGAGTTTTCTCACTTTTACCCTTCCGATTCTCTACCCCATCCCACCAGGGGGGAGTGAGCGAGCAGCTGTGTGGGGCTAAGTTGCTGACTGGGGTTTAACCACGACAGTCCTTTTTTCACAGTCCCTTCAACCGGAGTTCCAGCCTGCCCAGTACCCTGCCTATAGCACCCAGAGGCACCAGGCAAGAACCAAAAACTTCGCTGCACCAGGCACTGTACTCATGGAAAGATGTTCTTCAGGCAGACAACAACATTTTCCACCTTCCCTTCCCTTTCTCCTCACCATCCTTCCATCCTCTCCCATTTTGCTGTTAATATGATGGCACTGACCTTGTCACCAGCCCCATCACTGGTGTGGTTGTGAGTACCTGGGCTTTTTAATAGCCCAAATGTTTGCTAGTGTGCTGGTTGCACCACAGCTGAGAGGCAGGCACTCTAGGTGCATGATCCTCGTCCTGGTGATGACCAGGTAATTTTAAGCATTAAATAGGGGATAAGTTCACTGTGCAAGTCACATCTCAGAGAGCACACTTTGCCTCCTTTCTTCTGGCTCAGTTTGGACACCAAATCCCTCCCATCTGTTTGGCTATCCTGATGTTGAGAATAAGTACATTTCCATAATCACACTTGAAAGGGGAAAAAGGGGAAAATGCCATGATCCAGGCAATCCCCATATTACTGAACAGTAATTTGAGTCACATACAACATCTAAGCTCTGTGACAAAATTGTGCCTGGAGAGCTTTTTGGAGAATGCCAGAGAGCAGTCTCCACTGTAGGGCTGTCCCTAGCTAACTAGGGACTGCAGCTGCCCCGCTGCAAACCTTCTCAGGGCTCCCAGAACAATTGTATGAATCAAAAAACTGCCAGAATTTCTTCACCACAGCTGCCAGACACAAAAGACTCCCTCAACACACTTGTACAGTGTCTGCATCGCTTCAAGATACCAAGTGCAGTGAGGACCAACCTGGCCCATAGCGGCAGTGTGGCCAAAAAGCAAAAGGACACGTGGCATGTGGCATGTGGCACCGTCCCGCTGCGGCTTCTCTCCAGCCTCCCACCCAAGATCCATTTCCCATCTCTTGATATTGCCAAGGTTTCTTGCTCCAGCCGCTGCTCCGGCTACCAGCCAATATTCCGATCCCTCTGATATTCTGGCTTTGGCTCTCTAGCATATAAAAGCCCCGTATTCAATAGAGTCCCAGTAAGTTGGTAGTAGATCATCCTCCAAAGTGCTGGGGTTTCCTGCACAATTCAGCTCAATTGATTCCTCCACCACCTACCCCAGGAAGCTGCACCAGGCAGCTGCTTTAGAAAGGTAATGCCCTGACTGCTGACAACCATCCTTTCTCTGAAGGGGGTAACAGGCAAGAAGGTATAGAGGCCCCCGGAAATTCAGATATCATCTCATCCTCCCCTCCCTTCCTTCTTTTCTTCCTCCCTCCCTCCTTCCCCAGCAGCCTCTGGGCTGCCAGTTCTTTTAATATGAACTTTAATTTCTGCTGCTAGTAAAATTTAACTGTACCAAAACCTAATTTGTGCCTTTTTGTTTTCTTCCTGAAAATATACATATTAACCTATTGGAAAGGCTTCCTTTCTTCTGCCAACCGGTATCAACAGTCAATCAGAATCTGTCAACATAGCAATTTTATCGTCTCCAACTCGGGTAGCAATGCAGTCGTCATGGGAACCAAAATAGTAACTATGGAATAGCTGCCTTAGTAACAACAACAACAAAAAAAATGTGTTGGCATAAAATTGCATTTGTAGTAAATTTCAGTTAACGCTTTAGAAATTAAACAGTGGCTGTGTGAATCCTGGACTTTGTAAATCGAAGGGCCCTCTCCAGGGACATGATGGCTTTTAAAGTTCCCCAAGATCTAACCTTGTTGCTGGCCCCTTGCGCTACAAGTTGAATGAGGAGGAACAGAGAGAAACACGTCTTTATTTTGATATGGGCATCTGTGTAACATGAGATTAAGGATGCAGCAGCTTTATCCTGCTTGAAGAAGCAACCTGCATTCCTTATGTGTAGAGTTAAATTTGTGATACTGGGGAGAACTACTAACTACAGAGACTTTAAAGGCAGCTTGCTTTGGTCTGTGTCAAGATCCAAAAGAACATGACCATGGGCAAACAGCAGGAAGGGAAACATGGAAATTGCTATACCAGAACAGACCTGTGGCCCAGTACTCTGGGGCATAGCCACATTTCAAAGGAAAATGCATATTCTCAAAATGCTTTTGGTCACATATGCACAGATATTCAGCTTTGCAGGATAGTGGGTCATTCCCTTAATCCATTTGATGCTCACACTATATTCCCAAAAGCAAGAGAACAGAAAGGCAGAGTATGTCTAAGAAGAGCACTTGCTGGGTTTTTCTTTTCAGAGGACAGGTTTAATACAGTCAGTGCTTTTATCCCATCCAGACCTCTGGTTTCTGTCCTGTAACACCTTCAGAAATGGAAAAAGTCAATCCTAGCTTTATTTTGTACGTGACCTTAAAGATTCTGTCAGATCTCCTTGCATTGCATAGATGAACATGACTCTCTTAACAGCAAAGATGAATAGCTAATTTCCAGGATGGCTTTTTAAATTCTCTGTCAAGGAGGTGACCTACTCAGCTGAGCATCAACACCACCCACAGCAGCAGGTTCAAATCCCAGCACTGCCTTCTCTGCCCTGCATCTGCTTATGGATGATAAATCGTGTTCTCTACCACTGAAGTAAAAAAGACAGTCTGGACAGTTGAGGAGGGAGTTATAAGAGTCCCCAAAAGAGTAATGAAGTTCCTTATGAAATGTCTTAGGGCTCGTTTTTGAAATGACAGCATTCTTTATTGCAGTTTGCCAACACTACCAAATATATAGAAACCACATCTGGCACTAGAAAGGTTGAGCCACAGGAGGTTGGAGGCTGGAGAAGATGCAGGGAAGTATCACTAGTTGCTTACACTGATCTTATATGCTTCCTGAAAGGTCCAGTTTTTGGCTCCTGACAGAGAAAGGCGCTGTGCTATATGGATCTTTGACAGGCATGGTTTGGGTATTTTAATATTCTTCCATACACATGCCCAGTTTCTTATTGGCCTCCATCCAAGGAACAGTTTTATTTAATCGGTGCTGTATTAAAATTGTGAAACCACTCTGATAAAAAGGGGCTGGATAGGTAGTTAATGTTTGTCTTTCTAGAATAAGAGGTAGTTTAAAAATTTGTGTAACTGAAGTGTCACAGGATTACAATCCATTCACTTCAGCACCAAGACACCCTTTCTTGGAAGCAAGGCCATTGAGACTGTCAATTTGCAACAAAGGCCAGTGACCCAACCTTCATCCTCCTGCTCCAGCAGATGATGTCCCCAAGTAAAACACAATCATTTAGAATGGTATAAGTGGTGTACACAATTTCAGTGACCTTCTATCCAGATGAGTTTGTCCTAGTGACTAGTTACCTAGAGAGAGCACGTTCAGAGGATAGCAATGGTCAGAAAGGTCAAGAAAGCTTTCCCCTCTTCCCCGTTCCGAAATATTTTTGTAAGCCAAAGAAGTGAGGATGCCTTGAAAGGCTCCAGAGAAAACAATAGGGAAATTCGGCTGGAGCAGTAACAAAATCTGTGTCATGTAAAGTGAATTTAGACCTAAGGTTTAATGTCACTATCTTAAAAGGGCATCTCTCTACATTCTTCCCAGCACTGTGATCATACAGTGGAGAATGGCCAGAAAAGGTGTTTCTCAAGAGGAGATGTGAGTGCTGGAGGTTTTGGAGGATTAACCTTTCAGTTTTGGAGACCAGGGCTCAAACATAGACCTTGGCATTAGAGAAGTGGCTATGAGTAAGTGAGGGCTGCAATGCTATCAGCATGGACAGAGCTGACAAGGTTACAAAAGAGCGTGTGTGATTAGCCAGGAGTCACAGCAGAATCAGTGACAGAAGTGAAAACAGATTAGAAATTCTGCAGCTTTGAAGACAGGAAACGGGACATTGGCTAGAGAATAAGGTTAGTTTGCTCAGAGGTGTTCTTGTGTTAATAAACAAGGACCAGGGGATTGGGGAGGGCTGTAAAGCTGATCCAGAAAGCCGAACTGCAGGTGGGAGAACGACTGGCCTTGGAGGCATTAGCAGGTCTAGGGTGTCCCCATGCAAAAGAGGGTTGTAGCTATTATTTCCTTACTCCACACTTTTACCAGTTTCTCCCTACCACTTGCCCCTTCTCCCTTTCAATCTGACATATGCAAACACTTTTCCAAGCAAAGGTGGGGGTGAGGTGAGAAACCTTCGCAGTCGTACCACTCAGGAGAGCTGAGCACTAACCAGGGCGTTCACATGAAACCGTAAAGGACTAATCAACTTCAGTGACTGTTTGCCAAACTTCTTGTGCTTTCCTGTGACTATCAACCACACCCCTTCAGCCCCTGAAAGATGATTGCTACCGTTCTCATTTCTAAAACATACAAGAGAATTATAATTCCTTTTTGCATCTGGGAGTTATGGGTTGATCCCAGTGTTAACGGTGCCTGGCTACTGCCTATACCTTTCTCATCTAATCCTCAAAAGGTTTCCATATCCCGCATATGCTACAATTAAAGTATTTTATAGAGGGATTTAACTCCAAGCAAAAAGAAGCAGGAATACTCCATAGACCCACTAAAATCTACAGGGATAAGGAAGGTTTCAGGAAGGACAAAGGGAGAAAATAAAGCTATTTCAGAAGACAAATGAGGCATAGCATAACGTGTGCATGACAGCCAGTTTGTCACTGTCCCTCAGTGCCACCTCTGGCTCAGGACGTCCCGTAGCTGCAGACCACAGGCAGCCGAGGACTGCTCACCAAGGAAGCATCATCGCCTAATGGCTTATTTCTGGTGCTCTTCTCCAGGCAACAGCTGCTGCCAGATACTGGATCCTGAGCGAAGTGGCTCTTGGGTCTCACTCAGAGCAGCTGTTTGGATGGCCACATCCTGCATTCCTGGAAGGCAGCTCTGACTACATGAGCTGGAGAGGAAAGATCTCAGTCCAGGATGAAACACTATGAGCAATTCACAGCAGCTGTGCTCTAAAAGTGTGTGCTTACCTTTGACACTTCCAAGAAAATGTTGCTGAAATCAGGTCTGCAACTGCTGACCTATTTTTGCAGTTACAGAGCATGTGATTTTTGAGGAAAAAGTGACCAACTGGTGCCAATTTTCCCTTATCTCAAAATAAGGAGTCAAACAGGGAAGGCATTTCCAGCATGCCCTGCAAGGCTATGAGCAATATTCCTTGTAACGCAGCAGCACTCAGGTGAGGGAGAGGGGGGCAAAGCCCTGTCTCAGCTACACACACATCCCAGCAAAGGCAAAGAGCCCAGCTCCACTTGGGTGAGGAGCTGTCTGAATGCCACAGCAAGAGGAAACCCAGGCCCAAAATGGTCTCCCTGCCCAGCTTTGTGCAGCACCATACTTATCATTTGATGCAATTATGTCATTAACCAATTTGCAAATTTGCATAGAACCATTAATTTAATCTTTAAATAAATAGTATGGATTTAGCGCTGGTGAAAGCACTCCAGATTAACTGCTTGGTGAATGAAGCCCTCCGCTTATCTGTGAGACAGCAGCAGGACAAGCTTTATCCACACACTGCCCTGCCAGCACACTGCAACCTTGATTTGACAGATACGTGCAGAGCTTCATTTGAGGAGTTCGAGGAAGGAGCTCAGCTCCCCGGCTCAGGCACCTCGTAATCTCTCTTGGGCCAATTAGTGCACATCAGGGCAGAAAGTTTGCATGGAGAGCAGCCGGCACTGAGACCCACCACAGTTCCTGTGCTTGAATCTCACCATCCTTGGAACTGAAGTGACTAGCAAGTTGTCACAGGGAGCCAGAAATGGCCTCTACAAAATGAATGCTATGCAGCTGTGCGCAGCTGCAGCAGAATAACACTTTCACACGTTCTCCCGCTGTCTTATTGTCCTATGCCACCCACCTCACTTAAGCTATTTATACCATGCTCTACATAAGATGCTCACACCTCCTTAGAGATGGGGAAGACAAACAAGGCGTCTGACGGTTGTGTTACAACAGCTCAACTGATTGGATTATCTTGACTGCTTGGAAGCTGCCCCCACAACCACTGCTCTCTTGCAAGTTGCAGAGAGAGGCAGCAGTTGGGTTGAGGACGGGCAGAAGATCCATACGTACCTGCTTGGTGGCGGATGGAGCTGGATTCCCTCATCTACCTGTCATAGTTGGGCGGACTGACAGCTAACAGCCCTTCTTCCTTCGGCTGGAAAAAACACAGGGCCTACAATGCAAGAGGAGGAGGCAGAGGATCCAGGCTTTTGCTCTGCTGCCTTCAGGAAATCCCAGGACCACATCATAACCATGACAACTACCACTCTGCAATCAGGGGAGTGAGTACTAAAAGACAGTTGCAGCCAGCCATGAAGAATGGCAGACAAAAATCAGAGGTAGAAAATTAACAGGAAGGGGGTGACTTCGCAGCGTGTGATGTGAAAATAGACCCTGCTGCCTCACGCCGCTGCCAGGGAGGCACGTTCAGCAGCCGGGCACACCTGGACCAGCCGGTTGGCTCTCGGCTGCTCTTGTTATTCTCTGCAACCCTTCAGCATGACTCTTGACAGAAAAATTACCAAATGTAACGCACTCGTGACTTAGTTAATTTGCACCTGTATCTAATTTCAGTCTTGCTAGAATAACAGAGCAGTTCCGTAATCAAAACAGGAGAAAAAAAAGCCAGATCTGCCACTCACTGGCAGCTGCAGGGGGAACCGCCCCCACTTCACACAGAGACCCGGTGCACAAAGGTCGTGGCAGGATGCAGAGGTCTCCCAAAGTGAGACCCCGTGCGTGGGACTCGGGAGCGAGCCCGTGGCAGTTCGCAGCGGCAGCTGGCAGCACCACGCTCCTCCTGGGTTTCCCAGGCAGGAATGGCTTCAGCCTCCTAAATGCCTCTGCGTTTTCATTTCAGGAGATTGTTCTGAGCTGTTTACAATTGCCTACTTGTGGCTAATGGCCATGGCTTTCTGGATGCCAGAGGGTGCCATGTTTCATCATCAGAGAAAGCACTAATGAGACAAAGTCCCTCTGGCCCATAGTTGTGGCTCATTAGGGTACGAGTCACGATGCCTTAGTTTCCCCTCCAGGCTCAGGGGAGCCACAGCAGTCAGAGTTCATGTGGCATTTTTACTTCTCTGCCTCAGTCTCTACAAGGGTCTAGCTCCTCCAGGGTATCGAAGCCCCAGAACAAGAGATTTAAGAAAGTTAAAAACACTTTGCTTTTGACAGGTCTCCCAGCACCCTTACCCACCCCAGTGCTGGGGTGCTCAGCCTGGCCCACTCAACACCTGGCCACCGCGCCGTACTGCCCACCAGCCCACAGACCTCTTCTGGGCTGCCCTGTGGGACCTCAGGCTGGCCTCAGGCCTCCTGGCCAGGGCCAGCAGCTGCCCCTCCTTCAGTGCCCAGCACAGAGCTGTGATGACAAAAATGTTCTTTCTGGAGGAAATCAACAGGAAAGAGCTTTGGTTTTCTCCTTGGCCAACTTCTCTGCCCAGCCCTCCCCAAAGAGGTCCTATGTATCTGCCTCACTTTCTGCTGACCCCTCTCTGCATGAATCCCATTGAAGCGTCTCCTCTGGCATCCTGATATCCCTTAACCTTAACCTGATATCCCTTAACCTGATATCCCTTAACCTCTGGCATCCTGATATCCCTTAACCCAGGTGCAACTCTACCCCATCACACAAACCACTGTTACACTAAATCCTCTCCACGCCTACCCAGCCTTCTTCCTACAGCTTCCCTCGATGGCGTCTGCCATTTCTGTAGCACAAGCACCCATCTCCTTCCCCAGTGAGAGTCATGACTAACCCAGCCATCTTCTCCCTGCGGGGAGCTGGAGGCAATACAGACACACATACAGCACGGAGCAGCCTGCACTTTTCCCCTTTGAAAGACCATCAGCCTACAACAGAGCTGCATAGAGAAAGCAAATCAGGACATAAAACATTCTGAGATCTTCAGATGAAAGGGGTTAGTATGTCATTAACATCAATTTCTTTGGCTGAGACACATTAAGCACAGGACTGGGAATATGTAAGTCTGATGTTTTAACCTTGGCTTTCTCACTGACCCCATATCTCTAACCCTGGTCATGCATTTTAATACCCTTGCCTCAATTTCTTGTCTACAAAAAGGCTGATCCTAACTGCCCTGCCTTGCGAGGCTGCTGTGCTTCTGCAATTAGGCACAGCCTGTAGATCACTGTAGAAGTGAAGAGCAATATGTAAGCATTATCTATTTATAATAGCCTCAAAACTCAGTGTCCTACAATAGCGGGTGTACCACAGCCACGTGCTCGCTGAGGAAATCTGTCCTTCCACCTCATGGCCTTGCTTCTCTCCACGTGAAAGTGCTCTCTTGGGCAGTCTGAGCAGGGGATATTCACCCACTACAGCTGAAGCTGAAGGCTGAACCAAGAGGAAGGAATTTCAGACGCTATCTCAGGATGTCCTCACACCACAAAGGCATTTATCATGCTGTTATCCAAAAGGTCTTCTCTCCACTAGAACACAAATCCAGGAGGCAGTTGCTCACTCACCGAGGGAGAACGGTGCAAAGCACAACCGTTGATCCATGCTGATCATCCCATCACTGCTGAAATTTCCTCCCAGTGATGTCCTGCAGCAACACAGCTTGGAGAAAAGTCTGGGTGAAGGGTACGCACGTCTGTCTTCAAAGGGATAGTTGAAGCCACCATTCTTGGCCTGCCACAGCAGAGCAAAGGTAGACCATGAGCAGACCATGCCAAGATTCACACCAGAACCACAAGAGAGAAAGACTATGGGGAGCGAGGCAAACTCAGAGCACTGAGTGGTGTCAAAGACTTTCTCCATATCACAGTTGGTGCCAGCTAACTGTCCACTTCGGTCAGCTGAAGAACTGTTTCACATTCACTGCACCTGTGCAGAACTTCTTTCTTTCTTTTTGCCATTTCTATGCCAAATAGCCTTTATACGATACACTCTTTATATGTTTAGAACAAACAACTAGCACGGAGACCCTGGAGTCCTCTCAAGCCACCGTGACTCATGACTAGGTAATTACCTACAGACCTGCTCCTGTGAGACAAGCACCTACCTATCGGTTGGCATTCATCACTCCTCTTACTTTCAGTCCTAGCAGAGAGGCCGAGCCCCAAATACACCAGGGAAACCAAACATCTAATCCCTAGAGGTGGTGCCTCCAGGGCAAGGTTGAAGGTGTAGCAGCAATACAGTGTGGGAGAGCTTTAGTTTATCTCAGGATCCAGAGCTATCAATCCAGCACTGCGGCGGGGAGATGGAAAATCTTTAATTAACTTTTACGCGCTCGATCCCAGCACTGGTGAAGGTGGGTGGATGTGATTGTCGCTCAAGGGAGGATTCTCCCCTCCCCCTGCTTTTGAATTCCCAGGCAATTAGTGCTCTGTATAGAGCAACATAAATAGAGCTCCTCAAACCTGGAGGGTTTAGTTTGGTTTTGTTTTGTTTGGGGTGGGTTTGCCCTCCTACCTGTTCTATCAAATACCAAGCAATTTATGGACCACTTTGCATGCGTTTGCACACCCTTTTTGCATCTTAACTGACAACCCACATGCTTTTTTAATTAAAATTTTATTGGCTTTTCCATAAGTGATATACCTACTGTAAGTGAGCACAGTTCAGTACAGATAACATGTGGTTTGTTTAGCTATCTTGCAGGAGATTATTTCTGTTATCATTGTAAGTTGATTATTGTAATTATTGAAAGAGAGAGGGCTGAGAGAGAGAGAGAGCATGCAGAAGGAAAATGGCGGGGAATTAAAAGATAATAATAAAAGATAATAACAGTCTCCTTTGTTCTTATTTCTTTCTCTTGACAACCTACTGTACATGCTAAATTCCAGTTTAATGTTAGAGTCAATCCCTCCTGTTGCTAACACACCCCCATCAATAACACAAGGTCTTTAAACACTAGATGCCTGCAATTAACTTCAGTACCAAAGAAAGCCAGGAATTGTCTCTCTTGTTAGTACTACCAGCCCTGTGAGTATCTCAGAATGCTTCTTTTCGCTTCTTTATTCCGAATTCACTTGACATTTTTAACCCTCTTTAGAAAGTGTATGTCTTAAATGTACACAAAATTAAAGATAAGCATTATGTATGTGGGGGATGTGTGTGTGTGTGTGTGTGTGCGTGCATAAAAAGACTGGGGGAGAGAGATTATACACTGCACCGATAACCATGTTCGAGGCCAATGTGTGGGATGGGAAGGTGGAAACCCCTGAAGGCCAGTCTGATGCTGTTGGTGAAACACTGTGCTACCTTGCTCTAGTCAGGCGGGACATATGTTCCAGAGGCAGTGAACATTCCCCACTTGTGTGAAGTACAAGGCAATCTGCAGATGTTGGGCATCTCTGTAAGGGAAGTGCTAATCGTCCCAGGTGAGGAGATTGTTTTCCGCACTTCAGAGAGACACTGACCAATGCTTACAACAACTGGAGGAGGATACCAGAGAGAGATCTTTCCCATCTTACCCTTTGCTGCAGCGGGAAATGGCAAGACTGTCGTATAATTCAGATGGTGCTGGTAAGGTGACTTTTTTAGATACTTTGATCCAGGCTACTAAGGCTTTCAAGGACTGAGACTTTGAACTTGACTACGTATTCCCTTAAAACTTGAGAGGAGGGGACGGCACAACCAGCTTGAGCTCTTGAAGTGTTCTGGGCTGCAGCAGTGCCTCCCACACCATGATGACTTTGTGCTCAATTGGGTCAGCAAAAAAGGGAAAAGCAGAGGTCCTTGTGGGACAGCACTACAGCCAGGCATTAGCAGTAGGGGTGTATGTTCATGTCTCTGCTAACTGGGTATGTCCCACCAAACCATTCCCACCTGACTGCAACCCCCCTCCCCAGCAGGGGCCAGCAGGGGTTCATGGTCAACATGGTCAAACACTGCAGAGAGATACAGCGGGAGATCTGTCCTCTAGCCATCAAAAGCAGAAGTGCCACAAAAGCAGTTTCATCTAATGTCCTGGCCTGACTCCAGCCAGAGCCCCTGTGTCATTCCAGGAATACTGTGAGCTGCAAACCTCGCTCAGGTCGGGAGGTCAGTGCTGAAGCCATCCAGCTATCAGCTATTCAGATGCTTCTCAGAAAATCCTCCCAATAGACCAAGCCCCATGAAACTGACCTGAAAAATAAAACCCAAGAAATCAATGCTGTGCTCTTTACAGTTTCTTTGTGGTAAATAAATACTGCATTACCTACACTGTGCTCACATTAAAGGATTTTCTTCACTACGGGTAGTTACTCACTTCAGCATATTCGGCATTTGCTTCCCCTCTTTGCCAGAGGACCTGATTTGTGATGTTGCATGAAACTTCAAAATGAACCGCAGCTCTCTGTTTCTTCACACAGAAAAGGAGACTAACAAGCTGCATACCGTTGCCCACCTCTCCCAGGGAGGGAGAGCTACAGCCCATGTTATTGCTTTATAATGACATGACTATTTATGGTTGCAAAAGTTCTTGCCGGGGTTCCTCTAGTGAGGTTGAGAAAGGCAGGACTTAAGGCTTTGAAGGTCAAAACAAAATGGACAAACCAAGCAAGTATTTTTTCCACTGGGAGGGAGACGGGGAGAATAAGCCCCTTGAGATCATCTGTGAACATTAAAAAGCAGTAGGGATCAAAACAGATGATTTTCATTTGAGGGGTAGAAATCTGGAGATCAGACTGAACATATATTAAAGAATAACCAATTTTACCATGCCTTCATTCTATAACAGTGCTCATCCTGACCTGCATGTGGGAAGCAAAGAAATGAAAGAAACTGGAAGGAAAACATTTTTAAATTAACCCAGCTTTCTCAAACCACTTCAAATAAATAAACAAACAAATAAAAAAGCCGGAACCGCCACTCACTTCTTGGATGCAAGCTCACGTCAACTTTTATTTTTCTGAATTGATTCGCTTGTTTGTATTGCTTGCCATTTTTATTTTTTTGTCCCTGAAAATATTGTAAAAACCAACTAATAGGGGTACAAAATAGCAAGTTTTATGTACATTGCAGAAACTTCTATATGATGCAGTTTGTTAAGATCTCTGCCTTCCCCCAGCAGTGTGTCAGCTTTGTCTAACAGCCGGCCCTTGAGTTACAGTTTTACAGCACCGATTTATAGCGTTGTAAGTTTAATATAGTGGTGCATTGTAAAAGGGCTTTTTTTTTCCCCCCTTAATTAATATTTTAGACCCCAGGAAAACACCACGAGGGCACATGGCAGGAGCAGGGGTATAATTTACAGGGTGCCTTGGAGCACAGCATGGGAAAAAACCGGTTCCGAGTGATGGGCCGGGAGGAGCCACAGGGCACGGCTCGGCGCGGCTCGGCGCGGCTCGGCACGGCTCGGCGCGGCTCGGCAGGGGGCGGGGCGGCTCGGCAAAGGGGCGGGGCGGCTCGGCAAAGGGGCGGGGCGGCGCGCGGGGCTGCCCGGGGCAGCGCTGCCCCCTGGCGGCCCGGCTCGGCGCAGCGGCCGCGGGCAGCGCCTGCAGCGCCTCCCGCCCGCCGCCGGCCCCGGCCCCTCCGCGGCCCTGCCGGGGCAGCCGCCCGCAGCCCCGCGGCCGGGAATTGCCCGGCGAAACGCCCGGGACCCGCGGCGAATACTCGTGAGGTGGGGGCTGGACGGTCGTGGGGAGGTGTAACAACAGCTCCATCGCCCCCCAGGCGCCTTCAGGGTTCTGAGCAAGCGACGTTAAAAAATAATAGTGATTTTAGAAAAAGATAGCGCTCTCTCACAAATTTAAAAATATAACCAACCACACCCAAGACTATGGCAACCAGAAAAGAATAGAAAAAGAACAACCCCTTAATTCCCTTTCATTGCTGACGTTAGTGTCAAACTGCAAACAAGCGGGGCGAAAGTCAAAACGTGCCAGCCCTTGTGCACTGGCAGTAAAGCATCAGCCTTAGGCTCATGAGTTCTTACCCGCACTTGTCTGATCCTCCTGAAAAGACCTTGCTGCGGCTGGGATCATGCCATGTGCCTGGGCCACCTCTTTGAGACCTTCACCTCCCTGGAGCTCACCTCCAGCCTGACAGGTCTCCTCCAAGACACTTGGGAATGTCTGGGCAACTCCAGGCAAAGCAGCAGCATTGCCGCTACTTTCTAAGCCTTTTAATTTGCTGTTCTCCAATGAGTCATTTTCCCCATGGACTAGTGGGATCTAACAATATCGCCTGCAAAACCAAGCCGTATTGTCTCACAACAGAGGTGGTGTTGCAGAAGCAAGTTGCAAAGTGAAGTTGCTTCAGGGACAGAGGAGAGAAGAGATGCTTTGGCTTTTGCTGCGGCCCCTCTTCCGTCGAGCCCCCTCTACTCCAAACAGCTGCTTGCCATCAGCTGTGCCCATCGCTGGAATCGGCTCCCACTTTAGTCCCTGCTCCTCTCTGTCACTCTTCTCTCCTTCCCTAGAACACCAATTTGTGTGATTGTTTGCAATTAAACAGTTGATTATTGTGCACAAAAGTCCAAAGAGGATAATTAAAAACAGATCAGCCAGCAGCAGTGGAAAGAGCCTGCTGCCGCAGAAGAGAGAACGGTGCACAGCAAGCACGTTCCCTCCTTACGGCGGACCGACGTGAGCTGGTGAGGACCAGCAAGGCTGGTGTGCGTGGGCAGGCTGCAGGCAGGGCAGGCTAGAGGCTGTTGGTGGTCTCAGAGAGCTAGGATGAAGCACTGCAGCTGGCTGCCCTGGCTCCCAGGGGCCCTCACACTCCGATAAGCACCAGTAAGCCCTGAAAGAGGGGTCCTTCCCCATCCCGTTAACCAATGGGACCAGGAGCCTTGCAAGTACAACGTGCAGCCAGGTCTATGGCAGCAGCCGCCAAGCCTTGAGCAATTTCCTCAATAACTTTGCTGAATGGGTTGAAGAAACCCAGCTTTCTGCCTTCTCTAGCAGCATCTCTTTCTAGACAAATTGTCCGTGGAAAACCTTTCAAGAAACCACCTTGCTGTGAAATACGCTTTTGTTGCTTGAAATAAAGGACACAGGCAAATGCTGGAGCTGATAATACAAAGTGCCCGCTCAGTCCTGTGTCAACACAGATCATTTTTATACACAGCAATAGACAACATGGAGTGTTGAGGAGAAGCCTGAGCAGAAATGAAGTACACATGCTAAATTTAAACCTTGGAGGACAAAGTGCAGGAAGCGGAGTTTTATTGAGGTAGAGGGGGTTTGCCTCCCCACTTATACAAAAAAGAATTGCAGGTCGATTGGAATGAAGAAAAGTCTGTCCAATTGTATGTGCTAAGCTGGCTCTAAATGCAGACCTCAGAGCCTCTCTCAGATGCCACCTGTGAACAGGAACAGCCTGTGACTGTGCAAAGGGAAGAAGGCTGAATGAGAGAAGAGGGGTTTGCAGGAAGGACTGCTGTTTGTCTCTAATAGCATGTCAGAAATGAAGAAAATAGCTTTTCCACTTAAAAATTGAACCATGTATCCAAAAGGGGCTACCAAATTTGCTCCACCATGGGTGAAACCAAGTCTTGGTACATGGTCAGCTGAGGCAACACAGCTGTTTCTGCTGAATGGAAGGGACCTTCTTCCTTGCCACCTTGTCTTTCTTTACCTCTCCCCTTCTCCTGGCCCTGTGTGCCTGTCTTTTCCCTTGAGCCAATTCTTGTTGCTCACCAAACCCCACAGTGAAGTTTCTGAATCCTTAGCCTGGCAGGATATGATCCTCTTTTCTGGGGGGGGTTTCAGCTAACTTGGTGAGTTAAAGCCACTCAGGGTATGACACACGTAAGGTAAGAATAAGACAGATGCAGCTGGAAGAAATAATAAATCTTTCTTCAAAGGGAAATAGCAGGATGCCAAAGCTGGTGAAATGGTTCAATATTTTGTAATAAATAGGCCTTGAGTAAATCCCAACCTTGACCTGTCTTTGGGTGACCGTATCTGGGGTACACCCAGATACAACGAGCAATGCAGAAACGGGTAAAAATAAAAAAGAATAATTGAACTGCTTGGATTTTCAAAGAGAGGTTCAGGACAGCCCAACTGTGAATATAATGAGCATCTTTTGTTTCCTCCATAGGAGATCTGTAGGGATACAGTTCCTGTAAAGATATGGGCTCAACAAACTGATAAGACATGATTACAGGAACTGTGCCATGCTGCTACAACAAAGCATACTTCGAGACACAGATATAATATTTTCTCTGGAAAAGGTGGAGCTAATTGCAAATTCTCTTGGTTTCGCTGAAATCTGCTTCTTGGCTTCATTTCATAAAGTCTGAGCCAAGGAAATGTGAACAGCTGGGATACCAGAGGCAGAGCAGAAAGGAGCAGGAATTCTGTGCAGGAGAAAATGCAAAAACGCAAGCTGAATGAGGCTTAATACATAAGGGATGAAGTCTGCTTTGACCTTTTTTTTAATAATATCCCGCAGCCTGAAGACATGATGCTAGGTGCTATAAGAAAATAGTTCTCCTCTGAAGCCTGATGTTTCAAAAGAATCAAGGCTTAAAATCCCATTAGATGTTTGTTTAAGGACTAACACATTTAGCAGCTGTAAAACCTAACTATAATGTCTCGCTCTTTGTCCACTAAATCACATTATGCTCTAGCAGTGGGATGTATACTCTGCTTTGCTGTCCTGCCTGTCCCCAAAACTAGGGTTTCTCACTGAATGAGCCACTAGCATTGTACGGTTCTTGTTCTAGACCTTGAATTTAGGGCTGGTCAAGAGGGATGTGACAAACATCTTTGAAAGAGCTGACCTCCTGCCAGGCAGCTCAGGAGCAAAAAGGCAGGACTTGAGCTGAGGTAAAAAAGGAACAGTTTTTCTTTTGTAAGAATTCAAGAAGCAAAGGGTAACTCCTGAAATACACAGCTGTGGGACACCCACTGATTCCAGTGATGCAGCGCCTTCCCCACAGGTTACTGCCATCTGCACTGTGGGATGATGGACAGGTAGAGGGAATGAGGGTTCCTCTCATGGCAGGCACTATCCTGAAACAAAGTAGGCTGCCCATGCTTCATTTACAATTTCAGCAGGAGCTTTTCCTCTCTTGAACTCAGTCTGCTTTGGTCCATGGATCCTTTCCAGTGAAGACTAATGCACATTTCACCGATGCTCTGCTACTCACTCAATCTGTGCTTGGGTGCACAGGTAAGTCCTGGCATCCTGGCATTCAGGCTGCGACACCTTGAAGCCTCAAATCTTCAGGTCAAGCTTCTCATTTTTCCCAGTCACTGACAGGCTTTCATCCCATTCAGGAAAACTGCTCTCAGTGCTTAGAAAGTCATCCTTACAGCCCAGACTAGCCTCTCTGCTGAGCCTCATAGCCCAGTGACAATTTTATTGCTCTCTCCCCTGCTGTGGATGTGCCAGACACAGAACTGACAATCCTCAGTACTCGAATCAATAAATGGTGCCCCAAAGTCGTGAGTTTTGTCCAAAAGTTGTAAACCGAAATAGATTACTTAGTGACAATTTCAATTTGCCTTGGTCCGTATTTCCCTATGGGTAGTTGGCTGGAGATTTGGGGGTTTTTTTAGAAAGGAGGAAAGAAGAAAGGCATTAATTCCTTGTAATCACCCAGCTCCAGGAGACAGACCTGCAAGACATCAGAGATCCAGTAAAACCCTGAGCTGGCAACCCCCCAGCCCTGGGGCCTCTAAAGAGCCGCTGGGAGAAACCGGGCTTCATAGCTCATCAGCACGGAGCAAATACAAACTTTATTGTGTAATCATTGTCGCTGGAAGAATTATCTATTCTTTATCTCAGTAAGAGCGGGAGAGATTAAGTTTGGAAGCCTATTAGCCACCACTGAAATGCCATTGTTATCATTCACTGTTAATCATCACACCCGGCTCTAAGGCACTTAATCAGAGCAGCTGACACTTGGGCTCTAAATGAAAGTCAGCCAAGTGGGAGAGAGGAGGAAAATGCCCATGGCTGTTGCACAGGGCTGGCATCTTCTGCTCATGGCAGCTTTTGAGTCAACTAAACACCCCAGCAGCAGGATGGGAAGTCCTGGCAGATTCTTCCCGATCCCTAACTGATTACAGCTGGTCTTGGCAGTACATTTAAATGGCATGGGGAAGTTAGCAGAAATCGGCTCCCTGTCATGAAACATCCAACACAGGACTAACAGACATGTTGAGGAAGCCAGCCCCTGGTCAGGGAAAATGCTTCTTGGGGTCTTTTTGGAAACTCCTGCCTGCCAGCTGTTAATGGATGGGGCTGAACTGCAGGCTGAATGTTAATGAGCCTATTATGAACAGCACTTTATCTTGTGACAAAGGTGGATTTAATGGAGTTGAAAGGTTTCCCAGAGTAAATTTCAAAATGTCCTAATAATGCAATGAAGACTCCATTAGTGTATTTATTAATTACAATGCAGCCACGTTTCAGCAAGACTGTTTCAGCAACCCAGGATGTGAATCTCCCAGCAGAGGAAGCTCAGACGGACGTGCCCTGCCACCTGAAGATGAGAACGTGTGGGGCCACATCGTAGCACAGAGGAGCTCCTCGCGGTTCTGGGCCTTGTGGGTGGACTTCTATAGCAAAATATCTCCAAATTTAGTGTGAAACATTTTGCTGGAGCAGAGCAAACCAGAGGGTGGAAAAGCCCACTCTATCCTGCACAGACACGTCGAATCCAGGCCAGAAGAGATCACTAAATAGTGCAGTCTGACCTTGTAGAAGTCCTTAACATGATGTTTCTTATGTCATCTTGCACCTTTACTTCCACTCTGCTTTATTTTGCGATAATTCTAGCCTTGATGTCTATCAGGAGCTCCGGGTGCTTATCATCCAAATGCTTCCAAACACCTCCTCAGCTGATCTCCAGAACTATACAGTTCTGGAGTGGGATGAGGCCCCATCTCATGTAGGTTTGCAGGTTAGGGCCATAGCTCACAGATCCCTAGGCATGCCCCATAGCTTCTCTTGGCTATTTTGATGAGGCCTTTGCCTCTACCATGAATTCTCCAGCAAAAGTGACAGTCATGTCAGCTTCTCCAGTGCCTGCTTTTACAAGCTACCAATTCTTATTCTTCGCACGCCTGGGCTCAGATCCTTTAAAGTTCAGGTCAGTCTCAAGGCTAAGATGAATCCCTTTGTCTCAGGATTGATGCTGTCCTTTTGACCCTGCTGGTCAGAGGCCTCTTCTATTTTAGATGCTCTTGCCTGGTTTCAGTGAAGATTGTCCAGAGGAGATAGGGACCATGTTCATTGTTTTACAGCACTGACAGATAGAGGACATCTTTCTTTGTCTTTCAGCTTATGGCTTGGGTTAATAGTTAGGTGTGAATGACTGTAGGCTTTCTGTGGGTTTGCTGGAGTCAAGCTTTTGAACTCTTTCCTCTCCTAGGAACTAGCACACTCAGAGGTGAGGAAAACAAGGTGTGCGATTAACATAAAATTCTGGCACAATATCATGATTCACAGTATCACCTGGGTTTTCTTTTCTGTGCTCATCACCTCTGTCTTATTGAATGGCCTCTGTGCACGGAATACTTATGTTGTCAAGCTATAATCCACATCTCATTCAGCAACCATACACCTGTTAAAAAAAACTTGCAAAAACAACAAGTCACAACTTTTCACTGACAGGGAGAACGTGATCTTTCCTACCTCCACCGAAACCTCCAGTTGAACAACTTGCTGTGAAAGGAGCTGCACTCATCTGTAGGAGACGCTCTCCTTTGTGCCAATTGGCTCATTAGTCATTTTAAAGAAAGAGTTTAAAAGTCTATTTCAGTTGGAAAAGGGGACTAAATAGCCTCCTTCAACCCAGTTTCACTCCAAGCTCTCAGCTGCATTGTAATTACCTTTACTATCTCCAGCAATCAAAGAGCATCTTCAGTCAAAATAAGAAATAATACTTCTTCCATAGTACCTTATATCCAAGACTGCTAATATCCCTGAATTATTTATCATATTATCTTACTGCCTATTGCCTTCCTTTTGCTGTTGGAAGAGCTGACTCGAGGCGCTGTGAAGCAGCTTGTCTCCACTGACAACGAACAGTGGTGGGACAGACAGACTCCATCTCGCTGGCCCTGACTCACTTCCCATTCCTACACACTCATGCTGTCTCATTTGAAGACACTATGAAAGAGGCCATGCTGCGTGAGCCCTATTTTGTGGCAAGCATGTCTCGCTAAGTAATTCCAGATCTCATCAGAGGTCTAGCAAGTGTTAATGCTGTATCCAGAAGAAAAATGGCTGCATTTTGGTCTTCCAAAAGGAAGAAAGGTAAGGTCATTCCATCCTTTCTTTACAGCAAAGAAGAAATTGCTCTGAACATGGAAAGGGCCCTGTTCAGGTCATCTGAACCGCCCCCTGAAACACATGCCATCGTGCAGTCATATAACCGTGAACTTCAACGTCATTACAGAAGGGTATCGTTAGAGAAAGAGGTCCTGGTTAACACAGGTATCCACACACCTCTGAGAAACAGAAGGACTATGGCCGATCTAGGAATCTCCGTTTCACCACTGCTCCAGGGGTAAATCACAGGAGTCTTGGCAGACATCGTGAGGCAAACTATCAGCTTCCTGGTGTTTGTCATGAATGACCAGAGAAGCGCATAAAACCACAAATAAAGCCATCTGTATTGCTAAATGAGTCCTGAACATGGTGTTTTTTCTAGAAAATACAAATAATAGAAATTAATTTGTCAGCCTGTGTTTAGGCCCCAGCCTGTTCCACAGCAAAACATTGAGGAAAGCTGGTTGAAATAATTATTCTCAACTTATGCAATCATTCTTTTTATTTCTGAAGGCTAATGGAGTGAAAACACACTTTCCAGACCTTTGCTAATGACAGAGTCAGAAATAATGATCGGGGACCCTTATGTTCCTCTCATAATGAGGAAAGCAACACAAAATGATAAGGATGCGAGTCCTCAACAATCACTCGTTCTTTATTTAAAAGGCAAATGGAGCGTTCAGACGAATTCTTTAGGTTAATGGAGCCACAAATAAGGTTTTGGGGCAAAGATTTTTCATGGATAATGGAACACAGGCAATACCTTCTCTGGAGGACAGAAATATTTATGGATGGTGAGATTTCACTGACACGGAGAGGCAACCTAAAAGCCAAGGCTGCGGGGTAAGCCAAATCCATCCTTTACTTCTCATCCCCCCCAAGTCCCACCCTGGGTTTTGGGTGCTGGAGCAGTGCAGGAAGGTCACAGGCAATGTGAGCCCCAAAACAGATTCAGAGAAGGGGCCACAGCAAATTTGAAAATTACTCCTCATGTGCCTGTCACTCGAACCTCAGGTCTTCCCGCCATGCACTTTCCTACTCCATGGCCTTGCCGGAGGCACAGGCGCTGGCACCAACCCAGCCTGCACAAGGTCCCCAGCAAGGTGAAACAACCCAGTGACTCCTGCTCCCTTGCTGTTTGCTGGGGCTCGTGTGCTTGGACAGGCCGAGGCCAGGCTGGCCCAGCAGGCCCCTCAGAGGAGCCCCAAGCAGCAGCTCAGGCAGTTTTACCCCAAGGCCAGGAGAAGACAGAGGGAGTTGTCCACAAGACAACATCCAGCTTCCCTGCAAGCAGCAGCTACAGAGGGAAGGGGCAGAGTGTGGGAAGTCCCCAGGCACTTTGCTGATGGTCAGATGCGATTTGTTTGACGTCTGCTACAAACAACTGGAAGGAGAAATGAGAGCCTGGAAAGACTTCTGCCCCGCAAGGTCCTTCTTGCTAAAGGAGACCTATACCTGTTGCTTTCCCGCAGGCTGGTGAAGGCAGCGGCAGAGCGGAGCCCCCCATCCCAGCCCTTGGGATGGCAGTCCAGGTCCAGGCCCCCGGAGGGATCTGTTTTTTCGCCACATCACCACGTGAAGCGGGTTCATGTTTCCCTCCCGGTTCTTGTCGTACTCGTCAGTTCTCCTGTAAACTGACCTGACACAACAGCCGTAGGCTGAGGACTTCTAGAGAGAGGGACCTTAACTCCTTTGTCACCACCACCACATAAATTAATTTACACCACTGCTTTCACTTCTACTGCAGCAAGAGGACAGCCAGGCTTAGGCACGATCTCTGCCACACAGTCCTGAGTCACTGCTCTTTCTGTAGAAACATCGGAGGGAATACAAAGTCCCTCCTTCACTCTTAGCAAAGCCTACCCGGCAAAGGGAGGATCCTCTTAGTCCTTCTCAGGCTGCTGGTTCAGGTGGTTAAAAAAAATCCAAATGCAGGTATACCCATATCATCGATTACTCAGAAGTAGGAGGCAGTACATAATCCACCAAATAAGTCCTGAAAGATGCATAATTAGTACAATTAACAGTCTCTCATTCCTTCAATATGAGACCATCACAGGGGAAAAAAATTTTCTAACAACTATGATATTTATAACTCAGTATGTATCATGAAGCAGTCTCCTGGAAAGAAATAGTAGTTCACAGATATGTTTGGTTTTTATTAAAGCCTGCTCAGCATTTATACATTAGAAAAGGAAGTTTAAAGCCATTGATCTGTCAGGGTTAATGACAAGAGAAACAAATTTGAGAAATTGGTTCAATTCTCAAGTCCCTATTTTAATAAAGCTAACTGTTTTCCTAGGCTGTGATCTCATCAACTCTCACAAGCTTTGTGGCAGGAGCTTTGTCAACGTGTTCAGTGGGAGCCCATGAACATGTAGAGAACAAGTGGAGAACATGTAGAGAACAAGTGATGGAGGAAAGCTGCCCGGTCCTGCAAGTCAGGACTTGAGCCTAGCACCCTGGTTGACGTTTGCCTGGTGTAGTCATCTGTGAAAAGAGATGTGGAGACAACGTCCTCAAAATCTGTGACCATAAAAGATTCCACAAACCTTTGTGGGTTTCTATTAGGGTAAGTGATGTTTGTTTGGTTTTGAGGGGCAAAAAAACTACTAAAGCAGAGCACCTATCAATGGATACATCTTCATATGTGCAACGTCTCCCTTAAGTTTTTTGACTTTCACTTGAGATCCTGGATGAAATCAAGATATTCCTAATATTTAACTGGAAATAGACTCCCCTTTTATTGTCTTTACACAGTTCTACAGACATATGAGTCTTTGATGCTGTAGAGCAAGCACCAGCTGGAGAAATTCTGCTACTACGACTTTTTCTCCCTACTCTGACCAAAACAGTATGAGATGCTAATCACCCTTCAAATCTCGCAGCATGAAGACTGACTCTTGAGAGTCTATTAATGAAGACCCAGCTGCAATAAGCTGGGCTCATGGTTTGGACAGATGGTACAAGAATGCCCAAATAATGAACTGGGAAGGGCAGTTGTCCAAGAAGGTACTTCAAGTAACTTTAAATGCACATTTGACTATGTGTAATTTATCAGCCAACACATGAATCTTTAGTCACAAGCACAGCACCAAGCTCAGGGAAGATATAAGCTGCTTTAATCAGCTTGCCCCTGGGCAGGAAAAGCACACAAGGAGAAGGGTATCAGCAGCAGCAGTGACACGTGCTGAGGGTAGAATAGGTCTCAACAGTCACCTACACCCCCACCGAGTCTGATTCACTCATTGCTGGTACAACACTGTCACCCTCACCTGTAAGAGACTAACACTAACATACGCAACGAGCTAAAAACAGCCTGTGCTGGCAAAAACCATTGGCAAAACAGTCAGTGATAAGATCCAAACGTATTACCCTCATGTAACAGATATTTCAAGAGGAAAGAAAAAAAGAAAAAAAAAATCTGTGTTAGGGCTGCCATGAATAAGAGTCGACCGGATCAGAAGAGTTCCTTGTTCCTGTAGTCCAGGTGAATGACTTGGCATTTGGCAACATTAAAAAGCATTTTATTGAAATGGGCACTGCAGACTGCACCATCCTCTCTCTCTGGGTAATCACTCTGTTCCCATCATTATTGGCTACTCTGTCAGTTTGTGTGTCATCCTCAGATTTTACCAGCAGCAATTTTATATTTATTTCCAGATGACCGATAGAGAAATTGAAATAACACCGGATACAGACTATTTTATAAAAACCTCACTCCCATCAGTCAGCATTCCCTGCCTCTTTTGACTCAAGTCAAAATATTGCATTGGGCCATGTTGAACACATTGCAAAAGCATATTATCTCCCTGGAGTCACTGTTGACAACTAAATTTGCAATCACATACAAAATGAAAGTTGTTCTGTTTAGCAGGCTCTGTCTGCTTGAAAGCTATGTTGCCTGATATTAATTATATTTCTAGTTAGCAACTGAATCTCATATTTCCCTGTGCATTATTTTGCCAGATATTGACTTCAGGTTGGTCAGCTTATAATTGTCTTAACCGCTCCTCACACTCCTCTGAAGTACTGGCAAAACCTAAGACCTTTGCAGTCACCTGTAATATTGCCAGCACTCCCAGGTTCATTAAAACCAGATGTTGCCTGAGCCAACTCTATTAAGACTCTTAGGTATATGTTATCCTAATGCATGATGTTTAGCAGACTCTTCGGTTACTTCTTCTTGGAAGTAATTATCCTTATCTAAGCCCGTGTGCTGTGTCTTTTAAAATACAGAGTGGAAATCATGACATAATGCCTTTGATTCCCTGGCCTCGTTACAATATCTTTAATTATCTTTGCCTGATAATGCCAGCATTCCTACTATTCCCAAACCTACAGAAATTCCTCGTTGCCTCTACCTCCTCTCGCTAAACCGGAGGGTTTACATGGTGTGTTTAGCTGTCCCTCGCTCCAGCGACCTCTTTTCTGCTGCCCCTTTCCCCTCTCTGACACTGAAGGAGTGTCGTGGACAAGGAACAGCAAGCAAGTCCTGGAGGAGGATCAGGAAGGACTCCCAACAACTGCCGAGGGATTCGGAGGCTTTCTGCAATTCACCTAAAGGTTAATAGGGCCAAAAGCCCTGTCTGCAATTAGGGGAAAATTGCGCGAGGAGGAAAATTTGCTCCCATCCTCAGGGTCTCCAGACTGTTGTACGGGGCTTCTCTCCATCCAAAAAAGGTCAGGAAAGTAAGGTAGTACTTGGCACAGAAGCCATAACAAAGACAGGGACAGAAATCACAGCTCTAAACTATTAATTTTGTGTCTTTTTCCCATTCCACTCCATCTTTTTTCCAAATTACCTGCCCCATCTTGTCTTCACTGCCACACGCACAACTGAACTAAAAGCTTTGCACTCAGAATAAATATCTACTACAAGGAGAAGCTTGTTGTAGCAATAACACATTCACCACACACACGCTGCATTCTAGTAACTATGGTCGTGTAGAGAAATCCTCTTAAATTAAAGAAATACCGCAATGAATAATGAGAATGTTCAACAAAACTCTCTGAAGCAAACAGGGAAATAGAAAGATTGTTTGACCTTTTAATACTGTAAATACATCTGCAGTGCCCAAGGAATGGCTGCATCCCACAGCCTCCTGAACAAATACCTGATGCCTCTAATAACACCTTTTTCCTGCACGTCTCTGTAACAGCTGTGTGGCTCCTCTTAGCAGCGGGACAAGACAGTTGGGATTATATGGAGCAGCATTTCCCAGGTGTTTTGGGTTTTGGTTTTTTTTCTTCCTGGAACTGTGTCCATTGAGTAGGCTAGGTCATCAAATGCAGCATCCATTTCTTCTCGATACAGTTAGGCAGTGGCAGAACACCAGGGATCTGCATGTGCAGCCAGCCAAGGGCTGCCTTATTAGTCACGACGACCAGAAGAACCAGCTGCAATGAAACACATGTCCCACTGGACGAGCCATGCTTCACTGGGAGAAGCAGGATGAATGGCCTGACCTTAGAGGTCTCACAGTCCTGAAGAAGCTGTGAGGGTCAGAGGGGGATTTTGATGAGTGCCTGGGGCAATGGCATCCAGCGCCTCCTCAGTATCTCCCTTGGCTGACAAGGGAAGCAGCCTCCATAGGTTTTGGGGTTCACCCCATGCAGAAGTGGTTGCAGGAAGAAGTCTCCTCATTGTCTGAGATGGGGGGCGAGCCCATACACTCCCCAAAGCACCTTCTATGAGCTTCCAAATGGCAGTGATGGGCACAAAACATAAACTTCTCTGCTTCATACAACTGTGCAGAGGGCAAAGACCATCAAGTTAATTCTAGTCTAATTATCTCCCAAGTTGGGAGGAGAATAGCTGTGAAGCTGCTTTGCTGTACAGCAGGGCTAATTTGCTGGGCACTGAAAGGTCTACTGGATCTCTGGAAGATGAGCTGTTATCTGCACAGAGCCGCACTGTGCCATGAAGACTCACCAGCTTGTTAAGAGGTACCGCTGCACACCCCGGGGTCAGGCTTCCAAAACAGTTCAGTTCCCCCTGTGTTAGGTCTGTGAAACTCTAGTCCCAGGTATGAGTACTGATCTGTTTGGAAAATCAAGCCTAAGCTCTTGAAATCTGCCCTTTCTCATGCTCTTCCAATTACTACTGATCTCCTCATTTAAAAGCCTGGTAGTGCTGAGGGGTGGTGTGATCAGCACGGTAATAGAAACGGGCTTTTGGAGTCTGCAGAGCTACCTCTGGTTGGAATGTTTTAGCCATTCTTCCTTGAAAGGAACATTAAGAATGGGAAGAAAACAGTAACAGGGTGTTTAAAATTATACCCATAGAAAGCAAAACTGTTTCACTAATCTTCACAATTCTCTGGCTATGTCAAAGGAAAGCCGTGACTTACTCAGACTGCCAAAATGCTTTTGAGCAAACATCGCAAAAAAGAGAAACTTTAGGAATTAAGACAGTATAAGGGAAGGGGTTAAAATATTTTCTGGATGAAACTTTAACAAAGAGAAAAGAAACAAAGAAGTGAAGAATCAAATGGCCTATTTGCACCCTGGTAAATATCATATGCCTCAAGGCGCTACCCTAGATCCCACACTGTTTAATTTGCTTGTGTTTATGAATGATCTAGCATGGGATGGAACTGAAATAGCAAAAATGGCACCAGCCACAGATTTTTAGGCAGGTGGGCAGTAGGAACAACTATGATTGTTGTTCCTACAGTTGCCAAAGGTCAGGAAGACCTTAGGCAACCAGATGACTGGCCCACGTAATCAAATCCCAGTGCTGAAACACCAAAGACATGTAACATTGGAAAGGGGAAAAAAATTGCTTGCAAAGGAATCTGAATGGAGATGGGCAATTTTTTCTTTACCAAGAAATTTTTTCTTTACCAAGAAAAAAATCTTTTCTTTACACCCATCCCATGTTCTGTGCCCCCAAACTGCTGAAGCCCCTCATTGCTGCACAGTGCATCCCCATAGCAGGCACATGCCCAGCGCCTCTGGCACAGAATGCCACCACGGCACTGAGTGGCAATTGCCCCTGTCCCACCATGGGAGAGGTTGTGTCCCACAGCAGGCCAACACCTCCCCTGCCTGCCTCCCTCCCCCTGGCTCACAGCATGGGTCTCTGCCAGTTCACGCAGGCAGGTCCTCCTCTACCTTCTCTTGCCCACAACACACAAATACACACATGGGTCCCTCAGGTGCCCCCTGGCCTCTGTCTCAGTGAGGAGCACCAAGCAGGAGAGCAGAGAAGGACAGAGGATGCAACAGAAAAGAGAAAGAGGCTGCAGTATTATAAGGAGGAGGAGAAGAAAGGACAGAGACAGAGCAGGGAGGAGGAATGGTCAAGGGATGGGGTATGGGAGAGGATGCTGCACTGCGGGTGGTACAAAGATATAATGCAGGTGACACAATGAAGTAGTCCAGGAAATCACTGTAGATATAGTCACGTAGATTCAATATGTGTACAAAAGATAACAGAGAGCAAAAATTAATTAGAAATGAAATGCTGAAAAATGTTTGAGCAATTTTATGTAAGCACTACAGACCCAGCTGAAATGCTACACATCTCTTTGTAGGCTCTAAACACTTCCTCAGAGATACTGCACAAGCTAAATGGGGTTATGAAATGCAACAGGGAGGGAAAAAAATCAAAAAATCCGGTTAAAGCAAGATATTACAAAGACATTCTAGGGAAAGAGCAGCAGACAAGGCTAATGGCTAGGGTTAGGGTTAAAAATTACGAGAGAGCTACAGATGGAGTGGGGCAGAAAAAGGAATGCCAAAGGAACAGAGAGGCTGCAAATGCATTCTGCACTGGCAGCTTTTCCATCTCCAGGATGCCTGAAGGTCTTGGCTAAGGCTGTGCTGACAAACAGGGTAAGTGGGAGCGTTAGGGTTAGTGTTGGGAGAGAGACAAAAACTGCTGCCCCAGTTGGAGTAGGGCAGGAAGGGGGCTGCCAAGGGATTGATTGTCTGCAAAAATATCTCTCCTATGAGAGCTTGCCTGTCTTAGCCACAACTGGGAAAGCGGGGACAAAAGTCAGCCAAGGTCAGCAATTTGGACTAAGGTGTGGATTAGGGTTTGTCTTGGGAGAGGTGCAAAGCCTATCTCTCTATTTTTGAGTGGGGCTGGAAACAGGCTGCAAAACCAATGCTTAAGCTGCTGCAAGAATTCATCCCCTGAGACCTTTTGTACAATAATGTGATGAAGAAATGTGTAATCTTTAGAGTATACTCACTTTATCCCTACTCCTTACTTCATAATGTCAGGAAAAGAGACATGCAGTGAAAAAAAAATCACAGGGAAATCACCATAGATAAAAAGAAATATTAAATACTTTTTGCAAACAGGTACTTAAGCCTATGTACTCATTGCTATAGTAGACCAAGGACACAGGATGATTCAAAATGAAAATGTATTTGTCTATGGACAACATTAGTTTCCAGTGTCATGGGAGTTAATGATAACAACAATTTTTAGAGTTTATTAAATGCCATACTTCAAGGCTTAATCCAACCTCTAACTATTTAGGGATCAGGATGAGATCTAATGGGGCTTGAGAACAAGGTTGAAAGGATTGATTATCCTGCATCTGCCTGCTGTGAAGTTCTTACATCTTCCTCTGAAGCATGTAGTGCTGGCCAGGGTCAGAGGCAGGGTGCTAGATGGGAAGGCACCCTGGATTAGCTTGTTTGTACTCCCTCTGCTCTGCCTTGGCTGCAAGCTATGCAAGGTTTTATGTCTGTAATCCACAGCTCTCCTTGAGGAACACAGAGGGCCTCTGAAATGCTAAACAATCCAGGAAAGAAGCTTACCTGAAGCCATGAGTAAACCCAGCAGTCAAACCTCTGGCATAGATTTTGGCTTCTTCCTCTTCTAAATGGCTCAAGGTTTGGATGTCTTTGTTTTCAGCCCTGTATCTGAAAGATAAAGGAATTAGCAGGATTTCTTTAATCTTTGTGTTCTCCCAGATAAGTGTATTAGAGGAATTTTGTAGGTTATGGAAATATTTATTTTGAATTAAAATTAAAGCTGTACCATGCTGTGTGTTATTGTATCTTAGTGTAGGGCAAAGCTGAGCCACGCAGTCTCCTATACCTGACTGCAGAAACATCATTCCTTTTGCCCAAACCTGGATAAATGAAACAATGATGCGCTTTTTTCGGTGAAACCCAGTTTATATCTGTTGTGACGCAGAATACATGGGGTCCAGAAAGTCTCCTTAAATATGTATTTTATTTTCAAAATTTCATAGGGAAATTGATTTTGGCTTTTAACCAGCAAAGAACTAGAAGTGTAACCTAGGGCATTATGGAGTCAGTATGCCCAGTTATTGACAGAGGAGACCAATAATTGTATTTCTGTGTAAACTTCTTTTAGTGAATATAAGAATATCTCAACTGAGCTCTCTCCAGCCAGTTTCCTCTAATTTAACCAGAGGGAAGGTTGCTGCTACTGTGCAAGATAAAGAAGAAAATAGAAAAAGTGGTAGACAATTAACAGGCAGAGATGCTTCCTCACTATGAGCAGAGTTGTTGCTGGTATCTACAAAATTTCTTTCCCACCTCCAAAGGAAATGTAGTTTTCAGAAAAGATCAAGCCTAGAACACACTCTAAATCTCACAGGCAAAGATTTGTGAACAAAGTGAATGTATTTCTCAGGTGCAGTGCTCCACTACCTGGACAGAGGGATATAGGGGAAGGTGGGAAGCACAGTATGAACCCTTCCCACCTCAGCAGCTATGGGCCTCTCTGATTCCTCCTCATGACTGTGTGAAGCCCTCCCTGAACACAGTGGCCCACCAAGCAGCATAGCTCCAGCACCAGCTGAACTACTTTCTTACCTACATCCTAGCAACCCTATCATAGCCTTCAGCAAATCTCCTTCACTCTTAGCCCTGGCCCAGTCAACACTCAGGGAAATGCATTTTCATTAACCCTTTCTCACAAGGACCGCATTCAAGTACACCATCCAGATAAGTACTAATGTTGGCTCAGGTCCTATTGCCTCAGTTTCTCCTGCCACTCTTTTTTTTTTCCCTTCTGCCTTTAGTAAGCTCTTTAGATTCAAGCACTAACCTCAGGCCAATTTTTTATTTCAAAGCTGGATTACTGCCTTAACTCCCTCTCCCCATTTTTCTACCACTTATCTCAATGGTCTCTGACTGTGAGGATGCAACACAGCAACAAAGGACCAGGAAAAAAGGGAAGAGATTAAAGTATAAATGGATCTAAATACTTCGTAGCTGGAAGGAAGAAAAATGTGACCTACATTAATCAGAGGCAAAATAGTGACAATAGGCTTCAGCTGGTTGTGTACCTAATTTTTTTTTATTTATTTTTAAGACACCAGGTAGCAAGAAAACATGCTTGAAAAGGTTTCATTCAAATGTGGATTCATGATTTGGAAGTTTTCTACACTTTGGAAACAATCAGACAGCATTTGAGGGAAAAAAATAGAATTCACCTTTATGAGAACTGGCACTCCAGACAAGAGACAGTCAAGAGTTGCAGATTGAACCCTCCTGTGTGTAAATGACTGAGATTTCTGTTTAATTTCACCATAAGGATCTTTGTTGCCAGTTCTTGAAACTTATCCACATGCCTTTCAAACTGCAGCTTGAAGCTCCAGGCCCTCAAGTCAAGAGATGATATGAGAGTCTCAGCTTCCATCACAAATAAAATTGAGGCCTGACTTGTGATCGTGAAGATAATGTTGAATGTCAACAAGGTTCAGATCTTGGGGAAAAAAAACACCCTCTTCTATCTTTTTTGACAGGATTTTTAAGGCAAACTCGTAAGGATGGTGTACCAACTTGTCTTCTGAATCGCTGGAGTGAGCAGTGCAGTAAATATGGGGCTGTTGTAAGTATGCAGATCCCTCACGGCTGTTGGCTGCATCCTTTATTTCTCACCCCAGCTGCTACTGGGAGAAAAGACAGAAGACACAAATGGCCAGTGCAAACAGCTAGGCTTGTGCCATCCGCTGCCCTGTGGGAAGTCTGGGAAGAAGACTTGCTCTGCGGAGACTTCTTGGTCTGTCCAAAACAGGGTGTGTCTTTGGGGTCCCCGAGCCTGAAGCAATGAGCAGCTGGGAGTGATGCATTCATAAGTTCAACCTATACCTTATCTGCCACCCTCCTTTGAAACACTACAGCCTGACTCGTTGACTGTACTCTTGTCTCAGTAGCCTCTCGAGCTCTGAGCTGGATTGGGTTTCCTTTAACAAATCAGCCTCCTAGCCCCCATTTTAACATTAATTGATTGGAGATGCTTTTAACTGTTCCTTCTGGGTGTATTAATTTTTTACAGATTGAATTTGGTTTGATGAGGCAGGAAACCTGAAACTATTCCTGGCATCTCCTGCATACTCAGAATAACCGCTCTAATGCATTCAGAGAAGCACACAGCAGCAGGGTGGTAACAGAGCAGGGCTGGGGAGGGGGGAGGCAGAAGGAGGGGCGTAGGGGGAGCCTAGGTAGTCACCTATCCATTTCCAAAAGACATCAGTAAGTGATTGCTTACCCGTGTCATCTTTTATATTAAACACTTTTCCCAGCAATGCAGGTATTTCGAGCCGGCTGGGGCTGCTGACATTAACAGATATTAAATACACTCAGGAGAAATATGATCAAATGTTTGAAGTGTCTAGTAAATGTGCTGTTAGCCGCCCTCCCAGGGAGGCTTAGTGCAAGCTATTGTGTTTTGCTGAGAGAGAGAAAGGCTGGAATATTAGACAAGGAATCCAAAGGCAATTTTATCAGCAGTGTTATGCAGCTCTGGAACACATTGCTAAAGGATTGGAAGCTTTTCTATTACAGCCATCAAATTACTTGCTATTCTTAAACATTAAAATGCCATTTTGCATTTTAAACCCTCGAGTTGGCACCTGTGAAGGATTGCTATGCTCAGCAACACCACCTCCTTATTCTGACACTGTTAGAAGGCTCTGGGCAGGGCCAGGCTTTGACACCCTCTTAGACCAGACAAAGGTTCCATCCTTCCTGCTCACCCAGACAGGAGTGGGAGATACACTTGGCCAAGCTCCTCTCTCATGTAACCCTGCTCAGCTCAGCATGTCTCACCCATAGATGAGGTTGACTGATTCCATTCCTAGCGAGATGCCCTGGATCATCAAATAGGCCTTATCCATCTCAGAGAGCGTTCATTTCTTCCTCCAATAAGATTTGCTATCTTTTTACTTCCAGAGATGTAGTACCAGCAAACCCCATCATTACAGCTTAACTACTCTGTTCCTGGAGCAGAGGAAATAACAGATGGGAAGACAACTGGCAGAGGAGGAAGGGGTACGGCCGTACTGGAAGTTATATGAAAGAACATCAGGAAGAAAGACTGGGAGAAGATACTCCTTGAAAGTACATCTCTGTACTGTGGCTATTTCTCCTCCATTTTTCAGCCTTTGGCTTCATCAGAAGGAGCTTGGGGCTGCTCGTTCCTCTTGGCACATGAGGGATACCGTGTCTGAGCCTGTGAGACCTCTGTTAGGCTGGGCAATGTAAACACTTCCTCGCAGAGATTTCCTTGTCCTTAAAACAGCCTCTTAATCCTGCAGGACTCGACCACAGCATCATAAAAAAGAAACCAACCAAAAGCAAAGGGCCCCTTTCTTTGGTAAAAGGTCAGGTACCCCTAGGGAAAAATGGTTGTAGATTACAGAAGACATCCCTTTTATTACTAATAAATAAGTTACATAGATTAGTGACATACATAGTATTTTTCTATCCTGGAAAGCATCCTCATTCCTTTAAAACTTCCCAGTATATCCAAATAATCCAAACACAGCCACGTCTGGACTAGATACGGCACCTCAAAATACTCCTCTCCAGCCAAAAGGGCTTTCAGTTCAATTCAGCCAAACTGAAGGACCAGCTTTTTTTTATTAAAGAAATCAAATGCCATGTTTCTGGGGTACATCCACACCTTACCTTAGGTGGTCTGTCCCAGGAGCAGCCTGAAGCCTAGGGCACTCCTGAGACCCAGGGCTACATATCCACAGCACCCTTGTAGATTATTTGAATTCAGCCTGAACTCATGCTACACACAAATCTTGCCGCCTTTCCAACAGGCAATGTCAGTGCCCTGCTAGGAAGGACTTGGACCATTTCAGCTGCCCAGTCAATTATGTGATGATGCTACAGGGCAAACAAGATACATGAGGACAGCAGGGCCATGCATCACACACTGGGGTTTCCAGGTACACTCAACCTTTAGCACCTGTACAGTACCGTGTTCCCTTTCTCCCTCCTGGGCTGAACAGCTGGATTAGCCTAGAAGTACCCCAAGGCAGTGATTCCACAGGCTGGACAGTCAGTGCAGTTGGCTTCAGTCAAGGCTTTGAGACTAGTCATTAATCAGCCATGATGGTCAAAAAGTAACTGGCCAATGCACTGCAGGGGATTTTAACCCACCGTTTATGTACTGGGTACCAACAGGTGCTGGCTTCGGTGAACCAGTGGTCTCATTTAGCAAAGCAAGCCCTAGTCCCTCCTGTTTGTTAGAGTAGCATGGTTATTTTAAATTCAAACCTGCTGTCTTTTTCTACTCTTCTTTTCTATTGCTAAAAAACCTTTTATGACAGATCTTGATGGATATGAATTGTCTGCCATATGTTGTTTCCTTTCTTGACTGTTATCTCCATATGTCAAATGTACTTGGATCTGATGATCTCCATACAAATGATAACAAAACAAACAGACAAGGAGAGGCCAGACTACAGGAGAAACAGAATCCCAATCAGAGAACTGAAATACCAGCAGACAGCCTTTCTACTGGAGACAGTACGGTTTACGTGCTGTCACTCAAAAACAGTGACTAGCTACTCCTTCCAGGCACTCTCGCACATTAGTTGCTCTCTGCCTGCTAAGAAAGGATGTGTTCGAGGTGAAATTCCCTGGGGATCCACCACTCTGGTTAGGATATACAGAGTGTAGCGAGAGACCTTGTGAGGAAGGGTTGTTTTGCCTCCAGCATAATCAGTGCCAAGCTTTTTATATCTTGTTTTTTTCTGTTAAATTGGGTAAATCATCAGAAGTGCCTCAAGTGACTTCAATTTACCAGAGATTTGATCTCCTAAGTCCCTTAGACACTTACAAAAATTGGATCCTTTCTCTCTTACAGTAATTGCCTTTCTCTTTCATTTTCTCCTTACCACATTCCCATTTTCTTCTGTATCTTTGAGGTTTCTCTCATTCTCCAGGAGATCCAACAGCAAAGAATATTTAGAAAGCAGAGGATCATAAATATCTGATAATCCATGATAGTGTAAGGTGGGAATCCTACTATGTTGCTCCTAATTACTTTTTCCCTATTCGTCCCAGTTTTGTTTTCCCAAACCAGATACGGGAATTCCTGGTCATGCTTCAGGCTGCTCCCCCTGCAGTGGGCACCTGTGAATGTGGGAGCGCTTGGCCTGGCCAAAGGCTCCTTTTCAAGTCTGTTGCAAAGAGGATAGGCTATTCCCAGGGAGCCTGGTGACACTGAGGACCCGCGAAGCTGTGCTCCACAGCACTCTCATCTCTGTGGTGGGAGCTTTCTTTGAGGCAATGCAGATCCAAAGTCGCATTGTGCAGCCCGTGTGACCATATTGCATTTCTGGAAAGGAGTCATCTTTCCAATGACAAGTATATGTGCAGCCCTGCTCCCTTGCTCCTGTGCCCAAACTTTCCACATGAGAGCAAGGTGCAGTGCCTTTCATCCTGGCTGAATCCCGAGGAATGAAGTTCTTTCTTACGGGCCAAGGTGAATCTGTGCAGTTCCTGAGAAAGAACCCACAGCAAGGTAAAAGTTAAAAAACACACTTTAGGTGTGATAGTTTCTGGCTTTCTTAAGTTCTACCTCTCTGAATCCTTCTTTTCCTTCTTCCCCTCACAGTTATTGCCCTGCTGAGCTGCTCAAGAATCGAAGCAAAGTTTTGGAATAGAGATCTTTGCAAGGTCAAAAAAGACACCTTTCACTTTAACAAATGACAGCCTCCATCTGTTTAGCATCCTTCTCATGTGTCTGTAACAGATACAGGCAGAATTGATTATCTTTACTTCAGGCCTACTAATTAAAGCCCTCCTCTGATGTAGTGGTACCACTAAAATTTCCACTTGGGTCATCTGTGTTTTTCTGTGGATCCTATCTTTTTTTTAGGGCAGAGTAGGTAACATTTAAGGGGGGTAGATTTTTTAAGGGAGACCAGACAGAGAAGAAATGAAAGGAGCTGATAAGTCAAAACAATCTACACAAAGGAGTTCTAAGATCTAGAATAATTCAAGTTGGAAGGGATTTTAGGAGTCCACCTAATCCAAGCACAAGCTTAAAATCAGATTCAAAAGTAGATCAGGTTGCTGAGGGCCTCATCCAGAAGTTTTTAAGATCTCCAAAGATGGTGATGCCACACCCTCTCTGGAGACTTGTTCCAGGGCTCGACCGCTCAACTTGCAGGCTAATACAGCAACCTAATAAAGGGATTTATGGCTGGTATCTGTCTTGAGCTATCCTTTCAAGGCAAAACAAGGAAAGGAGGGCTGGGTGTGGCCAGTATTTGCTTGGGGCTCAGCATCTATCCAAGAAAACTCTATGGCCCGCAAGAGGAGCCGGTGATTTGGTGTTTCAAGCCTTTGTTCAACTACAAAACACATCAAGGATGTGTACGCTCCTAGGGAAGTGTAAGTCAGCCTGTACAGCCATTTGGTGAGCAGTGCTGAGAGAAAAAGGTCTGATTCGCCTTGAAGAGCCACTGTTGTGAGTCCAGCACTACCCAGAGCATCCCTCAACAGGGGACTGGCCACACTGCACTTCAAAAACAAGACTCCTTTATCACCTATGATGCTACCAATGTTTTTATTAGTCTTATAGTGTCACACACACTCGCTTTGCTAGAAAACAGCTGCAGCAGATTTCCTACCACCACCACTATTACCTTTTCAGGACCTTACCGAGCGGTCCAGGTCCACAACACACCCAAGGGGGCAGTCAGTTTGGGTACAGAGGCAGAAATGAGCAGCAAAGAGCAATCCAGGTCAGAGGACAACAGATCAGGTTATGCCAGCTTCAGTGCCAAAGTCGATGTGTTAAAACTGTGGCCTGAGTGCTGAGCCACTGCTGGAAGAGATCTCACTGGAACGAGTGCTGATGCCTATATGAGCAGTCAGGCACAGGAGAGAGACTGGACCCTTCAAGAAATGCCTCTTTCTGGAAGGCAGGTTACCACCTCCTAGTCTTGAGTGTAGTTAACAGAGGTCAGAGGTTCCCTGTAACTCTCAAGGCGACTCCCTCCCTTCATAAACCTTGCTGCCATTTTGCTGGCTCTTGTGACTATGGTGGTCCCTTGGACCCTTCCCGTGGAAGGAAAGGAGAGAGGCATGGGCTGCAGCAGACCTTTGAATGCACAGGGAAAGTTGCGATTTTTCTAAGAAGTTGCGATACGTGTGTGGTTTATTTGTCAAAATAGTAACGCCTGAGATAATAAAAAGCTTGCTGCTTCTCTAATGAAATAAAATTTTAGCTGTTGGCTCAGGCCAATAGCATAGCAGACTGGTTGGGTTGCCTCTGTTCTACATGATGGTTGTTACTAAATGTGTATTTAGAATATTTTACAAAATTAATGTTATTCATTCTTTTGAGCTAACTGAAACAATGAGTTGATCCAGACAGTGTGAATAGACACTATAACATTGCTTGCACACACTGGAGTTTTTCTTTGTTCGAGTAATTCTAGCACCAACCAAGCCTAAGATTTTTAGTATTTAGCAGTAAAGTTCACACTTGTTAAGATTCAAATCTTCTAGGTCACTTGCTCATTAGCCACAAAAGTGCTCTGCTTGGAAGTGCAATATAAATAAATAAAGGATAATGTATGTAATTCAATTTCAATTCAAGAAAAATTAACCTGGAGAGTTTTTCTTAAAGTCATTCAGCTTTCCAGGACTCTGGTCTTCTTACCATGCTTTAACAACTGCTGTTAAAGAAACAAGCAGTTTAGCAAGAGGCACTGGGATATGGGAAGGGCTGAGGACCAGGAAAGGATCAGTTTGCGTGGACTATGACCACCCCAGCATTAGCACTGAAAGGAAGCAACAATTTCAGACCCTCCTCCACCACAGCTCCAGTTACCAGAAGTCTGTCTGTAAGGATTTACGTAGTAAATAACTCCTAGTTTTGTCTCTTTTACATCTCTGGCCATTAAGTACCAGTCTTATTGCCCTTGGGGAGCACTTAATGTCTCCATTTTAATTTCATATCATTTTGCACTGGTTCTTTAGAAATGCAATTGCATGCATGGCTTTGTTTCAGTCAATACCACCTAGACAGCTTGAAGTCGGTACACAAGCTCCTTAAAGATAATAATGCCCTGAGATGAAAAGAAAATATTTCACTGCTTCATACACTTGAATAGGAAGGAATTGAAAGGACCACTACCAACATCAGACACACTCACTATTTAATTTTATATTTTAAGAGTCTGATTATATTTTGTTGTCAAACTCTTGCAGTTCAATTCAGTACAGTTTTTACCAACATACAGAGCACTTCAAAAGTACTAGTGCAATTGTTTCTATTTAGATGGTGCCTTTTAATCAACATAAGATCTAGCGTTACAGACAGCACATATGTAGAACTCATAGAAAGCCTTGCCAAATCAGAGCTCATGAACCTTCACAAGCTCTAAAAAACAGGCCTATCTGTGACTGGAAAATAATAGAAATCATAAAGCTTCCCTAATTAGTGCATTCAGTTTTGGTGCCATCTAAAGACTGAAGCACATAAGTCTCCATGTTTAAAATTAATTCTACAAGACAGAGAGGAATCACAGTAGTGCATAAGCAGAGCCAGAAAAGGTGAGAGAGGAGGAGCTGGAACAGCAAAACGACCGTGGCACTAATGATTATGGCTAATGACAAGGTGTTGCAAGAGCTAAATCGTCCAGAGTGAGTGTGTGTGTGTGTGTGTGAGTGCATGGGGCTAGAATCAAAAGGATGAACTGCTAACCCTCAGTGAAGTTGAGCAAATTATTTAATATAAATAACTTCTTGAATGAAGTTTATCTCTCAGTCTATTTACTCTTTACAAAGTGTCTGTTCACTGATTTGAGATGTTTTCTGAAATTAATTCATCATTTGAAATTGTACCTGGAAACCTGTTAATTAATTCAAATTATCTACAGTTCATTCACAAGCTGTTTGTTGCAAAAATTTGGTACGAAAATTGTGCTGGTTGTGTCTAGATTTCTAGATGAGTTAATATGCTTCTCTATCCCTAATTGCTGTCCCTCATTAATTCCTAATACTGGTTTTCACAGGCAAATTCTATTACAAATTCAAAATTCACTCTCTGAAAAAAAATACACACACCAGCTAAAATTCCCCATAAACTGTAAGCAAGAAAATGCTCCTTTTTTTACAAAATTTTTGTGTGCATGTGTGCTGCTGGGAACTCTGGCTTCCAGCTCCTCTCAGGAGAACGTGGCAGGGACAACGACAACCAAGGCCCATAACAAGGGAGGGCTCGCAAATGTCACAGCAAAGGACTAGAGAAATCAAAATGAAGGATACACTTGTGGGGAGAGCAGAGGTTTGAGCTTACATCTCTTAACATGGGAGACATTTCAGATAGATAGATGTTTTGGATAAGCTGAAGAGACATCCTTGGCAAAGAAAATCCCAGCAAATTCATTTGAAACCACAAATGTTTATGGCAAGTTGATTAAAGGAATCCCTTAAATGGGTGACTTTGCTCTGGTGTTAATGACTGGAGGTATCTTGAGTTTAAATAGTACATTTCTTTGTACAAGAGAAGGATGGTCAGATCCTATCCTGCTAATGCAGTAAATCTCTAAATGCCACAATATTTGGGATAATGACAACAATGCAGATACTGCAGCAAGTGGCCACAGCTCTGCTGATGTTGAATTTTGTTAAGTGACACCTAAGGAGGACAAAATAACTTCCTGCATACATTTGTAGATCATACATGGCAGCGTTGAAAAGGAACAGTGTAAATGGTACCTAAATATAACAATATGTCTGTATTGTGCTAAGCCGAGTAAGTCGATGAATCCAGCTGTGACACAGTGAGGACTCACGCATGCCATACGTTTTAACTACATTACAGGTGAGTTCCCTGATTCAGCTGCTTAGATGGGCTGTAAAAATAAAGTACTGAAATCCTACAGAGGATATCTAATGTGAGGTATCATGAAAAAAAAAAGATTGCAATAATGAGATCTGCCAAGCCAAGGGACAGAATCGCAAGAGAAGGGGTAGGAAACACATTTTTGAGACACAGACATTCGGTTTGATAGCTGCTGTGCACAGAGGCAGCTAGAGGGATGCTGAGTTGGTCTTTTCCATGTATAGCTATGATTTTCTAGCAGCCAGTGCTAGAAAAAAAAGAAAGTTCTGCTTTCCTGAGGGTAAAACAATATACTATTTCCAATTCCCTTTCCATGGCAACATTAATGACTCCCAGTTGAACGAGGGGGGCATGTTCCCCACTCCCGTTAGTGCCCCTTCCTCAGACAGCTCTTCCCATGCTTGGCACCTCTTTTTGGTACTTGTTGCTCCCTTGTCAATGATAAACCTACATCCATCACTGCTGCTGTAGGTTATGGCATCAGGTTGGACTCCCAAACCCACGGAGGCAGGACTGGCAACAGGCAAAAATTTAAATTAATTGAGATTTCCCTCCTCATTTGGAAACAACTCAGGGAAAACATAAACCTTGTCATATCTGAAGGACGGCTTAATACTACACTCCTAAATGAGACATGACTGAGTCTTAATCCCGCTGAGTGAAACTTGACTAGTTCGTATTAATAGTTTATTATTATCTCTGATAGTTTCCCCCACTCCAAATCCTTTGTGCATCATTTACATGGGATTTTTAAATGGCAAAGCAAAATCCTTTTGGAGAGATATTTTCCCATTTTAATAACATTTTCACACACATCAGCTAAGTCAGTCACTGTTGCAAGCTCAGCCTCCCTTTTCTGCAGTGATCAAAATTAAATGCCAGCTGATATCCAGGGAGGCTACAGACTGAGCCAAGCACAGCAAGCTCCTGTGGTAGATACTGATGCTCTCAGTGAATCCCATCACTACTTATTCATGTGTTTAGCAGTAATTCAACACCACGTTTTTGCACAAATCACAGGATCCCAGCCCAGAAATTTTTGCTGAGGGAGTTTCTCTATACCCTGAGATTGGTCTTCAAGCCACCTCACTCCAGCCTCTCCATTTCTCAGTGCCAAGTTAGACCCTGTCTCCACACTGGTTCGGGTGAAGAAGTGGCCCGAAGTTAACACAGGAGCCTAGAGCTAAAGATGGGGGCTCTTTCAGGAACCTAGAAGCAGATGTCAAATTCAGACTTTGCTGTTGTGTGGACATACTCGATTAGAAAGCTTCTGTTTTTCAAGAAGGAGCAGAATGTAACTCCCTTTGTTTCTCCTTCCCACAGAACAGGTCTCTGTCTGTCTCTGCTGTGAGGAGCTGAAAGCAGAACTAGCAAAACCAGTGTGCAACATCGCTAATAATCATGGCCAGCACCACCTGGGGTAACCACAGCTGGCCAGGGTTCATCCAAAAAAAGCACTAGGAACTGTTAGCACCAGCCACGTCTTTTTACAGGTAAGGTCCTTCTTCCTAAATGCTGTGATCACATATATCACACTCATTTTCCTACGAATAATAACCCACAACACCAAACAATTCAAGAACCAGTGCCTTCAAGACCTACAGATTTGGACTGGCAGACGTCCTTCTGAGGACACCAGAGGGAGATAACTTCACTTGCAGAAGTAGGAAATACACTCGTTTCAGGGGTTCTTCCACAACTACTACCTCCTCTCGTCCCCCAGGAATGTCTCTCTTCTTAATAACCCGAGCCCCAGCCCCTACACGGCTATAACAAAGAGCACTCGCTTTGAAAGTAATCCTTAAGGGAGGGCACACTGCTGTCAGCACTGCCATCACCCAGAACATTTTGCAGGACTATAAACCATTTGGAAAAAAAAACCCTCAAATGTGCAGGACCACCGTATAATAAAAACCTTTCATTCCATGTGAGGTATGAAATGGATCAGATGTAGCAGTTTTAATTGTGAGTGCATACAGAATCCGTTGCCATCCATTCTGTGCTGCAGTTATAGGTGATCATAGGACACCTGAAAATTATTGAGGGTACAAACTGGCAATGTTCTAATTCCTATATGGGCTCAGATTTTGAAAAATTAATTTTATTTGCAGGTTTCAAGTGAACAAGGCCATGGGAAGTGGTGTTTTATACCTAGTAGCTTTCTAAATTTATGCCAGTTTTGTAGGGTGAGGATTGTGCTCAGTCTCAGTCATCCTGTTTTCAGACAAGAGGCAGAAGAAGTAAGGAAATGTGCTACCGTGTTTTAGCATTTGCTAGTAACATTCTGTGATTGGGACTATTGTAGCATCTGAGCTAGTCTTGCTTTGCACCTTGCACAGGCATTCATGTCTGAACAAAGAACATACAAAATGCTACTCTTTGGATTTGGCAGCGTGTTATAAGCATTTGGCACAAGCATACATTTCAGTGTAAAGTGCAAGGCAACAAAGGATCCAATCCCATTCACTTCACAAAGAAAAGAGAAAAAAAAAGAAGAGTATTTTGCACTTACCTAATGACAAAATTTGCCAGGTCTGAAGAGTCCTTTTTTTTTAATGTTCCTATCAGCCTTGCTTTTAAAACAGGAAGAATGGTAGCTGAGGGCAACTAATAGCTTACAGGGTCAATCTCGGCATTAGGATTTGAATGAAGAGATGAAAGAGGTCTAAAGGGAATGAAATCCCCGGACACAGAACTATGATCCGTTTGGGAATCGTTCCCATGGGGCCACTTAGCAACAGGCCACCATCCAAGCACAACACCCCTGAGAGCAGAAGAAAAACTTTCTTCTTTGTATTTTGCCCTCTCTGTTGAAAATACTGTTTTCAGCTTATTCCCTGGGGAGTCAGTGCCTCATCAGGAAGAAATAAAGCTGGCCAGTCTGAGAGTGATTGTGTCTCATGCTCTGCAAAGGCACACATTTCTCTTATCCCCAGGAAGAAAATTGCCTCATTTTATATTCAGAATCAAATGTACTGAAATTATAAGCAGTGGAATAATTACATTCAACATGACACACTAGATCTGACCTTAATAAGACAGCCTGGTGGCCTTAACTGTTATGGGACCGGCTCCTTCCATTTGTAGACCTGGGGATCATTTCCACATTCTCCCTCCAGTAAAAATAAGTTATGTGCTTCTTGCATCATGTCCATGTGCTCTTTGTGACCCTGGGTGCTAAAGCAATAACTCATTCAGTTCTGCTGCATCTGAGTGCTGACTTGGCCAGTGCCACTAACACAGAAACAAAGAAAGTAAAGATTTACTTAGAGAGAGGAATAGACACAGCCGTGGAGTTATTTTTAACCTTTAATTGTTTGATATTGAATTTTAGCAATTCTAGAAGAAACTGTGGCTCCTCTGACACATTGAATTTGCCCTGAGTGTTGACGGCTCCAATGCAGCAAGGACATACCTCTTTGACAAAGGTATTTGGTATCAAAAACTGTTACACACCAAAATCTTCCAGCTTCTTCACTTCTGACCTCCAGGTCACATTGGTATGCCAGTGCCACCCCCACACATCTCTGCCAGTGCTGCTCAGTCATGACCTACAGCACCTACTATTATAGCACCCAGCACCCCACGCGATGTAGACAACACATTTTTCTGATGGGATAAGTATAACACAAAACCATCACACAAGGAATCGTTTGCCTTTGCTCTGAAACATCCCTGCATGTAGAGGACGGAAAGCTGCAGGACAGGAGGGAGCGGGAGGAACAGATCTGTCCAGGACATATCCTTGGGAGTCTGCAGATGTGTTTTTTAATCCCTTTTTTCCTTGGGGATCAGTTAGTCGAAAGCATGTAAGAGATGAAAATCAACATCCCACCTTTCTGCTGAGTAACAGCAGCAGCTGGAGAGAAATGTGTGGATATAACTGAGATCTAACAAGTATGTGCGAATTCTACTCTCCAGAGGGGTGCAAACATGAAAGTTTGGTTGAGGGTGTGCCCCCCCCCTCCCCTGGCAGAGGAATTATCAAGGTTTCTGCAACTAAATATCAAAAAACAGGTTATACAGTGCTTTCTTCTGGAACTCATAGAACCATTACTTATTACCAGTTCAGCTTTCTGTATAATCTCGGATTTCTTTAAACCAAAGGCTTGAGACACGCATTAGACCCCCTGCATTGCTATTCCTTAGGTGTAAAAGAGGCACTCTAGTATTTCCTTCACAGGGATGCTGGAAGGATAACACTGCAAATGCTTGGAAGGTGTTCAGAGGCTGTGGGTGTAGATGTTGTATACTACGAAGACATGCAAAAAGAACTGACTCGTCTTTATCGAGAAATTGCATGTGCAGGGGTTAGACCAGGAGACTTGGACAAAGGATATCTGTGTTTTTTTCCCAAGTCTGTCCTTGGTCTTCTAGGTGACGCTAGAAAAAGCACTTTTCTTCTCAGTACATCCATTTCCCCAGCCATGGTATGGGAATGGGACCTTACAACTCAGGAGATCGGGAAAGCTGAATTCACTCACATGCAGAATGCTTCACATTTTGCATCACAGATCGTGGATAAGAATTAACAGTGTCATTGTCCTGGTGCGACCCCAATGAGCTGATTCTGAGCCTCTCATATTCCAGCGCTAAAGCAAGGAAAGCAAAAGTCATCCTTGCTTTAACCAGCCTTGAGCAAACCCTGCCTGTGCTTTCTGATACACACCTTGGAAAATGATGACATGGCACGTTGTAGCCCATGCGTCAAGGACAACCGTACAACATGCCTCTGCAACAGTGACAAGCCATAGCACCTCTTGCATGAAGCTCCATCCCTGTTCAATGAGCTCTGCAAAACAAACCATAAGCAAAAGCAAAGGCTGCAAGAGAACCCAAAAACTCCATTGTACCTTTGTCCTCCAGAGCTCTCCTGGCTCACTTGGGAGAAGTCCCTGTGCCTATGATCTGCCTCGGAGAGCCTGGCAGGACAGCAGACACCTCATGGCAGTTTGTCACTCAGCATTGCAGGTCAGGGACTCGTGTTCCCTCCCCTGTAGAAAGCCTCTGGCAGGAGTTTTCCAAGCTTTAGTGTATCCTTTGTCTCTGAGGAAGGTCCATAATCTGAAGTCAGAGAGGGTCTCCTACAAGGCAGGAACTGGTCAGTGCCCTGCTGCTTCCCAGTAACAGGGGTTTTGCTCCTTGTCTTATTTTGCATGGCCTCAGTGTTTATGGTCTGTAGCCTTCCATACACCCTGCTATTTGCAGTGCCACCATGGAAATGTCTGTATAAATGTGAATTTCAATAGCCGTTATATTCCCAGCAGCAGCAATCCATGTTCGGTACCTCAGAGCCTGTTAATCTGTAGTAGTCATAAGGCTACTTATCTCCTGCTCTTTTCAAATACCTCGGCAGTGGATACAAAAGGGAAATGGCAGGAGCTATTCTTCTCCAGAGTCTAAGAGGGTTTTTTTCTCTTTTTCTTTCTTTTTTTTATTTTATGCTGTACTGTTGCTACATTACCAAATGCCACATTCAAAACCGATGGCGAAGTTTGCAAGAGAGATAAGAGATGACAATCTCCCAAGTTTCTGCTAGTGTAAGACTCTTGGCCCAGGAAAGCAGCTAGTTGCAGGGTGACGTTGTAACGGTCCAGAGTGCTTAGCTGTCTGTTAGCTTATTAAAGCACCGTGATCTGAAAGCTTTGAAAGATTTAGTTCGGATCTTCCTTGGGGTCATTTTTAGCTCTACTACCTGTTTGCTGATGAATCCTCAGCTCCAGCCTACAGGTGTTGAGCTACAAAAGGATGTTTGGAGGGGGGTGCTTGTATGGCATGGACATAGTTGTTGTTAAAAGACAAAGAGAGATGTGGCTCCAGAGAGACTTCTAGTGAGGATAACGAGAGCTAAAAATGTGCAAAGGAAATAAATTATGAAAGAAAATTATCATCTGGATTGGATTTGGGCTGCTGCCTCCAGGGCTCCTATGGTGAAAAATTTGGGATGCTCATACACTTAACCTCTACCACTGCTGACATCCAAAGCTGAAGCCATTTCAGCAGCCAAATCTGCACAAGAGCTCTCCCTGAGAGCCAGCCCTCATCCCTTTTTATCTCCCCAAGTGGAGTGCTGCTGAGCAATAGAGCACATTGCCCAGCCCTGGGAGATCTCACTGTGTGGCCAAGTGTGACTAAAACAAGGCCACAAAAAGAGCATTAAGGCACAAGCTCCATGATTAACTAGTTAGGTAAGTTGGACACACTATGTTTAATGAGGGACTGAAGAAAATTCTCTGCTGTGGGATGAAGTGCCCCAGACAAGAGCAGAGGTCTGCCAGATGCTAGCTAGGGAAATCCAGCTGTGGGGCCGGGTTTACAAAAACAAAGGGAGGTGCTGGACTTACACATCCAAGCACGTGAGCAGAGCTGCGTCCTGCAAATGGAGAACGATTGTGCCAACTAAGGTAGGAATCAGAGTATTGCAGATGTGAGGGAATGAAGAGGATGCTGAAGGTGCTTAGCAAAGAGCCCCAAAAGATGGGGGTGATCTGGTTCTTGTGAGGAGATGGTAACAATACAACTTTATTTTCTACATGTAGCAATTAAGATACTTAACAGTTCTTTCAGTTCATTTTTAATAATTTGGTAAGCAAGAGACCCTCAGTCAAGACACAAAAGGCCAAGAATGAAATCTTCCTATTTATTGTCCATCACCCCGTCTTTGCTCTGCTTTTCTGGCTTATTTATCACAAGGTCTTGGTGAAAACAGCTGGCTCACTGACCACAGTGGAAAAAGGTTCAGGAGCACGTGCCAAGAACACCAGTACAAACAGGGATGTTTGCAACTTTCTGCTTGGAGCTGCAGGAATATTTCAGTACTGGCAGATCACCTTCAAACTTTTTCTGCTCCTCCACCTTAGAAATAAACCCTTACGTCTTTCTCCACCCACATGTTTTTTCTAGTTGTCATGAAGGTAAATGGATATCCCATCACCACCAGCTAAGGAGATCAAGCACCCGTACAGATGGGACTGGAAATCTCCTGATTCTAGAGGCTTGGAAGAGCTGATTTACTGAGGCAGAGGCAAAGAAGGGGCCAAGGACAGTCAGTTTATAGTGCAACAGCAGGCAGCCTTCCTACACTGCCTGACATGAACAAGACATTGCTCAAATGCTCCTGTTTTCTCTTGCTCTCACACCTTTACACATCCCTGAAAAACTCTCATCCTGGAACTTTTGCTGGAAGGTTCAGCTTAGAAATAAATCCTAGATTAGCAAAATGGGAAGCTTTTAAAATGCTGATTGGTGGAGGCTGGGGAGGTGAACCGGGCAAGGCATAAGTGTTCTGTTCTTACATTTACACTGAAGCATCCACCACTGCCACTCTGAGACAGACTGCTGGGCTGAATGGACTTTTGATCCAACGCATTGTGGCTGTTTCCTTGGTTCCTCTTTATAGAAGTGGTCAATAAGTAAATTTATGTTTTAAGAGTTAAAAGCTTGAAATTTCATTCAAAATTGCCTTGCCAAGGCAGTTTATGATAAATTTAGCTTTTAAGCCAGAGAACAAGCTTGTACGCCTCTCCTAATTAGAGGAAACTCAAGGCACATTGTTGCTTCCAACTAATCCAGTCTGCAAATCTAAACAAAAACTCTGTCTTTCATAAGCAGGGGTCCATATAGACCAATATATTCATAGAGCTTCACTGATCTTTATTTTGTTAAAACCATCCTTCACTGCTGCCACTTCTGCAACTCTACCAATGGCAGCAACAGTGGCAGGGCTAGGACAGTCAGAGCAGCAGCGCTGCCTCTGTCACGTTATCACAGCATTTGGGCCCTCACAAATCAATTTTAGGTGATATTGCAGTGTAAATGTCAGCAGCCAGGGCTGTACTGTTGGGAAACAGTCATGGTCTCTGCTCAGTCAGGCTGGCATTTTATACTAGAGATAAGGAACAAGGGGATAGCACAGGATTTTCTCCTTTCCTGCTGCCCAGGGTCCAAGAAAATTCAGTAAAGGACAACGCTGCGCTCCATGGAAGGTGTCTTTAATTCCTATTGAATTTCTGCAGGCATAGCCATATATAACAATAATCAAGACAAGACAAAATAAAAGCAAAGAGCAAGGCCTAGCAACCTAAGATAAACCGTGCTCCTTTTGCTATTGATCACCTCGACTCCGTGCTTTCATTCCTAGTCAAATCTGATAAACACATTGGAGAGAGAAACAACTCAAGGATTTCTAAGAAAATAGGCCAAATGCTGTATACCTGAAAAAAAATCTATCTGAAAAGCCATGGGCCAGGAGCAAAGGAATGAAGTTGAATCAAAATCTGGCTTTCCCTGCCCCTCCCCTTACCTCTCTTCCACTCCCCCACTGAGCTAACAAGCTTCTACCATCATCTGCTTGTGGAAAAGCAAAGGCTTCAGGCACCCTCCTTTTTTCTGTGCCAGCATCATTGTAATTACATGAGCAACCACCAGTGTAGTAAAGGAGTCTTGTATTTTCTTTCTTTTTGTCCAACCCGGAAGGAATGTAGTTGCGGTGTCTTTCCTTGTGCATCCACATGCACAGCTCACTGCGACTCGGCTGTTATTTGCTTTTCCTGCCTCACAGGGATAGATATTCAGGAGGAAGAAAGTAAATGAGAGAGTGCCCAAGGTGCCTCAAAACACGATTTGGTTTGCCTTCTGAATTATTGCTGCCAGAAGCTAATGAGCATTTCTCCCCAGACTTTCTCTCACAAGGACAGAAAACTCACTTGGTTTAACAAGATTTTCCACGTGCCTGTTGTTGTGGGTACAGGCTACACAAGCCAGAAATGAGAAATATTTTCTTGGTTTGAGGCAGCCACATAAAAGCAAGAGAAGCTTTTACAGAAATCAGGAGATGCAATGAATGAGCTCAGATTTGCATTCAAACTTAACCTCAAATCCTCAAATACAAAGAAATCCAGGTGATCATTTCAGCACGTTTCCTTGATGTCTGCTGGAGGTTCAAGTGCATGAATACAATTTTGTGGTATATGTATGGGTGTGCATGTACCTGCTAATTATTTATATGAACTCTGGCGTGTGTGTTTATATGTATATTCAGGGCTTGCTCCAATGCATTTGGCAATACCAGTAAACCTATTTTCCAGTGTTTACCTACGCAAAGTAATAATCCAGTTGTACTTACAGCACTTTGCAGCCAGGACACTTGGGGCACTGCAGAACAACAATAGAAGCATTTCAGAACACAATACAAACACAGTATTAAAATAATCTTATAATGCAAACAAAACATGCTGAGTTCCTGAGAGGCAGAGCAGTGGAGATGTCAGAAAGGAATAAATGTATGGTTACAATGGTTTTGTTTCAAAGCACACTGTGAGTAAAGTGTGGTTTAGATGGATTTAGCCGGGAAGTGGCAGTGGGGTGAGTTCCTAGCGCGGGAGCCCTCTCTGACAAAGACTCACTGTAAAAGCTGAGCTGTGTCTGGCGCTGACACACAGTCAAATTAAGCTTGAAGGAAGCAAGTCTGGGGTATTGCAAGGATCAGTGCCGTAAAGGGCTTTCAACCAGCAGTATCAGCGTGACAGTCGCTCTGCCCCAGAGAAGGCAGCCATCACGCTGAACGCAGGGCATGTGAAATTTAATCGGTGCTGTTTTCACCTACTAGTGGGGATTGAGGGACTGACCTGCTAACTGATGTGGGAGCCATGTGAAGGGACGGGGAATGACACTTGTGACCCCAAAGGTGAGTGTTGGTCCACCAAACAGCAAAACCCGTGTTTTGTACCTGTGGTCCATCCCAGGTACAAAATAGACACCCCCACCCTCCTCTTTTATTACACTTGGCCCTTACCTTCCCAGAGATTTACCCAGAGAAACACAGTTCAGCTCACTGGGAAGGCCAGCTCCCCAGCTTGCCTGCTCAGCCATGGAGGGGTCCCCAGCGAATGCTGTCGGAGCTGTTGTTATTCCTCGCGTGCAGTATCTCTGAGCACAGCCCGGAGATATAAAGCCAACGGGAGCCTCACAGACAAGAGCCTCGTGATTTGTTGAGAGCCTTCTCCAAGGCTAGCGCTACGTAAAGGGAGCTGCATCTGGTGATAAGCGTCTAGCTCCAAGGCTACTGAAAGCTAAATAAACCAATGTTTATTTGTTGTGCAGCAAGCAGAGCTCTAAGCTGGATGCTGCCTGGTGCCTTCCCCATGTAAATCGGGGAGTTCCTGCTCAGATGCCAAATGTTAGAGCTGCCTTTGAGTGCCTGACATTGATTTCAATGGGATGCAATTGCTGGAGCTTGGTTCTCACTGAACAAAATGAAAGACCTTAAGCAAAGTCGTGCCTGGTGAAGCCGAGTTTGGTGTAGCAAGAGGAAGGCTGAACACTGCCCTCTGCCTTTTCAGCTCTATGCAATAGGCATTTTTCACCCCCAAACAGACTCCCGTAGTATTCCAGGAAAAGTGCCAGGAAGCTCTGCAGAAGGAGCCTGGGGTCAGGGCTGAGCCCTGCTGGTGGTGTGCACAGTAAACTAGAAATACTGGTGGGAGGGAGGAGTACTGGATGGGGAAAGAGCAGTAACCAGGAAAGCACCAACACTGCACTGGGACAGAGTCATTCAGTATTGGCTTGCTCGGGGAGGTACCAGGAGGCCGTGGATCGTGCTGGCTGTCCTGCAGGAGTCCCAGTGCCATCGCAGCAAAAGACCCCACAGCAACTTGTCTGGCTGTCTTGACAACTGTTTGTCAGAGTCCCGCAGTGTGTGAGACCTGATGTAAAAATAAACCCAATACTTTAATATAATCCCACTGACATAAACACAATCACAAATTTCACATGCCAATTCAATCATGAATGCGAGATCCATATTTTCCCTCTAATTTAAAGAACATCAGATGATCTTGGTCCAGACTTTAATATAACCAGATAGGGAACGAGCCTTCAGTGTATAAACAAAATTACTCGTTTGCTTTATCAGAATAGCATAGAATACAAATCAGTTACCAATATTTGTACAGCGCTTAGACAATGACTGCTTGGGCTCTTGGAGCGTCCTCTCAAGAAAAGTAGACAAAAGACACTGTTCTACCATCTTTGTGTTCCCTCCAGCAGCTGTCCCTGTGGGATGGGTAGGAAATGTGTCTGGCTGGCAGGGGTCGTACTGGAATTTCTTCTCTTTCGCAACCACCCTACCACCAAATGTCTAATTCTTACATGAAAGTGCAGGGTGCTGTGTATCTCAGGTACAGTGCTCAGAATCGGTACTCCCAATGAATTCATTGGTACCTGAGAGGATGAGAACCTAAAGTATTATGGAGTCAGGAACCAGAAAAGCTTAAAATGTATAGTACCGGAGTCATTACTGATCTTCTCCAGTCTGTGCTTTAGCTGGAAAAGTTCCTGTGGCAATAAAACCAGCATCCCTGCAAGACTCAGGCAGAGCTTGAGACTCCAAGCTGACCCACTCTAGTCTCAATTTATTACGCAGGACCATGCAAGGACAGCTACAGCAGCTCTGTCATTTCAAGGTAAAATGTTTGAAATTATCTAATATATCAAAGAAGGTGAAACATCAGGATATATTGGGCCAATTGATGTAATTAACCCCCAAAGGAGAACTGAATTCCACCTGTCCAGAATCCCTTAAGTGCTGCCTTTCTCTCCAAAGACCTCCCATTATCACAGAATCATATAGGTTGGAAAAGACCTTTAAGGTCATCGACTCCAACCGAGTCCACATTATGCTGCCTCATGTATTATTAGTGCCATTAGACCTATATCTGTGGCCTCTCTCCCTGTCACAGTCCCTACACATCACACACTGACATTGTCCTTTCCTCCTAGCTTTCATAAGAAATGATATTTTTGACATCACCGTATGAGCAAGAAGTAAAGAAGCAGCAAAGCAGCAAGCTATTCCAGAGTGAAAACGCACAGATCCACCTAGTTAGTGATCTGAGAGGTTAGCAGGCAGATGATGTCTCCTGTAGGTTTCTTCTGATAGAAGGAAAAAGGATATGTGGAGGACAGAGTCTCTCACAGTCCAGGGCACCTGGTGAGAAAGTGACTGAGAGTGTTCAAAAACTTCCAAAGTTTGTTTCATTCTTTTAGGGCACTCTTATACTTTTGGGTATTTTAATTAAACAGCCTCCTGGGGCTCCCTTGCTCATTTTGAGAAACTCCTTTCTTATGTGAAACCCTTTGGGCACTTGGGCATGAGGAAGTGTAGAAAATATGCAGCCTGGGAGAGAAGCCTGGAAAGGCTGGCTATTCTAGGAAGAGGTTTGAAGATGCTGAAAGAGACCACTTATGTCTCATTGTGGACACTTCTGCCTTCCTGTTCTTTTATTCTCCTTTTTCCCCTCCATTTTTCCAGAAAAGAACTTAAGGATAATAATCAGCAGTAACACAAATAGCAGAAAATGACAGATTCCTAGCAACTAATAAAGGAGATGCTCTTCTGGGACTGGTCTGGAGTTCATAACAGTGTTGGAAGTCACTGCAGAACCTGGCTGCCACATTGCTCCGATCTCTCCGTGTCAGTTTCTCACTTTATTTTTCCTTGGTGTCAGCACTATATCTATACAGCAGTGTTATATGTGAAGGAACAAGCAAAGCATTTAGTGCTGCCCAATTTTCTGAGGTTGTAGCTCAGTTTTGACTCAGTCTTTCCTCAAGCTCCTTCTGGAGAAAGAGCTGAATCATAACTAAATAAGGAGCACATAAACTGGAAATGGATAAACAGACTATGAAATGTTTCTCCTGGAATTTTTCTTCATTCTTCAACCATTACCCTCCATTTATGTACAAACAGGTGAAAGGATAGGTACAAATATGGTCCAGGCTAGACAAAGTAAAGTTGATGGAGACTACAGATGCCAGAGCAAATGAGATCTCTGAGGGCTCGGAAAGAAACTCACTGACATATCCACGCAATATTCATTGAAATGAGGTCAGGGAACGTTGCTCAATTAAAGCCTGGCTGTGGAGGAAAGCAGATCCAAGCTGAACTCAGAAGAAGTGGTTTTATCGGGACCCGTGAGATCTAGGTCAAAAGAGACATAATTGGCCAAGAGATGCAGTATATTATAATGACATCTTCCAGAATCAGGGTTTTGGAGCACTCTGGCTTAATGATGCTCATCTCTCATCGTTACACCGGTGATGCAGTGTTAACACCTCTATAGCTAGCTTAGTGGCATAGCTATACCTATAAATGCAGACTCCTGCAAACAAAGGGGACTTTTGACCCTACCAGTCAGTGAATAACAATTAGGACAGATTCTGGTCCTAGTGGCAATAAATCTGGAACAAATCCACTGAATTCATTGAAACTTCAGTAGATTTACAGTAGCATAGACCATTTTCACATACTCAGTTGTGGTACTGCAGACTTACATTGATATAATCATATATCTTGTGTCCATTTCATTTGGAGAGAGGAAACTACAGAAACTAGAGTCAGCGTTACTCATCACCTCCCCAGATTCCCTGTAAAAGCTCCAGAACAGGTGTGACTTTACCAGTGAAGGTTAAGCAAACCTGCCTTGTCATTCTAAACAATGCCTCCCCGCAAGGTACTGAGCCATATCGATGCAGTCAATTACAATAACATCATACATTTCTGTAGTACCATTCACCCCAAAGTGAGGGATCCAGTTTAGAGGTTTCAGTGGAATGCTTTGACTCTCCTTTGCTGCACAGGACCTTATTAATTAAAGACATTTTTGAAATCGGCGCTTGCAGCCCTGTTGTTCTTTCTATGGCTGCGGAGCCCTTTCCTGGAGCCTATGCAGCTCAGTCTGAAGCTCTGGACAACAACATCACCCACTGACCACCCAGCAAACACCTCCAACTGAAGCTGTGAATGAAATGTGAAAAGTTGTCAGAGAAGAGCCACGCTTTCCAGGTGAAAATCAGACAAATCTCACTGCTTGTGCTATACTGTGAGGCATAAGGTGGGTCATGAATCTCAAAAGAACGGATAAATGGCCTGACCTATTGAATATGAAATGGGAAGAAGCATACTCAGAGACCCAGCCTAAGAGAGAATCTAGGTCAGATGGAGGCCAGGCAAAAACTGTGCATTTTCATCATGTTGCATTCTCAGATTACGCTGTGAATATCTAACACAGAGAGGAAAATCTTCCATGTAGGATCCGACTCTCCTCGGCCTCCACTTTTTGTAATAGCTCTCATGGCAATGAAGGCAGAATATCATTGAAGTGAATTTGATAACTAACTCTGGAAATAAGGGAATTAGAGCCATTAGTAAATCTTTTCACCTCAGAACTTAGACAAACAGGATCAAATTGCTATCTGGTGTAATCTAATTGAATTCCATGGATTTACAACCACAGACAAATTTTAGCCAATACAGAGAAGAATATAAATGTTTTATTCTGACATTTGTGACATCATAAAGTTAATATAGCTGTGCAATGAAGGGAAGATTTTCTGAGCACATTTGTCTAATTTAAGTCTCATTTATAATAGAAGGTAATTAAATACATTCCATGAAATTGGAGAAAGCAGAAGAGAATGCTGAAAAATGTCACTTCATTTGTGGGACAGAGATGTACTTTGTTGTTTCCTGCTGTTTATCTTTTGCTCTGCAAGCAGGAGTTCCCATTTATGTTCAGCTATCAGCTGCCAACCTAGAGCCCACTGGAAGATGCATGTCATTTCCAGAAGGATCTTAATAAACACCACCAGTGGAGAGACATTTCACACTTGGCAGTTCATCTGTCAGAGCAAGAGATAACTTCAAATTATTTCCATGACCATTCTGCAAGTATTTGTGGAAGGAGGCTAACACCAAGAAGATAATACTTAGGGAAGACACAGGTTAGGGAGGACTCACTGGCTTCATTAGGGGAGAGCACAGTTCACTGAGCTCAGGGGTGACACTCGTCTTACCGTTGATTTGCTACACCAGGTTCATCAGGCCAGTTGAAGAAAATAGAAATAACAACACTTCTTTGCAATGAACAGCACAGTGCTACTAACGGCATCCCGTGGCTCTGGGCTGCCACTGCCACGCCTCTCTTAACCATGTCACGGAGGGAAGAGCATCTGGAGGGGGAGACAGGAACCAGACAAGTGCTTGCATCGCACAGAGGAGTTAAGAGGGCATCCCTCAGCCTCCATAGGATCCTGCTTCTATAGCAGTGTCAGGGTGATAGTTGTCTTCTGTTTCTCTAAGAAGCTCTGGGAGTTGCTGAAGATGATCCAGCTTAAGAGTAAGGCCATGTGGCATATATGAACCAAGCGGGGAAATGTGGTAGCACTCACCCAAGTACTGCCCATACGCCTTTGGACTGTGCTCCCACTGCATCATTTATCTGGCAATGTTCCTCTCTCCCTGTTTTCCCATCTCTCCATCACCTTCCTCCACTTCTTGGATAAAAGGGAGAACGGGATGATAGTGAATTGGGAAAACAGGATGCCTGACTCACAAGCAGGCAGCAGAAACTGAGGTAAGTATGGGTGTCTTGCAGTCCCTTCCCAGCAGAGAGGCAAAGGAACAAGGAAAGGCGTGCATACAGAGAGTCTCAGAAAAGGTGTGCGTATAAGCAGTGTATCTAAGGAAAGGCATGACTGAGAGGCTCTTTCTCGTGAAGCCATCTGGCAGAAGCTCCTGGCAGCTTTTGCCGTGGCATAGCACTGCAACCTGCTCTGGGTCAGGCATGGCAGCAAGGCAGCTGCCTTCACTTGGGATCGTGTACTGCAGCCTGAGGTGGCTGCTCTTAATTTTGGTTCTGGTGCCGGGGAGTAGAGATGAGAGTGGAGAGAGGAGCAGAGCACTGACCCAGCTTGGGTCCTCTCCTGGAGTGGGTTTATTCCTTGCATATATTCCTTGCATTTGGGTTTGTTTGCACATGGAGCCCAGCAGTCCAGAGTGGAATGTCAGTGTATCTAACAGTTTTGCCTTGGTTTTAGCTAAATTGAATAAGTGGGTCCTCTCTGACAAGGATTTGCCTTTGTTTATGAAGGACTTGATGTTGAGAATGGGAGAAAGGAGTCCACTTTGATGCCCTGCAGCCACATAGCTTTGGTTTGGGAAGTAGCGTTGCTGGGATTTTTTTTTCACACTTTATTCTTTGCTCACAACCCTTGCCAGTGTAACTGCTCCAAGCACACCATGTCTGCTCACCCAGCCTTCTCTTCAGTGCCCCTGCAGCACTGCGAGGCTGTAGCAGTTCTTGCGAAACAGGAGCTCCGTAATTCTGGACACGTATCCTGGAGGGTTTATTCCTTCTCTGTTTGTGCCCACGGATGTCACTACATCATTACACTGAAAGTTCACCTCTCCCAGCTACTACCAGCTGGTAACTACCTGGTTATGGGCTGCTGCTGTCAGGGAAGCTATGGCAATGGTCCAGGGCAGGCGGCTGGGTGATAACACAGGTTTCTAAAAGATTTGCACAGTTAAGCTTTCTGATTGCAGCTGATGGTTCCTCCCTTACCCTCACACAAATGCACATGCACACACATGGAGCAGCAGCAAGACTTCACCCAAAAAAGAAACTAAGGGCCTGGTTCACCTCTGGCAAAGGTTTGCCCATATTTATATGGTGTGACCAGCAGGGATCTAGGATGCCAGGACCTATAAAAAGCTAGGCCTATTTCATCTAATGAGAAATGTAGCTCTTCTCACTCCAACAACACTTTGACAGCAAGGGTGTTGTGACTTTTTTCTGTTCTAAGAAAACAATCTGTCCATCAGCTCCTCAGGTCATGAAACTTTTTCCTGAGCACTTCTATAAGACCATTCTACAAAGAGTTAATGTGGAATGCATATAAAATATATATTCGGAAGGCTGATGAAGGTATGACAAAGCTGGAGGCTACTGAGTAATATCTGCTCCTGTGAAATGTGAACCTACTGTATTTTTTGCCCCATAGCTAAACCTAGCCCTGAGCCTCACTGACCGGTAGAAAGGTAAAGTGCAGGGTCTTTGAACACGTTAAGGTCAGCAAACTGCAACAAATCATGGCTCAAAGGTGAGGGTGGGTTTGCATTCCTTCTTTAAAGCTAGGTGCTAACACTGCTGAAATGCAACGTTATTATGCAGCCTGGCAAGATTTCAGTGATTTTATTGAAAGGGCATTTTGTTATGTTTATTAGATTTGTCAAAAAGGCATTTTATGATGTTTATGAGATAGCATATAAATTTATGAAACTTTAACATTTTTGTCAAAAATAGCCTTTACTGAAAATCAAATAATGCAAGTAGTAAAAACCTCCCATCAGACAAATCCAGGCAAAATTTTCCATCAAGCAAGGCACAGACTCATCCACGGAACAATCTGTGAAAAACTGTCAATGAAACCTGCGCTGTAAAGCAGTGGAATAGCTGCTGGGTGCAAGCAGTAATGCTGCAATGCTCCCAGGTGAGTACAGATGTGGCAATTCTGTCTCATGTCCTTGCCTGACTACAAGGGAGGGAGTTGCAGGGCATCTGCTGGTTTTGTTGCCCCAGCTTTTGCAGTAGGAAGGAAAGAGCTTCTGGCTCGTGTTTTGGCCAGTGTACTGCTGTCCATAATAAGCACTTGACCCTCTGAGCTCCAGAACACGACTGGCTGGGGTTGACATACTGCGCAGGAATGAGCCACAAGCACATCCTCCACCAGCTCTCTGCTTCTGTCTCCACCCCAGAAGCCCCTTCTGCAGGTTCTTTTCTTTGCTGTTGTTGTTGCTTTTAATTTTCTGCTGTTCATTTCTGCCTTCCCCCCTGCTTTCAAGTAAAAAACTGCCTTATATTTCCGCTCAGAGAGCTCCTTTCTGCTCTTCATTTTTTCTTTTGTTTATACTCCGCAATACCTTCAAGATTATGTGAAACACTTGATCTCTTCCCTTTTCTTTCTTACTTAGGAGGTTAGTCTGGCACTCTGTAATTGATACACTCCCCCTTCTTGGAGACTAGCAAGACAGGCTGAGAAACTGATTAAGTCATTACTGTGTCAGCTGAGATCTCTGTAGCAGTCATGACAACATTTCCAAAATGATGATTTTGGAATGCCATTCCCAAGTCTCTTCCCCTGGCCAGGGAAGGCTTAGCGACAATAAAATGCTTCCCACACTGCTTCCCCTTTGCAAAGGTGACCTACAAAGTTGGAGAGGTGGTGGGGATGGGAGGCATTGGGAGGTTAGGCAGGAGAAATCCACGGTGGAGGAAGAGTAGGGTGCGGGAGGGAATGCAGTCAGCCCTGCCTGTGTGTTGAGACAGGCTCTCCTTATGCTGGAGGAGTTCACCCCAGCATGAAAAAGGCCCTGAAGGGCAGAGAAGGGAGCTGTTTGAAAAGCAGAGGACAGACACGAGAGATGTGGTCACTTCATGTGGCAGAACAATCCTCCCACAGGTGTAGCATCACTTCACCAACAACCTTCCTGAACCTGCAGTCTTGATGAGAAGCTGAAGCACTGCCTTTGCCTTGCTTCTCCCTTATTTCACTAGGGGACACATTCAAAGCACAACCAAGCAGGGTCCTGTGAGAACCTCACTAGACGTAAGGTCTGATGATGCCAAGATTGTGACTGTGACCAGCCAAGGGGTATTTAATCTCCTTCCATTTCCACACATTTTGTTTTGGGAAATGTACCTCATAAAATGCCATAGGAGCTGAAAGCTGATAGTGTCCATCAAATAGCAAAGTGCCTTGTTCATTGTCCAAACGCTCCCTAGCTGAAGTATCAGTAGACTTGGATGCCTCTCTTAAGTATTTGTCTATCTGAAAGTGCTGCGCTGTCGTTAGTTTGATTGGGATGGAGGCATGTACTGCAGTGATTGGCCTGGATAGTATGAAAATGCAAAAGGCTGGGAGAATGGGGATGGTGAGTAAGTGATGGTGTGCAATTACTATGCAATTAGGGGGGGACAGTCATCACCAAACAAAACTTCCCTGGTATGGATGGTGCTTTCAGCAAACATAGCATCAAAATGGGAGTTACAAGCCAAACTTCCTGACTCTTGTTGGCCTAAAATAACACCAACTGCAGGGCTTGCAGAACATATTTGTGTGCCTTCCCTCATCCCTCTCTCTATAACCCCAAGATACACCTTAACATGAAGTCTGCTACCACCATCTTGAGAACCCTCTTACTGCAATGGTACAGCAAGTTTATGCTGTTTCAGGAGCATCTTTGTCTGGGTCTGCCCTGGCTTTTAGGACAGGGAAAAGATCCTGGATTTACAGGAATTTTCCATCCTTCACAGCCCTGGTTAAGTTAGGACAAGTCTCCGCTTTGCCACCAGCACAGGCCACAGCTTGCACATCACCTTATGCACCAAATATCAGACCCAAAGCCTTGGAGAAGAAATGGGTACATGGAACATTGCCAGAGACCTTGTTTACAGCCTTGGGTTTTTTTCCCTCATTTTTGCCAGTTTCATTCCTTCATTGTTGCAATGAGCTATGTTCTAAGTAGATCCTTCTCCGCTCATTCATTTTAGTATATACTCTTATATCTCCAGGTCACTCCAGGCAAGTCTGAACAGCCTGCTTTCCTTGGGCATGTGATGACCTATGGCTTCTGGATGACCCCTCATGTATGCTGGGCAAGGAGGTTGTGAGGCATGACATAGTATGTGAGATTTTGAGAGTATATATTCACAGGCTGCTTTTGGGTACACACACCATTAGCTGAATCCCATTAATGTGACCCTTGATCCAGTAAGAGCCTACAGGTAAGCAGATGAATCAACCCTGGCATGAAGCAATATCATATGGGACATCAGCAAGAGGCCAGGCAGAAAAGTTCAAAGTATAGATGTGTCCACACAAAACTAACACTGTAGCTCATCCAAAGATTTTCACATAAGCCATTTTTTAAATTAATCCAGTCTATGAAAAGTGAACATTGACTTGCTGTAGTTCCCTGTATGAATTCATTTCAGGTTTGTAAGAAGAGAGTAGTACAAAAGCACAAATAGAATAAGCCAGCCATTAGGTAGCGTTTGTCATGTGGCTGCGAATAACTGAGGAAAGCATGTGAACAGCACATATGAGAGAGCCACAAAAGAAAGGAGGATCAGAAAGAATGTTAGCGCTTCTTCCTCTTAAGAATTTATTTAACCCACTGACCTCTTGTTTGTTTAATTCAAAATAAAAGATTAGTGAAAGGCCTCCATGGTTCTTGGATGATATATTGAGGATATTTTAACTCAGCCCTTTGGGCTGGTAGCCTTTGGACTGAATGTGGTCTTGGCATAATCCCAGCACCTTCCACCAAGAGGTACCCCATTACCACAGTGCTGATTTTGCCCTCTCTTGTTGAGGCCACATAACTGCGCTCAGCAGTTATGACAGAAATGTATGAAATAGAAAGAAAGGTATGACTAAAGCTTCATTAATTTTACTCCAGTCTGAATGAACTAGGAAAGCTTTCTAGGCAAGATTTTGAAGTGAAGGAATATTAAGCTACCAATTTTTTTAAATCTATCAACACTGACCCCGATTTAATATTTTCCATATCACTTCAAACACCAGGACTCATAGTCGATGTGACAGGACTTTCAGAGGAGGCTGTCAAAGCACTTGGGGGTCACAAAGGTCTTGGAAACCAGATGTCCTTAATATCTGAACGTTGTTAACAGTTCAGAAAAGTTTCTTGTCCACTGGCAACCTCACTTTGCCTGTGGTAACCCGATATTGATTATCTCACGGAAGAGAATTTGCTTCAGACATAGAGGTGGCTATTGCCATAACTGGTGAAGACCTGAGATCCACCAACGTTTGGAGCATTGTTTACTGTGGGAACAACTCTACTGCACTGTGCTTTAGGGCCTTTAGAAACAAATCAACAGGGCAGAGAAAAAGAAAGGCTCTGAGGGGGTCAATCAGCCCTCCCCGGTGCAGCTTGCATGCCTCATGATGGGACGGGAGTGGGTATGTGTTGGCCCAGTCCCACTTTCCCCCTTCCTTCCCCCTGTGCTGCCCCAGACAGTTTTGCATCCTTTCGCTGAGTCTGTTCAGTCCTCTGCCTGTATATCATTAAGCCCTTGATGCTCCGGTAAAATATGTGGAATGAGTAAGTGAGAGACTGGATGGGCTCCTAACTACTCCCTGGGCCGGCAGCTGGAAGCAGAGCAGATGGCAGCGTTCAAAATGCCTGGGCTCGCCGGAGCCAGGGGCTTGAGTCCCAGCAGGGCCAATTCAGGTAGCTATTCCCAGTTGCTTAATGGCAGTCCAGGTATCTTCCTGTCTCTAACGCTCTAGATGAGACCTTCACATCCTGAGTCTGTGCCTGGTTAGTGTGCCTGCACTACGTTTTGCAGCGCTCTTGGTGAAAGCTGGGTCTTCCCTGGTGGTTTGGGGTAATGTTTGCACCAGGAATGATCCAAATATCTAACTGGCAGGAATCCTAGACCTTCTGGGGAGAAAATTGCCTAGGGAGGTATTTTTGAGATAAGATATTCTGCCTTGTATATATCAATATTTACAATTTCTAGGACCAAATCTGAAGTCTCTTACTGAATAATTGGAAGAACTCACGCATATTTTGACAGTGCTAAGTAAGCACTTTGGGCCTCGACTCTAATTTATAATGTGCTTTGGGATTAAAGGTGTCCTATAAATGTGAGATTATTATTAATAACAATATCATTGCAAGTCCCAAAACAGTGAGCTAGGAACAGATACAGGGTATTCTGCATGTTTGTTAAACCAAAATATTACCACTACAGGAGACTGAGCTGTTCCTGCCTTTTATTAGAATGAAGCAGAGAAGCAATATGAACAAATATGATTAAAAAGACTCTCTGGATTATATGTACCCCTGATTGCTCTTGCAAGCCAGATATCAAATTTTGTGCTGTTTTCTAGAGGTTGATTTTTACTCTACAGTCTTCATCTGATTTTACAGTCAGCATTACTTCAAGCTTATTACATTTGTAACAGGATGCAAATACAGCACCATTAATTTAATTTTATTTACATTTCAGAGTTATTCAGCTGGAACAAATTGAACACAAATTGATTGAAACTGTCCTGCAGGACTGACTTTAAGCACATTCAACAAGAGTACTTTATAAATAATGGCAGCATTTAGTACACAAAAGACACCCTCTTGGACTGGAGGATTTGCAGGAGTCATTAGCAGATGAGGGAAAAGCAACATTGCCAAGAACAGAGCTAAGCTGAACACTTCTGCTCTGGAGCCCACTTTTCACTGCATGCATCTTCAGAAGAGACCTCTGCTGCAGAGCATGATGACCTTCCACGTACAGCTCTGTCTGTGACCTACAGAAAGCAGTGGTTCAGGTAAGCTGTTCAAGTGAACCTTGATAGAAAAGGAATGAGGAATATCAGTGTTTGTTTTCCAGTGGCCCTTAGAAATCCTAGTCAATGATGGAGAAGCTGTTGTAAAGACACTCTGCAAGAAACAAAAGACCATCCCTACCTTCCAGATGCGAGTACCAGAAAGGCAGTGGATCTATCTGGGCAGACCGGGCAGTGGATAGGATGAATGGACTCCTGTTTGTCAGTCTGATGGGGAGCGGCCAAACCACTGTCAAGCTCTTCATAGGCAGCATAGTGAAGGAGGGCTTTCAACAGAGATTTGGAAAGATAATGAGGGTCTTTCACTGCTCTTTACCAAGATTCCTCCCAATAACAGCAAGGAAAAAAGCACAGAAGTATTTCTATAAAAATGTTAACAAGTGAGAAATAGAGACTGACAGAATGATGAGAAGGGAAATGACACTGTCATAGCAAAGGAGAGCTCTTTGGCAGGGTAGGAAGGGCCTTGACAGGAAAGATAAATAGCTTGTGTTTGATGGGGTAAAGAAGGGGAATGTAGTAGAGAGGAGCAAAGAATGTGTAAAAACCTCAAGCTGATGGATTAGGAGGATGATCTTTACAGCAGTATTTTGCAGGGATGTGCATAGACTGAAATTACACTTGGCAAGACCAGAGAGAAGGGTGTTTCAGTAATCAAAATGCAAGACAATTGAATTTTAGCCAGGTTAGATATGGCCTTCTGATGCTTTTACATGGGAAGGCTAGTCTACTACCAGCATCTTTCCTATCTTGCCTGGAAGCGAAAGGAAGAGTTTTGAAGCATTTTTTCCTTCTGACTATGATTGTTTCATTTTTACGTGAATGTGTTTTGTTCCAACTTCTGACAGCCTGCAGTATCCATGAGACAATCCCATTCACATGTGTGGGAGAAGGACATGCTCTCAAAAGCTGTAGGCTGTGGGGTCTTTGGTGTCCTGCGACCTCTCTAACTGATCTCAAGTAAGCCCTGCAGGAGAGTTTGAAGGTGTCATGGTTAGGACAGATAGGTGAGACTTGTTAGTGCCTATTTGGTGGTGCCTAATAGGTGGGCACCCCAGGTCAACCCCCTTACGGAGCTAGCAGAAGAAAAAAGGGATTCTGTTTCAGACTGCTGGGATTTGTGTGATCTGTCACAGTGAGACGTCTGATTATGAAGAAACGGAATTGCTGTGCTGTACCAAACAAATGAACCATATAGTTTAATAATCCCGCTGTGATAGTGCCTGGTGAAATGCTTCAGATTAAGTACAGGGAACCTAGCAGAAGACAAGTAGGGAATGACTTGCCAACAGGGGAAGTTTCTTTTTAATTCTTATCAGTTAGCAACTAGCCTAGACCCTGAAGCAAGAGGGTTTATATCCTTTCATAACAAAAGAAAATATGTATTCTATTTAATGAGAACATCCCCAATTACATTATCCATATAAATGTCTAATCCTTTTTTTAAATCCTACTAATCTCTTAGGCTTAATGTTATCTTATGGGAATGAGCTAATTAGGCATTGTATAAAATGTATTGCCTTTTAACAGTTTTATATTTGCTGCCTTTTATTTCCATTGAATGTCCCCTTGTCCTTGTATTCTGGGAGGGTGAATAGGAGCATCTGTTTTTCCTTCTTTCTACCACCCACATTTTCCACATCCCAGTTAGGGATGTTCTCTCTGACGTACAACTTTCAGTGTTTTCAGACCTTCCCCATTAGAATACCATATTCGCGTTGTTTTGCAATTTCTGCCACTTGTATCCGAGAGCCTTATTCAGCATCCTTACCAAAACAGGAAACCAGAGCAGGGCAAGAAGATTATGCCATTGACTTAAACAAGGCCATTACCACAACTGCAGACTGGTTTGCCCCATACTCTAGCTAGATTGACATTATTTGCATATTTGATCACCCCATTATGCCTTGAGCAGGAGAATCTGCAGCGCTCTCCCTTGCGGCACCCCAGTTCCCTTGCCAAAGCTGGTGAGGTGCCTGGGTGCACTCCATCACCCCTTCTGGAGGCACTGCCCTGTGCCTGCCAGCGTGGGAACGGGCCCACTGCCGCCGCCTGCTCCTGCGGGTTGCCTCTGCCATTGCTCCATCTCTTCTAGATGTGAGGAGACTCCGTGGCAGTGTCAGATCCACCTCTTACACCTCCCTTTCCCCTCCCTTTCCCAAACAATTAAACAGTGGCCATAGCAGGGATTAAGGAGGCATCTTGCTGCCAAGCTTTATCAACTTAAAAATTGATTGCTTATTCCTATATTTTGTTTCCAGCCCTTTTGCAGGTGTTTGATGGCACCTCCTCTCACCTTTTACCCACCTTGCCTTTTTAACAGTGTCTTGGTAGGGGGGTTTGATATGTGGTTTTAAACGGCCAAATAAAATTTGACAATTTGTTCACATCCTATATAACCCTGCAGTGGTGCTGGAGTCATGATAGTAAAGCTTAGTTCTTGCTAGAATATAAAGAGCCTGTATGGAGCAGAATATAGAAATCGTGAAGGATTTCTATATTCTGGACTCAGTACAGCATTTCTTCTGGCTCTCATCCAAGCTTCTCCACATTGATTTTTTTTTTCAGAGCTTGTACAGGAAGCCAAACAACCTTTCCATTGAACCCAGAAGTAAACTGATCACAAGCCAAAGATGAGTCCTCTCTTTGCAGCTATCTGAACCATTACAGCAGCATTTGTTGAGTGTGCCTTTATTCTTCTGGTTTTAATCTGCAGTGTGCTGACAGCCCCAGAAAGATCCTTCTTAATGGAGTTTAATAGCAATGCAGCACTAAACTTATATAGTACCTGCCACACCAAGGCACCCCAGTAGACTTCCCAAATAATAGAGTTTAAAGCTTCTGCTTTCACGAGCCAAAGGCGAGGCTCAAGAGAGCAAAATTAAGCTTGGGTTTTAAAATATTGACAAGCTTGACATTATTAATTTCAAGAGGGGAATTCATCACTGCTGGAATGGATTGCAGAGGAGAAACCAGGGGAGGATCAGCAGAGACAGCATTGATCAACTTACAACCACACACCTGGATGGGAACCTTTCAAAACCCAGGAACAAAAACCTTTGTTCAACACACAACAATTGCATGTTTACAGCTGCTTAACCCACTGTAATTAAAATAAGCCATCCAGAAAAGTGACAGGAAGTCTGAAGTCGGGCTCACTGTATGTAATTTTGAGCTTTCATGCGGTACCTTCTATACAATGGTCTCAAAGCATTCTACAACTATTAACAGGTTACGCCTCCCTGGTAGCAAAAGCATTATAGCTATTGCAAACCAAGACACATACAGATCAAATGATCTGTGCAAATGAATTCATAGTAGTACTACTAGCAGAAACCCAGGAGCTCTGGTTCTCAGATTCCTCCTCTACCCTTAGACAACGAAGCTTTCTGAAACTCCAAGAGGCCAATGTGTCACATGCATGACTTCTCTTTCACTTTGGTCTTAATCCTAGGAATGGTTATATATGTGCTATTAAGGCTACTATAACGTTAATAATTGTAGCCTTTAACTGGTGTAAAGCAGGTGTCATTTCCTTTCATCAACAGGATTTAATGCTTTTAAAGCCAAAGAAGCAGGAGAAGAACCAAACCTTGTGTTTCCTGAGCTGTCCAGTCTTTCAGCAATAAATGAAACAAGCTGGAAACATCTTGCAGATCACCTGAAACAAGAATACAAGGAGATGCTGAGATGTTTAGAACATTTATGAGCACAGTTTAACAGATCCTGGTAAGAGATTTTACTTCTTTTCAATGGAATAGGAAACCTATTTCTTCGCTCGCCACACGAGCTGATGAAAGCTGCTTCTGAACTGTGGCAGCAAAGTTCAAGACAGGTCACACTTTCCAGCAGGAAATAGGGCGCATGCTTTCTGAGCATTACAACCAATATATACTTTTTGGTTTCATATCTTTAAAAGTTAAATGCATCTTCAAATGATTACAGCTATCTTCTTATTCTCAAGTTACTTATCACATGTCTAATAAATCTGTGAGCACCAATCAGTGCATCAAGCTGCAAGTTCCCATTTGAAACTCCTAAAATATTTTTTTTATAATGGCAATAAATGATTTTGATTCAGACAGCATAAGTAACTGCAGCTTATAGATATTATGCAGAACTGAGCTTGGAAATAAGGCATTTTTATTTCTCTGCTGTAAGATTGCCCTCCTTGATTTTCAAACCATTCTCAGACATTTTGATGCCAGGCAAAAGGTGACATGAAAATAAGTTGTTGGAAGGAAAGGGTATGACTGAGCAAAAAAGGCAAAAAGAGCTTTTCCCTGAAAGAGAAAGTTTATAACCTCAAGCAGTGGAAAAAAACTGGTCTGGGGATTCAAACTATTCTTATCATCCAATATATGAACTTCACCCTTCCCCAAGGTCATGCTCTCCTTCTGCCTCCTAAGAAGCACATTTACAATCTTTTTTTGAGTGACTTTTGAAGGTGTGAGGAGGAACATAGCTCTGCCTGAGCTCTGCCTGCCTAGGAACCAATTAGTGCCCTGCACCTAATCCACAAATTTGCAGCACAACTTCTTTTCACCTATGGACAGAGCATCTGACTCTGGAAACCAAATGCTGAACTGGTGCCCTTGGGCTCTCCTACAGTTGTTGGTGTTAGGAGAATCCAGCTGGGTAAATCAGGTAACAGATATCAAAGGCCCAGTTCTGTCACTTTAAGAAAATATAGGACCACTGTCAGTGCTGTCCAATGAAGAAGATCCTTCTTTGGGTTAAACAGACCCAAAATATGAAGTATTAGTGCTAGTTCCCTCCAGCATTCAGATGGGGAAATGATGAAGAGATGTGTTACTCTAAATGCCTAAGCACCACAGAGGCACAGCATAAAACATGAGGCACGCTGCATGGCAGAGCTCTCCTTGGCTCATGCATCAGCCTGCATGAGCCAGTGAACAGGCAGTAAAAAAACCCGCATGCTCTCTTTTCTGTCATCACGTCCAAAGCTGGGGCAAACAGTCATCAAGAACAGCTGATGCTGATACTCGGTGAAGGAAGAAATCAGTCTAGGATGGGTCATGGACACCCAAAAGGATCAGACAGCAGAAGGGGCAAAGAAAACTCATAGGTATATTAGAGGAATGACATGTTGAATCGGGTGGCCCTTCCTGAGAGATGCTGTCACCCGGACAGCGGGTTTGGCGGGGGATTGAGAAGCAGCTTTTGCACCTTGCAGCTTGAGGGAGGAGAACAGATGCTCGCATATTCTCTGGGGAAGAGCTGAGTTTTTTGTTAGTTTTTTTCCAGGGTTGGCACAGCATGGGAGGGCAAGAGAGGGGAGAGGGAGTTTAATAAGTGGGTACTTTATCCTGGGTTTTTTAGTGGTTTTATACATGTAGAGGATTTTATGTGTTTCATTCAGGAGCCCAGTACTGCTGGGCACTGTCAAAACATAAACTACCAAGGCAGTTCTGCCTTGATAAAGTTACCAGCCAGGAACAGGGAGCACAGAACAGATCAATATATAATGTGGGAGTCATCGGCAAACCACCTGCTTAACCAATGTCTAACAGCCTGTCTCCAGAAATAGACTACATGAGAGAAACGTGGGTGTAAGAGACTCTGCAGTAAATAATCATGGATTAAGCTACAGCTATCTACTGATAGTTTGTCTCTCATCCATTTTTGTACCGCCTCACCTATGGGTGCAGTCATCATGTGTTTTACTTCAAACTTTATTTTCATCCTCCTGAAAAAGCTAGCCATAGACATCTTGCAGGGGTGTAAATTAGAGCCTAGGTTTCAGTGTAAGCTGAACCCAAACTGGACGCTGCTGAAACCTAGAGAGCAGAGTTTAATTTTAGTAGTTCTTCAATGCCACTGCAGTCTCCTAAGCCTGTACTTTCCAGCCTCTCTATTGCTCCTCCTTTTCCTCCAGCTTACTAGAAGCCACCTGCTTGTTTCTAGCAAAGCTGAAACCCAAAATATCACAACATGCTCCATTCCTTCACCGCTCAGCTCTCTTCAACAGCCTGAAAAGATACTACCTGAATGGGCTGCTCGCTGGGCTGAGTGCTCAGCCCCGGGTGCTCACTGGTGAGAGAAGAGGAAAGAAGATGGTTTGGGGAGACACACAGACACCTGCATGAAAACAGCCACGGGAGGCTGGCAAATGAAAGGCTCGGGCAGATGGATGTCCTGCATAGGTAGATTAAATACAATTAGACCATCTCACTATCTGCTTTACAAGGCAAAGTACTGCGACAGCAAGAGCGGCCATGAGGTTGTCCCACAGCAAGGTGACTGACAAGGCACATGGTAAAGTGTTGATAGGAGGTCAAAGAGAAGAGACAACAGAGTACCTTGGGAGAGACCTTGGCAACAGGAGGACCAAAAAAGCAGGAACAGACCTTGGGACAGATTGTGTGATTAAGTGGAGCTGGAGATAATTGTATTTTAAAGATCTCCTGGGGAATGGGCTCAGAATAGAAGCAGCAGCAGGGCTGGATCTGTAGCTATGTAGACAGCTATTGCCGCATTTGTTAGCGTGGAGAAGGAAACAGAGACTGTGGTCTACGTGGGTAAATTTCTTTTTAGCAGGTCAGTGCAGTGTCAGACAGATGTGCCAATACTAGTGGTGTAACATTGTCCCGCACAGGCTGTTATACGTCCCAGGGCTATACTAAATGAAACTGTTGACAGGAATACCAGTCTCCAGAGGTTATTTGTTCACAGCCTGCTGTTTGGGGATAACGAAGGAAGCTGGAGAAGGGATAATTTTTTAACCATCTTCTGGTATCTCAGTTCAGCACCACCTGGATGTTCACCCCAGTTATTCCTTATTCCTGACTGGATGCTTCCCATTCTTTTACAGAGGAGAGACGTGCTGCAAGCTGTGATATTCGTAAGCAGGATAAATGTCCAACAGCTGCCAGCTAGCTCTCCCCGTTCATTCATATGATGATCAGTCAACAGGTGCTGAAATCTCCCCTCTGAATAAGTAGATGGTTTTCTATCAAAAGCCCAAGAAAAGTTATCCACTCTCTTGTTTAGGGGTCTACAGGAAAATGCCATCCTCGCAGGGTTTCCCTGGGCTGAAGAAGCAGTAGAATAGCAGTGGAAATGGGCCCTACATCTGATTGCCTTAATATTTCAAGCTACTCCCCTTGCCTTTTTTTCCTAACTTTGTTTAATGAAACCATCTGAAACCATGACAATAGCATAGGTGTGGCTGCTGCTGGTAACCAGGCTACTAATATCTTTTGAACAGGCTAAGCAATTAAATAAAGGCATGCCTAGTAAGCAAAAATACTAACTTGTAGCCATGCCGTGTTGTAAGGCTTAATATAGGATTTTTTTCCTTGCTCTGGACAAAAAATAATATGCCCTTCCGTTTTGTTGATATGACTTGCCACTTCAGCATGGCTAAGGCAGCCGTTCTGACCTTTCAGCAAGAGATTTGTGATGTGGGAAGAGAGATGCAAAAGAACTCAGAGGGAGCAAGGTGCAAGGAATGTCCGGTGGCTTTGTACCACCTCAGAGTGGGTGATGCTGGTGGTGAATTCCCCTCACATGGGCAAAATTCTATTCACTGCCCTGTCACCCTCTGTCACCACAGGAAACCAGACATTGTGCAAGCCCAGCGAAACACCACTTGGTGTCACGGGTCCTTTCACACCAGATGCGCTCTTCTGCTTCATTCTTGGCGATGCATACTTCTTACTGGCAGCTGTGAAGATTTTCATATCACATTTGTTATTTTAAAACTTTGTTATGCCTACATAAAGTGGTTAGATTGGACAGTAGATCTGTACACATACGTGGGAGAAAGAAGCAAAAATAAGGAAGTTGTAGCCAAAGCTTGTAATGAAGCATCACTCTTTTATAAGTATATAAATAAGGGTAATGTCTTCCTCTGCCCTTGACAGCTGTACGCAGCATCACATCCCCCCATCACAGCATCGCAGAGGCCACCCTGTGATGTCGATCGTGAGAACACAGGTCACCCCTTTGTCACTTTGGTCCAGCCACAGCGCGGATGAGTGCCTTTGCTGGCTGCCCATGCATGTGTGCAAACTAGCAAGGCTTTGAACCCCTTGCTGGAGAGCTATCCTGATCTCACAGATGTTGTGCAGATGCACTGTGCTGCAGTAAATATGAGCTGCATCCAGTGGGCTTTGCAGGCAGCGTGGCCGTGCCTTCAGTGCACCAGATGTGCGCTAGCGCTGGCTCAGCGTGTATAAACCCCCTGCTCCCAGGTGCTTTGATTTTGGCATTTAACTTCTTGAACCAGAGCAGTGCAGTCTGGTTTTCTTTAAAAAGGGATACTCAGCTTGCAGTATATGCAGCACAGGGTGCCTTGCCTGGTTGCTGTAGCCCTTTTTCCCAGCGCAGCCAAGGGCCAGGTGAAAGACCCTGGGTGCGAGAGCAGCTATCTCCCTCTCTGCATGGCCAATAAATCAGCATGGCCAGAAAGTGCTGGAGAGACTCACAGTGTGTGGCCTTCCCTCAGGGCCCAAAGTAGGGAGGTGACGTGCCCATCCCAGAAATGCAGGGAGCCACCACTGAGAATGAGTAATGGCTATCAACACCTACTCCCCGATCGTGCTGTCTGGAGGACTTGTGTCACCTCCTGATCACACACCACGTTAAGGAGACCCTCCTACTAATTGCAGGTAACAAGGGTACTTCACCAATAAGCACAGTCAGTTCACACCTCAGAGCTGTTGTCTCTAAATTGCCTTCGAAAGCTGGTTGAAATTCCTGGATAGGGTTTTTCAAGCTTTTCTTTGAAACCAGGAAAGCAGAAACCTTTCTTCCCTAGAGAACTGATTAGAAATAGGCCTACACTGACATGGTCTTAATCCAGCCTTGACTATGAATAACAGAATAGGAAAACAAAGCAGTTTGTCCCCGATCCCATTCTGAGGTGTTAAAGAGAAACTGTGATACCACTTCAGAAATAGATGCTATTACAGACAAAGCCACTGTGCCAGCTTTTCCCTTGGCCTCCTTAAACCTCTCATGTCCCTGTCAGCCACTGCTGGGGTGGTTAATAAAGGAATAAGTAAACTCAGCAGGCAACACAAGTGACAGTCCCAGCAACACCGACCAGCTTCAGGAGGCTAATTGCGACAGTAAGGGCTCGGGGATCCCTGCTCAGAAGTCTCTCAGTTTTTGTATTGCTTCCCAAGAGCTTGCTGATACCTTCCCTTTTCCTATCCTCCTGTTACTCTTTTCTTCATTGCTATGGTTTCTGCCTGTGGTATTTCACTGAACTGTTTTCAGCTTGTTAACCACTGACCTGTCCCTGTGTTCCACCTCCTCCTGTCAGTAGCCTTCAAGATGTACCCTGTAACCTGTCCCTCTGTTGAAAAGTTGTCTGTAAAATGTAATAATCCTCCTGAACCCCACTTGTAAACCCACATAGTGACTCATCCTCTCTCTCCTACATGGGATAGAGGTGGTTAGACATACATGATCACCCAGTGTTTTATTCCTGTGCCAGCACTCAGCTCCAAACCTGAGTGTGGGTATCCGCACTGATCTTCTGGCCAGACTCCTACTCCGCTCACGTTCTCATTTGTCCTACGAATCCACACATTCGTAGCCCACATAGGCCAGGCTCACTGCTGAAGTGAAAGATGGGTTTGGGAAGCTGGAGGGGTGAGTGCACCTTCAGCAAGTGAAGTTAAGAAGCTGCAATGAGTCTCTTTCCATCTCCCCTCTCTGCTCCAGGACCTTTACATCCCCCACCCGTACACAAACACTTGCAGCCACTTTCCCTCCCACCTGCTCATAAGAAGTCCTCCCTCTCGCAGGAGCTAACTGCGACTCTGGGACCATCTATGTACTCGGGGTGTGTGTTATATGCTATGCAATCTGGGATGGAGAGTCCCAAAGACGTTGAGACAAGGCTCGCCATGCCTGCCGCTGGGGGAAGGAAAAGGAGGGCTGCTGCTTGTGCTATGGGGGGACATCAGCCCCCCAGCAGCAGCCCCACGCTGTACAGCCCATCCCTCTTTCTGCACCAGTGGTAGCATCAACAGAGCTGTGCAGGAACAAAATAAGGACCAGCAGCTGGAGTCTCACGGCTGCTCACACTGTGGTCATGCAGCTTGGGCGCTGCAGCTTCTCTCTCATCCCGTCTGCTCTCCACTTTCTGTCTCGTCTACAACTACAATGTTGTTGCGCAACTCAATTTCTCTCTTTTGCAACTAAGCCAAGGTTTCTGCCCACGGCTGGTATCTTGTCAGAAGCTTCTCCCTAACCACTGCTTCACTTCCAGATTCCCAGTCCTAACTCTCCCAGTTCCCTGGAAACCGTTCTTTCACAGCTTGCTGCTCTGGTATCTTATCTGCTGCTTTGCTAAGTTCTCCTCAAGTTTCTTGCCTGACTCTGAAACAAAATGGAGTATCCTGGCTTACGGCAGTAGCCTGTTGAAGTGAAATGCTTTGCAGCTTGACAGAGGGAGATACAGAGATCCCCTGCTGTGTTTCTAAGGAAAATTGAAAACGTCAGCGTTCTCCTTACTCACCTTCAAAGAGCACCATCTTCTCACTCTCTGGCATGTACCCCAGCTCCTCCAAACTGGAGTTGCAGCTTTCCCCTCGGGGTGAAAGACTCCTTCAGATCTCAGCGTTTCCAGCCCGGGGAGAGGCGAGCAGAGCACGTCGCAGCGGGTGAGTTACTGCAGGAGGCAGGACAGGACTCTAGCAGCCCCTCACCAACTCACCTCCTCTTCCTCCCTCTTCAGTCTCTGTCCAAGGCCGGTGGCTGCTGCTCTGGCCTGGGGAGGACCAAGCTGCTCAGGGCCGCTACCTCCTGCAACCTTTCCTGCTTGTATTCTGCCATCACCTTGATGCAACAGACAGAGCAGGAAACATTGGGGCTCTCTGGCGAGATGGAGGGGTGGCTCCCGGCCCGGGGTCAGAAGGCGGCACAGATTTAACGGGGTTTTGAGCACCACCACAAGCACTGGTCAGCCCAGCAGATGCTCCTGCATGGCATGACAGTTGCGGTTGACTGCACAGCATCCCTGCCCACCAGCCTGCAAATCCACCCGGAGTCTGCCCAGCCGTTTGTAGCAAACAGCTGGGGAGATGTTTCTCAGAGTAGTTGATCTGAACGGCAAGGGGACTGAGCACAAATGCGGCAGCTCAGTTGTACGGCATAAAGGAAAGCCGTCAGTGTGCACACAGCAGGGGAAACTGTGCCATGGGTACAACTGTTAACACTTTAAACTTGTTTTATAACAGCGTCAGACAAATTTGAAACAGCTGCTCTGTATGCTCTTCATTTCCAGCGGCAATGTCTTTTTCTTTTTACTTCCTGTAAAAGAAATTGGTGCTGCTGCTGTTTACAAAATTACCCAAGCTGCACTTACGACTTCTAACTTCTGATCTTGCTGTGATCACATGGATACCATAAGATCAGGGTTTTCTCCGTTAATGTTGGTGCCACAGCCCTGAAAAAGCTCAATATTGGATACATTGTGGAAGGGAGCAGGCAGGGGCAGCAAGGGAGAACTGAAGGCTCCCATTTCATATTCTCTGAAGACCTTTTGTCATTGAACTACCAAACACTTTCTCATGCCGCCGAGCAATTAAGCCTCCCTGACACTGGAGCGTTTATGAGGGAATTACCGCTCATCTCAGCCATGCTCAGAAACACCAGGTCAGAAGTCAGAGAATTGATAAACCTATTGAGGTGCCTGGAAACACATTCAGCTGCCGAGTCCCCGGTCTGACATCTTCAGAGCAGCGGAGGAAAGAGCAGAAATAGCTTATATTCAAACAGATTGCCAGGGGCAGGCACTTTCCAGTCTAACGAAGGCTGGACTGTTTTATATTTATACAAGATGAGGGTTTTATTATGCTTGTTTATCTGTGCTGCAGTAGGACGCAGAAGACCTAGGTGCAGACAAGGTCCCTTTGCACCAGGCATTACAAAAATACTGAAGAGAAGCCAGGTAAAGAAAAACAGAGGAAATATATAAATATCATTGATCTTTTACCTTTCCATTTAACCATATTCTTTTGGCCTAGGCTCCTTTATTAAATGGAAGGACATGTATAGTACTTTATTTATTTTTAACTCTTTAATTTATAAACCAAGTAGTCGCATCAAAGGTGATTTGGGACGCCACTGTTAAGTGAACCTGGACCCTGGGCCAGAGGAGGCAGGTCTTGGGGGCTGCTAAAGGAGCACCCAAGGCACGAGCTCTGGGAGAGGGCACAGACTCTGCATCGGTTGCTATATTGGGAGTTGAGCGACGTGAATGCTATTACTAGATGTACAGGTGCCTTCTTATGTGACCCTGGGCAGCTTGTTTCACTTTCCAAGGCTGCTTTCCTCCTGGTAAAATTTCTGCAACAATGCTTACCTTTTTCTAAAAAAGTGCTTGGAGATCATTTGCTAAAAAGAGCTTTCAAAGGCTAAGAATGGTCTTTGCTGAGTCTGCTATCCATCATCAGGAAATGCCTAGCACAATGTGATCATCATCACACATTCAGAAGTCTCATGGTTTATAATAATAATAAAAGTCTTGGCTTACATAGAACATCTGCAGGTTTATTTTTCTGTGAGTGATTTCAGTATTAGTCATTGTCACATCTGTGTGGGGTCACTACCCACTTTTGTTTTCTAGTCATCCTCTCTCCTTTTATTAAATCATGCCTAATGTTTTGACTTTTTTTATTTTAAATATTTTATCTGAAAATTTTAGACTAGCCTAGAATGTTTGTTTAGTTGCACTCCATTTTTTACATTTGTGCTTTTCTCAAAGTGCCCTGGATTACATAAGGGGCAGGAAGGGGAAGTAATATGTGTGTGAAATAAATAAAAGTATTATTAATAATAATTGCCTCTGGGTTAGTCATATCCATGCAAATTGCAACTGGCTGTATTAAGTTCTCTCTTTCACCTTGGACCCTCCATCCAGCCATTAATTGCAAAGAAATGGCACTCTCTTAGCCACAGTAATAACAACAACAGCAATTCCTCATTTCTAAAAATGCCATCCAATAAAGATTAATTTACCAGACTGCCCATGAGATTATTATCATTTCCATTTCAGAAAACGAAACTGAGGCAGAGAGACTTAAAATAACCAGGAGAAGAATGTCAAAGTCTTGACTCCAAGTTCTGTGCTGTAACTATTTAAACTTGTCCTTTAGTGTTCAAACACGTTTTATGTTTTAAAAAGACATAGCTATGAAAAACCTTCTAATCTACATGACTCATAAGTTCACAATTCACAGCTGGTTAAATTTTTTTTTTTTTTTTTGCTTTGTCAACACAACCAATGTTGAGAGCCAAGATGAACTCGCCTTGCCTTCTTTAATCCGGAGACTTCCTTCAAGCAGCAAAGAAAACTGGAGTTGGATTCACTGAGGTCCAAGCCAGAGGCTAAGGTGCGGGCATTTCTCTCTTCAGACTGCTTGCACTGACACCTAACTTAAACTAAATGAATAAGCAAATCTTGAGGCATTCAGGTGGATCACACCCTGCTATGCCAGGTGCAGACAAAAACCAAGATATGCTTTTCAAATGTAGAAAATGAGATGAGCTATGCATCGAAGAGCAGGCATTTGAAAGCCCGGCAGCCTTGGTCCCGATTCAGCCAGTCTTGGGCAGGGTTCAGTCACCTTTTCCGGGGTCACATCTGTGTTGCTGAGTTGCTGCAGGTTAATGTTTCCATGGTCTGTAGCCTATGCCCCGGGCTCTAGCGAATCATTGTAATTGCTTCCCTTATCGTTAGCTATGACTATAGCTCAGACATGTCCTCTCCACTGCCCTTTCCCACATGCTCATTTTATTTTTCAGCCTCAGTACAGGGTTTAACAAGAATGATCTTCCAAAAGAAAAGATTTCACTAAGAATATCTGCCTACTGGAGGGGAATAAAAAGTGGTGATTATTTCAATCAGTTCAAGAGTCTCTCTAACAGATTGGCACCACATGAGTCACTTTTATCATTTTATGGTAATTTAGATCTCAGGATGAGAAGGAAGATGTACAATACTTGTGACATTCTCCACCTGCTCCACTTTACAGATGTGCACGTGTATCTCAATCGGGCAATCATGTTTATACTAAAATAAACAACCCCCAAATGTTCTGATTATATACGGGTACAACCTTTTCTAGTTTATCTGAAAAAAAAGGCAGCACTTAAGAAACAATGGTATTTAATTGTGGCTTCTAAATGTGGTGGAGTTTTGCCTCCTCATCCTGTGAGGTCTGTTACCTCATCTAATCCTGCAACAGGGCCCCGCTGAGAAGTAGCCAGAAGCACCTCAGTGAGAAGTAAAAATCAGATTTCACCATGAGAACATTTTCTGTATATGTCCTAAGCATTTCTCCCCTAAGAGACAGCTCTTTTACATCTTTTACTAAACTCCGTGTGTCCTGCTGGCAAATACCTTCCATTTTTGTTTATAATTTTAAACATGAATGTATGGTTATGATCTCTCCCCAAATGCAATTATTCCTTGGCCAAACTGTAAACATTAGATTTTTTAAGTATTTCAGTGTCTGCAGGCTGTTTTTGGTTGCTCTTCGCTTCATTCTCTCTGATATGTCTGCAAAAACATGCCCGGGGAAGAGCTGCAGGGCCACTGGAGTCCACCTTCCCCATCTAGTTCATGCATTCGGATATGCAGAACTAAAATTACATCAGCTGTTTCTGTTGTCATATTGTTAAACAGTTGCTCGGTAAGTCCTCTTCTGGCATTACTGTTTTTCAAGTTACTTTCCTATCACTAAGTAGGTTTCCCCCCCCACCTAATGCATGTTTACAATGCATATTTGCTTCCCAAGGTTGAAACATGCTTTGCTGTATCCGGACCATATGATGACTTTCTGCATATGAATATTCCCAGCCCTATCTAACAAATAGGCTGCATAACCCTGCATATGCTTCCTAAGTGCTGTTTATCCATTTGTTATTGGATGCTTATACATTAGTTGAGAAAGCGTTCACGGCTTGGACTCTTTGGATGAAAAAAAGCTAGAGAAAAGGTCAGTTAGCACTGAAACTCCTCAGGGAGCCAGAGGCCTGGCTCAACAGGAGATCTGTTGGAGGAAGAGCCCACACACTGAATGGAGGTTGCAATGCCCTGTTCATGACTGCATTCATTTTACATCAGCTGAACCAATTTTCTCCCTGCCAGCCTCTAAGGAAGCATCGCACACTGGTACTTCCCCTTGCTATCAGGTTGCACCACAAAAACATACTTTCTGGTGGGTGGTTGCAAACGGATGGATATGATTAGAAGAAACATGACACAAATAAAAACATTACAGGGTTTAGAAAAGCAGGTATAGATTAATGCACTAAATTTTCAGGAAACAACGCTGAATGAATACATCAGTAATTTAAATTTTGTGTTGTTTAAACAAAGTAGGAAATACCACAATTATACAAAACCAGTGCTGCAAAGTCATACTTAAAAAAAAAACCCAACCCAAATATATTAATATTATTATAAACACATGGCATGACAGCATCAAAGCACACGTGCTCTCTCTGCTCCATCCTGTAGTATTCAACTGTACTGTAATCCTAAAGTTCCCCCTCCCCCCTCCCCGATTATTCCTCCTTAGGGCATTAGTAGTAGGAAGAGTTAGAGTTGTTCAGGTGTCTTCATCGTCATCATGCTTAATATGTGCTTGCTTCATGTAACAACATTATCCCTAAACTCATGTTTTTCCTGTGTTTCACTTTGGAGTGAATTACCACACCACTGTAGGGTTTTTAAAAATCTGAATTGCTTGGAAAACTAGAATTTTGACATTATCCCAACATAACTTTACAAAATCAAGAAAGGCTTATTTGAAATGACACAAGAGAGAATGCTTCTCCACAACATTTGTAATACTTGAAAGCTAACTCAACATGAGCTCATTTTAATAGCAAATAAGGACATACAAACTATCAAATCACCTTTAAAAAGCCAGTATGTACTCCTTATCTGAGGGGAATTTACAGCCTCCGGTAGTAGTACAGGTAGACAGCACCTAAGAGACAATTTTCAGTTGACTTACTGGCTTAAAGGGCCGAGTTAATGAGGCCAGGGCTATTTTGTTCAAGCACTCACTTCTCTTGGTGCGCTCAGCAGGGCTGCCTCAGCAGCTAGGCTCTTCAGGAAGATGTGCCAAGAGGAAGCTCTTGTGCTTCGGTGCACAGGGTGGTATGCAGCCAGACACTTCAAAGAGGGCTGGCAGTTCGACCAGTTAATGTGTCAATGAAAACTCTCAACATATGTCCTGTTTCCATCGTACCGTGTAGGTCTTACACTCAATAACGTTATTGCATTCGAAGTCGCTGCTGAGGAAGAGCTGAAGCATTAACGGCACGCTTGACGCATCAACAGGGAGTCAGGTAACCCCAGACACAACAGTTAGATAAAACAACCATTATTAGTAAATGCTGGCACAAACCAGCCTCTTCAAAAGAAGTCTGTTTACAGACTTCAATTAAATTCCAACTTTTTATTAAAAAGTTTTAAGCATGTGTGTATGTGCATTTTTTTATTATTTTTTTCTCTGTCATGAATTAATTTGATATAACATTCTTTAAGAAGGTTAATATCCACATCAGAAGGTCACTGGCAGAATTAATTAGTTGTTTACAAAGACCTACATACTCTGGACTTTGTTAAGGACGTTTATTATTTTCAATATTAAATAACCTTGGATTTAAGCGCAAAGCAGAAATCAAAGTATAAGATGGGTAACAGCACCTCAGGAATACATCAAAATTCCACCTTCATTCTTGCCACACCAGTATTTTTCCACGTAGCATTTTTCACTCAGATCAAAAAGCAATTTCTAGCAGGGGATCAGCAATATTTCCACTTCACAGACAAAACCAAGGTACAGCGAGTGCAAGACTGTAACTTGCTCAAGGCCATTTGCTAAACCCGTACCAGAAGTACAATCCCCATTACTCAGCCCTCAAGTCCAGATGCTGGAAATTCCCCTCCTTTCCTGTCCGTCAAAGGGCGGCAGCCGGTCATCGCCTGTGCACCGTGCCCGCCGCACGCTTCCCTGCTTGCCGTACCTTACCTCTTGCAGGTCCCCTTCTCTGGGGCCAAAACGCGAGGGCCAAGGTGGCCCTCCTCCTCCCGGCTCCAGCCAGCCCCCAGCTTAGTGTCCTCAGGCAGTGAGTGTTGTTTACCACAGGCAAAGAAATCCCCACGTACTTTAGACACCTAACCGATTTTATTTCGTACTGAGGGAAACCCCGGACGAACACCTACGGAATCCGCAGGAAAGAGAAGACGGAGCGTCGCCCTCTAGGCCCTCCCCGGCCGCCAGGTCTCCCTCCCTGCCCGCAGCGGAGAGGCCTGGCACGGAAGCAAACGGAGCCCACGGGGAACGAGGCCCGGCCCACCCTCTCCCGCACCGGGGTCCCCCAGAGGCGGCCACCCGGCGAGTGCGCACAGGCTGCCCACCTCCCGACACACGGGGCTGGCAGCGACCAGCCCCGCCTCGGCGAGGCAGCTCCTGGCCGAGAGCCGGAGCCTGAGCGTGAGCCTGGGCCCCGGCGGCTCGGACAGGTCCCGACCCGGGAGGCCCTGGGCAGCGCGGGGGAGGCCCCCGGGGACCCCCTCGCCACCGACCAACTTCCGCGTCGACGGCCCTCCGCGCATGCGCGGCCAACGCCGGCACCCCCACACCCCCGGTCTTCCCTGGCTGTACCACTATGAGCCTAACGTGTGGGTAGAAGTAAAAGAGGGCGGCGGCTCCAGGTAGCTCTGCAGGCCTCAGCCCCCCCAGGCCTCCTCGCAGAGAAGTTCGTTCCCTTCTCGAGTCTATGGATGCCTTCCAAACTTGCTTCTCTCCTAGTTCCCACCTCCGACCTAACCCTTCTCCCCCCGGGGATGGGCTATGGTATATGCCACTCCCAGCTGATCCGGTGGCTTGGCGAAACCATCCCGCTCAGGGCAGGGGGAAGCAAGGCGCCGGAGGGGGACATACACACACGCATTGTTGAGTCAGGGGCCGAGCGGCGGGGGAGGGCGGGCGCGCCCCGCTGCGACAGCGGGGTCGTCACAGGAACCGGCGGGCGGGAGGGGCCGCCGCAGAGCGCTCCGCGCCGCGTCCCCGCTCCCCTGCGGGCCCGGCCGGTAGGGCGCGGCCGCCCCCCTCCCGCGCCCTCCCCTCCACCGCCTCCCCAGTGGTCGCGCCCGGCTCCAGCTGACCGGCCTGGAATCCCGGCTGGGAGCCCCGCGCCCCCCCCCCCCCCCGCCGCTGCCGCCGCCCCGCGCCCCGGCCCCGCCATGGGAGACGCCGGCAGCGAGCGCAGCAAGGCGCCCAGCCTGCCACCGCGCTGCCCCTGCGGCTTCTGGGGGTAAGCAGGGGCCGAGGGCGAGGAGGGGGCTGGGCTGGAGCCGGCCCGGCCTGGCCCGGCGCGGGGAGGGGGACGGGCGGCGAGGCGAAGGGCGAGGCGGCGGGGGGCCGCAGCCGGGCGGGGGCAGGGCCCGGGCCGGGCCTGGAGGGCAGGCCGGCCGGGGCGCCGGGCCAGGTCGTAGCCCTGGGCTCGGGCCTGTCACGGGGGCCGAGCCGGCAGCTCGCCCCGGGGCGGGGGTGGCCGCTGGCCCCTGCCGGGCGGGCCGCAGGGGGTGCCCGGTGGGGGAGAGGGGTGTCCCCCTGCCTCCCGGCGTGTGGCGGGGTGTGCCGCGGTCCCGGGGGGCCCGGGCGGGGGTGGCGGCGGCTCCTGGCTTAGAGGCAGCGGGTGACCCGGGGGGGGGGCAGGCGGCTGCGTTGCCCCCGGGCGCGGGGGGGGCCCGGCCTGGCCGCGGGCGGTGGCCCCGCGGCCTTCCCCGCCGCTCGGGCACCTCGGCGGCGGCCTTCCCGGCAGCTCGGGGAGAAGGCCTGCTCGCTTCCCCAGACACTCAGGTTTCCCGGAGCGGCTGCCTCTCCTTTGGGGCTGCCGGGTGCGCTCCGGGGCCTGCCTCGGGCTCCTCATAGGCGCAGATGAGTAGTGCGGGCCCCTGGCTGCCCGGCTTGGTGTCCTGGAGCGCGGTGCCTGACACATCCCTGCCCTGCGCCCGGGAACGGGGAGCTTTTGCTGCTATTCACGCAGGTCAGCGCAGGGCAGGATAACTGATGCAGGAAAAAGGCTAAGGGCAAAAATATACTTCTTTCTCCACCTTACGAAGGCAGGGAGGTTCATAATAGATAAGGTCCTTGTTAGCTGTTGGCTGATCCCCTTTTAGAAGGAAGGAAGTAGGGTCATTCCTGTTTGCCAAAGGTGAAAAAAAAGTAAGCCTCTTCCTTGCTAAACTCCTCTCACCTCTAGGGTCACGTCTGCTGAAGATGTTTCCTTTTTTTTTTTTTTTAAATCGGATGTATCATGGTAGATGGTATACTGGCAGATACACATGATCACAAAGCACCTTTAATGTATATCACAGAAACGTTAGTCCCTAATGTTCTTATTTATGGGAAGTTCAAAGAATATGTGACAAATAGACTTTTGAGGGCCCACCTGAGATTTACACTTATCTGTGATTGTACCTTCTTGGGATTTATGTCATACAATTGAAGGTACTCTGGGGGAGTGGAGGCTGAGGGGAAAGAGATGCAATAAGAGTGATTTAGTGATGTCACTGTACATTTGGTTGGTTTATTGGGGTGGCAGGATTTTAAATGAAATCCCATTTTTGAGTTATGACAGAAGCCTGGACTGCAACAAATGCCATGGCCCTGCTGGGAGTGAACTTGCAAGACAGATTATAAGTATACAGTAGATTATTTTTTTAATTTTTGTTTTGTTAGGCTCCCATATTTGAGCCTGATGCTTTCTGTAATGTACTGGAAAGCAAGTTGCTGCTATCTCTAATGTAGTGTACTGAGTTCTGTAACATGATACTGATGTGAAAGGAGAGTTGCAGAAAGTTGGAAGTGAACTTTTTCATTGGGCTGAATCTTGGCTAGTTGAGTGTGTTGTGATAATGAGAAGAAAATCTGGTGCTTTGTGTTCAAGGATCTGCTTAATGGTGACAGGAGGCTTTCAAGAAAACCCATTGCCTTTAAAGCCACTACTTTTTTTTTTTTTTAACATACATTTCCCTTGCACAAGCAGCTATCCAAATGGTATTTTTTTGTCCCCCCTCCCCTCGTGTCATCCATGCAGTAGTGTTTCTTGTAAGATATTTTTGAAAGACAGCATTGTGAAAAAAAGCTCACCGTCTCCACCAATACAGTGAAGAAATTAATCTGTTTTTCAGTTTCTTTAAGTGTCTGCCAGGTACATTTCAATACACAGTGGCAAACTACATCTCTGTTTTTTTCACTTAAAAAAACCAAACAAAACCCAGCAAAAACCAGAACTGTGCTGTCAGCTTCCAGAGTTTGGTGGTTTGTTGTACTTCTCAGTCCTGAAGAAACTTAAGTGTCGTCTTGTCCTTATTTACCTAGGCCTTGCTAGTGCTTGAAAAGATCGGCTGCTAAATCTGTGTAGACATGCCCTTCTAGTGAAGTTGCATTGGCAGGAGTACTTAAAGGGTCACAGTTTTATACCAGCTTTCTGAAGAAAGTAAATCATGATAGCAAAAAGACTTATGCACCTGAAGTTGAATTCTGCTGCTCTACATGTCAGCTAGGGTTGTTACCAGCAACATGTCTTAAGACAGAGTCTTATCTGTGACTTTCATGTCACTTTTATATGTCTGTCAAGTCACATTTTGGAATAACAGGGCCATATTTGCCCTTTATCTGCAGGACAGTCAAGGCTATGAAAAGTTCTGAAACTTGTAATTTAATGTAGTAATTTCCATGAAATTTGTAAATAAAGAAATGTAGAGGAATAGTATTGCTTTATGTTTCCTGGTCCCCATCAGTCCAGTGGTTGAGAATCCTTTCATGGTGGTTCTTGAGTGAGCCTGAACCATGTAGGTAGCAGAATAATTCAGTGTCAGTGGGTCAAACATTAGGGTCTAGATTTTGTCAAGTATAAAAGATGGTGATTTTCTTTTTTTTTGATTGATTTTATGTAATGCTTAGCCAGGACTGTTTGCAGTAAGATGCATGCTTTCTGCAGTAATCCACAAAGATAGGAAACATTAAGGAAAATACTGAAAGAAGCATTAAAATTGAAGTAAGCTGTGGGTCTCTGGCCTAAAACTTGCCTATTGGTGAACAGTGATAGAAGTAGCTCCTGAGGTGCATGTTGATAGTGGTGGCATGCAAAGAGATTACAGGAGAAGACTAGTATGTATTATTACATTAAAGTCGGAGGGCTGCTTCTTTTAAAATGCTTGGTTTTGTATTAGAAATTCAGATCCTGTAGGTTTCAGGACTCTCTAGTGACTGAAAAACTACTAAACTCTTGATGTTTCAAGATCTAAGAGACTGAAAAATGAACAGCTGAAAGAAGGGACTTGAGTGAGACTGTTCAGAACTTCTGAAACATCTGCCTAAGGTCAGCGGCAACGTTTGCTTACTTTTTGTTGAAGATCACGGAATCCATCCTTAAATCTCCTGCAGACTTGCCCTTCTTTTTAGAATGTCCAGTCTGTTCATTTCTGCTCAAGTAAAGTTCAAGTGGAGCACTGAGATGATCTTTGTATTTTATCTGGGTAACCAAAATTATTTTGGTTACCCAGATTGTGGTAACCAAATAATTGTGAAACCTCATCTGTATTAATGTTAATTATGAAAAATTCACACAACTTATTGTTTGGAAATATTTTGCTCCCCTTTCTTCCTGTTTTTATATTTTAAACTTCAGTCAGTTGCAACTATCTTGCTTCCTATTGGAATAGTCTTAGTGTACAAAGGTTGGAAAGGGTGCAGTATGCAAGTTGTTATTTTAGGTTACTTCTTCTAGAGTTTATGCTGTGCTTAACGTCTCATTCTTATGATCTGGAAAAATTATTTCTTCTCGTCCTGATTAACAGACCATTTAATGTTGGGTTTTTTTCTTAGATTAGTGGATTTCAGAAACCTGTTTCACTTTATGGCATATATAAAAATCTTCAACTCTAAGTTAATAAATACACAAAAATATTAGTATATGTATATATGCCAGTTAAACCATTTTGCTGATTAGAGATGAGGCATGATCCTTTAATGAACTACATGTTGGCAGTTCCCCATTAGCTTTTAAAGGACTCCATGAAGGTTTCCCTTGTAGCTCATCAAAGGGCTGAGGCTTTTACTATTAAATGGTTATATGCATAGATGAGACTTGTAAGCTAAAATACTCCTTGGCTGGTAGAAGCATATACTGTGAAGGAGTATGTCAGAGAGGGTAATACTTTAACAATTCTGTTTGTACTGTAAGGACTGCTGCTTATTTTTCTTATGGTCCAGACTGATACCATACCATTGCATTCAGTGCCTTAGAACCAGAAAGAAGGAAATATGTTAATGGATGTTAAACAAATGAATTCCATTCTTGAAATGGTGGCAGCCAGCAGGAAGTTGATTGAAAACACAGTATGATTAGTTTCATCTCATCTTATTTCTGGCAACTATAAGGTACTGTAGTCAGCTAAAACTGATGGCAATATTGTTTGAGAACATGCCAGCAGGGGTTTTGCAGGATGTTACCATTTGTTCTGCCTTTCTCTGACACTGCATGCATCATATGTGTGATGAGACATTGTGCCCCAAGCATTCTGTGCAGGCCCAATCCAGAGTTTATTTCTGAGTCTGGATTTTCCAGTCACTTATGTATCATCAGGTCCCTGCCATGCCAATCTGGCTCTTTTCTCAATTTTGTTTACTAAAATTAAACATTTGATCAAATGGTGAATCATTTAACATAAGCATGATTAGTTTGTGACTGTATATCGCCAAAGCTTGCTTTTAGCTGCTAAACAAATAATGACTATATCTATATATATATATGCCATTAAGAAGCCTCTTCTCTGGCTGGTCTTTTCCTTTCTTTTTTTTTGGTGATCACAGCTGCTCATTTCATATGAACTCTCAGTAACTGTCCTTTTAATAAATACTTTATAATCTCATAGGTTGTGTAGGTCATCGTGAATGCATAATGCCTTCATAAACCTGATTTTGCTTTAACCACTGTTGAAACCTCACATAGGTGTTCCTCAATGAGGCTTGAGTAAACTGTTGAAATACGTACTTTTTCCTCTGAGAATTAGTTTTCACTGGGCTTGTATCATGCAGTTCCTTAGCCAGGCTTTCACTTACTGGAGCTTTGGATCAACAATGAATTTGTCAGTTTATGCAAGACAATGTATGCACTACCAAATAGGTTATTGTTTATTAGACCTCAGTATTAACTCTGAGGTCTTTGAGTGAATAGTGAGCAGTGAGGATCAAATAAGGTGCTTTGGGATAGCTGTGTGTGGGTAGTGCTGTGTGAGGGACAGGGTTTCTCTGCAGTTATTGATGATCAGAAATGTTAGTTCTTCCCTCTAAAGTATAAATTGATTTAAATCAATAAGTTAATGACACTTCTGTTTTGGGAAGGCTACTTCTTACTACCTTGTACAAGACTTAAACCATTTTTTGGTAAGATAAAAGCTTGTTTGCTTTTATTTATTACAAACATTTATAGGCCATCTATCACAGGAAACTGTAGTTGGTTGGAATCAAGTAATTAATTAATTTGCCTGCTGTGGTCCTTGTACTCTGTTTTGGTCTCAGGTTAAGACTAAAAATACTTGAATATTTTTTTTATGTTATGCAGGAACTTACTTAATACTCTGTCAAATCCTTGGGTAAAAGAACTTGAAGCAGTTTGTAGTTAAAGCCATTGTCAACTGCTGTAACTCATCTACTGGTGTGTTACACAAATGAAAGTGACAAATTATTTAACTGACAGAAACAAAGAGTCTCATGAGGAATTGATTTATTTACAAGTTTTCCTAGGAAGTTCTACAGAGGATGATAACAGGCATTGGAGAGGCACTGAAATTCTTTGCTTGGATCTTAATTTTAGAAGACATTGAAACTATGAGACATAGAAGCTTCTATCTGAGGAGGGGGAATTGAACTTTGTCATGTTCCCTGATTGAATAAGAATATGCAGAATAAAGAATGATAAATTGTGAGGTTCTTGTGATTTCCCTCAGTCATAATACAACTGGACGAGCATCTCAAGTCAAAAGATAGAAATTTTTTTCACTTTTTTATACAGTGGGCAATTACCTCTTGCAACCACAGTTGCAAGGTACCACATTTTGGATCAGGGCTAAGTTTTCTATTTGCTGTAGAAGCTTACCTTTAGGAATGGGGGTTATTGGCACTCGTAGTAAAAGCAGATGAACTGGATTTAATACTTTAACTGTAATAAGCTCTTTTCTAGGAATGTGAAAACAATGCTTTCTTTTGCAGTACTTAATAGAATAGACAAAACAGAAAGGAGATTTTGTTATTTAATGAAAAACAGCTGTTCTGGATCAGACCAAAGATGCATCCAGCCCTGTTTCTGATTTCGGTGGTAAGTGATGCCGAGGCAATAAGCGTAAGGACAGAGCAAGCATGCAGTGATGCTTATCTTGGTATACCTCCTTTGCTTTTGGCAGTCTGACATAAGGTTGTCCTCTGTTTTATAGATTTATGGCTTGATAGGTCTTACCTATTTTTTTATGAATTTGCATAATGACTTGGTGAATCCATATGTACTCTTGACCGTCACAACATCCTGCAGCAAGTAGTTCCATAATTTAACCATTCTCTCTATGAAAAAAAAAAAAGTAATTTATTTTTTTTTCTTTAATCTTGCTGTATGATAATTCTAAGGAGTGAATAAATTCAAACAGCTGGTGTATGAGGGTGTTTCATTTAAGAAGATCCAAAAATAGGCCTGCTTGATTAAAAATGTCTGTTCACTTCTTCAGTGAAGCCAGAATTTGAGAAAACAAACACTTGCTTAAACCATGAATTTATTCAAAGTCTGTATATAAAGTGTTTTAGAAATATTTTCTAATTGTAGATGGATGCAGTGCTAATTATAGACAGATGTATCCAGCACCTTTTAATCTAACCGTAACTTCCTCGTCAGTTGGAATGAAATTCAGTGTCATAGCTGCTGCTCCTATAAGTGGAACGAACAAGAAAGAAGTACATTGTGTGCTGCTTTTTGAAGCTTGGAGGAGTTAAAAGTTCCTGTGTCTAGATCACCTCCCAGGTTCCTTTCTGTCTTCCTGTCAGTATCTTCTTCATGTCTTTTGTAAACTGTGATTAGTCGAAGATATTGTGATTTGGGCAGTGCTAATGATTATTCCACAGTTAGTGCTACGAAATATCTGTCTTAATGCTAATTAGTAGAATATTCAACTGTTGTATGGTAACATAGATACATTGTGTTTTGTATATTGCTTCATTTTATTGAACATGCTTTGGGTTCTCAAAAGTTTCTAATGGTAAGTCCAGTCTGTTAGAGGGTTATAATATAGGTATCAGTTTTAAGGAAATATTGCTGCTGGTTTTAATTGCATAAATTTTAACCACTTCAACATCGAACTTCCACAGAAGTGGTACTGTTGTTGCTGCATGTTGGGCTTGGATAGCTGTTGAAGTCTCGAATTGATGGAAGCATCATGATCCAGTATTTCCTTTAAGGTCTTTAAATCAGTGATGCAAAGCATTAACTTGAGAGAATGATCCTTGATGGATACATTCATTGGAGATGTTTGGTTTTGACTTGAATATTTTCACTAACATGCTATGCCAATAATTACTGGATTTAAAAATTATTTTAATTTACAAGTTTTGTGCATATAAATAGATACAGGCTTCTTTAGAGGCAGTTGGTAGGAATGATTAATGTGATATATTTTCTCAGCAAAATATTGCTTATATTCTTTGAAGTTTAAAATGTTACTGTGCTCCTGTATCTCCTCAGACAGGCAACCTTGACTAACTTTGTATCTCAAAGTGTTATCACAAATGCCTTGTGAAAGTTTTTGGACAGTATTTCATCTTGATTATGTTGAAACCCTTATTTGGATCTCAGAGATAAACTTTATATTCAATTTAGGCAGTTAAATTACATTGATCTGTTCCCCTTTTTTTTCCTCTCCTCTTTTGCTCAAATGGCAAAAATCCTTCCTGTCTATTCAGTATAGGCAGGGCTTGTTAGCACGGAGTCCCTTCTCTGGTTTTGGAAGAAGAATTAAAAATCAAGCAATAGCTTTTAGCATGAATTGACTTCTCTAGACATCAGATTTGTGAAGGAACTTCACAAATCAGAGTAGTTGCAGATATTAGAAAGGCATCTTCTCAGGACACTGAGAAGGTCACATAAGAAGATACTGTTGAGGACACTATATGCAGCAGAATGATTCTGAAAAACACTTCTGAAAATGAAACCTTTGTGTGGATGACCACGATCAATGGTTTCAGACCATAGAGATGATGTTAACATACAGTAGAAGTGGGTTGGTATTTTTAGGTTCTGCAAAAATGCCCATCCATTATCTCCTAATTTAAGATTTTGATGTAACAGTTTTGTGTTTGTTTGGGGGTTTTTTTTGGTTTTTTTTGTTTTTTTTATAATAGGGATGGATCTTTTGAGTTGGGGAGAATTTTATATGCTTAAGGAGTGTGGGGTTTAAACTTAATTTTAATTTTTTTTAAACACATTTTTTGAAATCTTTTAACTTGGAAGTCAGACAGTGTATTGTAATACATAGCTCCATTCACCCTAAATTATTCTTTATCTGAACTCAGGAAAATGTATTAATTGAAGAGTTACAGTATTCCATGAGTTGGAGAAGGAAGACATTTGCAGTTGTGTGTTCAATTTCTCTGTTAATAGTGTCTAAGTAGTAGCATTGTGGTAAGTGCAGTACTTGCCTGTACAGAGAAGTTGTATTAGGAAATTGTTGATGGATTTTTACATTTTATCTGTTCTCTGGGGTCTTCCCTGCAGCAGGGACTGCTGCCCTACGTTATTTATGAAAGAATTGTAGGTATCCTGTTCACTTCCTGCTGTTTAATCTGGCTGCCATATGCATGCTCTGAGCTTGAAGAATGTAGGTCAATGGGAGGAAGATAAATTTCAGTTTCTAAATGTTGTAGCATTTTTATTAGTGGTTTAAGGGAATTTATTTTTAAAATTACTTTCATTGGCATTATGTCCTTTAATAAATATACTTTGGCTAGTGCTGGATTTCCAATGTTTATTTTTTGTAAATTAAAGAGAGTAACTGGAATTAATGAAAAATTTTGAAGGGAGATAAAAATTGGTTTTCCTAAAATAATTTTAATAAGCAATCAGACAAACTGAAAGAAAAAGAGATTGTTTGAAGATTACTCTCTTTAGTTTCTAGCTCTTTAGTCTATGTAGTATCTGATGCTGGGCGAGTTGTTTAATTTGAGGGTCTGTTAACTTCTGCTTGTGTGAATGTAGAAGTCCTATTCAATTCCTAAGCACCTAAGGAAGGGGGAGAAGAAGGGAGTGCAATACTAGATTGGAAGAAGTGTTTTAAAAAAAAAAAGGCAGGTTGGTTCCATGATAACCTTCTAATTGTGCACTTAGAAAAGCAGAATCCAAAGTTGTGTCCTCATTGACTTAGTTGCTAAAACACAACTGGCTTTCACAATATGACTGTTACTGAGATCAGCCCTGTCGCCATAACAGCAGCATTTTGATCTCTAATTGTATGTTGGTTAGAGGTGTCTCAGAGGAAGTTGCATATATAAAGTAGGGAAAATGCTGTCATTTAGCAAGAGTCCCTCAGTATTGGAAATTGTATTGTTGTTCTAACTGTTGATTAGATGCTATTTTGGTCCAAGATAATGTCAATATTAAGGAGTCTAGCTTTTTGATAAATATGTTATCTCTTTGAAACTTTAACAAGTATCCAATATTACTCAATGAAATGCATTTTTTAGCTGGAGAAAGGTGAATCTTAAGTCAGGCATTGTTGACACCAGTTTGCAAGAAGAGGCATTAGTGTCAAATGCAGTAATGCTTGTTCATTGTTTAAGGTCCTAGTGTTACTTGTTTTTAGTAATCTCCTTCAGTGAACTAATGAACAATAATGTTTCTAAAATTGTCCGTATGTTTAAAAATGTTTGCTTATTCACGTAGGTAGGTTTCAAGTGTTCCCCTGAATTGTTAACATGTTAATCATTTTAAAATCTGATAATTTCTATTTTTAGAATCAACTTTTGACTGTGTACTTCTGTACAGTGAAGTACAGGGTGAGTGAAAGCATTTTTAACATTGTATGTTTCCATAATAAAGGTTTTATCCAATTTTATTTTGTAAGCATGTTAGTGTAATTATTCAGTTTTTAATAGGAAAAAAAATTATATGGAAAGCATCTCAATTTGTTTTTGAAAAATGTTCAAAATTTTAGAAGATTTAAAATGCAGTAGTTCTTTGAAGCAGTTGAAATCTTGGGGTTTTTTTATTTTTACACAGATGTGTGGATGAACAGTCAGCTGTGCTATAACTGATAAAGGGCTTTCAGGATTAATCCATATATACTCAGCAACTTCTCTAGGTGTTAACTCATTTTTGAGCTTTCAAAAGAAAGCAATTAACAATAGTATTTGAACTTTTCAAATATCTTTTCTTGGCACTGAGGCTTTGTGATTAATACTTCATTGCAAAGTAATTTAAATTGAACTTGCATGGAAATAATGATTACCTTAAGATGGAGCAAATTGATTCCTCATTTGATTTGAGGAAGTGGACTAACTCTGATGCTTGGAACTCCTGGTGTTGCCAAATACGTGGAGTGTTTGTGATACTTCTAACATGCTTATTTTTGAGTATATTTCTTTTCCAGAATTAGTTAGATGTTAGAAATGGAAGTGTTGAATTCCATTTCTTCTCTATATATCCTTCTCTTCTTTTGTCTGTAGTTTGTTAGCAATTGTCTTTCTTTTGGACGCTGGGCTTGTTCCTGTTTTAGCTTTCTGCTTGGGTACTGTGATTCCAAATATATAGATGTTGTTCCTCTAATGCTCTTTTTTTTTTTTTTGGATACATCTTACATTTATTACAAGAGTTTAGAGACTATAAACCCATAAAGATAAGGATAGTCCTTTTTTTTTTAAATAAAAGTCCCCTTCTTGGTATTTAAGTTTCAAAAGGATTTATTATTACTTCTGCCACTGATGCAGTGTGTGACAGTCGGTCCGTGCTTTTCCCTTTGCATGTTTTCCTTCATTAGTGAATCGTATATCACTCTTCATTTAATTCCACAGTGCTTTAGGAGCCTTGAATGAAAGACTTGGTAGCAAGGAGTGTTTACAGCTTCTCCAGCTCTGTCCTTTAGAGAGACGTGTTTGTTTTAAATCAGAACTTGCTCCAGGACAATATTGACCCATTGACATGTTGTTTCCAAGGATGTTCATGTAGAAGGAAGTGTTTGTGGTGGGTGGAGGAAGTCTCTTTCAATCAGAGGAGTTACTATGCAATTAGAAGAGCAAGAACCGCCTGTGTTACACATCTGCAAGTCTCAGGTGGTTTTGCAGCACTCTCTTGATGAAGATAGGACCCCATTATTATCCATTATTCTGTGATGCAGTCTCTCCTTTGACTATTAATGTTCTCATGTGACTAATTCAGGAAAGACCAGAAATCTTTCTGGTGAATAATTAACACTTCCTGCCCTGCTGAAGTGGCTTGTAAAGACAGATTCAAAAGGTAAAAGAAAAACACAGTTATGTATATCCTTACGTAGTAAACTAAACGGATGTGTTACATCATTCTTTCAAAATAAACTAAAATACTGGAAATTCCATCACTTACTGGCATAATGAGAACTCTAGCATTACAGGTTAGAATTCAGTTGCCTGAGCTGACACGTCTTCTGAAGTGCTTCTGAAATTCAGATAACTGAAACTACTGGTGCTCTTGAAACTGCTGTAATTGGAAACCCAAACTAAACAGAACTAGACCAGGGCTTTGAGAAACTTAAGCCTATAGCTTTCAGAGTTTGCTATAATTTTCAGTTTCCTTTTTTTTTTTTTTTTTTTTGTTTCTTCAGATCGGGTTCCCAGCACATTGCTAGATGCCGTTCAGACGGGAAGTGATTTAGCTGCTTTCTTACTAGCATTCTTTCTGTCCTTGTTATTTCAGTTTGCTGATTTAGTAGTGGGCTTCTGACTTCCATTAGCAACATGTTTGTTGCAAACTTTAATACAGAAGTGCTTTTAAGTAGTCTTTATGTTGTGGTTGGAAATGTTGAAATTGTGTGTGCATTTTAATTTTTTTTATACATATATACACACGCCCCCCTTTAATTTCTTTGCAACTTTTGATACAGAATTATAAAAACTGAAATGGCTTCTTCTGCAGCACTCATATAGATGGACTGTGTAGCTACTGACTTACTGTAGCACAGAAGAATGCTCGTATGTGTTTATCAATTTTCAGAATGAAAACAGCAGTAAAAGAAATGTTTTCTGTTTGAACACAACATTGACTATTCTAGTAGTATTTTTCCTGGTATGAATGTAATAAAAATAAAATTAGAGATTATCTTTATTTTTTTCAAAATTATTTTTTGAGGACAACTTAAGGCCACTCAACCAATAAATACTTTAGTCAATTTATGGTCCAAATGGATTTGTACTTATTTTTGAGGTTGTATACTCCAAAGGCTTATATTATTCGGGTGTCTGTGAAGGTAGTTAGAGAAGGGGGTGAGGGAAATGGTAAGATGATCCTCATCTTGGGATTTGTTATTAGCTGGTTAACACCGTTCCCTTTCTTCTGCTTAGCTTTCTTGTTCATCATCATCTATACAGGACAAATTCTGAAGTTAGATGTTACATTTTAGTAGCACAGCTGAGTACCTAGTTTGGAAGAAGTAGACCATCTTTTGGAGACACAGGCTTTTCTTCAATATATGGGGAAGCTGGTCTACTTTTTCTAAGTATATATCTAGATATTACCTCTGTCCCCAAAATCAATCTTGCCTGTGTCCTTAGGTCATTACGGCTGCAACAAAACTCCTAATAGGACATGAATGACAAGTGTCTTCTACCAGCTAGCTGGACAGACTGCCTGAGTTAATGTTTCTGTATGTTTGTTTTCAGCTGTTTACTTGTGGATATTGTTCAGAAACCACTGTTTCTGCTAAAATCATGTAGCATGATAAGCAGCAAACACTGAATGTGGTATTATCCTTACCACAGAAGATATAAGCTGCTAGTTCAATTTGTACTGTCTAAAGATGGAGACAGATGTGTTTAATTCGCTTTGATTCTAGTTGAATTAAGTGAGTGTAAACACTTTCTTTGACACTTTTTAAAAAAATTCTTTTACCTGTCACTTGATTTCCCAGACTGCTGTGGTGCTTTGGTGAAAGTGGAGAGTGAGAAAAGATTGTGTGGTCTCTTTTCAGAAGGGGCCTTCCATGAGTAAAGGATGCAGCTGAAGAAGGTGCAGAGATGTATGATTAAAAGCTTAAAGTCAAGCAGAATCATGGAAACATTAATTTTTCTTTCTTTTATTATTTTTTATTTTCTTGGAGACTAGAGTTGACTGAATAGTTATGGGCTGACACTGCTGCTTGCTTGCTTAATTTTTAAAACTCTGTTTAACTCCTGCTTCTATTTAGGATTCAACATTAATTTGACATAGTTAATGAAGCAGTAGAGTTGCATTTTGCAGCTGCAGCCTGTCACAGTGGTTAGGTAGTTAAAACTTGCTTGTTATCCTTGTGTACTGAGAAGGTTACACATAGCTTGGGTGAGAGTTCAGGATGAGGTAATGTTACGGTGCTCATTTTTATTACCTACTGTTAATGATCACTCTGTGCTTGGTTACCATGCCTTTGCCTAAGATTACCTTCAGAAATGCATAAAAAGTTGATCTAACGAAAGAACCTTTGCTGTTTGCTCTGCATGCATGCAAATGAAATAATTAACTTGGCCCTGATTTCCCACTGTCTGAATTAGATGAAATAAATGTATTGATTGTGATTTATCCCTTCAGTCTTGATTAGTAGAGGAAAATAAGAAGTTGAGGCTTGTTCCCACAGTTTCTCCATGTTATTTCAAAATAGGAAAATGATGAGGATAACATAATGGTTTCTGCAAATTCTGTGATACCCTTGTTTTTGTTCATGTAAGTAAATCTAGGCTGCCTACTTTAAACACTTAGAAAATAGTAAAAGCTACCTTGTGAAAATGACAAGTGCGAAGATTACAGTTTGCGTTTGCATTAATCTGGATCACCGAAGATGGAAAAGCCTGAATACCAGTTTGTGTAAAGGTTTCCTTCTCCTGTCACGCGATGAAGGATGTGGGATGAGGGATTGTTTTTTCACTAGATGTTTAAAACCATTGAACTTTAAAGCAAAACGTGCATGCTGAATTCTTTCTACCCTGGTAATTGAAATGCAATTGCCTGAGACCTGGGAAGTGTGCTGTGTGAAATAGGAGAAAGGCACGATGCATTAAGTAGGGTGTCTCATCCCAACCTTACATCTGGCACTCTTTCTGGAAAGTGCTGTTCTCTGCTCTGTCATCCACTGAACGGCACATGCAGCAGCTCATGCCTCATGGCTAGATGACCAGCGCTGACTTCGTGGAGAAAAGTGAGCTACCTGTACAGCTGGTCCACCCTGCCCTCTGCAGTAGTTGCAGCCTTACTTAGGGGTCTTTCGGCTGAACAGCTGTGGAATAAGAGCTCCTGATAGTGAGCTTTCAAGGCTCAACATGAGAAAGGCTATCACAAATGTTTTACACTTGGGAATTAATTTAGACTGTGGCAAAACTTTGAAGGAGGTGGGAAGGGGGGGAGGGTAAAGCACGTTCACATTTTGACTGTTCCTTTAGTTTCCTTGTTACCTTTTCTTCTAAGTCCTCAAAAGTAGAAAAGAAAAACTAGGTATTTTTATTTTTGTCAGAGAATAAAACTTAACAGTTTTGGGTGACCTTGTTCTCTCTGTCCTCCAGCCATTAAATTTTAAATCTGCTGTACTTGCATAAAGGCTTTAGTTATAAATTTATAAGGAAACTGTCAAGCGGCTAGGCACAAAATTTGATCTATCTTGTTAATTAGGTAGACACTGCAAACTTCTCCACATACTGCTTAAAACTCTTTAGGAAAAAACCTCACTGCTTATGTGCAATTGTATTATAACAAAGCAAGGTACATATTCTAGAATGGTAAATACCAATACTTTCTACAGTTTTACTTTAGATGTTGAGAGAGTAGGTAGCATATTGGAGGGTAATGTTTAAGATGTTTGAGAGATCCTGATAATTTATTTACTTAAAACAGGCTGCTAATGGACTTCATGTAGTTCAGAAGAGTAAGCTAGTGCTTGTCTTGAATTAATTGTATGAATTAATAGAATTTGCATGTTTAAAATGCAAAAGTGGACTGATGTAGATTGAGCTAGTTAAATTTGGGAGCTAGATTTGTGGGTCACTGATTAACTCAACAGATTGGTTATGTCAAAGTTGTTTCCAAACAAGACTTATTGCTGTTGATAGCACGTTTGATTATTAAGCTAAACACTTAACTAACCCCCCCTGTGATTTAGCATGCATAGTGTTTACTTAGTTGCATATCTCATTAGTTAGATGGTGAGAGGAGATGAGTTTAGCAGGTTTTATTTATGTTTTGGCAGATTATTGTATAACACTTTCTCGTACTGCTGCACTGCTAAGATTATGAAATTAATAGGAAATACTTTTTTTAAAAAAAGCCTTCTACTTGTTTCTTTGAGCTTTACATGATTTGTTATTATTTGTAAGTGCTAGCCATGTACACCCTGCTTTGCAGAGCTGCCACAGAGAGACTGAAATATAAGATAAATATATTTTTCATTAAAACTTCAATTTTATGAAACACAAATTTGCAACAGCAATAATTTGTACTTTTAGAGATACAAAGAGCCCCCTAAACTGGAAAAATAATTTATCAAGTTGACATTATGTGAAATTGTCAACTGTTAATAAATCAGAGTGTTCCACACTAGAATAGTTCAAAATCCTAAAATGGAATTGCTTCCCAAAGTAATGGGGTAAAAGAAGAGAAGTGTGATGCAACATAGACCAGGAAATACCTGAGGTTAGTAGAGGTACAGATGAGTTCAGCTACTAAAGTGTAGTTCTAAAATTGGGGAAAATGCATGAGGGATTGAAAACCAAGTTGTTATCTTACTGCAAACATAAAGGGAGATTTATGAATGGAAGGTGTGTATAGGGAATGCTGAATGCTCTTCACTGGGTATGTCACCTGCTACTAACAGGAGCAAAATTTGCATGGTGACTGGGTGAGAGCAGAGGGCAGGGTTGCTCGTACAGTGTAGAACCCATGGATAGTCATTTGAATTAAATTCCAGAGGAAGCGCAGAACAGCTTTTTGTTGCAGTAGATGGGTACTATCAAACTCTGGCTTTGGGGGACAAACAGTAAGAAAGGACTCAACCTTTATTTTACCTCTCATATGTCATTAAGAGGAGTGAGGATGATGCTGGAATGCATAAGGCTGAAAGAGATTTGTGAGAAAAATAGCTAAAACTTGTTTCTACACCTTGGAGCATGAAAATGAAAAAAAATTAAGTTATATTGATAGAGATCATGAATCGATGGACATTTGCAGTCTAGAGAGTATTACAGTCTCAGATTGCTGGGTTTCTCTTGCTGAGATTGTTTAGCCTTTTTGTACGCTTTCAAATATTGGAAAGCTTAAGACTGAAATAAACCCACCTGAATTCTGATCATGTAACATAGGGTCTAGTGTGTTTTTTTCCTTGTGAAAGTTGAGTTTTGATTTATTTACTGGGAGGACCTGGTTAGAGAAGCCCTGAAAGTAACATGATCAGGTTAAAACCAAAAAGAACTCTTTATCTTTCATGGGTAACAAGGGAAACATAGTTCTTGTAACTGAGTGTCCTTCACTGAAAGTCCAAATATAATAAATTATTTCAAAGCATCTAAATGATTTGTGTGTCAAATCCCATTGACACTCAGGAGCCTTTGAAAATGTTATGCTACCATCCATACTTAAGTAATGTGATCAAACAGTGGTTGTAGTAGGACTGAATCCAAATCCAAAAATGCTGTGAATATCTTAGTGGGGTGATTTAGTTCAGTATCAGAGTCAGCATTTGATAGGCTTGTGCATGACTTCACTTAAGTGCATTTAAAATGTAGTTGTGTAGCCCTTTTCTTTTATAAAGCATGTATACGTTTAATATTGCAGCAGTTTTTAACAACTTTTAAATGAGTTACATGTTGGAATAAATAATGTAGTTTTACATTCTAATGTTTTCCCCAAATGGCAGGATAACAGAGCAAAAACTGTTGTATATTTCATCCATAGTTTGCATTCAGTCTTGTAGTAAAATTTGAGAATGTTCAAATGAAGGAATGCCGTAAAAAAGGATAACTAGCCATAGCTCTGTCCATAGTTTGCACATGTGAAAATAAGTCATAAATACATGGTGACTTATTAGTATTTTAAATATCAATATGAAATGTGTTTCTACGGCTGTGGACAGAAATGTAGTTATTTTCATCATAGATGTACAATAATTATTTAATTTCACAAGGCAGTATTTTTTAGACTTCTTACTGGTTACTGTCTTGTGTGTTTAATTACTGGCAGAAATAATCTTGTGTATTTAAAAAAAATATAATATTTTCCCAATTAGTAAGATGCATCACTCCACAGTAATTTTTTATCGTTTCTGCTCTCAAACTGTTTTGGGAGAAATATGTTCTCAGCATTATGTTTACATGGTATTTATGACTATTTCTTTGATGGACTCTGTAGCAGTATACCTAATTTTTTGTGACCTATTTCCAAACAGTTTTGAGTTGGAAATGACTTCGGGTATTTGTTGCGCTTCAAAAAGATATAGTAATTTTTCTCTGTAAAAGTTGCAGATTTGTTGCATGAGTATGTTTAGAGCCTGCAAAATGGTCTACAGGTTTGACGGAAAAGTTTGGAAATCCTAAATTTAGTAGGTCTGTTCTCCTGTTGCATTTTAACTCCTGTACAAGTTTCTCTGCAGCCTCATTGTGCAATATGTTTAAGTATCTCATGGAAACTTTCTCCTATCCTTAGCCCCTTTCCTTGTGCCTTAGACTGCCTACTGTAACAGCACGTGGGGAGCCCTGGTAGCAACAGGGTTTTTCCGGAATAGGGCAATCAAGTAAATTGCTTGAAGTAGGGAACAAGACAGGATTACTCAACACATTGACTAGTGCAGGGGGAACAATTCAGATGATGGTAATGGAAAAAAAGGTGTTTAAAATACAACTTAAGTTCAGGTATCCTGAATCAGCAGGTTCTCAAATTCACCTACCTTCCTGTTAAATCCAGGGGAGAGGTGGCAGGGCAAAGAGGGAGGTGCAATAACTTGGCATTAGTATGGATGGTTAACATTTGATGCTATGAACTTAAAAGTAGTTTGGAATATTTGTACTTTTACCACAAGTCTTTGCCATAATAAACAGTTGATACATGCACCCAAAAAAGCCCCTTTAGTTTCAGTGAGATGTGGGTGCCTGCACTGAGTAAGAAATGGTCCCTTAGTCCAGACAAGCTGTAAGCTCTAACATTCCAGGGTGTGTCGTTTGATACAGTGTATTTTCAAAAGCCTCAGTAACTGGGAAGATGAGTCAGTAATGAAGAAAATGCATTATTCCATCCACACAAATTCTGCTTTTGTAATTACATGCAATATTGATGGAATGTAAAGCTTTCATACAACATAGCTTTTATAGAGAAGGTTGATGTTTTTAGAGGTGTTCCGCTTTCCCCTAACCAACCTTTGAATTATTTGAGACACTTTATAAAATCATAGGGCTTTTTTTCGTACTGTATACTATAAATGCCAGAAATACAGCTACAATCACTGACCTTCAGCTGTATAATGGTAAGATAAAAATTTTCAAAACCTTTGGGCCTGATATATAAAGCTTTGTACATCAAGGAAACTTCACTTAAGAGTGAAGACCAAGAGTATTCGTCTGGTTAGTCCAATTCATAGGCTTTTTTTTTTTTTAATTAAACCATGTAATACTTTTTTGTTCCAACTAAAAGTGATGACTCAGAATAAGATATTCACCTTTAAGGAACAAAAAGCAGTACAAGGAAAGACGGATATGACAGTCTGTCTCATTGGCAGCTGAGAGGAAAGAGGCAGTTCATTCAAAAACTCTTTTTTTTCTTTAGGCCATTCTGTCACTATTATTGAGGAGGCTTCTGGACCTTCTAGTGTGCTCTGGGATGAACTGTTCATGGTGTATTACAGAAACAAACCCTGCCTGCATTGTGTGACCAGTTTTAGTATAGGTGTTATAAAGGAGAAATGAAAGCTACTGCAGTGTAGCTACGATTCTCTTGCACAGTAGCAAAAATACAAAAACGAATATAACCTTTATTCTTCTGAAACTGCTAACAGTGATGGTTGTATTGCTGTAGCTGGTGGGTAAGCTGTGATAGGTGAATTAGTTAAATGCGAGCTAGAACTGTATTTGTGTCGTGAAGCTTTAGGGAAGTGTTGGTACTGATTTGCAACTAGTAAGAAAATATGATTTTAATAGCAAAAGTAGTTTGAAATTGTTGGGGAAATGGGAGGATTTGCGTTTTTTTTCCCTCTGTTTTCTTTTTTCCCCAGAAAGAGTATTGTAACAGGGAAGAACTTGTTTTATGATGTTAAGGCATTTAATTTCAAATGTGAGGGTTTAAAGAACCATGTGGTTCTCAAATACGTTTAGAAAGTTGCCCAGAGAAAATGACTATTAAGCAATATATCTTTGTATTGTTTTGTACTCTTAAGTTACTAAAACCAAGAGCTGACTCCATGAGCTTGACCATTGCAATGTGGTGTCTCTTGTACCATTTCTAGTCAGTTTAGGGTTTCCAGAGAGCATGTTTCACAAGCCATAAATTGATGATACTAACAATATCCTTATATTCTATAAATATAGGTATATATATCACTTATATTGAAGCCATGGGCCTTAGTACTTTCTTATTAACTCAAACATTTAATCTGTATAGTTGACTTTAGCAAAGAAGCTGTGTTATCTTTTTTAAACTTTAGGATATAGGAAAACAAAATTTGGTCATTTCTTGTGTGATGCATAGAAAATTAAAAGCTTTATCAGTGCTTAGCAATTCTGATAATTCTAATTCTCAGGTGACTCACAAATTAGCTTTTGAAGAAAATTTAATCCTGAAGTCTGAAGCTTCAGCCAGTTGAAAAGTCTTAGGTCTTCACTTATCTTTTTAAAAAGGGACTGCTAAAAGAAAGACTCTCTTTTGCTTTTTTTTTCTGTCTTGTTGTTTTAACCTTTATAGAGACACTTAAAGGCTTTGAAATTTGTTTTATCAATAGAGCTGTTGGGACTGTCAAACCACATCTTTGCTTCTGTTGAATTTAATAAAGTCTCAAGAGCAGAAGTGGGAGCTCTCACAAACCTTTACTGAGGGAGCAGGAAGTGAGTTGGAATATATGGTATTGTTCACTTTAGCATTGCTCAGGCATTTTGTGAATGCCTCTCTTATTCTGTTTAAAGAGATGAAATATTTGTGTTTGATTTCCTGGATATATATATATTTTTTTTGGTCATAATACCTCCCAGTGTGTTCATTCTCCCACCTTCTGATTTGGTAGTTCTTATACTGAAAAGAAAAGCAGGAAAAAATAGCCCAGAATTCTTGTAATGTAGTGTAAAAAGGAGGCAAACAAATACATTTTTGTGTAGCTTACTCATATTTTCTTTTATTTACTGGAGAAATTTTCTGGGTTATTTTGCATACGTCATACTGAATCCTGTGATAAGTTATAAGATTTTTCCTGTTTCTCTTAATACAGTTTTCAGCATTTTTCCCTTCTGTGAATAATGTAAAAGACCACCACATCAATAAATGTATTTGGTTGCTATGTACTACTGATAGGCTCTTAATAGTACAGTCCAATTTTTGTGAGTGGTATTTGTTCCCTATAGATTTATTCGCAGACATTGCAGGCTGGATTATCATATAGTAGTGCCCACTGCAGATGGCATTCAATGCAGTCTTGGAATACAAATGTAGGCAGGCTGTGATTTAACTTGGATTTTGCAGAGCTGAGGGGTGATCTTCTGAACTTGGTCTAAGTCCTGCTGTGACTCATCCATTGGTACTGAAGTGTGGTAACCTGTTTCTGTAATACATTTCCTTTTATGCAGTGAATTCTCATTAGTGTTTCTAGTGGTTCAGCTGATTCAGTGTTTACAACAGCAGGAACCCTTGTGTGCTGATAGTTTGAGTTATAAAATGTTTCACAGATGTTAGACTACCTAGAGAATTATAAATGTTCAGTGCAAACTGGCAGAGATGGTCAGAGTGCAGATTTTGTAACACAGCAGAAAGGCAGTATGCTAACTTCTGTCCTGTGTGGGTACTTTTCTGTGATGCCTCGTCATCTTAGGGGTCGCGGGTACAACCTGTTAGGTGGTTATACCTACAGTATATTTGCAAGTATATAGGGTCATCAGAGTTTTTATTGAATAAACAGTCAATTTAATTTTCTGACTTTGGCTATGTGTGAAAGCCAAGGGGAAGTGAGCACCACCTAATATAAGATGAGCAGTCTCTCCCTGACTTCCTTTGGCATTTTTGTATTGCCATGTGTGATTTTTTTTTTTTTTTTTGAGTTCTGCAGACTTTTTAAGCCAAGAGTTAAACTGAGATTTGGAATCCGGGCCACATTCTCTAAGAAGGTCAATTAGACACTGGAACAATTTGCCAGTTCTTCATAGGATGTGCTTGAGAAAAGATAGGTGGAATATTTACTATTAAATAACCTCCTGTATTAGTGGAGAACACTGTGGGACACAGCTGGTCTTTCTTAGAAACTCTTTCAGAAACCCATACCTAGCTCATACCAGAAACTTCTCTCAGGAAAATAAGTGATTTTTTAGAATGCTTTAAGAATTATTTTTAGAAGATATTTTTAAAGTTGGCTATAGTTGCATGCATATCACAAATCCTGCATTATTTCTTTTGCTCTCAATCATCCTAATACTTTTAAGAAAATAAAGATTTGAGTTCTGATTAGAGTATATTGTTGTTTTAGATCTGACTGCCCTTTCAGCTGATAATCAAGTAAATAAGCAATAGGGTTTGATCTTCATGCCTCTGGTTCTAATTTAACAAATTCTGGGGGTCTCCAGGTTCGATGGGTGGTAGCTGGAAGTATGCCTGTGGGTAAGTGATTTGAATACGTTTGTAGTAGATTGGACACAGTACTGATTGACAGCATAAGGAATTATGTACAGGGTGTTGTTCCTTGTCAGAGATAATAGTAGCAGCATAGAAACTTTTACAGTGATGAGTGTGAGTTAAAATTATTTTCCAATAGTGAGTCCTTTAAGCCTATGAGATAAGTGCAGATCTTCAGTCTAGTAGTTTTTAATGTCCACACTTTATAACTTTGATTTCCTATGCTCTGTTTAGAAGTTAACACCTAAAACTTGAATGCAAAAATGCATATCCTGGTGTTAGTCATGACCTAATACATGCTTTAGTTTGTATGATCTCCTACGTTAGTAAATAATTTGAGAGCTGTGTAGTCTGGCATGGTAGCAGACTGAATATTCTTGTGATCACTTATTTTTCAGTCCCTTATAGTTCAGCTAGTAGAATGGAGTTTGCCTTGCCCCAGTTTACATCTTCCACCTATGCAGGGCAGGTTATATAGGTGAAGGTACTTTTTTGAATAATTTCATGTGTCAGAGTAGTTACATTTTAAGTTTAATAAGGGAGTCAAATTTAGACTGAGGACAAAATCCTTCCAATAGTTGTGATGAGGGTGTTAAAAGCAAAATCAGAGTAATCAGAGTGTTTACCTATAATGGTCTGTGTTTCATTTTGACTTTTAAGATTTTCTTTTTTTAATCTCCCCCCTCTCCTGCCCTGGCCCCCAATGTCATTTATTTTAGTAATTGTCCAAAACTGGTGGATTGCGTTAGATTGTTTGCTAATGTTTTTCTTCTGTATCCAGTTCAGTATTTTGCATTGTTTATCTTGCTCTCTGATAATGAGAAGATTTGGAAGGGTGGGAGTAATGAGTGAAGAACACTGGAGAAGGAGAACTTTCCCGATTATCTTTTCTCTGGTGTTTTTGTTAATTTTTTTAATTATTATTTTTATTACTATACAAAAGACAGGCTGTATGGGGAAAGATATCTGAAAGGTATCTATGGATCTGTTCTTTTTCCCTGATCCTTTCTGCTCTTCCCTGGGTACAGATGCTCATGCTGGAATGTAAGGGATTAATTTTCAGGCAAGCTGCAGTTGAACATGGAGAAGAGAGAACAGTTCTTGATCACAGTCAGAAGCAAAACAATTGAGGCCTCTGACAAGGTCCCCAGCACTTTGGATATTTTAACTAAGAATGTTTTATTGGGATAGCTAGATATATTAACTACCCAATCTTGAATATTTGGGAATGAATTGCTGTTGTTTACTTTTGGAATTTTGAGAAATATAGTTTTTAATATATATTTTGAAGAGGTATAGAGAGATGAAAGATGGAAAAAATAAGATAAACTCAGAATAATCTAGCGTAAAAATGCCAGTGCAGCTCCATAAGGAACAAACTCTTGTCTGTTAGATCCAATTCGGCACTGGTGCTGTTTGTTTGGGTTGGTTTTTGTGTACCATGCTCATTCTATTTCAGTGCCTATGGAAGATACCTCATGCTGTTGACTTCTTATTCAATGCAGGGACTGTGGTAATGACCATATAGCTGCAAAAGAGAAGGGAAAGATTTTATTTGCCTATATAAAAGAAAAAAGGAAAAGCATCTGTATAGTTAACAACAACATTTACATATTATGACTCAAAATACTTTTGTTTAATTGTATCCTTTTGTTTTGATTGTTTCATTATTTACATAGAAAGTTAAATATGCAGACATACATATAGTCAACTTTCCTATTACAGAAAGTTATTCTTTTATCAGGTGTTTATTTTAAAGACTTGCAGTTTTCTCTGTGGAAGAAATTCATAAGCATAGACTTGTAATATGCCACTTTTATTCAGTGAGTCAGGTGCATGTTATCTTGGATTAACATGTGATAAAAGAAAATGCCAAAGACCAGAATACCATCCACAAAAAGAATGCATAGGATACTCTTCATCCTGTTTTTGAAGCAGCTTTACTAATACTTAGTTGTTCTGTATTTGAACTAAATTGTATTGTTACAATTACAGAAAGACAAGTAGCTAGACCTATGGGCTAACTGTAGTTAATGAGAAGATTGAAGATAATAACTTAGTGTTTCCTGTTAGATCAGAGATGGACAGGTTTTAAATCTGTATTTTGCAAGTAACTTTCCCTACCCTGGAACTGGGGTGGAGCATTTAAGGTGCTTTTTCTTCCTGAAAAAACTTGAGTACTACTACTTCTGTTGTATTTGCTCTTAGAGATCAGGCATTTGCATTCAGAATGCTTAAAAAAGCAAAACATCGACACCATGGAGCATTACATTATTTTAAAGCTGTTTCTTATTTTACACCACATAAATTCTGGACACTATGGCTGAAGTGATTTGGGCTCAGGATGTTTATCACAGTGAGGCTGTGCTTTAACGTGTAGTTGTTTATCCCAGTTAAATGTATTTGGAGCGTTTTTCTATTCAAAGTAAAACTGAGAAGAGTTTTGAAATAATGTATCTGGATAAAGTGCAAAGTCGAGGCAGCTGTTCCTCTTGAGCACATGAGTCATAGGATTTGAGGGAAGCAGCACGTTTACTTGCAGTCCAGTTGCTGAACTCTACCACATCATTGAGTCATTAACTTTCCAGCATCCTTTACTCGGAAAGAGAAAGGAGTTGACCAGTGTGCCCTGAGTCAAGCTCAAGTCTCAGAAATCACATTGAAAATGTAGGGGGCAGTTGAGGTTTTCAGACATTAAAATATCCTTTGTATGCTTAATCCTTTAATCATGGCTTAAAAAACCAACCCAACCAAAAAAAAAAAAACCTAAAGAAAAATATCCTTTAGGTATCATGAAGAATATGTTGAGTGTATGGATTACAAGTGATAGGGAAAGCAGAGATTCTTCTCAGGGGCAGCAGGAAGAGAAACAAGCATAAGGATGTACTGCGTGCTCTCTTGTGTAAAGGGTTTAAAACTTACATGGTTTGCAGTGTTCCCTCTGCTACTCAGTCTCTCAAGCACTTCCATTTCATTCTGGATTTCTTGACTTAACTGTGCAGTCCCGTCCCCCCCATTTTAGCATTTTTCTTTTAATGGGATGATTTAGGATGGTTTATAGAGCATACGTCATTCATAACAAGTGAAGGTAGTTTTCATGGCCAGCATCCACTGTGTCTTAGAAGCTCCTTAGAAAGCAACTTTACACTGAACACTTCTCTGAAAAGAAGATGCTGCTTTGATATAAACTGTCAGTGGAGCTGTAGGTAACAACTTATCGCAAGTCATCTTTCACTGAACTAATGATGCTTAGTGCATGGCTTCTTTTGTATTTCTTTACTTGTGTTTGTGCCTAGGTGCATATTTATGGAAAAAAAAATCCCACCTTCTTCTAGGTTCAGATTACTATCTGGTTTTGTATAAGTCTGTCATTGTCAGCCTAACTCTTGCTTATAGTGGTTTTGGTTTTTTTTTTTGAGGGCTTGTCTGCCTTTTTTAAGCAGCATTGCCAAACATTTGTTTGTGTTGGTTTGTTCCTTGAACTCTTTATTGTAAATTTTACCTGATTTTATTTAGGGTTTTTTTAGACATTTCAGAAGTTGAATGTTTAACACAAACATCTTGAGGGAATTGTTTATAAGCAGTTTTATGCTGGTTAGAAATGCCACATTCCTTGGAATTATGCTGAATGTTGGCTTTGTGGTAGAAAAACCAGAAGTTACATATGAGAGGAGATCTCAAGTTTAAATATCCAAAGCGTTCTTCTGGGTCAAAACTTTGTGTCAGATGTTAGTGCAAATATTATTTTATAACGTTGCTGCAGTATAGCAAACGAGTGGCACTCTGTTTCTTTAACTCTGGGGTGTTTTTTGAGGCTGGGAGTCTCTGCTCATTACCCGAAAGATGCAAAGTCTGGTACAGACTTCTACCTGAGAGCTATTAGGAAGTTGACCAAAATTTCTGAGTGACTAAGATAAGCATTCAAACCTGCTTGTGCTACTAGCAGGATAGTTCTGGATTGTTGAAATACAACTGACAGAATTCTGCCAGAAAGGACCCTAGTGTTTTTTGTGCTGATTATGATGAGTTAACTGTGGTTTATTTCGCTTCTAAAAGTGACTTTGTGTGTGTGTGTGTGTTTGTTTGTTTCTGTTTTTCTTTCTCTCTTATTTTTTTTTCATTGTACCAGCAGGGCTGAAAGGCTTTCTGCCAGTATAGGAGGATCTGCTTTTAGGGATGTTTTGTTTAAATAGTTAACTGGCAGATTGCTCCTAGTGTAGACATATCCTTGATACGATTCATTTCAAATTCCTGAAGGAAGAGCTGAAGTACTCTTATTCTCTAGAACAGTATCATGACATGTGACTACAATTTCCCACCAGGGAACTGAAAATGACTGTGTGTAGTCAGGTGTAGAGCCAGCACTGACCGAAGTAAGAGCTGTGTTGCTTCCTGACTGTACAATTGGGTACAAGGCTAGCTGGGATGGAAGAAAGTGAATTTCCCGCAGTGAACCTTCCAGCTAGCCTTTTGAAGACTTTACTGAAACCTGTTTTAAATGAGGAGGAGGAAAAATGCCTGCTAACTTACATGCTGGTAGCTTCTTTTAGATGTGTGTTTATGAACAATGTAATAAGATAGGATTGCAGGCACCTTGTCAGAATTCTTCAACTGCTTTTCAAGAAGTGCTACAATTCTACCGGAGCATGCTATTCCAGATGGGTTTGATAAGCAAGGAGTTCAAAGAACTGTAAAACTGAGATTGTCAGTCATTCACAAAAATACACTGTTATATTGCTGCTTTTGGGATGGCTTAGGGAGGTCTAGACAAGTGAGGTATCCTGCTGGACAGCCTGCTCATTACTGAATAGGACGTAGCTCCTTACCAGTCCTGAAACAGTGATGCTTTCTTGCTTTGTCCAAGGCATACTCTTTCCTCTTCTTTCTGGCTGCTTTATTTCTGAACCTAGCTTTCTGTGCTTTAACTCATAGAAATGAATATTCAAAATAATTCTTGGGGTTCTTACTCCTCTGACTCACATCTTTTGCATATAGTGCACCTTCAAGTGCTTTCTTTCTCCATAGTTGGAATGGTCAACACTTTAAACTCCTTTTTGCTTGTGTAATGTTTGACTTGTTAGACATTAAAAACAGATCTCTACAACAAAGGAGTTTATCTTATAATTTTGATATTCTGCTAGCTTTTGAGAGAACACTTATGGCACAGTACTTAAACCAGACTTTGTTAGTGTGTTTTGTTAATACTACGCAACAGTATTTTTTTAACTGGTTTACATAAGTTGTCCTTGTAAATGTTATTTAACATGGTCTTTGAAATACTTTGAATAACAAGGTCTGTGAAGTACTTTGCAAGGCTTCCCCCTTTTTTTTTTTTCTTGTGTCATTCAAAAGTTCTAACCATTCCAGGTCTTTATAATGCCAGGTGTTTTAAAGTATTTTTTTTGCCAAAGAAAAATAGCTTTGATTAAAAAAAGAAAAATGCTTCTCTATGCTTTTGCATAAAGAGACAGATTTGGCTTAAATTGAGCAAGAATTAAAAGTTTTCCTCTTTTTTTTTAAGCTGAATCTAGTTGTTCAGGTCAGGAAGTATTGGAATAGGTTTCCTGGGGAGGTTTGATATATAATTAGCCATGCCTTTAAGTTAGGGGACAAAATGGATACTTTCTTGAGGTTTCTTCCAGCTTCTTTTTTCTAAGAATGTTTTACTATTTAGTATCTATTACTGACCCTGTGGTAAAAGAAGTAACACAAATGGAATAGGCTTTTGAATGCTGTTTATCAGCAGAGCGTTGGAGTGTCTGATCCAAATAAAAAGATAAAGTTGATATAATTTCATATTGTAAATCTGAAGATGATGATTGTGTTGTCATAGGGCAATGTTAGTTATTACCTGCAATGCACATAAATAATAATGTCCTTGAGGAATTGGTGGAAGGTGGGTAGATGAGAACTTTCAAATTTTATTCCTACTTTTCTATTAAAGGCCTCTTGGACTCTATTAATACTTAGTATTTCAACCTTTCTACTGTCCTTTAAACAGTAGGCTGCACATCTTTGTGAAAAAGATTTTGAAGACTTGCAGAGGAATGTCTGGTATAGGATTTTGCTGCTGAAATTTTTTTTTAAGAAAGTGTAGAGATGTATTTATGGGAATACGAAGCATTTAGCTTTGACTGGAGGGCAACAACTTTGTAAGCTCAGCTAGAAACCCTATTGAATCTGATCTAAGTTCTTACAACCTGTCTTACCTAGTTTAGATGCATTGGATTCTTTGCAGTTCATTGTATGAATTGCTGGAGAAGGCTTTAAATTGAAACTCTACCAGTGCTTTTGTGTCAGAGCCCATGTCAGAGCCCATATGTTTTGTATAAGAGTAAGGAACTACTTTGTTGCTGTGTATTTTCCCCATTTTTCCGTCTTGTGTATTTGTGCTCTTCTCTGGCCTTGTTGTCAACAAAGCACTTCAGTGTCTTTGTATATTTAAAACATAAAGAGTGCTTCAGCCACAAAGTTTTAAAAGAATGCTTTAGTGTAGCCACTGAAAAAAATAATAAATCAAGATACAGCTACTTCATTGGGATGCATCAGCATATCTTTTGAGTGTGGAAAGCTGCCAGAAGGGCATTGCACTAGTACACTGTACGGTGCATAAAGTTTACCCTCCATTTCATTTCAAATTGAGGTCAAAATGATGAGGTCCTTACAAATGTGTGACTCACTAACTGAAGCATCATTTTCAGCAGCTTACCAAAAATCTTGAAATGATAAGCAACACTTAAATTGTTTGTGGTGAAGATGAGGAGTCCAAAACCAGAATAGTCATATATCTTTAAAGTAAAAAAACCTGTAGTAGTAGTAGTAGTAATAATAAAATCTTACCCATAACACTTTCCTAATTGATCTAGAATTCTTATCACTAAGCGTATGGGTATAGAACAGCTGCTGAAGTAGACAACATTGCATTTGTGGGATATTTGATTTCAGATTTTATTTCACTTAAAAATCTGTTTCTGAGTGTATGTGAATGTTTGTGGTTGCCAAGTTCTCTGTAGGTCCACCTGCATTTGACATGCTCCACTTCTGCTTTCATTTGAAAATAATTTGGCATACATCATTCTTGAAGAAAACTGAGCTGCCTCAGTCTAAAAACATGAATAATTGTTTAAACTTTCCAAAAAACCTTGCCTGTATCCCGTTAGCAAGATCATAAACAAAGGAGGAACTATAAACATCAAATACGCAGCATATATGAAATCAATGAGGTGACTTCTGATTTAAAAAGTAAAATGGCTTTCTTCAGAAGCTAGTGTACAGGATATATAGAACTTTCAAAGGACAATTGAGGGTCTTATTAACACAATCTAATTAACCTCCTTCCTGTGCAAGGTGAAGTGTTATATGCTCTAAGCGAATGTTGAAAAGTGTAAGGGAAATACAGAACTGGATCAATTTTCTTCTAATGATAAATAATCCTTCTAGTCTGGTTGGATGAAAGTAAACACATGTGGGCTATGATTTTGCTTTTGCCGTGTGCCAGGATTCAGCTCGGAGTTAGTTCTTCAGCAGAGTTATAAACCTTCGAAAATTGCTTTATAATGGAAACGGTGACAGGCCATTAACTACCGTAGTATAAATGCATTGATTTAACATATGTATAAGTTGTCCTAAGTTGCCAAATACATGAAACAGTATGTGCTGAATGTATAGGGAGGAGGCTTCATTGTAGTTTTAACTAATTAATGACATGATTCATATTATGTTAACATTTCTCAAACATACGGCCCCTGACAATATTGGACAGGTATCATTCAGGGGCTAAGATATATTTGTACTGTAGTGACACTGCAATCCCACTCTAATTGCTATACTGGAAGGGGACCAAAATGCATTTAACATGATGCATTTAATCACCAACGCAATTATAATGCAACCGAAGCAGGTATGTTTTCCTACTACCAAGTCATAGGAACTTCTGAATCATAAAGAATCATTACTAGATATGCTGGAAAACCTTGTTCCCAATAAAAATGCAGAATCTGGGATTTTGCAGTCACATTTGTGACTGCAAAATGTGACCAGCATCTGTGGCTTACATATCTTTAAAACTAAATGTCTACTGCATGCATGCTATATGAAAGTATTTTTTTCCTCCAAATTCCTTATTCTTCCATCCTCAAAAGACAACTGAACAAAAATTATTTTCAAGAATTACTATTATTCTGGTGGTGGTTTTCAGGCATTGAGAATATACACTTATGCTAGAATCGTTACTTATTTTTACTCTGGTGCAGCTGCATGATTCTTGCTATTGGTGGGCATTTGCATTAACAATGCTAGTTCACTATTACCTTAAAAAGTGTAGGAGACCTAATATAGACGAAACTGAGCATTTTCTATTGCCCTTTGGCACTTGTGTGGATTTAAGCTAGCATTAGTTTTTAGCATTTCTGTGGTGTGTGGTTTTTTTCTTTTTTTCTTTTTTTTTTTTTCCTTTCCTCTTAAAGATGGGAATGGGGAAGCTAGGAAGTGCCTGACAATCTGCTGGAAAATGTAGGCTTTTGTTACAAAACCTCCAGTGTTTATTAAGTATGCCTATATAAATTTGTTGGCAGAAATTGTTTTCATTAGGGAGGCTGACATCAGGCAAATTTCTGTATACTTCTTTTTAATTCTCTTCGAATGTGCAAAACTTCCATGTGTAATTTGTTCTTGAACCTTCAGATTGAGATTTGTCTTTTTTAGATTCTGGCTATTCCAATCAACTTCTGTACATCTAACAGTCTTGTCTTTGAGATTTATGGCTAGAATATCACCTTCATTCTCTAGATATGGTTTTGTATTGATAAAATAATTTACTGGGAGAGGGGGAAGGAAAAACAAACTTCCAGTGAAGACAGAGTAGAATGCACATTGATTTGAATGGTACCTCACAATGGTATACTGCCAAATGTCAAGAAAGAAAAGGAATAATTAGTAGAACGGAGCACAAATTTGAGTAAATAATTTTCAGTGGTTTTAGTGGAGTAGATAAGGCCACACCTTCAGAAGAATGTTCTGGAAGTAACATATGAAAATGGAATCAGGGAAGCAAGCAGAGGGGCTGAATAAGAATCTTAGTTCTTTAGTTTTATTAATTAGTTACATATCAATACACAGGATTCGACGTATGTTATTTTTGATGCTTAGTGCCTCTCACTGGCTCTCACTTTGCGTTATCCATCTTTAACCGGAGATGCAGATGTTGATCTCACTGAAGTTAAGACCTTACAGTGATCTGCATGTGCATCTATCTGAAGGCTCAAATAGTTTCTTTTGCTATGGAGATTTGTAGGCACAACAGTGCAAGTAAGGGATAATGGTTTGAATAGCCTCAAATGTGTGTTTTATTTTTATCCTTACATGTGATTTCCTACATTATTCATTGCTTAAAGTATAAATACGTTATAACTTCTAGGATTTCCCATTTCTGTAAATTCTTTCCTCTTTCAAAGTCCCTATGTCATTGTTACTACTTTCATGTCTGTGTTGGTAAGGGAGTGGTTTTTTTCTTTGGCAGTGAAAGCACTTTTAATACCTACACTTGTTTCAGACCGAGTCCTGGGGAATTATTGCATGCAATCATTCTGTAGCCTCTGGGGTTTTCCAGCTGGCTGGAAGTATCCTCTGCCTTTAACTTGCTCTACCACTTGACCTTCTGAGCTTGCTTCACCTTGTGGTTTCCAATCTACATAATAATTTTGTGTCACCCTTTAGTTAAATGGTTTCTTTTTGACAGATGGAAGTACCTTCAAGTAGGGTTTAACTTTATATTCTGCCTTGGAGATAATACCATTCTATTTGACTTGATTTATCCATAAATATGAATGTCTTTCTGAATACCAGCTTAAATTATGTACAAGTGGAGATTGTAAATTACCAGTGTAAAACTGGCTTTCTAGAGATATTGTACATATAAAATGTATACTGTAGTAATTCTGGATTAGGTGCTGTTAAGCATGAAGCTGACTTCTATGAGGGAAATCTGGGAATTACCTTAATATGCCCGGTTAAAAACTGGTCATTTGATAACTGATTCACAAGCATGTCAAATATCCCTGACCTAACTGCAAGAGAAGGGTGTAGAAATGTTGGGTGTCAGCCTAAAGACTTGCAGTCTAAAACATGCAATTCTCATTGTCAGGACTGACTTTGAATTTTAGCTTCACTGTGCCTTATTCACCTTTACACTCATGATTTTACTGTATGTTCCTAGAAATCTGAAATTTGCTTTCCCTAAAAGTCACCTGCTCTAAGTAGAGTTGGCTGCTGCGACCATCTCTTTCCTATGAAGTGGAAGGAAAGAAGGCTGTGTCATGACCAGGACTGTACGATGCTTTAGAGCTTTGAATGTTTCAAATAAAATTACCTCAAGAAATAACAGATATTACAGATGTATGATATATTTGAGAAGGCTATCAGGAGCAAAGAAATTTTATATTTTGGTGTTCCTGGCTGGCAGTATGAGTTTCTGGTGAATGCTGGAGTCACTGGGAAGTATTTAATGTAAACCAGCGATGTGGTTAACAAGATTTACTTCATAGAGAAAACAGCAATATGCACGTTTGCTCAATTTTAAGAGTCTGGTGAGAAAGCCCTTGCCTGCTGTAAAGAGGAAATCCCAGCAATGAGAGGAGGGATTTGCAGTGTAACAAAGAGCTGTCAAACATAGATTTTTACTTGACAGACATTGACATGACTCTCAGATAATACCTAGTAAGTTTGATGTACGTAAACTGCTTAATGCATTTTCTTTGTAAAGCTTTTGCTCTAATTAAATATTGCACTTTCAAAAAGGGGCTGATTGTTGATCAACCCTGTTACTCTGTCTCTAATAAAAAATGCCATTTTCTTAGTTCTAGTTTGATATTGATGGATCTGCAGTGACATAAGTGACTGTGTAAAAGAAACTAAAAGACAGAAAAAACCCACTCAAAGTTTAGATTCTCATCTTATGTAGCAGCCTCAGATTGACTTGGATGACTTAAAAAAGCATATAAAAGGATCAGAGAGAAAGTGATCCTTGAAACTGTGACAGTGAACTGAAGTTATTTAGCTCACAAGGTCACTTGTCCAATAGCACTGTCTTTTCAGAAAATCGTTTTTTTGTGTTAGAGTAAATGGCAGCCTTTTTTCTTTTTTCACATAGCTGTATGTTGTGTGTGTGTGTGTGTTTTCCATTGTTGGTGTGCTGATAAGTAAATATTATATGAGGCTTTGGATTGATATTTAACAGCTGAGATGGCTGATTATACCACTGAAAACATTTGTCATTGCCCGTTCCAATGTCATCAATATGAACCATCTGAACTCTGCCTTTCTTTTTCTTTGCTGCCCCTGGGGTTTAATGGCTTTGCAGAGAAGCTCCTGCCTGGCATATTGAGCTGCTCCAGAAGGTCTAACCCGTAAGCAGTGAGTACTGAACTGCAGCACACTAATGCTGTAGGTGTTGACTCACCATGCTGTTTTAATTGCAGTTCTTTTGAAGGTAGATAATCTGTGCAGACTGTCAACATAGATATTGAATTTTGGGTATATACCAATTTGATGATGTATTTGTATGGCTACAAATGCTGTTCTGCTTTTCTTTTCCTGGGAATTAACTTTTCTCCTGTGCACATACTGTTTGCATTTAAAACTAGCTTTCATGTGTCTGTGGCTCTTGCTATAGCTGGCAAATGCTTATGTCTCATATCTGCAGTGAACTGTGTTCTAGAATTCTTGAGCCTGATGTAAACCAGCTTTCAAATGTGCATGAATTGAAAAACATCTGTAATGTTTTGATGTGACTAATACTAAGATATGATTGACCAAGTCTGGATTTACTTTGTTACTGGAAAGTCATTCAAAACATCCATTTGCAAACTTGTGGGGGGCAGGGGGGGAATTCTATAATTCTGATAGATGTGTTCATTTGTGATATAATTGCTTTGAAAAAATTGTCAAAATTTTTGTCTCGAGTTAATAAGCAGTTTTGATTTATTTATTTTTTTTAATATAATTTGTATATTGTAAGATGCAGATCTCATTTCAAAATTCCATCCATATTTGGCTGGAAATAGAAAACAACTGTTTTGGTAGTCTCAATTGTTTTTGTGTATGCATACTTCTAAAGATAAAGATGCAATTAATTTGGCTAAATGATGTGTTCCAGCTAGAGGCTGCCCTGAGGAGGCAAAAAAGTCTTGTGGGCATGGGCAGTTTTGGTACAACCTTGCCTGTCAATATGTACTTTCAGACCGGCTCAGGGCAGTGTTAATGCTTACACGTGATGGCGGAGCTAATGCAGGAATGCTGAACAAATCAAATATTGGGCAGCGTGCACAGAAACTGGGTTGCTCTTACCTTAAGACATTTCAACATACGGAGAGCTTTTGAGAATATTTCCCAACTCACTTTGTAAAAGAGATGTTGTGATGTTAGAAGAGAACTTTTTGTAAACTGGGAGAAACTTATTCTCCCATAGTATATTGCTTTGGGTAGTTTCATGGTAGCCCTAGAGAGGTCTATAGCCTTAATTTTTTTTTTTTCTTTTTTTGTGGGCCTACTGATTTCTTTATGAGGATGAACACTTGTGGCATAATTGCACAAACACTTTGGAGACATCTGGGAGGCTTAAGATATTGCTGTCATTCTCCAGCTGTGTTTTTCTCAGCTGAAGGTTACTGCCCTCAAAGTTGAGCCACACTAATGGCTCATATGAACTATCCGAGTCCATGTCAGTGCAAAGTCAGCCAGGTTATTTTAAATTACTGCTGGATGCATCTGAGGGTAGTAATGAACAGCTTGAGGTAATAACTTCTTAAGCCATTCCAGCTAGACTTCCAAGAGCACATCTGTCTGTGTCCTTGTAAGTGCAATACTTTCATCTCTCTATTGCTGTACTGTATTCAGGATTTGTCAGGACTACAAAGCTGTTGCCAAGGGGAGTCTAATATTCAAGTGGAATGTATTGGCTCTTCCTGTCTATCATTATTATCATATTGCAATAGAAAGATCTGAATGACAAGTGTGTAACATATCCATTGAATGGTAAAGTAAGCTTATTTTCAAATATGAGGAAAATGTGTGGAAGTCATGTTTTGGAAGCTCTAAATTGGAAAGAGATTGCCATATAAAGTCTCTTCCCCCTGTCCCTGTTCCTAGTTCAGCTACTTCTAGCCACTTATCTTTGATTCCTAGCCATTTAAGTTCTTACGCTCTCTGTACCCTTGCTTCATTCCCCAAAAAACTTCCCTGTATTGATTAGAATTATAATGAATTTTTTAGCTCTATTTTTTTTTATTTTTGCCCCAGGTCCAGCAAGACTATGAATCTCTGTTCCAAATGCTTTGCTGGTAAGTGCAGTAAAAGGTTTTGTGTTTTTCTTAGATTATCAAAACCACATTGTTGGCATCTTCTTCAGGATTTGTGCATGGGTTTTTCTTCCTTCAGTGTGTATATGTAATCAGATTTTCCTCACTTTGGTGCTTCATTTTTTTGCTAATCAAGAACCTCTTGTGTAAATGTACCAAACAAACCTTGTTCTTGAAGTTTATGGAATTCTGGAACACCCTCGAACTACAGAGCTCTGCTGTAAGCACAGCTCTATACAGATGATGTGGCTTTCAAAATGCATAAGTCTGAATTGTAATTTGGAATTTTGTAGGATTTATTTTGTAATAACCTCTGAAATACGGTATGGATAAAAAATGAAAAGGAAAATTTGGTATAGAAAACCTCTTGCTGCATTTCTTTTTTAACTTGCAGCCTTGAACATTAAATCATCAGTAGCTTATCAGTAGGCTAATTCTAATTGCTACATATTATTTTCTTATTGTAAGGTCATTTCTACTGTGTAAAATGTTAGGAATTGCTATTGACCTTTTCCTGTTAGCATTTTCTAGCATTGCCTTTCTGATTTTTATTTTGGTGGTATTTAGTATTGTAAACTTATTTTCAATTGTAATAAAAGTGCTGTCATATTTCATGATATTTAATTTCTCTTGGGGGAACAGATACAATATTAAAAAGTTCAGGGTTGTTTTTTTTTTTTTTTAAACTTTCAGTCATTGGCTTGTCTATGAAACATTACATTAATATTGACCTTGCAGAAATTTTTTTCAAGGTCATTAGTTTCCAAGGCAAAATCATAGAATCTTTGAAAATTAAGGCAAAATGTACCAAAAAAAAAAAAAAAAGCTTTCTTTGATTTTTTTTTTTTACAAAAAATAAATTTTGACTTGTAGATTTCAGATCTTGCGTTCAGCATCACTTCATTAAACAAACACATGGGAAATAAAGATTGTCAAAGGCTGTTAACAAAATGATGCATATCTTTCTGTGGCTGTTTTCCAGAGCCTTGAATCACTGGAAAGGGTATATTGAAGAAAGTGCAAGTCCTTTCTTGTACTCTTTCCCTACTGACTGCTGTCAGAAACAAGCTACGAGGTCTTTGATTTGACTTAGTACAACTGTTATGTTCATATTAGCACTGTAAACAACTCCTGTTTGCGTATCTCAAATGTGGATTTTCTGATTCTGAGATATCAAAATGGCCCATCCCTCATATTCTGGGTTTAACAGAGTACCCAAAGCTTCACAGCCAGCAGGCCAGGCATTAAGCAAACCATCTTTTATTTTGGTTTTACTGTTGGTTTTTTTGTTTGGTTGGTTTGTTTTGTTTCTTTAACAAGAAGAAAAATTCTTGGCTGCTATTCTGTAATTCTCCTAAAAAGCCATTGCCTCTGATCAAGTTCTTTTTTAAAAACAAGGTAATATCTAAACATTTGTGTGATTTAGGGGCGGGGGGGAAGCTTACCTTTTAAAACTTTCAAGACTTTCTTCACAGCCTGTTTGTTTTAATGAAATAAGACTTGAAGAGTTTGAGTAACTTAAAAAGCTACTGCTAGTTGGAACAAAACCAAGTATTGTGGAAAAAGGCAAATTTTCTCTATCTTTTTAGATCTTTAACTACAATTCCTTCAACAAGTAGCGTTGAAATAAGCAGTCCTGTTTGAGTAGTAACTCACACTCTGTCATCAGTCCCACATAAGTCTGGTTTTTTTTTTGTTTTTTTTTTTTTAAGTGTTACTGACATATTTTTAGCCTATTTTTATACTGGGTTTCCAGCCACAGTGTTGAAATAGAAAGATGTATACTCTTGTTTCTGTAAATTTAACCACTACAGATAGCAAGATTTTAAGCAAGTAAGCTGTTGAAAGATGTTTTTCACCATTCCAGGCACTCCAAAGATACGATGTGAAAAAAGTTCCTCTTTCTCTTTTAATATGGCAAGTTATTCATTCAAATGTATTGAAGTAGATTTATGTGCAAGGGAAAATTGGGAATTATTATTTCTCTTGACTGTCGTTTCCTTTCTCTTTTATTTTAGAAAAAAGAAATCCACACAACGAAAAAGGTTAGTAACTTTGTTAAATGGTTTGGGTTTTTTTCACAGGGAATTCAGTCTTCCTATTTTTAAAAAAAGTTTCAGATACACACAGCAGCAAAGCCCCTTGCATTTGTGTAAGCATTATCTTTTTATATAAAACAGGGGAGAAGGGCAACAAGTCAGCAAGAGATGAAGACATTGTTGCATTTTAATTGCAATATGAATTATTATGTGGAGCCTTCCTATCTTTACTGTTTTTTCAGACCTTCTAAACTATGTACAGGTTTGTAAATACATGATCATGAGCTCTTCTTTGTTTCTGCCCTTCCTCTCCTCCCCATCCCTGGTCATACCTTGATGTCTGTGATGGTTAATTAGCATAGAAATGGAGCAAAGGGCAATGGTCGGGGGCTGTCAGTTTGCCTTCATGTTTGACCAAATACTTGTGATTTCTAAATTTATTGTCAAAATAAATTCACTGAATTTTCACTCCCATTCGTCCCCAGATTAAACAAACAGCAAAAGCAACACAATTATGTAGCAAGGAGAGTAGAATTCCTTGTTTGGGCTATCTTTGTTCGTTGTTTTTATATCAAACACTGGAATACTTTTCACAGGTCATTATAGAGATTAGGTTGTTCAGCTGTCTATGGCAAAAGTGAGCTGGATACTGCACAGATATATGCAACCCTTTGCCTAGAAGAGCCCAATGCGTTGACCTAGATCTAGGAGGTTCACTAAGCTCTTCTGTAAAACCACAAATCTGCCGTTCATTTGCCACAGACAAGTTCTTGGCTTGCACATAGAGGTTGATAAATACTGGAGAGGAGCTTGAAGTTAGCTATCCTCTTCAGCCCTCTTTGCCTCCTCTTCACCCCATGTGCCTGTTCCAAGAAAGAATACCTGACTTGTTTTATTTAAGCCCTATACAAGCAGCAGACTCTGAAATGTTCAAGAGCCTCTTTGAAATCATTTCAAGTTAATTGTACTTCTGCAGAGTACTTCACAACATTCTGTCTCCAATTCAGTGCTGACCATGTGCTATCAAGGCCTCAAAGTCTCCAGATACAGTACAAATGTAATCCTTCATATTAAATTGCTTCAAATAAATTTGCTTTTCAGATGGTTAAGGCATACTTGCTTCAGACTTCTCACACATCCAGAATACAAATGCAGTAAAGTGTGGGGGGTTTTTAAAAATCAGAATATAGGCTGGTAAGTGAAAAAATGCAAATTATGGGCAGAGTATCTCCCTTAGTGACACCACATCTTTCGCTAATACTGCAACCTCTCTTCTTTCGATATGGTAAACTGTGAAATCTGAATGATTAAAATACAGGACAGTGATGAGTGAAATTTTTCAAAAGTACTCTTTATTAATCTATCTTTGCTCCCATTAGGTTTATGGAAGTTTTAATATCAGCTTCATGTAGGGATGTTATTTGAGTACTTCTGAAAAGCCACTTTTACAAAGTAGGCTCTTTCAGGCAGGAATTCTACAAACATTCACAAAAACAACACCTGGTACCTTAAGAACTCAAATTTAATTGGAACCTATGGGAACAGTCACAGAACAAACTATTACAGAATAAGAACAAATATTTAAATACAGAAAACTGTAAAACTAGACTTTCTACTTAAATCACCGAAAAAAATGCATGTCTGCCTTTAATCCATTTGATCATAAGTCTAGAAAGTTTGATTTATGTTATGGTGCAATCAGCATTGGAAAGGGGGGGTGCAGGAAGTAGATTTCAGCTTGTTCAATAGTATATGAAGCTGAAGGTAAATGCAGCACTGGATGGTTTGGTGGAGAGATGCACTTGGAAAACTGGAAGAAGATGAAATGATTATTCATGGATTTTGTGAATCAATTTCATAGCCCTTCGGTCTGAAGGTGTAATTGAACCTTCTAGATGTGGGTATCCATCTCTTCTTAATCCAGCTCTGCAGTGTTTATGTTCATGTTCTGTGAAGTGCTAGATCAGCATCACTGAATTTGAGAAAACACTTCAGCCATATAACCCAAGAATTCTCTGAGTATTAAGGGCCTTGACTCTTAGTTCAGTTTTATTTTTAGTTTGAAATCAAACACTTTTTTTTTACATACTGCTATCTTGGTGAGCAAAAATTATAGATTTTTAATCTCAGTCTATCAAGTAGGAGATCAGTATTGCTGGAACCACATAGGTATTGTCAATACATATGTTTGACTCTATGCCAGATTATGAAATTTTGTAACTTCAATAGTATCTTTTATTTTTCTGAATTTGAAAGATCTGATAAGGCAAAAAAAATTAAAAATAGACACTATTATCTTCTATATGTCATCTCATTCGAGAAGTATCAGATTATTCACTATTCTTTCTATTTCCTGAACTTGCTCAGATGTTTGACTGTAGAGTTATTTCATGGTTTTGTGCATCTTAACCCTTCTGCTTTGTTGAGCAGACCTTTATTTTGTCATGCCTAAGTCACACACAGTATTTGGAGCTTACAAAATTGGGGATTTTATATGACTCTGAGTCACTTGAATAACACGATTTCTTCTTCTCTCAGTCTTTGTAAATCCTGGGAGCTATTTAAAACGCTGCCTTGTCTGGCAGTAATAACACCTACTGTAAGCATGAGCTGGCAAAAGTCAGCGTTCCTGCCTAAATAGATTTTGCTGTTAATCAACTGCTAACTTGATCCTCAGTCAAGCTTTCAGCTTGCTTTCTGGAAACCTTTTCAACAGGTGCATCTTGCATGTTGCTAGTTCAAATTTTCTTACCTGTATCCTGTTGTAATGATAAATTATGTTTTATTCAGCCCTTCTCTTCTTCATAAAGTTTTCATTGATAAATGAATGATTAAAAATCTGTTATGTTTGCATTTTCCATATCCTTGTAATTTCTGATGTGAGTCCACGTATTTTAGTACTTTGCTGGAAAAGCAGCAAGCACTTTCAGAAGTTTGAAAACAGCACTAAGTACTAGTTTTCTTTATCTGGACACAAAATGTTTCTTTTGCAGTATGGTATTCCCTTTGTTGGCTCCTAATGGAAACCGGTGCCTCAATTTGTTGCTTCATTAGGCTAGAATTTGTTGCTGTATTCATGTCTGTCTTTGTATTTTGAAGTACATGGACTGCTCGCTACAGAAAACAGCGCTTGCTGGCTGGCACTTGAGAGTAGTCAAGTTTCATCTTCAACTTTTGTTACACAGTCAGGCTGGAAGCTAAATAATTCTTTGGAAAATTGTATAGCTGGTTACAGTGGCAACAAAGATATTTCTAATTTCTGGAGCATGTACTAATAAAGAACGATAACGTTCCATATATAAACATAGATACTGTTTGGCATACACTTAATTTCTTTTACTCTATGTCCAAAGAATTTTTAAAAGGGGAAGGCTCCTAGGGAAAAGTAAACGAAAAGGTGAGATGTATGCTAAGCTTGAGAAAGACAATCACCATGAAATGGAATTAAGAAAAAAAATAATGGATAAATTACTTCAGGTGGGCTTCACTTCTTTATAAGTTTGATTTGCACTGCTGACCCCAAAGATTTTTTACTCTGTCAGGATGCGTTATTCTGCAGCTTTAAAAAAATGTAAAGACCTGAGGAATAGCTCTGTTTGGGTTGTTAGAACAGGGCAATATTTTGTGGAAGGATTAGGGAAGGATTTATATGTTTTTAGTTTACTCCTTTTCCCCTAACCTGTCTTAAAGTTTTGGAGGGGAAATACAAATTAATAGAAAATGAGTTTATTAGAGTACAGTTGTATTATCTAAGCTTAGGATTAATTGTTTTACTTCTGTCAAAAATAATACTATCAACCAAATTATCCAGCATATTTATGCTATGTGTTCCTAGTACTCAATATATACAGGAGAACTGGAAATATTGGAGAGAAGGATACCTGAAGCTTTCTAGGCTTGCTGGAGTTCTAAGAGTTAAATAGAGATCACATTGTGAGTGAAGTTAGTATAATGTTACTTGAGAGGTCCGCTCTTTTCTCTGTCTATGCTATCATGGCATGGAAGTTGTGGAGTGCGGGGCTCCTATGTTGCTTTGTGGTGATACTGGTATGATTTTGCTATGTGTTATCCAGAAAGGCGTTAAAGATGCAGCATGAAAGGGACAACCCTCATCTGCCTGGGACCTGGCTGTGTGAAGGCGTGTGCACAGCAGTGCAATGTAGGTTGTCAACAGGGCCGATGGCTCAGCTGCTGGTTTGATTTGCTCAATTATTTTCTCCTTTTTCCTCCTCCTTCATCTTCCCCCATATAAAATAGATGGAAGGGGCAAGCACTGATGAAGGACAGACCCATGAAGTATTTGTATTTCTGTACAATAGTTAGTGGAAAAAAGATAATTTCTTTCACAGCTGGCACTCAAATATTGTGTATTGAGGTAGGAAAGGTTTTTTCTTTTTCTCTTCTTTCTGGCTACTACTAACTTCAAGTTAGTAGGGCTTCTTCCAGTCACATTTGAAAGTATCTTTTCACCAACAGAGTCTAGGAAAATTGAATGCCTTTTAATTAAGAACTTTAACATTTTACAGTCAATCAATCCTATCAGCAAACTGCCCTGTAGGACATTAGTTTCATTGGATTGCATGTTGCTAAATTTACAGTCTAGTAGTCTGGGGCTCATTTGTTAAAAATATAAATTACACTAAAACAAAAATATGACCTCTTCTCAGTAGTGGCTACCTGAAGAGAGTGCCGAAAAGTCTTAATTTAATTTTTTCCTCTGTCTTGATGAGACATCACCAGTATTTTCCATGTGTTTTCTTTTTCTGATCTCAGGGGATTGCCAGTCCCATTGTACAGATTAATCTACAAGCAAAGAAAAGAGCTGAGCTCTTCTTTTTTTTTTTTTTTTTTTTTGTCTCGGACTTGCATTATTTTTAGTTTTTCATAGCTCTGTTTTCTTCTTTATGGTAAAGCCAGTTTCTTTCTGTTTTGTTGATATCTTGTTCACTTTCTAACTCGTAACCTTTCCAAATGACTCGTTGAAACACCAGCTGTAATTTAGTCTCTTGTGTATAGGTTCTCTGATGATGTAAAAAAAATTGTTTAGAAATATGACTTAATTGCTACGATGTTTGCGCATTGACAGCATGAAAGCAGAGTTACCTATTTAGAATGTGCAACCCACAGGTTTAATTTATTAAACTTTCATGTAACTCAGTTCTCCTATAAATGCATAAGATAGGAGAGGGAATGTTTTTCTTTTTTTTCCGTTTAGCAATTTACTTGAGTTATAGAAAAGTCTGTGCTCTGTTTTGTGTATTTGCTCGTTTGGAAACCTTCTATAGTTTATAGAGACACTAGTGATTTGTTCCTTAGCCTCCCTGTGGAGTTTGTTCCATATTACAATCTAATTCCATGTCCGTGTCGTGCACTCCTGAGCTGTTAATTTGTACATTTCGATGCAGTTTGTTTCATCGTGTTTTTGTAATCCAAACTGAATGTAACGAGCTATGTGCTTTGGGGACCCAGCCTTGCCTTGCCAATTAGAACAAGTGGTTACTGAGAGAGAGCATGTTTTAAATAAAACATGGCACCTCTGCATGGGACCAGCAGCCTCTGGGGAGTAAAAGAGGATATTTAACTCTTTCCCTCTGAGAAGAGAGGTCACTATCAGTGAGCACATTTTAGAAACATTCAACTTACTCCCTTGAGAAGAATGATGCAGATTCATGTTTCATCTTGCAAATAAAATTTGTTTTGTCATTGGAGACGTGTTATGCAGTACTGCGTGCAGAGTATTTAGGAATGCACAAGGATAGCTGTTGAGTTGACTGCATGTTTTCTAGGATTCTAATCGCTAATGCCACATGAAAAGTGTACAGGATTAGCAGCTAACCTTTCTCTTCCCCGTTGTACTGCTACCCAAGAGGCTGAGGTAGGACAGGAAGAGTGCCAGGTGGTAAAAGAGCTAGTTTCAAAATGTATTTTACAAGGGAAGGAGTCTAGAAGCAACACTTATTTAATAAGAGTACTAAGGTTATATGCTAGGTGACTATGAGGAATGGTTCGTTGTTCTTCTGCCATTTCGAGGTAACTGGGAAAGGGTACCTCTATGACCATCAATATTTATGATTGTTACAGAAATTATCCAGCATTCTACTGGTCTTTACACTGACTAAACTTCCTGGTGAATTCAAGCAAGACACAACAACGATTTTAGAAGTTAACTCTACTTTGCAGTTCTTTCTTGCATTCCAGCCCTAACATTTCCTTTCCTCTCTCTTCACTCTAACTTGCACATTCTACATGCTTGTGCATCTTCAAAAAGAAGTTGTTACTGTTCACCAACAACCTTCAGCTAAGGACACTGAGAGAGAATTTAGGTGAACAGTCATGGCGATTGACTCAGACAACATTTCAACAGTCCTTGCATACACAAGCAAGGCAAGACCAAGAAAAACCTCCCTTGTGAAAACCCTTTAGCTCAGCAGCTAGGTGTAAGGGAACTATAGCTGTTTGCTAAGGTGATTTAAGCTGTTAGGTAAGCAGGTGCACAGGATGAACGTGATCTGGATAATAGAACAAAATGTAACTGATGACTTTTCAATTGTCTATCCATTTTATATGACAGGAATGTGATCTAGCAGCTGCACAGCTAGCCAGGAACTTGAGACCCAATTGCCTTTTCACAGTCAATAAGCGTTTCTTTCTGATACTAGACAAGTCACTTTTTTTTTGTCTTCCACTTCTGTTCCTCATTAGTTACTGAGAGGTGATAATATATCCCTGCTTCACTGCAATGTTTGGGAAGAAAAAATATATATAATGTTCAGTACAGTAACAGTGGTCATCTAAGGAGCTGAGATAAATCTAGAGGCCTATCTTGGAAAACAAAAGGTCTTTTTGAGGAACAATAGCTGTATTTTCCTCTTCCAAATCAGCTTGAAGTAAGCATGCCATTAGCACATATTAGATTAAAATGTAAATTGGCTGTCTTCAAAGTCAGTCAAGGCCCTCAGGCTGAGTAAATTGCCCAAACTTTGGGATAGAAGCTTGATCCTTTGGTTGTATGTAATGCAGATTCACCCCCCCACCCCACCCCACCCCACCCTCCCAACTCTAGCATAGTATTAGTGATAGTGCAGGAAATTAGTGTCAGATCTTATGGAGGAGGAAGGCAATTTTATTTCACAAAATCTGTAATTAAGTTGATTTTTGTCTGTTTATGCTTTCACACCCATATACTCAAGCCCCAAGATGCATGTCGAAGTAGTCTGGCCAACTTCACCTGTGTGTGACACGGAGAACAAGGAGTTCTGGCTATTGAGCCCTTGCTATGCTGACAAGCTGAATTTGGACTTGCCTTTTATACCCTTGAGGAATGGATGCTGTAAGGGACCTTTTGCTTCTTTATTTCATCTTAGCCCTCATAAGTTTTAGGCAAAATTCTGGAATTTCAGTTCTCTTCTTTCCTGTATGTGGTTATTCTACTGTTGCAGTTCTTTTCTTCATCTTCTTGGCGCTTTATCTTTAGTTCAGTTTGTTGCTCTTCTTAATTTGAATGAAATCACATTGCACTGTTGCAATTAATGCATACCATTTCTTTTAACCCTTTTAATGCTGTTTCTTGTGGAGCCTGCAAACATTCCAGTCATTCTTTATCCATACCAGTCTACATATATCTATTGAAAATCTTATATGTTCTCACAAAGTTAGTCACCAGAGGGCAAACTGCTCATGCAGATTTAGTCAATACAACTATAACTTTGCCTTTTTTTTTTTTTAAACATTGTCTATGAATGAGTTTACATGTAGTATTAATTAGATGGAAAGTAAAAAATACAATGACTGTCGTCTTTGGAGATATAGAAGTTAGTATTTACGTTGAATGAGAGGGAATTTTTAAAAGTTAACATTCAAACCGTTGCACTAATTTGCCAAACTTTGGGGAAAAAAATCCCCCTTTAGATAATTTTTTTTTCTTGTGATCACATCAAAATATCACCTAATTATTAGTCAGGGAGAATAATAGTAGGTTAAAATAGTTTCCATCAGGGATCTGGCTTTAACCTTAATTGTGAGTAGGTGAATCTCCATAACGGGGGTGAGTGGCACAGATCTTATGCTGGCGATCTCTAATCCTCTACGACTGCAGATTTGCTTGAAAAGATAGCTGAAATAACTGCATCTCTAGTAAATGAATGTGTAAGATTTTGGTCCTTTCCTTTGCAGAAAGCATAGGCTGTTGACTGAATCTAGCACTGAAGATTAAGGAAAAGACAAGACAGGTTACAGTGCAATAATAATTAATCCAATCTGTGTGCATGCACTATAACTGTCTTTTAATTATGCTAAAAGGATCAAAGGGTACGAGAAAGCATAAGATTACTGACCTAATCTCCTGGTTTAAATCGCAGGTCATTAAATATCACCTAGGTAAGCTCTGTTTGCTGAAAATGTCTCCTTTAAACAGAAACCCTGTCCTGATGTGAAGACACTGGGGGTTCTGCATGCACCACGGGCACTAGTATTTCTAATGAATAACCTCTCTCACTATTAAGTAAGAAATAAGGGACACATTTTTAATTGCAACACCATAAGGATGTTTCCACAGAATTGTAGTCTCATTTGTTGTAGTGGATAGGAAGCAATATAAGACATTCTGTCATGCCCTATATCTTCTTACTACAGCATTTGCACATTGACCTGAATGGAGAATAATTATTTTCATTATAGAATTTCTTTAGAGAACTAATTAGCCCCCTAGTGCTTCAAGAAAATAAGTAATTTACCATCTTGACATTTCTGTGAGTCGAGGTGGTGATATTCTTGTTCACTATACATAGATAAGAATCTAAAGCACAAATGTCAAACATCCACAGATATTGGATATCAACTTTGAGAAGCCTTGGGACTGTAGTTCGTTCTTAATCTCCCTCCCCCAAAGCATATAATGTTATGATGCTTTAAAGATTGAATGTACAGATCTCCCTACCTTTATGGAACCCTAAAGGTATTGAATACTTCTGCTAGTGGGGACCCAAGAATACCTATTTGAACATCCTGAAAATAAATATGAGTAGGAGGAACTTACAGAAGTCATGTAAGAGTTCTATGGCAGAGACAGTGGGTAGAATTTAGTTCTCTCTGATTTCTCTTCATAATTCTCCTGGGCGTTAAAATGAAGTCAAGAGTCTATCAGAAAGGAGCTTTGCTTTCTATAAAATTCTGATTGCATGCTTTGAACTTCTTTCATTCTATCCAGTAAGCAAGTTAAGGGTCCTCTAAGAGAGAAGTTCTGTGATTGTTTGCATGCGTTGTAAAAATAATTTAAAATGAAATAAAGAAGTCAGATCACAAGTGTACAAAAATGATTAGTTCAGATACTTCCTGACTTCAGACTGCTTGACTTTTCAAGCTTAGTGTAGGATTTTGCCACCCTGTAATGCCACCCCCCATCCTTCTGGTATAAATAAATACAGTTATGTGGAACTGTGACTGTTACTGGGCCAAAGCACTTGGAAACCATGACTCAGGAGTGTTGATTCTGAGCTGTTGGGCTGCAATCAGGTCACAAGTTGGACCCAGCTGTTCTGTCTCACTTGTGATCAGAAGTGCTGAAGCTGAACGAGCAGTCTAGTGCTAGTCTTCTATAGAGACCACCTTCCAAGATTGTTCTTTTCTTGTGGCAGTAAGAAAGTAGCTCTAGTATGGTCTTTGGAGCATAATGCAAGATTTTTCTCTCTCCTTTGCACTAAGACTTGTCATGGGACAAATTTGGAGGGAGGCTCTGGTTTGTATATTTTTAACTACTAATGTTACCCACAGCATAGCTGTTTCTTACTTGAATAAGTGAACACATAAATTTCATGTTGAACAAAGTTAATGAACTTAGTGTATAACAGGGAAACCTTGGAGCTTTCTAAACTTTGTTTTGCACTTATGTACATTTATATACGTTAGCAGTTCAGCCAAATTGGTAGCATTTTTATTTGATCTCAGTTCCTAAATAACAGGAGCTCTTATATTTTGGGATTGGGGCATTTCTGCCCAGCTCTGTGGGAAAGGTCCCATATAAATGGAGAGCAAGTTATGAGCAGCCAATAGATGTCTTGGGCGCTTGTAAGCATTAGAAATGACCAAAAGTAAACTTGTGCATCTCAAGTGCTTTAGGATTTCTCAAAATGGACTTGGTATTCACTTGCTTCCAGTTAAATTCTCTTTATCTGAGGTGAAAGTTGTTTGCAGTGAGCTAAATCAGCACTAAAAGACACATTTCCTCATTGGTAAGTGTATAAGCTACAGGCTCTGCTCTCTTAACCAAAGATGGTGGGTTTTTTGCCTTCTGTCTTTTTTTCTTTTTTTCTTTAAAGTAGGAAGAAAAATCCTCCAACACTTTAGATGATGTCTGTGGAGGTAAATACCAGAGTCTGGCTCATTTCTGAGCTGAAGATGAATTATACTCTGCTATCTACCATTGTGCTTTAGCGATGTTTAGTATAGTGTTGCTGCTGTTAATAGACAAGCTTTTGTTCACCTCCGTTGACATGTCCTGCCCTGCAATATGTGAAGAAATAGAAAGCTGATCCTAGTGTAGGTGAATGCAGTCTTTCACTATGACATTTTCTGTGCCTCAGCAAAGTCTGCATCACTTCAAGTCCTCAGTGGAACTGCTGTCTGCTGAAGAGTTTTGAGCAGCAATTTAAAAGCTAGATTTTGATAACGCTGGCTCCTTTTTTTTTTTTTTAATGAGGCTCACCAGTATCTACAGAAAACTCTGATAGATATAAATATTCCTAGAAATGCAGAAACATTGGGTGTTGAATAATGGGTGTTGACATCTACCCAGTTGACAAAGGTAAGTTAATATTTATAAATACCTCAAACATTAGTCTTTATTCTGCACCATTTCTGTTATTGTCTGTAATTATTATTTTAAGAGTTAAATCATTGTATAACTGGAAGCTTTTAACTGTGAGGGTTTCATTTAAGATAGACATAGCCACTTGTCACTTGTTTTGATAGATAGTCACTTGTTTTGATGATCAGCACATGAAAATCATAGCTGATGCATGACTGCTGCTAGTCAGAAGTAACTGGATAGGTTCCAATATGAATAACTTTTTTTTTTTTTTTTAAATTGGGATCTTGAATCTATGAACAACTGACCTGGAAAAAAAAGTGTCTCTGAATCCAAAATAAAGATGTCTGGCAATATTCTCCAAATCTATATATCTGGTAGCTGTGGATGGCAGTAGGTCTCCAGTGCATTTCAGTCCATCTTTTTTTTTTCTTTTCTTTTTTCTTCTTTTTCTTTTTTCTTTTTTTTTTTCTTTTTTTCCTTCTTTTTCTTTCTTTGAAATGGTCTTGGTGTGCCTCAGTTGCAGGAAAATATATAGGAATATTCATCAAACAGGTTTAGAAATGCAGAGTGCTGGAAGCTTTTGTAACAGAACCTGTTTTTCTTGGTGGTAAGCAAAAGAGCTTTTTTGATGTAAAGGTCAGATTTCATGTATTTGTTCCCACTTGAACTCTTTTTGACAGAATGAAAGCTGTTTTGCTCTTGATTTATAAGATATTTACTGTGAGTTAGTATTGCATAAACATCTGACGTTGTGAGCAGCTCTGTGTTTTGCTGACCATGCTCTAGTAAATGGTGAAAAGAATTTTAAGATATTTATTGGGACCTTTTCTATAGTACTGTAGCAAAGTACAGAATGTCCGTTTACAGGAGAAGTAATTGTTTTGTTTTTAACTTGAAACAGTTTTCTCTTCCACACAGTAAGCCTCAATAAGTAACTCCCTGTAGAGGGAGAATGGAAAGTTGTGACTCTTTCCATACACACACCTGAGCCTGAGAAATTAAATTGTGCCTTAACCTACAGGCAAGAAAAACTTATAGCTCACTCACTTTTGACTTCTGAAGGTGTTGTCAGTGGTACTTGAGAGTATATCTCCTTTTAGGAGACTTCAGAAAATAATCAAAGTACTAAACTTTGTATACTATTATGGCAGCTTGTTCTGTAGCTAGGCTTACCAAGTTATTCAAATGAGAGTCTAGCTGCTTTTTTAAAAAAAAAAAAAAAAATTAAACAGATAATCTTATTGGTGTGATGACACATAATTTATATACATTCAAGTTGAAGATTATTTCTGTGAAGAACAAGAACAGTTTGTAACCCTTACTGCTCTTTAGTAAAATTGATCAGAATCGATGTCATGGTTTTTATAAGGCTTTAGTTAAGAAGCAAACTTTAAAACCATTCTAGAGGTTTCAAAATTTGAAACAGATTTTTAACATATTTACCCATATAAATGTGTGTGAGGGTGGCATTTCAAGGCTTGTGCTATCAAGCGGAAGTCTTACATCTTCTTTAGACTGTGGTTGAGTAATGCTAGATTAAATGATCTTGTCTACATAGGTTTTTTAAATAATCTTCTTCAGTGCATAGAAAAATACTGAAATTCTTTACCAATTTCTTTTCCCTACGGTGGTGTTTGATGACAGTTAGGTATAAAGTAAAGATTTCTTAGTCTGGACCGTATTTTTTTGTGGGTCTACATATTTAGTGGAGAAATAAGCTAAAATGTTGGTCTTTGTTTATATAAACATATACACATGTACATACACATTCTGTATTTTTATAAATACATATGTTCTCTCTAGATATGTGATCTATATTTTATGTAAACACTCTGAAGTGACTTTTTACTCCAAATCGTATGTTAAGTATTTCTCATTATGAAGTTACTTCACTTTTTAGAATTTTATGTTAACTTGTCACATTCCTAATAAAAATAATCCTTCAGAAATTGAAAGACCTCAGTGATGTGCCAAACCCCATGTATGTTTTGAATCAACTAGCTTTTACCTGCTAGATGCTGCAAAGGAGTACATGAGGCATGAAGTTATAGAAGTCACTGGCTGAGCACTTCTACAGAAATACTAAACTACCTCTTGTTATAGTAACCTCTTCTGGAAGTGCAGAGAAAGTATTTTATTAATTGTGGTTTATTATTTTAATGATTAACATGAAATTGTGAAACAGTAAGAATGAAAATTAGCCTCCTGGCCTCTTTGCTTTAATCTGTAAACAGGTGTTGGGAAGGAATATCATGCAGGATGTGACAGTCTGAAGCAGTCATTTTTACTAACAGAAGTAGTACCTCTAAATAAACACAAAGCATGTCTTGAACTTAAAAAAAAAAAAAAAAAAAACAAAAACCCAAACACCAAAGCATTTTGGGTAGCTTCTTATTTAACCAAGTAATCAATTTTAAATTACTGTATTTGTGAACTTTCTATTAAATTCCAGTTTGCATTCAGATGTATTCCTAAACCGTCAATAGACAAATAAACTAGCAAACAAGAAATGCCCAACAAAACAGGACAAATACTAAGCTTTATTATTTTGTAAATGTGTGTAGATACCCTTTAGGGTTTGGTTTTTTTTTTTTTTTTTTTTTAGTTAGGAAAAAGAAGTGCTAAATTTCATTTAAAACCAGCTTTTATTGCAAGTTGGTATGTTTAAATGTGAACAGTGACTGAGAATCAGTCTTTAAACTCTGATAAGCAATTTATAAAACATTTTGGTTTAAATCAGTCTTTTGTGAAACAGGATTAGAATAACATTTACTAGATTTAAAATCTGACAATTCTTTCTAGAGCTGCCAGGTTAGAACCAATTTCTTCCACTTCCTTGCCTAGTGAAATTCTAAGGAATTCAAGACCTGAAAATTGAAGAAAAGTATAAACTAGTGTGAGATTGTATTATTGAGAAGGTGAAGAAATCCTGTGTTTTGTTCTGTATTCTCCACCAAGTCTGAGGCTGAGTAACTGTAGAACCTGTGTAAGCATCTAACTGCAAGGGTTGAGATGTTTGCTGGTTTCTACTGAACCTTCCTTTTTGCTTAGCCGAAAGGAATTCAGTGTGCTTTGGCTTTGAGACTCTCAGTGGAAGCCCTTTAGCATGCAGCTTGGCATATGTCTGGGTCACCTTCTGCCCTCTTTGGTTCCCCATTCTCTGAAAGGGTAAGGGTTGGGTGGGCGGAGAATTTACAGTGACATGGCATTTACTGTGTCTGACATCTTGACTGTTTTGTCTGCCTTGTATTAGAAAACTCTTCTTCCCTTTTATATCGTTCCTTATATTGCGTACAGCAAAAGGCTGTACTCTAGTAAGGACGTGGGCTCCTTTACAAAACACTAATTCATGCATAACTGGGTTAATGCAGGGAAAGTTTCCTGAGTTTTGACTGTGCTGCAGCTTCCAGTTGGAAGGTGGTTGAGTAAAACTAGTAGCAAATTACTGTCACGGCTTTCTTGGCCTGTGCTGTTCTGGCTCTCTGGTTACAACTTTCTTTGCTAAAACCTTTCTATGGTACTATTGAGCACCATTTTATTAAATAGAGGGTTAATATGGAGTTGAATTTTGTGGTTAACTAAAACTCATTTTCTGCCCTTTGCTCAAGGGAAAGCAAGTAGGAGGCTTCCTGCCTCTCTTCCCGGTTTTACTGCTGATTAGGGAAACTGAGACTATAAAAGTTGGCTTTTTTTCTGCTATATAAGTTTGTGTAGCAAGGCATTAAGAATCTTTCAGTTGTGCACTGGTCTATTAGCAGGAATATACAGTGGTACAAGAATGAATTTGTGGAAAATTTTATGCTTCCATGACCTATTGTAGAACATTATCCTGCTGCAGTGTTATTAAGTCATTTTTTCATCTCCTCTTAAATTAACGTTGATGTTCTATTACTGGATTTGTTCTTGTCTTCAGATTGGAACATAAAGGAAAAAATGTATTATTGCTGGAATATAAAAATTAATTGTTTGATAAGCAGTACCTTGCTTGAAGTAGAATTGTAGAAAAATTATAATGTAAGGTCAATCTCTGCTTTAGATTTGCTCTCATGTATGAAAAAGTGCTTCTGGAGCATTCAGGGCGTCAGGAGAATGCAGGAGGTAAGGATGAGTTGAAATCACAGTGCAAAAGGGCAAACTGCAGAAGAAGAGATACCCATGCCCGTCCATGCCAGTATTGCAAGGGATAGTAACTCTTCAGAGAGTTCTGCCTTTAGTGAGCATTATAATGCCTTTTCTATAACTGCCTTGCGACACTTTGCTATTTGGTGATGTGAATTTCATGTGATGTACAGAGAGGTGAGAAAGCTGTTTTGAAATTAAATGTCAGTCCTGGTGGTTGGTGGGTTTTTTTGTTTGCTTTGAAAAGAGCCTTTTTGCAAAACTGGGTGCAGGTTTGGAGCAGGCAGGTTTGGAGCTGGCATTTTACAAATGCTTTCACTATAGATTTTCACTCTGATTAACCTTGGGTCAACCCTAAATAGAAGTTATTGATAAGGAATTTCTCTTTTCCTTTGGAAGACAAATTGGCTTTATAATCCAGTTTCCATTTAATACTTTTATCAAAATTTCAGAATACTCCAGATGAAGCATTTGCTTTTAACTTTAGGAAAGAGTTAGATCCATAGAGTGCTCAGCATAACCAGTAAGAGGTTGGGGAAGTGGAAGGAAATTCTTTGTTTTGCTTTTAAGATAATTTCACCACCCTACTTGGAGACTTACCGTCCTTCAGACAAAGCTTAGGCATAAATGTAGGTGACCTGGTATTTGACAGAAGTGGTGGAGCACAGACTTCTTCCAAGAGGGATGATGTGTGCAAGGAAAACACTCAACACTTTCACCAAAAAAAAAAGGTGAATGGCAAATAATTCAGTAATTAACAGCCCGAGATAGAAGTACTCAGTTTTCTGAGAGATGGTTTTTAAATTGGTAATTTCAGAACTTGATGTATTCATTAGGCAACTGATGATTTGCTTTTACTGTTTTGTATTTGTTTTATTTTTCTCCTGGTGGGACAGCCAGCAACACGAGATAGCTCGTGACAGCTGAGGAAAAAGAAAATTATCTTCAGTTTGTTCTGTGGGACAATTGTGTCTTTCCAGGAGTTTTTCTAGCATCTTGTCTTCTACTTGCTCTCTTGTAGAGTGACAGCAGAATCACATAAGGTGTATATCTTTTAATGCATTTGATTGAAGTTAATGTCTTCAAATTATGTTCATCTGGCTCAGATATAAAAATAAAACCAATGTAAAGTAAATTGCAGTAGTTTTGTGCCTAAAACGTTTTAAATTGCTGCGAACTGCTGGTTAAACCAGAGTTACGCACTGGCTGGAGAGGTAGGTTGAGATATGAAAATTAGGGCTAGAGTTAGCTTCTTTCTTCTCACCCATGTTGCTGAAATTTAGATCACGAAAGGGATAGTTGGAAACTTTTCTGACAAAAGTCTGAATTGTGTGTCTCATCTGGTGGGACTGACTCTTGCTGTAATGGCATTTATGAAGAAGAAAGCTTTGGTTTGTTGGAAGCCATAAACTAGTGAAGTAAAACCAGTTTGATCACCTCGTCCATCTGCAGATGATACAGGATTTCTGATCTACTTTTGACATGTGATGCAGGCTCAGAAATAGCTTTGAGGATAAAAGGCGAGTAAGTTAATGGAATTGCTTCATCTTTACAAAAGAAGAAAGGAAAAATGCTCATTTCCCCAATGTCTACCAAATGAGATACCAAGAAGAATTTAAATACATATACTTAAAATCTGAGTATTGCTGTGCAAGAAAATAGCATTTTTTTCCCCTCTGTTTTCATGTCAAACACCATGATATTTTTGCATTTGAGCTAGATTTGGTCCTAGAGGCTTTTAGAGAGTTTGTAACATAAAAACGTTAGGTTTGTACATATGTTAGCTTACCAAAAAAAGTACAAGACACAAGAGTGAGCTTTCTAGGGTGAAAATAAGTGAAGGTAACACTGATTTTTTTTTTTATTTTTTTTTTTTAAATCTTTCTCCTGAGAAGTGAGACCTTCACAGGAGATCGGGTATAGCTTGGCTCCCAATAGACATAAAGAATCTGAGGTGTTCCTTACTTTGGAGCTGCCTTTTTTCAAGTATTCTTATAGTGCTGTCAGTGTAACTTAGCTTTTTCTAACTTGGCCTCATAGGCTACAGCTCCTGCCTTAGTCAGAGCATACTCATGATTGGTCCCAACTCTGAGTGGATAATTTTTTTTTTTTAAAGATTTGTATGAAAGTTCAAATTATTCAGTTTGATGTACAGAAATGCACAGAAGAAAATGGGGGACCTGTTTGAACAGAAAAAACTTCATTAAATGAGGGACCGAGTTTGTGATCTCTGTGTTCCAGGTGGCAATGGTTTGTGCTGCCACCCACCAGGTCTACGTGTGTCTGCTGGAAACAGCTCCCTTATACTAGACTTTGTCATGTCCCTGTCCCCCCACTTTTTTTTGCTTTCTGGTTTGATTCAGAAGATGAGTGATACATATGCATCCGTCAGTGTGGTAATACCTTACAGAATGCAGTACAAGAAGGTTAAAGGAAAGCATCTGTATCTCTGATAGCTTTCTGAGAAGCAGTTTTAATCCCTGGGGTGTGATACATTGCCTGTCTTGTATGATCAGTGGTAAGTGTTCCTTACAAATCAGGCATTCTGTGGCAACCTCTTTAAATTCTTGAAATCAAACCCACAGCATTCAAGAATTGTAAAACCAATATCATGAAGCTTCTCTAAGAAGCAGATGTGCATTAAAATGTTAAGCGGCATGCTCCTAGTGTTTTTCACTGGGAGAAAATAAGTGAAACATTAACAGTTTTTATTCTTTGGTAATGTGATAAGTCATTTGTGATAATGCTTCTCCCTTCCCCCTGTCATCTTCTTCCGTGTAGGTATAAATGGTCAATGTGAGCTGCATTTTTGAAGGAGTTTTCTGCATCTGTGCCATCTGGTGTTTAAATTGATTGGGCCTTTTCTTTTAACTCTTATAATGAAGTTTCAAAACCGTTTTAGTTTCTGATCAAGGCTTTCAGATATGTTCACGCTTGAAATGTACTGAGCTATGAGTAGAGTAAATATTTTTTTTCTATATGTATGCCTATTACTTTTCCAAAGAAACTGAAAATTAATCTTAACTCTAACCTGGCAATATTGTATGTGTATGATATTGGACTCTCCCATGATTAAAAATTTAGTGTAAGGTTAAGTTACTCGGTACTGACAGACAAATTGTGAAAGGTATAGTAGCTAACCGGAAGAGAATACATAGATAAACTGTGTTCACTTTTGAAAATTTTTAATATTTAATTTTTCTTTTTGTTCAGTAGCTTGTATCTGGCTCCCCGGTACAGTTGGGGGAATCACAGCTGTAGCTTCTCTTCTGCCAGTAGCCAGTGAAGTGGATATGCAGAGCTCCATCCGTAGGGCAGAAGAGATGAGAAAAGTGTGTAAAATAAAAAGTTTGAGAATTCATATTGAATCTTAGGATTCAGTCTAAACAGGTTAACAAAAATCTGAGTTGCTGTTTATTTACAGTATGCCAGTGTGTCATGCCACTCCTGTCAAATTTCTTGAAAGCACTAACCAATAGTGCTGCACTCACTTATGTAGGGTTGGCAGCTGGGTTGCAAAATCACACTACTCTTTTGGAACCCATCAAAGCTATTCAGTAATTAGTGAATTTAAAAACAATTGAGTCTGCATGAGTTGATGGTACCATGCGATACCACTAGTGATGAAAAGTTATTAGCAAGCCTGAAAAATTTCTTTACTCCCTAGTGCTCTAGTCTCCGTAATAAATCTTCTAGATGATCTTCAGTAAAAACAACGATAAAAACTGGATGCTAATTTCAATTTCATTTTACAGCGACAATAGTGTTTATGGAATTTTGTTTGTGGATTTTCTACTATTTAGGCAATTGGCTTTGTAATTTCCATGTGCTTCAGTCAAAAATAGAGCTGTGTTCTGTACAAATAAAAGTGATGATTCACAGTCTGAGCTCAAGTGCGACAGCTAGGAAATTGGCGGCATGCTGGGGAGGCAGAGGCCACTGGTAGGAGGAACATGCAGGCAGGGTTCTTGCAGTGGGAAAAGTCTTGTACTTCTTGAAATTCTTTGTTCCATGTCAGTGGCAAAAACTTACACGCGTAATAAAATTCTGAATGTTGCATTTTGTGTTGAATTTTTATATAGATATATAATTTTACATAAGTTTTTTATATTTTTTTTTTAAATTAGTATATTTAAATAACTCATGAATCACAGCTACATTTGCATTTTTAGTGTAAAACATTAATATAAGAAAGTTTTGCCTAGCTCTTGTCTGCTGTGGAACATAAATAACCGAATTATGTTTACTTTTGGGGTTCAGAGGCACAGAATAGATTTCCTTAACCTTGAAAGGGGGAGAGGGGACAGATGCTTCAGCAGAGCTCAGTCTGTGGAGTCACCTTGCTTACAGACTGTTCTTGTCATTGGCGTAGTTCGATGACCATTGATCTTCTCTTAGGTTGTGATCCTGAACAAGTAGCATGGAGAAGGGAAATACATAACTGAACAGACTGTGGAAAAAGGAGAAGATTTCTTTTTGAAAGGATGAGTTCTGTTCCCTCCTCTCAAGGTGGAGAGCTCATGTGGGCTTTTAAGGGGAGTTTCCTGCATGGTGCAGGAGAGCAAGATGAGTTTTGATCACAAATGTATGCTTGGTTTGGAATACCACCTTACCAAGAACTGCCTCTTTATAAATGGAGGTAGCATTTTCTCTCTTCCTTTTTAACTTCTGCTGTCATACAGAGGAACAATTTATGAAAAATGTGAGTGCAGATTAAAGCAAGGCACAGAACTCATTGAAGACTCCGTAATGGATGCAGGATTTTTGCTCATGAGGTAAAACCTGGAATGCTGTGAGCAAAAAAAGTCAGCTAATGCTCCTGAAGTGTATAGACATGTACACATCAGATTATTTTTTTTCTTTTTCTTGATCAGATGGTCCCATATATAGCATATTCCAGATTCATTAAAGTTAGCTGCTTTAAAAAGAAATGTTCCTTTACTTGCTTTCTGAACAGTAGGTCCTTTAGTAAGTGTTCAAATTTTCTTGCATTCACCAAAGCAAGGAATTGTCAGAGAAATGGAAGTGCAGGACTCTGTATAGGTGGCATTGGGGAAGGGTGCTATGCCTGAGGCTGTAAAAGCCATGCTTGTCCTGTGAAACCATGTAGGTTGTAATAGCTTCTGAAAACATTGAAGGTGGCAAACCGTTGAAACTGTTGCCCTTTTCTTCTTATTAGGGCATACCATATTGTTTTTTAACTCTGAGAGCAACTTCTTTCCAAAGACTGTTCATTTGGCATGATTTGATAAAATAGACTTCTTTCTGGTTTTCAAATGACATTAGACTGTTGTGGCTGAATTAGGAGAGGTAAGGAAGAGTGTGTGCATGTGTGTACACAGATTGATTTATATTTGTTTCCCTCACAATTACATAGAGATGTTTCTCAGACCCTTTTTCCCCTTCTGTTTTGACTATGTTTCCATAGAAATAAGTCACAATTATCCCGATTTCAGTAGAAAGAGGAAATATTCCTCATTTTGAGTTTCAATCCTTGATTGAAGGTGTTCTCCTTTCTAGGCGTGAGTACTGCAACGTTTTCTTCTTGTTACCTATCATTGTGCATTGCAGTAATGGGAATGTTTTATCAGTAAAATACTTTTTCATCTGCTTTCTAACTTATTTCTAACAACATATATGAAACACTTGACAATAACAGAACGTGTTTATAATTCAACTCTTACTGGAATTCTGTATAGACTTTTGCAAGAGGACTTTCTATACTTTATGCATATTCTGTGCCATGTGTAAATACTTCCCCCCCCCCCCGGCAAAAGACTCATCAAACATGTTTGTGTGTCATGCAGCTGTTTAAAAAGGGAGGGAAGAATGTGTTGAGCATGGCCTGAAATGTGTCCTCTACTACTTCAACAGTTTAAGTAGAAAATATCTCTCTTGCTGCTAGTGAAATAAGAATTGATCAGCTACGTTGGATGTGACAGTGAATGAGTGGGAGAATGAGAGGTGAAAACAGAAAAGGCAAGGTGACAGCAGAATAATCCTGGAGACGTTTGTAAAAGAATATTAGGTCTATTGATGCACTGTCCTGTGTCAGGGCCATAGTGCAAGCTATTGACTCTTGCACGGATTCCATTAACCAGATTTTTCTCAATTTAGGAAGCTTCTTAGTAGAAATTTAATTTGTTAACCTGACACAGACCTTTCCCTTTGCCTTTGTTGAACTGATGTAAGGAAATTAATTTGTATCAGATGCTCTATTCAGAGTTTTAGTTCAAGTTCTTGGAAATAAATATCTCAGTTGCCTTAGGCAAGTCAAACTAAAAATTTCTGCAGGGAGTTCTGTTTGGTGCTGTCTCTAGCATGTGATTATTCTGCTGTGTGTGAATAATCTGTGTCCTAGCTGCTAACAGGTTTTCTCTTCTGGAAGGTACCATTCAAATGTGGAATGTAGAAAATGTACCTTACAGAATTGTTTAGTGAAACAGTAACAAGAAGAAAAGAACAATTTCTATTTGCATAAGAACCTCAATGTACAATATTAAGTTGGACTTTCATTCTCCTTTATGAAAATCTCCTACCTGCAGACATAAATAGGCATAGTTCAAAGCAGTTTTCTCATTGATGATGATATTATAATTAAAACTGTACATTTTACTTTTTGTTTGAGCAGCAGATTAAAAGATAAACTTACACTACTTTTATAGCATTCAAATCTTATTTCATAGCACTTAAATATTCTCATATACACAATATCCATTTGGTTTTTGCATCTCTCTCAACTCTGCTGTGAATTTCTCATTTAAATAATCTATCATTTTTTCTTCAGTTCATGTATGGCATTTGTCTTTGCTATACTGATTGCACAATACAAAAATTTTAACAGATAAAAATTGCTAAAAGAAGCTAAGAATTACTAAAACTGTATGGTTATAAAGTGTTGTTCCAAAAGTGAAATTTTCATTATCTGAAAGATGAGAATAGTGGTGAAGATCGCATCAGTCATTGTCACCACAGGTGCAATAAATCCCAAAGCAAGGCAGTAACTCCAAAGAGTAATAATGGAGTTGAGTCTTGCTCTTAACTGTGCTAAACAAAATGAATGTGTGGTTAATATTAAGTATATCTATAAAATATTTTCTATGTGATTAGAAGAGAACAAATGTTTTTGCCCATTTTGAAGACCAGAGATTCTTATACATACATTTGCTTTAATTTATCAGTTGCCATACCCTAGTATTGAATGTAGAATATGGATATGGGATAGAATACCTTTTGTCATCAAGTGTAAACATGCACATAATTTGCTTTGGTGAAAGCCTTCAAATCTTACACCTATACTCTGTATACTTTTAGTACTTGTCAATATTACAAGACAAAAATGAGAGTTAGTTTCCAGTGTAATGGATGTGAAACAAAAGAATACATAAAATTCTGTTTCAACAGGAGAGTGTAAACAAAAGAGGAACAAGTTAAAATTCATGAGAGAAATTAAACAATATTACATGGTGTCTTTGAGAAAAATCCAGAGACATTCTTTAAAATGAACTCTCTGTCAGTACTAAAGTATTTGGTTTTTCTTTTTTTTTTTAGTACAGTCATCTTTTATTATGTAATATTGTAAGAATTACAAATATGCTTGCCTGAAGTATTTAAAGTGTGTCTATCTCTATTTAAATATCTACAGAATAATGCTTCCAAGCCACTGGCAGCCCTTTATGTTAATGTTCTACCCAGCAAGAGCACAGGTGCTCTCTTAATTCTCTGTGGCATTGCATGATCTTCTAGAGGATATTGTGTTCCAGCATAGCTACTTGTCTGCCTCAAACATAGTGTTTTCATGGTGTCCTGGACTACTAATTGCGTTGGCTCAAACGTGGCATTTTCTAAGGAATTTACCTCCTTGGTATGGGTTTTCACTTCATATATAGTTCCCCTTATTGTAATGCCTGAAATCAATTAAGCAATGTGATTAACATCTGTTATGGGTGGTTTGTTCTTTCTTTCCCCAAGGTAAATCCTGTAGGGCTGTTATTAAATAAAGTTATTTTATTCTCTGCTCTATATTTATGTTAGCGAAAGCCAGATCACCAAAGTATACCTTGCCTTTAGAGAAGACACTGATAATATTTGCAGTGGTTTTAGTTTTCTGTAGGAATTCATTACGGAGACTTGAATTGACTGTGGGGAAGAGTCTGTGCTATGCAGGTGAGCTTCACCCTTGCTTTAGGCAATTTGTGGTGTGTCAGTTCACTGCATGGTTCTCTTCAGATGCCTTCTAGTACAATGTTGGCAGATAACTGGGTTTCACAAAGATAAGATCTGAGGTGCCACCTGAATTTCATCTCCGAGAAGCCAGTACAGAGGTATGGACAGGTTTCACATGCTACTCGCCGTATGATGATGACTGCTATATTCAGCACTAGTTGTAGTTCCCTGAGGGTTTGGGCTATCAGCATTGCTGTAGAGCATCCAGCATAGGACAAAGCTGAATGTGGTTGAGGTCAGATCATCACCATCAGATGGGATGCAGCTTCCCCTAATGCAGCCATTTCTTAGAGATCATATTTGCCCGTAGGTGTTGGTATATAGATCATTGTCTCCTGTAAGCTGACAGTAAGAGATTATCCATGATTTTCATGGATGCTATTGATTTGATGTTCTACATGCTGTCCAAATCCTTTGTTTGTTTCTATTCTCAAACAGTAGCACAGGAATACAGTCTTAGTACTGCTAGATAGCTCTTTCAGCAATTAATAACTGCTTTACACAGAGAGGGGTTCTTCCTCATTGGTCAGACTGCTGTGTATTTCACAGAATCACAGAAGGGTTGAGGTTGGAAGGGACCTCTGGAGGTCATCTAATCCAACCCCTCCTGCTCAAGTGGGGCCACCTAGAGCCCATTGCCCGGGACCACGTCCAGACAGCTTGTCAATATCTCCAAGGATGGAGACTTTGCAACCTGCCTGGGCAACCTGTGCCAGTGCTCAGTCACCGTCACAGTGAAAAAGTGTTTCCTGATATTCAGATGGAGCCTCCTGTGTTTCAGTTTGTGCCCATTTCCCATATTTGAAGGATTGTGGTTGTCAGGGAAGCAGCAGGATGAGCAAGTGGTCTAAGTAAGTATACTTGCTATTCCAAAATAAATATTTGTGAAGGAGGAGGAAAAGTGTACTTAGATTTTTAATCGTTCAGGTTGTTTCAAGGAATATTTATTGCTTCCCTGGGCGGTTGTGTGTTGAAGCCATTACGGGGAAAGAACTGTTCTCAAAGTTCTGTTTGCTTTCACACGGTCACACATCTAAGTGCATAATGGTATACCAACCAAATAAATCCCTGAATCTTCTTTCTATGCTGCCTAGCAGTATGCCTTTTCACCTAACTTTCTGTGTCTTAGAGCTCAGTCAAGCAAAAGCGTAGTTCCTGGTTGATGAAATTTTGTAATTTCTTGAGAGTTCAGGTGTTAAAAAACACATGATAGGAAGCACAGGAGAGTTTGCCTTCATACCTCCCACAATGCACTCATTTGAAGCAGGAGTAGTTTTACTTGAGGTTTTAATAATAACGAACAGCTTTTCATCCTCTATACTATTTACGCAGATCTGAATACATTAAATCAAATAATTAGGCTAGCTGTAATGATGGATTTCAGAAGTCATCTTAATTTACATGCAATTTTTGTGATATACATAGTTAATAAGTTGTAGCTTGCCATAAGGCAAGCAATTACTTTGGGTAAAATCAGTGTTTGATCAAGTTCTCAGTATTTTAATTTTTCCAGGCAGAGGATTAAAAACAGTGGCCCAGTATTGTGTATTGTCATTTCCAGGAGCTATTGAAGCATGTTTGTAAGAAGAGGCAAAAGTTGTGTAAATTGCATACAACAGGCACAGATAGCAACAGTGTAAAGCAGTACTTTTTCTCTCCTTCTTGTGCTGACCAGGATTTTCAATTTCTGGGTTCACACAACTGTTTTATAGTACCTTAATCTGTCACTGTGCTTTTTTCTAGTACCCATTAACTCCATGGTGTTTGCAATAAGGTGGATGACTGACACTCTCCAGCTCACCTACTAAAGATGTAAATGTAAAATTTGACACTAGAAGAACAGCTAATATCATTTTAGCTTTGTATTTGAATGGCTTTGAGCAGGAATGTATCATGCCCTAGAGAAAGGTCAAGTTAATCCTCTGCATTGTGCGTACTAAGTAATTTATATAGTGTTTCCAGTAGAAAAGCAGTTTAATGGACCTGCAGGTAATGTTTAATAACTGAGAATGTAAGTTAAATTGACCATCTGTTACATGTCTCTGCACTTGCTGCAACAGCATGTGAGATGGTGGAGAAATTTCACACTCCTTTTGTTTCAGATTGTTCTAATTGTTTCTTTTTCATGCAAAGCATGAAAAGGCTCTTGCAATTAAGAGAATGCCCTCTCTAAATTAAATGTAAACCCAGAGATTTAATCGAACTAATTTCCAAAGTACATTCACTCCTCTTCAGTGATATGCCTTGAAGGGATGGCATGTAACTTCGTAACTGAGTTGAAACAGGACTTCATTGCAAATGGTGCCTCTGAGTTGCCCCTCTCCCATTTCTTGACTGATTTGCAGTGGTTAGCAGATTACTGTTTGTCCTGGATTGTTTTACTTTGGATAGTTGCATAATAACTTGCATAGTTTTTCAAAATCCTGGTAATTTGCCTTTAAATGTGATTTTTGGTCCTGTGTTTGAGGTCACAGGGCTAGCTAGAGATTCTCAGGAAGAAATCAAGAGGAAATGGAATTCAGAAGAACTTTGTTCATATACAAAATATTCTCATGAAGATGTTAATTTTGGAAACTCTAAATAATTAGGAAGTTGTACCATTCCTTGGTAACTCTTGTGTTCCTGGATGGACAGCGGAAGGGTTGCACCATATGCTAACGGAATAAATAGTACTTCCTCATTGTGAGAAGCTGTAGCATCTCAATGTCAGCTAATTTGAAAAATGTCCAGAATGAAGTTGTGCACCATAGATGAGAGCCCTCTTGAGAAGGTGATTGCTAAGTGTAATACAAGAACACTTTTTAAAAATCAAGTTACTTCAGGGATCAACATGTTAGTTGAAAAGTGCCCTCAAGCTGATATGTATTGGAGGGGAAATCAATGATTGTAACACTTCAAAGAGACTTTGTAGCTAAATCAAAATAGTGTTCATTTCTTCAGTGTACCTAAAATTAAGTGGAAACCTGTCCATATAGTTTATCTTAGTTTATCTTATCCAGTCTTGAACGTGAGTCGTTAATGGTTCAAATGCACGCAAGTGAACTATATAAGGGATTGGTATGTACAGAAGCTAGCCTTGGCATAAATGTGAATTGAATTTTCAGTAATGTTTCTTTTTTTAACTATCTACATGGTTTTAAGTGCTTTGTAACTGAGAAAATAATGTTTTATTAGGAACTAAGCATGCATTTTCTCTTTTTTCTATATCAAGTAATTAGGAAGGGGAAGAACAACAAGAAAACCAAAGCCCATGTTCTTGGTTGAAGTATTAAATAATTTGTATGAACTGTTTGAACCTAGTGTTAAGTTGGTCAGATAATGAGTGAACTGGCTGTATGATATAGAAAACTGCACCCAAATCAATGAAATGTCATCAGTATTTGGTTCAGAAACACTGAAATTGCAAGAAGGAAATAGTTTTAAAGCATGTTCCTGGTTTTGGGTGAGCAAAATAAAGCTACCCTTCATTTAAGGATGTCAATTACTACATGTGTTTGTTTAAACATAATTTTATTGCCATCGCCCCTTCCCTGACCCCCACCACAACAGCCTGTCCACATGATGAGTGACAGAAGTTGTAATCTTTTGCTACCTTGATAAGTAGCTTTAAAAACATTAAATTCTGGTACTGTGCATTACGTACTGGAAGGTACTTCAAGCAGTGCAGGGTAGCTGTGCCACTAAGTAACCACTGATCACGGGTGGTATGAAATGCTAGCTTTGTTTCTAATGGAAAGATGACATGGTGTTGGCCATTTTCCAGAGAAGCTGATGATTGTGTTAGTCATAATAAAATCACCTTCTTCCTGGAGGAGGAATAGGAAGTGTTTCTGCTGGTTCAAAGCATGTGTAAAGTTCTGCAAGTGGGGAACTCCATACTGCATTTCTGAAGCTGGACCCTGATGGTGTATTTGTTCAGTTACCTATTTTGCCTTCTGACTGAGCAGAATTACAGTACAAAAGCATCTTTAATTTATTGGACTTAAAATATTTAAAGAACAGAAGTACTTATCAAGAAGCTCAGATAACATCTGTCAATCCTTTATTTTGAATTATCTTTTTGTGGAAAGTGATAGGAACAAATTCTCAGGCGTGTCTGCATTTGTTTTGCCCTTATAGAATACACTTAAGTGCTCCAAGGGCAGCCTTTTAGGGGTTTCTATAAGAATGAAACATTGCTTATACTGCTTGATTTACTAGAGCAAAGATTATCAACCCCTTAAGGTAAATTGCTATTGACTGTTAAAACACTTGTTATCAGAAGTTTCCTTTACTGTACATTACTGTCATACTAACAGAAATGAGTGGGAAAGTAGCTGCATCTGTGCCTTCTGAAACAATGAACAGCTGTCATTGGTATGACAATTCTTACTGTTTGTTTGAATGTCTTTTATATAATGCCATGGGGAGAATATTTTCTGATGTCTGGTGTGCAAATAAGAGAAGCAGTGTCCTATATAATCTCTCTTGCACACAGTAGTATTTGTTAGTTATAGGTGATATTTCACAATCCATCTCTGTGGAGCGGTATCCTTTCCAAAACACAGCCGTATATCTCTTGAGAACAGTATTTATCTCCCAGCTCACCAAATGCAACTCAAATACACTGCAATTTGTAATCACAGGTGAAACAATATAACATTTAAAAATCTCTATTTTACATCTGTTGGTTTTGCAGCAACCTGCCAAAGCAGGTTTCTGTGCTTTGGGACCTCTGGCGTGGTCCTGTAAACTTGTAATACCATTTAGGAAACCCCAGCTTTCTCATCTGTCACCATGCTTCCTATTACTAATGTGATAAATATTTGGATGGTTAACAAAAGCTTGTAAGCCACACTGCCTTCCTTACTTGAATTTTTAATTTTGCATTGTGCTGGTTGCCAATACATTTCACCAACTATGAATAATAACAAATCCTAAAATTCCTATCACTGCAAAAGAACATCTGTCCTGTATAACCTTCTATCCTACAGTTTTCTCCCAGGAAACATAGTTTATAACTTGAGTGACAGCCAGCACTGGACTTTGTTCTAGTATGCTAATTAATATGCATATGGTCAAGAGATTATCCTGTTGTTTTCACTACTAGCTGCTAATTCTCTTGTTTCTCCTATGTTTTCTCATGGCTTATCCTTGCTCTTGGACAGTGTGGGAGTTTTTTTGAGAGCAGGAATGACTTTCCAGTTAAGGAGCCGAGATGTGTATCTTGGGTTCTGCTGTAGTCTACACAGTGTTACATCTCCTAATTCCCACTAGTCTGCTGTAATGGTTTAAAAATGCTTTTTGTTGACCATATCTGTTAGACTTTGCATTGATACCTGCGACATATGTTTTGATTCTTTCCATTCTGACTTGCAACATGTAATATAGTCAGGATTATGTATTGCGCTCAGATAAAAAATAGTTGTAATAACAGAAGTACTGCACCGTACCTAGTGAGAACATGCCTTGGGTATCCCAGGTTGTTCTTCAGACAATTAAATGAGGACTGCAGCTGTGGTTTATAACTCATATGGACATGGAAAAAACAGAGGGAGGTCATTCTTACTGTTCTGGATCTAAGGAAAATAAAAAGCAAATGTTTACAATAGTGCTCCTAAATCTAAAGAAATATGTCTTATCCAGATTCAGAATGGTTCAATAATCATGACTTTATTTTTAGAACAGTGGGTAACACTTTCTAAAGCAACCAAAACAATAGCATACTTTTTGAGAAATGCAACTCAAGTCATTAGCCTTGTACACAAAATAGTTCTGAAGTTCCACTTACACAAGTTTGTGTATATTAGTTTTCAATATGATAAATTAGATAGAGGGCAAATAGTAGAGACTTCTATTGTGGGTTTTGTGGACAAGCAAACAGGAGTAATTGAAAAATAAGCTGTTTTTCCTTCTTGGTATTCATTTAGTTAGGCTGTCTTTCCATTATAGAGCTACTTCAGCTGCTGTTTGAAGTTGGTTATTAGTGTGCCCAGCCAGCCATGTATTCAGTGCTTTTAAAATACAGTCTGAAAGCTTGATCTGCTTAGTTCCACTATATCAGTGTTCCTGGTTTTGAAAACACTGAACTGCCTCTCTTCACTTTGTGCGTACAGGGATTCAAGATAAATTCTGAAATGTATATTTATTCTTAAAGCTTTTTCTATTGTCTCTTGACAATGCGGAAGCAATAGGAGGAAAACAAAATTCCACATCTTTGTAGCTATTGCCTAACCTGCAGGGAAGAACAGAAAATCACATAACCTCTCAGAAGCTGTGGAGCTCACCACTCAGGTTTCTCCTAGTGTTGTCCTTTGAGTTGGACAGATGACAGGATACAGATTTCGCAGCAGGCAGTGAAGTGACACTGTGATGTGTTCATTTTTTTTATCTCAAAGATAAAACCATCCCCTAGAGACATAACATTATGTTTCAGGTTACTACTTTTTCTCTAAGTCACTTTTAGAAGGCCTATACTGTCTACTGATTTAATAGCTGCTTTCATCTAGTATCTTTCCATTCTAAACTTAATTTTTCTGATTTTGTTTTAATTTTGGACATCATCTTATATGTCAGGTAGAATTAGACAAATGGTGGTATAGAGTGCTTTGTTAGACTTCATGTATTTCATTGCTCTTTCCCATTCTTACCTGCTGAACAGTAACTGTGCCTCAAAGAAGTGCTTAAGCTATAGAGTTGCCCAGTTTGCTCTTTAGATTTGTCAGCCTTGGTTTTATTTTGTCAAGTTTGTCTATATTTGGACCAGTCTTGCTCCCCCTCTCAGTATCTGGTTCCAGGCTCAGTGTTGGGAAGTTTCATCTGAAGCCGTACATGATTAAACTTTCTATGTTTAGTTGGTTGAAGTCAAGCTAGCTCAGATTTAACTCAAAATTTAAGTTACGCTTTATAGAGTTCCACCAGCAATATGAACTGGTATAGGTAGACCGAGTTAGAAAGCCTGACTTGCTGTTTCCCTCTGCTGGTATGGCTGTTTTGGCCACACAGCAGACTGAGCTGGGGGAAAAAATAACCCACCAAAATGCAAACACTTGGATGAGTTCGGTATTTCAGGTTATTTTACCACCTCACAGCTAGCTTTGAGACCACAAGGGAGAGGTTTACAATTACACATGGGTCAGAATTGATGGGTAGTGGAAATTAATAAGCTAATAGCAAACTAAGGATATATTGTCAAATTGTCTGAAAGTCAATTTAGGAATAACTAGAGATGTCTTGATTTTGTCATCTCTGCATCCTAGAAAAAAGGAATGAACGCTGATGACATGTTCTAACGTGTTTTGGACAGGGCAGTGCTTAGAGCTGCCTTCTAACCAAAGTAATACGGTAGTGAAAGCCAGAAGATAAAAATAAGTTTATGAATTCACTTCATTATTGCTGAGAGAAATTCAGGAATATCCTGGAAATTACTGCACTGAGTTGGATTGCATTCAGAACCTTGTCTGGAGTGGGAGGTATCCAGGACTTTTACTAAGAAAAGGAGCAAAAAAATTATCTAGACCACAAAATGCATAACACTGTAATAACTGATAGCAAAGGGAGACTTATTTTTGACCCTTGTTGGCAACTGATTTCCCTCTGGAGCAAGAGGGTTTCATTTATAATTTATTTATTCTTTTAGATAGAAACATTGACAACGTTGCCTCTTTTAAATCTTTCTAAAATGCTGGCTCCCATGATACCTCTGGCAAAGACATTCATGGTTACAAAGAAAGGAATTTTGTCCTTTAGCTAAAAAATGGAAGAAGGGATATTTGTGGAAGATGTGTGGCTGATTTTAGAATGTTTGTTACAAATACTTCACTGTGCCAGAGAGACAGTAATACTTGCTTATGGTTTGTAGAGTTACTTCTAAATGAAAAGCACATTGAAAGTCTTATTTGAGGCTGTCATACCAAAGGATAAAGAAAGGCATTCTAAAGTTTTACTATTAGAAAGTTGTTTGAGCTGCATGGAGAGAGGGCGGAAAGGTGAAGGGTGTTGACACACTATCTCCAAGTAATAGCACCATTCATGGATATTAAGATATGTATGCTTCTACAGGAACAGGGTTTAATTTAAGAAAACTTTCCCATAAAGCTACTGAAGCAAAGATAACTAAGTAACACTCAGAACATGATTGCTCTGAAAATTGTGGCAGTGCTTACTCTACAGATACATGAAACTAAAGCCAGGGTTTCCAGTACGTTTCTTCTGTGATTGATACAGTTTCAAGGACTGTCTGTTGTCTGTTCCCTCCTCAGTGTTGCCCCCCCAGTTCTGTTGTGTAACTGGGCTGGGAACTACGTGATGCTGACCAGAGTCAAAAAAAATTGACAACAAAACTGTGCTTGTTCTGGTGTGTGAGGTTCTTTGAGATGAGAGGAGGGGTTCTATTTTTTTCCAAATTCAGATCAATTTTCTGGTGTGGTTCATCACACCGTAATACCAGCACAGCTGTAGGTTGGCTGAGGAACATGCAGGAAATGCTGCTTAAAATGCTACAGCTGTTAGAAGAAATGTTTTCTGAACTGTGGCGTGTTTCTTTCTTCAAGATGAGATTTTTAAATGATGCAGTCATCTTGTTTTGGACACATTTTGGTTGAAAAGTGCTTAGGGTATTTTTGCATTGGACAAAATTTCAGACTTTTGGCTCATATAGATAATTGGGCGGGATGGGTTTAGTGTTTGTGGGTTTTTTTGTTTTGTTTTGTTTCCAGTTTGAGGAATAAAATTATCCTCAACTAGAGGTTAGATGAACTGTATTTGAAAAATGACTTTTAAAAAGTGAAGGGAAGTTTATTTGTGCTAAGGGTAAAAACTTTTTTTTTATTATTGCAGCATGTAAAACTTTCTTTTTTTCTTAGTGTTATGTAAGAAGGGAGGATGGCAAGGCTTACCATTAGCTGCGTAATTCTAAAACTTCAGGGAATGCTGTCTGTTTATACCATTATAATATTGGGGGGGTTTATAGACGTGTTTTCTAGCTGTTGGTATACAGATAATTCAAAGAGAAGGTCTGGAGGAAGAGAGTGAGTAGTGGATTTACAGGTCACTTCAGGATTGTATGTTCTGTGTTGAGACGTGTCAGATCCCAGAAAACAGCCTGACATTTTCCTCATTTTAATTATTGCAGAGGATTCACGGACTTGAAATCTCATTAGTCTGCAAGAAGAAGCATGCTCTCAGTGCCACAGAAAGTTGCTTAAAAATACTAATTAACAGGGTAATTACCCTTCATACTAGATCATAAACCAGTGTAGTTTGATCTTTTATCTTAGTCACCACAAAGACGGAATCCCACAGAAATGTTACAGAAGAGTTTGAACTTGTGATTTCATTACAATATTTGAAATACACTATAATATCCCAAATATACTTTCTGCAGTCTTGCCTCTGCATGTTCTCTTTTGTTTACATCCTACCTTATATGGTAGAACAGCAGCCCTGCCCTGTTTGGGCTGCTGATTATTACTGCAGCATGAATAGATAAAGAATTGGGTTTTTCTTACTTAAGCATGTGGTACGTTTTTTTTTCTTTTGTTTTGTGTTTTCTTTTTTTTTTTTTTAATCATTGTTCATAGGTCTTTCTCTTTATTTCCTAATGCCAGTAGTTGGCATAAGTCAATATACTGGTTTGCTTTTCTGTCAGTAATTACAATAGGTCCGACAGTGGTTGAGGTTTGAGTTGTGAAATGGTCAGAATGCGAGAGAGAGACTATCATTTCTATTACAGCTACCTTCTGAAGTGTCTGAAGAAAACATGATATGGTGGCAGTGTTATTAACATGAAAATCTCCTTTTAACTCAAGCAAGTCTGTGACATGCTCTATCCAGGGAGCTTACAGATCTGTACAAAAACATTTACTTTGCAAAGCAGAGGCAATGGTTTGTGCACTGAAGCAACAAGGCTAAATAAAATGACTTGTGAAATTAAAGACTGCCATCTCCTTGAAGAAATGCATCTTCTTGTTTTCCCTCTCCCAACCTTTATGCAGTCTTATATTGTCCAGATTGCTGTGGGTCTCTTTGTTAAATGAGCTTTGTATCTCAGTTAATTTTCTGCCAGTATCACTTTAGGCTGACGACTGTGGGTGTTTGTGTATCCATTAAGCACACTGCCAGGATGTGTCCACCACTTGCCACCTCTCCCATTAAACGGCTGTCAGCAGGTTTACAGAGCTGCTTTCTTGCTTTGTGTTAATTGCTGCAACTCACTAGGTGCAGTGAAAAGCACCTATAAAGCGGGAACACGGAGTTTGCCTTGAAATTTCTAAAGGTAAATAGAAATGCCATGAGCAGTTAAGTCAGATTTCATATATAGTCATATCAATATGATTAGCAGAAAAGAAGTGTCACTTCTTTTTAAATTTCCTTTTTTCAACTAACCTTTCTCCTTGAGCTTCCACCCCCATAAGGAAAATACTGCAAATCTAAACAAGTACGTCAGCAGATTCTTGGATGAGACTGTCTCATTGAAGTTGTGTATAATCCCATGCTGAGATTTACAATTGGTTCTGAAATGAAAATGTGTTAAAATTAGATCAAACATTATCCTAGCTGAAATAAGCAGTGTAGGGAAGATTAATGATTTGTCCATGAAAGTCAGTATATAGTAGGGTTATTGGTGTAAGGCTTTCCAAGAGACTAAAATGGAGAAGGAGTGCTAGGTCAATTTGATGGGCTGCAGCTAGTTTGCTGCATATTAATATGGTGTATTTTTGCAGAATAGGAAATTCTGATTCTAGCTCTTAACACAAAGAAGCTTTTTTGGATGGAAATTTCTTTGTACTACATGAAGCAGTAAAAGCAATAATAAATAATTATGTATTAAAGCAGTAATTTTGTATATCTAGGCTTTTATTAAAGCATTTAGTTTGGAAATCTTCTGGTGAACATGCATAAAAGGCCAACGCAAGACATGGGAAAACTTAAGTGTATTGACTGGAGGTGTGAAGTTGAATCTAAAGATTTGGTATCTCTGAGAAATTTGTGAGGCTTTACTATACTTAGACTTAATGCTCTATGACTTCAGACTCAATTCATTGTAATTTGAGTTAGCTTTCCTGAGCATCCTTCATAGGTGAATTCTGAGAGCAAATCATTGTGCTTATGAGTTTGCAAGCTAATTTGACAAGGCCAGCATACAGAAAAAGTGGAAAGAAACTCAGCTGAAGTGATTTTTGCAACATCAACCAGAAAGTCAGTGTTGGAGAGCAGAATAGCTCCTAAGTACTTTGATACAAGTATGTATCGTATGCACTGGATGGTGCAGTCTTCTAAAAATGACTGCAATAAACATTCTTCTATTCACTCAGCTTTCTATGTCTTCTCACACTCTGCAGGACCATGAATTTTTCACCCAGTAGTGTTCTCTTCAGAATTTGCGTTCTTTA